>NC_139147.1:5479663-8120962 GCF_964270905.1 Leucopleurus acutus | reverse complement strand
GGATTCATAACCACTGCGCCACCAGAGAAGTCCCTATGGTCAATTTTTGACAAGGATGCCAAGACAATTCAGTGGGGAAAAAAATAGATTTTTTGACAAATGGTGCTGGGACAACTGGATATCTACATATAACAGAATGAAGTTAGATTCCCTACTTCACACCATATAAAAAATTAACTCAGAATTGATTATAGACATAAATCTAATAGCTAAAACTCTTTTTAAAAAAACCATAGGAGTAAATATTCATGACCTTTGGATTAGGCAGTGGTTCCTTAGATAGGACACCAAAAGCTCAAGCAACAGGGACTTCCCTGGCTGTCCAGTGGTTAAGACTCCATGCTCCCAATGCAGGGGGCACGGGTTCGATCCCTGGTTTGGGAACTAAGATCCCTCATGCTGCATGGTGTGGCCAAAAACAAAGAAAGCTCACGCGACAGAAGAAAAAAATAGATAAACTGGTCTACATCAAAACTTAAAACTTGTTCTACTGCAAATTACACCATCAAGACGGTGAAAAGACAACCCACACAGAATGGGGGAAAATATTTGCAAATCATATATCTGAAAAGAGACTTATATGCCAAATATACAAAGAACTCTCACAGCTCAATAGTAAAAAGACAAATAATCAAATTAAATAATTGGCAAAAGATCAGCATAGATATTTCTCCAAAGATGATATATCAATACAAATGGCCAAGAAACATAAAAATATGCTCAATACCATCAGTTATTAGGAAAATTAGAATCAAAATCACAAGACACCACTTCACACCCACTAGGATGACTATAATAAAAAAGGTGGACAATTACAGGTGGTGACAAGGATGTGGAGAAGCTGGAACCTTGTGCATTACTGGTGGGAATGTAAAATGGTGCAGATGCTTTAGAAAACATTTTGCAGTTCCCCTAAAGGTTAAACACAGAGCCATCATATGATCCTGCAATTCTATTCCTAGATGTATATCTAAGAGAAATAAAAACATATGTCCATACAAAACCTTGTACGTGAATGTTCATAGCAGAATTTTTTCTTAATAGCGAAAAAGTGAAAACAGTTCAAATGTCTGTTAACTGATGAATGAATAAACACAATGTGGTATGTCTATACAATGGAATATTATTTTGCAATAGACAGTAATGAGGTACTAGGGAGATCAGCCAAGATGGTACAGTAGGAAGACCCTGAGCTCACCTCCTCTCATGAGCACACAAAAATCACAACTATTTACAGAACAGTCATTGATGAAAAAGACCTGAACCTACCAGAAAAGATCTTCTGCAACTAAAGATATTAAGAAGGAACCACAACAAGATGGGTGGGAGGAGCAGAGCTGCAATACAGTCAGGTCCCATACCCTGGGGTGGGTGACCCACAAATGGGAGAATAATTACAATTGCAGAGGTCCTCCTAAGGGAGGGAGGGGTCTGAGCCCCACAGTGGGCTCCGCAGTGCCTATGCTGGGAAAATGAGCCCCCAGAAAGTTTGGCTGTGAAGGCCAGCGGGGCTTACTTTCGGGAGTCCCAGAGGGCTGGGGGAAATGGAGACTCCTCTCTTAAAGGGCACACACAAAAGCTCACACTCCAGGATTCAGGGCAGAAGCAGTAATTTGAAAGGAGCCTGGGTCAGACCCACCTGCTGATCTCAGAGAGTCTCCCAGAGAGGCGGGAGGCAACTGGAGCTCACCCTGTGGACACCGACACAGGCAGCGGCCATTTGGGGAGCTCTTTCTGCCATGTGGATACTGCTGCTGGCAAGCAGCATTTTGGAATCCTCCCTCTAGTTTCAGGACCCAGCCCTGCCCCACCCAATAGCCTGAAGGCACCAGTACTGGGAGGCCTCAGGCCAAACAACTAACTGGGTGGGGACACAGCCCCACCCACCAGCAGACAGGCTGCCCTAAGTCCCCCTGACCCCACAGCCACCCCTGGACATATAGCCCTGCTTACCAGGGGGTGCAGAACCTGGCCCCATAAACCAGTGTGCAGGCACTAGACTTGGGACCCCCCCAGGACACAGCTCCACCTACCAAGGCACCAGCCCCAGAATCTCTGGCCTCTCTGCCAGCGATCCTGCTCTAGCCTTGGGATGAGCCTTACCCACCAGCAGGCGGACAACAGCCCAGGACAAGCACAGACTGCAGACCCAGCCCACCCACCAGCAGGCTGGCACCAGCCCTGGGGCTGGCTGGGCCCTGGACCCACCACTGGCAGGCTAACACGAGCTTCCGGACACTCCAGATCCTGCAGCCAGCTGTATCAGGGACTGGGCCCACATACCAGCAGTCCGACATCAGCTCTGGAACCCCTGGGCCCTGCAGCCAGACTCTAGGACCAGCTCTGCCTGCCAGTGGGCAAGCACCAGCCCTGGGGTCTCCTGGACCCCAACGTTGCCCACCGGTGAGCCAGTACTAGCCCCAAGGCCCCCCGGGGTTCCACAGCCAGCTGATTTATTACACTGCCCTGCCAGCCAGTGGCCAGCAGCCTCTGCACAAGACAGGGCCTGCAGCCAACCAGACCGAGGGCCAAGCAAGCCTACCAGATGACCCACAGTCATCAATCCGCCACAGCAGGCCCCACACAGCCCACAGAGGGGGCACCCCTAGAGCATACAGCTCGGGTGACCAGAGGGGAGTGCCCTGCTGGGACGCACAGGATGTCACCTACAAAAGGCCACTTCTACAAGGTTGGGAAACATAACCAACTCACCAGATACATAAAAATAAAGACAGCAAGTTAGGCAAAATTAGGAGACAGAGGAACATATTCCAAGCAAAGAAGCAAGATAAAATCCCAGAAGAACTAAGTGAAGTGGAGACAGGTAATCTACCCAAGAAAGAGGTCAGGGTAATGGTCAGAAAGATGATTAAAGAACTTTGGAGAAGAATGGATACACAAGGTGAGAAGTTAGAAGTTTTTAACAGAGTTGGAAAATATAAAAAACAAACAGAGATGAATACAATAACGGAAATCAATAATATAGTAGAAGGCATCAACAGTAGGCTAAATTATAAAGGAACAGATCAGTGAACTGGAATACAAAGTAGTGCAAATCAATGCTGCTGAACAGAAAAACAATAAAAGAATGAAAAGAAATGAGGACAGTTTAAGAGACCGTTGGGACATCAACATACTACTACTTGCATTATAGGGTTCCCAGAAGAAGAGACAGAGAAAGGGACTGAGTACATATTTAAAGACACAATAGCTGAAAACTTCCCTTATCTGGAAAAGGAAATAGTCATCCAATCAAGGAAGTGCAGAGCAGCCCCAAAAAGATTAATCCAAAGAGGAACACACTGTAACATACTGTAATTAAAATGGCAAAAATTAAAGATAGAGAATATTAAAAGCAGCAAGGGAAAAGCAACAAGTTACATAGAAGGGAACTCCCATAAGGCTATCAATCAGCAGACTTTTCAAAGGAAACTCTACAGACCAGAGTGGAGTGGCATGATATATTTAAAATGATAAAAGGAAAAAACCTACAACCAAGAATACTCTACCCAGCAAGGCTTTCATTCAGATTTGATGGAGATATCAAAAGTTTTACAGACAAGCAAAAGCTAAAAGAGTTCACCGCCACCAAACCAGCTTTACAAAAATGTTAGAGCGACTTCTCTAAGCAAAAAAGAAAAGGTCACAACTAGAAATGTGAACATTACAACAGGAAAAATCTCATTGGTAAAGGCAAATATGCAGTAAAGGTAGTAAATCATCCATGCACAAAGCTAGTAGGGAAGGTTAAAAGACAAATGTAATAAAATCATCTATATCCACAATAGGCAGTTAAGGGATACCCAAAATAATTGTATGTAAAATATGATGTCAAAAACAGTAATTGTGAGGGGAGGAGAGTACAAATGCAGGGTTGTTAAAATGCACTGCAATTCAGAGATCAGCAACTTAAAACAATCACATACATATATAGATTGCTATATATAAACATCATGGTAACTACAAACCAAAAATAATAGATATGCACACAAAAAAGAGAAAAGAATCCAAACATAACACTAAAGAGAGTCATCAAATCACAAGAGAAGAAAACAAGGAAAAAGGCCTACAAAACAACTCCAAGACAATTTTAAAAAACTGCAATAAGAACGTACATATCAATAATTAAATGTAAATGGACTAAATTCTCCAATCAAAAGACATATAGTGGCTGAATGGATACAAAAATAACACCCATATATATGCTGCCTACAAGAGACTCATTTCAGATCTAAAGACACACAGACTGAAAGTAAGGGGATAGAAAAAGGTATTCCATGCAAATGGAAATCAAAAGAAAGCTGGGGTAGCAATACTTCTTTTAAAAAAATACATTTATTTATTTATTTTATTTTTGGCTTCTCTTGTTGTGGAGCACGGGCTCTAGGCACACGGGCTCAGTAGTTGTGGCTCGTGGGCTCTAGAACACAGGCTCAGTAGTTGTGGTGCATGGACTTAGTTGCTCCATGGCATGTGGGATCTTCCTGGACCAGGGATCAAACCCACGTCCCCTGCATTGGCAGGCGGATTTTTAACCACTGTGCCACCAGGGAAGTCCCAATAATTATATCAGTCAAAACAGACGGATAGAGACAAAGAAGGACATTACATAATGATCAAGGGATCAATCCAAGAAGAAGATATAACAATTGTTTATTAACAATTGTTAATAAATACACACAAACACACACACACACACCCAACACAGGCCACAGCAGTGGTCAGAAAAGAAAAAGAAATAAAAGGAATCCAAACTGGAAAGGAAGAAGTAAAACTGTCACTGTTTGCTGGTAACATGATATTATACCTAGAAAATCCTAAAGATGCCTCCAAAAAACTACTAGAGCTCACAATGAATTCAGTAAAGTTGCAGGATATAAAATTAACATAAAGAAATCTGTTGCATTTCTATACACTAACAACAAACTATCTGAAAGAGAAATTAAAGAAACAATCCCATTTGCAATCACATTAAAAAGAACAAAATACCTAGGAATGAGCCTACCTAAGGAAGTAAAAGACTGTACTCAGAAAACTATAAGACATTGATGAAAGAAACTGAAGATGACACAGATAAAAAGATACACCATGCTCATGGATTCAAAGAATTAATATTGTTAAAATGATCATACTACCCAAGGCAATCTACAGATTCAATGTAATCTCTATCAAAATACCAATGGCATGTTTCACAGAACTAGAACAAATAAATTTAAAAATTTTATGGAAACACAAAAGATCCTGAATAGCCAAAACAATCTTGAGAAAGAAGAACAGAAGAATCAGGCTTCCTGACTTAAGACTATACTACAAAGCTACAGTATTCAAAAACAGTATGGTACTGACACAAAAACAGACACATAGCTCAATGGAACGGAATAGTAAGCCCAGAAATAAACCTACCCACTTATGGTCAATTAATCTGCAACAAAGGAGGCAAGAATATACAATGGAGAAAAGACAATCTCTTCAATAAGTGGTGCTGGGAAAACTGGACAGTTACATGTGAAAAAAAATGAGGACATTTTCTAATACTACATACAAAAATAAACTCAAAATGGATTAAAGACCTAAATGTAAGATCTGAAACCATAAAACTCCTAGAAAACATACGCAAACACTCTTTGACATAAGTCATAGCAATATTTTTTTGGATCTGTCCCCTAAGGCAAAGAAAAAACAGCAAAAATAAACAAATGGGGCCTAATTAAACTTAAAAGCTTTTGCACAGCCAAGGAAACCAATAAAATGAAAATACAATGTACTGAATGGGAGAATATATTTGCAAATGATATGACTAATAAGGGGATAATATCCAACATACATAAATGGCTCACAACTCAACATGAAAAAAACAAAAAACCTGATTTAAAAAATGGACATAAGACCTGAATAGACATTTTTTCCAAATAAGACATACAGACAGCCAACAGGAACACGAAAAGATGCTCAATGTCATTAATCATCAGAGAAAATGCAAATCAAAACTACAATGAGATATTACCTCACACCTGTCAGAATGGTTGTTATCAAAAAGACAATAAATAACAAGTATTGGTGAGGGTGTGGAGAAAACAACAATGAGGTATCACCTCACATCTATCAGAATGGCTATCATCAAAAAGTCTACAAATAACAAAAGTTGTAGAGGATGTGGAGAAAAGGGAACCCTTGTACACTGTTGGTGGGAATGTAAATTGGTGCAGCCCCTATGGAAAACAGAATGGAGGTTCCTCAAAAACTTAAAAATAGAACTGCCATACAATCCAGCAGTTTCCCTCCTGGGTGTTTATCCGAAGTAAACAAAAACACGAATTCAAAAAGATATATACACCCCTATATTCACTGCAGCATTTACAAAAGCCAAGATATGGAAGCAAATAAGTACCCATCTATACATGAATGGATAAAGAAGATGTGGTGTGTGTATATACATACACACACACACACACACACACACACACACACACACACACATATGAACAATGGAATATTATTCAGCCATAAAAAAGAATGAATTGTTACCATCTGCAACAACATGGATGGACTTAGAGGGTATTATGCTTAGTGAAATAAGTTCAGAAACACAAATACTGTATGTTAATCACTTATATGTACAATCTAAAAAGCAAAACTAGTGAATATAACAAAAAAGAGAAAAGATTCACAGATACAGAGAACAAACTAGTAGTTACCAGTGGGGAGAGGGAAATGGGGAGTGGCAAAAGAGGGGCAGGGGATTAAGAGGTACAAACTACTATGCATAAAATAAATACGCTAGAATATAAAGCTTGATATATTATATGGCACAGGGAACATAGCCAATATTTTATAATACCTATAAATGGAGTATAACCTTTAAAAACTGTGAATCAATATGTTGTGTGTATACCTTAAACCTATATAATATTGTAAATCAACTATACCTCAATAAAATCAGCCAACTTATAAAATAAAAATAAAATGACTATTGAAAAAATAATATCTACTTTACAAGCTTCTGATAATGAGAACATGAAATAAGCTATGTAAAGTTTATAGCATAAGACACCTGGCACATAATAAGTACTCAATAAAGTTATTTTACTTATTGTGGTAGAAGATTTTTCTAACTTCCATGTAGTCTATTCAAATATAAATAAAAGCTGCCACGGAATATATTTATATCCATATTCTAGAATGGATTTAGGTCTGCATGCCCAGGAATGCAGGCAGTTCATTTCCATTTGATAGTCCAAACAAAAACATCTGGCTCTGGTATCTGAAAGAAACTGCATGAAGTTTTTTTTAAGTTAAGAGTGTTCTATTTGTAGATCACAAAGCCTTATCTACAGCTTTTTACTCTATAAAGAAAATGCATGTGTGAACTAACCATTTGGAATCCTCTCGTAAAAGGTGGTCGTTACCCACTAATTAAAAATACATCTAAACTATTAGGTATAAAATAAGCTACAAGGATATATTGTACAACACAGGGAATATAGCCAATATTTTATAATAATTATAAATGGAATATAACCTTTAAAAATTGTGAATCACTATATTATACACCTGTAACTTATATAATGTGGTACATCAACTATACTTCAATAAAATTTTTTTAAACTAATAACCTATTGAGTGACAACTTAAGACTCTACAGTTTTTTTAATTCAAGTACTTTATGTATTCCTATGTATATATTCAAACACTATATAAATAAAATGCAGTAATATACATATATTACTGCATTTAATTCTCATGATGTTCTTATGAATAAGTATCATTGGTCCCATTTTACAAATGAGAAAACGGTGGCTTATGGAATTCAGTTATCTTGCTTAGGGTTACACAAGAAATAAGTATCCCAGTGCCCTAGTTCTTAGTACAATGCCCCACATATAAAACTATTTAATAAATAATTGTGGAATTATTGACTGTTAGAATAAATTAATTTAAAAAATACATCTAAAAATGTAAAAAAAAAAAACAAAAACAAAATACTTATGAGGGAGGGGGAGGGAAAGGCCAAGACAGAAGGAGCACGAGGCGGCTGATAGGAGGAGACTAAGAGGCGGCGCTGCACTTGACAACCAGCATGCCAAGATGTCAGAAGAGGCAGAAGTAGATGGGAGAGAGAGACTCAGAGAGACAGAGAGCCAAAGAGGGCAAGAGACTGGACTCTAAGAGACCCCTGGACTGACAGCTCTATGCAGTTCAGAACCAGAACGACTATGGCTGAACCCGGGTTCATGGTGACATGGCAAAGCACTGATACTAACCTCTTATTCAGAATGTCCCAACAGGTATCAATGTTAAGGTACCAGAAAGAACCAAAACCAAAGCCCTGCTCTAGACTTTGTGGAAAGACTTACTGTCCTGCTGTGGAAAAAACCTGTAAAACCCCACATTGTCACGTGGTAGTGCATTTGTATGTGGTGCACAGACAGGCAGAAAGTGGGCACCTGTCCTTTGCTTGGTTGTGGGAACTAAGTAATTCATTTCTAGGTTTGTTGAGGATTTGTCAGTAGCTGCCTCAAATGCAATGAGTGATGGATGGCTCACCCTAAAAAGGAATTCCCCATTTCAGGAATGTCAGTTCAATGATTCCTTACTTTGTAGCCTTTTTGCTCCTTGAGGGTAGTTTTTTGGTGAAGCTCAGTGTCATTCACTGGGAAACAGTTTGATTGATTCTTACTTTGTGAATTGCCATTTTAATCCAGGGAAAAACTACAGTTATCTTCAAATGAGTTAGAACTAAGCTGGGATGGATATACTGAGATTAGACTGACTCACACTTCAAACATCTCATCATTTCCCTTCCCAACTGCTTCTTTTTAGTTTTCTTGGACCGCTTTGGAAAGTAACTATGGGACTGAATAAATCTTAAAATATGCTACCCCTCCCCCCCCAAATAAAGCAGTTATGAGGTAGTGACAAACGTTACAATGCAAATGAACCTTAAATACATTATGCTAAGTGAGAGAAGCCAGTCACAAAAGACCACACAATATATGATTCCATTCACATGAAATACCCAGAATACACAAACCTATGGAGACAGAAAGTAAATTAGTGGTTGCTTGGGGCTGAAGAGGAAGGGACTGACTGCTAATGGCTTCAGGCTTTCTTTTTAGTGAAGAAAATAATCTAAACTTAGATTTTGGTGATGGTTCCACATCTCTGTGAGTATACTAAAACTATCAAATTGCGTACTTTACATGGGTAAATTTTATGGTCCATGAATTATATTTCAATAAAGATGTTAACAAAGACATCTTTTGGGTATGACATAATCTATATGACTCTGTGCTTTTCTATACGTTTGAAATTTCCAAAATAAAAGGTTAAAATAAAATAATATATACCTTATGGCATCCATCAAGATGATCCTCAATAGAGTTGGTACTTGACCTTTGACCTTTTCCCACCTTCATCCTTTCTCCCATTCTGATGCCTGCAATGCGGATGTGATGGCTGGAGCTGGCTGCTACTATCTTAGAACATGAAGACAAGGGTCACACGCTAGAAAAGGCATCACAGTGAGCTGGAAGTAGCCTGGACCTCTAAGAACATCTTCGCTCTGAGCTGCTATGCCAGCTCTGGACTACCTACCTGTGGACATTTATACGAGTCCTGTTTAAGCCACTCTTCACTTTGGGTCTCCCTTACTCACAGCTAAACCTAATCCTAACTGATAATGTCGTATTTTTATATTAGGGCTATGCTGGTTTCATAAAATAAATTAGAAGGCTTTTCATCCTTCTCTATATCCTGCAAAAGGTTAAATAACAGAGGAACTATCTAATCTTTAAAGCTTTGATAGAAACCTGCCATAAAACCATCTGGGGCCTGGCACCTTTTCAGTGATACTTCTTTGGCAGTTTTTTCAATTTCTTCCATAGGCTATCATTTTATTCTGGTACCCCATCTTTTCTGGAGTCACTCTGCATTTTATCGACATTTGCAAATTTATTAGCAGGAAATGCACATACTGTAATATTATAATTCTTATCAGGTTCCTTTTAATACGAAATTGTTCCTAGTGTTACATATTTTTCTCCCTTCACTTCATTTTGTTCTATTAAAGATCAGCCGGTTGAATTAGGCTTTTCAAAGTATAAACTTGTGGACTTATTTATAAATTTCCAGTGTTTTAAATTTCATATCAATATCAATTGGTTCCTGCTTTTATCATGTTTATTTCCTATTTATTTTGCTTATCTAGAGTTTTAATTTGAATGCCTAACTCATTAGTCTTCATTCTCTCTGGTATAATAAAAACATTTAAGGCTATGAATTTTCCTCTGACTGCAGCACTGGCCATAGTGCAAAGCTCTTGCTAAACAGTATATTCATTTTCATTAAATCTAAAAGGGTCTATAAATGAAGTTTTAGTTTCCTCTTTGAAGAATGTTATAAAATTTACAAGTGGTTATACTGAATTTGATTTTCCTTTTAGTATCAATTTCTAATTTTATTGCATTATGATAGAGTATGTGTCTTGGGCAATTTCTACATGTTAACATTTTACTGAGTGTTTTTCTTTCATTGATTTTTGCAATTTTTCCATGGATTGAAAAGTATGTATTTTCTGTAAAATATAAAGGAACATGGTGGTGAACATTTTAGGAAGTAAATAGTCAATTCTTTAACTTGTCTGCTCTTTTACTGTACTGGGTTTTGAAATTGAGTTAATATATACTGATGTTGAAGCTATTTTAAAACAAAAATGAGTATTTAAGGTTTTTATTTTTCTGCTCTTTTCTACCACTTTCCCACAGCTAAGTCTGAGCACACCCCTTTCTTGGTGTATCCAGCAGCAGTAGGTCTGGGTTGCTGGCCCAGCCTCCCCCAGGTGGCTGCTCATCTGAAGACAGAAAAAGCTCCTCCCACTTCTGTCACATAAGACCCAGAGGTTGTGGTCTTAAAACTCTAATCCTTGATCGAGATGGGAGGCAGTGATCACATCCCCTGTTGTGGGGCCCTTGCTGAACAAACCCCATCTCTCAGAAATCCTTTTCTCTGGAGCTGCTTCTTCATGGACCTTCACAGAGCCTCCTGCCACTACTGGACTTTGTCAAAGGAATCAAACAGAGGCCTCTCCTGGAGAAAGGACAGCTGATCCAGATGACAAGCAACCAAACATTCTAGTGTTATGTCAACCCTTGGTCTTCAACAAGCAGATGCTCCCCCAAATCTGATGAGTCCTGAAGAAGCAGGCACAAATGATGTCTTTGTGTCTTTCCATCAGCCGCAATCCCCTCAACTTTAAATGGGGATAAGAGTTTCCTCCTCATAGTGTTGCTACACAATTAAGATAATACATGCATGGCACTCAGCACAGGGTCTGATCCAGAATAACAATGAATGCTCACAGAGCTCCTGCTCTCATTAGATGCACAGACATGGTCGGTATCTATCAACACTCCAGCAACCGAAACCATCTGCATGGAGGCCCCTGAGTGGGAGCGGCCCAGCCCTCGGGGAGGGCGGCCTCCCTTGAGAAAGCAGTTCCTGCAGGTTTCAAGGATGTGTGGGAACCAGCACCAGACAAGAGTAGCACCATACTCACCAGCCCGCAGCAGCTCTCCTCCCAGAACACAGGATGAAAGGGCTGCGTCACAGCTGTCATCACAGAATTTATCTTGGCATTATCTTGGTATTTCCCAGGAAAACCTAACCAAATCTTTTAGATCTCTAGAACAGTTAGTGACAGTGAAAACCAGCCTGTTTTCCTTCCACTCTGGTCAGGGAGGTTTTACTGGGTAGGGCTGGGTCAGCTGTGTCCTGGGGTGGCTGGATGAGGTCAGCAACAGCTCCGGGGAGTGCTGGTCTACACCCGCCCTGGTGTTTGACCAGCTGGGCTCGGGCAAGGTTCTGGACCCTTAAGAATCTTGATGCAGAGGGTGGGCATGAAGATAAAGGAGTATTTCTTCATACTACATGCATGTGGACCTCGGGCTGTACAAGAGGCATGGGTGGGATTGGACCCTACGTCACAAGCTCCAGGGCAGGACAGGGCAGGGCTGCTGCAGCCCAGACACCCGGCAATCCCGTGCTCTGAAGATGACCCATTCCTTTCCCTCTCCGGTGACCGCGACACAGGTGAGAGGCTAGCTGTTCGGCTCGCACATTCCTTGTGCTCAGCATGGTCTAGGTGGGGAGTAGGCCTGTTCCCATCCAGCCACGGGAAGGGGCCCACATCCTCCCTGTCACATGACCACACCCTGCTGCAAAGGAGTTGGAAGTCAGTCCCCAGTCAGGTGGGCATGGCTCCACGGAAATGCAACCCTATTTCTGAACTCGGAAGGGAATCAGAGAGGGGCTGTGGAGAGCACTGGTGATCTGCCATAGCCCAAAGTGCCGCCAGTATGTGGGGGGTAATCTTACCCCAAAGGTCTTAAAGGTTATTCAGACTCAGGCTCCGGAATTATGAGCCTCAAGAAGGGACCCACCTCCCCCCAGCTACCGGAGCAGGTAGGCTCCGGACATGAGCTCTGGGTGAAGACAGGCACAATATTTTGGCTTCTTTTTTAAACGTTTTATTTCTGATTGACGTCTCCACCTTTCCTGCGGAACTCACGATGCAGCTGAGAACCAGAGCAAGGCCCCATTTCTGCTGGAGCTCCAAGAGCCAGAAGGTGCTCCTGCCTAACCGGGCATTTCCCAAAAAAATGTACTGTTTTAGGTTCATGGCCTCTTTCCTTCACCTCCCCTTCCTCCTGCTGTAATAGGAGAACCTGACAACGGACACCCCCAGCTCCAGCCAGGGCAGTAGTGGGACTGCTGCTGCCCAAGATACCCAAACATCCGAGTTTTCCTTAATAACTTATGGTGGAGGTGCCCGTCCAAGAAGCGCAAGGAAATGGCCCTCACTCGGGCCCCTCGAGGTTGAATAAAATGATAAAGGCGGCCGGGCTGCTGGCAGCTCTTCAGGTGATGATTATTCCCTCAGGAGAGGAAGGCCAGGCAGTGTGCACAGCGCACGGCTTACTTCTGAGGTTAACTGTGGACCCAGAGAAACAGCAGGATGTGAAGGAAGAAATGTGTTGTAACAGACCCACCGTACACTGCAAATCCCAACAGGAGGCGAGGGAGAAAATGGCTTCACGCCAAACCACCTCCCCCGACCCCGCCAACGCAGGTCCCTCAGGTGGGATGGAGGTGGGCCAAGTTCATCAGGTCCAGGTCCCACCCAGCACAGAGGGGTCTTCACTGCTGGCCTGGGCCCGGGTCCCCTGCCACTCAGAACCCAGCCAACAACGACGGGCGTGGACACGTGTTTTTATCCCCGACAGAACCTAGCACTTAAACGGACTCTGGGAAGACGGCAGCAGGCAACTTCACACCAGGTCCTGAGACTCAGAACTACTCCAGCACCAGCCGTGGTCACCAGATCCCCTCGCTCCCGGGAGGGCGACGCATACTTTCCCCAGGTCCCCGGAAGTTCTGAAGTTATCACGACAAATGTTATAAAAGACGAGAGTGGGAAACACGCTGCGCATCTGCAGGGGCGCCGCAGCACCCTCCTTGGCGGGCGTCCGCCAACGTCATGAGCAACCAGCACACCTGTCGCCACCCTGCGGGGTCGGGGAGCCGTCGGGAGCCCTGGCCACAACCGTCGGCCAGACGGGAGGTTTCCTTTGTCCCTGACCTCACTTTCCAGCAAAGCTCAGACTCCGTTACAACTGTGCTCTGAACCTAAGAAGGAGCAGGTTGGTCAGGAGTCACAGGAAGTTTACTCTCTGGGAAACGATCTTGCCAGCGCCATGAAGAAATCCTGATGAATTTCAAAGGGAAGCTCTGACTAGAGGGGCCTTGAGGGAATGAGGAAGAAGGGTCAGATTCATTTCTGATACAGAACCATCAAGAGAGCGAGTTCGCTGCTGCCGGCTTCGGCTCCTGGAGGTCGGCACAGCTGCATCTCCCCCTGTTCCCGCCTACATCCTGCAGAGCTTCAGTGGGAAGTTCTCTGTGATGAGGTGCTCAGGGTGAAGCAGCACAACGATGTTCACCTCGAACTCTGGGAAGAGAAAGGACAGGCTTTATGCCCACCGGCCCAGAGCAGCGGGAACCAAACACCAACCCCGCCACAGGCGCAGTGAGCTCTCGACAGAGGGAGCACCGGGCGCTGTGTGGCTTTGAAGTACGTCATCCCAAGCGTCCAGGAGAATCAGTGTAGATGCTACACTGGCGGGACTGCCTAAGTAAGCTGGTCTTCTCACCTTGGAACATGCTTAAGGCCTCAGCTTCCCCAAACACTCTCCTTGTCCTTCGTCTTTACTGCAGAGAATCTTCTAGAATCCTGTCAATTCACGTGTACTCTTTGGCTTTATTTTTACATTTCCTACAGTTCTTAGTGGGAGAGTGGACTCCAAACCGGCCCACCGCTGTCTGGGGACACGTCTCCCAGCCCAGGCAAGAAACAATGTTCAGAAACAGCAAACAGTCTAACTGTAGTTCCTTTGGATACTGGTTGGTTTCCCTACAACACCTGTTCAAACATCCCTCTTTTACCTTTCAGCAAACAGGAGTCTTCTCCCCAGCTCTCCAGCTGCTAAGGGTAAGCTTACTGACAGAAAGAGGGGCGTGCGTGACGAGGGAGTCCCCGAAGAGAGTCCAGCCCGGGTCCCTCCCCAGTGTGAAGAGCGAGGTGGGCAGCACTGCAGCGCAGGGCTCAGCTGGGGAAGGGGCTGGGGGTCAGCTCATCCAGGACCCCGCCTGCGGCCCAAGGACAACGTCCCCGTGTGTGGCTGTCACCTTCGCCAAGCATCAGCCGGGACAGGAGTTGTGCCCCAGCAGCACGCACCCTGTTCCTTTCCTTTCTGTTCCTTGATGATGGTCAGGCACCGGAACAGCCCCTGGCCCTGCCCGGCACCATCCCTCCCCAGGTCCTCTAACCACCTCGCGGTCGTCCCTGGCGGGGGGCACCGTGAGCTGGGCTGGAGGACGCCGCAGGCCTCGCCGTGCACACGAAGCCCCCTGCAGTCAAGGTGAAGGGGTACACCCAGATGTGCGCCTAATGCAGGACGCGGGGCTCACCCCGCCCGCACCCGAGACCCAGAGCCCGACCTCGCCAGCCACGCGACAGCAACCCAGGGGCTACGAGAGGCTGCGGCGCTCAATGACCGTGGGCCACCTCCTCCCTGGGGGACCCCCCCAGCTGACGGGGCGGCCACTGCGCAAGCCCCCAAACAGACGAAACAGGAGCCACGAGGACAAAAGCATCAGTGATGTCTTGGCTGAGGGACTGAGGGCGTTATTTCTATGGAAGAATCACAAGCACCTCATTAAATCTTATATGGACACTTAGTAAGTCTGACAAATATAACACACAGAAAATAGAGGTGCCTAATGCATAGTATAGCAGAAAAAAAAAAATTTTGGACCTTTTTTGAAGTTTACGTAGGAAAAACAAGTTGAGAAATCAACAGACAAGCTCCTCCTCAACTTCAAATCAAAGTACAGCCGACCTTTGAACAACGCCGACCCTGCACACGGCTGGCAGTCTGCACAGAGTTTACAGGCTGCCCCTTAGTCAGCAGTTCCTCCACAGCTGTTCTGCATCTGCAGATTCACCCAACCACGGCTCATGCAGCACTGCAGTGTATGCTCCTGAATAAACACCCGTTTCAGAACACGGTGTGCAGCATGGCAGGGAGCACCCCGGGGGCACGCGTGGGGCTGGCACGAGGCTGTGGCTGGGAGGCTCCTGGTGGCTGCAGGCACTGACTCTGCACCCGAGGCCCTGGGGCCTCTGGACTGTGTACAGTGGGCGTATACCACCTACTCAGTAACCATACACAGTTTCTGAGAAAAAACATGGTACCTTGTCAGCTCGGGTCAAGTCTGACCCTATGTCATCTTCCAGCTGACCGTGCTCTGTATTCGGTGGACAGCTGGGTCTGTCGCCCTCATTTCTATTGACAAGGGTGTCCTGACCACATTATGTTCTTGCTACAATATAACGTTTCAGATAAAGCACTCGAGGGCTCCACTGTATTAGACTGTGCTTCTAGCCTGCCGGGCTGGCGGGGCTCCGGGGCTCACGCTCACACAAGGGCACAGCAAGGTCCGAGAAGCACCCCGTGATGCCAGGTGTGACCACCTTTCCCTCTCTTAAAACAAAGAGCATACACTCAGCTTCGGTGATGAAATTCTACTTACTTTTTTTTTTTTTTTGGCTGTACCATACAGTTCGCGGAATCTTAGTTCCCAGACCAGACACTGAACCTGGGCCACGGCAGTGAAAGCACCAAGTCCTAACCACTGGACCGGCAGGGAGTTCCCTCTACTTTCTTCAATTTTAAATTACATTATTTGTAATTATTTAAAGTAAAATCACAGTCTAATTAAAAAAAAAAAAAAGATTGTCTCTGGACTAGTAATAATGTATGTTAGAAGATTTAGGGGGATATGACATTAAGAAAACACACTGGCCTTAGGCACTGTGCTCCCATTTCTCAATGAAATGGGTACAAAAACAATCATTTACCAAAAGCTCCTTATTCTGTCTATTCACCAGTGAGCCTGCGCATGACACAGAGCCCGGGGACGCTTCTGTGGTCTTTTGGTCAGTCTGCAGAAGGTCGTGTCAGCCAGGGCAGAGGCCCGAGGGTCCGTCCTGCTGTGTCTCTGTGGTGGGGAGTAAGCTCCCACTGAACTTCGTAAGCATGAACATTTTATTAGGATGAATGCACCATCAAAATACTTTATAAAAATACTTAAAACCATGGAAAGGTTCAAATATAAAGTGAAGGGAGGAAAAGCAGGATAGAAAACTGCATCTGTCACGTGATTCAGATCTTGTGGTCAAAGTATCTACCCACGCATTCATGGGCGCATTCATGGAGAATGACCGCCACACCCTCAGCTGCTGGAGCTAAAGCCCTCGGGAAGATTACCGTTCACACTGGGTTGTCTCAGGTCTCGCGTCTCCGTCAAATGCCAGCCCATCAGGGAGCCGACCTGACCTCCTCATGCGCCCGGCCGGCTGGTCCCTGGCTGAGTTAGTGTCCTTCACAGAGCTCGTGGTCACCTACCCAGCCCACGCTGTCTCCCTGGGGGGGGGGGCGACACAAGTTCCTCGGAGCCGGGACTGCTCACCGGGGACCCTCAGCGCCACACAGCTGCTCTGCCTGCGTTTTTGTTGAGTGACCGAAGGACTGGGTGCTCTGGGCTGCATCTGACCCCAGCAGACCAGCAGGCCTGTCCCCTCCAGTGGCTGCAACCCTCCCGGGGGCACCCCAAGGGCAGCACACGTACCCACTTTGAAGTTGGTGGTCTCCAGTGTCGGGCAGGTGAAGAGCCGGGGGAAGACCATGTATATAGGGACAGAGAGGCCCCGACACACGTCCCCGTCGGCGATCTGAATGTTCTGAATCTCTGTGGCATCGCGGGCGTACCCTTCTGCACAGCCTGGAGCAGGGAGAAAGCGTGAGTCTAGGAGAGCCTCCATCAGCCCACTCACCTGCTCTCCCCCGTCTCTGCACGATTCTGGAGTCCTCCCTCCCTCCACATCCCACGCTCCTCAAACATACGTTTCTTGGAATCGAGAGGCGAGCTCGTGGCTAAGGGCTGGCGGCAGCGGGGGCAGGGAGGATGGAGGGGAAGAACGGGAGACGGGGACGGAGTGGGGACCTTACCGCAGGTCTCCACGCGCACCAGCTGCAGCTCGATGCTTTTGATGGCGGCCTCCGAGCTCTCCACCACCAGCTCTCCCGTTAGTGGCTGTGTGATAACACAGTTGGTCGAGTTGAGATGTCCTCTGATGAGAAATTTGGGGAGCAGGGCTCTCTAAAACAAGACAAAAACAGACACATCAGGAGTGGGAGGCGCCAGGAGAAGGTACTCAAGTCACTTTGGTACAAATAAAAACTGAAAACAGGGTCAGATAATTTTTATAAAATCCACTGGGACCCTGGTTTACAAAATGGGAAGCAAGGTACAACAGTACTTACATTTTCTGTCAACTTAAGTAACAGACTGAATTATTCAACAGCTATCTACAGGCGTGAGGCACCTGATGTTGCTGGCACGGAATGCCCAGCTCTCTCACAGAAGCATCCTGATTGCCTAGATCAGGTCTGGAGCACTCCTTCTCACCAAGGACACGACATAAAAATGTCTAAAGAAGTTGCTGACAGTGTTTAAGGACAACCAAAAGGAAAAAAAGAGGTTTTAAAAAGATAATCAATTTTTAAATGTTCCCAATTATACAATTTTGAAAAACCAAGACATTAACTTTATTTCAAGGAAATTTAAAGAGAACAATTTTCTTCAATGCTTGACTAAAAAACCTATGGACCTTTTCTCTTCAGACAGAGGAAAATGGTCATGGGTGAGTGACGATGCCTCGGGAAAAACAGAACTAAAGAGTTAGAGACATCTGTCCTAGCAGTCTTTCCTATGGCTGTGTCCCAGTTACTGCAGGTAATTCAGAGTTTAGAACACCACTGTCCAACAGAAACATAATGGAAACCACAAATGTGAAGCAACTGTGTAATTTAAAATTTTCTAGTAGCCACATTAAAAAAGTAGAAGGAAACAGGTAGAATTAATCAATATATCCAAAATATTATCAGTTCCACACATCATCAGTATTTTACAGTTATGAATGATGTTTTATGTTCTCTTTTTCATACCGAGTCTTTGAAACCCAGTCAGTATCTCACCCTGAATCTCATCTCAATCTGACCAGCCCCACTTCAAGGGTCAGTGGGTCATGCATGGGTGGTGCCCTGTACTGGAGGTCAAGAGCAAGGGCGCTCTGTACCTGGTAGCCCCCAAAGGCAAAGAACTCTAAAAAAAGTCTTGATTCAAGACAGAATTCTAAAAAAAACTGAAAGAGGCTATTTGTTTAGAAAAAGGAAAAGCAGTAGCGTTCCCATTAAAATTCTCTTAGGCAACTGCATGTTTCCCATCAAGGTTCAAATTCCTGAGAAGAAAATCTGACTGGCCTCCTGGGGTCACTGCTCCAGAAACCAGAGAAGGGAGAGATGTTCAATGGATTTCTGAAAGGCTCCCCATGACACACCCCCACCTCAGCTGTGCCTCTCGCAAGATGAAGCCAATAATCCTCCCAAATTGGCCTTTGACCCGACCCCAGTCAGGAGGGTCCAGGGAGCAGAATGCAGGGTTAGGGTAGGGAGGAAAAGCCACGTCCACAAAAGACAAGTGACCAAGGGCCCAGCTGAAAAACCAGGGTATGCGGCCGCCCTGACAGGCAGTGGCAGCCCCGGGGCTCAGGGAAGGGGGTCTCTGGCCACAGTGCAATAAAACTGGGAGAAGACAGTAAAAAATTATAAACATATACCCTCTCTTTTAAAAACAATCCTTCTGCTAAGTAGTTACAGAATTTAAAAGGAAAGTAAAATTGAAAATACAGACTATTTCGGGTAGAGGCAAAAATTTCCTCTTGCTGATGACTTGATACCCAAGTAAAGAACAGGTGGGCAACAGTCTGTCAGTGGGATCCGGTTACTAAGAAAGCCTCCCTGGCACTGGTGTGTAAGGAACACGTTACCTCTTTGACATTCTGTAAGGTTTCAGGCGTGACAGTGAAGGCCACGGGACTCGGAGTCAGTTTCCGCTTCTGAGGCTACAGAGGAGGAGAAACCAAACTCAGCAGAGAGTCCACAGGTCAGACTTGCCTTTCCCCATTTAAGGAAACACAAGGTAGCATCGTGAACCAGGAAGACCTTGGCACTAAGAGGCAGGACGCTTGGATTCTAAACACAGTTCGGCCAAGAAACAAGGAAGGCTGTGTGCTGTCCAAGGTCCTCATCCCCGTGACTCAGTTTTCTCATCTGTAAGATGAGGGGACAGCCTTCTTAGTCTCTAAGGTCCCTTTCAGGTCCAGAATTTAAAAACAGAGCAGTATTGTTGGGAGACATTTATTCTGAACCTCTTTCTGAGAATAAAAGCCACTGAATCGGCACCATGACCCTGTGCAGGGCTGTTACCGGCCCTGGTCCCACTTCACAGATGACAGTGAGGCACAGAGGGCTCAAATGGTGGCTCAAGCATGGGGCAGAGCTGAGGTCCAAACCCAGGCAGCCTGGCTCCAAGGCCGGGGCAGTTAGCCACTCAGCTGTACAACTGTCTACCAGGAAGAATCACACCTATAACGTAGTTATGTTAACATAATTAATTATATGTTGCCGTAATTAGTTAACAAGGATCATCTCCACATTACATACGTGCGGAACCCATCAGTACAGCCAAGCTTCACGGGGCCTGCCCAGTGTCGTTTACTCACGGGCTGGGGCCCAAAGGCCACTGGCACCCAGATGGCCGGGGAGCCGTGGAGGAGAAAGGGCACCGACCGATTTGCCAAGTTCACTCACTCACCAAAAGCTTATTCTAGGAAACATTCTTCCTGAATATATTCTTTTTACTAATAGGTTCATGAACGTGTTCTTTAGGGAATAATGTATTCCTCCTCACAGTATACAGAGGAGTATGTAACTTCATGTACTACAGGTCACAGCATGGTTTGGCTTCTAGTGAAATCAGTCCCGAAGACTCTTGAAGGCCGAGTGCGGGCGGACCCCCAGGAGCAGGGAGGAAGCCCGAGCTCTGCGGCCACCCGTGGGCTGGGGGCCAGGGTCTTTGGGCCCGGCTCTGGGCGGGGGGCTGGGTTCGGGCTCATTCTTCTTCACAAAGTTGGAGGCGCTTTTGATTTAGCGCCTAAAACGGCAGGTGACTTTTTTAGGGGATAATCTACATGCGAAAAAGTTTTTTTGCTTCACTTTGAAAACCCTTGATGGAAAAAGGGAAAATATCCATCTAAATCAAGTTAACTTCCAAAAAGGATAAATATTTTCATCATATTTTACATAAAATATTGTATCACTGAAAGAAATACTTAACACTATGATTATTAAAAATTTATAAACAGGGAAACTACAAATATTGGAAATCCTAAAAAGTCACAAAATGATGCAAGGGCATCAGTGATTTTGCCAATTTTATGCACAAGAAATCTCTTACATTTTCACTTAATCATCACTAAAAGATACCCATGGACATTTCATAGTAGTGTAAAAGGCCCTGCCCCAAAGGACCTGGAGAGGCTGAGACACAAAGGGATCCAGGGCCGTGGGCACGACTACTCACCACCATGTGTCACCTGCAGCCCTGGCACGTGAGAGGAATCTTTAAGGACACTCTGTCACTGCAAAGTACTAGCAGAAGGTGTCAGGAGAGGCTCCCCACCCCGGCCCGAGCAGCCCTGCATGTTCTTGCCGTACAGGCCGAGAATGCGAGGCCCTGGCCTTCTCTCCCTGGGCTGGGCCATTTCCCCCAGCTGTTCGCTGAAGCTGCCTTGAGGGACGAGGTGAGGTCTCCCTCCAGGACAAAGAGCAGGCTTGCTCACTGCCTGCTGTGACAAAGGCGGATTCCCCAGCTTGAGGCTCCGCAGCTGAGGCACAAACCCCTCAGGTGCAGTGCCCCTTTGGGCCCGTGGCGTCGCCCCACAGGGCTCTGGCCCAGGGGAATGACACACATGCTGACACCAGCCATGCCGGGAGAAATCCAGTCCCCTGTCTCTAACCCAGGAGTCCCGAGTCTCTCCCCAGCATCCACAAAACACTACCAGGCTAACTTATTGCTTGTAAGTGGGGTCCAGTCCCAGACCCCACAGAGGATTCCTATTACTGAGCCCAGAGCTCCCGAGTGCAGCTTACAGCAGAGTGGACGATGAATTCACAGGTCTTGGTCAAGTCCTTGGCCAGCAGGGATCGCCTCATGTCACAGCGCAGGGTATACTGGAGGGAAAGGCAGAGGAGAATACATCCTTTCAGATGGTTTGCTTTCATCCAGGAATTTCTTATAAAGAGGCAAGTCAGTCAACATATTTTAGGGAAACTTTGTCCAATTAATGTGTTATATGAAAGTAATGTACATAATGGGGGGAGTTAATGCTCAGAACAAAAACAGTGCTATTAAAAAAACACTTTAAGGTTATTCCTCAGACCATTCCCACGGCCATTCTGTAGCTGGACCCTCTGGAATACAGGTGCAGAGCCTCCCCTGTAACACAGGACAGACCAGAGAGGCAGAGCAGGAAGGGCAGGCCTGGAGCAGCAGCTCGCTCACACCCGGTCCTCTGCCTCACCGGGCAAGCCCAGACAAGGAGCACAGCTTCCCTGAGCTTCAGCTTCCTGCTCGCTAACACCACCTTAGTGAGGACCCAGTGAGGTAACGTGTGATGAGCCAAGGCCTGGCACACAGCAGCTCTGGGTAAAACGGCTGCTGTTTTGTAGTAAGGACAAGAAAACACAGCAGCAGGACTGCAAACCCCTGGACGGCACCTAGACTTCACAGGCCAACCTGGGAGATGTGGGTCAGCCCCCGACTCGCTCTCACTCGCTGCGTTCTCTGCATGGGCGGCACCGCACTGGGTGCCAGCACAAGGGCAGAGCTGCGCCCCACGTGGGGAAGGGAAGCGATGCTAGTGACAGTGCTGAGTCCTGGAGCCCAGGCCTCCAGGGCATCTCAAAATGAGCTCTTCATATCTTAACCTTAGGAGGAAAAAAGAGGGGAAAGTCTTTGCAAAATTGTCATTTTAGAAAATTCAAATGTATGCAAACGTAAAGAGAAGCGTATAAGGAAGCCCCAGATCCGTCAGCCAGCTTCCCCAACGGCCAGTCCTGTTCTTCTCCTCGGCCCTCCCCCATTGGCCAGCAAAGACGTATCCTGCGAGCAAAAGAACGTGGACAGGAAAGGGATGGAGCATCACGCTTGCTTTGAACTTGGCCGTATTCAACTCCTCTGCTGTCCCTGTGCTGTCCTTCTGAACTAGCCACTGCCGGTGCACCTGCTGCAATGGGCCCTGAGCCGAAAGCTTGGCTTCACCCGGGACTGTCCCTTCACATCCCGGTCCACGACAGACTGTGTGGCAACAAAACTCTACAGCACGATCACTGTCTTAATGTTAATCTTAAACAAAAAATCACAGAACGTATGTTGGATAAAGTGAGCTGTTGTTTTAATCATCCGAGAAAAACATTAAAATAATTTGTAGAACTGGAACTATATGCACAGTTGAGTCAAGAAGCTACAACTATTATGACCAATCTGTCCACGTTAAACAAGAAGCTGCCATGTATTTAAGGTACTCCTGGGAGATTAAAACATTAAAGAAAAAAAGAATCAACCTTTGTCTGCAAGGGCCTTCATATATACATACAAAGATATAGATATAGATATAGATATTCTCTATCGAGATTTCAATCTGGTCTCCCCAACCAGACAAGCTCAGCGAGGGCTGTACCATATATGTATATGCTATGTTTGTGGGTATAATATACAATATATACATGCACGTATGCACGTCCATTGTCTCTCCCCTGTACAGCCCACACGCTGCCTAGAAGAGGCAGCATTTCATTCAGGCTTTGTCTGGTCTCCTTGATGGTTTTCCCGATGGGAACGTCCCTTCCTCATTTTCAGTCTCAGGGCTTTGGGCGGGGCTGATTTCCCCCCATCCCACGGGGGTGTGGAAGTGACCAGAAAGGCAGGACTGTTGCTTGGCCACGGGAAACAGTCCCTTCTGCTGGGGCTGCCAAGCCAGGAGATTGTAAGCCTGTGGCTGCCGGCCAACAACCAGCTTCACCCCCGAGAACACCGAGCTGGGGGCTGACCGGTGCCCGCCCTGGCCTAGACGGTCCCCTGGAATTGAGAGTTCCATGATCCAATATCCCTTTTTTGGCTAAGCCAGTTTGAGCTGGATTTCTATAACTTGCAGATGAGAGAGTGTAACGGGCACCAACTTTTGGTCACTGAAGGTTTTTAAGTGTGAAAGCAATAATTACTAATATAAGGCAGCTGGTGGTAAGTGGGGGGAAGGGGAGAAAGATGGAGAAAAGAGGAAAAACACTGAGATTATGTTTTAGGAATTGTGTTAAGTTCTTAAATTTTTTTTTTTGGCCACACAGCACAGCTTGTGGGATCTTAGTTCCCGGACCAGGGATGGAACCCGTGGCCCCTGCAGTGGAAGCACGGAGTCTTAACCACTGGACCGCCCGGGAACTCTCAAGATTTGATTTTTTTCGACTGTCAGTAAACACAGGACAGGAACGAGGAAAGAAAACGCGTGTCAACAGATTTAAAGCAGACTCGTAGAAAGGAGTCTGTCAACAGGAGGACTCCCATCTCTACCATTTGATTCTGAACACACAATTTCAGCAGACATGTTGGTACTGCTGTATTTTGTGTTTTATAGTATAAAACCTTGCTAGTATGGCCACAAGAGTAAAACAACCATAATAAAACTTCCCTGTGATTTAAACAACTTTTAAAGGAAAAAGTGGCTGCACAGGGGACGACTAGAAAGACTGCCGGCTTCCTGTATGCTCTATCTACTAACAAGGAGGAGAAATGGATGCAGGATGGCTGAGAAGAAGAATCAGAGCAAACAGGATCAAGCCCTCTAAGAAGTTACCACGAGTCCAGCCCCTGCAAGCTGACAATTTAATACCGGCTACATTTTAAATCCTTTAGTCTGTCTTATGATTTTTCCTGTTTTTACATTATGTTACTATAACACAGTTCAGAGGATAAATGCAAAATGTCTTTGCACCCGTATAATCTGAGAAAGATGTTATTAGGGCTCAACAACAACACTTTCTATCCCAAGTCACACACCCGGGACTCTTCACGGGAAGCTCGATAAGCGATGGCACTGAGAAGGTGACGCCCCGTGTGGTGCCTCTCTGCAGGGCACCTGCTCCACTGTCCAACAAGGAGGGTAGAAAAAGCCCCATCTAGAGACTGAGTGAATGAGTGAACTGATGAATGAAAAAGAGATCAAGAAGCTATAATCCTAGTTTCTCTCAAGAAGTATATTTCTCAAAAGAAGCAATGACAAATTTGAATAAGAGCTGACAATTTGATGATATTGGGGAATTTTTATTCATTCTGATAGCTGTGAAAATAGTTAACTGGGATTATGTAGAAGAATGTCCCTATTTTTTGGTGATAGATATTGAAGTATTTTGAAACGAACTGTCAAGATTCTGTAACTAACTTTGAAATGATTCAGAAAAAAAATAAATACAGATGAAACAAAGGTGGCAAAATTCTAATAAATGTTGAATCTAGTGGTAAGTGTAAGGTGACAAGCTCTTATAAATTTGAGGTTGAGAAGACATCTCTACGTTTTCAGAAATTTATGAGATATCTGGGGAGGTGCAGGATTCCAAGTCGTAGCCTTCTGAGGTTAACCCTCGAAGTGGTAAAATCTGATGACCAGAATAAAGGGGGTCGGGGTGCTTGTTTACCTTACTAAAGAACTAACCACATGCGAACTCTTCTTCTGCATTTTAGCTAGTTTCCAACTTACACACAGCTACACAGGAACCCAAGTTTTGTATGTATATCTGTCTGGTTTCTTGTCAATATTTGGAAAAGGGTGAGATTTCCAATTTTATTTTAAACAAATTAATCTTTTAACAAGAATGATCAACACAGGAAAAGAAAGTGACAAGTAAGAAGTATGACCACAGAGAATCTGACGTTGTTCTATTCAGTTTCTAACGAATATATGCTTCTGTTGCTAAGTGAGCAGCGTCAAAGAACGACTGTGCGGGTAAAGCAGGTTGATGCTGATTCCGGCAAGAGAATACAAATAATTCTGAAAATGCAACGTTTGAGATATTTTCAGTCTCGCTAAAAAGTAAAAAGGCAATACTTTCTTTCATGGTGAAAGTATTCCCAGCCTAGAAAGCTGGTCAGAGGATGCGGGTCTCTACAGCAGCGATCTGTATGTCTATGCAAGGGGTCTCCTTTGAAGCTAGACACTTTACTGTCACTTCTTATGAGCTGCCCAAAGCCTTCAGTACATTTATTGCCTGAAACAGGTGCACCGATAACAAAGGACTAGAAAAGTTTTTCTTTACAGAAAGGTATTTATTGTGATAGAGTACATCACACTACATGAGTTTCTTCTTGACCAATCTCTTAGGCCATACATAAAACTCACATACAGACAAACCTTTGGTTAAACTCTCACAAGTGTTTGCAGGATTTCTATTTTAAAAGTGCTACATTTAAGCAGGGGAATGGTCTCTACCAAGACCAAATTATCAGCTAAAAATTAATAAATCAAAAAATTTCCTAACTGCCAGCCCTCTTGCACATACGTAAGACAAAATACTTTTGTCTCATCCAGCAGGGGAACCGCTGCAAGGCTGATAACACAAAAGTAACTTTCTTTCCGCTGAATCAAGGAAAGGCTCTCTTTCTCTCGCTCTGAGTCATGACTCCAAACTGCCCCTGAGACAACAATAGGGACTGTGAAAGAACCCTGAACCAGCGGAGGTAGACGGGAAGTCATAAATCCACTTCCCCCTCATTTACAAGGTTTGTTCAATAAAGAATACAAGCCTATGTCAGAGCGGGAGCCTTTGGGTATGAAACAAAGAGATATTTATACGTATAAAATAGAAAAGTTAGTGCGGGTGCCAGAGAGAAGTGAGGGCACGTCTACTACCAACAATAAAAGCACCCCTTACAGTGTCAGCGTGGCCTGAACAGAGCCCCAAAGAAACAACGGAATTTTGGAAAGAAGCTACAGCTCGGGTCCTCCTAGATCCCCATCAAAGATAACAGTCATACATGACATATGTTCTGCAGGGCAAAATGAGAAATCAACACAGAATATACATGGGAGGGCTCAGCAATAAATAAGAGTATTCAATTCTTGGGTCCACCTATGAACTTTCAGTGAAAGAAAGACCAAGCTGTTTTGCAGAAGAAAAGTTGTGAAGTCAGCTTCACGGGATAAGGAAACGCTCACCTGGATGTTGACAAACACGCCGTGGTAAGTCTCATACAGGACTCTGTTACCCTTCACGTGCAGAGGAAATTCGAAAGGAATTTCTGTTCTGCCGCTGGGAAATTTACCTGGTTTCACCATTTCAATGGTGCTGTTGATAATCTGGATGGGCTGTAAAGAAACCCCAAGTCAGTCCATCAACAAGCACTTCTTGATGCACTTTCTTTCCCGTTACTGCGTCTATTAAATAATCTCCTGAGACACCGCACCCCAGCCCGCGGCCGCTACCATCCTGGTGCCCTGTCAGCGGTGAGTTGGCCCAAGGTCTCTGGTTCATTTGCAGGACTGGATGCTTAGGCGTTTGGTGCACAGTAGGACGTGAACTGATATACGTCCCTCCCTTATCCCGAAGTATCTCAGTTGACTGTCCTAACGACCCTTCCGGCGGGCACCTCCACCTTCAGAGTGAAGCAGACGTGCACGACACTTGGCAAGGTGCGGGGCCCTCGCGCAGCCCAGGGCACCCGTGCAGGCCTCCTCGGCTGGGCCCTTGGAGGGAAACAGTACTCACACTTGGAACCTGCCTAAAAGGCAGGTGTTACACCTTACTTAGTTAAGGTACTCTAAGCCATTGATTTACAATCACTTTGAGAAAATCCACAGCTTCTGAAGTGAGTCTCTAAGTGTTGATGGAAGAAAATAAGAAAACTGTGGAAAAACCTGGGAAGGTCCTGAATCTGAATACTCTTAATGAACCTTTCTTTCCTCTCAACTCTTTCCCCTTCAAAACTTAAAGAGTTAATAATATGTCCTTCAGGAAAAGGAAACTATAAGTATAGAAAAAAGACTTCACTTTCTAGAACACAGAACTTTAAGTGACAGAAAAGAATGGCTCTACCTGCATCTTACATGAATGCCATATCCAACAGCAGCTGGATTAAAATAACAGTTAAAAGAACAGTTTTGTTTCAGGAACGTAAGTGCCAGAAGGCCCAGGCACAACTTCTCAGAGAGCTCTCGTCTCCTTAATGGCTGAAATTAGTCCCCCCGCAATCCTATCTAATGGGAATAAAAACAAGCAGACTTTCAATAACAGAATATATTCAAAATCAAAACATCTGAATGTTTTTTCAGTTTGATTAGTAAATAGTGAAAGCATGACTACCACCATTCCTTGCAAAATAGCGACAAATAACAAGCCAGACAGCAAGTAAAAACCACCACAGACGTTTGAAAAACGAACTAAAAACGTGCAACGCTAGCATTCTTACCTTAACAGAATTATAGAATGCTTCGAACACACCCACACTCTTGGCACTGAGTTGGAGGTTCACGGTTCCTTCCACTGTCAAGGAGACTCCCTGGTGCTGGACCGAATCCTTCCCAGATACGACCACCACCCCGGAGAGCATTTCCTGGGGGAGGGGAGACAGCCACCCAACACGTTAGCACGGCTCTTTCATCCACCTGGTCTACTAGCAAAGTCAGCCTCCGTAACCGTCCATTTGTTCAAAGATGCAGACACTCATTGAGTGCTTATCACAGACCAGATGCCTGGATACCAGGATGAGGAAGGGCCGGCCCTGGGGGGTCCCGGGGGAACAGGGGTGGGGTGGGGGTGAGGAATCTCATCCCATCACCGCCTTCTGGACACACCTTCGTTCCTGCTGGAGAATCCAAACAAATGTCTGATTTCAAAAGGGCAAAGAGAAGGGCCTGGGGGAAAGGCAGATGCACAGACCGTTACACAGGAGCGTGTACGGCGATCTCCTCAGAAGGAATATGACACAATAAGAGCCTTTTCTTTAGGTTCTTTCTCAGTTATGCTGACTGAGATGATTACACACTGTCAAACGCATGAGTAATTGAGCACGGCTGCTGGCCAGGTGTCCTCTGCCCAGAGAGCCTCGTGGGGGGCCTGGAGGTCGTGGATATACCACCCGACGGCCACACGGCCCTTCACTAAGCCCCCAGCCCCTCTGTGCCTGCTTCCTGCTGGTGGACAGTCGAGCCCAGATTTCCCTGGTTCATGAATCATTTAAGAAAGACTTCACAACAGAGCATCCATTCACATCCATTCACTTCTCTGGAGATAATCACTGAGTCACAGAATATGGACATTAACTACATTCCTTCCTGTCACCGTGGGCTTGACGGTCTCAAGTTGCGACTGGGGTTTGCGTGGAACAGGAAGTTGAGAAGATTAACTAGCACCAACCAAAGGAAATCCACAATAATCACAAAACAACGTGTTTCTGAAATGACCTCGAGAAACGGTTTGTGACTGTTCTCAAATGGTAATGTGATGGCAGAACTGTTGACAAAAAGACGAAAAAAAGAAAAACAACAAAAATTAAAAATGGCCCCACAAAGCAATTATACCCCAAAAAAGATGTTAAAAAAAAATGGTCCCACAGATCAAAGCATTAAAAAAATCTGTCCTCCTGGCGTTTAAATCTGTTTACCTTTTATTTTCTCTAGTCATCTGGTGAAAAAACTTTCACCAAGTTCTTAAATTATGTGAAATTTTGGGAGCGGGGACTATTCTATGTCCCTTAAATATGCTAAGTATTTTGGCTTTGTTTCCCATTCCCCATCCCAAAGCGCTAAAGTCTAAATCAAACAAACACTCTCAGCTCCCTTTTAAGCAGAATTCAAGGGGTAGAACTCATTTTGTTCTTAACATAAGAAGCTCGTAAGAGAATTTAAATGAAACCCCTTCTGAAATACTAATTTTACTTTTAAATTTAATTAAAATTAATTCTATTAATTTTTGTACAACCTAAATGAAATGTAAAAATCTGATTTTTAAGAATTTAAATCCACTAGTATATTTTAAGAAATATGCTTTACTAGTATGTCCCAGAATTAAAATCAGAGAAAACAATTCATGAACTTTATCAATTAAACAACACAATAGTACTTGGTTCTGCTTCTATTTAATTGTAATGTATTCAGTTAATCTCATGGGAACAGGATCTGGGTTGACCACTGAATACCATATTATAATCACGACATCAATAGAACTGTTTCCTTCCTTTAATCCCTATGGCATAAGAAGGAAAAAGCAGTGAAGTACCCTGGAAATTAGCAGAGTAAATATTTTATGATTCTTTTGTCATTCCTTGATTTCAATTAAGAAATATAGTAGAGAGAATAAAAAATTAATATAATATTTGCAGATAAATTAGGCATTCTAACAATACACAGGTCCATTCAATTCCTACCAACATAAGAAAGATGAAGAATTAGTCCAAGTACAGCCCACGGAGCCAAGAATTTTAAAACAGATATTTCAACAAAGAGTTAAGACCCATGGTAAGAAGACGACTGACACTTCTTTTTGTTTTTTTGAACTGAGGTATAATCGACATACAACACTGTATTTGTTTTAGGTGTACCAGACAATTCTTGGTTAATCCTGGTGACAGAGGAGAGAATAACTTGTATAACTGAAATTAACGAGAACCCAAGACCTCACCAAGAACTTCCCGCTCAGACTTCCACCTAGAAGGGTCAACAGGGAGAAAAGATCAGGGCCGTGGACAGCGAGGGTACCTCGCTGGTACCGTGACGTGATAAGTGGGGTCCCTCACTGAGGGCCATGATTTCAAAGAGGAGCCCCTCCTGGACGTAAGGATGACAATGAACCCCGGAAACAATGTACAGCGTGTGCTGATTTTCGGGGGGAGAAGAGCCATGGCTTTTGTCACATCAGCAAGGAGCCTTGCCCTGAGAAAGGTTAAGAAACAGAGAGAGACGCAGGCCCCGCACTCGTGTGTGTGTGTGTAGCCGACACGAGGAGACAGATCCCAGCGCTCTGGCCCGCCCTTGTGGCTCTCAGAGGGGACCCGCAGCCGCCACACTCCCACCAGCATCGGCAGAAGCCGGGCCCTGGGGGGGTGCGTCCCGCGCGCGCCCGCGGCCAGCCCGCAGCAGGGAGGCTCCAGGCTCTGCCCGGAGGAGCCGAGTCCAGAGGAAGGCCTGGAACCCCGGCACCAGAGCCAAACCAGAAGCGGGGGCGCCCAAAGTCTCCGGGTCTCCCCGGCTGACCGGCCGCCGGCTTTCTCCGCAGAAGCCACCGCCGAGGCTTCCCGAGGGGGCCGAGAGGCTGCGGCTTGTAACTGTGTATTCTCTAAACGGAAGAGGCCGCTAGCGAACTCCACAACTCTTTTCTTCTTTGTTCTCCGGAATCTAACGCCAAACCCATAATTAGGGCTCTGGGCTGCAGGAGGGCAGCGTCGAGTCAGCAACGCCCCCGCCCGGCCTCCTGGAAATCACCCAGAAGAACAAGGCACAAAACCACAAACGCCCTTCTCGGTGAAGCAAGGAGACGGCTAAGTGCCGTGAAATAGGTGAAGACGAGCAGGGGCTGCGCAGTCAAAAGGCGAAGTGAGGCCCGCGGCTGCAGGAAGCCGCTTCTGGAAGGTGAGGGGCACCTGGGAGGGAGCCTCCCGACGCCCCACGCGGGAAGCAGGAGCTGTGACCCGCCCCCCAGCTGCTTCTCACATACGGAGGCCGGGGGTAAAGGTTAGAGAGACTCACGTCAAACCTCAGCCCGCGCGGTCCAGGAATAAATCATCTCCTGCAAGAAGGAGACACTGAGAGAACCAGCAGAGGTGCTTGGACACACAAAGCACAGACCACGTGGCTCTTCTACGTAAAGGAACTCCACAGGGTAGAAAGGCCAGTCATTTCCACGGCCCTACAGATGGGGGGCTCCAGCCCCACCTGTGTGACCTCATCTCTAAACGCTCCCCCTCAGCCACTGTCTCCACCGTCCTGGCCCCCGCATCCAGCCTCAGGACGTGTGCACACACTCCTGCCCCACTTGGATGCTCTTCTTCCAGAACCCACGTGGCTCGTGACGAAGACTCTCTCCTGACCAAACTCTACTCAGCCTTTTTTTTTTTTTTTTTTTTTTTTGCGGTACGCGGGCCTCTCACTGTTGTGGCCTCTCCCGTTGTGGAGCATAGGCTCCGGACGCGCAGGCTCAGCAGCCATGGCTCACGGGCCCAGCCGCTCCGCGGCATGTGGGATCTTCCCGGACCGGGGCACGAACCCGCATCCCTTGCATCGGCAGGCGGACTCCCAACCACTGCGCCACCAGGGAAGCCCTACTCAGCCTCTCTTGAGCTCTTTTTCAACTAGGCCTCGGCTTTTGATTTCCGTGTTCCTCTCTGCATCGTCTGATTGTAGCAAGAATTCTGCTAAGTCAGTTGAACCATCCTCCATATCCATCACCCTCAACACCTGACCAGGTTCCTCATTCTCCACCTCTCCTGGCCCCGGGGGGTGTCTGATGAACCTGGCCTGCCTTCAGCAAGAACCCTGTGAGCTGGTTTATTCCTTTACCCTCCTGATGTTTCTTCTCAGTAATTTTCCATCCAGTGACCCCCCCCCACTCTGGTCCCTGGCGATAATTACCACTTGCCCACACTGCACTCAGAGTGGAGCCTCTTTTCGCCACTGCAAGACCCCACTGCAGTGGTCCCTACATCTATCGCAACAGTTCCCCCCTGAATAAAGTCTGCTTTACCATCTTCAACAAGGGCCATGGATAATTTTTTCTCTCACACTCGCTCCCTCTTCTCCATCAAGTTGGTGCTCAAATGACAGCATCCTCATGAGGACTCCCCTGACCACTCCTATTAAAACTGCACTACCCCCTTTTCAATACTCACTTATCCCCCCTCCTTAACTTTGCTCTGCAGCACTTGTCGCCTTCTAAAATACTCCATAAGTGCTTATCTATTTTACTTATCATCTGTACTCCTGGAATGTAAACTCCACAAGGGTAGAGTGACAGCAAGAGCAGGCACTCGATGTTTACTGAATAAATGACTACCCACCAGAAAAACACAGCACCATCAAGCAGATGGAAACTGTGAACATGCATTTCACCGTGAATTTTTCAACGTCATGACGCAATTGCTTCTATGAGGGATGAACAGAGCTACGAGAGTTCAGGGATAAGATGGTGAGGCAAAAGAAAGAGATAAAAAATATAAGAGAAGCTCAGAAAAGAAGTGGAAGGAAAAAATAAAACAAAACCATCACAGAAAAGGAGGTGAAACTGAAAGGGGTTCAAAATACATACAGGACAGAAATGAGAAAATTCAAACAAATCGTGTGAAAATTTAAGAAAGAATTAAAAAGAATCACCAGAGAAAAAGATAAATACAAGAGACCATGAGGAACATCCAACATATGCATAATGAAGTTCCCAAATAAGAAAACTGAAATAATGGAACACAACATGTTTACTGATGTAATTTTTAAACACTGAAAAAGCAAATGGATTAGGAACGGTTAAGAAAATGATAGACTCTAGTAAAACTATTCTACTTAAAATAAAGAAAGAATCCTTTAGGAGTCAGGCCAAAGAAAAGTCACTTACAAGAGGGGGAAAAGCAGACTTCTTCACAGCAAAATACAATCCAAAATGAAAGTACAGCAATACTCATTACAATGCTCAAGGAAACAAGTGTGATGATACTAGGGTTTTAGACTTACCTAAACAATATATATATATATATTGTTTGCTCACATATAAAAGAAGTTTTACGTGTGCAGAAACAAACAAACAAAACCCCAAGGAGCACTGCATAAAAAGCCTTCTTGAGGAACTGATTAGATAGTGAACTGTAACTCTTCAAGAGAAACCCTCCATCAAAACCAATTGTGAGGACTGGATCCATTCAACTGAAAGAATAAGACTAAGAGGTATGTGATGATTATGGTGAGAGAGCAGAGTGCAAAATACAAGGCCTGACAGTGCAGAAACTACTTAAATAACACCAGTTGGGCAACTAAGGGGCTAGAAAGTGGGAGGCAGTACAATGTACATGGCTTCCTTGTCCTCGACAGCTGGGGTTTAAAAACGTATCACTGAAACCATGCTCTCCAATACGGTGGTAGCCACTAGCCATATGTGGCTATTTAAACTTAAATTTATATTAATTAATATTACGGAATATTTAAAGTTCAGGTCCTCAGTTGCCCTAGCTACATTTCAACTGCTTGCAAGCCACATTATGGCTAGTGGCTATCACAACGGACAGGGCAGATAAATAGCACATTCACATCATCACAGAGAGTTCTACTGCACAGTGCTGATCTAAAGTTAATAAATCAAATAATGCTGTACAAATAAAGTTAACAAGTTAAACACCAATAAAGGTAATATTTGTAAATAACTAAGATCAGTTGGTAGAAGAGAAGGGAGAAGGAAAGAAGAGGAGCTATACTAATTTCACCATTGTTCATAGTAGAGAATTAATAAGTAACATCTAAATCAGAGAAGATTTAGGGTACAATAAAAAGCTGTAAGGATAAGAATTATAATAAAACTGCAAATTATTAGAAGATCATACAAACAACATAAAGCAAATAAGACTGTAGAGAGGCAGATGTTCTAAAAGCTACTTTAAAAACAATACCCCAAGGACTTCCCTGGTGGCACAGTGGTTTAGACTCCACGCTCCCAATGCAGAGGCCCGGGTTCGATCCCTGGTCAGGGAACTAGATCCCACATGCATGCTGCAACTAAGAGTTCGCATGCCACAACTAAGGAGCTGGCGAGCTGCAACTAAGGAGCCTGCCTGCCACAATTAAGACCCAGTGCAGCCAAATAAATAAATTAAATATTTTAAAAAATGTTTAAAAAAACCCAATCCCTCAAATGATAACATAGCACCAGTGGCAGAATTAATGCCAAACATATGTCATATTAATAAACAGGCTAAATTAATACCTATTAAAAAAACATACGTTCAGATTTTATCTCAAAGCAAAACCCAATTTTATGTTGTACGACAAAGAAGCACCTAAAAACGGCAGGGGTGAGGGTGAATTTGGAAAGGCTGAGGAGGAAAGGATAAGCAAAGGTATATGAAGCAAATGGAAGAAATAAATCGTGGGCTGTAATCTTAATATCAGACAAGGCTGAGTTCTGAGAAAGAAGGATTAAACCAGACAAAGAAGGGCACTGTATGCTTTTAAAGGGTACAGCCCTCAGGAGAGACATGCGGCATCACTATCTGTGGATCAAATAACACAGCATCAACACTCAGAGCAAAAACCACAGGGGATACAGGAGAAAACTGAGTAAAACACATTCATTGTGGGAAATGTTAATTTACCCCCCTTAGCCAGGATGGAAAAGAGGACAAAAAGAAGAAAAGATATAAGCATCTTAGTTACACATCAATAAAGTATAACTAACTGAACTCAATATACAACATGCTGACCTCCACACCCTGAATGGAGTAAGTCCAACAGGTCTTTCTTTAGGGAAAAAAATAGCAAAGCAAATTATTAATCTAATCGAGAAATAAAAAATATCAAAGATATAGCAGTAATTAAAATAAGAATAAAAGAACACATTGTTCAATTGCATATAAGTAAATTTGAAAAGTTGGTAGTGAATTACTTTTCTAGGAAAATATAATTTACCCAAACTAACTCCAAAAGAGACAGGAAAGCTAAAGCAAATAAATCACCATAGAAAAATCAGAGAAAGTTATACACAAGCCCCCCCAAAGCACCAGGCCCAGAGACTTTCACAGATCATTTCCAAATGTGTAAAGTACAGAAAGTTCCAATGTTAAACTACTCCAAAACACAGAAAAGTAAAGAATTTCTTTTAAAAAATAAAGCAAATATATCAGTGACACCACAGTAAGACAGTATCTATACACACAACACATCCATACAAAAAGAAAACTAGATTTTTCTCACTTACAAATACCAGTGCAAAAGCCCTATATAAGATACTAGCAATACAATCCAGTAGCAACTTAAAGGAATATTACACTGTAAGTATGTGGGATTTAGTCCAGGAATGTATGGATAGCTCAACTGTTGAGGAAAACTATACAACTCACAGTTAATAGCTCTCTAGAGAAAAATCGTAGAGTCATTTCCATAGATGCTAAAAAGTCACCTGCTAAAATTAATATCCATTCTTGATAAAATTCTTATTAGTAAAATAAGAATAGAAGGATATTTCCTTACCCAGAAGCCAGCATCAAACTTAATGGGAAATGAAATACACTGCATTTAAGTCAGGAATAAAACAAGGATGACCACTATCATCACTATTAACGTACTATATGTACTAGTTAATGCGATGAAACTAGAGAAAGAAGTATGAACTGAAATGGAGGCAAAATTATCATTATTTGTAGATGACATGACTGCATGCCTGAAAGAACCCAAGAGAATTTACTGAAAACTATCAACATGAAGAGAATTTCAGGAAGGAAGATAGCTGGGTACAAAATTAATATACAGAAATCAATAAGGCAACATGTACACAACAACAATCAATGAGAAGATACATTGGAAGAAAATACTTTCTTTTTAAAACCAACAAAAAGTTAAAACATTATAAATCAATTTAACAGGAAATGTCTAAAACCCTTAGAAGATGAAAACTTAAAACACAGTTGAAGGGCACAAAAGAAACAAATGGAAAGCCACACCATGTTTTTACACCCTTTACATGTCTACTTTCAGTCTATAAAGGTAACATAATCCAAAGAAAACAACATCAGAATTGTTTTTTCTTTTTTAGAGGTGGGCTGGGGTGAGACAGACTAGACAAGCTGATTTTAAAACTCATCTGGAATAATAAATAATAATAATAAATAATAAATTTTGAAATGAGAAATGAGGGGGACTAGCCCTATGAGATATTATAACACCTCAATAACTTACAAAGTGAGGTGCAGGGCATGTACAGGCTGAAAGATCAATGGAACAAGAGGGAAACTCCAGATATAAACCCAGATACATGGGAATTCAGTAGGTGATAAAGGAAGCGTTTTAAATCCAGAGGGAGAAGTTGGAATATTCACTAAATAATACTGGAAAACCAGCCAGAGATCTGGGGGGAAAAACTGTCCAGAAAACTGGCAAAAAAAATGAAGTTGGATCCATACTGCAAAGCTTTGCAGGTAAAAAGTTCTAAATGCATCGAAGACTTAAATGTAAAAATTGAATAACCAAAATTTTAGAATCACAGGGAATGATTTTTATCCTATCAAAGCGGGGAAGGCCTTTCTAAGAATGACTCAAAACTCTGAATAATAAATGACTACAAATACAACCAAAAATAGTTTGTTACATAAAAGTGATTACAAGCAACATCACTTATATAAATGATAAACTAGAGAAATAATGCAACTTAATATAACAGGTAAAAGGCTAATTTCTCTAATATTTTAAGAACTCCTAAAAAATAAACAAAACAAAAACCACCTAACAACCTAAGAGAAAAATTGAATGATATGAAAACAGGTCACAGAAAAGGAAAAGCAAATTACTCCTAAGCCCATGAAAACATGCTCAATATCAATGATAACATGAGAAATGATAATTAAAACTATACTAAGTACCATTTTCCACCTATCAGATTAGCAAAGACCAAAATATATGATCATATTATGGTAGGGGAGGGGGCAACAGGCACTCTCATACATTGCTGAGGGTAGCTGAGAATACCACAATCTTGTACGGGCCATTTGGCAAAACCGAAAACACTTTACAAACACCTGGGCCCAGCAATACCACTTTTAGGAATTTTCCTCGAAGACATTTGCACGTTGAAATGATTATGAACAGTAGTTACTCACTGCAACATTGTTTGTAATAACAAAAGAATGTAAACAACCTAAATTCCAACAATAAGAAAATGGTGGGTTTTCCCTTTAATATCTTGGAGATATTCATATTAGTACACATATGTTCTTTTTTTTTTAAAGGCTGCATGTTGCACCATGGTGAAAAATGCGGAGAAAAAGAACATTTATATATATCTACTTGTATATGCATAAAATAACTTTGGCAGAAATGACAAGAAATCGAGAGCTTTTAGTTGCCCCATAGGAGAAGACCTTGATGGACAAAGGAGGGCAGACGGATCCACCCTGGAACTCATGAATTTTAAACCATCTGCACTGATGTTAACTGGTAACATAATAAATCAATTTTAAAATAAGATCAATCCCAGACTGGGTGACCTCTAAGTGTAAAAATGTACAAAGTTCTAAGCCCCTTAAATGCTGATGACCCAAGGGCACAGTCGTCTTCCTCAGGAAAAGACCTAAAGATTGTACGCTAGAAAGTCACATTCTCCAGATTACCTCTTACTTTGGACTTGAACACAACTGCTAGGGAAGTGAGAGTCTCTGAGTTAATGCCTCAGCCGCTCTCTCTCTAGTATTTTCCTCTCTGATGGGCCCAAGCAGCATGAGGAGCCTCACAGCCATCGTTGTCCCCAGGAGTCCTCTGAGTCTCTGAACAAGTCCTTCCTTCCTAACGTTTCAGCGATACTCTTAGAATCGCCTGGGATTCTTATACCACATTGGTCTAGAGATCCTGTACCCCAAGAGTGAGTTGCCCTTTCATTTACAGACAGTGAACCAAATGTGTTAAGCAGTTCACTAACAAAAAAAAAAATCACAAGGTAAATCACTGAGCTAGGTGGGAAAACACAAGTGGACTTTCGCTTGTTGAAAGACTCTAGTCCTTAGTGGCACTGAGAGACCCATTTTGGTTGGAAAAGGGAAATCAGACCCATTGAAGATATTTCAACTTCTTAGGTGTCCCCATCTCCATTTTTCTGTAAAACAACTGTTTTCCATCGTGTTTTAAAACAGAATAAACAATCACCAGATATTTCTCCACATATTAAGTAATGGGCCAATACTGTGTGGTGTTTACTAAGGTTCTAGAAAGGAGAATTTTGAAGAGATGCATCATCTCCAATTTATCATTAAAACCAAGACAATGCTATTGAGCAATCCCATTCCTAGATTCTACTCAAATGAAATCGAAGATTATGTTCACACAAAAATCTGTACAAATATTTCCTGTAACTTCACTCATCATCACCCAAGTGTCCTTCAACGGGTGAATGGAGGAACAGTGGTACATCCATGAAAGAGAAGACAACTCAGCAATAAAAAGGAACAAACTACTGACACACAGCAACTTGAATGAGTCTCAAAGGCATTATGCTAAGTGTTAAGGCCAGATTCAAAAGGCTGCGTGTCGTACAACTGCATTTATGTCACATATGTGACCTTCTGCAAAAGGCCAACTATAGGGATTAAAACCACATCAGTGCTTGCCTGAGGCTGGGGCGGGTGTGGGGGAAGAGGCTGAGTACAGAGGACAGGAGGGAATTTGGGGGAGTGCCAGAACTGTTCCATATCTTGATTGTGATGGCGGCTAAGGTCTCGGAAAAACTTGCAGTGAAAAGAGCAATCTATTGTATGTGATATACGTCAGTTAAGAAGCTCACAAAGATAATCAAGAAAGAAACACAGTTATCCTACCCTGTTGACAACAGGGTCATATTCTTAAAGTGATTAATATTTAAGTAAAAATCAAGCAGTTCATTAGCAATGAAACTGTAACAAAATACTGAGATACTAATTTGTGTGGCTTACATACACTTACTGCCAAAACAGTAGAAATAATATAATCATTCAGTCGACATACATTTTTGGCATGCGTACCATGCATCAGATACCGTTCCAGGCACCAGGGACAGGGCAGTGAACAAAAGAGGTAAAGCCCTTGTTCTCAGTGGGCTTACATTTCAGTGCTGCATTCTGATGGTGTACTAATATGGTAAAACAAAGCAGGTTTCTTCTAGGTCAGTATAGTACAAGTATAGGTCTAAATAGTCAGTAAAACGGGCTGACAAAAATCACAGCTACTGTCCGATGGAGCCATCTCTGAAATTTCTAGTTCTGAAATTTTCTTGAGAGTCTGGAAAAGAAACCTGAGCCCCTGAATAAAAGTTTAGATGAAAGGGGCAAAATGAGATTGCCAATACTAGTCAGAAAAGTAAAAATTAATAAGAGTAAGTACATATGAGGTCTTTAGCGCAGGAATATTAAAATCGAACCTTGGTGTGTGCTGTGTGGTTTCAGGGGTTAGATACTACATATTAGCAAAATTACGAGTTAATACAGATGACTAGATTTCAGATTTCAATAACATTAAAACTCACAGAAACTTTATAGTGTTGATACTCGTTTGGCACTACTGGCCTAAGTGAATGCAAAGACTCCAGACTATAAACCCAAGAGTTTAGGAGAGCTCTGACCGCAGAGGCGTCTGGGAGATGGTCTGATTACAGGCCAAAGTAATGACCGTGGAATACAGGCAGATGGCCAAAGAAAATGCTCTGAGTAGCCAGCCCAACACTTACATAACGAACCACCACCACCAAATTGAACAGCAGTCAGAGGGAACTCAAGTATGAGTGAGACCGACAGTGCACCATCCAAATCCAAGGCACAGGCAAACTCCAGGAACAGAAGAGCGAGCGGAGAGCCCCGCAGCAAACTAGGCCACGCCAAGGGCTGCTGAAAGCAGGAGCTCACAGAAGAGCTCAGGGCAGTCACGTGCTGCCCAGCACAGGTGCAGCCTCCCTGCTTCAGACTGGCCCGGCAGCTCCCAGGGCCACCGTTCCATCCCACAGCAGAGGCTGGGAATGTGGAGCATTAGTCCTGGGAAATGCATACGGAGCAGTGAAGGGGAGACAGAGAGTATTACTTCTCATCTGATGCTCCCTCCTATTACTTGAATGTTAAAAGAAAACTTTTTTAACGTACAAAACAAATATAAACTCTTTTGAAATATCCAAAACAAATGGACACTATTGTATCATTTTTAATTTTAAGAAAGATTTTTTCCTGATTATTATTGAAGAGGGGAATTTCGGTCCATCTGCCCCTTACTTTTCCACTGATGGGACTTGTGCTCCTTCCCAAAGATTATGATTTGCATTTTAGAGTAATGGTCCTAAATGATCTCTTCTGATGAAACAAAGGAAGGGCCGGTTTTTGGTTGACGTCATGCCTAGCGTGTGACAGTAAAACTGTAAGCCGAAGTAAGACTATCATCATGGTGGGACAGGGTAGTGAGGATTAATGGAACCCAGTCGTCATTAGAAAGCATGAGTGCCAATGTCATACAACACAAGAACCTGCCAACAGCTGGGAGGACAGCTGGTGTAACCCTTCCAGTTCCTCAGGGGCAAGCTCTTTCTGGGCATCAGAAATCCAAGGTCAGAACAGATTAATTAGGTACAGGTTCCCATCAAGAGTTAAAGGCTACCTACAATCTCATACTACCCTTCCCAGGATGAGTTTAAACACCAGGGAGAACAGTGAAGGACAGACTCCATCAGCTTCTGCTGGGTCTACTGGCCCAAGAACCCCAGGTGAGCAGGTTCAAGGAGGAAACTGGCAGAAGCCTAACCAAGCATGGTCAGTCCATGGGTAACCTTGGTACTCATGGATGGTGGGTCTATGATCTGTATGGAGTTAGAAGGCTACCTTTTTTTGACTTAAATCCTCCAATAAATAAAAGCAAAATGCTTGAAGCTTGGTTGTACGCACTGTTATATCAGAAAGTTAACAGAGCCTGTAAGCTTTGGCATAAAACAAACTAAAATGGGATGATATGAAAAAGCTTCAACCTTGTTGGCTCTGGCTAGTCACTACATCCTACAACTAGTAGTTAGTTTCAGTTAGTTCCACATGTGTGCAGATGCCTCAGCAGCCACTTTGGGATTTGAGGAAAGAGTCAGGGAGGACAGGGTGGGGGGCTCACTTCAAATGAAAAAGTTCTGCTTTTATCTGCTTATAAAATGAACCATTTTAATGGATATTATATTTATTAAAATTAATGTATCAGAATGCTAATTGATAAGACTTCATTTAATAAAAGAGTCTCACTGCTTAGAATTGCAGCAGGGAGGAGTGGAATCGTTATTCTAAACAATGTTGTTCACTTTCTTGAGCTGTTTATGAGGAAACATTCACTGTAGTTTGTGAGATGAAGGGTAAGATATAGTTTCTGTCACCTTTAGAAAGGCTCCATTTCTCTGAGCCTGAATCTTCTCCTGCCTGCAAGTGAGAGAGTAGACTGTCTCTTCAAAACAGACAATAAAAGACAAAGGAAATCCTTGTAAAAAATTTTTACTGAAATATAGTTAATTTACAATATCGTGTTAGTTTCAGGTGTACAGCAAAGTGATTCAGTTACACACATATATGTTCTTTTTTACATTCTCTTCCATTATAGGTTATTACAAGATATTGAGTATGGTTCCCTGTGCTACACAATAGGTCCTTGTTGGTTATCTATTTTACATATAGTAGTGTGTATATTTTAATCCCAAACTCCTAATTTACCCCTCCACTCCTCCCCTTTGGTAACCGTAAGTTTGTTTTCTATGTCTATGAGTCTATTTCTGTTTTGTAAATAAGTTCCCTTGTATCATGTTTAGATTCCACATATAAGCAATATCATATGATATTTGTCTTTGTCTGGCTTACTTCACTTAGTATGATAATCTCTAGGTCCATCCGTGTTGCTGCAAATGGCATTACTTCATTCTTTTTTATGGCTGAGTAATATTCCATTGTGTGTGTGTATCTCACATCTTCTTTATCCATTCACCTGTTGATGGACACTTAGGTTGCTTCCACGACCTGGCAATTGTAAATAACGCTACAATGAACATGGCGTGCATGTGTCTTTCTGAATTATGTTTTTCTCTGGATATATGTCCAGGATTGGGATTGCAGGATCATACAGTAGCTCTGTTTTCAGTTTTTTAAGGAACCTCTATACTGTTCTCCATAGTGGCTATACCAGTTTACATTCCCACCAACAACGTAGGATGGTTCCTTTTTCTCCACACTCCCTCCAGCATTTGTAGACTTTTTGATGATGGCCATTCTGACTGGTGTGAGGTGGTACCTCACTGTAGTTTTGATGTGCATTTCTCTAATAACTAGTGATGTTGAGCATCTTTTCATGTGCCTTTTGGCCACCTGGTCTTCTTTGGAGAAATGTCTTTTTAGATCTCCTGCCCTTTTTTTTTTGTTTTTTTTTTGCGGTACGCGGGCCTTTCACTGTTGTGGCCTCTCCCGTTGCGGAGCACAGGCTCCGGACGCGCAGGCTCAGCAGCCATGGCTCACGGGCCCAGCCGCTCCACGGTATGTGGGGTCTTCCCGGACCGGGGCACGAACCTGCGTCCCCTGCATCGGCAGGCAGACTTTCAACCACTGCGCCACCAGGGAAGCCCTCCTGTCCATTTTTTGATTGGGTTGTTTGTTTTTCTGATATTGAGCTGTATGAGCTGCTTGTATACTTTGGAGATTAATCCCTTGTCAGCTGCATCATTGCAAATATTTTCTCCCATTCTGCAGGTTGTCTTTTTGTTTTTGGTTTCTTTTGCTGTGCAAAACTTTTAAGTTTGATTAGGTCCCATTTATTTATTTTTGTTTTTATTTCCATTACTCTAGGAGACGGATCCAAAAAGATACTGTTACGATTTATGTCAGAGAGTGTTCTGCCTATGTTTTCCTCTAGGAGTTTTATAGTAGCCGGTCTTACGTTTACGTCTTTAATCCATTTTGAGTTTATTTTTGTATATGGTGTTAGAGAATGTTCTAATTTCATTCTCTTATGTGTAGCTTTCCAGTTTTCCAACACCTCTTAATGAAGAGACTGTGCTTTCTCTATTGTATGTTCTTGCCTTCTTTGTCATAGGTTAATTTTTTTTAATAAATTTATTTATTTTATTTATTTTTGGCTGTGTTGGGTCGTCGTTGCTGCACGCAGGCTTTCTCTAGTTGCGGCGAACGGGGGTTACTCTTTGTTATGGTGCACGGGCTTCTCATTGCAGTGGCTTCTCTTGTTGTGGAGCATGCGCTCTAGGCACGTGGGCTTCAGTAGTCGTGGCACGTGGGCTCAGTAGTTGTGGCTCATGGGCTCCAAAGCTCAGGCTCAGTAGTTGTGGCACATGGGCTTGACTGCTCTGTGGCATGTGGGATCTTCCTGGACAAGGGCTCAAACCCGTGTCCCCTGCATTGGCAGGTGGATTCTTAACCACTGCGCCACCAGGGAAGCCCTGTTGTAGATTAATTGACCATAGGTGCGTGGGTTTATTTCTGGGCTTCCTATCCTGTTCCATTGATCTATCTATCTGTTTTTGTGCCAGTACCATACTGTTTTGATTACTGTAGCTTTGTAGCATAGTGAAAGGCAGGGAGCCTGATTCCTCTAGCTCTTGTTTTTCTTTCTCAAGATTGCTTTGGCTATTCAGGGTCTTTTGCGTTTCCATACAAACTTTAAAATTTTTTGTTCTATTTCTGTGAAAAACGCCATTGGTAGTTTGATAGGAATTGCACTGAATCTGTAGATTGCCTTAGGTAGTATGGTCATTTTGACAATATTGATTCTTCCAATCCAAGAACATGGTATATCTTCCCCCCTGTTCCTTTTATCTTCAATTTCTTTCTTCAGCATCTTATAGTTTTTGGAGTACAGGTCTTTTGCTTCCTTAGGTAGTTTTTCTCCTAGGTATTTTATTGTTTTTGATGGAATGGTAAATGGGATTGTTTCTTTAATTTCTCTTTCTGAACTTTCACTGTTAATGTATAGAAATACAACAGATTTCTGTGTGTTAATTTTGCATCCTGCAACTTTACTGAATTCATTGATGAGCTCAAGTAGTTTTCTGGTAGTGTCTTTATGATTTTCTGTGTATAGTATCATGTCATCTGCAAACAGTGACAGTTTTACTTCTTCTTTTCCAATTTGGATTCCTTTTATTTCTTTTCTTTCTGATTGCTGTGGCTAGGAATTCCAAAACTATCTTGAATAAAAGTGGAGAGAGTGGACATCCTTGTCTTGTTCCTGATCTTAGAGGAAATGTTTTCAGCTTTTCACCAGTATGATGTTAGCTGTGCTTTACCATATACGGCCTTTATTATGTTGAGGTAGGTTCCTTCTATGCCTGCTTTCTGTGGAGTTTTTGAATTTTATCAAAAGCTTTTTCTGCATCTATTGAGATGATCACATGGTTTTTATTCTTCAATTTGCTAATGTGGTGTATCACAGTGATTGATTTGTGGATACTGAAAAATCCTTGCATCCCTGGGATAAATCCCAATTGATCATGGTGTCTGATCCTTTTAATGTATTGTTGGATTCGGTTTGCTAATATTTTGTTGAGGATTTTGCGTCTATGTTCATCGGTGATACTGGCCTGTAATTTTATTTTTTGTGTGGTATCTTTATCTGGTTTTGGTATCAGGGTGATGGTGGACTTACAGAATGTTTGGAAGTGTTCCTTCCTCTGCAATTTTTTGGAATAGTTTCAGAAGGATAAGTGTTAACTCTTCTCTACATGTTTGCTAGAATTCTCCTGTGAAGCCATCTGGTCCTGGACTTTTGTTTTGGGGAGTTTTTAAATCGCAGATTCAATTTCAGTACTTGTAATTGGTCTGTTCATATTTTCTATTTCTTCCTGGTTCAGTCTTGGGAAACTGTACCTTTCTAAGAAATGAATAAAGCAATCTTTTGAAGAGATTAATGTGCCCAGAAAGTCCTATGTGCAAGTAGAAGACAATACTTGAAACTGATAGGCATTCTTCACTTCACAAAAGTATTTTACAAAAATTATAACTTTACTTGCTTGTGCTTATATGGAAAAGTATCTGAAAAGAGGCAGGACCCCAAGGCCAGAGAGCAACAGTGTACAGCTAGCTGGGTCTACCGCCCCACGCAGGGATTCAGACAGGCCTGAAGCAAGTCACTGCATGAACTGACCTCTCCCTAAACCCTCCATCCAAACAGGCCAAAGTTTATTTCTGAGCTTTGGAAAGTTGTGCTTTTCTTGTTGGCATAATACCATCCGTTGTTGATTTGCTAATAATGCTCTTCTGCAACAGTCCGGGCTTCAGTGTGCTCACTGGGAAGGGAAGCAGGTCAGCCCACCTGGCCGATGGCTAACGAGTAAGTCTGTTCTCCCAACAGAAGTTGAAGCCTAGAACCCTAACTGGGGGAGGGGGTGGTGTCACAGATTTGTCTGGTAAATGAAGTGCATTTACAGATAACAACTGCCGATTAAAATCTCTGAATGAAATGAAAACATATTCAGAGCTAGGGGGTTAAAAATCCCCAAAGTGGAGCTGAGATGAAAAAGGAAAGCAAATAGATAACTGGCTTCAACTGACAACTTTTCTGGAACCTGCCTGTACTAGGAGGGCAGATGACAAGCCAAGAGGCCTGGAGAGCACACGGGGGCAGAGGTGCAGGGAGAGTGGTGGGAGTGAGAGGGGGCCAAGGATGGAAGTCAGGAAGGATATCAGAGAGTCTGGTTGGCTGAGCCCGGAGGATGGTGGGGAGGGAGAGGGCGCAGGTTTTAGAGTCGCAGGACCAGGGAGGGGGAGGTAAGCAGGACAGTAGCAATTAAGCTCCTGGCAGGTTGAGAGCAGGGACCCTCTCTAAGGAGGGTCACCTAGACTGGACACCTATAGAAGAGAGCAGCTGGGCTCTGCCAACTCAGGCTGGGCAGCAGTGGGGAGGGGGTCAGAGAGGGGGAATGACAGAAGAAGACGGGTGCTGCTGACTCTCCAGCCTGCGAGCAGCACAGCTGGGAGTTCAGCACTGGGGGACAGTCACTGCAGGAGTGGCTGGTGTCAAAGACTGCAGGTTTCGGCCCACGGAGAGGGCACTGCTGGCTGCACAGGCTGAACCCAGGACCACACAAGGCCAGGAGGTCTGGACTGTGGTCTCGGCATCAAGAAGAAGGCGGGGGAAAACCCAACCACCCTGCAAGAGTCAGAGCAGCCGGCAGGGGGAGGGGAGTGTCAAGGGTGTCCCTAACATGTTGAGACTTGTCCCGAGTCTAGACATGGACACGCCCACAGGGGCCAGGCAGGCGTCACTAATGCTCAGGCCAGGACAGAATCTGCTGCAACAAACACCAAACGGAGAACTAACGAACACTCTGACTGCATCCCACGGTTCAAACGGCATTGGACAACTCTGAAAATACTTCTCATGCATTATATAAGGGTTGGACAAACCTTTTCAGGAGTATTAGATAATTAGTGAGAAAAAACACCCACTGAAGGTTCAGATGACTGCGTTCCTTAATGGGTTCATACCTCCCACAAAGTTATTTTGAGATCCCTCCTAGCTCAAAGTTCTACCCTAAGAATTTGCACCAGCATCCAACTATAACTGACCCCTCACAAATCAAAAATCCAGCAGAACAAAGTAGAACAGTTAGGCTTCTTTTTTTCATACCATTCTAGCTTTGTAATTTTTCTTCATAATAATGAACTGGCATATAAAGGATTTTTCCTCTTTAAACTTTTCTTTTTTTAAACAAGAAATTACATGAAAGCCAAACAAGACAAAACGCAAACCTAGAAGTTCTTGTGGTAACAGTGATCAGCCCACCATGCATAAATCCTTTATCACTGTAACCTGGCTATGCTGGACAGTAAATCTCCCGTTTATATTTTTCACAACCATAATATATAACAGTGTCATTTTCATGAGTACATGTGCCAGGGTTTCAGAAGGTAAAACATTCTGAATTTATAAAAACAAATGAACTATATTTACATTGCAAAAAGATTTACTGTAGGTCTCTTTTAGCCAATAAGCTCTAGTACATTGAAAATATAATGCAATTTAGAATGCATTTGAGTCAAACTTTTGGTCCAAGAACACATCTACTGCACCAAGCAAAGAAGTACGTAACAAAGCCCAAGCCACACCCAGCTTGCAGTGCCCAAAATGCTGTCATCTGTATGCTCTCCCGGGTCCCTGGCCTCCGTTCTCCAAGTTCACCGCGGGGAGACATCCAGCAATCTGTACAGCATCTGATAAGCCCTTACTGTTTGTAAGGTGCACCATTTGTAAGGTGCATGAACGACATGATTAACAACAAGGCAGACAGAGCAATTCTAGGTGCAAACTGAGATTGTGGAAAAGCGTAAGGATACCACCACCTACCGTTTGACCCCTACTTCGGGTCAAACCTATAGTAAATGTCTTGAAACTTTCTCTCATTTAATTCTCACAACAAAGCCTCTGAGCAGGTATCAGCCCCATCCTCCAGATGAGAATTAAGACCTGGAGAAGGCACACAGAGTTCCAGGCTTGGGAATAAAAAGACGTGATTTCAAACATTCACTCTTACATCAATGCCCTTGACATGTCGCTGAATTCTCTGAGCCTCAGTCTTCCCACACATAAAATGGGAGAGAAATGCCATCTCTTCAGTATTTGTGAGCATTAAAGCAGTCTGTGTGTTGGAAAGGGCTGTACTGGTACCATGTTATCATAAAACAGTATCAGTTAAGTGTTCTCTTCCTCAAAATTTCCAGGAATTTTCCCTGGAAATACACAAGTAGGGAATTTTTTTCACATTCCTGATTGCTCTGTATCATATATGGGGCTTTGGAAACACAAATTAACTTTCTGGATTCAATGAGTCGTCTCAGGGAGAAGGTTGCATTGCTCAAGCTCTGAGGAAGGTCTCCTGTCTCTGAGCTGTGCAAATTGTGACAAAGACTCTGGGGAATCAAATTCTGGACAATTTTCTATTTCTGAGTTAGAACATAACCATATATACAGGAAGTCTGAAGTCCCTGTTCCCACATTTATTTGAACCATTCTCTTATGAATGACCATCTTAGGGACTTCCCTGGTGGTGCAGTCGTTAAGAATCTGCCTGCCAATGCAGTGGACTCGGGTTCGAGCCCTGGTCCAGGAAGATCGCACATGCCATGGAGCAACTAAGCCCATGCGCCACAACTGCTGAGCCTGTGCTCTAGAGCCCATGAGCCACAACTACTGAGCCCGTGTGCCACAACTACTGAAGCCTGCACGCCTAAAGCCCATGCCCCGCAACAAGAGAAGCCACTGCAATGAGACGCCCGTGCACTGCCACGAAGAGTAGCCACCACTCACCGCAACTAGGGAAAGCCCACGTGCAGCAATGAAGACCCAACACAGCCAAAAATAAATAAATAAATTTATTTTTTAAAAAAAGAATGACCACCCTAAAGCAAATACAAATAATGGGGGGGGGGGTCATGTGTAGCTGTGGGGATACATCAAAATAAGAATCTTACCAGCATCTGTCTAGAATTTATGTCTAGAATATTATTTATAATTACAAAGCAAAATCTGACTATACTTATAAGACAATAGTTTTCCTTTTCTGATCAATGCATTCATAAAACTATCAGTCTCATGAACTTTGCTTAAAGTCTATGTTTTAAGGCTTCAACTATCATTTAATAAAGTTTCTGAGCACTTACCAAGTGGCAGGTACTGAAAGGCCTAGGAATACAAATATAAACAAATTATTTTAGTTAGGCCGACTCAGAGAACAAATTAATTACAACAGAAGTTAATCAGTGTGATGACTGCGGTATATATAAAGTATGCTAGTAACCCATTATAGGTCACTACTAAATCACAGAAAACAATCGCGTGTTAGTCTTTCTTTTCTCTGACCACTGGAATTTCCTGGCATTCTTTTTCATCACAACCTCACTTTCTGGTTGAAGTTACTCTTCTCATAAGGACTTCTCTAAAATTTAAATATTAAACTTGGGAATTACTATAAGCCTCTAGTGAGAGTTTTTATAACAGAAATTAGAACACACACTTCTAAGCAAGTCACATGTCAAAGAAAAAGATCATAATGGAAATTAGAAGAAATTTAAGTTGACAATCATAAAAATACTATGAATCAAATCTTGAGGGACAGGGCAGTGGAGCTTCTTTTGGGGTCTTCCCACATCCCCACAGCACCATCTTTTGAAACAGCGCCTTCTGCCAGCATCTAGGCAGTGATTCGACTTCTTCCAATCTCTCCCTCTCTCCTGGTCCTCTACTCCTTTCCTGCAGGACCTGGGTGGGGTTTCAAGGGCGTCTGCTTTACAATAATTCACCAACCTATTAAAAACAAAAACTTACGGGATGCAACTAAAGTTGTACTTAGAGAAAAGTGTCTGCATTTTAAAAAGATGGCTACAATTTAGTAAGCTAAACAGCCAATTTATGAAGTTAAAAAACGAAAACAGGGACTTCCCTGGTGGTCCAGTTGTTAGGACTCTGTGTTTCCACTGCAAGGGGCATGCGTTCGATCCCTGGTCAGGGAACTAAGACTCTGCATGCTGCCAGGCTTGGCCAAAACAAACAAACAAACAAACAAACAACACAGGAGAAGAGCAGAGTAAACCTAAGGCAAAAAATATATATATTCTGGGAAGAGAATATAGCAAAGTCACTTAAAAAAAAAAACAAAAAATTGTCAAGTGGGGGAGGGGCATGAAGAAACGGAAGGGAACGCAGCCAGTGCTTTCCCCGTCCACTTAGGCACTGGGGAGCCTCTTGGGCTCCCGGGCCTAAGCCTCTGCCCTGGGAGCCTCCCTCCTGTCGGGCAGAACCTGAGCCCCGCACCTGCACCCCTACCCGGGGCCCCACCCCTACACACAGAGGCCCCCTGAGACCACCTCCAACGTGCGGGGCCTAAACCCCACCCACACACACCCACCAGGGCCCCACCTCCAAACTCCGGAAGCCCACACTCCAGAGGCCTTGCTTCCCACAGGCTGCCTCTCCCCTTCCGCGCAGGCCCTAAGCAGAGGCCCCGTCCCACGCTCGAACGTCACCCCCCACCCCGACCTAGGCCCCGTCCCACCTTGAACCCTGCCCCTGCCTAAGCTCCACACCACCCCCACTCCCGGCTCCTAAACTTTGCCCCCATAGCCAAGGCTTTTTTTTTTTCCTTTCTTTTCTTTTTTCCTCATTTAGATCAGGGTTCTGTTTTACCTTGTTGATTCACTGTTGTAGATTCTTTTATATTTTTATTCTTTCTAATAAATCTTTTATTTTTCTAATTTTATTTTATTCTTTATACTTTGTTATATATATATATCTCTTATATATATCTCTCCTTTTGGCTTGTTCCCCCCACCCACCTTTTTTTCTTTTCTCTGCTGTGGTTTTATTTTACCTTCTTGCAGTTGTTTCAATTATAGCTTTATTTTTCCTAATATACTTTTTATCTTTCTAATTTTATTTTGTTTTTTATTCTTTGATATCGTACTTTTTTTTTCTTTCTTTCTTTCTTTCTTTTTTTTTAACTTTTTTTTCTTTCTTTCTTCCTTTTTTTTTAACCACTCCACAAAGCTTGCAGGATCTTGGTTCCCAGGCCGGAGGTCAGGCCTGAGCTCCTGTGGTGGGAGCTCTGAGTCCAAACCACTGGACTAACAGAGAACCTCAGACCCCAAAGAATATCAATTGGAGTGAGGCCTCCTGGAAGTCCTCATCTCAGCACCAAGACCCAGCTCTATCTAACTGCCTGCAAACTCCAGTGCTGGACGACTCAGGCCAAACAACCAGTAAGACAAGAATACAGCACCACCCATCAAAAAAAAAAGAAATGACAAAAGTATGTTACAGATGAAGGAGCAAGGTAAAAACCTTCAAGACCAAATAAATGAAGACAAAATAGGCAACCTACCTGAAAAAGAAAGAGTAAAGATAGTAAAGATGATCCAAAATCTTGGAAACAGAATGGAGAAAATACAAAAAACATTTAACAAGGATCTAGAAGAAAGAAAGCGCAAACAAACAGTGATGAACAATGCAACTACTGAAATTAAAAATACTCTAGAAGGAATCAATAACAGAATAGCCGAGGCAGAAGAACGGATAAGTGAGCTGGAAGGTAAAATGGGGGAAATAACTGCCAGGAAGCAGAATAAAGAAAAAAGAATGAAAAGACTTGAGGAGAGTCTCAGAGACCTCTGGACAACATTAAATGCAAAAACATTTGAATTACAGGGGTCCCAGAAAAAGAAGAGAAAAAAAAGGGTCTGAGAAAATATTTGAAGAGATTATAGTCGAAAACTTCCCTAACATGGGAAAGGAAATAGTCAATCAAGTCCAGGAAGCACAGAGAGTACCATACAGGATAAACCCAAAGAGAAATACGCCAAGACACAAATTAATCAAACTATCAAAAATTAAATACAAAGAAAAATATTAAAAGCAGCAAGGGAAAAGCAACAAACAACATACAAGGGAATCCCCATAAGGTTAACAGCTTATTTTTCATCATAAACTCTGCAACCAAGATGGGAGTGGCAGGACATATTTAAAGTGATGAAAGGGGAAAACCTACAACCAAGATTACTCTACCCAGCAAGGATCTCATTCAGATTCGATAGAGAAATTAAAACCTTTATAGATAAGCAAAACTTAAGAGAAGTCAGCACCACCAAACCAGCTTTACAACAAATGCTAAAGGAACTTCTCTAGGCAGGAAACACAAGAGAAGGAAAAGACCTACAAAATCAAACCCAAAACAATTAAGAAAATGGTAATAGGAACATACATATCAAGAATTACCTTAAATGTAAATGGATTAAATGCTCCAACCAAAAGACATAGACTGGCTGAATGGATACAAAAACAAGACCTGTACATATGCTGTCTACAAGAGACCCACTTCAGACCTAGAGACACGTACAGACTGAAAGTGAGGGAATGGAAAAAGATATTCCATGCAAATGGAAATCAAAAGAAAGCTGGAGTAGCAATTCTCATATCAGACAAAATAGACTTTAAAATAAAGACTATTACAAAAGACAAAGAAGGACGCTACATTATGATCAAGGGATCAATCCAAGAAGAAGATATAACAATTGTAAATACTTACGCACCCAACATAGGAGCACCTCAATACATAAGGCAAATGCTAACAGCCATAAAAGGGGAAATCGACAGTAACACAATCATAGTAGGGGACTTTAAGACCCCACTTTCAACAATGGACAGATCTTCCAAAATGAAAATAATTAAGGAAACACAAGCTTTAAATGATACATTAAACAAGATGGACTTAATTGATATTTATAGGATATTCCATCCAAAAACAACAGAATACACTTTCCTTTCAAGTGCTCATGGAACATTCTCCAAGATAGATCATATCTTGGGTCACAAATCAAGCCTTGGTAAATTTAAGAAAACTGAAATCATATCAAGTATCTTTTCCAACCAAAATGATGAGACTAGATATCAATTACAGGAAAAAGTCTGTAAAAAATACGAACACATGGAGGCTAAACAATACGCTACTAAATAACCAAGAGATCACTGAAGAAATCAAAGAGGAAATCAAAAAATACCTCCAAACAAATGACAATGAAAACACGACAACCCAAAACCTGTGGGATGCAGCAAAAGCAGTTCTAAGAGGGAAGTCTATAGCAATATAATCCTACTTCAAGAAATGAGAAAAATCTCAAATAAACAACCTAACCTTACACCTAAAGCAATTAGAGAAAGAAGAATAAAAAAAAACCCCAAAGTTAGCAGAAGGAAAGGAATCATAAAGATCAGATCAGAAATAAATGAAAAAGAAATGAAGGAAACAATAGCAAAGATCAATAAAACTAAAAGCTGGTTCGTTGAGAAGATAAACAAAATTGATAAACCACTAGCCAGACCCACCAAGAAAAAGGGAGAAGACTCAAATCAACAGACTTAGAAATGAAAAAGGAGAAGTTACAACTGACACTGCAGAAACACAAAGGATCATGAAAGATTAGTACATGCAACTATATACCAATAAAATGGACAACCTGGAAGAAATGGACAAATTCTTAGTAAAGCAGAACCTTCCAAGATGAACCAGGAAGAAACAGAAAATATAAACAGACCAATCACAAGTGATGAAATTGAAACTGTGATGAAAATTCTTCCAACAAACAAAAGCTCAGGACCAGATGGCTTCACAGGCAAATTCTATCAAACATTTAGAGAAGAGCTAACACCTATCCTTCTCAAACTCTTCCAAAATATAGCAGAGGGAGAAACACTCCCAAACTCATTCTATGAAGGACCATCACCCTGATACCAAAACTAGACAAAGATGTCACAAAAAAAGAAAACTACAGGCCAATATCACTGATGAACATAGATGCAAAAATCCTCAACAAAATACTAGCAAACAGAATCCAAGAGCACATTAAAAGGATCATACACCATAATCAAGTGGGGTTTATCCTAGGAATGCAAGGATTCTTCAATATATGCAAATCAATGTGATACACCATATTAACAAGTTGAAGCATAAAAACCATAGGATAATCTCAATAGATGCAGAACAGCTTTTGACAAAATTCAACACCCATTTATGATAAAAGCTCTCCAGAAAGTAGGCATAGAGGGAACCTATCTCAACATAATACAGGCCATATATGACAAACCCACAGCCAGCATCATTCTCAGTGGTGAAAAACTGAAACCACTCCCTCTAAGATCAGGAACAAGACAAGGTTGTCCACTCTCACCACTATTATTCAACATAGGTTTGGAAGTTTTAGCCACAGCAATCAGAGAAGAATAAGAAATAAAAGGAATCCAAATCAGAAAAGAAGAAGTAAAACTGTCACTGTTTGCAGATGACATGATACTATACATACAGAATCCTAAAGGTGCTACCAGAAAACTACTAGAGCTAATCAATGAATTTGGTAGAGTAGCAGGATACAAAATCAATGCACAGAAATCTCCTGCATTCCTATATACTGATGAAAAATCTGAAAGAGAAATTAAGGAAACACTCCCATTTACCACTGCAACAAAAAAGAATAAAATATCTAGGAATAAACCTACCTAAGGAGACAGAAGACCTGTATGCAGAAAACTATTGATGAACTAAGACACTGATGAAAGAAATTAAAGATGATACAAACAGATGGAGAGATATACTACGTTCTTGGATTGGAAGAATCAATACTGTGAAAATGACTATACTACCTAAAGCAATCTACAGATTCAATGCTATCCCTATCGAACTATCAATGGCATCTTTCACAGAACTAGAAGAAAAACTTTCACAATTTGTATGAAAATACAAAAGACCCCGAAGAGCCAAAACAATCTTGAGAAAGAAAAACGGAGCTGGAGGAATCAGGCTCCTGTACTTCAGACTACACTACAAAGCTACAGTAATCAAGACAGTATGGTACTGGCACAAAACCAGAAATATAGATCAATGGAACAGGATACAAAGCCCAGAGATAAACCCATACACAGATGGTCACCTTATCTTTGATAAAGGAGGCAAGTGTATACAATGCAGAAAAGACAGCCTCTTCAATAAGTGGTGCTGGGAAAACTGGACAGCTACATGTAAAAGAATGAAATTAGAACACTTTCTAACACCATACACAAAATAAACTCAAAATGGATTAAAGACCTAAATGTAAAGCCAGACACTATCAAACTCTTAGAGGAAAACATATGCAGAACACTCTATGACATAAATCACTGCAAGATCCTTTTTGACCCACCTACTAGAGAAATGGAAATTAAAACAAATATAAACAAATGGGACCTAATGAAACTTAAAAGCTTTTGCATAGCAAAGGAAACCATAAAAAAGATGAAAAGACAACCCTCAGAATGGGAGAAAATATTTGCAAATGAAGCAACTGACAAAGGATTAAGCTCCAAAATATACAAGCAGCTCATGCAGCTCAATATCTAAAAAACAAAAAACCTAATCCAAAAACGGGCAGAAGACCTAAATAGACATTTCTCCAAAGAAGAAATACAGATTGCCAACAAACACATGAAAGGATGCTCAACATCACTAATCATTAGAGAAATGTAAATCAAAACTACGATGAGGTATCACCTCACACCAGTTAGAATGGCAATCATCAAAAAATCTACAAACAATAAATGCTGGAGAGGGTGTGGAGAAAAGGGAACCCTCTCGCACTGTTGGTGGGAATGAAAATTGATACATCCACTATGGAGAACAGTATGGAGGTTTCTTTAAAAACTAAAAATAGGGGCTCCCCTGGTGGCGCAGTGGTTGAGAGTCCACCTGCCAATGCAGGGGACACGGGTTCGTGTCCCGGTCCGGGAAGATCCCACATGCTGTGGAGTGGCTGGGCCCGTGAGCCATGACCGCTGAGCCTGCACGTCCGGAGCCTGTGCTCCGCAACGGGAAAGGCCACAACAGTGAGAGGCCCGCATACCACACACACAAAAAAAAACTAAAAAACTAAAAATAGAACTACCATACAACCCAGCAATCCCACTAATGGGCATATACCCTGAGGAAAACCATAATTCAAAAAGAGTCATGTAGGACTTCCCTGGTGGCACAGTGGTTAAGAATCTGCCTGCTAATGTAGGAGACACGGGTTTGAGCCCTGGTCCAGGAAGATCCCACATGCCGCGGAGCAACTAGGCCCGTGCACCACAACTACTAAGCCTACTCTCTAGAGCCCGTGTGCCACAACAACTGAGCCCACGTGCCACAACTACTGAAGCCTGCGTGCCTAGAGCCCATGCTCCACAAAAAGAGAAGCCACCGCAATGAGAAGCCTGCACACCACAACGAAGAGTAGCCTCCGCTCACTTTAACTAGAGAAAGCTCGCATGCGGCAACGAAGACCAATGCGGCCAAAAATAAATAAATAAAGAAATTTATATAATAAAAAAAGAGTCATGTACCACAATGTTCATTGTAGCTCTATTTACAATAGCCAGGACATGGAAGCAACCTAAGTGTCCATCAACAGATGAATGGACAAAGAAGATGTGGCACATATATACAATGGAATATTACTCAGCCATAAAAAGAAATGAAATTGAGTTATTTGTAGCGAGTTGGATAGACCTAGAGATTGTCATACAGAGTAAAGTAAGTCAGAAAGAGAAAAACAAACACCGTATGCTAACACATATATATGGAATCTAAAAGAAAATGGTTCTGATGAACCTAGGGGCAGGACAGGAATAAAGACGCAGACGTTGACAGTGGACTTGAGGACACGGGGAGGGGGAAGGGTAAGCTGGTACGAACTAAGAAAGTAGCACTGACATACATACACTACCAAATGTAAAATGGATAGCTAGTGGGAAGCAGCCCCATGGCACAGGGAGATCAGCTCGGTGCTTTGTGGCCACCTAGAGTGGTGGGATAGGGGGTGGGAGGGAGATGCAAGAGAAGGGGATATGGGGATATATGCATATGTATGGCTGACTCACTTTGTTATACAGCAGAAACTAACACAACACTGTAAAGCAATTATACTCCAATAAAGATGTAAAAAAAAAAAAGCATTAAAACAAATCACTGTCAAACGAGATGAACATGAGCTGCAGTGAAAGGTGGGGAGATGGAGTAAAAGAAGCCGTTCACTGGACTCACTGCCCCACAAATGTCTGCTAGCTCCTGTCCACTGTGCTCGCACTGTCTGTTCCTTCTGATGGAAACACACAGTGCCAGGTGGGGAGGGAGACCCCGGCCCCGCACACAGCTTTCAGAAGTAGGCTGGAGCCTCACTGCCTCAGTGAAGCTCCAGAAGGGCCCTCCCCCACCCCCAAACGACTACACCTTCCTCTGAGCTCCCTCACACACCAGAGATGCACCCATTCCAGCACAAGTACGTTAGCACCTTTTGTTTTCTCTTTATCTACTTCTCTCCAGACCTGTAAGGAGATTCACAGACACTGGTTGAATAAAACTGTTTTGATTCAGTAACAGTCTGAAAAGAATGAGTTGATGAAGATGTGGTATAAGAAAAGGTATCCAAGGTAAGAATATACCGTTCAGCAAAAAGAACAAGTTTTGTGTATGTCTGCGTGCGTGTCTGCGAACACGTGCAACTATTACTCACAGGAAATGTCTGGAATAGTACATAAACTGTCAGCGGATACGTCCAGGGACAGAAAAAGGGGTCAGAAAGAGGAAGAACTTGACTTTTCACTTTCCAGCCTTCTGTAAAATGTTATGTTTATATTTTAAAAAATTATTCAACTGTGATTTTTTAAAAAAACACCACCACTTTGAATGAGCGTCTTTTTCTAGGAAAAACCCAAATGACAATTTTAAACCCAAGAATAACTTAGGTTCTCTGGTGTCCACAGAATCAAAACCATTTTCAAATGCTTCCACAACAACTAAGATACCGAAAAGCACAGGAACAGACTTGGCTGCACACGTTCCGAGGAGTCGTCACAGCAGCTTTTTAACTGAAATATTACAATGCTATTCACAGCACTCCTAGGAAACTAATAACTACTATTCCTACGTAAAAAGCTCCTCCATTTTGCACAGAAATGGGCGCTCTTAGGGAGGAGGTGTAATAAGAGTGTTGGCTGGACACACTTTGCAATCTGATGACCTGCACTGGAATCCAGGCTGTCATTAGCTGGGTGATCTGAGGCAAATTCCTTAACTTGTCTAAGCCTCAGTTTCCTCGTTAGTAAAATGGGAGTGATGCTGCCAGGCTCACAAAACCCTACACCAGTGTTTCCCGAGTCCCTCAGGTGGAACATAAGACCGTCGTTACATGGACAAGTATCTTTCACTTGAATGACAAGCACTTAAAACCAGAGAACACAGGTGGCAGCCACCTCGAGCAAACCAGGACAATTACAGGTGCTGTGTTCTGGCAGGCGCATGGATGAGTCCGGTTTATAGCAACCGAATCTTTACCAATGCTGTTGAGCTGTACTGAGAAAACTGGAAATTTGTATTTATTAGTCCCACCTGCCACCAGCCAAGAGTGGAGAGGGTGAGAAAGACAGGACCCCCCTTGTACAACCATGGTGCAAACTGGGCTTGAGACACGCGCTGTCTGCAGGCACTGAGACCTCGGAGGGTCCTTCTCCCTGGAGCTCTGGGAGCAGCCCTGACGGTGCTGGTTGCCTCCTCTACCCATCCTTAACCACAGATGACGGAGTCCATCCAACACATGAGTCACAGCATGTGTTTCCAGGTGTATATTTTTGTCCAGTGATTAGATTTATTCATTTAATAACTTTTTTGGGCTTTAAAAAATATACAGTTGACCCTTGGACAACATGCGTTTAAACTGTGTGGGCTCACAGTGGATTTTTTTCAATAAATATACTGGAAAAAGTTTTTGAGATTTGTGACGATTTGAAAAAAACTCACAAGAAAAACCATATAGCCTAGAAACATGGAAAAAATTAAGAAAAAGTTAGGTATGTCACGAATGCGACATCGGTGTATAGGCTAGGCTACCACAAAGCAATCATACTGTCGCTTATTTATTATCAGGGCATGAACTGTTATGCCTGTAAATAAATGTGAATTTATTTTTCACATTATCTCTTGATTTTTGATGTCTAGTGTTAGTAATACATATAGCATCTACAGTGTTTTGTTTAAGACAATATTGATGTAGGTACTGACAGACGAGTCACCTTGTAAAGAGACAAACTACGGTATTGACAAATACAGTACAATGCTCTGTAAATGTTATTTTTTCTTCCTTACAATTTTCTAAATAACATTTCCTTTCCTCTAGCTTACTTCATTGTAAGCATACAGTATATCATAGATATAACACACAAAATACGTGTTAACAGTGTATGTTATTGGTAAGGCTTCTGGTCAGCAGTAGGCTATTGGTAGTCAAGTTTGGGGGGAGTCAAAAGTGAAACATAGATTTTCGACTCCACGTGGGGTTGGCACCTCTAACCCTTGCATTGTTTAAGAGTCAACTGTACACAGCAACCCTCTATTTAGGAGAAGTTACACAGGGTTTTCTTTCACAATGGCCATATGAGGTCTCCTTTTAAAATGCATTTAGTGTAAAATACATTAAGGGTAAAAGTGAAGACTGGGAAACACTGTCATAAGCCAACAGGTGCAGATTCTGTTCCTAGTCCTGGCATGAAGGGATGTGCACCAGATGAGCAGAGCTAATACCCGCTTCTGCCCTGCCACCAACAAGGAGTGGTCCTGGCTGCGTTAAGACTTCCAGCTGGGTCAAATGGATGATTCCATCTCTTCAACTTTTTCAAATGTACTTTTCATTATTGATACCATATTTTAAACCACAGAAAACGTTTCAGCATCTCAGCTGCTATAACATCTTTGAATGGAACCTGCTAACTTCTGAATGAAAATAGTAAGTATTAAAGTTAAGTGTACATATCGCCTGTCACTGCCTCCCCCAATTCTTATTTTGATATTTTCCAAGCTACAAAAAAGTTATGAGAATACAAAGTAGAGGAAAAATTGGAACTCTCACACACCGCTAGTGGAGTGTGAAGTTGTGCAGGTGCTTTGGAAAACAGTTTGGTAGGTCTTCAAAACACTAAACATAGAGTTACCATATCACCCAGCAAATCCACTCCTAGGTATATATCCAAGAGAAATGCAAACATATGTTCACACACAAACTTGTACTAGAATGTTCATAGTAGCATTATTCATGATAGTCAAAAAGTGAAAACCACCCAAATGTCCATCAGCAGATGAATGGATACATAAAATGTGACATACCCATACAACAGATTACAATTCAGCCATTAAAACAAATGAGGAGCTGATACATGCTCCAACATGCATGAACATTGAACACATTATGCTAAGTGAAAGAAGCCAATCACAAAAGGCCACACACTGTATGATCCCATATACATGAAATGTCCTAATTAGGCAAATCCACTGAGACAGAAAGTAGATCTGTGATTGCCAGGGGCTAAGAGGGAGAGGGAATGAGGAATGACTACTCATGGGTACAGGGTTTCTTTGGGGGGTGATAAAAATGTTCTAAAATTAGATGGTGGTGATGGTTGCACAACCCTGAATATATTACAACCACTGAATTGTACACCTGAAAAGGTGTATTTTTATGGTATTAGATCTCAATAAAGAATACAAAGTACACCCGTATAACTTTCAACTAGAGTCACCAGTTAATATTTTGGCACGTTTGCTTTCTTTCTCCTCATATGTGCGCACACACACAATACGGCTGGACCATTTAAAATTTAGTTATTGTGACACTTCACTCCTAAGCACTTCAGTATGTGGAGTATTCTCTCACATAACCAAAATATGAATATCATACTGGGGAAAATTAACACCAAAACAAAACTTGTATTTAACATATAGCCCATATTCAAATTTATCAAAAATTAGGTACTGTATTTGGTTTTCAAATCCCTTTCATCTCTTGAATCTAAAAAAATTCTTTTTAATGACACTAACATATTTGAAGAATCCAGGCCAATTACTGTACAGAATGTTTCTCAATATGAACATGCCTGTTTCCTTATGAACTGAGGGAAGTTAAGCACTTTTGGCAGGAAGGCTACATAGGTGAGTTGTATCCTTCTCAGTTTTTCATGCCAGAACCCTCTATTGTTATGCCAGAACATGTCAATCTCATTAGTGGTGACAGTGATGGAAAGGTGGTATTCATTGTTGGTCTTGGTTAGGATGGTGACTAGCAGATTCCTCCACTATAAAGGTAACTTTTCCCCTCTGTAATTAATAATCTGGAGATGACCGATTGAATCTGTAAATATTAGGTTTCCGCAAATATCTTGCACCGAAAGGCTTTAGCGGCCCTTTTGAGACCTCCCTGCATTCACGTGACCAACCACTACTCTCAATTTTATTCTTCCGAGTGTGAGAGCTGGTTGTGATTTCAACCCCGGCTGCACATCAGAATCACTGGTGTCTCTGGGTGTGAGACCCCAGTTAGCGTATTTTTAAATTCCCCTGAGTGATGGATTCTGAAGTACAGCAAGGGTTGAGATTCCCCGACTTAGAGGTAGAGGAACCTTGCATCCTCATTTGGCAAGTAAGGAAACTGACGCCCTAAGAGATTAAGCAGCCAGTGGCCCAAAACTTGTTAATGGCATAGTTAAGATTTTTTCTGACTTGCATTTTAATATGCTATTCCTTTTGTATGTTATTAGAACAACAAAACCAGAGAAATGAATAACTTTTGTATGGTGTTAAAGCTGAGCACGGCCTAAAGTGCGTATTTCTGCTTCCAAGTTTATTTCTGCCTTTCTGTCCTTAGACCTTTGCACTCAACTTAGAAGTGAGGAACGGGGCGTTTGGTCATCAAGCTCCTCCCCCCTCAGTGCTCTAGGCGACAGCTCAAGCCCGGGGACCCAAGGCCGAGCTGGATGTTCAAGGCGCCCGACGGTTAGCGCTGCAGCCCTGGGGCCAGCCTCTCGGCCTTGCATGCCTCCCCAACCCCGGCGGCGACTCCGGCGGGGGCCGCTCTTAGAGCAGCCAGCCGCGCAAGCGAGACGCACCTGGGATGCACCTGGCTGGTCCGCACCTGACCGGGACTTACCTGGAGGTGCGCCTTGCCCCGCCCAGGAAAACCCAGAAGTATGCGGGACCTGGGAGACAACAGAACCTGCAGGCACACCCACCCCTACTTACCCCGGCGTGATAAACCTTGTTCGCTCTTTTAACCTTAATGTCCAGGGCGGTCCCCATCTCGAATACTCCGTTTCGGGAACCACTTCCTGCCGCGCGTGACCCAAGGGAAAGGAGAGCACCCCACCCCTCCGTCCGGGGTCCCGCCCTTTTCTTCTCTCCACCAGCAGTTGCGACACGTGACACCGCGCCTGACGCCTGTTCGACTCCCCCGCCTTCCTCCTTCCGGTGCAGGGGCGGGCCTTAGCGCTTGCCGAAGACTGTCAGTCTTCGCCCCGCCGGCCAGGAAGGGCGGGACAGGATTAACCCCACCTCTTCCGTAAAGATAGTCGTTAACACCGGAAATACCCTTCGTCTCGCCGGTTTACTAGAGGAAGGGGGAAACTCGGCTCTCCCGGCGTGCCCCGCGGCAGGGGGCGGTGCCAGGGACTCGTTGCGGGCGCAGCCAGTACCTAGAGGCTGAGGCTCCCGTCAGGCTGTGCGGGGTAAAGAGGCGTTGCGCTGTTGAGTTGGCTTTAAGGCGGTGATAAGTGGGGGCTGCCTTCGTTTCCAGTCCCTTCCTCTTGTCGTCTCTCGTCCTCTCTCGCTTTCTTCCGGGGTCTCTGAAGACGGAGGCCTTGTGTCCGTCCTCGGCTAGGCAGTTCTCCCTGCCCGTTCCGAGGCCCCGCGCTCCCTGCCTGCAAAACGTGGATTGGCGGGCGGCTCGGCCGTCCCGCCCCCGCCGCCGAGCCGGGGGCCAAGGTCTCGGGGAGCGCGGGTGACCTCGCCCAGCCTAGCAGGGCCGCGGGGGCTTGTGGGTACTCCCTCGGCGCGCGCCCTGGAACGGGGTGCGCAGAATGTGGGGAGGCGCGGCTCGCAGGCCCTGGGTCCTGACAGTGCATGGAAATGAAAACCTAAAAGCAGAAACGGTCCTGCCTAATCTTTTTTTTCCCAGCAAGAGCTGACTACACACAAGGAGTACGTTGCTTTGTGGGAGGATTGCCTCCAGACAGGGCAGCGGTACGGTGCTAGGCAACATACTACGTTGGTTGAAATAAAATCCCTTGTCAATGTTTTAAACAAGAACTTTTCTAATAAGCAGAGAGGTAAATCTTCATTGTTTTGGTAGCTGACTTAATACAGTACTTTTTGTTTATTTAAAATTCTTTGATTCTGCTATTTGTTTTTTTAAGTGCGTTACTTTTAGAATTACATGAGAATTTTTCCGTAAAACGGTATCCTGAATTAGTATCACGAGTGCCTCTCTCTTGGGAATGTAAGGTACTTTACAGGACAACAGTGATGGTGCTATAGCTACAATTGCTTTTGAAGGTTGATACATTGGTGTTTCCCAATATTCAGTTTTCAGCTCCTCTGTGCCCTCGGGGCTTCGTCTCGGTCTTAGATTCCTTCCTGACAACTCAAACTCAGCAATTCTAAAACAATTCATTAGGGACTTAATAATCACTGTCTAGTCTATTTGCAATTCAAGACGTGGATCCCTTTCCACCAGACTCACCCATCATTTCCAAATGGTAAAATGTCAGTCTCAGTAGACAAAGCAGGGAAACAGGAAAAGAAACACCTTAAAAGGATCCACATTCCACACTTGTTTGCTTCAGCAAACCTGCTTTATACTTATTTTGTAACAGAACATTTCTTGTTCGTTGAGGACAAGTGTGCTATATTTCACTCATCTATGTAGGTTGTACACAATTTTTCTGGAATACTGGTGCACTGCAGAGAGCTTTAGTTCCGGCAGTTATCAGTGTAAACAGTTTGTTGGACCCTCTCCGTGTGATGGCTTCCAAACATAAGAACAGTCCATTTTTTCTCCGATCGCTGTTCTTTTGAATCTTTTCTATTCCTTAACCACACCTTAGGTGATACTGTTCTGGTCAATTCAGTTACTAAAAATCAGACCCTGTTAGTGTGTTGATCTCGTGGCTTGCGTGGGATCCTAGATTCTTAGGGTGCTAAGGTACAAGTCATGGTTCTGGTTCTCAGACACTTCCTCAACCTCCTCTTGAAGGCCTGGCTTCTTCGGTGTTGAGGCAAGTTTCTCTTAACTGGCCACTGCTAGAGTTCTATCTTAGTTGATCCCTGCTTCTCTGGATAACAGGCTCTTGTTTGAAACTCCTTTCATGGGGTACATATGGGAAGACCTGATGGGCCTTGTCCTCTCCATATGTTTTCATGGAAGATCTACCTTCAGCTCGATCTTTTCCATCACCCCACTGACAGCACCGAGCAGTATACCAAGTCTTGTGGGCGAGGGTCCAGCAAGAAAGCTGGAGACGATTTATCTTCCACAGAGTCCACCCGACTCTTGAGAAACACGCGCCCTTGCCACACAAAAGGGCCAGACTGGAGGCTGCCCGTGGCCTCTGCTCTCCACTCTGCCATCTCTCTTCCATCCTCTTCCTCCCTCCTGAAACACAGAGAGAAGTAAATCAGCAAGAATGCTGACTAGACAGGTTTGCAGGTAGGAAATGGAACACCAGCCTCTCCTTCCAGTAGGCCCTACTGATAGCGGAGAGATTATCGTACAGTCTCCCCACCACATCAGTTCCCACCAGAAACGCTCCCCAAGGCCAACTACCTCCTTTCATTCCTTCGCCTGCCTTCCAATATAGACTGAGAAGGAGAGGCTTAAGAAAGTATTCTGTGGAAGCAGGGCTAGATCTGCAGCTTTTATTAATCCGTGGGGAAAGTGTCTGTCTCCGATTGTGGCATCTTTTGTTAGAAGATGGGGTACTATGTTGTTTTCAGCCGTGAGCTTAGTGCTCGTTCTGGGACAAGAGGAGAGGCCCCACTAAACATCTTTTAGTGGATGCTGTGATTCTCTGTTCAGACCTTTCAGGACTGAAGGACATGTTCCCTGATCTACTCAGAGTATAGCTCTCAACAGTTCTCAGTTACATCACTCTTCAAAACTTGCCCTCAGCTGAAGAAAACTGCTTTGCCCAAAGTCATGGTCCCTTGGGGAGGTGGGGGAGGGGAGAGGGGGCGGGGACAGCCCATATCTAACGACTAGTCAGTTTAGGATATGAAGACCTCTTTCCCTCACCACAGTTTGGGACAGTTCCAACTCCAAAGCTCCCTATATTAGTATCTACTGTGCATAACAAGTTACCCCAACAGTTAATAAAGTGGGTAAGAACTTAGGAGCAGCTTCACTGAGTCGTTCTGGCTCAAGGTCTCAGGTAGTTGCAGTCAAGATATTAGGGCCACAGTCATCCAAAGCCTTGACTAAGGCTGGGAGATCCAAGATGGCTCCCTCCCGTGACTGTTGGCTGGAGGCCTCAGTTCCTCATCATGTGGGACTCTCCAAAGGCTGCTTTTTTTTAAATTAATTTTTATTGGAGTATAGTTGCTTTATAATGTTGTGTTAGTTTCTACTGTACAGCAAAGTAAATCAGTATATCCCCTCTTTTTTGGATTTCCTTCCCATTTAGGTCACCACAGAGCACTGAGTAGAGTTCCCTGTGCTATACAGCAGGCTCTCATTAGTTATCTATTTTATACATAGTATCAATGGTGTATATATGTCAGTCCCCAATCTCCCAATTCACCCCACCTCCCCGCTCTTCCCCCCTTGGTGTCCATAGATTTGTTCTCTATGTCTGTATACCATTTTCTAGATTCCACATATATGCGTTAATATACAATATTTGTTTTTCTCTTTCTGAGTTACTTCGTTCTGTATGACAGTCCACAGGCTGCTTGAGAGTCCTCACAGCATGGCAGCTAGCTTCTCCCAGAACAGGCAATCCCACAGGGAGAGCAAACAGGGAGCTACAGTGCCTTGTATGGCCTGACTTCTCACATTCACTTTTCTTCTGTTCATTAGGAGAGAGTCACTAAATCCAACCCATACTTGAAGGAAGGGGAATTTGGCTCTACCTTTAGAAGGGGGCATCAAAAAATTTGTGACATATTTTAAGCCACTTAGCTCCCATTGGATGGGGAGCCTTTGTTGTAACTGCGTGACAGTTCAACTTTTCCCTCTGCCCAACCCAGTCCTGTTTCTTCACCCTATCCCTCCATTCCTGTTGCTCACCCCCAATATGCTTCTTGAACATTAATCTCCATCCCGAGCCTGCTTCCTGCAACAATCCTGTCACGCTAGCTTCCTGACTTAACTTCTCTGAGCCTCAGTTTTCTTCATCTGTAAAGTGATCTCACAATACCTTCGTTACAGGGAAGTTAATAGAATTCATAACAGTTCATATATCTATCAAGTACTTACTGTAGGCCAGGCACTGTTCTAAGCACTTTAAATGTTTTGATTTATTCCATCTTCATAACAGTCTTACGATACAAGTACAATTACTGTTTACTCACTTTATAAAAGGGAAAAACTGAGGCACTGAAAGACCATGTAGCAACCAAATGGCAGCCACCCATTTTGATTCCAGAGCTCACATATGCAATCACCAATCACCGTGTCACAAATGTGTGTACAACAAAGGCCTGGGGTTATAGCAGAGAGGCACAGGACCTTAATTAAAAGACTGAGCAAAGGACTGCCAATCAAATGTGAAGATCAAGCAGGGGTACAATGTTACAGTAAAAGGTGATTTTAAAGAAAGGACTAGGGGTCATTTATCAATTGATAGTGAAGACTATTAAAATTATGGCAGAATTTTATAGTGTATTAGTTTACTGGTGCAGCTGTAACAAAATACAGTACTACAAATTGGGTGGCTTAAAACAACGGAAATTGTGCTTTCACGTTAGCTTCTGGAGGCTGGAAGTCTTAAAACAAGGTGTTGGCAGGATTGGCTCCTTCCTAGGGCCATGAGGGAAGGATCAGTTCCAGGCCTCTCTCCTTGGCTCGCAGACTGCTGTCTTCTCCCTGCGTCCCTTCACATTGTCTTCTTTTTCTGTGTTTTCACTTTCACAGGGCGTTCTCCCTTGTATGTGTATATGTCTCCAAATTCTTCCTTTTTGTAGAGACACCAGTCATATTGTATTAGAGCCTACACTAATGACCTCATTGTAACTCCATTAACTCTGTAAAGACCCTGTATCCAAATTCTGTCACATTCTGAGGTGCTGGGGGTTAGATCTTCAACATATGAATTTGGTGGGGACACAATTCAACCTGTACCATATAGTAACAAAATATATACAACAAAAATATTCAGGCATATAAAGATAAATAGGTACAGTACGTAAAAGATTTTAACACAACACAGTGTATCAGAGATCAAGCGATAAAAAACAAAGACATAGAGGATTTTAACAAAATAAATAAGAAGAGCAATTAGCAAATAAGATGGAATCACAGGGAATTCACTTTTTCGAGTGTCCATGATGCATTTATAAGCATTGGTTGTACACTAGGCCACAAAGACACTCAAATTCAATTAACTAGGTATAGTACAGAAACTTTAACCACCAAAACTTTGACCACTTGGAGATTAAGACATACTTTCCCAAATACATTAGGTCAAGGAGTAAATAAAAATACAATAACCAGCTAAAAAATAACAAGGTAAGAATGCTTCACATCAAAACCTATGGGATACAGCCAAAGGAAGAAAAATTATTAGAAAAAGTGTTTGAAAATTTATTAAAGAAACCGTTTGGGGCTTCCCTGGTGATGCAGTGGTTGAGAGTCTGCCTGCCAATGCAGGGGACGCGGGTTCATGCCCCGGTCCGGGAAGATCCCACAGGCCGCGGAGCGGCTGGGCCCGTGAGCCATGGCCGCTGAGCCTGCGTGTCCGGAGCCTGTGCTCCGCAACGCGAGAGGCCACAGCACTGAGAGGCCCGCGTACCGCCAAAACACGAAACAAAACAAAACAAAAACAAACCAAAAAAACTGTTTGATGCAGCAACGAAGACCCAATGCCGCTCCCCCAAAAAAATTGTTTGAAAATTTGGCCAGAGTAAAATGATATGAAATCAGGGATTTGCTATAAAATAACTCCAGGACGAGGGGGAGCAGCAGGAAGAAGGGAGGAGTTGTGACCGGCATGATTGTTGAAACAGATGTTGATAATTACTGAAGCTGGGTGACGGGAACATGGGGCTTTATTGTACCATCTCTCTGTTTTGTATGTATCTTTGAATTCCATAGTAGAAGACAAGATAAATATATGCAGTAGGATAATATTTTTTAACTATTAGCTGAAGTATTTTTTATGCCCTGTAATTCCTAGTAGGTGACCCCCAAAATTCCTTACATCAAATTTACACCTTGAATCAAAAAATGTGTGATAAACAGCACTTTTCCAAAGATATGAAATGTGTCTGGTCTAGGGGAAGGGGTGTGAACAGAGAATGGAGCAAAAATATCCCGGGGTGAGGTCTGGCTATCTGTCCTCTGAAGTCAACAGCCCACTTGGAGTTGGGGATGGACAGGGCTGCAGAAAATGATGGAAAACTCAGAGAGGCTGAGTGAGCGTGAAGGAGCAGAGGATGAGCAGATCCAGCAAGAGTGCGTTGTGAGCTGGGTGGGGAGAGCTCAAGCTTACTCTAGAAGCCCTCTAGCGTGGTGTTGCCTTTGCTGAAATGGACTGCAAATTACTGCAGCTGGGTCACTGGCCAAGATACATGGCATTTTCTTTTTTTGTTTTTTAAATTTTTATTGGAAAATAATTGATTTACAATGTTGTGTTAGTTTCAGGTGTACAGCAAAGTGAATCAGGTATACATATACATATATCCACTCTTCTTTAGATTCTTTTCCCATATAGGTCATTAACGAGTAATGAGTAGAGTTCCCTGTGCTATATAGTAGGTTCTTATTAGTTATCTATTTTATATACAGTAGTGTGTAAATGTCAAGTCCAGTCTCCCAATTTATCCCTCCTCCCCTTCCCCCCTTAACCATAAGTTTGTTTTGTACATCTGTGACTCTATTCCTGTTTTGTAAATAAGTTCATTTGTACCATTTTTTTAGATTCCACATGTAAGCGATATCATATGATATTTGTCTTTCTCTGACTTACTTCACTCAGTATGACTATCTCTAGGTCCATCCATGTTGCTGCAAATGGCATTATTTTATTCTTTTTGTGGCTGAGTAATATTCCATTGTATACATGTACCACATCTTCTGTATCCATTTCTCTGTTGATGGATATTTAGGTTGCTTCCATGTCCTGGCTATTGTAAATAGTGCTGCAATGAACATTGGGGTGCATCTATCTTTTTAAATTATGGTCTTCTCTGGATATATAACCAGGATGGGATTGCTGGATCATATGGTAGTTCTATTTTTAGTTTTTTAAGGAACCTCTATACTGTTCTCCATAGTGACTGTATCAATTTACATTCCCACCAACAGTGCAAGAGGGTTCCCTTTTCTCCACACCCTCTCCAGCATTTATTGTTTGTAGATTTTTTGATGATGGCCATTCTGACCAGTGTGTGGTGATACCTCATTGTAGTTTTGATTTGCATTTCTCTAATAATTAGTGATGTTGAGCATCTTTTCATGTGCTTTTTGACCATCTGTATATCTTCTTTGGAGAAATGTCTGTTTAGATATTCCACCTATTTCTTGATTGGATTGTTTGTGGGTTTTGATATGGAGCTACATGAGCTCTTTGTATATTTTGGAGATTAATCCCGTGTCAGTTGCTTCATTTGTAAATATTTTCTCCTATTCTGAGGGTTGTCTTTTCATTTTGTTTATGGTTTCCTTTGCTGTGCAAAAACTTTTAAGTTTAATCAGGTCCCATTTGTTTATTTTTATTTTCATTACTCTAGGAGGTGGATCAAAAAAGATCTTGCTGTGATTTATGTCAGACAGTGTTCTCCCTGTTTTCCTCCAAGAGTTTTATAGTATCCAGACTTATATTTAGGTCCATTTTGAGTTTATTTTTGTATATGGCATTAGGGAGTGTTCTAATTTCATTCTTTTACATGTAGCTGTCCAGTTTTCCCAGCACCACTTATTGAAGAGACTGTCTTTTCTCCATTGTATATTCTTGCCTCCTTTGTCATAGATTAGGTGACCATAGGTGCAGGGGTTTATCTCTGGACTTTCTATCCTGTTCCATTGATCTATATTTCTGTTTTTGTGGTACAGGGCATTTTTGAACCACACGACTCTCCCATCCCAGCCAAGAAGGAGAATGGGGATGTGAAAGGAGAAGGTAAGACACTATCACTTGAGTTCCAACTGAACAGTAAGATTGAATTTTTTCCCCCACCCTCAGCAGAAATGATTGCTGGAGAGCTAAACTGGGTTAAGTTATAGAGAAATGAAGATTGTTACTTTTTTGGCCATTTATATGTTGTGCATGTAAATCTTAAAACAGCTACATATACAAAAATCAATAGACATTTCTATTTAACAGCAATAACCAGTTAGAAACTAAAATGAAAATGGGGATTGTATCCTAAATAGCAATAAAAATCTAAAATACTTGGGAGTAATTTGAATGTAACATATGCTTGAGTTACATGAATAAAGCTATGAGGCTGAATTAAGATATATGAGTTATGAAAAATGGAGAGATGGATAGTATTTCTGAATAGAATATCTAAATACTTTTAAATGCCCATCCTTATAAAATTAATTTTTAGTCTTCATTAATTCCCCTCAATATAATTTTTAATGAGGAAATTTAATGAAATTACGTTAAAATTCTTCTGAAAACATAATGAATGCTAAAAAATGATGTATCTTTTTAAAAAGTTAATTGCAGGGAAAAGAGTCCTACCTAGCACAAAGTAGAGCTATAAGAGTTAAAACCACATCATTCTGGCATAAGATCAGTTGGACAGGATAGCTCAGAACAGACACCAATATATTAGTATTTAAGATTTTAATATATGATAAATGAGTTATCACAAATCTGTAGAAAACAGAGGATTATTTGGCAAATGATATTAGACTAAATGACGTGATAGTTAGAAGAAAAATTCATTTAGATTTTGCTATTTCACCATAAGCTCTCCTATCCCCTCCTCCTGCCAAAAATTAGTTGGATTAAGAGTTCAGGAAATGACAAAACAGGGAATTCCCTGGCAGTCCAGTGGTTAGGACTCGGCCCTTTCACTGCTGGGCCCGGGTTCAATCCCTGGTCAGGGAACTAAGATCCTGCAAGCTGTGCAGCACAGCCAAAAAAAAAAAAATAATAATAATAATAATAAAAGGAAATGATAAAACAAGTTAGGCATAGACTTTTTTTTTAATATAGTTTTTTTAATGTTTATTTTATTTTTGGCTGCACAATCTCCCTATTTTAAGGTTAACCATGCCACATAACAACATAATCCTGGGAGAGATATTTCATCATATTCACAGCTTCTACCCACACTCAAAAGGGATGAAATTATACAAGGGTGAAGGTCATTGGGGGATCATTCTTAAGATTTTGACTGTCAAATCTATAAGAAGAACTTTAAAACGCAGAATATGAATAACACTTGCAAAAGAGGAAATTAAGTAGTAAGCAGACATATGCAAAAATGTTTAACTTAAAAGAAAAAAAAAACCCCAAAGAAATGCTAGTAAGAATCTTCCATTTCAGAGATTCATTTAGCAAAAAATACTCAATATTGGTAGATAAGAGGTGGAACAGACATCTTCATTCATTTATAATAGTAATGTGAATGGTATGACAAAGGTAGAAAAAGATTTGGCAATATATGCCAAAGTTTCTTAAATGTTAATATTCTTTGACTCGGTAATTTGACTGTTGTAAATCTATCTAAACAATATAATCCTAAATTTGAAAAAAAAAAAACTTAAACATCACAGTATTCACAGCAAATTATTAGTAATGAAAAATTGGAAAAAACCTACTTGACGAAACAGTCTTGGTTTGGTAAACTATACCTTCAAATCAGTGAGAAATTATCAGCCACTAAAAACATGGTTATGCTTAAAGAAATAAAAGAAGACCTAAACTGATGGAGAAATATTCCATGTTTATTGAGTACAAGACTCCATATTATTAAGATGACCATTCTTCCACTCAGTGCAATCCCATTTAGCAACCTCAGTAACCTTTTTGGTAAAAATGGACAAACTAATTTAAAAATTTACACGATAACGCAAAGAACTCAAAATAGCCAACATAGTTTTGAAAAAGAAGAACAAAGTTGGAGGATTTATATTGTCTAACGAACAACCTTATAAATAAATGGTCAAGAGACTTCAGTAGGCACTTCACAAGAGAAAAAAAATATGAATAGCCAATAAACACACTTAAAGATGATCAGCATCATTAACTATTATGGAAATGCAAATTAAAAGTATGCCAAGATATACTACACACCACTAGCATGGCTAAAATGAAAGAGTTTGACTATACCAAGTATCGGTGAGGCTGTGGAGGAACTGGGACCCTCACTTGCTGATGGGAATGAAAAGTGAAACAACCATTTTGTAAAACAGCTTGGCAGCTTCCTATAAAGTTAAACATACCCTTATGATATGGCTGAGCACAATCACTCCTAGGTGTTTACCCAGAAAATGAAAACATATGTCTACACACAGACTTGTACTTGCATGTTCATAGTAGTATTATTGATAATAGACAAAAACTGGAAACAACCCGAATATTCATCAAGTGGTGAACGGACAAACAAAGAGCAGTATATCCACACGATGGATCCCTACTTATCAATACAAAAAACAAGCTATTGGGACTTCCCTGGTGGTGCAGTCGTTAGGAGTCCACTTGCCAATGCAAGGGACATTGGTTCGATCCCTGGCCTGGGAGGGTCCCACAGGCTGCAGAGAAACTAAGCCTGTGCAACACAACTACTGAGCCTGCACTCTAGAGCCCGAGAGCCACAACTACTGAGCCCACGTGCCACAACTACTGAAGCCCGTGCGCTCTAGGGCCCATGATCCACAACAAGAGAAGCCACCACAATAAGCAGCCTGCCCACTGCAACGAAGAGTAGCCCCCGCTAGCTGCAACTAGAGAAAGCCCGTGCAGCAACGAACACCCAACGCAGCCAAAAATTAAAAAAAAAAAACAGAACAAGACTACACAGTATTACAAGAAAAAGACAAAACAACCACAACAACTAAAAAACAAGCTACTGATACATACAACAGCATGGATGAATCTCAAGACATGCTGAGCAGAAGAAGCCAGCCGTAAGACTACATAATTAATATAAGTTCCAAGCAGGCAAAACTAACCAATAGTGACATAAAATGGATCAGTGGATACCCGTGAGGAGGCTGGGGGACAGACTACAGACAGTCAGGAGGGTACTTCTTAAGATGAAGGAAATAACCTATATCTTGAGTGCGAGTTAGTTACACAGGTTATCCATTTGTTAAAATTCATCAAACTGTGTATATATACGGTGGGTGTGGCTTATTTTATATAAATTATATTTGCATAAGTTGACTTCAAAAGTCATACAGTTATGCAGATCATATTCTAACATAGAAAATGGTTGTGCTAAAATAAAAATTTAAAAAGAATTCAGAGTTTTAGCTATAATATGATTACAGCTGTGAAAAACAGGCAAATAAAAAAGTACATGCAACATAAGTCTCTAAGTTAAACAAACAAACAAAAAAAGCACAGAGGGCTTCCCTGGTGGCGCAGTGGTTGAGAGTCCGCCTGCCGATGCAGGGGACACGGGTTCGTGCCCCAGTCCGGGAAGATCCCACATGCCGCGGAGCGGCTGTGCCCGTGAGCCATGGCCGCTGAGCCTGCGCGTCCGGAGCCTGTTGCTCCGCAACGGGAGAGGCCACAACAGTGAGAGGCCCGTGTACCGCAAAAAAAAAAAAAAAAAAAAAAAGCACAGAAATCCTAGCAGAAAAAGAAATGACCCCCAAATATTAACAGTGTCTGTACTGGGATGATTAGGACTATGAGTACCTTTTGTTCTTGTTTAGTTCTTTTCACAAACATGCATTATTTAAAAAAAATTTACCATCAAATTTAAAGTATTTTCTATTAAATTAAAAAAAATAGTTACCATTAAATTTGAAAAGCAGAAAAAAGAATTCATAAGGGCAGAGTCAGCATTCTTTCAACTGCAAGAGCCAGAAACCTACTTAAGTGATCCTAAGCCACACACAGGTATGTTGGCTTTTGTAACTGAAATGCAAGATGGAGTTAAGTTATACACAAGATTAATTTACTCATTTCTGGATATTCTTCCTTAGAGAGGAGCCTTACCATTTATGGGGGAGACATCTAAAATATCTCTCAAATAGGCAAATTGATGAATACTACACCATAAACACTTTTGGTATTAAAAAAGCTGTAAGGAAAGGAAAACTTGTTAAGACCATATATTTTATCTCCTACGTTAATTTCATTCCCACAGCCTTCCAATTATTCAAATTGTGTAAAGTTCACATTTGGTGTCAAGCTTCTCCTTTCCTGGTTTGTTATTTCCTTTCCATTTACCTACCTGAAGTAGAATGTCTGTTTACCATGTCGATTACCAAGGAGATATTGCTGATGCGCCAACTGTAAACTTCATACAGTGTATCAACAAGGGACCATCATGCCCTGAGAGTTCGTGTACTGGAGTTATCCAAAATTCTACAGTGTGAACCCACTAAGAAGAAAATAGAACAAGATGATGTCTTGTAAAAGATTTTCGTGAGGAAAATCACTGAAGTTAACTTGCTTTCCTGCCATTGCTCGTGAATGCCTAAGGGCGTGTCAGGGATGGAGCTTATCAAGGTTTAAATATGGCAGTGGCCAGGTCCCCACTCCAGCTCCTGTATCCACTACAGGAGTGTGGTGCGCTGGTCTCCTCCACAGACTACTGGGTTTTCCTGGACTTCCAGGCGGGCCAGGTGGCAAGGAGATATCAGGTGCTACCACAGCCCTGTAGGTAAGTTCCACCTTTTGGTTCACCCTCCCTGACCCTAACTGAGCAGGCCAATGGCTGCCCACCAAGGGGCTCATCCTCCAGATGAGGTATCCTCTGCTCTGTCTCGGTTATGGTGCCAACTGTTTATGATTTTTTACAGTTTTTTTTACCTGTAATTGATTTCTAATCTCATAGCATTGTGATCGGCAAGATGCTTGATATGATTTCAATTTTCTTAAGTTTACCTAGGCTTGATTTGTGACCCAAGATGTGATCTATCCTGGAGAATGTTCCGGGTGGACTTGAGAAGAAAGTGTATTCTGCTGCTTTCGGATAGAACGTCCTATAAATATCAATTAAGTCTATCTGGTCTAATGTGTCATTTAAGGCTTGTGTTTCCTTATTAATTTTCTGTCTGGATGATCTGTCCACTGGTGTAAGTGGGGTGTTAAAGTCCCCCACTATTATTGTCTTACTGTCGATTTCCTCCTTTATGGCTGTTAGCATTTGCCTTGTATACTGAGGTGCTCCTATGTTGCGTGTATATATATTTACAGTTGTTATATCTTGCCCCATTGGTTTATTTTCTCCATCATCATGGAGCTCTTCTTGGTTTTCCTGGGTAGTTTCCACACTAATCCTAAACTGAGAACAAAATGTTTTGTTAGATACTCTCTGCTAAATACACACCAAAACTGAAAATATGTAAGGATCTGGAATAAAAGAAATGCTAGGTAACTCTGCAGAGCTCCACTTTTAAAATTCCAATTTTAAAATTATAAATCCACATGATCCTAGCACTAGTGCAAAGGGCCAAGGATATGGCTTTCAGGAAGACTGGTAGTCTGCTGTCCTAGAGCTATCTACTAAACTGAACAAGCATGTTTGCCAGGCACCCTGAAGGCCCTTATGATTCAAAATTCATAATCATATGAGAGAGATTGATGGGTAGATAGATATGTGATAAAGCAGATCTAGCCAAGTGCTAATTCTAGAATCTAGGTGGTAAATGCCTGGTCACTGTACAATTTTTTCAGTTCCTCTCTATGTTTGAAAGTTTTAAAATAAAAGTTGGGGTGAAAATGGAAGTAGAGATACTTATACAATTTACGGGGAACATATATTACTCTTCCTTTTGGTGAGTTGTCTCACATCTACTTACTGGATGCCTGTTATGAATTATGCTAAATCCTGAAGACAGATATAGTCTTCCCTTCATGTAGTTTACAGCCTAGAAAGGAAGAGAGATGGTTGAACAAATAATTCCAGTAGAATGTGAAGAATTACTGTAGGGCTCACTCCAGTGACCTCGTTTTACCTAATTATCTCTGTAAAGACCCTATTTCCAAATAAAGGCACTTTCTGAGTACTAAGGGTTAGGACCCTAAAATGTCTTTTTTGGAGGGACACAGTACAACCTATAACATGAGTTGATCAGCTTTGCATGTTAGAAAGATCCTTCTGACTGCAATCTCTGCAGAGTACATTAGGGGAGGAACATCACACAAAGCATCTCAGGAGACATATGTAGTAATCTTAGCAAGAGACGTTAGTAACTGGACAACGGTCATAGTAATAATGTAGGATGGAAAGAAGTGGGCCAATAGAGACACTTTAGGAGCTGGTCCCGATGTGAGCTCACACATGAGCTGGGAGAGTGAGAAGGGGTCTCCCTACACATGAGGGGTTCAGGGTCCCACGTCTCACCCAAACCCGCATTTGCAGCAGGTATGACCATGTGGCCTTTGTGAAACTTGTAGTCATCACAGGGAAGAGTGTTCACTTCCTGGTTCTCCAGGCCCTGGAGCTTCCCTTCCACACTGAGATGCCACGCCCCCATTCAGCAAGAGCTCAAATTATCCATTCACTGATAATCATTAGATCATTCAGGAAGTCGCTGAAGGGAAAACCCCTGTTTATTTCTGGAACCCTCAAACTTCCATTTCACGTTCTTCCCTAGAAGGTATTTACGTGACTGTCTCTGATTTTTTTTAAGGGAACGTTGATGTCTGGGTGCTACACAAAGGGTTCCTGTTACATTACTTCAAATATGGGCATGAGAGCAACAAGGCAAAAACTGTCTGTCTTCTGGAACTGATCACACCTGCATGTGAATTAAATTCACTCTCTGAAAATGTCCATGTAATCTTAGAGGTTTAGTCAGGAACTCTGGAGGGAATGCTAGATGCCCCCAGTACCTGTCCTCCCCTTCCTCTGGAGTAGTAAAAACTCCATTTTTTTTTTCTCAGCTGTGTATGTGGTTGCCCAGAAGAATTTGTACAAGGGTGTCTCCATCACCCTTGTAACTAGGTGTGGCCACGTGACTACGTTCTGGCCAAAGGGATGTTAGTGGAAGCCACGTGTGCTACTCCTGGGAAGTATCTTTAAAGAGAAGGTGCAAATCCTTCTTTTCCCCCTTCCTCCCACTGCTGGTTAGAATTTGGGATGTGTTGGTTACAGTTTGAGGAGTCCTCTTGGACCTTGAGGTGGAGACTTCTTGCTGAGAATGGAAGAGGGACAGTTTAGAAAGAGTCTGAACTCTTCCTGACCATGGGCCCTCCATCCTGGCCCTGACTGCCTACACTTATGTGTGAGAGAAGGAAACTTCTTTCTTGCTGTAGTAGACAGAATAATACCCCCTCTCCCCCCCAAAAAAGATGTCTACATCCAAATCCCTGGAAACTGTGAACGTGTTACCTTACAAAGAGACTTTGCAGCTGTGATTAAGTCAAGGATCTTGAAAGAGGGAGATTATCCTGGATTATCCAGGTGGGCTCAAGTTAATTAAAGGGGTCCTTAGAAAACGTCAGAGACAGGAAAAGGGGATGCAGTGATGGAAGCAGCAAAGGTTGGAGCGATGCACCTTGAAAATGGAAAGAAGAGCCATAAACCAAAGGGTGCAGGTTCTAGAATGCCTCTAGAAACTGGAAAAGGCCAGGAAACAGTCTTCCCTGGAGCCTCCAGAAGGAACTTAGCTCTGATGAACCTTGATTTTAGTTGCAAAAGACTCATCTCAGACTTCTGAGCTCTAAAACTGTAACAGAATAAATGTGTGTTATTTGAAGCCACTAAGTATGTGGTAATTTGTTATAGCAGCCACAGGAAACTAATACACTTGCTTAAGTGCCTGTTATTTTGTGCTTTCTAACACTGGCAGCCGACTCCGGTCATAACTAATACAGAGTTGGGTATCCAGAAGTGGGAAGATGCACGCGGCAGAACCTAAGTTGCAGCACTGAGGTAGTAACTGGACGGTGAGGGCTCAGATACTGCAGGGAGGAAAAATGACAACCGTTAGTAGGAAAAATGACATTTGGTGGCACATTCCCAGTATTACTTTAGAAAGCATACTACCTGCTGACCAAGGCTGCGCACTGGGAAAAATGATTGAAAAAAATCAGAATTTGGAGCACATTGGGCTGCTTCCTTCCACTTTCTGCAAAGTGCAAGAGAGAGGTGAACTCGGGGGGAAAGTCAGCCAGTCTGTAAACAAGGAATATTATTGTGCCAAGGAATCCCTCTCTGCCTGGAGTCTATGATTTCATTTGACTGATAAACTGATAATCTGGGGTCTGCTTCCACACCCCAAGCAAAGGCAGCCCGGAAAAATGGTTTTACTGAGGTTTCCAAGTTTTACAAATGGCTTCATACTTCAATTTTTCTGCCCGAGGGTTAGAGCCAGTCCAGAGGTAAACCTTAGTGTAAGGGTGTTTTACTTTCCCAACCGAGCCCATCATTTCATGTGTCCTCAAGGTATTAAGGTGAAGAGAAGCATAGTGCACAGTAGCTGAAAGACCAAAGTCTTCAGACAAAAACTGTCCAGGCAAGTATTTGGGCGCCAGTTAGTTGAACACGGAATAGAGTTGCCAAATAAAACATAGGATGCCCAGGTACATTTGAATTTCAGATAAACCATGAATAATTTTTTAAGGAAAATATGTCTCAAATATTTTAATTCTAGAGTATTTTTCATTGTTTATCTGAAATTTAGGTTTAACTGGGAATCCTGTGTTTTCTGTTTTTTAAATTTGCTTAGTCTGGCAACCCTAAAATGGAACAGACCAGAAACAAACATATCAGAAGCCTACTAAATGTGTGAGGGTATTCATTGTATTGTTAAGGAAACCAGAAACTGTCTTGCAAACGCAGGTGACTCAGCAATCCGTAAAGCAACTCCTAGGACCCCATATCTGTTCAGCTCCTGAGAAGTGTATTCCCTCTAATGCTTACTTCCAATGTGGTTTTTGAAGATAAGGGACAGGGAAGTCCTCCTGCCGGGCAGGGCCAGAAGGATAACAAGAAGAGACTTTGGTCCAGAGCAGAGGGTATTCAGATGCGCTGACCAAGGAATCTACTCTGCTGGCAGAGAAGGGGTTCTCACCACTCCTGCTCCCACAGGATTTGATCACTGCTATGGGCCAAGGATTTCCAGGTGCTTCCCATGAACCCCGTTTCCAAATGGAGGTTTTATTGTAACTAGCTTTTCCTACTGCACGACCGTATGTTGCTCATTTTGAAGCAGATAACTTTTCTTTTCGTTTGTGGGTTTCCAGACCACAAAGAGTCCCTTTGGACCCATGGAGAGCTCCGTATACCACCCACAGTGCAGGTCTCTGAGCTGGAGGGACTTTGGAATCGCTGCTCTTGGGAAAGGTATACATCTGTATACGTGTGGGAAGAAAGAAGTGTATAGATATATGGGCAAAAGGGCAAGTTTGCTTTTTTGGCAGCTTTCCTTCCTCTTCCAACATCCTCCCCTTCTTCTGGAGCAGAATATCTTTTTGTGCAGCATGCTGGGATGTCACAACTAAGTTACAAGTTTATTCAGATACTGGTACCCTCACTTTCAGGGCGGATGAGTGAGTCTTGGAGCACATACAGCCTTTGGCCACAAACAGCCTGTCCTTTTGCTCCACTGGGCCGTCATCAGGAAATGGTTGGGATGCTATGAAATTAGAGACGGCATAGTCCACATAAAACCACTGTCACTTCTGAGACCAATTACAAATTTGGGGGAGTCTCAAAAGCACCCTCAGATTCAATAATTCATTGGAAAGTCTCACAGAACTCGCTGAAAACTGTTCTACCCATGGCTATCGTTTTTTACAGCGAAAGGATACAGTTTAAAACCAGCCAAGGGAAGCAGCGCACAGGGCTGGGTCCAGGAAAGCACCCAACATGGAGCTTCCACTGTCCTCTCCCTGTGTAGTCATGGATAGTGTTACTCTCCGGGCATCGATGTATGACAACACATATGGAACATTGCCACCCAGGAAAGCCCACCCAAATTTTGAGTCCAGGGTTTTTATTGGGGCTTCTTCATGTAGTAATGCTGACTTATCAGATAGCTGATCTCAGTCCCAAGCCCCTCCTGAAGTTGAACTAATACCCAAAGCTCCCTCCCTAAATCACCCTGAGTTACATAGACTTTCTGCCATGGCCAGCCCTCAACCTAAACAAAGACACATCTATTGAGCATGGCGACCTATTAGAAGCGGAAGGCAAAGGTCAGACCTCTCTGTGGGCAAGGTTAAATTCTTTACTACACAGATACACTCTTCTACAATAATAGAACCCCAATTCTTTTTCTTTCTTTTCTTTTTCAGCCGCACCACGCGGCATGTGAGATCTTAGTACCTGCAGTGGAAGTGCGAAGCCTTAATCACTGGACTGCCAGGGAAGTCCCAGAACCCCAATTCTTAACTGAGCACAAGGCACCCAGAATCCGGAATCCCAACCTCGACCAGAATCCCAACCTCGACCAGAATCCCAACCTCCTGTGTGTCTAGTTGTGACGATGTGACTAAATTCTAGGCAATGGGATATGAGTGGAGGTGGTATTTGTCACTTCTGAAAAGTGTCCTTAAATGGAGACCATTTCTCCGCCCCTCTCTTTCTTCTTGCTGCCTAGATGGGGCTTCAGGAACTGTCTTGGCCCATAAGGTAAAGCCTCATGTTGAGGATGGTGAGCAACAAGGTGGAAGGAACCTGGGTTCCTGTTGACTGAGGCACCCTTCATACGGCTGTTAAGAGAAAACATTAAATCATGTTTAAGCCAGTGTTACTTTAGATTTTCTGTCATTTGCAGCAGGATCTAATTTCAACATTTACTTGAAACTTACTTTCATATTGCTTACATCCAGTTTTGCAAAACTCTTTGCTCATCACTCACTGGATTCCATCTTTAACCCAACTCACCCACAGGCTGTCAGATGCTCCCTGGTCATTTCCCCTCTGTGGTAACTCTTGCCTGTCTAGGACACTGGCCTTTATCCCAAGCCTTTATCACATCCAGGCATTTCACTTTCCATTTTCAGCTGAGGCATGAGGAAAGGAAAGGGATGTTTTCTGATTATATGATCATATTTTCCATGGCTAATTGATTGGTGACTGACTGACTTAACTCCTCAACTTTATAGTTAAACTTACAGGTCAATTTTCTTGATACACCTCTTAAAAATTGAAGAACAGATATTTGCTTAATCAGAATGAAGATTTATAAACCTTTCTAAAACCTAATATTTGAATTTTATCCACATTTTATCAAAATGTAGCAGTGTTCCCTATGCCCAGTTGCTTTGTATCATGTACACAGAAGGATACAGGAATATACAAGGATACAGCAGGATAAACACTAAGTTTTTAACTTTTATGATTTGGTGTTTCGTCATCCATTGTTCTTCATAAAGACTTCGTCCCAGCTTTTACAGGCATCTAAGAAGTTAATCATTGAAACATAAAGGATGGGAGTTCCCTAGTGGCCTAGTGGTTAGGATTCCAGGCTTTCACTGCTGTGGCCCGGGTTCAGTCTCTCATCGAGGAACTGAGATCCCACAAGCTGTGTGGCGCGGCCAAAAGACAAACAAACCAACAGAACCAACCAAATAAAAGAAAATAAAGGATGAACTAATACTACTTCTTAGATTATGAAGACAGGGATTTTATCCTTCCCTTATTTAAGAACAGCAGGACACTGGGACATCGTGCAATCTCTGTCATCTTCCTCATGGTCTACCAGTCTTGAAACTGGAGGCGGGCAGAGGGTGGAAGAAATGACACAAACCCAAAAGTCTCACTTCTCATTTGCCTACATTAATGACCTGACTTTCTCATTTTCATGGTAGAAAGAGATATGTGTATATCTGAAATATAAAAGTTAATTTTCTCATTACTGCCCAGTCAAAATCAATATTTAAAACTTCAATATGTATCAGTGATGTGATTCTCACTTTGCTCCATTACAAACTCAAGGAAAGAAAAGATGTATAACACCTGAAGAATGGAAAAGTCATAAAGCCTTAGGAAGGTTACCAAATAACTTTAGGAAGTTTGTCTAATAATAATTATTAGACAAGGACTTGACAGGGATTTGTTCCCTCAGTGAAAAAGGCCTCATGGAATCTTCTTGCTGAAAGGAACCTAAGGACTTAATGACATGAGTTTCCTCCAGATGAAATAACCAAGGCCCCAGCGAGATCAAAGTAGATGCCAAAGGTCACCTTGCTAATTAGCAGCAAAGCTGGAAGCAGCATCCACGTTGTTCTCGACATCCCATGTGTCCTCTGTGACGGTTACAGAAGTTTCACATCATCAAGGTTAAGATGAAAGAGCTTCTCCTAAGCTGCAGACGTGTTTAGATGCAACCTCAGCAAACAATTGGATCCACTTCACCTGTGCTCTTCTGATTGGAAAGAACCTTGTATTCTGGGGAAGTAAAAGATTTCTGTCTCCAGAATAATACAAAAACTATTTTCCTGCCGAACCAAATCAAACCAAACCAAAGAGAGAACGTGTTGCTGTCCAAAGTTCCTCAGCAACACAGATCAGCTAAGGAATAACACTAACGTCATAGCTCCTCTTGTAACTTGTTCATTCCTTGAGGATGAGAATCACTCAGCTTTGTATCTCCTACCCCACTTAGCACATTGTTGGTGCTGAAATTTCTTTTTAATGAATGAAGTATATAAATCATTGCTTTGTTGCCCTAGCGTTGTACCCCTTTCAAAAGAAGCACTCAGTAAATATGTGTCTAATTTCCTGTGCTGTCAGAAATATTGTTTAATCATACTGTTAAAAATAAAGACCTCCAGGGCCGACTGAACTAAATTCTCCAAACCACTAGATGCTCTTTCCTCTTTGGGCCACTCAGCTGTGCAGCCGGAAATGGATCATGGGGAGAGAGCTGCAGCTCTTCCTCAAATACCCCGGAATGTGGGCTATGTCAGAAAGTGTTTGGAGAATGCCTCGGAAGCTGAGAGAATATTTCCAGAGCAATATACACACAAAGATATTTGAACCAGAGAATATGCACTCGAAAATAGATGCATGGAGTGCATCCATGGAATACCAAGTTTTTACCAGGTTTAGGAGCTGCAGCCCATTACCGTGAACCCAAGAATTAAGGTAACTATAAAACATGCGTTTGCACTCAGGCATGTAGTTTTACATTGATCTTCTTACAGTAAAATACGTATAAAATTGTGATCAAACTCATAGGCATATTATAAGTGATAAGACCTGATAAAGGGCACTAGCATGTTTCAGGAAAAAAACCTGTAGAAACAATTATATCTTGTTAAAAAGACATACAATGATTTTTCACTGAAAACTAGGTATCTTTAGTTGAAATCTGGGAATACAGCTAAGTGTTGGGCCCACACTAGGATAAACAACCTCTCATATTCTCTGCCAATTCACACAGTCAAAAGGATGTGCACGTTTCCTCAACGGACAACACAGACACAGGTAGGAAGTGTCTAGGTTTGCAGTTTCTAGTCCTGAGAAGATTCCCACCATATCAATGTGAAAACGTGCTGTTTCAGAGAGTTGAGAGCAAATCAAGACATTGAAAGGATCGACCCAGTGGAATACTACTCAGCAATAAAAAGGAACAAACTACTGACCCACACAACAGCCTGGATGGGTCTCAGAAACTGTCCACTAAGTGAAAGTTGTCAGACACAAAGACTGCATACTTAAAGATTCCACTTACGTGAAATTTCTAGCAAACACAAAATTATAGAGACAGTGTAGAACGGCAGTTGCCCGAGGCTACGGGTGGGAGCAGGGAGCAGACAGGCAAAGGTAGCTTTCCAGATGGATGGAAGTGCTAGAAAAACTGGATTGCAGTGATGGTTCGTAAATGTATACATTCACTAAAACTCACCAACCATACCCTTATAAGAGTGATGTTTAAATTATACTTCAATAAAGCTGTTCTTGTAAAAAGGAGAAATTAAGAGATGATTCTTTCAGGGCCAGCCTGTTGCACAAACAGGTTGCCTCACCTGTAATATTCATGGTAGCCATTGTACTTTCCAAATGTGAGAGGAGCTCTCCACAAGGGGTGCTTTGACATACACATCTAGATGCTGTTATATCAAATCAGGTTTCCAAAATTAGAAGGTACAATTTCTAAGCATAATTTTTATTCTATTAGTGTACTCACAGTACCAATGCCATGTTCAAGAATGTTAGTACGTTGAATTGAGGGAAACAAACAAAAAGCTTCCCTGATTTGGGGGAACGGTGGTGTGACTGGGAGTCCAGCTTCACGGGCTTTTCTTGAACCAGGCAGCTGTTTAGGGCAGCTCCCAGGGCAGGAGGAAAGGTATTTAGGGTGTAGACTTAAATGCCTTCACTAACAACTGTGGTATGCTGGCTACACTCATCCCTACCACCACAGAAATGTGGGGCAATTATATCAGGAAAATTCATCCTGTTCAAAGGGCAAAGAATGAATGGAACATTCTGGGGTCAACTTGACTGGTGTTTCTGTCCACAGCAAGTGGTTCTCATACTTGGGTGTGCATCAAAAATCTCCGGACTTGGGCTTCCCTGGTGGTGCAGTGGTTGAGAGTCTGCTTGCCAATGCAGGGGACACGGGTTCGAGCTCTGGTCCGGGAAGATCCCACATGCCACAGAGCAACTAGGCCCATGAGCCACAACTACTGAGCCCGCGCGTCTGGAGCCTGTGCTCCGCAACAAGAGAGGCCACAACAGTGAGAGGCCCGTGCACCGCGATGAAGAGTGGCCCCCGCTCGCTGCAACTAGAGAAAGCCCTCGCGCAGAAACGAAGACCCAACACAGCCAAAAGTAAATTTAAAAAAAAAAAAAAGATCTCCTGACTTGTTAAAAAGTCAGGTTCCCGGGCTGGGGCCTAAGGCTGCCAAACTGGGTGTCTGGGAAGCAAGGCCAGAGTCTGAATCTTTAATGAGCCCCCAGGTGATTTTTATGCTGATGGTCTCCAAAACACAGGTTAAGGAACACTGAAGAAAGAGAAGAAAAGCAAAGAGAAAGAAGACAAGAAAAGAGAAAAGGAAAGAAAAGAAAGGAGAAGAGAAGGGAAGAGAAGAGAAAAGGGAGGGAGGAAGGAAGGAAGGAAGGGAAAGGAAGAAAGAAGGAAAGAAAGAAAGGAAGGAAGGAAGGAGGGAGGGAGGGAAGGAGGAAAGAAAGAAGGGAGGGAGGGAGGGAGGGAAAAAGAAAGGAAAGAAGGAAGGCAGGAAGGAGGGAGGGAGGGGAATAAGGAGTGCCCCATGAAGGAGGTGAAGATGAAGATGAAGAAGGTAAAGGCCTTGCTGCCTGGGTACCTTCGCTGAGTTTAGCTTTAATTCCTTCTAAGCCACCAGCTGTGTTTCATCTCCACATTTTACACTGTGTCCTCTTTACCTGTCTCTTAGCCCTGCTTTCAGGCCGAGGAGTCTCACCTGTGTTGGACTGGAGACAAATAGTAGTTAAAGCATTTTCTCTTTCATGCCCCCCACCGACCCCCATGGGCCAAGACTGAGCTAGAGACAGATTAAGCCTTTGCTCACTGACCGGTAGGGTGGTCTTCACCTTGGGATCCCTAGAGAGGAACCTGCAGGGGATTCTTTGCTCTGAAACGTTGCTGAGGGGGAGGGAAGCAAGAGTCGACTTGATCTGACGGCCCAGCCCGGAACAGAACGCTTCCCCTGGTGGGGACACCTGTTGTCACGTGGGGAGAGAGGAACGCCCTCCTGCCTGCACACAGTGGTCTACGTGGACTCCTTAGCTCTAGAGATGCTTCTGCTTTCCATCCTCCTTGGCAACAACCCAGCCGGTGGATAGTGGCCCTTGGCTATCTCTGGGAGATTCTGCCCACCCACCAGACCACATGGGTACGCCATGTTTACAAACATGATAGCCATGTTTGTAACACACATGTGACCCACTGCCTCAGTCACTGGTGATTGGACCAAGAATGGACACTTTACCCAAACTGGCCCAATCGGAGCCCCTTTTCCTGGAAACTCGCAATTATAACTAAGATATTCCCATCTCATTGTGGGCTGGTTTCTCATACAGAGAAGGAGGAAAACTCAAGAACTTTAGCGTTGCTTTTTTCTACTCATGAGGAAGGAGCAGCCTAGAAATCTAGGAAGGAGAAAGGAGAGTTGTGTGATGAAGAGGACGCCCCTGGGGTGACTGCATTTATTTGCCAGTTCAGTCCCTTCTGGGGCCCAGCTGACCTCCCGAGCTGCATTCCGTCCCCTGAGACGCTCCAGTACTATTGGAATAAAGGGTCCTTCTATGGTTCTTTAATCCAGCTCTGCCCTGCATTCAGAGTCCTCACGAGTCCAGGTGCGATCATATTTCCCTTTGGCCATCCCTGTCTTTGTTTTAACTCACATCCCTTCCTTCTGCAGACAGGAAGGCAGACCACATTGTCTTCCTGATGGTGCAAAATGAGAGCTTTCCTCAAAAACTGATTTGGTTTTAATTACTGACTATAATATAATATGCTGACTGTATTTGAAATTATGAAATAATAATTAATTTTTAGGTGCAAAAATGGAACTATGAATATGTTTCACTTAAAAAAGCATCCTTGTCTTTAGAGTTACATATTGAAATATTGATGCTTGAAACGATATGATGTCAGGATTTGCTTCTAAACAATCCCACAGGGCAGGAAGTGGGTGAGGCATAGATGAAACAAAGTTGACCTTGAGCTGATAACTGTTGAATCTGGGTGACTGGGGTTTATTGTACGAGTCTGTCTACTTTTCTATATGTTTAAAATTTTCCATAAAAAGAAATTCTATAAACACCAATGGGAAGTTTTTCAGGGGATTACCTCTGAAATGACATGAAACTATCAACGTTCAAAAGTAGGAAGAAGCTTTTTAAATTAGAGATCTAAACGTGTCACTCCAAAGGCAGTCACCCCTAATGGGAGTGGGTCTCAAGCACCGTTCAGCTAGTGTGTGAATAAAAACACACCAGGTGTGTGTGTCCCCCCTTCCCTTGAATGGAAATAGCAACTTTGAGTTTGTGTTCAATTCATCTCTGATGATGCAATCCAAGATAAAATATCCAAAGATCTATAGCTTTTTTATATTAAAAAAACTACAGGGCTTCCCTGGTGGCGCAGTGGTTGAGAGTCCGCCTGCCGATGCAGGGGACATGGGTTCGTGCCCCGGTCCGGGAAGATCCCACATGCCGCGGAGCGGCTGGGCCCGTGAGCCATGGCTGCTGAGCCTGCGTGTCCGGAGCCTGTGCTCCGCAATGGGAGAGGACACAACAGTGAGAGGCCCGCGTACCGCAAAAAAAAACAAACAAAAACAAAAAAACTACACACTTCACTATATACTTAGTGGTTTTTATTTTATTAAAAATTATTTGGTAGATTTAAAAGAAACATTATCTCAAAGTAGAATATTTTCCAAATAGGTTGAAAGCATGTGTGCAAGAAAAGAAAGCATCTTGGATGCTCTCCAATAGCTCCAAAAGGCTTCATGTATCTATGCACACCTTCTTATTTAGAGCAGTGAGTAGGAGGTGGAGGTGGAGAATGCTTGTTGAGTATTCCAGAGCATCTGATTTCATTCTTTACATATTCACTATGGTTAAGAGTGGTCTTTTCCGGGGGTGTGGGTTTGCGGAGAAGTATTTAAAGTTTAAGTTGTGATTGTCCATTTCACCTCCATCCCAACCCATTTTCAAGGTGGCCAAAGTCAGTTCTCTGTAGGAAAACCCAAGGGGACCATCTGTTCCTTGTATGACCCATTGCTGTCCTGATTATATGGATGCTCTCACACTGTAGACACATTTTGGGGTGTCTTCCTGAGGCCAGGAGCCCCAACTGCCCTTTTAGTATCTGAATGTCCATTTCTTTTCATTGGTCCTTTCCTCCATCAGCTTTATTTGCTTCTTCTATCCATTCAGGTTTACTTTGATTGGACTTTGCAACACTCCACTCCTGACTGGTTTTTCTACTGTAGGCTTTTGCTCTTGTAACACACGTGTACTCAAAGCAATTCATCCTACTGCCTTAGTTATGGCTCCTTTGGTTCCAAGCACTGAAGACCCACTCTACTTCATGGAAATAGGAGTTCATTGCAAGGACAGTTTTGATCAAAACATACTGGGATCAAAAAAAGGAAAGAAAACCAACAAAAACCCCAACCAAACCCATTTCTACACTCAAGAGCGTGATGACTGCCTTCATTGCATCTCCAGGTGTTCATGAATTGAATGAGACTAAAGGTTTAGAATCACAAAGATAGCACCTAAAGATCTCCTTGTTAATATGAAATATTTATACCACAAAAATAAAGCTAATAATAGAGCTGAGTCAATGAACCAATTAATAGTTGACATCAGTTTTCCATGGAGCCGTATTCTTTCACAGTGAGGGTGCTATTAACAAGAAATAAAAACATAGATGAGGCCTCACACCAATGCATCCCCAACCCAGGCTAAATTTTCATTACGTTCCAAACTTCAGACTTTAAAATAATATTTAATTTAAAATATTTTAAAGAAAAATGCAAAGGTCTCTTAAACTACAATTTCTTCTATAGATTGTACTTCTATAGATGTGACTGACTATGAAATAAAGTATCCTATCATATTATATGATTGTTTAAGACAAACACGGTAACATTGCTTACGGTCAGACATAAGAAGAATTTTGTTCAACCTATTTAGTATGTTTGGACTATAACTTCGTATATTATATAAAGGACTTTTGAATATTTTTGTCCAGTACCTTTTTTCACCTTTTAGCTATTATGCATAATGCTGCTATCAATATCTGTGTAGAAGTCTTCATGTAGACATATTGTTTTCATTTCTCTTGGCTGCCTGCCTAGCACTACAGTAAACCCCAAATTCAAAGTTATCCAAAACAATATTTAACTTTTTCCCTAAATATTCTGATATTTTCTATTATGTTCTCTCTCTCTCTCTGTTTTGTTTCGTTTTGGCTGTACCGCATGGCACGCGGAACTTCCCCAACCGGCCTAGACCACCAGGGAAGTCCTCTCTTTTTTTGAAAAGGTGTTGTTATGAGCCACAAAGCTGATTTCACAAACTACTTATGCGAAGTGACCTGAAGTTTGGAAAACATCGCTCTATTAACAAATAATGACAAAGAGTATTTAGTGATAACAAACATCCAGGTAGTCATTGCATGGATTTGAAAAATCCTAACGTTTTCCTGTATCCACTTTAGATTATTTTTTAAATTAAAATATTGTAGCTGGAATCAAAGACCTCTTTGTACCCCTCTCGGGTCCAGTGCATCTTCTGCCTTCCCAGGAGCAAGAACTATTCTGAATCTGGTGACTATTGTCCCCAGGACAGGTTTTCACGTAACTACTACCAATGTACGGATTCATAGCAATACATAATATCGATTCCCATGTTCATGAATTTAAAACAAATGTTATATTATGCTGCAACTTATTTTCTTTCCTATTATTGTTTTTAGGTTTTATCCATACTGATGGATTCATTTCATTCGTTCATTCATTCATTTCATTCATTCTAGTTCATTTAACTGCTATTATATTCTACTGTATGAATATCCTTCTGCCCTTTTGTCCCTCCCACCCTCCCAAAACTTTTTGAGACATTGATTAAGAGAATGTAATTATCAAAGTAGAATCTGATTTACACAAACAGGTCAGAGAAACCACCTGCTTTTCCAAACCCCTGTCTCATATGTGTGAGGATCACCGTCAGGGACACAGAATTACCAGGACTATATTTTCTTTTTTAAAAAATGTATTGACTGGGCTTCCCTGGTGGCGCAGTGGTTGGGAGTCCGCCTGCCGATGCGGGGGACATGGGTTCGTGCCCCGGTCTGGGAAGATCCCACATGCCGCGGAGCGGCTGGGCCCAGGAGCCATGGCCGCTGAGCCTGCGCGTCTGGAGCCTGTGCTCCGCAACGGGAGAGGCCACAACGGCGAGAGGCCCGCGTACCTAAAAAAAAAAAAAAAGAGTATTGCCATAACTCACATGCCATAAAAGTCACCCTTTTAAAGTAAAAATAAAACAAAACAAAATAAAATAAAATTTAGTGTATGTTCATAAATGTTGCAACTATCAAATTCCAGAACATTTTTGTCATCCCCAAAGGGAAACTCTGCATCCCATAGCTGTCAGCCCCAATCCGTTCTCCTTCCAGCCCCTGACAACCACAAGTTGCTTTCTGTTTCTGTGGATTTGCCTATTCTGAACATTTCATATAAAAGGAATCATACAAATATGGCCTTTTTGACTGACCAACTTTTCTCACTCAACCATAATGTTTTCAAGGTTCATCCATGCTGTAGCTTGTATTGGTACTCATTCCTTTTTATGGCCAATTAATATTCCACTGTATGGATATACCACATTTTGTTTATCCACTCATCAGTTGATGACATTTGGATTGTTTTCACCTTTTAGCTATTATGCATAATGCTGCTATCAATATTTGTGTAGAAGTCTTTATGTGGACATATTGTTTTCATTTCTCTTGGCTGCCTGCCTAGGAATGGAATTGCTAGGTCATACGGCAACTCTATGTTTGATTTTTGAAGAAATGCCAGATTGTTTTACAAAGCAACTGCTGCATTTTACACTCCCAAGAGCAAAGTATGAGGGTTACAATTTCTCCAGACCCTTGGCAACACTTGTCATTACCTGCCTTTTTTTTATAACCATCCCAATGATGTGAAGTGGTATTTCATTGTGGTTGTGGTTTTGATTTGTATTTACCTAGTGACTAATGATATCATGCATCTTTTCATATGTTTACTGGCCATTTGTATATCTTCTTTGGAGAATGTCTATTCAAGTCCTTTTCTCATTTAAAAAAAGTGGATTATTTAATTTTTTATTATTGAGTTGTAAGATTTCTTTACATGTTCTATATACAAGTCACCTACTGGATATATGATTTGCAGGTATTTTTTTCCCATCCTGTGGGCTGTCTTTTGACTTTCTTGATAATGTTCTTGGAAGCACAAAAGGTTTTAATTTTGATGAAGTCCAATTTCTGTATTTTTTCTTTTGTTGCTGGTGCTTTTGGTATGGTATGTAAGAATCCACTGTCAAATCTAAGATCATAAATATTTACTCCTATGGTTTCTTCTAAATGTTTTATAATTTAGCTCTTACATTCAGGTCTTTGACCCATTTTGAGTTAATTTTTGTCTGTGGTGTGAGGTAGGGCTCTAACTTCATTCTTTTGCACGTGGCTACCTAGAGTCCCAGCACTATTTGTTGAAAAGACTATTCTTTTCTCATGAAATTGTCTTGGCACTTTTCTCAAAAATCAATTGACTTTAAATGTATGCTCTATTTCCAAACCCACTATAGCCTACAGTTGTACCTTGGTATCTGCGGGAGATTGGTTCCGGGACTCCCCTGCAGATACCAAAGTCCAAGGATGTTCACAGCCCTTAGTGGGCCCTCCATATCCTCAGTTTCCAAAGTCGAGGATTCAACCAATCAGAGATCCTGCACTAAGCTTATGATCCTCGGGTTGTTTGAATTTGTGAATGGGGAACCCACGTATGTGAAGGGTGGTCTGTATTTCAATGAGACTTGGGCCTCCTCTGGCTAATAAACCAGCTTATTAGGGGGAACAGAAGACAATCAAAACCAGAGGCAACACATACTGCCCTGTGAACCACTAGGAGAAAAGTGCTATCAGTAAGACCATTTCACAGGTAAGAGGCTCAGGGCGCATAAACAGTAGCTGTCGAGGGAGCGGCGCTTTGCACCCAGTGCTGCCTTCTTGCAAAGCTGGGGTTTGTGACTCCTTTCCCAGGCTGCCTTCCCTCTCGAGGTCTATTAAGGAGGACAGTAATAGAGAAAGCAGCTCACCTGGGTTGAACACTTTGTGCGCGCCATTCCTCACTTTGGGAGGCCCGTTGATTGGTAGGAAATGTTTCCGTACCCACTGTGCGAAGGAGGAAAACAGGCTCACAGCGCTGAGAGTTCTCCATCCCCAGCCCCTCGCCAGCCTCCACGCTCCATCTCTTTCTCCTCGCGCGCCCACACTCACCTTCTTGAGCGTTTGCTGCTGCACGATGTGGGCCTTCTTGGGTGCGATAAGGCGACCACCCTTCCTTAAGCTCAGTTCCCCCACCGCCAAGGTCCTGCTGTTTGTCTGCCTCTGTGCCTGGAATTTGCACCGCCCCTGCGCCGAGTCCAGGCAGGCACCAGAAGAGGCGGGGCCGTTGATTTTTATTTGTCTTTTAAAGTCATACTTGGCAAAGCCAAAAAAATTTTTATTTTTTTATTGAACTATAGTTGATTTACAGTGTTGTGTAAATTTCTGCTGTACAGCAAAGTGATTCAGTTATACATATATACATTCCTTTTTTAATATTCTTTTCCATTATGGTTTATCATAGGATACTGAATATAGCTCTCTGTGCTATACAGTAGGACCTTGTTGTTTATCCATTCCACATACAATAGCTTCCATCTGCTAATCCCAGCCTCCCACTCCATCCCTCCCTCAACACCCTCCCCCTTGGCAATCGCAAGTCTGTTCTCTATGTCCATGAGTCTGTTTCTGCTTCCTAGATAGGTTCATTTGTGTCATAGTTTAGATTCCATATATAAGTGATAGGCAAAGTAAAAACTTAATAGCCATATACCAATCCACACAATTTGGTCAGTATATTTTACTGGTCTCTAAAGCAAAAAAGTTTGGAAAATGCTAGTTTAATATCTCATGGTTATATGGAATTTCTTATCGTGATGTTAGATATTACTTATTTGTTGCTTATATTTAATTTCAAAACTTAATGAACAGTCAGAAAATAAGTGTGGGTATGTATCATGTACACATATAGATGAAAAATCTGAAACTACCACCAAATAGATTTCAGGACCACAATGACTACTTTACCTCAGGAATGTAGTATGGTAAACTCCCACTTCCTCCATCCTTTGTGCTATTAGTGTTGTATATTTTACTTCTACATATATATATATATATATTTTTTTTTTTTTTTTTTTTTTCCGGTATGCGGGCCTCTCACTGCTGTGGCCTCTCCCATTGCGGAGCACAGGCTCCGGACGCGCTGGCTCAGCGACCATGGCTCACGGGCCCAGACGCTCCGCGACATGTGGGATCTTCCTGGACCGGGGCACGAACCCGTGTCCCCTGCATCGGCAGGCGGACTCTCAACCACTGCGTCTACATATATTTTTAATTCCACACTAAATTATTACTATTATTGTGCTAGAGCATACATTCTTGTCATGTGGGGTAATTAGATAAAAATGCCTAAAAATGTTGCTTAGGAGGGTTATAATGAAAACCTTGAGAATCACTGCTCTCGGCAGTCAATTATCTTTTAATGAAAATTTAATTATAGAGGAAAATCATATTTAACGCATAAACGCATATTTACCATTTCCAGTGCTTTTTATTCTTTTGTGTGGACCGAAGTTTCCATCTGGTATCATTTACCTTCAGCCTGAAGAACTTTCTTTCTTCGATATTTTAGTGCAGGTCTGCTGGTGACAAATTTGGTCAGCTTTTATTTATCTGAAAAAGTTTTATTTCACCCTCATGGGGGTGTGTGTGTATTTTTGCTGGATGTAGAATTCTGAGTTGACAGTTTCTTTTTATATTTATAGATGTCTTCCAATTGCCTCTGGCTTTTCTAGTTTCTGACAAGAAGTCTACTGTAGTATTATCTTCTGACTTTTTCTTTTTTCCTCTGGCTACATTTAAGATATTCCTTCTATCAGCCAAGATATGGAAGTAATCTAAGTATCCATCAACAGATACATGAATAAAGAAGATATGTACAAACACACACACACACAGACACACACACACAATGGAATACTACTCAGCCATAAAAAAGTATGAAATAATGCCATTTGCAGCAACATGGATGGACTTAGAGATGATCATTATTAAGTGAAGTAAATCAGACAGAAAAAAACAAATATCACATGATATCACTTATAGGTGGAATGTAAAAAAAATGATACAAATGAACTTATTTACAGAACAGAAACGGACTCACAGACATAGAAAACAAACTTATGGTTACCAGGGGGGAAGGTGAGGGGGAGGGATAAATTAGGAATTTGGGAGTAACATATACACACTACCATATATAAAATAGATAAACAACAAGGACCTACTGTAGAGCACAGGGAACTATACTTAATATTTTGTAAGACCTATATGGGAAAAGAATCTGCAAAAGAATATATATATTCAGATACATATATATATTCAGATATATGTATATCTGAATCACTTTGCTGTACACCTGAAACTAACAAAACATTGTAAATCAACTATACTTCAATTAAAAAATAAAGATATTCCCTCTATCATTTATTTTTAGTGATTAGATTTTGATACATTTGAATTGGTGTGTGGGTGTGGGGGTGTGTGTGTGGGTGTGTGCATGTGTATGTGTGTGTAAGTGAATTCTGTTTGGAGGTCATTGAACTTTTGTGGTCTGTGTGGTTATAGTTTTCAAATTTGGAAAAATTTTCAGCCATTATCTTTTCAAATGTATTTTCTGCTTCCTACACACTCCTTGCTTTTTGGGTCTCCAATTAGATGTGTGTTAAATCAGTCTATATTTCCTGTAGATTATAAAACCTCTTTATTTTCCCCGCCTTTCTCTCTATGTATTTTATTTTAGAGGGATTCTGTTTCTATGCCTTCAAGTTCTCTGATATTTTCTTATGCAGTGTCTAATTTTGTGTTAGTCCAAGCCAGTGAAAAGTTAATTTCATATATTGCATTTCCATCTCTAGAAGTTTCATTTGTTTCTTTTTTATTTCTCACTTCATTATACACATTTATTCATTAAATTCTTAAATATAGTTCTATTACTTGTTTTAATGTCCTTGTCTACTAGTTCCTTCATATCCCTCATTACTGAGTGCCTCCCACTGCCTGATTTTTCTCCCGGTTATAGTCACCCCTCCCTTGCATATCTGGCATTTTTCAGTTGAATGGTGGACATTGTGTGTGTTACAAAGCAGAGTGTCTGGATTGAGTTTTCATCTTTTAAAGACTGTTTCAGCTGGCGGCTAGTTTACTTGAGGCTATCAGTTCGATACCTTCAAGGCCTGTCTTTAAATTTTGCTTGACCCACTAAGAGTATTCTCATTCCAGGACTCCTTCAGACCCTACACTGACCATTACTCCTCTTGGGTCTCCACTGAATGTCGCCCATATTTCTACTCTGGCTGCACAGATGGAAATGTCTTCCTGCTCTGTGTGTGTTCTGGGTGTTACTTAGATTACAATTCTCCGGTCACTCTGTGGAGCTTCATGGGGATTTGCTCTCCCCATGTGCAGACTCAGTGGCGCCTCCACACAGGTTGCAGGAGTTCTTTCTCTGCACAGTGCCTTACTTTCCAGAACCCTTTCCTGGCTTCAGCCTTCCTGAACTATAATCTGTTTCCTTCAACTCAGCAAGGCTATCCTAACTTGCCTTCCCCCCTTCTCTGCACCACAGTTCAGAACAAGTTTGTCTTCTTTCTCCAAGGGCTCACAGTTCTGCACTGTCTGTTGTGCGATATCTGACAGCATTTGGTTTATATATGTTTTAAAGTTTTCTAGTCATTTATGGGGGAATGGGAAAGCTAAACTGGCACCATTTACTCCATCATGGCGGAAAGCAGAAGTCTTATACATTTTGATATACCATTTTAAAAAATTGTAATTTATACAGCACAGGGGATAAATCCAATATTTTATAATAATTTTTATTTTATTTTTTGGCCACACCACCCAGCTTGTGGGATCTTAGTTCCCTGATCAGGGATTGAACCCGGGGCCCTCAGCAGTGAACGTGCCAAGTCCTAACCACTGGACCCCCAGGGATTTCCCTACAATAACTTTAAATAGAGTATAATCTGTAAAATTTTGAATCACTATGTTGTAAACCGGAAACTAATATTTTATAAATCAACTATACTTCAATTAAAAAAATAAAAATAATAATAAAATAAGAAGCATGATTTAAATAATCATTCAGGGACTTCCCTGGTGGCGCACTGGTTAAGAATTCGCCTGCCAATGCAGAGGACATGGGTTCGAGCCCTGGTCTGGGAAGATCCCACATGCCACAGAGCAACTAAGCCCGTGTGCCACAACTACTGAGACTGCATGCCACAACTACTGAAGCCCATGCGCCTAGGGCCTGTGCTCCGCAACAAGAAGCCACTGCAATGAGAAGCCCGTGCACTGCAACAAAGAGTAGCCCCTGTTCGCTGCAACTAGAGAAAGTCCACGTGCAGCAATGAAGACTCACACAGCCAAAAATAAATAAATAAATAAATTTAAAAAAATCATTCTGTTTACAAGATTTTCTAATTTCCCTTGGAATTTCTTTTTTGATCTATGAAATGTGTTGCTTAATTTCCAAAATATGGGGATGCTCTGTTTACCTTTTTGTTACTGATGTCTAGGTAAGTTTCACTAGGGCCAGGGCACATTCTCTTTATAATTATTATCCTTTGAAATTTGTTGAGATTTGCTTTATGCTCAGCATAGCGTCATTTTTGGTAAAGATATTGTGAACACTTCAGAAGAATGGATATTTTGTACTTAGTGTTATATATATATATATATGTATATATATATGTATATATATATATACACACACACACGTGTATACGAATATGTATGTATATACAAATCATGCAAATAAACTGATGTAATTAACTTATGTAGATCACTGTATATATATTTGCATCATTTGCATTGTTCAAATCATCTATATTGTCACTAATTTCTTATTTATGTCACACATTGTATTTTCCAAAGATAGCTACAAAAAGATCTTCCATCCCACAAGGTATTCAACAATATGTCCTGGCTACTCTTCCCATCCAGAGATGAGGTCTATCACTCCCTTTGAATCTAGTGGGTTTGGCATGACTTCAACAATAGAGTATGGGAAAAATTTAACTGTATGATTTCCAAGGCTAGGCCATAAGTGGTGATGTAGTTTCTATCTTGTTTGCTGGCACACTCATGCTAAGAGCCCTGAGCTGCTACTGAAGAAGGGCTGCGTCCCAGGCCACTGTGCCATGGGCACATCAAGCCAAGGGGAAAGACAACATGCAGATGTTCTGGTCAGCAGTCCTAGTCTTCTGAGCTTTACCAGATTTATAAGTGAGTGGGTCTTCAGATGACTCCAGCTCTTAGTCGTTGAATCCCTCTAGCCTTAACATCTTACCAGCAGAGGCCTCAGACATCATGAGGAAGACCCACAGCCATCGTTACTGTGCCCCATCTGAATTTCTGGCCCACAAAATCTATTAGCATAACAAGATTGTTGTTTTAAGCTGCCAAGTTTTGGGCTCATTTGTTAGGCAGCAACAGTAACTGGGACAGAAATGTAGGGTCTGGAATTGGGGTGTACCCACAACAAAAAACCTAAAAAGCCAGCATGGGCCTTAGGACCAGCACTGGGCAGAAGCTGGAAAGGCCCACGAGGAGACCATTAGTATAAACTTGAAGTCCCTTGAGGAGATATTGTTGTAGGTGGGAGATCAGGGGAGGACATTATTAGTGGAGGATTAAAAAAAGCAACACTTTTTATGTTGCTATGCTGCAACCCTTTTTTTTTTTTTTTTTTTTTTTTTTTTGCAGTATGCAGGCCTCTCACTGTTGTGGCCTCTCCCATTGCGGAGCACAGGCTCCAGACGCGCAGGCTCAGTGGCCATGGCTCACGGGCCCAGCTGCTCCGCGGCATGTGGGATCTTCCCAGACCGGGGCACGAACCTGTGTCCCTGCATCAGCAGGCAGACTCTCAACCACTGCGCCACGAGGGAAGCCCTCAAGAAAATTTTTAAAAACTATGAAGGAGCAAGGATTATCAGAGCTTAAGAATAAAACTGTTTCTTATTCCAGTCTGAGCAAAAGATTCTCAAAGGCAGAAAGATAATTTAAAAAAGCACATACACCCTTATGTTCATAGCAGCACTAGTCATAATAGCCAAGACATGGAAACAACCATCGACAGATGAATGGATAAAGAAGATGTGGTACATATATACAATGGAGTACTACTCAGCCATAAAAAAGAACGAAATGTCATCTGTAGCAACATGAATGCAACTAGAGATTATCATACTAAGTGAAATAAGTCAGAAAGAGAAAGACAAATACCATATGATATCACTTATATGTGGAATCTAAAATATGACAGAAATGAACCTATCTAGGAAACAGAAACAGACTCACGGACGTAGAGAACAGACTTGTGGTTGCCAAGGGGGAGGGGGGTGGGGGAGGGATGGACTGGGAGTTTGGGATTAGCAGACGCAAACTATTATATATAAAATGGAAAGACAAGTTCCTACTGTATAGCACAGGGAACCACATTCAATATCCTGTGATAAACCATATGAAAAAAATATGAAAAAGAATGTATATAGATGCATAACTGAGTCACTTTGCTGTACAGCAGTAATTAACACAACATTGTAATTCAACTATACTTCAATAAAAATAAATTTTAAAAAGAATGTATATACATAAAAAATTTTAAATTGAAATAAATTAAGAAAGAAAGAATCTCAGGGCAGATATTAAATATACGATTTTGTCAGGAAAACATCTCAAAGTTTAGCAGTGATTTTATTAAATTCCCAATTGACCAGACTGCCTAAGGATTTAATCTTATGCCTAAATCAGTGTTTGTTTACAAATTAAAGCCCAATTTTAAAAATTAATGTTTTTTAAATCTAAATTGTTAAATGTTTCCAAATTATGTTACTCATTTTTGTATATATATGCATAAAAAATGTCTAGAGGCATACACACTGACATGTAAACAAAGGATGCCTCTGGGATATAGGATGAAGAATATAGGAAGGGGAAACTTTTCTTTTTATATTTCTGTATTTAAAAAATTTTTTCAGTGAGAATGCATTAATTTTATAAAGGTTAATTTAAAATCCTTAATGAATGTAGTAACATGTGTGGTTTTCTGTTCCTGCCTCACCTGAATCTACCAAGTATAGTTTAACCTTTATTTCATGAATTGCCACCTTATGCTCTTTATAGTTTCATTATTTGCTCAATAAATATATAGATATGTGACTGGACTGAATCTATTCTGATGTGGAACATAATTTCAGAGTATTTTTTGCAACCAAACCCTTTATATAATGTTTATTGATTTCCTATTTGTTTCTCTTCTAAACGTAGCATGAGTTGTTTTTTAAAAGAGAATGTAGGGACTTCCTTGGTGGCGCAGTGGTTAAGAATCCTCCTGCCAATGCAGAGGACACAGGTTCCAGCACTGGTCCTGGAAGATCCCACATGCCGTGGAGCAGCTAAGCGCATGTACCACAACTACTGAGCCTGCACTCTAGGGCCGGCATGCTGCAACTACTGAGCCCACATGCCACAACTACTGAAGCCCGAGCGCCTAGAGCCTGTGCTCTGCAAGAGAAGCCACTGCAATGAGAAGCCTGCACACCGCCTCGAAGAGTAGCCCCCGCTCGCAGCAACAAAGACCCAACACAGCCAATAATAATAATAATAAATAAAATGAATAAATAATAAGTTAAAAAAAAATAAAAGAGAATGTAAAAATTTCCCAATAAAGTCATGAGAACATAAAGATGTCCTCTACTATGGGCATTATTTGAAATCATTTTGAAAGTTCCAACCAATGCAAAAGGAGAAAATATATAAGAGGAGAAAACAAATGGTTATTTGTGGGTCATAGTGTTATCTACTCAGAAAATTTGAAAGAATAAACTAAAAATCTATTGGAACCAGCAGTAGAGGTCATTAAGGTAACCAATCCCTAGATAAATACATCCCCATACCAACTACTAAGAGAAAAAAATGCTTTACTTCTTTAAAGATGTTTGTCTATACTAGCAGTAACTAACTAGAAAATATTATTAAAAGGAAAGAAAAAAATCCATTCTCAATAGCATCAAAAAGCTAAAATATAGTAAAAGTTCAACAACAAATGTTTGCAACCTCTTTGAAGAAAACTGAACATTACCAAAAGACATTCAGAATATATAACCAAGGTATTTCTGTACTTGAATACGAGGGTTACATTTATTGAACACTTATTATGTGGCAGGCACTGTGCTACTCACTTTATATGCGTTATCACATTTAATTCTCATAATAGCCCTATGACATGGGTACTATTATCATCTCTGCTTAAAAGATAAAGAAACTGAAGATTCACGAGATGAACTGACTTGCCAAAGCAGAAAAGCTGTCTTTGTCTAGTGCCTGTTTAACAATCGTTGCCTCATGTTCCTGTGTCATTTCTACCCAAATGGTCATAGAGTCAATGCAATTCCAAGCGAAATCTTAAGAAGAAGTGTTATTTTTTTGGCTGCACTACGCAGCTTGAGGGGTCTTAGCTCCCCAACCAGGGACTGAACCTGGGCCCTCCGCAGTGAGAGCGCAGAGCCCTAACCACTGGACTGCCAGGTAATTCCCAAGAGGAAGTTTTTTGAAACTTAAAACTTCATCTATAGGGAGGGTGGGAGGGAGGGAGACGCAAGAGGGAAGAGATATGGGAACATATGTATATGTATAACTGAGTCACTTTGTTATAAAGCAGAAACCAACACACCATTGTAAAGCAATTATACTTCAATAAAGATGTAAAAAAAAAAAACTTCATCTGGAAGAGTAAATGTTAAAAACTGCTAAGATGTCTTTGAAAAGAATACTAATGAGGAAGAAATTGCTCTAGTACTTCTCAAAATGGACTACCAAAATAGTGTCATTAAAATAGTGTAACAGAGGCAGAGAAACAAACTTATGTATTGACTTGACAATGTTGGTATTTCAACTTTGGGGTAAAGTAAATTCAATAAGTGGTATGGGGATAATTGGATATCCAGCTGGGAACTGTGTAGAATAGGCAGCTTCTTCAAAAATAATAAATAAAATGAAATTAAAATGAATTAAAATTCTAAACAAAGTAATAAGAGTACCAACAGAAAATATAGGAGAATACACATAGGGATAGTCTTTTTAAGTGAGACATTAAACCCAGAAACAAGAAAGAAAAGAATGTGACTGACTGGATTACATTATCATTTCTGGCTAAGAAAAAAAGCTCAACTTCCCTTCTGAACAGGAAAATGCAAATAAAAACAAGATACCACTTTCTCTCTTGTCAGGCTAACAATTTTTTTTTTTTTTTTTTTTTTTGCGGTACGCGGGCCTCTCCCTGTTGTGGCCTCTCCCGTTGCGGAGCACAGGCTCCGGACGCGCAGGCTCAGCGGCCACGGCTCACGGGCCCAGCCGCTCCGCGGCATGTGGGATCCTCCCAGACCGGAGCACGAACCCGCGTCCCCTGCATCAGTAGGCGGACTCTCAACCTCTGCGCCACCAGGGAAGCCCCAGGCTAACAATTTTTTTAATGGTACTATTTAGTATTAGAGATGGCATGGAGAAAACCCCTCTTTGTTGGTAGAAATGTTAACTGGCACAGCGCTTTTCGAGGACAAACTGACATTTCTATCCAAAAATTTTTTTATTTTTAATTTTTTTATCGACATATATTTGATAGACAATATTGCATTAGTTTCTGCTGTACAGCAAAGTGATTCGGTTATACATATGTATACATTCTTTTTCTATATTCTTTTCCACTATGATTTATCACAGGATATTAAATATGGTTCCCTGTGCTTATACAGTAAGACCTTGTTGTTTATTCAAATTTTAATACTCATTCCCTTTCACCAAACGAGCACACATTTAGGATGGTAGATTGACTGTAGATATGAATATAATACTGATGTACAGGGCAAAAAGAGAAAACTCTCTCTTACCTCATTCCAGAAGAGTTTTAAAATAGATATATTTTGATAAGATGTGATAAGACTCATATCTATCACACCTTTGTGAGAGACTGACTCTTTTATCAATGTACAATATTCATTTATCTCTTTGTCTTAATGTGCTTTGCCATCAAATTATATTTTATCTTTTATTAATATTGCCACTTATATTTCTTTTTAGTTTGCATTTGCCTTTGATCACCCCTTATTTTCAATATTTTTTGTAAGTATGTGTCTTATGAATATGATATTACTGCATTAAAAATTTTTAATAGACTTTATTTTTTAGAACAGCAAAATTTAGCAGAAAGTAGAGAGAATTCCCACATACCTCCTGCCTCTGCACGTGCTTAGCCTCCCAGCCATCAACAACCTGCACCAGAGGGCTACATTTGTTACAACATGATGAACTTATACATGTTAATATCACTCAAAGTCCAGAGTTTACCATAGGGTTCACTCTTGTGTTGCACATTCTGTGGGTTTTGACAAAAGTGTAATGACATATACCATCTTTACAGTATCATACAGAAGAGTTTCACTGCCCTAAAAATCCTCTGTTCTCCATCTGTTTATCTTTCCCTCTCTCCTAACCCCTGAAAATCACGGATTTTTTCTTTTTTAATGTCTCCATGGTTTTACCTTTTCCAGAATGTCATGTAGTTGGAATCATACAGTAAATAGCCTTTTCAGATTGGTTACTTTCATTTGGTCACTCAGTTTGAGAATACTCTTTTTAAAAAAAAAATTTAATTGTGGTAAAATACGCATAATGTAGAATCTACCATCATAACCATTTTTAATTGTACAATTCAGTAGTGTCAAGTACATTCACATTATATATATATATATATATATATATATATATACATATATATATATTTTTTTTTTTTTGGCTGCATTGGGTCTTCATTGCTGCGCATGGGCTTTTCTCTAGTTGCGGCGTGTGGGCTTTCTCATTGTGGTGGCTTCTCTTGTTGCGGAGCACAGGCTCTAGGTGCGTGGGCTTCAGTAGTTGCAGCATGCAAGCTCAGTAGTTGTGGCTCTCGGGCTTTAGAACGCAGGCTCAGTAGTTGTGGCACACGCGCCTAGTTGCTCCGTGGCATGTGGGATCTTCCCACACCAGGGCTTGAACCCGTGTCCCCTGCATTGGCAGGCAGATTCTTAACCACTGTGCCATGAGGGAAGTCCCACATTCACATTATTGTACAAGCAATCTCCAGAACTTTATCATCCTACAAAACTGAAACTCTATATCCATGAAACAAGAATTCTTCATTTTCCCCTCCCCGCAGCTCCTGGCAGCCACTGCTCTACTCTCTGTTTCTATAAATTTGACTACTCTGGACACCTCATATGAGTGGAATCCTACAGTATCTTTTTTAAATGTCTGGATTATTTCACTTAGCATAGTATGTTTGAGGTTCATCCATGTTGTAGCCTGTGTCAGAATTTCTTTTTAAGGCTGAGTTATAGTCCATTGTACATATAGACCATATTTTGCTTATCCATTCGTCCACTGATGGACACTTGAGTTGCTTCCATCTTTTTGTTATTGTGAATCGTGCTGCTATGAACATGGGTGTGCAAATAACTCTTTGAGACCCTGTTTTCAATTCTTTAGGATATAGATGTGAAATAAAATTCATATTTTATGGCACGACGAGAAAAATTTAAACAGGAAAAAAATTTCTCTGCCCTTTGGCCTCCTCTCTCCCCTCTACTGTGAACTGTGTAACTGCTTCATGCTTTGATCCAACCTCCCTGTCAGCAGAAATACCTGCTCTGCCATAAAGAGCAACGTTCTCTTAGTACCAATAAGACAACACCTTAAAGGATAACGTTCCTTCTTAATCTTGTAAGGGGCCACTATGATCCATGACGGACTACTCGCTAGATTGTGTAAACTGTCAATAATATGTCATTTAATGTACAGCTGTCTGTCTCAGAAAACTTACGTTAACTGTACATTGGCCCCTAACCGACAGAAAAGTTCTCAGAGCTTTCTGAGAGGCTGTTTCCAGGTTATAACCCTCAATTTGGCTCAAATAAAAATTTCCACTTCTTTCTTAGGTCAACTGATTGATTTTTTTGTCAACAATACCCAGAAGTGGAATTGCTGGATCATATGATAATTCCATTTTTCATTTTTTAAAGAACCTCCATAATGTTTTACGTACTTGCTGCACCATTTTACATTCCCAGTAACACTGCACAAGTGTTCTAATATCTCCACATCTTCACTGTGACATCGTAATTTATAAGAAATATATATTTGGTATTCGTCCACCTTTTCTGGCACAGAACGAAAATCTTTAGAACTTCCTAAGTGATGACAGCAGTATAGGGGTCTTTTGTTAAGCTAATGAGGTGACATTTGGACTCCACCAAAGGATGGGGGCTGGTTGCCAGTGGAGTCAACCTGGTGATGAGAGGGTTGGAACTTTCAGTTTCACTGCCCCTAACCCCATCTCCACTGGGGAAGGGGGAAGGGAGAAGGCCTGGAGGTTGGATAGATTGCCAATGGCCAATGATTCAATCAATCATGCTTGTATAATGAAGCTTCCATAAAAACCCAAATGGATGGAGTGTGGAGAGCTTCCAGGTTGGTGAACATGTGGAGATTTGGGGAGAGTGGCATACTCAGAGAGAACATGAATGCTCCGAGCCCTTTCCCCATATTTTGCCCTAAGCAACTCTCTTTCTTCTGGCTGTTCCCAAGTTATATCCTTTTACAATAAACAAGTGATCAAGTAAGTAAAATGTTTCTCTGAGTTCTGTGAGCTACTTTAGCAAATTAATGGAACCCAAGGAGGGGGGTGTTGGAACCTCCCATCTATAGCCAGTGGGTCAGAAACAGAAGTAACAACCTGGACTTGCAATTGGTGTCTGAACTGGGGTGGCAATCAATCTTGTGAGACTGAACCCTTAACCTGTGGGAGTGATGCTGTCTCTGGGTAAATACTGTCAGAACTGAGTTAATTGCTTGGTGGTCATGGTGGAACCAAGTCCTCCCCTCCCCCGTTGGAATTGGATGCAGATCATTTCACTCACCAACACTTGTTTTTCTTTTTCTTTCTTTTTTTTCTTAAATTTTAATGTGTGTGGAATCTTTCCCTTAGATAGTGAGTTTAACTCATTTGCATTTAATATAGTTAATGATTCCTTATATCTCATTTTATGTTTTTATGTAAATACATTTTAATGCTTTCTTTAACTTTTCTATTTTTTATTGGATAAATTAAATTAAAAATATTTTTTAAATACATTTATTTATTTATTTATTTTTAGCTGCATTGGGTCTTCGTTGCTGTGCACAGGCTTTCTCTAGTTGTGGCGAGTGGGGGCTACTGTTTGTTGTGGTGCGTGGGCTTCTCACTGCGGTGCCTTCTCTTGTTGCGGAGCACAGGCTCTCGGCGCGCGGGCTTCAGTAGTTGTGGCGCACGGGCTTAGCTGCTCCACGGCATGTGGAGTTTTCCCGGACCAGGGCTCGAACTCGTGTCCCCTGCATTAGCAGGCGGATTCCTAACCACTGTGCCACCAGGGAAGTCCGGATAAATTAAATTTTCTTTTTTTATCTCTCCCCTCCCACCATCCATAGTTTGGGAAGTTATGCATGCTATCCCTATTCCTCTGTTGACAGCCCTTAATTTTTAAATCCTTATTAAAAGCTCATATTTACTGAATGCTTACTATATTCCAGTCCCTCCGCAGATCTTTTTATATTGATTATATCATTTAATTCTTACAATAACTCTATGAGGTTGTTTCTAAGTTTTAAACAATTTTTTTTATTTTACAGAAATTTTGGATTTATAGAAAAATGGCAAAGGCAGTACAGAGAATTCCTGTATACTCCATACTCAGTTTCCCTTATTATTAATATTTTCCATTAACGTAGTACATTTGTCAAAATTAATGATCTAATATGGATACATTTTATTAAATTAAGTTCATAATTTTATTCATATTGTAAGCAGATAGAGTAGGGGGTCCCGGGGAAAGAGACCCAGGCAGGCATGGCTTTCATGACAGAAGAGAAGCCATTTTTGGCCTAAGCCATTTCGTGATCTAAGCCTGGCCACAGTGCTTTCCCTTGAACAGGATCAGTAATGAATGATCTTAAGGCAAATGAGAGAAGGCAGGAACTATGGAAAAGCAGTCAATAAACAATAGTTCAGGGACTTCCCTGGTGGTCCAGTGGCTCAGACTCCATGGCGTGCTCCCAGTGCAGGGGGCCCTGGTTCGATCCCTGGTCAGGGAACTGGATCCCACATGCCGCAACTAAAGATCCCGCACGTCGCAATGAAGATCCCGCGTGCCGCAACTAAAGATCCCACACGTCGCAATGAAGATCCCGTGTGCCGCAACTAAGACCGGCGCAGCCAAATAAATAAATTTTTAAAAAACCAATAGTTCAGTGATTAGAACAGAGTCGTATTTCCTCCCCAAGGGATATACGTAACAATCTGGTACATACCTTTGAGTTCTGTAGGAGCTCAGGCCTGCATCCAGGTGGAGGATGGAAGGTTGATGTTGACCTTTTCTGACTTCAAACTACTAGAACTTGGACTCTGTGGTCCTTTGCCCCAATTCTGTGCTGGATTCTCCTCTGCTCAAGCGCCTTCATGAATATGCATGTGCCCTTAGCTTAAATCTTCCCCAACTCTGCTGTTTAGGGAGACACTGCTTTGGGGAAGATCCCCGGTGTGCTCCTTACTTGCTGCAAATAATAATAAATCCCTCCTTTTCCTGATCTTTGCCTTGGTTGTGTCTTTTGGCCCAACACCCACCAAGAGGCAAACCCAGGTTCTGGGTAACAATATTTCTTTAATTTTTGTCAAATGTCCTTTATCTGGTCCAGGATACATTATGTTTAGTTGTCATGTCTTCTTAGTCTCCTCTTGGCTGTGACAGTTTCTCAGCCTTTCCTTGTTTTTGATGACCTTGACCATTTTGAGGAGATGGCCCTTGAATTTAATAAAACCTTTTAAACATGCCTTTCTATAAGCATTTAGAATGAATCAGTATAACTTTTTCCTCTGGAGCAAGGTAAGACCTTAAGCATCTCATGTTTGTAGCAATACTATGAAATTTTAGTTCTAGTTTATCATTAACTTTCTTTTTACATTTTTCTGTTTTATTTCTTAAAAATCCTTTCTTAAATGTGTTAACATTAAGATTTAAGTATAAATTTTACTAGCATTTTTTTTCACCACTTTTATATGTTTTGAATTTCCTTCTCTTTCTTGGACTCCTTGTTTTTGCCTGAAGGAAAATTTTTCAGGAAAAATGAATGGGTGATAAACTTTCTGAGTCCTACATATTCATGTTTTTTTTAATCTGCAAAATGAAGATAATAATACCTGTCCTGTAAATTGTTGAAGATTAGGTGAGGCAAGAGTTAAGCTTTTAGCAACATGTCTGGCACCTTAGAAGCAAACAATTAATGTTAGCTTTTGCTACTATTACAGTGAGCATGGATTATTTTGTATTATAAAGAAAAATATACACAGACATATGCAAATGAGGAAGTTAGTGGCAAGGAAGGTTATAATAAAGAAAGAGATTTGATAGAGCAATAGAGTAGGTGACGCAACCCCTGTGATAAGCATGATAAGTATGGAAAAAGACTGATCATTTTTGCCAACCACTTTAACCTGGGTTATGCTGTCAACTATAGTCCAGAAAGCCACGTGGGTGTTCAAAGCCACACAGCCCATCTGTCCCCTCAGAGGTCACTGGAGTTTATCAGCTGTCGTGTACCCTTAGCATAAGTCAGGAGGGTTCTGGGGAAATGTCTTTCTAGTTACAAGGACTGACAATTTAGTTCAAAGATTAATAAACACAAAATAACACTTGAGAAGCATATGTCATGTCAAATGCAGAATATGTCTTCCAGAGGGAGGAAAAAAGCATCAGAGTATTCTTTATACAAACCAAAATTTCTTCAATTGATTCTTTGTTATTCATGAGCAAAGAGAGAGAACAAACTGTTATGCCTGACACCAGATTTCAGGACTGGAATTTTGTAGTGTGATTCATGTGGCTATATTTAATATTTGCAGAGTCACAGAGTAACTTCTGTTGGAGCCCAGGGACGCCTTCACCCTGGGGATCCCTTCTCTTCCAGGGCTCTGCTTAGAGACCCTTATAGGATGGTCTTGGTACAGCATAGAAATTCATTGCCCCCTTCAGTGGCTGTCCAGTGATTCCATCAAGATCCATGCTTGTAAAACACATCTAGGTCTTTCGTTTTAACTTAAGAATGTATTGCCCTTATAAAGATAAAGTGTTCACCTCTCTTGATCTTGTTAAAGGTCTGTGACCAGTCCGGAATTTTTAATACCAGGGCCTCTGGTAGTTTCCTGTGCTCAGTGGGTGGAATCCTGGAACGGGAGGTATACATAGAAAAAGAGAAAAGAAGTCAGATTTTTAAAAATGTGCGGGTTTGTGATCATTAGGGTAGGATAATGTGCTTAAGCCTCCTTATGATGTACTTGTAAATGTTGATGGAGTAATATTTAAATAACAAAAGACATGGCCTCATCAATTGGTACTTTAAAAGCTTTCACAGGAAAGAGATGAAGGATAATGTGACTAATAAAGGAAATGCTGATAAAGTATTAAAAAGAACAGAACACTTTTGATGGCTTCACACTCCAAGTGGAAGCCTGGGAAATAAGTGAACACAAAATAAAACAGCCGGGTGGACTCAAAGAAAATAAGAAAGTCCCCCCCCCCCCCACCACCACCACTCCATACGTTCCTCCAAATAGAAACCAAGAGGAAAAATAAAATTGCTCCGAATCATTACAGGGGAACATTTAAGAATTCTAATATTGTCAATAGACATTTACAAGCTGAGTTTTCCATGCAAAGCTAGAACAAGAAATAAATCCTTAGGTATCAACTAAGAGACTAATACAGCAATATTTTCACAGGTTTAAAGTAAATCACTAAAAAAAAAAAATTGCAGAAACAACGTAATGAAGACATTTTGTCAGATGTCACATATGACAACACATACACATACCTGGCTTTTTCTGAGATTGAATGAGATGTAAAGTACTTTGAAACTGTAAAACGTTATTCAAATGTATGGCAATATTAGGGTTATGTGGGAAAATAAAAGCATCAGAACTCTTCTTCCTGCTCCCATTTCCCATTCCTTACATTTACCTTAAAATGCAAGAGTTCATTTCTACCCGAGAAACCTGACGGGCTGCCTAATGTAAAATGGGACACACAAAAGCTGGCTTTTCCTTATTCTCTTATCGTTCAGTTGTGAAAAGATTTGTTTTCCCGGTTGTCATTTAAAAATTGTTTTGGACAAGTTCAAACAGATATAAAGTTAGAAAGAATCCTATCACGAAGCCCATGTACTCATCCATCAGCTTCAACGTTTATTAGCTTTTGCCCAGTCTTATTCTATATATAACCCCCCCCAACTCCCACAACTCAAGACTATTTTGAAGCAAACACCAGACAGCATTATCATTTCAGTCAGAATTCCTAAAAGATTAAAAACTTTTCAAAGAAAACGTGAACCTTAACATCATGATGGAGGCTTAAAATAAAAGCAATTCTTTAATTTCATCCCAAACCAGTCATTTCCTTCATTATCCTGTAATTTTTTTTTAACAAATTGTTTGGGTCAGGAAAAGGCCCAATGGGCCAAAAAAGGCCCATTCATTGTGGTTGATTGATGTATTTCTTAAGACTTAAAATCTATGGGTGCTATACAACATTGTAAATCAACTCTACCCCAATAAAAATGTTTTTTAAAAAATCTATGAGTGCTGCAATGATCTCCCCTGCCCCGCTTCCTATAGGTCTGACCTAGGACTCAGCATTCCACCCTCTGTCTGAAAAAAGCCTCTACCTCTGAGTACCGTCCTCTTCCCTTCTCTCCAGAATCCAAAGACGTTGATGATCTAGCAAAGATGTTAGGATCTAGGAGTGGATGAGAAAACTGTTTCAAAAAACCCCTCCAACATTTACTTGTCCTTACTCCTTAACGAGAGCCTGTACTGATCACTGGTATAAGAAACGTGGGAGACATTCTAGGAGAAATTTCTGTGTAAATGTAAAGTGGTATTGTTGGTAATGTTATCATTGCAGAATGTTTTAGAGAGGAGAGCTTTACACAGGAAGTACAAGCAAAATTGAACCATGAGCAAAGTATGTTATTACCTTCAGGGTATCCTTAACTTAAACCAGATAATTATTCACAGGCTCAGAAACCTCTGGGACAAGAAGCCATGGCTGTAAGCCAAGAGAGAAAAAATTGGATATTTCCTTAATACCCATTTAAGAGAGGGAAACAATTAGAGAGTAGATCACTTAAGTAAAGGAAGGTGGGGAAACACCATCAAGTCGGTATCCAGCCAGTTATTCAATCAGATGATAGTATAAATCATCACGCAACAAATACCGTCTCTTGCTTACCCCAAAGTTTTAGGAATTGACTCATTGAGTTTTTAGCAGTAAAGAATTGCAGGGGTGAGTCAATCTATGCCTCCCACCTCCATCCTTCTCACAGATGAGAAAATGGCAGCCTAGGGGGGCTATGAGATTTGCCCCAAGTTGACCCACTTAACTGCAGAGTCGGGGGAGAGACAGGCCACCTGATGCCTAGTCCAGGGCTCTCTCCATCTCTTCTGCCCTCCTTCCATCAGGTTTTGAGAGAGAATTTACAAAGTGTTTGCAGCAATTTGAAGGAAATAACACCAGCACTGTTGGCCTGAATCACCAACAGTCTTGAACCTGGAGGCTCCCCTGTAGGGGAGGAAGGACTTTCCCCCCACCTTCCTAGGTTCGATAGCTGGGTCTGTGAAATAAACAGATAGCAGGTAGACTGTAAGCAGCAAAGGTCTACACACGTTTATTTTTAATAGTATGTGCATGGGGCATCACAAGAAAAAAAGTGAATACTCAGTAAATTGGTGTGATTTGAGAGCTTAAGTACCATCAACAGGAGAAGGGGAGGGAGGATGTAGCCAACTTAGGGAGAGCAAATGATTTCAGGAGAGAGGAAGGGGCCCTTAGAGGAACAGATGGGAGATAACGATAGTTTGTGAGGACGTTTGGGTGTGGTGCGGACTTCTGGTCTCTTCTCCTGGGATAACGGTCAGTCTTCTCTGCTGCTGACACTTCTGGGGGGGGGGCACTTATGACATTTGAGTTTCTTTTGGAGAATCTGAGTTTAGGCAGGTAAGGGGAGTTCAGAGAAATCTTCTCACTGCATGTGCTGTCTTTACAGTAGTTTCAGCTCAAAATAATCAATATCCCAAAGCAACATATTTTGGGGTGGCGTGTCCTGAACATCACTATTTAGTAAATATTTGTTGAGTACTTCTATGTCACAAGGGTACTTGGGAGTTTCTTCTGCTTTTAACATCAGGTTTGTTTCTCAAAGTTCATGCCCCACACCTTATCATCAGGTAGATTACTCTGGAAGGCAGGGGGTTTCTGTCATCCACTTTAGCACTGGTATTTCTATCATTGCCCCTTATTTGCTCTTCTCTGCACCGTCCCCTACTGCCTCTTCTCCCCATCACAACCAAGGACCAACTTGTTTTGTTTGTTTGTTTTGGTTTGGTATTGGCTGAGCCACAGGTGGCATGCAGTATCTTAGTTCCCTGACCAGGGATGGAACCCATGCCCCTGCAGTGGAAGCGCAGAGTCCTAACCACTGGACTGCCGGGGAAATCCCCAGGATCAACTTGTTTTGTACAGAGGATGGTCACGTCTGGCTGGCAGGAAGGTAAAAAGAGACACCCACTGGGTGTGCAGACAGCTATCTGCCCGTGAACTCTTTCTTTTCTGCTCACTTCAGAATCGTTGTTTGAAAGGTACCTTTCATTATCAACTTGGTCCAACCCCTTCTTTTTATAGATAAGAACACTGGAGCCTAGAGAGGCGGCCGTCTGGCTCAAGGTCGCCTGAAGTGTCAATGGCAGATCCGGGCCCAGAAGCCAGACCTCCGCATTTCTCTGTCTTTGCATCTTGCTTTATCACACAGGAGAATCAAATCTATTCAGCTACTAAGGGATTTGTGCAGAAACAACTTCCATTTGTGGTTGAGATAACTGACACAAGAATTTTCAGTAACAGAATTTCTTGGGTAGATGAGGGAAAAAATCCCCACTGGGACAAGTTTAAAATGAAAAGCTGTGAAAACGTATGCCTCTCTGAGAAAAGGTGTTTAACCTGCTTCCTGGAGTGACTTGTGTTGGGAACACTTAGTAAGCACATGCTGACCCAATTAACACAGGGAAGGCATCAAACTCCAGCTGAAGGAGACCTAAGAGAGAAGGAGTTGTCTTTGTCGGAAATGTACACAAGTACCATCTTCATTTTTTCCGTTTTACTTTGTATATTAAAGTAATATATGCCCATAGGAACAGTTTCAATAGGAACCTTAATCTAATCATGAGGAAACACCTAGACGTGAGCCATTTTATAAGACAACTAGAGTCCTATCTTCAAAAAAGACAGGGGCTTCCCTGGTGGCGCAGTGGTTGAGAGTCCGCCTGCCGATGCAGGGGACACGGGTGCGTGCCCCGGTCCGGGAAGATCCCACATGCTGCGGAGCGGCTGGGCCCGGGAGCCATGGCCGCTGAGCCTGCGCGTCCGGAGCCTGTGCTCCGCAACGGGAGAGGCCGCAACAGTGAGGGGCCCGCGTACCGCAAAAAAAAAAAAAAAAAAAAAAAAGACAGTGTCATAAAGAACAGAAAAGTCCTAGTGGGGCAGGGATTATTCTATCATTTAAAAGTCCAAAGAGATAAACCATCCAAATGCAAACTCTGCAATCTGATTAAATCCTGGCTGGAGAAAAAAGATATACAAACAACACTTGGGGGACTATTGAGGAAATTTGACTGTGGCTTGTCTATCAATCCACAGAGGGGATCATTGTTGATTTCCTTAGATGTGATGATATTCTGTGTATGGAGGAGAATGTCCTTGTTCTCAAGAGACACCAGCTGGAGTATTTATGAATGAAGCTTTGTGATGTTTTCAACTCACTTCAAGTGGTGCAGAAAAAAATGAGGGAGAGATAAAGTGAACGTGGAATCCAGGTTAAGAGTATATGGTTGCTACTTATTGTAGTATTCTTTAACTTTTATATAGATTTGAAAAATTTCAAGATAAAAGTCAGAGATAAAATTCTAGTGGGAAAAATCTCACTACAAAAAATGTGGTCTCCTGTTTCTGCCCACTTCCTGTTTCCCAGGATATCTGCTTTCAACATATTTAGTTGCTTATTCTGGTATGTACCTCCAAATGTAAAAATAAATGCAGATACTGCTATTTCTAAAATTGCTATACAATTTTAGATCTATCTAATAACTTTCTAGTGTAGTAGGTGACACTTTTAGCTCTTTTGTGGTGAGATCCATATTTGACCTTTTCACTCATGACTAAACGACATAAGGCCATATACTGATTAACAAGCAAGTATATAATGATGACAGTTCCTGATTTGCAAAAACGACCTTTTTTTAATTTGACTTAATTGCTTTATTTCTTCAGTTGCTTTGCTTTTTATGAACTATTGTTAAGTGTTTTCTCACCTAAAGGTAACAGCTCTGTAAGATCCCACTCAAAGCCATTTCCCCACAAATTGTCTGTATTAGTTCCATTTTCTTTCTGAGGACACCTGATGTGGAACTCTCCGAGCACCTGTTTGGCTCTGAACTGTGTGCTCCGCAGGTTTGCTGCTCTGCAGTTAAATGGGACTTTCCTTCACCACCACCCTGCGAATTCCCACAGCATCTCTCTTGCGTTGCCTCCCAGATTCCTGGATCCCATGTTTTCTTTGCTTCCTTATCTTATAGATATCTGTGTTTTGTTGAGAAGTTGAATTCCATTCCAACTCCTGACCCTTTGTAACCTTTTTCTCTCTAAAAATTCTTGGGATGTCTCCTTCCATCTGATGTCCTGACATTGCAGCATGGTGTTCTTTGATGTTAGTCTTTTTCTATTCATCACGCCGGACACTCAGTGGAATTTTTCATTTGGAGACTTGTGTTCTTCACCTCTGGGAAAATTTATTGAACTATTTATTTACTAATTTCCTTCCTTTCATTTTCTCTAGTCTATCTTTCTGGGACTCCTGTCAGCCAGATTGGAGCTTCCACATTGAGTTTCTAATTTTCTTACTTTTTTTTCTCCTGTGGAACATATTCTTTTCCTTCTACTTTCAGAGAGATATCTTTCTGCTCTTTTACTATTTTTTCTTTTTTGCTATCAAATGTATTTATATCTATCGTATTTTCAGTTTTCAAGGACTTATTCTTTTTCTCCAATTAGTTCCCTTTTAAGCATCCTATTCTTAATTCATGGCTACAATATTTCTCTTATTTTTCTGATATATTATTATTATTTTATTTTATTTTATTTTATTTTATTTTGCGGTATGTGGGCCCTTCACTGTTGTGGCCTCTCCCGTTGTGGAGCACAGGCTCCAGATGCGCAGGCTCAGCGGCCATGGCTCCCGGGCCCAGCCGCTCCGCGGCATGCGGGATCTTCCCGGACCGGGGCACGAACCCGTGTCCCCTGCATCGGCAGGCAGACTCTCAACCACTGCGCCACCAGGGAAGCCCCTGATATATATTATTATTATATTGTTTTGGCTGCACCACATAGCTTGTGGGATCTTAGTTCCCTGACCAAGGATTGAACCTGGGCCTTCAGCAGTTAGAGCTCGGAGTCCTAACCTCTGGACTGCCAGGGAATTCCCCATCTGATGATAGATTTTTAATTAAGATTTAAAAATTTTTTAAATTTTAATTTTTTTTGAAGCATGGTTGATTTGCAATATATAGCATTTCCCATCTTATACAATATATCCTTTTTGCTTATTTATTTTACACAGAGTAGTTTGTATATCTTAATGCCCTACTCTTGCTTTACCCCTCCCTCTTTCCCTCTCCCCACTGGTAACCACTAATTTGTTCTCTATATCTGTGAGTCTGTTTCTGTTTTGTTATATTCAATTGTTTGTTTTATGTTTTATATTCCACATATAAGTAATAACATAGAGTATTTGTTGTTCTCTGTCTGACTTATTTCACTTAGCATAATACCCTCCAGGTCCATCCACATTGTTGCAAATGGCAGAATTTCATTCTTCTTTATGGCTGAGATATATTTCACTGTATATATATGTACCACATCTTTATCCATCATCAACTGATGGACACTTAGGTTGATTCCATATCTTGGCTATTATAAATAAAGCTGCTATGAACACTGGGGTGCATGTATCTTCTCAAATTAATGTTTTCGTTTTCTTCAGATATATACCCAGGAGTAGGATTGCTGGGGCGTATGGTAGTTCTATTTTTAGTTTTTTTGCAGAAACTCTATACTGTTTTCCATAGTGGCTGCTTCAGTTTACATTCCCACCAACAGTGTACTAGGCTTCCCTCTTCTACACATCCTCACCAACATTTGTTATTTGCAGGCGTTTTGGTGACAGCCATTTTGACAGGTGTGACTGATAGCTCATTGTGGTTTTGATTTTCATTTCTCTGACGATTAGCAATGTCGATCATCTTTTCATGTGCCTGTTGGCCATCTGTATATCTGCTTTGGAAAATGTCCATTCATGTCTTCTGCCCATTTTTTAATTGAGCTGTTTGTTTGTTTTTTGATATTGAGTTGTATGAGCTGTTTATATATTTTGGATATTAACTCCTTATCAGTCACATCATTTGCAAATATTTTCTCCCTTTCATTAATTTGTCTTTTTGTTTTGTCAGTGGTTTCCTTTGCTGTGCAAAAGCTTTTAAATTAAATGAAGTCTCATATGTTTATTTTTGCTTTTGTTTCTTTTGCCTTAGGGGACAGATCCAAAAAATATTACTATGATTTATGCCAAAGAGTGTTCTATGTTCTCTTCTAGGAATTTTATGATTTTAGGGCTTATATTTAGGTCTTTAATTCATTTTGAGTTTACTTTTGTATCTGGTGTGAGAAAATGTTCTCATTTCATTCATTCTTTTACATGTAGCTGTACAGTTTTCCCAGCCCCACTTATTGAAGAGGCTGTCTTTTCTCCATTGTATAGTCCTGCCTCTTTTGTTGTATTTTAACTGACCATTAGTGGGTTTATTTATGGACTGTCTACCCTGTTGCATTGATCTATGTGTTTGTTTTTGTGCCAGTATCATACTGTGTTTTTTTTTGTTTTTTTTTTTGGCTGCGTTGGGTCTTCATTGCTGCATGTGGGCTTCCTCTAGTTGCGGTGAGCAGGGGCTACTCTTCGTCACAGTGCACCGGCTTCTCAATGCGGTGGCTTCTCTTGTTGCGGAGCACGGGCTTTAGGCACACAGGCTTCAGTAGCTGTGGCACATGGGCTCAGTAGTTGTGGCTCATGGGCTTGGTTGCTCCGCAGCATGTGGGATCTTCCCAGACCAGGGCTCCAACCTGTGTCCCCTGAAATGGCAAACGGATTCTTTTTTTATAAATTTTTTTATTTCATTTATGGCTGTGTTGGGTCTTCACTGCTGCGTGCGGGCTTTCCCTAGTTGCTGTGCGTGGTGGCTACTTTTTGTTGCAGTGCATGGGCTTCTCATTGTGGTGGCTTCTCTTGTTGCAGAGCATGGGCTCTAGGTGCACAGGCTTCAGTAGCTGTGGCTCTTGGGTTCTAGAGTGCAGGCTCAGAAGTTGTGGCGCATGGGCTTAGTTGCTCCGTGGCATGTGGGATCTTCCTGGACCAGGGCTGTTACCCATGTCCCCTGCATTGGCAGGCGGATTCTTAACCACTGCAACACCAGGAAGCACCCATACTGTTTTGATTACTGTTGTTTTGCAGTATAGTCTGAAGTCAGGGAGGGTGATACTCCCAGCTTCGTTCTTTTGTCTCAAGATTGCTTTGGCAGGGTGGGGAGGGATAAATTAGGAGTTTGGGATTAACAGACACACACTACTATATATAAAACAGATAACCAACAAGGATCTACTGTATAGCACAGGGGACCATATGTAATATTTTCAAATAACCTATAAGGGGAAAGAATCTGAAAAAAATAGATATAAATGTATGTATAATTGAATAACTTTGCTGTACATCTGAAACTAACACAACATTGTAAATCAGCTATACTTCTATAAAAATAAATTAATTAGTTAAAAAAAAATTGATCTGGCAATTTGGGGTCATTTGTGGCTCCATTGTTCTAGTTATGTAAAAAAATGTCACAGGTATTTTGACAGGGATTGCATTAAATCTGTAGATTGCTTTGCATATTATGGACATTTTAACAATATAAATTATTCCAATCCATGATCTTGGAATATCTTTCCAGTTCTTTGTATCATCTTCAGTTGTTTTCATCATTGTTTTATAGTTTTCAGAGTATAGGTCCTTCTCCTCCTTGTTACATTTATTCCTAGGTATTTTAGTCTTTTTAGTGTAATTTTAAACAGGATTGCTTTATTGCTTTCTCTTTCTTTTTTCTTTTTAAAAAATATTTATTTATTTGGCTGCACCTGGTCCTGGTGGCTGCAGGTGGGCTCCTTAGTTGCTGCTCCAGGGCTCCTTAGCTGTGACATGTTAGCTCCTTAGTTGCGGCATGCATGCGGGATCTAGTTCCCTGACCAGGGATCTAATCTGGGCCCCCTGCATTGGGAACACAGAGTCTTATCCACGGTGCCACCAGGGAAGTCCTTGCTTTCTCTTTCTGATAGTTCATTATTAGTGTTTAGAAAAGCAACAGATTTATGTTTATTGATAAAGTACCCTGCAATTTTACTGAATTCATTTATTAGATCTAATAGTTTTTTGGTGGAGACTTTGGGATTTTCTATATACCGTATCACGTCGGGTCTTCTCTTGTGGCGCAGTGGTAAGAATCAACCTGCCAATGCAGGGGACACGTGTTCAAGCCCTTGTCCAGGAAGATCCCACATGCCATGGAGCAACTAAACTTGTGCGCCACAACTACTGAGGCTGTGTTCTAGAGCCTGCAATCCACAACTACTGAAGTCTGTGCTCCTAGAGCCCATGCTCTGCAACAAGAGAAGCCACCACAGTGAGAAGCCTGCACAACACAACAAAGAGTAGCCCCCACTCACCACAACCAGAGAAAAGCCCATGTGCAGCAACAAAGACCCAACACAGCCAAAAATAAAATAAATAAATACATTATCATGTCATCTGCAAATAGTGACAATTTTACTTCTTCCCTTCCAATTTGGATGCTTTTATTTCGTTTTCTTTTCTGATTGCTGTGACTGGGACTTCCAATACTATGTTGAATAAAAGTGGCAAGAGTGGGCATCCTTGTCCTGTTCCTCATTTTAAAGGAAAGGCATTCAGATTTTCACCATTGAGTATCATGTTAGCTATGGGTTTGTTACAAATGGCCTTTATTATATTGAAATATATTCTTTCTATACCACCTTTGATGAGAGTTCTTTATTATGAATGCATGTTGAATTTTGTCAAATGCCTTTTCAGCATCTATTAAGTTGATCGTTTGATTTTTATCCTTCCTTTTGTTAATGTGGTGTATCACGTTGATTGATTTGAGTATGTTGAACCATCCTTGTGATGCTAGAATAAATTCAACTTAATCATGGTGTATGATCCTTTTTTTATATATTGTTGAATTTGGTTTCCTAGTATTTTGTTGAGGATTTTTGCATCTATATTCATCAGAGATACTGGCTTGTAATTTTCCTTTTCTTGTAGTCTTTGTGGTTTTGGTATCAGGGTAATGTTGGCCGCATAGAATGAATTTGGGATTGTTCTCTCTTCTTCAATTTATTGGAATAGTTTGAGAAGGTTAGGTATTAGCTCTTCTTTATATGTTTAGTGGAATTCCCCTGTGAAGCCGTCCAGTATTGGACTTTCATTTGCTGAAAGTTTTTTTATTATTATTATTTTAAATTGCAAGTTCAATTTCAGTACAACTGATTGGTCTGTTCAGATTGTGTATTTCTTCCTCATTCAGCCTTGGAAAGTTACATGTTTCTAGAAATTCATCCATTTCTTTTAGCTTGTCCAATTTGTTGGCATATAACTGTTTGTAATATTCTTACGATCTTTTGTATCTTTGTGATATCATTTGTTATTTCTCCTCTTTTATTTCTTATTTTGTTTACTTGGGTTCTCTTTTTTTCTTGATGAGCCTAGCTAAGGATTTATCCATTTTATTTATCTTTTCACAAAACTAGTTCTTGGTTTCATTGATTTTTTTCTTGGTTTCTTTATTATTTATTTTCTCTCTGATCTTTATTATTTCTTTCTGCTGATTTTGGGCTTTGTTTTCCTTTTACTAATTCCTTTAGAGGATAGATTATGTTGTTTGCTTGAGATATTTCTTATTTCTTGAGGTAGGCTTCTATTGCTATAAACTTCTCTCTTAGAACTGCTTTTGCTGAATCTCATAGATTATGAAAAGTTGTGTTTCCATTTTCATTTGCATTCAGGTATTTTCTGATTTCCTCTTTGGTTTCTTTATTAAACCATTGGGCTTTTAGTAACATGTTAATTAGTCTCCATATGTTTCAGTGTTTCCCATTTTTTAATAATTGATTTCTAGTTTCATACCACTGTGGTCAGAAAAATGCTTGATGTACTTTCTATCCTGTCTAAATTTGTTGAGACTTGTTTTGCAGCCTAGCATGTGATCTTTCCTGGAGAATGTTCCATGTGCACTTGAAAAGAATGTGTAGGACTTTCCTGGTGGCGCAGTGGTTAAGAATCTGCCTGCCAATGCAGGGGACATGGGTTCGCTCCCTGGTCCGGAAAGATCCCACATGCTGTGGAGCAACGAAGCCCGTGCACCACAACTACTGTGCCTGTCCTCTAGAGCCCATAAGCCACAACTACTGAGCCTGTGCACCCAGAGCCCGTGCTCCACAACAAGAGAAGCTACCACAATGAGGAGCCTGCACAATGCAACAAAGAGTAGTCCCTGCTTGCCGCAACTAGAGAAAGCCCGTGCACAGCAACAAAGACCCAACACAGCCAAAAATAAATAAAATTAAATCTTAAAAAAAAAAAAAAGCTTAAAGTTAAAAAAAAATAAAAAAGAATGTGTATTCTGCTGTTTTGGGATGAAATGACCTGTAGTTATCTATTAAGTTCTTCTGGTCTAATGTGTCATTTAAGACTGCTATTTCCTTATTCATTTTCTGTCTGGCTGATCTGTCCACTGCTATAAGTGGGTGTTAAAGTCCCCTACTATTATTGTATTATTGTCAATTTCTCCTTTTATGTCTGTTAATATTTGCTTTATATATTTAGGTGCTCCTGTATTAGGTCCATATATGTTAATGAGTGTTATATTCTCTTGTATTGATCCCTTTATCATTATCTAATGCTCTTCCTTGTCTTATATTATAGACTTTGTTTTAAAGTCTATTTTGTCTGATATGAGTATTGCTACCCCCACTTTCTTATCATTTCCATTGGCATGAAATATCTTTTTCCATCCCCTCACTTTCACCCTGTGTGTGTCTTTAGCTCTGAAGTGAGTCTGTTGTTAGCAGTAAATAGATGGGTCTTATTTTTTTTATTCCATCAGCCATTCTATATCTTTTGATTAGAGCATTTAGTCCATTGACATTTAAAGTGATTATTGACAGGTATGTACTTATTGCCATATAGTTACTTGTTTTCTGGTTGTTTTTTGTAGTTCTTCTCTGTTTTTTTCCTTCTTCTTTTAGTTTAGTCCCTTGTGGTTTGATGATTTTCTTTAGTGGTATACTTGTGTTCCTTTGTCTCTTGTTTTTATGTATCTATTGTAGGTTTTTGTTTTGTGGTTACCATGGGGTTCATATATGTTGACCAAAAACTATATCAATTTGTTTTAAATCAGTAGTCATTTAAGATCAAACACATTCTAAAAAATATACATTTTTACCTGTTCCTCTACTTTTTATGTTTTTGATGTCATATTTTACATCTTCATGTTTATCCCTTTATTAGTTATTGTAGTTATAGTCGATTTTACAGTTTTTTGTCTTTTAATCTTTGTCCTAGAATATTTAAGTGGTTGATCCTCTGCCTTTACTATATATTTGCCACTTTGATTTTTAAATAAATACTCAATAAAAGTAGTAGATGGGTACTTCCACAACATGATGAACTTAAATCTCTACCTATATGCAGCATGAAGCTTATTGCTATCCAAATTGGGGCAAGATAAAGATGTCCTGTATCATAACTATTACTTGACAGTTTTCTGAGCGTCCTATTTATGCAAATTTTATTTGCAGATTATATGATTGTTTACAGAGGAAGCCCAAAAGAATCAAAAGAAAAAGTATCATGAAGAGTAAAAGAATTCTGTGAGGGCTTCCCTGGTGGCGCAGTGGTTGAGAGTCCACCTGCCGATCCAGGGGACACGGGTTCATGCCCCGGTCTGGGAAGATCCCATGTGCCATGGAAAAGCTGGGCCCATGAGCCATGACCACTAAGCCTGCGCGTCCGGAGCCTGTGCTGTGCAACGGGAGAGGCCGCAACAGTGAGAGGCCCGCGAACCACAAAAAAAAAAAAAAAAAAAAGCTAACTTAGCTCAAAGTGGTTGCTATCAAATGCTTTTTCAAAAATCTATAGAAATGGTCCATTATTTTTCTCTTTTAATATTTTAATACTGTGAATTATTTTAATAGATTTTAAAATGTTGACACACCATTTAATTCCTTGGTCATTGTAATAGTCATACAGGTTTTATTTAGAATTCTTGTGTTGTCAGTCTTAAAAGGTATTTCTTTGTAGTTTTCTTGTTTATGCTATCATAGTTGGGTTTTTGTTGTACATTAAGCTAATATCACACACACAAAAAAGGACTTGAGATTTCCTTCACTTTATAATCAAACAATTTGGATAGAATTGCAGTTATCCATTCCTTTAGGGTTTATTTGATTGAATCTCATGGTTAAACCTCTTGGCATTTTTCCTGAGAGGATTTGTCTGTTTTGGTTTCCTGTCTCTTATTAATTAACAAATAAGCCTTTCTGAGTCACTGAGTTTTAGGTATGTCTCCTGTAGACAGTTTGGCTTAGTGATCCAAACAGAGAATATTTTTTCCGTAGATACCACATTGTTGACTCCATACTATAAGCATACTATAAGAAATTAGTATATTTTCACTTCATTCATCTCCCCTGTCCCTTCCACCATGTAATTCTACTTAAGTACAAGATTTTTAAAACATGTTTACCTTTATATATTTAAATATGCTTATACGTCATTTAATAGCTTTAAATGATGTTATCTTTTTATCTCTGGTTATAAAAAAAATTTAAAAACCTGTTTTCCATCTTCTTTCCACATTACCCACACTTAGTTTCTAAGTTATTTCACTTCTATAGTCTTAAGATTTTTAGTGTTATTATTCAGTTTGGTATATACAATCTCTCTGTTATATTCTTAAATGGATTTAATGCTCATTAATGCTTTGTATGTCGTTCTGCTATCTCTTGGTTGGCTGAAGTTCATTCTGTGTAATTTCTTTAAACAGCATTCATGGGAACTACAGATCTAGATGTAAAATTCTATTATGCATACTTTCCTTGAGAATGCTAGGAATGTTCATGGAATGTTACTGTGGAAAAGTCTGAGGTTAGATAGATACAGATATATATATATATATATATATATATATATTTCCCCCCTGAGGACAACTCCAGTTTATGCTGTTGTACCAATATAATGATGAATAATGCCCACCCACTTTCACTCACAAGTGTCCCAGTTAGGACAACAAATTATATGGTCACTCTACATATAGATAACATGATATTTTTACAGGATGTCTAAAGAATTATTTATCTTTGAAGACCAGAAACCTTAGACAATATGTCTTCATGATTATCTTTTTTGTGAGTTTTTTTCTGGAACAAGGTATTTCCTTATAACCTGCAGGTTGAAATTCTCTTTTATTTTTGGAAAGTTGTCTTGAATTATATCTTTAAATATTTTTCTACACTCCTTCCTCCCTTGCTTTTTTGTTTTTTCTAATGGTATGAAGGCTATGCAGGTTAGATCTTCTTTGTCTTCCATATGTAAAACATATTCTCTCTAATCCTTTTAAAATACTTATTCATTTTTTCTTGCTTTTCTCTTTCCTATTCTCTATATGCTTTATTATGTTTTTCATAGTGTTCATTCTCTTTTGTGTTGCTTTTAAATGGACCTTCCTTACTAGGATTACTTTTTCAATTTCTTTTCTAAGCTCTCCTTTCTTTGGCTTGTATGGACACTTCCCTGAGCTCTTACATGTCTATTTGTGCTTTTGTATTACAGAGGAAACAGCCTAAATAGGCTTTTGTAATTCAGTTTTATCTCTTCAGAACCAATTTCACCTGCTCTGTCACAATTTTCACCTGCTCTATGGCAATATTTTTCTATTTAATATTTCTTATTTGCCTTTTTTTCTTTTCATCGTGTACTTATGGCACTCTAATTACATAGATTCTATTTTAATTCAGTTTTAAATTATGAATTTTGCTTAAATAAACAGAAGTTTTTACGGACAACAAATTTCAGAAGGTTTAGATGGAGAGGAGCCAGAGTTATGTTCCTGAATATTAGACAAAGTGCTGTGTGCCTGAGTGTACTCTTTCAGCCTTTACTTCTCCAAACCAAATCAAAGATCAGCTCTGCATTGCTGTTCACAATGCTGAGTGTCTCTGCTACACCATCTTCACCAACAAGATGGCTCCTACAAATTATATGACTTTTCCATGTGATTCTTTATTCAGTACCACACTCCTTTGCTTATCAAAAATCTGTGTCCATTTAAACTATTAAAATCACAAAATGATGACACTGGAAAAAAAATCGAGGAAATACAATGGAGTTATACATTTCTTTGGTTTACCCAAAAGAAATTAGTAAAAGGAAAAAGAGAAAAAGAAACAGAGGGACAAGGAACAGACTGCATAAGTAGCAAACAAATAGCAAGATGGAGGCATAAATTCAGTCATATCAGACATTAAATTAAAATGGATCAAATTATAATTCAAAGGCAAAGATCGTCAGGCTCAATAAGAAAAGATCCAATTATATACTATTGCACAGAGTTACACTTTAAATATAAAGGCAGAGTTAGGCTGAAAGTGTAAAGATGGAAAATTACATACTCTGTAAACATTAGCTAAGTAAGGTTGGTCTGGCAAATTAAAATCACAAAAAAAGATGGAAAGGCAAGAAGTTCTGGTGGTGATGAGAGGGACATTTCACAATATAAAAGGTGAATTCAGTAGGAAGACATAAGAATCACAAATGTATATGTATCTAATAACATAGCTTCTAGATATAAAAAGCAAAATTTGACAGAAATTTAAGAGAGATAAACAAATCCACAATCACAATAAAGACAAATCTACAATCACCTCTCTCAGTAACTAATAGAACAGGCAAAACAATCAGTAGGAACACAGATTTCAATGGCATTAATAGTCAAGTTGACCCAATTGATGCTTATAAAACACTTCACCCAACAATTGCAGAATACACACTATTTTCAAGTGCACATGAAATATTCACCAAAATAGACTATACATTGAGTGACAAAGCAAGTCTTAAAAAATTTCAAAAGATTGAAATCATGCTGAGAATATTCCCTTACTATAGTGGAATTAAAGTTGAAATCAATAACAAAAACTAACTAGTTATCTGTAAATATTAAGCCACACATTCTTAAATAACCCATGTGTTAAAGAAAAAGCACAATGGATTAGAAATATCTTGACTTGAAATGATAATTAAAATATAATCCATCAACATGTGTGGGGTATAGCCAGAGCAGGGCTTGACAGGGGAATATATTGTTCTAATGTGCAAACTAGAAGACAAGGTGAAAGCTAATTACCTAAACTTCAATCTGAAAAGGCTTAGAAAAATAAGAGCAAATTTAATCGAAAGTAAGTACCAGGAAATAAATACTTTTAAAAAGGCCCTAGGGCTTCCCTGGTGGCGCAGTGGTTGAGAGTCCGCCTGCCGATGCAGGGGACACGGGTTTGTGCCCCGGTCCAGGAAGATCCCACATGCTGAGGAGCGGCTGGGCCCGTAAGCCGTGGCCACGGGGCCTGTGCGTCCGGAGCCTGTGCTCCGCAACGGGAGAGGCCACAGCAGTGAGAGGCCCGCATACCGCAAAAAAAAAAAAAAAGGCCCTAAATCAATGAAATGGAAAAACAGAACTGCAATAGACAAGAATCAACATGACCACGAATCAACATGACCAATCTTTTTTAAAAGATTAAAAAAGTAATATAATGTTTACAAGACTGATGAATAAAAATGAGTGAAAACACAAGTTATCAATACCAGTCATGAAAACTTAGATTTCACCACAGATCCTACAGATAAGAAAAGGATAATAAGAGGAAATTAAGAGCAACTTTATATCAATAAATTCAACAGGTTAGATAAAATGGAGAAATTATTTGAAAAAATCAATTTATCAAAAACTGATACAAGAAGGAGTATAATATCTGAGTATTCTCATATTGTTTAATGAAATGGAATCTGTTATTAAAAACAGTCCCTCTACAAAAACTTCAGTCCCAACTGACTTCACCGTTAAATTTTTTTGAAAATTTAATGAAGAAATGATACTAATCTTATATAACTCTTTCACAGGAAGGAGAAAAGGGGAATATTTCCTCGCTCATTTTATGAGGCCAGCATAACGTTGAGAACAGAACCTGATGAGAACATTGTAAGAGAGTTGCAGACTGATATCTCTGATGAACACAGAAATCTTAAACAAAAAATTAGCTATTATTAACAAAAAATCACTGGCAAAATAAAGGAGGAAAGCCATACGATTCTCTCAATAGATTCAGAGAGTCACTCAGTGAAATTCAACACCTGTTCATCACAAAAACACTCAGTAAAGTAGAAATAGAAGGAAACTTCCTGCATTTGATAAAAGTATCTGAAAAGCTTATGGCTAATATATGAAATTCTGAATCATGAAATACTGAATGCTTTTCCCTCTAGGATCAGGCGAGACAAAAATGTTTGCTATCACCACTTATATTCAACATTATACTGAGGTTCAAGTATGTACAATCATGGGAAAAAAGAAATAAAAGCACACAGTTTGAAAATGAAGAAGTGAAATATTATTTACAGATAAGAAGTTGTGTACACAGAAGATCTAAAGGAATTTACAATCTATTAAAACTAATTAATGAATGAAGCAAAACTCTGGGATACATGGTCAATATACAAACATCAGTTCTTTCCATATGTTTGCAACAAATTAATTGGAAAATGAAATGGTAGGGTTAGAAAACTGTTTTAAGGAGCCACTCAAACATAACTGAGGACACTTACTTGACACTTATTCCTTGCTAAAGCCTGTATTGATCACTGGTATAAGAAACATGAAAGATACTCTAGCAAAAATTTCTGTATAAATGTAAAGTGGTATTGTTGGTAATGTTATCATTGCAGATTGTTTTCGAGGGGAGAACTTTACACAGGAAGTACAAGCAAAATTGAACCATGAGCAAAGTATGTTATTACCTTCAGGGCATCCTTAACTTAAACCAGATAATTATTCACAGGCTCAGAAACCTCTGGGACAAGAAGCCATGGCTATAAGCCAAGAGAGAAAAAATTGGATATTTCCTTAATACCCACTGAAGAGAGGAAAAGCAATTAGAGAGTAGATCATTTAAGTAAAGGAAGATGGGGAAACACCAAGTCAGTATCCAGCCAATTATTCAATCAGATGATAGTATAAATCATGCAACAAATATTCTCTTACTTACCCCAAAGTTTCAGGAATTGGCTCCTTGAGTTTTTAGCAGTAGCGAATTGGAGAGGTGAGTCAATCTACGCCTCCCACCTCTGTTCTTCTCACAGATGAGAAAATGGCAGCCTAGGGGGGCTATGAGATTTGCCCCAAATGACCCACTTAACTGCAGAGTTGGGGGAGAGACCGGCCACCACCCGATGCCTAGTCCAGGGCTCTCTCCATCTCTTCTACCTTCCTTCCATCAGGTTTGAGAGAGAATTTACAAAGTGCTTGCAGCAATTTGAAGGAAATAACACCAGCACTAAAGGTGGCCCGAGATCACCAACAGTCTTGAACCTGGAGGCTCCCCTGTAGGGGTAGAAGGACTTTCCCCCCACCTTCCTAGCTTCCAGGTTCAAGACTGTTGGTGATTCAGGCCAACAGTGCTGGTGTTATTTCCTTCAAATTGCTGCAAACACTTTGTAAATTCTCTCTCAAAACCTGATGGAAGGAGGGCAGAAGAGATGGAGAGAGCCCTGGACTAGGCATCAGGTGGCCTGTCTCTCCCCCGACTCTGCAGTTAAGTGGGTCAACTTGGGGCAAATCTCATAGCCCCCCTAGGCTGTCATTTTCTCATCTGTGAGAAGGACGGAGGTGGGAGGTATAGATTGATTCACCCCTCCAATTCGTTACTGCTAAAAACACAGTGAGCCAATTCCTTAACCTTTGGGGTAAGCAAGGGATGATATTTGTTGCATGATGATTTGTACCATCATCCTATTGAATAACTGGCTGGATACCGACTTGATGGTGTTTCCCCACCTTCCTTTACTTAAATGATCTACTCTCTAATTGCTTTCCCGCTCTTAAATGGGTATTAAAGAAATGTCCAATTTTTTCTTTCTTGTTGTTGGAGCTGGTGTCTTTCAGAGCCCCCTCCCCTGCCTGCCCCGCCACAAATCAATTGCTTGGACAGAGCTGGAGGTACGGAGAATGTCTTTTGTAACATGGAATCGAAATCCAGGCATAGGAAGCAGATGAAGGAAATTTTAATGAGAAGGGAGGATATGAGAATAGTTCTCAAGAACTTAGTGAAGTAAAGAAGGAAACAAATACTTGTTGGATGCCTGCTAGGCTCCTGGTATTCTGGGCTTACTGCCACATGTTTATTTCTGAAATGAGACGTGGGAAGAGGCCTATTTTATGATATTCCCAAGATTTAGAACCTGATTCATTAGGTTAAAAAATATAGGGACATAGGGTCTATTTTTTTCTCCTAATCGCCAGTAATTCATTGTAGAAAATTTGAAAAAAGGCACAAAGAAGGGAAATATCACCTATAATTGTACCACCCTGTGGTAAATATTACAAAAATTTATTTTAATATATGTAATTTTCATTACAAAATTGAAGTCATACCAAATCTACTACTTTATTTATTCTTTTATTATGTGTTCTATTTTGACATGATTTAAAAAATATATATCTATTTATTGGCTGCGCAGGATCTTTGTTGCGGCATGTGGGCTTCTTTAGTTGCAGCATGTGGGCTCCTTTAGTTGCAGCATATGGGCTCATTTAGTTGTGGCATGAGGGATCTAGTTCTCTGACCAGGAATTGAACCCGGGCTCCCTGCACTGGGAGTACAGAGTCTTAACCACTGGGCCACCAGGGAAGTCCCTATTTTGACATGATTTGCCACATTTTTTTTTTTTTTTTTCCGGTACGCGGGCCTCTCACTGTTGTGGCCTCTCCCGTTGCGGAGCACAGGTTCCAGATGCGCAGGCTCAGCGGCCATGGCTCACAGGCCCAGTGGCTCCGCGGCATGTGGGATCTTCCCGGACCGGGGCAGGAACCCGTGTCCCCCGCATCGGCAGGCAGACTCTCAACCACTGCGCCACCAGGGAAGCCCGATTTGCCACATTTTTTAGTCAAGCCCCCACTGCTGGACATTTAGGTTGTTTCCAATGTTTCAACTTCAGGATGTCCTCGAGGGGAGTTGCTTGAAGCGTGGTGGGTTGGCCAGGGCAAGTGTTGAAAGAAAAGGAGACGTTTAGCCTGAGAAAAACTAGATTCAGGTGGGAAAATCACAGCTTTCTTCCAATATTTGAAGGTTGGTATTTGGAGGAGGAGTGAGACTTGGTCTTTGTGGTCCCAAAAGAGTGGGTGGAAAGTGTGAGGCGGTCAGTTCATGGTGTACACAGTTAAGGGCAGCTTCAGGAGGTAGTGAGTTTCCAGCTCATGAAGATGTTTAAACGCAGACTAAAAATCACTTACGCTTACAGTAGAAAGACCAGAGAGTTTTGAAAACACAGAAGAAGTGATTTATTCATTATTTTTTGAAGGGGAAGATGTCATGGAAAAGACTTCAAAAGCAAAAATTTGGAGGCAAATCTCTTATTATTTATTATTATTTGTATCAGGGCCCAATATTTATATAATAATTTACAGTTCACAAAGTATTAGAAAGAATCCCCCTTTTAAAATGAGAGAACAAAGTTAGGGATGCAGGCTTTTTTTGGGGTATTAGTAGCTTTATTGAAGTATAAATGCATACAATAAACTACACATACCTAAAAATAAATAAAATTAAATAAAATGAGAGAACAGATTCAGAGAGGTTAAGTAAACCACCCAAGTTCCTACAGCTGGGAGGTAGTGGAGCTGGACCAGAGGCTCACGTTCACAGTCCCTACAACCACTCACTTTTCCAGTTGCTATTATTACTCTGTTAAGGTCAGCAGTCCCTTCTTGAAAGTCCAGACTCACAGGACTTTGCCTGTGCCCTGCTTCACTGCAAGGCAATGAAAATGTCCCCAATGACTAATGTGAACAGAATGTCGCAGTACAGCTAACAGGTAAGGTCTCCTGTGTGTCCTTTCTACACCATAGCAGCGACTTCACGATTAGGGGTCTGACAGGTGAGGGCGGGGCTCCTTCCCACTCTAACATCCTAGGATTCCATGATGTCTCAGGTGCCTTCTGCTCAGGACAGGGCCCCCGTCCCTGGCGGTCTGAATGACTATACCTGCCACATTATCCCTCTGTCTCATATATACCTTCGACCCTGTCAACTCAGACCCCCAGAACACTGGGTTTTGAGCCTCCGCTCTATCTGTCTAGCTGGAAAGCACATAGCCCAGGAAATTATTCCTGTTTCTGGCATCCACCCCGAATCCTTGCCTAGTCTGTTTGGGCTTGGCGCACTGAAATGAAATGTCAGGTTCCCTTTTGGCTCCAAGAAGTTGCCCAGCATCATATTCCAGTGAGCGACTCCCAGCTGCACTCCTGGGGACCCTCCCCACCTGGCCTTTCTAGCAAAGCAAGTAAGCGGGTCCCATATATTGACCCACCTCCCTGAAAACACCTTTGGGTTTATAACTCTCCCATGCAGGCTCCCTCCCAATCTGCAGGAAGCCTGCATCCACCGTGGGACAGAGAGGAAGGCCGGAAGCAGATGGCCACCCCCTTTCAAGCCCAGAGTGAAGTGGGCTTCTCTTGCTTTTAACCATTTCCTGGTTTCAGCTGTTTTGCAATTCGATGGTGACTCCATTCTTACAAAAACATCTACTTGGTTGCCAGTATATTTCAAGCACTGAGGGTTAAAAAAAAGCCAAGTGAGCTAGGTCTCTGCCCTTGAAGAGCTTCCTTTCCTCCTGGCAGACGGAAAAGGAAACCTATAATGAAGATGCAGGAAGAGGAATGCTTTGATGAGGGAATGAGACCTTCCAAAAGAGAGAACAGTGTTATGGGGGCCTCAGTTGGGGATGCCTCTACCAAGGAGGCCTGAGGGTCAGATCGTGAGAGGACTGGGTGACAAACTGAGGAGTAGGAGTGTTATCCCCAAAGCAGTGAGAGCCCTTTAGGTGTTTACAAGTGATATTATACTGAATTTGAGAAAGAGTCCTCTGCAGCCCTGAGGAGGAGGGGGAAGGAGGAACAAGCTAAGAGGCTGGGAGGGGGCTTTTACTCTTTATGTCATTCTTTTCTGTTCTGTTTGGGTTTTCAAACCATAAGCTTGAATTGTTTTTATTTTTAAGATAAACTGTCGTTATAATGGGATTAGCGGTTCCTTTGGTCTTAGTCTTTATACTCTTCATTTTATAGATTTAAAAAGGAAACATAATAAATAATTTTTGCTTTTAAAATTCTGGAATTGGGCTTGTCTGGTGGCGCAGTGGTTGAGAGTCCGCCTGCCGATGCAGGGGACGCGGGTTCGTGCCCCGGTCCGGGAAGATCCCACATGCCACGGAGCGGCTAGGCCCGTGAGCCATGGCCGCTGAGCCTGCGCGTCCGGAACCTGTGCTCCGCAACGGGAGAGGCCACAACAGTGAGAGGCCCGCGTACGGCAAAAAAAAAAAAAAAAAAAATTCTGGAATTGCTTTCAGACATGGGAAAGGACAGGCGTTTTTGTTGACCTTCACAAATGGTTTGGCTATTTGATTCTGCCCTTAAGCTGCTAATAGTACAAGCAGACAGAAGGCTGTTATTTTTGTGTTTGGGATATAGAAGCTAAAAGACTCAGCCACACAGAATTCCTGCCTAAACCTCTGTCCAATGAGAATGCCCTAATCTATGGTTTCTCAGACTGGAGGTACTTGGGGTGAGCTGTGGACTGTGCAGGAACACTGGTTTGAGAAACACTGATGAAATAGAACTAGCTCCATGGTAATCGCTAACATTACTGTATCTCTTCAGTGGAATCTTCTTCTTCCAGCTTTGCCCTGCAACAATCTTTCCTCTGGCACTAGAGAAATTCTATCCATTTTAAGATCAGAAGAGAAAATTTCCCACTTCTATACAAATCAATGGACAGTTTCTCATAAAGTTTTACAATTGCCAAAAACCTCACGTAGGGAAATAGGAAGGAAATAGCAGTAGATCATCATTCATTTAACAATACAAAGCAAAACAGCATTTATGGTATGCCAGATATGGTGATATAATGATGAAAATATAGGAACCTTGCCCTAAAAGCACTTATAGTTTAGACATGCAAATACAATGTAATAAAGTAATACCACTGCTATACCCACATAAATATCTTTTGCACTGAATTGAAACAAACACTGGAAAATAGCAGGAAATGGACATACCAAAAAACACTGTAGGAATATTAAATGATGTCCACTAACATACCTACATTAAAGCGCCAAGAAAATAGCCAAAGTTCTCCAAAACTGTTGAGCTAATGAACCACTGAAGTAAGTGGCCTTTGTAGATTTCTGTGCCTCCTACTTAATTTTTAATTCCATGTACTTAATTGTTTTTCACAGTTTCATTAGGGTATTTTTCCTCAACCTGTTAATTTCAAGGAAGGTATTTTTTATATATATATATATATATATATATATATATATATATGAATCAATATATTAAATTGTAGTTCTTTTCAAGTCTTGCCAAAATGTTGCAAAATACTGTTTCAAGGTATTTCCAAACAGTGCAAATATCCAGTTTAATCCACAATTTCACATTTTCTATTCAACCTTTATCTTGATGTCACAGAAAAAGAAAATGTTAATGATAATTCATGAAATAATACTGGTAAACATTCTTACAGGTTAGGAAAGTAATGAATATTGTATTGTCCTCCTTCTAAAAAATGACAGCATTAGAACCCCACCTTGGGATAAAACAACCTTGTAGGCAACCTTATTGATGCTAGGATAATGGCAGCAGAGCACTTGGTCCCAGTGCCTGTTCAAGAGGAGGCAGGGATGCTGAGGGCAGTGAGGCTGAGAGCAGGAAAGAAGTCTGGACTAGATCCAAGGAGAGATGGCCACAGGTAAATTGACTGTGGTGATGAATGTCTGGTGTTGATATCATACACTAGCCTAACAACAGCATATGGCCTGCCAGTTTTCTTTTCTTCCTTTCTCCTCCCCCCTTTCTTCCCTCTCTCCTCTACCTCCTCCTTCATCCCCTCCTCCCTTCCTCTTTTCTTTTACTCCTCTTCCTTATTCTTTGCAGTAACTAAAAAAAAAAGAAATCGATAAAAAATAAAATCAATATATATGACATTATATATTTCCTTTTCCCCCAAATAGGCATAGGATATACACAAGCAGAGCACAAATAGCTAATAAACATATATATACATATATACAAAGAAGATACTAAATGGTCAAAGAAATGCAAATTGGAAGTTTTAGCCACAGCAATCAGAGAAGAAAAGGAAATAAAAGGAGTCCAAATTGGAAAAGAAGAAGTAAAACTGTCACTGTTTGCAGATGACATGATACTATACATAGAGAATCCTAAAGATGCTACCAGAAAACTACTAGAGCTAATCAATGAATTTGGTAAAGTAGCAGGATACAAAATTAATGCACAGAAATCTCTGGCATTCCTATACACTAAGGATGAAAAATCTGAACGTGAAATCAAGAAAACACTCCCATTTACCATTGCAAAAAAAAGAATAAAATATCTAGGAATAAACCTACCTAAGGAGACAAAAGACCTGTATGCAGAAAATTATAAGACACTGATGAAAGAAATTAAAGATGATACAAATAGATGGAGAGATATACCATGTTCTTGGATTGGAAGAATCAACATTGTGAAAATGACTCTACTACCCAATGCAATCCCTATCAAACTACCACTGGCATTTTTCACAGAACTAGAACAAAAAATTTCACAATTTGTATGGAAACACAAAAGACTCCGAAGAGCCAAAGCAATCTTGAGAATGAAAAACGGAGCTGGAGGAATCAGGCTTCCTGACTTCAGACTATACTACAAAGCTACAGTAATCAAGACAGTATGGTACTGGCACAAAAACAGAAATATAGATCAATGGAACAGGATAGAAAGCCCAGAGGTAAACCCACGCACATATGGTCACCTTATCTTTGATAAAGGAGGCAGGAATGTACAGTGGAGAAAGGACAGGCTCTTCAATAAGTGGTGCTGGGAAAACTGGACAGCTACATGGAAAAGTATGAGATTCGATCACTCCCTAACACCATGCACAAAGATAAGCTCAAGGTGGATTAAAGACCTAACTGTAAGGCCAGAAACTATCAAACTCTTAGAGGAAAACATAGGCAGGACACTCTATGACATAAATCACAGCAAGGTCCTTTTTGACCCACCTCCTAGAGAAATGGAAATAAAAACAAAAATAAACAAATGGGACCTAATGAAACTTAAAAGCTTTTGCACAGCAAAGGAAACCATAAACAAGACCAAAAGGCAACCTTCAGAATGGGAGAAAATATTTGCAAATGAAGCAACTGACAAAGGATTAATCTCCAAAATCTATAAGCAGCACATGCAGCTTAATAACAAAAAAACAAACAACCCAATCCAAAAATGGGCAGAAGACCTAAATAGACATTTCTCCAAAGAAGATATACAGACTGCCAACAAACACATGAAAGAATGCTCAACGTCACTAATCATTAGAGAAATGCAAATCAAAACTACAATGAGATATCATCTCACACCAATCAGAATGGCCATCATCAAAAAATCTACAAACAATAAATGCTGGAGAGGGTGTGGAGAAAAGGGAACCCTCTTACACTGTTGGTGGGAATGTAAATTGATACAGCCACTGTGGAGAACCGTATGGAGGTTCCTTAAAAAACTACAAATAGAACTACCATATGACCCAGCAATCCCACTACTGGGCATATACCCTGAGAAAACCATAATTCAAAAAGAGTCATGTACCAAAATGTTCATTGCAGCTCTATTTACAATAGCCAGGACATGGAAGCAACCTAAGTGTCCATCGACAGATGAATGGGTAAAGAAGATGTGGTACATGTATACAATGGAATATTACTCAGCCATAAAAAGAAACGAAATTGAGCTATTTTTAATGAGGTGGATAGACCTAGAGTCTGTCATACAGAGTGAAGTAAGTCAGAAAGAGAGAGACAAATACCGTATGCTAACACATATATATAGAATTTAAGGAAAAAAATGTCATGAAGAACCTAGGGGTGAAACAGGAATAAAGACACAGACTTACTAGAGAATGGACTTGAGGATATGGGGAGGGGGAAGGGTAAACTGTGACAAAGTGAGAGAGAGGCATGGACATATATACACTACCAAACGTAAGGTAGATAGCTAGTGGGAAGCAGCCGCATAGCACAGGGAGATCAGCTCGGTGCTTTGTGACCGCCTGGAGGGGTGGGATAGGGAGGGTGGGAGGGAGGGAGACGCAAGCGGGAAGAGATATGGGGACATATGTATATATATAACTGATTCATTTTGTTGTGAAGCTGAAACTAACATACCATTGTAAAGCAATTATACTCCAATAAAGATGTTAAAATGAAAAATAAATAAATAAATAAATAAAACGAGGGTGTGGTAGAGTGTGGGAAAAAGCCATTCTCACATACTACTTTTAGGAGTGCAAATTGGTGAAATCACTTCTGTGGGATATGTTCACAACATGAATCAAGCCTTTTAAGGATACATGCCCTTATACTAAGGAAATAACTAGACAGGTGTGTAAAATGTATATATGGGCTGTTTATGCAGCTTTATTTGTAACAACAAACAAAGAAGAAAACTTCCTTAAAAAAAAACTAGAGGAGCAATTAAATTAATTATGGTTCGTTCACCTGATGGAATACTTGTAGCTTTTAAAATAATTATCTAAATTTCAATTGATTAACACAAAAATTTGGTCACAACATAACTAAGTAAAAAAGGCAAAAGGCATAAAAGGTACCTCTGTATGTTGTATGTGTGTGTGTGAGCTCATGTCTCCCTAAGAAAATCTGGGAGGACTTATTCCAGTATGAACCTAATAACAAGGTTTACCTCTGGGTGGTATCTATGAATAATCTTTACCTCTATTTTTTTCCATATTGTAAAACTGTCTGTAATGACCATATATTATTTTTATTTTTTGGCTTTGGACCTCCACTGTAGAGAACTGAGTGTTAACTTTTCGGTCCATTCAGCATACTACATTTGTCAGCTTAAATAAGGCCCCTCTCTTGTTTTTTTTTTTTTTTTTTTGCGGTACGCGGGCCTCTCACTGTTGTGGCCTCTTCCGTTGCGGAGCACAGGCTCCGGACGCGCAGGCTCTGCGGCCATGGCTCATGGGCCCAGCTGCTCCGCAGCATGTGGGATCTTCCCGCACCGGGGCATGAACCCGTGTCCCCTGCATCGGCAGGCGGACTCTCAACTACTGCACCACCAGGGAAGCCTCCTCTCGTTTTAATTTATTTTGTTTTTTTAAAATCTGTTTGATATACATGAATTACTTATAAAATCAGAACAAACAATAAAGCTTGTATGAGGGAACAATCAAGAACTTTCACTCAGAAGTCTATGAGAAGAGCAAGGGTGTCCTCACCACTGTCCAGGCATGAATTGTAAATTGTGCACCTTGTCACCTGGTATGAGGCGCAAAGATAGGATTTTTGGTTAGCTTGTTTATCCTTGGAATGTTTGGGTTATAACTCCCAGTGGGGTTCCAACTGCTGAACTTTTGGGCTTAGTATGGTACACCACCAAGAGTGGTCATGAGCAGATTTGGAAACCAGCAAGAAAACCCCTGGCATCTTGACTTAGATCCGTGTATCAGTCTGCCGGGACTGCCATAACAAAGTACCACCAACCAGGTGGCTTTGACAACAGAAATGTATTGTCTCACAGTTCTGGAGGGTAGAACTCCAAAACGGAATCTTGTTCCAAGCCTCTCTACCAGTTTCTGGCAGCCTCAGGTGTATGTGGAGTTCCCCCTGTGTCTTCACATCATCTTCCCTGTGTGTGTCTGTGTGTTCAAATTTTACCTTTTTATAAGGACATCAGTCATTGGATTACGGCTCACTCCAATGACCTTATCTTGATTACCTCTGTAAAAACCCGCTCTCCAAATAATCTTGCATCATTTTGGTGTGGTGGAAAGAACATAGGCTTTGCAATTACACATGAGTTTAAATCTTGGCTTTACCACTTACTGGTGGTATGACCTTGGGAAAGTTATTTAATTATTCAGGACTTGATTTCTCACTGGTATAATGGGGAGGTAATGTTGCTGAGGTTTAGAGATACCCTAGAATGTGCTGGGTATGTGCAGGCTGTAACCATCTGTGATTTGGGGGTCTTTGCTTGTAGATGTTAATTTCTATGACTAGATATATTTGTAATACATCTGTCTGTGGACCTGATGGGAAGATTCTCAGATGAGAGCAAGGATTTAATCACTGAACCTGGTCAAGACTAAACTGGCATCTGTACCAGGGTCCTTCCTGCCTACATGTGTTCACGTGTTTGGGATCAGCATAATTCACAGGTTACTTTTTAGATGAAGCCTGTATAAAACCATTTTACGGCATTCCAACCTGGACATGACAGTTTATTGATCAACGTTGTTTAAGGCTGTCATACTGGGAGGAGGGATGGTGGTGGCCGTGGGGTGGAGGGGAGAAAGGGTGCAGCCTTCTTGATATGAAGACCAGCAATGCCTGCTATTACTGCATGATTATAAGCTCAAGATTCTGCTTCACCCTGATAACCTTCTAGGTGGACTTGACTGAAGACAAGGGCACATTTCTTGAGACACTGTCATATTCTTTTCAGGTTATCTAGAAGACTACTTATGCAAGTTTCCTTCATTACCAGCAATAAACATTTTTTAAAAATAAATTTATTTGTTTTTATTTTTGGCTGCGTTGGGTCTTCATTGCTGCGCAAAGGCTTTCTCTGGTTGCGGTGAGCGGGGGCTACTCTTCATTGTGGTGCACGGGCTTCTCATTGTGGTGGCTTCTCTTGTTGCAGAGCACGAGCTTCAGCAGTTGTGGCTCACGGGCTCAGTAGTTGTGGCTTGCAGGCTTAGTTGCTCTGCAGCATGTGGGATCTTCCCGGATCAGGGCTCAAACCCATGTTCTCTGCATTGGCAGGCGGATTCTTAACCACTGTGCCACCAGGGAAGTCCCACCAGCAATAAAAAATTGAGTCAAATTTAATTTAGTGTTAAAGGTTGCAGATGCTTAAGTGTCCTGATAGAAGTGAAACTGTGGTGGATGGGGGTGGGTTTGGCGGTGGGAGCAGGGAGAAGAGAAGCAGGAGGGAGGAAGGAGTTGGTTGTATAGGTGGAAGTGTAAGTTTGGGCAGAGTCAAGATTGCAATCTCTCACCCTCAATAGGGACACTCTTCACCACTTCCTTCAAAACAATCAAGTTGAATGTGGACTTTAACTGCATTACTAATTTTGAAAAAGTCGGCACTCTAAAAGAACTTTTGATAGTCATGGCAACTTTTGATACCATGAGAATCAGTCTGAAGTAAGTTATTTGCCTACTTTTTGCCTAACTTATCTTAAGTTTAGTCTGGTTTCTTTCATGGCCTGTGCTAATTTGAATGGTTGCCTTAGTATATCAAGGTTCTGATAACTGTAGGAGGGAAACATTTGTTGGAAAAACTCAAGTGTCTTTTCTCCAGTCACACAGGATAGAGACCAGTGTTTATAACGGGGTTGTTTTTCCTTTTGATTTGTACTAAAAGATTAAAAACATTTTATTTACTGGAGTATAGTTGATTTACAATGTTGTGTTAGTTTCAGGTGTACAGCAAAGTGAATCGGTTAGACATACACATACATCCGCTCTTTTTTTAGATTGTTCTTCCATACAGGCCATGGGGTTGTTTTTCTTTACACCTGTAAGATTGTATCTGCAGCCACTGTACTTATGAACGGTTTAAGCTTCAGAAAAAATTGATATGAACATTATCATAAGATTGCAAAAACAAGCTTAGAAATAAATCCATAAACTGGTGAATAAGAGTAAAATAGTATCTATAATATCCTTTTTACCATAATATTAAATGCCATTTTACTAGACTGGTACAAAATATAATTTCAGACAGTGGCTGTCTACTAATTACACAGTAGCCAGCACAGCAGGGCTACTAGCATACCTAGGTTTTAATGCCTGGGGAGCACACCTCGCAATATTTAGTCAGGCAGAAGGTCTAGATAAAACAAAGATAAACCAAGACCAGAATATTAATAAATTGTGGGCGGATCTAGAATCTGGAAACTGAGACGATACATGAAAAAGGAAATCAGGGAGTTGGACAAAGATACAGTAACAGCTTAAGACGATTAATTTTCGGGGAATTCCGACGGGGAAGGAAGGCTGTGCCCGGAAAGGCGGGAGGGGGGGTTGAAATCCGTGGGAATGCCTGGGAGAGCCTGCACAGCCTAAAGTTTTTATGATGGCTCCGTCCATAATTTCTGTACGCTTGCATTGGCCGCCTCAAAGACCGAGCGACAGGATTTAATCAAGGTGTCAGCCGCAGGGGCATCGTGAATACGGGCGAAGCGTCCGGAATTCCTGAGATGTCTGAAACGCGGAGGCGGCCTCTTCCCCACCCCCCGCCGCAGCCTCCGTGGGCATTTTCCGGCGAGGGGGGCACGCGAGCCCTTCGAAGAACAGCTTAAATCCGCGGACGTGCGCGGCTGGCGCGCTCCCCGGGGATGAAGGTGAGAACCCCCGGCCCGGGCGCGCGAGGGGTGGGTTCCCCGGGTCCCCGCGTGGCCTCAGAGTCCAGCCCCCCTCCCCCCGGAGCGGGCGGGGCTGCGGGCGCACGACGCGGAAGCGCTGGGCTGCGAGGGCGGTGGCGCGGCGCCCGCGCGCGCTCTGCGGGCCGCAGTCGGCGCGGGCGCGGCGGGCGCGGCGGGAGCGGGGCGGGGCGCGGCTGGGCGGCCGGGGAAGAGGCGGGCGCTAGCGCACAGGCCGGGCCGCCGCCTCGCCCCCCTTCCTCTTCCCCTTTCCTACCTCGGCCCGGCCATCCCCCTCTTCTCCCCTCCCCCGAGCGAATCACGCGCCCTCCTCTGACACTCGTAGCGGGCCCGAACTCCGAATTTATCCTTCACGTGACCTGAGGGGGTTGGGTGGTTGGTTGGGGACGGAGGGGGAGAGGGAAAGGAGGGAACGGAATCTGCCGTTGCCCGAGCAACAGGCCCCGCCCGCCGGCTTGGGGCCGGGGGGCGGGAGGAGGACGTCAGCACGTCAGCCGGGGTGTTGCGTTTTGATTGACAGTTGCTATAGCGACCGGGTCGGTCCGTCGCCATTTTGTTGGTTGGTTTTTTTTTAAACCCTTTCGCTTCCCGCCCGAATAATAATAAAAAGCCCCATTGGAGTGAGGCGGGGGTGGCGGCGGCAAGAGCGGCGGGGGGATCCGGGGAGACTGCTGCCGTCGCTGCTGCTGATCGCGGCCCGGGACGGGCTCAGGGAGCGGACACCCCGAGCGGGGGGTGCGGGCGCCGCCGCCGCCGCCGCTTCTGCTGCTGTTCCTGCTGCTGCTGTTGGTGCCGCTGCCGCCGCCGGCGAGCGGGTGGGACCGGTGTGAGTGTGAGAGAGTGTGTATGTGAGTGAGCGTGTGCGAGGACGAGTGTGCGTGCGTGTGTGTGTGAGTGTGTGTGAGTGTCTGTCTGTGCGGGGACTCGGGGGCGGGCGGTTCGGGCTCTCCTGGCGGAGGAGCCGCCGCCGCCGCCGCCGCCGCTCGGGCCCCGGCGCTTCTCGCTGCGCAGGTTTGGAGCGCGCGCCATTTTGTGAGATTTACAAAATCCTCCTCGGGAAGAAGCCACCGGCAGCGGCCGCGACTCGGCGCCCGGCCTCGCCGCCGCCGCCCTCCGCGCCGGGCCGGGCCTCGCGGCCCCGCCGCCGGGAGTCGGGGTCCGGGGACTGCGGTATTTGCCGGGGAGGGTGCTGTCGCCTCCCCGGCCCCGGGCGCCGCTGGAACCGCGAGCCGGAGAGAGACTGAAGAGGCTGCGGCTCGGCCGCGGAGCCGGGAGCGCCGGGGGCGGAGAGAGGAGGCCGGGGCGGCGCTGGCTGCGGAGGCCGCGGCGAGAGCGCAGCGGCGAGAGCCCGAGGCAGAGACTCACCGGAGGGAACGGCGCGAGCGCCCCGCCATCGTCCCGGTGAGTGTCCGGCCCGGCCCGGCCGCGGCCCCGCCCGGCCCGGCGCCCGGCTCCCCCCGCGGCCTGCAACCGGGCCCGTGCCGAGGCCGGCCGGGCGGAGGGAGGGACCTGCCATTTTAGGAGGAGGCGCCGCGGCCCGGGGCCGGCCGCCGGGGGAGGGAGCCCGACAGGCCCGGTCCCGGAGGAGAGGCGGGTGCGAGCGGAGGGAAAGTTGCGGAGGGTGGGAGATGGGGCCGCGGCCTCCCGGGAGCTCCCGGGAGCCGGGGCCTGGGGGCCGGAGAAAGCGCCAGACCTTCACTGGTCGCCCGAGCGAAGGGGAGGAGGTTGTCTTCCTCCTCCTCCTCTTCCTCCTCATCCTCTTCCCCCAGCTCCTCCCTCGTCCCTCCTCTTGGTCCCCACCAGTGTGGGAACGGCCGGGGTTCTCCGCAAGGACAATGCGCGGGTTAAGAAAATGGGGCTGGCTGCCGGGCTAGGCGCCGGGGAAGGTCGCGAGTCCGGTCCCCGCGCGGCCCTTTTGGGGTGTGTGCTGGAGCCAGGGCACTCGGCATGCTCCGAAGTTGTGCAGTGAGTGCAAGTGAGCCCGGCCACTCGAGGTGGATTGATGACTTGTTTAGCAGCGGGAGGAATTGGTGGCTGAGGATGCGTAAATTATAATTGATACCTGGGTATTGCAACGGAACTTCACAAGTCTGTTAATAGGCACAGACCCACTCTCGTTTAGAGACACCGGAGCTGCTGAATAGCTTCACACTTAGCGAAAGGCCCCTCCCGGGTCCGAAATAGTTAAAAAATGGCAGAATTAGTGAGTGAGTGACTCTGACCACTTCTCTGTGCCTGTTGTCCAACCCTTGGATGATGTGAATCTTGTAATCGAGGTGCAGTACTTGAATGCCAGCACCATTTGGTTCTTGAATTCCGCCCAAGTTGTTAGAAAATACACCTTATAACATTGTTTTCACACTGATTTAAAGATTAGGACGAATAGTGCCAGGCACTTTTCTTCAGGGCCTTATGTGTATTAAGTCGCTTATCCTCCCGGTAGGAACTGTTACCCATTTCACAGATGAGGAAACTGAGCGATGACTCATCCAAGGTCATACAGCTGGGACCAGGAGTCTGTAGCCAGCCTGGGCTCTTAATCACTAGGGTATAACTCATTATTGTAAATACTGGCAAATTTTGGAGCGATCTGTGTGTAATGACTCAGGATTCTAACCTAGAGCTTCTGTCCACGTATAGTGTTTTGCATGGAATTAACTTTGTGGTTTGCGGAAGCGGAAAGGAAAGGTTGAGGTGAGGGCCTCTGAATGAAACTAACTAGTCAGCTTCTGCCCCCCCGGTCCCCCCCCACCGCTCCCAGTCAAACTACGTAGACAATTTTTGAATGGAAGGAATTAAAAAATATTCTTCAGTGCGTTTTGTTCACACTTAAATTTAATTATAGTCATGTAAGTATTGATGAGTCATAAGAAAGTTTTGTGCAAAGTTATTTTTAGTTACTTTTTATCTTTGAACACTTAAGATTTTCTCTGTGATCCCTTACACTTTACATATACAAAGTATTTAAGAATGGATATATTTAATATTTTGGGGGCGTTTTCATAATTCAGTGGAATTACCTTTAGCTTTTGTTTTGTAAACTTCTTATATCTTGATAAGTTACGAGAATTTTTTTTCAGCTAGAGTATAAATGTGGAAAGAGAATTAAAATTTCAGGTGCTAAGATTTTAAACGGAAGAAGATCATTTCAAAGAGACTGCAGTTATGAAAAAAGTTCACTCCGTTAGATTAAGATTTTTAGTATACATATGACTTACACTTAAAGTGTACACCCAGCGCTTTTGGAGGATTTGCCTTGGAGTAGCAGTGATGTTTATGGTGGCTGTCCAAATTCATTTAGACTTCAGACCTTGCCAAAAAGTTGAGTCCTGTCAATGTCTACAGCAAGTTGTAATGTAAAACTGAGTATAAAAAGTTCATAAGAAGCGTGAGCGCAGAAGTTAATTATCCTGAAAGGAAGGGTCACTCCTGTGTCTGTAAGGTGAAGACTCACTCCTTTGAAATCTAAAAAAGATTATGGATTTGAATAGAATTAAGTGAGTGGATGGTCCTTATTGGTAGGGGTGGGAGATGGACTAAGTGATCTAGTGAGATCTTGTTTTTGTTTGGAATATGGAATTTAGGTTTAAGATCGTTTCTTCCATTTCTTTTAAAGACTTTTTGGTGGAATTCAGTGGAAACTTACAAACATACATAGTTACTGTGTCCTGGGGATTCAAAAATTGAGTTAATCCAGCCTCTTTTAAGGGCACTAACATTCAAAACAAATGAAGATGTTCCATTGTAATGCAGTGTCTTGTTTGGGAATGTAGATGTTAAAAAAACCCCTGCCTTAGAATTTTTTTCCTCTAGAATATTGTCTGATGTCTGCCCCTTAGTTTCATTTATGGAGATTTTTTTGTGTGTATGACTTAGAGATGTTGTGGTGGGGAGTGTGGTAAGTGCAACAACTGGTATTTAAAGAATTTACATAGGTTTTTGTAGAGCTACAAATCCCCATGAAACCAAACTTAAGATAACTTGTTATAATATGTGGTGAGAGTGACCTTTGGCATATGTTTTGTTTTGAAACTATGTAAAGAAAGAAGATGCTAATTTGTATTGAATCTTGGGTACTACTTGAAAATGAAACAAAAAAAAGGTTAGAAGTTTAGAATGCCCAGGGATGTTTTCACATGCATGTTTATGCTTGGCAACTATCTAGTCATGGGGAGAAAACTTGAATAGAAGTAACTTTATTATGAGTGAGAAGGGAATTAATTGCCTTCTACGTGATCTTAAAAATAAGCTTAATAGAAGAGGGGGCTTCATTTGTGACTTTATTTGTGGTAAGGTGTGTGCCAAATTTTCTTTGCTTTAACATTCACTTTTCCCTTGTCTCAAAGAACTTTCACATTTCCTACACACCCACCCCCACCCGCAAGCAGTTTCTCTTTTTATCCCCCCCAGAAAAACTTTATCTCAACCCAGCAGAACCCCAAAACTTCCAGAGTCTTTATAAAGAACTTGATTTTTCTCTCCCAAAATTTTAGTAGTCTTAGAATTTTGTTGTATTACTATCAGTAAATTTAAACTGTGAGCTAAGAATCACTATTTTCTGTTGAGTTTTTGGGTGGTTTTACCTCCAGATACTTGTGTGTATTTTCTGTTTAGAAGTAAAGATATTACTTGAAGCTATCAAACATGATCACCTGAAACTTGACACTATCATACTTTGCCCTGTAAGGTGAAATGCATGACTTTATTACTTTCGTGTGAGCACCTTACATGTATATATAGTGGTTATGCTTTTGGAAGGACTTCTTACCATATATCATTTTGACAATGGGCAACGTTTTGATGGCTAGAGAAATTATAGTAATTCATAACCCAAGGCGTGCACAGTTTTGGTTTAAAAATTTTGGGGGAAGGGGTTAAAATTTGTGGTTAATTACTTGGAAAAATCATCAAATTATTTTAAATTACTTAAAATTTCTCCCCAGTTGCCTCTAAATAAAGAAATCATTTGAAATCTTGCCTTGTGTCAATGCTATAATGTTAAGCTAGAGCTGTAAAGTTTACCATTGGTTATGTGAAAGTGAAATGTTGACTTCACATGACTAAAGTAATTAATTTAAGGCTCTTATTAGGCAAGAGACAAGTCTTGTTTCCTAACCTAGTGGCTACAGGCAGCCTTAGTTTCATTTTTTGGTACATGAAAACAAAATGACTTGGAAATATTGCATTGTATAAACCAGCTAAATGTTTTTAAAAAGTTTTGGTTTTGCTTTGAAATCCTACTTCCAGAGTTGTATAACAATTTAAAATTCTTTATTGGAGATAACTTATGGTACATTGAACATCTAAGATAATGTGGTTCCTTGTAGGCATACTTTTTGCTAATACAGAACCATTTTGGCTTTTCAGCAATTGATTCTTCTCCCAGAGCTATGTATCCTCTCTTCTAGAAGGTGACTTTTAAAAGTTTGTAATACTGTTAAAGTTTTGTTTGTTTGATGGACGTGTGCCCATATCTGATACATAGTGTATAATAGTTTAAAATGTATCTTTACTACTCTTGATGAATTATTTTCAGTTTTATCTCCCCATAATTGGATTGCTTGTTCAAATTGATTTTGTGGAGAGGGGCTTAGTGAACTGGTTTAACATGGAATGAAACTGGTTTCAGCATCACCTCTATTTTAAATAACATACCTGTTCATTAAATAATCCCCTTATTTCTCTAAGTATATAAAATTTCGACTGGAAAGGGTTTATTATTTTTTTAAGTTTTATGGGTATTTGTGGTTAAGGTTGGCAGTTTAGCACATGCATTTGGGTAAGAAGATGCTCAAATTGTGACATCTATCCAAAATCTGCTTGATAGCAAGTTAGAGATAGCAGCTGAGGAAGCATGATAACTGTGGAGAGAGTATTGGCCTGTGAGATGGTGCCAGGCAGAGCCTCCTGAGTCAGGCAGGTCTGGAATCTCAACAGGTCCTGCCACTCACTGGCAGTGTGGATTTAAGGCACAGTGATTTTGCTAAGTATCAGTTTTTTCATCTGTAAAATGGGGTTGATGATACTTACCATGGGGTTCTTGTGAAGACTGAGATAGCACACATACATTTCTTAATAGCTTTCTCCCTCTTTCCTCTTCTTCATTGATACTCATCTTTATGGTCTCAGCATAAATTCTTCTTCAGAGGCCTTCCCCCAAACTCCAGTCTAAGTGAGATTCCTTGGCCATGCATTCTTACAGACTCTGCTTTTTTTGACAGCCATCACTAGATGTTGCTATACAGTTATTCATATGTACGCGTAAGTACACGTACTCATTTATTGTCTGTCTCTCCCTCTCTCCACTAAACTGTAAGGTCCATCTGGACAGGAATAATTCTGTAACCCCAATGCCTGGCACATAACAGATGTAGCTAAACGTACATGTACATGGAATGATGGAATGAGGAACCTGTGTGCCACATTCTGCCTGAGCACCATTCCTTAGTTCTGCAACCTTGGGCAAAGTAGCTTCTGAGCTTTAGTGTCCTGTATCCAGATGTGCAGAGCACCCGCTGCCTTGCCCAGGATTTTGAGAATGTGAAATGAGATACTGTAATGAGGTGTTCCGCAAAAAGTGTAAAATGTAAGTTGGTACAGTAGCAATAATTTCAGTAGTGAGATTACCCAAGAATTTATAATTAGAGTTTCAGCTTTACTGAGCTGGTAAGTAGCTGTTATGTAATATTTATTAGTAACTTAATCTTTCTATATGCATTAGTTGGAACACAAGATTGGACCTATGTTCTGACTAAATACAGTGGCTTAAACAAGGAGTTTACTTCTCTCTCATATAAGTAGCCTAAGGCTGATTGTGGTGGCTCCAAGATATAGGGGACCTTTGTTCCTTCTGTCTTGTTTTTCTATGCTTAAGGGGACACCATTTCCTATATAGTTCAAGACAGCTGCTCACCACATTCACAGTCCAGGAACAGGATGTGGGGAGAGGACATCCCCTCTTTAAAGACAAACCTGGAAGTTGCATATGTGACTTTTGTTCACACCCATTGGTCAGAACTTAGGTGGCCACATGTAGCTGCAAAGGAGGCTGGGATATGTGGTCTTCAGTAGGTAGCTAGCTGTTTGGCTGAAAATCTGTTTCCACTGAAAGAAGAGAATCGGGGGGTGGGGGGATTATGAAACATTGCCTGTCACACTTTCAAATGTTTTGGAAGAAACTTACAGAAATGAACTTTGAAAAGACAACTTATTGCACTAATTAATAAGTTTATATTCCATATTTGCTCTTTTGAGCAAATTACTCTTTTGAACTATGGTGTACAAATTGAAATAGACTATCAGTACATAGTATATAGAGTATATACATATGTAGTCAGATTAGAAAAAATGTAACTAAACTTCTAGTAGTGAAGGAATTTTGGGTCACATTATTTTACTATGGTGTTTTCTGATAGAAACATGATTCTTGATTGCTTTGACTATTATATGTAAACAGTATTTGAAATCTAAGCTCTTGGATTTAGTTTTAGCAGTCCCCTTGACCGTTTTGTATGTATTTGTGCACATATCCTCAGCAAGCAATACTAGGATATTGTGATTCAGTATCGCAATATCTTGTTAGGTTTTCAGTAAATGTTTGAATCACTGAAGTTGCAAGGAGGATGATAGCAGTGATATTTAAACATTTACTGTCCAGTATCTTCCTCTTTATTTCATGGGTTTGACAAAAGAGGAAGGTCTAGGATTCTTTGAACTAGCGTATAATTAGGTCAAGTAGAGACCTGAGGAACTAATGGGTCTCAAACAGTTTTCAGGAGAACTTGTCAAAGTTGTGGGATTCCCAAGCTCCGGTACTTCTCTTTCTGTAGGTATGGGTGACACTCTAGAATCCCCTTTCTTAATTTGGACTCCAGGTAATCCTGATGCAGTAGAAACATTTTGAGAAACATAGACGTAGTTCATTTCTCATTTTAGAGAAGGAAAGGGATGCAGAGAAAATAAATGACTTAACCAGTTCCTCAGAATAAGCAGGTCTGGAGGTTCTTTGTTCTTTCTACAGAAGAGGGGACAGAGAATAGAGTACAACTGCATTTTTTTTTTTTTTGGCGGTACGCGGGCCTCTCACTGTTGTGGCCTCTCCCGTTGCGGAGCACAGGCTCCAGACGCGGAGGCTCAGCGGCCATGGCTCACGGGCCCAGCTGCTCCGCGACATGTGGGATCTTCCAGGACCGGGGCACGAACCTATGTCCCCTACATCGGCAGGCGGACTCTCAACCACTGCGCCACCAGGGAAGCCCTGCATTTTGAATTTTATAGGAAGATCTGTTGTTTTCAAATATGTTGCTGTTTATGTGTGAGCTCATTGGTAGTGAATGGTTGGCTCACTTACCTGTCTTCTTAGCCTCTTAGAAGAATAGCCTGAGTTGGTCAAATAGTATTTAAAGGTGGGAAGCTGAGGTTTTAATTCAGGTATAGTTAGTGTCGGTGCTGTAGTGAGTAGGGTAGTGTATCTCCAGCGTTAGGGTAGATGACAGGTAGGTTTTGACCTGGCATGTTTAGAAGGAACAAAGGGAGGTCATGTCCTCAAATTATTACTTTCCTTTTCTTCTGATTTGCTTGCAGTTCTCACTGTTGAATTCATTCCTTTAGATTAAGGTAAGAGCTGGATTCCCTAATTTAAAGTGGAAATATTCCCAGAGGAATATCCTTTATCTGTTATCAGGCTAACACTTTATTTTTATCATTTAGCTGGCTGTCATTTTAAACATTGGAGAGTAGCACCTGCACTAATAAGAGAGCTTTTTGGGACGGGGAGGGAAGGATAGGGCACATGTGCCCTTGCCCAAGGAAACCAAAGGCATGTTTGAGAAATGTCTGCTTGTGGTGCAGTCCTGGAAGGGTTCACGGAGGCTTCTCTGGTGGCCGGAGGTTGGTAGCATTAGACTGGCACTTGCTGGCCTTCTGTTGCTAAGAGTGTCCGTAATGGGACTGTGGGTAATTTTGCTGAGGACCACTGGGCTTGATGGAATACGGAGTCATTGGAGTAGGAGTGTTCTCTTTTTCTTAGTGTTTTTTCATCGTTTTAGGGCTCCTATTTGAGCAGTCTTATATCAGACATAAAAGGTATCATTTTGATCTAGAGAATTTTAGTTCTTAACAATCAACAAGTTATGTATTATCACGATTAAAAAAAAAAAAAAGATCCAGCCCGGTAGAATGGTGTCACCTCCCCACCCCCTGTGCTCCATAAGTAATAGCTATTTAGTTTTTCCTACTAGAAATGTTCTATACATATAAATGTACAACTGTATATGTAAACATTTAGTATATACACGTCTGTTACAAAGCTGTATATTTAGTGCGATCCTGATTTTTTTTTAGTGTGACATTGTGTGTGTGTGTGTGTATCCACTCTGTGTACTTAAAATCAAAAGCAAATGGGATCATGCTGAACATACAGTTTTGCAACTTAAGCTTCTTGATCATCTTAGAACTATTCCCATATCAGGTGGTAGAGTTTCCCTGTTTTTTTAACGGATGGGAAGTATTCCATGTTATGGATGCAGCACAATTGAGTCAGTCTCCATTAAAAAGCATTTAAATTATTTTCCCCTATCTTTGCTATTTTTAAACAATGCTGCAGTGTACATCCTTGTACATGTAACTTTTCTGTGAGCATTAGCCAGAGAGTATATATTTATAAGGGAAATTGCTGGTTCACCAGGTATGTGCACATTTGAATATGTATTACCAAATTGTCTTCCAGAAAGTAGCACCAATTCGTACTTCATCAGCAGTGTCTGAGAGTGTATAGTTTCCCAAATCTCACCAACACTGGTGTTATCAAAGCTTTAAATCTTTGTCAATTTAATAGGTGAATAGTGAAGTCTAATTGTTTGAATTTGCATTTCTTTATGAGTGAATTTGAGCATCTTAGTTGTACTGTAAGTCTTGTACATTAAATAACAAAGTATTCATTCTTTGTTGTTTAGTTAAAATTGTTCTGTGATTTTCCTGTATTTATTCTGTTGAATGAAAAACTGTTTTGATAAATTGTAAATGCTTATAATTGTACCTGCTTTGATAAATTGTAAAAGGGGCTTCTTGTTCCTCTTCAGCTGAGGAAACATTTGCCTGTCCTCTGTATAAGATATGTGAATTACGGCGGTAGAAACTTTGACTACAAAAGTAAATAAGGTTTGGTGACCTGTGCTGTTAGTGTTGAGACAGTTGTGTGTATACAGGCAAAATTAGCACAGGTAAGACCATGGCTGCTAACAATTAGAGCTATTGCCGTACAAAGAACTAATTAGAAGAACGTGGGGAAGGCAGACAGATTGGGCATCTGAGCAGGCCTTGTGGAGGAGGAGGGATGGGAGCTTGGTCTCGAAGAATGGATGGGCTTTTTACAGTAGAACCTGGGGAAGTGACAGTCGGCTGGAAGAAGTCATATGGGCACCTGTGGTGGTGTGCCTGGAGTTTAAGAGCGTGTGTGTGTGTTTATGTGTGTGTGTGTGTGTTATGTTGGGGGAGGGATAGGAACAATTGCAGTGAGAAATGAGAGTTATGGGTCTTAAAAGGAATTTGAATTTGGGGCAATTGAAGGTTTTTCAGCAGGGTGATGATGGCAGATCCATGGGTTAGGGAGATGACAGCCTAAGAAGGAAGGTTTTGAAAGGCTCATTCTAGGTGTACAGGCATGAGGAATAGGAGAGGGAAAAACAAGACAGAGGGAGAGCCAAGTTTGGAACATGTTGAGTTCCTAATTATTTAATTTTCAACAGAACAAAGTGAATATTTCTGGATTCAAATAGCAACGTGACCCAGGTTTTGGAGATAGAGAGGAGAGAATTCAGCTTTGGTGGCAGTATAGTAAAGGCCATGACGAGTTGAATGACTGGCTGCATGGGACAGTTGAGAATATTTCCTGGTAAGGTCCTGAAGGAACTGTGGAAGAACAGAAGATAGAATTATTATTGTAGCTCAAACCTTACATTAGTGACAGGTGGAAGTAATTTGTAGCACCATTAAAAATGAGCTAAAAAATGGGGCAGTGGGAGGGGGCAGTGGGAGAAGGCAGTGTTAGAAGCTGTGATTCTGGAAAGGAACAGGTTGTATCATAGTTCACGGTTTGAAAAGTATAGAGTAGTTAAACATGTGAGAGTTTAATTTATTCTGAGTGTCTTAGTATTTTCCTGAAAAATACCATATTCTGTTTATTTTCACATATGTTGTTATTGGGAGACCAATCATCTAAAAAGCATTTATCTTGTGAGGCAGATAGAGCTATTTATTGAGTACCTACTAGTGCCATGCCTGGGAATCAATGCTGAAATAAAGCCCTCGCTGTGTGTGCCATCACGGAAGTTAGTTGTAGCGGGGGATCTTTAATAGCCTGCTCCTAATCCAGAGTAGGCTTAAGGACTCAGTCTAGAGTATACATGAATTTTCATTAAAGGGAACACAGTCTATGAAATTGAGTAATGTTTGATGTTGCTTTTGAAGGTCAAAATTTTTGTCTCCTTTTAAGAGTCCCTTTGACAGTTAATTTTAGGTTAAAGTTTATTTGGATATAAGTAGGACTGCTGTCTTTAAGACAGATACTGTCTGCTGAAAAATTTGTTCTGATTTGATCGTTTCTCCTTGAAAAAGAACAGCTGTCATCACAGTGGTGTGTTTTACTTCACCTTTACATCAAACACATTTTATTTATTTATTTATTTATTTATTTCTGGCTGTGTTGCATCTTCGTTTCTGAGCGAGGGCTTTCTGTAGTTGCGGCGAGCGGGGGCCACTGTTCATCGCGGTGCGCGGGCCTCTCACTGTCGCGGCCTCTCTTGTTGCGGAGCACAAGCCAAACACATTTATTTTTGAGAGACCTTACTGTGGTACAAAAGACTGTTTCATTAAAGTTTTCCAAAAGAGCAATGGTGAGAAAATTATTAGGATCTCAACATATTTTGCAATCTAATTTCAATTTTTGAATTTCCCTATAGTGGTTCTGTGGTACAGTTCAAAATGTCAGTAATGCTAGGTAAATTTACCTAAGAATTGGCCTGAAGGCCCACAGCTACTCAGCAGTACTGGAGTCAGCTATGCAAAGGGAAGAAATTGAAGACAGAAGTCTTAGGATTCATGGGAGATGTTTGGAAGAAGGCTGTTTGCTGAATAAGATAAAGATACAGACATCTGAAGTAAAGGATGTGGGCATATAGGGAAGGTCAAGGAATAAAATTCAATAGAATGGATAGAAATGGAGGAGAGATTTGAACAAATGGATGAACAAGAATTCTCAGTTCTTTAAAAAAAAAAAACCCTCTTTAATGATTTGTTGTGACTTCTAGGGGAAAGACTAGACTAGTCATAGGACCTCCTACCTGGATGATCTGGCTCCAGCTGACTTAAGCCGTCCTGCCTCCCATGTCTTTGCATGTCTGCTTCCTGGGCCAGCCATCATCCCTTCTTTGTTTTAGTTAACTTCTTTTCCTCCTTCATTTCCAGTTCAGATATTACTTTGTCAGGGAAAGCAGAGTCCTGTCCTAGTCACCTCTTCTTTTTTAATATCTCATGTCTCCCTGTACTTTTCTTTCACAGTGCTTATCACAGTTGGTAATTTTTTTAGTGCTTGTTTTATTAATACCCTCCAGAGAGCAGGCGCAGTGGTGTCTTGCTTCCCCTTGCATTCTAAGAGATTGGCAAGTGTTTGGCGTATGGTGAGTACCAAATAAACATTTGTTGAATGAATCAGTGAACTACGTTTTGGTCTTTACTAGTTGGTCTCAAGGACCAAATGATTACATAAGGGGAATGTACATTTGGAGTAAGAGTTGGACAGGGAGTATGGGAGCCTTGAAGAAGAAGAAGAAAGGTGAATCCTGTCTTTTTAAAAATAAGCTTGGAAAACTATGTAGCCAGTAAAAAGACCAAGTTATTTACTCATGGATTAATTTAATCAGTGCATATTGAAATACCTACTAGTTGTTAGAAGTTCAGTGTTGGTATTAACGGAGTTGAAAGATTGTGCCTTCTCTATTAAAGGAGTACATAATTTTACTAGTTTATTGAAATAGATACAGTTTTTAGTTTCATTTGGAACGGTTTTAAATTGTGGAGGGAATCAGGCTGGATGTTCTTTATGATTCTTAGCCAGCAAAGTGAGGTTCATTCAGCAATTATATCTGGAATGTCAATCCAGCATTTGCAGTAGCTCTCGGGTTCACATTTAAAATAAGCTCTAGCTTTGGCGTCATTTAAAAAGTGATAGAAGGGACTTCCCTGGTGGTGCAGTGGTTAAGAATCCACCTGCCAGTGCAGTGGACATGGGTTTGATCCTTGATCCGGGAAGGTCCCACATGCCGCAGAGCACCTAAGCCTGTGCACCACAACTACTGAGCCTGTGCTCTAGAGCCCGCGAGCCACAACTGCTGAGCCCACGTGCCACAACTACTGAGGCTGCATGCTCCACAACAAGAGAAGCCGCCGCAATGAGAAGCCCGTGCGCCTCAATGAAGAGTAGCCCCCACTCGCCACAAGTAGAGAAAGCCCTTGCACAGCAACGAAGACCCAACGCAGCCAAAAAAAAAAGTGATAGAAAAGTGAAGAAAGTGGTTTGGATGCGTTTTGGCTTTACTTTTTCTTCACATTTGGACAACAGAACAGGAAGAATGATTGAAGGAAAGTTCGTTGATGGATTTTCAAAAGAATTGAGTCTTGTAGTTAGAAAATTACTGAAGCTTTTGATCTTGTCAGGTGAATGATCTTTTTAAAAGCTTAAAAGGGACTTGTTTTAAAGTAGTTCTGAAACCTTTCTCGGGGACTAGTTTCTGTAGTAAATATTTAGAAAAGCAAATATTCAGATTTTATGTTTTGGCTCTTTGCCTGGCCCCTTGCCAGGCCCTTGGGACGTAGTTGTGAGTTAGATGGACATACATGGTCCCATTCATGGTCATGAAGCTCTTCAGTATGGTTAGAGTTCACTGTAGAGAACTCTAAAGGAAACTTGGCTTGATGCTTCCATCATCCAGCTATCCATTTGTCCATCTATTTATGTATTCCTTGAACTTAGTTCTGGTGGCAACATGTTAGACTATATTGTTGCTTCATTTCTGATAACAAAAGGGCTAAGGGGGATAACATTTATAATACCAATGTGAAGTAGAAACTTGGATCTTCAGCTTGTTGGCACTGGCAGATTTTTTTTAAAAAAAGATGTTCATGTAAATCAGTGAGTTTCTCTTAATAAAAAATAAACTATTTAATAATGGTAACATTATTAAATAATGCTAGTATTGATTGCCTGCTATGGGCCAGACTCTACATATTCATTATTAGTTATTTTAATATTATCAGCAGCCCTAGAAGGTGGTGGATAGTATCTGTTTATAAGTTAGAAAACTGAGATGCAGGGAAGTAAATTTGCTTAAGGTTAATCATAGTAGATTGCTTATGCTGCTTCCAGGTAATAAAAAACCCAGTGAACAGTTATGGGCCCTAAAGTTAAACATTGAGATAGAAAAGAAAAAGGAGCATAGAGCTTCTATAACCCATTAATTGAAGAAATAGATAAAAGTTCTGGTATGCTGGGATTGATGCTTTGTGCTACTGGTTCATTAGTCTTTCAGATAATTAACCAGAACATCTAATCGCTTTCTATGTTTGGGGAATTCTTTCCCTTAAGAATCTTGGTGGGTGGTAGACGTCTTCCATTACGAAAGCCAGTTGCTCACTTTCTCTGCATTTTTGGGGGGTTAGGATGCAATCATATGACCTGGGACCTCCATTCCACTACCTCAGAAGCCAGTGATTTGCAGAAGCAGGCACTTTGCAGAGTCTGTGTTCTGCAGTGCAAGGGGGATGGCAGCTGCGGCTCTTCTGGAGGCAGTCAGTGACAGATCCAGTTGTAGCATTTAGTTCCGGGGTCAGTGGTATCTCTACAAATCACAGGGACCGAATCCTGTGTTGTCTCCACCGGACCAGATTTGTGGTTTGAATTTTCGGTGTTCTTGGTTATGTAGCCTTCCAGCCTGGCCCTCCTGGGGTTTTCTGTGAGTTGCCTAATACACTTTAATAACTTCCTTTACAGTTTCAACAAAGGTAGAGTTAGTTTCTTTTGTTTGCAACCAAGAACCTTTACTCAGATGATACTAATTATGACAATAGACAATTCTAAGGAACTCTGTGGTCAGGGTTACCTGTATCTAGATTAGAATTTACTAAGTAGAAGAGTTCACAATATATATTAAGTGAAATACTCGTAAAACAACTTTGCTTATTGATTTAATGAATTTGCTGAATTTGAGTGCCTGTTCTAGTCCAGGATATGTTCTAGGTGTTGGAGATACAGGAGTGACAATGCAGGTAAGATCCCTGTACTCACAGAGCTTACGTTCTATTGTGAAATGTAGAATAAGCAAGAAAGCAAATAACATAATTGACCAAGAGTGATACATATCATGATAAAAATAAAGACAGGATAATGTGATAATGATGTGTGTGTGTATGTTTAGGAGTTGTATCTTATAAAAAAAAAACATTTACTTTAAAATTGTTGTCAGGAGTCATGACTTCTGTTTTTGACTATGGGGCAGTAACATTCTGAATTTACCCTCCATCTAGGAAACTGGACAAAATACATGGAACAACTGTTTTCAGATATTAAACAATAGGCAGTGCAGAACCACGATCCCTAACAGGTGGGAAACAAACGAGGAGGTCCTGTGATGGTGCACCTTTCTGCCTGGAGGCAGATCTCAGTGCAGGGAAGGAGATCCCCAAAAAAGCCAGTGAGTTGAGGAAAGAAAGATTGGAGTTGGGGGAGGCCAAAATGGTTCTGATTTGAGGAGCAGAGTTCTGGGAAGAAGGGAGTTATGCAGAGAAAGAGTTCCATAAATCTTAGTGGTCCCCTTAAATGTTGACTGAATGCCAATGTGTGGTGCATGTGTAGGGTACAGTTTTATGAAGGAAACATTTCTGAGGAAGGAATCCACTGGGAAGCTGTAAGCAGAACAATTTTCTGAGCTCACCCAGGGCTGGAAAATATTTGAGTACTTGATAGCCAAAGTAGAAAGATCTCATTAGATGCTGCGTTGATTGAGAATCCAAAAGGGTCATGTCTTAATGGGGCTAAACTAGTCCTAGAATAAAGGTTACTCTAGATCCGTTTGAAAAAAATCTTAGAAACAAGCCTTAAAAGGGGCAAACTACAATTGACCCTTGAACAACATGGCTTGAACTGTGCAGGTCCACTTAATACGTGGATCTTTTCCAGTACTGCAGTACTACATGATTTGCGGTTGGCTGAGTCCATGGATGCAGAACTGCAGATATGGATGACTGGCTGTGAATTTATACTTGGAGATTTGACTGTGTGGGGCGGTCAGCATCTCTAACCCCTCTGTTGTTCAAGGGTCACCTGTAATTTGAAAGTAATGTAATTGCAAGTCATTGCAAAGGCCAATACTCTTTAAAGAAACGTAAAGAAACCCAACACTCAACAGTGTAAAATGTCCAGCATCCAATCAAAAATTACTAGATGTGTGAAGACGTAGGTTAATGCGACTTACGATTAGAATATCAGTAAATTGAAACCAACCTAGAACTGACATGTTAGAACTAACAGGCAAGGACATGAAAGCAGTTACTGTATTCCATATGTTCAAAAAGTTAGAAATTATGAAAGGTATAAAAAGATCCAAATAAAACTTTTAGAGGTGAAAACTAATGTGTGGAATGAAAAATATATAGGATGGCATTAATGGCAGATTAGACATGGCAGAAGAGAAGATTAGTGAGCTTGAAGACAGAAGAGAAAACTCAGGAGAAACAGAAATGATAGAGAAAATGGAATTAGCAGACAAGGTTATTAAAAAATGGCTACAATATGCAGGGTCAAATGTCAGATCACTGTGTTGTACATCTAAAACTAATATTTTATGTCAAATGTATCTCAATAAAAAATACAAATAAAACACAGGGTCAGATTGTGGTTAATGTTGACATCTTGGTACATGAGTTTTGCTTAAAAAGAGCAATTGTGACTGCTACCTGAAGTTGGCTTGATGTGTAGTTAAGAGTAGTTGCAAATCATTATTTCAGCAAAGCACCAGGATATGGCGGAAGAACTTTATTGTGTAACAGGGTGTTATTTCTTGATATGTAACAATATTACCATAAAGTTAGAAACTTAAAAACAAGTACATTTATGGCCTCACAGTTTCTGTAGGTCAGATGTCTGAGCACAGCTTAGCTTAGCTGGGTCTCAGAGGGCTCTGGTCAAGTTATTGATGGGGCTTTGGTCTCATCTAAGGTGTAACTGGGGAAGAAGGTCTCCCCTAAGCTCATATGATTGTTGGTAGAATTCGGTACCCTGTGCAGTGTTGGATTGAGGGCCTCAGTTTCTTGCTACCTATTGGCAGACATCTGCCCTCAGTTCATTGCTGTGTGGTCGTTTCCAGCATGGCCACTACTTTCTCAAAGACAGTGAAGGAGCGAGTCTACACACTAGACAGATACACAGTCTCATGTATCATAACCGCAGAAGTGACATCCCTTCATATGTCCTGTATTCTCTTGGTTAAAAGCAAGTCATAGGTCTTGGTTCAAGGGAAGGGTCTGTGGAAGGGCATGAACAGCAGGAGGCTGTGTCGTGGGAGCCATCTTAGAGTCTGTCCATTACAGACAGTAGAGTATAGTGGTAAAGAAGTGCTGTACATTTGATTGGATGCTGTACATTTTTGTACATTCCCTGGAGTCTGATCTAGATATCTGGCTTTGAATCCTAGCCCTGCCTTTTCCCAGCCATGAAAACTTCTCTGAGCCTCAGTTTCCCTGTGGGGATAATATATGCCTACTGTTCATAGCATTGTGAAGAGTAATAGAATGCTTGTAAAGCACTTAGGACTCCATCCTGCTAACTCCTAGTCATCTTCCCCATCTCAGTTTAGATGTCTGTGTTCAGGGAAACCTTCCCTGAGTCCTTCCAGTCTAGGTTAGGTTTCACAACACCTTGAACTTTTTCTTACCACGCCACCTGAATTTTATACCAGTTAGGTTTGTTTATCTTTGTATCTGTTTTCTTTAGACTGAGCTGGTTAAGAGCAGGAGTTGCATCTGCTTTGTTCACTGCTGTCTCTTCAGGGCCTAGCATAGAATCATAGAAGGGCCTGTTGTATAGAAAACTCCATAAATGCTGAATAATTGAAAGAATGAGGTTAAACTGCATGCACTGTTTCTTTGAAATGGCATTTTTAGTGTTACCATACTGTGTTTTTTCCAAGTACTGGAGCAGTTAGTCTAAAAGATACTCCCTCTGTTTCTAGGATGGTCAGGATCTAGCATGGGAGACTGAGGCATAATAGTCTTAGAACTGTGATTAAAGACGTTTGCAGAGTGGATGCTAAAAAGTGGTGAAAAAGAAAAAAAAGAGGCTGACCGTATTGAGGATACAGTAGTAAAAATCAGTCCTATTGGATTAGAAGTAGGGTACACAGTAGAGAGTTTCTCTTGGCAGTAAATGTGCTCTGCAGATCACTCCATGGTGTGGTATGAAGGAAATAAGCTTGGAGAAAATTACCTTCTTGGAGATTCACAGTACACATTAGCATATTATAGGAAACCTGTTAACATAGTAAGGGCAATCTTTATTAAGCTTGCTCTGAATAGTTTATAAACACACACATATCACAACCTAGTAAGGTATTATTTTCAAATAACTGATGATAAAAATTAGGTTTAGAGGTGAAGTAATTTTCCCTAGTGGTTGGTGAGATAGAATTCAAACCAGGTTCAGCCCTCACTCTTAGTTATTATTTGTATTGCTTCTGTGGAATATGTTTTAGCAAATATTAATTTCATGAAAGCAGGAATCTTGTACCTTTTTGAAAAAAATTATTTTTTGGCTGCATTGGTCTTCGTTGCTGCGTGCGGGCTTTCTCTAGTTGTGGCGAGCAGGGGCTACTCTTCCCTTGCAGTGCACGGGCTTCTCTTTGTTGTGGCTTCTCTTGTTGTGGAGCACGGGCTCTAGGCGTGCGGGCTTCAGTAGTTGTGGCACGCGGGCTCAGTAGTTGTGGCTCTCAGGCTCTAGAGCGCAGGCTCAGTAGTTGTGGCGCACGGGCTTAGTTGCCCTGCGGCACGTGGGATCTTCGCGGAACAGGGATTGAACTCGTGTCCCCTGCATTGGCAGGCGGATTGTTAACCACTGCACCACCAGGGAAGTCTGAGAACCTTGTACATTTTGTTCGTCATGTATCTAGGGCTAGAATCTTGCTTATCCCTTAATACATGGCTGAATGACGGGTTTCTGGTATTATTTTAAACTGTATCGGCTTCCCAAGTTGAATTCCATGTAAAACTTGAAGAGAGTTTTGTAGATAGCAGCTAGTATAATCCAATCAGTGGATTACAACAGAAAGTAATTTTGTGTTTTCACTTTGCAGTGATTGAGTAGTTATGTCCCTAAAGACGAAACATCTATGTAGTCTCTGACTCCTTGTAACTTCCTCTCAGTTACTTTTGAATTTACTCTATTACCCAGCTCTCTTGAGTTTTGTTTCTGAAATAGTCTTCAATTAAGTTCTTTCTTTACATTATTGTTAATGATCTCTCTACAGATCAGATCTTTAGTTTCTTTTTGCTTACTGCAATAATTTTTTTAAGAATTACTTTTTAGTTTTAATATGCATATAATCAAAATTGAATACTACTGAAAGGCTTGTGATGAAAACAGCCTGTCCCCAGGCACCCCCTTCATTACTCCAGCCGTGCTCCGTAGAGCAGTGCTTCCTGAACTTTTCCATCTCAGGTTCTGTGTGGACAAAATAGAAGAGGCTGTTTGGGTGTCCTGAGGTCTTTAGGGGATCTTGGCACTTCTGGAACGTTAGTGGCACTGTGTGCCATGCACACTAGCTGGCAAGCTCTGCCCCGTAGGTGGTCACTTTTTCCTCAACTCTTAGCTGTTTCTTCTGCTGTTTATCTATTTCTAAATAATTTGCTTATCAGTTAGGATGCTTTTGGATGGTAGTACTGAGACCACGACCCAAACTGGCTTCAGTGTAAATCCCAGTTGGAAGTCCAGAGGTAGGGTGGGCTCTAGGGCTAATTGGTTTTGTGGCACAATAATGTCTTCAGGGCCCCAGTTTTCTGTCTCCCCCTTTAGTCATTGGCCGGCTACATCCTCAGATTAATAAGATGGCTGCAGCAGTTTCAGGAGTTGTACCCAGATCCAGCAGTGTCCAGAGAAAGAAAATTATTTTTCTTGTAGCTGTATAAGAATATGGAAACTTTGCCTAGAAACTCCGGCAGACTTACCTCCTGGGTTGTATGCCTTTTTTTGAAAGACTCACTAGGAAGGGAAATGGAATTACATTTAGACCAATTAAGCACACGCCTGGAACTGAGCGCTTTCCCTGAGAACATGCCTAAAGGGATGGGTGTGCAAAGCGGTTCTGGACAAAATTAGCTTCTGTTAGAAAGGAAGAAGGGGAGAGTGGAGGCTGGGTAGGTAACTCTGACCCTAATTTGGTATTTGACTTAAAATTTAAGATATTATCTATTGACTTTCTGTTAAGGTAGATGAATATTTAACTTTAAACCACCTGTTTTACACTTCTTCTCCCATCTGTTCATTATAGTTTTATATATATATATTTTTTCTTTAAATGTATTATGTTTAATGATGATTATGTAAGTCTTGTTCACCATGGAGGAAAATTGTATACTATGATTACATTTCCCTCCTTCTATAATTTTGTTTTTCCTGTTTTGTTTTCCTCGTATAATTCTGTTGTGTTTTGTTTTCTAGGTACTAGTGACTGAGTTTTCCTGTACCTTCTAATAGCCTCTCCATATAGTTTTGCACAAATATCAGATAATTAGTTGTCCTGTTCCTCATTCTCACTCACCCCCACCCCCTCCCTTAAGAATGTTCTCAAGGGGCCGTCCATCAAACTACTCCTGTATGGAATTCTTTTTTTTTTTTTTTAAATTTTTATTGGAGTATAGTTGAGTTACAATGTTGTGTTAGTTTCTGCTGTACAGCATAGTGAATCAGTTATACATATACACACATCTACTCTTTTAGATTCTTTTCCCATGTAGGTCATTACAGAGTATTGAGAAAAGTTCCCTGTGGTATACAGTTGGTCCTTATTAGTCTGTATGGAATTCTTGCTCTCTAGGTCTAATAGGGTTCCTTTGTGTATTTCCAACAGGTTTGGGTCTCCGGTTTCCTAGTTCTCTGAACTTTATCTTTCCTGCCTTTATCTTTCTTTTTGCCAGAGCACAACTTTCAGTACTTCCTGAGAAAGGGTGCAAGAGAGGTTAATTTTTTGAGACATCATCTGAAAATACCTTTAATCTGCTTTCTCTCACGAGTAAAAGTTTTGACTGGGTACAGAATTGCAGTTGGAATATAATTTTTACTGAGAACTCTGAATGGATTTCTTCATGGTTTTTTAGCTTCTATAGCAGATATAATTTGTATTCTGGGTTCCATTGGAAAAGTTAGAGAACATAATGCACTCTCATGTATCCATCACCCAACTTCAACATTGATCAACTCATGGCCGTTTTTTAATTTATTTATTTTTGGCTGTGTTGGGTCTTTGTTGCTGTGCATGGGCTTTCTCTAGTTGCGGTGAGCGGGGGCTTCTCTTCATTGAGGTGCGCGGGCTTCTCATTGCAGTGGCTTCTCTTGTTGCAGAGCACGGGCTCTAGGCGCACGGGCTTCAGTAGTTGTGGCACGTGGGCTCAGTAGTTGTGGCACGTGGGCTCTAAAGTGCAGACTCAGTAGTTGTGGCACAAGGGCTTAGTTGCTCTGTGGCAAGAGGGATCTTCTCGGACCAGGGCTCTAACCTGTGTCCCCTGCATTGGCAGGCAGATTCTTAACCACTGCGCCATCAGGGAAGCCCTCATGGCCACTTTAAAAAAATTCATAATCCTATCTACCCCTCTTCCCTTTGATTTTATACAAGCAAACCCAGATATATAATTTCACTCTTGAATATTTCAGTATGTATCTCTAAAAGATAAGGACTAGTTTCTAAACCATAACCCCAGTAGCATTATCGTACCTTTAAAAGATTAACAGTAATTCTTCAAATATCCAGTTAAAGTTCAAGTTACCTCGATTGTCTCATAATTATATTTTTAAACAGTTCATTCAAATGAGGATGTAGGTAAGGTCCATAAATTGTCATTGATTGACAAATCTCTTAAGTCTCTTAATCTATTGGTGGTTTTTTTCCCCCTGAGTTTTATTTGTTAAAGAAAGTGTATCATCTGTCTTGTAGTGTTCTACAGCTTGGATGTTGTTGAATGAAACCCTGTGGTGTCATTGATGTGTTCCCCGTCCCTTGTAATGTATTTCCTGTACTTGGCAGTAAGATCTTGATAAAATTTTGGTTTTTTCTTCTTTTTCTCTGTTTTTTTTTTTTTTGAGAGGTGGTGAGTGGGGAGAATACTGCATGGGTGGTATGTTATCTTTAGGAGGCACAAAAATATCTGACTTTCTGTGATGTTAGTGGCTACTAAATATTAATATAGATCCATTAGTTTATTAGAAAATTTGATCCTTTTTATATGAACCCTCCCACTTCCTGGAAGTTTTAAGGATCTGATCTTCATCTGTGGTGTTCTGAAGTTTTGTAGTGTTACCTTGTCTATTTTCTATTTGTTTACTTTTTACGCTTATGGGGAGATATTTTTCAACTTTTACTTTCCATCAAGGTATTTTTTATGTTCTCTGCTCCTCCCCCCCCACTAGCATTTTGTTTTTACTTCATGGTTACATATATTCTTTTGCCTCTTCAAGCACGTTCATATTATGGTTAATTGCCTTTTTCCCCCTTTCATGGCACTGTCTCAGTTTCCTCTGTATTCCTGTTTTTCTGCTTGTTTTGATTTCTGCCTTTGAGTTTTGGCAGCTTTCCTCAAATACCTGGCCATCCCTGGGCTGGTGGCTTATATTTAGGAGTAAGTTACAGTAAAGCCGAAGGAAGCTCTTTGTGAGGTTGAGGCTTGTTCACTGAAGGCTTAGTGTGGTGCTCGAGGGACCCATGAATATGAGTAACCCTAGGGCTTTTACTCCAGGGCTCTTGGTGTCTCCTGATTGAAACTGTAAATCGCATGCCTGGGGGAGAGGGAACGTGTATTCCTGTTGCTGATGTTCTGCAAGCAGAACTGGAGAAGGGGACTAGAGTCCACAGTTCCGTGTAGAGACTCTTACCCAGTTCTGTTTTTCGTCTTCTGCCTCAAACCAGTTCTCTGTTGTGCTTGATCTTTCAACGTGTGGAGCCTCTTTGCATTTCCCCAGAGAGCGTGCATGCCTCTGGTCTATTTGGGGACATGATAGTTGCCAGCCTGTATAGGGTTTGGGCTGCAATTTGGGGTTTTACTACATTTACTTTATATACTTAATTGTTAAAACGAACTTAGGAAAGTTGCTGGTAAAATACAGATAACTTTTATTTCCTGAATCTTTTGAGAGAGAGTTGTTGACATGATGTCTCTTTGTTGAATATTGTAGTGCATGTTTCCTACAAAGAGACATTCTCTTTCCTGACAACAATACAACCATCAAAGGCAAGAATGTAACATTGATATATTACAGCTGTCTGATCCTTAAGCCTCCATTCAGGTTTCAGCGGTTGCCCCAGTGGTGTTCTTTATAGGAGAAGGATACAGTCAATCTAGGATCACTTAACACATTTTGTTGTCACGTCTCTTCAACTCTTGAGCTAGAATAGTCCCTCAACTGTTTTTTTCTTTTATGATATTGATATTTTTGAAGAATACAGGCCAGTTATTTTATAGAATCACTCTCAATGTGAGTTTGTCTGATGTTTCTTTGTATTAGATGTAGGTTAAGTATCTTTGCCAGGAGTATCATAGAAGTGATGCTATATTAATTTCAGTGCATTTTGTTAGATGGTGTATTATTGTTTTTCTGTTTGTGCTGTAAAAAAATTACCACAAATTTAGTGGTTTAAAAAACATACATTTATTATATTATAGTTCTGGAGTTCAGAAGTCCAAAATGCATCTCAACTGGGCTCAAATCAAGGTGTCAGTAGGGCTGCATTCCTTTTGGAGACTCTACAAAATAATGTTTTTCCTTGCCCTTTCCAGCTACTGGAGGCTGCCTGCATTTCTTGGCTTATGGCCCCCTTCTTCTCTTTTCAAAGCCAGCAGGTTTGGACCTCGTCCATCTCGTGCTGCCATCTCTCTCTCTCTCTTCTTCCCCCCAACCCTTTCACTCTTAAGGACCTTTGTGATTACATCGGGCCCACTGAGATAATTGAAGATAATCTCAATTTTAAAGTCATCTGATTGGCAACTTTAATTTCTTCTGCAAACATAATTCTCCTTTGCCATGTGTAAAGTAACACGTTCACAGGTTCTAAGGATGAGGGTGTGGACCAGTCTTGGGGCAGGGGCGTCGTTGTGCCTGTACTACAGGTGGCATATGATTTCAGTTTGTTCCTTATTGATGACGTTTACTTTGATCACTTGATTATGGTGGTGCCTTAAGGCTTCTCCATTTTAAAGTTACTTTTCCTCCCTCTTTGTAATAAATATTTTGTGTAGAGATACTTGGAGACTGTGTAAATATTCCATCAGTAATCAGGCTTCTAATTTATTCACTTGTTTTATATCACTATAAGTACCTGATTTTCTGTTTTATGCAGTGGGTTGTAATCCATTACTGTAATTATTTATTTTGATGCCTCAATTGTCCCAGATTTTGCTAGTAGAAGCCCCTTCAAGTTTGCTTCTATGTCCTTTTAGCATATCTCCATCATTTTTTGGAGCACTTTCCAGGCTTATCTTGAACTATTGTCTCAGTCTTGGAATTGGAATTGGCTATTTTTCCAAGGACCCCCACCCCCTTAAAAAATCCTTTATTTTGAAATAATTGTAGACTCACAGGAAGTTGCAAAAATAATATAAAGTCCCATGTACGCCCTTCATCCAGCTTCCTTCAGTGGAGTTTTGTGTAGCCCTACTACAGTATCAAAATCGGGAAATCTGATATATCTGGTACATTTCTGTTAACTGCACTACAGAACTACTGCATTTGCGTGTGTGTATAGTCTTTTGTAACTTATCTATTCCATGTATAGAGTTGTGTAGCTAGCCCCACAATCAAGATAACAGAGCTGTTCCATCACTTTAGAAGAACTCTTTTGCTACCTCTTTGTATTCCCAACACCCCCCTCCACCATTCTGTTTATTCTCCATGTCTGTAGTTTTGTCACTTCAATATGAATGGAATTACACAGTATTAACCTTTTGAGATCAATCTTTTTCACAAAGCATAACGCCTTGAGGTCCATTTGGTGTTGTGTATATCAATAGTTAATTCCTTCTTATTGCTGGGTAGTGTTCTATTGTATGGATGTACCAAGTTTGTTCAACCATTCACCTACTGAAGGACATTGGGATTGTTTCCAATATTTTGTATAATATTATGAATAAAACTGCTTTGAATGTTTGAGAACAGATTTTCATGTAAACATTGTTTTCTGTTTTTTTGGGGTAGAAGTTTAAGAGTGTGATTGCTGGGTCATGTGGTGAACACGTCTTTAGTTTTGTAAGCAATCACCGGACTATTTTCCATAGTGTCTGTACCACTTTATTGTTCTCACCAGCACTATGTGAGGGATCCACTTTCTCAGCATCCTCCCCACCATTTAGTGCTATCACTGTTTTTTATTTATAGCTGTTCTAATAGGTGTGGTGATACCCTGTTATGGTTTTAATTTGCATTTCTTTAATGACTAATGATGTTGAACATTTTTTCATTTGCTTGTTTGCCATCTGTATCTCCTCTTTGGTGATATATCTGTTCATGTCTTGCCCATTTTCTGATTGGATTTTTAAAGAAAAGTTTAACTGCTGAGTTTTGAGAGTTCTTTATGTATTCTAGATACAAGGTCTTTGTTGGATACGGTTCGAAAATACTTTCTCCCTGTCCATAGCTTGTTTTTTCATCCTCTTAAAAGAGTCTTTCAGAGCAAAAGGTTTGAATTTTGATGAAGTCCAGTTTATTAAATCTTTCCTTTATGGATCATGCATATGGTGTCAAGTGTGAGAGCTCTTTGCCTAGAGCTCTGGTTCTTTTTCATGGAGAATGGCATTAGAAACCAAAGCCTGAGCATTAGGTGTGCTTGTTGCTCTTAGGGTGTGGATCTTCTCCCGGTCTCAGTGGACATAGAGAATATGTGTGTGTCCTAAGCCTTTCCAGATTTCGGGGTACATTAACTATTTTCTTTGGTATCTCCAAGTGTAGACACTTATTCTGTGCCTTCCTTCATTCTCCTAAGTCTACTACCACTGTCTGTGTTTTATTTCATTATCTAAACATTGGTCCATTCTTTCTTTTATTATTATTATTTTTTGACTTCTATACTGATTTTATTTTCAGTGGAGCTTTGTGAGAGAATAATTGTAAATGCATGGACTATCCACTGTGTTGAATGTGTACTTGGTGAAGCTGTAGTGTTCCCTTTTCAGATCTTTTTTGTTGTCATTATTTTTCTTTTACACTTGTCAGCCTTACCTCCCTCCTACTATAGCTGCTTTCACCCTGATTGTGCTGTTTTGCCACAGCCTGTAATCATCCGTGATTCTCGTTTCCATGTAATGAAGACCAAGTTTATTAAAATATTCAGGTTCTCTTTATAGTTGGACCTCAGCTTACTTTTCCAGTCTTTTTATCTGCAACCCTACTGTATTTGCTCCACTCCAGAGCTATTCTAAGTAGCTTTCATTTCCCCACATGTGTTATGCTTTCTGCTCCTTTCCTCTCAGTTTTCCTTTGAGGCACATTGTCTGTGCTAGTTTTATAACATTTTCTATAGAGCACAGAGCTTGGCATATAGTGGGCACTTGATGCATTAAATACATAAACAAATGCTGCTTCCTCTAAAATAATAATACCACCCAAACATTTTATTGACCTATTATCATTTTCCAAATACTACCATACAGTATCTCATTTAATTCTCAAAGCAACTCTGTAAGTCATTATTCATCTTTTATAAATGATGCTGAGTGAAATGTCCAAGGTCATAACTGTAGGAGTTAAATTGCATTTAACAAATGTTTGTGTACGTATTTTGTGGCAGGCCCTGATTTAGATGCTCGAGACACTTGGGGAACAAAGCAGACAAATGTGCCCTTAATAGAACCAATATTAGAATGTTTTCCTTGTGGGGTGGGTTTTGGGTAAAGTTTTCCATAACCTTAGTTACTCATCTCAGATGTCATCTCTTTTAGTTTCTCCTAGCTCTTCTGGAAGGAGGCAGGAATTGGGTAGAAAGAATAGCTGTGTCTTCTGTGTTCTTGTTAGTTCCTTTTTGTGCACAGTTTTATTCTAAGTAGCATTTATAAAATCATTATTTGTATTTGGGGCCTTTGCTAGATTGAGCAGCTATGGACGGGGATTGTTTTTTTTCTGGTATCCGGGATGCCTGGCCCATAGTATATCTAATATTCTCAATAAGTGTTTGAACCCATTAATGTAAAGACTTATCCATGGTTGTCATTTACTGATAGCAGGTAACAATACTCTTCAGTACTCATTAATGCCTCTGTGTAAGGATACAAACCAGTTTAAAAAACTCCACTCTGTATCTTAGCCAGTAGGACATATTCTCAAAGAGATTATCTATAGGCAAGTTTTTTACTGAAGTTTAATAAACTATTTTGTTTGTGGGTATGTATACGTCTCTAGTCTGGAGATGGAGTCTTGACCCCGTTTTCTCCTCAGTTTTGAGCATCTCATAGGAGTCTTGAGTTGTTTGTTAAAGAAGTGTGCTGATACAATATAAGGTGTCAGAATTTACCCACCTTTCTCCAGTTCAAGAAGATAAATGATTTCAGATGTAGAGTGTTTACTTTCAAACATTTTCCAAACACATACATTGTAACTTTTCTTCCATGTTTGCTTGCATACAAAATGTTGAGGTTATCTATATTTATTTAATAACCATGTCAAATCTCAGTGGCTTAAAACAACCAAGACTCTTTCCTTTGCTCACAATTCTCCAATTCGGTCAGGCCTTGCCTCCATTCCACATGGTGTCTCCTGGGACTGGAAAGTTGGATTCCAGCACGTGTGGTCTCTGAGACATCTTCTTCCTTGTGACTTTTTCATCTGGTTACTGTGGGCTTTCTCACAGCATCGTCTTGGGGTAGTTGAACTTCGTACGTGGTGGTGGATTCCAGAGGTGGTGACTGGATTCTGGAGGTGCCAACAGCGGAAGCCACTGGGCCATCTTAAGACTTATGCCTGGAACTGGCATAATGTCATCTTCACCAGATTCTTTAGGCCAAAAGCAAGTCACAGGCCTGTCCAGATTCAAGCAGAGGAGACTGTACAAGGTGTGGACACTGGCAAGAGTGGTTTATTGGGACCACCAAGGAACATCCCACTACATGAACCAAGTATTTTTCTGAAGGGGAAAAAGGTGACTTTTCTGTTTTGTTTTTTTATTATCTAATCTGACCAGTTTATGCATTTTATAATGCACTGATGTGATTGTATTCCTTTTTGCTGTAACTACATTCAGATAGCTGTATAATATTAACATAATTTGTCTTATTCAGTTAAACTGTGGTTTGATAATTTTGGTAGGGTTTATAAATATAGATTTGGAGATTGGGTAGAAGAGATAATGAGTACTTTATGGCCTTCTCAGCTCCAAATTACACCTAAGTTAAAGTACCAAAGTACTAGATAAAAACCCTGAATATGTACTTTGTGAAATAAGTGATGTAAACCTCCTTTTGGGTCACATGTTACAGTCCATAAAATATCTCAAGTATTTCTCCAGTAATCCTGTGATTGTCCTTTGTACAGGAGAAAGAAGAAATAGATAATCATATCTCCTGTAATTGTAGCTCAAGACTTTTCTTTTTTGCCCCTGAACAGATCTCCTTAATGCTGGGAATGTGACAGTGTTCAGTGTTTCATTTCATTTAAATAGTTCTCATATTGAGGTCATCCTGTTACTGGGCTTGGGTGTAACAATGGAAATTTGTCCGAAACATTGTGGCTCATTGACCATATACATTGGAGTCCTCTGGAAAGCTTAAAAGAAATGCAGATTTTTGGGTCTACCCCCAGACTTAGCATATCCAAATGTCTGAGAAGGGGTCTGGGTGATGTGTAAAGTTTGAGGATCACATTATAAGGTCCTGTGACATGCATTCTCCATGGGGGAGGTGATACCACTCCCCAAGGGGGAGAGCTTGTTCTTGGGCGTGGAGGAGTGAAAAAGATCTTAGATATTACAGTAAGTCAGCCTTACCTGACAGAATCTTATTCCATAATATTTAATTTCACTCATTAAGGAGAAATTTAATTTAACTAAAGTTTTCTTCCTGGCGATGGGAACGAAGGAGAAGAGGTTGAGAAACATAGTTCTGTAAGGGCTACTCCTGCACAGCGCCTGCCCCACAGGGCTTGAGCCACCTCCCCCGTCCTGGAGAACCTTGGTGTGTGATCTGGGTAATTTGTTTAATACTGAGGTTTTACCTGCACTAATAGATTTTCTTCTAAAAATCCAGAGGGGGAAAGCATTTTACTCTATGGAGTTTTGCATCCAGGCAGATCGATCTTATCCTTATGGACAAAGCACTGTTAGAATGGACTCTGTTCTGGGATTTGGAAACCTTTTAGCTTTCTAGAAAAAGCTCTTCCTGTTCTTTAGCTTATTATCACATAGCTCACCAGGATCTCTTGTATGCCAGAGGAAAGGAGGCGTTCCTGTCTCTCCTGGGAGTGAGGCCTGTTCCCATGCCTCTGTCTCCTGTATGGTGCAGGCCCTGGGGGGGTCGGGGTGGGTGAGAAGGCAGGACCCCAGTGCCCCTGTTCTCTGGGAAGGAGTGTAGGCCGAATACTGTTACTTGGGTTTACTGACTTCTTTCTTTGCTTTGGACTGGGTACAAATGAAAATACTTTTTTGGGATGGGGGCTATTACAGGGCAGTAGCAGAAGTAGAAGAGATGTTTCTAATATATTACTTTCTATAAGGAAAAACTTCAGATTTTGATTTGAGTATTTCTGGGTCCTTCAGGGTAGTGTTAACGTCTTTGTACTTGTTTTCTGTGTAATTTATCCAGGCTCAGGAGGGTTAAAGGCGTAGTACAGCCGGGAAACGAAAGGCCTCTGTAAATCTGCATTCACCTGAAAACACATTGCTTGGCAACTGGCAGATGCTGGGGTAGATTATTTGTTGAATCAATGAATAAAATTAATCCAAAGGTTATTTTAAAAAATGCGGTTCTTTTTTCTATGATTTTAGAATCCAGGCTTAACATAATGTTAAAGGGAGAGTGACCTGGGAAGTTAGGAGTCCCAGGGTCCAGTGTTCTTCCTGCCATGTCTTTTAATCTCTAGACTTTCATAGATGATCTTTTAAGAGCCTTTCAGCATCCAACATTTTATTATCAGACACCTTAGAAACGTCCTCAGCTGATGTATTAAATAGTTGTTAGAGGGGATTAGTTCTAGTTGTCACGTACACAGTAGTGTATTAGGGTCCACGGTTAAGCTGCTGTAAGTGGGAGCCAGCACTTTGATGGCTCTGAGAACACAGAATCGTCTCGAGGAGGTGAATGGCCAGGTTGCTGGGGGTGCTGCCTCAGTGGGTCATCCAGAGACACGTTTCTTCCACCTTGATCATTCACAGTACCCTAGGGGACGGCCCTCATCTGTGTTGTCCTGGCCCCAACTCACAGGCAGGTGAAGAGACTGAAAAGTGTTCACTCCTTGTCTTAAAAGACCGTAAGTGTCACCCCACGCTGTTTTTTTCACATTCTGTCCATGAAAACTTAGTTGCATGGCCATACCTAGCTGCAAGGGAAGCTGGGAAGTGTAACCTAGCAGGGAAGTTGTGTGCTTGACTATATTTATGGAGGAAAGAGATGACTGTCTCTGCCACAGATAGTGTGGATGAAACCATTCAGCCTTCTTAGTAGCACCCTTTTGGGGGAAGCTTTTTACTTAATGTTTTTGTTTAGCAAAAATCTTACAATTAACACAAAGAGGAAGTAAATTATTTTGGCACTTGGATTAAAATGCTAAGTAGAGTATATCAAAAGGCAAGTTTTGAAATTAATTAGGAACATAAAACTAACCAGCTCTAACGGATCATACCTTTGTGTCCTCAGAGTACAAGCCAGGTAAAGAGTCGTTTAATCTTTGCTATATTCTGTGTTCCTAGAAACACCTAGGTGCACATTCAGTCACAAGTGACATCTCAGTTTTCCAGAGGAGTAGCCCATGGTTCACTTCGGTAAACTAGCCCAACAGAAGGAAGCTCCTTCTTAAATACCATCTGGCCTCTTGGGCTCTGAATTCTTGTTAATTTGTAAATTTGGCCATGTGTCACAATCGCCTGGGGCCCTTGTTCAAAATACAGGTTCAGGCCCTATCCTCTGGAGGTTCTGATGGTTATGTCTCTGAATCTGAATTTTTAACAAGCCCCTCAGGGTGACTCTGATGCAGCCGTCAGTGGTATGGGATGTCCACTGCTTTGGATAGTCTGCACCTCAGTTGCCTCACATATAAAAGTGCAAAATTATACCTACCTGGTTTCACAGGGTTCAGGGAGCATGACATGAGTTGTACTTGAAATTGTTTCATAAATTAAAAAGTATCATAAAAAATGTTAGGTGGCATTATAAGTTAAGTCCGTGCCAGGTATTGTGCTAATTTATTTGGTAAATAAAGTTAAGTGCTCATATCTCCCTTTAGAAGTAAGCTGGGAAATTACTGTGAGATAGAAATCTAGACTTCTTGATCCTTGCCTAATTGAACAGGGATTCTGGAAAAGTTATCTGCTCAGCATAACTACCAATAGCAGAACAAGCCAGATAATTTACATACTTTTGTTTTAACATAGTGATAAGATACTGTATATCGACTTGATGACTTCCGTTAAATACATTTTCATTGTCATCTCTGTGGGAAACTGTGCTCTGTACTTTGGCCTTGAATATGATATAGTCTCTGCCCATAAGGAAGTTACAACCTGGTAGAGAAGACAAGACTTATAAACAGATCACAATACCATTATTAAGAACATTTTCTTCTCAAGGGATGAATTCTACAACTGTTACAAGGCAGGTTCTGAATATGATATTCAGGTTCAGATGGGAGAGGTCACGTAAGGTGAAGAGCACAGCTTGAGACAGGAGGAGTGACTTCCCTTTTTCTTTCTACCCCAGAGGGACCAGCCTCTGTCAGGTACTAGGAGGACTCTTTTCTGTCCCCATTTGCAGTTGCCTGGACCTTGTAAGGCAAGTAACATGATAGAGAAGCTTGTGAAGGTTAAGGATACGTTTCCTTCTCTGAAGTAAAGGGAAGTGGAACTAAATGTGATAATGCAAACCATGTGCTAGGCACTAATGTATATCACCTTAATCAGTTCCAACAGTTCTGTGAGTTGAGAGAGGCCGTGTCCTTTAGTGGAAGGAGCCTGGGATTTTAAAGCCTAGAAGCAGTTGGTAATGTTGGAGCCAAATCTGGCTTATGCATCGATGTTCAAGTAAGTGGCTTCTTCCTGGTGAAGCAACTTGACAGGACACGTCAGACTGTTCCTTCCTTTCAGCATGTTAGGTTTGCCTTGGCTTTGACGAGGGCATGGCTGCTGCTTAACCCATTGAGATATTACGGATGGAGGTCTGGGGGTTCATTATTAAGCTGCAGAGTAAAGGAAGGGGAAGTGTGGTATAGCAAACATGCAGTGTATGGTAGTAGGGAATCTTGACAGGAAATACAAAGGCTGATTTATTTGATAATGTACCAAAAGTTGGGGATAAAGTAGTGAAAAACACAAATACAGTTTGTGCCCTCATGTCATTGACAGCCTAGGTTTGACATTTTAACATTTGCTGTTTGTGATAGAACATGTGAAAGCTTTCTTGAACTGTTACAGATTGGATAGCTCAGTATTGGGTTTCACTGAGCACGAAAGTGGTGGGGATTTTACACTCTTATGTTTTCCAGTGGTTATGTCTTTTTAAATCTTGAAGGAACTCACAAAAAAGCAGTAAGATTGCAGATCATTCCAAATGAGATGTTGACATAAATCAAGCGTACTTTTCCACATCCTTCAAGAATACAAATACAGATTGGAGCGTTTTTCATAGGTGACATTTGTAAATGTACATATTTTAAGAAGATTTGAAAATGTCTTTCTTACCTCTTTGTATTAGTTTCTTGGGGCTGCTGTAAAAAAAGTACCACAGACTTAGTGACTTAAAGCAATAGAAATTTATTCTGTCCTTGTTCTGGAGGCCAGGAGTCTAAAATCAGTACCACTGAAACAAGATGAAAGTGTCATCAGGCCCAGGGGGTCTCTAAGAGACAGTCTCTTCTCTGCCTCGCCTAGCTTCTGGCAGCTGCCAGCATTCTTTGACTTGTGGCTGCATCTCTCCGACCTCTGCCTCCATGGTCGCTCTGCCTTCTCCTCTTCTGCCGGTGTGTCGCGTGCCCTTCTACCTCTCTCATAGCACACTTGTAAAGGCATGTAGGACCCACCTGGATAATCTCCTCATCTCAGGATTCTTAACTACCTCATAATCACACCTGTAAAGACCTTTTTCTAACTGTGATAACATCCAGAGATTAGGATGTGCATATTTTTTGGAGGGTGACATTTTTTAGCTTACACTCCTATGCATTATTTGGAAGAGTAGGAAGTTTGCTTTTGAAATAGTAACTTTAAGATATTCGTAAGTATATTTCCAGTTACAGTAAAAATTCATGATGTATCTTACATCTTTTCAGCATTAGCTTGAGATTCAAATTTGGGATCCAAATTGGGAGGCATTGCCCCAAATTTTACCACCTCACATGTCATTTATAACAATGGTTTTGAGCTACTTGTCTCTAAATAGTGGAGGTTATTGTTCTTTTAGGACTAGCTCGAGTGAAAGTTGTAATTTTTATCAGGATTTATTAAAAATGAGTCTAAATTTAAGAAAATGATATAAATTATTGGTACTCATTTTAGCAATTTAGGAATTTTAATGACTGTGAGAAGGTGCGATTGCAGGAGGATAATGAAAAATATACTATGATTATACTTTTCCTGAAATTGCTTGGTTCTATCAAACTTGAAAATGTGTTACAGTTGGACTTCTTGTTTTTTATTATGCTATACCTTATTTTAGCGAATTTTGGACTGATCATTTTGAATAAGGTATGAACACATAGTAAACAGTGTTGTTTTAAAAAGAAAAGATGGTTACACTTAGAATGGAAGGTACCAATGGAGGGGTTTTGCAGTCCTGAGCCAGTCATGAACATAAATGTATGTGTGTGTATTAATTTTAATACCTGGTTCTTCCTTGAACGTGCCTAATTTTTTTTTGTCACCCTTAAAAAAAAAACAGACTCTTTTCTCTAATATCTTAAGATACATATTTGGAAGTTCTTTTCAGATAGTTCTATTATTTCTAGTTCCTTGGGTATGAAGTTTGGTTGTTTACCCACTGAGTTTCTCTTGTGATGGAGGGTTTCTTTGTGTGTTTGTAATTACTTTGTATGAGCTCTTCTTCACAGGAACTTCTGAAGGTGTTCTGTGTATGAACTTCGAGGGAAGTTCATATCTGTGTTTAAATATTTAGAGTCAGTGACACTTTGCACTTCCCATTCCCTGTTTCCCAAGTGTAATAACGGTGAACACTATCAAGCTGTTTACCTGCTTGGTGCAGTTGTTGCCATATTTTTTCCTCCTACATGTGTTACTCCTATGTATGTTACAATTTTATGATTTTAGCTTTAAGCACATTTTAAGCTCCAATTTATGATTAATTTTTGTTTTAAACAATAATCTTTTAATTTAATTACAAGAAAATAATCATTTATGAAAATATACCTACTTATTTACCATTTCTGGCACTCTTCATTCCTTGCATAGATTTGTGTTTCTATCCAGTATAATTTCCCCTCAGTCTGAAGAACATTCTTTAGTGGTTTTTGTAGTGCAGGTATGCTGGTAAAAAATTCTGTCTTTATTTCACCTTTGGGCTTGAAGGTTATTTTAACTGGGTATAGAATTCCAGATTGATAGTTGTTGTCATTGAGCATATTAATGGTGGTGTTCCACTGTCTTCTGGCTTCCTTGTGTCTGGTAAGACGTTAGTGATAGTTACTATTTTGTTCTTTTCTCTGTGTATACTGTCTTTTTTCTCTCTGACTGCTTTCAAGATTTCTCTCTTTATCTTTGGTTTTAAGCTGTTTGCCTATGATGTGCCTGGGTGTGGTTATAATTTGAGAGGGTTTTTTTAGCCATGATTTCTTCAAATATTTTTCTACTGTTTTCTCACTGTCTTCTGTGATTTTATAATTTCCTTTTTTTTTGTAGTTTCAATTTTTCTGCTGAGATACTCTGTTCATTCACACATTAAAGAGCAAATTGTTCCTTAAAGTTTTTGAATGCATTTTCTTCTAATACTTTGTATAAAATATCTGCTTTAAAGTTGTTGTCTGCTGTATCTAACATCTTGTGCAACCTGGGGTTGGTGTTCTATTGACTCTTTTTTCCCTTTGACTGTGGATCACATTTTTCTGTTTCTTGTTTACTGAATTTTGATTGAATACTGTTTTTTCCTTCTTGAGAATGTTTGTTCTACAAAGCTGGTTGGTCACCTCGAATTTATTTATGTTTGGTTTTGTATTTTATTACTCAAGATTTATAGAACGCTCAAGGTGACGCCTGGCCCCTCTAATATGGCGGGACATGACTTCCAAACTGGGTCTTCCTGTGGCTCTTGCCTGGGTTTGGTTTTAGACATTATTCGTTTTGGTCTGCAGAAGGCTATACTCTAAAAGTGTGGTCCTTAGTCTTGAAAGGGGGAAAGGATGTTAAGGTGTGTATTAGTAAGGGTTCTCCAGAGAAACAGACCCAGTAGGAGGTATATGATTTAGTGTAAGAAATTGGCTCGTGTGGTTATGGAGGCTGAGAAGTCCCCACATCTGCACTTTGCAAGTTGGAGACCCAGAGAGCTGATGGTGTAGTTCTGGTCGGAGTCTGAAGCCTGAGAACCGTAAGAGCTGATGGTTTAAGTTCTAGTCTGAAAACCAGCAGGCTCAAGATTCAAGAGCTGCTGTTTCAGTTTGAGTCCAAAGGCAGGGAAAAGGTTGAAGTCTCAGCTCAAAGCAGTCAGACAGGAGTTCTCTCTTACCTGTGGAAGGGTCAGCCTTTTTATTCTACTCCGGCCCTCAACCAACTGGATGAGGACCACCCGTATTAGGGAGGGCAGTCAGTCTATGGATTGGAATGTTAATCTCATCCAGAAACACCCTCACAGACACACCCAGAATAATGTTTGATCTATTGTCTGGGCAGCCCATGGCTCAGTCAAGTTGACACAGTAAACCTCTGTTAAAGAGATCTCTCCACTGTGGCTGGGCAAAGACTCCAAAATTTCCCATTCTCTTTCATTTCTGTTCTGCTCTCAACCTCTTAGCAGTCACTCTGCACTAAGCTTGTCTTATCCTTGCCCCATGTACGTTCTGGTCTTCTTGGGACCCCTCTACAGACTTTTGGAGACCCCTTTCTGCATAGCTCTCCTCTCTCTGTTGCTCTGTCCCCCAAAGATTCCAGGTGCTTCAGCTGTTTGGAACTCTTAATCTTTACTTTCACATCTCAGTAGGACCCCCATGCTTTGCTTGGATTCTAGCTCCCTCCACCATGTTGGGAAGTTGTCCCCAGAGAACCTGGGCAAGAAAATAGGGTCAGTGGAGGAGACAATTTTCTTTAAAAATTTGGTTTCCCTGATTATATTTCATGGAGTAGGCAGACTTTTAAATAATGTTGTAGTGATGTGGACCTTTGGATGAAGGTCAGGCCAAAGGGGTGGACTCTAGAGTAAATTGTACCCCACTTCCCACTTAGTGTTGGAACCATAGCCAAGGCAGATGCCATGGGTTGCAAGCTCTGCAGATGCAATGACTAGGGGCTGTCACTCATGAAACAGCTCTCCCATTAATGGATGCCTTCGTTCTTTCCTTCATTTGCCACTTGTTCTCCTGTAACATTCTTCTTACTCTTAGTCCTATTTTCTTTAACTACAGGGAGCGAGTCAAAGTCAGTTCATTCCATCCTTGAGACTTGCTAAATTATTTGGAAATGTCTAGTCACTGGTCCTTTAATCGTTCATTGTCTTGGCCGAACGTCCTTGGTACTTCCAGATCCCCAACTCACCTAATTACTTTCTCAGAAGTTCTGAATTTTCACTGCCTCTCTTACGTAGATCTAGAAATTGAAAGAATTGTGAGCTTCAGAAGCCTTACCCATACTAAGACTACAAATCCAGATCTCACCTGTCAAATTCTTGGAAAGATTTTTCTGATACTCCCTCTTCCTCAAATCTAAATTGGTTCTTCTCGTTAATTTTCTCTTTTAGCAATGTGTACTTCCCCCTCATAATCGTGAGCATGGTTTGTAGTTATATATTAGTGTGATTTTGCCTGTCTCCCACGTTGGACTGTGAGTTCCCTGAGGGCAGACACAGTGGCAGTAAATCTCACCCGTGTGTCTCCAGTTACTCAGCACATATTTGTTGAAGAAATGAATGATAGATTTGAAACTCTCATCATGTCATGACATCATCTGATTTTTAGGATATTATTTGTGTGTATGCAGTTATTTAAAATTATTTTTCGGTTGTTTCAATAGGCGTAAGTGATGGCACTTCTGAATTGTATACAGAAGTATGTATGGTTGTCCCTCTTGCGACTTTCTGTCCACTCCTGTCCATTCCTACCCAACCACCTTCTCAGTCCCATTGTCCTAACGACAGATACTGCTGTTCAAGGTTTGCAGTTATCTTTCTGGACATTCTCCTGTGTATTTCCATTTATATGAAAAGAAACATAAGTATGCTTATGTTGTTGTTGTACAGATATATGTTTGCCCATATTTCTTTGTAGCAATGCAGTTTGAAGCTCAATTAAAATGGCAATTAAGTATTATTTTGCTATTATCATTGGTTTGATAATCAGATCTTTTCTGATCTGTTTATTTTACTTTCACATACTCTTTAAGTAAGGCACATAACCTCTAGACCTGAGTTTCCACATCTACTAAAGGATTGATTTGAATTAAATGAAATTGAAGACCTCTTGCTCTCAATCTGATACTAAATTCAGTGTTATTGTATAATCCATATGTATTAGCTACCACAAAAAACATGTTATTCTTTGTAATATTGAAAAAACAGGAAGATCAAACATCAATTATGACTTTGGGTAGCAAGAGGAAATTTTGGGGCAAGTTGTTAAAATGTTCAATTTTTTTTTTCTCCAAGAGTGGCTAGAGAACGTTAGCTGCTAAAACTAGTAGTGGGATCTGTCTGTCTTGTGGACTTTGGCACTAGGAAGTTTGTGCTTTGTTGATCCCTCAGAGCTAACTGATGACACCCTAAAAGGAATTTCACCCCAATTCCCTGAATTTTCACATCACAGCTGTATATTTATTAACACAATAAATGTCCCTGTGAAAAATTTTATAGGAATCAAAGTTTACATAGGTAAATCTTGGTTAGTTATTTATATAAAGCATTTTATGTAAAATAGTTTCCCAAGCAATTTTAACCCCTATCTCCTCTCACAAAAGAGAAACAAACAAAAGAATAAAAAAAAGCAAATTTTGCTTAGTCATGGTTTGTTTTTAAGTTCTCTGTCATAGAATATCAAATCTTTAAATTTCTTTTAGTTAGCTGCTTTTGTCAAGTATCTCACTTATTTTATAGTTTAAAGAATTGTATTTCTAATACTTCTTTCATATATCACCACTTCTATTTAAAATTTTTTTTTAATTATGGAAAACTTGAAACATACATAAAAGTAGAGAATATAATGAACCCTCATGTCCCTGTCCTCCTGCTTCCACAGTTGTCACTATTTTGCCCACCTGGTTTGCTAACATTTTCAATATAAATAATACCACATTTAAAAATATTCTCTTTAGAAAAGAGGCTTGGTGTTTAAGAGGAAAAAAAAACAAACTCAAAACAAGAAACAAAAACTGTGCCCAAGCTTTATCTGATTATGGCTATTTATAGAGAATTGATAATTATATAAAATATTTTTTTAGTTCATATACCATTCTCTGTATCAGAAATACTCAGTTTTGTGCCTTTCACATTGAAATGAATTAGCAAAGTCATTTGTTCCATCATTAGATTGCAGGTATGACTTAACTGTGCTTATAATCTTGTCTTAAATATTTAAAAAATTTAACTCATTTGTTTCAACAAAGCAACCAAAAGCAGATATTTTTTTGGAGATGATGTAGTTTGATGATACTGGTTTCCTTTCCCTCCTGTATTGAGAGTCAGCTATAGTTGAGGAAGCTGGCCATCTGGAGGGTGAGTTGAACAGGCTGTTCTCACTTTCTGGGGCTAGGTGCTGTCAAGCATATAGTTAGCTACAGTTGAAGGCAGAGTGGGGTTAGGGCCCTGCTGTGGCAGGGTTGAGGGGAAGTGGTGTCTACTGTAGAGGTTGCTGGTGGGAGACTTTCTGGAGGAGAAGGCATTGGTGTTGACAGGCAGAAAAGGAAGGAAGGCTCATGGAGTCTGAGCAAAAAAGTGATGTTGGGGGAATGATCTTTGTCCCTCGTGGCTAGAGTGTAGATTTGGGGAAAGCATATAGTAGGAAATAAGACTGGAAAGGTGGAGATAATAATGACAGTATAAAATATGACAGTATGAAGAAGTGAACAGGTAATGAGCATTTACCGGGCAGTGCTTTAAATGCTTTACATGCGCTATGTCATCGATAGCAGCACTATTTTATGGGGTAATCTTCACTTTGTAAATGAGGGCACTTAGTCAACTAGGAGTTTAGAACTTTGCGTGAGGCCACCTAGTAAGTTGTGGAGCCAGGAGTTAAACTAGGGCAGGCTGACTCCGGAGCCTGACGGCTTTGGGCCTTGAACACCAGGTTGAGCAGCACAAAGCACTTTTTGGGGGTCCTACCATGGACAGTGACCTAGCAGTATATTAACTGAGTTTTAAAAGCAGAGATCTTTTTTTTTTTAGCCGTACGTGGGCCTCTCACTGTTGTGGCCTCTCCCGTTGCGGAGCACAGGCTCCGGACGCGCAGGCTCAGCGGCCATGGCTCAAGGGCCCAGCCACTCCGCAGCATGTGGGATCTTCCCGGACTGGGGCACGAACCCATGTCCCCTGCATCGGCAGGCGGACTCTCAACCACTGGACCACCAGGGAAGCCCGCAAATATCTTTAATAGTTTATTTTCATGAGCGTTTCACCTTTACTGGAGTTTTAAACATTGGAGGTACTTAAAGGTTGTTTCATAGTTGTGGCTTTAGCTAGATTCCATGTCAACTTTTATGTTGGCTGAATTTCTTGGACCATTTTTTCCTGATTATAAAACATGTGCATAGGGCTTCCCTGGTGGTGCAGTGGTTGAGAGTCCGCCTGCCGATGCAGGGGACACGGGTTCGTGCCCCGGTCCAGGAAGATCCCACATGTCGCGGAGCGTCTGGGCCCGTGAGCCATGGTCGCTGAGCCTGCGCGTCCGGAGCCTGTGCTCCGCAACGGGAGAGGCCACAACAGTGAGAGGCCTGTGTACCGCAAAAAACAAACAAACATGTGCATATTTATAAAAGTTGTGATGCACTGAAAAGTGTAAAGAAGACAGTAAAAACCGTCCAGTCTTTTATTAGCCAAAGACATTCAATATTAATAGTTTATGTATTTTCTTCCAGAGTTTTTTCTATTCTTTTTTTTGTTTTTAACTTTCCTGAGACTGCGCTTTGATGAAGATTTTGAGTTCTTTCTGATAAAATATAATGCATGCCTTTTCCCCTCATGTAATATAATTGTTTTAAGAACTTAAATGATTACATAATATTTTATCATGTGAATGTACAATAATCTTTGTCCTCTTTTCTTTTGAAAGTGTTGTTGAACATTTTTATTGTTTCTGATTTTTATTTTTGATGATGTACTTTTGTATATAAATTTTGTATTTTTCATCATGAAATGTATTTCTAAAAGAGGTTGAATGTGAAGCAAAATAGACTACAAGCAGAATGTGAATCAGTGTTACATGAAGAAAATTGTATGGGAATAATACTTACTTTTGCTGAAGCTCATGTTCAAGTATACCATGTATAGATTTGAAGATTATAAATTGAGAAATAAAGCATAAGATTCGAGCAAGAAAAATGGACTGGGACTGGCTAATTAAATTTGAGAAGAGAGGTTGAGTGTCTTGATGTTCAGCTGGAGAAGAAGCTGAGGAATAAGTCTCTGTGCATCTGAAGCGTGTTTTGTAGGCTTTGTATAGTTATTTTCTGTTTCTTCAGAGTGCATAAAAAAACATGAACGTAAGTTAGTATGGAGGAATTTAGCATACAGTTTGATTCAGGATTGAAAATTCTCGGTATAGTTTATCATGAGAATTATTCTTGGAGATGGGTAGATTTTCACTATAAATTTAGGATTTTATTCTGCATAAGGAGGAAGGGGTGCTTAAGATGGCGATTTAAAGGTATAACTAGACCTTTATTTCTAAGATTTATTTTAATATTAGTTCTAGTTTTCTTACCTGTTGTGTGTTTCTTTTTGGATATTTCCACATAAGAGCAGCATTACTATGTTAAAAGTTTGCAGTTTTGATTGAAAGGACAAACCAGAAGAAGAAACAAACAAATAAAACTCCACACAGGCAGCTAGCAAAATAGCATGCCCGTGTATGTAACTGATTTGCATGACTGTGAATGAGAGGTCCCCAAAGTTGAACATCCAGTCTAGTGAGGCCAGCGGAATTTGAAATATAGGTTGGGAAATGTTGACATTAACACATCAGTCATATGTGTTAGGATTGTGACAGTATGGCTGCTGATACCCCATGCCAGTCATTTATACAGAATTGCCATTGATCAAGAAAATCCTAGTTTAAGATTTTAAGGTTTAAGATTCTAGGTTTAAGATTTCGTTTCATTACAAAATGCCCATTCATTTTAGAAACTTTAAAAAATACTGAAGATAAGAATAACAATTTCCTGCAGTTCCTCTCTCTGGAGATAAGTATTTGCATTTTGTGTATAACCTGTCTTTTTTTTTTTTTTTCTCTGCACACAGTTACTGTCTCCTTTTTAAAAATGAATATATTTGCATACTGCTTTATAGCCCACTTTTTCTATATAAGACAGTATTTTCCATGTTGTTATTCTATCATTCTAACGTGCTTATTGAACATCTCCTAGGCTATAATAGAAATATGAGATTGAGATTCACCAAATAGTAGATACTATCATTTGAGTAAGAATATAACATAAATAATTACTAAAATATAGTGGTCGATAAGTAAATGCAAGTTCAGAGGAGAGATTGGAGTGGCTTTAAGCTGGATGAGGGAGAATTAAGGTGGTCTTGAAGAGTGGATAGGATTTAGGTAAAGAAAGGGCAAGTTTTAGGAAGGGGGAATGATTTGAGCATTGATGCAGAAGGAGGTTAAGTGGCATTTTATAGAATGCCATGCTGAGCTCTGAGTTCAGGGCGATAAGATTTGATCTAATGTTCCTAAGTTACAGAGGGGTTAAATCCAGGTTGAAAGTCTGTGCTTCAGGGATGTATGCGTGGCAGCTAAAGGTGTGATGAAATGGGACAAGGGATGAGCTGTCTTTAAGTAAAACAGTTCCCAAATCGGCTGTGCTCAAGAATAACCTGGAAGTTCTTGTTTAAAAACAACCAGATTCTTGAGTCCTTCTCCACGCTTCCTGAATCAGGATCTTTTGGGGTGGAGTCTGCAGTCTAGTTTTGGCAACCTCCTGTACTGTTTCTGACATACTGTCTGGCCTAGGAGATGCTTAGTTTAGGAGGCCTCTGTAATATGTGTGAAATAGGGACTGATATAAGGACATGGACCAGGGTGATAACAGTAGGCGTGGACGAGAATGGAAAGGCATGAGGCATTTTGAAAATCGATAGAATTTAGTGAGACTGTTTAGAGTAGCTAAAGAAGTCAGCAGTTACTAGCATGGTTGTGGTGTCGGGGGCACGTGTAGAGATGGCAGTGTGAGCTGTGTAAGGAAGGGATGAAGATGCCTTTTAGGCATAGTGAGTTGAGGTAGTAATGTGGCACTGCATGCAGCATCCAGCAGCTGTTGGACTAGATACTGAGTGAGCGGTCAGGGTAGAGAAGAGAGTCTGGAATTATTAGTTCAGAGTAAATCTTTGAAGTACTTCTTTTAGAGGGAAAGATGTATAGAAGAATGAGTTGGAGGGGCCAGACGATGGAACTGGAGAGTAACACCTGAGTTTGGAGCCAAAGGTGAAAGAGACATGGAGGATGATTGGTACCCTGAAATACAAGGTCACACATTTTAAGAATTTTTTAGGAGGTAGCATTTCTCTAAGTTCCACAAAAGTCTAGCAGGGAAAATAAGTGCAACTAAACTCATTTTACTACTCTTAGTAATAGGCTTATTGGAAGAAAATGTAAGCTGTTAATAATAGTGTGTGTTTTTTTATTATTTCTGGATCTTGTTGTTTTTCTGTATTTTTGAAATTCAAGGATAATTAAAAAACAGTGGTTCATAAGATTATATATAATTATATGTATTAAAGTACACATAATCAACTAAGTATATGTGTGCATGTACTTATGTAAATTAATTACATATAATGTATACTTTATAAATAAAATTGTGTGTATATAAAATACTTTAGAAACGCACACATACATATAAATACTTTAGACCATTCTATTTAGAAAAGTCGGTACTATCAGAAAGGAAAGAGTGAGCAGTTTTTTTATTGCATTTCTTAGAAACTAGTTATGAGAAGGGGTCGCAGACTATTATTGATTGAACATATTCTTCCTAAGTGTCTTCTGTCTGATAGATATGCTTTGTTTCTGGAATACATGCATGCATGAGATCACCCCAGATGTCAGGTTAGGGAGGGAAATGTAACGGGGGATGACACTGAGCGCTGGGTCTCAACCTTGTTTGATTCTCAAAGCACCTAGAGGTCGTTGGGCCACCCCTTTTTAATTCCTCTTATGAGCAGGATCGATTTGAGTAATAGAAAGTTTGAGTATGTTATGTGTAAGTGATGTGAAGCAAGCGCATCAGCAGAAGAGATTGAAAAAATTTGTTTTGTTCATATTACTTTGCTTTTAATTCCTATTTACAAAGGATTCCTGTACCCAGTTCCAGCATGTGAGGGTGTGTGTGTGTGTGTGTGTGTGTGTGTGTGTGTGTGTGTGTGTGTGTGTGTGTGTGTGTGTGTATGTTTTTCACGGGGGAGGGGCTTTTTCACACCAAGCAGTTCTCAGATGGCAGTGGGGTGTCTGAGAATTCAGCCCAATTCTCACACTGTCTACCTGGTAAAGGGCTCAGTCCTGTAAGACCCTCCACTTCTGACACCAAGCACAAGCCCAGGTTGTTACCTGGGCGTCTGACTGGCTACAAACTGGAGGTTCCTGTGACCTCCTCCTTAGGTTTGATTCATTTCCTAGAATAGTTCACAGAACTCACTTTTCTTATTTTGGCCGCGCCTCGAAGCTTGTGAGATCTTAGTTCCCCAACCAGGGATCGAACCTGGGCCCTGGCAGCGAAAACGCCGAGTCCTGACCACTGGACTGCCAGGGAATTTCTCAACACAAGAATTTGTGTGGATTGGATGTGGGGTAAGCAATAGCAAAGAGGTCCTAGATGATATTAGGGTTTTAGTTTGGGAGATTGGGGTGTAGTGATACCCGTTAACCAAAACTGAGAGTACAGGAAGGAGAAGTGGATTTTTTTCCTGTCCTGCCTGGTCATTCCTCGTCTTTTTTGATCAAGAGAGAAGAGTGGGGAAATGACAAATTCAGTTTAATGTGGGACCTGAGATCAGCGGCTTTGGAGTCTGTTTGGTTAGATTTGAATCTTATCTCTCTACAATTCGTCCTGTGTGACTTGGGGCAACTTCACCTCTCTGGGTCTTAGTTTCCTCACCTGTAAAACGGGTAATAGTGCTACTTAACTTATGTAATTATTTATGAGAATTAAGTGAATTAAAGGAAAATGTTTATTTGTACATTAAATATAAGATACCTCATATGCAGTTATAAGTGGGAAACAAAATCAAGCTCGTTCACTGGACTCTCAGAAATGTGGGCCTGAACCTTAAAGGAGAGAGGTGGGCTAGAGGCAAGTTGGTATTTTCAGTCTGCTTAATTCCACATATAACTAAGATAGTACTTAATGTTGCCTTTCAACCAAATCTTAGAAGTGAGCCTTCTGGAACTTAGGTCTGCTTATGACAGGGATATGTCCTAGTATCTACTTTATATAGTAGTAGTCACTCTCCAGTAGTGGAAGTTAGGTTCCTGAAAAGTGCTGTGGTCTGAATATTAATGTTTGAGGAACTTGGAGTATAAGAGAATACATGCAGATAGGTTGATAGACTTGAAGGTTGAAATAAACCTGTGAAAATCATTGTTTTCACACTCACTAAAGGAGACAAAGGATGGCAAGCAAAATAAAGTATCACTGGTAGTTTATATGTTTTTTTAAAAAATAAATTATTTATTTATCTTGGTTGTGTTGGGTCTTTGTTGCTGTGCACGGGCTTTCTCTAGTTTTGGCGAGCGGGGACTACTCTTCATTGCGGCGCGTGGGCTTCTTGTTGCGGTGGCTTCTCTTGTTGTGGAGCACGCGCTCTAGGCGTGTGGGCTCTAGAGCGCAGGCTCAGTAGTTGTGGTGCACGGGCTTAGTTGCTCCGTGGCATGTGGGATCTTCCCGGACCAGGGATCGAACCCGTGTCCCCTGCATTGGCAGGCGGAGTCTTAACCACTGCGCCACCAGGGAAGTCTCTGTATGTTTTAAATTAGTGGCAGGGTACCGTACTTTTATTTGGTCATAGCTTACTCCTAGAAACTTTGCAGTCTCTGCCCACCAGTCTTAAAAAAGATATTTGTCAATGCGTTATGTGTTGTAACAGGTAATATGCCTATGAGTTATTTCCCTCCTGTTTTCCTGTATTTATTGCCATATACGAATACTCAGTGCCTAATTTTGTCTCAGTTTAGCCCAGATATAGTCCTGGAGAGGCCAGGTAACTTGGTGCTTGAGGTAGCAAAAATTGGGACAATATTTATTTAATCCACTCAGCTCTGTCTTCTTGAACCTTTTCTCTGGTGCTCACTCAGGGTTGTGTTAGTTCTTTATGTACAGTTTCATGAGAAATCACATCCTTCTTCCCCTTAAACCCATGTATCAGCTACTTCCACTTCCACCGTGCCATTGGAGTCATATATTCCAAGACCCAGGTTTTCAGTCCTTCATGTTCTTTTTATCTTGCCTGAGGCTTTAGTGCAAAAATAACTTATCTGCTGTTGGTTTTTACACTCTTTTCATCTTGTCTCCTTAATTCTTTTGTTTTTTTTTTTTTTTGGTAAAGGGAATATAGAACGAACTGTTACATGCTATAATCAGAATTTCTCTGCTAGGCTGACTTTGCAGGAGAGTTACTTTTCCATTCCCCTAAAGTGAAATACTTTATACAAATTAATTTACTGCTTATGAGCTTTATTTCATGTTTGGTATGGTTGAGGCAGAAGAGTGGTGAGTCTAAAATCAGACTAAGTCACCTAGATTCTTGCAGGTTTGCAATTTTCTCCTAACCATTTCAATGATCCCTAATGAGAGGCATCTTGGAGTGGTGGAAAGTAGTGAACTTTGGTGTGGGACCAGAGTTCTCAAGCTGTGCCCATAGGCCAGGCAGGTTAATCTCTCTGACCCTTGATTTCCCCACTGTTGAAATAACAGTGCCTACTTGTACGGTGTGTGGTGTGTGTCAACGTCTGTGAAGTGTCTCAGCTGATGGTGTATAGCAAATGGCTTTTTCCCTGCACTTTTACTCATAATTTCGATTTGATATCATCATAATGCTTTTTGCCTTTTTACTTTTTTTTTTTTTAAGACTGTGACTATTTCCTAGGGATCCTGGGGGAAATCATAAATGTTCTTGGTTTTTAGGATTTCTCTTGAAAGCCCCAGTTAGTGAAAGGACTTTTTTCTGTGTATGCCATTTGATCATCTTATTGGGAATTAGAGTTATAGATTTTTTATTTTCCTTGTGTGTTAGGTATCAGAACATTTCCCCCATGACTCCTTTGGCTATTATAATTCTTGAAAATCTATTTCTAAAATTATTATCTGGAAAAAAGACATTTTCTTCTATCACTTCCTTGCTCTGTTAGTGTAAATGAGCAGAAGTTTATAAGGAAAGCTAATCACAGAGTATAATTTTAAGATAATCACATTGTAATTTGATCCATGGAATCAAATTTTAGGTCTTTCAAATTCGTTTTCATTTTTTTTTTAACATCTTCATTGGAGTATAATTGCTTTACAATGGTGTGTTAGTTTCTGCTTTATAACAAAGTGAATCAGCTGTACATATACATATATCCCCATATCTCCTCCCTCTTGCGCCTCCCTTCCATGCTCCCTATCCCACCCCTCTAGGTGGTCACGAAGCACGGAGCTGATCTCCCTGTGCTATGCGGCTGCTTCCCACTAGCTATCTGTTTTACATTTGGGAGTACATATAAGTCCATGCCACTCTCTCAACTTTGTTTTCAGTTTTGTAGCTTGTTATTTTTTTATTTTTTTGTAGCTTATTCTTAATTGGCATCTTCTGAACTATCAGAATTGTCGTTTTAAATCTCATTGTGCATTATATTTTATTTTTTCATGTGGGTTAAATTTTTAAAATTGTGAATATATGAGAATATATATTGATATAACACATAAAATTAAAAGGACATAAAAAAAACAACTGTATACTTGTACCCAGCTTAAGAAATAAAATAGTACCTACCAGTACTTCTGAAGCTTGTATCAGACTGAGTTTTTTCACTGGCTGCTTATGATACTTCCCTACTACTTTAGTTATTTTGGAACTAGATATAGGGCTTCCCTGTTAGCTCAGTTGTTAAGAAACCGCCAGCCAATGCAGGGGACATGGGTTCAAGCCCAGGTCCGGGAAGATCCCACATGCTGCGGAGCAGATAGGCCCGAGCGCCACAAATACTGAGCCTGAGCTCTAGAACCTGCGAGCCACAACTACTGAGCCCGCGTGCTACAACTACTGAAGCCCGCACGCCTAGAGCCTGGGCTCCGCAATAAGAGAAGCCACCACAACGAGAAGCCCGCGCACCACAGCGAAGAGTAGCCCCCGCTTGCCGCAACTAGAGAAAGCCCACGCACAGCAACAAAGACCCATCACAGTCAAAAATAAATAAATAAAATTATTTAAAAAAAAAACAAAACTAGATACAGTTTTTAGTTTTGCCTCAGTACAAAACATTGTGTCATTAGAGAATACATTAATACCTGCCATTTAGTTTAACTCTTCAGTTAATCTGGATTTGCCATATCATGCTAATGCATTCATTTCAATCATAGTTTTGCCACTCTAGTTTTTTTCAGATTTGTAGTAATTTTATAAATCTCAGCATGACAGTGCTTTTGATTAGGTGTCTCGACATCCTCCCACCCTCTCTCCCCTCCTCTCATCTCCCCCACCCCTCTTGAGAAAGAGAGACAGACACAAAGAGACCGAGTCTGATACCTTCCTGAGGATACCATGCACGTAAACTCAGCTTGTTGAAATTCTGTTATCCCTGCAGATGTGCTGTAGGTTAATTTTATGCAGTGATTTTCAGACAACTAAAAATTGGTTTGTAAGTTAACTTCAGAAACCACTTAAGCTCAGTTCCTAGATCGTTCATAGACCATTGTATTGCCTTGGGCAAAATGTGAGCTAAAACATACTGTAAAAGATTTTGAGGACTATGGGAGGTTCCTATGGTAAGGATAGTAGATGCTTTTTGTTGGCATCTAATTTTGCTCCATAATTTGTGAATGGCTCCATTTGTGGGGGGAAAGATAAAAAAATCACTGTAGGTTTTTCTCAGAAAAAAAGAAAAATATGACTGTCTGGATTTGTAAGCTTCTTTAGAAAGAAAATTGTATCTATAATTGCAAAGTACATTTGTTGTTCGCTGTTACTTACTTATTGTCATTAAAACTCACATCTATTTTTTGAAAAGTGACCAGCCTGAAGGATATATTGGAATAATCACTAGAATCTTTATTTAAAGTAATCTAAGGTCAAGACTTGAGGAGTTTATCATTTCTCAGTATATGATGGTTTAGTTGCTGCATATGTCAGCAGCAGATTTTGTAACTTACAGAAATTCTTTACCCTTTGCTAAAGGCTGCTCTTCAAATGAGTGTGATTAAATGGTTGATTTTTTTTCTAAAAGATGTCAGTTTTAGGGTGAGACCATTTTGATAATCCAGAGTCAGATGCATTATCCATTGTGCCACTGGCCGGCTCATCTTTTCCTATTGAAACCATTGAAGTTGGCAGGGTATAGGTAGCATTGTGACATCTTACAGGTGAAGAATGTGATGTCAAGAGCCTGAAGGATTTGAAAATGTGCAGTTCATGGCAAGAGATTTAAAAATTCACATTTTCCTTTACCATGGTTTATGCTAGAATTGTAAAGACTGACCATTTATGAGGGAAAAATTATTAGAAAACTATGTCTTTGAAGTAAAAAATCTTGAATCTTGATGATTCAAATATTATTTTTGCAAATAAAACTATTTTGATGCACTACTTTAATGTTCATCCATTTATCTGTCCATATCGCCTTTCCCCCAAGTTGGGTACTAATTGGTCACATGCCTAGGGTTTTCCTTGATACCACAGCAGCATCTAAGCTGGAAAAGTGGTTCTTCAGGAATGGAATCTGGAATCCAGGGAATGATTTCAGACACAGGTAGTTCCTAATTTACAAGTAATTCATACATGTAAACCCCTTCCCTGAGCTGCTCTTTCAGTTGCTGCTATTTGGAGTACAGAATTTGAGCTTTTAAAGAACTTCTGGGGTTCAAAAGTAACTAGAAGCAGAAATAAGTGAAAAGCAGAAATATTTGGTGGCAATAAATAGTCAAATCCATATTATGACCCACTTGCATAAAAATGTTTTTCCTCAAACTATCTCAGTAGTTTTTAACATTATTTTGCAACACTGTTAGAATTCTATCATTTAGGGGTTTATTTGGGCTAACTAGCTAGCATCCTTGTTGAAAACTGCAAATATTAAAGTGAATTATTTCAGCCCTGTTGATTTCTTCCTATCACATACCTGAAATGAACTACACTGAGGCAGTAGGAGCTTTGGGTGGTAATTTAGGAACATACTTAGGGGAAAGCGTTGTTATTAGCAGGATGATTGGAATGTCATAATGTAAAATTTAGGGAATTACAGGCATCAGGAGTTGAGAGAGTGCTAACAAAGGAAAACAACCTATTTCAGAATTTGTCTGGATAAAGAGAGGATCTAGAATTGGTTAAGTTTCTATGTTTCTTCTGCAGGGTCCCCAGTGCCCATGGCTGGTGTAATTATCTTTTGGGTTCAATAGATGTCTTTTGGCTAGTCTGGGAACTTGGCCAACATAAGCAACATTGTTTCATTAGGAATAATACTTACTTCCACAGCATCAATTTGAAAAATAGATTTTTAGACCAGACTCATTTATAAGTTAGGTTTCAGCCTGTGCTTGTCTTTGTCTTGTCTGTCATCACGTGCTCTCAGTTAACAATAGCTACCAGGTTGCTTTTCTTTCCCATCAGTCATGGAATTTGCTGGCCAATCATAAAATAGCAGTGGAAGTAATAAGTAGGAAGTAAAGTGAAAGAATTACAATAAGTACAAGAAGCCACTCCTAGAGCAAAAGAGGGCTTGTGGGCTTAGGGGAACAGTTGGTGAGCAGTGTCTCAGAACTTAATTTACCAGTAACATTGGTAGATTGATGTGATCGTTCCTATAGAGTAAGTTTCATGACCTCTGATAGTAAGCCATGGTGAAAAGTGAATTCACATTTACTGATTTGTGAATTGATGTAGATTACAAAATGTAGATGTTTTTTATTCAGATAAAATTACATAGAATAGTGTAATATTGACAGTTCATTTCATCCCTAGAAATGTGTGAAATTTTTGTTGGTAGTAGTCAGATTTTAAAACTGTTTTTCTCCCTGACAATTAAATATTTTATATTTTATATATAATTGCTTTTCATTAATGAAAATTACTTTCGAGTAAGCTTAAATAAATGTGAGGAAATGAATTTGCAGTAATTTTATCTCTATGTTTTGGGGATTGTATTTACATTAGATGTTCCTCAATTAGGGGTAATTGTCTTGCATCCTTATCTCTTATCATAATCTGTTTTTCTTCACACAGTGTTATAGTTTTGCTGCTGGACTCTTCCCTCCCTTCCCCCACCCCATCAGGATGATATGAGACTTGAAAGAAGACGATGCATACAGGTGACTCAAGTTTTGAAATACAGTAAAACTGTGGCTGTCTGAGAGAATGTGGGAACTGGTGGTATATTTTGAATGTGGGAGCTTTCTGATAAACAGCATTAGTGGGGAGAATTATTTAGATCAATAAATGCAAAGATAGTTGGGATATTTATTAAACTTGACTTTGGGAATCAGTTTGATAATCAGTGACAGATAGTGTTATTAATACAAATACAGCATAGTGATTGCTAGTACTTGACCTTTTCAAAAGGGGTGTTGGCTAATACTTTGGCGAGAATTGAAGTATTTCTGTTAAAAATAAATAAAATATTCACCTTTATGGTTGAATGCATGTTCCCCCAGATCCCTGTTAGAAGAGAGCAAATTTTTTAAAGGCATAGGGAGTAGATGTTAGTAGTGTGTCTTAAGTCTCTGATAATTCAGTTAAGGATATTATACCCATATGTATGATTCCTTAAAAAATATGGTCTGGGATTTTGTTTTTTCTTTCCTGCCTCTCCATCCCTTCCTTCATTCCTCTCTTTCTCCTTTCTTTCTTCCTTTTCTCCTTCCCGTTTATCCTTTTGTCATTTGTATTTATACAAGAGAAGCAGTATAGAAGGCATTTTTGAAAGAATATTTTTGATTGCTTTATAATTATTTGAGGTGATCTTAACTTATACGTGGAAAAATGGAGGCTTGTTCCATCTGTGGCTGTGTTTGGGCTCTTGAAAATGTAGTGTAGCTAATGGATGAAGTGTTAACTAACTTTTAAACTTGAATGTTCTTAAATCAGGCTGATTAGGAGGTATTTTGTTGAACCAAGTGGCTTACATTTGCAGGCCTGGTCAGAGATAGTCTTATTTGATTTATAAACTGTTTAAAAGAGTGATCTTTAACTGGAAAAGAAGTAACCACATAAATCTTGGATAGATGCTTAATTACGTTATTGGTGAAGGTGTTAAGGATTTTGTGATTGCTTTTTATTTGGGTGATCTTTGTTTTCTAAAAAGAAAAAAAATTACCATTTTTTTGACTTCAGCTCGGGATTTTAAAAAATAATGTCTCAGGTGTGCCATTTTGTATGAAGAAATGTGCTTGAATATATATTAAATTTAATTATAGATCAAATCATACTTTACATTCGTGAGGGACTCAAAGAATCTGATGATAATTCTTTTTTGAGCAAAAGGTGTTTGAGTAATGATCTCTGTAATCTGTCTCTCGGGTACACATGTATATTTGCCTGTACGTATTAGAGGTACACCATGTACACATGCTGGCTGAGTGGCTGACAAAAGCAACATGATGCTGAGGCTGAATGTCAGTGTCATAGAGGAATAAATAGGAATATTTACAGAAAAAATTATAGAATTTTATGAAAATTTTGTTGTCAGATTTTATACGTTTGACCTTTTGGTGCAGGAACAGTTGCTCAGCCCTGTCAGCTCCCGGATTGCTCCTTGGGCGCTATACTGCACATTGGCTATACCAAGTAGATGCTCACTTTCGCCTGAGGTCAGTAGAGGAACAGAGTATTTTGGGGGTATCTCATAGATTTATCCATGAATATTAATGATCTTGGAGATTTTCCCTTAAGAAATTTTGAGGTGGCAAGGTTGCTATTTTATTTCTAGTTTACCTTCATGAGATATGAAGAGTTTCTAAATAACTCTTTTTCTTGAAAGGCTTATGGATGAAATGAAATATCTAAAGAGTAAATCCAGTTTTTAAAGGTTATCTAGTTAATTTTATGAATGCTAGAACACACAAAAAAATTACAAATACTAGATTTATGATATAATCTAGTCTCTTACTCAGCCTCATAGTCTTTAAAAATTACCAACATTTACTGGCTTATAAAGGAAAAAACTCAAGAAGAAAGATCTGACTCTCTCTAATATACATATTAGCTGTTGGCGTATTTCCCTTTCAACAGTTTGAAAGTTAATAATTGTTTTTGAATGTAAAATTAACAGCTTTCACAATCATCATTAATTAATGAAGTTTGCTCTTGTTTTACTGTGCACACATTTATTCTTCAACGGATAGAATTTTAACACATAAAAGCTCGTAAGGAGTTTTTTCATTGAAAGTTATTTCTAGAATGCTTTTGCCTACTTGAAAGTGAATATTGTTTCCCCAGGCATTCATGGTCCTGACTTTATGTTGGTTAGCTGTGATGATACCTTACTCTCTCATACCATTTCATTTTAGGTGCAGGTTCAGGGATGCTAGAAAGGACATTGAAGTATGCTTTGACTGACTGTCTTTCAAAAGCCACAGCTTAATAATCGATTTTTACTGAACAGCAAACCAAAGTTAAACTTCAATATATCTCTGGTACGTGTGTATATAGGTGTTCCTGTACTTAACTTAATTTGAGGGTATTTTTGCATATTTTAAAATACAGTTAGAATGTAAATTAGGTAAAATTAGATTATTTTTTGAGTTTTGGAAAAAAAAATCATTTATGACCAAACATTTTATTTGGCTAACATTTGCTTTGTACCAGGTACTGTAATAGTGTTCTGCTCTTAAGGATCCCTGTACTTAGAATCAAGGAGCACATAGGAGCACATTTCAATTGGAAGAGGGGGCAGATAATATAACAAATTTTGCAGTGGATGTTTATGATAAATCTTAAACATTTGTCTGTAGAATTCAAGCCATCTAGAGTAAAAACAGAAAGCACTCTCTGGTTAATAGCATTTGCAGTAATGGCTTCACCTGATACCTTCATGCCGATGTTGTCAAAATCTACCTTTGTGTCCCACTCTTCTCTTCTGAGCTCCAGACTCATGTAACTGCCTCCTACATGTCTCTCCTGCACACACTCCCTCCTCTCCTATTTATCCCTGTTAGCGATGAGTGACACCGTTCTACCCAAGCACACTGTCATCTTGGGAACCTAGGAGCTACTTTTTACCGCTTTGAATTAAGTGATAACCAAATTCAGTTTATTTAGAATGTAGAAATCACTTAGGAGATTAAATTTGGAAAATGCACTGCCTCAGAGATCACTGTGGACATTAACATAAAGGCGTTTGCATTTTTCCAGTTTATTTGATAAAAGGACCTCACCTTCCTTTTATTTCTTATTTATACCTGTTAACATCCAAGGGAACACTAGTGGGAAAAGCTGTTGGATACAGCAGTTGATACTGTTCTTTATTTGTTGGGCTTCTTTAACAACTGAAATTGTTTTTTAACAATAGTGATAGGCTAGTTGTTTTAAAACTTGAAATAGTTCTAGAACATACAGAACTGAAACTCTTTGAGGATGAATAACATTGGAAATTTATTTATTTTGAAAATCAATTCTTTTTTTATATAAATTTATTTATTTATTTTTGGCTGCGTTGGGTTTTTGTTGCTGCGTGCGGGGTTTCTCTAGTTGCGGCGAGCGGGGGCTACTCTTTGTTGCGGCGTGTGGGCTTCCCATTGCGGTGGCTTCTCTTGTTGCAGAGCACGGGCTCTAGGTGCGTGGGCTCAGTAGTTTTGGCTGGTGGGCTGTAGAATGCAGTCTCAGTAGTTGTGGGCTTAGTTGCTCCACAGCATGTGGGATCTTCCCGGACCAGGGCTCGAACCCATGTGCCCTGCATTGGCAGGTGGATTCTTAACAACTGCGCCACCAGGGAAGTCCCGGAAATTTATTTTAAATTCCGCTCATTTGTTCATATTGTCTGCCATATTTCTATGAATTTAAGTGCTTAAAACCATTTGATGTGGCAGAGTTTTAATTCTAGATTAAAATGTGGGTTTTGTAGGGCAAAGTTTATATACTTCAGTGGTCACAAGAGTATGGCATACTATTGCAGAACAATTAGAAATCAGATCTGTATATTTAAATAAAACCAACTTCTGTAATTCCATTCATGTACAGGGTGCACTGGGGGAAATAAAAGGATATGTACATTTTGATATTTGGGAGTGTATTGCCCATTTTCTTCCTTTTGGACTTGTTCTTCATGTGGTCCTGCGTATCTGGTCTTTTTCTGTAAGTGTTTTCCCTCCTTTAGCTGTCATTCATTTCTCAACCCCGAGCGGTCTGATTTTGTGCTTAATAATTCAATGAATTGATGGGTTTTGGTGAATGGTAAATCTAGTGGATTTATTTTTGCTCTCAGATTTTAATTTTTTCTCCCAAGAAAAAATTGATAAATACTTGTATTTACCAAGTAATACAGCGTCAGTGAAAAAATTTGGAAATTTATGAGAATATAGGTAAGTGGAAGGAAACATACCCAGAGTTCTACTGCCCGTCGCACTATGGCACTTCCCCTTCTAGTGTTTTGTTTGCAATGCCATTTTTGATTAATTAATATCATCTGAATATCTGTTCAGGTTTGTGTGCTTGGGTAGAATCTATTTTTATGTTGTTTATATTTTCTCTTTTATTGCCTAGCATTATATTGTGAACATTTCCCTGTGTCATCAGAAACTTACTAACTATAGTGATCTGCTGTTCCTTTGAACTTGGAGCAAATTCAGAGCATTCAGAACTATAACTTTTTGCAGGTGAATTATTTTAGAAATTTATTTTAAAGTATGCTGAGTTGAAACCATTTCTTTGTATGCTCATTTCCTAGTTAAGTTAGGTTTCTCTCTTATTAGACATTTTTTTTTTTATTTTTCCTTTTCACTTTTTTTTAAAGTACTGACATCTGTGCATGAGTGTTGGGTTGTATGTTAAATTATTTCCTTGTAATTTATTCCTATGAGCGTAAGTATTAGGTCGTAGGGCTTGGAAAATTTTAAGGCCCTTCATACAGGCTTTTAGAATGGTGTTTGGTAATATGTACCAGTTTATACTCACTAGCATTAGATGAATGTTGGTCTTTTAATATACATTTGTGAGCATTGAGTATTATAATTAAAAACAAGTTTCTAATTCAGCTGGCAAAAAGAAGAATCTTCTGTTTTAGAACATATAAAAGTGATAGTGTGTACTCAATGGAGGAAAAAGTTCAGTTGCTTCAGAAATGTATAAAGTGACAAAACTAATATAGTTCAGTAAATATTCTCCTCCCAGGATTCTTTCTAGCAAATGGTTGTATTTAATGCTTTTATGGCATTTGCACATGTTTGCTTACCAGTTTTTTTGGTCCCAGCTAGTCTGATTCTCAAAGTCAGAGGACCATGGCTTATCCTGTTTGTGTTTGCTGTGTGTGTCTCGCAGGGTTCCTGTGACATAGAAAGTGCTCAACGAACACTTAGAAAAAAACCACTTTTTGTCATTCTACTAATGCCTAAAAATATTTTACTCTGAATGTCTGCTTTAATAAATTTCTTCAAACAGTTTTAAGAGTTCTGCATTATTTTCCATTTCCTTATCCTTTTATGTTTCATATTTTATTAAGTTTCTGATTTCCAAGTGAAAGCAATTAATAATGATTATATCATATATGTATCTCATAAGAAAACATACGATATTTATAGAGAAGATGATGGGAAACCTGAGGTTAGCCATGTTGTAAAGTTGAATTTCTTAGACCCTAGTGCCTTTATTCAAGACCTAGGCGAAAGCAAATAGATTCATATTCATTATTTTAGATTTTAGGGACTTACTAAATGTACCTCCAAAAGAACGTTTGAGTTCTGGGAAGATGACAGCAGGGCATAGTTTTTTGAATCTTCGTAGTTTTCCCTAAAAACAGAGTAACCAGCACAGCAAAACCAAAAATTCATGGACACTTTATAAGACTAGGTGAACAGTATCACTACAAACCCTAATAGAAGTAGGTGGGGACAAATCTCCAATAACTACAAGACCTGCATGGTGTCAGCATTTGTACAGAAAGATGCAGAAGGGAGCAGCAGGAATCTGATGGACCTGAGAACAGGCGAACCCCAGGCTAGCTAACAAAAAGTCCCTGGAAAGTGTGGCAGGCAAGTTGGAGAACAGAAGCTAAAATTAAGAGATGTTTCTGAGTTCTCAGGATACCAGGGGCCCACAGTGAATTCTGTGGGTTAGATCCATCTGGTCCCTATGAATTTTCAAAACTTACCAGTTGAAGTTCCCTTGCTGGTCAAAGTTCTGCACTAAGGAGACGCTGCTGGTAATAGAATCCAAGTTAAGGAGGATGAAGACAGTGGGGAAAAGGGAAAAAAGGACATATAAAGTTGGGGGAAGGTGAAAGTACAGGAGACCTCATTCATGAAACTATATTTCAGTGTCCTTCATTTCTTCTTCATGAAAACAGAAAAGGACTCTTATTGAAACCGGAAAAGCTATTCCAGTTTCCTAAAAGTTTTTTATTTTACATGAAATAGAGCAACTGACTAGGATCACAGTCAAATTCCCCACAGAGCTTTTGTAAGAAGAAAGGAATAAGGAGAGAATAATATTGCTGCAGACAGTGAAAACATACTACTAGAAAGAAATGTTAATGAAACAAATGAAAAATATAATGTTTCTAAATGAACTCAGAGAAATTTAGGAAATGGTACAAATATGGAAGAGCAACATAAATCTGAATAAGGAAATCTTAGAAATGTGGTGGTAGCTAAGGAAAGAGAAATAAAAGAAAAAATCATTTAAAAAATGAAGTCTAAACTAGAAGGTACACAAGAGTGAAGAAACAGAAGAAAATTTCTTCGGAGAAACAGAAGATGAATAGAAGAAAAAAATTTTTGATAAAAAAGAATTAAAGAAAAATAAAGAATCATTCTGGAGAAAGTGACATTTACTAAAGAGAGGCAAGAAGTTTCAACATACAAATAATAAGAGTCTCTGAAGAGGAACCAAAGCAATGAAACTTAATAAGTTTTAATAATAATAACTCAAGTAAATTTCCTGAAATTAAAAAAAAGTGTTGCCACTACATTTGAAAAGGGTATGTTGTATACTTGGATAAATCGATACAGAAACAACCAACATGTAGACATATTCTTTAAACATTACTGAAAATTCTTCGGGGTATCTAGGTAAAGACCCAGTTCTTTAAAGGAAGCATATTAGATCATCTGATTTTGATAGCAGTGCTTTATTCTGGAAGCAATGGAGTAGCATCTCATATTCACAAGGAAAGGAGATAAGAGCCACGAGTTTTATACCTAGCTAAATTGACTGAAGTATAAAGACAGCAGAGAAAATATTATGAACGTGAGTATGAATTTGGAGGCTGTTCTTTCTTTGAGCACTTCTTAAGGAATCTACCAGAGACTAAACTTTGGCACCCAGAGAGATTGCAGGGACGTTGATATAAGGGGAGCTTTAAATAGGTACTTGTGGAACTTAAAGGATGCTTATGAGTGAGTGTAATATGTAATGGCTAGATTCTCTGCAATAAAGATACAGTACAAACAACAACAAAAAAAGGTAGAATAAAGTTTCTGATTGCTTCATTGTTACTAATGGGAAATAAAAGAATATTACTTCCAGTTGGAGAAGAGGGAGGGGAGGGGGGAAAAGTTACTAATTAAGTTTCAGTGGTATTCTAAGTAGGGGAATCAGTAGGTCATACTCTTTCACCCCTAGACACATAGTGAAAAGAAAGGAAAATAGAAGGGATTTGGGTAACCATGAGAACAAAATACAAAGTTCCAAATCTCACTTTCTTCATATGGGGAATAGGAGGCATAATAATGGTAATAAAACCTCACAATGTAGTCCGAGCACATGCCTGATAGATGTGCTCTATTTTAATTATTATTATTCTCTCTCCTCTCAGTTGTTATTACCATACTATTTATGAATATTTAGGTTTTGCATTTTCTTAAATTTCCCCCTTATTTGAGAATTTGGCCTGTCTTCTCAAATTACATGTTCAATGTCTCAAATTTTATCAGACTTACAGTTAATTCAAATTCATCTCGTTTACATAATTTAAAATTTGTGTTGAAGGACTGTTTTATTTATTAGGCATTGGAATTAATGCTGATTTTTTTCCTACTTATTGGAATTATTCAGAAAGGATTTATTTGCAGGAGCAGGGTAGATAGGGAAAAAATGTAATAGGGGCAAAGGGTTTTTTCTGGGAACCAAGTTACCTGAAAAGCTAATAACATTTTGCTTTTTCATAGTGATATACTTGACATGATTATCTAACATCCATTTTTACATGAATCTAGTAGAAAAAGATTTTGTTATGACGAAAATTTATTGTCGAAAGAGATCTGAAATACTTTAGTTTTCCCTCTTCCCCATTCAGTAAAACACAAAATGTAGTTTTTTTCTCTCTTTGAGGGCAAGGACTTTTTTCCTATCCCTCACCTTTTATAGAAGTAAAGTATGTGTGTATTTGTGTGTGTAAATATTCTCTGACACAAATTACATATCATAAAATTCATCTTAGGAGTAAGTTTGAGTTTTGAGTGAATTTATACAGTTGTGCAGCTATTACCACCACAGTCCAGTTTGTGTGTATATATATATATAATTCATTAATTAATTTTTTTTATTTTTGGCTGCATTGGGTCTTTGTTGCTGCGTGCGGGCTTTTCTCTGGTTGCGGCAAGCAGGGGCTACTCTCTGTTTTGGTGCATGGGCTTCTCATTGCGGTGGCTTCTCTTGTTGCGGAGTATGGGCTCTAGGCACGCCGGCTTCAGTAGTTGTGGCACGCGGGCTTAGTTGCTCTGTGGCACGTGGGACCTTCCCGGACCGGGGCTCGAACCTGTGTCCCCTGCATTGGCAGGCAGATTCTTAACTACTGAGCTACCAGGGAAGCCCAAGTTTATATATTTTTAATTAAAAATAATTCAAGTTCAAATAGAACTTCTGTAAAGAAGAAAATAAAAAGCAGCAGTAATCCAAATAATCAGAATATCACTGTATTTTTTTAGTTGATATATTTTTGCCTGTTATACCTTATGTACATGTGGCTCCTTCAAACAGTATTGAAGAAACAAAATGGGGTCACATTTTACTTACTTTTTTTAGTCTTCTTTTAAAATTTAAACATTTCTCCATCAATATTCTTTTATAGCATCATTTTTAATGAGTAATTAGTATTTTACAAATCAGATAACTATTCCCCATTGTTGCTAATTAGTTCATGTTTAAGTGAATGGTACTGTGGTAGTCCTTGTGTTCATGTTTGATTTATTGCCTTAGGTCCAGTTCCTAGAACTTGCATTTATTGAGTTAAAGGATATGTACTTTTAAAAAAAATTTTTGTTTATTTTTGGCTGTGTTGGGTGTTCATTGCTGTGCGCCAGCTATCTCTAGTTGCGGTGAGCAGGGGCTACTCTTCATTGTGGTGCGTGGGCTTCTCATTGCGGTGGCTTCTCTTGTGGAGCATGGGCTCTAGGCGTGCGGGCTTCAGTAGTTGCAGCACGCGGGCTCAGTAGTTGTGGCTCGCCGGCTCTAGAGCGCAGGCTCAGTAGTGGCACGAGGGCTTAGTTGCTCCGCGGCATATGGGATCTTCCCAGACCAGGGCTCAAACCTGTGTCCCCTGCATTGGCAGTCAGATTCTTAACCACTGCGCCACCAGGGAAGCCCCAAGGATATGTTCATTTTTAAGATACATATTTTCAAATGTCCTTTTAAGGGACAGTTTATGCTTTCCCCAGCTCCACAGCAGAATTTTACCACATTCTAGAATTCTGAGTATTTAAAAATATTCCAATTTAATAGACAAAACATAACTTAATATTTTAATTTGCATTTATTTGAATATAGTGAGATTGAATATGTTTTTATATGTTCTGTGAATTTCCTTTTAATATTTTTTGCTGATATTTCTCTTGAGTATTTTTTTTTTTAATTTCATTTTCTAAGAGTTCCTCACTGACTCTGATGATGTATATGCCAGGAACCATTCTAAATGATTTACATTTATTAACTCATTTTTTCTTGATGATAACTCTCAGATAGGTATGATGATTACTCTCAGATAGGTATGATGATTAACCGAGCCAGAAGTTAGGTAGCCTGCCCCAGGTCACACAGCTAGTCAGGGATGGAGCTTGGATGCAAACCCAGGAGCTTGACTCCCAACTCTTAACCAGTATATTTCTGCTTTGTTACTTACTTCTCATAATTTTGCAGTTCATATTTGTGTTTTAATTTAATTCATAGTATTATTTTATACAGGAGCTCTAAGTTTTTGTATGGAGGGACTAGGTCTTATTTATTAGTGTCAATGCCTGGAACATAATCGATTCTCAAATATTTGTTGAACAAATGAGAATAAACCCATTAACAATCTGTTGTTGGTGGTGACCTTTTATTTTGTGTATTGTATATCCTCTTTTACAGGGATTCCCAAGGGCTTCATAAATAATTTACTCTTTGGTTTTGATAAGATACAATAAGCTTATCTGTATTAGCTTTTCTGGAAAGACTGTGGAAGTAATTACTGCTTTAAAAAGGAACATGTGTTCTTACACAAGCAAATATGAGGGGTGAAGAATGTATGTTATCGACAGGGATTTGAATTGTAGATTCAAGTGAAATGAAATATTTGTTGTGAGTGTAGGAATAATTTGATGGAGTTTGGTTTTTGTAGTTTTAGAAAATGGATAGACTTGGCCATTATTTAAAAGGCTTTTTGAATAAATTTTGGTTTATTTTGAGCAGTAAAATCCTTTAAAAGGAAAACCCAAAGTAAAAAAGCTGATGTAAAAAGTTAATGCTAAAGGTTTTGACAATGTAGATCAGCTACTCCAAAGGTATAATTTAAGATTGCACTTCTAAGTGCTTTTTCTCCCTTTTCGTTTGACATCAGGCTACTATTTACTGGTCCCCCTTTAGTTTGGTTGAGGCCTGGGGTGTCCTTTAAACACTAGTCTTATTAAAAAGTGTGGAGGTCCATATTATTAAATGGATCTATGTTAGAGATTAGAGAGATGCACATATAAGTTTACTTCCATTTTTACACACTGTCCACAAAATATACATGGGATCAAGTACTCAAAAAGCAGACACTTGAAAATGTAAATATTTATCTTGTTAATAGAAACCTAGGTCTGCTTTGTATAAAGTTATAAAAGCTAAAAAAAATTTGTTGAATGCTTGCCTTTTCTATAACCTCCTGGTTACAACCAACCTTTTTTTCCCCTACTAGTAGTAGTATCTTTTAGCCCATGCTTAACTGACATGTTAAAATCATATTTGTACTTTTCTTCTATATTAAGCATTAATTACTCATTAATTACTAAATTTATGGGCTTATGTTAATAAACCTTAATCAATTCTGGAAGTAAAAAATGAAATATCAGTTTTCCTTTTCCTCATTCTCACTCCTTAGTGGTAAAATGCCTTTTAATCTTCAGTTTTTAAATTCTTCCTTTGGTTACTTACATCGCTTTAAATAGAGTAATAGACCTATTTTATTATTTAAGAAACTAATGGCTGTCGTCCCAGAAAGAGGAAATCAAATAGCTCTCTATGCTACCTTTCTTTCTGCCAATGTCTATTACTATTTTAAAGTTTTTCTGTTATTATTAAAATTTTATAAAATTGATTTAAACCTCTCTTTCTTGACCTGTCAGTTTTAGACAGTTTCTCTTGTTTTCCCAAGATATAAAATGAGGGCTTTAGTACCCTTTCTTTTTACCTCACAGACAGTGACTTTTACATTGTATATAAGAATATACACTTAGATATCTTTCTTTAACTGCAATTGAGTTCCATGATTTTGTCTTGAGATTCTGTTGAAAATTAAAAACAGAAAAAGCTATACTGGAAAAACCACATAGTGTATTAGAACCTATAGAGAGGGAGATGTAATACGATGTCACTGAGCTCCTTCCACTCACAGAAGAAATGTTAACAAAGATTGGAGGTGTAGTGCAATGTCATGATGATTTTTAAAAATGATTTAATTGTATGATGTGCATTCAGTTTTCACTAGGAAAAAAATTTTAAAAAATCTCAGATGCAGAGTAATTGTAATTTTTATTTTAATAAAAAATATTTGTAACCCCTATTGCCCAACTCAAGAACCTGAACTCCCTCTGCCATTATCTTTTCTCCCAAGTGGCAGGACGAGTGCAGATTTGGCGTTTGTGGTGAGACACTGGAGGGATGACCTCAGTTCAGTGGCTGTGAATTGGGGTCCTGGCAAGAGGTTTCTCATACTTTCATTTCCAGGGTGGGGGACCACAGTGAGCAGTACGGAGTTGTGCTGCTCCTGTCTAGCCCTTCCTAGGCAGGTGGCTTAGTGTCTTCTGGGGCATTTCTTTGGCCTCAGCCTGGGGGTGACTGTTCATCTGTGTTTGAGTGTCTGAGTCTCAGTGTGTTGACTGTGTGGTAGACACTTCTTGGAGCTGTTGGGACAGGCTGACCACGCAGCAGGTAGTTGTCTGGTAATCAAGCCCACTTCTGCCCATCCTTCTCCTCCAGTTTTCCTTTTCCACTCAGAATGGCACCTGCCACTTTTGCTGTGGTTCTTGGTGTCAGCTTTCAGCTCTGGGTCTTTCTGATACTCTTTGGATATTGGTATGATCCTGTTGGCCTTTTATCTTGAAGAAGTCTGTCAGAACCTTTGGCTCACTGGTATTTCTCCATCCCATGCTTCAATGAATTGATTTTATTTTTGTGACTCTTGACTGCTGTGTTGGTGGATATCATGGAGCATATGAACCGGTATGCTTATTAGTCTATCTAGTGCTGTAGATTTTCTTTTTAAAAGCACCTTCCACCCTCAATTTAGGAAACTGAGCTTCTGGGTGTGGCGTCGGTTCCTTCTCTTGCTGGTAGTCTTCAAGGATTTTTCAAGCGTTACTCCAATTCTCACTGTCCTTGGTTCTCTATTGTTCTGGTAGTAAATATTAAGAACTAGGTGGCATTCGTGGTCTCAGTAAAACTTTCCTTCTACTACCCACCTGTAGTATAGCAATTAAAGTTGCCCATGTGAGAAATAGCTCTCTTGAGAGTCAATACCTGTACTTCAGTTTCTGCCTTTGTGACTTTTGGTTTGGGTTCTGTTTGGAAGCACTGTTTTCTTTGTCCATGTTTTGTCCATTACCTCCATGTGGCCTCTCCTTGTTACCGCTGCTTGGGAGGATGTCTGCTTATCTCAGGTGCTTCGAACACAACCATCTTGAAAGTGAAATTTTCGTACTGTTCATTTTTAAAGTCATACTGAATATAACCCCTAAATGTATTAAATCTGTCCACCTGTTTTCATATGACATGGGAATTGATAAGAAAATACTTAATGTAGTTTGTACAGGTGAAGATGGTTAAGAAAGATGAAACTTACTATATTTTATTGTCTTGATAAGCACAATACAAAGAAAGATTTTAACCCCAAAGTTAATTTGCAAGAATCTTTTTTTGTTGTTGTTGTTTGTTTTGGCAATGTGCATTGATTATGATAACATTTAGCTAAATAAAGGCTTGATCAGCTTTTTATATTTCCATGATACCTGATGAGGAAGTAAAAGTATATTTAATATACAACAGTGAGTATTCATAATGTTTTGGTGCCTTTTTTGGTTTGGGAGGGGAAGGAGGATGAAGATGGGGCCATTTCCCAAATGTGAATTAGTTGATCCACAAGAGTAGAGAATAGTCCAAGATTTAAAAATTTATGTCTATAATCCAGATTTAAATAACAGTTTACCTTCTTTTTTTTTTTTTTTTCTGTACGCGGGCCTCTCCTGTTGTGGAGCACAGGCTCCGGACGCGCAGGCTCAGTGGCCATGGCTCACGAGCCTAGTCACTCCGCGGCATGTGGGATCTTCCCGGACCGGGGCACGAACCCGTGTCCCCTGCATCGGCAGGCGGACTCTCAACCACTGCGCCACCAGGGAGGCCCTACCTTCTATTTTTACAAGCAGACTCGTGAGAAGGAAGGGAAAAAAGCATCAGGATTGCTCTTAAGTTGGAGAGAATCTACTGGACTTAATTTTTTTTTTTTTTGCAGTACGCGGGACTCTCACTGTTGTGGCCTCTCCCGTTGCGGAGCACAGGCTCCGGACGTGCAGGCTCAGAGGCCATGGCTCACGGGCCTAGCCGCTCCGCGGCATGCGGGATCTTCCTGGACCGGGGCATGAACCCATGTCCCCTGCATCGGCAGGTGGACTCTCAACCACTGCGCCACCAGGGAAGCCCTGGACTTAATCTTTTGTAAAGGATGTCCAGCTAAACAATATGGTGGCAGCCTCACTTTATAGAATGAGGCATTACAAACTTGACCACAGTAGTTGCTCAAAAATTTTTGAATATTTTTCCAGATTAGATGGCTTCAAATTAAAAAAGGAAAATACTTGCCATTTTTCAAAACTATAAAGCTACATTGTATTTCTCCCTAAAATGCAAAATTGTTGGTATGGTGTGATTTGTCATTTGAGATAATCTTGGATGATTTGTTACGTGGCATAATAATGGTCTCTTACACATTGAGAGGATATATGTCTTGAACATCATTAATTGCAGATGAGAAGTTACTAGTTATATATTCTAAATATGTTTCTTCTTAGAATATAGGGGAGAAAACATAATTGGAATACTATATTTTTAAAAAGTTAATGATTAATTGTATACTTAGAAAACTTACCATTTTCTTCACTAGGAATTCTAAAATACATATTTTATATAATGAAGATTCTAATTTAGTGAGTTAACTAATTTTAAACATTTTAAATGTTTAATTTCTGATTCTAAAAGTAGTAGTCATTGACGTTTTCCTAAACTCCACAATTTAAGTAACTTTTAAAAGAACTGCTGATAACTAAACAACATTTAAATTCAGGATGTTTTATCCTAGAGCATCTGTCACCAGACAGATGATATTTCCTTGTGTCTCTAGGCCCCAAAGGAAAATAAGAATCCAAGGTTTTAATTTTTTTTTCTTCTTCAAGGATGGGAAAATTTTGTCCTATGAAAAGTGTTTAAGAGGTGGGCCAGGAAACAGCCTTTGTTTATATGGAAAATGCTTTTTTTTTTTTTAACTGCTGTAGATTGGAAGACAGGCTGGATTAAGCTCACTTAATCAATGTGATGGAAGTAAGAAAAACTTGAACCTGGGAGAAATGACCAAGATATTAAAGATTCATGGGCAAGAGCAAGAGTATGAATGAAATTGGCTTAAAAATCTTCTTTGCCCTTGTCTTTAGGAATTAAAGGAGGCTTGTAAAGGGTTCCAAGTGTTTAAAAAACACACCAAATGATATCTAAAGTTTGAAGTGAAATGAGATTGCGTCTTTCAGGGAATGGATTAAATGCTTTGGGTTAGTGATTTTCAACCCTTTCTTAAGTAAGCCTTGGTTAATAGATGCTTTTATCATATGATGGCATGGAGAATGATTCTGAGCTAATCTTTTTTGAACATTTATATTTAAATACATTTTCATATGAACAGCAAACCATGAGACTTACTGGTACCCCACGGATATATTGATTATTTATAGATACTGTTAGAAGATTATTTGGGAGGGCTTTGATTTTCATCTGTAGGATCTTTTGCACTATTTTTCTAAAAGTATAGTTTGTTTATGGAACAAGGGGTTAGTGTTAGTCTTTCAGGTCTCTTCCAGCTTTAAAGTTCCTCCCTCTAACAAGCTGACTCTGGTTTGTGGTTTTATTGGACTTTTTAAATGATTTTCATCCAGAACTAAGTAGAGAGAACATGAGAAGAAATTAGGAGACAGGTATGGGTGACGGATGCTTGGAGATGGTGGAAAAGTGGCTTCGGTTTTCTTAAGGGGGAAGATAGTTTGCAGTGGTAGAGATAGGAGCAACATGCTGTTTTCTTTGAATCTGGTGCTTGAAATCTGCTCTTTGTCTTAATTCAATGTATTTTACAAATGCTAGCAGTCTTTCTGGAGACATTTATAGACATTCTGTGGGAAAATATGTTTGAAAATCACTGACTTCTTGGTGTGGGATGAATCTGTACTCCCGTTTAGAAGGAGATAATTGCTAGGATAGGTGGGACAAGTTGATCTATTTTAAAATAAAACTGTATCTTTTATAAAGATACAGTTACAAGGCACAAATGGGAACTGTGTCTCCTTGACATGTTTCAAAGCATTTCTCTGAATATGTGAGATTAAAGAAATGTTCTCAACCACTAAGAATTGTCAGGACACTGATGCTCTTTAAGGCTATATTTGTAGCTGTTAGTATGTACTGACAGAGTAGAAGTTTTTTTTTTTTTTAATGTTTTATTCATTATTAGAAATTTTACATATGAATATAATGTGTTTATATTTTGCTCATATCTTGATCTTGGTTCCAAGATATGAGTATTATTTTCTTGGTCCCAATTTGTGTATTCTGAGCCCTATAGGTTAACAATTAATGTGGGTTTTATTATTTTAAAATTATTTTGAAACTATATATTAACACATATCATAACCAAAACCAAAATGTTATTTCTCCAGTCTGATAAAGCTTGTTTCAGACTTCCACTGAGCCGTGTGTTCTGTTATGCCGACCTTTTGTTCAGGCTTTCCGTAATAGAATAAAAATGCTTTATAGGATTTCTCTAAAATGAGAATCTGTTTGAATGTATAGAAAGACATTTACATAATGCCTGCCTTTGAGTAGGTGGGGGAAAAAGTTAAAATGTTGATGGCAGCTTCTGTTAGAAAAACTCATAGCTATATAGTAAAAAGTTAAAATTACAATACATACACTACATTAACTGTATTCTGTGTGTATTGCCATTGGATTTCATTTGGAGTGAAAAATAAAATATGATTCTAATCCTTTACAGTTGCTGTTAATTTTGCTCTAAACCTGAAAGTGTTAACGGCAACTTGAAAATGTGACAAAGCTCAATTTCATTTCTTGTTTATTGCTTGTTTTCCTATTGGACAATTGGAAGTAGCTCTGCCCTGGCAACTAAAATAGGCTGTTTGCATAACCTAGTTTGATTGGCTAGCATTCCGACTAACAGTTCCAATCATATGGCGTCGGTTTAGTGGTAGGCTATGCTAATTAGCCGCTGTTGCTGGGGTTCAGGATGGTTTCTATGTGCTGTTCTGCTGCGTTGTGTTGCCTGGTGAGAGACATTGATAAATGAGCGTTTAATGATCTGCAGCAGTTCCCACTCACTGCGGGCAGGCGGATTTTAGAACAGAAGTGGAAATAAGGATTTAATTGCTTTGTTAAATACCTGTAACCAAAATATGTGTATTAAATTATAGAAGTTAAATTGTATAAAATCTTTATCTAATTAAATACTTTATAACAGAAAGGGAATAGCATTGCCAAAATATAACCCAGGGAGCAGCGCTGTGCACAGGTTTTCTAAGACTCTATTCAGTAAAATTGATCTCTTTCTTTTCAGATTAGAAATAGTACCATTGCAAAAAGTAGCATATTTGATACTTCTCATGATTTTGACCTTTTATAAAGGTACATGTTTGTTTTTAATAAATTGGTGCAAGCTCTGGGGCAGAATTTATCTTGTACTGCTCATGTAATCTTAGCAGATAGGAGCATAACTGGAACCCTCTGTTCATGCTCTTCTGTTCACTTGGAAGATCAGGTTGTTATTCACCACCTCTTATTATTATCTTTCTGATTTAAGTCAGATGCTTTAACTATTGCTTGTATTATACTATCTTAGGTTTACATTAAGTTTTTATTGAGCAGTTAGGTGAGAGATTCTGTAGGAAATAAAAAACTCAGTGCTTTGTTCAAAGAACTTAAGAGGTGAAGAGTAAACACATGCAAAGTTAGATGAAAATATAAGACAGTCATACTTAGAACGTGCCATAAGTATTTATCTGGAAGAGTACAGGTAAAAAGAAATCACCAAGCGTTTTGAGGATAGGGACATGGGAAATGGGTTGAGTGGTCTGGGAAAGGCTTTTGAGAAAGCCCACAGAACTTTGTTAAGGTTTTAAGTATGACTTAATTCAAATAGCTGGAGAATAATAGGAAGGAAGAACATTTTAGTGTGAAGAATAGATAACAATTGAACAAAAGTAACATTCTGATATTATTGTTATCCAGTATAGGTGGTCACAGTGATTAAGGCTTCAGCGTCTTAGATGTTTCAGTGCCTGAGTTTCTAAGCCAGCTGGTGTTATTCCCTTAAAATAAGAACTGCTGTTATACTGTTCTAGCTCTAATTTTCTTTGGCTTTTCTTCACTTGGTTTTGTGGCAACCAGTGCTCTTCACTTTTTGTGTCTGTTGCTTAAAGCATAGGGCTTTTAAACTTTCTTTCCTCCCTTTTCCTTGGCCCTAAAGCATTGAAACACAAGATGGCACCAGAAATAATCCATTTGAGTTTTAGATGTCTATATCAAATTTTCTGAGAAGTTTACCCCTTTAATTGTTATATCTTTTATTTAAGGCCCTGGTTAAATTAGACAGGCTAATTGGACAATACAGCCTTGCAAAGAATGTAAACAAAAATTAAACCTTAATAGCTGATTATTGTTTTTCCTAGGCATATTTACTGAAGATGTATTCTAAAACAGATGTACACATTGCTCTATGTTAATTATATCTCAGTAAAGCTGGAAGAAAAATAAATAAATAAAATAAAACAAATGAATAGAAATGCTTTATTCGTCCCCATAGTCAGAGAGATATAGGCTCCTGCACTCAGGGAGTTCATAATTTAATGGAGGTGGATGAGGTATGTCTTTATATAACTGTATGGTATAGTTATGCAAAGTGGTGAAATATCCGTGCTACAAGAGAGGTGGAGATTCAGAAGAGGGGTGATCCTTTTTCGATTGGGACAAGGAAAAGATTCTTGGTGGAAGTGGTGTTTCACATGGTCTTAGGAATGCTTATTTGCGCTCCGTATGTCATCTTTGGTGAAGTGTTCAAATCCTTGTCCAACCTTTTTTTTTTTTCTTCTCCTTTTTATTGAGTTTTGAGAATTACCTATTTTGGATTCAAGTCCTTTAGCAGATACATGATTTGCAAATAATGTATCCTAGCCCATGGCTTACTTTTTCATGCTCTTAAACGTGTCTTGAAGAACAGATGTTTTTAGTTTTTATGACGTCTAATTCATTGATTTGGTCTTCTGTGGATCATGCTTTTGGAAAACTTTTGCCTAATTGTCCCACGGTCTAAAAAGTTTCCTATGTTTTTTTCTCCCCCTCCAGATTTTATAGTTTTGGGTTTTACATTTAAGTCTGTGATCCATTTGGAGTTAATATTTGTAAATGGTGCTGCAAGGTGTAGCTAAAAAATCACTTTTTCTGCAAGTGGGCCGTTTGAAGAAAGGACTACCCTTTCTCCAGCGAATTACTTTTGTATCTTTGTTGAAAATCAGTCTTCCATATGTGTGTGGGTCTGTTTATGGACTTTCTGTTCCATTAATCTGTTTGTCTGTCTTGACACCAATACCATATTGCCTTTATTACTGTAGCCGTATAATAAGTATTGAAATCTGGTAGTAGTAGTGTTAGTCCTGCGACTTTCTTCTTTTTCAGAATTGCCATGGTCACTCCAGGTCCTTTGAGCTTCCATATGAATCGTCACATCATTTTGTCAGTTTCTGCAAACAAGCCTACTGGGATGTGGGTTGGAATTGTGTTGAATCTGTAGATAGTTTTGGAGGATGGATTGACTTCTTAAACAATATTGATTCTTCAGATTCATGCTCACTGTATATCAAGAAAACAGAAGCCATTGATTTCAGAACTTCTTTTTAAAAAATATTTTATATTTAGTTCAAATTATATTTTCTATTTCCATTTATATATTTAATTCACACAACAGAGGTACTACTGGACATTATTTGCTATATTAGAAACAGTACTGTGTTTTTGTCCATTCCATTATCCAATGTCTTCTTTTTTAATAGAGGTGTTTAGTGCTATAATTTTCTACCTAAGTGTTGCTTTAGCTGTTTCCCCCAAGTTTTGATATAATGTATTTCATTTTCTTTCAGTTCAAAAAAAAAACTTTTAATTTGCTCTTTGATTTCTTCTTTGAGCCACAGGTGTTTAGAGCCATTTCTTCTTTGAGCCACAGGTGTCATTTAGTTTCTAAGTATTTGGGGATTTTCCATACATCTATTACTGCTTTCAGATTTCATTGCCGTCAGAAAACATATTTTGTGTGACTTGATTCCCTTTAATTTGTTGAGATTTGTTTTATGACCCATATTATGGTCTGTCTTGGTAAATGTGCTGTGTTGCTAGAAAAGAGCGTGTGTTCAGCTGTTCTTTGGTGGAGTATTGTCTAAGTGTCGGTTACGTCAAGTTTGTGTATAGTGTTGTTGCTATATCCCTACTGATTTTCTGTCTACTTGTACTATCAGTTATTGAGAGAAGGATATGAAATTTTCTAATATAATGGTGCCTATTTATTCTTGCAATTCTATCTTTTTTTGCTCCGTGTATTTTAAAACTCTTTTAATAGGTGCATATGTATTCAGAATGAATATATCCTCTTGATGATTTGGCATCTTTATCATTATAAAATGACCTTCATTCCTAGTCATATATTCCTTGGGTTACAGAATACTTTGTTTCATATTAATATAGCTGTTCTGTCTTAATTTTGATTAGTGTTAGTATGATACATCTTTTTCAGCCTTTTACTTTTAATGTGTTAATGTCTGTATTTGAAATGTGTTTTTATAGGCAGCATATAGTTGAGTCTTGCTCCCCCCGCCCCAGGTCTGCAAATCTCTGCCTCTTGATTATTGATATGTTTCAGTTTAAATCAGGCTGCTATTTATTTTCTATTTGTCCCCTCTGTTCTTTGTTCCCCCTTTTCTCTTTTTTTTCTGTCTTCTTTGGATTAAATGAATATATTTTATTATTTGATTTTTCTTCTCCTTTGTTGGCTTATTCATTTTAACCCTTTGTTTTTTAATTCAGTGATTGCTTTTTATCTGATAACAGTCTACTTTCAAATACTACTACTTATATCACATCACATTTGGCATATTGACTGTACCATAGAATACTTTCCTTTATCTTTTACTGGTCTTTTTACTGCTTTTTCACAGATTCTATTTGTATGTATGTTAAAACCCCACACTACATTATTATTTTTGTTTAAACAGTTAATAATCTTTTAATGAGACTTAACTAATTAGAAAAATTCTTATACATTTGCCCATGTGATTACCTTTTCTGATGCTTTTCATTTCTTTGTCTAGGTCCTGTTTCCATCTGGTCACATTTTCCTCCATCCTCAGTACTTCCTTTAATATTTTTTGTAGTGCAGGTCTACTAGTGACACATTTTCTCACCTTTTGTATATCTGAAAATGTTTGCATTTTATTTCGTTTTTGAGAGATATTTTCATTGGGTATAGAAATTCTAGGTGATACTTTTTTCTTGCAAAACAATTTTAAGATGTTACTCCACTCTCTACTCACTTGCATTGTTTCTTCTAAGAAATCTTCTTTAATCCTTATCCTTGTTCCTTTATGTATAATATGTCCTTTTTCTTTCCTGGCTGCTTTTAAGAATTTTTTTCTGTCATTAGTTTTGAGCAGGTTGATTATGATGTGCCTTGGTGTGGTTTTCTATATGTTTCTTGCACTTGGGGCTTGTTGAACTTCTGGATCTGTGAGTTTGTGGGTTTTTTAATCAAATTTGGAAAATTTCTGACTTATTTTTACAAAATTGTTTCTGTTCATTCTCTCCTCCCTATCAGGAACTTTAGTTACATGTATATTATGATATTTGAGGTTGTCCCAGAACTCAGTGAATGTCTGTTAATTTTATATTTTATTTTCTCTCTTTTTAAAAATCTGTTTTATTTTTTTCTGTTTTGACAGCCGGTTTCAGGTGTTGAATAGTCAGTTGGAATTCTGAAATACTTTTTATTGCTGTGTCTTCAAGTTCACTCATCTTTTTTTTCTACAATGTCTAATGTGTTTTTAAAAAAAATTTATTATTTTATATTTATTTTTGGTTGTGTTTGGTCTTCGTTGCTGTGCTGGGGCTTTCTCTAGTTGCGGTGAGCGGGGGCGACTCTTCGTTGTGGTGCGTGGACTTCTCACTGCAGTGGCTTCTCTTGTTGCAGAGCGTGGGCTTCAGTAGTTGTGGTGTACAGGCTCAGTAGTTGTGATTTGCAGGCTCCAGAGCACAGGCTCAGTAGCTGTGGCGCATGGGCTTAGTTGCTCCGCGGCATGTGGGATCTTCCCGGACCAGGGCTCGAACCCATGTCTCCTGCATTGGCAGGCGGATTCTTAACCACTGTGCCACCAGGGAAGTCCCTTTAATGTGTTTTTAATCTTACACAGTGTAGTTTTATTTATACAAGTTCAGTTTGTGTCTTTTAAAAAATATTTTCCACAACCCTCCTTAACTATTTGAATATGTGGAATGTAGTTATAATAATACCTCTTTCATTGTCCTTACCTGCTAACTTTAACAGCTGTGTCAATTCTGGATCAGTTTCCATTGATTGATTTTTTTTTTTTTCATAGGTTATGATTTCCTGCTTCTTCGCATGCTTGGTAATTTTGATTGTGTGCCAGACATTCGTGAATATTTACTTTGTTGAGTGCTGGGTAGTTTTACATACCTATAAATTTCCGTGGTCTTTTTTCTGGGACAGTTAGATTTCTTAGAAATAATTTGATCTTTTGAGTTGTACTTAAGGTTTTGTGTGTGAGACCAGCACAGTGTTTAGTCTGATTGTTCCTCACTACTGAGAAGATAGTACCCTGTGTAATTTATTTAATGCTCTGTGAATCTTGATGTTTCCCAGTTTGATTGGTGTGTATGTTGCCTAGCTTCTGGTGGTTTGCTGTCAGTCTTTGGCATGCCTTGACCTCTGCTGCATCACCCTGATCTCTGTCTTCATCTTCACATGGTGTTCTCCCTGTGTGCCTGTCTCTTTGTCCAAATTTTCTCCTCTTATAAGGACATCAGCCATACTGGATTAGGGCCCAACCTAATGACATTATCTTTAATAACTACATCTGCAGTGACCCTATTTTCAAATAAGGTCAGTTCCAAATAAAGTCATATTCTCTGGTGCTTGGGGTTAGACTTTAACATGAATTTTGAGGGGACACAGTTAAGCCTGTAACTGCCCCCCTCCCCTAGTGGTGTTTCCTTGAATGTACCCCCTTTAAAAATTTTTTTTTCTTTTTAATTTTTAAAAAAATATTTATTTATTTGGCTGTGCTGGGTCTTAGTTGCGACATGTGGGACCTTTTTTGTGGCACACGAGATCTTCTAGTTGCAACATGTGAGATGTTCCTGGTGGCACGTGGAATCTTTTAGTTGCAGCATGTGGGATCTTTTGTTGTGGCACTTGGCATCTAGTTCCCTGACCAGGAATCCAACCCGGGCCCCCTTCATTGGGAGCGCAGAGTCTTAGCCACTGGAACACCAGGGAAGTCCCTGAACATACCACTTTTATGCTCTTACGTTTTTATCTATGTTCTTCCCTCATTGGAATGTCTCCTTTTCCTTTCCTTTGCTTATCTTAATTAAAAACTACCTACTAATCAGAATTAATGTCTATTTACCCTTTATTATAAGCGTTTACATGGCTGTTTCTTGCACATACTTGCAACATTTTTGAAGAACTGGAGAGGACTCATTTTTGGAATTGTGCCCCAGTTCTTTCTTTCCTCCCCAGTACCGCCTGTAGTACCTTATAATTAGTGGTTACTTGAATTGAGTATATTAATGAGTGTGTCTGAGCAGACAAATTGTAGGTACGAGGCATTTTACGAAAGATTAATAACTTTAGGAAGGATTGGAGTCTGGACTCATGGAAGCCATTTAGGAGGTGGTTATAGTAAGCCAGCCATGCATTAGTTTATTAAACAAATACTTACGGAGCCTACTAGGTACAGAACCCTTTACTAGGTGTTAGGAATTGATAGACCTGTGAAAATTACAGAATCTGCCACTATTCTCATGGAACTTACTGTCTATGAACAGTTACGAGGTAAAAGAACAGAGAAGATGGATATGAAGGAATTTCCTAAGGAACCCTAGACAGAACTTAAAGAATGATTAGTCACGAAGGTGGAGGATGAAGAAGAGTTAGAGCAGCATGATGTGAAGCCTGGATGAGTGGGAGAGTATTGTTAGTGGAAATTTCAAGTCAGGCAAGGACATTCTTTTCTCGGGGGAAAAGATAAGTTAGTTTGCTTCTGGTTAAATAGAACTTCTAAGTAGAAATTGTAGATTGCAGAAAATTCAGAAATGAATAGTGAATTCATAGATGTTGGTCCTGCTTTACCATGAAAAGGAGAGAGAGCATGAGTAGCTAGTTAAGGGAGGGGCTGACGGGGTCGACAGCGGGGCTTTCCTGGGTAGGTGATACTCTGAAAATGTTTGGAGGAAGAGTGGAAGGGCTGGAGAACTGGGACGTGATAATGTGATGATCATTTCTCCTTTACTAATGAGGAAGCTGGGGCACAGGAAGTTGAAAGGTGCTCAAGGACACAACTAGTAAGTGGTGGAGCTGGAATTCAAACTGGGTGTCGCGGCTCAAGGGTCTGTGCTTCTAGGCACTCCTCCATGCTGCCTCTAATATTTTTCTTTAAATGTACTCACTTATTTAACACGTTAAAGTTTTTCGTAAGGAAACTATAATACTATTACAAAGTTAGAACATCAGCCTCACTTGTCACTTAATGAAGGTGGGAGTAAAAAGAAATATAGGGAAACCAAAGCAATTCTGTTTTTTTTTTAAGATTTATTTATTAAAAAAATTTTTTTTTGGCTGCGTTGGGTCGTAGTTGTGCTGCACGGGCTCTTCGTTGAGGCGTGCGGGCTCTTTCATTATGGTGCCCGGGCTCTTCATTGTGGTGCATAGCCTTCTTTCTAGTTGTGGCATGCAGGCTCCAGAGTGCGTGGGCTCTGTAGCTTGCGGCACGCGAGCTCTCTGGTTGAGGTGCGCAAGCTCAGTAGTTGTGGCGTGCGGGCTTAGTTGCCCCGCGGGATGTGGGATCTTAGTTCCCTGACCTGGGGTCAAACCCTCGTCCCCTGCATTGTAAGGCGGATTCTTTACCACTGGACCACCAGGGAAGTCCCAGCAATTCTGTTAAATTTATACAACTTACAGAATGCATACCTGAAAATAATGGAACTATTTATGATCAGTTAGTAGGTAAGGGATATTCTGCTGGATGTCAGGTAGTTTAAGAAAACAATGAGGTAAGCAACATACGTTTTTGGGCATTTATTGTGCCAAACATTTCCTCTTGGTGTTGAATATATACTAGTGGATAAGACAGAGTCCTTGCTGTCATGGAGCTTATGTTCTAATGGCTAGAGATACACAGTAAACATCTAAACAAGTAGATGGTTGGGGGAGGTACAGTTTTTGCTAGAAAGGCCAGGGATGGTCTCTCCAAGGGAGTGCTTTACTTCAGTTTCATTTGACTTGTTTCAAATGAACATGTGCCTGTGGGATAGTCTAGTTTATAGTTCCAACCACAGTCCTGCATAAGATCTTGCAAACGTATTCTTGTATCTAGAACAACTTAATATTTTTTCCCAGTTGGAGTAGAGGAATGATAGTTGTCCATATGAAAGCCCAGGAAGCTCTGTGTAAAGGAGTGGTCATTCGTAATCACAGTCTATCTCCTTATGGCGCCGGGGAAAGGGAGGGAACTTAGCATCCTGCTCGTGTCAGTATTAGCAGTTGTAACGTCATTCATTTGGGGGTAAGGACTTCCCTGCTTGGAAAACAGTGAGTAGACTCTGCTACCACAAATGTCTTCAGCATTAAGAAAATAATGTAGCACTGTGCAGGAAAATCCTTGCTAGTGCCCGTACATACCATCGATATTTCTTGATAGTTAATGTGGAAGAACATTTTATAACTGAAAGTTTGAAAAAGTTTTCCTGAGCACTAGGCCTCTCAATTCACTCATTTTGCATAAAATGGATTATACTGCACTTATTTTAACCATCTACTAAGTATTGTAATGTCTCTGAAAACGTAGGCATAATAACTCTTTTTCTAAAACATGTTGAACTAAGTGCATTACTATTAAATACTCACTGTAGCGGGTGCAACTCAGGAAACAAAGCAGACAGGTTGCATTTTTCAAAAATTCGAAATGAAAATAGCCTATTCAGGTCCATGGGGGGCTTTTAAAAAACATTTTAATTGACATTAGTTTTCTTTTCAATAAAGTAGTTAATAGGAAAATTGGTACTATTTTCTAGCTATTAAAAATATTAGTATCCTGGAGTTTGAGAATTCGTAGCATGAAGGCAGCTTTCAAATCCTTCATCTTTGAATTTGGGTGGTGTTTTAGAGTTTACAAAGTGTGTGTTCATATGTGTTAGCTCACATGACCCTCTCATAGGTGTTGGAATGACTTATCATCCCCACTTGAAGGAAGGGCAGCCGAGCCTTGAAGACGGCCAGGGTCACACTGAGAGATAGTAGAGATGAGGCTAGAATCCACTTACTCTTTTTAGTGCAGTGTTTGCTCAGTGCCTGTCGTATGGAACAGGCACTGTAGACGTCACAACTAGGAAGGCCTGGCTGGCTCTCCTCCTTCTCCCTGTTGAAGCACCGTGCCCAGGATGGGCAGAGGAAGTTGTCCCTCGGTGCCCCCTTGATAACTCTGCTGCATGGAGTTCTTGATACAAGTCACTGCTCCTCTGGTTGATACTAGTCTTATGACTGTCCCTCTTTGTTAGCACTTGTCCTCCTTGTCGGTGACAGTGACAGCTTGGGAGGGGACCAGAGGGCACTTACCATTTCTCTACTCTCCTAGTAGGAGAAACTGGTTCTTTTGTATCCCCTTCCTTCCTGTTAATCTGTGTTTGAGTCTCATGAGGTGAGTTAGTTGAGCCAGGCAGTGATGTTTTTTGAGTGCCATTATGTACCCATTCACTGAAGATATGTCAGTGAATGAAGTAGCAGCAGTTCCATCCTTCAGGGCCTTGTGTTATAGTTGGGGTAAAACAGATAATAACACAAACACATGTACTATATAAATAAATACACAATATTTTATATTATACATGTAGATACATAACATACAGATATATAAGCATGTGTGTGTGTATAATTTTAGGGTGCCTCACTAACATTGCTGCCTCTGAAGTCGCAAGACCCCAAATCCAGCCTATTGCCTCTTTCTTATAAATACACAGCCACACTCATGGGTTTATGTATTGTCTGTGGCTGCTTTTGTGCTATGAGGGCAGAGTTGATTAATTGCAGCAGAGATTGTGTGCTTGATAAAGCCTAAAATATTCACACTCTGGCTTGAAGAAAAAGTTGACTCACTGCTAGCTCAAGATCTTGCCAGCCATTGTGCTCGAAGGTACTGGTTCAGCTTCAGAGCTAGAAAATAAAGCTTGATTGGGAAGCCAACAGAGATGATAGATGGTTGGAACTTTGGGGCCGAGAGGGTAGTTTCCATTCTCTAGGTGCGGGATCACTGTGGTAGCTCCAAAGATGGAGGTGACTGAATAATTTGTTTTGAAGTAGGGAACCTATTATGCTTGCAGAAGAGCATTTATTGTTGTTTTCCAGTAAGTATGAATGGTATGTGGTAATTTTAAAAATGTGTATTAAAATGATGTAATAAGGACTTCCCTGGTGGCGCAGGGGTTAAGAATCCGCCTGCCAGTGAAGGGGACGTGGGTTCGAGCCCTGGTCCGGGAAGATCCCACATGCCGCGGAGCAGCTGAGCCCGTGTGCCGCAGCTACTGAGCCTGCACTCTAGAGCCTGCGAGTCACAACTACTGAGCCCACGTGCTGCAACTACTGAAGCCCGTGTGCCTAGAGCCCATGCTCCACGACAAGAGAAGCCACCGCAATGAGAAGCCCGCTAACTGCAATGAAGAGTAGCCCCCGGTTGCTGCAACTAGAGAAAGCCTGCACGCAGCAACGAAGACCCAATGCAGCCATAAATAAATAAATTAATTAATGAATAAATAAAAATGACGTAATGAAAGTATATATAAATTAGATGATGGGAGTTGCTCCTGTTACCCTAGAGTCCCATTCTTCAGAAATATTCATTATTAAGGGCTGTTTTTTTAAAGATCTATTTTGATGTGGACCATTTTTAAAGTCTTTATTGAATTTGTTATAATACTGCTTCTGTCTCGTGTTTTGGTTTTCTGGCCGTGAGGGATGGTGGGGTCTTACCTCCCGGACCAGGGATCAAACCCACACCCCCTGCATTGGAAGGTGAAGCCTTAACCACTGGACCACCAGGGAAGTCCCTTAAGGGCTGTTAAGACATGGATTTTAACCTCTGTCTAAATATTCCCTTCTACCCAAGAGTTTTAAAAAAATTGATTTTCTGATTATCTTCTTGTACATTGTGACCCCTTAGTTGACTTGGCACCTCAAAATGCAAAGAATTAGGAAGGATTTTAATAGAAGCCTCCCCGTCAGTTGATGAGTTGACATTGTAGATTTTTAAAATTATGCTTTCATGTCAAATATTAAAGTACTTTGTACTATATCATCACTGTTCTAAATCTCTCAAATTTTAATGAAAATTCTCGTTCTAGTAGAGGGGCCCCATAATCTGATCACCTGGGAAATCTTTGAAAAATATTGATGTCTGGTCCCCATTTCAGACCTAAATGACTCCAGATCTTTAGAGGTTGAGATGTCCCCCAAGCGAGCTATTGAGTAGGTAGCACTTTGTATAATACAACTTTGTTTTCATAATGAAAATTTATAGGAAAATGGTAAGGTTTTACATGCTTCTGGTATATATAGTTCATGGTTTATCCTGGAAAAAAAATCTGTATACTGAGTTTCTTTGAATTCAAATATTGAACAAAGGAGGGAAATACATATAAGACAGGGATTATTTCATTTGATTTGAAGATTCACATAAATTCACTCCCTCCCACCCTCTGCTTTTGTACTTATTCATCAAGAAAAAGTCTACCTTCTCAAAACCAAAAACACATTTCTTAACCTTTGGGTGGTAGCTTTGTATTAGTCCAGATCCTTACTAATGGGAGGTGGCATACATCTGATCACTGTTTTCAAACTGGGAAATAACATTTCTTTAAGTATTTACTAACCTTTCTGGGTAGATATTACTTTCTGTATTCATTATGGTAGGCTAACTGGTATAACAAACATACCCAACATTTCAGTGATTTTATTTTTTTTTATATATATATTTTATATATATATATATATATATATATATATATATATATTTGCGGTACGCGGGCCTCTCACTGTTGTGTCCTCTCTTGTTGTGGAGCACAGGCTCCGGACACGCAGGCTCCGGACACGCAGGCTCAGCGGCCATGGCTTATGGGCCTAGCCGCTCCATGGCATGTGGGATCTTCCCGGACCGGGGCACGAACCCGTGTCCCCTGCATCGGCAGGCGGACTCTCAACCACTGTGCCACCAGGGAAGCCCCATTTTTTTTTATAATTAAAAAAATATATATTTTTATTTATTTCAGGCTGCATTGGGTCTTCGTTGCTGCACACGGGCTTTCTCTAGTGGCAAGCGGGGGCTACTCTTTGTTGCGGTGCGTGGGCTTCTCATTGCGGTGGCTTCTCTTGTTGAGGAGCACGGGCTGTAGGCGTGTGGGCTTCAGTAGTTGTGGCACGCGGACTCAGTAGCTGTGGCTCTTGGGCTCTAGAGCACAGGTTCAGTAGTTGTGGTGAGCGGGCTTAGATGCTCTGCGGCATGTGGGATCTTCCCGGACTAGGGCTCGAACCCGTGTTCTCTGCATTGGCAGGCGGATTCTTAACCACTTAGCCACCAGGGAAGCCCTCAGTGATTTTAAATTAGAAGTTTATTTCTTGTTCATGTAGTAGCCTACTGACTGTTGAATCAGGGGATAACTGTTCTGCTCTGTACAGTTATTCAGGGACCAAACTGTGGACATTTTCCTATCTTACATGTGGTGTCTAAAGGTCACCCTGGGCTTTGGCATTCAGTCATTGGATTGGGAAAGAGCATGGAGGTTTACATGGGAGATTTTTATGGGTCAGACCTGGTAGTACCACACATCACTTCTGTTGACATTCCATTGGTCAGAGGTTAGTCACAGGGCCATGCTTGCTGCAAGAGAAGCTGGGAAATGACTAGTTGCCTCAGTAAGGGAAAAAAAAAGTACCTTTAGTTACCGATTAGTAGTCTTGTCCACGTGGCAAATGCAGCCACCATAAATATGACCAGCAAGACCTTGATTTAGTCTATGTAATTTTTTCTTTCATTGTTCCTTTTCTCATCCCCCCATGATTCTGCTAAATTACTTCCCCCACGTGCCCCCCCCCCCCATTTTGGGTGATTGTCCTTCATTGTTCCTTTATGTGTGACAGGGTTCTTGGATGCGGAAAAACTCATCCTTTCCTAATTTGGGAAGAAAATGAATTTAATGGAAGGCTATAAGTTAGCTCGCAGAATTGATTGGAAAGCTGGAGACTGTGCTGGAAAAATAAGTAGGAACCAAAGTGACCGGCAGCAGAGGACGCAGCCAGGTCAGGCCACAGGATGCCTCTCCTGGCACCTTGCAGTCAGTCGCCGCGTGAGCTTGTCTGTCCCGTCCCCACAGTGAGTGTGCTCTCACTGTTGGTGCATCTTCAGAAGTGACTCCTCAAGATGCTCGCTCTGACTGTTCAAACTTGGGTTGCTAGCGAAGCCCTAGTTACCAAGGAGTGAGGAAGAGCAAAGTTTTGCTACTGTTCAGCTTTTATAGTAGGAGGCATGGCTTTCTTTGTCTTCTGTGATTCCCACAAACCGTGGTGGGTGTCCAGAGACCAAGTGACCAAAAAGTGACAAACCCCCACTTTAGCACCTTTTCATCAGGAGAAAATGTCCCATATTTTGGTGTAAGATAGGAGACTGTTCCAGTCTTGATTTTTCCACTGACCTTTTTGGCCAAGTCGTTAAAACTCTGGATTGCAGGTGCCCCCTTTATAAATTGAGGTTGGGAACTTGATGCCTGATAATATTGGTTCATCCACTCACTCACTGAATAAAATATTTATTGAGTGCCTTTATGTGCTGGCTTAAAAGAGGTGAGTGAGAGAGACATCCTGGCCTTCTCGTAGTTCAGTGGATGAGCACAGAAATCATTCCAATGCAGTTAGGGTGGGATGGCAGCTCGTGAGGAGTCCCTTATCCAGATTAGAGGGTTGTGGGCAGGGGATTCCTGTATCTCTCTTTGCTTCATTCACTCATTCATTTATTAAAGTGTCTGCTTTAAGCCTTTGCATTGTTGTATTTTTGAGAATACCTGAACAAATAAGACCAGTCCTTCCCTCAAGGGTGCTAACTGTGAGGGCATGCTGATTACTCCCGCACAGAACATGCTTGCTGTGCTAACCGCAGAATAGTAGGAAAAGAAATGGAGCAGGGAGCAGCTCACTGTAAGATTCTGGGAAGGTTTCTAAGAGAAGATGACATTACATCTGGGTTTTGAAGTTTGAGTTCAAGATTTCTAGGAGCAGAAAAAAGAAAAGGGAGTATTCTAGATAGAGGGAAAACTTCTGCTCAGACACTGTCAATGCAGCTGAGAGAAAGGATGTGTGATGGGGGGACAGGATGGAGGGAATGGTGGGCAATGAGATGAGAGCTGTAAACACTTAAACCTGGAAGCTCTGAATGTCTCAAGGTGTTGGGGATCTTGAAACTTTTTTAAGGAAGCAAACGTTGACAGCAGTGGGGAGAAGGTGCAGGTACTGTAGAATCCTCAGCCCTTTCTTCTGAATTGAGATCTTGACGAAGAGTACAGAAATAAGCAGATGGATTTGTGAGACATTCCTAGGCCAAAGTCATAGAATGTAGTTGGATTGTGTGAGTGTGTGTGTGTGTGTGCGCGCGCGCGCATGTGCGTGCACAGGGAGGGGGGGAAATGAGACAGTGAATAAGGCTCTGAGGTCTCTAGCTTGAGTGGATGGATAGGGGGGATGCAGTTTATAGAAGTGGGTTGCACTTGGCATTCCTCTCTGCTCCAGCCTGGGCAGACACAGCATGCCATGCTTTCTAAACCGAGGTTCAAGTTAGCCTTGGAATCTGTAACAGTATGTGCTCCAGACGGCCACTGCCAGTCTGTTTGAGTTTGTACTAGAGGGGAAACCTGCTGCCTTTTTTCTCTGTTGTGAGGGATGGGAAGTGAAGACACTTCCCATCTTATTTTCTTCAGAACATCTTATTTTCTTCAGAACACTAATCGGACATTTTTTCTGGTATTATCAAGTTCACTTATTGTTTCAGGGATCCTGCCCTCCCCCCACCAGCAATAACATATAAACTCCAGGAAGACAGAGACTTTGCCCTTCATCTTCACATTTTTGGCCTTAATGCTGAGAACTTTATCTAGAACAGCACTGTCCAACAGAATATAATGTAAGCCACCTATGTAATTTAAGTTTCTAGGAGTCACAGTTTAAAAAATAGAAAAAAGAATCAACATTAATTTTGGTAATATATTTTATTTTACCCAATATTATTATTATTTACCCAATATATATTATTTATTTAAAAATATTATTTTAAAGTTAAAAATTATTGAGAGAGTTTACATTCTGTTATTTTGTACTAAGTCCTTGAAATCTTGTATGTTTTACATTTGTTGTACATTTACAGCCCATCTCAGTTCCAGCCAGATGCATTTCAAGCACTGAGTAGCCCTACCTGTGATTAGTGGCTGCCATATTGGACAGCTTAGGTCTAGAGCATAGTAGGGGCTCAGTAAATTTTTTTTTTTTTTTTTTTTTTTGCGGTATGCGGGCCTCTCACTGTTGTGGCCTCTCCCATTGCGGAGCACAGGCTCTGGACATGCAGGCTCAGCGGCCATGGCTCACGGGCCCAGCCGCTCCGTGGCATGTGGGATCCTCCTGGACTGGGGCACGAACCCGCGTCCCCTGCATCGGCAGGCGGACTCTCAACCACTGCGCCACCAGGGAAGACCACTCAGTAAATATTTGTTGAATGAATGAATTAGAAGATAGATTGGTTGTTAAGGGGGCATGTAGAATCCAGGAAGGATTTGGTTTTAACAGTAAGGAAATAGAGCGTATTTATATGTTTGACAGAACTGGAAGGGAGAGGTAGATGATAATAAAGGGGCAGTTTGATGGAGGAAGTTCCCTGGAGGAAGGCCCCTGAGGAGGTGGTTGGAAATGGGGTCTGGCAGCCCAGGTAGGAAGGATGAGAGATGTTCTGCTATCTTACCTCTTTTGAAGAGGTATGTTCTTCAGTTATATTTTAGGAAACCCAAATCCAGTTTGTTTAGCATAAATTTCTAATTGGAATTGTGTTATAACTATTTCTTCCCCTCAGTTTAGATATTAGATAGTTGAGAGTTATTTTAAAAAATCTTAAAAGTGGTTTCCCTAATGACTTAAAAAAATTGAATCATTATGTTGTACGCCTGAAACTAATATAATGCTGTATGTCAGTTATACCTCAATTAAAAATTTTTTTAATTAAAAAAAGAAAGGAGGGCTTCCCTGGTGGCGCAGTGGTTGAGAGTCTGCCTGCCGATATAGGGGACGCGGGTTCGTGCCCCGGTCTGGGAGGATCCCACATGCCGTGGAGCAGCTGGTTCCGTGAGCCATGGCCGCTGAGCCTGCGCGTCCGGAGCCTGTGCTCCGCAACGGGAGAGGCTGCAACAGTGAGAGGCCCGCGTACCACAAAACAAACAAACAAACAAAAAAAGAAAAGAAAAACATCTTTTCACGTGGGAAGTGGGAAGAAGTGTTACTGACATGTATCAACATTCTTTCTTTGATGTCATTCGACTAGAAAAAGAAGTATTTTCTGTGTTAAAATTAACTTAATCAGATCTAGTTTTTAGCATTGTGATTATATTTATCTGCATTGTACATGTCTGAATATAAAATAAGGTTATTTCCCCCAAATTATTCCTCAGTCCTTCCATACTTGAGTTCTTAAACAGTCTTTTATATTGTCTCTTCTGTTATGGGGTATACTATTACTGTTCATTACTTTATCTGAATAGTAGAGGTCTGTTTGAGGATGACATGTAAGCATGGGGAACTGCTTTCAGTAGTAGTTTGGGATGCTTATGGAGATCGTTTGATGTAACGAATCTGTTCAAAGTGAGGCAGAGAAATTTAACGCAGATTTTTAAGGTCATGATCTCATGTTTGCAGGTGTTGATGTTGTAAATAAAACTTTTGAAGACAATTTTTTAAAGTATTGTAATAAGTAGAAATCGTGAATATACCCGTAGAATTAATGGAAAACATCAACTCTTCTAATTTAAAAAGTTTTTAATCTTACTGTTACTTGGGATAATATATCCAGTTATAGTGTCATACGGTCATTCAAAAAATGTTGCCTTTAAAACAGTTTAGAAGTTAAGATTGTGTGCTCTGGGAAACCTAGGTGACTTTAGAGGAAATCTAATGAGGACAAGAAACTGGTATTGAAGATTGGAAGTAGGCTTTTGACTATATCGTGATGGACACCTCCCATATATATAGATAGATATGCACAGGCACACCTCAGAGATACTGTGGGTTCGATTCCAGGCCACCACAATAAAGTGAATCACATGAAGTTTTTGGTTTCTCAGTGCATATAAAAGTTATGTTTACACTATACCGTCGTCTGTTAAGTGTTCAGTAATAGCATTATGTCTTTTAAAAAAGTACATACCTTGATTTTAAAAATTCCAAAAAAACCCCAATTACAATAGTAACATCAGAGATCACTGATCACACATCACCATAACAAACGTAGTAATAATGAAAAAGTTCGGAATATTGCAAGAATTACGAAAATGTGACACAGAGACAAGAAGTGAGCAAATGCTGTTGGAAAAATGGTGCCGATAGACTTGCTTGACTCGGGGTTGCCACAAACCTTCAATTTGTAAAAATCACAATATTTGCGAAGTTTGATAAAGTGAAGCACCGTAGAACAAGGCACCCCTGTAGTCGTGGTCTGATTGGGAAATGTGAACTCTTCTTGCTTTGGGGACAGTCGTATATTCCTGACTGAGGAATGCTCAGGCAAATATGATGATGTCATGGCTGGAAGTGACTGGGGAGATGGTTATTCATGAGTGTTCAGCCTTTTATCTGCCCAAGCATCCAGAGCAGGTTAAGTTAACACCTGTCAAAACAGAGGCTTTCTAGGAAAATGCTTCAGAGATGGGGAAGAAAGGAGGGTGATGTGTATATTTTGAAGAAGCCCCAAATAGATGGTGATACTTCCTCTGTATGTGACGCAGTAGGGTATGTGATGGGGTAGGGCTGTTGGTACAGGTGGCATGTTTTTCCCAATGTCACGTAGTTAACCTCTGAATTTGGACCGGAACTGTGGGCTTCTCCTCCCCAGGCCAGTTTTTGTTTTTCTCTGCCACACTCTTTTCCTTCTCCTTTTATTGTTTTTGTACCTTTTCTCCTTTCTATTCTCAATAAAGGTTTAACTGTCATGTGCTTGATAGCATGAAAACTGCTGAGATGTACTAGGAAGCAGTCTTTGACCAAGTCATTACATTTAAGAACATGTGTTCATTCAACCTAGTGCCCTTTTCAGACTTTCTCATTGTCACCACTGTTTCCTAAGTCTCCTAGGCTCAAAACCACTGAGCCATTTTTGAAACCAGCTTGTCTCTCATCTTCCATCTTTAAACAAGTTTTTAAGTCCTGTCATTTCTATCCCGTGGTGTCTCTTCATACATCTTCCTTTTTTTTTTCAACATTAATCTCCTAAAGCCTCTCACAGTCCTTTGCTCGGACTGTTGAAATAAGCCCCTAACTGATCTCTGCTTGAGGTTTCTCTCTGTTTCAATCAGTATTACACATCAATTATGATAAGCTTAAACAATAGAACATCTATTGAGCACTTACCATGTGCCAGATATTGTTTAAAACAGCGGTCCCCAACCTTTTTGGCACTAGGGACCGATTTCGTGGAAGACAGTTTTTCCACGGATGGGGGGGTGGGTGGGACATGGTTCAGGTGGTAATGCAGCGATGGGGAGAGGCAGATGAAGCTTCGCTCGCTGGCCTGCCGCTCACCCCCGGCCGTGCAGCCCTGTTCCTAACAGGCTGCGGACCGATAATGGTCCGTGGCCTGGCGGTTAGGGACCCCTGGTTTAAAACATTGTCTTTAACTTTCATAATAGTCTTGAGGTTCAAGCACTGTTATTAACCCATTCTGCAAATGGAAAGGGAGGCAGAGATTGAATTATCCAGTCACTCAGTAGCTAGGTAGTAAGTGGCAAAATTGAATCCAGACACTCCAGAGTGTGTGTTTCTATAGTTGAAAACACAGCTGGAGTGGTGTCACTCCTGGCACCCTTTCTCTGGCACCCTCTTACCTATTTTACAAAATCCAAATCTCTTATCCTGGCCGAAAGACTCTTTGGTCCAGCCTGCCTTTCTATCTGTAACCTACTCCTCTATGTTCTCCAGCCAAACTTGAAGTGACATTTGAACTGCTGTCTGGAAGAGAAGTGGGAGTTGGTCGGGCAAAGTAGCGGAGTAAGGAGGGAGCGGAGGTTGCGCCTGGGAGAGCTGGGGCTGGAGCCTGAGGGAGGGCCTGCACAGGGTGAGGCTGCAGGTGAAGGTCGGTCTGGACCGTGGCCCACTTCCCGGTCTTGTCTTTTTCCACAGGACATTTTCGTGAGCTCTTCACAAGATTCATGGAGACTGAGAACTGGCTTTTTTAGGAAGGTACTTTTGTAAAGCTTGACGTGAAGTTTATCTGTTTTTCCTAGATTCCTTTTTAAATTCCCCTCTCTTCTGGCCACAGCCATCCATTTGTGTGCATCCGTGCTGCATTTATTTTCACTTGAATTCAAGCAGGTTGTACTTGGGAAGGACATTCTCAAGCAGGGTGCTCTTTCTCAGCCTCGATCTCTTTTCCCTGCTAGTTCAGTTTATCTTCACTCCTTTGCAAGGGAGGACCTAGCAGTCTCGTCTTGTAGGAGGTGTTTCTCGTGTCTCTTGAGCACTTTCCCACTCTTTCTATCTTTGAGGCGTCCCCTGGTGAGGAGAGTGGACTCTGCAGAGCCTGGGTTGTGTTACCACTGACCAGCCATGAGCATGGGGCCACCACATTCAGGGCCCCTGTGCAGCTGCTGGACTTCAGTTTCTTTCTATGTAAAGTGTAACAGATGCTGTAATGATGCCACCTAATTCTTGGAGCTTTCATGGATATGAGGCATACTGGAACAAAACTTGGCATGGAAGAAGGGTTTAATGAATGTTGTTACTATTTTTTACTTTTATTACTTTTTCTTTAGTTGTGAAAAACTATTGACAGAGCATTCTGGTAAAGGGTCATACAAACCTGCTTTATTCTTATTATTACTACTGAGGGTATTCTCTTTGGTTTAGAAAAATGTGCTTGTTTGAGAGGTAAATAATGAAATCTCATTGTTATTTACCTGTCGACTTACTTTTTGACTTCCAGTGAGTTTGAAAGTTTTCCCATATGCTTATTATTGGTTTGTGAGAATTGCATCTTTTGCCTTTTTTCGGGGTGTGGGGGCAGATCTTAGTGTTTTTAATTGTATCGTTAGAGAGCTTTATATATTTAAGGATATTGTATAACACTTTGGACAGTAACATTTTCCAGACTGTTTTCATTTGGCATGGAACTCAGATGCAAATTTTAAACACTTTTGCACAGTAGAAATGGAGGAGGGAAAACTAATGATGAGCTCTAAAATGATGTATTTATTTGCTACATGAATATAGTTTTAATGAAGTGTTCCTTTAAAAAATATTATTACATTTTATAACCTCTGTGAACAGTTAACAGTTTGCTCAGTACTTAACTTTTAAAGTGTCTCTGGTCAGATAAATATCTTGCCTTTGGGGCATTTTGTAATGGAAAATCCCTGTAAATATACAGTGTTCTAATTGGAATCACAAAGCCAAATGATTGCCTCATTGGATAATTTTAAGTATTATGCTGCAATTCAATATAGGTACCCAACTAAGCACTTAACTAGATTTAAAAATATCTTGTATGTTTAACAGCTGTCTAGCTAGAACGAAAAAAGACTGAGGAGAGGAGTTATGTGTATGTTCTCCTCTTTTCCGCCTGGGATCAGAGAGGGAGAGAGTTTTAAAAGTGTTTTTTTCTTTCTCAGCTGCTGTTGCTGTGCCTGCTTTGGGAGAAGGCAGAGGCAAAGATGAGGGAACGTATGGGGCAGCTTTCTTTCCAAAGAAACTTTATGTGCCTGAAACTTAGTAGCATCTCCAGACACTTGTTAAAGTGGCATGGTTGTGGCATAGCTGAAGTGATGGCAGCCTGTGGTAGGTGACATTTCCGCCTGTGTTGTATTCCTAGCGGCCTCTCTCTGTGTTCTGATTCTTCTTCCTGGAGGGGAAGGCAGCTAAGCAGGCAGTGTTCAGCTTTTTAATAGCTTCATAATATTTTAGCTTTTAGTTGTGTTGTAATATGTGGTTTCTCTTCCTTTTGTACTTCCAGGTTTCTGGAAGGCAACTGTAGTGTTTATGGGCCCTAGCAAAGTCGTGGTCAAGAGATCTGAAGAAAAATCCTGGAATGGGGTTGGGGAGGGAGCATCTTTGGGTAATTCAGGTTTATATGTATGAACATATTCATACATTATGTGTGTGTATGTATATACGTGTATATATACTTTATGTGTGTATATATATAAAACATTTAAAGTTTTTTTTAGATAAATAGTATTTTACTATGTTTTTGTATAGATTTTTTTAAAAAGGAAATAAATTAGAATCTAACCACCATTTATTAAAATGTGTCATTTAAGCTCTAAACAGAGACTTTTGAGCACAACCTTTCCTTTCCTCTGGCAATGATCTGTGTAACATTTCAAATCCATGGCATTTTACAAAGGAAGGAATACTTTGCGTTTACGTGACTGGACAAGATGATGAACCATCTCATTTCATGTATGAGGAAACTGACTTATTTGTTACCATGCTGCATTTATGTGGGTGTTACAGCAAGCGAGAGGAAGTCTTAAATCCTAGTTCAGTGTATTTCTATGTAGCAAGCTTGAACTTTCCTGGTGTATTTCTCATTTTACCTGTTTTGTAAATGAATATGCTAAATTTGCCTGTTACAGAGGAATCTGAGATACGGAAAGCAGAGCTTCACAAAGGTGGTTATGAGCAGCTTGAGATCTACAATTATCCCATCTGGATGGTTCCAGTGCTTTTCCTTAACTGTCCCACAGATGACTCTGACCTGAGAGGAGGTGAATGAAAACCCCATCTTCTGACTGAAAATAGGAAGTGGCGTTCATTGAATGCACATGTCACGTTACTGCTGGTTAGGCTGACTTTAACTGTTTCATGCGTTGTCAACTACCGCTAACCCTGTCTCAGGTGATTGTATTTGCTAAACCATAAATAAGGGTATGTGTCATCTGACAAATTCTAGTATGAGGGACAGCTGTCTGATAGCCTTGAGCTACACGATCACTGTCGTCCCTTCTCGTTGAAAGGCACGCTAGACTCTCAGATCTGGCTTACCATCTGATTGAATGATGATAGTTCCTTAGCTTGCTTGAAAGAATTGTTTCTTGATTTTAACCAGTATAGTTTGTCAGTTTGAATGACTTACATCATTTTTGTAATACTTTTGGTATCTTTATTTATTTATGAAAGTTAAACTTACTGAAGGCCAGATGACTGCAGTGAACATGTGAACCCTTCAGTTAAACAAGCGTTTAGCATTTATACAAGCATTCTAGTCAGGACCCCAGTTATTTGCTCATTTTCTTTGATATTAACCCGGATGCCTGATAGAGCAACCAGCACTGTCCTGTGTAGATCTTCTAGATTCTTGAAAATACTTTTATTCTCACAGTGGTAGTAGATTTTTTTCTTTTTTTCGAATCTTGGTCTCCTTTAGCCTGATTAGTTACCTGTTGAATAAATCATGTTATTCTCATACTGTGGCTAGAAAGAAATTTATGTAAATTAGGTCCTGTATTTATAGGTGACACTGTTTTTGTACTGAGACAGCCAGAAAAGGCTGCTGCAGCAGCTGTTGTCTCCTTGCTGTTCCCTTGTGCTGAGAGCTGGATTTTGCTCGTTCAGAAGGCATCTTTTTTCTGTCCCTCTGCAGGGCTGTCCGGTGAAACAGCATCTAAAATTAAACTATCAGAAACAAGTTTGCTTTTTGTTTCCCAAAAGGACTGGAGTAGGGTGGGGTGGATGGGTTAGAGGCTATATAACTTTGAAACAGTTATGAGCCAGTAAGGATCATGCAGCTGCCATCATGAAGATAAACCTTTTTTTTTTTTATCGTATTTCCCTCAAACTTAATTTGCCTCAAAAGCATGTTTGTGAACATTTTGTTCAAGTGGCCATTATTTTGGTTGCTGTGTTAAGTATGTTGCTTTCTTTAGCATGTAATTTTTCCAGTAAAATTTTAGTTTTAAGTTTTAGAAAAGTTTTGTTGAAGTCATTTACCATCAGTTACCAGTTAATCACACCTAAAATTCAGCAGCTTGTATGCTTAATTTATTGTAACATAATAATCTTTTGTGTTGGCATTTCTGAATCTTCTCCTAATGGCAGATTCATATTTATAAATTTGTAAATGTCTGTGCTCTTTCTGTGCTGCACAGTGAGTTGGTTAGGCAGCAGTTACTTACAGCATGTCTACTGCATGTTGAGCACTGTTCTAAGTCCTAGGGATTCAGTAGTGAACAAAGCTGGAGGAGGGCAGCTTTGTTCAGTAGTACTGTCAGCAGTAACAGTAATGTTATGTTACTGTCCGTTTCAGTAACATTATTGCACTGGGAGGTGGACTGGCTTCTCATCCATATCAGTCACTAAGTAGCTACCAGGCCAAGGAAGAAAATCACTGATCTTCATTTTCTTCAAGTGGTTGGAATTGATCTCTTGAAAGGTTTAATCCCGCTTCTAAAATTTCTCTATGGAAATTGTGTATGTTTACTTGTCTTTTGTTTCAGCCCCACCCCCCATTCCTAAAAATTAAGGGCTCAAAGGCTGCTTGGCACCTTGTTTCCTACTAAAGGGGGAAATTTTTTATTTAGATGGGCTTATTACTGATTAAACATTTTAATTTAATGGACAGTATAAGAAAAAAGGGATTTCTTTTTTTCCACTTGGAATTTTTTCATAGCTGCTGATAACCCATAAAATAACCAGGTAGTATTATCTGTCTTATTTATTTTTTTCTATTTAAACATATTTTATAATTTTAGAATATTGGGAGAAATATAAATTACCCATATTATGTATTATATATACTATGTACAGTATAATAATTATAGAGTCTGGCAGCTGTATCTTGAGTGATTATTTTAATCCTTTTTGTGTTCCAGATGCTATTTTTTTTTTTTCTTTTTTTTTGCGGTACGCGGGCCTCTAACTGTTGTGGCCTCTCCCGTTGCGGAGCACGGGCTCCGGACGCGCAGGCTCAGCGGCCATGGCTCACGGGCTCAGCCGCTCCACGGCATGTGGGATATTCCCGGACCGGGGCACGAACCCGTGTCCCCTGCATCGACAGGCGGACTCTCAACCACTGCGCCACCAGGGAAGCCCCCAGATGCTATTATTAAAAATAAGTGCTTGACATTTTACTTCAGCTATAAGAATTTGGTTTGCCGTTAGTAACTGAAAGGGTAAAGGACCGTTTACTGTCTTACTTAGGGCTAAGTAAGATTTTCTGTGATCTAGTTGAGGATAATCCATCCATCTGTCCATCCATCCATCCATCCATCCATCCAGTCTTTCTCAGTGGTTGCTTGAGGGCTTACCACATGCATCCTTAAGTTATAGTGTCTTGTACTCTAGGCACGTGGGCTTCAGTAGTTGTGGCACACGAGCTCTGTAGTTGTGGCTCGCGGGCTCTAAGCACAGGCTCAGCAGTTGTGGCGTACCGGCTTAGTTGCTCCGCGGCATGTGGGATCTTCCCGGACCAGGGCTCGAACCCGTGTCGCCTGCATTGGCAGGTGGGTTCTTAACCACTGCGCCACCAGGGAAGGCCTGTTTCTCTGTTTTTAAATTGGCTGATTTTTTTCCCCCCTTCCACAGTGTCTAGTCTCCTATTAGGTCCATTTAGTGAATTTTTCACTTCAATTATTTTTCATTTCTAGAATTTTTTTGGTTCCTATTTATATTTTCCATTTATCTGTTAAGATTTGCTGTTTGTTCTTTTATTTTGTCCGTAATTTCCTTTATATTTTAAAAGATTTCTAATCTATTTTTTGTCTGCTAATTTCACTATTTCTGTCATTTCTGGGTCTGTTAATGAGGTATTTTCTTCCTGAATACAGATCTCCTTTTCCTGCTTCTTTGTGTGCCTAGTGATTTTTGACTGGATATGGGCGTTAAGAATGCTAGGCTGTTGAGCATCTGGGTTTTGTTGCCCTCCTTTTAAGAAGTGTTGAATTTTGTCCTGGTGGGCTGTTAGCTTACTTGTTGATCATCTTGATCCTTTGAGGTTTGTTTCAGTCTCTGTTACAAGTGGAAGGCTGCCTTTTATAGGGCCAGTATAGCTTTCCTCCTAAAGTGTGGATTTTCTGGGGTCTCTGTTGAATGTTTGTGGTGTTTGTCACGATTTCGCCACCCTAAGTGATTAGAACACTTACTGTCTCTCAGTCCGGGGCAAGTTCTAGTAGTTGTTCAGCTTTCAGCTCCCTGCCTGTTGCTCTTTGCGTGGTCTCATGGACCTTCACCTGACGATTGTGCAGCTTAGTATTTGGCCACACAGTCAAGGGCATCCCCAGGTATAGATGAATGGAGCTCCTTCTCTGCTTAACTCCCTTATTTCTACTGCCTGCCCCACAGATTCCAGCTAACTCAGTAGCCTTGAACTCTCATCTCTGTCTCCTCAGTTCAGTAAAACCACTGTGTTCTGTTTGGGCCCCCCTCCCTGCACTGTACTCTGGAAATTGTCTCCAGATAGAAAACCAAGGTGGTTGTGGGGCTCACCAAGTTTGTTTCCCTTTTCTCGGTGATCACTAGGCACACAAAGAAGTTGTTCTGTGCGGCCTGTTGTCCAGTGTCTGAAAACAGTCATTTCATCTGTTTTGACGAGTTTCGTAGTGGTTTGTTGTGAGTGAGGTAATTCGGTACCAGGTGCTCTAAAATGGTCAGAAGTGGAAGTCTGATATTATAGGCTTTAAAGAGAAATATTTTTATCCCTATACCATTGTTACTTTTAACAATTTAATGCACAGATTTACTTAACATCTCATATTGATAAACCGAGCGTTTGTTTAGGTGTTATATGAGCAACTTCATCCTGTTTGTAGACAATTGAATATGCTGTTTTGGCTATTAGGTTAAAGTGTGTGTGTGTGTGTGTGTGTGTGTGTGTGTGTGTGTGTACATGTACACATGCATTCTGTGGTGATACATATTGACTACTAACTAGAGGGTAATAAGAAATCAGTTCATTTGTTTTTAAAATTAGATAATTTATAGAATCATAACATAGTTTCACCTTAATGTATATTTATTTAACACCTGTGAAGGCAGGCACTGTCATGTGTTTGGGATATAAAAGTGAGTAAGAGAAACTGACTGTCAGCAATAGATGTAGCCTGTGCTGTGATTAGACTGTTCTTTACTTCTGGTTCATGAGCCCCCATTTTATTTATTTATTTATTTATATTTATTTTTAATTTTGGCTGTGTTGAGTCTTTGTTGCTGCGTGCAGGCTTTCTCTAGTTGCAGTGAGCGGGGGCTACTCTTCATTGTGGTGCGCGGGCTTCTCACTGTGGTGGCTTCTCTTGTTACAGAGCACGGGCTCTAGGTGCACGGGCTTCAGTAGTTGCGGCACGCGGGCTCTAGAGCGCAGGCTCAGTAGTTGTGGCGCACGGGCTTAGCCGCTCTGCGGCATGTGGGATCTTCCCGGACCAGGGCTCAAACCCATGTCCCCTGCATTGGCAGGCGGATTCTTAACCACTTTGCCATTTTAAAAATACTTCTTTCATCCTTACCCCCTTCAGCTTTCTCCCTCCCTTTTTGAACCATTTCTTCATGTTCTAAATATTCCTGATGGATTCAGTTCATTCTTTCACCGAACAGATATTTATTGAATGCAGGCCACGTCCCAGGCACTGTTCTTAGTACTAATGATATCTTACTCATGGACTTCCATTCACTTACCCTCTTAATTTGTATTTTTCTTGCCAGCCATCATTAAAAGTGCAACTGGCTACTCCTTTAACGTTTTTCTTCTCTTTTGCTATGGGTATATCTTGTTGTTAGGGACCTTGGAGGTTTCTTCCCACTTAAGCTTGGTTGCCTTTCTGTCATTTCTTAGGGGATTCTGTCTCAGAAACTTGGCCTCGTAAAAGTTTCTGCATTTGAATGTCTTAGTTTTAATTAACTTGAATTATTTTCTTTTTTTTTGTTCTTTAACATTGTTCTGTCTCTTTAAAATCTAATGTGGATTAATACTGTCACAAGGATGGTCTCCTATCAGTATATTAATAAAAAAAAATTCAAGTTAGCTACAAGTGATGCTACATGTGGGTCTTATATCAGAGATAAATGATTGGTATTTTCACTCAGGGTCTTCTCCCAGGCTTTTCTGTTTGGTATTTCCTCTGTGTCTACTTCTGCCTCTGTCTTGCCGTCTCTCAGTCTCTGAGATCTGTTCATGGAATGTTTCTCTCTAGAATCAGTGCTAATCTCTACTAGTGTTATGGTCTCTAGTTGTTAAAGTTTAGAACATAGTGAGGAAGCTGCTTCATTTTTAAAAATTTATTTATTTATTTATTATTTAGTTATTTTTGGCTGTGTTGGGTCTTCGTTTCTGCGCGAGGGCTTTCTCCAGTTGCAGCAAGCGGGGACCACTCTTCATTGCGGTGCGTGGGCCTCTCACTGTCACAGCCTCTCTTGTTGCAGAGCGCAGGCTCCAGACGCGCAGGCTCAGTGGCCATGGCTCACGGGCCCAGTTGCTCCGCGGCATGTGGGATCTTCCCAGACCAGTGCTCGAACCCGTGTCCCCTGCATTGGCAAGCAGATTCTCAACCACTGCGCCACCAGGGAAGCCCGCTGCTTCATTTTTAAATAAACTATTTACCAACATTTTTATGAACTTTTAAAATTTATGAAGATATGCTTATGGTTAAAAAGATCCATAGAGTTCAGAAGGATATAAAAAATGAAGACAGGACCTTACATGCATCCTTTTCTCCAGCTTGCCTTTTATACTATTTGGCAGCAATTTAAAATATTACCTTGGAGTTGAGCTCCAAGGCATGATTTTGAAGCAGAAGCTAATGTACCATTGTAAAGCAATTGTACTCCAGTAAAGATACTTAAAAAAAAATTTTTGAATTAAGTTTTATAAGTTTATCATTAAATTAAAATATCTGCTATTGCAACATGTATTTATGATACATTCTTGGGCTAAAATATTATTTTTAATTTAGTTGAATAAGGGTTATATATAATATGGCAGATACAGGTTAAACCATATGAAATTGCTGTTTTGTAGGCCAAAGGAGGTCTAATGTCAGCAATTTCATATAGTTCAGCCTAATTCTTTATCATCGTCTCTGTTATAGGATGAACTGAGTCTATTTCCTCATTAACATTTAGATTTAAAAAGGAAGATGGGAGCTTCCCTGGTGGCGCAGTGGTTGAGAGTCTGCCTGCCGATGCAGAGGACATGGGTTCGTGCCCTGGTCTGGGAAGATCCCACATGCCGCGGAGCGGCTGGGCCCGTGAGCCATGGCCGCTGAGCCTGCGCGTCTGGAGCCTGTGCTCCGCAATGGGAGAGGCCACAACAGTGAGAGGCCCTCGTACCGCAAAAAAAAAAAAAGGAAGATGGAAACTTTAGAAAGAATAAAAACCATGGTGATTTGCTTAATTATAAAATCAAGTTGACAAGAAATTCCCATATTAGTTTGTCTTCTTGGAGTCTTATTATAGGAGAGGAATGAATGAGTGAATACCTTAAATACTTTCTGGCATTGTGGGAGGAAACTAAACTTGAGTCTCTTTCTGGATTTCACACGCAGCAGTTGAGCTAAGAAAGGAGACAGTGAGCATGTGGCAGACACCACCTATATACCAGGCCTTAGTGCTAGAAGCTTAATCTTTCTTTCACTTCGCTAAGTAACTGGTAATGTTACTAAGTAGTTATAATAGATTTTATAGTAAACAGATGGTATTGTAAATAGCTTTATAAAAAAAAATCCCACAGGGACTTCCCTGGTGGTGCAGTGGTTAAGAATCTGCCTGCCGATGCAGGGGACACAGGTTCGAGCCCTGGTCCTGGAAGATCCTACAGGCCACGGAGCAACTGAACCTCTGTGTCTGGACTACTGAAGCCCACGCGCCTAGAGCCCGTTCTTCGCAACAAAAGAAGCCACCGCAATGAGAAGCCCGTGCACCGCAACAAAGAGTAGCCCCCGCTCGCCACAACTAGAGAAAGCCCATGCTCAGCAACGAAGACCCAATGCAGCCAAAAAAAAATCCCACAAGTGAAAAACATAGTTGTTTCTTGTTGACCCACATTTAGATTACCTACAGCAAATTTTAAAGGAAAATCAGATTCTTTGTCACCTACCATACCACTCTTAGGACGGAAATGTGTTTTAGTCTTTAAAAAAAAAAACAACCTACAAACCCCAAAATGTGGGGGGAAAAGCCTTACGGTGTATTGTATAGTCAGAATATAGCCTGTTTTTGGACTCTCTGCTACTTGCATTAGTTGGAAGATAGCTTTCTTAAGATGAGCAGTTAAATTTTTTTAGATGTTATTCAAAGCAGCATTGGCATCATTTGGTGGCTTGTTAGACTCTCAAGCCCTACTCTAGATCTACTGAGTCAGTCTGCAGTTTTAACAAGATTCAAAGGCAATTTGTAAGCACGTTAAAGTTTGAGACTCACTGTTATAGATCGTGGGTGGCATTGTCACCCCCACAAAACAATGCCTTAGTTACCCCTCAGTGAGTGCTTGTTGAATTTAGTGCTTGTAATAGACTAGATCTAGATTCAGAAAATGAAACAAGTATTTTAGGAGGATAGTTGTAACAGTAATAATCAAGCAGCAGCTATCCAGTTCATTGTATTTCTTTCATGGCTGTCTGGATATCAAAAAGTTATTGATCCGTCACCCAAAATGTATTCTTGAGTCTGATTCTACTCATGCTGGATGATTAGTCACTGTCTTGTGATTGTGTGTTTGTGGTGTGTGTGTGTGTGTGTGTACATATGCAAGTCAACAATAGTATACAAATTAAAGGAGTTAATTAGATTTTGGTGAGTCAAGGATATATAATCCATATTGTAATGTATAAGATAACTTAAAATAATCTGCGTGCAAGGAGGGCATATAAAGTTTAATCCAGCAGAAGGTAAGAAAGGAACATAAAACAGTTGGAATAAGTATAGAAAGGTTATTAGTGTTCATACATGAATTAAACCCAACTACATACTGTTTAACAAGAAACAAACCTAAAATATAAGGAAACAAAGGTTGAAAGTAAAAGGATGAACAAAAGACATACCATGCGAAGATTAAGAGGTGGGCTTGATGTAGTCATGCTAATGTCAGACAAGGTGAAAAGCATTATTGGAAACAAACAGGGGCAGTTTTTAATGATAAAAGGCCTTATTCATCAGGAAGGTATAAAAACTTTCAATTTATGTAATGCAGTACATGACCTAAATGGGAGATTTTTAATATACCTCTCTGGCTAACCGATGAAATAAGATAAGTACAGAAATAGAAAATACAAGTAAAAGAGAAATACTTAATAAAATTAATAAACCTTTGATTAGACTGATCACAAAGAAGAAAAGAGAAGGACTTTTTAACCAATCTTGGGTGAAGGGGCTGTCACTACAGTTATGTCTACATTGATTGAAAAGCTTATAAGAGAGGGTATTATGAAGTTGATAATGATGCATTTGAAATTTAGACAAAGTAAACATAGTATTGGAAACATATAGCCTACCAAAATAGACACACCAGAGAATGTAAAATCTGAATAGTCATATTTAAGAAATTTAATTGAAAAAGCTACCCACAAAGAAAGCTGCACGTCCAGATGATGTCACCAGTGAATTTACTACAAAAGGATAATCATGACCAAATTGTATTCCAGGAATGCCGCAGTTGATTTAACATTCATAAACCAATCAGTGTATTTCACCACATTAACTAAGTAAATAAGAAAACGCATGTTATTTCAGTGGAGTTCAGAAAAAGCATTTAATAAAATTCAGCATCAGTTCATGAGAAAAAGGTTTTAGCACACTGGGGCTAGAAGGGAACTTCGTTAACCTGGTAGTGGTTATCAGTTAAATACCTAGAGCAACCACAATACTGGAGAAATACAGAAAGCTTTCCTTCTGAGATTGGGTGTGAGACAGCAGAACCTGTACCTCCTCCTCTAATCACCGCTGTACTGAAGGTGGCAGCAAGTAGAATAAGGCAAAGTGAAGAATAAAGATTAGGAAGGGGGAAAAAGAAGACTGTTCAAGTGCCCAGTTGTGCTAGTAGCTACTTACTAGACAGTGCAGATAAATCCATCATTGCAGAACTTTCTGTTGGACAGCGCTGTTCCAGACAATGCAGTTTCAACCAAAATCCCAGCATGCGTTTATTTGTCTTGGTGAATTTGATGAGCTAATTCTAAAACATAGACACAAAGAGGGCTAAGAATAGCCAAAACATTCTTGTAGAAGAAAAAAATTCTTTACTACATATTACAACTTCTGAAGCTATCATAATTTAGACAATATTTGGTTCTTACACAAAGATGTAAGAAATCTAGGTAAGTCTTTATCCAGCATAAGAGAATAAAGAATCCGAAAACAGATCTAAGTATGTGATTTTTGATAAAGTTGACATTACAGGGCATTGGGGAAACTTTCCTTTTAATAATTGGTTCTGGGTTAACTGGATGTCCATTTTGGGGGGAAATGAAACTTGATTGCTATCGGAAACACAGAAATCAGATCCAAGAGCACTGCCCATCTTTAGATGTGAATGGTAAAACCCAACTTCTGGAAGATAACATAGAATTTCTTCATGACTTTGGTATAAAGGAAAGATTTCTTAAACAGACACCAAAAGTACTAATTTTAAACCAAAAATTGGTAACATTAAGAGATTGTGTTCGTCAAAAAATACCATTAAGGGACTTCCCTGGTGGTGCAGTGGTTAAGAATCCACCTGCCAATGCAGAGGACATGGGTTTGAGCCCTGGTCCGGGAAGATCCCACATGCTGCAGAGCAACTAAGCCCACAAGCCACAACTACTGAGCCCGTGAGCCACAACTGCTGAAGCCCGTGCTCTGCAACAAGAGGAGCCACCGCAATGAGAAGCCCTTGCACCGCAATGAAGAGTAGCCCCCGCTTGCTGCAACTAGAGAAAGCCCGTGCACAGCAACAAAGACCCAACACAGCCAAAAAATAAATAAAATAAATTAGTTAATTTAAGAAATACCATTAAGAGAGTGACAGTGTAAACCATCTATAACCAATAAGGGGCTTATATCCAAAATATGTTTAAAAATCTAATTTTTTTTGGCTTTAGATATTTGTAAGAAAAAGACTCTCTTGATAGAAAAATTGAAAAACAATCTGAATGGGCATTTCACCTAAGTGGATACTCAAGTGGCTGATAAATGAAAAGATGCTCATAGTCACGAGGAAAATACACATTAAAATCACAGTGGAGTACACACCTACTGCAGTGGCTGAAATTAGAAATACTGATGGTTCCAAGTGTCAGTGAAGGAATGGAGCACAGGGAATTTTCATAAACTACTAGGGAAGAAATAGGTTGATTAAACAAAAAACTGGAAGAAAACCAACAGAACAGCATCTCTGTATATACCGAAAATCACTTAAGAATCTTTCTAGTGGCAGTATGCGTAATAGCTCTGAACTGGAAGTAATCCCATGTCAGTCAAAAGTAGGGTGGATAAAGTAATGATAATGAACAAGCTACAGTTCATAAGCCTAACATTAAGCAAACAAATTCATTTATATAAAGTTAAAACTAATCTGTTTTTGGAGGTCAAGATACTAGTGACTTTTAGGGATGAGGGAGTTAGGTATTGATTGGGAGGCGTCGTAGAGTAGTGGTGCGGGGTTTCTGGAATGATGGCAAGTTTTATTTTTCTTGTCCCACAGGTTCAATTGATGATAATTATTTAAGCTATATACTAATGACTTTTTTCTATGTATTATAACAAATAAGTTTAAACACAATATGTAATAATGACATTGATGATAGAAACAGAAGCTTGTATTTTTTAAAAAGTGCATGTTATGTACCAGGTTCTATTCTGCATGTCAACTTGTGGTATCTCGTTTAAACTTTATAACAGTCAGAAAGGAACAGGGTTACTGCTATAGGTAGGGAAACTAGGACCCAGAATGGTTAAGTCGTTTGCCATTCAGAGCCTTAGTCTTTTTACTATTTATTTATGAGTTATTTATAGATCAAGGACCCCAATTCTTTTCATATACATTTATATTCCTTCCCAGTCTTTTGTGTTTTTAACATGCAGATTTAACACACACACACACACACACACACACACACACACACACACAGTTATTTGACAGTTAGGTTTCCAATTTTTTGCTGTTGTAAACAATACCAAAATAAACATTCTTCCCTTACTATTTTTGTGCACATCATCTATTATTTCCTTAGGATAATTTTTTTTTTTCACTGAACAAAGTCGCTCTATGGAATTGGATTAACTGAATGTATTTTTAAATTATGAATAATGAAATGTTTAGAGAAGTTATCCCATCTGTCATCGTAGGAACATTGTACTTATCCAGCAGATATTTATGAATCATATACTCTGGGTCAGTAAGGACTGCACGCTGTAATGGAGGGAGATAGAAGCTAAGGTCTAAAAACAACGCTAAGTAGGGGGTGAAGACTTGAGAATTGCGCCTTAGAAAGGTCACTCTAGCCATCTTATTGAAGAAATGTGGAGTTGCACATGGGCAAAGTAAAGAGAGAGAGATCTATTAGGAATCTATTTTAGTGATCTAAGTGAGGCATGGGGTAATGGAAATGAAAAGAGGAGACTGAGCGTTCTATGGGAAGTAGAATCAGTGAGATTGGGCTTCCATTTGCACAACGCCGTCTGTGGAGGAAACGAACTCGAACGTGACTCTCAGAGCTTTGATTCTGGTTGACTAGGTAGAAGACAGTGGCGTAGTGGTGTTTGCTGTGTAGGATATAGAAGTGGAACTTATATTTTTTGGGGGGAATTGAGCTTTGTTCTCTTTAGTTTGCAGAATCTGTGCAACATTCAGGTAGAGATTGTATGCTCCAGAAGAAGGGTACTCGCCCCATCTTCCTTCCCATCTACTGTACCGTGCATTACAGTACAGTAATTGCAGTTGATATTAAGCCATCTACTAATTGCCGGAGCCCTTCTGAGTACTTTACATGTATTAAAGCACTTAACCTTCACCACAGCTGTTTGAGGTAGATATTATTATCATTATCAGGAAATTAGGTGTGCAAGGCCACACAGCTGGTAAGCGTGAAGCTGAAATTTCAAACTACAGCAGCCTGGCTAAGAATCTGTGGTCTTCACTTTGGGGCCAGCGCTGTTGTGTGTTTCAAAACAAGCTGACTTTAGAAAAATTACTCTGGTGCTGAACAGTGTAGTGTGTTGTGTGGTGAGAGTTTGCTGGTTTACTCAGGAAGACAGGCACATGTATGCTGGGCCAGTGTTGGTTGACCAGGGTTTTGTGCTTTGTTTTCTGGCTTTAGTCTGTGATTGCAAATTTGCAGATTTGGTTGAATATAAGAAGAAAAGTCTTTTTCTTTTCCTAAAGAAAAATTAACTTTTATTAGCTAGCTACCAAATACTTTTAGGACCAAAATGTTAATTTTCCATTTCTACTATGAAAATCATGACCATGGTCCCAGCCTACCTGTGGGATAATAATTGATTGTTCGTTTTTGTGGCAAGCTTGCCTGGTCTGGGCTCTCTTAGGACTGTGTCAGAAGAGTCCAGAGGAATACAGCAGCCTGTGAATTTGTTTCCATGTATTGTGCGCTCAACTTTTAATTACCTGTGTCAGTGGTGAGCACCATTAGGACACATTTTTCACCTGGTTTGGGGGATGCTAGGGCTGTTGATTGCCATACACCTGACAAAGTGGCATCTCAGCAGTTTTCCTTTGAATTGATTTTTGAAGAGCTGATCCATTGGACAGGCCCTTTGCAGGAATTCAGAGATTACTTTTGCAACTTGTGGTTCTCAATGGATGCAAATCTCATGTAAAAATAAGTATGAAAGGTTGTTTCTATTGCTTTACAAAAAGATTTACTTACGATTTTCTCTTAAAACAGACTTGTAGATTTTAATCACTATTATATTTTATACCGTTTATTGTACAACAGTGTGTTGAGTGTCATACCCTTGTTTGCAGTTTTAAAGGTTTTTAATATTATTGTACATCCTAAAGTCCTTATTTAAAGAACTATCAGATAAGTCAAAAGATACAAACATTGGGATATGAATGCATCCTTTAAACCTCACTTATTATCTTCTCGTAGGAGGAGAGACTTCAGCATGCAAACCTTCATCTGTTCGGCTTGCACCGTCATTTTCATTCCATGCTGCTGGCCTTCAGATGGCTGGACAGATGCCCCATTCACATCAGTACAGTGACCGTCGCCAGCCAAACATAAGTGACCAACAGGTTTCTGCCTTATCTTATTCTGACCAGATTCAGCAGCCTCTAACTAACCAGGTAAGTTTATGATGTATCAGAAATGATTTGTTGGGATGGTAATTTATTCATTAAAATGGTAAAATAGTAAATAGGCAGAATGCCTTAATGGTTTTCAGTTTACATGTCACATGGGATTCCGGGTTGACAGAATATGATATTAAGGAGTTTGTGTTTAAAAGTTTGTTGGTTTTTTTGGTTGGTTTTTTCTATGTATTTCACTTTAATTAGAAAAACACTTAAAATCATAACCACAGTCTCTCATTCTGCGATGGGGGAAAAGTTACTTCTAAAGAATATTAGTTAAAATAAAAAAACTTAAACCTTATTTTTATGGGAAGGCGGTTAAGTAGAAAAATATAAGTTATAGGAAAATAAGTCGGATTCCATTATAGGAAACTTAAAGAGGTGATTTTACACTGTTATAAACTACTTTAGTACACATTTATAAAAATAAATATGAAACTCCTTAAAATTAAAAAAATATAAATTAATCATGCTGCTCATTCTAATATTCAGACTAGAGATTCAGCAATTTTCCATAAGACGGATAGTGTAAAGTGAATAAATGCTGAAATCTCTTGATATACATACACATGTGCATGTGTGTATGTGTGTATTTTTAATATCTTCCTGAATTAACTGCGTCCACCATGTTGATTTTTGATTTCGGGAGTTTTTTTTTTTTTTTTTTACTAGCTATAGTTGTGGTAAAGTTTCTTTCTCCACTGAGACTGTGTGTGATGAGTGCTGAAAATGGCTGTTTTTCCATGTACTCAGGAATTTGGTTTGTCACTGTTTAGGTCTTTCAGTATGAACAAAACCAGAAAATTTCAAAGTATTTCTTATACTGGATTATTTGAAGGAAATGTGTTTTCACTAATTCAATAATACCTGGTTTTAATGAGCTATTGGCTACAGTTAAGTAACATCATTATTTGAGGACACCCTTGTATGTATTGTAATAAGATCTTGTGAATAGTTGAACTGACTTTACATTTATAAAATTATATAACGTGAATAACATTCACAGTTAAATAGTAAGATAAATTATGACAGGACATAAGAATTTGTTTTATGCAGTAAATGGAGAAGTTGTATGTTTGAGAATTGGAGCAGTTGGTCAGAATTGGAAAGTGTTTGTGTACCAGAAGAAAATTCTCTGGACATCCAAAAAGTAGTACTAGCACAGTCTTTGCACTGTACTTTTAAGAAACAGTATGTTTGGATTCATTTTCCCGCTTGTTCAAAAGCAGCCTATCAGGTAGGGTGTCTGTTTTTAGTCTGTTTTTACAGCTGAAGGGATTGAGCTCCCATTTGTGACTTCTCCAAGTGTGTAGGCAGTAGACTCTGGGGCCCAGCCCAGGCTTCTTTCTTCTTAGATACAGTGCTTTTTCAGTTATAACACCTGGCATCTAAGGAGGGCTAGGAAAAAAATCCAGTCCTTTCAAGTTATTTTATGTTTGTATTATTGTAGTAGATAATTTAGTTAACAAAGTACCTATTTTTAGATACAGCTAACATCTTATTTGAGGGTTATTTTCAAATAAGAGATAAGTTACTTAGTATTTCCATTGTAAGCTGTAAAATATTTTAAAAGATTCATATGATGTAAAAAGACTGTCTTTTAAGTAATAGTATTCAGCCAGATACTTCTGCCAAACTCCAGAAATTTTGGAACCTTAATAAGGCAGTCAGATTAAAAGCTTACTTATAACTGAAGTGTAAAGCACTGAAACTGTGCACTGATGTGGCGTGGTCTGCTGGTCATAAGACATGGGCTCCAGGTCTTGACTCATGATCTGGTTGTGTGACTTGAGTCAGGTCACATGGACCCTTCTCTCTGTTCCTTGAATGTAAGATTGAGACCTTAGACAAGACCCTCCAGAAGAGTACTCTCTAGCTCTAAACTGCTGTAATTTCTTTATTCAGTTTCCATAATCATCCTATCCAGTGCCTTTTAAGTAAGGTTTATTGTACAAGTAAATTGAAAGAAGATAACGTTTTATTTCTGGTAGTTAATCTTTCTTGAGTGAGTGTGTTTCATGTGAATTTAAATACAGTTTTGTTCAAAAGATAAATGAAGTAAAAGTAAAAGTAGAAAAGTATGATTGATGTTCAGAATGCTGAGTCTCTCTGGGCTGTTAACAGTTTTCACAGTACCTTTCATGGTCCTTAAGCTATGTACTCTGGATATGTGTTACATATGCTATTCAACTTTATTAATAGCTCTCAAAATAGCAAGAATGGCAGGACATGGTGTTTCTCATTCTCCACTGTATATATGAAAATATGAGGTAAACATAAATAAAATGGGTGGAATAGGTATTATTAAACTAGAAAACAATTTTTAAATAAAGTCCTGGTACTTAACACTGTGGAATCTTTTCAAGAAAAAAAGGTTGTTTTAGCTCTTGTAACTTCTCTAAGCAGGAGGTGTGAACTACTGCCTTTTTTTTTTTTTTTTTTTTGGCTTTGTGATCTGTGTCATCATCACACAGAAAGGTCAAGAGATAGGAGCGTTGGGGATGTGACATTTTTTGGCTCCCGGAGCCTTAAGGCTGAGGTGGCAGGAGAATAGCTCAACAACTTCGCCTTTTCAGCGAGGGCGTTGAGGGCGGTGTGGAGGCCGTGGTGGGACTGGCTACCTGCAGTGGCTCAGGGAGCCCCTGGGTCCTCTGAACGCTGTGGGACTTCTGCCTGGCTGCGGAAGGGAAGGAGGGAGCTTGCTATGTTACATTCTCCTGACTGTGTGACCATAAGAAGTTGGAAGTGGACGGAGTGTCAAATGCTTAGGGCTGGCTTGAGTCTTAGTATATAGATTTGTCACTGAGTGTGTATTTGGACAAGTTAATTTTCTAATTCTGGATTGGTGCTTATGGCACCACAGTAATGAGAAACAGAAAGTTTGGTTGCCTAACAGGAAATCACAATGAAAGTTTGTGAAGGAAGAGTCGTTTAGTTTGTCGAAGTTAATTTGTTCTTTCCATATATTTTGAGTGCCTAGCCTGCACAAGGCACTATCTGAAGCACTGAAATACAGCCTGATCTAAAGGCCAGTTTTTTGTAGGTGGAATTCATCTGGTTTATATATACAGATGCCCCTGAAATAGTAACTTCTGTTGCCAGAAGAATATAAGAAAAGTAATGTATTTAGAATTAGCTAATTGATTTGGCCTTTTAGGTAGCTTGGCTAATTGTGCAAGAGGTTAGCAATATTGTGTGACATGCCAAGGCCATAGCACACACTCATATATTGAGTGCAGAAAAAGATTGTTAGGCAAAATTACATTCATATCCAATTTCATGCATGTCCTATGTACATTAAATATTTTTTTTTTGATCGTGGGATTTTGGTGTTTTAAGCGAGCATAATTACTCATGGAAAGATGTAGGCACTAGTCACATTTTTTCCAATGTTTGAAATACCAATGGAATTGTAAGTGGGCAAGTTAAAAAAGCATATTTACAGTTTTGAACATAATTAATTGTAATAAATGCATATGTTTATTTTATTGGTGTTTATTATGCATGACTCAATTATTTTGTCCAACAAATAGCCTAAAAATGATTCAACAAGAGGATAGACGAGAGACCTAAAATTAACAGGGAGCTCCTGGCCCAGTGCTGTGGTTCAGATCATAGGCTTAGGTGGGAGACTGCCTCACTTCTCATCTCTGTTATTTACTGGCTCCAAGACCTTGGTCAAGTAACTTTACATCAGAGACTCAGATTTCTCATTTGTAAAATAGTGACAGGAACTTACGTTACTTATTCTCATGAGATTGTTGAGAGGATTACATGAGAGAGTAAAAATCTGCATACTCAAAGCATAGTGTATAGCAAATATTTGCTGCTATAATTATTATTTTATTATTAACTACTTAAGTAATTCAGTTGTTTCTAGCAGTAGTTATACCTTCTATCAACTCTTGTGGCAAAGGTAAACAAGTATTTCACTGGTTCAGATTTCGTGAAACCTCACAGTGAGGCTACACTCCAATAGTCCAAGAATGGTCTTGCCAAGTACGTTACCTGCTTGAAAACGGTCAGGGTCTTAAAAAATAAAAAAAGGAAATACATTAAGAGAAACCTCTTTCATTACCTTAAATGCTTATAGCATTCATTCACATAAAAGTATTTGACATGCTTATTACTGATATTGTCTATTCATTCAATTAAGTCTCCAAGGACAGGTATAAGAACCAAATATTCTGTGAACTTAACTGTACCTGTTCATATTTAGAAAAATAAAACTATATATATTTAATAAATTAATTCAGGTGATATTATTAAGTCTTACTATATTTTCAGACAAATAGTTATAATCATTGAAGGTTTTTTTTCCCTTAAACCTTATTTGGAACTTTAAGAAGGAGAGGATCATGGGAAGAGGTAATAATTATTAACTTAATTCAGTAATTCAGCGAATTTGCCATCCGGATAACAACTTTTTAGAGTTTGAGTATAGATTCAGAAGAAACTAATGTTAATACCAGTTTAAGAGAAAGTGCAGGGTCGGAACAGTTCTCGGAGCTGAGTTGCTATTCCCAGGTTATAATCCTCAAATTTGGCTCAAATTTCCACTTCTTTCATAGAATAAAGAGAGGGAGAGAGAGTACAGCTAGGTAACTGTAACTAGGTAACACCATCTTTTCATACCACAGGGATGGGGATTCTTTTCTGTTCTGTCCTTACAACCCTTCTGTCTTCTTTTTTTGTTACTGTGGGTTAACTTGGTTAATTTTCCCAAGACTCCAGACATTTCTGTGAGGCCTTAGTATGATGTCTTTTCTGTCTCTCTGCCCCTCAGATTGACTGACCACAGTGCCTTTGGAAGGGGCTGCATCAGGGGCTTCTGGCTCAGTTGTTTTGCTGGTGTAAATGTCTGCGGGAGAGCTAGACAGGAGCTCAAGGATGACTAGCGTAGTGACTGAAGGTACCTTGATGTCATTAATTGGTTTTGAGGATCTGTTGCTTGCAAGAAGCCCCTCTGGGAACTCCTTTGCTGAGGCTTGAGGAGTGGGGCGAGAGCAGCCATGCAGGATCATTAGTGTGCTAGTTGCAGCATTCCTGGGCGTATTTATGTTTGGAGGACGTTTGTGTTTCCTGCTTTATCCCCCGTCTAGCAGGAAGCTCACAGTTGAACCCTGACTGCTTATTGGACGATGAAGGAGACATGGGTTAGTTTTGGGGTGGGAGTATGGTTGAAATGAGTTTTTTAAAAGAAAGTTTCATTAGCTTTAAGGTGTTCTCTGGAACTTATTTGTGGTCAGCTCCTAGTGTAATCATAGGTAGGGATATTGGTATTATGGCTTCACTTGTTTATTCAACAAATACTTATTAAGTACCTACTGTGTTTCAGGCACTATGCCTGCTATGTTTTAGGCAAAGGGAATACAACATTGAAGAAAAGAATCCCTGCCCCATATGGAGTTTTCCTTGTAGTGGAAGGAGAAGGAGAAAAAACTAGAACCAGTAAATGAGTAAATGTATACCAGTACGTCAGGTGCCGAAAAGTGCTGCTGGCTGGGGGCACAGGGAATGTGGAGGGTGAGGTCGGATGTGTTAAGGTAGAGGGCATGTTTTACTTAGTCATGTTAAAGAAGTGAGTGAAGATTTCAGCCTCGCTTACAGGTGCTGGTCAGAGGGCAGGGTCTGGGGTTGTTAGGAGCTGCAGTTCTGCAGCACCAAGCTCCATCTCTGCTCCACGAACAGCTTGCCTCGTGGTGCCAACTGGGTCTTAAAGTCCTGTGTTAGGAAGCTGAAAGGTGGGTTAGTCTTCATCTGCCTGTTGTGAACCAGGTCAAGCTTTAGGAATAATTTAGAAGAAATTTTTCCTTAGGCTAATTGTATGGTGGAGAAGCCCTCTTGGGCAGCATCATGCATGTCTCCTGGACCAGGGGTATATCTGTATTCCTCTTGTTGAATTTGGGGAACAAAATTGAAGCCTTGGTAACTGGGCATATTATCTTCTAATTCCGTTTATTTGTTCCAGTGGTTGTCTTCAGTGGATTCCGGATGAAAGAGATATGACCAAGAGAGCATGTATACTATTCTAACGTAGATGTCTTTTTTTTTTTCTTTTTTAAATACGTATACACAGGTTACAGAAGAGGGAATTCATACCAGTACAGTATAGTTAAAGTGCTAGTCTTTTCTGTCTATTTAAGGTGATGCCTGATATTGTCATGTTACAGAGGCGGATGCCCCAAACCTTCCGTGATCCAGCTACTGCTCCCCTGAGAAAACTTTCTGTTGACTTGATCAAAACATATAAGCATATTAATGAGGTAAGACTATTGATTTGTTATAACAGCATCTATTTTGCAATAGAGCAAGGGAAAAAAGTTATTTTGTAGCATATTTAAGCATACTAAAATTATTTTTAACTCCCAAGGATTGTCATATTGATGATTATCATGAAGACTGGTAAGTTAGTGATTTATAGATAATAAAATTATAATTGTGTAAAACAAATAAGATATATTAACAAGGACTGCAAAAAGTTAAGATAATTGTGGATAACTTCCCTTCTTTTTAAAGTTATATTTAATATATACTGAGTTGTCATTTTTATAATAATCTCGTCTCCAAAACTTCAGGGGAAAGGAAGGTAATAATGATAATATAAAAGTATGAAAATGTTACGGAATTTTGCTTAAGTTTTTACATATCTGTTTCTACTTTTACCATGGATGTCAGGAAGCTCTGAGATGTATTTAATGCCCAGTTAACAGGCATTTGCTCTAGTCTGTCTGATCTATCTATATTTATGTAGTTTAAAGTTTTCTTTTTAAATTAATGTGTGTTCTTTTATCTGTATCTTTTTCATTGTAAGATATCCGAAAGCCTTTTTGGTGGAAGTAAGTAGGATAAAAAACATGGACAGCCCTTTGAATTACTCACCTTTCAACTTGACTCTTGGCTTTCAAAACTTATTTTTCTGGTGTTTTAGACCTTTGGCTTGGTTGTTACTTGCTTCTAATCCCAACTCTAGCTCTGTAATGAATTATTAAATGAGCTTTTTTGGAGAAGGGTGGACACCCTATGCTTTCTTTCCTTTTGCAATGGGGCCTTACATCCTTTCACGTTAAAGACTTATCTTCTACCAGCTTTAGAGCCATTTAACTAAAAAGATGTTCTTATGTGTGTATAAATTTTATAGCAGTTTGATGCTGTTTTAATGTCAGTATTATATTATTGTGGCAATGTGGCAGGATAAAATTGAAGTGAACTCAATGAGGAGCATTTCTAAGTTGGATTTTGTATACAATTTATATGTTATAAAAGATGTTCCAAACTAGCTTTTGGTCATCTGAAAATATCTGATAAATTGTTGTTAACAATTGATTAATGTCAGTTTGCTAATATCTGATAAATTGTTAAACTGTTAACAGTAGCTTTGTTAAAGCTTGTTTTTAACTGTTTTGCCACCTTGTAAACTAGTTTTTCTGATGTTGCTCTGTGCAATGTAATTTATAATTTCCTGAAAGTTAGTTACCAGTTACCTGGACTGTTGCCTAGTCCACCTATTATTTTTTACTAGTCTTAGAAACTACTTTATAAGAAAAACAGATACAAGGAAAATAACTGAATCTGTGACCAACCATAAGGTTTACGGCCTTTAGTGGGGGGGGGGAGGGGCATGGCTGTTTTTCATTAATATGTTTTTACAGGCTTAAGAACTAGGCATGTCTCAGAGGCCCTTTTTATATTAGCAAAACATCAGTTCATATATTATACATTTAAACTTTCATTTTTAAAATCTTTTGCTCTAGGATCAAATATAAAATTGGGATTGACTAGAAGGGGGCATGAGGGAACTCGAATATAAGGAGGATGAAAATGTTCTTTATTTTGTTTAGCATATGTTGATTACATCAGCGTATACATTTTCCCCAAAGTCCTTCATATTATACACTTTTTTTTTGAATTTTTGAATTTTATTTATTTTTTTATACAGCAGGTTCTTTTTAGTCATCCATTTTATACACATCAGTGTATACATTGTCAGCCCCAATAGCCCAATTCATCCCACCACCCCCACCCCCACCCCCCGCCGCTTTCCCCCCTTGGTGTCCATACGTTTGTTCTCTACATCTGTGTCTGTTTCTGCCCTGCAAACTGGTTCATCTGTACCATTTTTCTAGGTTCCACAAATATGCGTTAATATACAGTATTTGTTTTTCTCTTTCTGACTTTCTTCACTCTGCGTGACAGTCTCTAGGTCCATCCACGTCCCTACAAATGACCCAACTTTGTTCCTTTTTATGGCTGAGTAATATTCCATTGTATATATGTGCCACGTCATCTTTATCCATTTGTCTGTCGATGGGCATTTAGGTTGCTTCCATGACCTGGCTATTGTAAATAGTGCTGCAGTGAACATTGGGGTGCATGTGTCTTCTTGAATTATGGTTTTCTCTGGGTATATGCCCAGTAGTGGGATTGCTGGGTCATATGGTAGTTCTATTTTTAGTTTTCTAAGGAACCTACATACTGTCCTCCATAGTGGCTGTATCAGTTTACATTCCCAACCAACAGTGCAAGAGGGTTCCCTTTTCTCCACACCCACTCCAGCATTTGCTGTTTGTAGATTTTCTGATGATGGCCATTTTGATGATGGTGGGAGGTGATACCTCATTGTGGTTTTGATTTGCATTTCTCTAAGATCTATACCATCTCACTGTATATAAATTATACCTTAGTTTAGAAAATAAATATGAATCAGGTCCTGTTACTCTTCTTGAGTGGGAGACTTTGGCGTGGTCATGTAACATCTCCTATTTAAAAAATGTATAAACAGTATAATTCTAAAGTGAATTTTACTGTAGATATTTTTCATTTGTTATATATCAGTGTTATTCTGTAATTCCAGTAGCAACTATAGAAAATTATTTATTTCATTTTTGTGTGTGTTATAAAGAATAAAAATTCATCAGTTTCCTACTGATAGCAGATGTGTCTTGTATGTACTCGACATATGGTGCCCTCACTGCTCCCCGTCCCCAATAATTTTTCATTGCACAGCTAACACTATTTCCTCATTTCAGGTTTACTATGCAAAAAAGAAGCGAAGACACCAGCAGGGCCAGGGAGACGATTCTAGTCATAAGAAGGAGCGGAAGGTTTACAATGATGGTTATGATGATGATAACTATGATTATATTGTAAAAAACGGAGAAAAGTGGATGGATCGTTACGAAATTGACTCCTTGATAGGCAAAGGTTCCTTTGGACAGGTAATTTAATGGAAGATGCTGAATTTCCTAAATTAGAAAGAACTTCTTAGTGAATCATGTTACTATAGCCTTTTCTCAGTAGTACACTTTTAATATTTGCAAATAGATCTAAACAACGGATATGTAAGTATTTGGGTTATTATAGTTTTCTGTAAAGGTAAGAAAACTGCATCAGCTATAAAAACTCCATTAGACTTTTAAAAAAAAAACTTTCTATAGCTATCAAGTAGTTATTTTACTAATACTAAGTGGTTGATTTTAATCACTAATAGACAGTATTGCCTCTTTCATGTGGGGTTTTTAGTCTCTGGATGGTTCGTCGTTATGTATGAGAGAGATAATTACCTTCCTGTCGGATACTCCTCCTCACAGAGAACAAAATTACCATTTTCAGCTGGCACAGCACATGTCCTCTCGCTTCTTTGGAGACTTGGGACACCAGGGGCTGTGCCCTAAGTTTTTCCTCAGCTCCTCTTCTAGCTCCGTCAGGCCTCTAAATGGGCAGAGGGTCTCCAGGGTCTCCTCTTAAGTCCTCATGGCATCAGCGTTGCTAATATTGTGATTGGCATTGTTCCGATGGGTGGGGTCGTTCAGGCCGCTTCTACCCGGAAGAGTGAGGGAGGAACTCCAGTGGACCTGGTTTTTTGTTCGTTCCTAGTCTCTTCTCTCCACCCACAGCTCTCTTCTCCTCACTTGCCCACCCTATCCCAATACAAAGCACAAACCCTAACTACATTAGCCTCTTACATCAGCTGTGCCCAGACTAAGAGCTGTCAGACCTTCTTCCTTGCACTTTTAAAAAGCTTTTCTCTGGCAGTGGATCCCCCAGCTGTTCCCATGTGTAAATCTCCCTATGTTATCTCATCAAGTCACAGAGCCTTTTTGTTTGAGGTATGATTTACTGTTAATCCCAGCCTCCTTTGCCTCGTAGCTTTTGTGCAGCAAGTCAGTTACTATAATAACTTCTAATCCAAATACTTCTTTTGACTTGGACAATATTTTGGATTTTGGAGGTTGTTTTTGGTTTGTCTAAAACTATGGAACCTGCATACACTCTTACTTACCTGTTCCTGCCCTGAGTGAAAGCAAAGCATGCCTCTTTTCAACCTGTGAGGAAAAATTCATCATGTGTCAGTCTAATCATGCTTAGGACAAAAAGTATACTACAGGCCAGTAGCAGCTACAGCTCTAGACCCAGACAGATCAAGCTATTAAACCTATAGGGAAATATGAACAAGCTTCTTAGAAGACCCCTGACTCTGGTGTGGCTCTACCAGGCCCTGGTGTCCCATGTATAATACATTTGCCCCTGTCCATGATTTCACAGAATTTTTGTAATTATACGTAATTCAGGGCCTTTCCCCTTGATTTGTAACCTCTTTTTCTCCTGAGTCAGGGGATTCTCAGTGTGTGGGGAGTCCCTCTTTAAGAAAGGATTACTTTTTGTCAGAAGCAGCTTCTGCTTCTCTTTGAGAGCTTTTTAAGGAAAGGCGTTTCTGAGGCCTCTACCTTTTAAGTAAGGCCGTGAACACCCTGGATAGAGTGATTGTCATGTCCACCTTCAAAATCACACCAGCGTTTAGGCAGTTGCTCTCAACAGGACGCTTTTCAAACTTCTGTGATGTCCACCATGAAAACTGTGGCTGTATGGCCTGTTCTCTAAACTTAGTTTTCCTTAAATACTCAGTCTTTGAGCTCACTGTGATCTTTCCCCCTCCCCTTTAATTTTCTCATACTCTGATTCCTAAGAGCAAGTCAGCATAGTAAACCTGTGAAAACATAGGCCTATTTGACATCAAAATCCATTTTACCAGATCAGACTGACTGATGCCTTTCTCCTAGGCTGAGGTGTGTTCAGGGTCAGGACCTGTCACTCACCAGATAAAGTCTTCCTTACCGACTTGGTCAGACGTCCTCTAAATCCTCTGCCAGATCCTTGTCAGAGAAGCAGCTCCTTCATTTCTTAAGCCAGTGGTCATCAATCCTGATTGCACTTTGAAAGTCTCCAGGGAGCTTTGGGGATTGGGGGTGGGGTGGGGAGGGGAGGATGGATACTTAGGCTCCAAGCAGTTAAATCAGAGTCTCTGTGACTGGATTCTGGGCGTGGGTATTTTTGAAAACACCCTACTGAATGTGTGATATTCGGGGTTGCAGATCATGGCTTTAGCACTGAGCAAGTTAACTATTTGCTAAGTCAGTAAATAGTTGAGTCCATGTTAGTGGCCTTTGTCCTGGAGACCGTTAGGATCTGGGCACTGAACTGCAACTCTTGGTACAGTCAATATCGTCAGTGAAACAGAAGAATATCAGAAGCACTTGGTCAGATGTTTACATGGGTCGCCTCTGATTTAAAAGACAATAGATAGTATTTTTTTAGAATTGGGTGAAACCAGAGATACTGCACGTTTCATTCCAAGTTTGATTTCAGCTGAACGATTTATGATCTATGATTGACAGTAACCTTGACTGATGTGATCTTGGACCATGCGTTCCATTCTCTTCCTCTAATCCAGTGGTACTCAGCCAACACATTGGAATCACTTGGAGTTCTACCTGCATCTCTGTACTTTCTGAATATGCTAGAAAATGTATCTAAAACTATTATCTATTCAGACTATTTGTAATATTATAAATATAATATTTAATCACTTATAGCAGTTTCTGATTTGTAGAGATACAGTTTTATCTGTGTATTTCCTGATTTTTGTATAAATTTATTAATAGTGTGAAACTTGTTTTAAATGAGTAAAATTTTAAATGAGAGGTATGCATGGTGATTTGCACATGAATGTTTCAGTTTCCTTCTCATTTTAAAACTCAAAATCCCCTAATTATGGCATTTTAAACTTTTTTCCTGGTTATTTGTTTTTGATATTTTTTAAATTGAATAACTGTAAACTAATTCTTCTGATATGCCTAAGTTTTTATCTGTGAAAATCTAAGTCACATTTAGAAAGTTATCTACATTTTTCAGATGACTTAGAACCTTTTAAGTATCTCACACATATGCTTGGGATTTAAACCAGGTTTTTCTCTTACTAAAAGAATAGTTAGAAGAATTGTTTTATAATGTTATTTAGTAAGAAAGGTAAAAAAACCCCAAAGCACTTGTCAAGATTCATAATTTATTTCTGAAGGAGGAAAATAGTTAATCTGATTTTAAGAAAGTTATCTATTTTGTGGATGTTTAGAAGAAATCCATTTGAAAAATGACTTAAAGTGACAATAAAGTAGTAAATGGATGCTGTTGAATGGAAACGAATAGGATCTCTTTTAATTAGGAAGGTCAGAAAAAGGGGAATTAGATAAATGTACAATTAAGCTGAACTGTAAACTGTTGTTAAATTGTTCATTAATGAAATAGGTATCATCTGTCTTTTTTCTCTTTTAGGTTGTAAAGGCGTATGATCGTGTGGAGCAAGAATGGGTCGCCATTAAAATAATAAAGAACAAGAAGGCTTTTCTGAATCAAGCCCAGATAGAAGTGCGACTTCTTGAGCTCATGAACAAACATGACACTGAAATGAAATACTACATAGGTAAACAAACAAACAGGCAAAGAAAGCAGTGTGCCCTAACCCAGACCACAAATTTGAGTTATTTTTGTATGAATATATGTTGATTTTATCTTAGTGATTGGGTAAAAATTCAGTTATTTCTGTTGGAGGGCATGGATTTATACACGTTACTTGATCTGGCAGTAATATTTTACATCTTCGGGTACGTGCATTCTAGGTGGTATATAGTATAAAAACAAATGAGAATAGTGTCTTTTTTTGTTGTTGTTTTTTGTTTTTCAAACTTACAAGTGTCATTTGTTTGCTTTAATGGTGCATGTTTATATAGAGAGGCCACTTTGTGTTAACTTTAACCATTTCTAATATAGCTCAGAAGTTAGAAGTGAGCTAATATGTTGTTAATGGTTACAGAACCATTTTTGGAATGTCTGAGCCAAGATCTCAGGTTCTTCCTCAAGAAATAATAGCCAACATTTCTTGAACTACTACCATATTCCTTGTGGTTTTCTTCCATCATCTGTAACCATAGCAGTCCTGAAAGGAAGGTGGTAAATCCTTATATTACAGGTAGTTTGTACAAAGAGTAACATACCCAAGGTCCCAGGGCTCTTGGAGCTAGGGTCTGAACCTACCTCTGCCTAACTCCAGAGCTTGTGTTTATTTCATTGTCGTATGGTGTTTCTTCTGAATACAAAAAGAGGAGACAGAAGAATTATGAAAATAGTTAAGTCTAGGGCCAATTGATATATGGATAAAACATCTTCTGATTATACATTCTTTAATACTATTCTTAATCAAATCTAAGACACCATAATTTTATGTGCCACCAAGAAACAATTTGCTGCCAACTGTAAACACAAAATGATGTCAATTTTAAGATAGAGACCTTAGGGTCAATTAATTACAGACTGTTTTATAGGCATGTATTAGCAGCTCACCTTCAGAAATGCTAACTTTACCTGAAAAACATATGAGGTTAAGTTTTATTAGCAAACTCCTTTTTAAGAAATGAGGAGAGGGCTTCCCTGATGGCACAGTAGTTGAGAATCCGCCTGCCGATGCAGGGGACCCGGGTTCAAGCCCTGGTCCGGGAAGATCCCACATGCCGCGGAGCGACTAAGCCCGTGCGCCAAAACTACTGAACCTGTGCTCTAGAGCCCGTGAGTCACAACTACTGAGCCCGCATACTGTAACTGCTGAAGCATGTGTGCCTAGGGCCCATGCTCCGCAGCAAGGAAAGCCACAGTAATGAGAAGCCCATGCATCGCAACAAAGGGTGGCCCCTGCTCTCCACAACTAGAGAAAAATCCGGCGCGCAGCAACGAAGAACCCAACACAGCCAAAAATAAATAAATTTATTTTTAAAAAAAAAAGAAATGAAGGGAGGGCAGTATGGTTCTTTAGTCCCCCCAAAATAACAGGAACAAAAAAATTGATGTGTAAAGATGTAAGGTTCACATATTCAGATTAAATTTCATTTATGAAACACCCTTCCTTCCTCATTGTTGCAATAAAATGAGCTTATACTATTAATTTTTTTTCCTTAGTGCCTTCTCTGTAGATGTCTGATAAAACCCACAGTAATAACATTTGTATTTCAAGTCTTTTCACACTTACTGCATGTTTGCTGTTCACTTTCAGTTACAACTTAGTGTAAGGTGAGCACATTTCCGTTCAAGGGGCTTAGGAGGCCAAGAAGGACATTCTAAGGATGCAGTCCTTAGACTTACAGTCTCTAAACATACCTCCCTTTTTCTTCTTTCTCACTCTTGTTTTATTTTGAATTTTTGCTTAAGTAGTAGAGAAAACGTTGATAGCATTACTACAACAATTTATTTCTGCCTTGTTGAAAGAAAACACGAAATGTTAGCTACTTGGTTATGTTATAATAATGGCTGTCATTTTTGTTTCTAATAAACTGACTTTAATGATCATTAATTGCATCAGTTATTACAGATATTCTTTTGGATGAGTTTTTTTTGTTTTTAAAGGTTCTTATTTAGGAAGAAGGTGAATTCATGCACAGTGTCTTAAGAAACTGAGTTTCTATATTGGAAAACAAGCAAAAAGAACTTTAGATTTAGACACAGCCATGGCAGTAGAGTTGGTACATTAAATTTAAGGTGTCTGGAAGTTGTATTGCTCTTTTATAACGTAAATAACTTAATTTTGAAGTGATTTTGATCAATATAATTTAGTCTCATGAGTTGTATAGTCTTTAAGTCTTTGAACTTCTAAAAACTCTTACTTTTTTTTAACCACATAGCATAATTTCTTATCTGGATTATTTGGTACCTGCCACGGTCTAGTTAAAAGAGCATTCAGTTTAAGTGTAGAACAAAGTCTTGCCAACCGTCTGTTCTCCCCAAAGTTCAGTTTAAAAAAACTGAATGTATATACTTGTGTTTGAGCTTTCTTTGATAGTGTCTTTAGTGCTCAGCACATTATAGATACTTAGTAAATGAATGATGAATTAGTGGAATTGAGTGGATTGATCTTCCATTGGAAGAATATTCTAATCACAGCTTCTTAGAGGGATTGTCATAATCACGTTTGAATTCTGACATCAGTTACCTTTTGCATTCCTTTTGCGGCTGCTGCTTAACCAGGTCAGAACTCTTGTTTGGACCATGTCTCTGGGGTGTCTTATGTCACATGGAGCTATGTTCTTAATTTTAAACCTATGAACTCAGTGATTAAGAACAGATGTTATACATTCTTATGTAACTGTTGGTGAGAGTTGAGTTGTACTATGGACTCCTATAGAGCCATGTAGTAGTTGTGTTATTTATCCTAATTTTAGATCACGTGTATCAGGAATGATCTAAAAGCTATATTGACATGCAGTGCTTCCAGGGAGACAGTTCAGGGCTCCTACCAGGACAACACAATGTATCCCCTTTCTCAGGGACCAGGCATTGAATACTGTCCTAGTTATTCCAGATAAATCTGTAGAGAAACCTCTGTTTTAAATGATACTAAAAGACCAAAATGAAGGTAGCCTTGACAAATGGTTGTTTTATGTCGTTCCAGTTGAGTTATAGGTGCTCAGTTTGGTGTGTGTAAGAATTTTTATACTGAAGGGCAGTTCTTTACTTTATTGAATGACTTCATCTGATGTGAAGTCAGTGTTAATACTTAAAGCACAACTTTTCGAAGCAGTTTGTCGACGATTAAGCCTTTTTAGAGGATCAGTAGTGATACCAAGTAATGTATTCTATTAGACTTTCCCCATTCATAAGCCTACTCACAATTTCTTGTGAGTGAGCTTTATTTTGAAGTTTTCCCAAACCTTCAGTCTTGGACAGGATGTCCTGTGTACCAGTTTGATGAACATAATCAGATGCCTTGATTATGAACTCTAGTACCTTACAATGTGATTTTTGAGCCTTTGCTGTATTTGCCCAAAAGAAAAAAAAAATCTGTCTTCCTTTGACAAATGTTTCAGAAAATTACTAGTGAAATCTAAGGCTCAGCAAAGCAGATTGTGTATGTGTATCAAAGCCTTCCCAGAGAGGGCTGCCAAGTACAGCATCGTCACAAGCTGGACATCCCAGTGGATGGAGCTTAGATGAAGTTGTGAGGTAGGGCTTTCAGGGAGTACAACGTGTTTTCTCTTACCGGTGACGATAAAATTATCAAAGTATTCTCAATACTCTTTGTCAGTTTGCTACTTGCGTTTTCATACCTGACTTAATTTTTTTTTAAGCAAGGCATTTTGGTGGTACTTCTTGCATTATATTGCATATTGGCAGACACTATACACTAATATATTAATTCAGCAGATGAACAATTTAGATATTCTTAACTGATTAAAGAATGTGCTGTTTAGTGCAGAATGCTGATCTCCAGATTTTAACTTGATTTTCACTCTGCATTTGACATTGTCATGTTACAGATTGTTGGAGAGTTCATGTGCATGTTATTCTCATTTTATTGGTATGTATAATTTAAAATGAAACTTTTTTCTCTTTCAGTGCATTTAAAACGCCACTTTATGTTTCGAAACCACCTCTGTTTAGTTTTTGAAATGCTGTCCTACAACCTCTATGACTTGTTGAGGAACACCAATTTTCGAGGTGTCTCTTTGAACCTAACACGAAAGTTTGCACAGCAAATGTGCACTGCACTGCTTTTCCTTGCGACTCCAGAACTTAGTATCATTCACTGTGACCTAAAACCTGAGAATATCCTTCTTTGTAACCCCAAACGCAGTGCAATCAAGATTGTTGACTTTGGCAGTTCTTGTCAGCTGGGGCAGAGGGTAAGTATATTTCAGGACTTGTGAATTAAAATTAGAATTAGGTTAAAAGAGTGTAAGTAGATACTTGAAATGTTATTAATCTGTATACAATTTGGAGGTAATTACAGGATGGTTATCTTTAAAATGCAGCACTTGAATCACCTTGTGTTGATACCTATTTTGGGAAATACCTTTTAAAATGCAAATAGTAAACTTTGAATTAGAAGGTATTAGTTTTTTAAAGTTTAACTTAAAAAATTATGTGTATACTAAAAGTCTAAGAGAAAAGAGGGGATGGATATATTAAATATTAGGTGATTTGTTGTAACTATATTTCCCAAATAGAAGTCCTTAGTATAAATTTGGGGAAATTCCAAGAATAGAACATTGACTCCTTGCTGTAAAATATTTCTCTAAATATAGGTCGAGATAAATGTTTTTCCTCAAAAGCTGATGGGTAAAAAAAAATGCAGGTAATTTTACATTACACACAGTGATACAGTGTAAATTACTAGGTTGATAGACATACTTGTTTTGATAAATAAGTTTAAATCTTTTTTTTGTTTTATAAATTATGACACCGAACTAGTTTTCTTTAGAGTGCTAAAAACAGACATGTCCATAGCAGTAAATAGATTTAGGTTTAGCTGATTTTAGGAAAGCAAATTTTTCCTACGGATCTTTCTAGCATTATGAAAGCTACTCTAACAGTGTTTTGCGTATAAAATAGAAGTTATAGGATGGTCTCTTCTTGAAACCAACTAGGGTCACCATTTGATAATACTTTATTCATTTAAAATGTTGTTCCTATTTACTTGTAAGTATTGAAACTGCATTTCTTAAAAAAAAAGGTAAAAATATAACTAACATGGAGATATTCCTATTTCATATTGGCTTTCCATTTCTTGTTTTTCCAAATTAGTGAAATTTCCTATCCAACTTTATTCCAGCTTTTAAATACAGTAGGTTAATTTAATCATGGAGGTTTATGGTCAGTTAACAAGATTGTCTTTTTGTTATTTTCTGAAAATTATCTTATGGTAGCAATGCTACATTGAAATACTTTTTAAAAATGGAAGGAATAGGAAGCAAAGTTTCGGATGCCTCTGAAAATCAAAAGATGCTCATAGTTGTTAATAGGGATCAAGTATATTGTAAATGGAAAATATGTGCCCATCTTGAGAGTCATTTGAATAGATTTTAGACTTGTAAAATTTTTTCCTATTTAAACCAAATCATATATGCCGCCATGATATCAAGCACTACTATCTCTCTCCAGCCAAAGTGAAACAGCTATACCTCTAGCTCAGTGAGTTTTTTAACTATGTGAGTGTATCAGAATCCCATGGGAAGTCATTTCCAAAACAGACATGCAGTGGCCCTATTCTAGGTCTGCTGGCTCAGTGTTAGAAGGTGGCAGGGCAAGTATGTTTCAAAAAAAGTTTCTCAGACGATCCTGGCACACACAGGCTTGTAGATAACCCAACTACTGCTTTAAGCAGCTGGATAGGTATATGACAAACTTCCTTTCCTAAGCTGGGAAATAAGTCTCAGTAGTAGGGAGTCTTTGGGCTTCACGATGCCATTGGCTTATAAAAACTTGGAAATGTAATACTTCTTCCTGGTCCCTTTCAGTTAGGCTTTCTTCACTCTGAGCAGGCCTTAAGGTTGAGCTGACCTGCTAGTGGAGGCATGGGATGGTTCTCAGATTTGGCTGGAGTTGTGGAGGTCACAGAAGCTTTCGTGAGAAGCGGCTCCATGCTGCTGGCTGCCTTGTTTGAGTGTTAAGTTAGGGAGTTTGGGTAGGAGGATTTTGTTTGTTTCTCTCCCCTTTTTAAGTAAAACTATCTTTGCTTTTGTAGTATTTCTAGATATAAATTTTAAATGGCCAGGTGAAGATGAATTGGTCTCTGAAGACATCTCAGATTACTTCATCGAAAATAATCCATTTCAAGATTTCTTTTTCTAAGAAGTCTTAGAATGAGATGGAGGAGGACAGGGTAGAGAAGTGATTAGTCAGAAACGACACCCAATTGAATCTTTATGTGGCAGTGTTCCTAGATTTATCTGTGAGACTAGTACAGTACAGATGTCTGAAATTTCAATTACATTGTACTGAGTTTGAGTCTTTCTTAATGCTTTCAATTAACCTGAAAAAAGTCTTTCAGGTTAATTTAGATACAATTTAGCTATTAAATTAATGGTAAACCAGGTACCAGCCATAACAGGAAAGAATAATAGGGAGATAAATTGTTCTCAATAATATTTTCTTCTAATAAGGCATAATTGTTTAAGCTATATCTTGGTTACCAGTTAGGATTGAACTAAATGAAAGGGCTTGAATTATATATATATATATATTTTTTTTTTTTTTTTCATTTCACAGATTTACCACTCCCTTGAAATGTTTAGTTCTTTAAACAGTATTCATAGTCTAATGTTGAAATCAGTAAATGGAACTCTAATAACCCAGTTATTTTTTGCTGTTAATATTAGACTTGTGTTCTTAATTCATTGTTGACCACAGTTAAACAAAACTTGTTTTGGAATTAATACTATTTTGAAATATATTTCAGATATACCAATATATTCAGAGTCGCTTTTATCGGTCTCCAGAGGTGCTACTGGGAATGCCTTATGACCTTGCTATCGATATGTGGTCCCTTGGGTGTATTTTGGTTGAAATGCACACTGGAGAACCTCTGTTCAGCGGAGCCAATGAGGTATATGATGGATCGCTTTAAAAATTCTGTTTTTGTTTTCAGTCTCTGACAGTATAATCTGAAAGTTGTTTTTAGGAAAAGATGTCTATTTACCAACTTTAATCATTCAAGTGTTAGGTCAGTTTTGAACTTATTTTATCCATTTAAAATTTTTTTTCAATTATGTAACGGTGAGTTTAGAATTGTGAGACGGGAAGCGAGATCTTTCAGTCTGCCAGTGGAGGAGAGCAATAAATTAGATTAGAAAATGTTAAGTATTTTGGTATAAATTTTACAGATTTTAAGTATAAGAACAGAAAAAGATGATAATGAAGAAATGAGGACCACCCTAAAAACAGTGTAAACGTGACTGTAAATTTTGAGAGTATGATTTGAAATTAAAGTAAATGATGACTAGTAAGGTTGATGAATATTTGATCTGAATAATTCAGGGTAAATTAGGACTATAGAATTTCAGAGCGAGTCCACAGGTGTTTATTCTGTGTTCTTAGAAGATTTTTGAAGGTCAGAGGCGGTGCCTGGGAGGAGGGAGGGCAAGGGAGAGGGAGGCCAAGCTCCCTTACAGTCAGAGGAATGGGCTTTCATTGGTTTTAAAACTATTTGCTTGTGGGATCCTGTTGTGTTTTGTTTTTTAAAGAAAAGTTAACCATTGCAGATTGTGATCAGTCCATTCATTTATACGTGAGAAAAGAAAGACTAATGAAATTTCATGACTTGAACTGGGTTATACAACTGTCAGTAAATAGTGCCAGAAACGTGTCCCTTCCTCCTTCCTTTTAATTCACTTCACTCTAGCCAGTGAGCTACTTTTTGGCAGAGCTGCCATAAGTGTGTCTTTGGTTTTCTTTTAATAGTAAATAATATAAAGGTAATAGTACCTTTTTCATGGGCTTAAACAATGTTCGGAGCATCTGAAACTTCAGTGGCTTCCATCTCACTCATGGTGAAAGCCAGTCCTTTTGAGTAGCTTGAAAATCCCTTACTCCCTCTGTCTCCTGTTCTCTCTCCACCTCTCCCTGCTGTCCTGCCCCGCCCCACCCCGCCCCGCCCCTGCCGTCTCCCGGCCCAGCACACACAGCTCTCTCTCAGGTCCCTACGAACAAACCACAGGCTTGTACCAGGGCCCTTACGTTCATTCTTTGCTCTGTGCCTGGAGTGCTCTTGCTCCTGCCCTTGCGGCCTTCATGTTTTTGCTCTCACGTCACCTTCTCGGGGAAGCCTTTCGTGACACCCTATTTTAGGTTGCAGTGCCCTTCTCACTCTCCATCCCCTTTTAATTTTCTCCATGGTTCTTAGTGGTCACCTGATATGTATTTGCTTCTTGGTGATCTCTTCCTCTGCAACACAGACTTTGGGGCAGGGATTTTTGTTTTGTTTATTGCTGTGTTCTAGTGGGCATGGTTTCCAGCATATGGTAGACGCTCAGTATTTGAGTGAATTAATCTGCACTTAAAAAAAATACTTTTATTGGGTCCACACTTTTAAGCCTTTGGGTTTTTTTTTTTTTCTCTGTGTGATTATTTAACTAAAATTCTCCCAAAACTTAAACTTTAAAACTCCCTCCAGTCATTTCCTTACTCTCCATTGTATCCGTGACCACCTGCCATCCCATGGATGTACGTGTTTGCTTCATTGTGTGCCCTCCCCTCTGTGGAGTGTGGGGCTCAAGGAGGGCAGGGACTTTATCTCTTTTGTTCATTATTCTGTGCTTACTGCCCTGAGGAGTGCCCAGCACACAGAAGATGCTCGATTTATTTATTTCTAATTTATGAATGAATGAATGGATGGATGAGCACAGATAGGATGTCCTACAGTAGAAATTACAGGTGTTTTGTTTTTATTTTTAATACAGGTAGATCAGATGAATAAAATAGTGGAAGTTCTGGGTATCCCACCTGCTCATATTCTTGACCAAGCACCAAAAGCAAGAAAGTTCTTTGAGAAGTTGCCAGATGGCACTTGGAACTTAAAGAAGACCAAAGATGGAAAACGGGTAAAATAGGGAAATAATTTTTTTGAGCCTTTGTTATTTCTTTTACTGAGCTGTCTTTATATAGCGCATTTTGTATTTACTTGAAATCAGTGTTGCTGAAGTCAGTTATTAACAGTAGTTCCATTGATAACTTAGGTATGTATATTTTCTTCATAAGTTGGTTATAGAGTTTGACCTGAACTATCTGTATGGACCAGTGTTTGCTTAGTGCTCTTTAAGGCTTCATTTTGAAACTGTATGTCTGCCTTTTGAGGTAGCTGATCAAATCACCATGCCTTGTTTCCACAGTAGAATTAGTAAGTTTGACCTTTGTTTCTCATAGTTTGAGTACGTAGTGAAGTCACAGTAAACAATACTGCAGCTGTGAACAGTGGAGTCATAATTGCAGTAAATGGCTCTTTTTTTTTTTTTTAAGTTCAGATGAGAGAAAAGGATTCTTAAGCAGTTTGTGACAAGAATATGAACTGACTAAATGGTCCTTTGATAGATTTCAGATTCCTAGCTTGGGTAACAGGAGTTTCACATCTCCAAAATCTTTAAAATTTAAGTGAGGTTTTTAAACACGTTAGGTACGTTTTAGTAATTTTCTTTTATCTGAGAACTTTTTTCAGAGACCTAAACTGTGTCAGTTTAATAGTAAATGATAACAGTTTTGCATCTTGATTTACATCTTTGTTTTATATATCTGAAAATAATCATATGTTTTGTAATCTAGCTTGTTTCTAGTATAAGATGAAAATAATCTATAAATCTGTGATTGTATGTGATACATATACCAGACACCTTGTGATTGTAGTTTTTGCGTTTTCAACACTTAGATTTTATTTTTGCTACACTTTTAATTTTGCCCTTGCGTTTTAGCGATGCTGCCACCAGGTGTCATTTCCAGTGAATTGAAGATGATGCTTATGTGCTGTAATTCACCTTCAGCTATGGAGTCTTAACTTTTAATATCAAATGGGGTTTTTTTTAAGAATATTAAAAAAAATAATATATATATATAACTGTCTTTCACAACTGATTTGTAACTTACTGCATTTTGCCTTATTCTCTGAAGTTCCAGGCCTTGTAATATCTGGCAGCTAAATTATGCCTACTCCCCATAAGGAAGTGATGGAAAATACCAAGCAGACATCCTGAATCCTTTTGCCTTTGTCCACATAGCTTTATCAGTCATGGCCCCTTTTCCCATTGAACCAAAACACAGCCTAGGAATCCTTAGCTTCTGCAGCATTCAAGGTTGCTCCTACCAGTTGATTTTAATTAGCATGGAGGATGTGAAGCCTTCTTTATGTTTTTATCTCTCTGCAGTACAGGCTACCACTTCTTTTTCCACTTTGAAGTTTTTTTTTTCTTCTGCTGCTGCTGTTTTTTTTCCTTTTTCTAAATGAAACATTCATCTCATTCCATTTCCCTAATCTCTGCCTTATAAAACCACAGTTAAGTCACAATGAGTTGTAACCTATCATTTCTCCAAAATTCAGGTATAATTATTTTAAATTGTTTAGGGGGGACATTTCAGAAAAGAGTAGTTAAATCTTTTCCCTTAAAATTGAAAGTGAGTATCTTGACCCACATTTAATACATATTAATTAACCATAGATTATTTGAGGTTTTCTTTAGCTGCAATTAAGCAGCTGACTTAAGAAACTTTATTTTTTAAAGTGTAAGATAATTACTTCTCTTTGAATAGAAATAAATTTTCAGCAACAAAAAAATCAAATCCATAACCAAATGGTTACATTGTAACGATGCACTAGGGATTTTAACCATAAGTATAAACAGGTGTGCATGCACCATCATTGGGTATATTTGTTTGCTTTATTTCCTTAGTGATTTTATTTTTAATTTCTCATTTTATGTTTCAAGGGCCCATTTTAGCTTCCTAGTAATGAAATCCATACCTACTATCTATTTTTTTCCTTTGGTGGGGAAGGGGGATGAAGAATTAAGAGTATAAACGATACCGTTTTGTTGAAGTATAATTTATACACAGTAAGATGAGTGTCTTAAGTGTTCTAACTTTTTAACTTTTAAATACAACAGTATATATCCACTACCTAAAACAAGGCATAGAGTAAGTACTTCCACCACCTCTTATATCCTTTTCTGTCATCTCACCCTCAGTTTCTGATTTCTGTCATCATAGGTTAGTTTTGACTATTCATAGGAAAAATTCATGTAAATGGGATCTGTATAGTATTTATTACTTTGTTTCTTTCACTTAACAGACATTGTTTTTGGAGATTCATCCATGTTGTGTCTCAGAAGTTACTCCATCTTATTGCTTCATAGTATTTCATTGAATGGAAATACTGTATTTATATTTACCTGTCAGTGGATGTTTGGGTTGTTTCCAGTTTAGGACTATTATGAATAAGGCTACTGGGAACATTCTTGTATCAACTTTTGTACACTTAAATTTTCATTTCTCTGGGTTCACTACTTAGAAGTAGAATTACCAGATCATAGGGTGTATGTGTGTTTACCTTCATAAGAAAAGAGCAAACAGTTTCCCACAGTTTTATCATTTTGCATCCCCACAGGTATGAGAGTTGCAGTTGCATGACATCCTCACCATTTGATGTGGTTGGTCTTCTTGATTTTAGCCATTCTAATGGGTATATATAGTGGTTTTCATTTGCATTTCCCCATGACTGATGATAGTGACCACCTTTTCATGTGCTCATTAGCCATTCGTGTATCTTCTTTTTTGTGATAGTCTTTCCAGTCTTTTGCCTGTTTGTTATTGGGATGTTTAATTGTTGAGCTGTAGGAGTTCCTTTTTTTTTAACATGTAATGGATATAAGTCCTTTGTCACATATATGTTGTCAGTATTCTCAGACTGCACCTCGCCTATTTCTTTCCTTAGTAGTAGTTTTTAATGAGCAGGAAATTTAATCTCTTTTTTTTAATGAATAGTGTTTTTTTTTTTTTTTTTTTTTTTTTTTTTTTTGGTGGTACGCGGGCCTCTCAGTGTTGTGGCCTCTCCCGTTGCGGAACACAGGCTCCGGATGCGCAGGCTCAGTGGCCATGGCTCACGGGCCCAGCCGCTCCACGGCATGTGGGATCCTCCCGGACCGGGGCACGAACCCGCGTCCCCTGCATCGGCAGGCGGACTCTCAACCACTGCGCCACCAGGGAAGCCCATGAATAGTGTTTTTTGTATTCTAAGAAATCTTTACCTTCCTCAAGTTTATGAAGATACTCTCCTTTAAAAGTTTTTTTTAAATTGAAGTATATGTAGTTGATTTACAATGTTGTATTAGTTTCAGATGTACAGCATAGTAATTCAGTTACACATACATATATATATTCTTTTTCAGATTCTTTTCCCTTCTAGGTTATTGCAAAATATCTAGTATGTCCCTGTTGGTTATCTGTTTTATATATACTAGTGTGTATATGTTAATCCCAAACTCCTAATTTATCCCTCCCATCCCTTTCCCCTTTGGTAACCATAAATTTGTTTTCTATGTCTGTAGGTCTGTTTCTGTTCTGAAAGTAAGTTCATTTGCATCTTTCTTTTCTTTTCCTTTTTTTTTTTTAGATTCCACATATAAGTGATCTATTTTTCTTTGTCTGGCTTATTTCACTTAGTATGATAATCTCTAGGTCCATCCATGTTGCTGCAGATGGCATTATTTCATTCTTTTCTATGGCTGAGTAATATTTCGCTATATATATACACATACACCCCACATCTTCTTTATCCACTCATCTGTCGATGGACATTTAGGTTGCTTCCATGTCTTGGCTATTGTATTGGGTTGGCCATAAAGTTCGGGTTTTTCTGCAAGATGTTACGGGAAAACGCGAACGAACTTTTTGGCCAACCCAATAAATAGTCCTGCAGTGAACATCGGGGTGCTTGTATCTTTCCGAATTAGTTTTCTCTGGATATATGTCCAGGAGTCAGATTGCAGGATCATATGGTAACTCTATTTTTAGTTTTTAAGAAACCTCCATACTGTTCTCCATAGTGGTTGTACCGATTTACATTCCCACCAACAGTGCAGGAGGGTTCCCTTTTCACCACACCCTCTCCAGCATTTATTATTTACAGACTTTTCCATAATGGCCATTCTGACTGGTGTGAGGTGATACCTCATTGTAGTTTTGATTTGCGTTTCTCTAATAATCAGCGATGTTGAGCATCTTTTCATGGGCCTGTTGGCCTTATCTTTCTTCGAGAATCTTTACATCCTTACTTTGTGTCTGTCTGTGTATATTTGTTTTAGCAAAAACTGAGAGGAGTGTTCATTTTTAGTGATGATACTGGATTTGTCTTCATCTCCTTCAGTTGCTTTATGTTTTTTGAAGCTCTCTTAATAGGTATACTTATTTAGTATTTTTAGGACTTGGTGATAAATTCAGTCTTTCATTACCGTGAAATATTCCTCTTTATCTCTAATAATATTTTTGTCTTTGAGTCTACTTTGTCTAATATTACTCTAGCTATACCAGCTTTTTAATTCTTAACATTTTTATAGTGGTTTTTTTTACCCTTTTACTGTAGTAAACCTGTTCATACTTTTGTATGTGAAGTATGACTTCTGTATACAAAATGTAGTTGAGTCATCCTTTTTTTTTTTGAGTCATCCTTTTTAATCTAGTCAAATAGTATCTTCCTTTCACAATGAATATTTAACCTATTTAATTATTCCGGGGTTTGGGTTTTAGACTTTTGCCTTATTTGTATTCTATTTGTTTTATCTGTTCTTTGTTCCCTGTTCCTTCTTTACTGCCTTCTTTTGAGTTGAGTACTTTTTGGTATTTTATTTCACCTTTTCTTAAGTGACTGTTTAGCTGTTCTTCGGTGTGTAATTTTTAGTGTTGCTTTTACTGTATGCATCTTTAACTTACCAGTTGAACTTAACAAAATGTTATATCACTTTATAAACCGTGTGATAACCACGTGCTTTTATCTAAGTCCTTCTGTCTCTTGTCATCATATATCACTTACACATATGTTATAACCCTCACAACACATTGACTACTTAAATTAAAAATGATTTTTTAAAGAGATTTAAAAGTACATAAAAAATAAAGAAAATAAAAAGTTCTTTTCGGGAATTCCCTGGTGGTCCAGTGGTTAGGACTTGGAGCTTTCACTACTGCGGCCCCGAGTTCAGTCCCTGGTTGGGGAACTAAGATCCTGCAAGCCCCAAAGAAAAAAAAAGTTCTTTTCTTTTTACCCATAGAATTTTTCATTTCTTTTTGCAGTTCCCAACTTCAGTCTTGTATTCTGTTCCTTCAGCTTGAAGAACTTCCTTTAACTTTTTATTTTATAGTGAATAACTTCTGCTGATGAATTCTCTCAGCAGTTGTTTATCTGAAAATATCTTTATTCACCTTCATTTTTGGGAAGATATTTTCCATGGATATGGAAATTACAAATTGATATAGAATTTTAGGTTTACGTAAACCTAAACAAATTTAGTTGTTTAAATATATTAATGACATTGTTTTCTGTATTACATTGTTTCTGAAGAAAAGTCAGTGGTTTTTCTAAGCATTGTTTTCTTTATGAAATATTTCTCTGTCTTCCCCCTGGCTGATTTTGATGCTTTTTTTTAATTATTATAACTTAAGATGTTTTTATTTGATTCTCACAATAAGAAGATGACGATAGATAGTAATAATAGATATTCTCAGTTCCATTTTTACACATCAGAAAACTGAGATTCAAGAGTGTTAAATAAATTCTTTGGCGACCACAGCAAGGAATGGTAGGGCTAGAAAGCAAGCTCAGGTCTTCTCAAGCTGCGCTTAGCACGCTCTAACGCTGAGAAAGAGAACTTGGGGATATAACAAAGAAGGAAAATGCCTTTAGCACAGGGATCTTCTGTGGAAGAGAAAAGAAGCAAGCAATTTGGGTGACACGCTCAAACATGACATAAAAAAGCTGGTATGAATTTTGTAGATCTTTTTGTTCAACCTCTTTTTTTTTTGCTTTTTTTTTATGTTTGATTTTTCAGCAGTTTGACTATTAGGTTCTTATGTATAGTTTTCCTTGTATTTATTCTCCATGGAGTTTGCTGAGTTTGTTAGATCTGTGGATTAATCTCTTTCATCAGTTTTTGAAAGTGCTCAGACATCATCCTTTCAAATATTTGTTCTGCTTCACTCTCTCTTCTCCTGCTAATTATTCAATTAAATATATGTTATAGTGCTTACTATTAGAGGTCTCTGGTTTATTCATTTTGTTTTCTTTTTGTGTGTTAGTTTAGATAATTTCTTTGCTCTGTCTTTCTAGTTCACTGATTGCTTTTCTTCTCTTGAGCCCAGTCTGCTGTTAAAACCATTAAATGGATTCTCTGCATTTCTTTTAGTTCTAGTGTTTTCACTTAATTTATCTTTTTTTAAAAAAAATACTTTTGGGCTTCCCTGGTGGCGCAGTGGTTGAGAGTCCGCCTGCCGATGCAGGGGACGCGGGTTCGTGCCCCGGTCCGGGAAGATCCCACGTGCTGCGGAGCGGCTGGGCCCGTGAGCCATGGCCGCTGAGCCTGTGCATCTGGAGCCTGTGCTCCGCAATGCGAGAGGCCACAACAGTGAGAGGCCCGCATACCACAAAAAAAAAAAGAAAAGAAAAAAACTAGTTTTAAATAACACCCCCCCAGTCTATCCACACGTTACCTAGCTTTTGAACTAAATTCTTTTTATCATAGTTATTTTTAAAAAATTAATTTATTTTGACTGCGTTGGGTCTTTGTTGCTGTGTGCAGGCTTTCTCTGGCCGTGGCAAGCGGGAGCTACTCCTTGTCATGGTGTGCGGGTTTCTCGTTGCAGTGGCTTCTCTTGTTGCGGAGCACAGGCTCTAGGCACACGGGCTTCAGTAGCTGTGGCACATGGGCTCAGTAGTTGTGGCTCATGGGCTCTAGAGCACAGGCTCAGTAGTTGTGGCGCACGGGCTTAGTTGCTCTGTGGCATGTGGGATCGTCCTGGACCAGGGCCTGAACCCATGTCCCCTGCGTTGGCAGGCGGTTTCTTAACCACTGCGCTACCAGGGAAGCCCCATAGTTATTTTAAAATACCTGTCTGTCAGTTTCAACATTTGGGTCATTTATATATGTGAGTTTTCTACTATTTTTTTTCACTTGATTATGGACCCTTTTTGTTTGTTTGTTTCATGTGTCTATAATTTTTTATATGTATGTTGGACTTGCTGTATTTAAGAACAGTTGAGATGGAAGTAAATCTTATTTCCCTTTAGAAAGAGGCATGCTGCTTACTCTGTCAGGCTGCTAGTGTGATGAGACTGAGTCAGTTTCATTTGTAGTTTAGCTGAATCTGGGCTGTGTTTTGTTTGTTTGCTTGACTTAGATTCTATTCTCCACTGTCTTCATAGGTTTTAAGCGGTGTTTGGAAACTGCAGAGATCTTTTATGCGTTGTTGCCCAGCCAGCAACCCGCTGCTAACTTTTGGTGCCTCGGGGTGATCTGTGTCCATAATGCTGCTCTGGACCCAGCTCTGCAGCGCCCTGGGGGACCCTCCCTGGGTCGTCTGCCTGTCCCGTCCTGTGGCCCAGCCACACGTGGCTGTTAGAAGTTGGTTGGGAGTTGGGCTGGACTCTTCTTAGTCACATCTGTGGCATTTGCTCCTTCTCCCACCATAAGTCTCTTCTTTCCTAGGAAAGACTCTTCATTTTCTCGAATTTAGTTAATCTGGTTTCTTTAGTCCTCAGCTCTCTGATAGGTTTTTAAAAAGCAGTGATTTTGTTGTGTGCCTGCCTGGCTTGTTCTTGATTTTAGAGTAAGAGCGATGGTCTCTTGCGAATTCCTGCATTGTACCTAGAAGCAAAAATCCAATGATACTATTCTGAATGAATTCAGTATTCATAGGGATTTTAAAGGTTATACTGTTATCTGTTAAAATGAGTTCCCAGAAAATCTCAGCACATGGTAAGGCAATTTATTATTAACCATATTTTCTATCAATAAAATGAGGCATAAATAATTGACTTCTGATTCTTTTATCTGCATACGAGCAGGTAGGGTTAGACCCATGATTCTTTATTAGGAGTGATCTTTAAAGCTTTAATGAGCCACTGTTACTGAGTAAGTGCCCCTGAGTTCACAGGTGTATTGGGCAGAAAAGAGGTTCACAACCACTGGTTGGCACACTTCCTTTGTAAAGGACCCCATAGTAAAGGTTTCGGCTTTGTGGGCTTCTGTTGCGTATTCTTACTTGGTTTTGTTTGTTTTTACAATCTTTAAAAATATGAAAACAATTCATAGTGGAGGCTATATAAAAACAGGCTCTGAGCCAGGCCATAGTCTGCTGATCTCTGGGCTAGATGATCTTTATAGTCATTTCTGGTCTCAAAAGTGAATTTCTCCTAAGTACAGTGTGTTCGGAATAGTATGTGTGAAAATATAGAGGCTCTAACTATAAAGCATTCTTTTTAATAAAGGCCTCAGCATTATCATACATGCAAGCATATTTGACATTATGTAGGCTTTTACATATTCCATCAGATTTAGAGAAAGCCTTTTTATCTTTTTTCTCTTTAGGAGTATAAACCACCAGGAACCCGCAAACTTCATAATATTCTCGGAGTAGAAACAGGAGGACCTGGTGGGCGTCGTGCTGGGGAATCGGGTCATACAGTAGCTGACTACTTGAAGTTCAAAGACCTCATTTTAAGGATGCTTGATTATGACCCCAAAACTCGAATTCAACCTTACTATGCCCTGCAGCACAGTTTTTTCAAGAAAACAGCTGATGAAGGTACAAATACAAGTAATAGTGTATCCACGAGTCCTGCCATGGAGCAGTCACAGTCTTCGGGCACCACCTCCAGTACATCTTCAAGCTCAGGTCTGTTCTTTTGATATTATATTAGGCTTTGAAATGTTTCCTCTTTTCTTTACAAAGTGGGGGTTATTTTAAAGTTTTTTAAAGTTTGTTAATGGGTGGGAGGAATTATTTTTCCCGAACCTGTTCTTTGTGTCTAGTAAAAAAATTCACCTCCCCCAAAGCTCTAATACTTAATTATGCATATAATAAATTCTGCTTGGAAACAATACTCCTTATTAGCCAAATTTTAAAATTGTTTTTAAAATGGAAATACTTGGTTCACATGCTTGAGTTTTCCCCTGACTTAACCAAACTTGGTCATATTTTAGTTCAGTGGTTGATGTGAAAGAACATAGAGAATCGGAAGCCTTCCTGGTATACTTCAGGTTCATACAGATTGTTTTTTGGTGACCCACTTCCCGTTTTAATGTTATAGTTTTAGGATATATACTTGAACAGAATTAACTTTACACTCACAAGCTGTACCGTGTTGTGATGCTTCAGGTGGGTCATCGGGGACTAGCAACAGTGGGAGAGCCAGGTCGGACCCAACGCACCAGCATCGGCACAGCGGCGGGCACTTCACAGCTGCTGTCCAGGCCATGGACTGTGAGACACACAGTCCCCAGGTGAGCAGTCACACAGCCCTTCATTCACGCCCTCCACTGTGCCCAGGCGTACCAGTGTTGGATGCCAAGTGGTTTTAGAATGATAACGTCATTTACTCTAAAAGGTTCATAGCTTCCTTGGTTGTAAGGAATTCTAACTTACACATCCTTGCAACATTTTCCCTCCGTGTTTAGAAATAGCTCCCGTTTACTGAGTGCATACCAGCAGCTGCTCCAGGTGTTTGTTTATCTTGCTTACTCTGGCAGCATTTTGAGCCTTGCCCTGTTTGGATTTTCATTTTACTTTGGGAACTGTGACTTCAAGGTTTAGGGAACTTTCCGAGGTGCGTGATCTTAATTACTGCACTCCACTGCCTCTTGTGATCTGCTCTCACTGATAGTCCTAGATTCTGAATCAGTTTGTGGTTTGATTTTCACCTCCATTTTTTGTTTTGAAGGTTTTTTGTTAAAGAGGATCTAATTAAGTAAATTTTTTTAAGGGGTGAAGCAGATGATGGTAGAATATTTATTAAATACTCTTCGTAAAATAATAAGTTAATTCATACTGAGTACTGCATTATGATGTTTACAGTGAGAGGCAAGTATATTATCTAATGAGAATAAAATGGAAGTTGATGAATATCACTGCCCATTCTTGGGACTGGGGCAGCTGAGTGCTGGTGGAGAAAGGCATACCTGTAGATGCATTGTTACCCCTGTTAATTCGTAGTCACCAGCATCTACTTGGGCAAGCTTGCATGTTTCTCAGGTCATCTCATCGTGCTCCCATTCTCTTTAATAATTGCTTCAGACTCTCCTACTCTTGCTAGAAACCTTTGCCTCCCCTTCTCTGCTCTCCCTCACTCCTCACTGTGTAAGGAACAGTCCTCAGAAAGGAGCGCTTCACTGCGTGTCGCCAGCCACCTCGCCCCACCGCCATGTGTGCTTGTCCCCTTTCTCCCGCCCCTTGTCAGCAGGGGCAGCAGCTCCTGCCTGGGGTCAGCCACCTCGGGCCCTGCCCCTCTCCTCCCACCTGCCCAGGACTTGGCCCTGCTCAGCCACTGGCCCCTGTGTCCTCTGCTCGCCTTCTTCCCGTCAGCACCTGATCATCCCCAGCTCTCTCCCATCTGAAGCAAAACCTTTCCCTGGCCCTTGTCTTCCTCGCCCCACATTTCTGCTACTATTACTTCACCCTTTAAGAAGTCTTCAGCTGCTCCAGTTGGGCTGCTTCCCAACTCAGGAAACTGTTCCTGTGGAGTCACAGTGGTCATTACTGAGGAGCCCGGCAGACACTCAGTCACTTGTCTCTCTCTGGTCCTCACTCACGTTGACACAGCCCTGGCCTCTCCGTGCTTTTTTTTTTTTGCGGTACGTGGGCCTCTCATTGCTGTGGCCTCTCCCGTTGCGGAGCACAAGCTCCGGACGCGCAGGCTCAGCGGCCATGGCTCACGGGCCCAGCCGCTCCGCGGCACGTGGGATCCTCCCGGACTGGGGCACGAACCCGCGTCCCCTGCATCGGCAGGGGGACTCTCAACCACTGCGCCACCAGGGAAGCCCCTCTCCATGCTTTTTGTAGCACTCTCCTCTGCCTTCCTGGACAGGATGGCCCTCATCCCAGCCCACCTCCTTCCTTCACTGTCTCCTTTTCGGATTCTCTGCTCCCCTGCGGCCACGTAAACGTGGGTGGTCTGTGTCCTGTCTCTCACCTTAAACACTTCCTGGTGACCTCACCTGCTCTTACCAATGACTGCAGCTACCATCTCGATGTCGGTCACTTTATGTCTTTATTTCTGATCTAGACTTCACTCCTGAGCCCCACACCTTTATTTCTAATCATTTATTATAAATACCGTTTTGGAAGTCCCTACAGCATAGCACTGCAGATGCATCCTATAAACTGATGTCATCATTTTCTCCTCCGCCAAAGCTCATCTCCTTTTATCTGTATCAATACAAGTGGCCCTGAATTTACCCATTTGCTCAGGTCGTACACCTGGCACCTGGGGAGTTCATTCTTGACTCCTCTCTCCCTCACCCCCCACCTTGAATCCAATGGTAAATAGTATGGATTCTGAATATCCTACATATGTGTCTGTTCTCTCTACTTCACCCGCTTGGTACAATCATCTCTAGCTTATCTTGCTGTAAAGATTATTCCAACTGGACTTCCAGTGTCCAGTTTCATTCACCAGTTCGCCTCTGTTCTCTTCTCTGCAGCCTCTAGTGAATGTTCAGTAGAGCAGTCTGATCCAGCTCTTTCCCTTGCTTTCAACCAGTTTCTGGCTTTCTCTTGTACTTAAAAAAAAATTGCGACTTCTTACACAGGATTCAGTGATTCCTGTCATCTGGCTCCTACCCAGGCATCCTTCCTCCTCTTCATTCATTCTGGTCTTCCTGGAATTTTTTTTTTTTTCATTTTTCAGACTGTATACCATGTTCCCTTTCACATTTCTCACATTGACCGTGCTCAGCCTGGAATAAGCTTTTCCTCTGTCTTTGCTTTGGTGACTACTATATATCCTTCAGGTCTCAAATATCACGGCCAGAGGCTTTCCCTAATTCTTTAGAACGACCTTCCTTCTTCCATCCCTTTCTCCCAGTTTCTAAATTAATGTTATTAGTTTTATGTAGTCTTTCTGCGATGTTTTATACATATGCAAGCAAATACAAATGTATATCCTTCACCTAACCTTTGTACACAAATGGTAGCATACCGTGCACACTGTTTCACATCTTGTTTTTTTTATTTTAACATGTTTTACATATATTTTTATTTATTTATTTTTGTCGTACGCGGGCCTCCCACTGTTGTGGCCTCTCCCATTGCGGAGCACAGGCTCCGGACGCGCAGGCTCAGCGGCCATGGCTCATGAGCCCAGCCGCTCTGCGGCATGTGGGATCTTCCCGGACCGGGGCACGAACCTGCATCCCCTGCATCAGCAAGCAGACTGTCAACCACTGCGCCACCAGGGAAGCCCTACATATATTTAAAAATATATATTATGGAGCTCTTTCTGTATCATATAGGGAGCTTTTTCATTCTTTTTGTTGTGTTTTTAACAGTCACGCAGTATTCCATTGTTTAGATATTCCAAGTCATTGCAGTAGTTCCCTATTAATGGACATTTAGCTTATTTCCAATCTTTTTTACTACTGCAAATAATGCTGTAATAAATAACCCTACATATAAATCATCCACACACATGCGGTTTATATGTGATATGAGTTCCTGGATGTGAAATTGCTGGGTCAAAGAGTAACGTGGTTTGTCATTTTGATAGCTGTTGCCAGATTGCTCTCCATATAGTTTTACCAGTTTAGCCTCCCACTAACAGAGTTTGGAGAAGCAGTCAGTGTGATCACCTTTGGATCAGTCTGAACTGAAAAACCTGGTATTGGACAGAGTATAGTTGCATTTCACTTATTTCTTCTTTCCATGAATTTAAGTAGCTTCATAGTTTAAGAACCATTAATATTTTCTGAGAACTTTCTGCGTATTTTTCTACTGGATTATTTTCAATAGTTTTTCTTGAATTTTGATTCTGAGACCACCTTTGTTGAGTGGTCTTAATGATCTGTGCTAGCCACTGGTGATAAAGACACAGGCTTTGCCTTCCTAGAGCTTACCGTGACACAGAAAATAAATAAAACGAATCAAATGAATAGAAATTGCAAGTACTATTAACTGTTAAAAAGAAAATAAGACAGGATAATGTAATAGAGAGTAGTGATTTGTTGGGTGGGAGGTATTAATTCAGATAGGCCGAACTGATAACAGGGAGACCCCCCAAAATATGGTAGCTTAAAAAATGTGAAGTTTCTTTTTTATGTAATAGTCCAGAGTGGGTATTCAGGTTAGTGGTGTGGCTCTCTCCCACATCCTGGGTTCCTACCATCTTAAGACTGCCCCATCCCCAAGGGCCTAGTTGTCTGCTGCATCTGGCAGGCAGAAGGACTTGGGATGTATTTTGTGGGACAGATCTGGCTGTAACATAGGAACCTTCATTCATATTCCATTGACTAAAACAGTCATATGGCCATGTCTAAGTACAGGGGAGGCTGGGGAGTAAGCGTAGTGCAGCCTTATGCTCAGGAGGAAGAGTATGTTTTTTGAGGACAATTTGGAACCTCTGCCACAGAAATTGGTGGAGCATTAGCCAGAGTGGTGAGGGAAGACTCTGGAACTGAAATGATGAGAAAGAATCATCCAAGCAGAAATTAGAAATCAGAGCATTCTAGGCAGAAGGAACAGTAAGTACAAACACCCTGAGGCTTCTGAAAGATGTTGACTAGGTAGAGGAATAGAAGGAAGATCCTGTGTAGTAGGAACTTAGGCAGCAAGAGGAAGGAGGGCTAGAGGAAAAGTTTGGAGAAATGAGCATTGGCCAGATTGTTTATGGATTTTGGATTATTTTGTTTATCCATTCATCCATCAGTGGGCACTTACTTGGGTTGTTTCCATATTTTGGCTATTGTAAATAATGCTGAAGTGAATGAACATGGGGGTACATATATCTTTTCAAGATACTGTTGTTGTTTTCTTCATATAAATACCCAGAAGTGGAATTGCAGGATCATATGGTAGTTCTGTTTTTAATTTTTTGAAGAACCTCCTCCATACAGTTTTCCATAGTGGCTGCACTAATTTATATTCCCACCAAGCAGTGCATGAGGGTTCCCTTTTTTCCACATCCTCACCAACACTTGCTACTTGTTGTCTTTTTGATAATAGCCATTCTCATGGGTGTGAAGTGATATCTCGTTGTGGTTTTGATTTGAATTTCCCTGATGGTTCATGATGTTGAGCTTCTTTTCCTGTACCTGTTGGCCATCTGTATGTCTTCTTTGGAAACATGTCTAGTCAGATCTTCTGCCCATTTTTCAATCAGATTGTTTGGATTTTTGCTGTTGAGTTTTATCAGTTCTTTATATATTTTGGATATTAGCCTGTTATCAGATAATATGATTGACAAATATTTTCTCCCATTCAGTAAGTTGCCTTTTCATTTTGTTGATGGTTTCCTTTACTGGGCAGTAGCTTTTTAGTATGTTGTCATCCCATTTATTTATTTTTGCTTTTGTTGCTTTTGCTTTGGTGTCAGATTCAAAAAATCATCACCAAGACCTATGTCAAGGAGCTTATTACTGCCTATGTTTTCTTCTAGGAGTTTTATGGTTTCAGGTCTTACATTCAAGTCTTTAATCCATTTTGAGTTAATTTTTGTGTTTGGTGTAAGATAGTGTGGTTGAGTTTCATTCTTTGGTATGTGGCTGTCTAGTTTTCCCAACACCATTTATTGAAGAGACTGTCCTTTCTCCATTGTATATTCTTCGTTCCTTTGTCATAAATTAGTTGACCGTATACGCGTAGATTTATTTCTGGGCTCTCTGTTCCGTTCCATTGATCTATGTGCCTTTTTTTATGTCAGTACCATACTGTTTTAATTGCTATAGCTTTGTAGTATAGTTAGATACCAGGGAGCATGATGCCTCCATCTTTGTTCTTCTTTCTCAAGATTGCTTTTGCTATTTGGGTTTCTTTGTGGATTACAAATTTTAGGATTATTCTTTTTTTTTTTGAAAAATGACGTTGGAATTTTGTGGGGGATTGCATTGAATCTGTAAATTGCTTTGGGTAGTTGGGACATTTTAACAGCATTGATTCTTACACGCTTCCAGTCTGTGAGCATGGACTGTCCTTCCATTTATTTTTGTCTTCTTCTTCCAGACCTTCTTCTTCTACAGGTCTTTTACTTCCTTGGTTAAAGTTATTTCTTGATATTTTATTCTTTTTGATACAGTTGTACATGGGATTGTTTTCTTTTTCTGTTTCATTATTAGTGTATAGAAATGCAGTCGATTTTTGTGTATTGATTTTATATCCTGCAATCTCATTGAGTTCATTTATTAGTTCTAACAGTTTTCTAACGGTTCTTCAGGGTTTTCCATATAATGTAATGTTATGTCATCTGCAGGTAGTGACCATTTTACTTCTTTATTTCCAATGTGGATGACTTTTCTTTTTCTTGCCTGATTTGGATTTGTGTTTTAAAAAGACTGTTCTTGCTACTCTTTGGAGAATGGTTTGGAAAAAGGCAAAGATGGAAGATGGGAGTTGATTTAGGAGGCTGTTATTATTAGTCTAGGCAAGAGATGATAGTGACCTAGGATAGAGTAGTCGTGGTGGAGATGGAGAAAAGAGGCCAGATTTGGGTTCTATTTTGGAGGTAGCTTTAGTAGTACTTGCTGATTGTTTGGATGGAGGAATGGTTGAGCAGCTAGATGGGTACTAGTGGTTCTATTAAAACAGGAAAGATTGGAGAGAGGAGGAGCTTTAGGGGGAAAGTAAAGAATGCCTTTTGGACCTGTCAGAAATATTTACTATCTGGCCCTTCCCAGAAGAAGTTTGCTGACCCTGGCATAAACAGTGCTCCCAAGGAAAGAAAGTGGAGAGTAAAATATATGAGTATGGGTGTAACTTGCTAAAAATTGAAGCTTTCGTAATAAAATATTTTTCACTCTTGAACACATTTGGAAGTTTGTGTTATAGAACTGTCTAACACATTAAGGTTTCAAAACCCTCTCTCTAACTAATGTAAATGCTAGTGTTGTAGCTTTTTATCGAAGATTAAAGCTTGGAAATGGTACTCTTAATAAATCGTTTTAAAATCTGTTCTTACAGGTGCGTCAGCAATTTCCTGCTCCCATTGGTTGGTCAGGCACTGAAGCTCCTACACAAGTCACTGTTGAAACTCATCCTGTTCAAGAAACAACCTTTCATGTAGCCCCTCAACAGAATGCATTGCATCATCACCATGGAAACAGTTCCCATCATCATCACCACCACCACCATCACCACCACCACCATGGACAACAAGCCTTGGGCAACCGGACCAGGCCAAGGGTCTACAATTCTCCAACAAATAGCTCCTCTACCCAGGATTCTATGGAGGTTGGCCATAGTCACCACTCCATGACATCCCTGTCTTCCTCAACTACTTCTTCCTCTACATCTTCCTCCTCTACTGGTAATCAAGGCAATCAAGCCTACCAGAATCGCCCAGTGGCTGCTAATACCTTGGACTTTGGACAGAATGGAGCTATGGACGTTAATTTAACCGTCTACTCCAATCCCCGCCAAGAGACTGGCATAGCTGGACATCCAACATACCAATTTTCTGCTAATACAGGTCCTGCACATTACATGACTGAAGGACATCTGACAATGAGGCAAGGGGCTGATAGAGAAGAGTCCCCCATGACAGGAGTTTGTGTGCAACAGAGTCCTGTAGCTAGCTCGTGACTAAATTGAAACTTGAGTTTGTTTCTTGTGTGTTTTTATAGAAGTGGTGTTTTTTTCCAAAAAACAAAGTGCAAAGCTGCTTGAATCAGAAGGAGATTAACACACTGAACCGCTACAAGAGGGCAAAGCTGACTTTTTTTTTTTTTAACTTGAAAAGATTGCAAAGGGACAATGAAGTTTTTAAAAGAGCCATGTCCAAACCCATCTTCACGGATAGCTCAGAGGTGTCCTCTTTTTGCCTCCCCCATTTTAACTCGCCACATCCCAGTCATAGTGGGGTTTTTGTCTTTCTATTCCACAGAAGTTGTTGTTCAGATGTTGGTCTTAATCATTTGCCAACTAATTTTAAAATAAAAGGCACTGCACATAATTTGCATTTTAAAGGGCCCCATGAGGGTGTTTTTCCTTCCATTTTTGTTTTTCCTTTTTTCCTTCCCGTTTTTGTTTTGTTTTCATTTTGTTTAGGGTGGGGGGTGGGAAATTTGGGGTTTTAAGTCCTCTAAACACACTTGGGCACGGAAATGCAGTACTGTAAGGAAGAGGGACCTCCAGCTCACACAAACATCACCTTCAGCTGTATGGAAGGGACGGTTGTATTGGAGTTTGTAAGGCACAGTAAGCATGCTAAGTGGCGGGATCAGAACTCTCCTGTCTGAACCTACTGAGGAGCAAAGCAGCAATTGCCTGGGATCCTGTGGGTCTCCCGTTGTTGAGGCCACAGTGAGATAGTAATGGAACGTGACTGGTCTCCTAACCAAGGTGCACTGAGAAGCAATCAACGGGTCAGTTGTGGCCAGTCCTGGGGAGGTCTGAGTGGTGGTCTTTGGGATAACCTTTGGCCTTATGGATTTGGACTCGAAGTTAGAAGAGCCTACCATTTCAGATGCAATCACTTTTGGACATGCTTTTGCAGACAGTCCTTAATGCTGAAAACACAGAGAATGGGTAATTCAAGAGGCCTTTCTTTTAAAATAGACTTTTGTGACCCACTAATTGTAAGGTATTGCAAGGTCACTTTGCGTGTGTCATAAAGTTGACTTCCTTATTGGTTGAAGGTCACAGAAGTAGTGGTTTGCTTTGATGGAAATAGCTACAGCTGTGTCCCTTCCTGCTTTTTACTTTTTCTTTTGCTTTTTCTCGGCACGTGGTATCTCCACCATTTCTTCTGCACAAAGATGTCTTCTGTTCATCCTGAACATTTTTAAAAAAATGCAGAATTTTATGTGACTGCTTTTTTGCCTCACAATTATGCTGTGAATTTTACAAAAATTTATTTTCTTTTTTGATAATTTATTGTACCAAAGCTGTTTTTATAGCACATAGATGTCTGTAACCAATAATGTAGCAGTTCTGCACTTTGACACAAGGTGTAACTAGACCATTTTTAAATGTCAGTTGAAAATTATGGCTGTACTATTGCTTAAACAAAACTGGAACTGTTGTTGAATCCATAGCCAATACATTTACAGCAATCTGTGTACTGAACATAATAGATTGACATCTAACTCAAGATTACAACAGCTGTTACATCCTAAATGTGTTCAGGCTTCTGAAGGTAAAGGGACACTGGATCCAGAAGCTGTGGAACCAGCAGTTGATTCTTGTATTCCTGATTAACCTACTTGTAAACTTGAAAGCAAGACCTTGATTGCACCAACAGGTCCAAACTATGAGCACGAGTAAAGCAAAACTTCCATGCATGACCCGGAAGGGAACAGGCTGGTGTCTAACAGGTGCCTGGTTTTGAGATTGTGCTGCCTTAATGTAACACAGTCTGGCAGTTGCTAAATTTGTGTTCCCATTTTAAATTGACCAATTTTATGGTGTTAAACTTTTGAGCGGTTGAGTTGGGAGAATGAAGATTAAGGAATTTACCTGTCCGGGATCAAAGAAGCCTAGAAAAGAAGCAGTAATCTACCTCTGCCGATAACCCTGTTCAAAACAACTCAGCAGAAACACCACATTAGTTTTTATTGGTCAATTCCATGTGGCTGACTAGATCAATTTTTTCTGAACAAGAGCAGGTTTTTATATGTAATCAGTCAGTGACAAAAGAAAAAAGGCTTAAAATCATGTGAATGGAAACTTGGGAATATCAGTTTTTATAAACCACAAAAATTGTTTTTGTTGTTAATCAGGAAATCCATATTTATTTTGTAATTAAATGTCAAGCCTGTGGATGGATTTTTGAACTCGGTAGTTCATAAAGTTTACAGTGAATAAAAGGACATCATCTTGAGTCTAGCAATATCAAAAGCAATTCAGTAGTTACTGCTGTTTAGGAATATAAGGTGAAGATACATGGGTCAGGTCATTTTCTGTGCTGGTTGCCACATCTTAGCAAGCACCAAAAAACGAAAGCAGTTTTTAAACCGCTATTTACATAAAGGAAGTCATAAAATCCAATGCTTCTGCATACTGTGTTATGTTACAGTCCAGTTTTGTGTGCTTTACTACACGGTTTGGTTACAGGACTTCTGTGCATTGTAAACATAAACAGCATGGAAAAGGTTAAATACCTGTGTGCAGATTGTAAGATCTGGTCCGGACTTGCTGTGTATATTGTAACGTTAAATGAAAAAGAACTCCCCTTTGTATTATAGTCATGCGGTCTTATGTATGATAAACAGTTGAATAATTTGTCCTCAGACTCTTTACTATGCTTTTTTAAAATTAATTTAAGAAAAATGTAAACATAGTCGAAATCTTTCTATGCAATTAACCTGGTCCAGGTAATGAATGGTCTGGTAGGTATACTGACTATAAGTTTAGTCAGACGTGTAGAAAGGAAAACAGTAGTTACATCAACGTAGGCTTCAGAAATCTTGGAAAGTAAACATTGGAGGTTTAACAGACCATTTTGATTTTTTAAAATTGTTTCTTTACTTGATATTCACAGTTTCTCTTTGATTCAAAGTGCTCATAGGCCGTAATGTTTAGGATGGATGTGAGAGTTAGATGATTTTCTCTAGGATTTGACCTGCTTGGAAGCAAGAGGAAGTACAAATAATATCGTTCCTCTTTCCCCAGATCCTTGATGGGGGCCTATCAGGGACTTTATACAAGAAAGTCTAGAATTCGTGCCACAGTGAATTAATCCTAACCTAAAGTCTCCTGTTTTTTATAAGTTAGCCTGCATAAGTATACATTAAGGTGGCTTTCAGAAGGCAAAAAACTTACTGTAAATTTAAATGTGATTTTGTAAAGTTCAGATTGTCTACATAAAGTGCACTTACCACATGTATGAAAGAAACTTCCTTTAGTGTTTTTTTTAGGGTAATGAGCATTTTATAGGTAAGTGGCACATTTTGTATATCAGAATCAGTATCCAGAAAACTTAGGCTTATTTTTATTCAATGAATATTAGAACTGTTGATACATGTGAAAAATCATTAAGGCTACAATAATTATATAAGGCCCACAAGATGACTACTCTGTTTGCTACTGTATCGTCTTTCCCAGCTCCTATGTTGTTAAACTTACTGTTGTAATAAGTCTTATAATAAGGCAATACAACGATGAGATAGTAAATGCTAAATTTCTTCTAGATTAGTTCCCCAGTTTCCTTTTGGCCTGCCTTTACTCTGTTAGCTCTCAGAATACAAGTTCAGTACTCATTTTTATATCCATTTTTGTAGTGGTGACCAAAGCTAACAGATCAGATGGTTCATTCCAGATACAGAACTTGGTCTTAGTGCCATATATGAAAAAAAAGTTTGAAATTTTAAGATTAGGGTTAGGAGAAAAACCGATCGGTATACTGAGTCTCTTCAGATTTCTTAGAATCCTTGGGGTTGCTCGACATTGGGAAGCCTTTGGTGTCAGGAAGTGCAGAGTAGAAGGTCTCATTTTCTTAACCATGGATCTCCTTCCCTAGACTTGTTTCCTAGGGTGAAAACATACATCAAGTAATTTTTAGTACAAAGAAGAAGAAAACCCTAAGAACATAGCTTATCGTATTCTTCTTCATCCCTCATAATGCATAGCAGTAACCTGTCTCCCCGTCCCCTGAGAACCATCTTGTGGGTATCACCTGGGCTTTCACACTCTAGTATTAATTCCTACATATCCCTGTGTTTAAAGCACTCGTTATTTTTTTGTGGAAGACTCATTTAGGATGGTAAGTGGTCTTGTCGGTTTGTGCGTTTTTCTTTCTCTTTGGCATTATGTACAGCCAAGGTCCCTGGTTTCAGCTGCTCACAGGAAAACATGATAAAAGAGCTAAGGTGTTCTTGCATCGTAATTTTTGGGGATACCATTCACCTTTACACAGAGAGGGCCCGAGGTATTTGTCATCAGTTTTCTTACCTTAGATCTTCAAAGACGAAAGTATTTCTCCAACTAAAACACAATGATTTAAATGTGTACCAGATAACTAGGTAGAGCCCCACAGGTTTCAATATCAGCTTCTTTACATGAAAACACGGGGTTTATTTATTTTATTTTATTTTTTTTGCAGTACGCGGGCCTCTCACTGTTGTGGCCTCTCCCGTTGCGGAGCACAGGCTCCGGATGTGCAGGCTCAGAGGCCGTGGCTCACGGGCCCACCCGCTCCGCGGCATGTGAGATCTTCCCGGACTGGGGCACGAACCCATGTCCCCTGCATCGGCAGGCGGACTCTCAACCACTGCGCCACCAGGGAAGCCCAAAACACAGGGTTTTTGTTTTTTTACATAATTTCACACCTTGAGGGTATGACCTTTTATTAAAGAGAGCGGTGGGAATGACTTAAGTTTCAGGCTTGGCATGTCATGAATTCCCTGCCACCTGCAGCAGGACTTGGGGACGCTGCCTCAGGGCAGCGAGGAGGGAAGATGAATCTCCAGTTCGCTTCCTTGTGCCTTAACTGGATGTCAGTGTCCAGTCTCAGCTGGGTTCTGAAGGAACAGAGGTACTGCGGTAGGAATCTTGTTGGCTGGTAAAACGCAGTTTAAATGTGCGGCAGGAAAAATGGGTGACAAAGCTCCTGGTGAAGGATGGAGGAGGTGGGCGTAAGTGAGCACACACCCGTTCCGGGTGAAGGTGGCGCCCTTGGGTGATGCAGGCTCGGGTGTGGTCAACCGTGTGCTCTCAGATCTAGAAAGATACTTGAGGACTTCTCAGGTTGCAACATGTAGAAAGGCCATGTAGGAATTACATTCATTTGTCTGTTTTAAAGACCACAGTTTATTTAAAGTACTTCTGTAAAATTTTATTTTGTTCTTGTAAATTTTACTCCCACTATTTCCTCATTAATCACTATAGTTGCCTCAGGTCTTTAGCAGAAGCTGCAGTCAAAGGGGGAGGATTCCGAGCCAAAGGTAAGATAGAGGGGCAGGCCCTGGGTGTGTGGCGGTTCTTCCTCAGGCAGGCCATTGCCACCAGCCGAGCAGCTGGGCCCAGGGCTGGGGCCCAGGGAGGTCTAGTCAAGAAGGAGCAGCTTTGCCAGGAGAGTGTTGAATTGGTTAAAATAGAGCCCAGGGTGGTGAGTTTGTGAGTCACCCTTGACTCACTGTTGCATAGGAATGCAATAGCAGGCTGGGTGAGGATGGGGCTTGTCAACTCCCTGGACACTAAGATGACTGCTGATGGTGTCAAAGGATTATTTATGTTTTTAAAGGTCTAAAGCACGATATAGTGAAATAGTGACCCTAAGGAGAAAGTCTTCACGTACATCGCAGGCAAGCCCCCGTCTGTTGAAGAGGTGACATGACACACGGGATCCTGAGCTGGGTGAAGCAGTTGACTTCAGGCGCTGCTCCATTAATCGCCCAGCAGATCCGTAAGCAAGCTCTGGGGAAAAGAAACGGTGATCTTACCAAACTGTTACATCAGTGCTCATCAATTTAAAACGAGTTTTCAACCCTGCCACACATCTGACTCACCCGTAGGATTGTATAAAATCACAGATGTGCTCATCACCCTCCCAGAATTTTTGATTCAGAGAGTTGGGAGTGGGGCCTGGGTCTCTGCTTTTTAAGTGGCTTTACTGGTGACTGTGCCCTTGCATAGGATGACTTGGAGGGCCCAGAGATTGGCTTGGCTAACCGGACAGGAGTCTGAACTGAAGAACGTTTTAAAATAGTTTCATTATTGAAGTGTATATAATTAAATATATCAATGGGTAATTAAAATTCACAACTTAGCCTGCATTATAAAATATTATAAACAAGCCTCCAAGAAAGGCAAAAATAGCAGATGAAAGTGTGTAAACCTTCCACAGTTTGTTTCTTGTCATCTTCCCTTTTGGAAGGGGTTGGTGTGACAACCTATCAGTAGCTCTCAGATGTCCCATGAGAATGGCACATGTTAAGTTTATTTCCCAGAGATGGGGCTGGGCTGTGCTGCTTCACACCTCAGTCTCGCGTGGTCTTTGTTGGCCCAGCGGCAGATTCTCCAGGGCATGAGCCACCTGGTCTGAGCGTGCAGACATTCCGGAGGGCTCCGCAGTGCAGTGGCCGCAATTTTCAACTCTAGAATCGGGTTCAAGTCCGTGCTATCCGTGCTCTTATCCTGGGCAAGTTGTTTTACTTCTCTAAGCCTCACTTTCCTTTTTTTTTTTTTTGGTAAAATGGGAATGACTGTAGTATCCACTCTGGGATTTTATGCAGCTTCACTGAGATAATGTACATAAGAATCTTAGCACAATGTAGGAGGTGCTCAATAAATATAATTTGTAACTAGAGAGCTTGGGTCCACAGTATGAATGGATCTACTTCTGTATCAATTTAACAAGCATCCTGTGGGAAACCGAGTAGTGTTCTCTGTGAAGGATTAAATAGGATTATTTTCCAGTTTACCTTTATTTCTGGAGTCTGTAACTGGACGTTATTCCCTTCCTACTTGATTTTGCTACTGCACAGTACCTACATCTATTTTAGAATTTTGAGGTTGTGTGTTTTGTAGTTGGCTTTGATATAATGTGTGATATTTAAATGTTTTATAAAGGATTTTTCTCTGTAACTTAAAGGAAGCTGTTTGGAGGCCTAACTATGGAAAGGGCCCATTTTTTAACAAGCACTGTCATTCAACCTGGCCGTCATGTGTCTGGTGGCCTCTCCCCACGTCCCTTTTCCCACTTGAAGGCATATGTTACATTTTTAGCCTTCAGAGATTTGACTTAGGGAGAAAGGAGGATAAGTAAAAAAATCAGTTCCCAAGTTCGTAACCAGCGATATAATTGGGGAAGCTTTCAGAACTTAGTTATAACCCACACGTTAAAAGCTTTAAGGAGCTAGCTGCTGCTTGGTTTTTTTTGTTTTTATTCTTTATTTTGTTCATATGTTAGAGGACTGTGTACCTCCACCAGCTTGGGGGCCTGTAATTTGACTCCCTTTTCATTCCTAAGGCATCCTCCTTTCCTCAGAGCAAGCATAAGGACAAAAATGCCTTAAGACAGAAAGTCTGTTCCTTCGAGTTAGAACATATGTGTGTGGTTGACGTTACCGCACAGGAGCACGTGCATAACATGGCCTGTGGCTGCAGCTGGGTGGAGCTCACGATGGATCTAATAATGGATTTAAATGTTTCCCTGAGGTAGATAAAATGCTTTGGGGAGACAAGAGTTCCCCACGATCCTAAATTTCACATACAATGGACAGCCTCCTTCATGTAAACCAAACTGGGCTGCTTTTGTGCCTCTTAATAGCTCTCCGTCTTTCCCTGACCTGCGGGCACATCTCTGCCCTCTGGACATGCCTTTGGCGTGAGGGCCTGGCCAGCAGGAGCCCTAGTGCTGACTGCACACCTCGGATTAGAGTAGGATGGGGGTGAATCTAAGACTGCTGTCAGACCTGAGAGATGCTCTGCCGTTTGCAGGGGGGCTCACACGGTCTTCATCACCGCCACTCTCTGACTCAGTATGACTGACTGCCCCTGGCGTGGGGAGGTGGGCGCTGCTGAGACCGTGGACACTTTTCTGAAGGTGCCTCCTGCCCACGTGTAAGGGCAATGATTTCACATCTGTACTGGTCCAGGAGGAGTCAAGTTAGGGCTCGTCCCGTGCGGCTTCCCCCGTAGTCACCAACTGCGGTCCTCCGCAGCTCAGCTTGCTTTGTGGGTGAGGGCCCTGCCTGGCTTTCACTAGGAGCGGGGCGCTAGCGGTGACTCCCCTCACTGGTCAGATAAAACCGGAGTGAACTAGAAACATCTCCCCTGCTGCCTGCAGAAGACACTCCGAATCGAAGGAAGCAATCAGTACTAACCCTGGAAGTAGAATTTATAAATGGAAAGCCCTACTCTGAAGTAAAATGTCTTACTAGCTGGAGGGAGGGGGTGTGTCTTGAGGCAGGTGACATGAGGACTACCTGAGAGAAAAGTATCATGACCACCTGTCATGTGCAAGGCACTTGGCTATGTCCTAGGGCTGACGCCAAGTCCATCACTGTTCCTGGGGGTGGGGCTCAACTCCAGCTGAGCCGAGTGTTATTAGGGTCAGGGTGTGAACAGGGACCCTCTTCTGGTGCAGGGACTGGAGGGGGTTTCCCTGAGCAATTGAGGATTAGGCTGCTAACCGAATGGGTGAATGGTAGTTAGCCAGGTGGTGGTGGGAATGTTCTAGAATCTCGAAGAAAGAGTATGTTCAGAGCCTGACGAAATGAGGAAGTGAGAGGCCTTGCACGTATCTGTTCCTAAGCAGATGGAGTCCAGAGCCGCTTAGGAAGGAGAGCTGGCAGGCCTGGGGTGTGGATCGGACTGAGTGAGTGGCGGGGCGGGGGGGTGGGCAGGAGTAGAGGCGTTGGCCTGAGCAGCTTGGTGGCGGCCGTGCTGTCAATGGTATCGGGAGCGTTTGAGGTAGAGCAGGTCTCCTACACCATCTCCCTGCAGTTCAGGACTTTTGAGTGCTAAGGGCTTCTAGGACATGTAAGTGGGCATGTCAAGTAGATCGTTTGATATAAAAGGACAGGTTGAAGGGGTGAAGGTGAGGCCTGGGGTGGTCGATTTTGGTCCAGGTGATGGGGACTGATGGGGACTGAGATGACGTAAAGGGAGGTGGGAGGAGAGCCCGGGCACTTTCACCAGAGAAACCTGTACAGTCGGAAAAGTAAGAGCCCACGCCTGCCTTGGGCCTTCAGATGATTTAGGACTAGCGAGGGCAGAGAGGTCACCTAGGCCCTCGCCACCCGGCGTAGTCGGGACTTGCAGCATCAGCATCGCCCATTCTGCCTGTTAGAAACGCAGATCCTCAGGCCCGGCCCAGGCCTACTCAGAACCTGCGTATTAACAACGGCTGTGGGTAATTGATATGCACGTGCAAGGGTGAGAATCACTTGCTTGGCACCTCACTGGGTGAGGTGAAAACCTAAGAGAAACCTTGGAGAAAACCTAAGAGTTGAAGCGGCTTGTTCAAGATGCCACACCTGACCAGTGACAGCCTCCAACTTCCAGGCCAGGCTCTGGCCGCCACGATGACCTCGACTTTTGGCATCACATACCACAACCTGCAGCCGGACGATCCCTCCAGCTGCTGTGACCACCCAAAGTGGAGTTACGGGTGAGACTAACATCAATTCATGTAGACTCTTGGCATATGGGCTGACTAAGCTTAGTGATTCTGGAAGGACTGCATTGTTCTCATGAACCACGATAGACATGGCTTTCCTGAACCTGGAAATGTTGAACACGTTTATCTCTGATTGTCTTTTCATTTAACTATGTAACTAAAATAGCTCCCGGGAGACTCTGAAGAGTGAACACGGAGACTCTGCTGCTTCCCCTTCTCCTCCTCTAAATGCTGTCCCTTGTCCCCCTTCCTTTCTCCCAAGGTCATTTTTGTTCCTGCTGGTTTCCAGGGTCCAGCATTCTTCTTCCGGCTTCACCTCTTCCCTGGCGGTGTTTCAGGCTGGTGTCTGGGGTGTCATGTGACATAGTCGGGAGCCCTTCACCGAGACTGTTTCTGCCACGTGGCAGCCATAGGCCCCTTTTGTCTCTCCCGCCTGTCCGCCAAGTCCAGACAAATTGTGCAAATCCAGGTTGTTAATTCAGGCCCCCAGCCCATGCCTCTGGATTAAGTGAGGCTCTTGAGGACTCTCTGAACAAAGGTGAAAATAGAGTTGTAAATGGAAGAAAAAATAAGGAGATGCAGATGCATTCTGTTTTAGTGATTATCAGGGAAGCCTTCCCTTTTTTCTTCTCTCTGAAGCATTTCAGCTTGCTCGCTCCTTGCTGCCGTTACTCACATTTGCCCACATGCGGCTGGCAGCAAGCCCTCAGCACGTCTTTCCAGGGCGGTGGGCCCCTCAGGAACAGGAGACTCCGGAAAAGCAGGGATGACTTTGGCCTCTGCTTCCTGTCTGTCGCCAAAGGTTAGGTGTTGGCAAATTACAGCCACCCTCCTGCTTTGGTATGGCCTGCCCAGCTAAGAATGGTTTTTATATTTTAAATGGTTGAAAAACATCAAATGAATAACATTTCATGTTGTGAAAATTATATGAAATTTAAATTTCAGTACCCATAAATGAAGTCTTATTGGAACACCACCACATTTTAAAATCTGCATATTGCCTGTGGTTGCTTTTTGCTACACTGGCAGCGTTGAGGAGTTGCCACAGAGCGCATGCGTGGCGCACTCACTTTGCCCTGCTGTTTGGTGCCCTACACGTGGCAGTGACAGTTATAAATCAACAGTATTTTCAGTGCTGCATATTTTGCCATGCCACGCATTTATTTTTTATTACCAGTGTGGTCATTATGTCAAAACAAGAGAAAGGGAAAGTGGATTTCAAATATCACAGCTTTGATGGAGTATGGGTTATTTTGTTCCTGAATTAAGTGGCAACACGCAATGATATGGTAGCTGTCACATTACAAAGAATACAATATGTGTTGGCATTACCAGTCTAAACATCCAACAAATGACTTCTAACTCACAAGGAAGCAATGGTCAGGAAAATTAGAAAATTTAAAATTGAACATCTCATCACAGAATTCCTTCACAGAAATAAAAATGGAAAAGGAGGCTGCAACCAAAGTCAGTTTCTGATTGGCTCGTTTATTAGGCAAGCAAGGAAAGCCACTTACCTATGGTGGGTTAATTCAATCGTGTGTGATGCAGCAGCTGAAGAAACACCACCAGAGAAAGTAAGCCTGTTTAGAACTACCAGCCTTTCGATGGTAAGAGTTGCTCCAAAATTTTGCAGACAACAGGAGTAACATCAATAGTCAATTAAAAAACAAAGCAAATGATTTTGAGTGTTTTTCTGCGACTCTTTTTTACAAGAGTTGATGTATGTTAGCTTACTTGAGGAGCCTGTGCTAAGTTGGAAATTAGCCTTTGTGCACACCCTGTGGTGTAACAACTACAGACAAAAATATTTTCAAAGTTGAGAAACTGAGTACAACCTGAAGTGGAATCTGCTAAGATGTGCTACAACTGATGGTGGAAAAAATATGTGAAGAGTAGAAAAAGGATTAACAGGACAAACTTACAATGCTTGTGATAATATAAGGTGTTAAAGTGTAGGGTTATTTGTTGTATTATTTAAATCACTGGGTATGTTGTGGGAAATATTTGAATCATGTGTTATTGAACCAATATTGTCAACAGTGAACTTCAGTTGCTGTTGTGGACTTACCTGGCAACAGTTCCATGAATTCTTGTCAGAAATAGTAGCTGAAAGTCCTGACCTGGTCTATAACACAACAGTTCAGTGGTTTAGTAGTCGTAAAGTTTATTTCAATTTTTGACCTCAGGACCAAGACTGAAACTTTTCTGAATAAGAAGAACTGCCCTCAACCACTATTGTCAAACACTGAACAGCTTTGGAAATTAGCTTTTGCTGCAGATTGATAATGTTTCCTAATGAATTCTATCTAAAATCACAAGGGAAAACTGTTTATACATGGAATTCACACTATGGTAAAGTCATTTCAACAAGAACTAACGTTGTTGAGATCGCAACTAATGTTAACATGTTGTCAAAGGTTGAAACAAGAAGGAAGAGTTCCATTATTCCCACACACGTTTGCGGCAGGTATATTATCTGAGCTCATCCTGCAGTTCCAGGAGCATTTTTAGACCTTAATGTAAACCCAAAAGAAATGTGCGCATTTCAAAATCCATTAACTGCAGTTGAGGAGCTTCCATGTAACCTTCAATTGAAGTGATTAATCTGCTAAAAAGCAAACATCAAGAGAAAAATCTAATAGAATTCTATAAATGTCTTTCTTTCTTTTCTTTTCTTTTCTTTTTTTTTTGCCACTCTGCACAGCATGTTGGATCTTAGTTCCCCAACCAGGGATCCAGCCCATGTCCCCTGCAGTGGAAACGTGGAGTCCTAACCACGGGACCACCAGGGAATTCCCTATAAATGTCTTTCAAGCGATAAATATGTGCAGTTAAAAATCTTGTGCTCATCGACTGATATCAGTATTGGGAGGTACCTATCCGTGGGAAGACATTTTCAAACATGAAATATGTAAAATCTCATTACAAATCAGCATTAGCATATAAAGGTGTGCAATTAATTTTGATACTAATCACTAGCTTTGAACTTCAATTAAGTGAAATGTTATCTCCCCCAAAGAATTCAAATTATTCTTATTACTAGACCTGTATTACACAAAAATTATACTCAATTATTATTATAGTTGGCTTTCACCAATTAATTTTTTTTTGTTTATTATATAAATTCCTACACAATATCCTAGAGTTTTGCTTCTTGGCCCAGAAAACCTAAGACGTTTAATATCTGGCCTCTTAAAAAGTCTGCCTTTGGGACTTCCCTGGTGGTGCAGTGCTAAAGAATCCACCTGCCAATGTAGGGGACATGGGTTCGAGCCCTGGTCCGGGAAGATCCCACATGCTGCAGAGCAGCTAAGCCCATGCACCACAACTACTGAGCCTGTGCTCTAGAGCCCACGAGCCACAATTACTGAGCCCTCACGCCTAGAGCTCATGCTCTGCAACAAGAGAAGCCACCACAATGAGAAGCCTGTGCACCACAATGAAGAGTATACCCCACTCGCTGCAACTAGAGAAAGCCCACATGCAGCAACAAAGACCAATGCAGCCAAAAATAAATAAATAAATAAAAATCTGCCTTCTCCTACAATAGATGGAGCAAAGAAAGAGTAAGTGAATTCAGTCTCCAGATGAGTACACCAAAAGGCAAGTTTGGGACAGAGGTCCAGGACCCTCTGGCCCTACTCCCAGAAACAATCTCTGCTCCCCAAAGAGTCTTTGGGCCATGGTCTGTTGGTATAGGACCAGGCCATGATGCAGAGAACCACCAACGGGACAGCCCCGTGTGCAGCAGCAGGGAGTGATAGACCAGTTTGTGGCTCAAAGGTTGTCTACTGACAAGGTCTGTCCTCGGATGCCTGACCTCCACTCATCAGTTTGCCTGTATAAAGGCGTTGAAAGGTTTACCTTTTCCTCCTGATGCAGACTTCAGCCGGGTGTCCAACAATTCAATTCAATTCTGACACTATCTACCTGGAGTTAGCATCAGATTCTGCATGTAAAAGGGTTCAGTCCCGCAAGACTGCCCCCACTTCAGATGCCAACCACAAGTTCTCAGACTCCTGTGCTTCTGATCGACCAGGGTACTCAACTTCTCTTGGTCTCAGTTTCTTCATCTGTAAAATGGGGATGAGACTATTACCCACCCTGTAGGTTATTGTGGGATTAAATACATTTACATTATATTATAAATAATCTTAGAACGGTGCCTGGTACATAGCAGAGCTTAGTAACTGTCAGTTCTTATTAGTTGTTCTAGCTTCCCAGAAGGTAAGGACTGTTACCTGCAGCTCAGTAACTGGCCTAAGGTCACAGAGCTGTTAAATTTGGAGTCAGTTTTCAAGCCTAGGTTTTCAGACTGAGCGAGTTCACTCACCATTACACCAAACGGCCTCCCATCCAAGCCTCCACCCCGACTCCAGCTCTGTCTCTTGCCTCCTAGGCCCCGGTCCATCACTTACTGATAGCATTCTCACAGACAAACATTGACCTCCTCCATTTAAAATCCTACCCCATCACTGCCAGGATAAAATTTAAGGTTCTAGAAAGTTCATTCAAGAGCTGACACCCACCTGCCCCACTGAGCCGCAGCCTCCTGTGTTCCAGCTTCAGCCTCTCAAATGTGCCTGCATCAGCCTTTGCTCCCAGCCTGATCTTCTGTGATGCCTTCCTGGTCCTTGCCAGTGCCCCCTCCCTCCATGACCCAGGGTCCTGCCTGTGTTCCACGGCTCCTGTGTGCACCCGCAGACATCGACCAATGTGTCAAAGTTAACAATGTCTCTCTGGCCAGCACCTGGAGGGCAGGGCCTGCTTCTCCTTCCTCCTCTCTCTCCAGTGCTTGGGGTAAAGTCAATACAGGATGCGGGACGCCTGTGGAGTAAAAGAATGAATGGGAGCATGTGCTTCCTGGACAGGAAGAGAATATGGCCGGACCCGTTAAGTCTCTTTCCAAAAGCTTTTTGAAGTTTGTGTGTTTGGGACTCCCTGAAGCAGGAAGTTGCTCACAGAATCACGGACGGAGAGACACCATGTCTCACTCTTGTACCTGGCAGAACATTTTCAGGCCAGAGAGAGAAATCAGCTACCTCTACCCCTCTGGCTTTAGGGAAACAGAGGGGTGCTACACCTCCATTCATGGTGTTGACTGAAGGAGAAACACACAATGTAAGAATTATGAGTTAAGTTTTTTTCAAGGATCTGACTGAGGACTATATAGCCCAGGAAACAGCCTCTCAGTAGCTCTGCGGGTACTGCTCCAAAGAGGTGGGGGGAGAACCAGAATATACATGATTTTTGGCTCAGGAATACGTGCAGTCAAGCACACATCTTGGTAAAACACTACTGCTAGTCACAAGGAGTAAGTATCTCAGTTAATGACTTTAGTGCTTTTCTATGTAGGGGAAGATGCAAGAATCTGGGTTCATTAAAGTTCTTTCTGAGATATACATCCAACTATCTGAGGGGTATGTTTTTTCCAAAGCACAGAGTGCCTCTTCCTGTTTTCTGTCCTGAATTTCTTTCAGGGTGAACTAGGACTTAATCCTTGTAGAACTGAATGGTGGGTAACATTCTTTGTTTTTACAGTGGATACCACCCTGGGGCAGATTCTTTTTGTTTCGTTTGCACAGATCGGAAGCTTGGGGCTGGGGGCCATCGAAGGTGACCTTTGTGCACCCAGCATCCAGGCTGAGCAGGCCTGGGTGGGGCTGGAGTGAGGGTGACATGCCAGCTATCAAGAGGCCAGGGTAGGGGTGCAGGTGGTTTGAAGGAGGCTGGAACAGGCATTGGACCACAACCAAAGACCGGGAAACGGGTGAAGGAAAACAAAAAAAAAACAGGTAAGAATTGCACCAAGGGAATTTTGTTTTTTGAACCTGAAGACAATTTTTAAAAAAATAGACAAATTTCTTTGTGTCTCTGAGTATTTAATAAATGGTTATATATTTTATAAGCCTAAATTGCAAAAAATCTGTGGTGATGAAAAGTCTGGGCTTGAGAAGTGTGCCCATCTGGGTCCCAGGTGATACTCTTCCGTTGAGAGACATGGGACAGAAGCCCAATGTCACCACATAGACCAGAGTCACAAGAGTAGCATCAGGGTTTTATAAGGTGAAAATAAACCCTATTCAAGATTAGATATATAAACCTCGGGTTGGGAGGTGACAGCAAGTGTTAACATACTGTCAAAGGAAACTTCTTGGACCTTAAAACTACCTCTAGAGCATTGACGGCTCAGTCTTTCTAGAAAGGCCCACGGCTGCAGGGGACCAGCTAACTGCCCATCTGTGATGCTTCCGGTCAAGCAGAGTGGTGACTTTTGCCCTGGAAAGGGTGAGTCTGCATCTTCTCTCCTTTCTCGGACTAACTTTCAACACAGAGAAAGGGTTTTTGTTTTTGTTTTTGTTTTTTGCGGTACGCGGGCCTCTCACTGTTGTGGCCTCTCCCGTTGCAGAGCACAGGCTCCGGACGCGCAGGCTCAGCGGCCATGGCTCACGGGCCCACCCGCTCTGCGATATGTGGGATCTTCCCGGACCGGGGCACGAACCCGCGTCCCCTGCATTGGCAGGCATTGGCAGGCGGACTCCCAACCACTTCGCCACCAGGGAAGCCCAAGGGTTTGTTCTTGTGTGACCAAGTTCTCCCAAGACACAGCAGCCTTGGGATGAAAGAGGAACTGTGGTGAGAAGACAGAATCTCCCTAGCTCCGACGCCGCCCCGCCCTTACCTGTCCACGCCCAGCCCTAGCTCTCCCCAAGACGAGTGGAGAGTGATGTCACAGTCCTCCTGCTGCTGGAATGGCCCGTCTCCAGGCATCCTGGGCTAATCTCCAGCGGGCCCTGAAAGCACTGTCTGCCCATCACTTCCCTGGCGGCCTGGTCTCAGATCTGCAGAGCTGAGAAAGTGGGGCAGCCCCTTCACCCCAGCGCTCGTTTTCCCAGGGCTGCCCTGGGCCCCCAGTGCTGGGGGGCTGGGAAAGCTCTGGGCACGCCCCACTGCAGGACTCCTTCCAGACAATTCCACTGGTTTGCTGTCCTCAGATCTGGCTTCTGGACCTCTATGTCCTTGGGAGGACTTATTTCCTCTTTCCCTTTTGCAACACCCCCGGCAGCTGCCCTGGCTGGCCTTCGGGGCCGCGGCAATCCTTAGGTACTAAGCCACATCAGGCACAGCTAAATGTGAACGTCCACTGCTCAGAGTTTGATTTGGGTGCCATTTGGGGCATTTTCTAGAATGATATTTTTTATGACAAAATTCCAGCTATAGTTTCTAACTGCAGTAAGGACAAAAAGGCAACGAGTTTCCCAAACTAGAAGCATTCAGAGACTTTTTGAGTTTCTATGATAATATGCCAAAAATCACTTCAACTTACCTTTTTTTTTTTGTTTTGCTGAAAATGTGATATTTCATCCAAATTACTTCAGTAATTTGCATCTCTAAAAAAAAATGACAATTTCCTGCTTAACCAAGCAAAATTAACAGTAATTCCTACTGTCACATCCAATACCAGGTCCACAGTCAACTTTCCCCATTGTCCCCCCAATATATCTCACTGCTGATTTGTTCAAACTAGGATTCAATCAAGATCCAGACATTGCATTTAGTTGTTGTGTTTCTTAAATCTCCTTAGATCCAGAAGTTTGTTCTCTATATTTTGGGTGATAGAACAGTTTTCCCCACTCTAATATGTTTAATAGTTTCATTTTTTACATTTAAATCTTTGATCCATTTGTAATTTATTCTATTGTTATCTTGTGAGGCAAGGATCCAATTTTGTATTTCCACAAATGGCTATGTGGGTGTTTCAACACCTTTTATTAAAAAGTCCATCTTTCTCCCATTAATGAAAGATTTCACATGTATCCTTTGTCATATGTTAACTGTCATAATTGCTTAGGTCTTTCGTACCTTCTAACGTGTTGCATGGTGCTACCCATATGCTACAAGCACACTGTTTTCACTGCAGAGGTTCTGTGGCACGTTTTAGTATCTGGCAGGCCAGTACCCCCAATTTATCACTCTTTTCCTCACAGTTTTCCCGGTTATTCTTGCTGGTTTATTTTTTTCCATATGACTTTTCAAATAAATATATCTAATTTCAGAAGAAAATTCTGTGAATGATGAATTGACTTGGGAAGAATTGATTCTCTTTGATGTTGAGTCATCTTATCCAAGAACATGGTCTGTCTTTTCATTGGTTAAATCCACTTTTGTGTCTTTCAGGAGTGTTGTAAAATTTTCTCATAAAAGTTTTACACAATTCTTTTAAATTTTACGCTGAGGTATTTTTCCTTTTTTGTTTGTACTGTAAGTGGGATTTTTCTCTTCCCTTATGTCTTCTAATTGGTTATTATATGAATATAGGAAGGCTATTTATTTTATGGTATTTTAATGTTAATTTTATATCCTTACTAAATTCTCTCATTTTTTTTTTTTTAGTATATTGTCCATGGACTCTTGTACTTTTCTAGTATGCAATAAAATCATCTGCAAACAGGGATGTTTTATATTTTCCTTCCAGTGGCTGTCATTTTGTTGTTCTCTCATCTAGCGACATTAGCTAATAATTCCAGTGCAGTTATTGGAGTGGTAGAAAACATAGTGGGCCTCCTTGTCTTACTCCTGACTTTCTTTATAAATTGTACAGTTGTACCAGTTATCTTTTGATTAGTGTTTGCATAATATATCTTTTACTATCCTTTTACTTTCAGGCTTTCTGTATCCTTTTGTTTTCTGTCTGTCTTTTGTCAACAGCATAGAGTCAGACTGGACATATTTTTATCCACTCTGAAAGTCTTTTTGTTTTTAATTGGACTTTTAATCCACTTAGATTTAATATAATTGCTGATGTATTTGGAATTGTACATTGATTCCATATTAATTATATGTTAGATTTAATATAAGTAAGAATATATTTGGAATTATACATTATTTAGAATTATATTACCTACTCTTTTTGTCCCCAGTGATTTCTATTTCTATGTAATTTTCTTCTTCTTTTGGGTTGATAGTATATTTTTCAATTATCATTCTATTTTCCCCATTAGTCTGGAAGTTATCCAACACTCCACTTGTCTTTTAGTGGTAACCATAGAGATTAAAAAGTGTGACACTCATTTATCTAAGGTTACTATTATTAAAGCACTTCACCCTCTTTCTAGACAATGCAAGGATCTTAGAATATTTTTAACTGTACATACTTCTCAATTTACATGATATGATTATTATATCTGAACTCTATTTTTAGCCCACAGTAGATTTTATTGCTTTCTATGAAGTCAGCAGTCGGTAGGATTTACCCACAGTAAGATTCACCCTTTTTCATACTCTTCATTCCTTCCTGCATCTCTGAGCTTCCAACTAGGATTGTTTTCATTCTGCTTGAAGGACACCTTTTAAGTTTTTTTTTTTGTTTTTTTTTTTTTTTTTCGGTACGCGGGCCTCTCGCAGTTGTGGCCTCTCCCGTTGCGGAGCACAGGCTCCGGACACGCAGGCTCAGCGGCCATGGCTCACGGGCCCAGCTGCTCTGCGGCATGTGGGATCTTCCCGGATCGGGGCACGAACCCGTGTCCCCTGCATCGGCAGGCGGACTCTCAACCACTGCGCCACCAGGGAAGCCCGGAGGCCACTCTTCATCGCGGTGCGCGGGCCTCTCACTGTCACGGCCTCTCCCGTTGTGGAGCACAGGCTCCAGAGGCGCAGGCTCCAGAGGTGCAGGCTCAGTAGTTGTGGCTCACGGGCTTAGTTGCTCCGCCGCATGTGGGATCTTCCCGGACCAGGGCTTGAACCCGTGTCCCCTGCATTGGCAGGCAGATTCTTAACCACTGCACCACCAGGAAAGCCCTCCTTACCTTCATTTTTAAGGAATTTTAGTTTTAACATTTAATTTTTAAATAATTTCAGAATTATTAAAAAGTTAAAAACATAGTGCAGAGGGTTCCCGGATACTTTGCATCCAGTTTCCTCTAAAGTAACCATGTTCTGTAGCCACAATACAATTATGAAAGTCAGGAGGTTAACACTGATACTATACTATTCACTGATCTACAGTCCTTATGCAGATTTCATCAGCTGTCCCACTAACGTTGTTTTTCTGGACCAGAATCACGCGTCGCATTTAGTTGTCATGTCTCTTCTGTCTCCTATACTCTAGGACAATTCCCCAGTCTTTGTCTTTCAGGACCTTCACACTTTTGAAGAGTTCCATCCTGGTATTTTATAGAATTTCCGTTGGATTTGTCTTTTCTGATTTTTTTGTGATTAAATTAGGGTTATACATTTTTGGTAAGAATACCAAGAAGTGATATTGTGCTCTTCTCATTACATCACACCAGGAGGCATAGGCTTTTGTTATATCTTATTACTGGTGATGTTAACTTTGATCCTTTGGTTAAAGTGGTATTTTTCAGTTTTCTCCACTGTAAAGTTATTAGCTTTCCCTTTGTAAGTCATAAGCATTTGGTGGGAGATACTTTGAGACTATGTGTATACATTATTTAATACTGTATAACAAGTTACCCCCAAAGTTAGTGGCTTTAAAGTAATAACCATTTATTATCTCACAGTCTCCTTGGGTGAGGAATTTGGGAGAAGCTCAATGGGATAGTTTCGCTTGGGGTCACTAGGGCTGAGGTTGTAGTCAAGATGTCCATCAGGGCTGCAGTCATCTGAAGGTTTGACTGGGCCTGGAGGGTCTCCTGCCAAGATATCTCCCTTCCAGACTGTTGGTAAGAGGCTTTAGGTAGTCACTGAATTCATGCAGAAGCTTCATTTCCTCACCATGGGGATCTCTGCGTATGACCCCTATAGCATCCTCACATAGCACCTAGCTTCCACCAAGTCCAGTATGCCAAGAGCTTTAGGTAGAAGCTACAAAGTCTCTATGACTTATCTCCTCACTCTGTCATTTCCTCAGTATCTTATTGGTCGTCCCTAAATGGGGAGGGGTCTACATAGCAGCAGGAGTACTGGGGCCTGGGGATCATCGTTGGCCATCTCCATGGACCTCGGTTCCTCTGGGCTTTTGACCCCACCTTCTCAGGCATCCTTCCTTCTCCATGGAAGGCAGCTGACGTTTGCTGCGGAATTGTTTGCTTAGCCTGTGTGTCAGTCAGGGTCCATCCAGAAGACAGAAACCACACAGAAATTTGTACAGGGAAAGCTTAGTATAAAGAAGTATGAACAGGAGTACCGGGGAATGGCTAATAAGAGGCCGCTGAAGAATACAGGCACAGAGACTTCCCTGGAGGACCAGTGGTTAAGACTCCACCCTCCCAATGCAGGGGTCGTGGGTTCAGGCCCTGGTCAGGGAGCTAAGATCCTGCATGCCGTGCACTGGGGCCACATATAGAGAGAAAAGAAATAAAATAAGAACAGGCATAGGGAGCCGACACCACACCTGGGACTGAGACAGGCCCCTGCCAGGGCTGAGATCCAGACCCCGCCGTGCGGGCACAGTTCAGGGGATTACAGGGACTTCCCCAGGCAGGATTTGCTTGCATTCCACCCTGCAAAAGGAGGAACCACGTCTCGGAACCCTAGCGGCTGCCTCAGGAGGTGCTGCAGAGGCCCCGCAAGAGGAGGGTCTGGCTGGCCGCCATCCTGAGCGAAGGCACCTCTGCGAAGCGCCGAGCGGTGTGTCCAGGGCACGGGCTCCCGGCGGCCTCACCTGCCGGCACTCTGCCCCGAGCCACCCGCGGAAGCCATCCGTGGGCGACTTGCTGCCAGCCATCCAAGGAGACGTGACTAGCCAGCAGCACTAATTCATACCGACGGAACTAAATGACTAATACGAGGTCAAGCGTTTATTTCCTTTTGTAAGGAGCGGAAACATAGCTTCTTAGTTCCAATCTAACCGCCCCCTCATTTGCCAAGTTGCCAAGGTCCTAGCTGCGTTCAGCATAAACTCTCAGCAACAGCCCCGGGGTATGGATGGATACAGTTAAAGGGTTTGGGACCTCCCTGGTGGTCCAGGGGTAAAGACTCCGTGCTCCCAATGCAGGGGGTGTGGGTTCTAGCCCTGGTCGGGGAACTAAGATGCTGCATGCCTCACAGCGTGGCCAAAGATTAAAAAAAAATAAGTGTACAGTTTGATTAGTTTCAATGTATGTATACACATGTGTAACCACCACCGTTGTCGGATAACAGTTCCATCTCCTCCAAAACCCCAATTCCCAGTGCGATCCCTCCTTTCATCTGCCTCAACCGCCGATTTGCCCAGAGCGTTTAATCGGTTAAAACAACCTTAAGATGTATATAGGAGAATCATTTCCTGAGAGGACAGACAAGAAAGACACAATGAGGAAGAGTGATAGGGGCTGCAGGGACTTGCTTTACCAGATGTCAGAAGGTTCTGTAAAGCCACTGCAACCAAATCAGGGTCTAGGAACAGACCACGAGATCCGAGGAAGAGCAGACAAGCCTGAAATACGGCCCACCGTCTATGGATGGAATTTAAGACGTGACAAAGGCAGTTCTCTTCAGTGGAAACGTTTCCTGGCGCGTGCGTGTTCTCAGTCTCAGGGGCTGACATACGTAGTTATTTTAACACAACATGGACACGCTTCAAGGATTTACAGGATCAGAGGAGGAACAAAGTGGGTAACAGAGGATGTAACACTTAAGAAGGATTTTGAATGAGAAACGAGTTTGTTCCGGGGACAAGGAAGTCTCGTTTTGGACTTCTGACCTCCAGAACCGTAAGACGATCCACCTGTGTTTGTTAAAGCCAGTGAAGTTGTGGTCATATGTTACAGTAGCCACAGGAGCCCATGCAGGCCAAGTAGATCAGGTTGGTGGTGCCTCAAGTCTGAGGGGAAGATGGAGGTGGAAAGGCAGACTGGGGTTTGGGGCAAGACCAAGGGACTTACGTGACAGGGTGGCAGTGACTCCCGTTTTCGGACCATCACGCTGGCAGGAGGGTTTGGAGGCACGCAGCGAGGGGATGTACTCTGTTCTGCACAGATGACGTTTTCATCTTGGTGACCTCACTCTTGAGAACAGCCTCTCAGGGGACGTGTTAGTGGGTATCGCTGTCACGGTGCACGAAAGTTCACGTGTGTTTTTCTGTTTCAGGGTTTCTGCCAAGTTTCTCTTGACCTCCCCCTTTGACAGGCTGGTTGATTCATTCAGGCGTCACAAGGCAGAAGAGCTGTGGACAAGAGGGAGCTCCATGTGAGTCAGGCCGCCAGGTGGAGAGGAGGATTCAGGTGGAGGGTGACACCAGGAAGAGCAGAGGCCACGCAGGAGGGACTGAGGGGCCCCTAGACACATCATCTGTGGCACTTGCTGCCCATCTTGGTCGGAAGGCCACGCCTGGCTCCTCTGGGGGCTGTTCTTTGGCCGTCACCTCTGCTGTCGTCCAGGGTTTCTGTGCATGGAAACCCCTTTACTGAGGCAGCCCGGGGGTCTTGTGACCAAAAGAGCTGAAAACATTCTGATTATCATTAATTATTATTGTTATAATAATCATTATATGTAAATCTCTCATCTAAAGTTCATCTGACCCAGTTTAATTAATTCCAGGATTCAGGTCAACGCGTGGTTATTTTTGTGTTTGCTCAAAAGGGTGTTTCTTGCAGATGGCAAGCAACATGAGTGTTTGCTATTTGGTGACAAATGGAGCTCAATTAAAAGCCCTGTCACTTTCAGGAGTGGCTGTTTTGCACAAGGGTCATTCGCTCAATCGTGCTGGACAAGGAACCACACTTGTTAAGAGGTTGCCGTCTTTAAGCGAAGCCAAATTCCCACTACGCTCCCCTGTGCATGGTGAGATCTGAGTCCACAGGACACGAGGCGCTCCCACCCCGCCCCTCCTGACACCCTCCAGGCAGCCTTGGTGACAGCCGGGCACTGAGACGGGCACAGCGGTGTCCTTGTAGGTTCTGAAGCACGTGGTGGGGAAACTGAACCTGTGCTGCCCAGACCTTCAGATTCTCTTGATAGATGAGAAGGGAAAAGCATTTATAAGATAATAAATTAGGATTTCTGTGTTGCCATCTGTGATCTGGTAGATGATCAAGAATGTACATTTCCCTTCCTCCCAATGAGTTTCTGGGTGTCTTTTGAGAAAATGCAAGAATTGAGGATTTTGTGTCAACCTCTGCGGCCTGTGAGTCATTCCCGTCAAGAGTAGTTAGAACTGGGGGGGTGGAGGTGAAAAGGGGGGAGAACCTGAAGGCACAGGAAGGGGCTGTAGGTGGGGACGGTTTGCTCATGCGTACGGGCTGAGGGTCCCCGTGCGGGCAGGATGTTTTCACGGGCAGCCTGAGGCTCTGTCCTGTCATCCTGAGTACCTGGGAGGGAAGCTGAGAAATAAACAGGCAAAACAAGGTTAACAAAGCTCTTGCATGTCAGTGGACAAGGTAGTGGGACCTCATTTTTACTAAGTGTTACTGTCATCAGTGTTGTCCTGGGTACACTGTGAACACAGAGGTGTGTATAAAGGCCTCCTCTCTGGTCCTCTAAACCGTCCTCTCCTGTCGAGCCTGTAGTCCGTCACCTCCCCACCCTGTCCTCAGGGTGCTGGGGGGACCGAGCATCCTTCCCAAAGACTCATTGACTTGTCGCCTTTGGTTCAACACAGACCAGACTTGCAGCCAGTTTGCCTCTGAAGGGAAGGTGAAGACGTGGCTTCGGGAGTTTGGTGAGCAATGACAAGGCTGTTGGAAAGGGGACACTGAGAAACTGAGTTCATGGGGATTGGCTTTTTATTTGCTTCCTTACTCAAAAGTATTAGCTGTTTATGATTTCAGGGTAATGATCTTGTTTAGTACAGCAAACAATGATTTAGTGCCTACTGCCATATGTCTCTGAGTGTCAGATGTTGTCAGTGGTAAGATGGACGGTTCATTTATAAGAGCCATGCGGGAAGAATGGGAGGAAACACCATGACATAAAGGGACCCACTGATTGTGGGATTTGTTCTAATATTTGAATCATTGTAATGCAAATAAATAGTGTGCTTGTTTCAAACTGAGGGAATAAGTCAAGTGTGACGGGGGAGAAAAAACATTAAGACGAGCAATAAAAATAAGGATCCTTGGTATTAAGAACCCTTCCTTCATTTGATGTTATGTGTTAGGTAGACTCTGGTAGGTTACAAGTCAATGTAAACCTAAGATGGTTTGGAGTTTCCTTCAGGCATTGGCGTTTCTTGTAGGGGAAGGGGGCTCAGGTGCCTCAAATGCACAGCCAGGCGTGGGAGCTGCAACATGCATAATATTAATTAGAGTTCAATATTTATTTATAGTCTTTATTTTTAGGTAAAATTTATATAGAGCGAAATGCACAAATATTAAATGCGTATTTAATGAGTTTTGACAAATGCATACAACTGTGTAACCAAACATCTTTCAAGTTATGGAAATCACCATCACTCCAGAAAGGTCCCTGATTACCCCTACTAATCAATCCCCACCTACAATACTCAGGGGTAACTATTGTTGTGATATTTCACTACAGATTAACTTTACTTCTTCTGAAACCTCATATAATAGAATAATACAGTTTATATTGAATACTTTCTTTTAATTAAATTTTCTTTCACTCAACATAATACATTTTAATAGCTTTTTTTAGGTGTAATTTGGCTTTACCATGAATTTCACTGATTTTAAGTGCCTAGTTTGATGAGCCCGTAAATTCAGAATCCAGCTTTTAGAACACTTCCATTACCCTCAAAAGTTCCCTCTTGCCCATTTGCGATCCATCCCTACTTTCATTCCAGGCAACCATTGGTCTTCCTTCTGTCTCTATTGTTGTATAGACATATGTGTCTGGATTCTTCCACTTAAGTTTTTTTTTTAAGATCGATGTATCTCTTTTTTTAACGTGATTTCAAATGTGTATACATAGCTATATTTTATTTTTTATTTTGCTATATGTCTTTTATTTATCTATTTTTTATGGAAGTATAGTTGATTTATAATATTGTGTAATTTCAGGTATACAGCATAGTGATTCAGTATTTTTGCAGATTATACTCCACTTTAGGTTATTACAAGATAATGGGTATAATTCCTTGTGCTATACAGTATATCTTTGTTGTTTAATGTCTTAAGTGGTTTTAATGTCCATTTATGTTGTTACACATACCAGTAGTTAATTCTTTTTTATTACTAAGTTGTATTCTGTTTATAGATATACCAAATTTTATTTGTTGCTTCATCAGTTGATGGATTTGGCCATCGTGAATGCTGCTGTGACTGTTTATGTGCAAGTCTTTGTGTGGACATATATTTTCATTTCTCATAGGAAATGGAGTACAATTACTAGGTCATATGATAAATGTTTGTTTAACATTTCAGGAAATTGCCAGGTGGTTTTCAAAAGTGGCAGTACCATTTTACATTCCCACCAGCAATATATGAGTGTTCCAGTTTCTTCACATCCTCACTAATGTTTGGAATTTTCAGTCCTTTGTTTTTTTTTTTTTTTTTTTTTGCGGTACGCGGGCCTCTCACTGTTGTGGCCTCTCCCGTTGGCTCCGGACGCTCAGGCCCAGTGGCCATGGCCCACGGGCCCAGCCGCTCCGCGGCATGTGGGATCCTCCCGGACCGGGACACGAACCCGCGTCCCCTGCATCAGCAGGCGGACTCTCAACCACTGCGCCACCAGGGAAGCCCCAGTCCTTTGATTTTAGCTATTCTACGAGGCATATAATAGTATTTCATTGTTTTTTTGTTTGTTTTTGGCTGCACCATGTGGCATGTGGGATCTTAGTTCCCTGACCAGGGATTGAACCCATTCCCCCTGAAGTGGAAGCGTGGAGTCTTAACCACTGGACTGCCAGAGAAGTCCCTCATTGTGGTTTTAATTTTCACTTCCCTGATGACTAATGATGTGGAACAACTTTTCAAGTGCTTACTTGTTATTTGTATACCTTCTTTAGTGCAGTGTCTATTAAAATATTGTGGGTTTTTTTTTATTGGGTTGTTTGTTTTCTCATTACTGAGCTGTAAGAGTTAGTTGTGTGTTCTAGATATGTCTTATTGGTTCCACCGCGTGGATATATGATTCACCAGTAATTAACTGCTAAGTCAGACAAAGTACAACACATTCTAAAGAGAGGCAATAAAACTCAGAGTCTCAATAACAACATGAACAATATCCAGCAAACAATAAAAAATTACAAGGCATCCAAAAAAGGCAGGAGGGACTTCCCTGGTGGTCCAGTGGCTAAGACGCTCCATGCTCCCAGTGCAGGGGGCCCAGGTTCGATCCCTAGTCAGGGAACTAGATCCCGCATACCACAACTAAGAGTTTGCATGCCTGAACTAAAAGATCCTGCATGCCACAACTAAAAAAGATCCTGCATGCCGCAACTAAAAAAAGATCCCACATGCTGCAACTAAAAAAGATCCCACGTGCCACAACTAAAGATCCCATGTGTTGCAACTAAGACCCAGTGTAGCCAAATAAATAAGTAAATATTAACAAAAGCCCCAATACAAATATTTTTTAAAAACCAGGAAAATATGATCCATACCTAAGAGGAAAAATTGTGCAAGAGAAATAGAAGATGAAAGGTTTATTTTGGCCATGCCACAAGGCTTGTGGTATCTTAGTTTCTTGACCGGAAATTGAACCTGTGCCTCCTGCAATAGAAGCTCAGAGTCCTAACCACTGGACCTCCAGGGAAGTCCCCACATTTTCCAGTCTTGATGAGAAATATCCTCCCAAAAAGTTCAACAAAACCTAAGTAGGATAAGCACAAAGAAAAGCCACATCTAGGTGTACCATATTTAAATTGCTACAACTCAAAGATGGAGAGAAAAAATATTAAAAGTAGCTAGAAAAACTCCACATATTACATACACAGGAACAATAAGAACGATTCTGACTTCTCATTAGAAACAATGTGAGGCAGCATAATGGCACATTTTTTATAAGTGCTAAAAGGCAAAATTGTGAATCTAGAGTCCCATTTTCAGAGAAAATAGCCTTTAAAAATAAAAATGGGGCTTCCCTCGTGGCACAGTGGTTGAGAATCTGCCTGCCAATGCAGGGGACACGGGTTCAAGCCCTGGTCTGGGAAGATCGCACATGCCGTCGAGCAACTGGGCCCGTGAGCCACAGCTACTGAGCCTGCGCATCTGGAGCCTGTGCTCCGCAACAAGAGAGGCAGCGATAGCGAGAGGCCTACACACCGTGATGAAGAGTGGCACCTGCTCACCGCAACTAGAGAAAGCCCTCGCACAGAAATGAAGACCCAACACAGCCAAAAATAAAGAAATAAAATTTTTTTTAAAAATGAAATGATTCATATTGAGAAACAAAAAAGTTAGGAAAATTTGTAGACAGCATGCTTGCTCTACAAGAAATGTTAAGAAAATTCTTTAGGCTCAAGGGAAATTGTACTGAAGGAAACTTGAATTAACACACAAAAATGAAAAGAACAAGAATGGTGAATATGGGAAAAGTATAAAATATTTTCCCCATTTCCTAATTTCTTTGAAAGCCAATTTGATTAAAAGTAACAATATTAACATCTTGTAGAGCTTATAAAAAATGTGGATGTAAAATTTCTGAAACAGTATGACACGAAGGGAAGGAGAAAATGTAAAATGTCCGGGAAGATCCCACATGCCGCGGAGCAGCTGGGCCCGTGAGCCATGGCCGCTGAGCCTGCGCGTCCGGAGCCTGTGCTCCGCAACGGGAGAGGCCACAACAGTGAGAGGCCCGTGTACCGCCTAGAAAAAAAAAATTTTAGTAAAGGTAAAAAAAGATTTAAATAATCCTTTTGATCCACTTAACCTGTTTATCATTAACAAAATTCTACACCTAACAAAAGCAAAACACTTCTTATTTTTAAATACATATTGAACAGTCACTAGAATAGACCACAGAATAAAACTCAACACTTTAAAAAGTATTGAAATAATACTTTCTGGTCTCAAAAGGATTAATTAAGAAATACTTAGGGCTTCCCTGGTGGCACGGTGGTTGCGAGTCCACCTGCCGATGCAGGGGACATGGGTTCGTGCCGCGGTCTGGGAAGATCCCACATGCCGCGGAGTGGCTGGGCCTGTGAGCCATGGCCGCTGAGCCTGCATGTCCGGAGCCTGTGCTCCGCAACGGGAGAGGCCCGCATACCGCAAAAAAAAAAAAAAAAAAAAAAAAAAAAGAAGAAATACTTAGAAAGTCCCCAAATATTTGAAAGCTAAGCAACATACTTTCAAATAACTCATGGATTAAAGAAGAAATCAAAATAAAATTAGAAAGTATTTTAAAAATACTTTAAATAGGATTTTAAAATTTCTGAAATTCAGGTAAAGTAGTGCATAGAAGGAAACTTATGGCTTTAAGTACATATATTAGATAAGAAGAAAAAGTTTAGCATCAATGATCCATAAAGCTAAAAGTGAAGAAAGAAATTAAATCCAAAAATGTAGAAAGAAGACAATGTGAGCAGAAATTGGTGAAATGAAAAATGGAGACTGTGCAGAAAAGCAATAAAACAGAAAGATGAATAAAATTCATAAATGTCTCAAAAGACTGAAGAAAAAAACCACAAATTATTAATATCAGGAATAAAAGAGAGGCATCACTACAGATCTGAAAGGCATGAAAAGGATAAGGAAATATGAACAGCTTTCTGCTAATAAATTCAGTAACTTAATTAACATGGCCAAATTCTTGAATGAAGCAAATTTATAATAGTCAAAGAAAAATAGAAAGTCTGAATCACTCTATATCTGTTGAAGAAATTGAATTTGTAATTATAAACTTTCCCACAAAGAAACTCAGGGCCCAGATTGCTCACTTGTCAATTCTACCAAGTATTTAAGAAATAATAATGTACATCTTATGCAAATTGTTTGGAAAATGGACAAGGAATCCCCTGACATCAAACCAGGCAAGAACATTTCAAGAAAAGAAAATTACAGAAGGTTGTCCTTTAAAACACAGATGTAAAAATTCTTACCAAAATATTGGCTATTAGAATCCAACAACATATAAAAAGGGTAATCATGACCAACTAAGATTTATTCTAGGAATTCAAGGTCATTAAAACATTCCAATCAGGGACTTCCCTGGTGGTGCAGTGGTTAAGAATCCGCCTGCCAGTGCAGGGGATGCAGGTTCAAGCCCTGGTCGGGGAAGATCCCACATGCCGCGGAGCAACTAAACCCGTGTGCCACAACTACTGAGCTTGCACTCTAGAGCCCGCGAGCCACAACTACTGAAGCCTGTGAGTCTAGAGCCCGTGCTCCGCAACAAGAGAAGCCACCACAATGAGAAGCCTGCGCACCACAATGAAGAGTAGCCTCTGCTCACCACAACTAGAGAAAACCTGCACGCAGCAACAAAGACCCAATGCAGCCAAAAAGAAAAAGAAAAAAAAAAAAAAGAAAGAAAAGGGGGCAAGATATTTGAACATATACTTCACAAAGGACACATTAATTGCCAATAAGCTCATAAGAAAGTGTTCAGTATTCATCAGTAATATGCAAATTAAAATCATAATGAGATACTCCTACGCCCCAGGAGAATGGCTAAAATTAAAGACCCAAAACACCAAATGCTCGTTCAGGACATGAAGTCACCACAACTCTCATATGTTGTCATGAGTGTATAAAACGGTACAATCACTTTGGGAAAATGGAAGTTACTTGTCAAGTGAAGCATTCACCTCCCCTATGACTAAGCATTTCCTCTTGTTTACCCAGAAGAAATAAAAACGTATGTCCACTAAAACAGTCGTGCAAGGATCTTCATAACAGCTTTATTTCTAATAGTTAAAAACTGAAAACAACCTACATTTCTATCCCCAGGAGAGTGGATTGTGATGTATTTATATGATGGAATACTACTCAGCTACAGAAAAGAACAAACTACTGATATATGAAACCGTATGCATTTAAGAACATTATGTTGAGTAAAGCAAGCCAGATGGAAAAGAATACACACTATTTGATCCTATATATGATGTTCTAGGACATGACAGGCTAGTCTATGCTGATAGAAACCACAACAGTGGTTTTCTCTGGGGCAGAAAGATTAACAGGAAGGACGTGAGTAAACTTTCATGGTGCTGGAAATGCTCTGTATTACTACTGGGGCTAGAGTTACACGGGTTTATCCATTTGTCAAAACTTGTTGAATGGTATACTTAGGATCTGTTCATTCCACGTTATGTGAATCTTGCCTTAACAAAACAAAAAGAAAATGAATAAAAGCTAAAGGAACAGACCTAACACATTTAAAAGGAGATGAAGGGTTAATTCCCAAATGTACAATCCTTGACAAGGCCACCTTTGAGATGCAAGGGGCACCAAAAATGCTTTTCAAAAAGCATTACCACTGAATTATACAGTGATTATGGGAGGAAGCAGGAGTTTATTTGAGAAAAGATATAGAGCTATGAGTAGTTTCCGAGAAAGATTTGCAGAAGTCAAAGGTCTACAGCCAACCACGATACGTTCACACTACTGACTTCAGACATGTAATAAAGTGAAGGGAGTCTTCACATTACTTATATTTATTATAGAATTATCTAACACAACACATGTAAAACATAAAATGAATCTACCTAAACTAAACTTTTTTTTTTAACCACACACCCTTTTCTTTGAGGCAGGGTTAAGAATCCAATGACCTTAACCTTCAGATGGGCGTTTATGGAGTCTCTTTCCAGGATGACTTTGTATCAGACTGGATGCTGGGGGTCGGATCCTGTCCCAGGACTCTCCTCAGAGATCCAGAGCTTCCGGCCAAAGACTAGACCTACAAATGTCCAGAGAGTACAGGGACCACCACAGCCTTCCTGCAGGGAAGCAAGTTCTGGGGGGCTCTGAAAGCACAGACATTATATATTCAGTGAACCCCAATCTGTTGGCTGCGGGCATGATGCCTGCTGATTCTGGCCCTGATTCCCCAGCCATCTACTTGTAGAACAGCCTATTACACGTCCTGATAGATGTGACTGCCTTCCCTGGAAGAAGGCAGCTCTTGTAGTTGGTTACCCATCAGGAGCTGTGGCTGGGACTGAGATTTCAAGTCTCAACTCATACACACTCTACATCTGGAGTGACATCCTTGTGTTACTATTTCACAATCAAACGGAGCAAAGATGCCGCAGCCATGGACGACTCACCCTGAGAAGTGCCCCGGAAGGAGAAACCCTGGGCTGTGGCCAAAATTAAGGGAGGAAAAGCATTATAAAAGGAAAACCAGTGGCCCCAGGCTGTGAGGACGGCCTGGAGCTCCTGCAGGAAGGTGCCCTAAGAAACCAGGACCCGGCCTCTCACGCTGGGGTTTGCAACTTGGATGAGTGGTGTGTGTCCTGCCTGTTTTGCATTTCAGAGAAAGGAAGATAATGAAATAGGCTTGGTCCACAGCAAATTCCAGGCCTATTTCTTCCGCTATTGCAGTGCAGGAGCTCCCGGTCCAGCAGTATTTTGAATGACAAGGGTGGGAAGTTGTGGGTAGTTGGTGGGATAAGAAAGGAGGGGCTTCTCCCATGGAGCTGGACCCAAAAGTAAGGAGTCTTTGGGGAAAGCCTGTGCTATGTTCCAGGATATTCTATTGTTATTTTCTAATCTTTTAATCTCATAGCCTCTGGTTCACACACTTAATCTCATTAACCTTCAAAACAATCTGGGAGATAAGTCAGATGATTCTTCCCGCTTTACAGATGAGGGGCCCAGAGCGATGAAGTGGTTGATGCTAGATCACACAGCCAAGGAGGACCGAGGCTCAACCCAGGTTGGGGAACTCCTCAGGAGTGCATTCTGGGGCTGCCCTGTGTTCTCTTAGAGCACACGGGGGCCCTGGTCCGACAAGGCCATTGATCTGGCGGGAGCTTCAGGAACTACTCCAGCATGAACATCTTCCACGAGGATTCTTCACTGGGCAATGAAGCAAGAAATTTGTGGCTCTGCCTGATTAATGGGCCAGGCAGTTAAGAGTGCTTTGCCAAGCTATGAGCATAATTTAAAGGAACCATGGCAGGAGGAAAGGCCTCATAACTCACATCCTTTAAGGGCTCTTAGAACAAGAGACACGTTGGATCATTGAAAACATCTCTGCTCCTCGGGCCAAAAAAGATGGGTGTGTTTCTGGGTATTTCGGTCAAAGAACAGGGAGTCTGGATGAATATACATGGCGGAAAAAAGTAAGGAAAATACGTGCAGGTCGTAAATTTCTGGCTGATATTTCCTTTGTTATTTTCTGACCAGCTTGGTATTTATTCAACCACGTGCTCTCTCTTCATGCCTCTCCCCACACCTTGTAAATGCCACCCTCTGAGCCGAATAATTTTTCATTGAATAGAATTGAAATGCTGCCAGGAAAATGGGTTTGGGGATCGCGGAAGCAGAGCTACAGAAGACAGAGTGGAAGAGTCCCGGTGGGTCCTGGCCCTTTTACATCTCTCTGGGCCTCAGTTTCCTTTTCTGTAAAACGAAGAGTCTGGACCCATCATCTTCCCTAGTTTGAAAGTTCTGTGAATTTCTTGCAATCATGACAACCCACAGTATTATCATTCAGCATCTGGAATGAACACGCCCCCTCTGCTAAACCCCCGGAACCATTTTCTCTAAGTGTTTATCACTTTTCATCTCAAGTTCTAATTATTTATGGGCATTTTTCCTTTTTCCCCTCCCCGCCTGGACTCTGAGTGCTTCGGGCGAGCTGTCTTTTTCCCCCTTGGACCCCTCCAAGCCCCCGAGTGGCACACTGTCACCCAGTAACCCTCTGGTGGGAATGAAAATGAATGAATAATTGAAGAGGGCCTCTACCCACTATTTGTCTTGAGGTCGGATGACTTTGAAACCGACAGAACGCATCTCGGTACTTAGTAGAGTGTAGGTTCCCCTGTCTCGGCACAGAAAGAATTCAGTGAGAGGCAGAGTGACAGGTAAGGAAAGAGTTTATTAGTATAGGACACTTGTGACAAATACAAGCGGCGGGCAAGAGGATGCCGTGCCCAGGACAAAGTGGGCTACAGTTTTATAATCCAAGGAAAAGTGGGGAGGAGGATAAGACCAACTTCTTCCTCATTCTTTTTTGTCTTTGCGGTACGCGGGCCTCTCACTGTTGTGGCCTCTCCCGTTGCGGAGCACAGGCTCCGGACGCGCAGGCCCAACGGCCATGGCTCACGGGCCCAGCCGCTCCGCGGCGTGTGGGATCTTCCCGGACCGGGGCACGAACCCGCGTCCCCTGAATCGGCAGGCAGACTCTCAACCACTGCGCCACCAGGGAAGCCCCTTCCTCATTCTTGAGTAGACGTCACGCTTCCATCATCAGCTCCTCCTCCACGTTGGGTGGGGGAGTTTTCTTGTCCCTACGTGGTCAAACTGGGCCTATCATGGTACTATTCAAATTAGCAGAAGGGTGGTATATGCTAAAAATGGTAAATCATCTCAGGTTTTAGTGTAATGTCACTCTTTCCTTATATTTTTATTTTTAGTGTGCACAGAGGACCACGTGCTAGGAATCGTTGACTTACTGAGCTCACCAGGCAGGATGTGGGTCTCACGCCACCATTGTTTTATTGTTTGGGGGCATGTCTCCTGCTTCTGTTGCATGGTTTTGTTGCTAAGTGAGCCTGCTTGTTTTTGTGGTTAAACAAACCTGCTTTCCTGAGTGATCATTAACTTACAGGGGTCTCCCATACTTTTTTCTCTATTTACAATCCCCTAGTGGGATTAACTATTTCTTCACCTACTTTGTCCCTTTACTCTGTCCCTATCAACTTGATTTAGAGTTTTTCTTATAAAAAGTACATTATTTCTATTTGATAAATTTTAATATGTGTGTTTCAAAATGCAGAGTTAGAAATACATTTCATTTTTGTAAGATACTATTATTTTAGAAGACTCATTAAAATGAGTCTTTTCTATTGCAGACTTTAAATCAAAGCACCACGTTTTTCGTGTTTTCTGGAAGATGCTGCTCCACACATTTCATGGTGGCCACTGTCCCCTCTCCACCCCAAATTGTTCACGTGAATTATTGTTGAGCAATAATTCCCCCTGTCACTGTGGACACGATATACCCATTGATATTGGCTCTGACCAGGTTGGCTGGCTTTGGCAATGGAATGTTAGCAAACGTGGTACAAGCAGAGGTCTTTTTTTTTTTTTTTAATACACCTTTATTGGAGTGTAATTGCTTCACAATGCTGTGTTAGTTTCTGTGGTACACCAAAGTGAGTCAGCCATATGTATACATATATCACCATATCCCCTCCCCCTTGAGCCTCCCTACCACCCTCCCTATCCCACCCCTCTAGGTCATTGCAAAGCACCGAGCTGATCTCCCTGTGCTATGCGGCTGCTTCCCACTAGCTGTCTATTTTACATTTGGTAGTATATATAAGTCCATGCCACTCTCTCTCAAGTCCATTCTCTATGTCTTCATTTATTCCTGCCCTGCCACTAGATTCATCAGTACCATTTATTTTTTCAGATTCCATATGTATGTATTAGCATAGGGTATTTGTTTTTCTCTTTCTGACTTACCTCATTCAGACCTAGGTCCATCCACCTCACTACAAATAACTCAATTGCGTTTCTTTTTATGGCTGAATGATATTCCATTGTATATATGTGCCACATCTTCTTTATCCATTCATCTGTCAATGGACATTTCGGTTGCTTCCATGTCCTGGCTATTGTAGATAGAGGTGCAATGAACATTGTGGTACATGACTCTTTTTGAATTACGGTTTTCTCAGGGAGTATGCCCAGTAGTGGGATTGCTGGGTCGTGTGGTAATTCTATTCTTAGTTTTTTAAGGAACCTCCATACTGTTCTCCATAGTGGCTGTACCAATTTACATTCCCACCAACAGTGCAGGAGGGTTCCCTTTTCACCACACCCTCTCCAGCGTTTATTGTTTCTAGATTTTTTAATGATGGCCATTCTGACCGGTGTGAGGTGATACCTCATTGTAGTTTTTATTTTTTTATTTATTTTTTGAATTTTATTTATTTTTTTTATACAGCAGGTTCTTATTAGTCATCAATTTTATACACATCAGTGTATACATGTCAATCCCAATCGCCCAATTCAGCACACCACCATCCCCACCCCCTCGTGGTTTTCCCCCCTTGGTGTCCATACGTTTGTCCTCTACATCTGTGTCTCAACTTCTGCCCTGCAAACAGGTTCATCTGTACCATTTTTCTAGGTTCCACATACATGCGTTAATATACGATATTTGTTTTTCTCTTTCTGACTTACTTCACTCTGTATGACAGTCTCTAGGTCCCTCCACGTCTCAACAAATGACTCAATTTCGTTTCTTTTTGTGGCTGAGTAATATTCCATTGTATATATGTACCACATCTTCTTTATCCATTCTTCTGTCGATGGGCATTTAGGTTGCTTCCATGACCAGGCTTTTGTAAATACTGCTGCAATGAACATTGTGGTGCATGTATCTTTTTGACTTATGGTTTTCTCTGGGTATATGCCCAGTAGTGGGATTGCTGGATCATATGGTAATTCTATTCTTAGTTTTTTAAGGAACCTCCATACTGATCTCCATAGTGGCTGTATCAATTTACATTCCCACCAACAGTGCAAGAGGGTTCCCTTTTCTCCACTATGTTGAATAATAGTGGTGAGAGTGGACATCCTTGTCTTGTTCCTGATTTTAGAGGAAATGCTTTCAGTTTTTCACCATTGAGAATGATGTTTGCTGTGGGTTTGTCGTATATGGCCTTTATTATGTTGAGGTAGTTTCTTTCTCTGCCTGCTTTCTGGAGAGTTTATGTCATAAATGGGTGTTGAATTTTGTCAAAAGCTTTTTCTGCATCTATTGAGATGATCATATGGTTTTTATTCTTCAATTTGTTAATACGGTGTATCACATTGATTGATTTGCATATATTGAAGAATCCTTGCATCCCTGGGATAAATCCCCCTTGATCATGGTGTATGATCCTTTTAATATGTTGTTGGATTCTGTTTGCTAGTATTTTGTTGAGGATTTTTGTATCTATATTCATCACTGATATTGGTCTGTAATTTTCTTTTCTTGTAGTATCTTTGTCTGGCTTTGGTATCAGGGTGATGATGGCCTCATAGAATGAGTTTGGGAGTGCAATTTTTTTGGAAGAGTTTGAGAAGGATGGGTGTTAGCTCTTCTCTAAATGTTTGATAGAATTCACCTGTGAAGCCATCTGGTCCTGGACTTTTGCTTGTTGGAAGATTTTTAATCACAGTTTCAATTTCAGTGCTTGTGATTGGTCTGTTTATATTTTCTATTTCTTCCTGATTCAGTCTTGGAAGGTTATACCTTTCTAAGAATTTGTCCATTTCTTCCAGATTGTCCATTTTATTGGCGTAGAGTTGCTTGTAGTAGTCTCTTAGGATGCTTTGTATTTCTGTGGTGTCTGTTATAACTTCTCCTTTTTCACTTCTAATTTTATTGATTTGAGTCCTCTCCCTCTTTTTCTTGATGAGTCTGGCTAATGGTTTATCAATTTTGTTTATCTTCTCAAAGAACCAGCTTTTAGTTTTATTGATCTTTGCTATTGTTTTCTTTGTTTCTATTTCATTTATTTCTGCTCTGATCTTTATGATTTCTTTCCTTCTGCTAACTTTGGGTTTTGTTTGTTCTTCTTTCTCTAGTTCCTTTAGGTGTAAGGTTAGATTGTTTATTTGAGATTTTTCTTGTTTCTTGAGGTAGGCTTGTATAGCTATTAACTTCCCTCTTCGAACTGCTTTTGCTTCAGCCCATAGGTTTTGGATCGTCGTGTTTTCATTGTCATTTGTCTGTAGGTATTTTTTGATTTCCTCTTTGATTTCTTCAGTGATCTCTTGGTTATTTAGTAACATATTGTTTAGCCTCCATGTGCTTGTGTTTTTTACGTTTTATTCCCTGTAATTCATTTCTAATCTCATAGCGTTGTGGTCAGAAATGATGCTTGATATGATTTCAATTTTCTTAAGTTTACTGAGGCTTGATTTGTGACCCAAGATGTAATCTATCCTGGAGAATGTTCCATGCACACTTGAGAAAAAAGTGTAATCTGCTGTTTTTGGATGGAATGTCCTATAAATATCAATTAAATCTATCTGGTCTATTGTGTCATTTAAAGCTTATGTTTCCTTATTTGTTTTCATTTTGGATGATCTGTCCATTGGTGTAAGTGAGGTGTTAAAGTCCCCCACTCTTATTGTGTTACTGTCGATTTCCTCTTTTATAGCTGTTAGCAGTTGCCTTATGTATTGAGGTGCTCCTATGTTGGGTGCATATATATTTATAATTGTTATATCTTCTTCTTGGATTGATCCCTTGATCATTATGTAGTGTCCTTCCTTGTCTCTTGTAACATTCTTTATTTTAAAGTCTATTTAATCTGACATGAGTATTGCTACTGCAGCTTTCTTTTGATTTCCATTTGCATGGAATATCTTTTTCCATCCCCTCACTTTCAGTCTGAATGTGTCCCTAGGTCTGAAGTGGGTCTCCTGTAGACAGCATATGTATGGGTCTTGTTTTTGTATCCATTCAGCAAGCCTGTGTCTTTTGGTTGGAGCATTTAATCCATTCACGTTTAAGGTAATTATCGATATGTATGTTCCTATGACCATTTTCTTAATTGTTTTGGGTTTGTTTTTGTGGGTCTTTTTCTTGTGTTTCCTGCCTAGAGAAGTTCCTTTAGCATTTGTTGTACAGCTGGTGTGGTGGTGCTGCATTCTCTTAGCTTTTGCTTGTCTGTAAAGCTTTTGATTTCTCCATCATATCTGAATGGGATCCTTGCTGGGTAGAGTTATCTTGGTTGCAGGTTCTTCCCTTTCATCACTTTAAGTATTTCATGCCACTCCCTTCTGGCTTGTAGGGTTTCTGCTGAGAAATCAGCTGTTAACCTTATGGGAGTTCCCTTGTATATTATTTGTCCTTTTTCCCTTGCTGCTTTCAATACTTTTTCTTTGTCTTTAATTTTTGCCAATTTGATTACTATGTGTCTCAGTGTGTTTCTCCTTGGGTTTATCCTATATGGGACTCACTGTGCTTCTAGGACTTGGGTGGCTATTTCCTTTCCCATGTTAGGGAAGTTTTCCACTATAATCTCTTCAACTATTTTCTCTGGTCCTTTCTCTCTCTCTTTTCTTTCTGGGATCCCTTTAATGCGAATGTTGTTGCGTTTAATGTTGTCCCAGAGGTCTCTTAGGCTGTCTTCATTTCTTTTCATTGTCTTTTCTTTATTCTGTTCTGCATCAGTGAATTCCACTAGTCTGTCTTCCAGGTAACTTATCCGTTCTTCTGCCTCAGTTATTCTGCTGTTGATTCCTTCTAGTGTAGTTTTCATTTCAGTTACTGTATTGTTCATCTCTGTTTGTTTGTTCTTTAATTCTTCTAGGTTTTTGTTAAAGATTTATTGCATCTTCTCAATCTTTGCCTCCGTTGTTTTTCCCAGGTCCTGGATCATATTCACTATGGTTATTCTGAATTCTTTTTCTGGAAGGTTGCTTGTCTCCACTTCATTTAGTTGTTTTTCTGGGGTTTTATCTTGTTCCTTCATCTGGTACATAGCCCTCTGGCTTTTCATCTTGTCTATCTTTCTGTGAATGTGGTTCTTGTTCCACAGGCTGCAGGATTGTAGTCTTCTTGCTTCTGCTGTCTGTCCTCTGGTGGATGAGGCTATCTAAGAGGCTTGTGCAAGTTTCCTGATGGGAGGGACTGGTGGTGGGTAGAGGTGGCTGTTGCTCTGGTGGGCAGAGCTCAGTAAAACTTTAATCCACTTGACTGCTGATGGGTGGGGCTGGGTTCCCTCCCTGTTGGTTCCCTGGCCTGAGACAACGCAACACTGGAGTCTACCTGGGCTCTTTGGTGGGGCTAATGACAGACTCTGGGAGGGCTCATGCCAAGGAGTACTTCCCAGAACTTCTGCTGCCAGTGCCCTTGTCCCCACGGTGAGCCACAGCCACCCCCCACCTCTGCAGGAGACCCTCCAACCCTAGCAGGTAGGTCTGGTTCAGTCTCCCCTGGTGTCACTGCTCCTTCCCCTGGGTCCTGATCCACACACTACTTTGTGTGTGCCCTTCAAGATTGGAGTCTCTGTTTCCCCCAGTCCTGTCGAAGTCCTGCAATCAATTCCCACTAGGCTTCAAAGTCTGATTCTCTAGGAATTACTCCTCCTGTGCCAGACCCCCAGGTTGGGAAGCCTGACGTGGGGCTCAGAACCTTCACTCCAGTGGGTGGACTTCTGTGGTGTAAGTGTTCTCCAGTCTGTGAGTCGCCCACCCAGCAGTTATGGGATTTGATTTTACTGTGATTGCGCCCCTCCTGCCGTCTCATTGTGGCTTCTCCTTTGTCTTTGGATGTGGGATATCTTTTTTGGTGAGTTCCAGTGTCTTCCTGTCTATGATTGTCCAGCAGCTAGTTGTGATTCTGGTGTTCTTGCAAGAGGAAGTGAGAGCACGTCCTTCTACTCCACCATCTTGGTTCCTCCTCCCTCATTGTAGTTTTAATTTGCATTTCTCTAATAATTAGTGATGCTGAGCGTCTTTTCATGTGCTTCTTGGCCACCTGTAAGTCTTCTTCGATGAAATGTCTATTTAGGTCTTCTGCCCATTTATTCATTTTTTTATTTGCAGTACGCGGGCCTCTCACCGTTGTGGCCTCTCCCGTTGTGGAGCACAGGCTCCGGATGTGCAGGCTCAGAGGCCATGGCTCATGGGCCTAGCCACTCCGCGGCATGTGGGATCTTCCTGGACCGGGGCATGAACCCGTGCCCCCTGCATCGGCAGGCAGACTCTCAAGCACTGCACCACCAGGGAAACCCCCGCCCATTTTTTAATTGGGTTGTTTGTTTTTTTGATATTGAGCTCCATGAGCTGTTTTGTATATTTTGGAGATTAATCCTTGGTCAGTTGTTTCATTTGCAAATATTTTCTCCCATCCTGAGGGTTGTCTTTTGGTCTTGTTTATGGTTTCCTTTGTTGTGCAAAAGCTTTGAAGTTTAATTAGGTCCCATTTGTTTATTTTTGTTTTTATTTCTGTTACTCTAGGAGGTGGGTCAAAAAAGATCTTGCTGTGGTTTATGTCAAAGGGTGTTTTTCCTATGTTTTCCTCTAAGAGTGTTATAGTGTCTGGTCTTACATTTAGGTCTTTAATCCATTTGGAGTTTATTTTTGTGTATGGTAGTGGGTAGTGTTCTAATTTCATTCTTTCACATGTTGCTGTCCAGTTTTCCCAGCACCACTTATTGAAGAGGCTGCCTTTTCTCCATTGTATGTTCTTTCCTCCTTTGTTGTAAATTAGGTGCTCATATGTGCATGAGTTTATCTCTGGGCTTTCTATCCTGTACCATTGATCTATATTCCTATTTTTGTGCCAGTGCCATACTGTCTTGATTACTGTAGCTTTGTAGTATAGTTTGAAGTTAGGGAGCCTGATTCCTCCAGCTCCATTTTTCTTTCTCAAGATTGCTTTGGCTATTCAGGGTCTTTTGTGTTTCTATATAAATTGTAAAATTTTTTGTTCTAATTCTTTGAAGAATGCCATTAGTAGTTTGATAGGGATTGCATTGAATCTGTAGATTGCTTTGGGTAGTATAGTCATTTTTACGATATTGATTCTTCCAATCCAAGAACATGGTATATTTCTCCATCTGTTTATGTCGTCTTTGATTTCTTTCATCAGTGTTTTATAGTTTTCTGAGTACAAGTCTTTCACCTCCTTAGGTAGGTTTATTCCTAGGTATTTTATTCTTTTTGTTGCAATGGTAAATGGGATTGTTTCCTTAAATTCTCTTTTTGATTTTTTGTTGTTATTGTATAGGGATGCCAGAGATTTCTGTGCATTAACTTTGTGTCCTGCAACCTTACCAAATTCATTGATTAGTTCTAGTTGTTTTCTGGTGGCATCTTTAGGGCTTTCTATGTATAGTATCATGTCATCTGCAAAGAGTGACAGTTTTACTTCTTCTTTTCCTTTTCTACTCTGATTGCCATGGCTAGGACTTCCAAAAGTATGATGAATAAGAGTGGAGAGAGTGGACAACCTTGTCTTGTTCCTGATCTTAGTGGAAATGCTTTCAGTTTTTCACAATTGAGTATGATGTTTGCTGTGGGTTTGTCATATATGGCCTTTATTATGTTGAGGTAGGTTCTCTCTATGCCCACTTTCTGAAGAGTTTTTTATCATAAATGGGTGTTGAATTTTGTCAAAAGCTCTTTCTGCATCTATTGAGATGATCATGTGGTTTTTATCCCTTAATTTGTCAATATGGTGTATCACATTGATTGTTTTGTGTATATTGAAGAATCCTTGCATTCGTGGGATAAATCCCACTTGATCATGTTGTACGATCCTTTTAATATGTTGTTGGATTCTGTTTGCTAGTATTTTGTTCAGGATTTTTGCATCTATGCTCATCAGTGATATTGGTCTATAATTTTCTTTTTTTTGTGATATCTTTTTCTGGTTTTGGTATCAGGGTGATGGTTGCTTTGTAGAACGAATTTAGGAGTGTTCCTCTCTGCAATTTTTTGGAAGAGTTTGAGAAGGATGGGTGTTAGCTCTTCTCTTAATGTTTGATAGAATTCGCCTGTGAAGCCATCTGGTCCTGGACTTTTGTTTGTTGGAAGATTTAAAATTACAGTTTCAATTTCATTACTTGTGATAGGTCTGTTTGTATTTTCTAATTCTTCCTGTTTCAGTCTTGGAAAATTGTACCTTTCCAAGAATTTGTCCATTTCTTCATGGTTGTCCATTTTATCGGCACATAGTTCTTTGTAGTAGTCTCCTATAATCCTTTGTATTTCTGCGGTGTCAGTTTTTTTTTTTTTTTTTTTTTTGCGGTACGCGGGCCTCTCACTGCTGCGGCCTCTCCCGTTGCGGAGCACAGGCTCCGGACGCACAGGCCCAGTGGCCATGGCTCACGGACCCAGCCACTACGCGGCATCTGGGATCTCCCCAGACCGGGGCACGAACCCATGTCCCCTGCATCGGCAGGTGGACTCCCAACCACTGCGCCACCAGGGAAGCCCCAGTGTCAGTTTTGATTTCTCCTTTTTCATTTCTCATTTTACTGATTTGTGTCCTCTCCCTTTTCATCTTGATGAGTTTGGCTAAGGGTTTATCAATTTTATCTTCTCAAAGAACGAACTTTTAGTTTTATTGATCTCTGCTATTGTTTTCTTCATTTCTCTTTCATTTATTTCTGCTCTTACCTTTATGACTTCTTTCCTTCTACTGTTTTGGGTTTTCTTTGTTCTTCTTTCTCTAGTTGCTTTAAGTGTAGGGTTAGATGGTTTATTTGAGATTTTTCTTGTTTCTTGAGGTGAGATTGAATTGCTATTCCCTCTTAGAACTGCTTTTGCTGCGTCCCAAAAGTTTGGAGTCACTGTGTTTTCATTGTCATTTGTTTCTATGTATTTTTAAAATTTCTTCGATTTCTTCAGTGATCTCTTGGTTATTTAGTAGTGCACTGTTTAGCCTCCATGTATTTGTGGATTTTACAGTTTATTTTTTCCTGTAATTGATTCCCAATCTCAAAGCGTTTTGGTCAAAAAAGATGCTTGATACGATTTCAATTTTCTTAAATTTACCGAGGCTGGATTTGTGACCCAAGATGTGATCTATCCTGGAGAATGTTCTGTGTGCACTTGAGAAGAAAGTATATTCTGCCACTTTCAGGTGGAATGTCCTATAAATGTCAATTAAATCTATCTGGTCTATTGTGTTATTTAAAGCTTGTGTTTCCTTATTTATATTCTGTTTGGATGATCTGTCCATTGATGTAAGTGGGGTGTTAAAGTCCCTACTGTTATTGTGTTACTGTCGATTTCCCCTTTCATGCTTGTTAGCATTTGCCTTATGTATTGAGGTGCTCCTATGTTGGGTGCATAAACATTTATACTTGCTATATCTTCTTCTTGGATTGATCCCTTGATCATTATGTAGTGTCCTCCCTTATCTCTTGTAACAGTCTTTATTTTAAAGTCTATTTTATCTGATATGAGTATTGCTACTCCATCTTTCTTTTTATTTCCAGTTTCACGGAATATCTTTTTCCATCCCCTCACTTTCAGTCTGTATGTGTCCCTAAGTCTGGAGTGGGTCTCTTGTAGACAGCATATATATGGGTCTTGTTTTTGTTTCTCTTCAGCCAATCTGTGTGTTTTAGTTGGGGGCATTTAACATTTACATTCAAGGTTATTATCGATATGCACGTTCCTATTACCATTTTCTTAATTGTTTTGGCTTTGTTTTTGTGGGTCTTTTTCTTGTGTTTCCTGCCTAGAGAAGTTCCTTTAGCATTTGTTGTAAAGCTGTTATGGTGGTGCTGAATTCTCTTAGCTTTTGCTTGTTTGAAAAAGCTTTTGATTTCTCCATTGAATCTGAATGAGATCCTTGCTGGGTAGAGTAATCTTGGTTGTAGGTTTTTCTCTTTCATCACTTTAAGTATATCATGGCACTCCCTTCTGGCCTGCAGAGTTTCTGCTGAAAAATCAGCTGATAACCTTATGGGGATTCTTTTGTATGTTATTTTTTAATATTTTAATATTAAATATTTTAAATATTTAATATTTTTTCTTTGAATTTAATTTTTGTTAGTTTGATAAATATGTGCCTTGGTGTGTTTCTCCTAGGGTTTATCCTGTATGGGACTCTCTGCGTTTCCTGGACTTGGGTGAGTATTTCCTTTCCCATGTTAGGGAATTTTTCCACTATAATCTCTTCAAATATTTTCTCAGACCCTTTCTTTTTCTCTTCTTCTTCTGGGACCCCTATAGTTCGAATGTTGATACATTTAGTGTTGTCCCAGAGCTCTCTGAGATTGTCTTCAATTCTTTTCATTCTTTTTTCTTTATTCTGCTCCTCAGCAGTTATTTCCACCATTCTGTCTTCCAGCTCACTTATTCGTTCTTCTGCCTCAGTTATTCTGTTATTGATTCCTTCTAGCATATTTTTCATTTCAGTTATTGTGTTGTTCATCTCTGTTTGTTTGTTCTTTAGTTCTCCTAGATCTTTGTTAAACATTTCTTGTACTTTCTCAATCTGTGCCTCCATTTTATTTCTGAGATTCTGGATCACCTTTACTATCATTACTCTGAATTCTTTTCAGGTAGTTTGCCTATTTCCTCTTTATTTATTTGGTCTTCTAGGTTTTTACCTTGCTCCTTCATCTGTGACATATTTTTTTGCCATCTCATTTTATTTTTTTTTTTGATGGGTGGGATTGTCTTATTGGTTGTTTGGCTTGAGGCTTCCAGCACTGGAGTTTGTAGCCTGTTGGGTAGAGCTGGGTCTTGGTGCCGAGATGAGGACCTCTGGGAGACCTCATTCCGACGAATATTTCCTGGGGTCCAGTGGTTTGAACTCGGAGCTCCCACCACAGGAGCTTCAGCCCGACCCCTGGCTCATGAACCATTATCCCACAAGCTGTGCAGGGTGGCAAAACAAAAAAAAGAAAAAAAGAAAAAAGAAAAAAAGGAGCAGAACAATAATAAAGAGTAAAAAATAAAATTAGATAGGAAACTAACAGATATGTTAGAATATAAAAATAAAAATATAGATGAAACAACAACTGGAAGGTAAAACAGAACCACAATAGTAAAAAAAGAGGAGAAAAGGCTTTGGCTGTGAGGGGGCGGAGCTTAGGAGGGGTGGGGTTTAGGCAGTGGGTGGGGCCTATGCTTAGGACTCACAGGGCTGGAAAAGGCCCTGGGGGAGTGGGGGCTGGGTCTTAGGCTCAACCCTACAGAAGGGACCCAGGTGTGCCTCTGGTCTCCGAGGGTGGGGGGGACCCGGCCTGGGAGCCCACCAGGCTTCCCAGGCTCAAGTGGGCGAGGCATATGCCCTCTGCTCCTCTCCCACTCCTCTGATCCTGGAGGGCTCCTCCCGCCTGCATCTCCTCTTCTCTGCCAGCCTCCTTCCTATGCCCCCAGGACCAACATGGCCCAGAGTGGGCCTCTGAGGGTGTAGGACCTGGCTCAAGAGCTGGGAAGGCTTCCCACACTGATTAAGCAGGGGAAATGCTAGGCTCGCTACCCCCTGATCCAAGCTCCCGAGGGTCCCTTCAGGCATGGGGACCCCTCCCCCCACCCAGCCACCCCTCAGGGGCGCCGGTCCTGTCTGACTTCCACTTCTCCTCACCTCTCAGTCCCCCCACCTCCTACCCGATTGCTTGGGGGTTCCTCCCATCTCCTTGGGCATCGAGGTCCCCCACCAGCATCCAGCAGGTGCCCTAGTTGTGGGGAGACTCAAACTCCACGTCTTCCCACGCCGCCATCTTGACTCCACCCCTTGCAAGCAGAGGTCTTGAATGTGTGGTTTTCCTCGCCTCTGGTGCTCTGCTATTTATCATAAAAAGAACATGGGGAATAGACCAGAAGCCACACTGCAGCCTAGATCCACCAAAGTGCAATCAACCTGCCACAACCTCTAAAGGTCGACAAGGTACAGAGTGCTGTGGTTGTGTGTTAGGCAACGGTATTGCAGCGATAGGACCTCGATGACAGATTGACGCCATAATGGAGTAATTATAGCTCAGGCATACAAAAAGGAGTCAGCGGCCATGAGGATCTGGTCTCAGACACGTCCTTGCACCCCTGGGAACTTGGACTTTCTGTGAACTGTACCAAACTCAAGGACACCATCAGTCATTTTTAAAACAACACCTGCCAACTGCAACCTTGTGGTCTCAAGGCTGTTCTCCCTTATAACTATGTAACCACCTTGGACCCCAACCAATCCTTCCTGCCAGCTCCCATTATAATTCTTGATAAACAACTCATGTAACTAACAATGGCCTTGCAGTTTTTGCCTTTACAAGCTTTCTCCATTTTGTGGTCCTGTGGAACACAGTTCAGGTGCCCCTGGAATCCGTGTCTCCTGGCTGCAATCCTAAGAAACCCCAAAGAAATACCTCTTTATTTCAATCAGATCCCCGTTTCTGAAATTTTGGTTAACAAACAATACTTCCAATTTCTAGTTTCGTCCTTGTATGGTTTACTTTCCCCCAACTTCTCCATCACGCCTGTCTTTGTGCCTGTGGGGATAGAGCTAGAAGCCCTGCTTGGACGTCTACTTTTTGGTAGATACAGGTCCATCAAGCAGGGGACTTCTGGAGTTTCAAGCCTTCATTTTGAGAACTGAGCTGAGTATTTCTGATTCTCTATCATTGTGTCCATATTTAATTTGTTGTTCTTTACATTTGGAGTATAATGTAAGGAAACTTTACATGATTCACTAAATTTTCTTTAAAAATTAACACTTTTTTAAATCACATTTTATGGAATCAGAATTTCCAGGTTCCTCCTCCTTATTAAATCAATGGCTGAAATAAACATTTTAAATGGGATTAAAAAAAGTTAAAAATTAAACAAGACTTAAAATAAGGGTATTATTATTATTACTGAAATGAAGCAAAATTCACATTACATAAAATCAACCGCTTTAAAGAAGGGTGTTAGTCTTCTTTTTCTTTAAGCCCCCTCCTTTCATGAACAGAACCCTTTGTTTCCCTCCCCATTCTTAACCACAAGATTTGAAGAGGTTGAAACGCATCCCCAGCTCCAGGAAAGGATCCCTAAGTCAATCAGGGAATCCCAAGCCTCTGGCCATCAATAACTAGTTCAAGGAAGGACACAGAAACTAGTCAGAGGCAAGGAGATGCGAAGAGGTCTTCCTGGGGCTGGTGGGCTTGGAGACAGCCTCTCCTCGTTCTGTAAATCCACTAGGAGAGACCCTCTCTCTTCCACTGGATGGAACAGTATGAGGTAAGGATTAGAATTCCAGCAACTGCATTTTTTCAAAAACGTTTTAATTTTTTTTTCTTTTTACCTTTTCATCCACTAGTCTTTTTTTTTTTTTCACGGTACGCGGGCCTCTCACTGTTGCGGCCTCTCCCGTTGCGGAGCACAGGCTCCGGACGCGCAGGCTCAGCGGCCATGGCTCACGGGCCCAGCCGTTACGCGGCATGTGGGATCTTCCCGGACCAGGGCATGAACCCGCGTCCCCTGCATCGGCCGGCGGTCTCTCAACCACTGTGCCACCAGGGAAGCCCCATCCGCTAGTCTTAATCTACTCTAGTAGGTGTGGCCAGCCAGCTACTTCTTTCATCTTAAATGTTATGGTAAAGTGTAATTCAGGCTATGCCAGAGTCAGAAGGGGAAGGAGGAGGAAGGAGCCCAGAGCAGTTAGAGAGAAAGGGGGTGGGGCTGAGGCAGAAGACTGGAAAAGAGAGGAGCTCCTGCATCCTCACTGCCCTTCTGCTCCTGGCCTGGGTTCCCTGGCTGGGGTGAGTCTAATAAGGACTCGTGTGTGTGTGTGTGTGTGTGTGTGTGTGTGTGTGTGTGGCGGGGAGGGTGGGGGCACGAACGCTCCCCAACATCCATCAGTTCAATCAGTTTCTAATTGCACGTGCAGCATCCAAGGGTCCTGCACCCTTGGATTCAACCAACCACAGATCAAAAATATTTGGAAAAAAATTCCAGAAATTTACAAAAAGTAAAACTTGAATTTGCCACACACCGGCAACTAGTTACATCGCATTTATACTGTATTTACAACGATTTACATCGCGTTTACGTTGTACTCAGTTTTACAAGTAATCTAGAGCCGATTTAAAGTATATGGGAGGGTATGTTTGGGTTATGTGCAAATACCATGCCGTTTTGTTTTGTGTGAGACTTGAGCATCCTCGGGTTTTGGTATCCTGGGGGTGGGGCGTCGTCCTAGAACCAATCCCCCTTGGACCCTGAGCGACAACTGTAATCTTGGAAGTAGTGGAGGAAAAATGGAACTAACAAGCGATGAGGGGTTACTCATTTTTCATTTCTGCTTTTTTGACTTTGCATCTTCAGGTGGGAGGTGAAGATGCTGGAAGTCATTGACTTTGACCCGTCTTACACTTCATACCTTCTGCTCAGGCTTGGGGCATTTTCCTCACTTGTGAGATGAGTCTGTTTGACTAAGGTGGGTTATAATCCTCCTCTCCCACGTCACAGTGCGCCCGGGCTTGCTACGGGTCTGATTTCTACTTTGGTCCACACGCGTGAATCTATGGCTGTGGTCTGGGGACTCCTGGGGGTCCCCAAGATACCGCAGAGGGCCTGCAAGGTCAAAACTATTTTTCATGATGATCCTACCACACTAGCTTTTGTTCATTCTTATGAATGTAATGTGGGGTTTTCCAGAGGTCACATGATGTGTGATATCCCAACAGATTGAACGCAGAAGCGGACATGAGATTCCAGCTGACATTTAAGAGATTTGCAAAAATTTAAAAGAATGCCACTCTTGCAGTGTTTTTCTTTTATGAAAATATAATTATTTTTCATAAAATGTTATTTCCATGAACATGTAATGGGCTTAATGTTTTAAAAATCTCTTAGTTCTAATGTGGTGAATATTGACAGCTATTCTCCACATCAGCAAAAGCTCTTTGGGGTCCTTAAAGGGAGGAGCTAAACCCAAAAGCCAGAGGACCGCTGCTCTAGGGTCAGAGTATGTACACCTCCTCGCTACACATCTGTGCTCACTTGTGGGAATAAAAAGAGAAGGTTGCAGACGGGGCCCCTGGGCATTTTGCCTCTTCTCTGGACAAGGGTCTGAGCCGGTCTGCCCTGTGGGATTGCCCATCGTGGGTCTGCTCTCGTAGGCACTGAGCCTTTCCTGTGCTGGGCCTTCCAGACCACCTCCCTCCCACTCCGGCCCCGGAAGCATCCTGAGAACCTCAGGAGGTGTCATTTGCACTGAGAGACTGAATATAGCATGGAGAGACCACATAGATATAAATAGAACCTCTGCAGCTATGGGCCCAAAATGCCCAGGACTTGGTCAGTGACTGCCAACTTCCCTAAATTTTGCCCTGACTTCCAGCTCAGGACCAGCCAGAGAAAGCTAAACTTGCGCTTTTCTTAACCAACCACATAGGATGCCCACTTCTAGTCAGCTGCTTCCAGCTTCCCTGTGCCAGCAGCCTCCCATCAGGGCCCCCCTGAAGCCTCCCCTCTCGTCCACGCTAAAGCTTTCCCACTTCCTGCTTTGCTTGCCTTTGAGTCTCTGCCAGAGACAGTCTCTCCCATCCACGTGGAGCCCCAGGTGGTCTTGAGTCTCTGTCCCCGAGAAATGCACTTTTTTTTTTGCCTTGCCACATGGCTTGCGGGATCTTAGTTCCCCGACCAGGGATTGAACCCTGGGCCCTCGACAATGAAAGTGCTGAGTCCTAACCACTGGACCGCTAGGGAACTCCCAGAAATTCGTATGCTGTAGTCCTGACGCTCAGCAGCTCAGAATGTGACCTTATTTGGAGATAGGATCATTGCAGATGCAATTAGTTAAGATGACATCACACTGGAGCAGGGTGGGCCCCTAACGCAATACGACTGGTGTCCTCAGAAAACAGAGACGTTTGGAAATGGATCTGCATAGAGATCTGCACCGAGACCTGGGGATGCAGTTACTAGTCAAGGAACACCAAAGGTTGCCAGCAAGCCACAGGAAGCCAGGAGAGACACTTGGGGACTTTCTCTCTAACACCTTCAGAGGGAGCACGGCTCTTCTGATTCCATGCTCTCAGACTTGGCCTCTAGAACCGTGAGAGAACGCATTTCTGCTGTTTCAGACCCTCAGTGGTGGGTGCCTTGTTACAGGAGCCTTAGCATACCAGTACAGCTCCCTTGCTATAGCAAGCTGGGAAGAAATGAGAGCCTTTGCCTGCTGTCACTGGGTGGTCTTCATCTATTTCCACAGCACCACATCCCTGCTGGGAAGGACAGGTCTTCAGATGGAGTTAGCAGGACCCCAGGCAGCCAGGCTTTCAAAGGGTCGAAGGCTGCTAGAAGCTGTTTCTCAGGCTGGGGGTACTGGGCCTTGGCACAGCCCGGGGGATGACCTGAGACGATCCCATAGGCTCCAGACTGACCATCAGTATTTCTGTTCCATCACCTCTGTGGTCTGTTACCAAAGAGCTTCCCATGAGACAGTGAGAGGCCTGGGCCTTGGCTCAGGGCGGTGGTAGGCTAGCTGCCCAGCTGGCTGCACCCCGACCCCAGGCCCCGGGTGCTCACAAGACAGCTGGAGCCCTGGAATTCCATGCTGCTGTTTTACTCCCATATTGTAAAGCATTTGGGCTCATTCAAAGGTGTCCGTTTGGCCTTCCATGTGCGTGGGGAACAAGGGCCTCTTGCCTCACATGGCATGTGGAGGCCGACTGGAAACAAGTTATTTTGAGACCAGCACAGTCTGTACGGATAACAGTAATAGTATTTTATTGCTGAAGTCGTGTGAGAAATGTTGGGCTTTGGGGGAGAAGAATGCAGATGAGTTTAAAAATAGAAGGCTGTAATTAGCCAAGCACGGATTCGTTCTGGAAGATATCGATTACTACGGCAACCACACATCCCACTTTCTCCAGGACAGCCTTCGTTCTGTGGAACTTGATTCTTTTCAGTTAAGGTGATCCGTTAAATGTCTAAATGCAACTTACTGTTATGGAGTTGTACGACTGTTACACACACATGAATTCACAAATCCAAACAAACACTCGGTGTGTCATCACTCAATTTCTTTCTTTTTTTTTTTTTGTTATGGAAATATAGGCATTGTAGCTGTGCTCCTTTCCTATAGGTTAAGAACTAGTTACGGAGATAAGAATCCAGGAGGGCGTGTGTCAGACGTGGGGCTGCTGATAAGGTGTGAAGTGGGGAGTTAGGCTTAAACTTGTTGGTTGGAGAGCTGGACGTTTTTTATTGGACGTAAATCCAAGAGGCCAGTTTTCAAGTCTTTGCTCTGTTCTGAAAGTTGTGTCTCATGGAATTCCAGAGTGGTTCTGCAGGGGACATGCGTGTGAGCTGCTCTGGGTGTACATTATCATGGCACGTATGCTGTGCTTACCCATGAAGTGACGGGTGTGCGATGAATGGGATTTGCACGAATGCGCCCCTGCAAAGCCCAGAGCCCAGAGCCCCTCGGGTGGCAGCAGCATGGGTGGGGTCACTCTATGGACAGAGCGTAGGAAACCATCTTTCCATTTCCTGCCTCGGTTCTCAGAGGAGGTGATGGCTGTGTTGTCCGGTGGTTGGAGGGGGATACAGGGCAGCAGGAGTCCAGGAGGCGAGGACACTGGGGGTGGCGGGTGGGAGGCACCCACTCACCGCTGGTGGATGGTCATCTTAGCACCAGAAACCTCCATTTTGGAAGCTTTCATGTTTGTTGCTATTTGTATTTTCAATAAGGATTCCCCTTAGTTTTCTGCAGTCTTAGTTATATTAACATTCTTTTGCAAATATCAGCTAATTTTGGTTATCCTCAGGGAGTAAGAGGAAAGAGACTTTGATCTAGGACTGGAATTTTGATGGGCATCATGGAAATCAGAGTTAACAAAAACAACAACAACACTCCAAGGGGAAGGTTAATCTTGGAGGGAAGAGCCTGGGAGCCCTGGAGATGAGCTGAAAAACGTATTTTGTCTATGCGGGATCCCTCTCCAGCACTTCTCTGCTCGAATTTTTTTTTTTTTTAAATCAACTCATTTTTACTTTTTTTTAAAAAAATTAATTAATTAATTTATTTTTGGCTGTGTTGGGTCTTCGTTTCTGTGCGAGGGCTTTCTCTAGTTGCCGCGAGCGGGGGCCACTCTTCATCGCGGTGCGCGGGCCTCTCATTGTCGCGCGGCCTCTCTGGTTGCAGAGCACAGGCTCCAGACGCGCGCAGGCTCAGTAGTTGTGGCACACGGGCCTAGTTGCTCCGCGGCATGGGGGATCTTCCCAGACCAGGGCTCGAACCCATGTCCCCTGTGTTAGCAGGCAGATTCTCAACCACTGTGCCACCAGGGAAGCCCCTGCTCGAATTTTTGAGGGGTTTGCGCTTTGGTTTTAAAAGGAAGCTGTTCTGTGTTCTGACTGTGTGCCGCCCTAGGAGATGGCATCTCAGAAAACTCGCCTCCAACACTACCTTTGGTTTGTAAAACAGTAAAACCATTTCTCAACGTGTGCTTTGTGGACCAACAGCACGGGAAGCTCCTGGGGGCCTGTAACTGGCAGAATTGCAGCTTCCTCTTCAGACTGAACGTCTGAATCTGAATCTCTCTCTGGGCCTGGGGATCTGCATTTTCAGCACACACCAAAGTTTAGGAACCTCTGCTGCAAAATCTCAGCAAATCCAGCTGATTTCTGAACCTAGCCTAACCTCCGCAGCCCCTTAAAGGGGAGGATGCTTTCAGAGGGCCGAGGCCACGTGCCCCAATTCCTTCCGCCTAAGTGCCGTGGGCACGTGTGCGCCTTTGTAAGGCTAAGGCCCAGCCGAAAGAGAACAACAGGCGGACATGCCCTGGGTGGGACTCAGAAGATGTGCCGTTTCCAAAGAGAGCGACACTAAACCCCGCTGATGACTCTGTGTGTCTAACCGTGTGCCTTATACAGAGCGCGGAGGCCCCGGGAAGGATCTACGGGGGGACAGACCGAGCGGCGCTCCTGAAGGCCCCTTGTCCACAGTGTCACCATGTGTCTGCGTCTGTCTTTTTTTTTTTTTTTTTTTTGCAGTATGCCGTCCTCTCACTGCCTCTCCCGTTGCGGAGCACAGGCTTCGGACGCGCAGGCCCAGCGGCCATGGCTCACAGGCCCAGCCGCTCCGCGGCATGTGGGATCTTCCCGGACCGGGGCACGAACCCGCATCCCCTGCATCAGCAGGCGGACTCTCAACCACTGCACCATCAGGGAAGCCCCTGCGTCTGTCTTTGGAGAGCTCTCAGCCCGGTGTGTTGAACAGCTGATACATGCTTGTAGCAAGCAGAGCTGGGCAGCCGAGCCATCTGCAAATGGGAGCAAACATCTGGAATGGTTTCTTGTGGCAGTGGGACCGTCGCTGGTCTTACCGACAGAGGCAGAGGAGAAACCACAGAACCTCGTTAGGTCCTGCAGGAGATCCGGCAGCGGTGCCAGGATACGTAAGTCGAGGTCAGTCCCACCCCCTCGCCACTCCGTCTTCCCCGATGTCACCTTCTTAGTCATATCTTGACTCCTCCCTCTGAAAGGGCACACCCTCTCTTCCCTCCCGTTGCTTTACGTTCCCTCAATTTTCCTCCACACCCACCCCATAAACGCACGTGCTCAGCATCGCTCCCTCACTGGACGGTGGGCCCCGAGGGCAGGCTCCCAGGCTGTCCTGGTCATCACAGGATCCCCGGTGCCTAGAGTGCCCCTGGTGCGTGGAGGTGCTGGAACAGTGTTTGTTGAATGAATCAATGGTAGACAAGGTGCTCAGAGGAAGAGCCGTGGGCTCCTTCTCGCCCCTCTGAGTGATACCTGCCCACCGCAGCAGGAAATCTCCAAGTCAACGTTGCGAATGAAGCCGAGTGGTGCGAGTGTCTGGCAAAGCTGGCTGGACGCGGCAGGGGTGTAACTATGCAGCTGTGGATTGTACACTCTTAGGCCTCACCCTTGGGCTGAATCCCATCCACGTGGAGCCCCAGGTGGTCTTGACAGTGTCCCCCAACGCACACGGCACTCACCTGCCCCTTGTACCTGCCGTTCATCAGAAGGCTGCAATTCTTTAAGGCCAGCTCGAGGCCGGCCCTCCAGGCAGCACGTCAGGTCCTTCTGACGTCATTAACCCATCCTGAACTCTGCTGACTCCCAGTGCCCATGGCCTTGGGGCCGTGCCGCCCGGGGCAGCTCTGCCTGGCTCTGGGTCTTGTGAGGTGAGAAGCAAGTGGGACTGATGGACCCCTGGGTGCAGGGTCTGGGCATCTTTTATCATTTAAAAAATTTTATTTACTTATTTTCTTTATTTTTTTGGCTGCATCGGGTCTTAGTTTGCGGCTCGTGGGCTCTCTCGTTGAAGTGCTTGAGCTCAGTAGCTGTGGCGCGCGGGCTTACTTGCCCCGCGGCATGTGGGATCTTTGTTCCCCAGCCAGGGATCGAACCCTCGTCCCCTGCATTGGAAGGTGGATTCTTTGCCACTTGACCACCAGGGAAGTCCCTGGGCATCTTTTAAAATCCCTCAGACCACCTTGTAGGTGGGGGGCCCCACAGAGGCTCACATGGAGCCCCTGTTGGTTGTTTAATTGTTCAGCCTCCATCCCTGGAGGAACCACAGTCCGTTTTCTCCCATCTTCCTCTCTTTAAGTGACTAGGATGTGAGGGACCCCTTGTTGAGCTCAAGAAATGTTTATCAAACAGATGCACGTAGTTGAAGAATTATCTAGAACAGAAAGGCACAGACGGTCAGGGCTGTCCCTCGAGCCACTCCTTTCCCCCCATAGCCATGCTTCCCAGAAAACCGTTTCACCCGTTGAGCTGTTGCTTCTGGGCATTACCTCCTGTGTTAATTTCCTGTGGTTGCTTTAAAAACTACCGCAAACTTAGTGGCGGCAACACAAATCTGTTATCTTACAGTTCTGGAGGTCAGAAGTCTGCAACGAGTCTCACTGGGCGAACATCAAGGTGTCAGCTGGGCTGTGTTCCTCCTGGAGAGGCCGGGGGAGAACCTGTTTCCTCACCTTTTCCAGCCTCAGGAGCCCGTCCACAGTCCTTGGAATGTGGCCCTTCCTCCGACCTCACAGCCATAGTCACATCACTCTGACCTCTGCTTCCATGGTCTCACCTCATTCTTGATCCTCTTGCCTCCCTCGTCCATCTTTTAAGAACCCTTGTGGTTACACTGGGCCCACTGGGATGATCCGGGATCATCTCCCCATCTCAAGGTGGTAAATTTCGTCACATCAGCAAAGTCCCTTTTATCACATAAGGCACCGTAGTCACAGGTTCCAGGATCTGGACGTCCTTGGGGACCATTACTCTGCTGATCACGTCCATATGTGCTGATACTGTCATTTCCTGACACCCATCTTTTCCGCATTATCTGTTGATTTCTTATTACTAGACTGGAGGATTTCACTCTTAACATCTTTATTCACCTCCTCCCCTTACACTCTCAGTGTGTTATTATGACATTGTAACAATTGTTCCCTGCTGAGCCAACTCATATACTGTGATTTCATTTCCTTTCTTGTAGAGCATTTTCTCCCCTGGACTTCTACTTGCTTTGATCTCTGCCCTACAATTTAGTATGGTCATATTCCCGTGCTTCTCCCGGAATGCTCCCTGTGAGAGCCTTCTGACCTCAGGTCCCATAGGGTTTCTGGGCACCGCACAGCATGGTGGTTGGGTTTTAAGCATGTACATTCTGAGAGAGAGACAGAGAGACACACACACACAGAGAAGGAGGAGAGAGGTGGGAAGAGAGGCGGAGAGAGAGGTGGGGGAGATGATGTGTTGGGGGGGGGATGGTGGAGAGAGAACACTGCTGCGTTCTAGTCCTCACATTCTATTCCCAAAGACCCTCTGAGTTTCAAGGTGGGCAGGGGATAGACACCATCTCCTAAAGGGAGTATGCTACCTCCTGGAAGGATATTGGAGACCAGAAATATTACATTGACAATTTTGGAAAATATTAACCTACCATACAGTGTAACACAGTTGTTGTTTTCTTTTTTTTCTCAAACAAGAAATTTGTTCTTTAAGAGAGACGGGTGCCAGCCGAATAAAAAGTATTTTTTACTCCACTCCACTTGCCTTGCACTGTACACCCAAAATACAGCTTCTATTTCCTTGTGTGCACAAACCACATTGTCATGAGCTTTTAAGAGAACTTTCTCTCATGCTATTTGCATCTCCTTTTTTTTCATTTTATATAATAATTTTTCTTTGCTCACTGTTAGAAAAATTGCTTTTAAAATAAGTAATCATTTTCTTTCAAAGGATATATCCAGAGACAGTTGTACTTCCTAAAAGTCCTTCAGTAATTTGTTTTATCTGAGAAAATATAAGGTGTTTTGACAGACAGATTTTTTGGGGGTGGGGGATTTTTTTTTTTTAATTCAAACAGAAAGTCACAAAAATTATCATCCTCATCAGTTCACTCAGTCCCATGTAACTAATTTTTTTTTCTTGATCTTTTGTTAGCACTTTTATGAATTCATCAGTTTTCCATTAGAGTTCTGAAAATGCTTATTCATTCAGTTCAGCAGTACAGTCAGTTACCAGAAACCTGTACTTGTCAGAGTCTTTTCCATGAATTCCTTGAAGATGAAACCCTTTTATAGGAACATTTTTGCAAAAGCATCAGAGTACACCCAGAACTGTCTGTAAATGACAAAAGACTTGAAAATGACCACGGGTAAAGATTTGATGAAAGTTCATAATAATTCAATTGACAAAGAAATTTAGTTATTTCTGAGATATACATTTTAAAGTAATAACTAGAATTATGACTTATAATATTATACCAGAACATATAATATTTTTAGAAAATTCATGTAATGTCTGAAACATTTATGTTAACATATTTTCATACAAGTAACCCAAAGAAAGTTTAGTATTAGTTGTTTTTTTTGTTTGTTTTATACTGCAGGTTCTTATTAGTCATCCATTTTATACACATCAGTGTATACATGTCAATCTCAATCACCCAATTCAGCACACCACCATCCCCACCCCACCGCGGTTTTCCCCCCTTGGTGTCCATATGTTTGTTCTCTACAGACAGATGGATTTTTGTTTCATGAGAAGGCTGATGTTAGGACAATGGCCATGCAAACTGTGACCATATCCTGTCACCCCCCACCCCCGTCCCCAGCTTGTTCTTATTTCAAAAACAACTCTTTGGAAAATAATTTTAAGCCACAATATGATACAATTTTAATTACAATATGATATATAGCATTTGGGCCAGTTGACCCAAATCGACATTAAATCGAAACCTCCAATTATTTAGGCAAAAAGCAAACCTAATAAAGTACGTGTGGATTTCACGGTATGTACAATATTAAAATCATGCCATGGCAAGCCGGGGCTGCCTGCAAGCCCCTCTGCGATTGTGTACTGTGAGTGCCCCTGAGGTCTCACACAAGGAAGCCTTCCTTCTTTGAGCCCTGCTGATGCAGGGGCTGCCTGGACCTTCGTGAGACCTCAGTGGCTTTTTTTATCTTAGGTCCTGATCACGGAGTAGATTGTGTTTGGTGCTTGGGGAGCCTGATCAATGGCCTGTGCGACCCTCTGCCATGGAGGGTGTCCGAGTGTGTTTTCCGCTGTAGGCTGCCTTGTATGGCGGTGCATGTCATGCACTGAGCAACTCCAGGGGCACCATTCTCGTCACACTATCTTAGGTCAGTTTTCTGGCAGTCAGCAGTATCTTGAGGAAGGGGTGTTTTTCCTAATTCGTGCAGAGGTGCATGCTGCCTGGGAGGTGAAGGAATACTGTGACTGGAATCAACGAATTGGAGAATAACCCTACCTCTTCCGCTCCATGGCTGTGCGACTGTCCTCTGAGTACTAGTCTGCTCAGGTTGCCATGATAAAGTACCACAGACTGGGGGGCTTAAACAACAGATATTATTATTTTCTCACAGCCCTAGAGGCTGGAAGCCTGAGATCAAGGTGTCAGCAGGGTTAGTTTCCTCTGAGGCCTCTCTCCTGGTTGTGTAGATGGCCATGTTCTCCAAATGTTCACATGGTCTTTCCTCTGTGTGTGTCTTTCCTTTCCGGGTCCTAATCTTCTCAGTAAGACACAGACTGGTCATATTGGATTAGGGCCTCTCCCTAATGACCTCATTTAACCGTAATTACCTCTTTAAAGACCCTCTCTCCAAATACTGGGGGTTAGAACAACATATGAATTTGTGAGGGGAAACAGTTTAGCCTAGAACACTGTGCCCCAGCGTCCTGATCTAGGGCTTGTAATGATAACCTTCTTAAAGGAAGTTATGTGAAAGTACTTTGCAGACTGTAAAGTGCTGTGCAAATATAAAGTGTTGCTACCTCCTTTGCCCTCCTGACCTGTGCCTGGATCCCTGATGTGATTGCTTAGATCTCGAAGAAATACCAGGCAGAGTCCATCCCCTAGAAGGTGGGAAGAGCCAATAAGGGGTCGTGGGGCTGGGGCCCGAGGTGGTGGCTCGTTCTTCCCGCATCAGGGGCCGCTCTTCCCTGCCACCCCAGCTGGGTGGCAGAGCAGCATGGTACCTGCTCTGTGCCATGCCTCTGGTGGGGGGGAGGGGGCAGTGTGGAGGGAGGAAAGGGAAGGGATGTCCTTACCAAGATGTAGAAGGCCCTAGAGTTCTGGGTGCACTGGCCTTCCATACAGTTAGAAGTGGTGGCATCTTTACTGGGGGACCAACAAGTTACTGGCGACTGGCTCTGCCTTCCCTGAATCACATCAGGTTCTCAGCAATGTGAGCAAGCATTTGCCCGGGGGAGGCGCGGCAGCAATGAGGATGGATTTAGTTTCCTCTGGACCACTTGCTTCATTTTGATGATAACATTTCTCGAAATTTATGGAAGTGCTCTTGCTTTATGAATCTACCCTTTATTTCTAGAAGAGTGAGGAAGGAATGTCAGATCTCCTCCTCGGATGATAAATGATAAATCTCTTCCTCCACGCCCCTTCTGCAACTTCCACACTCTCAACCTGGGCTTTGAAATCGGGAGTCTGAGCAGATGAAGAGACAGGAGTCAAGAGCATGTCCAAACAGAGTAATTTTTCCTGTTTTAATAATAATGTGTATCGCCTTGGGGTTCTTAGTTTCTGCTTTAGAGCCAACACAACTGATTTATCAATTTGTTTTCCTTTTTCCTTTGACTTCATGGCTCTTTCTCATTATTTCCTGAGTATGGCTTTGCTTTGCTTCCCGGCATGGGTAACAGAAATGGTTCTGATGAATCCTGGGAAAGGCCTGGTCTTACTCTCTGATGACACGGCTGCTCAGAGGGAAGTCTGGCCAGTAGAGAGCGCTGGGATTCCTGTTCATATCCCTGGTATGTGGTTACATGGGGCCATGAGCATTCAGTAGGCTCATGTGGTCTCAGAACCCCACAAAGGGAAGAAAAGCACCCCTCTAAGGCTTGGGGAGTATTAAATGAGTTGGAGAAACCAGGTCTTATAACTTTCTGAGTGATCTGTACCAAGTGGAAAGACCCCCTCTGATACTCTCTTCAGAGGCCCTAGTGGTGGGGGGTAGGAAGGAGGCTTCCCCCTCCTTTGTGTCCTCTCTTCCCTCTCCCTAGGAATCCTGCGCTTTAAGTTACCTCCTCTCCTATCAGGAAATCAGGGATTTAGTGTCTTTTATCTGTTAAAGAATCCAGAAAGGATGATACTTTTTTTTTTTTTTGTGGTACGCGGGCCTCTCACTGTTGTGGCCTCTCCCGTTGCAGAGCACAGGCTCCGGACGCGTAGGCTCAGCGGCCATGGCTCACGAGCCCAGCCGCTCCGCGGCATGTGGGATCTTCCCGGACTGGGGCACGAACCCGCGTCCCCTGCATCGGTAGTCGGACTCTAAACCACTGCACTACCAGGGAAGCCCGAGAGGATGATTCCTAATCTCAGAGAATTGCTAATGGAATTTCAGGCATTTCCACGGAGTATTTTAAATGGCAGGGCAGCCTCTGACTCACATGCAGGTGGCCGGAAGTAGACTGGTGTGGCTCTGCCAGGTATCCTGGTGGGCCTGAGACAAATGTTCATTTGACGCGAATGGATTTAAGTTGGGACAGTGTTAATAACCCCTGAGGAGTTCGCTCAGAGAAGCGTATCTGACGGAGGCCATCTTTCACTCTTGCCCATCTCTGTGGTTACGAAGTGGCCCCTCGTAGCCAGAGCGTTCACATCTCCGCTGGAGTCCATGGTGGGCCTCCTTCTTCCTCCAAGGCCCCGGGGCTGGAAGGCTGGATCCAGGGGCGGCGCCAAGCCAGAGGCATGTGAGGAGCTCTGGGGGGTCCTGCTGACAGGCCGTCTTCTCCTGGGGACCGGAGGTTGGGCTCAGCAGCTGGCACATCTGAGGCCGGGGATCAAGCGTGCAGCCCACTCCCTGATGAGTGCCCAGGGGCATTGAGCCGAGTCTGTCCCCTCAGACCTCAAGGCCCACCTGCCGGCCTGCAGCTGGTCACTCACAAAGAGCTGAGATGCAAAGCCTGGCTTTGTGCAACCTTGGGCAAGTTCCTCAAACCCGTCTGAACTTCTTTCCTCGTCTCTAAAATGGGGACGAAGCCCGCCCTGCAGGGTAGTTATAGGACAGGTGAGGTGATCTGGGGAGAAGCTGGAGCCTTTATGGGATGCGCAGACACGAGCTGCTCTCACCACATCTTCTCAGATGGGGTCGACCCCGGATTTCCTTCTGGAACGTTCTCCCATGCCTCAAGGTTTCCACTGGGTGGAAGGTAGGTGGTGACAAAGATGTTTTAAAGCCGGAAAATCACGGGATCCTAAGTCCCCAGTGACACCCGTTAACCCAGTCACTACTTCCGGCCCCGGGAAGTGCACGTCAAGGGCCTGGGGGGGGGCCCCCCCCGGGCCCCCCCCCCCCCCCGGGGTCGGCTGGAGACGATTGACACCAGGGCGGCGTGCAGCCCCGCGGAGCGCTGCTGTCCTGGCGGGGAGGGGCAAGCCGGCTGCAGCTCCCTCCCACGCTCTCGCCCTTGCCCTCCCCTGGTGGGGCGCCCTGCACGCTACGCCGGAGCCGCGGAGCTTCGCAGCCTCTATTCTGGGGTGCGGCTACAGGCGGCGCGGGACAGAGGAGACGACAGGCTGTCTGAGTTGCTCTCCGAGCAGACCCTCATCCTGGCGGTGCCAGCACCCTTTCGGCACGTTGGGCCGAGCTGCGAGGCGGAAGGCGGAGGAGGCTGCCCCCGGCCGGAGGTCACGTGACCCGGAGCCCGCGGCACCGATTGGCCGGACTCTCCCGGGCCACGCCCCGAGGGCCGGGCCCTTCGCTCCCAGAGGAGGTGCGGCCGCCGGCGAAGTGGCGTCCTCAGGTGCACTTGGGTGGGGACATCTGGGCTTCTCGGCTTCCGGGTCACGTCGGGATCTGTGCTGCTGCGTCTCTGGTGGCTGGACACATTAGCTGTGCTGAGCTTGGCGTGCTGCAGGGCAGCTCTCCGGAATGGGGATTTCTAGAGCCTGCTCCAGGGCTGCGCTAGGGAAAGCAAGCCCTCCACACGGGGTCACATCCTCGCCGTGCCCCGTGACGTGGTGCCCGAAGAAAGCCCTCACCGCCGTGAAGGAACCCTCCCAGGAAAATCCTTGCAGAGGCCATCTTCCCCTCCCCGCAGTATCCAAGCCTGGTCCCAACTTGCTTTTCACTCCTGTTCCCCGTGGGGAATGCAGATTGGACCTCAGGACACCCCGCCTTCCCCCGCCTTCCGCCTCCCCCCCACGCCCCCGCCCCGGGTTCCCCAAGGTTGATATTCAGTGAGACGTGTACTGTGACTCACGGTTGCAGGCATTATTTCTCTCCGTCCCGGCAGAAGGTGGCAGCCTGCAGCTGGCCTTCATTCTTGTGTCTGGCGAATCACAGATGTGATTTCTGAGTGAATTTACAGCGGAGCCTGCTGAGGAGTCCCACGAGCTCTGCCCGCATGACCAGCGGGTCTCCCTCCTCCACATCATCCTACAGCTCGCTGCAGCGCCAAGCACGGTATAAGCACCGACTCAGGAGACCTGCAGAAAATAGGGAACCCTGCCCAGCGGGACTCACAGTCTGGAACGGGAGAGAGAACAGGCCCTTCAACAATTATAGTGCAATATGCCACAGCTTCCACGGCCAAGTAGCCCCAGTTAGGCATTTATTTGTCAAATACAATGACCCTGTGAGTTAGATGTTACCTCCATTTCACCCAGGAGGACTCTGAGACTTAAGAAGTGAGACGCTGTGAAACCACTCTTGAGTTTTCTTCCCATTCATCAACTTCTAAGGTATCACCTGTTGTAGTTTTAAATGGTTGAAGTCCTTTGCGGTCCCCTCCACTTAATAATCGATACCAATGTTGCCTCAAAACCAACAGGGGTTCTTAACCCCTATAGGACCCCTGTCTTCACTGACTTTTTTCTGAAGAAACTTAACTCCAGAACTTCTGATTGAGATCTAAGGATATCACAGTGGATACACTATTCCATAGAACTCCAGGTTTTCAATGTGAGAGAAAAGGCAAGGGGGACAGGAGAGCAGACTACATTTTCCAATGAACTGTGGGAGGGTCCCTGACCCAGGAGACAGGGTTCAGGTGGCGTTTATGGGGGCGCACATATGGAAAAGGTGAGGAAGCTTCCATGGAGGAAGAGGAGAGAGAGAGAGAGAGAGGGAAACTTTAGAGCCTTTGCAATGTGAAGCACTGTGTTGCATCTTCAGAAATTCCTACAGAAGAGTCTACATTATTCTTCAAGACTTCTGGGGCTGATTTATTTTACTTTATATTTTGTTATTTTATCTAATTTATTTTTGCTTCAACCCACAGAGGAAGACTTCAAGGCACTGCAGTTATATTCTGGCTATCTAAATTGATCAGAATATGAAAACACATTTACAGACTTCCCTGGCGGCCCAGTGGTTAAGACTTTGTGCTTCCAGTGCAGGGGATGCAGGTTCGATCCCTGGTCAGGGAGCTAAGATCCCACGTGCCTTGCGGCACGGCCAAAAACAAACAAAAACCCAAAATGTATTTAAATCGATCTCAAAACACTTGAGCAGATTTGATTTTCTTCCCAAAGTGAGGTACCGTTGAGTAGCCCTGGAAGGAAACTGAGCAATGATTCCGTCCTTCCCTAGATGTGGTCCAGACCCCACCTGCATCAGAAGGTCAGTCCCTGGGCCACAGTAGGACCTGCTGAATCGAACTCTCTGGGACAGAGTTTGGGAATCTGCAATTTTAATGAGCGTGGTTAGGACATGGAAGGTGGAAAGAAGGCTGAGACCATATTTGAGGCCCAGAGCTTTTTTTCTAGTTGAATATAGCAAAAAAAAAAGAAAACAAACCCTAGTCTTTAATAATCTTTTATTTCTGTCATTGGTCAGTCTGCCCAGCAAAAGCTTTGGGGTGGAAAGTGCATGGAAGGAGGCCTTTGCACCCTGTGGATTGGTGTAGGTCGTTTAGGCAAGTGTGAGAAAGGTCCCTGGGAGCTTCTGAAATGTCTTCCCCTAATTTGAGAATTAGACCCAAGAACCTTGCTACTCCAAGTCTGTTCCTTGGATGGTGTCACTGGGAACTTGGAAATGCAGAATCCCAGGCACCTGCCTTATAACAGGGTCCCCAGGTGGTCCACCTACCCAAAAAATTGGAGAAGTGCTGCTCTTGATAATAGTGTAAATGTGCAGGCTGGACACAGGGGCCAGAGGGAGAGGGACATCAAATTACTTTTGATAACAATTTCAGGAGAAAGAGCACTGTTGCACTCTTCTCTGTGGCTCTGAAGCTCCACCCACCCACCCACCGTCTCCACCAGTGAAGGGGCTCCCTAGTGTGTGGAAACTTTTCCTCCCTCACAGCTCCCTCCCAGAGGTGCAGGTCCCGTCCCTATTGTTTTGTCTCCGTTTTTCCTTTTTTCTTTTGTCCTACCCAGGTATGCGGGGACTTTCTTGCCTTTTGGGAGGTCTGAGGTCTTCTGCCAGCGTTCAGTAGGTGTTCTGTAGGAGTTGTTCCACATGTAGATGTATTTCTGATGTATCTGTGGGGAGGAGGGTGATCTCCGCATCTTACTCTTCCGCCATCTTGGTCCACCTCCATGACTTCTTGAGTCTCCTCCATGGGTACCTTCTGCATATTATTTCTCATATCATTTGAAAAATCCTGATAATTATTTTTTCCAGTTTTATTGAGAAATAATTGACATACATCACTGTACAGGTTTAAGATGTACAACATAATGGTTTGATTTACACATATTGTGAAATGATTACCACAATAGGTTTGGTTACCATTCATCATCTCTTATAGATACAATAAAAAGAAAAGAAAAAAATTCCTCCTTGTGATGAGAACTCTTAGGATTGAATCTCTTAAAAACATTCAAATATACTGTACATCAGTGTTAACTATAGTCACCATGCTGTACATTACATCCCTAGTACTTATTTATCTTATAAGGGGAAGTTTGTACTTTTCATTGACTTGAAAAAAAACACACAGTGTGAGAGCTGTGAGTTTCAGTTGCAGGGGACTTACTGAGGACTAGAGCCCGGGAGACATCCTCTCAGATAGCTCTGAGGAAGTGCTCCAAAGAGGGAGGGGGAGAGGTCAGAGTACAGGTGATTTTGGCAAAGGGGTATGTGCACTCAAACATAGACCTCAGTGGAAGCTTACTGCTCATCATGAGGGACAGATATCTCAGCTAATGATTTTAGTGCTTTTCTAAGTATGGGAAGAAGCAAGAATCCAGGTTCATAAAAAGTTTCACCTGAAATATTTCTAACTCTCTAAGGGCCTGTTTTGCCTCATTCTTGATCTTCGCCCTGAATTCTACATATAGGTCAGCGACTGCAGTGACTAATAACTCAAGCCTTGTAGAGCTGGATGGTGGGCAACGTTCTTTGCTTTCCACTTTTGACCACCTTCCTCCAATTCCCCTTTCCCCACCCCTATTTTTCACTTCATTTTAATGTACTGCAGTAGTTCCCCCTTATGTGTGGTTTTGCTTTCTGTGGTTGCAGTTAACTGAGGTCAACTGTGGTTCAAAAATATTAAATGGAAAATTCCAGAAATAAACAATCCATAAGTTTTAAATTGTGCACCGTTCTGAATAGCATGATGGAACCTCATGCCCTCCCGCTCCATCCCTCCAGGACGTGAATCATCCTTTTCTCTAACATGTCCCACCCGTTAGTCACTTAGTAGTCCCCTTGGTTGTTAGATCACCTATAGCGGTATCACAGTGGTTGTGCTCTAGTAACCCTTATTTTACTTAATAATGACCCCAAAGAACAAGAGTAGTGATGCTGGCAATTAGGGTATTGTCTTACTGTGCCTAATTTATAAAGTAAACTTTATCTTCAGCATGTATGTTTAGGGAAAATCACAGTATATATAGGGTTTGGTACTATCCTCAGTTTCAGGCATCCACTGGGGGTCCTGGAATATATCCCCCAAGGGTAAGTGGGGATGACTGCATGTATTAATTGGAAGGGCATACTTGGGAGCTTATCAGTATCCCATTCTGAATTGTTATTTGGTAGTTCTACGTGTTGAATCTCTCTTCTAAGTGACATTGGGAGCTACAATGACTGGACACCAGTTTTTTCAAAATCTTTGAATATGCAAAACCTTTCCCATTCTTCTGAAGGTAACCAATCAGCAGCAGTGATTCCTTAGAGCTGAGTCAGATCTCGTGCTGTAGATCATACTTTTAGCATTTTAACTAAAATTGCCTTTAGGACTGAGGAATCTGATTATCTTCACTGTACAGTGGAGGGGCAGGGTTCAAATCATTTGGCTAAAGCCACATGGTAACTTTGGAACTTAAGTGAGGGGCATAGGCAAAGCCACAGCATTCAATGGTAGTTATTGAGATGACACAAAATAAGAATAAATATAGTAATGCAAAGGGAATTAGAATTCAAGTTTAAAAATCCAACGTCTGAGGAAAACCATCAAGCCATCTGCATCATGAAAATGTGTTTCATGGTAAAATGCTATTTACTGTCGTTTTGAGTAAAACAGATAACAAAACAAAACCAGAGTTAAAAAGTTCAGAACTTTTTTTTAAAAAAACTGAAGTATAGTTGATTTATAATGTTGTGTTAATTTCTGCTGTACAGCAAAGTGATTCAGTTATACATACATATATATTCTTTTTCATATTCTTTTCCATTATGGTTTCTCACAAGATATTGAATATAGTTCCTTGTGCTATGTAGTAGGACTTTGTTGTTTATCCATTCTATGTATAAGAGCTTACATCTGCTAATCCTAACCTCCCACTCCATCCCTCAGCCATCCCCTCTCCCTCTTGGCAACCACAAGTTCATTCTCTATGTCTGTGAGTCGGCTTCTGTTTTGTAGATAAGTTCATTTGTGTCATATTTTAGATTCCACATATAAGTGATGTTATATGGTGTTTGTCTTTCTCTTTCTGACTTACTTCACTTAGTATGATCATCTCTAGGTCCATCCATGTTGCTGCAAATCCATGCCCTGAGAATTTTGTTGTTATTATTGTGTTCTCAAATATTTTTGCCTGAAGAACTTTTCAGTCTAAGGACTTTTCTCCCCTAGAGGAATGGCTTTTCAGTCTTTCTGTTGAAATTACTCTCACATCTCTTCTGACAGAGTTGCAAACATGCCGACAACCCCCAAATGATCTGATATGGGATCCTTAATAGGTGTGGAGGTGTCCTCCAGACAAGAAGTGCTGCCCTCGCTGATGGTGCTGGTTCTGGATTAGAAACCCAGGTGGGAGTTTGTTTGACAGATCTGCCAGGAACTGCAAGATGACTTTCCTGATCTGGAAGAGTGAATCTCACATACTTTACCCATTTGTAGGTATTTTAAAATAGTTTTTGTAAGATGCAAACTTTACATGTACAGTATCTTGGGGTTCTCCCATGTTTATTGCAAGAAGAGTTCAGTGGTGTTTATACTGAATTTCGGGTGCTCTCTATGACCCCAGCCCCCCTCACCCACCAACTTCTCTCTGGTTCTCAAACTCCACTCCCCTGGGACCCACGGTGCCGATGACTGACTGGTGTCCTTTAGGCTTCATGCTCCAGGACCCGTTCCTCCCCCTGGGTCTTTGGCCAGAGTCTTCTGCTAAAGCAAATCTGCCACTTCCTTCAAGATTCTGCTCAAGACTCTCTCTTCCGAGGAACCTTTCCTAAAAACCCGACTCCATATTTTCATCATTGGCCTACTCCATGCCCTTGGTAAGATGAAGTTTGACCAACGACTCTATGGCAATAGACATTTGCATTCACATAACTTTTCTCTTCTCTTGAATTATTTGCTTAAATCCCCAGGACTGAGTTTACTGGATCAAAGCAGACAGATATTTTTATGGCTGACAGAATTCATTCATTCAAAAAATATTTGTTGAGCAGCTGTGGGGTGCCAGGACTGGGCCAGCCGCTGGTGGTGAAACAGCAAACTGTCAGCCTTCCTGGAAATTACCACCAGTAGAGGGAGAAGACCACAAACAAATAACCAAATAGATAGATAGACAATCAGGTAGATGACCACCATAAAGAAAAACAATGCAGAGTAGGAGGCCTGGAAGTGCCTGGTTGGGGGATGGTGAGGAGGGCTAGGGAGTTGCTGTTTTACACAGGGAGGTCAGGAAAGACCTCCATGTTGAGGAGATATTTGAGTGGAGACCTGGAAGAGGAAAGTGAGTGAGCCATGCTGATAGATAAGGGAAGGACAACTCAGAGGAGCGATAGGTGCAAATGTCTTGTGTGTCCCCTTCAGAGACTTCCATTAAGTGCATGTTGGTACACTGAACGATGTCCCACAGCTCTCTTGAGACACTGTTCAGTTTTTAAAAAATTCTTTTTTCTTTCTGCTGTGGACTGAAAGTTTGTGTTGCTCTCCCCCCACACGACCAAATTCATATGTTGAAGCCCTAATCCCTAGTGTGATGGTATTTGGAGGAAGAGCCTTTGGGAGGTGATTAGGCTTGGATGAGGTCATGGAGGTGGAGCCCCATGATGGGATTGGTGTCCTAATGAGGGGATGAAGGGACCAGAGATTTCTCTCTCTGCCATGTGAGAACTAAGAAGAGAGAACTCACCAAGAACCCAAACATGCTGGCACCCTGATCTCGGACTTTCAGCCTCCATAACTGGGAGAGATGAATGTCTGTTGTTTGAGCCACCCAGTCTTTGGTATTTGTTACAGCAGCTTGAGCTGACTAAGACACTTTCTTTTCTTCAGCCTGTGTAATCTCAACCAACCTGTCTTCAAATCTGCTGTCGAGCCCCACTCTTCAATTTTTCTTTGCAATTACTGTACTGTTTAGCTCCAGAATTTATATTTGTTTATTTTAAAAAATAAGTCTCATCTCTTTAGCGATATTATCTGTTCGGTGGGACATAGTTCTCATGCTTTCTTTTTGTTCTCAGGCTTGGCCTCCTTTAGTTCTTTGAATTTATTTATAATAGCTGATTTAACATCTTTATTTAGTAAGTTCAACATCTGGGCTTCCTCAGGGGCAGTTTCTGACAGCGTTTTTTTCCTGTGGGCCATATTTCCTGTGTCTTTACAGGTCTAATAACGTTTTTGTTGCAAACCGGACATATTAAATCATATGCTGTGGAGACTCTGGAAATCACATCTCCCAGACTCTGTTAGCAACAGCTGCTGTTTGTTTACGAACTTTCCAAACTAAATGTATATAGTCTATTTTCTTCATCGTGTGTGGCCACTGGGATTTCAAGAAAACTCGCAGACAGGACAATAATGGCAGAGTCTGGGAATGGGGCTTTTGGGGGGAGAAACTTGCCCCACCTGCCCCAGCTGGGAAAGGGAAGATGGGCCCAGGGCAAGTGAAAATGCTATGAAGTTCACATTTCTTACCAAGATTTAGTCATTTTTCTTGAATAAATCTCCTCAAATTGTTGCAAGCCTTTGGTTAATTTTCAGAGTACTGAAAAAGTTGCTTTTGACAATTTTCTGTTATTTGCAGCCAAACCTAATTTCAACATTTGCTTGAAACTTACTTTCACATCACTTACATTCAGGTTTGCAAAACCTTTGCTCATCACTCACTGGATTCCATCTTTAATCCAACTCACCCACGTGCTGTCACATGCTCCCTGGTCATTTCCTCTCTGTGGTAACTCTTGCCCCTCTAGGACACTGGCCTTTATCCCAAGCCTTTTTCACATCTGGGCATTTTGCTTTCCATTTGCAACTGGAGCATGAGGACAGGAAGGGGCTGTTTTCTGATTATATAATCATCATGCTTTCCATGGCTAAGTGATTGGAGAATTGACTAAACTTTATATCTGGGCTTCTAGGTCAGTTTTCTTGATACACCTTTTTAAAATTGAAGAACAGATACAATGAGCTAACACTTTATTGGGTGTGTGTGTGTATGTGTGTGTGAAAACCCCTGAGAAGCCAGAGTAGGGGCAATTGATTGAGCAGACAAGGAGGGAAAGCAGACAAGCGGGTGTGTTACTTACCCGTCCCAGCCTCACCAGACAGGCTGGCTGGTTGTTTGGTCTCATGCACTGTCTCCGGGCTGGCTGTATGAACATGCAGCTGCTCAGAGCCATCCTTCAGGAGGGAGGCAGGTAGAATTCATCCACTGGATCCTCCTGTTCCATCTCCCATTGTCAAAGTTCCCTTCACAGAGATCAGCTTCCCACACTTCTGGGTCCTGCCACCTTCCCAGGAAGCCCCAGGGGTTGGAACCTCTCCTGGGCTACTGTCACCCTTTCTCTGGTCAGCCTGTCTTATTTCTCTTAGGGAGCACATGTTTTTTGTTCCATCTTTCCATGGGGCCCTTTGGCTTGGTGGTGGAACCACTATTACCTTCTGCTTCAGAAGTGGTCTTGGTGGGTGAAATGGTCCCAGGATGCTTCCCACTTGGGGATGCTGTCACTTTCATTAACATGACCGACAGCCCTTCCTTAAGGGGGAAAAAGACAAATCATAAAAACAAACCCAGCAAACGAAAAATAAGAGACATTGGTGACTTATTTAAAAGAACCTGGGGACTTCCCTGGCAGTCCAGTGGTTAAGTCTCTGCACTTCCAATATAGGAGGCACGGGTTTGACCCCTGGCTGGGGAACTAAATCCCACATGCCACATGTGCCAAAAAAAAAGAAATTGAAGGGTATGCCCTTGCATCCCCCAACCCCCACTGATCAGGGAACGTGGCCAGTGCCCACGGAGACTGGCCAGTGCTCTGTGTGGGTGGAGCTAGGTTTCCCGAGGCCCGAAGCTTGTATTATTGGAGGGTCCATTTTAATAACAAATAACATGAAATTATGAATATGGAGTTAGGTTTGATGGTGAATATTTATTTAGGAGAGAAAAAATCACCATCGATCATAAATTTAATAGCACACCCATTAAAAAGTCCAGAAAAGTAACACACTATTTTATTAGTTAGCTGCCTGAACCACCTCTTTTCCCCCCTCTCTATTTTTTGGGCTGCATATTCTTTGCTTTCCTCTTCATATGACAACGATTTTAAACTATATTTAGAAAGAGAGAATAGATTGGTCATTTGGTCTTTCCTCTGGCATCTGTGATCAATATTTGTTACTGATAGTTTGGCAAAGATTAATTAATTAATTAATTACAACCTCACAACTAATTACTGGTAATATCATGTAAAGTTTTAGAATTGTTAAAATTGGGACCATCTCTATTGAGTTTCTGTCACCCGTGAGCTTTAGGACTGCAAGGCATTTCAACTTTCTTGTGATTCACTATTCTTAAGTATTCTTTGAACCGATCCTCTTTAACCAGATGGTCATCAACGTCCTTGTTGTAGTGGTGTGAGGAGTTTTACGTTATCTTCATCAGTGTCACTATTCAGTGTCACAGAAGCAAAATATTGAAATCTTATTTCAGTCTGATCCTATGACTCACTTCTCATTATTAATTGGATACCACGTCATTCAAGAAACCATTATTTCTATTAGAAATTTATTTCCTTGTCTTAATGATCGACTACTTTTAGGATCATCTAAACTTTTTCATTATTAACGTTCTCTCTTTGATAGCAGAATGATTTCTGTTGTTCATTTCTCATCTTTGTTGCTTTTTAAATATTCTATTTTTTTTTTTTTTGCGCTGTATGCGGGCCTCTCACTGTTGTGGCCTCTCCCGTTGTGGAGCACAGGCTCCAGATGCACAGGCTCAGCGGCCATGGCTCACGAGCCCAGCTGCTCCGTGGCATGTGGGATCTTTCTGGACTGGGGCACGAACCCGAGTCCCCTGCATCGGCAGGCAGACTCTCAACCACTGCGCCACCAGGGAAACCCTCTATTAATTTTTACGTGTATTTTCTTTCAGTGCTTTAACAAATTTTAGTGTCAAAAAAGGCACTTTTTATACAAGTCCATACGAGTCTATAATTTCTCATTTGTTTTATTGAAATATTCCAAAGCACATTTTCAAATTGCAGTTAAACTGGCATATTCAAATTTTATCAATTTTTCTGAATAATTCTTTTTCTCATTCCTGCTGTGTTTGGATTTCTCTCTTGAATCTTTAAAAACATATATTAAAGTCCTTAAAATATTGTTATATCCAAGTTACAAGGCTTGAATGAATTTATAGTAGTATCTCTCTACAAATAGACTCTTCAAATAAAAATCCAGTTGATAATGTGTACTTAAATTACTCAATCACTTGAACCTGAAAAAAAAAAACCATATAATTACTGCAAAATATTACAGTAGTTAACAACTTTAGGTCTTATGAAGGCAGTTTTTTCTCCTATGAAATTAAAGAAATGAGATGCTCAAGGCAATATATTGTGATATTTGTGTCACCAAACCAGGTGAATTGGAACAGAGGGCAGGAAGAGTGTTCCTGGAAATCATTTCTGCACTAGATTAGTTTCTCATTTTATTTCTCTGTTACAATTCCTTATATTTTCACAAATTTTGCCCATTTTTCACTCTTAAAATGTTAACATATATATTAATACATTTAAAGACTTTATTTGCACATGACAGTTTTGGGTCATCCCTGGGTCTGTTTCTACTGACTATTTTTTCTATTTATGGGTGATACTTTCAGGTTTATTCACATGTACTTTAGGTTTTTTTTCTTGTTGTTTTTTGTTTGTTTTTTAATTAAATACTACAGTTTGAGTATAACAGAGCAGTGAAAACAGACAGAAATTATAATATTTTCCAGGAAGTTCTTGCTCTTTTTTGAGTCAGGTATCTTGGTCTAGGATCTGATCTCTTCAATCTAATCATTAGTTGAGCTGAATTAGCACTGGGTTTGTCACTCTGGTTAACTTAATTCACCTCTGTTCCTAAATATCTTGAGTGTGGGATTACCGTCCTTCCAGCAGTGCTGTGAGATCTGATACCACAAAATTTCTCTTTCTTGTGTCATCTTCCTGCCCACCATTTACTCAGTAAATTTCTGTGAGAGAGGGTTGGTAGACAGTGATGTCTGACTCTGTGTTTGGGACTCCACCAGATTCAAATCTACACATCAGCTGTTAAACGCTCAGTTTCTCCTTATCCCCTCAATTTTTCTCTACCAGTAGCAAACTTGCTTTTCTGCCCATCCAGGCTCCCATACTTGACAACTTACCCCAGTAATGGAAGAGGCCGTGCTCAACAAAGAAGGGCTCATCCCTCTCTGGATTTTAGTTTATTCAGACTTCTTTTGAATCTACAACTCTTCAATGGTGTTAAAGAAAAATACAATTTCAAGCTTATCCAGCACTTTCTCATAGCTATGGTGTAGTGGTGGTCTTTTGTGGTCTTTTACATCTTAACCAGAAGTGGAACCTCTTCATTTTGTTTTGATTTTGGAAAATCTGCTCTTTTGTATTTTGTTTCTTTTAAGCCATTATTTATTTTGTTTATTGCTTTTGATGTCTCTGCTAATTTAGTTACTTTTTTCTGAAAAGTTTTCCTTGTACTTCTAATCCTGTTCTGAGTTCTCTTACCTGTCCTTTCAAATCCTGTACTTCTAAAGGTTTCTAGCTTTGATTTTTACACTTTTTTTTTTTTAGCCGCATGGCTCAGCTTGTGGGGTCTTAGTTCCCCTACAAGGGATTGAACCTGGGCCATCGCAGTGAAAGTGACAAGTCTTAACCACTGGACCGGCAGGGAATTCCCTAAGTTATGCTTTAATAACATCTATCATTTGCTTAATTCCTTTCACCTCATTTCAAATATTAGGTTACATTTTCATTTGCATTGTGCAGCATAGCTTTCTGTTTTGCTCTCGTTGCCTGTAGGGACAATATTATGTTCTATTCCTCTTTCCTCTTATAACAACTTTATATTAGAATTGGCCATGATCCTTTCTATTGTGTTTTGTTTTTTGTTTTTAAGTGAAATGAGTTTTTCTGTATTTATAGGAGTAAGGGATATAGCAAAATAGGTTTTGTAGCTTCCTGGCTCTAGTGCTCCCTCTTCTGCTGCTTTTGCAAAGTGACAAAAAATATTGTATTCAATATTTTCAGAGATCTGACTTTCTGATCCCCTCCCCCAATTTTTCCTGCACCACCTCTGTTCTCTGTACCCTTTATTCCTGATCTCTTCCTTGTGGAGTTTGTCTTGACAGGTAGCTTCCCTGTGCTGTTTTTGAAGGCTTCCAGACTTCTCCTTCATGGTCAGAATGGTGTGTCATGGTCCCCTTGTGCTCCCCTGTGAATTGGATGCTACAATTTTCAAACTGGACCTCTGTGCTGTCAGTGAATACAGGTGAGCAATGTTGTGGTTTTTCTGTTCTCTGTACTGTCGGAATCCCTTTCTTTCCTCCCACACAGATCCTCAACCATACGGGTCTTGTAGCTGTTGGTGATTTACCCCACATGCTCATTCTGCAAGATTCATTGGAATATCTTGTTAATTATTTTGTTGTAGAAGTTCAAGGTCTTTGATTTTTTTTTTTTTTTTTTTTTGCGGTACACGGGCCTCTCACTGTTGTGGCCTCTCCCGTTGTGGAGCACAGGCTGCCGACGTGCAGGCTCAGCGGCCATGGCTTATGGGCCCAGCCGCTCAGCGGCATGTGGGATCTTCCCAGACCAGGGCACGAACCCATGTCCCTTGCATCGGCAGGCGGACTCTCAACCACTGCGCCACCAGGGAAGCCCAAGGTCTTTGATTTTGATACAATGGTTGCTTGGTCTGATTTGATGGAAGAATTTGAAGAGATGAAAATATTATGCCTCACAATCTCCCCAGAATCCTTGTCATAATTATTTTCATATGATTCTAAAGGAAAAAAAAAAGATTTTACTGATGATTCAACTCTGATGCCAGTCAACTGGGATATTTCTAGAGAAGATGGTTCTGTTCTGGTTTGGTGGCTAAACAAGGCTATGTCACCATCTATGACTGTTTTCACAGAATCCCACCAACTCTGATCTGATTTCTTCACACCTCTTATTTTCCCTGTTTTGGGCTGAATTGTGTTTCCCTAGATTTATGTTTTGACGTCCTGATCCCTGGTACCTCAGAAAGTGACTGTATTTGGAGATAGGATCTTTAAAGAGGTCATTAAGTTTACATGAGGTTATATGAGTGGGCCCTAATCCAATAGGACTGCTGTCCTTATTAGAAGAGGAGACTCAGACACAGAGAAGTGCAGAGGGTGACCATGTGAAGACGCAAGGAGAAGGTGGCCGTCTACACGCCAAGGAGAGGGGCCCTCAGAGGAAACCAACCCTGCTGACACCTTGATCTCAAACTTCTGGCCTCCAGACTGTGAGAGAATAAATCTATTTAAAGCCTCCCAGTCTGTGGTACTTTGCTATGGCAGCCCTAGTGTTATTCAACCCACTCCCCCCAACCCCACCCCCCGCCCCCGAACAAACAAATGCACAAATGCTTGTGAGAATCCCTTCCCAGTTCACCACGTCTGGAGTGAAAAGACCATACCGGGACCTTATTTTCCCTCTTGTTATATAAGAATAGCTCCCTAGATGTTTTACTTCCTTAAAAAACTCATTTTGTGGGAGGAATAAGCTACAATATTTTTCATTTTATTTTATGATCTTGGTTCAGGCAGAACTCGGAGGTGACTGACCTTTTGTCTGTTTTCTTATCATCTGTTCTCTTATAGCTGTACCTACAGATGTTTAAATTACACTAAATATATTCTCTGCCTTCTCTCTCTCAGACTTTCACTGCAAAGGCTTTCTGGAGAAGGAGTATGACAGAAAGAGGGCAAGCTTTGTTGGAAGACAGAGGTGGGTTCAAACCTTCTGTCTGTTGCTCATGTGTGGGATATGGGGTGAGGCACCTAACATCTCAGAGCCTTTGCTTCCTCCTTTTGAAACTGAAATGATGCTCCTCCTTCAAGGACAGGCCCAAGGGTCACAGGAGACAAAGCTGTCATTTGCTTCCTGGCACTTAACGGACATCAAATAAGTGCTATTTTCCATTTTTTTTTCTCGTCCTTCTCCCAACCACAGTTAGCCAGAAAAAAAAAAAAATCATGGATCAAGGAAAATTTCAGTTAATTGAATATATGTTTAAATGTGCGCAAATTAGCAACGTATTACTCCCTGCACTCCAAATGAACCGTCATCATCGGGAGTCCAGAAGGGTGTTGCTTACACACTCGGGAAGCACACCACGAACAGCTCTCTGAGCGTGGTCCTCTCTGCAGAAACAGAGGCTGCTTCAAGGATTCTCTATGTAGCGTTTTTATTCAGCAACTGGCAAGCTGGTGTCCTACCTAGTGGTCAGCAGGAGGTAGCCCATTTCGAAAAGAGATGAGAAGACGTTTCATAGGATCTTCAGAAGTCTGAAGAACTATCAGTTCATCCTTTTCTCCCCATTTACAGAGGTCCGGGCAGTGTAAAGCCCACTATGTGAGGGTGGCAGGGGGCATAGTACGTGTGCAGCTGCCGTGGCAACCGTGGGACTGATAAAAGAGGTCCTGCTCAAGAGAAAAAGAGTCACTACATTAAGAGGCACACTTTTGAATGCTTTTCTTAAAATATGAATGATTTCAAATACACAGAAAAGTTCATGACAAACACAGCACATTTACCACCCAGCTCTAGGGAGTTCCAATATTTTGTCATACTTGCTTCCTATTTCTTTAAGAAGCAAAAGAACACACATGCTGGCAAAGCTCCCAGTATATCCTTCCATGATCCCTTTCTTTTCCCCGTCCCTCACCCAGAGGGGAACTGTCATCTTGAATTTGGTGTTTACCTAGAATGGCATTTGAAAATTCTATTAACATCCTATATGTGAATCCCTATTTTTTTGTGTTGTCAGAATGTATTTTATTGATGTCATACTGTGTATATTTTTTCTATGACAAACAAATAATGCAATAAACTCTCTTGTGCCATTTTCCCTATGGAACTTCTGTAAGAGTTTTTCTATTCTTTTCCTAGAAATGGAACTGCTGGATTGAAGAGCAAGTCTTTTCTTTCCAGAGTGATTGTAGCAAATTACCCTTCAAATACCCATGTGTAAGTTATCCCATGGCTTTATATCTGCACTGATACTGAAATTGTTAGGCTTTTGCATATTTTCCGATTGGGTGCTTATAAAATATTTCAGTGTTTTAATTTATCTTTCCTTAATTAGTATGTATATTGAGCATCTTTTAAAAAATGTTTTGTTGAAAAATAGTTGATTTATAATGTGTTAATTTCTTCTGTATAGCAAAGTGACTCAGTTATACATATAAATATTCTTTTCCATATTCTTTTCCATTATGGTTTATCACGGGATATTGAATATAGTTCCCTGTCCTATACAGTAGGACCTTGTTGTTTATCCATGCTATATATAAAAATTTGCATCTGCTAATCATACTGGCCATCTTTTTATATATTTCTTGGTCTTGTATTTACCTCTTCAGGATGGGGGCTGGTTTCCAGAAAGATCACACCAGGAACAGAAGCCTGGAACTTTCAGCCTCACCCCCTCAACCTCTGGGGAGGGAAGAGGGGCTGGAGATAATCAACAATGACCAGTAATTGAATCAATCACATCTATGTAATGGAACTTCTATAAAAACTCCTGAACAATGGGATGCAGGGAGCTTCCACGTTGCTGAACACATCGAGGTGCTGGAGGGTGGCCTCCCTAGAGAAGGCACTGAAGTTCTATGTCCCACCCCCAACCCCCATGCTTCTCTTCCATTTGGCCATTGTTGAGTTGTATCCCCTATGACAAACTGGTAATAGCAAGTGAAGTGCTTTCCTGAAGTTCTGTGAATTGTGCTAGAGGATTATCAAACCTGAGGAGGGGGTCTTGGGATTTCTGATTTGTAGCCGTTTGGTCAGAAGATTGGGTGGACCAGGATTTGTGAATGATGTCTGAAGAGAGGGCAGTCTTGAGGGACCGAATGACCCCTTTAACTGACTGACTCCAGTTAGAGTGTCAGAACTGAATTGAATTGCTGGCCACCCAGCTGGTGTTGGAGAGTTGGAGAAGTGGTGTTGGAAAAGACACCATATATTTGGTGTCAGGAGGAAAGAAACCTCTCAGGACTGTACATAATGTGTGTGTGGTGCCATCATGGAGGGAACAATTAACAAATTCATCCCCTTACTCCGCAAATATTTATCGCACAACGGCTTCACACCAGATGCTGTTCCAGGCACTTGGGTGGTGAATAAAATGTAAAAAATCCCTGCCCACGTGGGATTAGATTCTAATAGGGAGCAAAAAAAAAAAAAAAGAAATCAACATGTAGCAGATCAGGAAGCGTATTAGTTTTCTAGGGCTGCCTTAACCAAATACACGGACTGGGCAGCTTAAACAATAGAAATGTACTGTCTCTCTGTTCTGGAGGCCGGAAGTCTGAGATCAAGGTGCCAGCAGGGTTGGTTCCTTCTGAGGCTGTGAAGAAGAATCTGCTCCAGGCTTCGTGGTCATTCCGTTCCATCGTTTTTACATCATCTTCCCTTTGTGTGTGTCTGTCTCTGCGTCCAAATTTCCCTTTTTCACAAGGGCACAGTCATATGAGATTGGGACCCTAATGGTCTCATTTTAATTTGATTACTTCTGTGAAGCGTCTATCACCAAATAAGGTTCCGAGGTAAATGGGGGTTAGGATTCCAACATAGTTTGCCGGGGAGGAGACAATTCCACCTCTAACAAGTAGGTATTGGAGAATACAGAGGGCAAGATTGGGTAGGTTTGTATATAGAGAGTGGTCAAGGAGGGCTTCCCTTAGAAGGTGGTGTCTGAGCAGAGACCTGAAAGATACTAGGGAGCAAGTCCCACAGATGTCGGGATGTTGGGGGGAGACCTGCCAAGGCAGGTTGGTGGGGGGCTCTGAGACCCTTGCTGAGGGCTTGAGGGGCAGCAAGCAGGCAAATGGGGCTAGGATGGAGCTGGTGGGGAGGGTCGTGGCGGCGTCTGCTCTAGTATGAAGGGCTGTATCAGTTTCCTGAGGCGGCTGTAACAAAAGACCACAAACTGGGTGGCTTAAAACAACAGAAATGTATTCTCTCACAATTTTGGTGACTGGAAGTCTGAAATCAAGGTGTCGCCAGGGCCATGTTCTCTCCCCTGGTGGTTGCCAGCATTTCTTGGCTCACAGCAGCATAATTCTAACATCTTCCCACCTCCGCTCCCCCCTCCCCCATCATCTCACGGCCATTATCCCTCTGTGTGTCTGGGTCATCACTTGGTGTCCTTCTCTTTGCATCCCTGTCTCTGTGTCTCTTCTCCTCATCTTATAAAAACACCAGTCTTATTAGATGAAGAGCCCACCCTACTTCAGTATGACTTCACCCTAATGTACATCTTAATTTTATCTTTAAAGAGCCCATTTCCATATAAGGTCACTTTCGCAGGTACCCAGGAGTTAAGGCCTCAACATACCTGTTGGGGGACACAATATAACCCACACAAGGACCTTGTATGTGAGGTGGGGCCACTAGACAGTAGGGGTTCCTGTGTGTCTGATACTCTGCTCAGGGCTCTTTGATGCATGGAAGTAGCTGCATGGAATAGAGCATCTTTTTAGTGACACATCCCTTGCCTACTTTCAGAAAAGCTTGGATGCAGCTTATAAAGATCAATGCATAGGTAATAGGACAATCATGAAAGAAAGGACACATTTCTAATGACAAGACTGAGAAATAACTATATTCTGGCCCCAGGAATGCATCAAGGACTGAATTCACTGGCAGCAAAGGCACAGGGGAGAAATTGGTTTAGTTCCATAAATGCCTTATTTTTAAATTACAACATAAAAGCCATAGGTTAGTATGATGACAAAGGTCGGCAGCTACAGTTTGGCAAAGTCGGGGAAACCTCCCCAGCATCTGTTTCCTGTCCTGATGCTCTCTCACCTTTGCCCGGAAGTCAGCATTTTGGGGACCAGCTGAGGGTGTGCAGCATCCTGTTTCGGAAACCTGAAAGCGTCGTATGATCTCTGAATCCAAGGAGGGCTTTCTTTGTGGAGCGTTGAAACCACACGCTTCCTAATGATTCAGTTGAACACATCGTTTGCATTTAGAAGTCCGAGAGGGAGAGACAGCTAATGGAATCAGTAGGTCGAGACTGTGCTGAATTGACCTCAAATCACCCTTAAACGGACCACACCAGTCACGTTACCCGCCCCCCCATCTCCCCACTGTGTGTTACCCCAAATCCTGCCTCTTTTTTCCCTCCCACGTCCCGGTGAGTCCTCCTTCAGCACCTCCTGTGTACATCACTCCGTATCCTCCCCGAGCCACAACCCCAAATGACCCCTTGTACCCGTTTCTGGATGACGGCACCAGCCTTGACTAGCCTCCCAGACCCCTCTGCTCTTAGAGGAATCTTCTCAAAACCTAGCACGCGCATGTCAGCCCTTCCGTAAGAATGGTCAGTGGCCCCAACCCTTCAGCCTGGCCTCAGAGAGTAAGTGGAGGGTGGAAACACACAGCCCTGCATCCCTATATTGATGCTCCCTATTGAGGCTCTCTGAACCGCAGTGTACCTTAGCCGAGTTGGCTAAAGGTGTCACCGGGGGGATCCTGCTGACCCAACCCTATAACGTCGGGTAAGGATGCCAAGTGTCTTGGGTGGCTTTGCTCTCCTCTCCCCTCCCGCTGACACCACAGTTCAAAGCTCAGGGAGCAGTCTTACTTCTTTCACTTTTAGGTTGTTAGGGGGTGCACCATCACGCACTAGCCATGGTGTTGTGACGTTGCCAGGATCTGGGGTGTTGGGCAATCTGGATGGAACTCAGTGATGAAATGGTGAGCCCTTTGGTTCTCAGCTGCGTGCCGTCTCATGTTCCATCCGCACAGCTAGGGGTCCACCTTTCTGAGAAGAGAACTCTTCTAGAAAGCAGACGGTCGCTTCTTGTTTTTGCTATAAGAGTCTCCATTTTTAACCTAATATGCATAATCTTCTTATTTTAGGTGCTAACATGAGAGCAACTTTATGGAAGAAATGATAACTTTCAGTTATGCCCCAAATATTTGTTTCAGGGTGGTGAGAAGCGGTGGTGGGTTGCTAATGAAATAATTAGAAGCGGCTGCTTGAAGTTTCCTCAGTTTTAATAAAGCGGACGTTCCTAATTAGGGGTGACAGATGAGGCTGACAGGCATTTAGACAGCCAGATCCACCTGAAACAATTATTTTACAGACAGATTATGGTCATTACAGCCTTCGAAGCTTCCAGAAATTTCTGTTAGCTCATGGACCGTGGGTTCCTAGAAATCTAGTTTCAGACATCGGAGGGGTCTGAACATCCATGGGGAGGACACCCAGGATGCTTTGTGTAGATGCTGGATCTGGAGGTGGATAGCATGTTGGCTCCCCCTCTTGCTAGCTATGAAGCCAGGGCAGGTTACTGAAAGGTCCTGAGCCTCAGTTTCCTCATCTCTAAAATGGGGGTAATCAAACCTAGCTCATCAGGGGCTGTGGGGAATCTCATGAATTGATGTACGTGAAGCACTTAGCCCAGTGCCCAGTATTTGGAGGCCAAGTAGCTTCTGTTTTTACTCTGTGATCAGGTGCTCACAAGCAGAACTTTCCGTGTCAACCATGATCACTTGGGCAGCCTGCTTTTCTTTGTTCAAATTCTTTCTTTGAAGGATGGATGAGAAAAGGGCTTAAGACTCCAGACTTACAGGAAGCTGCCTTGCTCAAAGCAGGGCTTCCTGGAGACTGATGATATTACAGTCTGGAAAGGCTAGAAGGTCAGGGGGCGTGATTGGCTTTCTCCTTTTGCATGTTCTGGGAGGGCCTATTTAGGCTCTGGGGATGTGTTCCCCAATTTTTCAGGGTCAGGAAAAAAGTGAATTTGTAGCTGGACAGTCTTCCTTCTCCGTGCTGTGCAGTGCCGAGGTTGGCCCCTCAGGCTGGGGCAGTGCCGGGGAGGACCGGGGAGATGACACCAAGCATGGTTTGACTTGGTCTCAATTGCTCGTTGAGGGTAGAAGGATGGGTCGTGGAAGGCAGGTCCTGGCCTGGGATGTTAGCCATGGGTCACTCTCCCATCCCTACTCTGGGGTTTCCTGCTTCGGTTCTCTTGGGTGGAAATTCCAGTAGGGAACTTGGATTTTTCCAGTGCAGTAACTTGAAAGGTAATTGATGATAATACTTCTTGACTGTAATTGTTGAATCCTGGTATGGTCCAGGCACTTAGCTAAGCTTTCGCTCACAGTGACTCATCCATCCTGGCAATACCACTCAAGAAAAAGGTCCTGCCAAGGGTGCTGAGGCTCAGGGAGGCTGAGTGACTTGCCCAGAGATGCACAGAGTATGTCAGATATACACCTGAGTCCAGAGCAGGTGCGTGTAAACACTGCGCTGCTCTGTCCTCCAGGGCTTTCTTCCATGGTCAGTTCCCCCTGTGGCCTCTGTAAACTCAGAGCAGACACACAGCTAGGCTTGCTTGCTGGGCTGTGAGCCCACCTGGACCTTGTGTTCAAGGAGCTGGCAAAGTCGACAGGCGCAGGTAACAGAACAGCGTCATCCTGGGTGGGAGTGCGAGGTGCATGCGAGCGGGGTTGGTGGACTGACGGCAGGAGGTCTGGGTCCTGCTTCTGACTGTCACCACTGGAAAGGGGACATTCAGCCATCGGCATCTTCTTCTGGCCTGAGGAATGGGACTATGTCCTTTTGATGTAAATCCTTATAATTCTAGGTCTCTGTGTGCTGTAGGACTTTAGGAAGAAAGGAAGCCGTACATGGCTAGCTGGAGCCAGGGGTGCACTGGTGCTCTCTGGCAAGCTGTAGGTTGCATTATGTGCTTTCCAGACTGATCTGGGCTTTGTACTGCTCCCAGGCGAGCCCTGGCTTTGCCCTGCGTGAACCCTCGTACTTACCTGGTGGAGCCCTGGTCCCATGCCTTGCACTGCCCTTGGGGAATGTGTGCAAGCCTGGCATGTCCCAGTGCCACCTAAGCAGGTGAGTTGGCCCAGTAATCCCGCAGAACCAGCCCTGGATGCCCAGGGTCACAGAGTCACAGAGTCTGGTTACCTTTGCCTCCCTCTTAGTGGAGCTGCTCCCCTAGCCCTCCTTCATCCTGGGAATGAAGAACTCCAGAGGGACCCCAGACTCCCTTCTCCCTTGTGGGACCCCCTGATATCAGTGGATGAGAAGGGGGGGGATTGCATCCCACAGAGACTCCTCCTAAGCCTGTGCTCTGGCTTCATGCAGACAGACCGTGAACCCCGGAGGATGCGTTGTAGCCTGAAGGGAAGGCAAAACAAACCTCAACACTGTGGATTTTTCCTTTTAAAAAATGCACCAGGAAAGCGTAACTAAACACAGACATGCAGGAAAAGCGAATACAGTTCCTCGGGCTCGCTTCTGTTCTTCCAGGATGCATTTCAGAGGGCGGTTGACCTTTCTAGTCGTCTCATTATCTCCTCTGAAGGGTGGCAGCCTGCAAGGTTTAGCGCCTTTTATCGGCTGAACGGTGGAGGTTGCCGAGTGCTCTAGAAGTGGTTTATGTTTAGACCGTGTTCCAAGTTATGCAAGACATCCCCTCCGGTGGATAACGGCAGGTCCCCGAATCCCTTGTCTCCTGTCCCTTCTGTCCCTCCCTCTTCCCTTCCCTCTCTGCCTGCTGCCCTCTCCTAGTTAATAGAGGAGACTCCACCTTGGATGTCCTCCTCTCCTGGTGGCCATTGGGAATTCATACGTGGGTTTCAGCCCCTGCTTCCTTGTTAATGCCCTCTGCTTTGGTGACAGTAGCCTGGACAGTAAGAGAAAAGCCCCGTACCCCAGAGTCTGACAACTTGGGTTTGACCCTGGCATAGCCTCCAGCAAACCTCTAAGTGGACAGGTCACTTAACCCCTCTGAGCTCCCATCTCCTTGCCGTTCCATGAGGTGCCAGTAGCTCCCACCCACTCGGGTGTCGTGTGCTCTTTTGTTCTTTTCCCATGAAACTTGAGGACAGGGCCGGTCATATAGAAAACTATCAAGGTGAACTGTCATTGTCATGATGCCTTCAGGGTGTCCCCGCAGTGTCTTCTTGGTGGAGCCCAGAAACCGATCAAATCATTCCTGTTCAGATTGGAGAATCACAAACCTCAGGTCTCCCAAGATGAGGGAAAACACGTGGGGTTCCAGACCTGACAGTGTGGCTGGCTTTCCTTGTGTGTGTGGTTCTATTTCTGGATTTCCCTTTCTCTGCCAATTGGACGCCTGGGGGTTGGGCTTTATATTCAGTTCCCAGCGCTGCTGTATGTAGCAAGTTACCATGGACGGGGTGGCTTAAAACAACAGACCTGTATTATCTCACAGTTCTGGAGGCCAGAAGTCTGACATCAAGGTGGCGACAGGCCCCAGCTTCCTTTGAAGGCTCCAGGGGAGGATCCTTCTTGTCTTTTCCAGCTTCTGGTGGTTCCTGGCATTCCTTGGCTTGTGGCCTCATCACTCCAACCTCTGTTTCTATCTTCACTTGGCCTTCACCTCTGTGTCTGCCTTTTCTTTTTTGTAGAAGGACACTAGTCATTGGATTGAGGGCCCACCTTATGATCTCATCTTAACCTTAACTAATTATGTCTGCAAAGAGTCTATTTCCAAACAAGGTCACATTCTGAGTTTCCGGGTGGACATGAATTTCTGGGAAATACTATTCAATCTACTCTAGGTATTAACATTGGGGTCAGCATGGGGTAGCCACACATTCATGCCCCGGTGACCTGGAAGCTCCTTTCTCCAGGCCCTGAGACAGGCTGACCAGACTGTAGAATGTTCCTCTACTTTCTTTCTCCAGCACCCAAAGCAGCTCAGACATTCCCTCTTACTCTCCACTGGCATTTCCCTGACTCTTCTTGCAGACTTATCTTTTGAAATCTTCCTATTTTTCTGTCATCCCAGGTACCCTACAATGAAACCAAAGGCATGTCTGAATACACTGTAGCTTCTGAGAGGGTAAATAATTTTTTTAAATGCTAAAATGTTTAAAACAAAAACATTTTAAATTTGAAAAGAACACAGAAATATAACCACAATCTATAAATCAAGAAATCGGTGGGGCTGCAAAAACGCCCAAACCGAAGTCTGTCTGTTCTGCCCCCCTCAGCTCTGTTGTCTGTCTCTGCGCCCATCTTGGGCTTTGCGGGGATTTCATTCTGCTGGCTTTGTGCACACAGAACAGACCTCCAGGTCTTGGCAGCCCTTAGGGAGCAGGTTCTGGCAGGCAATTATGGACAAGACTCCTTTCCTTTCAGGAACTAGTGGTATTTTGTTCGTATGCCCTTATGGGCTTATGCAGCACTTCGGTGCTTAGAGGCAGAATTTTGTCATCTCTTCGTGCGCAGAGATGTTAGTTGCAAGTGGATGAGTGGCCTCTTTGGCCCATGGCGGGTGAAGGCACAGCCCAAGGTTTGGTTCCCCCCCAGTAGCTGGCGATATGGTTGCGGGGCAGGGTAGTGATGGGGGTGGTGGTTCCAGCTAATTTGTTTCTCGTGCGTCTTTGGCCCTGGCAGTCTCCCTCTAGCATTTCCTGGAGCGGACAAGACCCCAGAGACTGTTTGGATTCTGTTTGACGTCAATTACCTTGGTCAAGCTGTGTCCTAGGGCCATGAGGGCAGCTGTCTGACTGCATTTCTCATCTTGGGCTTCTCCCGTCTAGGGCTTGTTAAGGCCCATTAGCCAGTCGTGCATCTCATATGAGTAAAGATCTCTTTTTTTTTTTTTTTTTTGTGATTCAGCTTAATTTATTATTTAAAAAATTTTAAATTGAGCTATAGTTGACGTACAATATTATATGTTACAGGTGTACAATATAGTGATTCAAAAATTTTAAAGGTTATACTCCATTTATAGTTATTGTAAAATATTGGCTATGTTCCTTGAGTTGTACAATATACCCTTGTACAATATATCTAGCTTATTTTATACATAATAGTTTGTGCCTCCTAATCCCCTACCCCTACTTTGCCCCTCTCTCCTTCCCTCTCCCCACTGTAACCACTAGTTTGTTCTCTATGTCTGTGAGTCTGCTTCTTTTTTGTCATAAGGATCATTTTATAAGGCAGCTCTTTGTGATTCCAGCACAGGTAGGAACTCAGGAATGACATGAATAGAGGTCTTGGCTGTTGTGTTGTCATCAGAGAGCCACTATAATGCTCTAACAGGAATGTAGTTAATATGATAAGGTTCTATTTTTCTTGTTGCTATTTTTTCTTTCTTTTTTTTTTTGTGATAGAAGGAATGTGTGAATTATGGGGGAGGAAGTTAAGGAGGGCCTCAGTGCATGTTGTCTGGAAGGACGTGGAAGGGGGTGGGGGCAGTGTCCAACCTGGGCTGAGGGAGTTAAACCTTTCACTGGGCCCTTCCAGATCTAGTGTCGGGAGGATTAGAAAGCAATTACAGTGCACTGCAATGCGGGCAGGCCGGGTTTTTCTACTAACAGGGGCAATGGGTAGTGAGCTTGTCCCTCCCCTATGGTGGAGTAGAGTCTCTGCCTCCTTGGATCTGGGGTTAGGGTGGGCACTGTGATTGTTTGGGCCAGCAGAGTGTGGTGACAAATGGCTCAGTTCCTGGTGAGACAGGCTGGGACCTGGGGCCCTTTACTGCAGGGCTTGCACCTGGACAAACATCTCCTCCAGCAGCAGATACAAAGAAACTATAAGGGACTAAAAATAACTGCGTGCATGCACAGCTGGAGCAACGTATGAACAGTAAGATACAAAAAGGCCACAAACCAACTGCAATTTCTGATGTGCCAGGAGCAAAAGCAGGGGACTGCACGTGATCCTTGCACACAGCACAACCCAGGGGGTGGGCAGTCCACCTAAGCTGTCCCTCTGGGCCCGACCCACCAATCCGTCCCTACCTCCACCCCATTTAAGAAACCAGCTTGCCCACACTCGGGGAACAAGCAAGGGAACCTGTTACTTGTTTTCTGTCCCTCGTGCTGTAGCACGAGTCCCAACAAAGCCTTGCCCGTGTTCCTAGTCTGGCCTCTGATCAATTTCTATTGATTCAAGAATCCTAGAACCCTGGTCAGTAACATTGGTACTGCCCTTCACTGAGCAATCTGGGCTTCTTGCCTCTTGGAAGCGCTGTCCTGTGAGGAGTGGGACACCTGGAGACATCCACGCTGGGCAAAACCTGCATCTGGTGGCTGTGAGCATCCTGGGCCATGAGCAGGTACGTGGAGACAGAGCTGGGCGAGGAAACCAAGGCGCCCAGCTGACGGCTCATGGATCCGAGACACGTCATCCCCGCCCACAGTTTTGTGGGCGCTCCCCTGCCCACAAAACTGTGAGCAAAATAAGTGGTTGTGTGAAGCCTCTATGGGTGGCTTCACGTGAAGCAACACGTACCTGGGGCATTTTGTCAAGACAAGATTGGTCACCCAGCTGGGTCGGGGAGGAAGCTCTATGAAAAGTGGCCCAATAAACTGGTAGATAAAGATTTCAGCTGCTCTCTCAGGTGAAGGTGAAGAGGGGCGTCTATTGGGGACCAGTGAGGGTACACGATCACTGTGCAGGCCTGGATGAGGCCCCATCACCCTGCCTCCTGGTGGGGCAGGGCAGCTGGAACAGTCAACACACACGATCCCCATGTCCCTTGTTCCAGCACTTAGCAAATGCCTACTGAGCTCACAGCTGCTTGGCACACGAGACAGGAGGAGTCGACAGACAGACTCTGGTCCCAAGAAATCCGTGCCTGTCCTCGGTGGGACGGAGTTCCTGCGGGGTTACTGCGGAGAGGGAGTGGGCTCGCTGGGAGTTTGGCCTCCTTGATTAGGCAGCTGACCAGTGTCTTCAGACCTGGTATATCCTGGTCGACCTGCCCCATCTCTGCCTGCTGGATGCCCTCCCTGATGGCCAGTTTGGGGAGAGACCCAGCCAGGCGTGGCGTTAGTGGCAAGACCCTGCTGAGGAGGTCACGGACACCCCATCAACTAGTTTCCTTCATCATTAGCCAGCGTTGGGCCCCTGCTGGTCTTGGCTCCCTGGCTAACATTCTGCTGCCCCCTCCTGGCTCTAGCCTAATGACCCTGTCACTACGTGGGTAATGATGGTTTGTCCTGGCTTCCATTTCTTCCTCTCAACACGAATCTCTGTATTTGCTGGGTCATCTCGGAATGTTTAACACATAAGTGGCAGTATAGCTTTCAGTTCAATATTATCATTGTAGCTTGCCATGTCATTTTGGACTAAGTGTTATAATCTTTGAGCCTCTGTTTTCTCAGCTAGAAAATGGACTAATATTACTGATTTTGCAGGGCTATAAGGATATGGAATTCCTTGCACCTATATGTAAATGTGCTAACAAGTGGTTTTTTTTTTTTTTGTGGTTATGCCATCAAACAATCGGAGCCCAAAAAGGGAAGAATCATCGGCTTGCCTTGAGTCTATAAAAGTAGAAAAACCATGTTTTTTGAGACTGGCCTGTGGAAAAGAAGCTGGAATGGAGAGCTACAATGTATTGACAGTGACCTTCAGCAAGGCGGCCCTCTCACCTCTATACCAGCTCTGGTAGGGACAAGCTGTGTTTTGAGAAACTGGCCTTCTCATTTTCTTGTCTTTGGGATTCCTTGATGCTGGAGGGCAGAGAGGCAGAACCTGGTCTGCTCAAAGCATCTTTTGTGGGTAGAATTGAACTCCCAAGTCTTCCTTCTAGAGATGACTTCAGGGCTTTGAGAAAAAGAAACATGATGTTGTGATTTAGGAAAACTCTAACTTGAGCAATTACTGAGAAGACCCAAAATAATGCATTTCTTTGTAAGAGAAGAAAGATCCTATTATACAATCAAAGCATGTAAAATGATGTGTGCATTGTGTTGGTTAAAGAAGCCTAAGGTGAGCTTCAGGAAAGCATTAGCAGTGGGAGGTGCTGGCTGTTCTGCGTCCCACTGGATACAACGTCCATCCCTCCTGATGGGTCCTGCCAAGTGATGAATGAGAAACACTTACCTTTCTGTAGGATATCTATTGAGCTTAGGTGGCTGAATTGTAGCCTACCGGTTGTTAATGCCCAGGTCACAGTGATGGACAATGCAGACAAGAGGACCTCTTTTTTTTTGAATTTTATTTTATTTATTTTTTAATACAGCAGGTTCTTACTAGTCATCAATTTTATACACATCAGTGCATACATGTCAATCCCAATCGCCCAATTCAGCACACCACCATCCCCACCCCCCCGCTGCTTTCCCTCCTTGATGTCCATACATTTGTTCTCTACATCTGTGTCTCAACTTCTGCCCTGCAAACCGGTTCATCTGTACCATTTTTCTAGGTTCCACATACATGCGTTAATATATGATGTTTGTTTTTCTCTTTCTGACTTACTTCACTCTGTATGACAGTCTCTATATCCATCCACGTCTCAACAAAAGACCCCATTGCGTTCCTTTTTATGGCTGAGTAATATTCCATTGTATATATGTACCACATCTTCTTTATCCATTCGTCTGTCGATGGGCATTTAGGTTACTTCCATGACCTGGCTATTGTAAATAGTGCTGCAGTGAACATTGGGGTACATGTGTCTTTTTGAATTATGGTTTTATCTGGTCATATGCCCAGTAGTGGGATTGCTGGGTCGTATGGTAGTTCTATTTTTAGTTTTTTTTTTTTACATGTTTATTGGAGTATAATTGCTTTACAATGGTGTGTTAGTTTCTGCTTTATAACAAAGTGAATCAGTTATACATATACATATGTTCCCATATCTCTTCCCTCTTGTGTCTCCCTCCCTCTCACCCTCCCTGTCCCACCCCTCTAGGTGGTCACAAAGCACCGAGCTGATCTCCCTGTGCTATGCGGCTACTTCCCACTAGCTATCTATTTTACGTTTGGTAGTGTATATATGTCCATGCCATTCTCTCACTTTGTCATAGCTTACCCTTCCCTCTCCACATATCCTCAAGTCCATTCTCTAGTAGGTCTGTGTCTTTATTCCTGTCTTACTCCTAAGTTCTTCATGACATTTTCTTTTCTTAGATTCCATATATATATGTTAGCATACAGTATTTGTCTTTCTCCTTCTGACTTACTTCACTCTGTATGACAGACTCTAGGTCCATCCACCTGATTACAAATAGCTCAATTTCATTTCCTTTTATGGCTGAGTAATATTCCATTGTATATATGTGCCACATCTTCTTTATCCATTCATCCAATGATGGACACTTAGGCTGTTTCCATCTCCTGGCTTATTGTAAATAGAGCTGCAATGAACATTTTGGTACATGACTCTTTTTGAATTATGGTTTTCAAAGGGTATATGCCCTGTAGTGGGATTGCTGGGTCATATGGTAGTTCTATTTGTAGTTTTTTAAGGAACCTCCATACTGTTCTCCATAGTGGCTGTACCAATTCACATTCCCACCAGCAGTGCAAGAATGTTCCCTTTTCTCCACACCCTCTCCAGCATTTATTGTTTGTAGATTTTTTTTTTTTTTTTTTTTTGCGGTATGTGGGCCTCTCACTGTTGTGGCCTCTCTCGTTGTGGAGCACAAGCTCTGGACGTGCAGGCTTAGTGGCCATGGCTCACGGGCCCAGCCGCTCCGTGGCATGTGGGATCTTCCCAGACTGGGGCACGAACCCACATCCCCCGCACTGGCAGGTGGACTCTCAACCACTGCACCACAAGGGAAGCCCTATTTTTTCTAGATTTTTTGATGATGGCCATTCTGACTGGTGTGAGATGATATCTCATTGTAGTTTTGATTTGCATTTCTCTAATGATTAATTTTGTTGAACATTCTTTCATGTGTTTGTTGGCAGTCTGTATCTCTTCTTTGGAGAAATGTCTATTTAGGTCTTCTGCCCATTTTTGGATTGGGTTGTTTGTTTTTTTGTTATTGAGCTGCATGAGCTGCTTGTAAATTTTGGAGATTAATCCTTTGTCAGTTGCTTCATTTGCAAATATTTTCTCCCATTCTGAGGGTTGTCTTTTGCTCTTGTTTATGGTTTCCTTTGCTGTGCAAAAGCTTTTAAGTTTCATTAGGTCCTATTTGTTTATTTTTGTTTTTATTTCCATTACTCTAGGAGGTGGGTCAAGAAAGATCTTGCTGCGATTTATGTCAAAGAGTGTTCTTCCTATGTTTTTCCCTAAGCGTTTTATAGTGTCCGGTCTTACATTTAGGTCTCGAATCCATTTTGAGTTTATTTTTGTGTATGGTGTTAGGGAGTGTTCTAATTTCATTCTTTTACATTAGCTGTCCATTTTTTCCCAGCACCACTTATTGAAGAGACTGTCTTTTCTCTATTGTATATCCTTGCCTCCTTTGTCATAGATTAGTTGACCATATGTGCGTGGGTTTATCTCTGGGCTTTCTATCTTGTTCCATTGATCTATGTTTCTGTTTTTGTGTCAGCACCATATTGTCTTGATTACTGTAGCTTTGTAGTATAGTCTGAAGTCAGGGAGTCTGATTCCTCCAGCTCCGTTTTTTCCCCACAAGAATGCTTTGACTATTCGGGGTCTTTTGTGTCTCCATACAAATTTTAAGATTTTTGTTCTAGTTCTGTAAATATGCCATTGGTAATTTGATAGGGATTGCATTGAATCTGTAGATTGCTTTGGGTAGTATAGTCATTTTCATGACATTGATTCTTCCAATCCAAGAACATGGTATACCTCTCCATCTGTTGGTATCATCTTTAATTTCTTTCATCAGTGCCTTATAGTTTTCTGCATACAGGGCTTTTATCTCCCTAGGTAGGTTTATTCCTAGGTATTTTATTCTTTTTGTTGCAGTGGTAAGTGGGAGTGTTTCCTTAATTTCTCTTTCAGATTTTTCATCATTAGTGTATAGGAATGCAAGAGATTTCTGTGCATTAATTTTGTATCCTGCAACTTTACCAAATTCATTGATTAGCTCTAGTAGTTTTCTGGTGGCATTTTTAGGATTCTCTATATATAGTATCATGTCATCTGCAAACAGTGACAGTTTTACTTCTTCTTTTCCAATTTGTATTCCTTTTATTTCTTTTTCTTCTCTGATTGCCATGGCTAGGACTTCCAAAACTATGTTGAATAATAGTGGTGAGCGTGGACATCCTTGTCTTGTTCCTGATCTTAGAGGAAATGCTTTCAGTTTTTCACCATTGAGAATGATGTTTGCTGTGGGTTTCTCATATATGGCCTTTATTATGTTGAGGTAGGTTCCCTTTCTGCCCACTTTCTGGAGAGTTTTTGTCATAAATGGGTGTTGAATTTTGTCAAAAGCTTTTTCTGCATCTATTGAGATGATCATATGGTTTTTATTCTTCAATTTGTTAATATGGTATATCACATTGATTGATTTGCATATATTGAAGAATCCTTGCATCCCAGGGATAAATCCCACTTGATCATGGTGTATGATCCTTTTAATGTGTTGTTGGATTCTGTTTGCTAGTATTTTGTTGAGGATTTTTGCATTTATATTCATCACTGATATTGGTCTGTAATTTTCTTTTTTTGTAATATCTTTGTCTGGTTTTGGTATCAGGGTGATGGTGGCCTCATAGAATGAGTTTGGGAGTGTTCCTTCCTCTGCAATTTTTTGGAACAGTTTGAGAAGGTTGGGTTTTAGCTCTTCTCTAAATGTTTGATAAAATTCACCTGTGAAGCCATCTGGTCCTGGGCTTTTGTTTGTTGGAAGATTTTTAATCACAGTTTCAATTTCAGTGCTTGTGATTGGTCTGTCCATATTTTCTATTTCTTCCTGGTTCCGTCTTGGAAGGTTATACCTTTCTAAGAAGCTGTCCATTTCTTTCAGGTTGTCCATTTTATTGGCATAGAGTTGCTTGTAGTAGTCTCTTAGGATGCTTTGTATTTCTGTGGTGTCTCTTGTAACTTCTCCTTTTTTGATCTAATTTTATTGATTTGAATCCTCTCCCTCTTTTTCTTGATGAATCTGGCTAACGGTTTATCAATTTTGTTTATCTTCTCAAAGAACCAGCTTTTTGTTTTATTGATCTTTGCTATTGTTTTCTTTGTTTCTATTTCATTTATTTCTTCTCTGGTCTTTATGATTTCTTTCCTTCTGCTAACTTTGGGTTTTGTTTGTTCTTCTTTCTCTAGTTCCTTTAGGTGTAAGGTTAGATTGTTTATTTGAGATTTTTCTTGTTTCTTGAGGTAGGCTTGTATAGCTATAAACTTCCCTCTTAGAATTGCTTTTGCTTCAGCCCATAGGTTTTGGATCGTCGTATTTTCATTGTCATTTGTCTGTAGGTATTTTTTGATTTCCTCTTTGATTTCTTCAGTGATCTCTTGGTTATTTAGTAACATATTGTTTAGCCTCCATGTGTTTGTGTTTTTTACGTTTTTTTCCCCTGTAATTCATTTCTAATCTCATAGCGTTGTGGTCAGAAAAGATGCTTGGTATGATTTCAATTTTCTTAAATTTATTGAGTCTTGCTTTGTCACCTAAGATGTGATCTATCCTGGAGAATGTTCCATACGTACTTGAGAAGAAAGTGTAATCTGCTGTTTTTGGATGGAATGTCCTATAAATATCAATTAAATCTATCTGGTCTATTGTGTTATTTAAAGCTTATGTTTCCTTATTTATTTTCATTTTGGATGATCTGTCCATTGGTGTAAGTGAGGTGTTAAAAGTCCCCCACTCTTATTGTGTTACTGTCGATTTCCTCTTTTATAGCTGTTAGCAGTTGCCTTATGTATTGAGTGCTCCTATGTTGGGTGCATATATATTTATAATTGTTATATCTTCTTCTTGGATTGATCCCTTGATCATTATGTAGTGTCCTTCCTTGTCTCTTGTAACATTCTTTATTTTAAAGTCTATTTAATCTGACATGAGTATTGCTACTGCAGCTTTCTTTTGATTTCCATTTGCATGGAATATTTTTTTCCATCCCCTCACTTTCAGTCTGAATGTGTCCCTAGGTCTGAAGTGGGTCTCTTGTAGACAGCATATATATGGGTCTTGTTTTTGTATCCATTCAGCAAGCCTGTGTCTTTTGGTTGGAGCATTTAATCCATTCACGTTTAAGGTGATTATTGATATGTATGTTCCTCTGACCATTTTCTTAATTGTTTTGGGTTTGTTTTTGTAGGTCCTTTTCTTCTCTTGTGTTTCCCACTTAGAGAAGTTCCTTTAGTATTTGTTGTAAAGCTGGTTTGGTGGTGCTGAATTCTCTTAGCTTTTGCTTGTCTGTAAAGCTTTTGACTTCTCAATTGAATCTGGATGAGATCCTTGCTGGGTAGCATAATCTTGGTTGTAGGTTCTTCCCTTTCATCACTTTAAATGTGTCATGCCACTCCCTTCTGTCTTGTAGAGTGTCTGCTGAGAAATCAGCTGTTAGCCTTATGGGAGCTCCCTTGTATGTTATTTGTCATTTTTCCCTTGCTGCTTTCAATAATTTTTCTTTAATTTTTGCCAATTTGATTACTATGTGTCTCAGTGTGTTTCTCCTTGGGTTTATCCTATATGGGACTCGCTGCACTTCCTGGACTTGGGTGGCTATTTCCTTTCCCATGTTAGGGAAGTTTTCAACTATAATCTCTTCAAATATTTTCTCTGGTCCCTTCTCTCTCTCTTCTCCTTCTGGGACCCCTATAATGTGAACGTTGTTGCATTTAATGTTGTCCCAGAGGTCTCTTAGACTGTCTTCATTTCTTTTCATTCTTTTTTCTTTAGTCTGTTGCACAGCAGTGAATTCCAGCATTCTGTCTTCCAGGTCACTTATCCGTTCTTCTGCCACAGTTATTCTGCTATTGATTCCTTCTAGTGTAATTTTCATTTCAGTTATTGCATTGTTCATCTCTGTTTGTTTTTTCTTTATTTCTTCTAGGTCTTTGTTAAAGATTTCTTGCATTTTCTCGATCTTTGCCTCCATTCTTTTTCTGAGGTCCTGGATCATCTTCACTATCATTATTCTGAATTCTTTTTCTGGAAGGTTGCCTATCTCCACTTCATTTAATTGTTTTTCTGGGGTTTTATCTGTTCCTTCATCTGGTACACAGACCTTGCCTTTTCATCTTTTCTATGTTTCTGTGAATGTGGTTTTTGTTGCTCAGGCTGCAGGATTGTGGTTCTTCTTGCTTTTGCTCAAGAGGACCTCTTTTAAAAATGTAAACTAATGAATTTGACAGAAATTACGCATTAGAAGGTGGTAGGATGTGAGCAGTGCAGCATGTTTTGTCAAAATATCAAATGATGTAATTTGGCAGGATAAACCATTTTACCATAGATGGAAGGAAGCACCAGACCATTCCTGGTTGGCAAAGAGTGAGATTTTCAAAATATACTGCAACTATGAAAGCAATAATAGGAGTTTCTGTGGCTGCTGTAGTTGCCTGAGTAGCAAACTACGATTGCACTACTCTTTCTACTCCATCCATCCAACCATCCATTCACCTACCCACCCACTTACCCATTCACCCACCCATCCATCTACCCATTCACTCATCCACCCATCCACCCACTCATCCATCCACACATTCATGCATCCATCCAGCCACCCATCCACCTACTCATCCATCCATCCATCCAACAAAAAAAGCACCAACTAAGTATCAAGCATTGTGGAAGGTGCTGGGGACAGATGAGTGAGACAATATTTGGCTGTAAGGAGTCTGTTGTCTACTGGGGACGACAGACAGGAAGAGTTAATATACAGTGCAGTACTAGCTTATGAGCTCTGAAGATAGAAATTTGGAAGCCTGCTGGGGTCGGAGGAGTTAGGGAAGGATATCTGAGCTCCCCAGATGGCCCCAGATTCACATTCCAGGTGGTCTTGGAGGGCGTGCCCTGTTGGGGAATGTAGACATTTGATAAAGAGGGCTAGTGGGGTGGAATATTGGCCCATCCTTATAAGGCCCAGCACGAAGTTTGGAAATGATGCTGCACAACAATGATTATTAACCTGGGCTCCAAGGACAGGGGCCCAGGGCACTTGGGTTTGAGAGGCAGGGCTCCTAAGCTCCACCCCTGCTGCAACTGGGCAACTCATCTTTTGACTAATTTAAATAATGAGCTTCTGCTTGAGAGGTCTGTCAGAGAAAAGTTTCTGCAGCTTAGTTTGGAAACCATCAGAGTAGATGAGGGGGCTCCAACTATGGCTGTGGCTGGGGAGTTGCTTTAGACAATCACTCCAGGGTAATGTGGAGGGTGGCTCCAGTGGAGTCAGCTAGAAGCAGGGACGGGGGCTCTTCTCTTGGGTACCTGAAGGGATGGAGACCTGCCCATGGGTTTCTGCTGGCCCTGGTGAGTGCTAAGTGGGACAGATGTGTAAGGGGCCAGGGGGTGCAGAAGATGGGTTAGTAACTCTACCAGGTGCAGCAGCGAGACTGGCAGGGAGGTCACACTAGGAAAAGTGGGATGAAATAGTGACGGTGTCCTGAGGGTTTTATTTCACATCCAGCAGGCTCTGGGAAATGATATAACCCAGGTATATTTTTACGCAACGTCTTCTGTTCATGTTATAGTGTGAGGCGATCAATATGCCATTTGGAAACTCTGCTGGACCCAGGGTCTTCTTTCATGCCTCCCTAGAGGGGGCTGGGGGCCAAGGCTCTCTGGAGTCAGAGCTGAGGTGCTGGAGTTGGGCAAAGCCAACCCCATGCAAAATGGAACACTGAGAACATGGAAAACTCTCTTAGGAACATTTCTTCAGTTCAACATTGGACTTTGGTATTGTTAAACTTCTCTAGTTGAGACACTTAGAGCTGTGACAAGCAGCTGTGAACTGCTCTGTGAGTCCTGAGGTCCCCTTCCTCTTTTAAAGTTTCATGAGGTGCAAACAGCAGATGGGTATAGAATGGGTCCTGCCTGGGTGGGCAGGTGTGGGAAGGAACAGGGCCGTCTCAATGCAGGGATCTGGCCATAGGCAGAGCGTGTGGACAGGTGGGTGGGGGAGGGGAGGGGGGAGAGAGACAGAGACAGAGAGACAGAGAGAGAGAGAGAGGGAAAGGATTATTACAAACCCATGGCACCGTTCTTGATTTATATGGGGGGAGGTCTGACCTCCTGGTGGTCCTGTGAAAGGATATGGCACTTCCGAAATGATTCATGTTCCCACATATGCAGAAAAGGCTAACTTCTTTGGACACACACACACACAAAGAAGAAACCAAGGACATATCAAATTTTTCTTTTATTGTTCCGGTCAAAAAAAAGAGGAACACCTCAATATGTAAACAGTTTCCCTAACACAGCGAGTTCTTAAAGATATATTTTTTTATTCTAAAAAAATTTGGCATTGTAGTGATTTCTCAATACATAGTTTGTGCTTTCGCATTTTGCATGCTTTCGCCTCATTGTCCGTGCACAGATGTACTTGGAGTTGCGTTACAAAAGGACTGAAAAGTGGGTCAGGAGCCAAACCAGCACTTGAGCCCTACCTGGCTTTCCTTTCCAAAAAGCATGGCGGGAAGGTTGACAATACTGACTTCAGAAGCCAGTCTAATCACTTATCACGAGGAAAAGTCAGAAGCCTTGGTAGGATTTTTTGAAAGATGCATTTTCATATTTTTTTCTGTTTATCATTAAAGGATCGTTGGTTTTGCTCAAGTAAAACTTCATTTTTGCATTGTATTGTTTAATATCTATAAATCTCTCTTATAATAACCCTTGTTTTACGATTTTTCTGGACTTGTAATTTACTACTAAATGGTATTGAAATTCCACCAATGATTTACTCTGTTTCCACAGACTCACTGAATCATATCAAAGTGCTTGACAGTTTTGTCAAGGACATTTTGCCTTTTTCTAGTGAAAGTTATTCTGTTAAAAAAATTCAATCCTAAAGCCTTAAGAGCCTTTTAAGCACAATGGTGGGTTTATTAATAAATGCTGCTGTACTATTCTTTCTGTGGTCTGTGTTCCTTAGCCTGGAATCCCATCTTCTACAATTTAGCACCAGTTTTCAAAATGCATATTTCTTCAAATCTACAATAAGCCATCCCAACCCATCTAGGCTGGCCTAGGTACCATCTCCCAATCTTGCTTTGTTTATGCCTATCTTTGGACCCTCTCTCATGCTGGCTCCTCAAACTGAAAGGAAGGCCCTCTCTCCTGGATCTCTATCTTCCAAATCCCATTTAGTCTCAAGGAATGTCAGGACAAATATCCCTTCCTTTCCCAGGAAACCACTCCTTATGGCTTTCTTTAAATTTCAGAACACTTGTTGTGCCCTCTCTATTAGGTTGTCTTCTTCCTAAAACTAGAGTATGTTAATTTCCCTCTTAGGCCTCAGTACCTTCATTTGTAAAATGGGAGTCAGAATTTGCTCACCAGGCTTTTGTGTGGCTTGATGCACTCAGCACGTGTTGTCATGTGGTGAGAGCTGGTAGCCATGAGGTTGTAGACTTGTTGAGGGCAGAGGAAGAAGTCAACATTTCTTAGTCTTCAGAGTAACTTGCCTAGGGCACCACCCACTGTACTGCAACTTTTCATGGGCCAATACTCAGTCAAGGTCATGTAGATATAGAATAATAAAATATGGAGCATCAGCCAGCTTTCAGAATATTTTGAGTAGAGTTCTTTCTTTTTCTAGTTTTAGTCGGTGGTTTAGATCCCTGAGAATGGACAAGTGCATGGCTGCTCCCAGCATTGGTGAACTTCGTGCACCTTGAAAATGAAATATTTTATTTCTCTGTAGGAGAAATTTATCAAAAACTCAAGTTCTTAAAAGAATTTCTGGGAACAACACTGAAGATCAAATATGTCTGTGCCTTGTCTCTTTTTAGAAGACCTGCATTCTCTAGGAATGGATACTGGACCTGGAACACCAACATGCACCCCAGTGACACCCCAGCTTGATGACCTGGTCCTGGGAGCGACCGTTCTTTGTTTTGCTTAAATAGTTCCTGACAGCTCTGTGTGATGGTAGGAATGAGGACTTCTAGGTCAAGAGAAACATGGATGTCTAAAAACATGCAATGCTCAAACCAGATTAAGAATTACCCTCAATTTCACAGATTCAGATTAAAAAGACTATTGAAGTTTACGCACTGCTCAGGACTTTTGAACTAGTGAACTTTCCAGAATAGTTTTCTTTCTATCTTAGGAAATGGCTCACAGAACAACCTCATATTTTATAGGGCCATAGTCAATATTTGGGGCCTTAGTATTGTGCTATTTTATTGGGAAAGACAAACATAAAGAATTATCTTTCAATTAGTAGTGGAAGAGAGTGATATGGTTGAAATAAAGCAGTTGAAAATGTTATTATGGTGTAAGCTTTTTGCCTCCTTAATTACGTTCTGCTTGGTTTAGTATTAATTCTTTTTTTTTTTGGCTGGCCTGGGATCCCAGGTACATGCTTCAGGAAAGGTAGAGTTGGATTCAGGTTAAAAATAAGTTGCCAATAACCTGCTGGAGCTGACTGAGCTGTTCATGGATGAACCTAAGATGTAGGCATGCACTTATTTTCTATCAAAGATGCTAAGTTTCCTTGGGGCTTTTTCTACTGTAGAGGAGAGTATAGTGCTTCTCTGGTAATACCTCATTTTTCTAGAAGGTACCTAACTCACACTCACAACTTGTTTATTTGCTACAGGTTTAGTTGTGGTAAAAGAGAGGAGAGAAGGATGTGGTTGGCAAGGGGATGCTGGAGACAAGCATATGGGTGGTGATGAAATTTCACTGCTGCCAGCAAAGGAATCAGTGAAACTCTTAAAAGCAGCTAAGACTTCAAGCTAAACCATCTTGGGCTATTTAGTGTAAGAAAGGATGGTATAGACCAGATCTGATGGTGATGTAGACTGGAACAGATACTGAGTCATAGAGGCAGAGACTGTGGGATTCAAATACTTGCTGAAAAAGATGAAACTAACAGCAGACACATTTTTTTCCCTCAAGCTTACATGAAACATTCACCAAGATAAACCACATTCTGGGCCGTAAAACACACCTTAACAAACTTAAAAGAATAGAAATTATGCCATGTCTGTTTTAGACCACAGTGGAATTAAACTAGAAATCAATAACAGAAAGATAGATGAAATATCTCAAAGTACTTGGAGATTCAACAGCACACATCTAAATAACACATAGGTTAAAGCAGAAATCTTAAGAGAATTAAAAAAATATTTTGAACTCAATGAAAATGGAAATACAACTTATCATAATTTGTGGGATGCAGTGAAAGCAGTGCTTAGAGGGATTTAGAAGGAAGAAATAAAATTGTCTTTGTTTGCAGATGACATAATTGTCTAAATTGTCTATGTAGAAAATCTGAAAGAATAAAGCAAAAACTTCTGGAACTAATAAGCCCTTATAGCAAGGTTGCAGGATACAGGGTTAATATACCAAAAGTCAATCACTTTCTTTCCTATATACCAGCAATGAACAAGTGGAATTTGAAATAAAAAACACACCACTATTTACATTAGCACTCCCCAATATGAAATACTTAGGCTTAAATCTAACAAAATATGTATGTGGAAAGCTACAAAACTCTGATGAGAGATATCAAAGATGAACTAAATAAATGGAGAGATAGTCCATGTTCATGGATTGGAAGAGTCAATATTGCCAAGATGTCAGTTCTCCCTAAATTGAACTACAGACTCAATGCAATTCCAGTCAAAATCCCAGCAGGTTATTTTGTGGATATTGACAGACTGATTCTAAAGTTTATATGGAGAAACAGAAGACCCAGAATAGCCAACTCAATATTGAAGGAGAAAAACAAAGTTGGAGGACTGACACTACCTAATCTCAAGGCTTATTATAAAGCTACAGTAATTAAGATGGTGAGGTATTGGTGAAAGAACAGACAAACAGATCAATGGAACAGAACAGAGAGCCCAGAAATAGACCCACATAAATAGTCAACTGAACTTTGACAAAGGAGCAAAGGCAATACAATGGAGCAAAGATAGTTATTTCAACAAATGGTGCTGGAAAAAATGGTACATTCATATTAAAAAAAAAAGAATCTAGGGGACTTCCCTGGTGGTCCAGTGGTTGAGACTCTGTGCTTCCAATGCAGGGCATGAGGGTTCGATCCCTGGTCAGAGAACTAAGATCCCAAATGTGGCGTGGCAAAAAAAAAAAAGGAATCTAGATGCAGACTTTACACCTTTCACAAAAGTTAACTCAAAATGAATCATAGATTTATATGTAAAACGCAAAACTAGAAAACCCCTAGAAGAGAACATATGAGAAAACCTAGATGACCCTGAATATGGCAATGACTTTTAAAATACAACACCAAAGGCATATTTCATGAAGGAAAGAATTGATAAGCTGGTCTTCATTAAAATTAAAAATTTCTGCTCTGCAAAAGACACTGTCAACAGAATGAGAAGACAAATCACAGACTGGGAGAAAATATTTGCAAAAGAAAATATTTGCAAAATATTTGCAAAAAAAAAAAGAAACTATTTGCAAAAAGATGGACCTTTATCATCTGATAAAGGACTGTTATCATCCAAAATATGTGAAGAACGCTTAAAACTCAACAATAAGAAAGTAACCTGATTAAAAAATGGGCAAAGAGATTAGACCCATGCACCTATGGTCAACTAATCTGTGACAAAGGAGAAAAATGACAGTCTCTTCAGTAAGTGGTGCTGGGAATGAAATTAGAGGTCTCTCTAACACCATACACAAAAATAAACTCAAAATGGATTAAAAACCTAAATAAGGCTGGATACTATAAAACTCTTGGAGGAAAACATAGGCAGAACACTTTCTGACATAAATTAGAATAATGAAAATAAAAATAAATAAATGGGACATAATTAAACTTAAAAGCTTTTGCACAGCAAAGGAAACCATCAACAAAACAAAAAGACAACCCACAGAATGGGAGAAAATATTTGCAAACAAAGTGACCACAAGGGGTTAATCTCCAAAGTATACAAACAGCTCATGCAGCTCAATAACAACAACAACAAAAAACCAAACAATCCAATCAAAAAATGGGCGGAAGACCTAAATAGACATTTCTCCAAAGAAGACATACAGATGGCCAAAAAGCACATGAAAAGATGCTCAACACCACTAATTATTAGAGAAATGCAAATCAAAACTACAATGGGGTATCACCTCACACTGGTCAGAATGGGCATCGTTAAAACAATCTACAAATGGACTTCCCTGGTGGTGCAGTGGTTAAGAATCTGCCTGCCCATGCAGGGGACACAGGTTTGAGCCCTGGTCTGGGAGGATCCCGCATGCAGAGGAGCAACCAAGCTTGTGTGCCACAACTGCTGAGCCTGTGTTCTAGAACCCGAGAGCCACAACTACTGAGCCTGTGTGCTGCAACTGCTGGGGCCCACGTGCCTGGAACCCGTGCTCGGCGGCAGGGGGAGGCCACCGCAGTGAGAAGCCTGTGCACCACAAGGAAGAGTAGCTCCCACTCACCTCCACTAGAGAAAGCCTGTGCACAACAATGGAGACCCAACTCAGCCAAAAATAAATAATAAATAAATAAATAAATAAATTTATTTTTTAAAATTTACAAATGATAAATGCTGGAGAGGGCGTGGAGGAAAGGGAACCCTTCTACATTGTTGGTGGGAATGTAAATTGGTACAGACACTATGGAGAACAGTGTGGAGGTTCCTTAGAAAACTAAAAGTAGAGCTGCCATAGGTTCCAGCAATCCCACTCCTGGGCATATACCCTGAGAAAACCAAAATTCGAAAAGATACATGCACCCCAATGTTCATTGCAGCACTGTTTACAATAGCTAGGACACTGAAGCAACCTAAATGTCCATTGACAGAGGAATGGATAATGAAGATGTGGTACATATATACAATGGCATATTACTCAGGCATAAAAAAGAATGAAATAATGCCATTTGCAGCAACACGGATGGACCTAGAGATTTTCATACTGAGTGAAGTAAGTCAGACAAAGACAAATATATGATATTGCTTATATGTGTAATCTAAAAAAATGGTACAAATGAGCTTATTTACAAAACAGAAATAGAATCACAGATGTAGAAAACAATCTTATGGTTACCAAGGGGGAAAGTGGGGGGAGGGATAAATTGGGAGATTGGGATTGACACATACACACTATTATATATAAAATAGATAACTGATAAGGACCTACTGCATAGCACAGGGAACTTTACTCAATACTCTATAATGACCTATATAGGAAAAGAATCTAAAAAAGAGTAGATATATGTATATGTATAACTGATTCACTTTGCTGTACAGCAGAAACTAACACAATATTGTAAAACAACTATGCCCCAACAAAAATTTAAAAACAGTGGGCAAAGACCTGAACAGACACCTCATCAAGGAAGAAGTACAGTGGCAAATAAGCATATGAAAAGATGCTCCAAATCTTATATCATCAGGGAAATGCAAATGAAAACAATGAGATATCAGTGCACCCCATTAGTTTTTTTTTGTTTTTTTATTTGCGGTACGCGGGTCTCTCACTGTTGTGGCCTCTCCCATTGCGGAGCACGAGCTCCAGACGCGCAGGCTCAGTGGCCATGGCTCACGGGTCCAGCTGCTCCGCGGCATGTGGGATCTTCCCAGACCGGGGCACAAACCCGCGTCCCCTGCATCGGCAGGCAGACTCTCAACCACTGCGCCACCAGGGAAGCCCAGTGAACTCCTATTAGAATGGCCAAAATCTAAAACACTGACAATTCCAGATGCTGGCATGGATGTGGAGCAACAAGAATTGTCACTCACGGTTGGTGGCAATGCAAAACGGTGCAGCCACTTTTGAAGGCAGTTTGGCAGTTTCTTATGAAACTAAACATAGTTTCATCATATGATCCAGCCTTCATGTTCCTTGGTATTTACCCAAATGGAAAAAAAAAAAACCTTGATGTCTACATAAAAAACCTGCACACAAATATCTACAGCAGCTTTATTCATCGTTGTCAAAACTTGGAAGCAACCAAGATGTCCTTTGGTACATGAATGGATAAATAAACTATGGTACATCCAGACAATGGAATAGTATTCAGCACTAAAAATAAATGAGCTACCGAGCCACGAAAAGATGTGGAGGAACTTAACATGTGTATTACTAAAGGAAAGAAGTTAATCTGAAAAGGTTATATACTGTATGATTCCAACGATATGACATTGTGGAAAAGGCAAAACTATGGAGACAGCAAAAAGACTAGTGGTTGCTAAGGTTTAGGGGGAGGCAGAGCACAGAAGATGTTTAGGCAGTGAAATTATTCTGTATGATTCTACAATAGTGGATACATGTCGTTATACATCACACATTTGTCAAAACTCATAGAATGTACAACACCACGAGTGAACCTTAATGTGAACTATGGACTTTAGGTGATAACGGCAATCAAGATAGGTTCATCAATTGTAACAAATGTAGCCACTCTGATGGGGGATGTTGATAACGTGGGAGGTTGTACATGTTCAGGGACAGGGGGTATATGGGAAGTCTCTATATTTTTCGCTCAGTTTTGCTGTGGACCTAAAACTGCTCTAAGAAAATAAGGTATATTAATTTTTAAAAAGATGAGAAAACTGTTTCAAAGCAGTTCATTTATTTATCCAAGATCACATGGCCCATCTGGGGATGGAACCAGGACCAGAATCCCAGTCTCCTCAGACTGAATCCAGGTTTCCTACATACCCGTGAAAAAAAAGGCTACTTTATGTATGACCCGTTGCCTGTGGCTTCAGGGAAGCATATGGTACATTTCAGAAAGAATATCACAGTGATGGTGAGGAGGGTCCGGGAGGAAGTGATTATTATTGTTATGGCTTTGGCTTTCTGGAAATTCACTTATGTGGACCAGCTCATAACGGATTGGGAAGGATAAGTGTGTGTGTGTGTGTGTGTGTATGTGTGTGTGTGTGCGTGCGTGTGCGTGTGCACGTGCATGTATATAAGTGCATGTATATTTGTGTATATGTGTGTATGCATTTGTCAGTTGATGTGTTAGTTACAAAAGACTGGAAACTCCCACTGCATTGTGTACGTTTAGCGGAGTCTTTTAGAAAAGGAAAACAAGCATATGAAGATACAAATAGAGAGGAACCACAGGAGAAGAGCCCACACGTCTTGATGCCTGTTGTAATAGAATTAAAAAATAAGATGGAAGTCAAGCTGCTCAGGTTATGGAAAGTTCTCACTTATTCCCTAACACCCATCTGAACACGGCCAGCTGACCCAATGAAATGCAAACTCTGGGATCTGATCTGGCCTGACTTGTACAGTTTGGGCATGACTTAGAGATTTGAATGTTAAGATCGTCTCTCTGAAAGCAGGCCATCATCTTGAGTACCACAATGTCCAAAGTTTCCGTGAGGTCAGTGTCCAGCAGGATTGCCGCTGAGACATTCCTGGTTAGCAGAGTTTATTCCAGCCTGATTTATGGGGCCAGACTGAATTGAACTCTAAGAGCTTCAGTGCTAAATTCCACTTCACCTTTCATACCAATGTCAAGGAGTTTTTTTCTCAGTTTCAAAGCCAGATGGAAAATGGCAAGTTCAAGGAGAAATAGTACTGGGGGGACTTTGCATCCTGGCGGCAAAAATGAATATCTCTGATTTGAAATTAGGGCTTCTAAAGGAATTTGTAAGTAAATTTTAAAAATCGCCTTTGTTTGTACTTGAGCTTATTATTGAAACACTATTTATTGTGGACGAATTTTAATCTTTTAAGCAGAGATTAATAAGATGGCAGCTCTTTGGATATCTATTACATCAGATGATGTGAATTTAGTTTTGGAACCTTTTTTTTCTTTTAAAGGCAAATGTGATTTGGGTGTGAGAGTGTGTGTATGGGGATGATGGCTTCAAGAATACCTTTTTTTTTTTTTTTTTTTTTTTTTTTGCGGTACGTGGGCCTCTCACTGATGTGGCCTCTCCCGTTGCGGAGCACAGGCTCCGGACGCGCAGGCTCAGCGGCCATGGCTCACGGGCCCAGCCGCTCCACGACATGCGGGATCCTCCCGGACAGGGGCACAAACCCGTGTCCCCTGCATCGGCAGGCGGACTCTCAACCACTGCGCCACCAGGGAAGCCCTTAAAGAATAGCTTTTTAAGGAGGAGTTTGGCCACCTAAGTGCATGCCATCCTAGGAGGAATGGGTAGGAATATCTCACACCTGGCATGCTGAATGAATACCTATTTGCCTGAGCACTGTCCCATGTGTCCTTGGTTTCCCCCAAGGCTATCTACAGGTGGAGCAGTCCTGGGGGGCCTCAGCCCCCTGGGGCCTCTGCCAATTCTCATCAAAGACTCCATGGAGTGGTCAGTACCAATAGGCTATGGTTGCCATGGCAGCAGCCATGAATGTCCTGGGTAACCAGGCACCACATAGGTGCTGGGTTTTTCCCCAGAGCACAGTCTGTGCAGATGGTGAGGGAGGAAAGACCACTTTGCACAGGCAGATTTTGGGGTCATTGTTTCAGAATCCTGTACACGCTTGATAGTTCACTGTTGTCCCTGCGTGGCTCTCACTTTAGATGCAGAATCATTGGGTGGAATAAAGATATTCAGGACTATCTTTGGTAAGCTGGCTAACCTAGTCACAAGGACAAGAAGGTTTCCCTGGAAAAATACAGCTGTCTCTTCCGCACAAGACTTCATTGATGTTCTGTTCAGTTATGGGCTGATGTCAAAATGCCCGACCATCACTCGTGGGCTCTCAATAGCTCATGTTTATGCAGCAGGAACAAAATATTGTACGTTTTGGTCTCGGGTAGTCAGACCATGAACATAGTATATGCTCAATTAAAACTGGTGATGGACAATGAAGTGGTAAGAAATAGGACTAGCCCCAATAATAGGTTCTCTGCTACTGCTCAAGAATGGAATGAACATTCAGAGGAAGAGGCCAGGAAAGATGACTGTTAGTGGTTAGCTGAGTGAGGAAATTCAGAAAGAGGAGCAGGGTAGAAGGCTGGATGACCACCTGAGATGACGTGAAAGCTGGGTGGGCACCTGGGAACAGCACAAGTTGTGCCTCCAAGAGTTGCAATCCAGAGGCATTCCTTGCAAATAAAAAGAAAAATCCAAAACATTGCTGCCACATTTGGTGGCTGTGCTAGAGGAAAGAGAAGGGATGTAAAGTTTCTTGACTGGGGCAGCATTTGTTTGGTTGTGGGGTAGATTTGTGGTGACAGATCAAGATCTCTCACTTAACAAGAGGAGACAAGGTCAGACCATCTAGGGAGATGGCTGAAAAGTGAGAATTTTTAGAGGCTGAAGAAAGATATGTAAAGGAAAACAAAGCAGTGAGGTAATCACCATGGGAAATGAGAACTCTTTTGGACTTCCTTACACTTACTTCATTTATACATTAGTATTGTTTGATTTTGACTTACATATGGGAGGGGCATCCCTGTGCATAGGGGACTCAAAAGGTCTTACTTCAGTTCTTCTAGGGAGAGTCATCATCCCTAACCCACGTGGGTGCTCTGTGGGGTCAAGTGTGCTGGCCAAGAGAAGCTCAAAAGATACAGGCTTCCCAGCAGACACTTCTGGGGGGTCATTGTCTAAATGGGCAGAAACCAGGGCTGGAGGGAGAGGCTCACCCAGAGAGGTGGTGGGTATGAACAAGGCTTCTGGACTACCCAAGGCTGAGCCAATGGACAAGGGAGGGAATGGCTCATGCCCACCGCACCCCCCCCCCCAAGTCAGCCATGCTGAGAGATGATGCCAGAATGGCACCTGCTGTGCCTGGATCTTAGAAGTGTTCGTCTCCTTCTCTAAGAAGGCTGGCGAAAGACCAAGAGGTTCCAGTCATGCACAGCTGTCGACAACCCAGCTCTGTGCACTACAGCTGATCCAGTTCCGCTACTTGTGCTTAGTGGTGATAGACCCAATATTGAAATATTCCATAAGGCATTCAGCTTGGACTGGGGCTTTAGTAGGCAAGGAGATCCGATCCTGGACTCCAGGGACGTTTGCTCCTTTGGATGGATATTTTGTGGTTTCCATTAGAATTTTAGAAATGATGATGAATTACATGTTTATTTCACTAGTGCCTGTTGGTAGCAGATATTTACATTGCCTGAGAGAAACAGCCCTTCCTATTCTTATAAAGATTGGCTGGTTGATATCACAGTATTCATGATCCCTGTTAATACAACGGGTATGTAGCCTTAATCTTGAAATGGTCAATTATGCTTTGTTAGTAGGAAGATTTAGTTCTCTGAAATCAAGCTCTGTTGCTTGTGTGGTCACAAATCTCTAGCTGACCACAGGGCACGTTAGGATTGATGTCTAGGGAGGGTAGTGTCTAAAATTAACTTTACAAATACCATTTTCACTGGTGGTAAATCTCAATCACTTAGTCATGCTGACTACTTCAATTAGCTATTCTCTGAGTGCTAAAGTATTTTGTCCTCTTTCCCCTACGACTCTCTTATTTGAATTAGGTGGATGCATGAAGCTTTCTTTCACCAAGGTAATGAGGCCAAGTAACAGTTTGACTCCTTTTAACATTTATTTAAGTTTTATGGTGTTGAACTTTGAGATTTTTTCCCCTCCCACTTAGTTATGCTGTTCCATGCAGTTGCAAGATCGCAAGCTTTTTGCACGATTGCAGATACCATCAACTACTTAGTTTCAGACACAGGACCAAATTCATCTCAATTTCCATCATTTATCTGTCAGCAGTACAACATCACAATGATTTATTACAAAATTTTTTCTTTTCCACCTAACTTCCAGGAAAGCACTCATAAGAGAACTTGATATATTTTTCAATAGAACTAAAGAGATAAAAAACGTAACTTGGCTGACCTATGTCTGGATTTGGAAATGCTTCCTTAGAATACAAGTGAGTTCAGCTTAGTGATACTAAAGAATGTCATTTAGTATTGATTTATCTCAAAACTCCATGGTCTGAATTTCTTTGATCCAATTGGTAACTACAGAGTTACCAATTTTTATCTTGTGCTTCAGATTCAGGAAGCAGCAAACAATGCAATAACCCTTTACTATGCTTCTGTTTCTTCCTGAGCTCTTTCACAGAACCGGTTTGTTTTCTAAGAGAAGCATTTAGTTTTTATTTGCATGTTAAACTTTTAGCTGAGTACCTAGAGGGAGCCAGAACAAGTACAACTAAACAGGAGTGGTGGTTTAAGATTCTTCTTATCACGCTGATCAATTGTGAGCTAGAGGAAACTAGCAAGGGAAGATGGAGAGACAGCTCAGCAGTCTAGTTAGTTCTATTCCAGGAAAAAATTAGAAGGAAGGCATGTAGGGGAGGGGAATTTGTTTGGATGTGTGACAACTACTGCAAGTCTAGTTCATCCCACTCAGCAGAGGCCCAGGCCCCAGCTGTCTACATATTTAAATACCTATGCATGTCAGCGAAGCAATAGCTCAGTCCCTGGAATTCCCATTTTTTAAAATTGTTCATTAATGAGTAGTTGTACCACATCACTTTCTGAGCTGGCCACTGGCTCTTGCCTGACTGTTTACTCTATTTACCACTCTTGGGGGAATGGTTATGAAAAGAAAGGAGCTTTTCTTTGAGACTCAACTCAAAGTCCTGTGAAGCAGTTGTCTCTCTTACAAAAAAATGAGTTATTTTTCCTTGAACAAACCTAAGCACAATACTGGAAAATAGAGTTATACTGGAAAAGAATGTCATCATTCTAATTTGCCCAGGAATATTTTAATAGTACAGTACAATATGTAATAGTACTTAATGGGATTAATAGTAGTTAATAGCACAGTACTGGGGTTGGCAAACTTTTCCTGTAAAGGGTCAGAGAGTAAATAGTCTTCTGGCAATGTGACCTCTGTTTTAATTACTCAACTCTGCTGTGTATTGTGAAAGCAGTCATAGAAACAGATAAACCAATGGGTGTGCCTGTGTTCCAATAAAACTTTATTTATGGACACAGAAATTTGAATTTGATATAATTTTCGCATGTCACCAAGTATCCTTCTCTTGTTTCTTTTTTTTTTCTTTTCCCCAGCCATTTAAAAATGTAAAATCAGTCTTAGCTCGCAAGTGGTGCAAAAACAGGCAGTGGGCCAGATTCTGTGCGCAGATTTGGTTTGCTGACCCTTTTTGTAGTAAAAAGAGCCCATGGTTTTAGCCTCAGCACCTGGATTTGAGACCAGGATCTGTGATTGACTTGCCTTGTAGCCTTGGGGAAGTTACTCAGTTTGCCCAAACCCTAGTTTTCCGTCTATAAAACGTAAATTATAATACTCAAGCTCTGATGGTGGATTAGAATTAAATGAGAAAACTTGTGCAAGTACTCTGAATGCTCCAAGACACCACACAACGTAGGGTGTAATATTGTTTGGTTATTATTGTACATACTGTGCTTTGTCAAAATCAAATAGTAGCCTGACAGAGCTTGGACTGCTAGATGACATTCTACATCAAAAGCTCTCCAAGACGTTGGAAGAGGTATGCTTTACTCAATTTTAAATTAAAGGATAACAGTTTCTTAAATGCGGGGTGGCCATAGAGTCTAGAAACAAGGTATTATTAGTTGATTATATTGTAATGCAATATCAATGAATCATCTATTATGTATATGTTGCCTATGTTTTTTGACTTTATAGCCATCCATTGAAATGAAACCATAGAAGATAATGTTTACCATCTATGTAGGACATTTAATCTTCAACTACCCTTATGACTCTTCTGAATCACATAGAGTATCACCCAAGTCAAGGAAAGAAAGACTGTAAAGTAGTCAGACCCTTGGCAAGCTGTTTTGGAAATGACTATGAATATATATATATACATATATATATATATATATATATATATAATTTTAAATCTTGTATCACTTAGCTAAGCAAATGATTTCACATTATTTTGCTGAGTTAAAGTAGTTTTCTAATGGAATTTTTAGAGTCTCTTTCTCTGTCCACCAGCTCCCATATTTATAAACAGTTTCTGAACATCCCAAAGATACTGGCTTCAATCTAAATAAAAAAGCAAAGGGGAAAAAGTAAGAAACCTGAAATGTAAGAAAATGTAGGAAGGGAAAACATAAGAATGTTGCTTGGAGACTTCAAAACTTAGGCTTTTAAATGAAGTCATAAATAATTTTTAAATTAGAATATAATGAAAAACAGACATTTCAGGGCCCTAGTTTGGTTAAACCAGCAAGAGAAAATTGTGCTTAAGAAATAGATTGACCTTTTTAGAAACAGTAGCTGGATTTCTGTTAGGGAACATAAGATATTGAACTAAATCAATGGAAGTGGAACTGGAGAACTAGGGAAAAGAAAAAGAGAGGGACAGATGGAGGAACAAGTGGGGAAAGAGAGGTTTCCTTCTCCTGGACATAGAGTGTCTATGTATTGGACCAACCAGGCTAAAAGGCCATATTTCAAAGGGATGGAAAAGTAATGACCTGACATTACAGTGATTGCAAAGGTGTTAATCCAAAAGAGTATAGTTTGCCCATGGGACATCCAAGGACACAAACAATTTTATCAGTTACATAAAGCTGACATAAATAAATAGGTGCTCTTCCAGTTGGAAAGCATGTTGAGGTGGGTGGGAATGACAATCTGAGGGTCTTGTCAGCCCTTGGGGAGGTCATGCTCCCAGCTGAGTCTGCCCTTTCCTCCAAACTGGAGTCAATTGTGGCAAACTGTAACCCTTTAGCCCAAAGTTCTTATCTGGCTAATGGATACTGCCATGCTTTTATGGGAAAGGGACTCAAATACACCATCAAACAGACCAAAATATCAAGTTGAGTGTGATCCTCATTCATTATGAGTATTGGTGCATTAAAATAGGCTTATTTATTTCCATAGCTCTGGATTTGCTAACAAAGTGACTGCGTGATTGGAGCCTGGATATGGTGGAAGAGAATGGGTAGAAATTGTAGGGTCATCTTTGCTGAACTGTTAATGAAAAACACCATTCAATACTTGCTACTTAGAAAATTCAGTCTTAATGAGCTTTTTTCAGTTCCAAATTTTAACAGTTGACACAAAATACACTGTTAAACTGTGTTATCAATAATTGTAGAAAAATAGACATGTTTGATAAGGACATTCTAATAAAAGGTTCTTCTGGAGCATCCTCATTTAAAGATTCAGAGGCTCATATTACAAAAATGAGATTTGGTTCATGTTCCATCTCCAACCACATTGACACCAAAGACAGTGAGAAATAGGGAAAGACCTCATACCTGGGTGCCCTGTCACAGATACAGAACCGACGTGTGTGTCTGACCAAAGGGTTGTCAAGGCTCTTCATTCAGTTGTGCTCAAGGGCCCCCAACTGCTCTTCCAACCAGACAACAGGGTGTGTGTTGTCCTTTAAGCCTTAGTAATGGACTTAGAAAAGCCCATTGAGTCTTTAGGAGCTAAATTAGCAGACTTTTTGCAACCCCAGCTGATCTTGCTTTGTGCTACCATGCCTGGCCCTGCAACTCTGGTGATGCTGCAGGGATAGCGCCCCCAAGGCAAGAGGGCCCTTCCTAAGGCTACACTGAGGTAAGGCCACAGTACCTCCCCACAGCCTGGCAAGAAGTGTATGGGGCTCCCTCCTCCTCCTCAATTACAACCTCCTCTTTGGAGTATGTGGAATGAATAAATGATTCAAAAAATATCAATGTGAAAAGTGAAATGTTGGCAAAAGGAAAGAGTTATGGCCAACAGTTTTGTTTTCCATACCGTCAGTACCAAGAAGCAGTTGTCTTGATACAAGGTGTCAGAAGTGGGAGAAGAGAGACCCACCCCCCATGTCAAATTGAGGAGTTACTTTCCTTATCTCTGGGACATGCTTTTTAGTAGACAAGGTCCCCAAACTACAGTGTGAAGGCCTGTGATATCTGGTCAGGGAAGGCAAGGGCAGCAGGGAGGGACAGCTAGTTTGAGCTCTTTGACCTCCATGGTGCAAAGCCTCAAACTGAGCACAGCTGTAGAAGTTGAAAATGAACTTGGATCCAGTCAATGAATATTTATGATGGATGATTATGTTAGGGAACAAACAGTTTATAAATGCCAACTTAATGTGAAAGATCTGTTTCAGTGCAAAATCTCCACCTGCCCTTGAGGTTTTGTCTAAGATTCTCTTCCTTTTCTTATTTTTTCATTTGAAAATTTTTTCATTTTGAAAATTAGATTTTCAGTACAAAATACTATTCCTTCCTTCCCTCCTCCTCTCCTCTCCTTCCTTCCTTCCTTTCTTTCTTTCTTTTTATCTTTGCAGATTAAAATGAATTAAGGCTGTAGTTTTTTGTTTTCTTTGATTGGGAGACACTTTGGATTTGATTTCTAACCTGTGGCATACTCTAGAAATATTTCTTAGACAGTCACCAAGATTGTTGATCTAATCTTTAAATACTGAACTCTGGAAATTTCATAATAATAAACTAATAATAATAATAATAATAAAAAATACCAATGCAAGGAATGCTGATGGATAAGCCCCCCAGGTATAGGAAGAGTGCCAGATGGAGTCAAGGTGTGTGAGATCAGTGACTACAATATACTTCGCCCATTACATGCCATTATGAATTTCATGACTTTAGACCCAAACCACCTTTTACTAATTTAACATGTCTCATTTTTTAACTGTGATTATAGAGTGAAAATAGTTGGAGAGTCAATGGTTTTGTAGAAAAAAAGTTTCTCAAACTGTGGTACTACAAAGGGTGAGAGCTAACTTGAAAAGCATAAACACATAATTCCCGTCATTGGTGGGAATTCCCTGGTGGTCCAGTGGTTAGGAGTTGGCACTCTCACTGCTGGGGCCTTAGGTTTGATCCCTGGTCAGGGAACTAAGATCCTATAAGCTACGAGGTGTGGCAGAAAACAAAAACAAAACAAAACCAAAAAACATACATCATTGGTGACATGCCAGAGCATGTCCTCCTCCTGAAATTCTGCCCCAGGCTAGTCAGTGAGGTCTTGTTACTTAAAAAAGAGACCTCAGTTTTGTAAACATTTCACAGTATATCAGCATACTGGTGGTGTGTTTTGCCATCTACTGAACCTCCAAACTTCTCCCAGACCTATGGCTTATTAGATTTAATCAAAGGGAACAGTGAGGTACCCAAACGGCTGCCAGTCTGGGACACAGAGCAAAGGCCATGCACTAAAGGGCCAGCGGTCAATGGGACCAAAGAAATCCAGAAAACAGGACATCAGAACAGAAATGCCTACTGTACTTTGGGAATCCTTTTTTTTTCTTTTAATCTTATTTCTAAAGTTATATATCTAAACCTACATTAATTTTACATCTATGTACATTATTTAGAAGTTTTGTTCTACAGTACTTTTGTACATGCTGGATTTTATTACTAACTGCAAAAGAAAATAATTACATAAGGCATATATATGTACAGTATTTTGTCATTACCTCACCTGGGTCCTATAAATGCAATGTCCGCAGAGGGCAAGCACCTCGCCCTGTAGATGAAATTTATTGAGATGTATAAAACTGAGGGCTCAACTCTATGTCTCACTGCATGAATGAATAGGCACCAGAGACCTTCCTCATCATATCCCAGGTAAACTCTTTGATGCACTCTTCTGAGTGATCTGGTATTGTACAACACATGCAGGTAAGTAGCAGAAATCTCTAGGACTTGGATGTGTCGTATTCAGGGAGGAGACCAGGCTTGGGTCACAAATGAGGGCACATGACACCTTAACCCAATCTGAATCTGCCTTGTCAATCTGAATAACTGAGAGGGCAGGTAGATATTTTACACCTTGAAGATTTGTTTTCTGGTAATGCCAAACTTCAATATAAGGAAAGAACAAAGTAAGAGAGACAGAAAAGAAAGAGAATGAGAGACAAGGGAAGGTTGTGGGCGGAGAGGAGAAGGGGTGGCCCAGCCAGGGGACTAAACTTTGGATTCGTTCTCTAGATTCGCCACATCACCATTCCTCTCCGTCTGCTCCTCAGGGTTCTTTTCTTCCTCCTCAGTCTCCAGTTCTGCATGTTGGTTGAGTTTGCTGGAGACGGACCAGCTCAGGGGCAGCTCAGCCCTGCTGGCTAACTCGGCCAGCTCTTTGGCACTGAGAGATGGGGTGCTGGTCTCGTAGGTCTCGTGGAAGCTGTTGTAGTCGACTTCGTAGAACCCGTCCTCCAGCGTCAGAACAGGGGTGAACCGGTACCCCCAGAGGATCTCACTAGTGATGTAGGAGCTTCGAGCTTGGCATGTCATCCCTGCAGAGAGGAGAACAGAGGCTTTAGTGTGTGTGTCTGTGGGCTTTGTATCGCCCAGGGGACTCAGGGAGACAGGCAGGACTGCTGCATGTGATGTTGAGACTGTGACCCACATAGGCTGCTATAATAGGGAAGAACAGAATCTGACTCCATATTAAATCTGCTTCTTTTACTTTAACCTTGTATTCAATTGCTTTTGCTACAAGTTAAGAATGTTGCCTATAGCTTGAAATATACAGGATATCCCATTCTCAAAACTCCGACCTTTAAAGGTATAACACTTTCCCATTCATATAGAGGTAAAAAGTTGCAGAACAGAGGATAACATTTGTCTTGTTGGAGGTTTACAGGGGCATTATGACCTGACCTACATGGACAGCTGCAAGAACAAAGGATTCTGAAGTCTGCAACAACCAGCCACACCCCCTCCTCTTTTAGTATAAAAGAAGCCTGAATTCTAACTCAGGTAAGATGGTTCTTTGGGACACTAGTCCACCATCTTCTCAGTCTGCTGGCTTTCGAATAAAGTTGCTATTTCTTGCCTCAACGACTCGTCTCTTGATTTATTGGCCTGCCGTGAGGTGAGCAGTACAAGTTTGGACTTGGTAACAGTGTCACAACTACAAGGAGGTGTCTTTCTTGTTGTAGACGTGTGCTACCATGCAGGAGGGCATGTGGTGGAGATACCAGACTTCCGCATGGAATCCCAGGGAGCAACGTGAAAGTTCTGGCTCACACCAGGCACTTGCAGGCACTTGCCTGCAAGGTCAGGCACACACACAGGAAAGCATGTGTGCACACGCACACAGGTGCACACTCATGTGGTTGTGCCTTGTCCACTTTTTACTCCAGGATCATCTGAGGTCATGACTTTTGTCTCACGCTGCTTTTAGAGGTTTTGCCGGAGCCCTGCTGGGATTTGAGTCTTGGTTTTGGCCACAGACTTAGAATGAAATTTGACATTTTAAACTAAACTTATGCTGCCTTTCAGCTGGAGGCCACGGATTTGTGTTACCCTCCCATTGCCCTGACACAGAGGCAGCTACTGTGGTCACCCAAATGAGGTTGGAAAGGATGCTGATCTGAATGTGTACTTTCCCCAGGACCAGTGGAGATGGTTGTTCAGATTGTGTGATAATATAATACTTTAAAGTCGCCCCCCATCTCACCTGCCCTTCCTGCTTATAGACAAGAAGACTTTTTCTAATTTGCACAAAAATGCCATATGAGCTACTGGCAGCCCAGGAGCCGGGGATAGCTTCCTTTTAAATGTGAAAAGGCAGAACAAGGGAAATCCCACCCACCTCCTTAGAAAAGGAAACTAGGCAACAGGCTTGGTGTAAAATACGGGGAAGCCATTGGTGCATTTTTTTTTCTGAGGTCGAAGAATTCTCTTATGAAACTTCTCAGGAAATGGAAGCGTTCATTCAGCCATTCCTTCAGGGCTGATTTTCCATTAGCTCAGTAGGTCCAGTACCAAGGGCCCACAGTGCTTTTAGGGGCCCATCGTAAAGTATATTACATATTACATAAGGTAGATTATATACTTTATATTATATAATTATATAAAAATATAATTAGAAAATTTTTAAATGGAATAAAGGGCCCGCAAAGGTAAAACCACGTAGGACTCACCATAGTCCTACTGCAGCCCTGTGTTCATTCATCCAGGGAAGCAGCCAGCCAGTCAGTCAATACATTATTCCTTAGGACAGCCTATAATATATATTAGGCAATTGCTTTATGCTGAATGCATGTGTGGTGAGGAGAAGAGGACACATGTAGGTTTTACACAGAAGGTTTTACACAGTAGGTTTTTCAGATCTACAAAATATTCCCACAGCAGTGCACCTGTTCCTCGTGGCTAGAAGAAGAATGTTGGGGCCCAGGGACTGAAGTGACTGACCCACTGCAGCTGGCAGAGTCTGAGCCCATACAGCCCTCATTCACATTCTGCTCTTCCTCTGAACCTCAAAACTGAATGCTACCCTTCTTCAATGTTTCCCTGACTACCCAATTATTTGGTCTGCCCACCCCCATGCCTCTGAAACAAGTAGAGCAGGGTTACTGGGCATTGTAAAGCAAAGAACAACAGCATCTTGCTTTTATTTCTCAACGTTTCTCTTCTGAGTTACCAACTCTTTATCTGTGTTTGGGAGTGATGGGGGAAGACAGGTGATGACAGGGTCCTGTGGGCTCAGAGTGAGGCACAAACAGGAAGTCAAAAAGAAAGGTGATAAAATAACTTTCAAATTTCTCTTCCCATTGAGGAAGCATATGTTTATTGTGACATGACTAGAAAACAGAGACAGGCATATAAAATAAAATTCACCTAGATTTTGATTTCTGGCTATGTAAATGGCCAAATGGAACTAGAAATTAAAAATACAATTATTAAAATTAAAATCTATATGGAGGTTTAACATCCAGTTGGAATTGACTGAAGAGAGAATTAGAAACTTGGGACACAGGTGTGAAGAAACAACACAGGATGCCGCCAAGAGGTTGTCGTTGGGACTGCTGGAGAAAGGACCTCTGAAAACCCTCTCCTCCATGAAAGCAATGAGAACGCTGGCAGAAACGGACAAAGCAAACTCTTTTAGAACTCTGTAAATGAACTCCAGGAGTGTTTGCTCAAGAAAAATGGCTGAATCGCAGTAAGAACCCTGAGCTTTGGGAAATTTTAATTTTCCCCCTGCTCAGCTTTACGTTAGCCTTAAAAATCAACAGCCTGCAATCCTGGTGCAAAAGAGCAGTCTAGCAACTGCTGGAGGGGTCAGAACAGGATTGGAGCTCTTTCAAAGCCTCATGCTCAGAATTGTCATCATTTGAAGTTTCTAGCAGTTCCCTAGAAAATCCCATTTACAAGGCTAGTCTCTTTTTGACTTGGGACAGAGTTTGCCCAATGCAAATAACTTGTTCCCTTGGGCTGTTTGTCAAAAACAAACAGTGGTTAAACTTTGTACTCTCCCCCAGCCCAAATTCCTATGTTGTTCTAACCCCCAGTACCTCAGACTGTGACTTGTTTGAGAGAGGGTCTTTAAAGAGGTAATTAAGTTAAAATGAGGTCATTGGGAGGGGGTCCTAATTCAATATGACTGGTGTTGTTATAAGAAGAGGAGATAAGTTACACAGACATGTGTAGAGGAAATACTGTGTGAGGACATAGGGAGAAGATGGTCATCTCCATCTATAAGCCGAGGAGAGAGCAACCAACCCTGCCAACACCTTGATCTTGAACTTCCAGCCTCCAGAATTAGGAGACAATAAATTCCTGTTTAAGCCGCCCAAGTCTGTGGTACTTTGTTATGGCAGCCCTAGCAAATGAATGTGCTTATTGAATTCCACAGGGATAGTAAAATACCTTTTCATAGTACCAGTTTAATAGGATTAATTTATGTAATCAAAAATGAATAAGAGAGATTTAAACAAATGTTTGTGGATGCTTTCCCAATTTTTATTCACCTTTTGGTGTCCTAATTCATTTGAAAAGAGATGAAAAGAATATTAATATATTTGTCTAACAATATCGAAAAGTATTTCTAGTGTAAGCTGATAATTTCCATTTTCTTCAGAGAGATTCCTGTGTTACATATTGACATTGGTCCCAGTCCATTCTTAGAAAAATTGTGATTTTTACTGATGTTGAAAAAGTAACAAAATAAAACCAACTAAGGTGCAGCCACCAAAATTACATCAGTGTGTGACAGTGGAGCCCTTGTGATTTTCGATGTCACTTAACTCACTGAAGTGTGACCGTGACTCTGAGACCAATTTTTCACGGATTGTGTTTCAGGCTTTGAAATGAGTGTGAGCTGAGGATGCAGAATTTTCTTTGCTTAATAAAAAAGATTAAAAATGAAAAACATGAAAATATCCACAACACTAATAATGGAAAACAGGAATGACACATGTATATTTACCATGCACGTAAAAGTTTAGATACTACCTGTCTATGTATGTACAGAAATATAAAGTAAAAGGAGACCGCCTGGTCATCAGAAAAAAAAAAAGATTCAATCAGTGTGTATGCAAGTTGTGTTTGTTTTTCATATCAGAAAGATCATTACGGTGTCCTGAGGTAGGTATTTTTTAAAAATTAATTAATTAATTAATTTTTGGCTGCACTGGGTCTTTGTTGCTGTGCGCATGTCTTCTCTTGTTGTGGCGAGCGGGGGTTACTCTTTGTTGCGGTGCATGTGCTTCTCATTGCAGTGGCTTCTCTTACTGTGAAGCACGAGCTCTTAGGCACATGAACTTCAGAAGCTGTGGCATGTGGGCTCAGTAGCTGTGGTTCGTGGGCTCTAGAGTGCAGGCTCAGTAGCTGTGGCGCAGGGACTTAGCTGCCTCACGGTATGTGGGATTTTCCCGGACCAGGGCTCGAACCCGTGTCCCCTGCACTGGCAGGTGGATTCTTAACCACTGCATCACCAAGGAAGCCACTGAGGTAGGTTTTTGAAGTGAGTGAAGTAATCTCTGGAAAAAGAGAAGCTCCTTTTGTAGAGATGAATAAAACCTGAAAAATCTGATCTCCAAGTTCAGATCACAGCCTTTACTCTGAGCATGCTGGCTGTCTTGCCATTTGCATTTATATTTTTATGCCTGTATATGTGCTATTTGCTTTATCTTGAATGCCCTTCCCCCGGTGGACTCCTGTTCATCTTTCAAGAGCTGATTTATTATCTCCTTTCTAAAGCCCTCTGTGACCGACCCCACTTGAGTTGGAACTAGGAGCCCACGGCTATCAGGACATTTCAGTGACACCCCATCACAGCCTTCTCACAGCCTTTGCAGCTCATGCTAAGTGTCTGGTTTCCTTGTTGGACTGTGGATGCCTCAAAGTTCGTTTATCTTCTTTATTTCCATATTCCTAGCATTTACATAGTGCTTCAACATTGGAGGTTCCCCCCAAATACCTGTTGTTAAGTGAAGAGAATGGACCTAAGGAACTATAGAGAAATGTTGACTGGAAATGTCTGACATGTATTATTAAATTAAAAGATGGCTTGTGGTCCTTAGAAAAGAAAGTGGGAGATTTCTGTTTCTGCGTCATGTCAGATTACCTAGGAATGACCCTCAGCTAAAATACAAGCTAGACACTGGAAAGTTACAAACTCCCAAATTTTAATCAAAAATAAGTTCAATAACAAGTAAGGGATGGGACTTCCGGGCTTGGTGAAGATGGAGTCAGTGCAGCCTTTGTCTCCCGTTGCTTACAATGAAGACTTCTAGACAAAACACAAAATGCAACAACCTGCAGACTCTGAAAAGTTACCACTAGTGGGAAGATTGGGGAGGGGTACCAAAACTTGAAGAATGACTTGTTTGGGGGTAAATTTCTTGGTTTGTTTTTTTCTCTCTTTTATCATCTGGCTTTAACCTGAGAGTGGTCCCTATGCAGAACTGGGCTGTGGTGCTGCAACAAAATCTCAGAGAGAAACCCTCTCTTTCTGGCCAAAGGACCAGGACAAGGTCCCCTCTGGGCTGGAGAATGGGGGTGGGGAGCTCTCATTAATTTTGTATCTCTGCACCCAGCTCTCAGTGCTGCGTAGTCCAGAGCTGTGAGAAAATCTTTCTGGCCAGAGGACTGGGAAAAGAGGTCTCTGTGGACCAAAGAGTTTGTGGCTGCGTTTTCCTCTCTTCTCACTGCCTTACTCTGAGAATGAACTCTGAGCCTGTGAAACCGGGCAGCAGTATGGGTGGCCAACACGTGGAGAGAAATCCTGTCTTCATAGACAGAGAAGAGGGGGTCTGGGAGCTGAAAAGGATGGGGAATCTCACAGAGGACAAAACTGAAGAAAAGTATCCCCTAATTCTGTGTATGAATAGATGCAAATCATGAATAAAAAGAAACGATGAATGAAAAGAAACTACTATGTGTTTCATAACATATAATCATACTTTGAAACGACTTCAATGAAGAAACTCTAATGGGAGTTCAATAATACTTAGAAATGAATGATAGTGAAATGTAGAATGTCAAGATTGTGGGATACATGGAAAGTAAGAAACATGTATAGACCTAAATGCTTATATTAGAAAAGAAGAAAGTCTGTGCAGAATATCCAACTTAAGAAATTAGTAAAAGCACAACAGGATGAATCCATGGGAAATAGGTAATAAACATCAGTGTATAAATGAATAAATTAGAAAACATAATATTGAGTGAAAAAGCAAGTTGTATAGAATATATAAAATGATACCATTTTTATAAAGCTAAAAGTAAGCATAAGTAATATATCATTCAGGGGCACATTCAAAATTATTTTTTTAAAGAAATTAAGAGAATGATAAAAATAAGTATTTATGTTAGGGTGGAGAAGGGATACAGAAGGAGATATAGCAGTAATGTTCTAGCTCTTAAATCGAACAGTCAAATTGGAAGTGTTTTCTTATACCCTGTAATGTAATACGTGACACGCATTATTTTGTACTTACCAAGTGCTATACTTTAAAAGCTTGCTAATTCCATTTGTTGTTGCAGTATTAGCCTGCTTATCTTTTGTGCAAAGGCTCGTCTTGTTCTGTGTTTTCAGAACTGTTTTTTCTTCTTTTTTTAATTGAAGTATAGTTATTTACAATGTTTCAGGTATACAGCAAAGTGGTTCAGTTATACATATATATATATATATATATATATATATATATATATATATATTCTTTTTCAGATTCTTTTCCATTATGGTTTATTACAAGATATTGAATATAGTTCCCTGTGCTATGCAGTAGGTCCTTGTTGTTTATACAAACTTATATTTTTATGTAAAGAATTGGAAACAATAAAAAAGAATTGTGACATAATCTAATCTATATAATTCTGCTTTGTACCATCATTTAAATGTTTCCAAACATCTGTTGGCTCAAAATAGCTATAATGTCTTTTCTTAAAGTTACCCTGTGATAAGAACTGTTAACCACTCATTTATTCGGGTCATGTTTATTAAATGGAATCCATGTGTTAGGTAATGAGTTCCCAGCCTCAGGGAGCTTACAGTCCATCTTCTCATTCCTGTAGAAGCTCAGAATCAGTTCCAGAGATGAGGACCCTTGCCTGCGTGCCCTAATGACCAAGGGTTCACGATAACTGACATCCAACTGGGTGCCTGGGGTCTTCGGAATGTATGGTGGGGGCAGGGGAAGGAGGGAGGCTCAGTGCATCTGGGGCGTAAACTCCATCCATGGTCTCCTTGGCTCCGTGACCCAGCTAGTGGGGTTAAACAGGAATACCTGATTGTGTTTCTCACCCTTCAACTAGTTTTTCATGCATTTTTATTTCCTTGATGGTGAGTCAGAAACTGGGTCTCTGTAGAGTAGGATGCTGTCTACTTAGCCTCCTTGACTGCTTTCTGTGCAAATAACCACAGGAAATTCCACAACTGAGAGTCAGCTTAGAGGTGGGCAAGACAAAATCGGGGAGGAGGACGTGACATGTGAGACCTGTGCTATAAATGATAGTCCCCGTTTCTTCTCATTCCTCATTATCACGTCACTGTCATCTTCATGGAATATTCCTAAGTAGTTACTGTGAGCTGGGGATTCCCTAAGCCCTTTACCTTGTCTATTTCATTTAATCCTTATAACAACCCCATGAGCATGTGCTATGATTCTATCCCTGTTCTACAAATGAGGAAACTGAAGTGTGGAGACCACTCATGTCACATCCCTGGGGAATCTGGCCTCACAATCTCGAAAGAAACAGGTGGACACTGACATTGCAAGACAGCATTGAGGCCAGTGAGATTAGAGGAGGAATGGCCTGTTGGTGTGTTCGTGGGTCAGTCATGCCTTTGACTTTGTGTTTGAAGAGCCTGCTTGATTTCCATAGCAGTGTTGTCTGGTCTAAGTTATTTCCCCAAAGCCCAAAGGCGTGCGCGCATGTGTGTGTGTATGTGTGTGTGTGTGTGTGTGTCTTAAAAAGAATTATTGCACTTCATAATTTCTCCACTGAGAGCTTCTCTGGTTAATCTTCTAAGAGTTTAACTCACTTGAAAGTGAATAGAAACAGCCCATCTTTTTGGTGGTGTTTCATTCCTTGAGTAAGAGTACGTTAGAATAAGGAGTGGTGAAGGAGGGACTGCTTGTCATTGGTGGTGAACAAAAAGCCCAGGAAGCCGGGAAGTCAGACTGAGGCCCAGTTGAGGGATCTAACAGGCACTGAGCAAACCCAGGTCAGACCCTGCAAGATGGAGATTTAACAGGCAAAGCCTTATTTTTAGATTCGCGGCGACAAATGATGACTGGAGATGTTTTGTGCAGAATACCAATATGATGAAAGCCATCCTCAAGAGAGAGCCCTCTGGATAAAGCTGGAAATATGCACTCAGTAGATAGAAAATGCATCAAAATTGCCTGGAGAATGTGATTCCAATAAAATAAGATGGAATAAACCACCCTCACCACTTTGGAATTCTGTAAAATTAACCTATATTGCCAATATTCAGAAACAAAGAATTGACTGCAGGCGTTTTGTCTTTTTATTTCAAATACCAGGCTACATGATGTAATGTTTTCCTTTACTCTTTGTTCTCATTCTCAATAAAAACTGCACTGAATTAGTGCAGTAATAAAGTGTTCTGCACTAATGTTTATAAGTCTTTGTGAGGGAGAACGATCTTGGTGATTTTCCAAGCCCAGTGTCAAAAAGAAGCAGTATAGAGTAATCTCTGCCATAATGTAATGGTAATTTTAATTCATTAGGCTCAGCCAACTGCTGATCATTTAAACAACAACAAGCCCTGTCTTATGCTCAGGTTAAGAATACCTTCAATAAACAGTTGTACTTCTTCTGTTACTGAAATTTTGGGTGGCCAGTGAGGTTCACCTTTAGCTACACAAAAAAAATATTGAAAAGTGTATTTTTTCTAATGTTTAGAAAAAGACATTCTACATGTGTACTCCCAATTGTACTCTCACCAAAGTAACTGATAAATTCATAAATCAAGTATTGAATTAAGTAATACACATTATTTATTAAGTGTTTATTGTATGCCTGGCACCAAATGCTTTATGTGTGTCAACCAACTAACAACACCTTACAACAGCCCTCATAGGTGGGTGATGCTACGATATCTACTTAACATATAAGCAAACTAAGACAAAGAGAGGTTAAGTAAATGTTCTGGGTCACACAGTTTTATGGACTGAATTGTGTGCCTCCAAAATTCCTATATTGAACCCTAACCCCCTCATGTGACTGTATGTGGAAATAGGAACTTTAGGGAGGGAATTAAGGTTAAACAAAGTCACCTAATCCAGTAGGACCATTGTCCTTGTACAGGAAGAGGTACTAGAGAGCTTTCTCTCTTTCCACGTGCCACATGAGGACACAGCCAGAAGGTGGCTATCTACAAGCCAAGAAGAGAGGCCCTACCGGAAACCAGTGCTGATGGTGTCTTGCTATTGGACTTCTAGCCTCCAGAATGGTGAGAAAATAATTTCTGTTGGTTAAGCCACCCAGTCTGTGGCATTTTGCTATGACAGCCCTAGCAGACTAAGAGTAAGAGTGGAACTAGAGTTCTAATTTAGGGAGTCTGTCTCTAGAGCCTATGTCCTCAACTGCCACACTATTATATCTATTTTTGAAAACAGGGATCATGTGTTCATTGTGACCTTTATAACTCCTGTAAGTGCCTTATACTTATATTTACAAAATAAAATGGAGAGTAGATGAATCATCATGGCCCAAGGGATGTTGCCACTGGGTGTTGTAACTTGACTGCCAAATAATACCCGCTCACCATTTGTCTTTCCCATCATATCTACCATTTGTTCCCCACCAGCTCTCCTAAGCCTGTCCATTCTTACCTTGTCTACCATACAAATGTACTTATTCTCTACTCAATCTGGAGCAGTGGCTACCAGATTCAGAATGTTGCTTGGAGACACTAAACAACCTTGATTCTTTTTGAAAGAAATCATGAGATAGCCTCAAATCAAATCATAAACTGCAGGATTCTTCTTCAACCTCTCCTATTCTATATTCGTTTCTCTCTTCTCCAACAGTTCCGGGTTCCCAAACATCTATACACTTATCATTGGCTCTATCCTACGAGCACACAAAGCAGCTTTGGAATTATCACACCTATAAGTCTACTGAAGAATTGTTTGTACAAGACTCAGACCTCACAGCAGAGGACCAGATATGCTTCTAGTTGAAACAGGAAAGCCCCTGTGACTTTACAAGAAAGCCCCAGTATGTACCAGTAAATAGTGAGCCACAGACTGCCAAACGCACTTGAAAGCCAATTAGAACACTTCCCTGCTTCCAAAAATTCTATAATAGAACACTCACCAATCAAAGACTCTCTTAACACTTCCTCCTTTTACTCTGTAAGTCCTGTGAGTTTCTACCAAAGGAAAGAGATAGTAGCAAACTATCTCGTATGATCTGAATAAGCAACCTTTTGTTAATAGTACAGGTGCTCTGTGTACTTTTGAAATCTTCATCCACAAACCTATGAGGTAAACTTAAAAATTGAAATTCTTTTTAATCTTAGACTATTCCCACTGAGGTAGTGCAATCCAAGTACTGAGTTCCAAAGTTATTGGATTCATCCTTTTTTCTATGTAGCCTTGTTATCTGTTTTATATCTAGTTAGGTTCATTTGTTTCTAATTGTATTTCCTTTTAGGATTTGCTTTTGTGGTCTTTTTTTTTTTTTTTAAAAGAAATTTTAAACCACTTAAATAGTTCAAAAATTAAGTCAGCATAAAAAGATATATTCAGAAAAGTCTCATTCCCACCTCTTCTTCTATCCTGTTTCTGCCCACCTCCTGTATGTGGCCATTTTCATTTGTTTCTGCTTTACCCTGTGTTTCCTTTTGTAAAATAAGCAAACTCAGATGCACACACATTCTTATTTCTCATTTTGACCCTGCAGAGGGAATATATTTCAGGACAGGAAGCTGTATGATGATTTTCTTCTGCTAAAGCAATTTGAAATCTCTGGACGTGCTCATTTCCTTTTGTCATAGAATCCATAGGCTTATCAATGACACAGTGGAGCTGAACAGTGGGAGCTGGAAGCAGACTGGCCCAGGTTTAAATCTGGGCTGCCCAGAGCCACAGTGTGGCCTGGATAGGCTACTTAGCTTCTCTTATTCCTCATCTGTCATAGCTGGGAAAATAATGACCAGAGTAGAGAAATGATCTACAAGAAATTTCACAGGTGAAAGCCTTGACCTAGGGCTCTGTTTGAGGACATCACTGGCAATTCTCTTAGTGCCATTCCTTCCCTTGGTCAAGCATAAAAGCTGACCTTTCTTGTAGAATTAGCAGCATTGATCAATAACATTTTTTCCCTTACATCACGTGTTTGGTTGCTTGTTGATTTTTTTCAAAAGGAATAAAAACCATTCAGAGAAAGATCTGGAGACATCATGTTTCATCTTCCTGTTGATGTCAGGGTTTACTTTATGCCTTACTATTCTTTGAACATTTCAAAATACCCTTTGGTGCCTGATATTTGAAGAGTCACTCGTCTCTTCATTGTCCCCCATTATTCTGCATTTTCCAGGCAGTGGTTCTTAACTTTTTTTGGTCAAGGACCCTTTTGGGAATCTTATGAAATTCATGGATCCTCTCTTCTTAAAATATACAAACATACAACAGTTTGCAAAGGTTCAAGGGCTCAGGAACTCACTGAAATTTGTGGGATCCTAGGTTCAAACAAAACAAAGGGAAGCAAAACCAAAAGAACAAAACAATTCTGCTTTAGGAGAAGGTATGTGTGTGCATGTGAGGAGGAAGAGGTTTAAGGGAAAATAGAGAAGAGAGGGTCTCGTTATACTGCAACTGGGTTATGGGCAGGTCATGTGCTTTCTCAGTGGCCAGTGCTCACCCTACCAGAATCTTCCTCACCAAATTGCAATTGTCAATATTTGTTCCTACATTTTCAAGTCTGGGGATGGGGGTTCCTGTGGGCAGGAGTTCTGTCTTGGCCACTACTTTATCTCTGTCCCCTGCTATAGTGTTTGGCAATGGTGTTTGATAATATGCCCAGTAAGTATTTGTTAATGGCTAAAGGAATAAAAGGGCCCAGGTGATAATAATTCATTTATTCATTCATCATATAATATTTATTGAGGACCTACTATGTGTTTGGCATTTTGACGAATTCTGGGCATCAAAAGATGACATGGTCCCTGGGTTCATCGGATTTATACTCTTCTAAGAATGGAAAAAGCATCTAAATGAATGTAAAATTATAACTGTAATAAATGCAATGAAGAAAAGGTGGATTCTTCTATAAAACATAACACGGAAATCACACTTGGATTCACGTGGGAATTAGTGAAAGTGTCCCTGAGGATGTGGCATTTGGGTTAAGACTTTAAGGATGAGCAATGGAATGAGTGAGGTAGGGGTAAGTGGACTATATCAAGGAAGCATTTCTGGCAGAAGGAGGCTCGGTTGGAGGAGGGTCCCTGAGATGTCCAAGAAACTGAAAGACTAGTGTGTTTGGGGTAGGGGTGAGGGGAACTAAATAAAATATTGCTCTGGCTACAGAGGGAAAAATGACTTGGAGGAGGGCAAAGTGTGTGTGGGGAGAAGAGTGAGGAAGCTACTTCAATAGTACAAAGAAGAAATTATAGTTATCAGAAGCAGAAGAGAACCAGTGGAGATGGGAGACTAAAATGGACTGAAGATGTATTTAGGAGGCCAAATGGATAGACCTCTGTAATGAATTATTCATGGGGGTGAGTTAGAAGGAAGAGCCAAGAATGATGCCCAGATTTCTGGCTCAGGCAATGGGATGGATGGTGGTGCCACTGCGATCTTGAGTGCAGGAAAATTACATGTTTGGTTTTGGGAATGTTAATTGTATTGTGACTTTGAGATATGCAAGGATATTGAATAGGTCCTTGGGATAACCAAGTCTCAAATCCACAGAAGAGGTCTGGATTGGGTATATACTTGGGATGTCAGTGGCATGTGGATGGAATTGAAGCCTGGGGGCGGATGAAATTGCCAAGGGAAGGGTTTGTGATGAGAAAAACTGAGGATGAGACTATTGTGAAAATTTAACATTTGAAGGTGGAGAAGGATGAGCTCGCCCAGCATGTTGAGAGAGAGAGAGGGTGGCTAGAGAGATAGGAAGAAAGACAGAAGAGTGGAGGGTGACACAAGCCATGGGACAGGAGTGTTCAAGAAAGGCAGGTGGTTAACAGTGCCAAGAACCGGTGAGAGAAAATTGCCCCAAACCGAAAAGTATACACTGGATTTCAGACATGGTGATCATTATCAACTTAGTGAGAGCTGATGGGTAAAGGAGTCAGTGAAGTGGTTTGAGAAGTGGGTTTGGGGTGAGGAAATGGGGTGAGTGAATTTAGGAAAGTTTTTCAAGAACCTGACTATGAAGATGAGGAGAGAAGGCGATAGTTAGCAAGGGACATGGGATTGAGTGAGTTTTTAAAGACGTGGGGCACCTGCCCACGTTCAAATACTGATGCAAAAGGCTCTGGTTGAGTGAGAAGGGCTCCATGTAATGTAGGATAAGATGTAATCAGTAGCTTATGGTTCTGGAGAGATGGGTAAAGCTAGGAAATCAAGGTGGCAGAAGGAGGCTCTGTCCTTATAGACCGTGGGCGTTGGTCCAGGTAGATTTGTGATATGGGGCAGAGTTGAGCGAATTTCTGTCTGAAAGTGCCTATTTTCTTATTGAAGTAGGAGGTGGGTGGGGGAAGATTTGAAATTTTCGGTGGAGAGTGGGACAGCGGACTGATCAGAGAAACAAAGAAGGATTAAGACAGGAGGATAATCATGAACTTGCAATGAATACTTGTTGCTTATATTCCTTCTTCCTAAAGGTACTCAGAGTTTTATTAGGTGCACCCCCTCCACTATAGCCCATGAACTTTGGGGTCCCACTGGGCTTAAGCTTGTTGGTACATTTCATTTTCTTGGCCACGGTCATTGGTTCCAGAAGGCATATGACGTTCCTTCAGTTGTTCTTCGTTCAGGATGAATTTCAAACCATTGCATAAAGTGATGGGCAGAAGTAAGCTCTCCTCATGATTGTGAACCAGGGCACATATAGCCCTGCTGGCTGCTGGTGGCCATATTGGGGCTGTGAAAGCAGAGAGATAGGAAGAGATGACTGGGAGCAGACACCTTATCTGTCCATGGACTTTGTACTTGTGAGAGGCAACAAACCCCCTAAGTGTTCTAGCCTGGTTGTCAACAGCATCCTAAAACAATCTGTCTGACCCTGGCACCAGTTTGCCCTGATGTGTGTTAACCTTCTCTCTAGCCAGACTGCTGGGGTTAACACATGGGTCCATTGATCTGCCAACTAGACCAAAACCAAATGAAGACTAACGTATTCATTTTTTTCACTAAGAATTTATTGAATACCTTCAAAGTGCCATATATATTCTGTGCTTGTTGATGGGGATTCAGTGATGACCTTGACCTCATAGAGTTGACCATCCAGTGGAGGGCTGCAATAGGGCCAATGACACAGCACCACTGATGATAAATTCTCATCAAATTTCAGTAAATGAATGAATGAGTGAATGAGTTTCTCATTATCACTACGGCAGTTCAGGGTGATTGGCCATATTCTCCTGAATGGCATATTGCCTTAAAAGGTCCCCCAAACTTCAATTCCTTCAATTCAACAAACTTCAAAGCTGCTCTTGATGTTCATTTCAATCTACTTTTTCCCATCAAAAATACTAATTTTAAGGGGATGGGCAAGGAGATGGTGGGAATTTTCTCTGGGTCTAGACCTACAGAGAGATGCTATCAAATGTGCTAAGCAATAAACCGGTCCTGATGCTGACGTCCAAAGCACACACACATACACGCACCCTCTCACTCTGGGGCCCACCCCACGCTGCTGCCAGACACTCCCCTGTCGGTGCTTGTCCCACGCTGGCCACCAGCCTTTCAGTTTTCACCGTGCTCTCTGTTGGTCGAGGAAGCATCACTTTAGAGCCGATTCCTGCAGTGGGGATTTCCCTGGAGGGACCCATGAACATGCAGAGGGAAAGTCTTTTGGAAAGTTCATGAATGCAGTCTTCTTCCTGATGACCCCAGGTTATTCCTGGCTTCCCCGTGTCTTCCCACTCATGGTGTGAATGCTTTTCACGGCTTTGTGGGGTGGGTGGAGAGGCGCCAGCTCTCAGCTTTGACACACTATAAGTTACACTTTGAGTCCAAAGTTGCACCAGTGGCCTGGACAGCAGGGTTTTCATTGACAAGAGCAAAACTTTGTGGAGAGAAAATAAAAAGGACTTGGGAGTTCCAGAAGCCACAGCTAAGAGAATTGAAGTCTTCCTGTGCCATTCAGGAAAGTGAGACCAGCTGGGAAGAGGGGGGACCGGGTGGAGGTGTTGGGGATGTGACTAGGGTTTGCACACTGGCCGGGTTTCCAGGAAATGGCTCAGGACCCCCTGCCTTGGGCCTGACTTAGGTGTGGGAAGAGGCCAAGACAAAAGGCCCTAAAGAGTTTGAAGTGGAATCAGAAATCGTCAGGACTCAGTGCCTTTTCTGTGGGCCTGGAGGATTTCAGACATCTTGGAGCAGGATAGGGTCGGCCCAGCTTCTGTGAGGCTGGCTGCCAGCACTGACAGGGGAGTGTCTGGTAGCAGCGTGGGGCGGGCCCCAGAGTGAGCGGGTGTGTGTACGTGTGTGCATGTGAGTGCACTGTGCCTGTTTGTGCGTAGGTGGGTGCGTTTTGCCCTTGTGCAAGCTCCCCTCGTGTGTGTGCAAGTGCGTGTGTTCCAGAGCGTGTACGCAGGAGTGTGTGTGTGTGTTCCCACATCGCTCCACCGAGAGGGTGGATCCACTGGCAGGTCCAGTGGGGAGAGGTGCCCAGAAACTTCTACCCAGGAGCCTTGGCACCTGCATCCGACACAGGGACACCATGGGATACCCTCAAAGACCTTGGGGGGAATAGCAACGAGACAGGATGTACTTAAGCCACACCCCTCCATCCCTCGTGCCAAAATGATGTATAACCCACCCCAATTCAGAGTGCTCCTAGGATGGCGGAGGGGGACATCTCGAACGACAGTTTAGATCTGAGTTAACCCTATTTAAAGTTGGAAGAGAGGGAATTCCCTGGTGGTCCAGTGGTTAGGACACTGTGCTTTCACTGCCGAGGGCTCAGGTTCGATCCCTGGTCAGGGAACTAAGATCCCACAAGCCACAAGGTGTGGCCAAAAAAAAAAAAAAAAAAAAGAATGTGCAAAAAAAAAAAGTTGGAAGTGATTGTCACCTTTTAATTCCCAAATTTAAGGTTTCTTTTTTCTAGGAGGAAACAAAAAGGGAGCTTAAGAGAAGAGTTAATTTCAGTCGCAGAGAAAGTCAGTTCTATCTGTACTTATCTGAGTGTTGTCTATAAAATTATAAACTCCCCTTGAACATGTTTTTAAAAGTTGGCTTAAAATCTTTAGAACTCCTTCTCAAATAAGACATAAAACGACATTTATAACTAAAATGCCTTTGTCTTGGAGGGAAAAATCAGAGTCTGTGAGCCTGAGGATGCCCTCTGATGAGTTTACAAAACTTGGGAAAACTTATGTGATCCTATTACTCTTTGTAGAGTTCAACATAAACATCCTATTTCAACTGGCTTTAAGATTCTAGTAAAAACAGTTTTGAGTTTGATAATTAGAACAATATAGACATTTGGGTGTGGGGCTCAGTTTTTTTCCAAAGACTTAGGATTTTTTGATGGGTAAAGATGTACAGATGGACCATTTCTATGGACCTGTGGGCTCCTGTCCAGTACATTGATTCTTCGGTGTTAAAAGCATGTACTGTGGTTTTGAGAAGACTAAAACGTACACGAACTACTGCCTACATTGTTTTTGTGGCAATTGAGAGTTAAAAATGTTGAGGGAAACTCTAGATGATGACCTCATCTCACCTATCTAGCTTTTTATAAAACCCCAAACTCAGGTGAAACTGCGGGCAGGCAACAGACGGGTGATCATATCCTGCAAAAATCAGTTACATGATTGTGGAGCTCCTACTATGTGCAAGCTCACTGGATTGGCTCTGCAGCTGACCATGCCGGTCCTCTTGGTCATCAGGGCCCTCTTCTGGGGCTTCGGGGTCCTCTGTCTACACTCTCTCCCTGGATGACCTCATTCACTCATGTGATTTCATGTGCTGCTGGCTTTCGAACCTCCAGCCTGACCCTCATGTCTGATCTCCAGACCCAGACATTCACCTGCCCACTGGGCATCTTCCCTCCAATGTCTCATTAAATGCTCCTGATGGAACACGTGCAGCCACTTTCCCTCCAAGCCTGCACCTCACCCCAGGTTTCTGATTCCAGGTACCATTACCACCAGCCAGACAGAATTCTCTCCTCCCCCCAGCATCCACTCCCTGAACACATCTGGTTGATTCTGCCTCTGAAATATTGCTGGGATCTCTGCTGTTCCCTCGCCTCATGGCCACCACCGTGGCCTGTATCACCTCCAGCAGCAACTCCAGCCTTCAGCCTTTCTGCTCTCCTCTCTTTTCTCCTCCTGCCACCAGGGTGACCTTGGAACAAAGCAGATCTGATTCTAGCTGTGTCTGGCTTAGAGTCTTTCAGTGACTCCCTATCGCTCCTCGAATAAAACCCCAAATCCTTAGAGCCTTCTCTCCGGGTCTCTGCTCCCACTACCTGAAGTCCATCCTCCTCTCGCCTGGCTGGCTTGAGACCTTCCTCGGGGGCCATATTGCCCTCTCCAGGGGGTCTTTCCTGACCCCTGCACTGAGTTAGACCTCCCTGTCACTCTCACCCATCACACCCGCCTGTTCCCTTTGAGACTCTCACTGCAATTCTTGATAAAACGCCTGTATTCCCCAATAGAACATAAATGCTGCGACAGCAGGGACTGTTCCTGTTTTATGTTTCTGGAACCGTGCCCAGAGTGGGACACGGTAAGTGCCCAATAAAGACCTGGGGAACTAAAGAAATGAGAGGAAATGAAAAGCATAACCAGCATTTCTTTCACTGATAACCTTACAATAGCACAAATCCAGTCGGAGAGGGAACGCCTTCACCTGGGAAAAAGACAATGGGTAGTTAGAGGCTGCATGTGGTCAAACCTAAATGAGCAGCCTAGGGAGTGTCTCCAGGTTTAAAGGCTGAGGGATTCTCTCTGGGTTGGGGCCGGCTGGGAAGGCTCTGGACCAGGATGCCTTTAGCTGGGCCCTGAAGACCTCGCAGGATGGGGCTTCAGGTTAGCAGAACCCCTATGCCTTGAAGTTCCCATCTGTTACTTGCAAACAAGCTCTGGGCTAAGGTGCTACCATTGAGAACTAGACACTTCAACAAAGGCTCAGTTTGGCATCTTGTGGATACCGTTGGCATCCCAGTGGGTGACCTAGGTCTCTAGACCACCCCTTGCCACAAATTTGCACCTGGGCAGTTGTGTAGAAAGCTGAAAGTGAAGAGAAGGGTCTCAGCAAAGGTGACACAGTTACCAGAGAAAAAGAATATCAACTGATTTGCATTTGATTTGGCCAAGAATACGAAGCCAGGAACACCTATCAAAACAACTTTTAGTTCTCCAGCCTGAGCTTTGTCTCTGCCTGTAAGAGGCATGTGTACAGCCCTCGATTTTTTTTAGGGGTGATTTACGTGTGGGAAGGGAACAGAATGGGGGGACCCCCCCTCCTGATTTTCCTTTAGGTCTATGAATCTGTCCTGTCTCTCAGAAGTGTACAAAGACTGGAGAGCCTTCACTGAAAATTAAGTCTAGTTTAAGCCTGGCCTAGACATAGTTCACTTTTATTGCCTTTTCATAATTGTTTATGTTTTCATTAATTTTACACCTTGGGAGCCACTGTTGGATCAATTTGCAGAGATACAGTTTCTGTGTCTCAGAGGACCCATTTGTACTCTGCCTTGTTAATAGCCCGTCAGAAGGAAATGGCTTGACGAATACTGTATGATCTCACTTATATTTGAAAAAAAACAAAAAGCCATCAAACTCAGAGAAAAAGAGACCAGATTTGTGGTTACCAGAGGTGGGGGGGTGGGGAAGGGGAACTGGAGGAAAGTGGTCCAAAGGTACAAACTTCCAGTTATAAGAGAAATAAGTCCTAGGGATGTAATGTACAACATGATGACCATAGTTAATACCACCGTATGGTATATTTCAAACTTGTTAAGTGAATAGATCCTGAGAGCTCATCACAAAGAAAAAACATCTTCATTTCTTTTTCTGGTATTTTTCTGGTATCTGTATGAGATGATGGATGTTAACTAATAGTGATATTAGTGATAGTCATAGTGTATTGTGATAGTCATTTCACAATACATGTAAGTCAAATCATTAGGCTGTACACCTTAAACTTACACAGTGCTGTGTGTCAATTGTATCTCAATAAAACTGAAGAAAAAGAAGGAAATGCTTTGAGCATATGTTAAATTCTTCTTAAAGTTAGGGGCATACCTGCAAAACAATAGCCAAACTTCCTACCCTCCCTCCTTTCCTCAAAATCATTTTCTGGAAGATTCAAAGGTGCCCTTCCCCTAGGGGAAGGGAAAGTGATGGGCAAGGGAAGAAGCAGCAAGTGTGGGAAACACCAACTGCAAGAAAGCCAGTGTTTTTCTTTTGAAAAAATGAACAAACAAACAAAACAACCCAATAAAACCAGACCCTAAAGGATTTTTTAACCACAAGCAACAGATTTTTAAAAACAAAGACCTTTACAGACTGACTTACAAATCTAGTGACATTCTTGTGATCTGTTGGAATTTCCTTGTTGTTCAACTAATGGTGAACAGTTAACGAACTTGGGGTCACTCCTACTTATGATTCTATTCTGCTCCCTTTCTTCAAATTTGGATTCTCTCCTGACATGCGGAAAATTGGGTTTGGCTTGTAGCGTGTGAGGCAAGCCTTTTGAATGAGCACATCCTCGTAAACGTGCGTCATACTGTTAGAAAGGAGGCATCATCCTGTTAGCCTCCTTAAGCTAAATTCTGTGTTGAAGTCTTGATTTCAAGTACATGTATCAACTAATCTCCACATTCCTCATTCCAAACCATTTATGGTGAAAAGTGTAACCCAGGAGGGTATGACGTTTCAAATACAGGGTTTTCATGTTAAGTGAGAATCAAACATTTCTAAGGATCGAAAGGAAACTTGGTGTGGCGAGATAAACCCTCACCACGCTTCATCCTTGGGCTCCGAATCGCCACCCAGGTGTCTGGGTTCTCGCCCGCCTGAGCCCCGGGCAGTGACGGGACCATCCCTTTGGTTTCTATTCTCACTTCTTGCTTGTTATTATCCTGGCATGATACCATGTTCTGGGAGCCTCATCATTTACTTGGCTCTGCCTTTTAAGGCAAGAAGGGTCCGTATAACGACACTGTGTTCCTCTTCGGGCTAATCTCTGCCATCTCATCTCACTGTTCCTCCGGGAGGGATGCTGCGATGTTCCAGCCGGTGTGCCGGAGGTGCTGAGCAGAGTTCCCCAGAGACAGGAACAGCAAATGCCTGGATTCTAGGCCACGGTGTATCTGCAGTCAGCTCAGACGCTTTGTGACAGGGGCACTTGCGCAGCGTGGCGCAGATTGTGTGCGCGGGTCAGACTGGAGGCGGGGGGGATCCCCTCCTTTGTCCCAGTGGGAGGAAGACAAATCATATGTCAGATGGGATAATACACGAGTATCTAGCACGGTGCCGAGCCCTTAACGCGTTCCTAGTCAATGGCACCCTCTATTAAGCCTAGGCTGTTACGTTACGCTTATTGTATCCTCAATGTACTGGTGATTCTTTTTAGCTCATTTCCTTGCACCCCATGATTTTTGGGGTCTTTCTAAGAGTGCTTTATGAAGTGTAAAGACCTGGCCGAGGGGCGTGTATGTTTTTAGGGTCAGGGTGGGCTGGGGGAGCGGTATTTTGTGGCAGTTTCGTGGCTTGGTTCTGAGTTAATGTACTAACCATGTCTTTTATTTTCTGTGTTCTGGTGCTTTGACACCTGGGGCCTTGCTGACCCTGGAGGGACTGTCCCTCCCAGGGTTAGCCAATCCCTGCACATATTGATTGATAGTAAACAGCTTGCCCGTGAGAGAAAGTTTTAAGTACAAACTGACCCATCCAGAGTCGATGCTCCGAACCAATCCCTCTATGAGGTTTTCCCACTCCTGGGCCACTGTTCACCTGCCCCAATCACCCCCGGGCCAGGTGTCAGACAGCCAGGGGCAGCTCCTAGGCTCGGAGTCCGCTAAAATCATCCAAACCAGCCCATTCAGTCTTGCCCCTCCCTCCTGTGAAAATGGCTAAAGGAAACCTCATTGAAAATGGAGCCGGGAAGCCCTGAAACGTACAGACCCGGGCAGGAAGAAAGGTTTCCTCTGACCCTACAATGCAAGCCGCCCGCCGCCGTCTGCAATTAATGACAAACCCCACGGCCTGCCCCGATTCCCTGCTTTCAAGCCGCCTCCCCTGTTCTCTGGACTTGCCTATGGTTCACCATAGTTGGCTCGTCCCGAACTGCAATTTTTTGCTATTCCTGAATAAACTCATTTTGCTGGTAAAATACGTGGGTTTTTTGTTTTTTTGTGTGTGTTTTTAGGTCAACACTCCCCACAGAAACCACAATAAAAGCTTTTCCCATCGTTTCCCCTTTCCCTTTGCCTCCTGGCCAATCCCAATGCTTCTTCCCATCACACACCCCCTCCATGGCGTGGCGTGCCATGGAATCTGTAACAAGTCGTCTTTGCAATGGCAATCATCTCCTGATCTGTTGGCCTTACGGAACCTCAACTTTTCTACTGACACATAGAAAAGTTGTTTCTCTATTTTAAAACAGTTAACTCCTGGAGGAAATGAAGGGCAGGGTCTGTGGCTTGGTTGACAACAGTGTAGCCGGGGAGGAAGTAACAGCACCGCTAACAGTGATTGTGTTTCCTGAACCTCAGATTGGGAGCCGTGATCTGAGCCAGCACCATGTCTCAGGTGTTACGGGCATTATCTGTTCTGGACTGGAGTAGCCAGGACAGGGTGGCTGCTGCCACAGATGCTCTTTAGACAGTCCTGGGGGGATGTCAGGAGCTCACGGAAGAGGCAGCTTTGAGCATGACCTCTGCCTTTCGCTTTCAAGAATTGAAATGCTCCCCAGGGCTTCCCTGGTGGCGCAGTGGTTGAGAGTCCGCCTGTCGATGCAGGGGACGTGGGTTCGTGCCCCGGTCCGGGAGGGTCCCACATGCCGTGGAGCGGTTAGGCTCGTGAGCCATGGCCGCTGAGCCTGCGCGTCCGGAGCCTGTGCTCCGCAACGGGAGAGGCCACAACGTTGAGAGGCCCGCGTAACGCAAAAAAAAAAAAAAAAAAAAAAAAAAAAAAAGTGCTCCCCAAAAGAGCTAGGACTTGGGGATCAAGGCCTGGAAGGGGCCCACAGGGGAAGAGGCTCTGCCTGAGAGGGTGGAGGCTGGCATCGTTGAGGCCGGCTGCTCTGTGTGCAGAGTTTGGGGCCATAGTTCCTTGCTGCCACCTGCTTGCCGAGCTCTTAGAATGTTCCTCAGGGGAACCATGGGGAAGGCCGCCTGGCCTTTCCTCTGGGAAGTGCTCGTGCATATGTGGTGGGCATCAACCTGGAGAGCTGGTCCATGGCCTCAGAGGGATGGATGTCATCCGGTTAATATTTAGATTGGGGTGATGAAAACCAGAATTGTTTATTTTCCTTTCTGGATAATCTAACTTCACTCCTTTAGCATTTTCTTCTAACCAAACTGTTAGTAGGTACACGTTTTCTGCTCCTGGAAGAGAGGGTCTTGATTTCACTGTACTACTTCCTGGACCATAGATGTCACAGGACCTTTCTCAGCCTGACGAGATGATGGAAACTAGCCTTCTCCCCTGTTTTTTGTTATTTCCCGGGGTCCATCATTTCTAGAGCCACATTCTACTGGATTTATTATGCTGGGGTTTTAAAGTTTTTTTTTTTTTTTTTTAAAGAACTTGTAATGTTAAAATCAACATGTTTCTCTTTTCTCTCCCTTTGACTTCTATTTAATTTTTTTTCAAATCCCTTGTCAATTTTTATTAAAAATTTTTTAAAAATAAATTTATTTCTTTTATTTATTTATTGTTGGCTGCATTGGGTCTTTGTAGCTGTGCAGGCTTTCTCTAGTTACGGTGAGTGGGGGCTACTCTTTGTTGCGGCGCGTGGGCTTCTCGTTGCGGTGGTTCCTCTTGTTGCAGAGCAGGTGCTGTAGGCACGTGGGCTTCAGTGGTTGTGGCACGTGGGCTCAGTAGCTGTGGCTTGCAGGCTCTAGAGCATAGGCTCAGTAGTTGTGACGTCCGGGCCTAGCTGCTCCGTGGCACGTGGGATCTTCCCGGACCAGGGTTTGAACACGTGTCCCCTGCATTGGCAGGTGGATTCTTTTTTTTTTTTTCCTCTTTTCTTTGCGGTACGCGGGCTCCTCACTGCCGCGGCCCCTCCCGTTGCGGAGCACAGGCTCCGGACGCGCAGGCCCAGCGGCCATGGCTCACGGGCCCAGCCGCTCCGCGGCATGTGGGATCCTCCCAGACCGGGGCACGAACCCGTGTCCCCTGCATCGGCAGGCGGACTCTCAACCACTGCGCCACCAGGGAAGCCCTGGCAGGTGGATTCTTAACCCCTGCACCACCAGGGAAGCACCTCTATTTAATTTTTGCAATTAAAATGACCATGAGCTATGGTGGAAGAGACCTGAGAAGTTTCGACCCGAGGAATCCTAGCACTTATATTCCTAGAAGGAGGATGGGATGCCTTTTCTAGTCTGGCCACTCCTTCAGTTTCCTCTAATTGTTCAGTATTGTTCCACAGACTCAGAATTCATTACAACTGTATAACTTCTCAATACAAGTTATTAAGGAATATAGAATGAGAAATTGAAGGAGACTTATAGAGAGGAATATTTTTGTAGGTTGCAAAAGCCCTCCATGACAGTCTCATGATGAAATCAATTGGAAACTAGGGTTTCCGTGGTGGGAAGCTGTGGGGATGACAGTAGTCTTTTGCCAGGGGCTGTCTGCACCATCTACAGAGATGCAGCCATGAACCTCAGATTGCCTTTGGTGGGCTGTCTGTTGCTGAGGTTTCGAAAGGCGCTGCTTCCAAATGAAGTAGCCTGGGTTCTGATTTAGTGACATTTGTATCTCGTATGTTTATTCTACGTCACTGAATGGAAGGTGACCACATGGCATAAACTTGATTCAGTGAGCATCTTCTATATGCGCCAGGGACCTGCCAAGACCTTCATGGGCGATACAGCCCTGCTTCCCTTGGACAGCCTTGGTGGCTTTGTTTTTTTTTTGTTTTTTTGCGGTACACAGGCCTCTCACTGTTGTGGCCTCTCCTGTTGCGGAGCACAGGCTCCGGACGTGCAGGCTCAGCGGCCATGGCTCACGGGCCCAGCTGCTCCGCGGCACGTGGGATCTTCCCGCACCGGGGCACGAACCCACGTCCCCTGCATCGGCAGGCGGACTCTCAACCGCTGAGCCACCAGGGAAGCCCGGTGGTTTTGTTTTACATCCCCTTGGTGGCCTTTTTGGTGGAGAAGGGTTTGGGGAATATCTCTCAGTTCATTGGAGGCCGTGTATTTCACTTTACAACTCACAGCACTTCATAAGGACTCCTTTAATGTGAAAATACTGATCGTGAGTGTACACCAATGCATGTGAAAGTAATAACTTATGACTTGATCTACATTAATCAGAAAATGTATAGTGGAAGACCAACTTTAAAGAACGCTAAAATGTTTGCATAAAAGGGTGTCAGGTGGAATTATTAAGACTGAGAAGGGGTGCAGAGACAATGCCAAGAGGGAGAGCATCCCTAGTGATTAGTACCAGCCGAGGCAAAGGCCCAAAGCACAGAAGACTGAGCTGGGCCCCCTGCATCCCAGCTCATTTCCTGTTTGAACCATAGCTATTTGCATATCTGTCTCCCTTTCCCTTTCCCTATTCAAGAGTAAGCTTTCTACCTAATGCAGTATTTACCCAGTGCCTTGCAAATAGCAGGTGCTCAATAAATCAATGGATGGATGGAATCATGAAAGAACAGAATGAGACAGATAATCAAGGAATGGGCCACCGAGGTCTGCAGTGGAGGTGAGTTTGCGCTGGTCTGCACGTGGGCCCAAGGGATTTAGGCAGAGAGTGTGGGAGAGGGGTCAACAGGAGATGAAACTGCGGGTCCTTCTACAGGTACTTCTCCACAGCCCTGGTCCCAGCAGCGGTGCACAGATGGGCTCCATCCTCTCCAGGCTCCAGGGAGTCTTCCTGCCTGCAGGGGGCGCCAAATCACCCAGCACCATCTCATTTGGTGCATTCGCTTTTGCAAAGGCTTCCTCAACTCTTTGAGGGATGGTTTTAGTCTGTGGAGATTCTGCGTGGTTTGACACGTTTACATTGGGCACAGCGCTCCCTTTCTGCCCTCCCTTGTACATTTCTAGCTCTGCTTTTAAATGAAGAGGTGGAGTAGACTTGTGGTTGCATTACTTTTCACCTGACCATTTTATAGGGTCTTTCCTCGGCGACACGTTTGGGGTAAAATCTTCACTTTTTTTTTTTTTAAGTTAAATGTTTGACTCTGAACTATACATGCATTCCTCCATTATGAGTTGGAATCTGCCTTTTAGCTGGAAGTCCTTCAAATATCATTTTAAGATTTTTATTAACAATCTGACTTGGGAGCTCCCTGTACCTCACTGATTCAGTGATCTGATAAGAAGTTTGTATTTCACAAAAGTGACAGTGTTACTCTAATAGAAGAAATGGAAGAAAGACCCTCCCTGGGTCAGGGAGAACACCCAGTAGCTCGCTTGCTTTCCTCTCTCTCTGTCTGTCACTCTCTGTCTGTCTGTCTGTTTCTCTTTCTAGGTCCCTGGAGACTAGTTCAGCCCTGGACTCTTATAAGGATTGAATATCCTCAAACCTCTACATAAAGCACAAAGATTCATGGCAGAGTATGAGAGAGACAAATGTCTATTTATCTCTTTTTGGACTTGATAAACAAAAGGATGTCCTCATTTGTGGAAATAACAAGGAACTCTCATTCCAGCTCTTAAAACAATCTGTCTGGCGTGTCTGCATTCTAGAAAAGTAGTGCACTAAGATGTGGCTTTGATCCTGCCTGGCCCACTGGAGGCTGATTCAGAATGTCTGGGGCCGGTTCCCTCTTGTCCTCTGTGAGCAATCAGCCCTGACAAGGTGGGTCTGGGCAGGAAGGAGGCAGCCCACAGTCGTTGTTGGGAGGAGGCTACCCTTGTCTTCCTGTCACTCGCTGTGTGACTTGGGGCAAGTTGCTTTGTCTTTCTGAGCCTCAGTTTCCTTATCTGTAAAAGAAGAAGAATAATACTTTCCAGGTGGCTGTGAGGTGTACTATACAAGGCATGCAGGGAATCTTACCGGATCCACTGTAAGCTCTCCATAAAGAGAACAGCTGGAGGGAAGCAGCCTCCACACCTTTGTGCCATTCCTCCCTTCTGGAATATTCTTTCTCCTCCTCTGCCTGTCAAGAGTCCCATCTAATGCCATGAGGAGGCCTCTCTGAGCATCCCAGTCAGCTTTATTCTCAGGAATTCTGATTCATTTATTGTCTGTACCACTCACTAGGGTCTTTTCATGTTCTGTCTATTGTTTTTCCCTTGACCATTTTTAAGGGTTTTATTTATCACTATTATAAAAAAGTTAAGTGTGAGTCTTAGTTCCTCAACTAGGCGGTAAGTCCATGGAGTTTACTTTTCATTTTTATTTATTTATTTATTTTTGGCTGCGTTGGGTCTTCGCTGTTGTGCGTGGGCTTTTCTGTAGTTCCGGTGAGCAGGGGTTACTCTTTGCTGCGGTGCACGGGCTTCTCATTGCAGTGGCTTCTTTTGTTGCAGAGCACGGGCTCTAGACACACGGGCTTCAGTAGTTGTGGTGCACAGGTTCAGTAGTTGTGGCATGCAGGCTTAGTTGCTCCGTGGCACATGGGATCTTCCCAGACCAGGGCTCGAACCGGTGTCCCCTGCATTGGCAGATGGATTCTTAACCACTGTGCCACCAGGGAAGCCCAGTCCGTGGAGTTTAGTGAATGTATTTTTGCACCTCCAACCTCATCCCTTAATCAGATAACCTGAAGAGAATTTTGTATCTTTTGCATAAGCGCACTAAATACTTGAAGATAATATCTAAATAATATCCCCAGAGTGGGTTACTTGATTCATTCTACTGGCACTACACAAAGCTTTTGTTCTTTTGAAGTGGGTGCTCACTCCCGCAGCCAGCCTGGATCAGGTGTCACGTACATAAATAAAAACCATTCAGTAATTCAGCAAGTGTGGACGCCTATTATACGAGTCAGGCACTGTGTTGGTTATGGGACACACTAATGAATAACACCAGACACAAATCCTGTCCTCTTGAAACTTGTGATTTGGGGGGGGTGATGAACATTGATCAGTGTATAAAAGCTGTGATGAGTTTTATGTAAGAAAAAGGTATAGAAGGCTATGGCTGAAGATAAGGGTGGGGACGTGGTATAAACTGGTGAGTAGAGAAGGCTGTCTTGGTGTCAGAATTAACATTACCCATGTGAAGGGGAATGTGGAGAGAAGGGAGTTATTGGACTGGTGAGCCAGCACGCTGTGGTGGGAGAGTGTGGGCTGGCCATAATGGGAAACGGGGCTAAAGCAGTGGGCAGGGGCCCATGCACAGGCTGTGGTCATATCAATAACTCAGCCTTTCCTCTGAAAACAATAAGAGGTCACTGGGGGCGTTTTGAGGAGGAACCAGAAAGGACCTGATCTGCATTTTCGTTGAAAAGGGCTGCAGTGTGGACAGTGGGCTGGAGGACAGTGCACGTGGTCACAGGAGGGCAGCTAGAGGCCTTCCTGATGGTCTGGGTGATTGGAGCAGCTGCAGAGAGGGAGAGAGTGGATGGATTCAAGAGGTAGGAGTTGAAATGGGCTGAGCTTGAAGCTGGATTGGAGAGGGGCATGGGGAAGATGCAGGGGTCCGATGTCTCCTGGGTTTCTGGAATGAGCATCTGGAAGGATGGAGGTGCTGTACGCTGACATGTGGACTCCTGGGAGAGGACCGGGCTTAGGGGGTATTTGTGAATTTAGTTTGGTTGTGTTGCGTTATGGTGCCTTTGAAACCCAAGCTCCAAGAGGAGCTTTCACGGGGGCCGTTGGATGAAGCATTCAGGAACTCTAAGGACAGGTCTGGGTTAGGGGTAAGCTTAAGAGTCACTGGTGTGGGGTAACTGAAGTTGTGGGTGAGAATGAGAATTGGAGACAGGATAGAATGAGGGAGAAGAGGGCTTAGATTGAACCTTGAGAAACTCTGACATTCGTGGCTGGTTACAGGAGTATGAGCTTGAACAAGAGCCTGAGGGATGGACAGAGGGGAAGAAAAACCACGGAGGTTAGATGTCATAGGAGCCCAGGGAAGGGAGCAGAGCCAGAGGGAAAGTGTGGTCAACATCAGAAATGGATGGAAGGACAAATAAAATGAAGATTGGAACTGGCTCATTGGATCTGGAGACTAGACATCATTGAGGAGCTGAGTGAGAGATGTGTTGCTGGACCAGTAGGGTCAGACCCCAGTGGGAGGTGTGGATGGGCAAAGAGAAGAGGGAGGAGGGAAGTATAGACAATTCTTAATTTGCTTGTGTGGGGAGAGAGAAAGAGAGCAATGGGGAGCTGTGGAAACAGGGGAGAATTTCTTTATCTTTGTTAGTTTTTTTTAAAAAAATTAATTAATTAATTAATTTTTGGCTGTGTTGGGTCTTCGTTTCTGTGCGAGGGCTTTCTCTAGTTGTGGTGAGCAGGGGCCACTCTTCATTGTGGTGCGTGGGCCTCTCACTGTCGCGGCCTCTCTTGTTGTGGAGCACAGGCTCCAGATGTGCAGGCTCAGTAGTTGTGGCTCACGGGCCCAGTTGCTCCGCGGCATGTGGGATCTTCCCGGACCAGGGCTCAAACCCGTGTCCCCTGCATTGGCAGGCGGATTCTCAACCACTGCGCCACCAGGGAAGCCCCCTTTGTTAGGTTTTTAATAAGAAAGACTTGAGTACAATTACAGACCAATGCAAAGTATTCACTGGCAAGGGAGAGGCTGAATATTCAGGAGAAAGAGGATCCTATCTAGAGTGTTTTAGGGTGAGTGGCTGTCCTTGTTTGCCCAGGACAGAGGGGTGTCCTGGGACCCAGGACTTTCAATGCAAAACCCAGAACAGTTTTAGGTTAACTGGGATGTTTGGTCACCTGAGTTTCTAGAGAAGGTGAGAGGGGATGAGATCCAAAGCATAGGAATAGGAATCTACTTCTGCAGGAGGAGGGCCACCTTCTCTCTTGCAATGGAGGAAAGGAAAGGATGAACTGAGGTGGAGGGAGGTTCATAGGCTTGTTCTGCAGAGGAATCGAAGGGTGCTCATCTGATGTTTTCAATTTCCTTAGGAAGTAAGGGGTGTGATTATTTGCTGAGGGGGGATGAGTGGAGAAAGTTTCAAATGCTTTTCATGGAGCCTGGAAGAGCAAGTTGACCAGAGAAATAGAGTGGTATTACTGGGTGGTGGTGAAGGGCCATGTGAGGTTGGGTGCCATGAATTTATAACAATGCTCATTTGCCCGTCACGTGTATGGGATTATCCAGCAGAGATCAGCTGCTCAAGGGCAGCTTAGAGATGGTGGATTTTTGGCTTCCCGCAGGGCTGACATTTTTCCAGCTGGTGCAACTATTCTAGCAACAGAACAAAAGGGTGAAAGGAAAAATTTAATGTACTGCCAAGAATTTTATTAAAGTGGTGGAAGACAGAACTTAGGCTGCATAAAGAAAAAGTGAAGAACTTAGGCTGGAGAAAGGAAGAAGTGATGATGGATTTGGAATAAAATCAATGGATTGGTAAGGTTGGCGGTAAGGCTGTGAGCCCAGGGTGGAGGCTGTGGTTGAGCTAGAGGTGGGAAGTTGTCACCAAGCATGCCAGAGGGCACAGGGCATGAGGCTCAGAGGGTGCTGGCTGGGACCTGTGAATGTACATTCTCTTCATGGGACGTTATAACAAAGGAAGGGAGGGACAAAAATACTCTAGGGGGAAGTAGGGTGAGTGATTGATGGTAGAGGCAAGCTTCTAAATGTGTTGAAAAAAATAAAGCAAATGCATTTAAATGCTTTAGGGAAACTACCATTATCAACCGGTCTTTGATTCTAGGATGAATGGTGTTATGGGTTGAATTGTGTCCCCCTAAAATTCGTATGTTGAGGTCCTAACCCCCATGTCTTCAAATGTGACCTTATTTGGAAATAGGGTCATTGCAGATATAATTAGTCAAATTAAAATGTGGTCATTGGGGTAGCCCTAATCCAATAGGACTGGTGTCCTTATAAAAAGGGGAAATCTGGACACACATACACACACACACACACACAGAGCACCATGTGAAAATGAAGGCAGAGATCAGGGTAATACATGTGTGAGCCAAGGATGCCAAAGATTGCCAGCAAACCACCAGAAATTAGGAGAGAGACTGGAACAGATCCTTCCCTCAGCCCCCAGAAGGAACCAACTCTTTCGACACCTTGATCTTGGACTTTTGGCTCCAGACTGTGAGACTAGATTTCTGTTGATTAAGCCTCTCAGTCTGCGGTACTCTGTTATGGCAGGAAACTAATACATTTTGGGATTATGAGACTCCAGTCAGTATTTTATACACTCTCCTCTTTCATAGTTTTTCCCTATCCTGTCTCTAGTTCTGATGTAATTCTAATTTGGTGTCTGAACAAATGTATTCCTCTAATTATCTTGCCTCTCTTACTCTCCTATGTAATATTTTTAATCTTTAACAGGCTACCCTAGGTAAGAATTTATGACCTGTGTTAGGGGCTTGAAATGCTTTCCACAGAAAGTTGGAGACACAGTCTCAGTTATAACAACTTCCAGAAAAATTAGGTAAGACGACTCCGTACTCTAAAGGACAGTCCTCAAAGTGTGAAGCCACCCCGCTCCAGCACTGACCCCGTGACGACAAGGAGGCTCAGGCATGGAGACCCCAAAAGGGTCTGGAGCCGTGTGCAAGAGATGCCCATGAGGAAGCTGGTGGTCTCTGGGCAACTTTCAGCATCTCTTAGAAGCTGACATTCTGCCTCGTGGGAGCTTTACGAGCACTGGGGACCACAGACGTAAAAGCATCCTGCACACTTTGTCAGCTTGCCACCCATCTCCTCGATGTTTTCATTCATTCATTCCTGGGGCCAGCGAGCCGATATCCCTCAGGGCTGCTGTGTCTGAGGCACTGGAATCGTGGAGCATGCAGCATGGCCCTCAGCGCTGGGCAGACAGAAGCCGCTGTCAGCTCTCTGGCTGGTCTCCTGTCTTCCTGGTGTAACAGTCCCCTGTATTGACCAGTGGGAAATAACGTTTCCGTGTCTCCTGATAACTCCTCCCAGCTCGCTTTCGTTCAGTGGCAATCCCAGATCCCCTTCCCACAGTCCCTGTAGACAGCAAGTGCAGGAGAAAGGGCACCGGCCAGCGGGGGGTCAGCGCCCTGACTGTGCCCTCGGGCAGGGCCTGTCCCCACCTCCCTCCCACTCCCACTGGCCTCCTTTGATCTTCTCAAGCGCTCTGTGAAGCGGCGGGGCCAGTAGCTGCTGCCATTCCCGTTTGACAGAAGAGCAAATTTACGATTAAGTGACCTGCAGGAAGCAGAGGCGAATTCCTGGAGGAGCCTCGATGTGGTGGGTATTCGGGGTTCTCCTCCCCAGCAACTGCTTCCTCATCCTCTCTGCACAGCGCCTGGCTGTGTTTGGGGACACAGATGTTTTCCTGGGCTCCGGTGAGGACCCCGTGTCCAGGTCAGTGCCAACACGCGTGGACCTTCCTGAGGCCACGTGGGACCCAAGTCAATCACAGTGATTCTCAGAACTTACGGGGCTACAGGAAAGGACCTTAGCCCTTCCCCTTTGAACTTGAACCTGAGAGGTGTGAGAGAGGCTGGCTGAGACAGAGGCAACACAGAGGAAGTACAGCTGAGAGAAGGAGGAAGGGAAGGTCCCATGACATCGTTTGAACTCTTGGGTCAAACTGTATCTTAGTTAGTCCTGCCTGGGCTTGTGACACTGGTCTTTGTGCTCCAGCTTGTGTGTGTGTGTGTGTGTGTGTATGCACACGTGTGTGTTACTGGCACTGAAGAGGGTAACTGATACCCAGTGCTACGATGTGAAACCCTGAGCCCCCAGACCAACCCCCACCCCCAGTGGTAGCCACATTGCTTTCTGAAATAATTACGCTTTCAGAGATGACATCTCTGAATGTGACATGCAAATCAAAGCTGCTGTTTTTTGTAAAGAAGCCGAATGAGCTCACGGGCTCTTCTTTACAAGCATTTCAGCAGACTCTTTATTCCAAGGAAGAAGCGATTCTAGATTTTATGTGGACCTCTGTGCAGGCTGTGATTGTGTGTGTGAGTGAGTGTGTGAAAGTGTATGAGGGGGAAGGTGGGACATAGGTGGGGGAGGATGGACGAGAACAATGATGGGAAAATTCTTTGCAAAGTTAAAGAAAGGTCTTGTTCAAATATGATGTGACCTTCCATGATTGTTCAGTTGATTCTTGGCCTCTGAAAGCTCCATGATTAGTGCAGCGCCTTCCCTTGATTCTTCCTGATGACCCGGGAGTTCCTGGCGGTGATGACTCACACCGGTGGGCTAGTATTTCTTCCTTAGAGACCATGACCTGGAGCCCAGCCTCGAGATGGAAGAGAAGGGAGCAGAGGCAAAAAGGAGGCCAGGCCAGCAGGTGCTGTGCTGGGGACGGGTTCTAGAGGCACATCCTCCCCTGGCCCCGCTTCTGGTGCTGTCACCACCTTCTCCTCTCCTGTGTCTGGAGTTGGTTGATGCCGCTACTGGGACGCATGCAGCCCAGCCCCGGGGGCATTGCATGGACACAGCGTCACACCACCACCTTTGTCCCATGGTTTCTCTCCACGTTCCCATAACACACGGGACCCCCGTGGGCTTAGGGATCGCACCGATGGTGGTCACTGACCATCCTGGCCCAGCCGATGGGGACCCGGGCAGGCACAGCATGCTTGCATATTGCATTCACAGCAGCAATGCTGTTTTTGTTGTTGTCACTATATATTCTATTTTATTTTTCATTTGAAATCTTGTTAGTGCCTACCCTAGTTCCAGCCTTTTTCCAGGTGGGAAAATTCAAAAGCAGGGGACATAGGGAGAGGCAAATACCCTTGGGATGAGTGAAGTATTCAGCACCCTCTCCCCTTATACTCCCCCTTGGGATCCAGCCTTCTCTGCAGATGGAATAACAGACCCGCCTCACCTCTCAGACCTTCTCTTACCAATTCACTCTCAAGATTTCAGCTAGGCTCCAGGCTTTTAAATGCACGTAGCCTGAAAGACGTAGCTCCTGGATCCACGGATCATTTATGGCTCAGTGTAAGCACATTTTCAATGGGTTTGAACGGAGCAGAGCACCCATGGGGACTGGGCTTGAGAGGTCACGTTTCTTGGGTGCAACGTGATGTGCTGTGCCCCCCCCCAAAGTGACGCACCCCTGCTCCCCAGACTGGGGTCTGCTGCCCACCACCACCTCCTCCTTGCCTAGCGTTACGGGCACTGTGTTTGCTCCTGGAGACCGGCACCTTCATTACATTGCTTGGGGCTCCTTCCGTGGTGTGTCCGGGGTCTAGGCTGGATAACTCCTCCCTGGAAGATACATGCTGGGTTTGAGCCCATGGGCTTCAGACCCCTCTTGACTGCTAAGGGGCCTGACTCAACATCCCCAGCAGCTCACCTGTCTCTGCTGGTCCCTCCGAAGGCGCAGCTGCAGACTCGGCTGGGTTTGTGGTGTAGACGATGGTGGGGTTTGCGGTGTAGACAATGGCTTGTGGCTTGGTTTGCAGTGTAGACGACGGCTTGCGGCTTGGTTTGTGGTGTAGACGATGGCTTGCGGCTTGGTTTGTGGTGTAGACGATGGCTTATGGCTGGGTTTGCGGTGTAGACGATGGCTTGCTGGCCCTTGTCCTGGACTGGCTTCTGGCCCCCGGTGCCCCCACCTCGAGGGGGGCAGCCAGTGCCTCTCACCCCCCAGGCTGCGCAGAGCTGCAGGGAGTGAGCCGGGTGGAGCTCCTGGAGCTGGGAGCTGGCATCCGATCCAAGGGCAGTTTTCATTTCTGTTCTCAGCCAGCCTGCCCGCTTGGACGGCGCCCTGGAGAACAGACCCTTGGTCTGGCTTCTGGCCAGGATGCTGGGCTGGTTGGGTGTGGGCTGAGGACAGAGGTGGTGGTCGTGCATGACTTGGCCCCCGGGGCTCTCTTCTCTGGAAGGTCCTGGAAACCACTGGAAAGAATGGGGGATGCTTGCTCCTTCTTCATCCCTGGGGGGTGTCGTGGCGCTTGTGCTTCCTTCTGACCTGGAGAGAGGTTCCAGGTGCGTCCCTGTGCTGCTCCACTGGAAGGTCCGGGCGAGGGGGAGGGGCTTGCCCTAGGATGGAGGGGGAGTTCGGGGTGCCCCTGCCCTAGGGCCTGCACCGACCTTGCTCCCCGGGACGAGGAGTCCCCTCCTCCACTGCCACCAAGCCCCAGGTGTCTGGGACCTGGGAATGCCCTCCCGCAAGCGGCTCCAATCTTATTCCAAGGCCCACGTTGGCCAGAGTCTCAGAGTTGGCTGTGTGGGCACCCCTAGGCCTGAGGGGCTGCAGGAGACCTTGGACATACCTGCTAGGGTGAACCCACATAGGTCCCAAGGACCCCCACTGGACCAGTTGGGAGACGGGGACTAGAGAGAAGAGGTGTGTGTCCTGGGGGGGCACCTCTGCGCTTGCTCTGGCCCCATGAAGCACAGCCAGTGGGAGCCCAGGGGGGAGGAGCTGGTCCTGAGATGGGCGGGGATCTGCCCCACCATCCCCAGGAAGAGCCCCACTTCTCCATCTGCAGCAGGAGCGCCTGCCCGAGCTCCATGGGGAGCATTGGACCCTCTTCCCCGCCTTCCTCTCTTCTCCTTCCTTTAAAGGGACACTGTCACTGGCTACGTAAGTTGTGGGGTCTGATGCAAAGTGAAAATGTAGGCCTCTTACAACTGTTTAGAATATTAAGACTGTGACAGTGGAGCATTAAACTAAGTCAGGACCCTGTGTACAGGTTGCTGGCTCATAACGCTGACCCCGAGCCTTTATAATTTTTATTAACCTAATTTTTTTTTTTTTTTTTTGCGTTACGCGGGCCTCTCACTGTTGTGGCCTCTCCCGTTGCGGAGCACAGGCTCCGGACGCGCAGGCTCAGCGGCCATGGCTCACGGGCCCAGCCGCTCCGCGGCATGCGGGATCTTCCCGGACCGGGGCACAAACCCGTGTCCCCTACATCGGCAGGCGGACTCTCAACCACTGTGCCACCAGGGAAGCCCCTAACCTAATCTTTTACTGAGGTATAGTTGATTTACAATATTATATCAGCTCAGGTAGTATAACACAGTGACTCAAAATTTTTATGGATTATACTCCATTTAAAGTAATTATAAAATATTAGCTATAAAAAATAAAGTAAAGGGACTGTCCACTGGGAGAGGGTCCATCGGGATGACCACAGTGAACCAGAGGGGCTCCCCTGATTTTCTGGACTTGGTGGAAATCACACTCCTCCAGTTCTGCCATATCATTCCTCATAGAAAGACAAGTAAATAAAGTGGTGATTTCTCAAAACTGACCCATCCGGGCCACCACCTGGTTTGGAAAAGTCCCTGCAACGTGAAGCACCTTTTCAGGGGAAATGGCACACTGTGTTCTCTGGCAGTGTCTTTCTCGTGGTTGTCTTGCAGGCTGGTGAAGTGGTGAGTGCGGGATTTGAACTCAGGTCCGTTGGCTATTCAAGTTCATCACACCATGCCTGACTGGACTCAAGCTCTGAGACTCATGTTTCTAACTAGGATGTTTTCTTCTAAAACAAGGCTCCTGTTTCTGTAAATATTTATCGATCACTTTGTTACATGTGGAACGGAATTTCTTTGAGTGAGGTGGGGGCAGGGGACATGGCCATCTGCAGAAAGGGCCCAATTAACTGATTTCATGCCAGCCACAGCCTGATGGAGACACTCATTTTAGTGACTAAGTTGAAAATAAAAGCGAGATCAGAGCATCGCAAGCATGTAGCAGGAACGCACAGTGAATTCAAGGGAGAGAAGGAAGATTTGGACCCTGAAGACAAGCATGACATTGCAGTTTAGTTTGGGTGAGAAAACTGAGATCTCTTGGAAATGCCTCTGCACGTGTGCGAGTGTCTCTATCAGGTTTCTGCTGCTGTGCGGCCATTTAACATTGGTCCTAAAATATCCTCAGTGCAGAACATTTGAAATGAGCTTTTCATTTGCTAAAATGTTGCAGCGAGCAGGCAGAAGTGATGCTTGTGTGCAACTTTCTGATGGTTTAAAAAGCCTTGCAGAAATGGGGGGTGGTGATAGTTTTTCTTTTTTTTTTTTTTTTGGCTTGTCTACAGAATGAGTGGAAAGAGAAAATGTACCTAAATACTGTGCTCATTCCCAAGGGCACACCAGGCAATGCAAACACCAGAGGCAGGACTGATGGGAGGGAAAGGGATGCTGAGGCCAAAAGAACTCTCTGTGGCACAGATCCTGCCTCATCAGGGCTGGAAAGGACACCAGAGGCCATCCCCGCCCCCCTCCTGTGGCAGGTGGGAAGACAGAGGCAGCGACCGCTTGCTCCGGGCGGCCCAGCCGGCTAGTGGCAGAGCCTGGGGCTCACCTAGACCCTCCGTTCCCCAGGCCAATACTCTTTCCATTCTGCCTCCCCCAAACATTATCTGTCTAGAAATGTTGGCTCCCACACTTCAAAACAGAAATCTCCTTGTTCTCTCTCCCCATGTGAGTAATTTGTTTTCAGTGTTTACATTAGCTGGAAACAGAGCTGGGAATACTCCTCACTCTGTTTTCAAATGAGATGTATTTTGATCAAGTTTCCTGGCCTCAAATGCTTCTCTGCTTTGTCAGGGCTTGTTGGTTAGAACTTGGTTCGTGGAAGTTCTCAGAGCGGCGGGTGGAGCTCGGAGGAAGAGTTCCAGGTTGTCCCTGGGTTTTGTTGTTTTCCAGGCATGGCTGGAGCCTGCAGCACAATCAGATCACACTGTTCCACATAAGAAATGTGCTGTGAGGTCGCATTCCTGACCATGAACTTGGCACCAAATGAGTCGTAGAAGTGAAACCAAAAGGTGTGACCAAGGGTGGGTAGATGACCCTTGAAGACCGAGCCCCGGCTTTCAGCTGCCACCCCATCACACCTGGGGCAGATCTCTTGTGACCCCAACTGCTGGAGATGCTATAAGCGTCCAGGTAGGTCTGAGATGCAGCGGAGAAGATGAGAATGGAAAAAGGGAAGCTTGAGAAAGAGAAAGAGGCAGGAATAAAAGAGGGGAAGAGCACAGGAAGACACAGCCGGAGGGCAGGGGAGCTTGTGCTCACCACGGCCCGGGACCTCCCTGCCGTCCCTCAGCTTCCTCACTGTGGAGGGTACTCACATGAGCCAGTGGTCTCCAGCCCAACCCAGTGGAAGGACCACAGTCCACAGGTGGGGGCTGTCAGGGACAGGGTGACGCTTGGTCAAGTCTGCGACTTCAGGATTAGGTCTGGTACACTCCTGGCTTCTTCTGGCCTTCCTTACCGGGTAGAGATTCAAAACCTTTTGTAAAACTACCCAAGCACTTCTGCGTCTAGCTGTGTAGGCAACTGGAAAACTGTCCTCTTCAGAAATACTTAAAATGCCACCGACACACGATAAAAACGTAGGTGTCGGTACAGATGAAGCTGGGAGGAAAGGCCAGTCCCAAGAGACAGGAAGAGGGAACGGGAGGGGAAGTGGAGATGGCTAGGGGCCACCGCGGTGAGGTTGCTCTGGGTCCACCTGGGTGGCGGGCTCTGCCTGGAGGGCTCCGCACAGCATCACCTGCAGAGCCTCACCATCTGGGGAGCCTTTCCCGAATGCGTCCACCTGGCACACACCTGCAGTTTCTTTTCCCCGTTTTTATTTTTTTGTGATTTGTCCCCTTGCACTTGACCGAGAGTGGCCACATTTCACCAGCATCAGTGCCACAGAGTGCAAGGACCTCCCGAGGCCCCAAAGGGGCAATAGGAAATATCAGAGCCGGTGGACACGCTTTTAATTGGGCACCACTCTGGGTCTTGCACGTCCTGCCCTGGGCGGGGAACACTGGACACAGGTGTTCTGGCCCAGCTGCGTTGCTCTGAATCCAGGTGAGCTGCAGAGCAGGCTAGCACACGGGGCACAACTCTCCCTTTAGCCACCTTGTCCCTTTCATCTCCTACTATGGCCACAGCATGTATTGTTCCCACGAGGACAAAACAAAGACTCTTGGATGGTTATGTCTCCTGTCACCCAAGCAGCAAACACACACACACACATGCACACATGCACACACACACAGGACTCCACGCCTTGTCTGCTTCCCTGTGTTAGAAATATCTGGGCTTGGGACAAGGCATGCTGGAAGGGCCCATCGGCCTCCGAGCACCCTCTCTGCCTGTTTTCCACCTCGAGACAGAAAGAGCTTACTGCATGCAGGCCTGGCACCAGGAATTGCACACTTTGCTTTATTAACCGCATTGATCTCGGGGAGCCCTGTCTTATGCTGGTGTCTCACTCCGTGGACCGTCGCATGATTTTAAGGACGAGAATGTGAGACTGTCCACTTCTAGCAGGTCATTATGATATCTTTGAGAGAAGGCAGCATATATCAGTGGTAAGATAGTGTTTTAGAGTTTCTTCAACGTTATTCAGACTCACAGGGCAAAGATTTGCATTAAATTTTGCCACAACTTTAATTACTGACTGAATGTCCTATTCAACTTTACCACTGAAAAGGTCTATTGAAATGAATATTTCTAGTTTCCTAAAATTTTTGTAGAATAGGCTAAAAGATATGCCTCTAACTACAAGAGTAACCAGCATAATTAACTTTGATTATTTTGATTATTATATAATTAATTGGATACTGGTTAATAGTATTAGATACTCTTGGTAATAGTCTTGATAACCCTTCCACACCCACACTCTGTATAACTCTTTGAAACTGAGAATGTGATTGACTGTAATGATTAGAATGTGACTAGAATGTGATTGACTAGTAATGTAATAGGGAAGAACAAATCTGACACCATGTTGGATCTGTTTCTTTTACTTTAACCTTTGTATTCTATTGCTTTTGCTACAAGTTAAGAATGTTGCCTATAGCCTGAAATATACAGGATAGCCCATTCTCAAGGCTCTGACCTTTAAAGGTATAACATTTTCCCATTCATACAGAGATAAAAAGTTGCAGAACAGAGAATAACATTTGTCTTGTTGGAGGTTTACAGGGGTATCATGACCTGACCTACATGGACAGCTGCAAGAACAAAGGATTCTGACCCCAAGAAGTCTGCAACAACCAACTACACCCCTCCCTTTTTAGTATAAAAGAAGCCTGAATTCTAACTCGAGTAAGGTGGTTCTTTGGGACGCGAGTCCACCATCTTCTCGGTCTGCTGGCTTTCCGAATAAAGTCGCCATTTATTGCCCCAACAACTCCTCTCTTGATTTAATGGCCTGTTGTGCGGCGAGCAGTACAAGCCTGGACTCGGTAAGAGTAACAAACCCTTTTGTAAGTAGCTTGTTTCTAAGGATTTGCTTTTAACAAAACTAAAACAGGGGACTTCCCTGGTGGTCCAGTGGTTAAGACTTCACTTTCCAATGCAGGGGTGCAAGCTCGAGCCCTGGTCAGGGAGCTAAGATCCCTCATGCCTCACGGCCAAAAAATCAAAAGATAAAACAGAAGGAGCATTGTAACTAATTCAGTAAGGACTTTAAAAATGGTCTACATTGGGCTTCCCTGGTGGCGCAGTGGTTGAGAGTCCGCCTGCCGATGCAGGGGATACGGGTTCGTGCACCGGTCCGGGAAGATCCCACATGCTGCGGAGCGGCTGGGCCCGTGAGCCATGGCCACTGAGCCTGCGCGTCCGGAGCCTGTGCTCCGCAACGGGAGAGGTCACAACAGTGAGAGGCCCGCATACCGCAAACAAACAAACAACAAAAAACAAACAACAAAAAACCCCTAAAACAGGACCTAATTCATGTCTCAGCATGTGGATCATTTAAAATATTTTTTGATGATTAATCAATATGTAATTTTTAAAGCAAATTATTCCAAAGAAGTTCAAAGAACTGAGTGGCAAGCTATAGTGATACGCATTCTACCCCATTTATGTATTTATAGGAATAATACTTATCAGTACTTGTAGCTAAACAAATAATAAATCAGAATGAAAATAATGCTCATCCCTGTCTCAGACTACCAATAAGTAATAGTATCTACAGCTACATGTGAAAAATAAAAACTCCACCCAAGTCTTTAAGAGATGTATATCTAATAAAATTTTTCTGTTTGTACTTAATAATTATTTACCCAAAATTAATATATTATTTATTTATTTATGACTGTGCCACATTGCTTGTGGGATCTCAGTTCTCTAACCAGGGATTGAACCCAGATCATAGCAGTGAAATTCTGGAATCTTAACAACACTAGGCCACCAGGGAACTCCTTTTAATGTTTTTTTTTTAATATATTCATATTTTGATTATTTGTGTTCTACTTATGTTGTAATGATATCTATGTAGAAGAAAACAGTTTAATCCTTGAAGTTTTATGATTACAAGAATTTTTTTTCAAATTTAAATTTGTATATGTATTCTTGTTGCAAAGAAGTCTGACATTGTAATCAAAAGATCTGGAAGCACAAAAATGTAACACACTACAATAGAATTCTCTGGGGGAGGTGAAATGAAAATACAAGTTCAAGGGAAAAAAAGACACTGTAAAATGTCAGATGTTTAAAGAAAAGCTTGTCTTGTGTTTTTAAAATAGATGATAACTATTAAATTGCTATATATTTATATTTCATAAAATATATTTAAATGAATTATGTAATCATTTTATAGTTAATGTCAGTATTTACAGTATGCCAAAATATCTTTTGCAATTACTTAAACTTATGATAAACATGTTAGATGTCAAATTAAACCTCTGTGAGAGGCCTGTTTGCCCAAATTTTTAAGGAGTATGTGAACAGAAAAGTTGTATAAACCCCCCTTAGACCTCTAACGTACAGCACTCAACTAATTCCCTAGTAAAAAGACAAAGATGGTTCTACTGAATTTTTAAAGAATCCAACAGCATCCTATTTATAAGAGGCAGTCCATCAAAACAGTATGGTACTGGCACAAAAATAGAAATATAGATCAATGGAACAGTGTAGAAAGTCCAGAGATAAACCCACGCACTTATGGTCACCTAATCTATGCAAAGGAGGCAAGAATATACAATGGAGAAAAGACAGTCTCTTCAGTAAGTGGTGCTGGGAAAACTGGACAGCTACATGTAACAGAATGAAATTAGAACACATCCTAACACCATATACAAAAATGAACCCAAAATGGATTAAAAACCTAAATGTAAGGCCGGATACTATAAACCTTTTAGAGGAAAACATAGGGAGAACACTGTCTGATATAAATCACAGCAAGATCTTTTTTGATCCATCTCCTACAGTAATGAAAATAAAAACAAAAATAAACAAATGGGACCTGATTAAACTTCAAAGCTTTTGCATAGCAAAAGAAACCATAAACAAAACGAAAAGAAAACCCTCAGAATTGGAGAAAATATTTGCAAATAAAGCAACTGACAAGGGATTAATCTCCAAAATATACAAACAACTTATGCAGCTCAATATCAAAAAAACAAAACCCAATCAAAAAATGGGCAGAAGATCTAAATAGACATTTCTCCAAAGAAGATATACAGATGGTTAAAAAGCACCTGAAAAGATGCTCAACATCACTAATTATTAGAGAAATGCAAATCAAAACTACAATGAAGTATCACTTCTCACCCGTCAGAATGGCCATCATCAAAAAATCTACAAACAATAAATGCTGGAGAGGGTGTGGAGAGAAGGGAACCCTCCTACACTGTTGGTGGGAATGAAAACTGGTACAATCACTATGGAGAACAGTATGGAGGTTCCTTAAAAAACTGAAAATAGAGCTATTGTATGATCCAGCAATACATGCTACTCCTGGGCATACACCTGGAGAAAACCATAATTCGAAAAGATACATGCACCCCAATGTTCATTGCCTTATTCACCGTAGCCAGGACATGGAAGCAACTTAAATGTCCATCAACAGAGGAATGGATAAAGAAGATGTGGTACATATATACAATGGAATATTACTCAGCCATAAAAAGAACAAAATAATGCCATTTGCAGCAACATGAATGGACCTAGAGATTCTCATATTGAGTGAAGTAAGTCAGACAGAGAAAGATAAATATCATATGATACTGCTTATATGTGGAATCTAAAAAAAAGTCTACAAATGAATTTGTCTACAAAACCGAAGTAGAGTTACAGATGTAGAAAATAAACTTATGGTTACCAGGGGTTAAGGGGTGAAGGGATAAATTGGAAGATCGGGATTAACACGTACACACTACTATATAAAAAATAGATAACTAATAGGTACCTACTGTATAGCACAGGGAACTTTACTCAGTACTCTGTAATGGCCTATATGGGAAAAGAGTCTAAAAAAAGTGTGGATATATGTATTTCTATAATAGATTCACTTTGCTGTACATCTGAAACTAACACAACATTGTAAATCAGTTATACCCCAATAAAAATAAAAATAAAAAGAGGCATTCATAGAACACAAGAGTACAGAAAGTTTGAAGAAAAATAATAATAAGAGGTATATCAGGCAAATAGTAACCAGAAGAACACTTGTGTAGCTATATTAATATGTGACAAAATGGACTAGGGCTAAAATTATTGCAAGAGATGAAAGGATCACTTCATAATGATAAAAGTTTCTACTCGTCAGAAGATATAAACATGCTAAATTTATGTACATCTAATAACATGTCTCAAAATAGAACAAGAAGAAATGGACACATTCACCAATGTAATGAAGGTTCTATCAGTAACAGATAGATTAAACAGACAAGAAATCAGTAAGAACACATGTATCTATACAAAGAACACAATTAACAAGCTTAATTAATATCGTGAACACGTGTCAGACACTGCATCCAAGGGCTGGGATCACATTCTTTTTAAGGACATACAGAGTATTTATTAAATTGACTATGTACAACATCAGCAACCAAGACTTGATAAACTCCAAAGAACTATCATTCAGTTCACATTCTCCAGCCATAACGAAATTAAATTAGAAGTCAATAACAAGGAAGATTAATAAGATGCCATGCTTTTGGAAACAAAGTCATGTCTAAATAATTTATCTGTTAATGAGCCAAGATCATAGAAACTGGATAACTCTTGGAATTGAACCATAATTTAAAAACTACATATTAAAACTTGTGGGATGAAACTAAAGGGACTCTTAGAAAATCAACTCTAAATTATATTAGAAAAGAAAAAGAGGACAGAAAATGAATGAGTGAAACACCCACTTTAAGAGAAAAAAGTAACAGAAATAATCCAAAGAAAAAGAGGTAAAGAGACAATAAAGATAAAAGCAGAAAATAATGAAAGAGAAAACAATAATGTAATGGAAAGGATTAAGTCGATTCTTTGGAGGCTAATGAAATTGACCAACCCCTAATGAGATGAGCACAGTGGGAAAAAAAGATAATTTGAATAAACAGTATTAGGAATTAATCAGTGTACATACTAAAGATGCCTTGAGATGTAAAAATGTAACAAGAAATACGAATTTATACCAGTAAATTTGAAAATTGAGATGAAATAGACAAATTTCTAAAACATATGTAACTTCCAAAAACTGACTCAACTAGAAATAGCAAGACCTGAATAGTCCTATAACTATTAAAGAAACTAAATTGGTAGTTAAAAGACTTCATAAAAAGGAAATACTAGATGCAAAAACTGAAGTGGTTTGCAAGCATAGCATGTGGGCTCTTTTAAACATTTAAAGGATAGATAACTGTACAGAGATTGGAAAAAGGAAATATTCCTTTTATAAATTTTTAAATTTTAATGAACTAATTATTTAATTAATTTTAAATTGAAGTGTAGTTAATTTACAATGTTGTGTTAGTTTCAAGTGTATAGCAAAATGATTCAGTTATATGTATATACATATATGCATATAGGTATATATAATATATATATTCTTTTTCAGATTCTTTTCCATTATAGGTTATTACAAAACATTGAGTACAGTTCCCTGTGCTATACAGTAGATCTTTGTTGTTTACTTATTTTATATATAGCAGTGTGCACATGTTAATTCCAAATTCCCAGCTTATCTCCCCCCCCAACACCCCTCTATCCCCTTTGGTAACCATAAGTTTGTTTTCTATGTCTGTGAGTCTACTTCTGTTTTGTAAATAAGTTCACTTGTATCCTTTTTTTTTAGATTCCACATATAAGTGATATCATATGGTATTTGCCTTCCTTTTAAGGCTTGGTTTAGTCGTCTGTTGAATGGGACAGCAACAGTACAAACCTTTTGGGATCCTTGTGAGGATTAGAGGAGATAATGAATGGAAGTCACTTGGGGGAATAGTCATTAAATAAACAGTAACTATTATTATTATGGATCACACAACAGTAAAACAGAGCGTTAACATGGGGAGGTTGTCCCCGAGAGACCCTAGCTGACAAGGCCGTCCATGGTAGGGGATGTGGTAATCTTTGCAAGAGTCACTTCTCCAGGGAAGGGGTAATCATTACTCACTCTGGTTTTACAATAAACATTTAGCAATTGGCAGGATGCAGATTCATGGCAATCGGAAGTAGTTCTGAACTGTAAAAGGAAACAGCAAGATCAGGTGGAGAAGTAATTTTTAATGATTCCACCTAATTTCAAGAGGGGGAGATTGCCACCTTGGTGCCCATAAGAGTTAGAGCTGGGATTCACACAGCTCTGTCTAGGAGCATAGCCCCTCCTGCCTCTTTCAGTGGTTCAAGGCAGACGCATAAGACTAAAATAGGGTTTTAGGTGGATCCAAGGGTGTGTTGGGTGAAATCGTTCATCCCTCCACCAAGCATCACAGAAAATCTTGTACTTGAAAGTTTACTTCCTTTTAGTAATTTAAAGTGTATCTGAGAAACAAAATACCCTGACGGAGAGTTGAACAGCAGTAGGGGGTGTTGTGTGAATGCGTGCTAGAGGTTTGGTGGTTTAGTTATTTGGAGAAGGGAGTGTCAGACGTGGTTAGGGAAGGCTTCCTGGAAGACACATTATGGAAGCCAGAGAATGGATGGGATGTGGGTAGAAGGAGGAAATGAGCACACATGCTACGATGCCCGGGAAATTTGCTAGTTGTTTTTGACGTGTGATCTCATTTTATACCGCACGGCCACCCTGAGAACCTGAGAGCAAGATACTGTTACTCCGCATTTTGTAGGTGAGAAGGCTGTGGGCTGCACTGGTGAAATGATTTTCCATAAACCAAACGACCAGGAGTGGGGGGATTCTAACCAGGGTGGGAGCTCAGAGGAGAGGGGAGAAGATGGAGTATGACGGAGAGACTGGGGAATGGGCAAGGTCAGCTTCTGTCGACCCAAGAGTACCCTAGTCCTGGCTTCCTGTTGGGTATTGCCAAGTCCCCAGCCTGGATCCTTTGGGCTGAACCTCAGCTGAACTGGACCCTCATGGTCTGGGCAGGATGGCATGACTTGGGTGTTGCTATATGATGATGGGAATGAGCTGCTAAGAAGGCTGCTGGCATCGTAGGGAAGAGCCTTTGCATTCTATTCCAAGTTAATCACCAAAGGGGATGTTGCCTATAAACTTAAATTATACATATTGAGCATTACGTTAAAATACCTTTGTTTAGCTCACAGGAAACACCCTGACCAGGTCTACCTGTGAATGGCCACAGGAAGGAAAAAATTAACACATCCCCTCAGGAGGCTGACCAGGACCAGGAAATGTTTGACTTTACTCCCTCCCCTTTTACTACAAAAAGAAGCTTGAATTCTACTTCAGGCAAGGTGGTTCTTTGGCACACGAGTCCATCATCTTCTCGGTCAGCTGGCTTTCTGAATAAAGTCCCTATTCCTTGCCCCAAACACTCTTTTCTAGATTCACTGGCCTGTACTGCAGCGAGAAGTATGAGCTTGGACTTGGTAACACCGGGACATCCACCTCTACCAGCACTGCTGTGTCATTTCAGGCAGGTGCCCCTACCTTTCCGAGATGTACTTTCCTCATCTGTAAAATGGGAATCCAATGCTAGTACCTCTTTCATTGTTTTCCCCTTAGGAATCAAATGAGACGACAGGGGCAAAGCACCCAGACCAGAGCTGGGTGTGTAACAATAAGTGCCAACGAGTGTGAGTTCCTTCTGGCTCACCACCTGTATCTCTAGGTCAGCGTTTCTCAGCAGCATGCCATGGGTACTTAGATCTGGAAAATTCTTTTCTGTGGGAGTGCTTGGCGGCTCTTTGCTCTCAGCACATAGAGCCCCAAGCTATGCGCATTCTGTCTGGACCAGGAAGTCCGGCCCAGCCTAGGGTCAGCCCACAGAGCACTGGCAGAGCTCAACAGGAAGAGGCAGTAGGGGTTCTTGGATCAGCGTGGTTGGATGTCAAGCAGCATCCCCACTTTTCTCCAGCATCTCTCAACCCCTGTTGTGACGACCAAGATGTCTACAAACATTGCCAAGTGTCTCTTGGGGACAAACTTGCCGCTGACTGAGAACCACCGTTCCAGGTCCATCTCATGCAGTGGGGCCATATCCAAATGGGGCTTGGGCACAGGGCAAGAAGCACTCCTGCTAGGGAAGTGGTTCTTGCCCCTGGGTGCACGTCAGAGATCCTGGGAGCTTCTCAAAAGAACTGGTGCCTGGGCTCCACCCTGAGATTCTGCTGTCATTGCCTGCGGGTGGTATTGGCTCAAAGCTCACCAGATGGTTCTGATGCAGCCATAGCTGAGGACCACGGGTGACAGGCTCCCTGGGGACCGGAACCCTCGCTCCTGGTGGCCTGACCTCGGCTGCAGGAATGCTGGCAGTTCTGTGCATGCTGAAAGCACGATGAGCACCTACCATTGTAAGATGCTCCTGAGAGCCGGGGCCTGCTTCACTCACTGCTGTGTCCACACTGCCTAGAACACTGCATAGTATGTGCTCGGTTAATGACGAATGAATGAATGAATGCATAAAATCCAGACCACTTGCTCCATTGGGGTGGCCAGGGAGGGGCAAGGGCGGCTCTCCCCAGGCAGCCCGCCAACCCCCAGCCTCCCAGGTGGGCTCAGGCTGCCCTGCTTGGAGCTGCCAGGTGCCCTGGGCTTAACTCAGCGGACGTCCTTCACATCATGCTCTGCGTGTCTTGCTTGGACTGAGCCCAGGGGGCCTCAACTGTGTTTTCTTTACTGTCCTATTACTGTGTCTGGTCTAGGGTCAGCGCAAACCCCACAGCCCTTTCCTTTCATTATCTGGAGTTTCAGAGGTGATGGCTATACCTCAGAGATATGAATGCGCACAGAATAAACCTCAGTGATGTTTTCCAGCGGCTGACTGCGCTGGTTTTAGAAACTGTCCGCCAGCCCCATGGACACCTCGGCTGCGCTGTGTGGCCTCTGCACCACCAGGTGGCGCGCACACTCGCGCGTCTTTCAGGGATGGTCAGACGGCCCAGGTTGCTTTCGGTCGCCGCTGACAGCGCTGGGGAAAGAGCACCGGGCTGTCACCGTGAACGCCATGTAGGAAAGGTGCTGTCGCAGGGAAACCTCGGGCTGCACCTCGGGTCCTCGGAACCCCACTATCTCTGGGAGGAGCTGTTCCCTGATCTCTCCTTGGTCCCGGGATTTGGGAGGGGACAGCTGCAGTGATGAATTTAGCCCCGGGTGCCTTAGTCTTAGGCCGCCTCCTCTCTGCCCCAACCTGAGCAGAAGTTTCCAGCCCCAAGGAGAGGGTGTGTGATAAGAGAGGAGGCCTTGACCTCTAGATTCAGACCCTGGAGGCTGTCACTAGAGGCCTTTGCTTCTTCTAGAAGCAATAGCAGACCAGTAAGCTGACTCTTACACGATTTCCGTGTACTGGAGAAGAAGAATTTGGAGGTCTGCCCCTGAAAAGTCTGTCAGTGTTACCCCCATCCCCAAATTCCTGTTGCTAGAGTCATCTTTAGGGCGGACGCCCCTGCAGTCCCCATGTCCATGGGAGGCGGTGCACTAACCCTGCCCGGGGCGTCTGTCAGATTTCCTAACTGTGGCTTGGACCACCACCCCTCACGTGTGGTCCCCACGACTAGCCGTGGCAGCATCCCCTGGGAGCTGGTTGGAATGCAGAACCCAGACCTACTAAGTCGGAATCTGCCTGTCAACACCATCCCCAGGAGACTTGTGGGCATCTGAAAGCTTGACCTGTGCTGGGAGAGGCCGGGATGCAGGGCCCGTGGTCTGAGGGCGGTAAGCAAGGTTGGCGATGCCTGCAGCCTGGAGAGCTGACCGCTGGGTCAGAGGCTGAGAGAGGGCTGTGGGCCCTTCTTCCAGGAGGTGGTCCTGCCATGGGTCAGGCATGTGTCCTGTGACCCCAAGGAGCTCATAGTCGGCTGGCAGATGGGCTCTAAGCTCCCCAGGGCAGGCCTTGTCCTCTGGCCACCATTGTATCCTGCTACCAGCTGACACCTGATAAATCACTGTGGAACGAAGCATGAACACGGATGAACAATCCCAGGGCCCAGTGGAAGGGCCCCCCAGGGCTGTGGACATGTGCACAGGGTCCTGGGCGTCTGGAGGACACTGGCATGTTAGTGAGGGGCTGTGCCCATGGTGGGCCTGTAGGGAGGTGACAAGTGAATGAACGAAACAACAGGAAAGCAGAGGGGTCGACCTTCCTGCCTGATCAGTCGTTCTCAGTGGGTAGCTTTGCCCACCCCCAGTGACACTGGCCACTTCTGGAGACACTTTTGATGGTTACAACTGGGGGAGAGCTGCTACAGGCACCTAGAAGGTAGAGGCCGGGGACGCTGCTGCAAAACGCCCTCCAACGCACAGGATGGCTCCACAACCAAAAGCCTCAGATGTGAGCAGCGTCAAGGTGGAGGAACCGTGCAAGAGAGCGGAGGGCCTCTGTCCACATCGCTGGAGATTTCCTGTCTCACAGTGGCTCTGCGTCTCCCTCACGAGCTCCACTTTCTCCAGCGCTGTGGCCTGAAACCTTAAGAGGAGTGACTGCAGCTCTGGTCCCAGTTGACTGTAAGGGTAGGGCTCTTGGCTAGGCTGAGGCTGTCCCCGGGAGTTCTATCTGTTCAGTGGCTGAAATCCATCATTGGTTCTAGACACTTTCCCCAGATGCCAGCATGCTGGCAGTGCCCACCACCCTGCTGGCCTTGGACAGTTGCCTCTGACTGCAGGACCCATCCCTCCTGTGGCTTAAGGCAAGCTCCAACCTGCTGCTCTGGGACAGCCTGGGGGCTGGGGAGGAAGAGGACTTCTGTAAACACAGCCCGGGGACAATGTCTTTTCCATGGCAACAGCTCAGCGCTGGGTCTGCTCACAGGCACGTGGGGCATATACAGCCTGTGTCCTACCCAGACAGCAAGTTGGCCAAGAGAGTTTATTTTCAATCTTTTGGGGGAAAAACAATAATATTGCTCAAGAGAATGAAATCCTTGGGTTTGTGAAATAGTGGTGATTTTATTTGCCCTTTCATTTCTTCTCCTGTCCTTCTCCTGTTTTTTTCTCCCCTTTTGTTATTGTTTGTATTAAAATTTTACACTTTGTTTTTCATATGGTTTTATCCTGATTAGGCTATTTTCCATAACGTTTTTCTTTAGTAAATTTCTCTAGAATACATATTAATAGTTAATCTTATTTTTATATGACTGTTATAAGCTCCATGAGATCAGGAGCTGTGTCTCTCCATCCAGCCATTCACCCATCCATCTCCCCATATACCTACCAACCTACCATTCATACATCCAATCATTTATCCAACCATCATCCATCCATCCATCCATCATCCATCCATCCATCCATCCATCCATCCATCCATCCACTCATTTATCTCCCCACCCACCCACCCATCAATTTATCAACCCATTCGTTTGCTCACCCATCCATCAACTCATTCATCCAGGCAGCCAACTGTCCAACCATTCGTCTGTCCGTCCATCTACTCATCAGCAAACATTTGGAGTGCCTGCTGTCTGCCCGGCCCACACAAATATCCTTCTGGTGGTGGGGATAAATTCACAATACAATGTGTTAAATGCAACCTGGGTGGTATGTACAAAGTCCTATGGGGCCAGAGAGAAGTTGCTGGCTAACTGGGCGGGTAGTCAGAAAGATCTCAGAGAAGAGAGATTTATCAGGAACGCTTTGGAGGATAAGTGGAGAGCAGTGGAACCAGCATTTAGGTAGAGGGAACAGCACTTAGTGAGTGGTTCATTGGGGCTGAGGCATGGGTTGCTGAAGTGAAGGTGAGGGCAGAGATGAGACCGGACAGGTAAGTTAGGTGTACATTGCGAAGGGCCTTTGGTGACATACCAGGGAACTTGCACTGAATCCTATAGACAGTGGGGAGCTATTGAAGATCTGAGGAAGTGAATGATGTGGTCAACACTGTGCTTTAGATAGATACCTCTGGGTGCAGGGAATAATAGTTGGGAATTATGGCTTCTCCACAGCAAAGTCAGAGAGAGGTGGGGAGTGCTCTCCTAAGTGACTAAAAATTCTCTGGGAGGTTTAGAAACCTCTGTTCTAGGGTCCTAGGATTGCTTGTTGCACAATTCCCAGCAACACATAGAAAGCCACTATGATAGGTGGTGGTGCCTGGACCTGGAAGGGAGTATAACAGGACCAGCTACAGAGTTTTGCATGTGTGGTTGAGAGACCCATGTTATCCAGTAAACTTAGGGATGATGACCATAACCGTGAAGTACATGGCCTTTGGAGCCAGACTGAGTGATCCAGACCGTAGCTCCAACATTTACATGCTTTGCTATTCCCCCTTCAAGAGTTGGAGCCTAATTTCCCTCCCCATAAGTGTGAGCTGGACTTAGTAACTCATTTCTAGTGAAGAAGTGATGATGTGTGACTTCAGAGATGAGGTCATGCAAGGCACTGAGGTTTCTCTCTGTCTTTTTTGGACCACCAGCTTTGGGGAAAACTATCTGTGATGTTGTGAGGACACTCAAGCAGCCTATAGAGAGACCCACAAGGCAAGGAACTGAAGCCTCCAGCCAACAGCCACATGGAAGCGGATCCTCCGGCCCCGTCAAGCCCCCGGGAGACTGCAGCCCTGGCTCATCTGCAATCCCATGAAAAACCCTGAGCCAGAACCATTCAGCTAAGCAGCTCTTGGTTCTCGATGTACAGAAACTGTGAAACAACACCTACTTGTTGTTTCAGCCACTAAATTTTGGGGTACGTTGTTGTGCCGCAATAGAGGACCAGTACGGAAGCCTTGTGCCCTTGGACAAGTGAATTAAATCTCTGCTTCCTCACCCACAGAATTAGGGTGATAATAACAGTGTTTCCATCATAGAGGGTCAATAACAATTCTGTGAGTTAGTCCATATAAAGTACTTAGCACAGTGCCCGGCATGCAGTAATTGCTCAATCAGTGGTGGTTAGTTTTAACTATTACTGGTAGTCATTGCATGAATTTTGCGCAAAAGTGGAAGAGTGTGCAAGAGGGAGGAGATATGGGAATACATGTATATGTATAGTTGATTCACTTTGTTATACAGCAGAAATTAACACACCATTGTAAAGCAATTACACTCCAGTAAAGACGTTAAAAAAAAAACTTAAAAAAAAAGGGTGGAAGAGTGGGGAAGAAAGAGAGTTCTTGCTGGATGAATAGAAGGTGGGAATTGACACTCATCCTAACTAGTTGGTGAGCTCTGCCAACCCAAATGCATCACAAGGGTGAGGATGTCCGCAGGCCAATGAGGGAGTGAATGAAGGGGAGTGACCGTCACCATGGGAGGAGCCTCTGTGCTCTGGGGGTTGTGCTGAGCCCTACGCCCTCTTTGTCTCAGGAAACTCTCCTGCTGCCTTTTGCAGTGATTCAGCATATCATACTGTCTCCCCTTCTAGACTTGGTTGAAAGAACCCTATCTATTGACCTGAAAAATCTTTATCAAACATCCTCATTACTCATATTGTTGAAGTAACTGTGTATCTGCGAGCATCAGTTCCCAGGGAAGCCCTGAGTCAGCAGAAGGGCCAGTTACTGTTGTGACAACTTTTATTAAAATTCTTATTTGACTCTAGCTAGATATTTGTATATAAGTAAATGGTCTACAGCAAATCTTTTTTTTTTTTTTTTCCTCTGATACAAAAGCTAGATGTGTAGATCCCATTCACTCGCTCTCAACTGGTTTCCCCAACTGGCCAGGAGTATATATAAATAACGGCCCATTCTTACATGTTCTTTTTTTTTTACTTTTCTTTTTTTTTAACATCTTTATTGCAGTGTAATTGCTTTACATTTCTTACTTGTTCTTTACTCATTCTTTTCCCCTTTTGGAGTGAAAAGAGCATATGAAGATTCCAACTGGGTGCAGAAATTCCTGAGGAAGAAAGCCCTCTGGGGACAGATCAGAGTGAAAGATGTGCCCAAGAATGATGTGAGTGAAGGTAAAGCGAAACTCTGCTCATCACAGACTGTGACCCTGGTCCAGTCAGCCAGGGCCTCAGTGAGCAACTGACTGCGAATTTCTAAGGGCTCTTGCAGGAAGGTCAAACCAGCATGCATGGCAACTCTGTCTCTGCTGGCTTCCAGAATATTTGGCTGCTGGCAAGGGCACGCCCATTTCAGCCCTGTGATGGGACTGTTTCTCAGAGCTGTGCTTCTCGTGACCACCTAGCATGTTTCACACACACCCCCTCCCGCCCCCCCCGCACAAAACCAACAGTTCTGAGACTGCACCAGTCTCCAAGGATGTTCACTGTCTGAGCCACAGAGCGGCCGACCAGCCAACTCTGGGCCCCACATGGCTGCCGTTGAAACCTGGGGTATCCATACTGTGACGGTTCCTTGTATGTGTCAACGGGATGGGGCCGCCAGCTGCCCAGGTCGAACCTTATTCTGGGTGTGTCTGTGAAGGTGTTTCTGGGTAGGGTTCATATTTGAATTGTTGGACTCAGCAGAACGGAGTGCCCTCCGCAACGTGGGGAGGTCATCCAATCCGTTAAAGTCCTGAATAGAACAAAAAGGTGGAGGAAGAGAGGGTTTGTTTCCTCTGCTTGACTGAGCTGGGACATTGGTCTTCTCCTGTCTTTGGATTTGGACTCGGGCTGGAACTACACCATGGGTTCTCCTGGGTGTCCATCTTGCCAACTGCAGGTCCAGGGACTTTTCAGCCTCCATGGCTATGTGAGCTGATTCCTTATGATAAGTCTCTTTATCTGTCATCTATTTATATCCACCTGTTAGCTATTATCTCTCTATCTATCATCTATGGATCTTTACCCCATTGGTTCTGTTTCTCTGGAGAGTCCATACTAATACGCATACTGAACAGAACACCGCAGCCAGAACCTCCATGACCCTTCGTGGGGCTTTTTTAACCCACACCTCTGGGACCTCAGGGCTCACTGAAGAATCCCTTCTCCAGAGCAGGCAGCATTCACTGTCTGCGGCAGATCTGGTGTTTCTGCAGAGGTTCCCATCAAGGGCACTGGGATGAGGATTATGCCAGTTGTGGAGGGAGCTATGACCCTAGAGCTGACTGCAAGATTTCTAAGTAACCTCAAGAAATCTGTCTGTTAGGTACCGAGGAGTAAAACGCTTAGTCCCATGGCCCCGGTCAGAAATAGCAATGCCGAGGTTGAGACTTCCTCTTGTCTTTCTAACTTTCCAGGGGTGGAGAGTTTTCAATGCTTGACTTTTCCTGGCATTTTTCATGTGATGCAACAACGTGAAACTCTCAGAGGAGGGGAGGAAATTCCCAAAGTGTCGGCATGGATGATATGATCCAAGTGAAGGATGATCTAGAAAGAGCCAGACGGTAATCTGATAACTCGCCAAGCTTCTCTGATTGCGCCTGTCTCTTCATCTTCTGTGGACTGTTCCTGTGTTGGTTTCAGTCCGAGAGGAGAGTGACAGGTGCTTGTCGATGAATTTAGCACAGGATCCTGCGCTGTCCTGAGCAGAATAGAAACCTGTAACTTGGTCAGGAGCTTCTGAAAAGTGTGTGCACAAGCCTGCTGGTTTCACTCTGATCCATCCCCCAGGGGCTTGCTTCCTTAGGATGTCTGCACTCAGGTTCTTAATAACCTTTTTTGAAAAAGGGAAAACATGAGTAATGTTTTCTCATCTTGCTGTTCATTAAACGTTCTCTCTGTGAATGTATATGTGGCTGGTGAACTATGCTAATGAAGTCAGCTGGCAACAAAAAATAAGAAAAAGAAGGGAAGGTAAAAAGGGCGTTTTCTGGAAGGTCAGGGCTCTGGGCAGCCACCGTGGCCAACTGAGACCACCGTCCCTGGAGCCCCCGTGTAATCTGAGGTCAGGGTGTGTGATTGGGATGCTGGCCTAGGCTGGCTGATGAAAGTGTTGGGTACCTGTTTCTCTATTTCTTTATCGGGGCGAAAGAGGTCTGGCGTGCCCACGTGTTGGGGGGCTGGCCTGGACCTGACACTTTTCTGTCTTGTCCATTTCTTTATTCCACAAATATTATCTACTTAGATGGTCTGTGAGGAGATAGCAGAAGGTGAGAGATTACTTGGAAGGATGGAGCGTTTGTTTCCCATGGCTGCCATGGCAAATCACCCCAAACCGGGTGGCTTTGAAACAACAGAAATGTGGTCTCTTGTAGATCTGGAGGCCAGAAGTCTGAAATCAAGGTGTCAGCAGGGCTGTGCTCCCTCTGGAGGCTCTGGGGGAGGATCCTTCCTGCTTCTTCCAGCCTCTGGTGACTCCAGATGTCCCTTGGCTTGTGGCCACATCACTCCAATCTCTGCCTCCGTCTTCACGTGGCCTTTTCCTCTGTGTCTGTGTCTTTGTCTCTTCTATCTCTTATAAGGGCACTTGTCACAGGATTTAGGATGACCTCATCTTGAAATTCTTAGCTTAATTACATTTTTCAAGACCCTTTTTCCAACAAAGTCACATTCAGAGACACTGGAGCTTAGGGTATAAACATCTTTTGTGGGGCGGGTCACCATTCAACCCCCTACATATCGGTTGGTGCCCGAGCAGTGACAGAGTGGTCCTCTGTTGACCCAAGAACTACTGAAGGGGGCTCCATCTGACCCTGCAGCCTGCTGGGAAGGTGCTGCAAACCCAGCAGCTTTCAAGAGCTCTGGAGCCACAGGGAGCAAAGGCAGGGATGCTTCAGGGAACAGCAGACCCTTGGGAACAGTGCTCAGGCCAAACCAGATCTCCAAGATCCACGCTCACCTTTCCGAGTAGATCCAGCCTGCTTCCACCCACGCTGCCTCTCATCTCTGAGGGAAGCATTCCTGGAAAAGCGTGTCCTCTGAATCATATTACCATCCTGATTTACATTATAATTTCTTCAGCTGTGTGTTCCCAGAGGGAGGAAATCAGCTACAAGCCATCACCCAAAATTCACATATAAGCACAAAGCAATCCCGAAAGAAAAGTCGTGTTTGCAGAAAAAGACGGGGCCAGTGTCGCAAAGGTGGATTCCCCGGTGACAGATGTGGCTGTGGACTTCAGTGTGATGTGGCCGTTGAGAAACCCCCATTTCTGGAAGCATTTTCACGGTTCTTGCTTTTTTTAAAAACAGCGTTTAACGAGAGCAGCTTTGAATAAATCCTTCCTCAGGGTTCCCTGAAAGGATCATCCTTTCCCTCCCATCCCCCTTCCTTCGCTTAGCCCCCTGGCTTTTCTACAGTTTTAGGAGCACATTGTCGATAATATTTCTCAGCAGAGGAAACACAGATGCACTGTCTCTTCAATGGTCGGAATGGTCTGTTTGCCCAGCTCAGCATGTTTGTTTGTTTCCAGGAAGAGGGAAGGAAAGCTCAGAGCCTGGCAGGTGGTAGGAGGGGAGATGACGGGAAGGAAGCCAAGGCCAGGGCAGGAGTGGGCAGAGTTCTGCTGGGAGCTGAGCGTGACCGGGTATGGGGAGGGGGCTGCCTCACCATAGCAGATTGCTGGTCTGGACCCTGGGCCCAGCTCTTTCCTGATATACTGCAGGGGAGGAACCCTTACTTGGGTAGGCGGAGGGAGAGGGCGTGGCTTTTGCAGTCTGATGAGCTGGCTGCTTGCAGCATCAAACTGTGCAGGGCGGGTGGGAGTGAGGCCCAGAGTGCCTCTCACTGATGGCCTGAGATGGAGAATGACCACATCTGTGTGAGGCCGACCTGCACAGAGGGGAGATGTTCCCCATGGAACCTTCTCCAACAGCAAATGAACTGGTCTCCAGCCATAAGTAAGAAGTCAAAACGTTCCCTCTGATTGTTGTATTCGTTTGCTAGGGCTGCCATAAGGACGCGCCACAGACTAGGGGCTTCAACAACAGAAAGCTGCTGTCTCCCAGGTCCGGAGGCCGGAGTCTGCGAACAAGGTGTGTGCAGTTTGGTTTCTTCTGAGGGTGGTGATGGAAGGTCTGTTCCAGGCCTCCCTCCCGGCTTCTGGGGCTTTGCTGGCAATCACTGGCGAACCTTGGCTTGAAGTTGCACCACCCCTACGTCTGCCCTCATCTTTATGTGACATTTTCCCTGAGCACGTGTCTGTGTCCAAATTTCCCCTTTTTATAAGGACAGCAGTCATTTTGCTGTAGGGTCCAGCCTACTGTAGTATGACCTCATCTTAACTAATTACATCCACGATGACCCTATTTCCAAATAAGCACGCATTCTTAGATCCTGGGGGTTAGGACGTTACCGTATGGATTTTGGGGGATACAGTTCAATAATAACAATTGTAAAAAGTCGTGTTGGCATAAGCAGCTTAGCGGAGCTTAGACTGATACTTGAAACAGTCACCCGAAGATCAGGAATATTTACTATGGACTTGGGTTTTCTTTTGCTGAAGAGGGTCAGGAAAAATCATAAAGGGCAAAGCTGATAAGCACTCAACTCAACTGAGAGGAAAATGGATTATTCAATGGACAGTGTTTGGACAATCAGCTGGTCATTCAGAGCAAAATGCAAGCTGGCTCCCTAGCTGAGTCCAGTTGGATCCAAGATCTCGGTCTAAAAGTTAAACTGTTGAAAGGACTATGGGAAAACAAAGCAGAGTTATTTTATGCTAATAATATAGGAATAGGGAAGGCCTATTCCTATGTTCCTAAAATATAAGCATGCCTATGACATAAAACTGAGATCTTATTAAAAAAAGTGATGTTTCACTACATAAAATAAAAATATTATAAAAATATTCAGGCTAAAGATAAAAAAATACCATTAACGAAGAAAGCCATGAGACAAAGGATCGATTGTGAAAAACACGTATGCGTAAAACATGTAACTGGCAGAGGGCTAATTTTCTTTATATAAAGCAAGGCTTTCCAAATCAATAAGAAAACGCTAAAAACCCATTGGAAAAAATGGGCAAAGGGCAGAAAAAGCAGCACCAGGAAATATATAAAAAGATGCTCAACTCCACTCTAAGAAATGTAAATGACACCTAGTTTTCACTTACCCTGCTGGCAAAGACCAAGGAGCTGCTTATATCCAGCGTGGGTGAAAATCTGTTTACTCAGGCACGAGCCCCTCTGGAGGCAGGCTTTTAAATCAACACAACCTCTTGTGGGCAATTTGGCAGTATCTTTAAAAGCAAAACATGCATATCCCCTTTTCTCCCATCAATCTCACTTCTAAGAATCTATTTTATGGAAATCAAAGAGTTTCCTTGTAGTGTTGTTTGTAATAGAAAAAAATGTAGGAAGCCATCTAAATATTCATCAGTAGAGGACTAGATCTATACATGATCACACATCCATAAAACAGACTATTATTTTGCAGCTTAAAAGAATACGTGATTTCCTTCACTGTGCAAAAGCTTTTAAGTTTCATTAGGTCCCATTTGTTTATTTTTGTTTCTATTTCCATTCCTCTGGGAGATGGGTCAAAAAGGATCTTGCTGTGATTGCAGCTGTATTTACAATAGCCAGGAGATGGAAGCAACCTAAGTGTCCATTGACAGATGAATGGATAAAGAAGATGTGGCACATATATACAATGGAATATTACTCAGCCATAAAAAGAAACGAAATTGAGTTATTTGTAGTGAGGTGGGTGGACCTAGAGACTGTCATACAGAGTGAAGTAAGTCAGAAAGCGAAAAACAAATACCATATGCTACACATATATATGGAATAAAAAAAAATAGCTCTGAAGAACCTAGTGGCAGGACAGGAATAAAGACACAGACATAGAGAATGGACTTGAGGATGCGGGGAGGAGGCAGGGTAAGCTGAGATGAAGTGAGAGGGTGGCATGGACTTATATATACTAACAATTGTAAAATAGATAGCTAGTGGGAAGCAGCCGCATAGCACAGGGAGATCAGCTCAGTGCTTTGTGACCACCTAGAGGGGTGGGACAGGGAGGGTGGGAGGGAGACACAAGAGGGAGGAGTTGTGGGGATATGTGTATATGTATAATTGAGTCACTTTGTTATAAAGCAGAAACTAACACACCATTGTAAAGCAATTATACTCCAATAAAGATGTAAAAAGAAAAAGATCTATTAAAATAAATAAATAAAACAAAACAATAAAACAAACAAACAAAAAGAATACTTGAATCCGTACATAGATTACATTGTGAAAAAGCAATTAACCAGGAGCAAAAACGTATGCTTCCACTTGTGTAACAAAATATAAATATGTATTAATGCATGTGGACGTATGCTTGAATAAATATGGAATATTTCTGGAAGGCATACAAGTGGCTGTGAACCGTTCTCTCCCGGTAGAGGCACCAGAAAAGAGGGTGTGGGCGGTGGATGTATTTTTCATTACACATTCTTTTATGCTATTGGAATTTCTTACCATGTACCACTATTACTTGTAATGTAAAAACATCGAAATCAAAATGACTAAAAAATTGAGGAGCCAGACATTGATCCTTCTTTGGCAATCAAATGGTTTTGCTCTGATGACTCTTATGTGTACAGCTGAGGACAGTGGCAGGTAAAATTTAATTGCTTTAGACTGAAGCAAATAAAGAGAGATTCGTTACCCAAATCAAGCTGGCTATGTAGGTGGTGGATCAGGGTGTCTGTTGTGTGGGAGGAAAAGAGCTCCTATGATTTAAAAAACAGGCATTGGACTTCCCTGGCAGTCCAGTGATTAAGACTCTGCGCTTCCACTGCAGGGGGCGCAGGTTCCATCCCTGGTCAGGGAACCAAGATCCCACATGCCGCCTGGTGCAGCAGCGAAGAAAACAAAAGAAAAACCAGGCATTGAATCTGGTGGTCTGACCTCCACATGCCCCCTTCCTTGCGTTAGATGCTCCCAGGATACAAGGGTAGACGGGGGCCGAGGTATTTGGTCACAGACCTCAGACTCCTGGGCACCTAGGTGCCAGGACACAGACATGATGGGGAGGGAGGGGATAAAGGGAAAAATGAGGGCTGGGGGCAGGAGGAGAGAGGGGGCCTGCAGCAAAACCCGGAGCACGCACCCTCCCTAAAGGCAGGCAAATTCAAGCTCCTAAGAATACTTGGTCAAATAAATGAGGAAAGTGAGGCCCAGAGTGGCTCACGTGGCTGCCCCAGCGGGCTGGTCCCCTAGTCCACGCCGTCCTCTCACATGGAGCATCTAAGGCCCCCAGAGGGCAGGGTACCTTCTAGGACACAAGGAAGCCCCTTAGGGCAGAGGGCGTCATCCACACAGACCGCCAGGGCCCTTAGAAGTGCTTTAGGTGCTGGCTTGGGTTAGAACAGTGTGACAGGGGCGTCCTCACTTGGGACAGGCTGGGCTGGAGACCTGGGCTGCTGGGAGCCTGGAAGGTTCATACCTGGCTGGGCCCCAGCCACTGGCTCAGCCACGTGGGATTGCACGCAGCAGGTTGGATATTCCAGACGACAGAGGTTTTCCCCTTAAATGACAATGTAAATAAACAAACGCTTCTCGGTTGAAGCCAGAATTCTTTCAGCAGTGTGGCAAACACTCCCCTTTCTTTGCAAGCGGACGATGCCCGAGGGTCATCTAAGCATGTTCTCACGTCCCCGTGCCATGTTGCTGAAACCTTAAATACCATGCTGCCCTTCAGTGCAGACCTGATCTCAGGAGATTGGAAGGTGTAGGAACGTGGGCTTCTCTCCTGAATAGTTCCAACGGCTGCATGTTCGGGCTCTTTCTCTTTGGTGTAGGGCTCTGGGCTTTCCTCACTTGCTGCCAGACCCAACTCTCACTGCTTTCCACATGCCAGCTGTTTGCAAACCCATCTCCTCCCTTTATTTACTGTTCCGGTCTGCTCTGGTCTGGGAATCCTGTCAACTGACCTTAGGATTTCTTATTAGAAAAAAGAAAGAAACAGGCTCTGCTTATCTTCACGTCAGCCTTAGATACTGTGCTAAAAATGCACGAGGTTTAGTCAGTGGACACTCTGATGTCTTTTGTGGTTGCATTTCTCCCCTCACTTTTGGGTTCTTAGTTGGATTCTGGAATCTAGATGGATCAAGTTGCTGGATAAACAAGTGTCAGATGACTGACATTTTTTTAGTGCTCTTTAGACCATACTCAATGATTCTGAATGATTTAAAATTTCTTGTTCTTGTTCACTGAGTCCTAGCATCCAAGATGGAAGGCATCCCTCTCGTCTGACCTGGTTCAGGTATAGAACACCTGATGAGAAACAGGCAGCTCTCCAGTTCTTAGTTTAGCTGATATTTTTGCTAAGGGCTAGGCAGACAGGTTTTTTTTTCTTATAAAGATAATTTTAGAGCTAACGTGTTCTAAAGTTACCTGAATTATATGTGATGGAATTCCCAGCTCATCCTGCTGAGATTCAACCTAAGAAAGAATTACCAGCTAATAAGGAGGATGAGTGCTTTTTCTAACCTGACATTTTTAGGAGTTTGAACTATCTGTCATTTTACAGGTGAGTTAGAGCCTCAGAGCACTAGAGAGATACCAGTTTAAAAAGCAAGATTTTTTTTTCTCGGTTGTCTGCAATATTTCAGATTCTATGCTAAGCTCTTTTATGTAATCTTATTTAAGCCAGGCAGGTTATTATCCCCTCTCATCAGGTAAAGGAACTGGGGGTCCGGGTAGACCAGGTATCTGGGTCAAGGACAGGGTAGGGTCAAGACGTAAATGCACCTTCTGGTCACAAGAGGTCACTGCTCTCCCTGGTGAATTGCACCGTCTTGGTCAGCCTAGTGGAGTGTGTAACACAACCCACTGCTGGTGACAAAGACTCTCCCTGACCTGACTTTAGGGAGGCTCCTCTGAACCCTCTCTCCAATGAGGCCTTGACTTCGGGACTTATGTGTCTGTCTTTGCATCGCCCAATTTTAGCAAAAGTCCTGCTAAGTCGGTTTAGCCAGAACCCCCATTCCCCGTTCCTTGATATCTGATCACCCTCAGTATCTGATCTGGTTCTTGGTCCTCACCACTCCCTAGATGATCACCCTGGCCCGCCTTCAGTAAGAGTCCTATTAGGTTGGTTTAGTCAGAATGTTCTCTTTTTTTTGCGGTATGCAGGCCTCTCACTGTTGTGGCCTCTCCCGTTGCGGAGCACAGGCTCCGGACGCGCGGGCTCAGCGGCCACGGCTCACGGGCCCAGCCGCTCCGCGGCATGTGGGATCTTCCCGGACCTGGGCACGAACCCGTGTCCCCTGCATCGGCAGGCGGACTCTCAACCACTGCGCCACCGGGGAAGCCCCAGAATGTTCTTTTACCCCAACTGTTTCCTCTTAGTATTTTTCCCTCCACCGACAACTTCCCCCTCCACCACCTTGGCTAAAAGTCCCTGCTTGTCCACACTGTATTTGGAATTGAGCCCAGTTCTACACTGAGATTTTGTTTCCCCTATTGTAATAGTGCCTGATTAAAATCTCCTTTTACTGCTTTAACTATTCTCAGGCTCTGGTTTTTCTTGGACGCTGGCAAGGCTTGTTCTGGGATACTGAATTCCAGTGGCCAAACAGGTGGGGAAGAGGGATGCAGGTGTCAGATAAGATACCTGAGATTATTCATTACTGAGACCTGTCTGTACTGATGCTTGGCTGGAAACCAGACTTGGGTGCTTAGTAAATATTTTCTCTTAGTCCTACAGTTTTAGAAAAGGTATTTAATAGACACAGTGACATTATGGGTGGAAGTGTTGGCTAAAATATCAGATCCAAAGAGAGCATGCTGGAGGTCAAATGGAGGATTCTTTGAATATATTCTGAACTAATGTATTGTGTTGGCCAAAAAGTTCATTTGGGTTTTTCCCTAAGATGTTATGAACTTTTTGGCCAACGCAATAATTCAATTGTAATGAAGATATCATTAAATATATGCATGTATATATACATAATGTGTATATATGTATATGTATATTTATGTACATATATGTATGCATATGTATATAATATATACATATATAATATAATAATATATCATATTATTATATATTATAATATAATATATACTATATAATATATACTATATATAATATTATATATATAATATATAACATATAAAATATATATTATATAATATATTATTATATATAATATACATATATAATATATTATATATAATATACATATATAATATATATAATATAATATTATTATATAATATTATATTATATATATTATAATATAATAATATTATATGTTGCATTATAATATATATATTATTATATATTATAATATACATATATTCTTGAAAGTACAGTTAAAGTGCAGGAGAGAGTAAGAAGTACCATTTAGGAAAGAACTTTCGGGTCTACAGCTTTTAAAAAGTGATCCTTTTCTGGTTGACTGAGCCCAAGTAAGGAAGAGAATGATCTCTCCTACCCTCCACTGTCCTTCATGAGATGAAATTTTGATGAATTTCCTACCCTGGAATCACTTCAAAATCACGAATTTTAGAAGGTCTGCTGGGTTATAAAGGAGAAGGGTGACAAGAAAAATTGGTAGGCAAAGTGTATATTCCTTTTCTTCTCACTCCCCCTTCAAAGGGGTTCCACTTGTTTTTCTCTTTCCTTTTAAGGGGCTCGGTGTTCACATTCTGTTTCTTTGTTATCAAAGCCTCCCAAGAAGAAGGCGTTGAGTTTTTCAGAGTGTTACTTATCTATCTTCTATCCAACCACAGTCCCTAGTTCTTAGTACTTAGTAAGCATTCAATAAATCCCCATCTTCCTTCCCTTCCTCCTTTCTTCCCTCTCAGGAATTAACAATCTATTGGTAATAGGAGAAAACAGTTGCCACGGAGTGTCCGAACACATGACATGTCATGCTGGGCTATTTGTATGTTGAATCTCACATTGATTGTGAAAGACAAGACTTAGTCTCTTATCTCCTGTCAGGCATCAGCAGTGGGTGGGGAGCTTGGGTGACCTGAAAATCCTTTCCTCACACCATTTAGTTCACATCAGGGAAGCAGTGTCTCCTCGCCATCATCCAGGCTGGTTTGGGTCCCAGGCTAAGAATCAAAGGTTGGGTCTCAGATGGCCAAGGCACCAGCTTATTCATCATCAATGGCCCGAGCTGCTGTATCCTTAGTGAACTTAATTTTGGATTGAGGATTTAGAAAGATAAAAGACATCCACTGCAATCAACCAGAGACTGTCCTTAAAAAAACCCTTGCCTTCTCAGTATAGCATTATGTAATTAAAATTGACAAATAATCAACACATGATATAATTACTTAAAAATTACTATTACTTTCATTGTGGTCATCATTATGAACTATTCTATGTCCAGAGGTTTATCATTTAATATTTTTTTTTAACATTTAGGTGCTTCCACTCTATAGCATACACCTGACAGTAACCATTTCCCCTTGAATCTTGTTTAAATTTATAAAATTCAAGGACTGTCGACTACAAGACTTTTAATAAAATGTGGGTGTAAATTTTTGACTTCAGCCACTGTCTGCTGGGCAGCTACACACCTTTACAGCTGTAACAGGCATTGGTGGGATACGAGGTCTTTGTTGTGGGAACCTTAGGAAACCTCAACGTTTTTAAATTTGCCAATGCCCTGTGAATATTTTGCTCACTTCTGGGGACCTGGTTACCAAAGATGGCACGTGGCCCGGATAATAGCCTATGGCCACAGTCAAGGCAAAAACATGAATTAAAAAAAAAATCCATAGAGTCCTTTCTTTTCCAAACAGAAGATGGATCAGAAGCAGACAGAGATCAGAGTAACATATTCATGGTGAAACTTCAGGTGACTTTTCAATTTCAATTTACCTTCAATGTGGGTGAAGAGTTGGCCACCAAGCTGGGTTCTGACCCCTCACTTTACTAGCTTTCAAGGAGCCCAGCAGATCTTGTTGGAAGCTGGAAGGACTTGACACCCACTGGGTGAAAGCACCAGCTGAGTCTGACCTCTGAAGAACTCCTCTTGGATGACCTGTCCTGCGCCTGATTCACAGTTTTGCCCCTGGCTGGAATGGTCTCCAGGTTTAGCTTCAGGCCACAGTGCTTTTCTCAGTTTTTGGGATGAGTTGAAATCAGTAATAATAATGGGGTGTAGTGAGACACGGCTGGAGCCACCTGGCAGGGGTGGAATCGGTAGTTACTAGCACACCTGTGCTTACCTGGAAAGCACAGCCATTAGAACTCCGTGGACCCTGCAGGACCTGTTAAGTTAAAACAGGGGCACAGATATGAATGTATTCATTCATTCAACATGCTTTTGCTGTGATCCACCACCGTGGATCAAATATGTCTTCTGAGATGTTTTGCTATGTAATTAAAAGAAAATTTCTCTACCCTCAGCTGATTGCCCACTTATTACAAGTGATCCCTGACATAGTTGAATTCTAACGCACTTTGATAGTCACTTGGGGTTGATGGCAATGGAATTTAATATATGTGTCCACTTCCAGAGGTTAAAGAGCATTGAGAGCCGCCCACATTCCCATTTAACTTTTGTGTTTCAACTTCCTTTCCCTCTCCCTTTGAGAAATAAATGCAATTTATTTTTTTTCCCTTTCAGAATAATTTCCAAGGAGCTGCATATGGGGTTCAAATTGTGTTTAAAGCTCATGGGTTTAAAGTAGACAAGATCAAGTATAACCTCTTCAGCTGTATCAACCCCAATTCCTGCACTTACATTAAGAATAATGCCCCATCCTTGTTTTCCATTTTAGTAAAAAGATCAGGAAAATGATGTGAATGTGGGGGCCAATATAAGCCATGTCTTGGTTGGACGTACTATGTCCTCCTCGTTCAGAGAGGACTTTGGGGTCCAGGGCTTGAGTCCTTCTCTCTCCCTGAAATAGAGTTTAGGCCCTGGCTTCGGAGTGAATCAGGAAGACAGGAGAGTACTTATAATTCACTTTCAGAGAGTCAGAGTATTGACAGTTTGACATTCTCCAAGAAACAGAGCTCCCATTGAGATCCACAATTGCCTGGCAATATGCCAAGGAAATATCTATTTAGCCCAAATTTCTAAAGTCGCTTCCCTCAACTAAATGGTTATTTAGTTAAAGTTAGAATAAAAGGGATGGATTAGATATGTTAAGTTTTACTTTTAATATAGAAGGGGTAGCTTTTCATAGGTATCTTTTTTTGTATTGTAAATAACAACAACAAAACAGATTCTGTGAGCAACCTTGTAAGAACAGTCTCATTAATGACTAGCTATACTCTGTTTATGTTCCATTTTGTTTTCCGGCTTCTATTAAAAAGTGTTAATGATCGGGCTTCCCTGGTGGCATAGTGGTTGAGACTCCGCCTGCCGATGCAGGGGACACAGGTTCGTGTCCCGGTCCGGGAGGATCCCACATGCCGTGGAGCGGCTGGGCCCATGAGCCGTGGCCGCTGAGCCTGTGCATCCGGAGCCTGTGCTCCACAACGGGAGAGACCACAACAGTGAGAGGCCCGCATACCACAAAAAAAAAAAAAAAGTGTTAATGATCAACAGATGAATGGATAAAGAAGATGTGGTACATATATACAATGGAATACTACTCAGCCATTAAAAAGAATGAAATAATGCCATTTGCAGCAACATGGATGCAACTAGAGATTATCATCTTAAGTGGAGTAAGTCAGAAAGAGAAAGACAAATACCCTATGATATCACTTATATGTGGAATCTAAAATATGACACAAATGAACCTAGCTAGGAAACAGAAACAGACTCACAGACACAGAGGACATACTTGTGGTTGCCAAGGGGGAGGGGTGTGGAGAGGGAGGGTGGGGTTAGCAGATGGAAGCTATTATATACAGGATAGATAAACAACAAGATCCTACTGTATAGCACAGGGGATTATATTCAGTATCCTGTGATAAACCATATTGGAAAAGAGTATAAAAAAAGAATACATATATATATGTACATATGTATGTATAACTGAATCAATTTGCTGTACAGCAGAAATTAGCCCAACATTGTAAATCAATTAAAGAAAAAGGTTAATGGGTAGGGAGAAACATTCCTGTAATGCTCTCTGTTGTGACAGCAGGAAATTAATAACATTAATCCAATTTGGAACTCTATCAGATCAACTATTTAAATGTGATAATCTTTCCTTCTGAAATTGACGGTGCCAAGTGCTATGTCATAGGTATTTTCTTGCTTCTTGAGGACAGAATCGATGTTTCAGGCAGCACTCCAGTAATGACTAGTTCAATGACATCTAAGCAGGGGTGGGGTGTAAATACTGTGGTCTCTTGATGAATGTCACCGACTGGGGGGTGGTGTCTCAAATGCCTCTTTCACAAGGAGGGGGCCCCGGGTCGGTACCTGAGCTGGAGGTGAAGGAGCATGTAGGTCTGGGCTGTGATGGATGAGTCCTCAAGACAGAATCCTGGGTGATGGCTTGGACCTGACAGCCGCGGTCCAAATGGCCAAATCCCGTGGGCAAGAAGCAGGTGTGAGGCGAGGCGCACTGCGTGGCTCTTGGGCAGGACAGGGGAGGCCGGGGCAGCCATACGCAGGGTGCAGGAGCTGTGCACAGAGCCTTGGGCCTCTCTGCTGGGCAGACCTGCTTCCCTGAGCCCCTCAGGCAATTGTAAGCAGGAGGGATCCGGGGAGGGTGGATGCCACAGCACAGCTGATAATTCAAAATGAATCGATCGGCGATTTGGGAAGAAAAGCAGAAACCCTATCACGCGAGCTGAAACAGAGCTTCCAGAGCCACAGATGAACCCTGTTGGGCCAGCTGCTGGGCCAGCAGCACCCTTCCTGCCAGAGGGACTTGGAAGGGAAGTGTAGGGAAGGTTCTGGAGGGAGAAATCTCCAAGCTGGGAGGCAGATGTGGCAAGCTCAGGACTCCAGCCTCAGGTAGCCGTGTGCCCTCAGGCTTTCCCTTTCTGAGACGAGGCCGACTGGATCCACGGCTGCCCTGCTGTGTGTTTACCCTGGTGGTTCTCACCTTCCCACCCCAATGGCTCTTTCAGCACCTATGAGCTCACGTTCCACCAAAGAGGGAAGGGTTGCGGGGTGTTCTGGGCAAGGGATGATGGGGCACTGTAAGGACTTTTCCATACTGTCTGATTATAGAATAAAGAGCCAAGTTTTAGTGGATTTTGCTGTATATAATTTTAGATAAAGCACAACCGATCAAGTGGCAGGCGTGTCAGGGTCTGTGTTCTAGGTGTCAGTGCAATAAAGGTTGCAGACTGTTAGTGAGGATGCAAACACTGTGTCCCTTTATTATCACTCTGACGTGGTCCACAAGGATAGAAGCAGCTTACATGGTGTTATGGCCTCAGCTGTGTCCCCTCCCCCCAAATTCACGTTGAAGCCCCAAACCCCAACGTGCCTGTACTTGGAGGTGGGTCCTATTCGGAGGAAACAAAGGTTCAATGTGGTCATAAGCATGAGGCCTTAATCCCACAGGATTGGTGTCTTTTTAAGAAGAGGGAGGGAGTCCTCGCTTCCAGCACAAAGAAGAAAGGCCTTTTGAGGACACAAGGAGAAGGTGGCCATCTGCAAATCAGGAAGAGAGCTCTCACTAGAAACCGAATCTGCCACCACCAGCCCCATCTGGGATTTCCAGCCTCCAGAACTGTGAGAAAATAAATGTCTGTTGTTGAAGCTGCCCAGCCTGTGGTATTTTTAATGGCAGCTCTACACCACTAATACGTGTAGCCTATATATACATAGCACCATCATGATGGGGGTGATGCTACGGAGAGAAAGCCACCTAAGATGGGGTCATAAAAAGCACCAGGAATGAGACATCATGAAAATGCACACCACAACCTCATGCAGCCTTGCTACATGCACTCCAAATTTGGTTCTAGGCATTATGGCAACCACAAGGGAGACCTGGCTAGATACAGAACTTACAGCACCCATCACATAAAAGGAAATCAATTCCTGAGCAAAAGTCCAGCTATTCTTAGTGCTGTGACATGAAGAAATGTCTCCTGAGAGCTTGCAACAAACTGGTGGGACTGCGAACTCAAGTCAACATCGCCTTCTAGGAGACACAAGGTCCATTTCACGGGGCTGGTTATACTTCACGCAGCTCAGTAAAACCCTTTTGCAGCGGACTTCTAAGTCCAGGGTTATTCTGTGCTTCTCTGGTAGGTGCAAAAGCTGGGTTATAGACCTTCTGGAAGAATGTGGGGTCTGCATAACTTCAGGCAGGCCTCCCCATATGCTTCACTCCAGACCAACTTTCTGATAAATATTGGAGGAAGTGAGCTCGAGATTTCTCCCTGACAAGTTTCTGGAGTGCAGAGTTTCTGAACTCCTGGTTTAGTTCAGAAACATACATTTAGCAGCCAGCAGAGTTGGGGTAGAATTGACATTTTCCTTTGTAATAGGAGGAGCCTAATATGGCTATCTGTTCTGCACACCTAGTGCCCAAGTCTTGGTGCTAAAGACCATACTCTACTAAACGGAAAAAAATCTTTGGAGAAATGTCTGATTCCATAGCAGGGACTGGAAAAACTCAAATGTGAGCCTGGAGCATCTTTTTGTGCCATAAAGGAAGAAAGCACAAAAGAATTATGGGGAAATGTTCAAAGGATAAGAAGCCTGCCAGTAGGGGGTCCCATTGGCCAAATCTCAAATACCTGGAGCATCACAAATAATTAATGGTAGAAGCAGATTGTAATCCATTGGATAAAATAAGACTCAGTGAGTCCATACAGATATAGGTAGGTAGGTAGATAGATAGATATCTAGGTAATGCAGGGAGAAAAGCTCTTCCTTAGTGTTGAAAGCCAACACCTAAATGTAGAAAGAATCATGGAGTTAGAAAATTGCCATTTGATAGTCATCCTAGTAATAGTTGATTTGGGTAAGAATCATCAACGGATCTTAAAATGAAAGTTTGCCGAGGAACAGGATATTTACGTGGTCTCGAAGTGTCTGTCCGCAAGATGCTTTTTACAAAGTGAAAAGCAATAACTTTACAATGAAGAAGGCTGGTAGGCACCCCTACCCAACATCACGTGCCTCCTGATCTGATGTACAGAGAGGGGCCTGGCTTCACTTCTATTGTATTCTTGTCAAAAATGCAAAACCTGAATCTAACCACAAGGCAACATGAGAAAAATCCATATTAAGGGACGTTTTACAAAGTAAGCGGCCTCTACACTTCTAAACAAGTCAGTGTTTGGAAAGTTAAAGACACACAGAGGAGCTCCACTAGGTCACAGGAGATTGAGACATGACAACAAAGTACAGCCTGTGACTTTCTTTGATAATAAGAGAAATTATTTGGAAAATTGGCAAAAGCTGAATCGTCTTTAGATTAGATAATAGCCTTGTATCAATATCAATTTTCTGATTTTGATGATTAGACTGTGGTTTTGTAAGACTGTCTTTGCATTTACAAAATATACATCGAAGAATTTAGGGTTAAAGTGGCAGCTTGTCTCCAGTTTACTTTCAAATGATTTAAAAAATCTCAAATTCACATACATGCGTAAGCACATGGATCTATGTTGATACCTGTATGTAGATTGAGCAAATGTGGTAAAATGTGGAAGACGGTTCCTGCTGTTCCTGACTCGTGATATATAGCACGGCTAACGGGATCAACGTGGGGATCCGAAATGGGTGAGGGATACTGAGTGTCTATGACTGACCTCATAACAGATTCTGGCCCCAACACTTGTCAGATTGTTAGCAAAGAACTCCTGGCATGTTTGGGATCCATAGGGGCAGCTCAGGAGGTACCCTTGACAGGTCCCCGAGCTATCACCAATGTGCACTGTGGTCTCCTGTGCTCAGTACGGTGCCACAGGGACCGGAGAGAGAGAAGACAAGAAGCTTAGGGTCCACTCGGGAGATGACAATGACACTTGGAAAAGGAGGGGACATTACAGGACCTGGTTAGGGGTGAGGCTGCGTCATGTGAAGGCCTTGTGGAGGAAGGGGCGCTTGTTGGACTTTACAGGGTGTGGAGAATTCAGAAAGGGAGGAAAAGAAGCCACAGAAAGCAGTGTGGGGAAGACGGGGAACAAAAGCGAACCAGGAGAGAAGCTGAGGCTTTCCCGTGTGGGTTTTCCAGTGAAAATCCATTCTAGGGAAAATCATTTTTGTCAAGGCAAGTTCCAGTGTGCAACTGTGTTTCAAGCGTTTGTTATGATTATTCTGAACCAAGCTCCTGTGAGTAGGTAGCAATACAGCCAAAGCAGGTTGTGGTCTTGGTGAGGTCTTCCTCCTACCATATTTGGTTGGGTCAATGGCAGTTGTGTTGACAGCAAGTTGTTTGATTGGAGGCATTTCCAATGAATTTGCTAAGGACAACTTTCTTTGTGGACTGAGTCCCATAATCGCCTGATAGAGGGCGGGGTTGTGTGGATGTGTAATTCATAGCAAAGGTTGAGTGTCTTCATTGATGGCTAATCGCTATACGTCCCCCTCAGCCTCCTAAGAAAATGGGAGTGCGAGTGGGAGGGGACAGAGGGGAGTTGGGACCGAGAAAGGCTCTTTCAGGGTGGAATGGAGTTTAGGACCTTCAACCTCCAAATGAACTGATGTTAAGAATAAATGTTGACGTAGAAAACAAACTTCTAGTTACCAAAGGGGAACGGGTGCAGGGGAGGGATAAATTAGGAATTTGGGATTAACAGACACGTACTCCTATATATGAAATAGATAAACAACAAAGACCTACTATAAAGCACAGGGAACTATATTCAATATCTTATAATAATGTGTAATAGAAAAGAATCTGTATAACTGATTCACTTTGCTATACACCAGAAACATTGTATATTAACCATATGTCAATAAAAAATAAATTAATAAATACATATTTTAACTTAACAAAAGAACAAATGTTGCTGGGAGAGAGTTGTATAGCTTTAAGTAGGGGGAGTAATTTTCAGCCAAAGAAAAACAGAGCAAGCACAAAAGGAAGTGTCAGTGCGAACCCTCCCGAAACAAAGACACTCATATCCTTTAATTTTTTTCCCTTTAAACCATGATGTTAATAATAGTACTGTTTACTCATGAATCTCTGCTTTTGAACAGAAGTTCAATTTTAGCTCTCTCTCAAAGGTCAGGAACACTCTGCCCCCCATTATCTTCCCCTTCTGGGGGATTGCAAATGCAAAGAGCAAATGTAAGTGATTTCCTCTCTCCTGGGTTCTGGCCGCTCCCCCTTCTCCCTGGAGGTGCCTTGCTTGCTGCTGTCACTGGTACTTATTATGTGGCACACATCTGAAGTGGGATTCTGGCTGGGAGTACAAGAGCAGAGCTCCTGTACCCGCTGGTGCACCTCCCCATTAAAAATGTTCTCTGTGTATACATTATTCCATTTTGTATAGTAACTTGTTTTTATGTCCAGTCCCATCGCCTAAAACAGGAGAGAGCTAAAAGCAGTTTTGGCATTTTTAAATGGTTGGAAAATACCCCAAAGGAGAATAATATTTTATGACACGTGAAAATTATGTGTCCATAAATAAAATTTTATTAGGACACAGCCACGGTCCTCTGGAAACATATTGCCTCTGGCTGCTTGAACTCCAAGGCAGCAGAGTTGAGTAGTTGTAACAGAGACATCACAGAGTCTGAAGTATTTACTACCTGGCCCTTTACAGAAAACATTTTGCCACCCTCCTGCTCTACAATGTGAGTTCCCTCAGGGCAGGACTGTGTTTGTCTAACGTTGCCCAATGCCAGGTCCATGGGAGGTTCTGGAAAATCCCTGCCTGCAGACTGAGTATGCCTCAGCCTCAGACACGTTGCCTGTAGAGTCCTTACCTTCAGAAAGCCCGCTTAGGATGCCTCAGGTGTGGGCTGGTGTGTCCTGATCTAGCACCTACCCTCATCCTTCATCACTGCAGAAGGTGAGGGTTATATAGTGAGAGACCCTTTATTTACTTATGGATTAGAAACTTGGGTAAAGGAATCTCCCTTTCCCATGATTTGCTCTTCTGAGCTCTCTGCTTGGTCCTGTGGCAGAGTGAGGAGATTTGTGAGCAGAGCCAGACAACATCAGAGGGAAATATCCATGCGTGGGATGAGGGGGAATGAAAGTAATGAGGGACTCTTGTTATGGGAGCCCCATCTCCTGTCCCCACTGAGCCTCCAGTGGACTAGACCTACTTTAGAAAGGGGACCAGAGATATGTCTACTTGGAAGAGCCCCTTGTGTCATTTAAGACCAAATTCTGGGACAAGTTTGCCTTTTGGATCTCTGCTTTAAACTATCTGTATTTACATTGGATGGACTTTATAAGATGCCTGGTGAATATTAGATGGGGAAAGGATCTTGTAAAATAAACAGGCTCGTTAAATAAAAAGGCTTTAATTTTTATTTATTTATTTTTATTTATTTTTTATTTATTTATTTATTTTGCGGTACGTGGGCCTCTCACTGCTGTGGTCTCTCCCGTTGCGGAGCACAGGCTCCGGACGCACAGGCTCAGCGGCCACGGCTCATGGGTCCAGCCGCTCCACGGCATGTGGGATCTTCCCGGACCGGGGCACGAACTCGTGTCCCCTCCATCAGCAGGTGGACTCTCAACCACTGCGCCACCAGGGAAGCCCTAATTTTTAAATTAAATGATATAACAGCCTCATTGGGAAGGCAGATGTAGTCCTTGGCTCTCAGTAGAGTTGAGATAAGATGGTGCCAGGTGAAAAGGAAATGCTGCCAGGAGTCTAAGACACATTTAGAAAGGCCAGACCTTGCTTTTTACAAAACCATCAATGTATTCATTCTTTTTATTGAGCACCTACCATGTGGCAAATTGTGCTAGTTGTTGGGGTAGAAAAAAGGGCATAATCTTTATCCTCAAAATATAGAGTCTGTTGGGGACACCCAGCCATGTGATCAGTCATCCACAATGCAGTCAGATATCATGGAGATTTGTAGAAGTGCAGGGGAAGCAGAGAGGGAGGATGCCAGAGTTTGCCAAGCAGTCAGGAAGGTTTCACAGGAGGCAGCATTTGAAGGGTGGGTGAGTAGGGGTTATTGGGAAGATAAATGGAGGAGGATATTCTAGGCAGAGATAATGTCAGCGCATGTGCAGGCCAGAGGCAAAATGACCCATGGTGCGTTCAGGAATTTCAGTAGCACAAGCAGGTAGTGGGGAAAGTGACAGGGCTCCTGGATAGGTGGCAAGACTGTGACATGCAAACGAGATTGGACTTGATTCTTTACCCAGAAACTACTGAGAATGTTTGAGCTGGGGAGTGAGGAGATGGGATCTGTAAGTTACAAAGTTTACTCTACTAATTGCAAGGAGGGTCATTGTAGAAATGAGAGTCTATAATTAGGAAAGTTAGTATGGAAGCAGTGTAATAGCCCAGAGGGAGGGAGTGGTGTTGTGAACCAGTGCAGTGGCCAAGATGCTGGAGAGGAGAGGACGTTTGGATACTAGAGAGGGGTACATGATGGAATGGATAAGTTTAGCTCGGGCCACCACATACGGTTGTGCAGGTTGTACACTGCACAACTCACTAAATCTAAGTGGTACAGATATAGTTATGACACAAATTTCCCAGCAGATGGCAGTAGAGTTGAGGAGGGATGGCTTTTCCTCATTTGCACAACGGAGCCCTTTGGGCTTGGGGAAATGGTTGGGAGAGAGAAGACTGCAGTGCCCAAGGGAGGGGAGAGCATAAATGACAACCATGTTTCTGACCTGGGCAACCAAAGACTATTGGTTAACACACAAGTCCACAGGATACCATCAGCTGGTGACACGTTCTGCACCGAGTGACAGAGGCACAGTGATGGGAGCCGGTTTCTATCCGGTGGGCAGAGAAGACCTCCCTGTACAAGAGCTCTGTGCTCAGAACGGAGAGCCCACGTGGCTGCAGTGTGGTGAGCTGGGTGGGAAAGTGGCTGGAGGTGAAAGCAGACAAGCATGCTGGAGCCAGGCAAGAAGGGCCTTGTTGGCCATGGCAGGGAATCTGGATTTTCCAAGTGCAGCCAGAATCTATGGGAGGGTTTTAAGCACAGGAATGACTTGCTCTGGTTTACATTTTTCTTACCATCACTCTGGCTGCTGTGTGCAACACGGATTTGTGTAGGGTGGTCACAGTTAAACAGGGAGACCCAGTTGAATGCCATGGGCTCCACATTATGACAGTCTGTGGCAGTAGCCACAGAGATAGACATATTTTGGAAGGCACATCTATAGGACTTCTGGACGGTAAGGGCAAGAGATGAATCAAGGATGCTCCCGAAGTTTCTGATGTAAGTCATTACGTGTTTGCTGATGGTATTTATGAACATGGGGAAGATGGAGAGGGAAGCAGATTCTAGGGGATGCTAGGATATCTAGTTTCTGCTTTGGTCACATTAGTTGTACAAGCATCTAAATAGGGATGCCAAGTAGGCAGCTGGATCTTTGAATTCAGAGCTCAGGGGAGAGGTTAGGACCAGAGATAGAAATTTGATGTCACATGCGAAAAAGATCGTGATTAAAGCCAAGGTCCTGGCTGAAATAACAGAAAAGGATAATTAATGGAGGCTAGGACTCTGGATGGAATGGGCCTTGAGATTTTGGGGAAAAGGAGAAATAGCTTGAAGATGAGGATGGAAAGGAGCTTTCACTGAAGAAGGAGGGAAAGCAGAAGTAGTGGTGAACGGTGGGGAAGAAAGCCTGGAGAAGGAGGAAGTGGTCAGCATGTTGATGCGAAGAGGCCAAGTAAGATGGGAATAGAGGGGTGGCCTCTGGAGCTAGCAGGATGGATGTTGTTGGTGTGTGTCAGTGGTGTGCTAGGAATGGTAACTCATTTGGAAAGGGAAGTAAAACAGTGGTGATGGAGATGCAGACAATTCTTCCTAGAAGTAATGTGGGAAAGAGCGTTGAGAAGCGGGACGGTACTGGAAAGGGACACGGTACCAATTCTTCCTAGAAGTAATGTGGGAGAGAGCGTTGAGAAGCGGGACGGTACTGGAAAGGGACACGGTACCAATTCTTCCTAGAAGTAATGTGGGAGAGAGCGTTGAGAAGCGGGACGGTACTGGAAAGGGACACGGTACCAATTCTTCCTAGAAGTAATGTGGGAGAGAGCGTTGAGAAGCGGGACGGTACTGGAAAGGGACACGGTACCAATTCTTCCTAGAAGTAATGTGGGAGAGAGCGTTGAGAAGCGGGACGGTACTGGAAAGGGACACGGTACCAATTCTTCCTAGAAGTAATGTGGGAGAGAGCGTTGAGAAGCGGGACGGTACTGGAAAGGGACACGGTACCAATTCTTCCTAGAAGTAATGTGGGAGAGAGCGTTGAGAAGCGGGACGGTACTGGAAAGGGACACGGTACCAATTCTTCCTAGAAGTAATGTGGGAGAGAGCGTTGAGAAGCGGGACGGTACTGGAAAGGGACACGGTACCAATTCTTCCTAGAAGTAATGTGGGAGAGAGCGTTGAGAAGCGGGACGGTACTGGAAAGGGACACGGTACCAATTCTTCCTAGAAGTAATGTGGGAGAGAGCGTTGAGAAGCGGGACGGTACTGGAAAGGGACACGGTACCAATTCTTCCTAGAAGTAATGTGGGAAAGAGCGTTGAGAAGCGGGACGGTACTGGAAAGGGACACGGTACCAGGAGAAGTCTAGCTTTGTTTTTGATTGTTCTCAAAAATGATAGATATTAGGAAATACTTTTATGTTGTCGGAAATAAACTATTAAGAAAAAAATTGATGATGGGGGAAAGAAGATGGTATAGTCAAAAAGTCTTTGAGAGGGCTGAAGGGATGCGGTCCAGGTTTGGCCCCGGGTTGGACAGGGCTCCGGACAGTGGTGGAAGGCCCAGGTGGCGGAGGCGGGGGTGTGGCGGTGAGATAGGGACCGGCGGAAAGGCCAGGGTTCCAGTCTGATTGCTCCTATTTTCTCAACGAAGTGTGAAGCCAGGTTGTTATCTAAGAGGGAGTGATGTTGCAGGATTGAAGAGAGAGGAGGATGTGGGGCTCATCATTTTGGTGGATGGGAAAATAAAGAGACTAAGCATTTAAATGTAAATGCATATGCCTCGGGTCCATCTGTGGATTTTGTTTCATCATAAGAAGACACCCCAGACTTCCCTGGTGGCGCAGTGGTTAAGAATCCGCCTGCCAATGCAGGGGGCACGGGTTCGGGCCCTGGTCCGGGAAGATCCCACATGCCGCGGAGCAGCTAAGCCCGCGAGCCACAACTACTGAGCCTGCGCTCTAGAGCCCGTAAGCCACAACTACTGAAGCCCACGCGCCCAGAGCCTGTGCTCCTCAACAAGAGAAGCCACCACAATGAGAAGCCCGCGCACCGCAATGAAAAGTAGCCCCCGCTCGCCACAACTAGAGAAAGCCCGCACGCAGCAACGAAGACCCAATGCAGCCAGAAATAAATAAATAAATACATTTAATAAAAAAAAAAAAAAAAGGAAGACACCCCAGGGCGGGTCCCGTGAGAAACACTGAAGGCCATGGCACATTTTTGCCTAACATCTTCCCCGTCTCCTGTCTACTAGGCCATCTCCTGCCCAGGTTACAGATGCTCCTCGTTCATGAGATGCCCCCTTCCACCTGGGTGAACATGTATTGGAGTGAACTCAAGGAAAGGAGTGCCACTGCGTCATTCCACCCTTCAACGTGGCAATAGAGGACACTTTGCTTTGCTGACACGGGAGCTCCAAGTGCACCCAGCTAGTCTCTGATGTCAGGAGTGAGCATTTCTGGTCACAGGTGAGGCTTTTGCGAAGTCATGCACCAAACACAGGGGGTGACTCTGTGCCAGGTCCCCGCAGCAGTAGAGGCTTTGAGGTGGTACTGGAGACATCCCTGCCCTTCCTTGTTCTTGGCTTGGTTTGCTGATGGCCAGTGAAGCTGCCAGCCTCCTCCCAGGTAGCCGTGACCCATCTGTTTTTAGCTTCATGAATGTGGTTTCTTTCTTCCCCCAGCCTTGGGGGCTGACACAGGGTCTGCAAGCGAGGCTGGACCTGCTGAGGTCCCTCTGGGTGAACATAAAGGACTCATGCTGTAAAGACCCAGGGAGGTGTTTGGAAATCTTTCTTGCCCCATGTTGGACCTTGTGGGTTCTTAAGCATTTCTGTAAGAATCATAGACAGTTTTGTTTTGCAGCATCATTTTTGTTTTCCTTAGGTTGTACACCTTTTCCAACTTTGGGGAGAGAGACAACATATATAACCAAGTATCTAAAGCAAATACTTTATGACTAATACTTTGTTACTACTTTAGCTCTCTGAGTCGTATTAAAGATACTTCATTGAGGGCCGATGTGAATGTAGCATTAGTTCCTTTCAGGCTCAACATTCAGTCTTGTCTCCTTGGAGCTCCCTGCTGTGTGCTCTTCTCTAATATCATTACCCACCAGCCTCTCCTTTATCCATCAGCTTTCACAGATTTCTATTAATATTCACCCTATAGAAACTATGCTTGAGAAAACGTAAAAGAAAATGTATTTACGTCGCAAATGTTTAATTAAAATCGTCTAAAGATGGCCTCAGTGACAAGAGAAAAATTAGCATCCTCCTCAAACCCCCAAAAGGGTCTTATTGGATGTTTTGCAGTGAAATGGAAACCCCAGCAGGGTTTACTTGGGCTGGTCAAAGCCTAAATCGTTTTATTATTGTGATTTCTGGCAGGAAGCTTAGCGTCAAAATGGATGCTTCCCTTTCAGTGTTAAACTTTCTTTTTTTCTCCCCTAAGGGTTTTGGCACTGACTGCTTGGTTGCACTTTGGGTTATACTTGGCACGGCACCAGGCTCTTTTAGATGGGGTTGGCCCAGTGTCAAGTGGCATGGTTGCCTGATAACGTAGAACTGGGCAGAATCTGAGAGTATGAACAAGTAGGTGCCCTTTCAAGAGACTCAGTGCCAACTGTTATGAAAGAGCAGATTGCCCGTACCTGCCTCCTGCGGTCTGGTGAGGGGAGCCTGATGGGGAAGCCAAGGCCAGTAATCAAAAGGGAATATATCACTGAGCGATAATCGTCCACACACTAATGACCTTTAATCAATAACCACGACTTTCAGTGTGCTATTGTGTACTATGCCTTCCCTGGAGAGGCACAAGGGAGACAGACTGGGGAGGTGGGCGGCCCTGAGATGGAATCTTGCCTTACTACTTCACCAGTTGTGTGACCTCGGGGAAGTTACTGTCCCCAACTCCCTACTCCAGAATCAACCTCCTCATTTGTTAAATGGGGATGGTATCTACCTTTCAGAATTGCTTTGAGGATTGAAAATAATATATGGAAAGCATCTAATTAAGCAATTGGCATTCAATAGGCACCTAATGAATGATGGATGAGAAGAGTATGATTTACAGGATCATAGATTCACTCTCTAAATTTATTGAGCACATACTATGGTCCCATGATGAATGACTTGCCTGTATTATCTCATGGAATCTCCTTATAAATATAAGTATCATTCCCATTTTTCAGAATGGAAAAAGGGTTGGTGAAGTTAAGGAAAGTGATGCGCCCAATCACATGGACAGTTGGGAGTGGAGGCAGAATTTGAATTCAGCCTGTCTGACCTCAGAGTCTTAAGCAGTGAACAGAGAGTTTAAAGGAGGGAGGAGAAGCTTTGCAAAGTAGCTAGACAAAAATTCATTTCATGGCAAGTCTGGGGCTATGAGCAGTATCCAACAGCCAACCTGTCAAAATGTTTGCATGAAATTTTGTGTCAGGCCAAAGAGGTTAGTTAATATTGTGGTAACAAACAACCCCAATTTCAGTGGCTTAACCCAACCTAAGGTTATTTCTCAGTCATGCTACAAGTCCCAAGTGAGCTGGCAAGGGTCTTCTCTTCAAAGCCGGTCAAGGGTCCAGAATGATGGAAACTTCACTGTGACATGTGCTTCCATGAGAACTACAGAAGTAGGAAGGGAAGTATCCTATTTAGCTTGTAAGGTCTCCAGCGGCAGGATACACATGACATATGCATATACTGTTGGGACAAATGTAAGTCACATGACCGTGTCCAACAGAAACAGGGAAATGTGATCCTGACATGTGTTTAGAAGGACGAAAGCTGGACATATTTCACAAACAACACGAATGACTACCGCACATTTTAAACCCTAACTTGCAAAAAGTTTTTAACTCGGTCTAGGGGTTTTCAAAACCACTTGGGTACCTGTGGTAGATTGTATTATTTTGTTCTGAATTATTTATTCCAAGTCTCTGTGAGAGAATTACATTTCCCCATTCCATGGACATCAGGCACTGCCATACGACTTGCTATGACTAATAAATGGCAAGCAGAAGCGAGATGTTTCATCATTTCTTTTTTCTCCCTGCCATGAGAATGGCTTGTCCTAAGTAGGTCTACTCCTTTCGTCTGTATCTTGGAGTCAACAGGATGTGAACAGAGTTGCAACTGACATGTAATAGGAATGAGAACTAAACCTTTGTGCTTTAAGCCCTTGGAGGTATTTGTTACTGCAACATGCCTAGCCAAACCAGACTGTACAGTATCTTTTTTCATTCTCAGTAAATAGAGAACAGTGGAATGGGCCATATAGAAATTCACATTTACTGTCCACTTTGTTGAAGGATATCTATACTTTCACGCAGAAGCATCTCTAAGGGCTTATTATGTAAATAAATATTCTTCAGTTGAATTAACAGCACAGAAATACATTCTCCAAATTGGGGCATCAGCTGACACCAGAGCATTCTTATAAAAACCTAGGAGGGGGATTGGGGACATAGAAATCTTGTTTTCAAATGCAGACTCTTGGTCCTGTCCTCCCTGAGCAGCTGCCTTAGAAGACTTGAGAATAATCTATATTCATGTCCCCTTTGGGCAGAAATTATAATGATGAAATGTTACTATCTATAGGAATGCAAAGTCTATTCTGAGCCCAGTGATCCTCATTAATTCAGAGCTCATCATTCGTGGTAGGTAACTGGGAAGAGGCCAGGCTGGCATTTACTCTCACGTTGTGAGTGTGCATTTCTTGCACTGGCTATTGCAGGTTGACATTTGCCATTTTGACTGTTCAGAGTGCCTTCTGAGGAGAGTCAGTTGTCATCGTGTGGAGACGCTAGCTGCACAGTCCCTGGAAACAGTGGAGCCAGTCCCTGGGACTGACCCTCCCAAATGCCTGGCTTCCCTCCTCCCTACTGCATTTCCCCTGTGCAGTCTATGGGAGAAGGAATGATCTGATCTAACAGGATCCGTGAAGCTGAAAGGTCACCAACGATGTAGGTACCGTTGTTGTTCCCATTTTAGAGAGGCAGAACTGAGGCCTTAGAGAAGTTAAGCAAGACAGTGAACACAGCAGCTGTGGTTTGAACCCAGGATTGCCTGACAGTATAAATGACACAAAGAAGTACAGATAAGCTGAGCTATGGCCAAGAGAGACTACTTTTAAAAGAGAGGAGTACTAAATAATTAATAGAACAAACAGACCCACTTAGAAAGTGAGTTGGTGTAAGTGAGTTGGTGTAAAACACAGGAGCAAGGGCATGCTTAACTGGGGAAGAAGCCCCTCTGGCTTCTGGCTGTTTAGCTATTTAGCAGAGGTGTGTGTGTGTGTGTGTGTGTGTGTGTGTGTGTGTGTGTGGTTGCATGTGTGAATAAGTTATATGGTTTTCCCCAATGATCCTCTTCTGGTCATTAGAAATTGTCAGGTAGAACTGCTTCACTGGCATCATGCTGTCAGCACTCATATTACTGAATGCCCTGGGAAATAATAAAGCTCGATTTATTTAAGGATGCACTAATTAGAGGCTTCCCACTCTTTGATACTCATCTCTTAATCTGAATGGTGCAGTTTCTTCCCAACATGAGTACTGACTTCAGAGTTTGAGTCAGAGCTAACTTTTACATGCTAGTCTATTTTTTACCTTGGGTTTGAACTTTAAATTGTATATATTGTGCGGCCATTCCTGACTTCTACTGAACATCTATTTTATGAGCTCCTCACAGCCCATTTGGAGAAGGAAGAACAATGGATTTTCTGCTATTGATGTTTTAATAATGAAAAGTTTGATAATTATCCAGTATTTTTGTCTTTTCAAGCACAATAGTATATGGTGACCTCAATACACTGCTATCTAAGTTATGAGATCCTAAGTGCCTTCTAAATTAGGAGAAATGTTTAACAGAGGTATAATGTTTAACAGAGGCATAACGTTTAACAGGGTTACAGTATCTTTCTTCTAGAGGGGCGGTGGAAAAGTATAAAATTCGATGTGTGCTCTACTGCATCCAGCCTCAGATGGTTAGGACCAGAACAGTGTCCCCAAACTGCTTAGAATCACAAAAAGTTTACCATATTTAGGGAGCAGGTATTATCAGTTTTTATCCAGTCGCTGACATTACTTAGGTATATTATATTGAGGTAGGCATTTGGGAGGAAGCCCTGAATACATCACCTGAACCTAATGCTCGAAGAAGAAAGGATGGTTGGATTTCTTGATGTTGATGAGTGGTAGATTTCCATCCAGGAAAAGTAAATTCACATGTCTTTGAATTTTTTTAATTGCGCCTTATAGAGATTTACCACGAGATTTTCACCCAAGATCTTAGCATTCCAGATCTTATCAGTTAACTCTTTTCCTAGGCTAGGTAGTTGGGGTTACAACTCTTAAAAGAAAAATGGTAAATCTGGAGATAATGACTTGCCAGTGGAGAGACTAGCAGCTACTTATCTAAAGGGGAAAATAAGATTTGAAAAATACAATGGCTATGAAATATCATTAGTAGGAACAGCTTAAAAGTACTGGGATGCTAACCCTCAACCACCTTAGCTGAGAAATGCCACCTGTTCAAACTCTGTGATCTCATATTCTCCTCTGCTATAGAGAAGTGGCATTTTGACTATGGCAAAGGAAAGTGGTTCTTGGAAATCAGATTTGACAGAACATTATATTCTTCCAGGAGTATTTTTGTAGACGGTGCTTATTGAATTTTGATTTCAGAACAGTTTTGTGGCAGATCTCATTTTAATATATGCTTGTTAAAAATTCATGTGCATGTAATAAAGAATTTTAAAATGAACTGATAACATTGGAGACCGAAAGAGAAGCCTTAAAGAAAAAGAGCTAAGGATGGGAGAAAAGAGAGCCTGTCTGCACGTTAAATACCAGTCATCTTTTCGGGTGCATGCTCTGCAGAATCTTCACGAACCAACAGCATTCATGATGCAAAGAGCACTGAACTTGGAGGCTGGACATCATCCGTGGTTTAGGGTTTCAAGGTCTTGCTCTGCCCGTAACTATCGCACCTTAGCCAACTCGCTAGTTTTGCTGGGCATCCATTTCCTCACCTGTAAAGTAATTAAGAGTAGGGCGAAGACTCTTGCAACTCAAAAATCCTGTGATGTGCTTTATGTGACTAAGCTCGCCTCATGTGAATAAAGAACTGAGCTTTCCTGTGGGGAAGGATGGCTTGCCCTCACCTACTTCCGGTTTGCTTGCCTACTTCTGGCACACACTCCCCCTCCTCCTTGGTAACCCGTAGATACTGACGTCTGGACAGTCAGCCCTGCTTCCTCATCTACAAAATGTTATCTAGTATATCTTCACTAAGTTGGCTTCCTCCCACCCTCCACTTTCCCCAGCTTTCTTCGTAGTATATAAATATTTCAGAAACTCTCTTCTTTGAGAAAAACTTGAAAGATAAAAACCCCACAGGGATGGAAGGGGAGCTCATAGACTAAGGCTTGGAAGAGATCTCAGCCGGTAACAGTGTGCTAACCTGATTTGGATTCAAACAGCAGATTTAAACAAAACTTAAAAAGACATTTATGAGACAAACGGAAGTCAGAGCATTTAGTAGATATTGGATCTTAAGAAATGATCATTAATTGTTTTAGGTGTCATAACAGTGTTATAGTTATGTTTTTTAAATTAATTAATTTAATTTTATTTATTTTTGGCAGCATTGGGTCTTCGTTGCTGCACACGGGCTTTCTCTAGTTGCAGGAGGTGGGGCTACTCTTTGTTGCGGTGCGCAGCCTTCTCATCGCGGTGGCTTCTCTTGTTGTGGAGCACGGGCTCTAGGCGCATGGGCTTCAGCAGTTGTGGCACATGGGCTCAGTAGTTGTGGCTCATGGGCTAGAGCACAGGCTCAGTTGTTGTGGCGCATGGGCTTAGTTGCTCCGCAGCATGTGGGATCTTCCCGGACCAGGGCTCGAACCCGTGTCCCCTGCATTGGCAGGCGGATTCTTAACCACTGCGCCACCGGGAAGGCCTACAGTTATGTTTTTTAAAGAGTCCTTATCTTTTAGAGACATATTGATCTATTTGCAGATAAAATATGATGCTGGAGGGGCAGTTAGTGAGTGGGTGACACAGATGAAACAAGTTTGGCCATGAATTGACAATTATAGAAATTGAATGATGGGTACATGGGAGTTGATTATAGGATTTGGTCTACTTTTATATAAGTTTTATAGTTTCCATAATAAAAATGCAAAAAAAAAAAGCTTAAAACAGATAATCAGCAAGGACCTACTGTATAGCACAGGAAACTCTACTCAATATTCTATAATAAACTATATGGAAAAAGAATCTGAAAAAGAAGAGGTATATGTATATGTATAACTGAATCACTTGGCCATACACCTGAAACTAACACAACATTGTGAATTGACTATACTCCGATATAAAATAAAAATTTAAAAAAAAGCTTAATGGGATTCATTCTAAGGAGACATATTTGCTGAGGTGTTGGAAAGGGCTGCCTGTCATAGTTGCATAATCGTTGGGGGTAAATATGGAAGTTCATCAATCAGAAAGCCTATAGTGAGGAGCTGGCTGGCACCGGGCCCAGCTCTGTGTGGCTGTCATCTAGCCTCTATGCCAATTTGCCCTCTATAAATAACAGGCTATATGAATGCTTTACTATTTAAGGCACACTTGCCACAGCTGCTCGGCATGTTTGTTTACGTAGCTATGAACCCTTCTGTAAACATCACTATCTCCAAATTGCCCCTGTGTCAGGAACATAAAGGGCCCCCTTTAAAAATATATTTATGGGATGAGACACGGCCAGTTCCCAGATGTCTGGGTGGCTGGTGTCAGAATTTTCCAGGGTTTGATTCATTTTCAAAAATAGAACCACATGACTGGAAGGTTCTTGAGAGGTGACACATCCCCCTGACTTGGGGCAGGACCAGACCGAAACCATCCACCAAGAACGTGGGTCTGTCTTTTGTGGGTGTGAGTCTGTCTTTTATGAGGCCAGAGAACTCACTGAATGAAGGACTGGGGCCAGGACCTGCAGAACATCAAAGGTGGGCAAGACTCATCTCCCGCCTTCAAGGAGCTTACTCCCGTTTTCTAAAGACGAGCCTGACCCTGAGTGATGTGACGAAGCAGGCTTGGGGCAGCACACCTGGGGTGGGCCTATTATGTGTCAACCAGCTGGCCTGTGAGGGGCCTGAGCACCCAGTGGACTAAAGGACCTGCCGGGTCATCCTACTGCGTGGTAGCTCGGATCCCCAGCAAATACCACATCGGGGTCGCTGTGTGCCCACGACGTGCAAGACAGAAAGAGGGAGGGCATTGCATGGAGGTTGCAGTGGTGGCGATGGTGAGGCTCGTCCTTGAAAGAGGCATCCTAACTGAGGTCACTGAGAGTAGTTTCAGGTCAACTAAGTCATATTTGAAAGAAAGCATGAGTCAAGCAGAGGCCCCTTTGTGTCAGCTTGCGGTTTTCATGGCTCCTGATTTCCCATCTAGCCTTCCAATGAATAATTAGATCCTTGTGAATCTGTTTTCCTCAGGGTACATTTGGTCCACATCTATTTTTTTCCTGTGGCTTTGATTCATTGAAACATTCCCCCCACCCCAAGGGCCTACTTAATACCCATAAATCCCAACTGTGCTTTTCATTCACAAAGAAAAAAAGTGTGCCTCGTTAAATTAAGAGATGAGATGTGCTGGAAAGACTGAACTCTACGAATCCTATCAGGAAAGGATCAAGACGTGTCCAGCTTCCAGACAAACCCAGAACTTTCTAGAACACTCTTTCCTCCACTTTCCAAAAATTAGAAAATTATTATTATTACCTTTAGAAAGTTAATAGTGGTTGCCTTTGATTCTTTTTTTGCTGGCAAGTACCCAGTTTTCTCTATGAAAGCAGTAGAAAGGCCACCGAATGCTCAGAGGTATCACTATTAACTACCAACAAAAGGATGTTCCCCTATTTGGAAAGGCTCAGTCATTACAAGCTATCTTCAGAAAGACAGGGTCTGCCCCAGGGAGAATTCCGACTCACAGACATCATAAAGGTAAGTTGCTTATTCCGGACTGACTTATTTTTAGAGCTTGGGTTTTGATTTGAGGGAACACAGCTCCTGCAATTCGAAGCTCAGATTAACACCAGTAAACAGAGGGTACGTCTCCACTGGCTTTTGCTTCTTGAGCTCAGAGACGGAAGGAGAACAAGGCTTGTCCACTCCCCTCCTTTCTGTCCTATCCGGAGAGTTTATAGCGAGAAATCTAATATTAAAAGCGCATCATTAAGTGGGCAGTTTATGCTGCCAGAGACTGTATCTCAGTGGTTACCACTAGGGGGACCCAGAGTCCAGGTGCTTGGCCGAGGTGGGAGTAGTTTCTGGTCTGTGGGAAAATGACGGAGCTCTCTTATTGAGTTGGTTTCTCCCCGCCCTCCTCCCCCCTCCTTCCTCCTCCCTCCCCTCACACAACTATTGGCTCACGAGGGCACCCCAAAGTCAGGCTCAGGGTACAGATAGCCCAGTGCACATGTGCAGTACTTATTTATAATTTCACAATGATTATTTTTGTTTTAGATGTTCCTTTTGCCTTATGCAAAGGATCACACTTCATGCAAAGCCTTTTACTCACATTTTCATTGTTTGCTGCATTTTAAAAAACTATTGCAAAAGTTTTTACCACTATAAGAGAAATTTGTTAGAGGTAATGACTTTGCCTGTTGGGTCCAGGGAGGCTGAGACATGGGAGCAATGACTTTCATTTGACGGATGACTGAGGTCAGGTTATGGGTGGATGAAGAGTCTGGGGTCTGGCTGGTGGCCGTGCATTTTCAGATTGTGTAAACCTACTTGAGCCTCAAGTTGAAGATCTCAAAGCACAAGAAGGGCAGATTGTATAACTAAAGAGGATCCCAAGACTAATGACTCAGAAGAATAGTAAAGCAAAGCTTGAATTAGTGTTCTAGTTTATACTTTTCCCACAGGCACTATTGTTAGCTTAAGGCAGAGTTTATGGCTCTATTTCATAGAAAGTTACAGATAAATACAGGCAGAACCTCCTTTGCTCCTGGGATGTGTAACACGTATGGAAAGATATGAGTGAAGACTTCAATAAAAACAGACCATTTCTCTATTTTTAGAACAGATCATCTTTGTTAAAATACACCAGTAGTTAGCTGTTCAAAGCAGATGGGTCAATAGGATTATGATGAGTGGATATCAATATTTTTTCTTTCCTGTTAGAGTTATTTACTGGGTCTGCATTATTATATCTACAGGGGATTTGGCAGGTAGAGTATAGAGAAAAGATACCAAGTGCTCAATTGATATAAAAGAAAAAGCAAGGCTATGGGTCTTGCAAATGGCTCCCAAAGAATGGGCAACATTGTATTTTTATTAAAGCAATTTGTCAGACTTCCTTTGAAAGGCTTAACTTCTTCCTCCTGGCTTGGCAATAAATAACCTCAAGTATTTAATTTAAACAATGCTTTAAAACAATCTAAAAATTGCTTTAGAGAGAGATCAAATTTTAATTTAAGTAAATATTTGAAAATTTAAAATATATTAAGAGGTGTTTTAAAAAATTGTTAATTTATTTTCCCAAGGGCTTTAAAAAAGCTAAATTGTTAGACTTTGTGGTGGACATACTTAAGGTTATAGGCCACATACTACTTCATGAATAAAGAGGTGGTGTCAATAGTGAGTGAGGTTCAGTTTTCCATATTTTGTCAAAAATAAGAATGTGAGGTTCAGTTTAAAATGAGCATTGATCCCACAGATACCCCCGGATGGAGCACACCTTACCTGTAGCTTCCACCATGCCTTCTAGGATGACCACGATTTCCAGTTCCTCTTTGGGCAGCTGGGCTTTGGAGATCTCCCAGAAAGGACTCTGTTGGTTAATTTCATGGCTAATGATGAGTGGTGACACCAGAAAGAGACGGTCATCGCCAGTGTAGTACCCTACGTTGATATCCGTCTGGTTCAAGGGGATGAACTCCCCCTCTGAGGTCTGTTTGGATTTGATCAACTTAGCTCTGATGGAAGCCTCCACGATGTGGGAATTCCTCAGATCCCCTACGCGAAACATCAGGCACAGTTTCCCATCCCTCATGGAAATCACCGCATGGGTGGAGAAAACCAGGGTCTCTGCCCTCTTCTTGGGTTGAGATATTTTTACAAACATGCATCCCACCATGAATGCATTGACAATGGACCCCAAAACAGATTGGATTAAGAGGAGAATAATTCCCTCTGGGCACTTGTCCGTGATGACCCGATAGCCATAACCAATGGTGGTTTCTGTCTCTATGGAGAATAAAAAAGCAGAGACGAACCCATTGAGGTTGGTGACGCAAGGAGTCCATGAAGGGTCCTCTATGTGGTCCATGTCTCCTCGGATGTACGCAATTAGCCACCAGATCATTCCAAAAAAGAGCCACGTCACTGTGTAAACCATGACGAAAATCAACAGGTTGAATCTCCACTTGAGGTCTACTAAGGTGGTGAAGATATCGGTCAGGTAGCGATAGGTCTCCCTCACGTTGCCATGGTGGACGTTGCACTTTCCATCTTTCCGCACATACCTCTGGATTTTCCTTTTGGTCCGGTCTCGGCTGATGTGTCTTGGCAGGTCGTCCCTGGCCTGCTTAGGCAACTTTGGCTGGTGAATGGCCACAGGGCTCTCAACATCCTGGTCCATGGAGTCACCCTCCAGGACGTTAGCTGGTGGTTTGGAAAAAAGAAAAGAAAAACTGAATGAAAAGCTGGCTCTTTGGAGGGCATGGAAATCCCAGTGTGGATGGAATATGGTAGGAAACCATCATTTGACCATTTGTGTAGCTATTAACAGTGTAGATGAAGTCTTTTTTGGGGGGTGTCATCTGAATGGGTTGTCTTGGACTCCTGGCCTCTGTGATCTAGCTTGTGTAAGGACTTCACCACCCTTCTCACAGGGACAGAGCTTAACTGCTGTGAAATTGTCTCCCTGCCAGCAAGTTCTAAGAGTCAGCTTTTACAGTGGGATGTGTCCGCATTCTCTCTGAGATGCTGTGGTATGTGAGAGGCAGTGCACTCTGGAAAAAGAAATGTTTAGATTCAGACAGTATTGGGTCTACCACTCAGCAACTGTGGGCTCCTGGTCATGCTATCGGTTATGGACCAAACTGCACCTCCACTCCACCCCCAAATATGTTGAAGCCCTAACCCCCAGTGTGACTGTATTTGGAGAGGGGGCTTTGAGGACATAATTAAGGTTAAATGAGGTCAGAAGGGTGGAGCCCTGATCCAAGAGGATGAGACACCAGGGGTGTGCACACAGAGGAAAGGCCACGTGAGGACACAGTGAGAATACAGCTGTCTGTAAGCCAGGAAGAAAGGTCCTTCCAAACCAACCGAGGTCACCAGAAACCAACCTTGTTGGCACCTTGATCTTAAACTTCCAGCCCCCAGAACGGTGAGAAAATAAATTGCTGTTGTTTAAGCCCCCCAGTCTGTAGTATTCTGTTATGGCAGCCTGAGTAGAACAATAGACTCTTAAAATTCACTGATTGATCCTCAGTTTTCACATTTACAAAATGGTAATCATGATAGCCAATTCATAGGGTTGTTATAAAGTTAACATGTGCATTATATGTGCCTGCATGGAACAGACATGTCATAAACATTCTTTTGTAATAAATTGTTCCTTTGCCACTCTCCTTATATTTAGGGGCAAGAATTTTGAGGGAACTCTTTAAGATGTCAGTCAAATTTCAGTTTAAAAAAAATTCTGGATTTTATTGGTAAGTATGCATGCATTTTACCCTAATGGTTGACGCAATGCCAAGGTTAAAAAACGTGTGGGGGAAATGTTCTCTCTCTTTCTATGTGTTTACACATTTCATTTGGTTTCTGCCTCAACATTTAACATCTGCAGTTTTGGCTTGCGGTTATTTTATTCCTCACGGCCTTCATGATTAATGCATCGGTACAATCATTTGATGACGAAGCATTAGGAAAACTCTCCCAGAATCCGAGTGCAAAGGGACATTTGGAACTGATGCTGCTGTGAAATACATATAAACCACTGTATGAAATTACTTGTTTAGCCAATAATTTCAAAGCTTTCTGAAAGTTTTATCAGCAGTTTCTTCCCTCAGGCTTTTATTCTGTGTCATTTGACTTTGCCGTGCATTTTCTCCCTTTGGTTAAGGGAGAAACACAGTCCGTTGAGAAAAAACGTTTATCTGAATAAGAAAACAGCTGGGGATGGGACTTGAGTGCTACCAACTTAACTTCTGGATTAACCTTGCTCATGGTTGGATAGTTCCCTTCATTATCAATCCCATAGATCCGGTTTTAGACTTCAGCACAAGGAAGAGGCAGCATTTGGTCTGCAAGCTTGATGTTTGGTCCGATAGCTTTGACTTTAGATCGCTACCCTCAGTAACTCTTCATTTGTAAATAAAACCTTGCTTTTATTTCAAAGCAGATACCAGGACAGGAGTCGAAGGAAGCAGCTGAGAGTGGGACAGGATGGAGGGGGTTGGGGTATCTGGATGGAGGTCATGGAGAACGTCCCTGCTCACTGCAGGCACCCCTGGCAAGGTGGGATGTTTGTGGCCCAGGGGGCCGCATGTCCGAGCTCTCGCTGCTAAGGTCGCCCTGAGAGGGAATCTCTAAGTGTGACTTCACGTGGGCTGAATTCAGCTCAGGATCGGCCAGTGTGGGGCGGCCTTGTCTGCAGAGTTGCAGTGTGGTCTGGCTCTGGCCCAGGTGAGGAGCTCGCTGCCTGTGCAGAATCACCCTGGGTTCTTGTTTCCACGGGGTGGGAAGTGGAAGAGGGGGGTTTGTCTGAATAGCTGACTCCCAACAGTCTTCTGCCATCTTCCATGCTTTAACATTTCATGGAGGCAACCTACACATACCCCAGCCCCCGGTGTGAAGCTGTTTTCTGCATTTTCTGGCTCAGTTGTAACCTTCCTGTCTGAAGGGTTAATGGAGGAGTAGAGATAAGTGCTCTGGACAGTCTCGGGAGCCTGCCAGTTGATCCTCCAAATCCATTTTTTCCCTTTTCCTAGCTCAGGACTGGACCACATTTCCCGGCCTGCTTTGCATTGAGGAGTGGCCACGTGCTGATTCCTGGCCCATCAGGAGTGGGTGTGCCCTTCTGCACCAAGGCCTGAAATAGTGGGTGTGTCCCCTCCTATGCCCTTGCCCCTTCTACGAGGGATGATGGAGTCATGAGGTGGAGGGGCCTGGGTTCCCAGCTGGTGGCAGAGAGCTGCCATCCAACTAGAAACAAGAAAAAAAAATTGTGTTTGAGCAGCTATGTATTTTGTGTCTGTTATCAAATTGAGTCTTCTGTCTAATTTTATGGGCAGCAGTATTGACGTGGATAAGCAGACAGAAGAGTTCTCAGGGGGCTAGTGTGGGAAAGAGCAGGGAGAGAGGAAGAGAGTGAAGATGGGGTGTTTGGGTTTGGTGTTGTTGAAAAGAAACAGGGATCCAAAAATGGAGTCACTTGTGCTAAGCTCTACATCAGTCAATGGGGACTGAATACCTATCCAGGTTCAGTCCCTCCCAGGGATGTGACCTTTTACCAGTCAGTCTGGAATTTTCTGGCCACAGATGAGGTAGCCTACCACACAGACCCCTGCCTTCCCCCAAGGCAAGTGACCTTGCTTGAAATAATCCTCAATTGTTTATGACTTCCTGTCCCATCCCCTTTAGGCCTTTAAAAACCATCCATTTTGTACAGGACCCCTCCTGTCTGTTTGCTAAATGGGATGCTGCCTGATTCACGAGTTGTTGAATAAAGCAAATTTTTTCTTCAAATGTACTCAGTTGAATTTTGTTTTCTAATATTGTCTTTTGAGAAATAAAACATTGCCAGCCATATCAGTAAACAAAGGATGTCAGAGTCATCAGCAATTGCAGCCCTCCAATGGTGAGCTGGTGAGCCCCGAGGGAACTCAGGGAGGAAACAAAGAATACCTGCCATCTAGCAGCCATCAGACTGTGGCCACTCCCCATGGTGAGCCTTGAGGAAACTGTGGGTGTGAAAACACAGGGTATTGGCCCCGATAGCTGAGGTTCATATCAAAAGAATGGTTTCAGTGAGCCTAGACGCTTGCATTTTCCTATGCATAGAAAAGCACCAAATTCCTTAATTTGAGATCCTAATTTTCTTTTATTAACAGTAATCTTTTGTTCCTACTACCTGCCCTTTGCTGTAAAACTCCTGTATATCCTAGCGCCCCCCTCACCTCCTCAGAGCAGTTGTCTGAGGGTTACTTGAGATGCTGCCTCCCAGGCTTGAAGTCCTCAGTGTATCTGCTGAATAAAACATAACTCTCAACTCTTAGGTGTGCATATACTTTTTTTTTTAGCCGACACTAATGAACTAGCATGTGGTTAATTGAATGTCTGTGTTTTGTGTCAGGGAAAAAATATCAATGCATATGCTACTTAAGTGCCTTTTAAAAACAAAAAAAATGGAAGCAAACAAAGAAAGCTGAACGTCCCAAGGAGTATGGTGGAAAGGTGGCTTTGGAGTAGGGAAAAACAATGACTCTATATGGGATCTGTTTCTTTTACTTTAACCTTTGTATTCTGGTGCTTTTTCTACAAGTTAAGGATGTTGCCTATAGCCTGAAATATACAGGATAGCCCATTCTCAAGGCTCTGACCTTTAAAAGTGTAACACTTTTCCATTCATGAGATAAAAAGTTGCAGAACAGAGGATAACTGTCTTGTTGGAGGTTTATAGGAACATCATGACTGGACCTACCTGAATAGCTGCAATAACAAAGGATTCCGACACCAAGAAGTCTGCAACAACCAACTACACCCCCTCCCTCTTTAGTACAAAAGAAACCTGAATTCTAACTTGGGTAGGACTGTTCTTTGGGACACTAGTCCGCCATCTTCTCGGTCTGCTGGCTTTCTGAATAAAGTCGTTACTCATTGCCCCAACAGCTCAGCTCTTGATTTATCGGCCTGTCCTGCGGCAAGCAGTACGAGCTTGGACTTGGTAACAGCCTCAGAGGCACCACTGCAGGTGAGGCAGTGGGTGCACATGAGATGCATCCAAGGGAAGATGGGGAGGTAAGCTGGGCCTCCCACTTGACAGTGGCTGGTGGGGAACAGGCAGAGTTGAGAAACCAAAAAAGCCAATGAAATGTGAGAGTACCTGGAGAGTAGAGGAGACTGAAGTAGGAGTCTCAAGGGGCAGAAGAGGTGAGGCCAGCGAGTAGAAGAGGTAGGGTGTGGAGTGGGCAGAAGAAGGCAGCACAGCCTCCAGGCCTTGCCCAGAGCAGTGTCAGGGAGCCCTGGACTGGGGAGAGGGCCATTCCAGGTCTGAGCTGTGAGCGTGCTTCAGCACCCGGGCCGGAATGCAAATGCGCGTGCAGGGTGAAATACAGAAGGGAATGTTGATTCTCTAGCTCTTAACGTTTCTTTCTTTCTTGGAATCCTAGGTGTGAATTTGACCGGGTGATGTGAATTGCATTTGCAAGAGCATTTGAGCTGCTCGGCGTGGGGAGCTGAAGCTGCGGTTGGGAAAGCAGACAAACCTACCTGCGTTCCTGCACAGCCCGGGACACAAACGACTTCCCACCCCACCCCACCCCCGACCCCCACCGCCTCTCAGGAGCTTGCCCTGGGCCCCCAGCCATGCGCATGAGCATCAGAGTCCCGGTGAGACCCGCCACCCTGGTCCTTCAACATCGTGCACGTGGCTTGACCAGAGATAATGTATAGGAACTCTCTGCCAACTGTGAAGTGCTGTACAGCGTGCAAAAGGACAGGAGGAACGGCGCCAAGGATCTTGATGATTTACTTAACCTGAGTTATTTTGGTTTAGAGTAAATGTGACTCTGTGTGAAAAAGCCGCTCTCCCGCCCCCCTCCACCCCCATGTTCTTTTTCTTTCTATTAGAAAGATGACCAATTTACATAAAACTAGGTAAGGTGCAAAATAGCCTGGTGTTGAACTTTAACCTCAAAGAAATAACATGTGACTGAGTTACAAACTGGAAAGGACCTGATCCCAGAATTACCGGAAGCACCTCGAATTTGGGGGGCACCGCTTGTGGAGAGAAGGCTGCCATGAATGGATGCTCTCCTGATGGGAAATTCTACATTGAAAATTGTATACGAATTCTATGGGGGAAACTTACAGTGTCTAAGAAAATGTCCGAAGAGCACTTCAAGAATTTTTAGTATCGTGGGGGAAAAACCCAATGGAAAAACGGGATGGATCTCAAACGCACAGGAAAAATCAAAGACTGGAAGGAAATGCACACGTTAATAGGGAACTTCTGAGAGGGGGGCTATGGGTGCTTTTAATTTTCCTCTTAAACATTCTGATTTTTCCAAATTTTCCAGAATGACTTTATATTCCTTTTACCATCATAAAGAAAAAAATATTTTCTAACAAAACCTTGAGACTCTCCTGGCATGTGATCGATGGAATTTAACACATAGAAGCTAAATAATTATCAAGTACTTGATCTGAAGGTGTTCCGTCCCATATATCTGGTAACTTAGAAACTGAGAGATTTGTTTCACATGACTCTAAGAAAATCATAAGTAACCCCCATGGGGTGCTTGTGGGCAGAGGAGTGGTGGGGGTATACAGAATGCCTGCAGGTCTGAGACCACTGGAGGCCCCCAGTGGAGTGTAGATTAGAGGCAAGGTTCTGCAAACTTTTTCTGCAAAGGGCCGATAGTAAACAGTTTAGACTTTGCAAGCAAGCAACACGTCTCTGTTGCATACTCTTTTGTTTTTTGAAAGACTTTTTACAATGCTTTAAAAATGTAAAATTATTCTTAGCTCATGGGCAGCACAGAAGGAGGCTGCAGCCTGGATCTGACTCCCTGGGCTGTCATTTGCTGACCTCTGGGTTAGAGGCATGCTGGTAAGAAGAAATGGCTAGCTGCTGGATTAAGGGAGCAGCCACGAGGGTGAAGAGGGGGCAGTGGTTTGGGGGCTGAATAAGAAGCAAAACTAAAATAATTTGGAGATTAGAGACTGCGGAGGGGTGTGGGCAGGAGAATGGGGGATGGCAGGATGGTTGAGACCAGAAGGCAGAGGATGATGTGGTTTGGGCAGGTTTAGTTTCAAGTGTCTGCTGTCTCCTATGGGCTGAAGCTTATTAGTGACCTGGACTGAGCTCTAGATTTGGAGGTTGTTAGCACATGTGCGTGGAAGTGTAACTATGGGCATGGGTGAAAGTTCTTCTGAAGGCTGTGGAGTAAGTAGAGGATATAGAAGACAGGATTCTGGAAAACAATTACAATATGAAGCCAGAAGTAGAGAACCCAGAGCGGGTGCTGAGGAAGGAATGAGAGATGTGAGGAGAAGAGGGAGGGCAGGCAGGTAGCCAGGTGGCAGGTGGAACTGGAGTCTTAGGGGGGCAAAGGGGGCATTTGGCACACGCTGTAGGGACAACTGGGAGAAAAATGATGCATCCCTTCCCTCTTCCTTATATCAGAATAAATTCCAAGTGGATCAAAGATCTAAGTGCAAAAAAATAAAAACTACAGAAGGAGTAGAAGATTTGAGTGTTTTTATAGTTCTCCGAGTTGAGAAATCCTTTCTAATCATAAGAGGAATCCAGAAGCTATCTTGGAATGCTGGTATTTTTGTCAATATAAAAATTATAAATGTTTGTAAAAAAAAAAAGCAAGAAGACAAACCACAAAAAATATTTTCACACATCACATATATATTTCTGATTTACAAAAGCAATAAATACCCCCGTAGAAAAAACCGATCAAAGGAAATGAATATGGAGTTTATAAGAGAAGAAATACTCGGAGCTGAAAAGCATATGCTCAACCATGGCAAAGTAAAAGCAGTACAAATATAATAACATTTTTTTACTCTAAAGTTAGTAACATTAAAAATAAACCATAAATACAGTATGTGGAGTATATGTGTTGGGGGGCAGTGGAATTGTGAACTTGCACGTATTATCAGATGTGTAAACTGGCAAAGTCTTCCTGGAGGAGAGAGTGACAGTAGGTCTCACAATTTAGAAATGATTAGATGTCTCGTATTAGCAATTCTGGATCTAGACATTTATCTTAAGAAAATAATTTTACAAACATTTATCTATTGTAGGCAGGGGATATTGCAGCCTCATTTATAATAGTTAAAAATTAGAAACAACTTAAATGTCTATCCACAGAACACTAGTTAAACATATTGTTGCAGCTCTAATCAATGGAATACTGTGCAGTTATTAAATATGATTTCCCAATGTTTTGGGGTCTTCAACTCTTTGTGTAAGAATCACCTTCTTAATGAGGACATTTACGTCCTCTTAAAAATCTCAGTCACTTCCTTCAGGTCCTCACATCTCTCTTCCTTATGCTACTGTTTACTTTTTCTGTAGCACTTTTCACCTTCCAGCATGAAAGAGTTTATTTATTGTGTTAATTTTTTATTGTCTGTTGCCACTGTCAGAAAGGAAGTTCCTGGGTAGAGATCTCTATGTGTTTTATCTACTGATGGATCTCAGGCTCTGGAAAAAGTGCCTGACACAGAGCAAGCCCTAGCATCTATTTATTGAATGAATGAATATGTGTTTATCAACCTGGCAGGTTGTCCATGCCATAGCGTTAAGTGAAAAAACAGAATAAAACATATAGTTTACTTTGCATATATTGCCTTTTTGCATTAGTGAGTGTGTGTAGAAGAATGTCCTCCAAAATGATAATTGAGATCAATCTCTGAGCTGTAAGTTTGTTGGTGTTTTTGCTTTCTTTCAATTTTTTTATGTTTAAACTTTCCGTTAATAGTTCTATCATCTAAAAAATCAGTAGGAAACATAAAGCTATTTCTGTTCTAAATAAACAAAACAAATTCTGCATACAGCTACTGAGCCATGTCCACTGGGCCTGGCACCTGGGATTTACTAGTGTAGTGTGTTGAACCTTGTCCCACCCCCCAAATTCATGTCCACCGGAACCTCAGAATGTGACCTTATTTGGCAGTAGAGTCTTTGCAGATGTAATTAAGATAAGGATCAAGATGAGATCATACTGGAGTAGGGTGTGCCCCAAATCCAGTTAAAACATCTTCATATGACACAGAAAAGGACAGACAGAGACACAGAGAAGGCCATGTGATGGCAAAGGCAGGGAGTGGAGTGATGTGGTCACAAGCCAATGAACACCTGGAACGCCTGGAAGCTGAGATGCAAGGCAGGATTCTTCCCTAGAGCTTTTGGAGGGAGAATGGTCCTGCTGAAGCCTTAATTTCAGACTCTGACCTCCAGAACTGTGAGAGGACACACTTCTGTTGTTTTAAGCCCCCCACTTTGTGGCAACTTGTTGTGACAGCCAAGGAAACTAATACAGTTGGTGACTTTGAACCTGGGGAGTTTTTAGCACATTTGCATCCTGAGAAGAAGCTGAAGCGGAGAGGCTGACCCAACAAGGAAGGGGGGAGTGTGGGAGTGAGGGGTCTGGTGGAATGGAAGTCAACACATAGTGCTGTCAAGAGCAAGGGTGGGGGGATGGGTGCGTACAGAAAAAGGGATGAAGCTTCCTCCTGAGAGGTTTAGTGTGGTATGAGGAGGAAAGGAGAAAGATGGGAAGGGAACATTGGTGACATCTGTCTCAGGCTCTGTGTCATGGAGGAGCTTCAGATGGGCTCATTTTCCAGTGTGAATTGCAAGAAATCTGTACTTCAGCAGACTCGTTGAATTGAATCTGCATCTCACAATGCAAATAACTGAACTCTGTGTAATCACAGATCAGCCAAAGGTGTCCCTATCCTTACTGGTCAAGAAAAGCACATGTAAACAGATACCTGTACACTCCTGCTCACAGCAGCATTAGTCACAATAGCCAAAAGGTGGAAGACATCTAAGTGTCCATCAACAGATGAATAGATAAGCAAAATGTGGTCTATACATACAATGAAACATTATTCAGCCTTAATAAGGCTACAACATGGATGAACCTTGAGGACATTATGTGAAGTGAAATAAAGTCACAAAAGGACAAATATTGTATGATTTCACTTATATGAGGTCCCTTGAGCAGTCAAATCCTTAGAGACAGAAATTAGAATGGCGGTTACCAGGGGCTGGGGGAGGAGGGAATGGGGAGTTAGGGTTTAATATGGAGTTTCAGTTTGGGAAGATCATGAGCTCTGTAGATGGATGATGGTGTTGGTTGTGCAACAATATGAATGTACTTAATGCCACAGAACTGTAGATTCTACAGAATGGTTGGAATGGTAAATTCTATGTTATATGCATTTTACCACAATAAAAAAGTAAATTGTGTTAACAAAAAGAAAAGCATATCTATTTTCTAAACGAGAGGGGAAGATTAGCTTCTAAGATGCTTTCTTGTCTTACTTCAGGAAAAAGTTTACAAAGAGCAGTAATGAATTACAGGTGATGATGCTCCAGACAGAGGACAGGGTGGGGTTTTCCTGTTATATTCATGCCTGCATTTTTCCATTGAGGCTCCCATTGACGACTGGAACACATTTGAGAGAAAATTCAGAGCTGTAGTTACAAGTGGTGCTTAAAGCTCAAAGTCAATAGTTTGCCTTTGGCCCCTTGTCCTGATGCTTGTCGTTTTGCATAAGTCCTTGTGTGAAGAGTCTCCTTCCTTGGGGGCTGGTGGTGATGCCTGCCACTGATGTCTGATGTGTCGTAGGGAGGTGAAGTCGCTTTTATTTGTCCTGTACCTTGAGCTGTTGTAACTATGGGAGACCATTATAATAATCAGAAATTCTGACAGACTGGAAAGTTTAAAGTCATAGGTGTGTGTGTGTGGCAGAAACGGCTACTACGTTCCACTGGGAATATGTGACAGAAACTAAAGGGCAAATGTGCTTATTAAAAATCTTAGCTTGGGGGCTCCACAACATGAACCTAAATTTAGAATGTCTAGTACCCACTGCCAGGTCAGAGGACTAACCCTGGCTGCTGTGCACGTGGATATGACTTTGTACAATGTGCAAGTTCAGTGCTCAAAGGAGGGAAATGACAGGTCACTTTGGACAGATCAGAGGAGACCAACATTCAATACCATGATTTCTCTTCTCATTGGATTTCAAGAATCTGAACCTTGGATAGTGAGAACCAGTAAGAACCTCTCAGGACCACTGCATACAGTTGTGTAGGTTGTGCACTGCACAAGGGTGTCCAGAGGAGGGGAGCAAGATGACTGAGATCCAGTCAGTGATTTGCGTGCCTAGCTAGCACTTCTGGAACTGTGGGCATCATTTATTTTGTCCTCCTCCTTTTTAAATTTAAATTAAAAATTTTTATTGAAGTATAGTTGATGTATAATATTCTGTAAGTCACAGATGTGCAATATAATGATTCACATTTTTTAAAGGTTATACTCCAGTTATTATAAAATATTGGCTATATTCCTTGTGTTGTACAATATATCCTTGTAACTTATACCTAATAATTTGTACCTGTTAATCCTCTGCCCCTATGTTGCCCCTCCCCGCCTTTCCTCTCCCCACTGGTAACCACTGGTTTGTTCTCTATGTCTGTGAGTCTGCTTCTTTTCTGTTATATTCACTAGTTTGTTGTATTTTTTAGATTCCACATATAAGTGATACCATACAGCATTTGTCGTTCTCTTTCTGACTTATTTCACTTAATATAATGCTCCTCAAGTCCATCCATGTTGCTGCAAATGGCAAAATTTCATTCTCTTTTCATTACACAGGAAGAAAGTGAGGCCCCAGAAAGCCAACTGACTTGCAAGGAGGCAGAGCCAGAGTGAGCTCTGAGTCCATGGATTCCAGTCTAAGTTTTCCCACCTTCCCTGTTCTCTGAAGACGGGGCTGCCTCAGGTTTTCCCCTTCTCCAGAGACCTTGGACTTGGAGGTTCCCTTCTGGAGTGAGAATTCCTCTACTGTTTCTCTCCTGATTAGTCCAGTGCGTGCCTTAGCCTCAGCCAGACCTGAGGCATCTCTGTTGGGCTGCTCACCAGCCGGGGGACTTCAAGCTACAGGTTCTTTATTTGTAAAATGGCCTTGCTGGGTTGATGGGAGAATGAAATGACATAATTGCATTGGGCAGTGTGGCCTGGGACAAGGCACTGGGCTTTAGCAGCAGGCAGGCCTGTCTGGGACACTGCTTTCCCACCTCCAATCCGTGTGCATTTGCTCAGGGCACTTCAGTCTCTGAGGGTCCGTTTTCTCAGTTATAAAATGAGAATCATAAGACCTACTTTTCTGGGTTACTGTGAAAAAGAAATAAATCACCTGGTCCGTAGCAGACATTGAATAAATGGTTACAAGTTATGGTAGTGTCTGGGTTGAAGAAGATACCCAATTTGTAGCTATATTAATCACAATTTTTATAAGCTCAACACTGTCTTGGAAACTGTGAGAAATTCAGATGCAATCCAAGACACAGATGGGTAGACCCATCTGGAAGCGAAGAACCTGCTTGGTGATGTGAGACGCGCACACTGTCCCATATCAACGTGAGTTGCACTCTACACGGTGGATGAGAGACTAAGAATTTGTCAGCATGTCAGAGACAGGGGTAGGCCGTGGCTGGGCTAATTAGCAAAGGCATCTTAAAGGAGGTGGGAAATGAAAGCCAACCTTTAATGAGCATATACTATGTGCCACATACTGGGTGGGGCACCATAGCCGCCAGTAAATGTTGACCCACCCTGCAGGGGAGGCAATGAAGATCTGTCAGGCTGAGCGACCTGCTGAAGCTTATGCATCTAAAATGGGGCCGGAATAGGACGCTCCGCCAGGTTGGCCTGATCCTGAAACTCATATTCTTTCCCTTCGGCTACTGTGGAGAGATGTGAGGATGTGTGTGCGTATGTGCATGTGTGTGTGAGCAACGCAAGGGAAAGCGCGGCAGTGAGAAGGGTCTTGCCTCACTTGGGTGCCCTTCGAGTGAATCACCCCGTAGAGTGGAAGAGATGGAAATAAAAGAGTGATGGGTGTGTGGGGTTGTGTCTGGGGTAAGGGTCACTCTAGAGTGGGAAAGGTGGAGGAGAAGGGAAAGCGTTGCAAAAAAAAAAAAGACCTTCTAGGACTTCGTGTGCCCAAAACTAGTGTGGTAAGTGGGAAAATTCAGGTGTCTTTTATAAAATTTTAAATTGGGAAGGGGGACTGGCCGTTGGAAGGCAGGGTGAATATTTATCGAATCCCTCCTATGGGTCAGTGTTGAGCTCTGTGGCTTCACCTGCTGTTTCAGCTCATTCTCATCTTTCAGGAATCGGTGTGGCAGACTTGAATCACTGATTCAAGAAAGGCTGAAGTCTTCGCCCAAGGTTACACGGCTAAAACTGTGTGTGGTTGAGGGTGCTGGCTGCGCGTCTAGGGCTCTTTCTATTAATCAAACAGCACAGAGATGCGCAACACCCCAGCCCAGTGGTGTTGAGGGCGATGGGCGAGCTGTCCCAGAACATGAGAGCATAGAGGGACCACAAAAGAATCGAGAGCATAGGTACCCACGGGGTATCGACAGAGAGTGGTCTGAGGAGGGAGTGAGAGAGGGAGTTAGCAGAGGGGAGAAGGCTCTGCTTAGGGGAGGGTCCAGGTCAGGGAAGCCAAGGCCCCATATTTAGCAGAGGAGAGGTCATTGGGTTTGGCAGCCAGGAGACCACTGGCGACTCTGAATAGACCGGTCAGAATGCAAGTCAGGCTGCAGGGGAAGAGGGTGATGATGGGCTTAAGAGGCAGGAGACATTTTGTCTGTAGGTGGAGGGAGGGGGCAGGGTGGCCGGGAATAATAAGCATGAGACCTGGATTTTCAAACGAGGGGAGGGGGGAGCTGGTGGAAACGGAGCAATGGGGAATTCTGGACGAAAGCACTGGCATGGGAGTGAATAAGATATCCCGGGGTTGGGAAGGGGTGGAATTCAAGCATCGCCCGCAGAGAGAGGACCACCCCTTCCTGTCTGCTGAAGCCACCGTGCCTGACACAGGAAGGATGACAAGCTGTGTCCAGCTCAGAACGGGGACAGCCGTTCCAGTCCTTTCTTCTTCCTGTCCCTGGACTGCGGTCCTCCATCCTGGAGAGCGAACAGAATAGATCTGACTTTCCAGCCTTGAGGAGGGACAAGGAGGGGCCAAGTAGTTTCTTAGCTCTGCAGTAGAGCTGAGCCCCAAGACAACCTCCCGAAGATTCTAGAACTGTGAGGTGCCCAATTTTCTATGAAGGGTTTGGTAAGCTCTAGGGTGAGGACAGGGGAAGCTGTTTCAGAATATCCAGTCCCTCCCTGACTGATGGGCATAACGTTTCTGTCAATTTTCTGGGGCAGGACAGGCAGAGCCTAGTCAGGCCCCACCACATCGCGGGTTTTCACAGTGGAGGAAGGACTTCAGCCCTCACGTTAGTCAGAGTTCCAATTTTGGACAATTGTTTCAGCTCACTGCTTCCCACAGACCCCTTGCTGTTAAGAATTCTAGCAAGTGGAAAACTGAATTTTGTTTCCTCTGCTGCCCCTTTCCTGGGAGCGACAATAATTGGGTTTCAGGAGAAGGGTCCTGGCAGTTCACTCTGAGCAGTGACCAGGTAATTGAGGGCTCAGGATAACTGGTCCCCACCATGAAACACCTGTTGGGAGACTCCACCTGCTACCAGCAAAAAAATTGGGGGTGGGGGATGGAGAGCAGGATTCAGGGTATTTTCTCTGCTCTAACAAGGTATGTTTAATTTTACAAGAAAACAGTTATTTCCCTGCATCATTTCCCCCCTCAACTTCACCTTTACTGCACGATCTTCAGGCATCCTGTCGTTTAACGTTGCACTTAAAGTTTAAGCGATAGCATTTCGAGCAGATTAAAGCCGACGGCCTCTTTTCTTATGAAAGCTTGTATCCTCCGAATGTATTTCAGTGATTACTAATTCCTGCATCAATGAAACTGCATTGCTTTTACTGGAGATGTGACTTAAATTCCTGGTGAAATTCCGGTTGGAATGCAGAAGGCCTACATTTTGCACTTCATTAAATCTGTGTTGTTCTGGCAAAATCTGCTGTTGGCATTTGAGAGTCTTTTGAAGAGAAGCCTGTTCCATGCAATCATTGCCTTAGCGCGCAGGAATGGGTATGTCCTCCGCCAGGGCTTTGCGGGGGGCAAATGCACTGGATTTGGGGTCTGCAGACTCAAGTCCCCAGACAACCACTTGGTTCCTTATCTTGGGCCACTGACCTTACTTCCCCACCTCTCGGTGCCTTTTTTTCCAGAAAAGGTGCCTTTTTGCTGGTAGACAACTTACCCCATCAGCTTTCATCCTGAAAAATATTTCCCATCTACAATTGTTTTTTTTCAGGATGAAATAAGAAATTCCTTTTAAAAGGAAGCTTGAAAAGAATGAAATAATGCCATTTGCAGCAACATAGATGGACCTAGAGATGATCATACTTAGTGAACCAGAGAAAGACAAATATCATATGACATTACTTATATGTGGAATCTAAAATATGACACAAATGAATTTATTTACAAAACAGAAACAGACTCCCAGACATGGAAAACAAATTTATGGTTGCCAAAGGGGAAGGGGGGTGGATAAATTAGGAGTTTGGGATTAACAGATACACACCACTGTATTTAAAATAGATAAACAACAAGGATCAACTGTATAGCACAGGGAACTATATTCAATATCCTGTAATAAACCATAATGGAAAAGAATATGAAAAAGAATATATATATATATATATATATAAAAATATATAACCGAATCACTTTGCTGTATACCAAAAACTAACACAACATTGTAAATCAACTATACTTCAATTAAAAAAAAAAGGAAGCTTGATATATTTTTGAATGGTCTCTATCCAATGAAGTACATTGCATCTTATTTTCCCTGGGAAGCAAGTAAAATACAATCTTAGCCATATGTTCTCAAAAGACTTCCATGAGGTTTCAGTAGATGTGAGAATCACATCTCACCATTTTTCACACATATGAGGCTTGCATTCCCCCAGGTTTCAAAGAAGAGAACGGCTCTCCTCCACCTGCATCAGACAGGTAGGTGTGGCCATTCCCTCACCTCTGCCCCAACTTCCTGGGCAGCCCAGTTTCTGTGAACCTGCACCAGCATTCTGGGTTCTCTTCAAACGGCACTTGACTGACGCAGACCACCAGGTGACTGGGTAGGCATCAAATCTCACTGCCTTCACTTTCCGCATTCTCTTGGGCTTTCAATGTTTTTCTCATTTGTTTGAGTCACCGTGTGTTGCCCCCAAGGCTCTGAGGGGCTGGCAAGCAGAACCTGAATCTCTAGGCTGGATGCCGGTTTCTGGTTCTCCATTTGGCCAGGCTCCAGGGATATCATTTTTCTTTTCATAATTAAGTCACTGTCTGGGAACATGTCATAAACAGTGTGGGGTGGGTTTCCTCCCATTAGGGCTGAGACTGGGTGGCTGGGTCAAGGTGTTCCCACTGGGAGGGGTGGAGTGGAACGCACCTCCTCCCTTCCAGTCTGTGCAGAAGGGAAACTGCTGAGGCCTCAAAACGCCCCACAAAGGGGAGCCAGTCCAAGGATTCCACGGAGGAGAGGACAAGACATGGGGAATCCTCAGACTCCCTGACGCCCCCTCCAAGTCCAGGAGACTCCGTAAATTGGGCTAAGACCACTGTTTTGCTGCTAAAGCAGCTCCACGGGGGGTGGCTGGGAAGGGGGAAGTAAAGCCTTGATCAGAGAGTTTGCCTATTCCTGTGCTGCAAAAACTCCCACCACGGCTGATTCCAACCTATCAACTGTTGACCAGCTCTCAAAATTCCTGAATACGTAACAGTTGCCTCTCATGAGCCGGTATGAACCTACTTCTTCACCCGGCTGGAACAAGTTCTACCTCCCAGAGTGAGGGTGAAGGGATCCTGTTTTGAAGGGGAAGGAAAGTGAAGGGATAGTAGGTTTAGGAAATGCTGCCGACTCTGTCTCGCTCTTGGAGTGTTCTAGAACAAGCTAGGCTTGTTCCGAATCATCCTGTTTTATAGATAGATAATATTACAATTATTTGTAATTGCTTAAATGTGTTTCTCCCAGAATTACACATCTAGGTTCCACAGAACAGGTATCTGAAATACAGATTTGCTGGTTCCTGGGGTGCAGTGGGAATTGGAGACCGTCGGGTCCACACTTGGCCTTCTTTGCTGTTTGCTCAGGGCTGCCCTCCACCCCCCCACCCCCCGCTCTCTATCTGGCTGACACGGTTGGCGCTGCAGGCTGCTCTGACTCTCAGTGTACCCACTGTTCTCGGGGCCCATCCACCCATCCTCCCTCCCCTCGACTTGGGAAAGAGAGACTCAGTCACCCGGTGACAGCAAAGACGAGAGTGACATATTATGCAAACAGAGGAAGACTCTCTGACACGCATGGGAGGTTACCTTAGACTCTGTTGCTAGACTCAGAGGGTAGATGGAAATCGAGCTTCTAAAATAGAATCACTTAACCAGAAACAGGTACAGCCCAGGGCTGGGAATCACCTACAGACTCTTTGTGCTGTTTTTCTGCTTTCACCCAGCGCATTTTTTTCCTATGGGCTTGAAAATGCAATCCTTCTATGTTTAAGTGTGGTACTGCCCCTCATGGCGCCAGGGAGACCCCAGACCTCAGCACCCAGGCTTTGGGCATTTTTGTGTATTTATCCCCTCCAGCCCTTCTCCCCAAAGCTCTCGCCTCTAGTGGAGGCTGGTGCCAGGACCAGTGCGGTATCCAGACCAGACCCCATCCCAAAGGGTCAGTGCAAGTCCCGGACCCTCCTCAGAGGCACAGTGTGGGGCAGCCGGGCAGAAGGGGTGCTTAAAGCCTCAAGTGACTTAAAGTCCTTGAAGTGACTCATTTGGTGGAAACCCACAGCTGGAGGCAAAAGAGAAAAGGACATCTGCTCTGAAAGAGCCAAAGCAGCCTCGCTGGTGGGGAATGAGGGCAAAGCCCCCATTCCTAGAGCAGCAGCTGCTGCTGTTATTGGAGACGGATGGAATTCTTAGGGGAAAATATGCCACAATCAAATGCCCATCCCTGAAAAATGCTTGCTGTTTCCTGATGTGATATTATCACATCACAGCATCCCATGGACCACCCGTGGCTGGGTTTCCAAGGGGAGAGGGAACGGTGTCGTGGAGCTCATCTGTGGACATGCCATTTGGGATGCCCTTGGGGTCTGGACTCCATAAGGGAAGGAGGATTCTCTCCTCCTGGCTCTCATTGGCTTCCCAGCCAGCTTAGGCCTTGGGTGAACTTCACATAGAGTCTAGGGTGAAGTGCAGCTTCAGGGCTCACCTCAAAACAGATGAGCTGAAATATGCATCCCTGACTCCCTAAGTGCAGGCTTAGCGCCCTGTCTCCACCATTTTGATCCCATAACTTCAACTGGGAGCCACATGTCACTCACTGTGCTAGGCCCTGGGATAGAGAGATGAATAAAACCTAAATCCCTGCCAGAGGACACCACGTTTTTTTGTGGCTAGAAACTGGTCTGAGGTCAGGGCGGGAGTGTGGGGAGATATATTTTTGTAATTAGAAAAGATCTTCCTTTAAAGGCTGTGTTGGAATAGGGGATGTCAACTTAATGGGCATGGGGTTTCCTTTTGGGGTGATGAGACTGTTTAGGAACTTGATAGAGACGCTGGCTGCACAACTTTATCCGTGCACTAAATGCTATTGAAATGTACTTCAAAAAGATTAGTTTTCGGAATTCCCTGGAGGTCCAGTGGTTAGGACTCAGCACTCTCACTGCAAGGGGGCACGGGTTCAGTCCCTGGTCGGGGAACTAAGAGGCTGCATGCCACAGAATGTGGCCAAAAAAAAAAAAAAAGGTTAGTTTTCATGTTATGTGGATTTCACCTCAAAAGAAAAGTTGCATTGGATGGTAAACGTCCAGAAGGTCTTGCCTCCCCATCTGCCGAAGCCTGAGAAGCATACGGGCAGCTGGGAGATGGAGCGTGTTGGGATGCCTGCCCAGGGCCGCTGGCCTGGCAGGGAGATGGACAGAGGGTGAGGACTGTCCCCCCAGCTCCTTGTTCATGTACCATTCACCCCTACAGGCTCCGGTGCCAACCATCGTGCCGTAGCCAGCCTAGAACATCTGGCAAGTCATTCATAACCAGTGACTGTGATGAACGCCTGCGAGCTTCAACCGACGTTAGCATTTCACTGGATGGGAGGTGCCATCCTTAATCATGTTCTTATGCAAATTAGACACAAGTTGCCACCACGGGCCATTGCGGTTGACTGGGTGACAGTGAGCGTTTCTCCTGAGATCAATTTCCCAACCAATCACTTTGGGTGCATCATCTTTTCCTTTTGTGGTGCTGGCATTCCTGGCTTGGCACTAATGTCATGGGGAGCATGACAGTGTTCTCAGAAAGCATGGCTTGTTCTTTCCTTGAGGGACCCCGCCCCCCGCCCCGCTCCATCCGGGCTTGATGCGAAGGGAAGACCTGTTTCATCCTGCCTCACTTTGGGTGTGTTTGCTGGAGACGGAAGTCTCATTTGGGGTTAGAGTGGCCAGAAGTTTACTGGATTTGTACCTATCATTCATTCGCTCCTTGCGGATGATTCCCCACCTGAACCTGCAATACTTTGTGAATATTCATCAGGCATTGGAGATATTTGCCTTTCCCTTCTTCTCCCAACTCAGGCTGTGTGTTTCTCTTGTGAAATCAAGCGCCTTTGTAAAGTGAAGCCGAGGGAAAGTCAAGACAGCAACTTCTCTGCGATTCTTTGCCAGTTTTGTTTGTTTGTTTTCTGGTCTCATCTTGCTAAAAGGAACAAACAGTTTCCCCAAGCAACAGCCTTGCATTGTGGAACACCTTTGGGCAGCTCTGATCATAGTAGGACTCGAATTGAGTCTTCCATCCTGGGAGGGAAAGAGATCTGGAAAGGGGACTGTTGATTCCTTCCTGTCCATTCACAGCTAGTGAGGGTGGGGTCTGAGTGAGCTCTGGGGATGGGGTCAGAACACCAGCAAAGGCTCTCGGTCCACTAAGCCACAGCTCTGGACTGTTTCTGTATAGAAAATGGCAAATTACTGCACAATAAAGCTGTTTAGCCCTACATGGCTGTGTCTGGGGACTTAAGGCCATTCTGGTCCTAGGTTTTCAGGTCTACGTTTGAATGAGCTTGGAAGACTGTGGCTGAGGTGTGCTTCTCACAGAAGATGGCTTTGGTAGAAAGGGACAAAACTCCCACCTTCAGCGAGAGGAAATTCTTGGACTGTGCACTTGGTCAGCTCTCGGAGAAGCCGGGTGGAGGGATGGGTTTGGCACAGGGGATTCTGGGTTTTTCTGTTGCTGTATGTGTTCAGTGTTCACATCATACTCTTTTTAAACAGTGAGCTCGTTTTGATTCTCTGCTCCCACTGACAACTGGCGTAAGCCATGGTAACAGGCAGCCCTTGGGGGTAACTATGATGCCGGTTTGGTGTTCTGTATCTCCCGAGACCGACTTATTAACAACCCATAGATTGCAAAAGGCCTCGCGCTTCCCGTGCCTGGGGTCTGTCTGCTGCAATGCTGTTTGGGTTTTATGCTCTTGGGATATGGTCCTTTTAAAATTGCATTTTCTTCTGCTTCTGTGCTCCTCCCCTGTGTGTTTTGCTCAGCCTCCCACTGAATCACTCTTTCCTTTTGGTTCTCCAGCAAAGGTGTATTTGATTTCTCTAAAGTCACTTGATTGAATTCTGAACACAAGTACATACACTGAAGTAATTACATCTGCTCTTTTTAAAAGGAAAAATAGAAATTGGCGTTCTTCTCTCGACTTTGCCTTGCCTGTGGATGTCAACAGTTGCAAATGATATGTCCTTGAAAAGTCATGTTTTATCTAGCTTTGCGAACTTTTGGCTTATATCATAAATCCAGAGATGCTGGCGCTCCTGGCCATAAATCTAATGTTCCTATTTATTTCCTTTTCCCCAAGTCCCAAGAAATATTTTTCAAATAAATGCTCAGGTGGACCAGGAGAGATTTTGTTTGTGTGTTTTGCTTTAATGGACCCTGTGTTGGTTTGGATAATGCTGTTCATCACACAATAAGGCATAATAGATTATGTGCCAGCTCTCTCCTTCCTGCACCAGCCATCTCTAATAACTTCCTTTTTTTAGGTTTTTTCTTTTCAAAAAATTTTTATTGAAATACAGATGATTTACAATGTTGCATCAGTTTCAGATATACAGCAAAGTGATTCAGTTATACACACACACACACACACACATATATATATATATATATATATATATATATATAATTACAAACTATTGATTGAATATGGTTCCCTGTGCTATACAGTAGGTCCTTGTTGGTTATCTACTCCATATATAGTAGTGTATATATTTTAATCTCAAACTCCTAATTTATCTCTTCTTCACCTTTGCCCTTTGGTAACCTTAAGTTTGTTTTCTATGTCTATGAGTCTGTTTCTGTTTTATAAATAAGTTCATTTGTATCATTTTTTTTTAGATTCTACATATGTGATATCAAAGGGTATTTGTCTTTCTCTGTCTGACTTACTTCACTTAGTATGATAATTTCTAATAACTTCCTGATATATGCAAAACAAAGAGAGCCTTTGTAGCCCACAAGTTCCTCCTTGGATGGGCTGATGGGCTCATTTTTTCTGGGAAGAATGAGTAACTTTTGCTGGAGAGAACCCTGGGGCGGTCACCAGAGGAGGGTCCAGGATCTGCACTAATATGACAGCCACCGGCCACGTTGTCACTACTGGGCATTTGAAATGAGCCTGACCCAAAATGAGATGTGCTGTAGGTGCAATCCAAACAGGGGATTTGAAGACATAATGAGAAAAGTAATAATGCAATAATGTAAAATATCTCATCAACAGTTTTCCTATTGATCGCATTAGAATGATAATACTCTGTATTGTTATATTGGGTTAAATGAAATATATCACTATGTTAATTTTACCTATTTAATTTTCCAGTTAAATGTCCTCCTAGAAGCTGTAAGGTAGCACGAGAGGCTGGCCATCTGTTTCTACTGGACGGGGCTGCTGGGGAACACCTACTCCTCAGCAACGCCTACTCCTGGTGTGCTGGGACTGGAATTGATTCAGAGCAGCCAACTCCCTGGCCTAAGGGAGAAGAAAAGGACTGCTATATGGGAGGAGCAAACTTGGGGGCCCAGGATTTGGGGAAAAAAATGAATAAGCGTTTGGAATTAAGCACAACTAGTCGAAAAAGGGTTAAGAGATTGCTGCTAGTGTGAACCGCTTTCCATCTTTGGAAACGGTGGCCATTTAGCCCATTTGTTCAAGCATGGGCTGGCTTTCTGCACATCAGCAATAACCTAATTTGTGCCTGGATGGAGAAAACAGACATTGAGAGCACCTTACTTTTGTGCTCTGACAACAAGGGGGCTTGGCAGAGAGGAAGAGCTCTTGGAAAAACGGACACTTGCAAGTGGAAGAAGTGAGATGTGAGGACCAGGTAGTGTGTCTTTTGGTTTAGGCGACTGGATGGCTCATGAATTTATGTGTAAGTCTGTGTTCGTTAAAACTTCCTCGGGGATTTTGAAAGAAAAATAACAATAATTACCAAGCACTGATTGGCATCCCGCGCTGAAGGTATGAGTCTCATATTTGAAGCACTGGTGACATCGCCTGTATTGACAATCATGTAGTTTGTCACCCTAATCTTTCCTGCCAAATCAGTTCCTCCAGGGCAGCTCGTTAAACAGGCTTGCTGAGACTACTTTATTTAAAAAATCTTTTTTTATTTTTAATTAATTAATTAATTTTTATTTTTGGCTGTGTTGGGTCTTTGTTGCTGCACATGGGTTTTCTCTAGTTGCGGAGAGTGGGGCTACTCTTCGTTGCGGTGCGCAGGCTTCTCATTGTAATGGCTTCTCTTGTTGCAGAGCACGGGCTCTAGGCACGCGGGCTTCAGTAGTTGTGGCGCATGGGCTTAGTTGCTCCACGGCATGTGGGATCTTCCTGGACCAGGGCTCGAACCCATGTCCCCTGCATTGGCAGGCAGATTCTTAACCACTGCACCACCAGGGAAGTCCCTTGCTGGGACTACTTTAGAAAATGTGTTCAAGGAAGGGCAAATGCTGTGACTCCCAGTAACTCTTCCCTTATTGCCCTTCCCCCTAGAGCCCTCAAAGACCATGAACTTCAAAAGTTATTTGTGTTTGGTTTGACCTTGTACCTTTGTTTAGATCTTTTCCTAATTTATTGGTAGACCTGACTGCTGAAAAGTATGACTAAAAATCTCATGAACATCCTGATTCTTGTCTCTGGGTCTCTGATCCATTCTCCTTCCCATTGACCTTCCCTGACCCCTTCTTCTGTTTTCCCACCTCAATGTTGGGGTCACCCAGGGTTTGTCCTCAGCCTGCTTCTCTTCTCATCCCTCACTGTTTCTCTGGGAGAGGTCACTTGTGCTGAAACTCTCCTGATATTTAGATGACTTCCACACCCACCTCTCCAACTCAGATCTTTCCATTTCTACGCTGCCATATTGACTTGCTTGCTAGACAGCTCCACCTGCATTTCCCATGGGAACCTCAAAATGAACATTTTCAAGATGGAGCTCATTATCCCCAGGCTGTCTGGGCTAAGTATTCTCTAAGTGCCCCTGCAGAGCTTCCCTGAACCCTTCTTGATTCTCCACATCACAGGAGAATGGCTATTATGGATGCAATGGGTCTCTCATGTCCTCTGGTTTCCTGGTGGGTTTAGCTCATGGGAAGCACTGACAGGAGATGGAAAGGCAGGTGGACAGTGGAGCCTTCCTGTGAGCTCCAGGTTGAATTGAAATGGATTGAGCTCCTCTTTCTACCACCACAGTCCCATTCGGTGGCCCTCTCTCCCACAGTTCTCTCTGGTTTCCTTCTTTGGCACCTGTGGACTCCAGGTGGTGATGGCTCCAGCTGTTCCCAGCCCTGAGGCCTCCCCATCCCGGGCTGGTTTCCCCTAGATTTCCCCACACCTCCATAGAGTTTCTCTCCTAACCTCCACCCCCCCTCCACCATGTGTGCCTTCTGTGTCCTGTAGACCCTGTCACATACCTCTCCCATGTGTTCCTTCCCTTTACATGACTCCATGGATGCCACCAGCGTCTGCTCAGAATCCCAAGCCAGAAGCCAGAGGCTTCCTTGCTTCTCTCTCCTTCACCCCACTGACAGTAGACACCAAATCCCATGGCCTCTTCTTCCTAAAAGCTTTTCCTCTTGCCCCCACTTTACTATCCCCCTGTAGCAGAACTGATTGTGTTGTGGAATAAATGAAGACCAACCACATGAGAAAAGCAAAGACTACTAGAGTTTGCTATAGCAAGAGAGTCAGCCACGTGACTTGCATTTTGGCAAAGACTCAAAGGCAGGCAGAGCAGTGGGAAAGCTTCATAGTGGAGAAAAGGGAAGGCTTCAGGTGTGCCCTGATTGGAGGCTATAGGTCTGGAGAAGGTATGGGTGGCCAATGAGTAGGGGGGTATCCTATGTGATTGCTTAGGGGTGCATAGTTAGCTTTCTTTAGTTGGTACTAAGTTGGAAGCAGAGACAAAAATTAGGAAAGCTGTCAGTTATTAATCAAGTCCCGGCCATGTTGAGCCAGTTGTTATGGAAGTCAATATTTAGCTTCCTGGGTTTTACTAGAGATGACAGTCTGGGTTTCTACACCTCCGACTACAGTCTGACCCAGGAAGCAGGCTAGCTTCCTGGGTTGTTTATTGCACATAAGGGGTTGGTTTCCTGGGCAGATTGCTACAGGATATGGGTCAACGTTCTATTTTTATGCATGGTCTGGCCATTGCCTATTTGTATATGCAGTCTCTCAGGGTCACTGTCAGTTTTTAATAAGCAGCAAAAACAAAACTTTTTTTGTTTGTTCTTGCTTATAAAGGTAACACATCCTCATGTAGAAAATTTCAAGCAACCAAGGAAAGTATAAAGAAGCAAGCAAAAAATTCACCCTGTGTCCTGCCACCAGAGGTAACTACTGTTAACATTTTAATGAACATCTTTCCAGGTACCTTTGTGCATCAACACACATTCAAACACACGTGATCAGCCCATAAATGCTATCCTGCAGCCTCTTATCAGTTTTCATCTGGATTGTTGCAGGTGTCTCCAAGTCTAGATCATGGCTCCAGTCTTTCCTACCTCCACTTCCCTTTTTTTTTTTTTTAAAAAAATTGAGGTATAGTTGATTTAAAGTGTTGTGTTAGTTTCAGGTGTAAACCAGAAATAGACTCCCCTTTCTTTTTCACAGAGCTTCCTCATGGGCTCTTTCCAGTTCAGATCCCATTGTGTTCCTGTCCTGCTTTACGTCGTTCAGGGGTCCCACTGGTAAAGTCCAAGCTCCTTGGCAGTGGCTGTCCACGCCACTGATGATGTGACCTTGGTTTTCCCTCTGCCTGAACGTAGAGTTCCCAGGGTGCTCTGAGGCACGATGCTCTTTCACACATGTGTCCTTTCACATGACAATGTCTTTTCACTTCCACTGTCTTCCATGCTCTTTCTTACCCCCTACAACTTACCTGAGTCCTCAGGACTCAGCTCAAACTTCCCCTCCCCGGGGAGCTCCCAAGACTATTGGTTCCCATCCTCTCCACCCAGTGCCTGCAAAGGATAACACTCAGCACATCGTATGACTATGGCTGGCTTCCATGCCACTCTGCCCTGGAAGACCCTGAACTCTCAAAAGTAAGTGGCTACGTCTCACCCACTTTCTCCACATCCCTGTGCCTGTGATAATGTGGGGAACACAGTGCAGGCTCAGTAGACACTGCCTGAATGAGTAAGTTGGTGGATGGATGAAATTATATGAATGTGTGTGTGTGTGTGTGTGTGTGTGTTTCCACACACATATCTATCTGTAAATGAACTGGTCTCATGTCAGGTTGATTTGGGGTATCAAATAGAAAATGCCAACACCTACCTTCTGTGGGGTGACCACTTAAAAATCTCAGTTATTGCCTTTAAATATGCTCAGTACTACTTCTATAAGTTGCCGCCATTTTTATTTCTTCTATCTATAACTCTATAAAGATCTTGTGGGAAGTGAAATGTTATATTCATAAAAATGCTTTGAGCTTTTTGCAGGAAAATTCACTTTTCCCCAAATCAACAGGGGAGCCACACTCCCTTATAAATAATAGATAGCATGCATCCCTATTTTCCCAGATGAGAGACTTTCAGGAGAGATGACTGGGAAGCAAGGCAGATGATTTATGATTTTCCAGAAACACAAAGAATTAGAGGTCCAACCTGCTGGAAGCACAGATCAGGTGTGGGCTTTATCTAGGGTTTCCCACTCACGAAGCAGTGTCCTCTTGGGAAGGTGGAAGGGGCAAGAAGAGTGGCAGAATCCCTATTCCAGAACCTTTCCCAGAAGGCTATCCTGCACTTACAGTAGTAATTCAAGTGAGACAAGTGAAGATTAAGTGGTTGCTGGACTAAAGGCCACCAAGAAAAAAACTCAAGCACCATAGGATTGGTGTTGTATCTCTTACACAATGTTTTTCAGAATAAGTTCCTGAGATATTCAAGACTAGAGACCAGGCTTACTGGGGTTATGGGTTGTAAAGGATGGCAACAAGAAGAGGGTGTTAGGATTTTGCTGAGTTGCAGGCATCATAAATTAAGATCCAGGTTTATTCAATTTCTCCTTCTATGGCTTGTAGTGGGCAACATAATGCCCCGATGATGTTCACATCCCACTCCCTGAAACCTGTGAATATGTATGTTACATGGCAAAAGGAAATTGAGGTTGAAGATGAAAGAGAGGTTGTTAGTCAGTTGGGAGATTATCCTGGGTCCTTAAAAGTGGAAGACGGAAGACCAGAGAGATGGCAGCATAATTTCAAAGATGGTAGAATGAAGCCACAAGTCCAGGAATGCAGGTGGCCTTCAGAAGCTGGAGGAGTCAAGCGAACAGATCTTCATCTAGAGCCTCCAGCAAGGAGCACAGCCCTAATGACACCTTGACTTTAGCCCAGCGAGACTCATGTCAGTCTTTTGAGTAAGGCTGTAAGATAATTCATCTGTGTTATTAGTGCAACAAATTTGCGATGATTTGTTATGGCAGCGACAGGAAACAATTCAGGGCAGTAGATCCTGTGCTAAATGCTTGGGGTAAGATGGGGAATAAGGACACAGCTCTGCCCTTGTGGGTTTGCAACCTTGAAGAAAAGGTAGTGCACGCTGGCCACTAGGGCAGCAGTGGTGATCCCAGGACTCTGGTGTCTTAGTCAGCTCAGGCTGCTACACCAGAATACCAGACTGGGGGGCTTCAACGACAGTCACTTATTTCTTGCAGTCCTGGAGGCTGAGTCCTAGGTCAAGGCTCTGGTTGATTCAGTTCCTGGTGAGGACTCTCTTTGTAGTTTGCAGATGTCCTCACATGATGGAGAGAGAGAGAGAGAGAGAGAGAGAGAAAGAGAGAATGCTCTCTGTGGTTTCTTCTTAGAAAGCACTAATTCAATGAATGGGCTTCACCTTCACAATCTACTTGCCTCCTAAAGATGCCACCTCCAAATACCATCACACTGGGGGTTAGGGCTTTAACGTATGAATTTTGGGGAGACACAATTCAGTCCGTAGCATGTGGGAATGCAGAGATGGTGGACTAATTGTCTGGGATGAGGTGTGAAGGGAAAGGTTGAGGAAAGCAGGGAGTTCTTAAGTGGAAAAGCAGAGGTTTAGGAAAATCCCAGACACAGGGAACAGTTTAAACAAAGCCTGGGATTACAAGAAAGCCACTTCCTTCTTTCTACCTGGAAGTCTAGTGATCTGGGATTATTTTGAGTGTGTTCTGTGAGACGAGAGGGGTGAAGAGGGATATTTATTGAGCTCACTCTATGTGTGCAATTCTGTCTTCTCCCAAATACTGTGATCAGATGTCATTTGTATTACCATTGTTAAGATATAGGGGGGAGAAGTTACTGGAAAGTTTTGTAGCTTACCCAGGACATCTGACCTCCTGTCTCATGTCAAAGCCCACATCCTCCATGATACTCACTCTACTCTGAGTAATTCCCCTCTGATTAAACCGTGGAGGAACAAGAGAGAGCACAAGGTTTCCTGTGACTATAAACTTGGTACTTCAAACAAGGCCTTGCATATACTAGGAACTCAATAAGTGTTTCTTGAATAGATGAATGAGTCTTTTCCTTTCCTTAAGACTAAACATTTGGAATGGTAGCCTGTAACTTTTTCACGCTCTCCAAATGGTACTTCATTCTCTTTGATTGCTCTATGGCTTGTGTTTTTTAAAATGTTCTAGCACAATATCCAAATAGATCCCAAGCAAAAGTTTTAAGCTTTCCAATTGTAGGATTTTGTTGGCTATTGAGATTGGTGGCAAAGCCTTACATTCTTCTATAGTTTTGACGATTTTTGAAGCCCTGCCGAGACAAAGCTAAAATCTCTCCCGTTGCATGTGTTGGTGTGAAGTCAGTGAATGCTTGAACATGTGTGCAGAGCACTGTGTGAGCTCTGGTGGAAGGTCCAAGAGGATAAGATGTGTTCCCAAACCCAAACAAGCATAATGATAGGAAGAGGCACACTGCAGGCATCGAGCAGACCCAAGAAGGCAATTATCAGAAAGACAGCTGAGAAACCAGCTGTCTTTTCTCCCTCCCTGAAAGGGGCAGGTATTTTCCCCACCTGAAGAAGGCCAGAGGGATTTGTGTCTTGCCTTTGAGGACCTCTTCAAAGTTCTTTTGTTTCCAAAGATTTGGCTTCAGGAGACAAAGAGCTGGGTTGTTCTCAAGGGGTGAAGCTTTGAGGTTTAATCAGGAAAAGCTGGTAGAGGCCTTGCTAGGGGCAGGGAGGAATCCCCTAGATCTGAAGAAGGGGGTTGGTTTTGCAAGAGGGAGGGGACACCTGAGCACATTATGCGGGGAAGTGGCAGGATGTCTGATGGAGTGTGTGGTAGGCAGGATAACGTCCTCCCAAAGATGCCCATGTCAATCTTTGGAGCCTGTGAATATGTTATGTTACATGGTAAAGGGGAATTAAGCTTGCATGTGGTATTACGGTTGCTAATCGGATGACCTTCAAGTAGAGAGTTTGTCCTGGATTATCCAGGTGGCCCACCGTAATTACAAGGGTCCTTGTACGTGGTGGAGGGAGGTAGAAGAGGGAGAACCAGAGAGATGGCAGCACAAGAAGGACTCGGCCCCATGTTGCTGGTTTTGCAGGTAGAGGAAGAGTCACGTGGGCAGCTTCTGGACAATGCAAAAGTCAAGGAAATGGATTTTCCCCTTGAGCCACAGCAGTGACACAGTCCTGCACAAAACTTGATTTGAGCCCAGTATTTTTTTTTTGGGGGGGGGTAACACGGATATGCCTTCCACAGATTTTATTAGAAATATTTATTAAAAAAGATATCTTTGGGGCTTCCCTGGTGGCACAGTGGTGGCCGATGCAGGGGACACGGGTTTGTGCCCTGGTCCGGGAGGATCCCACATGCCGCGGAGCAGCTGGGCCCTGAGCCATGGCCGCTGAGCCTGCGCGTCCGGAGCCTGTGCTCCGCAGGAGAGGCCACAACAGTGAGAGGCCTGCGTACCGCAAAAAAAAAAAAAAAAGATATCTTTGGAGGTTTAAAAGGAGGTAGTGTAATGGGCAGGACAAAGTCTCCAGCCCTTCCCCCTCAGATTCCTCTGGCCAGCTTCTCTGCACATTCTCCAAGTTGCAGGCCTCTTGGCAACAGTCTCCGTGACCTCTCCTGGGTGGTTGCTGACACTCCCTTTCGTCCCACTTGGGTGTCTTTTCTGCCTTCTCATTTGCACAAGGAAGGCGATGCTGGTAACAGGAAAGAGGAGGCGAAAAACCAGAGCTGGGATGTCTCCAGCAGCGAGACAGGAATTCAGTTGGACTGACCCAATGGTCCAGACTTCTAACAGAACTGCCAGATAATGTATTTGTGTTGTTTAAGCCACCAGGTTTGAGGTAGCTACCCACAGCAGCATTCGGAAACTAACACAGGGTGACATGGGGATGCCTGGAAGCTAAGCCACTCTGCTGAGTCTGTAGCAGGCAGAGAAGGCTTCACTGGATGTAGAGGCATGAACTCCATGCTCACAAGGTCTTGTTCCCTTGAATAGATGGTGCAGAGGTCAGACGGCAGCACAGACCAGGACCAGAAATCTTTCCGCAGGGTTTGTGGTCTCTGTAAACCGCTTGAATTACTTATTCAACCCCAGGGAGAGCTGGTGTCCCTCAAGAACGACAGCCATAGGACGGCTCCTCCACCCTGGAGGGCGGCAGGTGCTCAGATCTCGGAAAATCTGCGGTTGTAATGGATCTTGCCCCCAAGGGTTGTGAGTGCTCTGCTAATCCAGATGTTTCTAAAAGAATATGGTAATTGTTGCAGAATTGTACTTGTCAGAGCAAGCTCAGAAAAGAGATGGGTTTTCGGCTGTGTTTTGGCCAGGATGGGAGTGGCAGGTGGAGAGGTGGGAACCGGGCTCCACGGCATCAAGGATGGGAGGAGAGAAGACTTCCAGAGACGGATGGCAGGAGTCCATCTCTGGAAATTTCCACAGAGTTTCAGGTTTTCTCAGAGTTCAGTTTTATCTTGGGGAAAATGTGACAAAATGAGTGTACTGGTGATAGAAAATGGAAGAATTCGTAAGCAGAGTGTCAAGTCTCAGCAAAAAATTTCAAAGATCCAGTTTCTTTCTTCTTAGACTGGTGTTTTGCTTCTCCCCCTGCCTGTCTGTTAAGTCCCAACATGGTAGGTTGAGATTTGACAGCTGCTCCAGGATCTTGCAGTTTATTTTTATTTTTATTATTTTTTTTGCAGTACACGGGCCTCTCACTGTTGTGGCCTCTCCCGTTGTGGAGCACAGGCTCCGGACACGCAGGCTCAGCGTCCATGGCTCACGGGTCCAGCCACTCCGCGGCACGTGGGATCCTCCCGGACCGGGGCACGAACCCGCGTCCCCTGCATTGGCAGGTGGACTCTCAACCACTGCGCCACCAGGGAAGCCCGCAGTTTATTTTTTTTGTTTGCTTTACTCAAATTCATACTCGGCTTTGTACTACAAAGGACAAACCTGTGGGTTTGAGTATCCCCACTGGGGTTTCACTGACCTGAAACTTGGGAGCCCCATGAAGCTGCAATGACAGGAAAAATGTCCAGGGATAAAACTGTGGAAAAACCTGAACATTAAGGATTCCAAGATGATCTTTGCCTTGTGCTGTTTTACTAGGTAAAGAGCAATCAACCGTGAGTAGACAATGGATATTTAACCCTCAGATTATATGTATCTCTCAACCCTACACACCTACAGTTACACTTTTTTTTTTTTTTTTTTGCGGTACGGGGACCTCTCACTGTTGCCTCTTCCGTCGCGGAGCACAGGCTCTGGATGCGCAGGCTCAGTGGCCATGGCTCACGGGCCCAGCCACTTCGCGGCATGTGGGATCTTCCCGGACCGGGGCACGAACCCGTGTCCCCTGCATCGGCAGGCAGACTCTCAACCACTGCGCCACCAGGGAAGCCCTACAGTTACACTTTTTGATGGAGGGCACTATTTTTAGAGATGTATAGATTAATTTCTATAATTTCTAGCTTTCGCGTTGCAGCTCGGGTAGTCTAGGTGATAGGAGGGAGGTGGGTTGGGTAACACAACAGCAGGTATGTAGACATCAACTAGCTGGTCAGAGGGAAAGGTGGGTGGGAGCAGGCGTTGGCATCCCTTCAAGGAAACTGGGTTTGCTCCAGGAGCAACTTTGCTTGGGAAACAGTTGAGCAGAGAATGAGTATGTGTGGGTGAGACTGGGCAAACACCGACACAACCTGAAGAAACATCCTCTGCCGGTAGACAGAACACTGCACCATGCCGGGGACCCTGCAGGAGTCGCTTCATAAATAAACTTGGATTTGATTTATCACTAGGCTGTGTGAGATGGAATTTTTATAGCACCCATGCCTAGAACCCAACTGTAACTCTCTGTGTTGTGGAGACAAAGTAGAGCGTCAGGGCTGTCCTGGCCACCTTCCAAGAGGACTTCGACTCCAGCTTAAAGGGAGGCTTTGTGTTTAAGCCCATCGTATTGCGAGAAACGAGGGAAGTTATGTTTGTGGGTCACGATTCTAAGAAACTTCTGTTAGCTTAAGGATGGAATCTAAAAGATGCTGGACATTAAAAAATGGTCTTAAGTCCTCCTGCTTGTTGTAAGGACATAATCTATTGAGGCAGCATGGGGGGCAGGGCAAACCACTGCCTTTGGAGCCAAAGTGCTGGAGAATGCATGACAACGTCAAGGAGCAATAAACCCCGCACTACTGCCGAGGGAGCCCCAAGCCAGTGTGAACTGACGAGCAGTAGGACGTTATCTCAGGAGAGGGGCGCCTGGGCTACAAACCCACAGATCTGAACCTTCATCTGTGGGATCAAACATCTGGGTTGATATGTTTTTAAAAACTTACGGTTTTATTTTGAGCAGAGCACAGAAGTCTACATTTATGCAGTAGTTTTATTAGAAGCTACAGCTGGTGAGACCTGGGAGCTTGCCTGAAGCTGCGACCTCCTACACACTCCCTAAAGCCCTTGTTATGGGTTTAGGGTTAAGAAACTAACAATAAAGCCCCGGGAATAAGAGAACACTGCTTGTATTTGTGTTCCATGATGTCCTTTTGAAGAAGTCACTAAACTATCGAGGAGAGAACATCCTTGGAGCTCTGAGGGAATAGTCTTTTTGGAGGGAACTGCTTAAGCAAGTCCAAGAGACAGTGGAGAGAGCCGGACACACAGAGAGGATGCAATACCGCTTGCCTTCAATCTCATGAACATTCGCTAAATGTCCAACCTCTCACTGGAATTCTTCATGCCTAAAGTAATTCATGATGTGGCTGGAGTGTGAGTCCTGGGCTGCTGGGCATTTTATTAGGGAAATGTGGACAGCGCTACCTGCTGAACTGCTAAGGAGCTCGGCCTTGACCCCATCTCCCTGGGTGATGCTGGGCCCAGGGAGAGCGCGAGGGAAGTGGGACCTTATTGTTATGATGATGATGTGCCTCTTTTCACACTTACACATTGGAGCCCTCTGGGAGTCAAGTGCAAGGCTGGACACTCCTGTGTTTGGAGTGCATTTGCACTTGTCGAGTATAGTGGAAAATGTGAGGAGCTTCTGTGCTTAGCAGACCCAGCGGACTGGGAGGTTGTAGGGAAGGAGCCCAGCTGTCCAGAGACATTTCAACTCCGAGGATGGGCTCCCCTTCAAATGCAATATTTACGGTGCCACAGAAGGTCCTGACTATAAGCAATTTGGGTTCTGTGTACTGAGTTTAAAAGTGTGATTGTGGCACCTTTTAAAACACTTCCTCCCAGAAGGAAGAATGATGTGGAAAAATGATGAACATTTCACAAACCCATGTACTACTGTAAGCTCTTTTACTGTTATGAGGTCTTTGAAGACAGGAACAACTTTTTTTTTTTTTGATATCTGTACCCTCAGGCCCTAGCAAAATACTTGATATATTGTCATTCCTCAGTGCATTCTTGGTAAATGAATGAAGGAAGGAAGGAGAGAGGGAAAGAAGACGTTTCCATTGTGTGAACAGAATGCATCAAGTTCAAAAGTGTGTATTAGCACAGTTCAAGAATGGGCAGCAATGGAAAGCTATCCACAACGTACAGTAATCTCGTTCCTTTGCAAATTCAATTTAACCTTCAGTGGCTACTGAAAACCATGTCGTTAAAAGAAAAGCTCTCCAGGAATCTCAAGGATCTGTCATTCATCAAGTGGAAAGTGAAAAAGCACTGTACCGCAAGGCGTACTTCTCTGTGTCCTCATGAGACCTTGGACACCAGAGTCTACCACAGCCATACCTCCCTTTAGAGGGATTTTCCTGGATAAGCTGCCCTGATTCATGCCAAGAGGCCCTGCTACTCTGGTCACAGCTGATTGGACCACAGAGGGACACCTGACCAAAAAGGCAGCTGACCACCAGCCAGTGGATGACCTGACATGGAGCTCCGCCCAAGTGGCTGGTCACCCAGTCTCTTCTCTCCCTGGAAAGTGAGCCAGATAGAGAAGTCACAGGCAGCAGCGAAAGCTAAGAGGGATGCAGAGAGAAGGCAAGGAGAGGAAGCTCTGAGGGAGCAGGAAGAAGAGGAGAGCAAAGCCAGGAGCGGAAGTGGAGAAGCTGGGTCCCGACATGGCAGACATGCTGCTATTGGGTCACCAGAGCCGCCAGAACCCAACGGCGCTGATAAATCCTGGAAACCAATGAGGCTTCAGTTCCCAGGGAACCTGGTTAGGTGGCCACAGTCATTATTTCAACAAAATCCCTGACCCCAGGCAGCCCAGTAGGCTTCCTCAAGAAGCCTCATCCATTTCAACAGGCCAGCTAGTCTAGGAGACGCAGCACTAAAGCTGTGATTCCAGGGTTCTGTGTGCTGTGGGGAACTGAGGGGACCCTAGGAAACTGTAAGGCTTTGCTTCTGCCTGGGAGGGAATTTAATACTTGAGTTGATAACGCAAGAAAAACCCAAGGCGGTGTATATTAAATTCCTTAAGTGAAAGGGAAAATGAAGGTTTCCAGGAGTGAGAAGTGGGTGAGGGCAGCATGGGCCCGGCAGGGAACAGGGGGAAGGCCTCTGAGAAGGCAACCCCTGAGCTGGGAGACGCCTGCATAGATGCCTACGTGCAAAAGCACACGTGTGCGTGGCAAATGCATGCACTGTGTGCAGCCAGGGTGGGTGAGGGAGGCCACCTGAACCTCTGCAAGCCCAGGGGGCCTCCTCATGCCTAAACGTGGAAGCACGACGCTCTGAACTTCTCAGACGACCAGAGTGAACAGTTAGAGCCCCAGATGGCCTTTCCTGGCTCCGGTGACAGCTGTGATCTTGGCTGTTCCCTAGGGCCCTGTAATCAGGACACTGAGGGCACATCTGTTTCTTCCTGGGAACCACAGGTTACTGATAGAAGGGAGACCACAACGGGAGAAGCTTCAGCCAGGTGTCAACTGCAAAGGGCCACCGTGTTCTGTTCACACAGTGAAGCTATGTCCCAGTTTCATAAACAAAATAGAAACAGAAGGCTGTGTCTGCAAAGATGGACTGTGGTCTGCCTGGTAACCAGGTAGGAACGTGGCATTCTGGGAGTTCTCCACCAGGCTCTGCTCCTGAGGCTGAAAGGGGACTCTGGAGAGGAAGCTGGGAAAGCCCATTCAGACAATGTTAGGGAAGCACGCATTTCAGAGGGCCCTCTGTTCTGTTTCCTCCTGTTTCTTTTCATCATCTGAAATACCTGTTACCAGCAGAACGAAGCAACACTCACTGTGATGTTTTATAGGTGAGCCTTGGAAGAATCCTTAGCACGCTTGGATTGTAATGCAGGGGGCTGGTCCGATCCCTCCCTCTCCTTGGCCTCTGAGGCATCTGATGCCACTGCCTTCACTCCTGTGGGATGCTCTGGACTTCCTTGGCTGGTTTTATTCCACTGGAAACAGGCTGGACCCTGGAGCATGTACTAACTGACTTTGGAGCACAGCGCTGCTCCCTCGTGGGGTCTGAGACCAGAGCCCACATGCCTGTAGGTAGTTGTCATGAATGTGTGAAAACGTCTTGGAGACTGGATAATACCTAAGATATTGCAATCAATGGAGAATTAAACATGGATGTCATATGCAAGCCCATTCTTTACGTTTTGCACATGAAATAGACGTTACTAGAGGAAGAGAATTGCCAGGGCAAGGAAGGCCCACGCCAGGCAGTTACTGGGGATGCAGATGTGTTCCTGGTGTTTTTGTGTTTTTTTGAGGATAGTGAGTCTTCCCTGAAAGGAGGCCTTCTGGGATCCCAAGACAAAGCATTCTAATTCTCTACTGCTGCTTGCTTGAGCAAAATGAAACTGGCTTTTTAAGAGACCATGAGTCTGTGAGAAGTAGGAGGCCTTTTATCACGTATCTTCTAATGCCATAGTTTGTGAGCAGAACACAGAACCGGTCACGATGGCTTGAAGCCTGTGGTTTGGACTGATGTGTCTTTCCAGTGCTCGGCCGTTCATAAACACCCGATACGTGTCATTTTGTTGAATAAATAAATGAAAGAAGAAACACACTATGTCTTTATCTCCTGTGGTTCTGGCTTATCTGTTTTAAACTGTGCCGTAGCAGATGGGACTGGGACTTAATGCCATCAATTGCCTCAGTTTACTCACCCCTACAATGGGTGTGTGAGGTTCCATTGACGGTGCATGTGGGAGAGCCGTGCCCACCAGGAGATGCAGGAGGGAGTGGGTTGCTGTGGGGTGAAGTATCCAGGCAGGCTTTGCCTCACCCCTAATTGTGGTTCATTTCCAGCTTAGATGTTTGCCATGGTGAGGGAGAGACATGGATTTCTTCCTTCGGGATTGGGAGTGGTGGATTTCCCTTCTAGGGGGCTGTCCCTGGGCCTTTAGCCACATTCTCAGTGCTGAGGGTTATACTGCTGCCAGCCATTGGCTGACATGTGTGAGCACATGCTGAGCAACGTGCCGTTGGGATGCGAGCGGCTGAGGTGTCTTAGGGCTTCGAGGGTTCCTGAAGGACTGAGGCTTTGCAACAGGCAGCAAAGTGACAAACTAGCCAATCTGAGATGTGTTCATCACTAAGACATATAGACTGCCAGTCTCCCTGAGAAACAAGTCTTAATTCCTCAAAGAGCCACATGGAAATCTAAAAAGTCAGTCACTGGCTTAGTCGGTTGAAAGTCAAGATAAATAGAAATATCTAATGTCATGGAGGGAACAGAGATTACAATAAAGAAGGAATAATATCAAAAGGAACTTGGCTGACTTTTGTAGTCCCTGGTTCCTTATTTCTGAGATATCCATGTTCAGTGGTATCCTGAAAATAAAAAATACAGAAACACACACGCAAAGACCCTCAAAGAAGGCAAGAAAAAGCAGTGCCCCAGGGATAGAAGGCTCTTTTCTGCGACTTTTTTCTTGGTTCTCTAAAAGGCCTGCAAATCTTCAAATGCTACCTGAGAGCTTTTCATCTGTAGTTGAATGTCTTTTTTTAAAAATCAATCCAAAAGAGAAAGCAGGGAGAGGCTAGGTTTTCTTGAAAACAAACACACTGGCTTTACAGATGCAAATCTGTGTGCACTGGTCACCAGTGGCAATTAAATGAAAGAAGGGCCTGAGCTGCCCTTAGTTTAGAAGGTTTAGATGTTCATAACTGTGAAAGCTAAGGGGCCTCCTCTACCTGCCTTGGACCCGAAAGGTGGCCCAGCCACCTTGAGTTCCTGGTCATAGCGTGAGCAGCTGTGATGGAGTGAGGTAGGTGCTGCCGTGGGGCCTGACAGCGCAGGGAGAGGGACAGAGATGTGGACATGGTGCGAGCCTGGGGGCTGCCTGGAGGCTGCTGGTTCCCTGCAGCCCTCCTCACACGGCACCTGTTAGCCCTTGGTGAAGCCATCAACTTCTGGAATCTTCTGTGTTGGGTGAATGCGTCCTGCAGGATGCATGGACTGTCTGAAGTCTTTATTCAGTGGCTCTAAATGGTCACTTCGTAGAGATTGAGAAGGAAAATAAATAGCCAGTGGGGTTGGTTTCATTGAGGTGCTGTTGGATTAGAGCTCTTCTAGGTTTTCTGGAGGGATGGATGGCGTCCCGTTCCCTCATTTGGAAATGGAGCTGGTGGTACAGCTCTGGATTTAGTGAGCTAGGTTTGTCAAGCTCCTAGCTCTGGACTCAGTGCCTGCTGGCCTCCTGTGTGACTTTGGCAGAACTATCATTAAAAATGAGCAAAAGCAGGGACTTCCCTGGCTGTCCAGTTGTTAAGGCTCTGCGCTCCCACTGCATCCCTGGTCGGGGAACTAAGATCCCACATGCCGTGCGGTGTGGCCAAAAATTAAAAAAGAAAAAAGAGCAGAAGTAGAAAAACTGACTCAAAGGAAACAAACACTACGACAGGTAATCATTCATTCCATGTTAGAAGTGAAAGGCTGGACCTTGTTTTGTAATAAACACAGGGAACACGAGACCACCACTTGAAGGGACATGGGAGCCACGAGCCCCACGCTCAGGGCATACGTCCCAGGAATAGGGCTGGCTGGGGGCCCTGGGAGAAGACAGCTGATGTGCAAAGGGATAGAGGCGCAGTCTGGGGCTGGGGCTCCAGCCTTCAGAGCTGCACTGACATCTTTCTCCATCCTCTGCCCGGGAGGGCAGTCAGCTTGCTGGCATCCGCCACTTCCACCCTGCTTTGTGGCCATCACCAGTGTAAAGCACCCAGGGGAGTGTCTGGCCCATTACGAGTGCTCAACTACAGCATGATAATTCCCTTTATTGTCAAAACAATCATTCCGTGTTATAGTAAAGCGACAGATGACCTTGACTTGGATGCAATCACACATCTGGCAACTGGCTGGCTTGAGCCCAGGTCGTCTGAACTGACATCCGATTCTATCGCAAAATGTGTCTCCTAGAAAACGACTCCTGATTAAAACAACAGCTGCAAGAAGGCATGAGAATCTCAGCTCTTGGGATGAGATCAGGTTTTGACCCCCCACCCCTGCCTTTGCTCGCTGGCTGTGAATGACTGCCTGGCGTTGTCCGGGGAAGTTGCCGGTCCTGGGTCCTGCCTGGGAGGGTGGGGGAGACTGGGAGGGTGGCAAGGAGGAGACCCCCCCTTGGTTTGGGGCCATGTCTCATGTGGCCGCAGCAGGGGGGTTTTTGCGGAGGCTGCTCCAACTGTCTTTCCTCTTAAAGCCCCCGTGACATAACTTCCTTGACAGAGTAAGAATGTGAGTGTCCAGAGCAGCGGGGCATCATGGAGGTGGCTGGTCACAGAGGTCTGCAAGGTGGATGCAGTGTGACTTCCCGGAGGTCCTGTAACTCTTCTGTCTTTAGACTCAAAAGGTGTTTGCGGTCATTATGGTTGCGTTGATGAGAATATGTGTGGACGAGTAGCAACTGTTCGGGGAGAAGTTACCGTGTGCCGGGTGCTGTAAATATTTTCTCCTTTTTCAGTTCTGAAAACAAGAGCACGTGCAAATGGCAGGCGGAGAAGCCAACAGCCCAGAAAGGGGGGTGGAGAAAAGTCCTGATTTGCAGTGTTTGCCAATTTCCGTGGTGTAAACGCTCCCACCACTGCTGATTTTAGGCTTATCAGCAGTTTTACAACCAGTTCACAAAATCCCTGAATATTTACCAGGCAGATCTCTTGGGCCAGAGGAGCAGCTCCAGCACATTTGAGGTAATCAGGGATTTTACAGATGTAGGAGGCAAGGATTAGAGATTTTTATTTTATTTTATTTAATTAATTAACTAATTTTTTTGCGGTACGTGGGCTTCTCCCTGTTGTGGCCTCTCCTGTTGCAGAGCACAGGCCCTGGATGCTCAGGCTCAGTGGGCCCAGCCGCTCCGCGGCATGTGGGATCTTTCCGGACCGGGGCACGACCCCGTGTCCCCTGCATCGGCAGGCGGTCTCTCAACTACTGCGCCACCAGGGAAGCCCGAGAGATTTTATAGGTAAGGAAATGGAGGCTTGGAGGTCACCTGCCCTCTAACTGTGGGTTGGCAAAAACCGTCCGAGCCTTTTTCTTCACTGCCTCCTGGCCTCCATCAGATCCTCAGCCCAGTGGTGACCTGTCCATGCTCAAGGCTGGGGAGGAGGCTGTCTCTCGATTCCGCTTCCTGCTCCCCCAGGTCAGGTGACACCAGTGGCCTTTGGAGAGCTGACTTTGCCCAGCCACATCCCCCGGCCTGTGGCTTGCTCTCCCTTCATCCTCTCTGCCCACTCTAAACTGTCTTGCTGCTGGTGCCTCTGTCTCGTCCTTGATGCCCTTGACCTCTCCTGGTGCCCTCTCCCTCCTTTCAACACTCCTGAATGAGCCACTCTGTAGCAAGCAGTGAGATTGCACTAAGTGGCAGAGCCTTTGAGAACCTGAAAAGACAGGTGAAATGCTGCCTTTCCACCCCTGTTCCGGCAGCGCTCACCCTCAGTCACCGGCTCCAGGCATCCTGGCCTTGCCGATGTCCCGGAGCCCCCCAAGATCCTTCTCTCCGTTGGGCCCTTGAGCTTATGGTTCCATCTACCTGGAATGCCCATCCCTTGGCTATTCCCATTACAGACACACCTCCTTTTATTGCACTTCACAGGTATTGTGTTTTTACAGAATGAAAGTTTGTGGCAACCCTCTATTGAACAATTCTATAGGCACCATTTTTCCAACAACATTTGCTCCCTTCAGGCCTCTGTGTCACATCTGGTAATTCTTGCAATATTTCAAACCTTTCCGTTATTATTGTATTTGTTATAATGATCTGTGATCAGTGATCTCTGAAGTCACTATTGCAAAAAGATCACAAATCCCTGAAGGATCAGATGATGGTTAGCAGTTTTCAGCAATAAAGTGTTTTTCAAATTAAAGTATGTACATTGTTTTTTTTAAAGACAATGTTATTGCACACTTAATAGACTACAGTCTAGTGTAAACATAACTTTTATATGCACTGGGAAACTAAACAATGTGTGTGACTCACATTATTGCAGTGTTTGCTTTATTGCAGTGGTCTGGAAACAAACCCATAATAATTTTGAGGTTTGCCTGTATTGGTTGCTTCTTGTCCTTTAGAAAGTGTCTCCAGATCATCCCATCTAAGTAGCTTTTCTGGCCTTCTCTGTATAGCACCCTATTTCTTTCCCTCCTGGCATTCCTATCATCCTTAATTCTTTGACAGTCCTCCCTTCAAAAGGTAGACCCTGATTTCCCTCCTTTTGAACGTGGGCTGGACTTAGTACTCTCTTCTGATGAATAGAATGTGAATAGAATGAATAGAATAGGAGTGATGGTGTTAGAATTTCTCAGGCTGGGTCATAAAAGGACAGCAGCTGCCTGGCTCTGTCTGTCCCAGATTGCTCTCTCTGGGGTGACCAGACGCCATGTTGAGAGGATGCCCAAGCAGCCCTGCAGGGAAGCCCACGTCAGGATGCCTCCCACCAACAGCCAGCACCAGCTTGCCAGGTGTGTGCGTGAGCCCCCTTGGAAGCCGACCCTCCAGCCAGTTGAGCCTTGAGATGACAGCCCAGCCAACATCAGATGGAACCCCAAATAATCCTGAGACTAACCTGCCCAGCCAAGCCAGCCCCAAAATTGCTGACCCACAGAAAATGCCAGAGATAGTGTTTCCTGCTATTTTAAGCCACTAGGTTTTGGGGTGTTTGTAAAGCAGCAACGGCAAATTAATATGAACATTAAAGTGCTATCATTATCCTCATTTTATGAGTAAGGAAGCTGAGGCACAGAGAGGTTAAATGATGCAACTAAGGCCACACAGGGTCAGAATTTGGACAGTGGTGGTCGGATTCCACAGCCCGTGCTCCTAACCACTACACTATACTATCTCCCCCCAAAATGTTCTCAAACCCTTTTTACTTGTGGACAATGTATCCCAAATGAGGGACAGATTGGGTGGTGGGGAGGCACTGGGCCTTGCCCTCTGCAGTCAGAGGCAAATTCAGGCCCTGCAAACAGGAGAGAGGCCTCTGACTCAGTTTGGTGTCCCACACCACAGGGACTGGGAATCCTGCCTCAGGACCACCAGCCATCCAGCTGTCACGTGCTGCTGCCCCTACTTCTGTGTCTGCTTTGAATTTCAGGTGAGCTTTCCCTGCTCAAGGACTTGTCCTTTCACCCTTATCTGCAATGTGTTGGGGTCCAAGAACCCTCCTCCCTACCTTTCATCAGAGCCTGCCTGGCCCTCTTGTCATCCGGAACAGGAGGCCCAGGATGCAGAGGGCTCACTCTTCTTTTACATTCCTTACCTGTGCTGGGAATGGACCTTCCCACCCCTTCAACACACATTTCTGGAGTCGGGGGGCACTGTGTTAGCCCAGGGTTGATTAGGGGATGGCCAGAGGGCCTTGGGCTGAGTTCCTGGGCTCAAAGGGACACAGCTGGTTCAGACAAAGCCAAGGAGGTGAGGAAGGAGCCAGAAGAAAGACACAGCCTGGGGTCCCGGGGATCTGGGTCCAGGCTCACACAACTGGCTAGGAGGGTTGCCATGGCATACCCCTTGGAGTATGGGCAGGTTTGGGATATGTGTGTGCGTGTGAGGGGTGTGTGTGTGTGTGTGTGTGTGTGTGTGTGGTGTGTGTTTGGTGTGTTTGTGTGCATTGGTGCATGTGTGCTTGCATGAGCATTTATACATGCACACATGCTCACTGCTAAACTTTTTACTCCTTTGACCCCAGAGTCCGATAAAGTCTAGGGAGGAGGGGCGTGAGGTCCACCCATCATGGGTTATGTAGAAATAGCAGACAAGTAGTTAAGATGGTTTGGGGCCAGCCTGGAACCTTGTAGCTCCCTGGGGGCAGGGACGTTTATCTGTGGTTCGCTAGTTTTTCTCAAATGTGCGGGCAAGATTTGACCTGAAGTCTGAGATACCGAATGTGGAAGTCTTCACCGGGTAAGGACATCACACACCCTCTTCCTTTTTCATCAGGAGAATCTGAGGTCCATTTGAACTCTCTCCCCAACCCCCCATCAGGACAGTGGCCCTGAGGGTATAATGACACCTACAGCAGCCATAAAACACAGGTTGGCAGTCTCTCCGAGCCAGGAGTGCCCAGAACACTCTGATAGGTTGAACTCTTTCAAGGAAACTCCCCTTTTCTCTAGAAAGGATCTGCCCACAGCTGGGACAGAGTGGGCACCCAGCTCTACCTACTGGATGTCACTGTCCACAGCAAGAAGCCCTGCAGCTCTCCTCCCCTCCGCGTCCCAGGCCCTCGCCCAGAGGCCTCACGGAAAGAGCTAAGTATCCAGTGGGAGCTGAAGCGAGAGGGAAAAGCCCATCCACATGGCTTCCCTGCTTTCCCGGGGGCCCTGCTCAGCTTGGTGGCCCTGTGTTGCTGCACTTAGCATCCCTGCCTTGTCCACCAACACCATGCTTCCAGTGGCTTCCTAGGTGGAGGTAGACACTTGGTCTGTGGAAGGCAACCCATAAAAGGTTGTGAGGTTTCCTGCCCAAGTTACTAGAAATTAAAACATTTAAGGGCCAAGCTGGCCACAGGGGCTCCAGTTCTAGGTTGATGGACAGGCTGGGCCTGAGCCTTTGCAGGGAGGAAAGAGGTCCCTCTGCCGGGCGTTGGCCACGCAGGACTGCCTGCCCCTTGGCTGGACACCAAGCCAGCCACTCTCATGGGGGCCCCAACTAGGAGGCCACAAGGTCCCCAGCGAGATCCACGCTTGCCAACCACACCCGCAGGCGAGCGCATGCGCTGACCAGAGCTGAGAGGACTGGTCACCAAGATGCAGGTGGTCTCCGCCACCGTCTTGGGCAGCAAGAGCCATGCTCCCTTGGGTCCTTGGGGACCAAGCCAGCTGCACTTTATGATTAGAGCTGCTCAGCTGTGGTCCCTGGCCCTGCTTGCACATTAGGATCCTGGGGAAGATTCTAAGAAATTCCAGCATCTGAGCTCCACCGCAAGGCAATTTAAACCCCAGTCTCCGGGGTGGGGCCTGGGCAGCTGTTTCTAACAGGCAGCTATGGGTGAGAAGAATGATGTTCCCATCTCATTTCAGCAGGGAACTCTTGCCTCCACCAGAATCTGCACCGAGGGATAAACATGGGCCGTTGAGGACAGGCTGCTCTGACTGCTGTGCGTTCCCCGTGGTTCCCCAGCTTCTGAGAAGCCCCGAGTCATCGAAAACCACTGATGGGTGGCATCCACTGGTGGATGGGAATCATGAGAAAGGAATTTTCCAAAGTTCCTGGGAGAACACAAGGGCAGCCCTCACCTACCCCTGGCAGGTGCCATTCCCGAAGGTCAGAGCCTGCCGTCTCACCCTGCCTGGCGCTGCTGCTTGCAGACCCCTTCTCATGCCCCCCAGGACTTGAAATCAAGGATGAAGCTTCAGGGGGCAAATAGCGGGAAAAACATCATCTCTGCCTCTCTTCCATCCTCCTGTTCTGCTTCCCACTCCTGATTCCAGAGGGGTCACAGAGCCCATGCCAGCCCCTCTGGCTGCTCCGTGAGGCTCAGGCATGTCAGCGGGGCAGGTGGCTCCATGTGTCATAAGGTCCTGGCCAGGCCCACTTCCGACCTTCTCCACCTACTGGCAGAGGCGGGACTAAGAGGACCCGCCCTTCCCTCCCTTCATCACATCCGGTCCGACTGGGTGATAGTGGAGCCTGCGGTATTGGGCAGCCATGGACTAAGTACTAGTGCAGTGAGGCTGCCCGAGCCCCTGACCCAGGCACCCCGGCCCCTCTGCTGGAGAACATGGCCTTGGAGTGACTCCTGGGCACAGCACCTGCCACCTGCTGCCCACACCTTCTGTGTTCCCTCTGTCGTGTGGAAGAGCCACCCTCTTCATTTTAGATCAGAGCTCGGCTGGGGGCTCACCCCATGGCACCTTTCTCAGAAGCCATATTCTTCCGGGTGGGGCTGTTGGTCTTCCCCAAGGACAACCCCACCCCCGCCAGACCCCCAAGACTGACAGGGGCAACAGGGGGAGTCCTCTGTGTGTGGCATCAGCTGGCTGAGATTTGGGGGCTCTGGTAAATGGGGGGGGTCACCAGGATTGGGAGGGTAGGGATGCTGTCCAGTGAAGCTGCTGTTCCCTGTCTGCTCTGTCCCCATGGTCCCTTCCAAGATTTGAATCTGAGCCACAGGGACTCCTGGAGTCCCCATCCCCTCTAATATTCTCCAGTGACACTAGCTGTGACCCCTGTGCTGGGTGATTCGGAAACTGCTGCTCCCTGGACCCCCTGCCTCCAGACTCCATCACCCTAGACCTTGGACCACCCCTGCAGGAGCAGAGGTAGACTGACCCCGTTTCCAGGAAGGAAAGATTTGCAAGTGGTCTCCATGTGCGTGGGTGATGTTTCCTCAGAGTCAACACCCAGGCCAAGACCGAGGCTGTTTCCTCCCCCACCAGCCCCAGATCTTGACAACCTCCTGGACAGAGAGGCTGGCTTTCACTAGGGTATCTGGAATCCGCCTCTGATCTCACCACCTTGCCTGTCCTGGAGACGTTCATGGTCAAGGGTGTGAAGCCTGGTTTCTGGGCCCTGTACTGAACTGCCCAGCCAGGCTGTCTGCACAGGGTCTGCAGGGCATCTGTGGATGAACAGAGACAATCAGGCCCCTCACATGAGCCCAACTTTGCTGTCTCAAGAGGGGAGAGGGCTTCCGGTAGCCAAATGCTTGACTTGGCCTCTTGCAGGGAACTGGCAGGTCACCATAATCCCTACACCTGGGGGAAGGCACCCTTTCACCTGCAAAGACTAGAGGCAGACCCCTGGCTCATCCTCTGCCATAAGATGAGCAGCCACGTTCAGGGTTTTATTTCTCCTGCAGGAAATAAACCAGCCAGATGACAGACTTTCTCTGGGCACAAGGAAGGTCTCCCTTGTGGGGTATAAGTCTAGACCTGCACAGCCAAATCCAGGCATCTGAGGCTCCCCTGAGATTCTCCAAGGCCCTGTGAGGAAGGGCAGAGCGGAGGGTCAAAATTCAACCTCAGGACTTCTTGGCTAAACTGCTCTTTTTCTGTGAGTTGCTGAATTAAAGCCTTCTTGGCAGATATGACACTGAGGGTCTTCCCACGTGCTTTCTGAAATCTTCTCCTTCTCATCACCCTCTGCATTATTTGTGATGATGTCTTGAGAGGTTATTTGAGTGACAACTGGCCCTCCTACTGGAGTGTCAACTGCAGGAGGGGAGGAACAGTGTTTAGATGACACACAGCTGTATCTCTGGTACCTGAACATTGCTTGGCTCATACGGAGAGTAATGAATGCGTCTTAAATAAACGACTGGCCTTTGCTTGTTTGAAAACTTTTGTTTCCCCTCGACTTATGCTGTATATCACTACACACCCAAAGGCCTTATTTGACTAGAGTGGAGCCAAGTCCTTGATCAGCAGAGTGGATTATTATGGCACAGGTTATGTTTAAATTGAAGTTGCATCAAGCCACTGTGTAAAATAATATGGAGGTTTCTCAAAATACTAAAAATAGAATTACCCTATGTCTCAGCAATTTCACTCCTAGGTATATATCCAAAAAAATGCAAAAACTCTAATTCAGAAAGATACATGCACCCCATGTTCATAGCAGCACTATTTACAATAGCCAAGATATGGAAACAACTTATATGCCCATGGACAGATGAATGGATAAAGAAGAAGAAGATATATATATATGCATATGATGTGAGATGTGTACACACACACACACACACACACACACACACCATATACAATGGAATATTACTCAGCCATAAAAAAGAATGAAATTCTGCCATTTGCAACAACGTGGATGAACTTGGAGGGTATTATGTTAAGTGAAATAATTCAGACAGAGAAAGACAAATACTATATGGTATCTCATATGTGGAATCTGAAAAATACAACAAACTAGCAAACATAACAAAAAGAAGCAGACCCACAGATAGAAAGAACAAACTACTGGTTGCCAGTGGGGGAAAGGGAAGCAGGGAGGGGAAAGAGAGGAGCAGGGAATTAAGGGTATAAACTGTTAACGTATAAAATAAGCTGCAAGGATATATTGTACAGCATAGGGAATACAGCCAATAGTTTATAGTAACTATAAATAACCTTTAGAAATTGTGAATCACTATATTGGACACCTGTAACTTATATAATATTGTACAGCAACCAAACTTCAATGAAGAAATGAAGTTGCATTATAGGCCAAATGCCATCTATGGGCACTGACAGCTGGTACCATCTCTTTACGAACACTGTGGTGAGTAAGGTTGAGGGCCTGGTGTTGTAAGAGGTGTCTTGTTGTGGAAATGAGTACAGAAGCAATTGACTTGAAGGGACTTTCTCCTTCCAAAGTAACAGGTTGAGAAAATGGGACCATGTGAGCCATTAGTTGAGCTTCTGGGAAGCATGACAAATGAAGGGGGAGCAAAGGAAGAGGGGGACTTTAGCCTACGATGTTCAGAAGAAAATCCTGAAGGAACTTGTTACTTTTTCATGGGATTTTCCAAAATGAATTTCCAGGCCATCTGCTGGCCAGCTGTATTTTTAAGGGTGAGTGTGTGCTTGGTCATCTCGTGATCTGCTAGTGCTTTGAAAGCACTTTCAAAAGAATGTGCCTCAGCTGAGGGGTGAGTGGGAAGAAGCAAATCATGCAAACAAACCAGAAACTCTGCGCCAAGGTGCAGGCTTAAGAGGCACCACAAATACTTCATTGCAGCTCTATTTACAATAGCCAGGACATGGAAACAACCTAAGTGCCCATCATCGGATGAATGGATAAAGAAAATGTGGCACATATATACAATGGAATATTACTCAGCCATAAAAAGAAACAAAATTGAGCTATTTGTAATGAGGTGGATAGACCTAGAGTCTGTCATACAGAGTGAAGTAAGTCAGAAAGAAAAAGACAAACACCGTATGATAACACATATATATGGAATTTAAGAAGAAAAAAAAATGTCATGAAGAACCCAGGGGTAAGACAGGAATAAAGACACAGACTTACTGGAGAACAGACTTGAGGATATGGGGAGGGGGAAGGGTGAGCTGTGACAGGGCGAGAGAGAGTCATGAACATATACACACTAACAAACGTAAGGTAGATAGCTAGTGGGAAGTAGCCGCATGGCACTGGGATATCGGCTCGGTGCTTTGTAACCACCTGGAGGGGTGGGATAGGGAGGGTGGGGGGGGGGAGACGCAAGAGGGAAGAGATACGGGAACATATGTATATGTATAACTGATTCACTTTGTTATAAAGCAGAAACTAACACACCATTGTAAAGCAATTATATCCCAATAAAGATGTTAAAAAAAAACCCTGCATGTTCATAATATTTCATATTTATGTTGAAAGCTCTTTGAAGTTTATTGAATTATTCTTTAGAACCACTTCTTAGCTTCTGAGTGCAAAAATTATACTGCTCATGCCTACTACCATACTCAAAGGAGGGTTTATTGTTATTAGGAACTGACCTTAGGAAAGTGCGCAAAGACTTCCTTAAGAAACTACTGAGCTCCTTTACAGAGAGAAAGAGCCAGACTCCAGTTAATAGTTAAAAGTAATGGGTCAAAAAAAGACAAAATATTAAATAGAACCTTAAATTTCTATTTATGTTTTTAAATGTTGAGATTCTATTTTTGCCCAAATCATATCCAATCCAACTGTCTAGCATAGCTCATCAAAAATTCTAGAATGACACTGAAAGGCAACATAAAAATTCCAATAAAAAGTGCCAGTGATATGAAGATAAACAAAATCTATTTCTTTATAAAATTTTCTGGGGAAAATTAAAACTGAAAAGATCAAATCCCTTTAAAGTCCAAAGAGGAAAGAAATTATGCTGAAAATAAAATTATTTTCTTATTTATTTTGAAAAAAGAAACAAAAAAACCCCGCATGCTCTCATAGAGTAGAAGCAGTGGTGTGCTGGAGCTCGTTCGATTGGCTGGTGAGAGCTGACTCTCAAATTTTAGGTTTAGGAGGTTTAGCTGGTTGTTAAACATGGCCATTGTTAAAAATTAAACTACGTAAACTTACAATTAAATGAATTATATTCAAGACAAAGGTGATCAATACTCAAAACTCATCACCTTCCTACTCCTTTTACTGTGTTTATTTCTTGAGGTTATTTACATCTGTTGTGTCTATAACGTGGAAATATCACAAAATGGTGTTCATGAAGTCACTTTGATAGCTGGAAATTGGCCGTAGTGGGAGTATTTATACCACGCAAGTTGTCAAACACAACCAATCAGGCTCGGTTTATTGTTTTGCTGATTATCAAAATCAGTGTTTACGAACCAGGGGCGACTTTGTCCGCAGGGGACATTGGCCAGAAACACTTTTGATAGTCACAAATGGGGGTGGTGGTGCTACTGGCATCTAGCAGGTAGAGGCCAGGGATGCTGCTAAACGTTCAATATGCACAGGATGGCCCCCACGACAAAGAATGATCAGACTCTCTGATCTGAAATGTCAATAGTGAAGTTGAGAAATCCTGGTCTGGATTCAAGGAAGTAATAGGGAATTGTTAATAATGTAGAGTAAACTCAAGAGTGTCTCATGTCTGTACCTGTTGCATTGTGAATACCACCAAAAAACCTCAGGAAATATTCTTCAAGTATCCAAAAACTGTTATTTGATTCAGTACAGAAGTTGTTCACGTCACTGATGAATGAGTGAAGTTCTGACTTGCATCTTCACCTTCTTTGTTTCACTAAATGAAGATCTCAACCCATATTCATGTTGGAACGACACTCATTTGTCAATGACCACCATAGTTTGGCTGCAGAAACAAGCATTGTGGAAAAGTCCACAGAAACATTCTGTAAGAATCAATGGGCTAAGTGGAATTTACAATAAAAATTACTACATATATTATTATTTGTAAACTGTGTGCTATACATCCTTTAGATCAGTACAATGTATTATAAACGTGTGTGTGTGTATGTGTGTGCACATATTTTTCCTGGAGAGCCTGTTGATAAACATTTACCAGCACACCATTGGTTAGAAGCTGCAAAGTTATCTGATGTTAAATTTAACACTCTCTTTTCGTGTCCTCAGAAATGTGTTCATGAATTCTACATCTCGAGAAAGCACAGTGTAGCTCTAGGCAGCTATCTTCTGAGAGGGATTGGAGTAAGGATGAATACAAATGCATGATCGAGCTGGTTCCTTGGGTGGGTGGAGTAGGAGGCCTCTCTTGCAGTGTGACTTGTAGCAGGGCCACTGAAAGCCTACTTACCACCCCTTAAATACCTGCTCCAGGGGCCTGTCTCCAGTGTCTGACATGGGCCCTTGTGGAGACAGGTGGGTTGTCACTAGGCTAGAAAGGATGGGTGAAGGGACAGAAGACATGGGGGTGGGTAACACAGTGCGTGACTTGATTTTCGGCAGGATTTTGAGCATGCATTTAATCCATTAGATCTCATGGTAATGGTAGTCCTTACAGAGCAGAAGGCAGAAGAAACAGCCGATGGGCCTGGTACACTTTGATAGCAGGAATGGGATAGAAAGCAGTATGGAGTAGGGCCCCCTCGAGGGAGCTTGAGGAAGCCTCCCAGGAAGGGAAGAGCCATCCTCTACCTGCTTTTCAGTTGCACCAAAGGAAATGAAGGCTGAAGCTAGACAAATGTGGTGCAACTCTTATGAGGCCAACTTTGATGTCCTGAGGGACTCCCCACCCCCAATATGCCACATCTTAGTGATGGGAACTCTGTGTATGGGATCGGAACCATCCCGAACCTCATTATCTGATAGCTTTAAGAATTGTGGGACACCCATCCTTTGTCCAGATGAAAAAGAAGGGATCCGGAAGGATGCAAGTTGCCTTGTTCTCATCCTGGAGAAATCTCAGGTGTGCGTCACCATTTGTGTTCCCAGGTTGACCTTCAAATCCATGAATGACAACACAGGATGGGGTAGAGGGTCAAAGAGAAAGTAGAATTGTGGGATGTAAGATCTGCAAGGGGCCTTGGAAGCCTTTAGTTCAAATCCCATCCTTCATGGAGAAGGGAGCAACCAGAGGAGATTAGCAACCTGTTTCAGGGGAGGGGCTGGGCTACCCTTGGGGGTGTGACTGCTAATCCCACCCTCTCACCACTTCCCAGCCAAGATGAGAAGGTTGAGGAGAGGGCAGGAAAGTCAGAAACCCAGATGAAAGAGATGGTGGTCAAAGGTTTGGTTTTCCTCTCCCTCCCCAAATCCTGAAGTTACCTTTCAAAAAAATTCTGAGATGATTATTTAAATTTAATTTTCATGTTTCCACCAAAAGAGTGGATTGATTAGATTTCAGCTTAAATCAGTGTTTGTGTCTTATGCACCAAAGTTTGGAAAATGATCTGTACTTAGAAGGAGACACAGAAGTCTGGAAGTCTGGGAAATCATACGTGAGAACTGAAAATTTTTTTTAGCAATGTGGGCTTTCATGCAAATTATATTTCTACAGGACTTGGGTAAATTTTTTAAATTAAAATACAGTAGGTGGCTGTGTATAGATTTTTTATTTTCAAGTGTCTGTATGAGTCATCGTGAGTTGTCTGACTTTTTCTTCTCAGCCATATGTCAGCCTATTCGTCCTTCTTGAGCTGGTTGGTTGATAGAGTCAGTTCTCTGAGACCACCCACATACAGGTCACTGTGACACAGCAGTCAGGGACAGCTCTGTGTGACATGATACTCAGGGTCATCTACTCTGTGATATGGCAGTTCAGGGAACCCACTGAGGGACCACGTGCTTTTATTTTGGCTTCTGAATATGCACATTGATAACAACACAATAGGAAGACATCTAAGCTGGTTTGGGAGTTACTGCACTTGTATCTTTAAAATGTCTGGTGGTCCCTGATTCTTACCAAATTATCAAGCTAAAGGAAAAAGTAAGGAGGAAGAAAAATGATAAACTGAGCAACCAAAATAAAACAGTTGGATTTACATGATAGAAAGTGGCATTGGGGTTACAAAGTACACAGAATCACCAGTCCTCTCAATTTTCCTGCCCAAAGAACACGTAATGGACTCCCCTGAGGTAGTTTCCTTGTAAGACACTGCGGATTCTGTTCACAACTTGCCCTGCCATTGATATAGACCTAATAGGCAGATATTCTGGGTTCAATATTTTGTCTTGAGGATTAGAAAGGGCTTTAAAAGTTTGTTTATTTGCTTGGATAAAACGTGGACTCAAAAATGGCCTAAACTAAATGAAGTTGAAATGTCAGAATAGCCTTAGTCTACCGTAGAGGGAGACAACCAAAGGCTTGGGGTAGATTGAACTGTTCAAGAGGAGTTATCCTCTTAAGACCTGACCAGCTCACTCAGGGATGATTCATAAGACACACCTTTTACCAGGAGTATGAGAAATAAGTCAATGTGGGGAACTCCAATATTCTTGAAGAGTTCTATGCTTACTCTTCTCTGTGGGGCAGAAATTACTGTGGTAACTGCTACTGTTGAACTGAGATCCCTAAGTACAATGAGAGTAATTGGATCCCAGGGTGGCAGGAACCAAGTGTTGGCAGTTAATTGCAAAATACGAGGTGGTCATGCTTACTGTAAAGGATGGTGAAATCAAAAGCAGTGATCATTATAGCCTGACTCACAGAGACTATGGTATTATCTGGTTGATCATGGTGTCTCTAGACAAGAAGCAAATGAACAGTTTACTAAATTCTTACCTGAGCTGTATAAGTGGAAGAGTTCTAGGTCTAGTGAACAGAAGTCTAACTTGACACAACAAAACAGAGAACCATGGCCCTTGAATCAGTTCTCAGATTTGAGTGTGTTTGTAGACTAAGAACCTCTTTAAAAAAGGGGAAACCTGGTCCCCAAGATGAAGGATTCCAGCACATTGTCAAAATTTTCTACTATTAATCTTTCTCCCAGTCTTCCCCAGAGGGATCTACAGCCACTTACCAGGGTTATTATGCACTGGGGAAAGGAAATAACGAGACATTTTAGAGTTTACCAGACACTGGATCTAAACTGATATAGATTCCAAGAGATCCAAAACATCATGGTGGTCCACCAATCAGAGTAGGAGCTTATGAAGGTCAGGTGATCAATGTCAGGTCCATTACACAGTGGGCTCAGTGGGTCCCAGAGCCCATCCTGTGGTTATTTCCCCAGTTTTGGAGTGCATAATTGGAATAGATATACCCAGCAACTGGCAGAATCTCCATATTGGTTCCCTGACCTATGGAGTGAGAGCTTATGGTAGGAAAGGCCAAGTAGTAGCCACTAGAATTGCCTCTACCTACAAAAATAGTAAATCACATGTAACACTGCATTCCTGGAGGGATTGCAGAGATTAGTGCCACCATTGAGGACTTAAAGGTACAGTAGTGGTCATTTCCACCACATCCCCACTCAACTTGCCTATTTGTACAGAAGACAGATGTATCTCAGAGAATGACAATGGATTTATTGCACAATCAGATGGTGATTCCAATTGCAGCTGCTGTTCCAGATGTGGTTTTGTTGCTTGAACAAATTAGCACATCCCCTGGTACCTAGTGTGCAGCTACTGATTTGGAAAATGACCTTCTTCTCTATCCCTGTTAATAGAGATCACCAGAGATAGTTTGCTTTCAACTAGCAAGGCCAGCAATACACCTTCCCCATCTTACCTCAGGGGTATATCAACTCTGCAGTCTAATGTCATAATAAAATCTTCAGGGACCTTGATCACACCTCCCTCCTATAGGACATCACACTGGTTCATTAAACTGGTGACCTTAGGTTGATTGGACCTAGTAGGCAAGAAGTAGCAATTATTCTAAACTTGTTGGTAAGATGTTTGCATGCCAGAAGTTGGGAAATAAATTCCACAAACCGTTCAGGGGATTTACACCTCGATGAAATGTCTAGGGGTTTACTGGTGTAGGGCACATCAAGATATCTTTTCCAAGTTGAAGAATAAATTGTTGCATCTGGTCCCTCCTACAACCAAAAATGAGGCACAAGGCCTAGTGGGCCTCTTTATATTTTAGAGGCAACATATTCGTTACTGGGGTGTGCTACTCTGGCCTGTTTACTGAGTGACCTGAAAAGCTGTTAGTTTATAGTGGGACGCAGAACAAAAGAAGGCTCTGCAACAGGTCCAGGCTGCCATACAAGCTGTTCTGCCACTCGGACCAGAACCCAGAACCCAGATAGAGCATATCTGATCATGTTTGAAGTGACAGTGCAGATAGGGATGCTGTCTGAAGCTGTTGGCAGGCTTCTGCAGTTGAATCACAGTGCAGATCCTTACCATTTCATAGCAAAGCCCTGCCATCCTTTGTGGATACCTACTCTTCTTTTGAAAAATATCTTTTGGTCGCTACTTAGTAGAGACCAAACACTTAACTGTGGGCCACCAAGTTACCATGTGAACTCAGTTGTCCATCATGTATCAGTTATTGTCTAATCCGCGAAGCGATTAAGTTGGGTGTGCACAGCAGCACCTCATTGTCAAATGGAAGTGATATACACAAGATGGGTATGTATGAGAGTGCTATAATTTTCAGTCAGTGCACCTGGTTGCTTATTTTGTCTGGAAGGAGAAATTGCCAGAGGTATGAGGCTATACAGAGTCATGGGCTGTGGCCAATAGCATGGATATACAGGGATTTGTTAAAAACATGTTTAGAAAACTGGCAACAAGGAGACCAGGGAAAAGGTACGTGGATAGATCTCCCTGAATGGACAAAGAATGTGAAGATATTTGTGTCCCATATAAAAGCTCACCAAAGGGTGACCTCAGCAGAAGAAACCTTTAATAATCAAATGGACAGGATGACCAGTTCTGTGGATACTGGTCAGCCTCCTTTTACAGCCACACCCGTCATTGCCCAATGGGCTCATGAACACAGTGGTCATGGTGGCAGGGATGGAGGTTATGCACGAATCAGGAACTTACAAAGCCACCGTGTCTATGGCCACTGATGAATGTCCAATCTGAAAAGCAGATTGGATCAATGTGGATTCCCCAATATGGCACAATTCCAAGGGGGTAACCAGTCCACTACCTGGTGGTAGATTGATTACATTGGACCACTTCTATCATGGAAGGGTCAGCACTTTTTTTTTTAACATGAATATATACTTAATCTGGATTTGCCTTCCTTGTGTAAAATTCTTCTGCCAAAACTACAACCCATGGATTTAGAGAATAGCTCTTCCACTGTCATGATATCCTACACAACACTGATTTTGATCAAGGAACTTACTTCACAGCAAATGAAGCATGGTAATGAGCCCATGATCATGGAATTTACTAGTTTTACTATTTCCCCCATCATCCTAAAGTGGTTGGCCTGGTAGGATGGTGGAATGGCCTTTTAAAGACTCAGCTGCAGCACTAGGTAGGTGGAAATACCTTGCAGAGCTTGGGCAATGTCCTCTGGATGCAGTATATGTTTCCAATACTGTTTCCAATATACATCTGTTTCCAATATACATTGCTATTTCTCCCATAGATTCACAGATATACTCACTATTACGCCTAGTTATCTGCTAACAACATTTTTGCTTCCCATCCTCTCATCTTTAGGTTCTGATGGTCTAGAGGTCTTGGTCCCTAGGAAGTAATTCTTCCACTAGAAGGCACTATGATTGCATTGAACTGAAAGTTGTGACTGCCATCAGGCAAAGAAAGGGATTAATGTACTGACTGGGGCACTTGATTCTAATTACCAAGGAGAAATTTGATTGCTACTACACAGGGGGGTAATGAAGAGTATGTCTGGAATAAAGGAAATACTTGAGAGAGTCTCTTAATATTATCAAAGCCTGTGATTAGAGTCAGTGGGAAATTACCAAACTCAATACATACTTGCAGGGCTGATAATGGTCCAGCCTCTTCAAGGATGAAGGTTTGGGTCACCCACTAGGCAAAGATAATAGTCTTTTAGATACACCAACATGGCTAAGCTACAGTCCCTAGTTATTCACTCAAACATCAATCTCGAAGTTGCTGTGAAGGTATTTTATAGATGTGATTAAAGTTCATAATCAGTTGACCTGAAGTAAAGAAGATTATCCTAGATAATGTGGTCATGAGACAAGTTGTAGAAATGAGGACTGCGATAGTTATGAGTATTTCTTCTTAATTTTCAAAAGGAATATGTATATATATATATATATATATGCGCTGTTTTCTTTCTTTTCTTATTCCCTTATTATCTAACATAAGATCTATTAATAATCATTAACTTTCTTTCTCAGCTTTTGAGGTACAGAATATCAAAGAAGACAGAACATCACTCAAGGGCTTTGCATCCTTTTCTGGGAAAAAGGAAAGTGTGTTTTTGGTTGAACAAAGAGTGTTTTTGTGTCACATTAGGTAGAATTATGACTTGGATATTGTCTTTGTTTGGAAATTAAGTATGTTGAAGGAGACATGCATGGTTGCCAAGTTGACAGGAGTGGATGGTGGTCTTTTAGCTGTAACAACACAGCTTAACTATGGTTCCCAGTTATTTACTCCAACACTAATCTAGATGTTGCAATGAAGGTATTTTGTAGATGTGATTAAATTTTAAAATCAATTGCCTTTAAATAAAGGAGATTATCCCAGGTAATCTGGATGGACCTGATTCAACCAGCTGTAAGAGAAGAAGAAATTCTGCCCGTGGACAGAAGCTTCAGCCCATGCCCAATAGTTCTAGCTTGCTGTTCCCTATGGCCTGCCCTATACATTTTGGATTTGCTTCCACAATTATGTAAACCAATTTCTTGCAGTAAGTATCTTAATATATGTCTCCTACTTGTTCTGCTTCTCTGGTAAACCTTAATGGATACACTTGATTTAACCTTCTGGTGGGTGTGGGAATGGGTATCTGCTCATCAAACTTAGTAATGGAGCTGAAAGCACTGCTGGATCCAAGGAAACTTTCCAGATGGGTAATTCTGATTTATAGTAAATACAGTAATGACCATCTCATTTATAATGAATATTTTTTGGTTGAAGTAGATGTAGTTCTATGTGCATCACTTCCACAAAGTATGCTTTTTGGGAAAGGAAAAGGGCAGGGGTTTCTCTGGGCAAGTAAGTTTGAGAAATGATGTTAAAGAGATGTCTCTATTTCAAGATTTCTTAAAGCCTTACAATGATACTGCGCATGAGAGATCCAAAAGGAACATAATAGGAGGTGTCTCCTCATCTTATTTGAATATGGAACACTTTTTTTCCCCTCTGGGTATTGCAACACTAGAATTGCATGAGAGATATTTTAGGAAACACTTATCCATACATTTATGGTCCATAAATAAAATTCTGAGTGGGAAGAATCTTATCTCCTTAGCTTGCCTTTTGCTTCACCCATAGTAAATTAGACTCTAACCTATTTTTAAAGAGATTTTATAATAAAGACAAAGAGCCAAAAATTAAAGAGTGCTCCAAAATTATATTTGAAAGAAGAATTTTCATATCCTAATCTCAAAAGGATCCCCAGTGGAAATAGCATGCCAAGAGAATTTATCATTATTTGCACATATTATTACGTTTGTACCTAGCTGGTGAAGTGGAAATCTTCTAGTTTGTACATTTAGTATTCCTTGATAGAAACACACACACACACATACACACACACACACACGTGCACATCCACATGCATATACACACGTATTTTACAGTAGAAATTCAACCAATTTACAGGTTAGAGTCGATGAAAATGACTGATTTTTTTTATGCTGGCACTTAGCATTTATCTTAGAATTACCATACTCTTAAATTCTACTCTCTAATTTTTCCAACAGCAAAAAAAAAAAAAAAATAAATAAACTAAAGCAATGCTGCAAAATTAAATTTTCTAAATGGGTTTAATTTTAAAAGACTAAATTATAAAGCTCAAGCGACTTGGGTAGAATGTCTCATGATTATGCTGCCACCTTAGTATTTTCTGATTTTTATCTGTATAGCATATGTTTCTCTTGCTCTTACGATCTTCTTGCCAAAAATTTTGTAGAGTTTATTTGTCTTTCTCATCTTTACTTTTTACATCTTTTACTTTACATTCTAAAAAATTTTATCCCCCACTAAATCTGATAAAGTACATTTCAAACAAGATAAATATCTTAATTTACATATTTCAGTACTATGAAGATACTGCTGCCATTTCTTTATGCTATACTATATATGCCCGTGTATGCTGGATTACAGCATCAACTCAACATGGATGCTGTGAAATGATTGCATCTCCTGAGGAAAAATGATGAGTTTGTGGGAAAAATCTTTTTCATCCATAATACATTAGCAAATTCATTATTAGTGAGAAAACCTATCTTTCCTATGCTCATCTATTGTTCTAATATTCTATTTAGCCCCTCAAGGGCAGTCTTAGGGACTTATGGGTTGCTGTGCCCCTGGGGTGTGGTTACACAGTGAACTGTATACAGTAGGTGCTAAATAACTGCTTGTGTATGGTGATCCCTGTGTGTTGTTTCCTTCAACTTGTGCTGCCTAAAGCGGGGGTTGTGCCTGGTGTGCCTTCATGGGCTGGGCCGAGAAAGGTTGGGTCAGAGGCTCCAGGGCTCAGTGGAGGTTCTCTGGACATTTCTGTAGCATCCTGGGTTCCACCAGGGCACATCCTGGGCAGTCACTCTACCTTCCTGTCTTCATCTTCAAAGGCAGGCACCATGTCCTGTTTATCTCGCTCTCCCCAGGACCAGGGCAATTCCTGGTAAGGAAAATGTAGCTGCTATTTTCTCCTTCCTGTGAGTGGGGAGTGGAGGAGGGTGTGGGAAGCCCTAAGGCTCTCCTTCGCCCTGCCCCCTTCCCCCCTCCTCTCCCTCCCCAAACAGGAAGGCGCATCCACGTGGAGGTGGGTTCTTTGGAGGTAGGATGGATTGCCAACTTTTCTTGTAATTTGGAATCTAACATGCTGCCCGCTGAGTTCATGTCTCTAGTTCTCTCCAGCTGCCCCAGGTGGGCACCAAGCGGCCCCCTGCCCAACGCCTGGGTCATGGCTAACAGCTCGGGACTATTGCTCCATCATGATCCTGGGGTTATTGCTGTTCCGACCCTCCCCAGTTACCCAATCTGCTCTAGGATTTCCAAAGATCTTTTCTGTAGCCAGTTTGAAGCATCGCCTCCGAGTATGCCTCCTTTCCCCTTGGCCACGCCCCCTTTATTTCATACCCTGGCTCCCTACTTTCTTTACCCCCGACCCTCTCTGGGTCATCCTGGTGTGACAATTTTCCTAAACACTGTTTTTGCTACTTCTTTCCCTGCTTATCAAACCAATCTCATCTCTGTGGCAGAACACTGAAGATTTCAATTATCCATGTCTCATCATCGTTTATAGCATAGCAGTTAAGAGCAAGGATTCTGGAGTCAGAAGGCTGAGTTTGAAACCCAATTCTGCCCCGGATAACTGTGTGACCTCAGACGAGTTTCTTAGGTTTCCTCATCTGTGAAACGGCAATAAAGCATTTACTGTATAGGATTGTCTAATATGCTAGGTAATTGTTTGTGGTGAGAATTTTAGGAGATAATAACACTCACACACATACAGAGTTATGCTCTTATTCCCCTAGCAAACAAAGGTCACTGCTGTCTGTTACTCCTCTACCTCATCTGCTCAGTGCTACCTCTGCTGTCCTTTTCCCAATGCACAGCTTCACCTTCCCCAAGTCCTCTGATTGACCTTGCTCAGCAGTGGTCGAGCTCTTGCATTTCCACCCTTAGGGCCCATGCCTGGTCTGTATTACTTTATCCTTGGGTTGTTATACTTGCTTCTTATATGTTGTCTTCTTACAGACATTGTCCGTGCCATGTATTCCAGCACTTAGAATAGAGCTAAGTTCATGGTTTGTGTATTTTTATTAAGAACTAAGTACTATTACACTTAGTTAAGTAAAGGTGAAGAATTGGCATCTTTTTTTAGAAGTTGAATTGCATTTTTAAAGATTAGTATGAAGTCGAGTTAACGACAATCTTATCAACTGTCACTTCTATTATCAACTCACGTAATACAAATCTTGCCTGTTTGCCTGAAGGAAATGAAGCATCTGGTGTAGACTTCTCAGTCTGGCTCTTTTACCAGTGTGTCTGGTATCTGTTGATAGCAAGAGATGCTTCATGGGTGCTAGGAAAGGAATCTTAAACTTTACAGAAGAAAGGGAAGCAATGGGTCCTTATGTGTGGAACCAGGAATGCCACCCTTGACAGCAGCCCAGCCCACTGGCAGCCCATTGTATCAGGAGCGTCAGGCATCCTTGCTCTCTGCTGCTCAGAGACTCAGGAATGACGCCTGTTTCCGAAGAATGGGAAAATGTTCCTAGTGTTCTTACCATCAAGCTGGTAGCAGATGTTTGAAAAGAGGAAGGGAAAATATGACCCAAAGCATTAAGGCCATTCTGCTTTTTCCAGTCTAGAAAAAGAACTGTGTTTGATCTATGGCAGGGGTTTTATTTGAACAGAAGCTTCCAAGGGATTGGGGTATAATTTTGTATGCCAGGACTTGCCTAAGTGAGAATTCCCAAAGGAAGGACCTATACCCCCACGTGTTGTCACTTTGCCATCTCAAAGTCAATGTTTCTATATACCTGGCTTCTGAGCCTCTTCTGTTTCTAAGTTTGCTGCACTAGCCCTCCAAACATAACTACTTTTTCCTAGAGAACTGTCTCTTCCTGGAGAATGTGGAAAAAGAAGGCATCACACTTCTGGAGGTGTTCCTCTTTTCCTTTTTTTGTATTTTTCTAATTTTATAGAATGAGCTTGTATTATTTTTAAGATGGAGAGATAAGTCTATATATACTTCTAAAGGCAGCCACAGCACTACTTCTGTTCATTAGTTGCCTTTGAATCGACATTAGAGAATTCTGTGTTCTGGTTGTTGCATCCATCCCAACTCTTTGGTGAAACTTTTGGGCCCCCAGACTCTGGCTCCTTCTCACCGTATTTCTTTTTATGCTTTAACACCCATCTTCTGTTTGAATTAAGACAATATCTTCCCATCTCCTGTATCCCCTCCCCCACAGTGTCTGTCTTTTTGCTCTGTGCTTGCCTGTCCCTGGCGGCCTCTCTTCTGCCTCTGTGACCCGACTCCCCTATCAAAGCTCACCTCTGACTCATGGCACTTTCTTGAACCACCTGGGTCCATCCAGACATAGCTGTCTTTTCTCTGAATTGTTACTGCCCTTCTTATCTGCAGCAACAATAGACTCCTAGTAACATGACCTTGCTTTTCAGCAGCTCTGTGCTGTTTTCAGAGCATGCTCACCCCCATTATTTCATCTTAGGGCTGGGATTAGGGGGAGGAGAGTGAGGATCTCACCCTCAGGCTCGTGCAAGTGCTGGGCTGGATCCTGTCTTTGTTTAAAATGTTGATATTTTGTTAACCATGAATTTTTCTGCATTCATTTTAATTTTTAAGTATATTGCATCAGAACAGTTTTTATCTTGATTCTTGAGTTCCTCATTGTCCTCTTAAATTTTGCACCTGAGACCAGTGCCTCACTGGCCTCACCCTAGTCTTGACCCTACTTCATTCAGTCCATTCAGTGACAAGTGCCTGGGGTCTCACAGCCCATTTTGTACACAATGAAAGTCCTCTGTCCCACTTGATTATAAGCTTTGTGAGGCATCTTTGTAGCTGATACTGTTCTGGCCTTCCCACGTCAACATGTTGAGGTTCCTGCTGATGTGTTAACTTCAAGGTGTAGCAATGTGATTAGGACCACGTGTATCTGATCAGGACCCTATGGGACCTTCCCAGAATAGACCCTCCTCATGTCCTCTGTCTGCCTTTTGTCTGTAGAAAATCTTTAGTCAAAGAATAAATTTAATCAGAGAAGTAAGCAAAGAAAGAAAGAAAGGAAAACAGTCAAGCAAGACAAAATAATAACAGTTTGGCCATTAAACAGTCAAGGGCCTTTAGTTTTTCCTCAAGGGCTACAGATTATATTCTGAGTCATGTCCTCTGAGCTGTTTTGCAGATACTGAAACCCCCACCAGGTGGAAGAAGTTAACTGCATATTGCCCACAACCACGTGGACCCCAGATAGGTTGGAACCAGAAGGTTAATGTTGTTGACTCTCAGTTACCTCACCACCAACCAATCAGAAGTGTGTCCACAAGTTGATCACATATCCCATAACCCCCCTCTCTCACCCTGTCTTTTTAAAGCTTTTTCTAAAAGCCTTTGGGGAGTTCAGGTCTTTTGAGCACTAGCTGCCTGGACTCCTTGCTTGGCGCCTGCAATAGATGCTGCACTTTTCTTCACCAAAACCCAGTGTCAGTAGATTGGCTTTACTGTTCATGGGCAAGTGGACTCAAGTTTGGTTCGGTAACATACGTGGGGACCATAAACTTGTAAAAAGCCCAGTCATTGCCCTTGACCTGTCCGTGAATGCATCTGCCTGTAGACCCCCCTGCACATCTAGGAAGTGGACTTCCTCTGCTTCAGAAATCGAGTGCCCATTTGATAGGGGAGTCATGGGGGCTGTCTGGGAGAGAAGAATTTGACTGAGAACAGCTCACTCAGGGGACCTGAGGGAAGTCAAACATTAGTTGGGTCCCAGGAGCTTCTGTTTCAAGCAGGAAGGAACTCCTTAAAAATTGGCCAATATTTCTGCAAAAGAACATATGCTATGGATTCTGGGATGAATGTAACCTTTGAAGGTTTACTTGTATGGTGGTGTGGCACTGAGATGACATTTTTGGAGTCATGAAAATGAAAATGAAATAGTATATACTTAAAATCTTCTACTCTTAGAATAAAAGTGTAACAGTGTATGCCTTTGAATGTGGTTATGTTGGATTTGGTGTGTTTCAGGTTGGCTCATGGCTGGATTCTTATCCTACCAGGTTATGGAGACTTCTTGTGTCATCCCACTACACAGGGGTAGTGTGTGTGTGTGTGTGTGTGTGTGTGTGTGTGTGTGTGTGTGTGTAGTGGGGGTGTCTCTGACTACCTGTTATTCCTCTGTTGGTCTGGGGTCATTCTGCCTGTTTGAGGATCAGAGATAGAGTGTGGATCTAAATTATTACCTTGAGAGAATAAGATAAAGAAAGAATGTGAATACAGCGCTAAAAAGAAATGAGCTATCAAGCCATGAAAAGAGATAGAGGAAGCTTAAAGGCATATTACCAAGTGAAAGAAGCCAATCTGAGAGGCTACATATTGTATGCATGATTCCCAATATATGACATTCTAGAAAAGGCAAAATTATAGAGACAGTAAAAAAGATCAGTGAGTGATTGCCAAGGATTATGGGAGGGAGAGAGAGGGATGAATAGGTGGAACACATAGGATTTTTAGGGCAGTGAAATGATTCTGTATGATACTATAATGATGGATACATGTCATTATACATTTGTCAAAACTCACAGAATGTGCCACAAGAGAGGGTCTAAACTGTGGACTTAAGTTGATAATCAAGTATCAATATTGACTCATCAATTATTGCTACAATTGTAACAAATGTATCACATTAATGCAAGATGTTAATAATTAAGAAACTGAGGTAGGGAGAGAGGGGGTATAAGGAAATTCTTTGTAGTTTCTGCTCAATTTTTCTGTAGACCTAAAGCTTAAAAAAATGAAGTCTATTAATTAAAAGGAAAGAAAGAGAAAAGGAGAGAAAGAATTTGTCTCATCTTCCTATTTGTCTCATATTTTATCTTTCAACAAAGGGCCTTAGCTCTAAACAGCATGTTAAGAAGGAAAGCTTGGTTGGCATGGGGTGAAGCATAGCTCCTTCCAGACGCAGCGCATGTCTGCTACCATCAACCCGGCTCGGAACAGCCCGATTTCCTTTTCCAACCCACCATCCATCCTGCATTTAGTCAAATGGAATTTTCAATAATGTGGGTCATGACAGAAGCTCCTTGACATGGCAAATGTTCCCTGGGGATATCAAGTTTGATCCCTATCTGAGCTGCCTCGGTTGTGTGACAAATATTTTCAGTCACAAGCATAATTCAAACCTTGGCAGAGGCAGGGGTGAGGAGACAGACAGGGAAGTGTTAGATGGAGAAAGAAGGAAAGTGTTTACATCCTTGACACAGCAGCCCGGGGAGGTGACTTTCCCTGCTGTATTCAGAGCTGGGATTTCTTGCTAATGAAGAAAGGGTAACTGATACTTGCAGAGCGGCCCACATGCACTAATGAAAACTGGGATGATGAGGAACAAGATAAGAGCAACACCCACTAATGTTCCCCACGAGCTGGGCACCAGTGTAAGTGTTTTAAAAAGAGAAATTTATTTAATCATGACAACAGAGGTGGGGTCTACCAATATCCCATTCTACAGATGAGAAGACTGATACTAGATTTGGTTGTGTGGTTAAGATTGCATAGTCACTAAGAAGCAGAACAGAATTCAAATCCAGTCTTCCAGCTCAGGATGGTGGCCTTTCTCCAAACCATGTGGCCTCTGATTAGCTCCTCCGGACAGGTGACAGTTGTGAGTCCAGCACTGCCCAGCCCAAGGGGGCAGAGAGCAAACGGGTGTTACCTGGAAATACCTAGACACATAATATATAATACAAACCTTCATGCCGTGGGAATCTAAATAAGGACCTCCCAAAAGTGTCTGTGTCTTAATCTCTGGAGCTTGGTGAATATGTGACCTTGTTTGGCAAAAGGGACTTTGCATTTAATTAAGCTAAGGACATTCAGATGGGGAGATTAACCTGGATTATTCATGTGGAATGTAATCACAAGGGTCTTTATAAGAGTAAAGCAGAAGGGTCAAAGTCAGACAGAGAGAGAGACAGACAGACAGAGAAGGAGGAAGCAGAGGTCAGAACACTGTAAGGCCATAAGCCATGGAATGTGGGTGACTTCTAGAAGCTGGAAAAAGTAAGGAAAAGGATTTTCCCTGAGAGCTTCCAGAAGGAACCAACCCTACTCACACCTTGATTTGAGGACTTTCTGGCCTCCAGACCCAGAACTGTAACAGACTAACCCTGTGTGGTCTTCGTTTGTTTTTATTTTTGGCTGTGCCCGGCAGCTTCTGGGATCTTAGTTCCCCAACCAGGGATTGAACCCGCATCCTAAGCAATGAAAGCAGAGTTCTAACCACTGGACCACCAGGGAATTCCCCTCTGTGTGTTCTCAAACCACTAAGTGTGTGGTAATTTGTTATAGGAGCAACAGGAAATTAATATATGTAGGGAACACACACACACATACTACATGAACATGTATCTTCAGGCATTTAGGGCTGAGCTTGCTGACTCTGGCTCCCAGCCCTTTCTCTGCCCTCTTGAGGTTTGGCTCCCCAGTATTGTTGGCCTCCTTTCACACCCATGACTCCTCCCTCTGCCCACTTGAGGGCCCTTACTTTGACCTGGCTTGGATGATAAATTATAGTTGACCCTTGAACAACATGGGTTTGAACTGTGTGTGTCCACTTATCCATGGATTTTTTTCAATAAGTACTGCAGTACTACACGATACATGGTTGGATGAATCCTCCAGATATGGAGGACCCATTGATAGAGAGGGCCAACTACAAAATTCCCAGGGTTTTCAACTGTGGGGTTAGGGGAGGGCTGCTCCCCCTAACTCTTCCCATTTTTCAAGGGTCAACTAAGTATGGTTGTCTCATCTCCATCAACCTGGTAGTTGCCTGCAAGTGATTTAGTCCCTGAACATTTAAAATTCCAGGCTGGCCTCCTCCTGCCGTCCAGCACACCCCCTGATACTTCCTCCTTGAATCATGGGATTGCCCAAAAATCTATCAAGCCCAACCCCTTAATTTTACAGAAGAGGATGATGACTCCTAAAGACATTATTGTTCAAGGTCCCATGAACTCGGTGCCAAAACGTGCCTTGAGTTCAGGAATCCTCCAGTAATGGTTCCATGAGAAGTATCTTCCCCACTGATTCACATTGCTCAGGGCATGCTGATGGGGGTGCTGGCTCACCAGGACCTAATACCTGTGTAACCTGCCAGGTCTGACACCTGAACCCTTGGACTTTGGTAGTCTCTTGACTGAAGGTATCTTGTCCCTGCTCAACAATCTTTGCTATGGTTATGAACTGAATTTTTGTGTCCCTCCCAATCCATATATTGAAGCTTAACCTCCAGTGTGGCTGTATTTAGAGATGGGGCCTCTGAGGAAATAATTACTGTTGAAAGAGTAAAAGAGGTCATAAGGGTGGGGCCCTGATTTTATAGGATTAGTGTCCTTATAAGAAGAGACACTAGAGCTTGCTCTCTCTGTCTTTTTCTCCTTATTTGCATGCACAGAGGAAAGGCCATGTGAGGACACAGCCAGAAGACAGACATCTACAATCCAGGAAGAGAGGTCTCACCAGAAACAGAATCAGCTGGTACCTTGATCTTGGACTTCTAGCCTTTAGAACTGTGAGAAATAAATGTCTGTTGTTCAAACCACCTGGTGTGGAATCCTGTTATAGCAGCACGGACAGATGGATACAGCTCTCTCCCTTTGAGTCTACACCTGCCTGTCATTTATGCCTCTCAGTGTGTGTCCTCTTCCCCTCCAGCTTTCTCTCACCCTCCCACTCACAACTCTGCTTCCAAACATAAACCTTTCACCACTGACAAACAGCGCACAGAGGTGTCTCAGCTGTTGTCTGGCCTGACCATTCTCGCTGACTGTCAGTGGTCTCCCACCCAAAGCCACTGCTCCCAGCTCCACAAGTTAAAAATCCCGCCCTCCATGTAAGGACCTGCTAGAAGACTGCTTTATCCATGGACCTCCCTGCTCACAGCCAGACCCATTCTTCTGCCTCTGTTGCTATAGGAAGTTTGGGTTTACTATGGCCATGTGTAGGGTGTTGAATAGTGTCCCCCAAATTCATGGCCATCTAGAACCTCAGGACATGACCTTATGGAAATAGAGTCTTTGCATTTGTAATTAAGTATCTTGATATGAGATCATGCTGGATTTAGGTTGGGTTCTAAATTGTCCTTTTAAGAAAGGGAAGGAACACAGAGACAAAGCGAAGAAAGAGGCAGAGATCAGAGTGATGTGGCCACAAGCCAAGGAATGCCAGGAGCCACCAGAGACTGGAGGAGGCAAAGAAGGATTCTCCCCTAGAGACTTTGGAGGGAGTAAGACACTGCTGACAGCTTGATTTTAGATTTCTGGCCTCCAGAACTGCGAATCAATTTCTGTTGTTTTCAGCCACCAAGTTTGTATGATTTTTTATGGCCTCCCTGGGAAACTAATACCCCAGTATTACAGGTATTCAATTTCACCCCTGCCCTTCAGGACAGGTGCCTTATTCTAGTTAGCATGGGGCCTCCCCTAGCATCCTGACACCTAGTGAGCTTGCAAACTCGTACACTGTGCTGAGTCACAGTGAATGTCCCCAGGCTGCTCTGTCATGCATTCTGTTGCTCAGAGATCTAGTGGCTGGGTCTGTCTTTCTCAGCACAGGGTGTGGGCCCGCCCAGATCCAAGGATGTGTGAATTGCTGGCAGAGCTGGATGCTAAAATTCCCAACCAGCACTCCAGATTCCCCGTCTGCTCGTTATGACTTGTATATTAGAAATGCTCTCAGGATTCTCATAAAATGGTTCTTCTAGGCAGATGTAATATTTTCCTCCAGAAACTCATATGTTACTTAGCTCTTCTAAGCCTCAGTCATCAAGGGGACTTCTGGTTCTGAGCATAGTTTGGGACTATTCTAAGGATATATCTTCTAAGGACCCCCAGACTCATATATACCCCCTTTTGAGAACAGGTGTTTTGGTAAAACTGGAGGAATGTAGGAGGCACCTCCTTAGACCACAGAGCCCCAGGGACAGCAATTTCCCCTGAGACTGTTGATTGTCTCCAGAGAGCTTAAGAGTTACTTCTGGAGGCTGAGATTCAGCCTGGGGATCCGTGGTGAGAATAAGTGGATTCTGTTTATCATAGTTAATATGGCTCTATATGCAACCAAGATGAGGAGGGCCAGGAAAATTTAGGTTACAAGTGAGTTCTGAGCATTATAGAAGATGTTCGAAACACATTTTAAAGGAGATTTTAGACTAGCGCTGTTCATAAGTAAACCACGTGGCAGTTTCCAAAGACTCACTGTTGTACTCTCATAATTAACAGGCATTCAGGTCTTAACATCTGGGAATGACAATGCACCGAAATTGCATTATCTCAGTGCATTGGGTTTTCGTCCTTGTTACGGTTTGTTTATATGTTGTTAACACAGAGTAACATGTGCATTAGTTAGCATACACTACTAACAAATAAAAACAACATCTATCACTAGTTGAGTGCTTACTAGAGAGTAGAAAGGCAATGTGAAAAGTGCTTTATACATGTGTCTTAGTCAGCTCTGGCTGCTATAACAAAATACCGTAGGCTCAGTGCCTGAAACAACATTTATTTCTCACATTTCTGGAGGCTGGGAAGTCGAAGATCAAGATGCTGGAAGAGTTGGCTTTTGGTGAGGGCCCTCTTCCTAGCCTGTAGACTACAGCCTTCTCTCTGTGTCCTCACAGGTGTCCCCTCTTCTTATAAGAGCACTAATCCCATCATGGGAGCTCCATTCTCACGATCTCATATAAAACTTATCACCTCTCAGAGGTCCCACCTCCCAATACTTTCACTTTGGGAGTTAAAGGCTTCAACACATAAATTTTGTGGCAACACAAACTTTCAGGCCATATAACAGTATTATTTTTTTAATCTCCAAAACAAATCTTTGAAGAAAAGTTCATGCATTTTACAGGTAAAGAAACTGGGGGTCAGAAAAGTGAATTTCCTTGCTGAGGGTCACACAGGAAGTGGAGGGGATGTGAACACAGGTCTGGGTGGCCATCACCCAACGATCATTAACTAGGTAGTACAAATGTGACACCTCCCTTTCCCTCTTCCATGCAGGCATTGCTAACGAGCATGGTACTCTTTTCCTGATGGGCCCTGATGTGGTCCTACAACACTTTTGAGCCCAGCCTTCCAAGCAGTCAGAATTAATCAGCTGGAGTTGGTGTCGACATGGGAGATGCAAACTCCTTGCCTTCCTGGTGATATAATGCTTTCCATCTTGGTGTGATGCTGGCCCATTGCACTTAAGCCAGAAATATTAGCTGCCACAGGGCGGAAGAGGTAGGGCCAGGAGTCTTTAAAATTTTTTATTATTTATTTATTTATTTTGTTGGCTGTGTTGGGTCTTAGTTGCGGTACACGGGATCTTTCGTTGCGGCACATGGCCTTCTCCCTAGTTGTGGCACGTGGGCTCAGGCTTAGTTGTCCCGTGGCATGTGGGACTTTAGTTCCTTGACCAGGGATTGAACCCATGTGCTCTGCATTGGAAGGTGGATTCTTAACCACTGGACCACCAGGGAAGTCCCCCGGGGGTCTTTTTTTAAAAAAAAAATTAAAAAAATATTTATTTTACTGTGGTAAAAACATTTAACATGAGATCTGTCCCTTTAACAAATATTTGAACGTACAATATAGCGTCGTTCATCCATTGTTGTACAGAAGATCTCCAGAGCTTATTCATCTTGCTTAACACTGGGTCTTCTTGAAACGTGGCCAGCACTTAGGTGGACCAACGACTTCCTCTTCCATGTGGGGCATCAGACTCTGGGCACTTTTGCCTGCCCCACAATTCAGCTAAGCAGGAAGCCAACAGGTGTGAGTGCAGCCATCTCAACTGTGGCAGCCTCAAAGGCCATGTGCAGAACCTGGATATATTTCTCCATTTGGCTGTTACCTACTGCTGCTCTAATGTGGAGGGAAGAGGCTGGGCTTTAGGGTGAGATTAAGTGGAGTTTGGTTCTCGCATCTGCCGCTTACTAGCAGTGTGGCCCTGGACACCTTGTCTAATTTCTTTGAGTTGTGGTCTCTTCATTTTAAAATGAGGCCGCTGTGAGGATTGGATATGACAATATAAATAAAGTGATCTTGGCATCTGACAGGCACTCAGTACACAATGGATACACATCTGAGCTGTGATTATTGACAGCTATTTTCTCTATGTCTCTGTTCTATTTCTCTGAGTGGAGGGTAAGTTCCTTAAAAGCAAGGCCTCCCTGATAGTACCTCACAGAGCTTGCTTTGCACACAGTAGGACCTACTAAACATATTCCCTGAATCATGGTTGATGTACTATTTTAAAATTCTGGTCTCAGTTGACAGGGAATCTCTTCTCTTTTGTCCTCTACCTTGAATCCAGGCCAGCATCTGAGAAAATAGCTTCAAAGACAACAAATGAACGGGGGGTTGGAACATTCTCCCATCATCTGCGTATAAAATTGTCTAAAGCTGTATATAAACTTTGGAAGCCCCCTTGGGACAAGCTGAGCCGGGGAGGAGCTTGCGGGTGGAGGGTGGTTGAAGCACAACAGTTTCCTGATGGGCAGGGAACTCTGCATCCCTAGACTGAGTGATGCTTGTGGCAGACCTCTCAGGAGGCAAGGCCTGGGATGTGCTCATCCTTCCTCTGACGGGGATTTTGTAAAGGATGCTGACTGTTTTCGCACTGGAGAATACCAAAGAATCTCAAGAAGCTTCTTTTGCTCTGAAAGAAGGAAATGATCTCTGATAGCTTTCTTCATCGAGAATGAAGCCACACACATGAATTTTTACGTGGCATTTCGAAGAGAATGGGTCTGCTGCTCTACCTTGGAATCCCCAAGTACATGAATGTATTTCTTTGGGAACTTGCAATGAGTTTTAATGGACACAGTCATGCTGGGAATAAAACAGAAATGGTCGTGCCTGATGCCCATGGGAATCTAATACTGATTATTTTTGAAAGCAGAGGGAATTGGCCTACAAAAAAAAAATCAGCATACACATTTAAAATGGAGTTAGAAAGAGCTGACAGAAGAACTATGAAAGAATATTAATTAAAGTTTCAAGTTTGAACCTAGTCATGGGAAGGTCAGAAATATTTTTCTTAAGGTCATGGATCCATCAGCTGTGACTTTAATTAAGAATAATGGGGTTGGACCACCTCTGCCCTCATCTCTGTGTCATTACCACCCCAGGTGGAGAGACCTCTTTAAGGTCACAGACAGAAAGCTAATGTGATTAAGGCCTGGTTTTCACATTTTTCAAGTACCAATTGTGTGCAGACATGAGAAGAAAGATCTCTTATTCTCAAGGCATTTGCTCATGCATTTTTAAAATACCATTCGTTGCTTATTGACTTAATGAAGCTGCTCATGGATTTCCAGTTTTCCTCCTGCATTAATTTTAGACAAATAATATTAATCAGGGGGCTTCCCTGGTGGCGCAGTGGTTGAGAGTCCGCCTGCCGATGCAGGGGACACGGGTTCGTGCCCCGGTCCGGGAAGATCCCACATGCCGTGGAGCGGCTGGGCCCATGAGCCATGGCCGCTGAGCCTGCATGTCCGGAGACTGTGCTCCGCAATGGGAGAGGCCACAACAGTGAGAGGCCCGCGTATTGAAAAAAAAAAAAAATTAATCAATGAGCTTGTCATTCTTGCTTTGATGGAAGATGAAAATATGAAGATTTAACAAGAATTTGGGCCCCATTCCAGAAGCAGTCATGGAACATGGAGCTTCTTTTTGATCTTTTAGGTATAGCATAGAATGTTCACTTTAATTTGCTTTTGGAGTGGTATTAACATAACTCAACAAATTGCTGATTTAGAACATCCTTCTTATTCTCACTTGCACATTTGTTCATATTCTTCCTACCATGCGACCAGCGTACTGTGATTGATTGTAGAAATTCCCTCTGCATTCATGATCTTTATGATGTGACTTTGCAGCTTCAGCCAATAAGAGGTAGAGTCCCCCCGACCCACCTTGAATCTGGGCTGACCTTGTGATTTGCTCTGGCCAACAGAAGTGAAAGTGCCAGTTCTCTTCATCTCTTGGAAATGAGCCCAGTCTGGCCTGCTGGAGGATGAGAGACTATGTGGAGCAGAGATGACCCATCTCAGCCAACTCAGTAGCTGACCTGGATGCATGTGTGACTACCCCTAAGACTGGGAGGAGAATCCTCTAGAGGAGCCCAACTCAAATTGCTGACCCACTGAACTACTAACTTTGGGGAAGTTTGTTACATAGCAAAAGCTAGCTAATAACCTCTCTCTAACCTAAGAGAGGTACTTTGGTTAATCTATCAAGAACTCCTGGGCTTCCCTGGTGGCGCAGTGGTTGAGAGTCCGCCTGCCGATGCAGGGGATGCGGGTTCATGCCCCGGTCCGGGAGGATCCCACATGCCGCGGAGCAGCTGGGCCCATGAGCCATGGCCACTGAGCCTGCACGTCGGGAGCCTGTGCTCCGTAATGGGAGAGGCCACAACAGTGAGAGGCCCGCGTACTGCAAAAAAAAAAAAAAAAAAAAAACAAATAAAACAAAAAAAAACAAAAAGAAAAACTCCTTAAAGAAAAAGTGACTCTCATTGTAGAGTCATCATCAAAAAGGTTGACACTTATTTTGGAAGCTTTATCATTTCATTACTCTCAAGAAAATTAGGGTAAACAGTTTCATCATCTTCAGCATACTGCATCCACAGCCAATTCCAGCCTCCAGGCACAGTTATTATCTCCATTTCATAGATGGGGAGTCTGAGGTTTAGAGCCGTTAAATACCTTGCCCAAGGCTGTGCAGACCACAGGTGGAGTCAGGATTGAAACTTTTAGCACCTTCACGCTGCGTAGGTCTGTATGATGAAACCAAGTGTTGTAGAACGAAGTGGATCTTGATAACTGTAGGTGACCTACATATGACTGGGGGAACTGTGGCTCTAGTCTCCTCAAAATGCAAGAGTAATATTTTGCTGGATAACTTCTTCCCCTTTCCCCCACTTTGCAAGCATTTGGAGAAAACTTTGTAAACAGGGCTGAAGCAGTAAGGCTAATCAAAAGCATCCTCCCCTACCCCCTGCCCCAAAGGATCATACTGGTGCTTGCTAATGCGAATCCTTTCTGTTCAAAGTTTAGTACCTCATCCAAGGGCTCCACAATTACATTTCCATTACTTCCCACTGTTTATCACAGTTGGATTGCAAAAGCCAATTTATGTTGTGATTTCTCCTTTGCTAGATCTTTACCGTCTATTTTTAATTTTGTCTCACAGTCCAGTTGGAAGCCTCATCACAGTGTTGGCTCCATGGTGCTGTTGGGACATCGGCCCTGAGAGGGACCTTGTTCTCCAACCACAAAGCATCCTCTGGACCAGCCATGAGGTCATGGGAAGACTGTGTCCTTGAACAGCTCTTTCTCACTCATCTAGGGCAGTTTCTGATTAACCTTACATCAAAAAAAGAAAGAAACAAACATTTCCTTGTGTATTCTAAAATGAAGAAAAATGATTGTGTCTCCCTAATGCCTCTGACCTGGCATTCGTGAACCCAGACTCAAGTGTTTTCATCACATGACCATCCTCCATGACAGCTCTTACGGTCCATACTGGAGTGACCTGGGCTTTAAGCTGGAGGCCAAGTTTGCTAGGGCTTCTGGGGGTGTGGGGAAGGGTGAGGTGGGGACAAACATTTTGTCCTTTGACAAGAAGAAAGAAAACTTTCAAGAATACCTTTAGAGATGGGTTGGCAGCCTGGGACAACAGTATTTTAATGGGCATAAATTACTTCTGATAAAAAAAGAGCTGGGATCCATGAAAGAAAATATAATTGAAGAATGTTTTGACCATAGCTGTCTAATATTTGAAGAAGTTTTTCTTGATGGGAGATTTTATTGCCACCTGTCTTTGTTTTTGTAATTCTCCAAGGCGACAGACCAATAAAATCAGCTTATCTGTACGGCTTTTCTAATCTGTTGGCAAAGATTGAAGTGTTTTTTTTAGCATTCTTTAACAATGTCCCTATTTCCTCCCACCTTATTTTCTTCATATGAATTGGGCAGGGGCTTTTTATTAATATTAGAGAGAGATGACTTTATCCATCAGTGGTTGAGTTGTAATTTGGTCTGTTTAGTTGCCAGTGAATTCACGGAGGTGTGCAGCCTCCGAGGCCAGCAGGTTCCTCCGAAAATGAGATAAGAGAAAGCAAGTGAAGAAATACTTCAGTCCACGGACCACGGATGCTGGGTGTCTGCTGCCACCCTTCTGTTTATTGCTCTGTGGCCAGTCTTCCTTCGATATAGACCCCGAGTTTCCAGCAAAGCCTGCCCAACTCTAGGTGCTGTTCGAGTTCTGCGGGCTCAGCTCTGAGGCACCTGTTGCCCAGATCAATCGCCAAGTTAATTATTTTTGTTCTTTGAACTCAATCCCCCTCCCTGCCTTTATCCCCGTGGCGTACCGTGAAAAGCAGAGCAATGCCTCTCTTTCCCGTCTCTTTGAAGAGCATGATATTAAAAATTTGCAAGCAGCAGAGCCAAACATTATGCAATCTTGTGGGAAAGGCACAGATGCTGGGGTTCAATGGCATTGGGAGGGGAAACTAGAGGCAGTAAGCAGCTAAGATCGATTGAGAACCTATTACCTGCTAAGTGTTTGGGGCTTGTTATCTCCTTTAATCCACACAACAGGTTTAGTTATTAGTGCATTTTGCAGATTAGGAACATGTGTCCACCTAGGGTAGATAATTTCCCCACTATCACGCAAGGGCACGAAAATCCTGCTCTTGTCACCTTTCCTGCACCCTTTTCATCTTCTTGACGGTGAGAATATCTGTCTGCTTTAATCAAGGGGCATGTTTTAGTCAAGGTTTCATGAGACAATATGCACCAAAGCATATCTGTAAACTCTGAGGCATTCCACTAAAGCTAGTTGTTACTGCTTTCCACATGGAAATTCTCCTGGGTTGCTGGTCCTTTGGCCAGTTCCACAAAGTAGGCTGACCAAAGTCCTGTGATGCATGAGGCCTGGTCCAAGGCAAGGTCATGAGCCCCTTCTCTGAAGGTGCTGAACGTGGCACAAAGTAAGGGTGTCCCCTGCGGCACTTGGCTTGTCCTTTCGGGCTCACTGGGAGCCCTAACTCCATATTTAACCCATTAGAACCTGGGAAAGCTCATTCTTTCCATTTATCAGGTTGGGGTGGCCTCATCCTGAGGAAGCTGGAAGGGATTTGGGGTTAGAAAATATTCATGTTTTAAGTGTTATTTCTAGAATGCTCTCTATTCATTAAGGAAGAGCTTCTTTTTGAGAGGCTGGTTTCTCATGGCTTGTCAAACAAGGCAGGTTATTTCATGCATACATGAAGGAATTCATACATGTAGGCTGTGAATGGGTGTCCATCAACCAGAGGGACCATGCCCTGAAGGCGACCACGTCTGTGATACTGAGTCACCTCCCCCTTTCCACGTCCTCAGCCGTGAGCTGAGATGACACAGGCAGACACCATAGAATTCAAAGCCACCTTTTCCTGGGCACACGTGCTGTGGAGTGAAGAGCTTGGTTAAGGGAGCAAGAGCTGCCTCGTCTTGGAGGCTTCCTGAGTACCAAGCTGTCTGCATCACTGCGTTTAGTTCTAGCGGGAACCATGCCACAGAGGAGCCATGCCAGGGAGGAACCATGCAAGGGGGGTGCTAGTTCCAGGGGAAACGGATTGCTCAGGGAGGTTAAACACTTTGCTCAGGTGGGAAGTTCAAAACCTGGGGTTTAAACACGGGAGAGTCTGATTCCAGACCCTACAGACTTAAACATATCATCACAGAGCTTAGGCAACAGCTGGTGCCTGACTTGTAATGTGAGGAAGTTAATTAATACTACCATCCCTTATCATAAATGGAAGGCAGGAAATCATACCTGTGTGAAAGTAAAAGACAATCCATCCATTACAAGAAGTCAGAGTTTAGCCATTGTTTTTCAGACTTTTTGGACAATACCTCACGATAAGAAATATATTTTTTTATCATGGTTCAGTGGTCATATTTAGATATTTGTGTATGCATACACATATGAGTGGGTGTGTATAGACTCAACCCAAAATTTCATGGAATAATTTTTCCTAATTTACCACGTACTCCACACTGAAAGATTTTCTGTTCCCTTTTTCTTTATCTCATTTTTTTTTACAGTGCTGGTTAAATTTATTTTATTAAATTCATTTATTTTCACAATCTGTAGGCCGTGACCCCCTAGTCACAGACACTGGTTAATGGGGGCTATGTCTCTGGAACAGCCTGTCTGAGTTGGAAGTTAAGACCTTCTACTTGTAGGCTGTTTGACCTTGGGTAAATCCCTTAACCCCTCATGCCTCAGTTTCCTTATCTACAAAGTGAACATAATGAAATAATAGCTACCTCAAAGAGATGTTATAGCAACTTGGTGTAATAATACAGATGAAGGGCTTAAACCGAAGAATGGTGAAAGTAAATAATTAATGTTAGTTTCCTAATAATTACAAGTGACTTTTCCACAATATATTTATTTTGCATCTGTATCTGCTATTTAATAACAGCAAAAAAATTAAGGCAGTTGGTATCTATGGGAGGGATGCAAGTCTGTCTATGAGTATGTTGGAGGTCAGGGTAATGATCATATAAACCCTACTTTTCTAGGGCTTAGAGGCAGGTGTGGCTGATTTGAAGTAGAAAAGAGCAAAACTAAAATTCAAATGTAACTCTATGTCTTAGATTAAAGTATGTTTATAAAACAGACACAAATTCATAGACAGAAGGTTAAATTATACTCAGTCTAAACTCTACATAAAGAAGGTGGGGAAACATGTAACACATTTTAGAAAAAAATCCATTGAGATAATAAAATGACACCAAAATGTTGGTACCAATAAGGGGTAAATTCTGTTAACTGGAAGACTGCATCCTGTGGAGATGTTTTCCCCATGATGCCTGTGGGAAGATGAAAGTTTGCTTTACGGAACCTTTCCCACTGTGATTTACAGTTGGTACAGCACGAGGTGCTGGGGTGAAATCAGGACAAGAAGAGGCTAATGGAGCAGGGCAGGCCTCCATTTTTAGGGACAAGGGACATTCTTTGAGGTAGGCCTGTGAGAGGTGAAATCACCACATAGAATTCAATCCTAATTTTGGGAGGTTTAAAAGAAAAAAAGAGAAGGAAAATTAAGGAATCTCTTTGGGCTTTAAATAATCTCTTGGAATGGGTATTCTTTTGTCATACCCATTTTACAGATGAGGAGATGGAGGCATGAGGGGTTAAAAAATTTCCCTTAGGCATTAAGGTACCTCTTAGGCATCAACCTCCTGGGATTTCTCCCTGTTTTGATGTAGTGTGATATAGTATTATCCTGCCCTTGCATTTAAGACATAGAAAAATTATAGGTTCTATGGGGGCTGAGGTGAAGGGATGATCCAAGAACAATATAGGAGAGACCAGGAATCTGACGTGACAGAACAGACTATGATTGGCCACTGTTTATTCTTTGAGGCCAGAAAGTGGGGTTTATATTTGCCTTGACCCAAGGTTGCACCTAGATCTTTTTTCATGTCTTTTTTATGGACACTGCATGGAAGTGAAAAGGCTGGAATGCTGCCAAGACAAGTCAGCAAACCTAATATCATTTGTTCTTAGCTGGATCAATGGCCTTCTTCTTGCGCTTTCTTAGAAGCTTAGTGTGTTGGAAACTCAGCAAAATTAAAGAACTGTTAAAAAGGATTAATTCATTAAAATGGATTAAGCCTGGGAACGCATGGAAAGATTGACTTCAGTGTCAAGGGGCAAAGTGGCTGGCTGTTTTGGAAGTCTAAGCTGGCAGATTCAAGGACAGTAGCCTAGTTGAGCGGCCACAGGCAGGACCAAGCTTCATTTCATTCAGAAGTATTTGGCTCTAATTCTAGTTTCAGTTCTTTTCCCAAAGTGAAGTACTTGGATGAGATGGTCTCTGAGATCCCTCCTGCTTCTAATACTGAGATTTAAGGTAGTCAAAATAGGACCTTCCCCAACGCCAATCAAGTATCCTTGTAAACTACCTGCCTACATGCGCTTTCATTACTATACGCTGAATCTTTATGTTATTTGTCCATTTGGTTGCGGTTGGCAATAAGTTGGCCTCTCTGGATTCTCCTTTGTGCCTTTTTTGTGACTACAGCACAGAAAGATTTGGGTGTGGGTTGCAAAGAGTAAAACAAGTGAGATTGCTTGTGCAACCATGGCAATTGGTAAAACACACCATTGGGAGTAAGTGGTTAATAGAATACAACGATTCAGAATTAATAATTTATATGGTTTCATTTCCATGACACTGAATTATAACAACAATAAAAACAAGATGGCGATACACTAATATGTATAAAAGAGATAACTAATAGGAACCTGCTGTATAGCACAGGGAACTCTACTTCACTTTGCTGTACAGTAGAAACTAACACAACATTGTAAAACAACTATACCCCAATTAAAAAAAAAAACAAAACAAGATGGTGACACTGTTGACTTGCTACCAACAGACATTTCTCCACCTATTTTTTTCCCCTCGCCAATCTACCATCCACAACAGAAGTTGTAAGTGCCAGATATCCACTTTTTCAGCCTCCCTCACAGCTAGGGGTTGGCCATGTTTTCCATTCCTGAAGGGAAGTCAGCAGACGAAGTGGGTGAAGGAGAAATGAGAGAGGAGAAGATTCTTCCTTTGAATCTGATTGAGTCAGGATATTGTTTGTGGAGTTGTGGCAGCCTTCTTATCTACAAGAGAAGAAGGCCAAGAGAAACAAAAGGAAATGGACTCACCATAGTCCAGAGAATCTAGAGCTGCTGAACTGGACTAGTTACCTTTGGACTTCTCGTATGTGAGATTTATGAACAATTCCCAAATATTCAAGTCACTGTAGTCAGACATTTCCTCGCCTGCAGTTTAGAGCTTCCTAATTGATAACCTAACTTAATAACGCCCTTGTTAAGTAACCACTCTACACTGGGCATTGTTACATTGTTCTAATAATGCAATCCAATAAAGTATATCTATTTTTAGTACTATTTTAGTGATGAAGAAGTGGTAGCCTAGAAACAGAAATAACTGGCCCTAGAACAGTGGTTAGCTAGTGGTCAAGGCAGGATTTCATCCTATGCTTCCAAACCCCTTACTCTGTGCTTACAGTACAAATGGGGCAGGCAGCCATACACATTGGTTCTGAAGAGACCCAGAGAAGGCTCTATCTCTTCCTTGAATCCTCCTCCCCATTGGCCTCATGTCCCATGAGTCTTACCCCTGGTACCTCCTTAAGGAGCCTTCTGGGGATTTGCACACTTGAATGTGGTTAAATCATAGTGCTGTCCCAAGAGAAATTAAACCTACATTCATACAAAAACTCGTATAAGAACGTTCATAGCATCATTATTCACAATAACCAAAAGGTGGAAGTAACCCAAATGTCCATTAACTGACAAATGGATAAATAAAACATGTTCTATCCATACAATGGAGTATTACCCAGCCATAAAAAGGAATGAAATACTGATACATGCTACATCATGGATGGACATTGTAAACATGCTCAGTGAAAGAAGCCAGTGAAAAAAGAGCACATACTGTTAGATTATATTCATATGAAAGTGCAGAATAGGGAAATCTGTTGAGATAGTAGGTTAGTGGTTGCTTAGAGCTGAGAAATATGGGGGATATGGATAGCTAAATGGTGTGAGATTTCTTTTTGAGGTGATAAAAATATTCTAAAATTGACTTCAGTGATGGTTGAACATATTTGAGATTATACTAAAAATCAATGATTTGTTCCACTTTAAATGAGTGAATTGTATGGTATGTGAATTATATCTCAGTAAAGCTGTTAAAAAAAATCATAGTGCTTCTAGGAGGGGACGCACCTTAGCTAGTCATCCGTCATAGGTGGGCTCAGGCTCCAGTAACTTTGAGTGGGGGAGGAGGAGAAGATGTCAAAGTGAGGGGGGCAGGAGAAGCTGGAAACAGGGAAGCATGTCAACCAGTGCAACAGAGATCTGCACAGTGACAAAGTGTCTCTCCTTGACCAAACTCTACTCAGGGTCCCCTGAGCTCTTTTTCAACCAGGTCTTCACTTTCGGACTTCTGTGTTTGTCTCCACATTGTCCAATTCTAGAAAGGATTCTGTTAAGTCAGTTTAGCCAGAATTCCACACCTTTCATATCTGATCACCCTCCATATCTGATCAGGTTCCTCATCCTCCACCACCCACAGAGGGTGTCTGATCACCCTGGTAAGCCTTCAGAAAGAATCCTGTTAGGTCAGTTTAGCCAGAAGCCCCCTTACCCCTGATGTCTCCTCTTAGTAATTTTCCATCCACGGACCCCACCCTGCTCCTTGTCTATAAGTCCCACTTGCCCACGTTGTACTCAGAGTTGAGCCCAATTTCTCTTCTCCCTGTAAAACCCCAATGCAGTAACCTCTACGTATACCTACGTCTACAGCCCTCCTTGAATGAAATTTGCCTTACTGTCCTTTAGCAAGTGCCATTGAATAATTTTCTTTTTAACAGCAGCAAGAAAGTGTGTGTAGTTTCAGGGGAAGGGGAGGAGGGGGGAGGGGAAGGTGAGAAAAGGTATTTGCAGGATGACCGTTCCTTTTCCCACTACCTTGAGCAAGGTGAGCCCCCTCTATGCAGCAATTATTGCCAACAGACAAGGGCAAGTTCTGCTTGGCGTGGAGGAAATAATAGCTCAGCCAACTGCAGTTGAGATCACAAAACTTTGTGTAAAGAAATAAAATAGTTCCATCTTGTAGAGAGGAAAAAACACCTAGAAAATATCTATTCAAATATTTGTTCCAAGTTCTCTCAAAATAAGCTGCTTGATAATTCTGGGACTTGCACTCAATTTCTTATACGACATTGAGAAGGATTACTGATTATCCTTTACTTAAACATTTAAAAAATGTGGTTAGGTTTGGATATTTCCCTCAAAAGTCCCTCAGAATTTCAAGTGAGCATTTTCACCATAGAGTTGTCTCTCTGGTTAGTCTTCCTATGGACTCTATTTCAAAGCTTCTGTTATATTAGTTTTTTCTTCAGAAATTCCTATGAAAATGTGGCTTTTATTAAGAGAGCCACTCAACCCCTTTATCTGTTAAATCTTGGACTCCTCACCCCTAGGATAACACCAAGAGCCGCTGACAAGTTTATCCTAGGCATTGGTAAGAAAGGGCTCATTCCCTGGCTATAATTCTCAGCTCAAGTCCTAGAAGAAACTGGAAATGGAGCATTCTGCAAGAGCAAAAGGAAGGTGTGGCTGGAACAAACTGTGCCCAGTTTTGCTGAAGCAGAGACTTCTTCAAAGGTAACCAGGCAGAGCGTGAGCTGGCTGCACAGCAAGGTACCCACTTATTCCACACGGGATGGTGGATAGGGAGGCTGCAGTGTAGGAAGCCCTTATTAGACTGGGGGGAAGGCCATGGGGGAATCCACTTAAACAAAACTTCATGCTGAACAGTGAAAAAAAGAAAAAAAAAATAAAGAAAAGAAAGGTATGGTTGTTGGGTCTTTATCTTGAAAACTGAAACAAAAACTATAAAAATAAATTTACATTATCTTCCATTGAACATGCTTATAATCATAACTATGCACAAATTCTTAGGAAAAAAGCAAAGGATAAAGTGTTGATTATTTTTCATCTGGGTGATTTTTCTGGCAACCCTGCATGTTAGTACAATCAATTAGCCTTCATTTTACACACTGAGATGATCAGAAAGGTCATAAAGAGGGTCAGGTCTGCAAAAATATGCTGAAGCTTTGTTTCCCCAAGGGCTTTGGATAACATTTTGCTACTCGAATCATTCTCTTCTAAGGTACCTCCTCTTTGCCATCTTCCCCATCATTACCTCCTCTTTGGGTGTCATGGGCCCATCTCTGCCAGGTCATCATGTATCAACGACTTCCCCTGTGATGGGAGGAGATCCCTAACTTGATCACTGTCAATTGACTTTATGAAATCCTGCATCTATTGCAAGATTTTACATTTCACTTTGTAATTCACTTGTGATGGATTACCTGGCAACATACGTGACTCAGAGAGACCCACCTATAAAGGATTTAATGCCTTGGTTGGGGGGTTGATGAGGGGTGGGGAAGAGAGATGTTGGAGATAAAGGGGCAACCAGTTGTTAATTTAGCAAGCTCTCTGGGAAGTCTTCCTGTTTATGACACCTTCTACTTCCTTACTCAATCCTCCAACTTTTCAGACTCAGATAACCAGGGTCCCTTCTATATAATCTGGATATTTCAACCTAACCCTTCTGCCTCAGTCTACTGGATATTCCGGATTAAAGTACATCTCTTTTGCTTGAGTAAACTTGGAAACAGTCCCAACTTTTTGTTTCACTTATTGTCTGTGGTTTGGTACCAACCCTTTTGAGCATCCACCATGTACAAAACTCTCAGAGGACATCTAGGATTCCACCAAGGACCTACCTACGTGTTTTCTCCTGGACACTGTCTAGAGATTTCCATTCTTCTCATATTCACAACGGTACTTGGGGAAGCTTGTTTGGGGTTGCCTGCCCTCTGTGTACACTCAGCACTATTCATAGGGCTCACTTGCCTCTTACACTGTGGTGGTTCATGGGTAAACCTCTCCCAGCCCCACCCCAAAGGCAGGGCTTCCCAAGGGTGTGGGCTCATCTCCGCCTCGGTTCTCTGACTCTTGTGCTTCTCAACACCACAAAGTGGAGATTCCCACCCTTTCCCTAACTCAAGGGGGTGTGTGTGGTTGGGACAAAAAAGATAATGTCAAACGACTTAATTTATTTGCCATTTTTATTTCTAAAACCCAGTCCCATAAATTATCTCAAAATTATTCCTCCCAGTCAGCTTTAGTGGTAGGCATGAAAGATATTGTCCTCCCAAAGGGTTGATGAAACAGTAGCTATAGTGACTGCTCAGAGAAAGTGTGATTGGCCCCAAATTATACAACCTGTGAACTATGGGCGGTGAAGCTGGTGTTGACACCAAGCTCTCAGTTCTTTCTGCAGACACAGAGCAAGTTTAGGGCTTTGACATTACTGCATGTCAGGGCCTATCCCTGCGTCTGGTGGAGGAGAAGCCACAGCAGGGATGGAGTATCTGAATATCTTTCCATTATTTACACATTAGGGGAAAAGGTCCCCAAATCCCCTGGCGTTCAGGTCGGGGAGACTACAGCAGGCTGAATAATCCCCCCCCCCCCAAATGACCACCTCCTAGTTCCCAGAACATGTGAATATTACAGTGAAAAGGGACTTAGAAGATGGGATTAAGTTAAGGATCGTGAGATGAGGAGAGTCTCCTGGATTATCTGGATGGGCCCTAAATGTCATCACAAGAGTCCTTATGGTGGGGGGGCATAGGATGAGCAGAAAGACAAAAGTGATGTGATGACAGAAGCAGAGAGAGAGAGATTGGAAGCTGCTATACTGATGGCTTTGAAGATGAAGTATGGGGCCATGATCCAAGGACTATAGGCAGCTCTAGAGGCTAGAAAAGGCAGGAAAACAGATTCTTTCTTAGAACCTCCAGAAAGAACTCAGATAGGCCAACCCATTTTAGATTTTTAGCTGTTAAAACCGTAAGCTAATAAATCTATGTGAGTTTCATGTTGCTGCAAATTACCAGAAACTTAGTGGCTTAAAACAATACAAATTTAGGTGTTTCATAGCCATCTCTCTAGAAAAGAACATTTTAATCAGTTAGACGTTCATATAAGGCCTGCTCAGAAGGAAATACACAGGGAGAAGAGAAGAGGTATCTGCAATAAAGAACCAGGAGACCTTCAAGATGGCGGAGGAGTGAGACACGGAAATCACCTTCCTCCCCACAAATACATCAGAAATACATCTACATGTGGAACAACTCCTACAGAACACCTACTGAAGGCTGGCAGAAGACCTCAGACCTCCCAAAAGGCAAGAAACTCCCCACGTACCTGGGAAGGGCAAAAGAAAAAAGGAAAAACAGACACAAAAGAATAGGGCCGTCCCTGCACCAGTGGGAGGGAGCCGTGAAGCAGGAAAGGTTTCCACACACTAGGAGCCCCTTTGCGGGCAGAGACTGCGGGTGGCGGAGATGGGGAGCTTCGGAGCCGCAGAGGAGAGCACAGCAACAGGGGTGCGGAGGGCAAAGCGGAGAGATTCCCGCACAGAGGATCGGGGCCAACTGGCACTCACCAGCCCGAGAGGCTTGTCTGCTCACCCACCGGGGTGGGCGGGGCTGGGAGCTGAGGCTTGGGCTTCGGTCGGAGGGCAGGGAGAGGACTGGGGTTGGCAGTGTGAACACAGATTGAAGGGGTTAGTGCACCACGGCTAGCCGGGAGGGAGTCCGGGGAAAAGTCTGGAGCTGCCGAAGAGGCAAGAGACCATTGTTTTGGGGTGCACGAGGAGAGGGGATCCAGAGCGCAGCCTAAACGAGCTCCAGAGACGGGCGTGAGCCACGGCTAACAGCGCGGACCCCAGAGACGGGCATGAGACGCTAAGGCTGCTGCTGCCGCCACCAAGAAGCCTGTGTACGAGCACAGGTCACTCTCCACACCTCCCCTCCTGGGAGCCTGTGCAGCCCGCCACTGCCAGGGTCCCGGGATCCAGGGACAACTTCCCCGGGAGAATGCACGGCGCGCCTCAGGCTGGTGCAATGTCATGCTGGCCTCTGCCACTGTAGGCTTGCCCCGCATCCGTGTCCCTCCCTCCCCCTGGCCTGAGTGAGCCAGAGTCCCCGAATCAGCGGCTCCTTTAAGCCTGTCCTGTCTGAGTGAAAAACAGACACCCTCCTGCGACCTACACGCCAAATCCAAAGCTGAGCCCCGGGCGCTGTGCAAACAAAGAAGAGAAAGGGAAATCTCTCCCAGCAGCCTCAGGAGCAGCGGATTAAATCTCCACAATCAACTTGATGTATCCTGCATCTGTGGAATACCTGAATAGGCAACGAATCATCTCAAATTGAGGCGGTGAACTTTTGGGAGCTACGATATATATATGTTTTTCCTTTTTCTCTTTTTCTGAGTGTGTATGTGTATGCTTCTTTATGTGATTTTGTCTGTATAGCTTTGCTTTTACCATTTGTCCTAGGGTTCTGTCTGTCCTTTTTTAGTATAGTTTTTAGCACTTGTTATCATTGGTGGATTTGATTTTTGGCTTGGCTGCTCTCTTCTTTCTTTCTTTTTCTTTTTTTAATTATGTTTTATTTTTAATAATTATTTTTTATTTTAATAACTATATATTTTTTTATTTCTTCCTTCTTTCTTTGTTTTTTTCTCCCTTTATTCTGAACTGTGTGGCTGGCAGGGTCTTAGTGCTCTGGCCGGGTGTCAGGCCTGTGCTTCTGAGGTGGGAGAGCTGAGTTCAGGACATTGGTCCACCAGAGACATCCCAGCTCCATGTAATATTAAATGGCAAAAGCTCTCCCAGAGATCTCCATCTCAATGTTAAGACCCAGCTCCACTCAACGACCAGCAAGCTACAATGCTGCACACCCTATGCCAAACAACTAGTAAGAGAGGAACACAACACCACCCATTAGCAGAGAGGCTGCCTAAAATAATAATAAGTTCACAGACACCCACAAAACACACCACTGGACGTGGTTCTGTGCACCAGAAAGACAAGATCCAGCCTCATCCTCCAGAGCACAGGCACCAGTCCCCTCCACCAGGAAGCCTAACACAACCCACTGAACCAACCTTAGCCACTGGGGGCAGACACCAAAAACAAAGGGAACTATGTACCTGCAGCCTGCAAAAAGGAGACCCCAAACACAGTAAGTTAAGCAAAATGAGAAGACAGAAAAACACACAGCAGATGAAGGAGCAAGGTAAAAACCCACCAGACCTAACAAATGAAGAGGAAATAGGCAGTCTACTTGAAAAATAATTCAGAGTAATGATAGTAAAGACAATCCAAAATCTTGGAAATAGAATGGAGAAAATACAAGAAACGTTTAACAAGGACCTAAAGAAATAAAGAACAAACAAACAATGATGAACAACACAATAAATGAAATTAAAAATTCTCTACAAGTAATCAACGGCAGAATAACTGAGGCAGAAGAACAGATAAGTGACCTGGAAGATAAAATAGTGGAAATAACTACTACAGAGCAGAATAAAGGAAAAAGAATAAAAAGAATTGAGGACAGTCTCAGAGACCTCTGGGACAACATTAAATGCACCAACATTCGAATTATAGGGGTCCCAGAAGAAGAAGAGAAAAAGAAAGGGACTGAGAAAATATTTGAAGAGATTATAGTTGAAAACTTCCCTATTATGGGAAAGGAAATAGTTAATCAAGTTCAGGAAGCGCAGAGAGTCCCATACAGGATAAATCCAAGGAGAAACACACCAAGACACATATTAATCAAACTATCAAAAATTAAATAGAAAGAAAAAATATTAAAAGCAGCAAGGGAAAAACAACAAATAACATACAAGGGAATCCCTATAAGGTTAACAGCTGATCTCTCAGCAGAAACTCTGCAAGGCAGAAGGGAGTGGCAGGACATACTTAATGTGATGAATGGGAAAAACCTACAACCAAGATTACTCTACCCAGCAAGGATCTCATTCAGATTCGACAGACAAATTAAAACCTTGACAGACAAGCAAAAGCTAAGAGAATTCAGCACCACCAAACCAGCTTTACAACAAATGCTAAAGGAACTTCTCTAGGCAGGAAACACAAGAGAAGGAAAAGACTTACAATAACAAACCCAAAACAATTAAGAAAATGGTAATAGGAGTATACATATCGATAATTACCTTAAATGTAAATGGATTAAATGCTCCAACAAAAAGACATAGACTAACTGAATGCATACAAAAGCAAGATCCATATATATGCTGTCTACAAGAGACCCACTTCAGACTAGGGACACATACAGACTGAAAGTGAGGGGATGGAAAATATATTCCATGCAAACTGAAATCAAAAGAAAGCTGGAGTAGCAATTCTCATGCCAGACAAAATAGACTTTAAAATAAAAACTATTACAAGAGACAAAGAAGGACACTACATAATGATCAAGGGATCAATCTAGGAAGAAGATATAACATTTGTAAATATTTATGCACCCAACATAGGAGCACCTCAATACATAAGACAAATGCTAACAGCCATAAAAGGGGATATCGACAGTAACATAATCGTAGTAGGGGACTTTAACACCCCACTTTTACCAATGGACAGATCATCCAAAATGAAAATAAATAAAGAAACACAGCTTTAAAGGCACATTAAAAATGATGGACTTAATTGATATCTATAGGACATTCCATCCAAAAACAACAGAATACACTTTCTTTTCAAGTGCTCGTGGAACATTCTCCAGGATAGATCATATCTTGGGTCACAAATTAAGCCTCGGTAAATTTAAGAAAATTGAAAACATATCAAGTATATTTTCTGACCACAATGCTATGAGACTAGATATCAATCACAGGAAAAAAATCTGTAAAAAATACAAATACATGGAGGCTACACAATACACTAATTAATAACCAAGAGATCATTGAAGAAATCAAAGAGGAAATAAAAAAATACCTAGAAAAAAGTGACCCAAAACCTATGGGATGCAGCAAAAGCAGTTCTAAGAGCGAAGTTTATAGCAAAACGATCCTACCTCAAGAAACAAGAAACATCTCAGAAAAACAACCTAACCTTACACCTAAAGCAATTAGAGAAAGAAGAACAAAAAAACCCCCAGAGTTAGCAGAAGGAAAGAAATCATAAAGATCAGATCTGAAATAAATGAAAAAGCAATGAAGGAAACAATACCAATACCAAAGATCAATAAAAATAAAAGCTGGTTCTTTGAGAAGATAAACAAAATTGATAAACCATTTAGCCAGACTCATCAAGAAAAAAAGGGAGAAAACTCAAATCAATAGAATTAGAAATGAAAAAGGAGATGTAACAACTGACACTGCAGAAATACAAAGGATTATGAGAGATTACTACAAGTAACTATATGCCAATAAAATGGACAACCTGGAAGAAATGGACATATTCTTAGAAAGGCACAACCTTCCAAGACTGAACCAGGAAGAAATAGAAAATATAAACAGACCAATCAGAAGCACTGAAATTGAGACTGTAATTAAAAACTTCCAACAAACAAAAGCCCAGGACCAGATGGCTTCACAGGTGAATTCTATCAAACAATTAGAGAAGAACTAATATCAATCCTTCTCAAACTCTTCCAAAATATAGCAGAGGGAGGAACACTCCCAAACTCATTCTACGAGGCTACCATCACCCTGATACCAAAACGAGACAAAGATGTCACAAAGAAAGAAAACTACAGGCCAATATCACTGATGAACATAGATACAAAAATCCTCAACAAAATACTAGCAAACAGAATCCAACAGCACATTAAAAGGATCATACACCATGATCAAGTGGGGTTTATCCCAGGAACGCAAGGATTCTTCAACATATGCAAACAATGAATGTGATACACCATATTAACAAATTGAAGGAGAAAAACCATATGATCATATCAATACATGCAGAAAATGCTTTCGACAAAATTCAACACCCATTTATGATAAAAACCCTCCAGAAAGTAGGCACAGAGGGAACTTACCTCAACATAATAAAGGCCATATATGACAAACCCACTGCCAACATCATTCTCAATGGTGAAAAACTGAAACCTTTTCCACTAAGATCTGGAAAAAGACAGGGTTGCCCACTCTCCCACTATTATTTAACATAGTTTTGGAAGTTTTAGCCACAGCAATAAGAGAAAAAAAAGAAGTAAAAGGAATCCAAATCAGAAAAGAAGAAGTAAAGCTGTCACTGTTTGCAGATAACATGATACTATACTCATGGAATCCTAAAGATACTACCAGAAAATTACTAGAGCTAATCAGTGAATTTGGTAGAGTAGCAGGATACAAAATTAATGCAGAGAAATCTCTTGCATTCCTATACACTAATGATGAAATATCTGAAAGAGAAATTAAGGAAACACTCCCATTTACCATTGAAACAAAAAGAATAAAATACCCAGGAATAAACTTATCTAAGGAGACAAAAGACATGTATGCAGAAAACTATAAGACACGGATGAAAGAAATTAAAAATGATACAAACAGATAGAGAGATAAACCATTTTCTTGGATTGGAAGAATCAACATTGTGAAAATGACTATACTACCCAAAGCAGTCTACAGATTTAATGCAATCTGTATCAAACTACCAATGGCATTTTTCACAAGCTAGAACAAAAAATTTCACAATTTGTATGGAAACACAAAGGACCCCGAATAGCTAAAGCAATCTTGAGAAAGAAAAACAGAGCTGGAGGTGTCAGGCTCCCGGACTTCAGACTATACTATAAAGCTACAGTAATCAAGTCACTATGGTACTGGCACAAAACAGAAATATAGATCAATGGAACAGGATAAAAAGCCCAGAGATAAACCCACACACATATGGTCATCTTATTTTTGATAAAGGAGGCAAGAATATACAATGGGGAAAGGACAGCCTCTGCAATAAATGGTGCTGGGAAAACTGGACAGCTACATGTAAAAGAAGGAAATTAGAACACTCCTAACAGCATACACAAAAATAAGTTCAAAATGGATTAAAGACGTAAATGTAAGGCCAGACACTATAAAACTCTTAGAGGAAAACATAGGTAGAACACTCTATGACAGAAATCACAGCAAGATGCTTTCTGACCCACCTCCTAGAGAAATAGAAATAAAAACAAACCTAACAAATGCGACTTAATGAAACTTAAAAGCTTTTGCACAGCAAAGGAAACCATAAACAAGACAAAAGACAATCCTCAGAATAGAGAAAATATTTGCAAATGAAGCAACTGACAAAGGATTAATGTCCAAAATATACAAGAAGCTCGTGCAGCTCAATATCAAAAAAACAAACAACCCAATCCAAAAATGGGCAAAAGACCTAAATAGACATTTCACCAAAGAAGATATACAGATTGCCAACAAACACATGAAAGAATGTTCAACATCACTAATCATTAGAGAAATGTAAATCAAAACTACAATGAGGTATCACCTCACTCCAGTCAGAATGGCCATCATCAAAAAATCTACAAACAATAAATGCTGGAGAGGGTGTGGGGAAAAGGGAACCCTCTTGCACTGTTGGTGAGAATGTAAATTGATACAGTCACTATGGAGAACAGTATGGAAGTTCCTTAGAAAACTAAAAATAGAACTACCATATGACCCAGCAATCCCACTACTGGGCATATACCCTGAGAAAACCATCATTCAAAAAGAGTCATGTACCACATGTTCATTGCAGCTCTATTTACAATAGCCAGGACATGGAAGCAACCTAAGTGTCCATCGACAGATGAATGGATAAAGAAGATGTGGCACATATATACATTGGAATATTTCTAAGCCATAAAAAGAAACGAAATTGAGTTATCTGTAGTGAGGTGGATGGACCTAGAGTCTGTCATACAGAGTGAAGTAAGTCAGAAAGAGAAAAACAAGTACCGTATGCTAACACATATATATGGAACCTAAAAAAGAAAAAAAATGGTTATGAAGAACCTAGACGCAGGACAGGAATAAAGAAGCAGATGTAGAGAATGGACTTGAGGACATGGAGAGGGGGAAGTGTTAGCTGGGACGAAGTGAGAGAGTGGCATGGACTAATACACACTAATAAATGTAAAATAGATAGCTAGTGGGTAGCAGCCGCATAGCACAGGGAGATCAGCTCGGTGCTTTGTGAACGCCTAGAGGTGTGGGATAGCGAGGGTGGGAGGGAGAGGCAAGAGGGAGGAGATATGGGGATATATGTATATGTACAGCTGATTCACTTTGTTATAAATCAGAAACTAACACATTATTGTAAAGCAATTATACTCCAATAAAGATGTTTAAAAAAATAATTAAATAACCAATTCAACACAGTGGTAATAATTTGCATGTGCAGACTCTAGAATCTTCCACCCAAAGGCCAATGAGGTCCTCTGCCCCAGGACACTCACTGACTTGCTTTACCCAGGAGTCCCAACGGGGTTTTCAACTCTATCAGAGTCGGTAAGAATTCTGAAAGCCTTTTGAAGGTGGTGAGTTTCAAGCAGGTGACTTTCTCAGCTGACAGTTTTCATAGCAGAGGGAGCCAGTCAAGCTTCAAGCCTTTGACAATTATATTGAAATGTGTGTGTGTGTGTGTGTGTGTGTGGTCTTGTATAATGTATTACATTCTAGAACTCTTCAAACATGGAAAATTCCAATAACATTTTTTAGCACTTACATCAAATTGTCTTTATATAATTTCCTATAACCCCTTCATCAATACATCAATACATCTAGAAAACACAGTAACATAAAGTAGATTGGTGAGGTCTTGAGCTTTATCGGGACAGCTTAATCTCTTTTTATGACTTAATGTTTACTTCAGTCTAAATAAATATGTTCAGGCATATCTATTTACATGTGGAGGCTTCCATAGAATCATGATTTTTTAAAAAAATTTTGGCCACTGAAATTTATATTCTTCTCTCCAGCGTTGGTTGGAAGAGCGGGCATGTGATGCGGAGCAAAAAAAATCAACCCACCACGCTGCCAGCGACGTCCTTCTATCCCCATGGCCACAGGATGGTTGAGTAGACTGTGAAACTTAATTTCCCATTTTAGTGCTTTCCTTTAGGTGACAGTTGTGGCTGAGAATCTATGACCTCAAATTCCCATAACACAGCATTTGAGTGATTTCCAAACATACTTAATAGAACAAGACATCATTCCACAATGGAAATAAGTCTGTTGGATGCCGGGACCAGAGCAGGGGCAGAAGATTCATGGGTTATAGTTGGTCTGCCTGAATCATAATTACAGCATTTATCATGATTCCTGCCCCTCTAATTGGCTTAAGAGTCTTCCTGGGACAGTGTTAGGTGGTACTTCATTGTTGGAATTTACTTTTGATTTTGTAGCCGATGTCATGTCCGTGGCTGGTAATTGCTTCCTCAAATTGGTGGAGAAACACTTCCTCTTCCCCTCAAGGTAGATGACAGACCAGAAGGTAGAGTGACAAGAAAGTGGTATTCTGCTTCAAATTAAAATGAGCAGAGGACACTTACTTTCCACTTGAAGAAATACCAGTATTGTACCCACTTTATTTCTCTCATTGTATTTGTGCTGGGCTCACCTTTCAGCTGTGTCCTTTCCATCTAACTCCTGACTTCATTGTAGCCAGAGGCATGGAGGAAGGAGGTCGCGCCTCAGTGAATGGGGAATCCTTTTGGTGGAAAACTCTTGCTAATATTGCTCTTCACTTCTTTCCAAATCTCCCTCTTTAAACTTTATTTTTGTGTTCAAAATCTGTGTGTGAACAAAACTGCTCTGCACCCAATTAAAAAATGGACGAAGGATTTGAAGAGACATTTCTCCAAAGAAGATTTTAAAATCCCCCATAAGTACATGAAAAGATGCTCAACGTCATTAGTCCCTAGGGAAATGCAAATCAAAACCTCAGCAAGATACAACTTCTCCCCTACCAGGAAGCCTACAAACAAAAAGATGGACACTAACAAGTGTTGGTGAAGATGGGAAATTGGAACTTTGTTCATTGCTTGTAGGACTGTAAATTGCTGCAGCTGCTTTGGAGGACTTATTGGAAGTTCCTCAAAAAGTTAAACATAGAGCTGCCATATGACCCAGCAATTCCACTTCTAGGTGTATGTCCAAGAGAACTGAAAACACAGGTCCACACAAAAATTACCATATGAATGTTCATGGCAGCATTATTCCTAATAGCCAAATAAGTCCATCAAATGATGAATAGAGAAATAGAATGTGGTATATCCATGCCATGGTATATTATCCAGCTATAAAAAGGTCAGAACATGAATGAAACTTGAAAATATTATGCTAAGTAAAAGAAGCTAGAAATAAAAGGCCACATATTGTATAATTCCATTTATATGAAATATCCATAATAGGAAATCTCTAGAGTCAGGACATAGGTTAATGATTGCCAGGGGTGGGGGAATATAGAATGACTGATAACACGTACAGTTTCTTTGCGGGGTGTTGGATGTCCTGGCATGAGGTAGTGGTGATGATTCCACAACTTTGTGAACATATTAAAAACCACTACATTAGACACTGTACAAGTGTGAATTTTATGGTATGTGAATTATATTTAAATAAAAAATTATGAGAAAAAATATCACCTCTGAGGAGTGATACTGGGGTTCCCAGGTTGTCCCATTCTTCTACTTGAATTTTGAAAATTGTGTTATTTTCATAAAGATGATGATGGTAAAAGAAAAAATATGCGTTTCCAATCTCAGCTGCCACCTCCTTCCCCGATGACATCTAGTGCCCAAATGTCACTCCCAGAACCAAGGAGCCAAGGGTCTCTTTCTGCCTTTGTGCTCTGAACTTGATCCGTTTGCTGTCTGAGCCTGGCTCTCTGATTGAGAGCCCTTAGGGCCTTAGTCACCACTGTCTTCCCCCTTTCTTGTGGGTTAAATTGTGTTCCCACAAAAGATAGATACAAGTCCTAATTTCCACTATCTGTGACTGTGACCTTATTAGGAAATAGGGTCTTTTCAGAAGTAATCAAGGTAAGACCAGGTGATACTGGGTTAGGATGAGCTCTAATCCTATGGCTGGTGTCCTTAGAAAGGGGAAAATTTAGACACATAGAACAAGACATCATTCCACAATGGAAATAAGTCCATTGTGGACTTATTCAATAGACAATGTGAAGACACACAGGGAGAGGATCTTGTGATGTGGAGGCAGAGATCGAAGTGCTCAGCTACATGCCAAGGAACGTCAAGGAAAGCAAAGACTGCCAGCAGCCACCGGAAGCTGGAAGAGGTGAGAGCGTTCTCCCCTGCAGGTTGCAGAGGGAGCACCTGTGAGCACCTTAAGCTTGAACTTCTGGCCTTCAGAACTGTGAGATAGCAAAGTTCTATTGTTTGAAGCTATCCAGTTTGTGACAGCTTGTTATGGTATCCCTAGGAAACTAAGATGCTTCTTGAGTGCAGAGCCTGGCACACAGAGACTTGAGCATATTTCATATTTGCTGAGTGAATGAATCTTCTGCTTCCAAACAAACTGTCCTGGCTGAGGTGGGAAGAAGCCCCGGCCAATGGCTGGTAGAAAATTGAAATGGTAATCTCCGCTTCTGCAGGTGAAGGATCCAGAGAGCAGAAGTGGTTTACCCCAAGTAGGGAGCAGAATGGGGGACCTGGAATTCAATTTAGATCTTTCCACCCTGAGTTAACAGAAGAAGATGGAAAAGAGAAATGAGCCTAATGAGGAGTCTAATATGAGTCAGATGCTGCGAACTTGGCCTAATTTATTCCTCTCCACAGCCCTGTGTGACCAGTCTTCTCATTCACATTTCTGCAAATTAGGCAACAGACATAAAAACAGAGATTAGGATGCCTCTAAAATCATCTAGCATGTGGCAAAGCCAGAGTTCCACCCCAGGGCTTTATGATTTCAAGGTCTTGCTTCCCCTAATCTTGCTAATGGGATCTATTCATTAGATAGCTTTCAGACTTCAGGAGGGCTTTCAAGTTGATTTGATAAGTGATCAGAATACATTTACCTTATAAACTCAAGGTTTGAACAAAAAAATTAATATCTACATTTTTGAGTCACTGTGACTATAATGATTTTGATCTAAATTCATGAATATAAAAATTTTCTCTAATCAATAGGACAAAGATAAGATTTTAATATATGCAATGTATTTTTGCCTTGTTGAGAGTAATAAATTGCTAAGATGAATATTATAAGCCATCAATAAAACATGGATAGGTAAAACTTAAACATAAGTAAGGAGGTTTTGTAGTCCATTTCTGCAGGTGAAGTGGCTGATGAACATTTCTGTAAAGGCATATAAAATATTTGTAGGTTATATTGTTTTAGTAGTTTGGGAGTAGTAAATGGAAATAACTTTTTAATAGGATAGGTAAGGCATTTTCTTTCTCAGCATAATTAAAAATATTCTATAACAATTTAGAAAGATTAGTGTTCAATTTGTTTCTCCATTTTCTTAGGAAATTTTTATGAGGTTTGGCCTATTTTGAAGTTGCTGACATATCTGTGCATTGGGGGACAGCTTTTAACATCTAATGACCTACATTTACCCCACATGTCAGGGGCACTGAGTGTAGTTAAGCTAATGTTTTATAATCTTAGAAAAACTAGTTTCATTAGGGCAACTGGTGATGTAGTTGGGGATGATTTAGTCTGTTTTCCCAAGGCTTTGAGAAAAATGAAAAGAAAACTGCATGCCATAATTAAATTAAACCAGTAAAAAGAAATGCAACAGTTTAGCCCTGGAATGAGTTTCTCAAGCCTGTAAGTCACAACTATGTGACCCTGAAGGTCAAGGATTGTGAGAGATTCAATGGCAGTGGTCACATTTAAGAATATCCCCATCTGGCCCAGCATGCTTTCTTTCTGCAGGCCCAGAGCCCCATTGGGAGAAGTGGTTGAATTGCGGTGCCTCCTTTCTGGCTGACAAGCAGATGTGGCAGCTCGGGCTCACAGCAGACACTGCAGGGCCTTGAGACATCAGGCCAGTCGAGAACCACACCTGCCTCCTCAGTAGCCTGCACCTCCCAGGTAATGGCAGGTCTGGGAACCAACCCAACATACAGGGTTTGAGTTGAGAATGAGCACGTCCAGCAGGGGAAGTAGACAGAGGCCTAGTCCCGGGATGCTGTTGGCTATTTATGGCTAATTTGTGACTTTCTTTTCTGCAAACATCTTTCTCTGTAGAATTCAAGGGAGTCACACATTTGCTATATGATCAGATTAGTGTGAATTGCATGGATTTTTCCATGAATTAAATAATAAACAGCAACCCACTAGTCAGATGACCTTAGAATACATTTTAACAGCATGTCTACTGAAATCCGTGGAATTCATCTTATCATCTGGCGTGACAGCATCATGTTACAAGCGTTAATCGTAATACAGTGTGTGACCTCGATGGGCTGATTAATTTGGTCATGGGCTCTCAAGTTAGCTTTGCCAAGTTGTTCTGAAAAGGACCATAACCTGCCTTAAGCCAAAGTCATGGGCGAGAATAACAACTAAAATTTAGATGGACTCTTGAAAAGTTGAATGAAAAGCTCTCCCACCACTTCATCCCAGAAACACACAAATCGTTCACTTTATGAGATTAGGTCTGGCCTTGTGCATAGTTTTAAAGAGACAGCAGCTAATCCACTAATAATGCAATTGACTTTTCCTTGTGTTAAAAATCAAATTAAAAAAAGTCAAATTCAATAATATCACCCTACTTTGTACCCTAGAGATCTAAGATGTGAGAATAGAAATACGAGTTTTCAAAGGCTAAGATCATCTCACTCTCTGAGCTCTTGCTGACTGCTGTTGAAGTTGGGAGCACTCAGAAAGAGAGGGTACCTGACCCCCAGGGTACAGATACACAGCTACATTGTCTCAGCATGACTTACAGCCCCTGCTTTTTTGGGGCTAGCTCTTCCAAATTATCTTAATCTCTCGCTCTCTTCTTTTTAAAGATACTGTTACTCTAAAAAATAGGAAATTTGCTGTAACTTTTTTTTCCTGTAAAGTTAATAGCAAGTTCATTTGTAAAATTCAAGCAATGCAGGAAAAACACACAAAAATGAAAACCTTGGTATACCTGGGCTTTGGGATATTCATCCAACTCCTCTACTCCTCCCTGAGGAGAGGACACAGTCCTGACATCTCCCTTGTAGTTAGGTGGCCATGAGAAGGGAGATGCATGGTACCTCTGGGCCCGTCTCACTAAAGGCCTTCCTTGTGATAGGGCGTAGCCTTTCTTTGTTTTCTCATCAGACTAGAATGGAAAGGTCTCCCAAAGTGACCTTGGGGTTCACATACTGAAGATGGCGAAGCTCAAAATGGTGGGAGTCAATTCCCTCCATAGCCAGCACCCCCTATCATTTGGGCTTTACATGAATGAGAAATAAAATTCCATTGTATTGGATCATTACATGTCTGGGTTTATTTCTTAATGCAGCATTGCCTATCCTACCCTGACTAGTTCGATATCTTACCACCAGAAATAACAACATAATTTATTAGGAAATATAATTCCAGATATCTCTTTATGAGTAACGCTTACACACACATCTGCAGGCAAACGCAATATTTTCCCAGTAGGATCATAGCATACCCAATATCTGTTTCGCTCAATTATTTCTGGTGCATATATTTTCATATATTGTGTTCATATATATATATCATCCTTATAAATGGCTTCATGCCATTTTATTGAATGATTCTATCACGGTGAAATAAATTAATTTTTCCTTGATGGAAATTTAGACTGTTTCCAATTTTTCATTATTATAAACAACTTTGAGATGAAAAACCATGTGCATACCTCTTTGTGCACTTGCCCAATTATAGCATCAGGATAAAGTGTCAGAAAAATTATGAGAGTGGGGTTTGAGCCACATTGCCACACTGCTCTCCAGAATTTACCATAATCCACTTGTCAATTAACGGGTAGTGAAAGCACCTGTTTCCCCCACTTTCATCCGCCTGGTATCTTCAAACTTTAGAATCTTGGCCCGTATAATAGCAAAGAGGGATCACCTTGGTGATTTTATTTTCATTTCTTTTTATCACTTTTGTTATTGACCTTCCTTCGCATGTCTATTGACCCCTGACTGCATTTCATCTTTTGTGAATAATCAAGAAAAGCTTGTCCTTCTCTTTTCTTGTTTGTGAGGTTTATTTTTTTGGCCAGTGAAATGTGCTTTGAAACTGACATGACTACCAAGTACTGGAATTTAAATGATCTTTGGGGGGCTTAGAAGAGCATCCTCTCAACCCTGGACTTGTCAGGAAGCAATGCATTTCCGGCAGTATCCTGGTTAGTACAGCAGTGCTCTCCTAGGAGCAGTGAAAGGGGAGACACAGGGAAACTAGCCAAGAGACATAACGTTGGTGAAACATTCTGCAAATATAAAGACGTCTCAGAAGGATAAATGGCAACAGTGCCAACCCGGCAAGACAATTAAATGGCAGTGCTATTTATATTGCCTAGGTGGAGAGCAGGGAATAGACTCGTACCTTGGAAGAACCAAGAAACTGAAGGAACTTGGCCAATGTGAGGGTCCCTCCTCCCCGGTTAAGTTGGAAAGAATGTAAAATTGTCTTCTGGATTATACATAAAAAGGCTTTGGCTGCCCAGAACTCACTGAGGAAATCATACCAGGGCTGGTCACGCTAGCATTTGAGGAATCGCGCTGGCTAAAGTGACTCCCTCACCCGCCTACCCCCAACCTTGGGTCATGCTGGAGGTTCCCAGACCCGTGCGCCTCTCAGAGCTGAGAGTGTTGGGGAGAGTGAAGCATTGTTCAGTCTCAGAGAGTCTGTTTAGCTGCAGGAAGGAGAAGAAAGGCGTCCACCTAACCTAGCATCGGAGCTGGGAATTTAACTGAAGGGTCATCTTATTTGGCCATTAAGGAAATAGACGTGATCCCCGAATCTTGCCTTCGTCAGCCCTACAAAGCCATATGGGGCAGGTAACAGAGCTGAGTCTCCAGAATGGGGTTTTGGCGAGAGGCAGTCCTCCAGGGGAGAAAGTTGGTGCTCCAGGGGGATCATCTAATCCAATAGGCTTTGCCTTAGACAAAGTAGGTCCTTAAAGCAGCCCCAGAAGGTTAAGAAACATAGCCGGTAAGTGTGCGTTCCGATCCCCATAAATTTGGGGCCTGGATGGGTGGTAAGGGAGCAATGACAAGGGCTTTGGGCTCCCAATTAGCACATGGCTGATCATGGGCCTGGATGAAGAAGGGGTGGTCTCTGGTGGAGTAGCAAGAACCCCTTTGACTATGTCAGGTGACTTCTCTGAAAAGTACTCAGATCCCAGACTTCGGGGAGCAGGGATCTTATTTCCTGGAACTGGTCCCCTTTAGGGGTCTGCTGAAAGCTTTGAGCCCTTGGCCTTAACCCCCATCATATAAATAAATGTGAGCACACACAGGATATTTCAGGTGTAGGTCATGGGACGCAGTGGTGAGACCGTGGCAAGAGCAAAAGCAGAGAGTGGAGGGGACGGGTGTCTGGGTGAACACGGGCTCTGCCCCCAGCATGCCCACCTCCAGCCCCAGACCTCCACCTGCCCCACCCTCCAGTTTCCTCACTTGAGGCAGCCACGGGGAAAGGTGGTGGCCATGCTGGCCTCTGAAGGGGGCAGAGCCAGACAGAGGCCAAGCCCAGAGCAGCCCTGGGTTCCTTGCCTTGCACTGCCATCCTAGAAGGTCTCCAGTGGGTACCTAGTGCTGGGGGTCCAGTGCCGGCCCTCCTGGAACACCCTCCTCTGTGCTGGGCACTGTGCCGGGTGCTGAGGGCTCTAAGGACAGATAAGGCCCTTGTGTTTCAGGAGAGTGGGCTTAGATTTGTGGTGTTCAACTCTCAAATCCGTGGCAGGGAGGCAGGGAGAAGTTACGGCCAGGGCCCGAGGATGCTTCTATGCCCTAGGTACCACCGGTAGATAAAATAAATAATTCCCGGTCCATATCCATGTTGCTCTTGTTCTATGTGAACATATGCTCTTGGGGTAACAAACTACACATTGAAAGATCAATGTGTTTTCAGTTGGTTTCCACTTTTCGTCACATTGTATTTTCTCACCTCTCCCACCCTCTTGCTGGAACTGTGAGCTGTCTGAAGTCATCAAGTCATGCTGACCCTGGGAGAAGTGAGGGACCAGCCTGGACCTTGGTGGGCAGGGACTTGCTGGTTGGCAGAGCGGGTACCTCTGGCTCTAGCAGTGAAACCTTCTGATGAGGATCTCTTCACGGGGGAAGGGACGCCGAGGATGCTAGCTGTGCTGAGCATGGATGGTGGGGAGGCACAGGTGGACTGACCTGCTGTTCTGGTCCCAGGGGAAGCAAGCCCCTCACCTCCCAACCGCAAGGCAACCCACTCAACAGCGCTGGACCGAGAGATGCCGCTCTGACCCTGGCCACCAGCCACATGGGCTTCTCCAAGCTGCCCCCTTTCTGGTGGTTTCTACTGACATCTTTTCAGATCCTTGAATGATTGCTCTGGAACCTGAATGCCTGAGTTCAAATTCCAACCCCCTCCTATTTTAGCTGTGTAGCTTTGGGCAAGTGGAGTTTTCCTTAACCTCTCTGTGCCTCAGTTTCCTTATCTGAAAGTCTATTAGCACCAACTTTATAGAATTGTTAAGTTTAAATACATGATTGCAGGTAAAGCAAGAAGATTAAAAATGATTCAGTACCTCTTAACATTGTAGCATGGAGGCTGAGAACCTGGGTTTAGAGCCAGGTGATCTGGGTTTGAACCCTGACTTCATTCCTTCCTCTTGGTGTGATCTTGAGTGAGTTTCTTAATCTCTCTGTGCTTTAGTTTCCTCACCATAGCACGAGGATAATAACTGCATTTGTTCCCGAAGGCTGCTGTGATAAACTAGTGAGAAAGTAAAGTGCTTGCAGAAGCCCACAACACGTACTAAATGCTATACAAATACTAAGTTATTAATTTTGTTTTATAAATAAAAAACAGAGAGGTCAAGTAAATCCTCCACAGAAGTCACACAGCGAATAATGGTGGTTCTGAGACCATGACCAGATCCCCAAATAAAAAGAAATTGTTCCCACAATTCACCGACGTATTTTCCTTATTGCGAGAGCAAGAGGGAGTTTCAGGCCTGAAATTCTCATCAGGCTGTGCATAGTCCTTTCCAAGTCAGCCAACGATAGAACATGATCCTGGTTCAGAAATCACCTGCCAGGGTTGGCTGTTTTTGCTGTTGTTGGGTCCGATACGGTTATGCTGAGGCGCACAGTTACCCTGTGAAAGGACTCCTTGTCTCCCTGGCTCTCTGGGGAGGGTTTCGGCTCTAGCTCCACACCAGGCCAGCCCTCCTGCCCTCACAGGAAGTCTTGTCCCCTCAGGTACAGCATCCGCCTGTGCCCAGATGCAGACAAAATGGCCCTCTCTTCACTCTCCGCTGAACACATAATCCGAAGGTTACAGATGCTTCAAAAAAGATCCTCCCCCAAACGTTCCCCAATCCAGTCCTTATTCCTCAAACCCCACTAGCCCCTCTCAATTATCTTATATTTCTTGCTCCATAGCCAGTTTGTCTAACTGAAAAGTATGTGTGCATGTGTGTGTGTGTGTGTACGTATGAGTGTGTATGTGTGTGTGTGTGTGTGTGTGTGTACACGTTGAGCACCGCGACAGTCTCTTTCCCTTCCATAGGAAATACCAGCAAAGCTGCAAAACATCTCCATGGAAACCAGCCTTCCAGTCCATTGGGCTTCTGCAGTGTGGATACATCCTGTGCAAGGCAGGCAGGGACTAATTAGGCAACTTAATAGAACATACAGCGTGCCAGTTTAGAATGCAATGGCCCTTCCTTGGGGCTCTTAATAAGCCAGTGACATCCAAATGATGACAGAACCCCATGTTTTACTCTGTGAAAGCTTAAGTGTGTGCAGGCTTTGATTGTCATGAAACTTTTGTAGGTTCACTGCCCCACATCAGGTCATGAAATGTAGGTCTCTGTAGTAACCTACAACACAGTCAATTTAAAAATGACAGTTTCTCCATCATGGTAAGACTCCCCTCCCCCAGCCCGGTTACCTTTCAGGTCTCTTATGTGGTCCTAATGCGTTTTCTCTTGTTCTTTTGTCACACTGACATTTTTAATCTGCTGAGAAACAGAGGTGATTTCAAGAGGAATAATTCTGATTTTTTTTTCTTAACCTTTCCCTCACCCTCTTCTACCTTTTCTCCATTAGAGGATGTGTATTAAGGCTCTAAACAATATATACTCAATCTTTTTGCCTTTCAGGCAAGGATCAAAATGGTTGTGGATCCTGCTGGTAAGAGGTATGAACTGTAGGATATGACCCTTCAAAGGTTGGGTAGGAACTTTAAAATATTAACAGATGGGATCAAACATATATTTGATGAGCTGAGAAGATTAAGTGTGTGGGTAATTTCCGCAAGTATATGATTTTCCCCCTTCATTAATATGAAAGCTCTTTTTGTATGATTATAATTGTCTGGACATTTGAATAGTTTTCCATATTATTTGCTCATCTACACTGGACCAACGGGATAGTTGCCTCAGGTGGTTATTGTTTAACTTTCTGTTTATAATTTCTTCTGTTGTTATTCTGGATGTTTGGGGGCAGCAAACAGTCAAATATTCCAAATATGTTTCAATTTGATTGACCATTTTGCCTGGAAAGTTCTAAGGAAAATAATGTAAGATCTTATTATTTGAAAAGCCTATTATGCTACGTTGTCTGATTTTAGAATTGAAATCAGAATGTCATGTCCACCTCAAAACTTGAGGCTGTTTTTTTTTGCTTCTTAGACTTGTTAACTCTTGACATTTGAAATCCATCATTACTTATTATTAGAGTGATTATGACAAGAGAGTGTGAGAATGTTGGGAGCTCTGAAAGGCAATAATATATTTAAAAGAAAAAAATGTCTCAAACTATACTCCCTCTCAAATAATGTACTACTGGTAAAATTATGCGGTTATGCTTTTTAGTAAATCTGTCAGTCTTCTTAAAACCGGCTTTTTCTTGTATCTTTATGCTACTTGTTCTGATGTACGTAAAGGCTCCTAAAAGAATGCAGGTATGCCTTCCCAGATTGCCATAAGTTGATTCATTTATCTTTTATATTTGGCTGTTGAGAAAGCCAGGTCACCAAGAAGCCATTAATTAAATTCTAAGCAATTTTCCCACCAGAAAAATCTGCAAAAAAGGATGAGAGGAAAATAGATTAAAAAACCCACCTAATTTTCTAATTTCATGTAAATAGAAGTAATATTTCTTCTGCTTGAGAAAAAGAGAGCCAAAGGTAGCATTAGGAATATATCAGAATTCATAATTTTGAACAAAAGTAAATTGCATAAAGTTTTGAAGGAGGTTTTTCTGTTTGGGTTTCCAAAGTTAAACTGTCCGAATTTTACCTGTTTAAGGATGTATTTCATTGTTTGGTGAGGGAGAAATTGAAATCATATATATATATATATATATATATATATATATGGTTTGTTTCCACCTTAACTGGGTGCACTGCAATTCAATTCTGACACTAACCACTTGGCGATGGTGCGAGATCCCACAAGTTAAGGGCTCAGTTCTCCACAGCTCTGTCCTTACTTCAGATGCTAGATGCATTTTAGGGGTCCCCAGACCATCTGCACTTCTGACCTCTATGTCTTACCACACTTCTAGCTGTAAATTCTGGGGTTCCCACTATGCCTTTAGGTACGATAATCCACTAAAAGGTCTCATAGAACTGAAGAGAGTGCTAGACTTGCAATTATAGTTTATTATAAAGGACACACATAGGTGGGATCTAGGAGAGAGGCAGAGCTCCCATGCCCTTTCCCCATGGAGTCAGGGCACTTTGCCCTCCCGGGATGTCAATGTATTCACCAACAGGGAAGCTCCACGGAGCCTCATGTCCAGAGTTTTTATTGGGGGTTTCAGTACATAGACACGATTCATGAAGTCATGGGCCATATGATTGAACTCAATCTCCAGTCCCTTCCCCTGCACCAAGGTTGGGCTTGGTATTTCTGGTGACCAGCCCCCGTCCTGGGTTGAACTAGGGGCCCATGATGAGTCACCTTGTTAGCAGAACAAACACACTCTTTTCACTGAAGAAACTCCAAGGGGTTTTGAAGCCCTGTTCCAGGACTCAGGGACAAGACCACATATATTCTTACTACACCACAGCACATACATAATTGACAAGACATAGCCCTCCGGATGTCTGCTCTTACTTGCCTAGTGTCAGGGACATGCTGTTTTGTGTACATTATTGCCAGATTTGTCACTTTCCCTCTAGCACTGTTGTCAAGCGCCTAATCCTTTATCTGGTTATTTGTTTTGATTTCTGCCAAAATACATCAAAATATCATGACACATGGGTTCTGCCCATCTCCCAAGTTGCAGTTTTAGTCATTTTTATTCTTTTATGCCACCTCTCTCAACCCTGACTTTTATGTAAAAAATTGTTCCCTCAACATAGAAATTTGGGGGCCTCTATTTCAGGCTCGCTTCTTCTGCCCTCCCTCCAGTTCCCACCCCACCTTGGGCCAATGGGTTAACCAGCAGTGTTGCTTCAGGGTCCTCATCAAGAAAATGAGTTTTTTCTCTTATGAAAAGAACTATGATGCCTACGAAACACAGGGATATAAAATTTGCATTTTGAGGATTCCATATTTATGGGAAAGGCTTCAAGCAGTCCAGACTCAAAAATAAATACTTTAATGTAGATGGCCATAAATTGACAGGGGAAAGAGAACTTTCTGGAAGTACTTTTGTCTTATCAAATAGTTTGGCAGCGTAAAAACTTTTCCCATGCAAGGATTTATTGGTCTATGGACCTTTCTGATTCTTAGTCATCACAATCACTGTAGCAAAGTTTTGTGAAGACATGATTAAATCTGTCTGTTCCCAGTACCTCAGGATGTAATATGGGAAGTATTTATTTATTTTAAATTGAGGTTAAATTCCCATAACATAAAATTAACCATTTGAAAGGGGACAATGCAGTGGCATTTAATACATTCACAATGTTGTGCAACCACCACCCCTATCTAGTTCCAAAACATTTTCATCGCCCCAAAAAGAAACCCCATACTCAAAGCCATTACTCCCCTTCAGAGGATAATTATTTTTCCAAAAAAATCTCTGTTTTCAGTCATTCACTTAACGAATATTTATGTCTACTGTGTAAGGGATACATGTAGAGTACTTTCTTTTTCCTTGTCATTTTCTTACTTTTCCTAATTGTATTGTATATGGCTCTAGGAAGATTCCAGACAACTGGGTCTGGTTAATCAACTAGAAAATTCTACTCCATTGATAGAGTCTGTATCTTCCATCTTATCCAGCAAGAGAGCAGACACACAGCAACTACCTAAGAAATGCTGAATGACAGAGCTTTGCTGTAATCATACTGTGTTAGGATTATATTATCAAATTATCAAATTATATTATCAAATCAAAAAGATTTCTTTAGGCAAGCAGAAGTCAGGAGCAGCCAGAGATGTGATTTCGTATCTGAGTCAATGCGAGGATTCCAACTGGGGAGGAGAATCAACTCACAGGGACTTGTCACACCTATTTGTTAAAAAAAGCATTGCAGGGCTTCCCTGGTGGCTCAGTGGTTGAGAATCCGCCTGCCAATGCAGGGGACACCGGTTCGAGCCCTGGTCCGGGAAGATCCCACGTGCCGCGGAGCAACTAGGCTCATGCGCCACAACTACTGAGCCCACAAGCCACAACTACTGAAGCCGGTGTGCCTAGAGCCCATGCTGCGCAACAAGAAAAACCACCACAGTGAGAAGGCCTCGTACCACAACTACTGAAGCCCGTGGGCCTAGAGCCTGTGCTCCGCAACGAGGAGTAGCCCCCGCTCACCACAACTAGAGAAAGCTCGCACATAGCAACGAAGACCCAACACAGCCAAAAATAAATAAATAAAATTTATTTTTTTTAAAAAAGCATTGCATTCACAGTGTTTCAAAGGAGACCTTCTGAACTGAACTGCAACTTGCAGCTACTGTTCTGGATGAGCCAGTTGCCCGGAAGTTGCCCTTTCGAGAGACAGCTGTAAGAACCATCGGGATGCACGTGGAAGATGACAAGTCCCTCATTACGTAAGGTCTGGGCGTTGGGGAGTAGCCCCCAGACACCATTTGACAATGAAGAATGTGTCAGGATACGGCAGTGACCCCACTCCTTGTGGGTGGGGAAGGCGGTGTCCCCAGGTGCCCAATTCTGTCCCCTCAGCCCCACTCAGCATCCAACGTCCCTGGACCAGCTCCGGGGCTCCTACAACCAGGGAACTCTCATTTCTGAAAACCCGCACAGCTCTGTGCTCCATAGCGTCTAACTGATGTCTGGCTATTGTTTTATGTGGGGGATTTTCTGTCCAGACAATCTTCTTAATTGTGTTTTCCTTCTCAGCACAGAGAAGAATATTTTGCTGACAATATGCTTGAAATGAGAAGATGCCTTCTTTCCTTTGGGTGTTGGGGTCCATGGTTTTGCTGGAGGTGGTGCCTGTGGACCAGTGAGAGGGGATTTCTTAAAGAACTTTAACTCTACATAACTTCATTTCTCTTTTATAAGGATTTAAATCTCACCACCCATCTTAGGTTCAGTGAAAGACAGCTGCTCTTTCTTGGAGCCACAGAGCCAAGCCATTTCTAACAAACATTTAGAGTGTGTCTTATATGACAGCACAATTTGCTTTAGTGGAACTGACATCTAAAAGGGGCCTTTATACAAAATAGTACATGTTTTTGTTCTGGCCAACTTAGAGGGTCAGTAAGTATCAGAATATTTCAAAATTCCCAGTTAGTAAATCCCCTAGATCTTCTATATCTCAGATCTTTTCTTAATCTCCCATTTAGCACCTTTATAATCTTTATAATCATATAACTCTTAGACAAATATAATTCTGAGGAAACTTGTCATTAGACCAACATCCCCCCTTGTGTTCATTTCTTAGGCCCTCCACTACAGACTACCCAATCCTGGGTGGCTCACAACTGCAGAAATTTGTTCTCTCCCAATTCTGGAGGTGAGCAGTCTGAGACAAGGTGTCGGCAGGACCACACTCCCTCTTCCTTGCCTCTTCCACTTTCTGGGGGCTGCTAGCAGTCCTTGGTTTGTGGCTGCATCCTTCCAATCTTCAAGGCCAGAATCTTCAAATCTCTCTGCTCTGTCTTCACTTTGCCACCTCTGCTCTACATATGTGATTGCTTTCAGGGTCCACCTGGATAATGCAGGATAATCTCCCCAAGTCAAGATCCTTAACTGGATTCCATTTGCAAAGATCTCTCCCCCTTTTATCTCCATATGAGGTAACATTTACAGGTTCCAGGGATTAGGATGTGGTTCTCTTGTGGAGCCCAGTTTTTCACTCCATTAAAGAATTTAAGCAGACTTCTTTCCTGCAGAGCATCTTAAAGCCGTTACTATACGAATAGGCAGTGGGAATCTCAAGGGGAGAGGCAAGTACCCCCTACAAGAGTTGAATCACCAACACCACAAAAATTAGTCTGAGGATGTCATGGGACTAATGGCCCTAGGAATAAACTTCAGAAAATGTTTGGCTTTAGGATAACTTAGAAACTTCTTCTCTAGCATTAAGGACCCCATCCACCATTCCTAGATTTCTCTCTTACTATTTTCCTACTTAAAATGTCCAGCTTTAGTCAATGTGTCTTGATCATTGTTCTCCAAATAGACCTGTGCTCTCCTGCCTCCACTTTCTCCTAAGATAATGACCACCCACCTCATCTTGACCCCCAAGCTCCCTGCCACCCCCTAATCAGAAGCACTGTCACCCCTTCACCTCCTCGGTAAAACCCTGTCCATTCTCGAAGGCCCAGCGTTCTCAAATTCTTCCTGGTTCTTCCAAGAAGGAGTCTCTCCCTTTTTAAATCTCACCTTTAGTGTTGAGATACCCCAGGGTCAATAATAATTAAGTACAGAAATGTCCAAATCTTTACTTTTTAGTTTTACAACCAGCAGATTCAAGGTTATCCCTATAATGACCTTGTGGTCTTTCCAATATGGAAAGATGGGGAGGTGAACTACAGCGTAATCTTGACTTTTCTCTAGGAAATGGGTTGCTGTGAGTTGAACTTCATTTGATTTTATGTCTTGGTTAAAAGAAAAAAAGGTGAGGTCTGTAGGTCCTCACTTACTTGGAATTTTATCATCTACTTCCTTAAAACAGGACAAGAGTTAGTTTGTTGTCCGAAGTTGTGTTAAATTTTTAATGTCAGCCTTAGGGTCCTGACTCTTGTTTTATAATTTATCACCCCTCCCCCACACTCTCCATGCCTGCTGGTAAGTACTTATTGATTACTTGGTTAATTATTTATGATGGACTCACCCTTGATTTATTAAAAAAATTAGATTAAAAAATTGTACGCAAGGAAGAATCCTGCATTTTGAGGAATGCAATGCTTGGCTTATTCAAAGTCTTATTCCTTCCTTCCTTGATGGTCGTGGAGCAACATGTACAAGTCTGGCAGGAGAAAATGGAGAGAAAACCTTTTCCATGGGAGGCTCTGAGACACGCATCTGACACCTTCCTTTTCATTAAAGCCGTGGGGGAAAAATGTGCATCTTACACGAGAATGAGAACATTCTGGCTTAAAAAAAATCCAGACTTTTTTCTTCCTATCCATTTTCCTATGAGAGCATCCTTTTTGAAAATGTGTGCTGGAAAAAAAGACTGCAAAGTCGTGTGCCTGCAGGTTAGGGACCCAGCAACGTGGAGGAGATAGTAATTTGGGGAAGGGTATTATTTAGAAGTCAGAACACGATGACCATGGGGCACCTTTCTTTGATTTAGTTGCACGTTTACTCCTAGGTGAGAGCCAGAGCCATAATCTGAATGAAATATCTACTAAGAAAGCATCCCTAGCAACCCAGCAGGGAGTGATGTTTGGTTTGGCTTTGACTTCAGGAAATCCAAAGCCAGGTTTATCTCTCTTAATTCTGTGAACTGGACTGTGTGTGAATCTGGGGAGCAAACATCATCAATATCACATCTGTTGCAGGAGAGAGCATAGGATATTGGGAGGAAAGTGTCTGTATACCGAGTTGAAAGGATTACAGTATTTATCAATGAAACCCACAATGAGACTCTTTGGCAAGGATGAAAGTCCAAGCATAAGGTGAAATATTACTTGTCAGAACAAAGGTACAACAGGTAAAACCCACCACATATTAAAATCCCTAAGGTAGCTGAAATCAGTCAACAAGAATTTTTTAGTACCTAATGCCAACTTATAAAATCATACGGCCAGGCCACAGCCCTTGGACCTTTAAGAGAGCTGGGTATAGTACAAGGTAACAAAACCCCACAATATGAATAGCTTTATAATGGGCTTGAGAACAGTGAGTAAAGTGAGGTGTGGGGATCATAAGAAGGTTCATTTTTGTTTTTGAGGGCCTGATAGGGGACAATTGCTATGCTCAATGCTTTGCATGCATTCTATATTATGTGATTATATGAATATATATGTTTATTAGTTTTCAATCATAGCTGTTAGCTTATGCATGTATATACATATTCAAATGCAATTATTTATACACGCTTATATGGATAAGTATATATATTAGCTTATATATACATCTCTATTACCTTTATACACATTATCAAAACAATGCCAGTTGGCTGTTATGCTCCATCGCAGGAACTCGGAGAAGAAGGGTTAAGTAATTCATGGGTGGGCTCACAGCTAGGAGGTAGGTGGCTGAGTGGCAGTCAGACCCTGGGAAGACCATCCTGACTGAAGATGCTCTCCCTAGAAGGACGACTGCATGCCAGAGATGTCTTGCTAACTGTGTAGAAACCTTTATGAATGCAGTTCTGGGCTGCAGAGCGATTCTCTGAGTCAATATTTAAACATCAAGACACACCCCCCTCCGCCTCCCACCTCCCTTCCTTTTAACGCCTTTGAGCCTGAAATTGTAATGTCTTGTGAGAGATTAAATCAAAGCAGAAAAGTGCACGAGAAATGTAGGCAGTGATGTTGTTACTGCCGAACACCCCCCCACCAGCTCTTTCCTCTCGGTGAAGCCGAGACTTGGTGAAATCTGGGAAGTGACTCCCTCCCACCAGGTGACATCCGCTGTCAGCCTGTCTTCCCCAGCGCCAGGAGCCAGGTGCTTCCCCAGCAGGCCTCCCCTCTCCAAGGGAGAGGCAGAGGGAGCCGCGGGGAGCCCAGGGGCTGTCCCAGCTCACACACCTGTCCCCAGGAGGAAGAGTAGGGTGGGGAAGGGGTAGGGGGCAGCAGCCTAGCACCAGGGGACAAGCGGGTGACAGATGAGTGATGACAAAGTCTCTGAAGGGCCTCATTCCCTTTTGCTGGGGAGTATCAATGAGGCCAAGAGGGCGGCACAGGTAAAAAAGCAAATTCCTCCACCCAGAGGTTCAGGAGTCCAGGTCTGCCCTCAGGTTTGGGCAGCGTCTCTCCCCTGCCTGTGCTGTGCTCTTGGGAACCTGGGCTTTAGAGTTCAGTGTTCCCTGCTGTTCCCTCCGATGATCTGAGGCTCACATCTCAGATGCCTTATATTAAGCTAAGCGCTTCCTATACACACACCTGCTCACATCCTCCAGCTCTGGGTTGGCCACACTTGCTCACCCTGTAGGCCATTGGCCCCCCTGCCCTCTGGCCTTCCTCACGGACACACCTCTGCGCAGGGGACCCTTCTCTCTGTTGACGGCAGAAACGTGGAGAAGGGGGTTTGGCGGTTGATGTGAGGAGGGGAAGGAATGGGGAGCCGTGGGAGGAAGGAGGGGAGGGATCGAGAGATGGTGGCAGGTGGAGGGAGGGTGGAGCGGGCCCTGGGAGCAGGTGGCAGTGTGTGGGAGGGGTGAGGGGAAGGACAGAGAGCCGGGGCAGCATTAGGTGGGGGACAGGGAAGGGGAGTGGAGGAAGTGGGAGGTGAGGGAGTTTAAAAATGCATTTGTTCGGGCTTCCCTGGTGGTGCAATGGTTGAGAGTCTGCCGCCGATGCAAGGGATAGGGGTTTGTGCCCCGGTCCGGGAAGATCCCACGTGCTGCGGAGCGGTTGGGTCCGTGAGCCATGGCCGCTGAGCCTGTGTGTCCGGAGCCTGTGCTCCGCAACGGGAGAGGCCACAACAGTGAGAGTCCCGCGTACCGCGAAAAAAAAAAAAAGCATTTGTTTATTCTTTTCCTTTGGGCTGGAGCAAAGACAAGGGGGGAGCTGGACCCCCAATTGGGGGGACTCGGCACTTGGGTCCCGAGGGGGCATTACAGCTCCTCCACAGCCCTGGGGTGTCACCTACGCACTCCCGTGGGCTTGGCAAAGAGGGCCTGGGGAGCACGGCCTGCTGCTGAGATGTGTGTGGATGGTGGGGGGGGGGTGGTGGTGATGGAGACAGAGACTTTTGGTTGCTCGTGGCCCCAGTGGACGGTGGTGGCAGCCTGGTTAGGGCGACTGTCTCCACCTTGCCAACCTGCGCTGGTGGCATGGTGACTCGTGCCTTGAACATCTGCTTTGTGTGCCACGACCTTCTGTAAAAGGAGTGGAAACTGAAGGAGGACCAGAGTCCTTGCGATCCCCAATGAGAGAGGGAGACACTCCAGTGAAATGCCGACGGCACTGGTGCCCGCTGAGATCAGGGCACATGGAAACCAGTGAAGAAGGGCCGAGTGGATGCAGCTGCCCCCGAGCCGGGCTTCCCACCATCAACGGCTCAGAAAGGCAAAGTGAGAGAGAAAAATTGTTATTGCCAGAGCTAATGGGCAGGTCCTGCAAATTGCTGTTTTGGAAAGAATGATACCCCTCCCAGCTTCTGGGAGAAAGGAGGTCTCCAACTTCTCTCCCCAAGCACCTTCCACCTCCCCTATTTCTGCTAATCCCAGGAGCTGTGGTGTTTCCAACTCTCCTCTTGGACATTATCATGCTGGGAAAGTCCCTTTATCCTTCTAAGCTTCATCCAATGGCTTCATCAATAAAATAGAAATACCCTTGACTTGATGGTCCCCAAAGCCAGGTGGCCGAGAGAGATGGATTCTCTCGGTGGCCACCAAGAGTGGCTCAGGTTTCCATCTCTGCATTAATCAAGTAGAGGCTGTAGCAGGGAGTGATACTGGAGACCGAAACCTTGGGAGGATCTGCAATTGACTAGAAAGTCCCACTATTGCTGCATAAGAAGACAGGATTGGTTCTTCCTGGTTTATCTAGAGCAGTGATTCCCAGTCTCTCAATAGGGAGTGACCTGCCCTGCAGAACAAATTTAGTCATGTCTGAAGACATGGATTGTGACAAGTGGGGGAAGGTGCTACTGGCATCTAGTGAGTTGAAGTCAAGGGTGCCGTTAAACATCCTTCAATACACACAGCTTCACAATGAAGAATTATCCAGATCTAAATGTCAATGGGGCCCAAGGCAAGAAACACAGTCTAGATCTTCCTAGGGCCCAAGAGAAGTTGTCGGTGTCAGAGATGAGTTTCTCACCAACCAAGTCACAAACATTCATCAGAAGGTGAGGGTGAAAGTGATCTCCAAAAATCTTAAAGGAAGGAAAATGAACTTGAGAAAACAGATTTTCTCCATTTCCATTTTCATGAAGAACAGTAATAATCTGTACAAATGTAAGGCACCCTAAGCTGAAATTTACTCACTTAGTTTGCTGCTTTGAACACTGCTGTGTGTTTCTACCAGTCAAATCCTTTAAATTACATGTGCGTTCTGGAGATGGCAAGGAAGGAAGCGTCATTCTTATTTGGAGAAGGCTGTTGTCGGGGGAGCCTCAGAAGGGAGGCAGCAGATGGAAACCAAAGGAGCAAGGAAGCCCTCACATTGAGGGACATGGGAGGGAGGAAAAGGGGGGACCAGGCAGGGCATGAAGCCCATCCCCATGGAGATGGTGTCTGGGACCATTAAGCGGCATGAAGACTACGATCCATTTCAGGTCCTCTGAACTCAAGCTAGAATCTCTGATTCCAACTGAACAGGCCCATGATCTCAAGCAGAAAGTGATTATCCTTGAATTTAAAAGATATATTCCAGTAAGGAAAGCACATGCCTCTTAGTAAAAAAATAACAGCTTTTTAGAGGAGCACAAGCAGGGAAGAGGCTGCTGGATCTCTCTCTTCTGCTTTGGATCAAAGGAAGCATTTCTGCCTAATGGTGGGACTGAAATGATATATTGTGAAGGGACCCAACGTATCATACCATAAAATCTTCTGCATCCATCTGCGTTCTGCTGCCCCTCCACGCTGGCTTCTCTGGGCATCCACTCTTGTGCCCCCCTCCCCGTGTCCTGCAGGTAACCCAGGAAAGAAGATACAGAAAGGAGGATGCTCTGGTCAGAGTTGCTAGTTGAGGTGGCAGAGCCAATCTGGCGAGTGTGGGCAGCCAGGATGGATAAGGGGTAAGACGAGGCTCCCAGAGTCACGGGAGAGTGAGAGACTCAGCCTGGAGAACCTATTCCCAGAAGCACATGGCAGAGCTGCTGGGAAGGGGAGGGGCTGCTTGTCTGCACCTGTTCTGGCACCCAGCCCCATGGCCCATCTGCATCAACTCGCCTGCAGGGTGGAGGGGTACACGGTCTCAGGCTGGGAGATGCAAAAGGAAGGGAGGTGGGAAACCACCAAAGGAGAGTCTGGAGGAGATGCTGGGTGGCCAGAGCAACAGGTGCCCTCTGTTGAGGAGGAAGGCACATGAGAAGGGAGACTTGACAGGAAAGAGAAGGTTGAGACAGCAAGGAGGGTCAAGGGTACACTGCCAGGGAGAGCTGACAGTGATGGGGCATGTGGGGAGGGGTTTAAGAAGACCTGAAACCTCCCTTTTCCAGGAACGAGAGGGAGCAATGCTTCCCTGTGCGGCTGTCACAGAGGAGCTCATTTAGATAATAATCACAAGTAACAAAGTGACGATTTAAACTGTGTAAGGGCAAGAACGAGTGCTCGAGAGCAATGGGTTTGTCTTTAAGTCGTGTTACTCTTTTTTCTTAGGGGGTGCCTTTTTGAAGTTTTATTAAATCTTTTATTACGAGTAATTGTATCCAAAACAAAAATAAATGCAGATAATAAAGAAGAGTATAAAATACAGAGTAAAAGGTCTTCCTACCCACTTCCAATCATCAGAGGAAATGCTGTCAACAGCATCTGGTTTTAGTTTTCCTAGCGATTAGCATGAATTTAATGAACTAGATTTACACCTTTATTTTCTAAAAATTTCACTGCTCTTATAACCCATGGTGTCCTCTTTCTTGTATTCTTTTCTCTTTCTTGAAGTTTTATTTTTTTTTAAAGGATGCATGGGATCCTTTTTTTTAAAGGATGCTTTCTGATTGTAATATGCCTGTATTCTTTCCTCCCACTTACCTATCAGCTGGGTATGAATTTTCGGGTGGAAAATCATTTCCCTCAGAATTTGAATTTAGTATTCTGTTGTCTTTTTTTTATTTTTTAATTGAAGCAGAGTTGATGTATAATATTATATAAATTACAGGTGAACAATACAGTGATTCACAATTTTTAAAGGTTATGGGGAATAGAGCAGGTATTTTATAATAACTATAAATGGAATATAACCTTTAAAAATCAAGTCGTGTGACTTTTGAGATGATGCTGTGACTACCTGTGTGAGGGTGAGCCTGAGAGACAGATTCCCATATTTAAAGTGTCTGAGTTTTATCAGGAGGGAGAAGATACATTTTAAAAAGCACCATCTGGTGGACCTGATGTAGCCTTAGTCCCTGAGGATACAGGGCCATTTCGCGCCCTAATGACCTCATGCAAAGAATAACTCTGCCCTGTCCTAAATATCCTCCATCGCCCTATACTCCCAATCCAGCTATGGGGTCTCTTACCAGCCATGAACAGAAGCCAAAGTCTGGGTACCCACATCTGCCTGGACCCGTGACATCTTCCTTTCACCCAAGAGGGCATAGGGCAGGGCACTGGCAATGGTGTGTTTGAGAGGGTAGGCGGGCATTTCCGCATGGGGATAAGGAGCTTTCAGTACCCAGCAAGGGGGACAGGTCCCATGGGTTTAATACCAAAGGGAACGGTGTCTCTATTCTCCCACTGTCAGGAACCCTAATGCTTTGGGACAAATGTGCTCCTGTGGAGAATCCTGATGCCTGCTTTCCTGGCTCCTGGCCTTGGTGGTTCTAAGTTGAGCTTCCTCTTCTTAGGGGGATGGTTCTGGAGCAGTGGTGGTGGCCATTCCTGCCCTTGTGGATTATTCTGGTTTCCCCTGGGCCCATCCTGGCTCCTTGGCCTCAGCCCCCTGCCTCACCTTTCCTGTCTTAGCTTTTCTGTGGGTCTTAAGTGCCTCCCCATCACCCACAGGATAAAACAGAAGCTGCAGACTAGTCCTTTTATGACCTGACTCTTGCCTGTGTGCCCAGCCATCTGCTGTCTCCCCCGCCTGCCCTCGCTTCCCCACGCTGGGTCCTGGGTCCTCGGTCAGGGCACTCATGTTCTCACTGGCTGCCTGGTGAAACCTGTGTAACCTTTGGGTGCCTTTATGATGCCCACACATGCAAGCATGCGCCTTCAGCTACAGTGCTTACCAGATGGCTTCTGCAAGACCCTGATTCTCTGTGCTGTAGTCTCCCACCCCCTTCACCCCCAAACGCTGCACATGGTGTGGGCCAGGACCCCATTTCCTTATCCTTCCAGGACTTAACACAATGCTGGAGTGATAATAGCAGCTCCGTGAGGAGAGGATAAATGATTAAAAATCCACTGTGCTTTAATGAAGCTAATTTAATATGAGGTGATTGTAATTGGTTCTCACTCTTCATTTCATTTGACACTAGAACATTTCAAGTCTGGGTTAAATTTGAACAATTACTTTAATCGTAGGAGGAGGAATTCCCTCTACATTAATGCAGACCGCCAAGACCTCTAAGTGCCTCACGAAACAGGCCCGTGGCTCCGGGCGGTGGGATGAACCAAGGTCCCCTCCCTTCTGTCCTGGCCAGGAAAGGACCACCCTGAAGCTACTCAGGTTACAGCGTCCACTCTGCTCTTTATTTGAGGAGGATGATGAGTAACTGTTTCCTGTGCAGATGTGTTACGGTTGTGATAACCACAGGGTTAACTGAGGGGACAACCTGGGTAGAATGATCCGTGGGGAGGACCAGAAGGGCTCCTCTGGGGCTCACGTGCCTGAGAGAGGCTGGCGGATGGTGACAGAAAGCAACAGAAGTCAACTCTTCCCGTCATGATTCAGAGTGAGCCACGGCTGGCCCTGCGCACTGTCTCCTGCTGCAGGGATGCACTGCATACCTGTGACTGATGTGGAGAAAAAGGCAGAAGTGGGACCCCAAGAATGCTTGCAGAGCGCTGGGGGTGGGGCTCGGGAAGGGGCTCTGAAACTTGCAGAAGGCATGGGGGCCAAGCATCCCCAACTGTCCTGCCCTTGCAACTTCATCACTAAGACAGACATTTGATTGTAATCCACACTATTAATGGACCCCTGTGGTGTCTGACAGGTTCCCAGGTGTGGGGGGATACATCAGCAGGTGACAACCATGAAGAGAATTACTTGCAGAAATCTATGTAAGAACAACCTACAAAGGTACTCTGTACAGATCACGATCCCGGAGCCCCAGGCTATTTGCGTGCTTCTCAACACCTGCAATTTGTCACCATCTGACTTAGATTCGAGTGGCCCGGACAGAGCCTGACAGCCTCAACGTCACCTCTAAGGGCAGAACAGTGTGGGATTTGGTTTCCTTGTTTGGGTCACTGTGTGCCTACTTATGGACAAGGTTGGGAGTCTCCACTTGGGTCAGGCTTTCAGCTTGGTTTCCGTTAGTGCGTGGGTAGTAAAATCCTGGCTACTGACCGGCAAGTTCAGAGTAACTTCCTCTAGTGTGGGGTTTTCCGCTGTCCCATTTGGAACAGGGTTTCTGATGGATGAAGTATGAGAATATCCTTTTCTAAGATGCTAACAGAGATTAAAATGTCAAAGGGCAACAGTAAAAAAACAATAGGCTTTGAAACGTTCAATGACCACAGCCAATGAATGCAAGTGTGTAGTTTATGAATTTTAGATCCCCTGAGCCTCCTGGTCAATATCTGTCCTTGCCTCCTTTCTCTTTGCCTTCTCATCTTCTCTTTGCCCATGATTTTGTCTCTTTCCTCCTTAATAGCGCCTTCTCTGGATCTTTAAAATGTTTATTATTTATTTATTTATTTATTTTTATTTCCTGGCCATGTCTCATGGTATATGGGATTTTAGTTCCCCAAACAGGGATCAAACCCATGCCCCCTGCATTGGAAGCTTGGAGTCTTAACCACTGGACCACCAGGGATGTCCTCGGGTCTTTTTTATACATATGTTTCCCCCTGTATTTTTCCCATGTGCATTTTCTTATATTTCATCTTTTTTTCTTCCTTTCTCTGTTTTTTCTTCCTTATCATGACCCTCCTCACTTCAGCAATGTGACAAATATATTTTGAAGTCTTATCATGTATTTATTAAATAAAGTTGTTTTTCCTTAAACATTTGAAAACCTGTTAATATTTTTGCGTCCCTTGCTTGCCCTTTAAAAAAATGATAAATGCTATTGTTTCTGACATGGTTGATAAATGGCACATGATAGAAAGAAATACTCCTCACCCTGCTCTAGAAGATGAAGAAGATACCCCATCCCCATGATGGTACTTGCATAGCCATCAAAAGCATTTGGACCCCTATGGTGATTGGAGATGAATTGCTCTCTAGTCTAGTTAGACAGAGAGATATTCTAGTAACCAGATGGTTTTTGCTTGGCAGTTTAACAAGCAGAGTGTTTACTGGCTCTGAAAACTCATTCAGTGCACTGTGTCCTAGGCATTGGTGGTTCTGTTTTTGTCCGTTTTCTCTGGTGGCCATGGATTTGATGTTCCCATCACATTTATTGTGCAGTTCTTAAAAGAATGCTAATTCTTTGCTTAGCCCACTGATAGGCTCTCCTTCGATAATTAGGTATTTATTTCCTTGCAGGTTTCCTATGTAGAATAAATGTATAGTTGTATATAATGTTATTCAGGAATTTAATTTTGATGAACTATTTGTTAGTGTTGACCATGTGATTAACTTTCATAGTGAGCACCTTGAAAAGTAGGAGTATGTCATATATTTTATAATTTTTTTTTTATCTTTGTCAGGATCACTGGACTGGAATGTTGGGTATGATTCCAAGGTCCGTTTTCAAACTTTAAATTTCCTTTGTGCATTGAGCTTATCTATGTGATCTTTGCTTTTCTTCTTCTTCTTCTTTTTTTTTTTTAAGACAGAGCAAGTTAGAAGAATGGCCATGCCCTTTCATCTACCGAAGGGTTTGGAATTTAATTTTGGCAGAATTCTCTTAAGCCAGTGGATGCATAGGTCAAAATCCTTAGAACCATCGCAGAGGCAAACATGAAACTGAAAATCAACACATCAGGGAGGGTCCAGGGAGGGGCTTTTATTTAAATGCATCTGGATCCAATAGATATAGAAAAATTAAAATACCTTTATCAGAAATATTGACCAGTAGATCTCTTATAGTGCCCTAAATGGTTTATAATTCAGTTAGGTGAGTTAAAAAAATATTCACTGAACTAGAGATCAAATTCTAACAGGAGACTCACGGTAAAACCTGTTAGCATCACAACTCACACAAGACACTATTTGATTTAATGCACCATACACCCCAGACTCCACTCATGGAAAAGGATGCTAGATTCCAAGCCGTTGATCTTTCTAGCGTTCAGAGAATCTGTGAGTCTTTTGTGTTGGCGACTTCGGACTTAGAGATTAGGACTAAGTCTGTGAAAGTGCTGTGGATTATGAATTACTTGATGTGTCCCAATCTCGCTCCATATTTTGACAGCATAGGCATGTCAGTTTCATAGTGGTTCTGGTACCCTCACTATTTCATTCCAGGTCTGAGAAGAACACCTTCTATGACTCAAGGGCCTTTCCCTGACAGAGAACCAGTTTGGTGTTCTTCAAACCAAGTGGCAATCCTTGGAACATTTTTCCATCTGCAAAGCTAGAGGTAGAGAGAAGGGTGGAACGGAGTGAGGTCAGGGAGTGACCCAGAAAGGAGAGCAGAAGAGAGACGTGGGAGCACCTTGCCCTTCCCTTAGTCCCTGTGAGCTGCCATTTCCATCGTGAAATTAGCATGTGTTCAAGACATATGAAATTAGGCAGAGGTTTTGGGTCAGGAATTAAAGAAATGCAATGTACAGAACCTTGTAACATTACCTTTTCTTGGAAGGCGGGGTACCTTTGGAGATAAGGGCTCATTGACTGGGCTGCAGGAGAACACCTGTATTTAACAGTCTCAGGATTTGAGGAATAGTAGAAAGAGAAGACAGGGGCCAGTTAAATTTGTGCAAGATCCATGGCTAATTTTGCAGGCCAATTTTAAGTAGGTGTTTATGGCCCTAATGACAATGGAGAAATGTTTACAAGCTTCCCTTGTCACTTTAGATGTGAAATCCATCACTAGGAAAATGTACCTTTGCAAAGGAAAAAAGTCTGCATTGTCTATTTATTTCATATCCACATGGTCTTTAACAGTTAAACGTCAACACAGGAAATTGCATTTCTCAGTTTGCAGGAGGATTTATTATAATTAATTTTTCTTTTCTCTTCAAAACGCTTTGTGTATCCTGTTTACTTGGCTTAAGAGTTTAGAGCATTATACCACTGACAGACTCGAAACCTAAATCACTGCAAGCTGCTTACATCTCAAGTTCTCCATCTTTTAACGGTTCTCGCTGAAATTCCAGAACAGCACCTAACAAGTCTAACAACAAGAAGGCATTCTTTCCTCTCTTTAGATTATCTAGCCTATGGAATATCTGTGCATAAAACTTCAGCTTTAGACTTTGTCTAAACCTCTTAAAAATCAGTTTAAAATTATTGTGGGTCCCAATATCCAACGCAGTGCTACAAATAAAATTCATTTTGACTCTTTAGCTCCATAATGTTGGGGGAAAATTTCAGCACAGAATTGGACACCATGAGAGATGAATTTTGAAAAACACATAATGTAACATTAGCACAATATGATCTGTGTTAAATAGACCTTGGCTATCACAAGAGTGAAAGACAAATCAGATAATCACAAGGGGATGTGTTTTTTGCAAGATTTTGTCGTTTTCCATTCAAAACCAAAAATGAAAAATAAATTTCAAGTTACTTACTCATGGATTCTGTCAACTTGGCCATCGTTGAAATCTCCTCTTTGTGCTTTTCCTGGAGGTGAGAAGAAAAGATAATTATGTACAAAGCACATCTTAAATATGAGTCAACACAATGGGTCTGTAACAACAGCTCTCTCTTTCTCTCTCTCTCCCTTTCTCTTATGTTAGAATTTGGTCACCAATGATGAAATGAATTTTAAAATCTCACATTATTGCTATATGATCAGTCAGTCACTGAAGAGATTTTTAGAATCCTAAAAAACTTGCCAGTGCTCTTGGAAATGAGTGTCTGTCACATTGATCTTGGATATATATAATTGGTGACACATGACCAGTTTTCAAAACCTCCTTGACACTGGAGTTTTGATATCCATATGCCAGTCTTTTGCTCTCTATTTTCTCCTGTTGAAGCATTTTTGGTATTTTTAGAGCTGGTATTTTTGTAGTCATTTGGTCTCATTTTTTCCTAAAAGCTAAATAGATTTTGTACATTTTTCTTTGTCTTACTTTTTTGAATTCCTGGAGTTTTTTGAAAGTCATCACTTTTGATGGGTTTATGACCTTATCTGTTTTGGGCTGAAAACATTTTGTTTCAACTGGGATGTAGGCTATAACCCACTGAGTCTGAGAGCGAGAATGATACATACATAAATTGAATCTGTCCTAATTAGAAGATTACTTCAGAGCTATGAAGAATAATGGTCATCTCTTCTGAAAGTTCTCTTCAATTTCTTTAATTTCCTTAGGCTCCTAAGATGTGTAGTAACTGAAACATTGGCTGCTATGATTTTGCTTTTTTTTTACAGCCTTATTTTTCTTCTGATGATGAAAATAACACATGCTCATTATTTAAAAATTCAGAAAATATTGAAAAATTATAAATCAGAAAATATAGTTCTCTCATGATGCCACCCCACAGAGAAATCCACTGTAATGTTTTGGTGAAAATCTTTCTATTACCATTTCTATACCTGTAAATATATACAGATATGGAAATATAATCCCCTTTTTATAAATATAAACATCTATACTATACATACGATGTTGTAAGCTACTGTCACTTAACTCCGTATCATACATCTTTTATGTCAATAAAGGTAGAATACATCATCATTTTTTAGTGACTGCATAGCATTCGTCATGAATTACACCATAATTTCCTCAACCAGATTCCACTGAATTTGCTTCAGGTTGTCACTATTTTATAAAACGCTGTGATGAGCATCCTTGAACTCACATATTTGTGCCCTTGTCCTATCAACACTGAGGATAAATATCAGAGTTAGGTATGATTTGGTTAAAAAGTATGACTATTAAGAATTTTGACACGTACTGCTCAATTGTCCCCCACAAACTTTGGCTCTGACAGTGTTCAAAAACATTTGTTCCTGTATATTCTTGCCAACGTGCCAGTGGCTTTAGCACTCCTCCTCAATCTTTGCCAAACTGATAAGCAAAAAGTGGTATCTTGTGCTTTTATACTGTCATTTTTCTTTCTCTGACCTTCTGTTTACGAACGACAGTAGCATGCTTTCACATGGAGTAGGTATGTCATTGACTCTGTCGTGTAGCTGTTCCCTAGCTCCTGTGCCATCAACACTCTGGTTCTTAGAAGCCATAGGTGGCATTTATCTTCCCCCGTGGCCACAGTTTCGTGTTGAGTTCTTCACAGCTGCTTGGCTAGCACTAGAGTCAACGTGTCATGGCTTGGGTGTGGAAGTACAATCAGCATCATTATTCATTCTTCTAGAGCCACCATCCCCAAACTAAAAGGGTCTGTGTTGAGTGTCAATAAACAACTTTGCACACCACAAGTACACTTGACTTGCACAAGCCCTGCAATAACGCAGTGAAACCAGGGCACTGCCTCTTACTTAAACTAATAATTGTCCTTGAGGACAGAAGAAGCTAAGAAACCATAATCTACCACCCTACTGTGGTGGCATTAACCTATGATGTTTAGCCTGCCACGTGGTTTATTTCAAGATGTAAAGGAAAAGCACAGCTACTGGAGAGGCTAGGAGCATTGGGTGGCAGAGATAAGACCGGCAGAGAGGAACATCTCACAGCAACACAGGTTCACAGGTGCGTGCACAAGGCTGCTTCAAAGACAAGTCTACCCTGGTGGTTGATGGTAATTCATGCGTAGATGCAACTCCATGGTGAGAACTCAGTGAAATTCATCCTTGACCTGTAGGACCTGTAGGACTTGTTCTGTCTCCACTTGCTCTGTCCTTGACTCTCCACCTCACCTCTTAGCCTAGTTCTGCTGCTGGTTTGGCCTCTCTAGTTACACCATCTCTCCTTGTATCCTGGTCTATGATTTGCTTTCCCTTTGTTCCCTGTGCTCCATCAAGTCTTACTCTGCAACACTCACCTCTTCAGCTTGGTCCTCTTCTAATGGCCCCAGTGGTGAGAGTCCCCAAACCACAGGCACCCAGATTCCAGGCATTATATCCTTACCAAGCCCTGTCGTTTGTCTGTCTTCTTGTGTGTGTGTCACTGTGTTATCTCTTATGACCCAGGGACCCCACCACCTTTTGTACTCCAGTCTTGCTGGTGGGTGTTCCTTGCAGCTATTTTTATCCAGATGTGTTGGATATCCTGGAGAAATCAAATACTGCCTGTGTCAGCATTTTTCTCTTCCCTGTGCCAGATGGAAACTTCTGACATTGAGAGGGGAGGGGCCCTTAAAAGTCCTAAATTTAGCTCTCCCAGTTTGACTCATCTATGGCATAACTTATGGTGGAAATCATGACATATGTTTCTGTGTAAGTGGTTTAGTCATTCGAGGAGATGCCTTTAAACTCCTTATGTCCTTCCCTCATTATCGGAAAGTTGAGGTTTGCAATTACATGACATGTATACTCGATAAAGGATTTACATTTCATTCACGCAAATTCTCCTCCTTTTTCTAAAGCCAAGAGCTTCCTCCAAAGTAAAATTCCTGGTTATGGGATTTACAAATACTGGAAGAGATTTGGAATGATAGCATGTTAAACCTAGAAGAGAATCTTTTAAGGAGTGTCAAGTCCAACTCCACAGTGATGCACTTGATGAAACTGAAGCCCATGCCAAGAAAGGAATTTCCACCAAGCTGGTCTCTTCTCCTTGTCAACCTCTACTCCCTGAGAACCTCAAGGTTTACCATATAGGGATATATTGTAACAAGAATCCTTATACAACAATCCTGGTGCTGTGTTGGAGTTTCTCAGATTTGCCTTCTCTGTGTTCTTTCTTGGAGCAGTCTCATTCACAACAGTGGCTCCAATATCCACAAATGGCTGGTGGCTTCCAAATTTGTACATCCAGCTCTGACCTCTACATTGAAATATCGTCGGCTGGACAGCACCACACAGCTGTCTAGTGCATGTTTCAAAGCAACGTGTTCGAGGTTACTCTCTATTCCCACACACTTTCCACCAGCCAACCCTCAGCCCCTCACACCTGGGCAATTTCTTCCATTCTCTGTCTTTGGTTTATGGGATCACAACCCACATTATACCTAAGTCAGAAATCTGGGAACTCCCCACCTCCATTTTCTTCCTCACCCCCGATATTTCACTTAGCTTAAATTTGACCTCCCTTCGCTGCCGTCTCTTAAAGGGAATGTTGGTATTGCTTCCCTGTGTCTCCAGCCTTACCTGCAACACTGAAGGTTTATCTTGAAACAATCCTGGGGGATCTGTCTAAAATGCAGGCTTGACCCAGGCACCCCTGCTTGAAATATGTCAGTTCTTCTCTAGCAAGTAAGCATGCAATCCTTGTCTTTTAACCAGGGCAGGCTGCCTGGATGGTTCTGTCTTTATCTGTCACAGCCTAGTTGTAGATACTTTCCTGTCTTGGCAATTACCCAATTTCCATTTCCTCCTTGTGCTCCCAAATTTATCCCTAAGAACTTCCCTGGGTACCAGTAAATCTCTGCAGTTTTCCCCTACTCCTCCTGATCATCTTTTCTGAGTTTTGTTTCTAAGCATGCTCATACGTGATCATGTATCACTGCATAATTTATTATTTGTGTAAGGGATTCTGAGACCTTTGGAAAAGTCAAGTCCACCTCCCATAGCCTCTTCCAGAGGCTCCCATTGGCACAACCATCACGGTGGGAGGAAGTGTGTGGTAGACCAGAAGTCTCTGCCACAGAAACACCCTAGGATCCTGAGCAAGGCCATATTTTGGCCACAGTTTCCTGGTCTGTTCATTTCAGACACAGTTTCCTGGCCTGTTCATTTCAGACATGGTTTGCTGTTTGCTGAGGTGCCCCTAGGAGTAGTCAGCTATGTGAAGAGGGCATCTGTACATGCTTAGCTGGGGAGAGAGTCTGAGTAGTGGCAATATTTTAAGATGAAAAAGACAGATATGTTTGCTTTGAGTCCTTAAGAAATATCTTTGCTCTGGGAGCCAAAGGCTTTGATAGTTGACATAATCAACTGGTTTACTCATTGTAAAATTAAAACGATACAGGAATCTTACTGTCTTGGAGAAAAGAGCCTATTTGGTCTGAAATTTTATTGTTCTTATTTACTGTGTCTGTGCTGCTTGGATGTTCTTACTATTTTGAGAATGTGAGTGAGTGAGAAGTATAGAGGTTGGGGACTTTAAAAGGTTTTTGTGTTGGTTTTACTTCCTATCCACTTACTATATTAACCTCTGGAAGCTTCAGTTTGCTTATCTCTAAAGTGGGGATAAGTAGTATCTATCTGTGTTTCTTCGTTCACAGGCCCATTGTAAAGAGCAAATGAGAAAATGTGTATTAATGCACCCAAGTGCTATATCTCTCTGTGTGTGTGTGTGTGTGTGTGTGTGTGTGTGTGTGTGTGATCATTATTCCCTTTGGCTACCATGTGGGGGTCAAGGGTTATAGTCTGTTCTTGCTATTAGAGGGCAAATACTGACCTCTGGCATTGGTACCAAATACAACAGAGCAATTTTCCCTGAAACTAATAAGACCCAAGGCTACCTACTTTCCAGGAGACCACTCATCATAAGTGTCAACAGCTGGTGGCCATGCACCCCACACCCCCATTTCCAACACCCTCCACCAGAACACAAGGTTCCAGAACCTTGGCACACTTCTTGAAAGAGCTGGGTTCTTTTGCTCTAAGAGGAATTCCATTTACAACTGTGTTGTCCTACATTTAATGGAATAACAGAAACATCTAGAGTTTGGGGGAATCATGATGACATGTTTGAGCAAGCTATGTCCACAGATGCTGAGAAAAATCCCGATTGTCTTGTTAAAACCATACCAGACTCCTTGGGGAGAGTGTTGACCCTCAGGGCCAGTGGGTATTTAATTTTCTTACTGTATGACTGTGTTCTCTCTACCATACCTGGGAATATAAATAAAAGCTCAGCAGTTTGCTTGGGACGTGTGTCGTGTGTGTGGAGATTTATACCCATACTTCTGTATCAGTTAGGGTGAATGTGGCTCTCTACTGGAACCATGCCAGATACATACTTCTCTCTGTCTGAAATGACAGACGGGTTTTTAATGAGGGCAATTATAACAGAGTTTGGCTGTAGCTCAAAGCTACGACTAAGATGCTGTGTGTGTATTGGGTGGGGGGGTTGATTCATGAATGCCAAGTTTTAGAGAGGGTGGAGGAGGGGATTTTCTGCTGCACGGGGCTCCCTTGCACACAGAGGGCAGCAGTTGGCGCAGCTGAGTGAGGTCTGCGGGTTGAACAGTGCGACTGCATTGCTTTCTGGAACCCAGAAGTAGGCTTTTAAGGATGAGAGGGAAACTCGTCATAGTTGATATATTTCAAACCAGTCATATTTGCATTTTGGATATTTTTATCTCTCTAAAAATGTGTGCTTATATTCATCAGAAAACTGTGATTTTTTTTAAGTTACAACCACTTAAAGGAACATTTATATAAAGTGGGAAATGATAATGTTATTTTATGAGTTTGTATCCTCATTGGACCTCACCTCCAGGTTAAAACAGGGGCCACAAATCTTCCACCTTATTCTTAGGTTTCTCAATAAACGTGCCAGCTGTGGTCTCCATCCACAGCTTCCCTTTTCCACTTTCTTGACATGATGCCATAGCAGGTCACCGGAGAACTGATTTAAAAGGAAATGTCCCCTTCCTCAGGTAACCAATCAAGTAAGTGTTCTTATAATGTGGTACCACATATTGCCTTGAGTTGCTACAGAAAAATATCGGCCAGAGGATTTAAGAACCACTAATTAGCTTTTTTTGCCTAATAAAAAACTCATGGAAATGAGTAGTCAGCATGCAGCTATGGTTTGGGACAATAAAATAGTAATCCCTCACATTTATTTCACATTTATTACACCCTGGCACTATGTTAAGTGCATTGCTAGACTATCTCATTTAATTTCCACCATGACCCTATGAAATAAATGCTATTACCCCCAACTTTGGGGATGGAGAAATTGAGGTACAGAGAGGTTCAGCAAACTGCCCTTGGTCACAGAGCTGGGAAGGAGTGGAGTTGAATGTCAAACACAGAAGTTCTGACTCATGGAACCAGAGTTAGAGGAAGAGCTTCACTGTGTCAAGAAGGGTCAAAGTGGGAATTCCCTGGCAGTCCAGTGGTTTGGACATTGCCCTTTCACTGCCAAGGGCCTGAGTTCAACCCCTGGTCGGGAAACAAAGATCTTGCAAGCCTCACAGAGTGGCCAAAAAAAAAAGGGGGGGTGGGGTCTAAGAGTGATGTGGGGAGGGGAGACATGAGGCAGAATATTCCAGGTGGAGAAACAGAGGTGGGGAAACTTGGTCCCCGAGGAAGAGCAGATCGCAGGTAGACTGAGGCCAAGAGAAAGAAGAGTAGCAGAGGGCCAGCTTAGAAAACTAGGGTGTAAGCTGTAGAGGACCAAGGGGAGCAGGCTGAGTCGCTCAGGAGGGAGACCGGGGCTAAAGCTGGGGTGATGTGTGAAGCTGTGGGAGGAGGAGGCCGGTGCCAAGGCCTGGACCTTGGGGAAACCCAGAGAGCTCCTTCTTAGCAGCCAAGGGACAAGGGATTTGAGGAATTAAGAACTTGTCCATTAGAGTGTGGTACAATTTTACATGGGACAGTTAGTTTTTATCCTTGATTTACTCAGTGACATGCTCCTAGGGTGATCTAAAGATAGAATTTGTGGTAAAAAAAAAATTTGTAGGGGCGTGTTTGAAGGAGGAGGTGAAATTCATACTGGGCAGGCCACGCAGGAGGCTCTTGGAGATATGGCCTCCTCTGCACAAAGTGAGAGCCCCTGTCTCCCCTAGACACCCTTTCTAAGGTCCCTTGTATACAGGTCACCCTGCGGGGTTCCCTAGGATGCATCACTGCAGCCATGTTGACCAGCCTAGGGAGGGTTCTACTGCGTGGAGGCATTAGGATGTCTTACAAAAATAAATTAAATGAATTCAAGGTTGTGCTTGGACTCATATCCTCTCAATTCCCCTATGCCCTTAGTCTTAGGTGGGAGGAGAGGATTTGGAACACGACCCTGGGTTCTTTCTTGGAGGTGTGCTGAGCACACGAACTTCTTTCGAGAGGGACAGGTTGTGGGGCTAAGGGTTAGAAACTGCTGGATCCCATGGCTGCAGAATTTCTCCAAACCTCTGTGTGTGTCCTCCCCTGCTCAAAACCCCGTGGGCTACACTCTAGACATCCTGCATCGACGTCCCAGCAATGTTTTGTGAATGCCCAATATTCCAAGGTTTCTTGGAATATTGATGAGTGACTCATTCCTCCTTTCCTAGAGCTCCTGGACATATCATAAAATATAAGACAGGCATTATCACCCACCTCATATTAAGAGGTTTCCTTTAAAGAGAATACTGAGCCAGCCTGCAGAGAGGAACCGAGAAGACCTGGGCAGCTGAAACACACAGACAACATTCTCATTGCCACCAACTCAGGTAGGCACTCCTGTCCCAGGACGCACCTGTGCTAGGTTCACTCCAGCTTCCCAGGACTCAGCTGCGAGGTACTGAATCTTGGAAGCAGCCTGAAATTCTCTCTTGGTCTCATTTCACTCAATCTATTGCCTCCCTTCTGGGACAGCATCTCTCTGAGGCTCTTGTCATCTCCAGAGCTATCTTCCAGGAATCCTAGCCCTTACAGTAGCCGATGCCTCTCCCATTCACTTTCATCAGAGACATCAGCTTTGCTAAACCATCTCTGTTCACAAGCTGAAAGGGAGAAGTTTCCATAATTATTTCCTTTCTTTTCCTTTCAGCCAGCATACAAGTTCTGAGCCCAGTGAGTCTTCTAATTGCTGCTCTGCACTCCCAACTCTGCCCCATTTGGTGGTAAGTCAGGACACTTCCCTTGGAGACCTGGCTTCCACCTACCTCTCCAGGCCCAATCCCCATCACTCCTTGCTTCTAAACTATGTTCCAGTCAAATGAGCCCCTTTTGGTACCAGAACACATTGCATTGCTCCATCCCTCCTCCTATCTTCTTTGCCTGCACACTTAACTCCCACTTGTCTTTGAGGATTCGTTCAGATTTGACCTCTTGTTTGATATTGTACCCAGCTACCCATTTTCTAGTGACTGTTCTCTCTGTACCCCAGCACCTGCACATACTTCTGTCACAGGGCTTCTCCTTCTCAGAGCCATGACTTCCAGAGGCAACAATGATGACAACTTCAGGAAAAACTGGAAAACTGAAAGGAATTCATCCTTTGGTTTCCAAAGAAGAGAAAGCAAAATCCCCAAACAAAACTAAAGAATGAATAGAATGGAACAGGATAGAAAGCCCAGAGATAAACCCACGAACATATGGTCACCTTATCTTTGATAAAGGAGGCAAGAATATACAGTGGAGAAAAGATAGCCTCCTCAATAAGTGGTGCTGGGAAAACTGGACAGCTACATGTAAAAGAATGAAATTAGAACACTCCCTTTCACCATACACAAAAATAAACTCAAAATGGATTAAAGACCTAAATGTAGGGCCAGACAACATCAAACCCTTAGAGGAAAACATAGGCAGAAACTCTATGATATAAATCACAGCAAGATCCTTTTTGACCCACCTCATAGAGAAAAGGAAATAAAAACAAAAATAAACAAATGGGACCTAATGAAACTTAAAAGCTTTTGCACAGCAAAAGAAACCATAAACAAGACCAAAAGACAACCTTCAGAATGGGAGAAAATGTTTGCATATGAAGCAACTGACAAAGGATTAATCTCCAAAATTTACAAGCAGCTCATGCAGCTCAATAACAAACAACCCAATCCAAAAATGAGCAGAAGACCTAAATAGATATTTCTCCAAAGAAGATATACAGATTGCCAACAGACACATGAAAGAATGCTCAACATCATTAATCATTAGAGAAATGCAAATCAAAACTACGATGAGATATCATCTCACACTGGTCAGAATGACCATCAAAAAATCTACAAACAATAAGTGCTGGAGAGGGTGTGGAGAAAAGGGAACCGTCTTGCACTGTTGATGGGAATGTAAATTGATACAGCCACTATGGAGAACAGTATGGAAGTTCCTTAAAAAACTAAAAATAGAACTACCATACAAACCAGCAATCCCACTCCTGGGCATATACCCTGAGAAAAACCATAATTCAAAAAGAGTCATGTACCAAAATGTTCATTGCAGCTCTATTTACAATAGCCAGGACATGGAAGCAACCTAAGTGTCCATCAACAGATGAATAGATAAAGAAGATGTGGCACATATATACAATGGAATATTACTCAGTCATAAAAAAGAACAAAACTGAGTTATTTGTAGTGAGGTGGATGGACCTAGAGACTGGCATACAGAGTGAAATAAGTCAGAAAGAGAAAAAAAAATACTGTATGCTAACACATACATATGGAATCTAAAAAAAAATGGTCATGAAGAACCTAGGGGCAAGACGGGAATAAAGATGCATACCTACTAGAGAATGGACTTGAGGATATGGGGAGGGGGAAGGGTAAGCTGGGGCAAAGTGAGAGAGTGGCATGGACATATATACACTACCAAATGTAAAATCGATAGCTAGTGGGAAGCAGCCGCATAGCACAGGGAGATCAGCTCAGTGCTCTGTGACCACCTAGAGGTGTGGGATAGGGAAGGTGGGAGGGAGGGAGATGCAAGAGATATGGGGACATATGTATATGTATAACTGATTCACTTTGTTATAAAGCAGAAACTAACACACCATTGTAAAGCAATTATACTCCAACAAAGATGTTAAAAAAAAGTAAAATAAATTTCTGTTATTTAAAAAAAAAAAAAGAATGACTAGAATGAATAAGGTTTCCTTGAGCAGTTGTGAGTTTCCTGGCATGGGATGCTGAGTCATCATTTGTCCAGAAAGTTCCAGAAGGATTTCTGCTCCAGGAAGTGGTGCAATAGAATGACCTGTAAGAGCCCTTCTAAAATTGTTTCAAAGGGGAAAAAAATCCTTAATTTCTTTTGCTTTTGTTTGTATGGAGTTGTTTTTGTTATCTGATCAGAGGTGGGTGATAAGGGTGGTGGTGGAGGTGAAGTGGGAGAAATGACAGGAACAGACTGGAAAAACAACTGGTCACTGGTTACTCTGCCGTGTAAGGGATGTTCAGAAAAATTTGCCTCACCCAGCAGGTTGAATCCTCTTTTAAAGACTTGCTCAAGTCCAATGGTGAGATACATATGGTCCCTAGAATGTCTTACATTTGGCTGATGACTGAATGTTGTATTGGGGAGCCCTGTACAAAGGTACTGTGGCAGCTTTCCAGGCCCATTTCCCAGAGAAAACAATTTTTCTCCAGTTTCCAGTTTACCCAGATAAAACAGTTGCTCAGAGTTCACGACTTCCCTGCCTTTTAACTTCTACCTATAGCTTCCATTGGCAGGAATGAGATAGCTTCCTTCGCTAGGGCTGTGCTGTGTTGCCAGGAGGCAATTTGCCATGTTCTCCCTCAAGAACTGGCTGGGTTGTAGTGAAGGTCAAGGGATTCATTCATTCATTCATCCATCCATTCATGCATTCATTTATGCTCAGTTTTGTGAGGTACAATCACGAAGAGCCTTTGGGAGGGCCATGATCAAGTTTCTTGAAAGGAGATTAATTCAGTGGTGAAACTTAGGACTAGGCTGCCCTATATTGGATAACCCATGTGGAAATTCCCCAGTGATATGGGGAGCCCAGTGGAGCATAGTAACAGTTCCTTCCCAAACCAGGCCACTCTTGGGCACTGTTGGTGTCCAGGGAAGTGGTGTGGATGCTTCTTTTCAAAACAGACACCATCCCTGCTGGACTGGGTCTTAGGGGAGCCAAATGGGTAGCTGAGAGCCCCAGGTATTGGAGTCACCAGGAGTCAGCCTGTTACTTATGCATGTGTGAGAAAGGATGCAGGGGACAAGGAGATGCAATACTTCAATCTCTCATCTGTGTCAATACTAAGATACTAAGTTGGAGGAATATTTTAAAAATGTTATTTTGCAAAATGCAATTTCATAACCAAATGTGACATTTACAGGGCTGGAGAATGGAGGAATATTTACTGACAAAAATCGTATCATTTTGTTGTGCTTCTTGCCCATTTTCAGCTTGGACTTCTGTTTGGGCAGAGGAGGGAAAGGAGAGATGGTAACCCCTTCATTAGGTAACTCATGGCTGATTGTAGGCAGCACACATCTCTGAGAAGAAAGGAAAACAAGAAAACACCACTCCTTTATCCTTTGTCTTTTGTTCTTTGTCCTCCTTTCTTTTTTTCTCTCTATTTACAATTAATCATCCAAATTGAGCTTCTGGGAAAATGACATATGTGTACTTTTCTCTATTCTTCCCACTAAGTACAACTAAAGAACCATGAACATTACAATCATACCTCAGAGATATAGTAGGTTAGGTTCCAGACCACCGCAATAAAGTAAGTATTATAATATTTACCACAATTGATTTGGTTTCCCAGTGCATATGAAAGTTACATTTACACTATAATCTAAGTGTGCAATAACACCAGGTCTAAAAAAATACACATACCTTAATTAAAAAAATATTTTATTGCTAAAAAATGCTAACCATCATCTGAGCCTTCAGCAAGTTGTAATCTTTGTGCTGGTGGAGGGTTTGAAATATTGTGAGAATTACCAAAATGTGACATAGAGACAGGAAATGAGTAAATGCTGATGAAAAAAATGGTGCCAGTAGACTTGCTTGATGTAGGGTTGCCCCAAACCTTCAATTTGTAAAAAAATGCAGTGTTGGCTAAGTGCAATAAAGTGAAGCACAATAAAATGAGGTCTGCCTGTATATATATCAATACATACAACAAACATAAAAAGTGGAGAGAGGGTGGCAAAGTAACCAGGGACCTTGAGCCTGAAGAACAACATGGTGGTGAGTTTCCTGTGTTTTGTTTTTGTTTTTTCCTTTTTGCTTCTTATGTCCTAGACCAGACACTACAGAAGTTGGCAATTTGGAAATGTCAATGGATACAGACAGAAATGCCCCCCAAAAGTCTGCCTTCTCTAGACAAAGGACTAGGAAAGAGGTAGTTAGAAAGACAGAAAACTTTTAGATAATAACAGCTCTACTCCAGCCAAAACTACATGGAAAAAAATTGTGACATCACCCTGAGAGCAGAGGATGAGTGGGGAGCCTAGACTCCTACCCTTGCCGGGCTGTAGCAAGGCACCCCAAACCTCCTGCCAGGGGGGTATCAGAGTAGATAAAGTGAGGAGCCCAGATTTTCATTCTTTCTGGGGGGTAATAGCTTCCCCCTAGAGAACACATGGGGAGCCTGGACTTCTCCCCAGACTCAGCAGTAGTGAAGCAGCCCTCCCCATCCCCACTGGGGTAGCATTAGGAGAATTCTAGTATAGAGTCAGGACTTCCACTACTACTCATCAATAACAATGCCACTTCCACAAAGTATAGTGGAGACCACAGGGGAAACATCAATGAGGTACCCCTCTTGTCCAGGGTGGTATCACTGGAGACTCATTAGGGAGCTTAAACTCTCATTCCCACCCAGTAGTAACAAGGATCCTCCCTCATCCTTATGTCAGTGGAGACTGACATCATACTAGGTAGTAATTAGGTGAAACCCCACAACCACAAGAGTGGTGTCAGAGGGGAACTGCTGTAATATGGGATTTAAATAAGATCCAGAGTCTTACAATCCTTCTGATGCCTAGGTTTCAATTAAAAAATTCACTTGTCACAATAAGGAAGAGAAAGAGCTCAGACTGAATGAGAAAAGACAAACACCAACATGGACATGACACAGATTTCAGAATTATCTGAGAATTTTAAAGCAGCCATCATACAAAGGATTCAACAAGCAATTACAAACATGATGAAACAAATTTTTAAAAAATCTTAGCAAAGAATGGTAAGCTTCAGCAAAAAATTTTAGCAAGTGTAGAGAAGAACCAAATGGAAATACTAGAACTAAAAATTACAGTTCCTGCAAAAAATGCTCAGTGAGTGGGCTCAGCAGTAGAGTGAAGGGGACAGAGGAAAAAAGCAGTGAACTTGAAGACAGAATAATATAAATTATTCAATCAGAACAATAGAGAGAAAATAGACTGAAAAAGGAATGAGCAGAGGCTTGGGAACATGTGGGGCTATAATAAAGATCTAAGAATTATGCCGTAGAGTACCAGAAGAAGAGCAGAAAGAGGCTGGGAGTAAAAGAGTATTCAAATCTTCCCAAGTTAAAAAATAACCTACAAATTCAAGAAGCTTAGTAAATCCAATACAGGATAAATCCAAATAAACCCACACAAAGACACATCATAATCAAACTTCTGAATACTAGAGAAAATCTTTTTTTTTTAAACATCTTTATTGGAGTATAATTGCTTTACAATGGTGTATTAGTTTCTGCTGTATAACAAGTGAATCAGCTATACATATACATATAACTCCATATCTCCTCCCTCTTGCATCTCCCTCCCATCCTCCCTATCCCACACCTCTAGGTGGTCACAAAGCACCGAGCTGATCTCCCTGTGCTATGCGGCTGCTTCTCACTAGCTATCTGTTTTACATTTGGTAATGTATATATGTCCACGCCACTCTCTCAATCTTGAGAGAATCCAGAGAAATGACACATTACTTACAGGGGAAAAAGAATTCAAATGACAGTGGATTTCTCATCAGAAACTATGGAGGCCATAAGGCAGTAGCACAATGTTTTTCAGTTACTGAAAGCGAAGAATCATCAGCCCAGAATTCTATACCAGCAAAAACATCCTTCATGAATTAAGAGGAAATCAAGCCATTCTTAGATGAAGGAAAACAAAGAGAAGTTGTCAAAAGCAGACTCACTCTAAAAGAATGGTGAAGGAAGTTATCTAAACAAAGAGAAAATGATAAAAGAAGGATTTCTGGTACACCATAAACGGAGAAAAGACATAGAAAGAGCAAATATAGAGGTAAACACAGTAGACTTTGTTTCCCGTAATGGTATAAATATGTTGAAAGTAAAAAAGATTGAAAAAGATATAACACACAAACATTAATGAAAAGGAAGCTGGTATGGCTTTATTAGCATATAGAATAGGCTTCAGAGCACAGAAAATACCAGGGATGAAGAAAAACATTACATAGTGACAAAGGGTCAACCAACCAAGAACATGTAGCAAGCTTAAATGAATATACATCAAACAACAGAGATGTAAAATATGTAAAGAAAAAACTGATAGAACTGAAAGGATGAATATGCAAAACCACAAGTATAGTTGAAAACTTCAACTCCTTAACAGTTGTTAGAACAACTAGAGAGAAAATCAGCAGAAATATGGAGGAACTCAGCAACTCCATTGACCAATAGGATCTAATTCATAGCGTACTCTACCCAACAGCAGCAGAATGTACATTCTTTTAAGGTGCCCAAAGAATGTATACCAAGATGCAACATATCTTGGGCCATAAAACAAACCTTAACAAACTTAAAAGAATTGAAATCACATGGACTATGTTCTCTGACCAAAAGGGAATTAAACTAAAAAAAATTGTTTTCTCTGTTTTTGTCTTTTCTATGTATTTTTTCTTTTCTTCTCTTCGTGCCACCTGCTTCTTCTTCTGCCACTCAGGCCTGCCCTCATTCTAAGTGTTGCAGTGAGGATGCAGTTAATGAAAAGATTTTGGAGTGGGATGTGGCTTTCATGTTCTAGGGCTTTAAAGGAAAGAGAGAAATGGAATTTTCATTCTCGTAAGCCTCTCTATTGGAGAGGCTCTCCTTTTGGAGAATTGATATGACCTTCACCTTGTTTTGTTCTGACTATCCCTGGGACCTTGCTATACAAAACGAGAGGAGAGAAGAGGATGGTTGAGATTCCTAGTCTGTGTCACTGAAAATGGGTTTGCATCATTTGTGCACTTTAAGTAATTTTGAGACAAAAAAAAAATAAGTGGAGCAGAAAAAATAGCTTTCTTTATGCCTTACGAGACCTAAAAATTCGACCGTAAATTTCCAATTCAAAAGGCAGAAGTTGAGAGTGACTGCATCTGCTGGGGACCCTCTGTCCCTGTGGACCAGTCATTGCATAATTTTGTGCTGTGTTCACATGGCCCTCTCAGTGCTGCTGAGCTAGGAAACCCAGTCCTGTCCCCAAATAGTGAATCTTTCTCTAAACCATGTATTCCCAATAATGGGCTTCCCACTCACAATTCAGTGATCCCCAATTTTTTGATATTTATTCATAGGAAAAGAAAATGACTCCTGCCACCATTAGTTACAAGGTGGGCTGTTTGGCCCAGTGCAGCCAGGAGCCTCAGTTTCTGACAGGCAGCAGATGTTCAGGCTCCCTGTCCCAGGGGACAGCAGAAGGCAAGGGGGAGGGGTGGAGCTAGGATTCAGGGAGCTCAAGGCAAAATTCTTTCCTAAGTCTGGAACCTCTGTGGGTCTGGGCATTGGGCAGATGGTGTTTGCTTTCTCCATCAGTCAGGGAGTCACGGCCAGAAGCATGGGGGATGGGGGCATCCAAACATCATTATTGAAGCTCTTCAGGCTCCCTGCATTTTAAAATCACTCAAGTTTGCTTTCTAAATATCACAGAGGCAATTCTATACAATATTGTGGCATTCACTGGATCACATTCTCTGGTGTAGGGGTGGGGATAGAATTACTCAACTTAAAGCAGCAACCAGCGTAAACATTTTCAATTCCTTCCTGTGGCCTGGACCCTTTCCCCTGGAGGCCCTGCTAGCATTTCTCTTGCCCTCTCCCTAATTCATTCTTTCACGTCCTGAACTCAGGGTGATTTTGCGCTTCTGGCTCCTATGTGGGAATCTACCCTCTCTGTTCCTGACTCCCTATCTCTACTGAGATCAGCAAGGGAGCCTGTGGAGCAGGTGGTATTCAAACCAATGTGGAGAATGTCCTCGTTCCTAGGATATTCATGCTAAGATACTTAGGGGTGAAGTATCTTGACATCTACAACTAATTCTCAAATGGTCCAAAAGAGAGAGCGGGAATCCACAAATAAGGCAAATGTGAAAGGTTAAGGGTACAAGGATGTGTACTGTATTGTTACCTTTGTGACTTCTGTTGGTCCACAAATTTTCAAAATTAAAGCAAAAATGGGAAAGACCAGCATGGTGACAGTAAGCCACCTCTCTTCAGTCTTAGGTCTGATCAATGGTCTCTGCACTGGGGGAAGTGTCTGGCTAGGGTGCTGATATGGATAAATACAACGGTTATTTGATTTCCTTCCAGTGTGAGATCACTTTATATGGTTCATCAGTCCGTACTCTGAATAGGAGTACCATTGAGTGGCATCCTAAATGCTTCAGATTCTTCACCTGTGGGCTCTTTCTAAGCCTAGAGATGATTATGCTCCATTGCAGACATACTTAATTGAACTCTCTAGGGGTAGAAACAAAGAAAAAGTAGTATTTATTTAAACCATTGTTTGTGGAGATACCTACTTTGAAGATGATAAGACAAGGGCTTCTTTGTCTCCTTCAGAAAACAGCAGAGAGACAAAGAAACAAAAAAGAATTTTATTATTTTTTTGTGAAACTAGGAAATGTCTGTAGTCCCAAACTATGTATAAAGGATATGCACCATATGCAGCAGAAATTGGATCACCATGAAGCCTGTTAGTGAGAAAGAATGACTGATGGACACTGGTGATCTATGGCAGAACTGGCAGAGCATGGTCTTCTCCATCCTGGGGCACAACCAATGTTTAGAACAACAAGATGAAGATGTAGGGCTGCCTGTGGGAGTCTCCCTGGACAGTGTGTGACACCACAGAGGGGCCACAGGAAACAGAAGGAAATGAGAAAATGCTCAGATCTGCAAGAAGCAGTCTCCCTGGGTGGCTGAATGGAGGAGGAACTGTGATAATTGGCAGCTCTGTGGCTGCCAATCTTTCTTAGCTGTAGTGATTTAAGGACTACACCCTCTGACAAAATCCACTATTAGAACTTCACTTTGAGCCAGAGACCCCCTGCTAATTTTCAGTGCTTTCTTGGGTCCTCTCTAGACTGTCCTTTCACAGATAGCTGATCCAGGGAGAATGTCCCTCATTGATGAGGAATGAGCAGAGAATCTATTCAAAATTTTTTGCCAAAAAAGAGACAAACTAGAGGCTACTGAGGGAAAACACAAGGAAACATTTTGTGTACTGAGGAAAAACACAAGGAAACATTTTGTAGCAGAGTAGATGAAAAAGAACAAAATGATTCTCCGCAAACTCAATATTTCAAACTTAATATTTCAAGAACTAAAAGCAGAGACTCCTGAGCTGTAGGAGGAAATGACAAAACAACAGAATAAATTAAAAGTGACCTAGATGAGAAAAGTAAAGTGAATATAATAATAGAAGCTACCTTGGATATGGACAAAAGAGAAAAGACACTGATAAAAATACAATCGAGACATGGAGTACAGACTTGAGAAAATGAGCAAAATAAAAAGAAAACAAACAAAAGAGTGAAAAAAAAGGACCGAATAGTACATGATGGGCATGAAAGACAAAGGTGACTCAACATATTCTTTGTGTCCTTGGAGAAGAAAACAGAATAAATCAATAGAAAAAAAATATTTGAACATATCATTTAAGAAAATTTTCAGATAAAGCTCAATTCTTAACATTGATAGGGCATACTGTGTCTTTCTTGGAGGAGGAAGAAAATTCATGGACATTGATGCATATACTGATGTAAATACTGGACTTCAAAGAAAAGGAAATAATTCTACAGGCATCAAAGTACAAAGAACACACTGAGAAGGGGAAATGCGGACTGTCTTTAGATATCTCTCTGGAAACATTCAGTGCTAGAAGACAATGGAACATGGTTTGAAGTCCTTAGGAAAAGAAAGTGAGACAAATATTTTTATACCTACTCTTATTTTATACCTATACCTAGTTAAATTTTATACCTAGTCAAGATACCTGAGAGATATCTTTTATTTTTAAGAATTTTTAAATTAAGTTTTATTGGAGTATAGTTGTTTTACAATGTTGTCTTAGGTTCTGTTGTACAGCAAAGTGAATCAGCTATGAATATACATATATCCACTCTTTTCTGGATTTCCTTTCCATTTAGGTCACCACAGAACATTGAGTAGAGTTCCCTGTGCTACACAGTAGGTTCTCATTAGTTATTATTTTATACAAAGTAGTGTATATATGGCAATCCCAGTCTCCCAATTCATCCCCACCCCCCTATCCATATGTCTGTTCTCTACCTCTGTGTCTCTATTTCTGCTTTGCAAATAAGTTCAAATATGTATTGTTTTTCTAGATTCCACATATAAAGATATTATATGATATTTGTTTTTCTCTTTCTGACTTACTTCACTCTGTATGACAGTCTCTAGGTCTATCCACATCTCTGCAAATTGCACAACCATAATTCAAAGAGATACATGCACCCCAATGCTCATTGCAACACTATTTACAACAGCCAGAACATGGAAGCAACCTAAATGTCCATCAACAGAAGAATGGATAAAAAAGATGTGGTACATATATACAATGGAATATTACTCATCCATGAAGAGATATGTTTTAAAGATGCTAGCACTCAAGAAACATAGTTCTTGTTGCTTTGTGACCACCTAGAGGGGTGGGATAGGGAGGGAGGGAGGGAGACACAAGAGGGAGGAGATATGGGGACATATGTATATGTATAGCTGATTCACTTTGTTATAAAGCAGAAACTAACACACTATTGTAAAGCAATTATATTCCAATAAAGATGTTAAAAAAAGAGAAAGATAGTTCTCCACGAGCCTTTTTTGAAGATATCATGCATCAAATCTCAGCTGCATTAAGTGAAGAATGGAGAAACAATGAGAAAATGTTGCAGTGAGTGATGAATCCATTTGCATATAGATCTAAGGATAAAATTGTCATGGAAATTATTATTACAGAAAAGAACAGAGAAGTGAAAACAATGGCAATGTTAAAATAAAAATATAACTAACAAAATTCAGGTGGTAGGTAGAGAAGATGAAGGTAGTGAAAGACTGCAAAGTTCCTTACCTTACAGAGCAAGAAGATCAGATATGTTTAAAGTTGAAAAATCAAATAGGGAACTATAAGAATATAATTTAAGGGAATAAAGATAAACACTAGATGAACTAGGAATAACAGTATCACCAGATAGTGAAGGAGAAAGAGGAAATGTGGATGAAAATCAAAGAACCTGAATTTGAATATAGTTTATGGTGGGGAGGCAATAGATTCTGTCTGAAGAACTGAGATACAGTATAGGATATATTAGGGAAGAATGAAATGAGACTCGGTCTGCCAAACTACAATTTGCAAAAAGCACACAACAAAGCAAAGCAAACCTAGACCATAAAATGGAAGATAAAGAAAAATAAAAATATTTTAAAGATTTGAAGGCTTAATGTAAAATAATAACTGTAATATATGAAAGACCAAAATATAGCTCTAGGCAATTATCATGGAAAAATCTCCAAGATATACAGTTAAGCAAATCCTTAACCTTAAGTGAATCCTTAATTCTTTCTTTCCTGAGTCCTGTTATCCTCACAGTTAATATCTCAAAAGTTAGCCATCAATTGTTCTCCAATTACCTCATCTGTGATCATTTTTCTCCAACTTGAGTTTAATCCTTTCTCAGGGGAAGACCATGGACTCTCTGTTCTAAGTAAATCCCAGATCTCCCTGTTTCCCACCATCTTCACAGCTACTACGTTAGCTCGAGGCAGGATCACTTTTTGCTTGGTCTACTCCTGACCTCCCGATAACCGTCTTGGACGTTCTATAGTTCATTCTCTACATGGAAGCTGGAGCCATTGTTGGCTTTGAGCATAAATCAGATGACCTTGCTCCCTGGCTGTCCAGCACACTTGTGATAAAATCTAGGTTTCAGGAGATCTATAAATCCCTGCAGGATCTCCAAGCACTCTCCCCATAACTGCATTTACTGATCTCCAGTTTTCTTGCTCTTCTTTCCACATGCCAAGCTCCTTCCCTCCTGGGGCCATTGTACTTGCCAGGAAAGCCCTTCCTCTATGTCCTTGCATGCCTCTCTCTGTCACATCGTTCGGGTCATGGTTAAAATCATCACTTCCTCTGAGGCTTCCCTGACACCCTACCTAACATAGAGCTCCTCTCTACTCCCCATCATATTCTAACCCTATTTTTCTTTGCAACATTCATCTTTACTATGTATAAGAATGGAAAACGTAACCTGGGGTTAGACTGCCTGGGTTCAAATCTCAGCTCCGCTGCTTAAGCTGTGTGACATTGGGCAAACCCTTAAATTCCCTCTACTTTACTTTCCTCATCTGTAAACTGGAGGTAGTGTGACACCCAGCTTATGGGACTCTTGTGAGGGATGAAAAGCCCTTAGAAGGGTGGCAGGCAGAAGATGAACACTAAGTAGGTATTTTTTATATTATAAAATTGGTATTTATTTACTCACAGTTGCCTCAGTCACTACCCTAGATTGCCACTCTGGTGTTTCAGTTTGCTAGGGCTGCAGTAACAAAGCAGTGCAGACTGAGTGGCTTGAAACCGCAGAAACTGATTTCCTCACAGTTCTGGAAGGCAGAAGTCTGACATCAAGGTGTCTGCAGCGTTGGTTTCGTCTGAGGCCTCTCTCCTTGGCTTGTAGATATTCATCTTCTCCTTGTTTCCCCACATAATCTGCCTTCTGTACCTGTCTGTGTCCTAATTTCCTCTTCTTATAAAGACACCAGTCATACTGGATTAGCACTCACCCTAAGGACCTCATTTTAAATTAACTACCTCTTTGAAGACCTTACCTCCAATTATGATCCCATTCTGAGGTATTGGAAGTTAGCGTTTCAGCTTGTGAATTCTGAGGGGACACTATTCAGCCCTTAACATCTGGAGCTCAAGGTTTACAGCCTGGTGAGCTCCGTACGTCAGCAGGTAGAAGTATGTTTAGTATATTTCAGTTTGTCCATAACTATTTCTTGAACGAATGGGAGTGCTTCTTCCCTCCTGTCTCTTGCTACATCTGGTATATTCAGTTTCTTCATAACCATCCCTTGAAAGCACAAGAGTGCCTCCTACCCACGTCTCTTGCTCTGTCCTATGTCCATGAAGCACAGGGCAGCCATGAACCCTGATCAGAGGACGCATCTGAGGAACCAGCTGAGGGCTTGTGAAGGGTCCACCAGCTTCACTGAGGAGCTGGTGCTGGGCTCTTTGGTGGCTTAGAGACTGGAAAGGAAAGGCAGGCACAGAGAACCCTGAGCTTTGGGTAGCGTGGCTGCAGGTCAGCCCACGGTAAGCAGGTGGTTCCAGCCCTCCAGCAGGACAGATCTCCATTCGCATCAAAGGAACAAACCAAGTTCAATCCTTGGCTCTGCTCCTCTCCTGGACTGAGGCTTGGAAGACAGCCCTTCTTGGAAGCAGCTTCTGATCTTATGTAAGGTGTTGGAATCACCAGTGGTTGGAATTTCTCCTGTGAGTGCTGTGGAGAAGGGCTATATTTTACTCGTTTATGATCAGGTAAACCTCACTCTATACTACTGTTAAATTCTCCAAAGGTTGGTTGTGAATTTTAAATCCAAGTTTACCTTAAATGCACAATGGTCAGGGTTGGGGGTTGGGTCACTATTTAAAGCAAAAAATAGTGTGCCTCTTTTGGCAAAAGGAAGCCTTCTAATTTGTGGGTTTTGTTTGTACATGTGGCCTTTATACATGTATACACACACACACACACCACACACACCACACACACACACACCACACACAGCAGACACACCACACACACACCCAGCCACCCCCCACACACCCCCCACACACCACACACACACACACACACCACGAACACACACCATAAACACACACATTCACACACACACCACCCACACCACACACCACCCACACACATACACCACACACACACACACACACCACCACACACACCCACACCACACACACACCACAAACACTCACACACACACCACACACACCACCCACATCACATACCACATATACACCACACACACACACACACCACACACCACATACCACACACATACACACACCACACACACCATACACTTACACACACACCACACACACCACACACACACACCACACACACACATACACTCTCACACACATCACCCACACCACACACACATACCACACACACACACCACACATACACACACCACGCACACACACACACCACACACCACACACACACACACACACACACACACACACACACATACATTTTTGCCTTACCTCTGTAAGGACCTGGTATCTAAATCAGGTCTAAACCAGGAAGGCTTTATTAAGTAGTTCAAACTGCAGAAAAAATTATGACCCTAGTTTAAGCCAAAATACCACAAAAAACCTAAAGACAGCATCTGTCAGCTTTGGGGATCCTGCTTTACTCTGGGCACCAACCTGTACATTTTGACTTTGAAATAGAAGGGACTGTAGTTACCAGGTATGGATGGTCAGGGGAATGTGAAATATTAGGTTTTCTCCTCTTATATTTGTGCTGTCTGGTAGGGTGATTTAGTTGAACATATTTTGGTGGTTTTGTGAAAGAGTATAAAGGCCCTAAAAATGTAAGTTGCTGAGTCATTCTCATAGACAGCCTCGGGGTTTAATTGGAAAGTTAGGGCAGGCATCTAGACTGGCATGTGACATTCTTTGTTGCCACTATTAAAAAAAAGCAGAATTGAGGCAAAGATGAAGGGGTCAGATTTACACAAGAATAACCACAGCTGGGAGATTTTCCAGGACGTAGAACAGACTCTTAAAAAGGAAAAAAGATTCTGACAAGGTGAGTTCAAGACAATGAACAGCAGAGCAGTCCCCTTGAGGAATTCAGACACTTGACATTAAGAGCTGGGAAGAAACTGTTGATGAATCAATTCAGGAAAACTGAGGGGTGAGGCAAAACGTGTTTTGAATTCTTTTCTTCAAAAATTGTGTTTTATTTTGTATTATTTGATTCATTAATATTTTAGAGAAATAATTCCTTATCTGTTAGGTTCTCTTCATTTAAATTAGTTAGAATTTACTGATTTTGAATTAATACTCTTTTAGGTTCAAAGGTTTTGAAATTCAGAGATGATTATGGCTGGACTGTGCCTTCAAAAGTAAACAAGACAGTGATATCTGATGATAAGGAGAAACTGAATGGCTCTTTGGCCATATGCTATGCCCCCAACTTCTTCATTTTGATGGCTGTATCACCAGTAGTACCAGCTTGGATTTATTGAACACCTGGTTTAGAGTGGGTGCAGAGAAAAAGCCTGTGTCTATTTTATAATTGTGTCCTTGAGAGTTTATTCTTCAGAGAAAGTACATCTGGTGCCCGACATTCTTATTTTTAATGTTTTGGACTCAATTTTGCTTTATTCCCAATGTGCGGTTAACATCTAAAACCAATTTTTGTGCCTAAAGATGTGACATTATTAAAATATCATTAAACTAGGTTTTCACAGGCGCTTGGCTATTTGTGACAAAATGCATAATTAGCAGGATTTAGGAGCTAATGGGTTTATAAGCCCATTATACACACAAGCTCCCCTTCTAAAATAATGTTCAGCTTGTACTTACATGACGTGCTGTGACTTGTGTAAGAAACAAGTTGTTCTATAGATTACCAGAGTCTTACTGTTTTGTAGTATCTCTTGAAGCAACTAAAATAGATGGAGCTTGATATTTTTTGTGGCAGGGCAGCAGAGAGGGAAGAGCTTACACTATATTGGCAGTTTGGAGCCTGAGCTTAAACTGCTTGAAATGACTGGACTCTCAGAGAAATCCTTTGAAAACGTGGGCTTTTTATGGCCAGTGGGTCATCGGTCATCACAAGCCAGGTTGTAGGGCTGAGGCTGGTGCGGAAGCCGTCTGCATCGACGCATCAATCCACACCTGATGTTTGATACAGACGTGGAAAGGAACCTTCCACTGTTTAATAGTTTTTCTTCTTAAAATGTCAGCATTCAAATTAAATATTTACTCGCCATTGTTCAGCACATTGCAAGATGAGTCAGGGAAGAGATAAAACCTAAACAGAAGTAAACAACAGTTTACCCAGACTTGTAAGCTCTGTTTGTGGTTAGGTACCTTGAAATAGGAAGATTTAAAAACATGACGGGGCAGAAGGACAAAGACAAATACCATTTGACATCGCTTATATGTGGAATCTAAAATATGACGCAAATAACTTATCTAAGAAACAGAAGCAGACTCATAGACATAGAGAACAGACTTGTGGTTGCCAAGGGGGTGGGGGGGGGAGGGATGGACTGGGAGTTTGGGATTAGCAGATGCAAACTATTATATAGAGAATGGATAAACAACAAGGTCCTATTGTGTAGAACAGAGAACTGTATTCAATATCCTGTGATAAACCATATGGAAAAGAATATGAAAAAGAATGTATATATATGTATAACTGAATCACTTTGCTGTACAGCAGAAATTAACACAACATTGTAAATCAACTATACTTCAATACAGTAAATTAAAAAATAAGTAATAGGGTTTCCCAGGTGGCGCAGTGGTTGAGAGTCCGCCTGCTGATGCAGGGGACGCGGGTTTGTGCCCCGGTCCGGGAAGATCCCACATGCCGCAGAGCAGCTAGGCCCGTGAGCCATGGCCGCTGGGCCTGCGTGTCCGGAGCCCGTGCTCTGCAACAGGGGAGGCCACAGCAGTGAGAGACCCGCGTACCGTAAAAAAAAAAAAAAAAAAAAAAAAAATAAGTAATAATCCTGTAGTCCTATTTGAATTAAAGGTATCATTAACTCATGAAAAAAATATGACTGGGGCTCAGGGGTGGGAGGGTGTCAGGCCCTTCTGCTGAGGTCATGTGATTGAATTGCCCTAATTTGGACTGTCACAGGAGTGTCTCTAAAAAGGCACTTGTTTCCAGCAAATATACGCCTTACCAATGCCCCCTCTCAAAATGGAGATGACACTTTATTTTACTTCTACTGAAGTGATGGTACCAAGGAGTGATTTTGGGGTCTTTCGCATACCCATGATTCCATCAGCCTACAGTCTCCCCCAAATAAACAAACAGAAAAGTCAAGCACACAAAAAGACATTCTCTAGGCCCATGAAGTTTCAAGGATGTTGGTTTCCTTGTGTTCATTTCTTAGAACTAGACCCCAAGTGTCTCCTGGATAGAGAGCCCTAGCCCTAACCCCAAACTTAACTTGTGCAAGAGAACTCAATGGGAGTGCAGGAAAAGCTGGAGTCACCTTTGGCCAGGTGATTTGCATATAATTTGAATATTTGAATTCAAATACATGTTCCAACTGTTGTTTTTGTGCCAGGTGAAAGACAACTGTATCTTCCATGTGATACTGAAATAGCTAAGACATATTCTACGTCAGTTGACACGAAAAATAGAAGTGACCGTGGTACAGAAAAAAAAGGGGAAGAGGCCTCATGCAAACACGGTCAGATAAATGGATGTTGTTTTTTGATACCCACATGCCACTCATGTCTACCTGCAGTTCTTGGCCATTTTGCAGGGCACAAGAAGAGAAGAAGAGAGTGAAAGGCACAGGGTCGGGGAGGAGCAATGTGTCTGACCTTTCAGAACTCACATCTCTCCTTCCATGGAATGCGGATTTCAGCTCCTCTGCTGGAAAGCCAGAAGTAGAACCATCAACGTCAGCTGACCAATTTAATCATTCTGTAAGTGTGGGAGCCAGCTTAGAAAGAAGTTGAGAGTTAGCTGGGACTTCCCTTCACAGAGCTGTGCTCTTGCTGACACTTTAACATACAATAACTGAGGACCTTGGCCCCATTCCTTGTTTCTTAGGTCTTAATGGTAGGTCTTATAATTTGGTGATGGAGTTAAAAACCAAGGGTCTATGTTGAAGGGAGTGATGAGTTTTATGTTGAGAGTAAGTGAATTTTTTCAAGCTAGGACTTATTTCAACAATGGATTTTTTCAACACCTTAGAGATGAACCAGTGAATATCCTCCAATTTGATCAAGCCCCAGTCCCTCCTCTTTGCAGCCTGATGAGGTGAATAGAACCATATGACAGAAGTGTGAGCTCTAATTTTTCATGATTAAAGAACTGGAAGGAAAACAAAAAATCTCTCCAACTCAACTGTGTGAAAGACAAAGTTTGCAACATGCAAATTCTCCAAATTGAGGGTCTACCAATTCCCCTCCTTAGGGGGCTCATCTTCACAGTCTTTGAGCTTCAAAGTAGGGGAAATGGGCAGTAAACTTCTCTCTCTGCTTGGTAGGTATTTGCATACCACAAAGCAAGCTAACACAAACTGGGGTTTAGAGTTTTCTTCCTAACTCCACATAGCACTCACTGTTCTGACTCTGAACATGTCAAAGGACAAAGAAATAAAATGCACTTACTGTTGGTCTTCTGGTTCTTGTCCTTCCTGCCAGGTCTAAAGGCAAGGTTTCCTCTGCCATTCCACTCCCACTATGCGACAGGTTACACTAAGGTAATTTGTTAAAACTTGAAGTTGTCTTATTGAGAGTAAACCAGAAGACATACGCAGTGTTTCCAATTAGTTACCTAGAAGCATATTAGTAACAACCCCTCACAAATATAAAACATCATGCCCTGACTAGCTCAGTAGACCAGGAATCCTACCCAGACCAGATCTGACCATTTTACAAGGGAAGGAATGGATGTACACGGAGCCTGAGTGGCTCCAGTGACAGAGACAGGTCTAGAGCCCAGGGTTTGTGACAACTACAAATCAAGTGTGTGTTTTTCTTTCTTGCCATAGCATAACCTGACTTGTGTCACTGACACACTTGTTCATTTCCCAAGTGGTGTGTTAGTTTGGCTGGGCTACAGTTCCTGGCTATTCACTCATCACTAATGGAGGTGGTGCTATGAGAGTATTTCATAGATGTAATCAGTTGACTTGATCCTATGTTACCTGTGTGGGCCTGACTCGATCAGTTGAAAGGCCCAAAGAGGAGGGTTGAGACTTCCTTCAGAGAAGAAATTCTCCCTGTGGATGACAGGTTCAGCTGCTGCCTGAGAGCTTCTGTCTTCCCTTCTTTTTTTTTTTTTTTTTGGCGGTATGCGGACCTCTCACTGTTGTGGCCTCTCCCGTTGTGGAGCACAGGCTCTGGACGCGCAGGCTCAGCGGCCATGGCTCATGGGCCCAGCCGCTCTGTGGCATGTGGGATCTTCCCGGACCGGGTCACGAGCCCGTGTCCCCAGCATTGGCAGGCAGACTCTCAACCACTGCGCCACCAGGGAAGCCCTCTGTCTTCCCTTCTTGACAGCCTGCCCTAGAGATTTCTGATATGACCAACCAGCCTCTTAATCATGGAAGCCAATTCCTTCCAATAAATCTCTTAATATATATCTCCTGCTGGTCCTGATTCTCTGGTTGAACCTTGACAGATACACCAAGAGAGCAATTGTAGTTAAAAACTGGATCTGATGGGGAATCCCCTGGTGGTCCAGTGGTTAGAACTCCACGCTTCCATTGCAGGGGGCATGGGTTTGATCCCTGGTTGGGGAACTAAGATCCCGCAAGCCGTGCGGTGGCACAGCCCCAAAAAAACCAAAAGTGGATCTGATGTGCTGGGAGCATCTCATGAGGTTTCTGTATATGGATGGAAAGAGAAAGAAAAGCCTTGAATGGCCACAGCCCACTTATTCTTACTTCATGGAACCAGAAGCCTGATTGTTCATATGCTTTTGTGCAACTCTTGCTGCAGAAGAAGACCTGGCCCTTCTGGGACATTGAGATTGCATTCTGATTGCATTCTGATATAAAGACTGATGGACATTGGTTCACACCTACCGGGCACTGGTGGGAAGAGGGAGAGAGGGCAAGAGAAGTGTAGATCAGAAGCTGACAGAAAGGAGTTGGAATGATCAATTGGTGATTCTTAGGAAAACAGAGCATGAGCAGATTTGCCTGCCACCAGGTCATGGTCAAGATGAGAGGTCACAAGATGAGCTTAAGACAGCCAACGGCTGCGAGAAAGACAAGGGAAGACGGAGAACAGGAAGCCAGATTTTGGGTGTGGAAATTTAGGAATAAGCAATGAAGATAATTGGGTGTTTCCAGTGGAAAACTATGCATTATTTAGAGCACACCCTTCTGGGTTTTCTGACTTGAGCTGTTCATTGCCGTGGAGATATTTTTATAATTTGTAAATGGTAGAGAACTGATTGCAATGCAATTATAATTACCAATCAAACAATTCTTGTATATAGACCTACAAATAAATTCTGCCAGGAGGAGGTTCAATCAATCTCTTTCCTGATGGGAAAAAACATTTCAACATTACTTTCCTCCATATAAATGTGTGGTTTGACTTCTTTGAACCTGTTGTAACATCTGTATGATTTCCTTGTTTAATTAATGAGTTAAATGCAATATTTGGTCTGTGTTCATTTTACGTTTGAGGGAAGCTGAAGGGTCACCAGGCCCCAGAAAGGCCCATGCAGTCATGCTTGCAGCACAGACAACGTAAACAAAAGTAAACTTTTTAATTTTTCTTTTTAAATTGGGGTAAAATTCAGATCCTTTATCCTTCCCTTTGAGATTAACATCAAGAGATGCTTTTGTAGTTTTTAGAAGGAGAGTTAAATGCGTCCTCTGTGTTTCATATTTATATACACATTTGTTTATGTAGGTGTGATTTCTATCTTACCTGCTTCCAGAAACCACATTTGAAGTGGAGCAGAGGGTAAAAGGAGAAAGAATAATAGATGGTCTAGCAGACCTCACCTTACAAAGAGCAATGTCATCTGCAGGACCACAGAGCAGATGGTGAGAAACCATATGATAAAAATAACAGAAGGCTACATGGTAAATATATCATAACAACAGGCAGGCAGCTAATGAGACTGATGAACAGAAAGTAAATGATGAGGAGGGAGGGGATCACCCAAGGTCACCAGGTCTGAGATATTAAGTTACGTTGCAGGTTGGATTTATGTCAACAGTCTCGGAAGAGCCAAGTGTGGTTTCACTTTCAAGAACACTTGGCCTTCCATTTGCAGGTGGGGGCGGGGGCAGAAGAGTGCAGGCCTGGGGCAGCAGCAGACATTGCTAATTCTCCCCTCTGAATGGATACACTGGAGCAGGGATAGGGACCATCCCTGCCCTAAGACATCATTGGAACATTGGAGCACAAGTCTCCCACTTGGCCGGTGTCCTGTCTGCCATGCTGTCTCCAGCACCATGGTGATGGTGGGGATGGCGTTGGCAAGGGTCAATGAGCACTCCGTAAACAATGCAATAAACGGAGCAGAGGGGGGCACTTTATACTAGTTTCTTAATAGATGTTGTTGTGCTGAGAGAGATAATGACTGCAAATTTCAAGGTGAATTGTATGAGATCAGTGAGTGTGGAGATTTATACTGTCTGGAATGTAATTCTAAAAAACTTTCCTAAAGGTCTTTTTAAGGAAAACATCACAGAATTAAATTGAATATGTGTCAATGAAAATATTGTGTGCCTCAGGAGGTAAATTACACATTTTATCAAGAAAAGCATTTGGGAAACTGAGATAATATATTAACACTCTATCTATCTGCTGTTAAGAGAAGGATCTAGACTAAAGCTGAACTCCAGACAAAAGAGGAAGAACATTTCCCTGGGATATGTGGGGAAAATATAGACAGAATTGGAAAAGTCCAGAGGCAGCAGCAGTGCATGTGTTTTCAGCAAGGGAAGAGGGAGTTGGATGTAAATGGTGTTTGGAAAATTAAGAGGACCAGCCTCAGAGCCCTGGAAATGAACCAGTCAGGGGACAATCTCTGTGTGGATCCACGTAGCTCAAAACCTGTGTCATATCCTAAGAGTAGTTACACTGGGCTCCCACCGTGGGCAGGAGTGGGGTGAGTAAGAAAGAGGACCTGGCAATTTCCAAATAAAACTAAAATGTTCCTCAGAATTCATACTACAGAAAATGCTTGGACGTCTTTTATGTGAGTGACAGTTTTAAAACATGGTTCTCAAGCTGTGTGTTTGCTATCTCACTCATAGTTTAGAAGAGGGAAAAAGGAAGGTAGGTACGAATGAGGTCTTTTGCAGGTTGTGCAAGAAATTCACAGTGGCCCTGGGTTGGGGGAGGGGGGAACCAGACTTTGCAGATCCCTGAGCTGAGCAAGGGGCAGTGAATTGTTTCTTGGGATTATCAAAGCAGCCTGAGTCAGTCCCCTGGAGGGTCTGGGAGTAAATAATGAATCACATGCTGTGAGGACAGGGAAGGAATAGGGTTTCCTGAGTGTGATGAGCTACTATTGACACAGGCCTGCTATTGACCTATCCGGAGCCTCCAAAGCACATTCTTCATACTGGTGACCCCTCTTCTAATCTCAGTAAGGGCTAACATTTATTGAGCACCTACTATGTGCCAGGCATTTCTTTCTATGTATTAATTCATAGAAACCATCCAGGAGGTGTTTTTACAGACTAGAGTGGAAAAACTCATCAGGTAAGTTAGCTACAGCTTGTGTTTTAAATGTATAACCATTTCCCTGAGTTGTCAGGTTCAATAATTCTTGGATCTGCTTAAGCAGGGTTCTGATGGGAACATTTGCCTCAGGCTTTCACATGTTTGTATAATTTGAGTTTAGCTTACTCTGCTAATTTTAAGTCCTGTCAGGAGTTGGAAGAATTTATAGATATGATGCAGGGGGTTGGTGACTCGTAGTGATTTAAAGGAAGGAAATACGTTCTATCTTTCCCTTTGTAGCCTCTCCCACCATTCAGGTAACATGGCATCTTTATCCTTCTATATGTTTTAAAGCTATTATGTTGTTCATACTTACAAATAAGGCAGCAAAGTCCTATTTAGGACTCTTTAAAGGATGAGCTTGGAAAGCCAGCTCATCTTCTTCCATTAGCGTGCTGGTTGACCAGATGGCTGCGGCACCTTTACTAGGCGCTAAGTCATAATGTCTGGGCTCTAGGACATGGCAATTTAAACAAGGGACTGAATTCTCCTGAGGTCAGACTTGAGGGGGGAGGTGTTATGGACAGTAGGATTTGAAAAGCAAAGCACCAGAACAGGCAGAGGCAAGCCAGGCAGTGAATGGTACAGATCTCTGGGAGAATATTGGGAAGAAAAAAAACGAGATCACAGCTCTCCAAAGTGAGCTTCTTACATAGCCATGTCTTACATCCTGGAAGCATGGGAGGTAGGAGCCCTCACTAGATGCTGAGTTATCCCTTTTCTGTTTCTCATGTGTGTTGCAGTAACTAGGAGGCCACACAATTGATGGAATTTCTCAGGCCTGCGGAAACAAGGGAGGACATGTGGCATTATAAGTCTGCTTAGATAACTTAAAAATTTAAGAATAATGTCAGCAATAGCCGCCTTTAAACAGAGATCTCAGGAGTAGAACAGACCAGTTAAGCATCTGTTTTACTTGCAGCCCAGTATTTATCTCTTTGGCTCAGGCCCAAGTACCTAGCTGGCAAGGACCCAAACCTATCCCCAGAGTTGCTTCTTGGGATCTAAAAACTCCAGATGGCCAGAATTGAAAGCTGTCTCTCTGGGTTTCAGAGGTCTGTTAGAATAATTCTGAGCTATTCCAGATAGTGCATTAGAAAATGGAAACAATTCAAGAATTATTTGTCTTGTTTTGTTTTCAAAATCAGCTCTTGGGAAGGGATTTAAATGAGTTATAAATCATTTCAGAGAGAACGCGTACACAGTACAATGTATGCCTGAATGTTTTGGTTTCTTATTATCAGATGTTTATATTTGATGAAGAAATTTGTAAATTCTGGAGTGACCCTTCCAGGGTCCAATCTAAAAGGTGATCCAAAGGTGGTCTGATGATGCCATTGTCCGTTGTGTTTCTTTGTGTCCCTACATGCCCTTCACCTGATGCTTGGCTGGGTTCTGCTTCTGGCACTACAGCTTGGCCTGGGCACTCATGAGAGCCTCGTAGTAGGAACTGGGGAATTCTTTGTCCATCTCGTAGACTCAGACACCAGTTCCACTGGGGGATGCACCATTATCTCTGTCACTCCAGATTTTTTTTTGTCAGACTCAAGGCTTCTTTCTACTTTGCCAACTCTTCTTTCTCATCCACTGCCTTCCATTCCACATTTTTATTTCCCCTTCTGTCCTCGAGGGCTCCAGTGTCTGGCACTGGCTGTCCACTGACTCATGAGTTGAATAACAGTGGAGGGGAGAGTCCTGAGTGGATGAGAACTAACACAGGGAAGGGCAGGTTGGGTGGACTCAGTCAAGCTGTGGGTCCTGGACTGAGGACATAGCTTGGGGGACCTCACAGCCATGATTGTCATTGGATGTGAGTTGGGTACATTCATCTGACCCTGCTGCTCTGCTCTGCCTTGTGCCATAACCTCAGACAAATGCAGGAGCTCAAACCAAAGTCTGGGGCTGAGAGTTCTGGGTGGATGAGAATTGAGAGGTGAAATGCAAGGCTGATGTGGACCCTGTGCACTCCTACCCACCTTCCTAGCAGAATGTCCAGGTGGAGGGTCAGGTGAGGGCCAGGTGAGGGTCAGAGGCCAATTCTACCCTTGACAAGAGGACAGGGGTCTGGGCACAATCACATGCTGGGCTCTGAGGCTTTTTCCTGAATAACAGCAGGATTTATACTCTTGGATATTCTTCACATATGACTCATGGCTCCATCCTCAAATCTGGAAGAAGTCATTCAAAGAACAATGTGCTGGACTTCCCTGGTGGCGCAGTGGTTAAGAATCTGCCTGCCAGTGCAGGGGACATGGGTTTGAGCCCTGATCTGGGAAGATCCTATACACCGCGGAGCAACTGGGCCCGTGAGCCGGAACTACTGAGCCCACGCACCTAGAGGCTGTGCTCCGCGACAAGAGAAGCCACCGCAATGAGAAGCCCGCGCACTGCAATGAAGAGTAGCCCCCGCTCACCGAAACTAGAGAAAAGCCTGTGCACAGCAACAAAGACCCAATGCAGCCAAAAAAAAAAAAAAAACCACCCCCCCAAAAACAAAACAGTGTGTTTCTGCAGACAGATGAGTAAACTGGCAGACAGATGGGGGGACTATAGATAAACAGAGATGGAAAAAGGTGAGCCTGTAGAGTAAAATGTGTCCAAAGCAACAGAAGTTTGGTGTTTGGATATATTTCCGACTCACAAAGTTTAACCACCTGTTTCTTCTTGTATTTTTTAAAGAAAAGCTTTTTAAAAAGCTATTAAGAGACATCAAAATGATTCTTGGGCATTAGGCTACTGTTAAAATGTTTTGATGGATTTAGAATAAATAAGTTGGAAACATATGGATTTCATTTTTCTTTAATTGAATGTGTGAATTTTAAAATAAAATTCCCCATGAAAATAGAGTTTAGCCTTTTTTTTGGGGGGGGTGGGGGGAGTTTATTAAACAAAGGTTTACATGCAAATCAGAATAAATATTTGTAAGGCATGGATACACTAAGGGCTTCTTTTAGGCACAACCCAGGCCTAGAAGTCTCATCAAGGCTACCTGGATGTGAAAGGGACCACAGCTCTTACGGTTCCTGGAGAAAATATGTGGATAAACCTAAGTAAGAGGGTTGTCTGGAGTCTGGACCTGTGAACCTCAAAGGGCAAGTCTTCCTTTGTGTCACTGGCATCAGTTAGGGAAGAGGGCACCCTGGATCCTGGCAGAAAGTTGTCATTCCACCCAAGAGACTCAATCTGTAGAGACAAAGGGTGGATGAGTAATTATTGCATCCTGATGACATTCGTTCATTCACGTTACTCAACCAGACTCTTTGAACAGCCTTCTGATTGTAACTTGGCTCCCTCAGTAGATTTTTCTCCTGGCAGTGATGTTTCCTAAGTTGGCTTTCTGGTTTATCCATCAGTCTTCTGTGAGTTTAGTTCATGTGAGTTTGGCTCCCTGAGCTCAACATTCTCTACAGACCTGACAAAGTCAAATTGCTGCTCTTGGGGCCTGAAGGCCAGACCCTGGAACACGGCAATAACTCCAGTCATCACTCGCCAGGCTCCTCCAGGACAATATCACCATCCCAACTGTGCACGCACTGCAGTCATTTCTTAGTAATGTAATTATACCGAGAGTGATGATGATGCCTACCATTCTTTCCTGGCTTATCATGTGCCATGCACCTTACATGAATCCTTCCAGGAAATCCTCACAGTGGTTCTATGGGACTAGTATCAGTCGTAGTTTACAGTTGAGAAAACTGAGAGTAAATCAAACAAATGATTTTTCCAAAAATCACATAGCTAACAGTCAGTGGGGATGCTTGGACTGAGGTCAGCCAGGGCGGTGCAGAGTCCATATGCCCAACCATACACTGACTGACTTCCTAAACTAGCTCAGGAAACATACCAGCCCTAAACAGACAGGAGAGCATGTTAGGGTTTGCAGACCTGTCTGGACTGATGTCATTTAATATACCTTGATTTATAAGTGTTCGTGAATTCAAGAACCTTCATTAAAAACCCATTATGGGAGGGGCTTCCCTGGTGGCGCAGTGGTGGAGAGTCCGCCTGCCGATGCAGGGGACACGGGTTCGTGCCCTGGTCCAGGAGGAGCCCACATGCCGCGGAGTGGCTGGGCCCGTGAGCCATGGCCGCTGAGCCTGCGTGTCCGGAGCCTGTGCTCCGCAACGGGAGAGGCCACAACAGTGAGAGGCCCGCATACCGCAAAAAAAAGAAAAAAAAAACAAAACCAATTATGGGAACTTTCCTGGTGGTGCAGTGGTTAAGAATCCACCTGCCAATGAAGGGGACACGGGTTTGATCCCTGGTCCAGGAAGATCCCACATGCTGTGGAGCATCTAAGCCCGTGCTCCACAACTACTGAGCCTGCGTTCTAGAGCCCGTGAGCCACAACTTCTGAGCCCACGTGCCACAACTACTGAAGCCCGCATGCCTAGAGCCTGTGCTCTGCAACAAGAGAAGCCACCACAGTGAGAAGCCCGTGCACTGCAATGAGGAGTAGCCCAAGCTTACCACAACTAGAGAAAGCCCGTGTGCAGCAACGAAGACCCAACACAGCCAAAAATAAATAAAATAAATAAATTTATAAAAAATAAAAAGAAACATTCCCATCTTCATTAAAAAAAAAAAGAGCCCATTATGTAGGGACTAGAGATAGTAAGATGAACAATGATCCACTTTCCCACTCATTTTTCCTCTCTCCTCAGACCTCCAGCCCTTCTCTCCATCCTCACTCTCAGCCGAAGACCCAGTTTCTTCTTCGAATGAGAAAGCTGATGCCCTCATAGGGAAACGCCCACAGGTTAACAGGTGCCACCCGCCCGCCTGTCCACATCCTTGCCTATCTCCTCTGCCCTGGGTCCTGTTACTAGCCAGGAACTGCCCAGGCTCCCATCCTAGGCAGCCCATCCCCACACTGTACTTCTGATCCCCCCCTTCCCTTTTGCCTTCTAACAGACACCATGGCTCAGCATTTCTCTTCTTTCTTAGCATTTTCAGCTTCTTCCCATCTTCTGTCATTACTTAACCTGAAAAGAAAATCTTTTCTTGTCCCCTTCCCCCGTTAACCTCTACCACCATTTCTCTGCTCACTTTTACGGCAAACTCCTTAGAAGACCTACTCTTACTTCATCCTCCATCTCTCTTAAACTCATTCCACTTGGGGGTTGCCCTCTGCCTTCCCTTGTGAGCTGCTCCTGCCTGGTGGACGCCAACACTGGCCCACGGGACCCGTCCTGTCGAGCCATCCGTGGCAGGTGGCACACTTGATCAGAGCCCTGCCCCCCACGCCCCCCCCAGGACCACAGTCAGGACCACCTGGACCTCCCAGGTCTCCACGTGGTCCTCCCTTGAATTCCAGACTCACATATCTGACAGACTCGGTTCTACCGCCACCTCCCTCCTGGGTCACACCACCATCTCTGCAGCAGCTTCATGACCAACCTCTCTGCATCCATCATGTCCCTGAAAATATATTCTCAACACAGTGGTCCTTTCAAAACATAAGGTGGGTCCTGGCAGTCCTCTGCTCAAAACCCTCCTCTTCCCTTCTCTCAATAATGCCAACGTCACACTAAGGCCTGCACTCCCCTTCCTGAGGTCCCGGTGAGCAGGGACCACCTGATGGTGGACACGGGCTCCCCCCACTGCCCTCAACCCAGGGCAGGCTCAGGGGGCGGTTCCACCTCCACCATTGATTCTAGAAATGAAGGTGCAGGGTTTGTGGTGCCCTTTCTGGACATGGTCACCGCTTCCAGGGTGAATCAGTACTCTCTTCGATGAACAGGCATTATTTTTGTAAAGAAAAAAAAATCTTCTTAAAAGAAAAAGGAAGCTGAAAGCAGAAATCTGCCTTCCAAGAACCGGAACTGTGGCTGCCTGACTCTGATTCCCCAAGTCCAGCTCTCGGTGGGGCATCTGCACCTTTCCTAGGAATTCCAAATGCCAAATCCCCCATCCTGTGTCCTCTTCTTTCTCCAGCCCAGTGCTTTTGTCCCCGAGCTGACCTGGAGAGCCTGCAGTGGGGAGTGAGGGTAGATAGAAGAGCAAGTGGCCAGGAACCCCCCCGAGGGACCAGGCCACTGGGGTCTCCCACCTTCTGCTCTGGGCTTCCTTGGCTTTCACTGCTGGAGGCTTTTGTGCATCTGAGGTTGCTGCTGCACACGCGGCTGCTAACAGCCCATTGTTTCGATTTTTCCATATTACGAAGGATAACCTTGGCCTTTTCCAGGACAGCCACCTCAGGGCCGGTGCCTGCCAGCAGACTGTGCCCCATCCTCCCCATGTTTGCTTGTAGACGCTTCAGTGCAAGGACACGTCTGGCAGACCGATCGGGTTCTAACTTATTTTTTAATTACTAAATAATTCAGAGCCCTAATGACATTGCTGGATGGTTTATATAATTAAAAGGTAATTAGTAAAGACCTGTGGTTTTGACTGTGTGTTGAACTTGGAAATAATGAAGTACCAGTAGGGATGATTGATAATATCAACTAACATTTACTGGGCTCAGGACAGGCTGCAGAATTTGTGGGGCTCAGTGCAAAATGAAAATGCCGGGCTCCTTGATTATAAATGAAGAATTTCATGATGACAGCAGAGTGGTAAACTAAGCATTGGGCCCTTCTGAGCACCGGGCCCTGTGTAAATTCATAGGATGTGGCCCGTGACTGGACACCGACCATGTAAGCCTTGAGGGTCCATACTTCATTCTCACCAAAACCCTTCAAGAGAAAAACTTCTCTTATTTCCATTTTACAGATGAACAAACTGAGGGTTTTAGAGGTTAAGTTACTTGCAAAGTCACCCAACCCAACTAATAATCAGGAGAGCCAGGGTTCAATTCTAGGCAGTGAACCCAGAGCAACAATCCTCAAAGTGACAGCTATCTGTCTATATATGAAAACTACCATGTGATAAAGCAATTCCACCCTGAGCATATATCTAAAATAAAACAAAAACACCCGTTCAAAGAGATCCATGTACCCCACTGTTCTTAGCATCATTATTTATAATAGTCAAGATATTGAAACAATCTAAGTGTCCATTGATGAACGAATGGATAAAGAAGATGTGGTATATATACTCAATGGAATACTATTCAGCCATAAAAAAGAAGTTTTGCCATTTGCAGCAACATGGATGGACTTGGAGAGTTTATGCTAAGTGAAATAAGTCAGACAGAGAAAGACAAATACTGTATGATATCACTTATATGTAGAACCTAAAAAATACAACAAACTGGTGAATAAAACAATGAAAAAAAGCAGACTCACAGATACAGAGAACGAACTAGTGGCTGGCTACCAGTGGGGAGGGGAGGGAGGGGAGATACAGGGGAGATACAGATACAGGAGGAGTGGGAGATACACACTATTGAGTGTAAGAGGTGCTCAAGGATATATTGTACAACATGGGGAATATAGTCAATATTTTGAAAACTATAAATGGAGTGTAACCTCTAAAAATTGTATAAAAATTTTAAAAAATTAATAAAGAAAACCAAAAACCCCAGTCACAGTTTCACATGTCTGTGGGTTGATAGTTGAACAAACACACAGTAGGAAATGTACATGGTGGACCCAAATGGACTCAGTCTGGATAACCCAGCAGCAAATGGATAAGGTGGCCAAGCCCAAGCTCAGAGCAGCGTTTTGGATAATTGAATTCATGAAATCACATATTTTGGAAAGACCAAACAAGAGCCCAGAGATATCAGACCCGAGGCAACCTCAGTTCAACTACCTAAGAAGTCATCCAGTGGAAGTGCTTGAAGCTCGACCAGCCCACCTGTAAGTGCCCGTAGCTTCACTGTTCAGTGTATCTTATGTGGTCCAAGGTCAAGGAAACTTAACGTTTTTATTCTTCAGAGTCATGTTTCAAAGTGCTCAGCTCTCGAGTTGATGGCTTGATAGAAACTGTTTTGCACTTGGGTGCCATTCAAACACTATGTGCACATGCTGTACCCAAAACAGTGAATCCATGGTGGAAGGTTAAATAAAAAGACAACAACTGGTTTGAGAACAGCAACTGATTCAATCATGATGAGTAAATCATGGACCACCCCCCTCCCTGCCGCTCCTTGTCCTAGCCAGTCCCCTTCACATTTCCTTTCCAGGTTTCTCGTGACAACTCAGAAAGCCTGAAGCCGGACTACCCTTCTTCCCTGCAGATAGCCTACTGGCATTATCTGCAATTTCTACACCAGTCAAGTGTTGTTAGGAGAAGCAACTGCCTGCGAATATTCCTGTGGTTTTTAACTAATGGCGTCAACACATCTCTCTGCAGGATGTGTATGGGAAAAACATCACTGATCCAAGAGATGCTTCTTCCCCTCTAAACAGGAAAACTTGAGACTCTAGTATAAAATCCAGCCAAATAATTTGCTTTCCAAATTAAGGGAAAGAGCCAGGATGTTTTGTGAAGTCATCAAACCTAATGTGGAGTGAGTGACATGAGAAATTCTGGTTAGGCTAAAAGGCCACTGAGATTTAAACCCACAGGTGAGTTTGCTCTTCCTTCTGGAAGGTGAAACAGAGGAATGTTGCTGGACCCCCTGTGTTTCCACCCATCCCCAGCTGGGGCGTCTAGAGGTGTGCTCTGAGGCTGCTTGCCCCCCTTACTCTCCCTGTCCAGAGGCCTTATTTCCTGGGACTGTGGATTTAGACACTGGTTTTAGTTTGAACTTAAGAGAATACCAGGTTTCAGAACAAATGTGGGTGTGTATTGTCTGTCTCTTTCTCTGGAATGCACCAGAAGTTCATAAACTTAATTTGTTTGACATTTTGCAAGATAAAACACAAGTTGGAGAAGAGAAACTCAAAGAAAGAAAGGGGATCATGAGATTTCCTTAAAGAAAGCGTAAGTGAAAAAAAATGACTTACATCTGACAATATCCTGAATAGGAGTGATGGCTAAATGGTTTCATTTAGGGACTGAGCTCCTTTTGGGATTTCCTGTCTGCTATCAATCTGCATTGTGAGAACAAAAACCATTCAGCTTTGAACAGCTGAGGCTTGAGAAACAAAATGCAGCAAAATGCTAGTTTAAAACTAAGTAACCTTCAAGGATAATTGAATTATTCCTGTACCTGAAGTTATAATGTCACATCGCATTGTGACTATTGCTGCATTTAGAGGGATTTTTTTTTAATTACCTTCCTTAAAGAGGAACAGAGCTAATAAGTATTTCTTATAATATGCTCATCTTCTACCTCTTTCCTTGAACTGTGACTTGAAATTCCAAGCAAATAGCTTTGTGGGATGACAACGATTTATTTAGCGGCATTGTGAGTTGGGTGAGTGGCAAAGCAGGTTCAATACACAAACTCTCAAGAAATTCCTGAATGGGTCAGCCTTCCCTCCAGCAGGCTTTCTGGTCAACCAGCCTCCTCCTTCAGTACAGCTCAGCCCCACAGCCAGGAGCCAGGACTGGCCAGGGTGATGGAAGGTGTTAGCATCAGACCCTTGCCAAGAGCTGTGCCCAGCATCAGAAACTGGGGAACCTGTTTGTTCCAATCATGTTTGTTTGCTTGTATCTTTGCTCAGGTGAAATCATATCAGGGCACCTAGAGTATCGAGTAAACTATGCCCACCACTGAGTCACAGAGGGAAAAGTAAAGGTGAGTAGGATGGGGGTCATGGGGTAGGAAGAAAATGAAGGCCGAAGTGGCATGTTGGGAGGAGGTCAAGGGAATAGGGAGGGCCAGCACTGACCCCATTGCAGGGCTGTTTTCTTTCTCAGGCTCCCACTCTGACAATGGTGACCCTCCACGATGTCCTGATACGCTTAGTTGTGTCTTGCATACCACCTACGCCTGAATCCAGTGCTAGACTGTAAACTCCTTGAGGACAGGCACTGTCTATTGACCATCTTTCATGCTCACATATGGCTCTTTGGTAAGGTTTGTAGAAGGAATGACTGAGAAAGCAAAAGGAATCTGTTCTTCACAGCAAGTCAATTCAACAAACGTCGATTACCTCCTGCTGTGGGTGGATCGGCTACTGAGGGTTGGCTGAGTGCTGAGAGATGGGAGGAGAACAAGAACAAGACACTGTTCCTCCCCTCAAATTGGTCACAGTCCGGATAGGGTCATAGCAGGTTTATGACCAGCTCCACAGAAAATGTGTACAAGTCAGGGTGTTGACTACAGCTTCCTCTGAGGACAAGGCAGTGTGCGATGTCCCCAGAACAAAGTAGGGCTGCATTTTCAGACTGCAACAGCACTTGCATTCTCAATGGCTACCTAGTGATCCTCTGTTTAATACTAAGCTCTTAATTATGAGTCTTCCCTGCACCGGAACAAGGCAGCTTAGTGGCGGTGGTGAGGGGTCAGCTGTGACAAACATCGGCTGCTCTGACTCCACTACTGGGTCAGTTAAGGACAGGACAACTTTAAGCTTATCGTGCCTTGGGTTCACCCAAGGTCATTTCCAGGTACAGGGAAAGACCTATGGTCCAAAATAACATCTCCTTCCCCCCTCCTAAAGTCTGGGTTCCATTGCTCATGGTTTAGCATCACAGACAAAGTGACATCAGAGAGCTCAAAGCAGAGTCCCAGTTGTTGGGAAAAATCAGTGCCTGCCTTACAAAGAGGTGTGTGTGTGTGTGTGTGTGTGTGTGTGTGTGCACGTGCGCAGGCACACTTGTTGGGTTTGGAGGAGACACAGTCAGTAGTTCCAGGTTGGATAAAACCATGTTCAAAAAGAAGCGGAACTCTCCCAAGCTTGGATTTGAAGGTGATCTGGGTTTTGTAGAACTCCAAGCAGCAGCAGAATAATGTTTTGACTGATGTGTAGGCTTCTTGGGGGTCCTGAAATTTATAGCTTTCCATTTCAAAAGGAAAAAATATAGGCATTGTCCATGAAAAAGGGGTCACATCAGATTTTGTCAAGCACCTTGTATACCACCTCCCACTTCTGGAGAGAAACAATGAAAGTCTTGGTTTGGGGGAAACTCAGAGTCTGCTATACAGGGAGGGCTTGGGCCACTCCAGGGCTACCGGTCAAGGTCATCATCTTCTTACCACTCAAGGGAAGTGGGGAAGGTGGGGAGGATGGTCCTCTGGATTTTAATTCTTCCCCCAAAAGTAGGCTTGGTTGGGAGCTTCATGGAATGTGATTCTGTCAGCTGAAGGTTTGCAGTAGTGAAGGAAGAAGAAGGAAGTGTAGAATTAAGCAAGGGTTTTGAGTTCCATGTTCCATCAGTCCTTCAAGGTTGTCTGCAACAATTTCTTTTGAGCAAATATATTTAGATAATTGTGGGTTCAATGAAATAAGTGTTTTTACTTGGGCCTTTCCACTTGTGGAGTGTTTCCCAAGCTGGTTCGACTCTGAAATCTTTTTGGTGGGAAACACTGAGAGCTCACAGACCATGTGCTCCAAGGAAAACAGAGTGAGAACTGGCTCTAAGTTTTCAGAAGGTAAACTTCTTTCTATATTTTTTCTTTGCATTGACATTACAGACATTGAGGACCTCATCAAATCAATTAAAAAATGAGTGTGAAAAAAAAATGAGTGTGAAGGGAGAACAAAGGTCAAAATATTTTTTAAAGATCTTTAAAAATAATATCTTTGTCTTGCATACCAACAAGAATGCATTGATATTGTGAACATTTGTCATACACGTATTAATAGAGTCATTACCTCCCCCGAAAAAGGAATTCAGAGAACGTATGGAGAAGAGCCCATGAGCAGAGGTGGCTAAGGAAGGAGGAAGGGTTTTAACATGAGAAGCTCGCTCTATTGACACCAATGAGGAAGAAGATTTAAAGCCACGACAGTTCATGAAAGTTTGAGTTACTTGAGTGAGTCTGTACCAGGAACTGAGCATCATGCTTGAGGTGCTTTGTAAATAAGACACCACTTTGTGTTTCAGAGTTTGCAAACTGCCTTTATGGATGGAATGTTTTGCAGGCCAGAAAGAAAAAGTAGTATCACACTGCTGTAGTTGAGATGGATAACAAACGAGGACCTACTGTATAGCACAGGGAACTCTGCTCAATATTCTGTAATAACCTAAATGGGAAAAGAATCTGAAAAAGAATAGATACACGTATATGTATAACGGAATCACTTTGCTGTACACCTGAAACTAACACAACATTATTAATCAACTATGCTCCAATAATAATAAAAAAAAAGACGAGAAAACATTAAAAAAAAAAAGAAAGAAAACGTAGTATCATTATTCCTGAATCGTAGGTCCTGATGCAAAGTCCTCAGGGCGTCTCTGGAGCCTGCGTGTGTACATGAGTAGGTCGTGTGTGCAGTCATGTGTGTGCGTGAGTATATGGTATGTGCATGATTGTGTGGACATTTGTGTGTGCATGTGTGCAAGTTTGTGTATACATGTGCACCCATGCGTGACTATATATGTGTGTCTGTATGTGCATGTGCCTGTGAGTGTGTGTGTTCACATGTTTTACACCCATGTAGGCCCTCCCTCTAGGTAGTAGAAATAAACTGCTTGGGTCCTGGTTTCCAGCTCTGTCTCCAAATAGCTGGGTCACCTTCCAGGAGTCTCTCCACCTCCCTTGGTCATTGGCAATTCTTGGAAATGTAGGCTTGCCCCGGATCTAGAGGTTGGCAAGCTTCTTCTGGGAAGGGCCAGCTGTTAAGTATATTATTCTTCACAAGGCACACGTAGTTTCCGTTGAATGTTCTTCTTTTTTTCCCTCAACTTTTCAAAACTGTAAAAGCCACTCTGAGCTCAGGCCTTGTAAAAAGAGGTGGTAGCGTGGCCTGGCATAGCTGCAGGACCCTGTAGATGACCCCTTTCAGCTCCAGCATGGCCGGCTCCCCTGGCCCAGTGAATCGGTTGCTGCCAAGGTAGATGTTTCACCCTTCTGCAGAGTTTGTCATCCGATGCTCCCATTTGACCAAGCGGTCAATACAGGGTGGTGGGGACACAGCTCTGATTCAGGGGCCGGGAGGCTGACACCCTCTGCCTCTGTTTCTGGAGGGAGGGTTGAATCCTCACTTTGCTCCCTAACTGTATGGCTTTGCCCAGGTCAGTTCACTTCTCTGGTTGCTTGGGTAACTGTGTTTGAAACTGTTCAGATTCCTTCTGGATATGAAATCGTGCAATTTACCCTTAGTGCTGCTTGAGAGCAGGGTGTTTTGAGTTCCCTTGTAGCTAAACACTCAGCTTGCCAAGTCCCTCCCACACTGCAGCCCCAGGGAGCCCTTGCCCGTGGTCCAGGCCTGGCCTCAGGACACCGGCCTGAAGGAAGCTGCCCATCTGCTGGAGGTCGAGCTGTGGTCCTCAGAGCCATCCCTGCTCCTTGGTTCACCTGTCTTTGTCTTTGTGATTCATGGGTTGTCCGTGGTAGAAAGATTTCCCTCAACGTTGGCATCTATTTAAAATATCTATTTGTTTTTTTTTTACATCTTTATTGCAGTATAATTGCTTTACAATGGTGTATTAATTTCTGCTTTATAACAAAGTGACTCAGTTATACATATACATATGTTCCCATATCTCTTCCCTCTTGCGTCTCCCTCCCTGGGGCCACGTTGCTGCTTTGCAGGCAGAGAAACCTTTCTGCTCAGGGAACCGCTTGCAGGATTCCTGATTCCCAGCGTGTGTTGGCTGAGCGTGGGCTCGAGGTGTCAGAGCCAGACACCGTGGGCATGTCGTCCAGGCTCAATGAATGTATCTGCATCTCTCCTAAGAAAGCCTCTGGAAGTGCATGATGGCGATGTGGCTCTGGAGGTGGACCCAGGCACTCACTTGTTACTGCCCCCAAGTTCACAGGCTCTCTGGACAGACCCAGAGTTACCCGGGAGCGAGTCTTGATCTCCATCCCGTGCCCCCCTCCCTGATCTCCTCTCCCATCTCTGCCTGCTTGAGTCCTTGGGGAGCATCAGCTCTCTTCCTTCCTCTTTCCTCTTCGGGCAGAGACCCAAGTGTCTGCCCTGTTGCCAGATTAACCTTCCAAAGGTGGCAGTTTGCTCACTGATATCACAAGTTTTCCTTTACTCAGAAAAACTTCACAACTTCCCAAAGCCAAAAGCAAAACCCCAACTTCACTAAAACCCAGACGTCTATACTCTCCTAGTCTCCCATCTGCGTCTTTATTTTTATCTCAGAAAGTCGTCAAAAATAAAGATGTCTGGATTTCATGCCCGGTGCCTGGGTTCAATTGGTCAGAACTGGGCCCAGTTACTGGGCTGAGAACCACAGCCTCCAGGAAGCCTGCTCAAACCCAGCTAGTCTCATCAGCCCTTGAATTTGCTAAATGACAATGCGTGTTACTTCAAGAGTCAGAATAAAATAGCGAAGGCCATTAATTATAGAGGTTCCCCCCTCCCGCCCCCACCATGCCGCACAGCATATGGGATCTTAGTTCCCTGACCAGGGATCGAACCCACCCCCTGCACTGGAAGCATGGGGTCTTAACCACTGGACCACCAGGGAAGTCCCTAGGTCACAAATGATAAATAACCCAAACTACACCATGCACCCTCTTGCCTCTCAGCCTCCTGCTGCCGCACAGCTTCCTGCTTTCTTTTCTCTTTGTTATTCTTTCATGTGGGCCTAGAGTTTCTCATCCTCAGAGAAACCTTCTTCCAATTCCAGTTCATCCCTGGGTCCCTAAGCACAGCAGAAGATGCCATGTGTTGGATTCCATCCATCCAGCACATCCACTCATTCTGCCTGTCCCATCCCCAACTTGACTGCCCCTGGAGAGCTTGGAGGAGGGATGGATCAGAATTAATTCTGAGTTGAGACCTGGTTCTTAGAAAAGGTCCCTTCCGCACACACAGCAAGGCTTACTGAGTCCTACTTTCAGGGTGGGACTGGTGGGGAGCGGAGGGAACGTTTTAAAACAGGCACAGCGGGTTGATATACCACTGAAATCTTAAAGACATGGACAAAGGTGTCAGTGTCTTGTGGTTGGCAGAATTCCACGGTGGTCCCCCAGATCCCTACCCTCTGGTGCCCACACACCTCCTCCCAGTGATCCATTCAAATGCTAACCTAGATGCTTCTGTGAAGGGATTTTGCAGATGTAATTAAGATCTGAAATCAGTTGACTTTAAGGGAGGGAGATGATCCCGGGTGGGCCTGAACTAATCAGGTGAGCACTTAATAGAGATTGGGCTCCTCCTTACAGGAGAGATTCGAAGCAAGAGAAGGATTCAAGGCTGAGAGGGCGCATGGACAGGGCTACATGGCAAGGAACTGTGGGCAGCCTTTAGGAGCTAAGCCCAGTCCTGGGCCTGCAACCAACAGTCCTAAAACCTCAAGGAAGCAAATTCTGTCAACAACCATGTGAGTTTGCAAGAGGACCCAGAAGGGACTGCAACCCCTGCAGACACCCTGATTGCAGCCTTGTGGAACCCTGAACAGAGGACCCTACTAGGCTGCACCTGACGTCCGACCCCCAGAAACCATGGTATAATAAAGGAGTGACGTTGGGCTTCCCTGGTGGCGCAGTGGTTGGGAGTCCGCCTGCCGATGCAGGGGACGCGGGTTCGTGCCCCGGTCCGGGAGGATCCCGCGTGCCGCGGAGCGGCTGGGCCCGTGAGCCGTGGCCGCTGGGCCTGCGCGTCCGGAGCCTGTGCTCCGCAATGGGAGAGGCCGCAGCAGTGAGAGGCCCGCGTACCACAAAAAATAAAATAAAATAAAGGAGTGACATGAAAGCCTCACGGTTTGTGGTAATTTGTTAATTGCAATAGGACCACTTCATGATTTCTCCTCTCCAAAACACGCTTTCTCAAGACCATTTCCTTCGTGATTTATTAATACTCTGCCCCCGCCAGGCTCAGGAAGTCCTGGCAGGGCTGCCATCTCCTGGCAGATGAAATGACAAGAGGGGCAAGTTTTGTTATGGATGAGACATTCTCCAGAACAGAGTGGGGTGGAAGGAAAGGGGATCCTAGGTACATTCTAAGAACTCTTTTTGCAACCTGCTGCCAAAATTCCTAACGTGTTGGCTGCAATCCTCCGAAAAATTGAACAGAAAAGTTAAATAAAAAAAGACTCTTTATCTTTTTTTATCAAGAGCTTCAAGGGAACCGAAGTCTACATCAGAGACAAGGTTATGTTTTAAATAATGGACTAGGATGTGTGGTTGCCCACCTGCTTACTGCGATAGCCTTTGTTCCCCAGTCCTGGGTGGTGACACCTGGGCACCATCCCTAGTGTTCCCACCCTGCCTCTGACCAGTGGCTTTTCCCTGACAGCAAGAGCAGAGGGTCAGGGATAATGTGGTCATGGGGGTGGGTCATCTGTGTCTTTTCAAGCTTCTTGAAGAATCTTGTGTAATTACAGCTAACCTGCCTCAATTTCAAATCCAAAGGCAACATGATTAATATCCTCTAAAAATAGTCAGTGAAAGGCACTTTTAATAAGGCGTCACACATGCAGGCTACTTTTAAATATAACCTATGATTAAGTCTGAGGATATACCCACTGGAGGAAGCTGGAATCGAGAACCTCTCCCAGCAGAGGGGGAGCTGCCGGCCGCTCCACTGTTGCCACTTTGTTGCAGTTCAGCCTCCTTCAAAGTCTAGCTCTCACTCTGGTCTCACAGCCATTTCTAGAACCTCTGGCTTATGCTCCTTGAGGGCTGGAACTGTGACTTTTGGGGGTCTTATTCCCAGTCCCAGCGCTGTGCCGGCACACAAAAAAAGCCTCATGGTATGTTGATTTAATTAGTTAAAATTCACTAATTTTCTTCCCCTGCCAGATCCAACCTTGGGCTTCTGATTCTTTCCTAAATTCTACTCTCTCTCTGTCCAGCTTGATGGACAGGAGCATGGACCAGCCCCACCCCCAATCACTCTCATGCACAAAGCAGTTTCCTCCATGCCCACCCTCTTGGATGAATACCCTCACATTCCTGAGCTTGTTTGAGGGCTCCGCGTGGTCTCCTTTTGACCGAGGAGTTTCTGACGCCCACGGCCCAGATTCTTGTGGAAGTTCTGTGTGTGGGAAGCTTCCAAGGTGAAAGAACTCTTAGGCCAACTTTGTAGGGCTACAGTAGGATTATCCTGTTTTATAATCATGCCTTACCCCCGAGTCAGCATGGGATCCTGTGTTTACTAAGACAACCTCTCCCTCAAATATTCATCACAGGTTGGCTTGTTGCAAAACCAAGCCCCGTTCAAGTTTGGTTATACTTTCCAGTGGATGCTGTCACCATTCACTTATCAAGTCTTTCTTAAGTGCCTACTCTATGTCAGGTACTGTTCCAGGTCCTGGGAACACAGCAATGAGCAAGACAGAGTCCTACCCTCATGGAGCTTACATTTTGGTGGGAGATCAAAGCAGGAACTAATAGCTGCATATTATAGGTGTAAATTTCAGGAGATAGTATGTGCTATAAATTAAAGGGTGTAAGAAGATTAAGAGTAATGGGGTGGTTTTAGGGTGGGATTCCCTCTCTGATGAGATAGAAAGCACATTTCTTTGAGAAGAAATAAGATGCACATTTCCTGGGGAGGGGGGGAGAATGATGTAGGCAGAGAAAACAGTAAGTGCAAAGGTCCTGAGGTTAGAAGTAGCTTGACTTCAAGCACTTCACCACCTTAATGCATCGATGATTTGGATACAGCTTCTCTTTTCTTTCCCCCTGGAAATACAGGAGGAAAGTCAGGTGAACTGGGATAAAGCAAAGGAAGGCAGTTGTGAGGAAGGTTAGAGTCCTCCACTTATTTGACCATAAATGGTAGCCCCAGCTGGGCAGTTGGTGTTTCGGAGCTGTGTGGGGCTGGGCCAGCCAGAGCAAGTGTTCGTCTTGTTGCTGCCGTGGCTGGATGTCTGAGGACTGAGCAGAGAGTCTGGGGAAGGGCTTGGTGGGGTCCACGGAAACTGGGATAGGCAGTCTGCACTCCTCTTGTGACAGGCCTGTGAGGACAGGGCTGGCTTCTCTGACTCAGCAGTGTTGATGCTGGGGATGGTGAAAGTGTTGCAGGCAGCTTCTCTACAAGGTGAGATTTTAGGGTGCCGGTAAACTTTTGTGATCCCCTCTAAACACCTCATTCCCTCCCAGCTCCTGATGCCCCCCCACTCTGGCATCCTCATAATTCCTTTTTGCCCTTAGCTTTCCCACCCTTCAATCCACAGGTGAAGAAGGCTCCTCAGCCCAGGGAAGGGTGACAGAAAAGAACACTGCAAGTCAAATGGTGGCATTCTTGGCTTTGACCTCCAGAACAGTCTTGGGAGCCAGGGTTTTGGAATTCAAGAGCCGGACAGACTTTTTTTTGTGAGTTCTCCCAAGTTTGGCTTCAGATACCAGGCACAGAGCCTGGGGAGCCTGGGAGAGCATAAAGCCTATACACTCCTGAAGAGGAGAGAAGATGTGATGACAGAGCAGCTGTTCTGTCTCCCAAAAGGAGACAAGAAACCTTACACTGGTGGCGGGGGGGAAGGTGGGAAGACTTGGCCAGGTGAGAGGAGAGTGTGGGGTCGCCCCCCAGCTGTCTCCTTGAAGCTGGAAGCCTGGAGGGGACAGGGGATGAGTTTGGGGACCACAGTGCAGAGGAGACTTGCAGCTAGCTTGCTTATGTTTGGCCCAGGGAATTGCAAACCTGTTTGAGATCCTGGCATCTAGACCTAGACCAGCATTGGAAGTTGGACGGTCCAAAGGCGTGTGGGCTGGCAGAGACCACAGGGCTAGGAGGAGGAGCCAGGTCCTGTGGGGACCAGGCAGCTGATGGAGTTGAGACCTAGGGCATCACTGTGCCAACCGCCCCACTCCCCCTGCCAAGCACACATGCTCTGCAAGGGAGTGGGGAGCAGCATGTGGGCTCAGGCCCCTACACAGACGTAAATCATAAGGGACTGAGTTTACTGTCAATTGGCAAGAGTTTTCCTGCTACTTCCCATTCACGGGGGCTCGTGTGGGCTCAGGTCTAGGGAAGTGGACTTTCTCCTCTGAACACCTTAAGTTTAATTAATTAATTTTTGGCTGCGTTGGGTCTTCGTTGCTGCGCACGGGCTTTCTCTAGTTGCAGCGAGCGGGGGCTACTCTGTTGCGGTGCGCGGGCTTCTCATTGCGGTGGCTTCTCTTGTTGTGGAGCACGGACTCTAGGCACACGGGCTTTAGTAGTTGTGGCACATGGGCTCAGCAGTTGTGGCTCGCGGGCTCTAGAGTGCAGGCTCAGTAGTTGTGGTGCACGGGCTTAGTTGCTCCGCGGCATGTGGGATCTTCCCGGACCAGGGCTTGAACCCGTGTCCCCTGCACTGGCAGGCAGATTCTTAACCACTGCACCACCAGGGAAGTCCACTTTAAGTTTTATGATGGTGAGATTCTTACTGCGATTTCTTACAGGTTATTTCAACAGGCAGAAAAGCCTTCCATTTCACCAAGAGAAATAAGGCTCAATGGGTGACAAGCTCACTGGAATACCCATGTCAGGGTCCTTGAAGAAGGTGGTCTAACGTAGAAGGAAGGGCCAGAGCGGGATGGGGGCAGAGCTGTGAGAGATAGAGTTTTGCTCAGGGCTGGCTGACTCTTGAGAGGAAGGTTCTTGGATAGTGTATCTGTTTCCTAGGGGGCTGCTGTAACAAAGTACCACAAGATGGGATGGCTTAAAACCACAGAAACCTAAAACCTTATGGCTTAAAACCTTAAAGCTCTAATAGTTGTGGAGGCCAGAAGCCCAAAATCCAGGCGTTGGCAGAGCCAACTGAATGCTCTAGGGGAGAATCCGTTCCATGCCTCTCTCTCAGCTTCTGGTGTTGCCGGCCATTCTTGGCATCCCTTGGGTTGTAGACACATCACTTCAGTCTCAGCCTCCATCTTCACACGGCCTCTTCCCTCCCTGCCATCACATCACCTTCTCTGTTCTTATAACGACACCTCTCATATTGGATTAGGGCCCATCCTAATGACCTCATTTTGACTTGATTATGTCTGCAAAAGCTATTTCCAAATAAGGCCACATTCACAGGTACCAGGGTTAGGACGTCTGCATGTCTCTTTTGAGGGACACAATTCAATTCACGGTAGTGAATTAGGTTGCAGAAACCCATTTGTTTTGTTGACTTCCTGGTCAGATGCTGGGTTTAGAGAAATCAGATGGCAGAACTTACCTCTTTCTCAAAGATGTTTTATACTCTATCCACATTTCTAAGGCAAAGAGTTGAGATCTATACATCTGTTCATAAACTCTTCAGGAAAGGCCCCTTTCTTTCTGAGAGTAAGGAACTGACAGCACACAATCCTTCTGCTTCTAGGCAGCCGCTGCGGCTCTAGAATCCTGACCTGGTGAGATGTGCAGGTCTGTACAGCACACCCACCCATGACTGGGCTCACACCTCCTTGAGGTGAAACTCACCCTGGGACTTCTGATTTCTGGGGGCTGAAAAGAACCCTGCATAATAGGTGGCAACTCTTTGTGTCAAAAGGTTTCCCCCGCATGCCCCACCGACACGGCAAGCACGCCACGTTGGTATAATTCGGGAGAACGCCAACTGTAATTCTACCCACCCCCTCCACACTCCAGCAAGCAGCAAACAAAACAAACCCCACGTGAAGCTGGAACCTACTGCCTTTCCCCCCAGAGCTTTGCAGAATCGAATATAGCAAGATGGCGTACGGGGGCAACTTCATAAAAATGTTTCCTGTAAAATAATGTGTATTGAAAGTCTGGTGAGAAATTTCTCCCTGAAGTTAAACACAAGGAATTCTGAGGGTATATACCCTGATCTCTTGACTCTAAGTAAATAATGTTCAATTATCCTAGAAAGGTGAGTTATAGACAGAATAAGAGGAATGGAAAGCACAGGGCAGGAGATTTTTCTCCTTTTTTGTTTTTATAGAATAGTTTCACAGGCTGGACCTCTCAGCAGGATACTGAAGAGACTAAAAGGTGAACATCGCTTTTACTGAAGCAAGTTAGTAGGTTAAGGGAACTCACATCCACACACACAGTTTCTCTCCCCCTCTCTCTCTTTCTCTGTCCACTCTGCACAGTATGTCATTTTAGTTGTAGCAAAAATACCTTTTATATATTGATCAAAATTTGGCCTCTGACTTACCAAAAGTTCATACTAGTTGGAAAACCAAGGATTTTTAAGCATCGCTTACAAATGTGTCTCTAAAAGTTACAAATAAAAAGCTTTAATGCATATTTTAATTTTGTAAAAAGGGAGATTGATAGATGGATCACTTGTATGCTGTTTGGATAAGAGAAACTGTTTTCACAGTTTCTTATACCCAGTGAAAGCTAGAAATACCCTTGGGGGCCCAGGTTGCAATGGGTTTTTTATGCTCCCAGCTACCACCTCCTTCCATGGCTGCTACTTTACGTTTTAAAGGTTTGAATATCCAAATACAAAAGCTGATAATTTAAGATAAGTGCCTCAGCTCTGTATTTTGACCTTTTTGCTGTTGTCAGTGGTGGTGGTGATGATAGGGGAGGGTGATGCTGTGGGATGGGGAGGGGATAGTGGGTGGAGGGAAGGGGAATATCCATCACATGACTTTTAAATGGTTCTAGGCAATAAGAAAAAGGTAAAAGATTTTCACGTTGGGAGTTTAAATGCTTAATAATTTTCAGGTATGTTTTGAAGGCATCTGATGGTTATTCTTTAAACTAATGGTTCTCAACCCTGGCTGCCCAGTAAAAGCATGTGGGGAGCTTTGAAAACATACAACGCAGAGGCTGCTCCCCGCTGTGATTCTGATTTAACTGGTTTGGGGTGAGGAAGAGACGTGGATATATTTTTAAATCTCCTCGGGAGATGCTGATGTGCACACGGGGTGTTGAACCACTGCAGGTCAAACAGAGCATCCCAGTCAGGCACAGGTAACAGAGAGGGGGCCTCAGGTGGTGCTACCTCCTCTGAAGGAACAAGCTTGTTGTCTAACTGTTCAATAATAAAGCCACCCACTTCATTTCTCTTTTTTCATTGAAGTATAACTTCATTTCTTATTATTTACTATAAGATATTATAAAAATTTAGGATGGGACTTCTCTGGTTGGCACAGTGGTTAAGAATCCGCCTGCCAATGCAGGGGACACGGGTTCGAGCCCTGGTCTGGGTTGAACCTGCGCTCTAGAGCCCATGAGCCACAACGACTGAGCCCACGTGCCACAACTACTGAAGCCCACGCGCTTAGAGCCCATGTTTCACAACAAGAGAAGCCACTGCAATGAGAAGCCCGTGCACCGCAATGAAGAGTAGCCCCCGCTCGCCAAAACTAGAGAAAAGCCCGCACGCAGCAACAAAGACCCAACGCAGCCAAAAATAAAAATAAATTAATAAATTAAAAAAAAATTTAGGAAAGGACACAGAATAACCAAGCTCTCACTCCAGATTTAATAATGGATATTAGTATTCTGCAATATTTCTTCTGTATCAGTTTTGAAAATGTGGCTTTTAAAAAATATCTGGTAAGTATGAATGGATTGAAAAATGTGGAATATATTTGGGCAAATGTACTTAGAAGCCATGCTGCTCATTTAGAGCCCTTCTATTTTAGTATAAGTCAGGAAACTGGGTAGAGGCAATGGTAGAGACTAAAGGCTGGGCAAAGATGGGGAGACAAGATGAGAAAAGGGGTGCAGGATGGGCCTGAGGCTTAGGATGTCTAAGGCAACCACCAGTTTGTCTACTGCTGGTCCTAACAATGGCTTACAATTTTTTTTTTTTTTGCTGTACACAGGCCTCTCACTGCTGTGGCCTCTCCCATTGTGGAGCACAGGCTCCGGACGCACAGGCTCAGCGGCCATGGCTCACGGGCCCAGCCGCTCCGCGGCATGTGGGATCTCCCCGGACCGGGGTACGAACCCGTGTCCCCTGCATCGGCAGGTGTACTCTCAACCACTGCGCCACCAGGGAAGCCCATGATATTTTTATTAAGGAGTTTTTTTAAGAAGAAATTACAGTTCAGGAAAGTGAGCACTCCCAAGAATTTTCCCTTTCTTTGTCACTCATCTGGTTCCTTCCACAGCTTTGCACCAAGTTCCTGGGTATTCTTTTGATCTTGTCCCCCTTTTTGCATAAACATGGTGATTTCTTTGTTCAAAACCTGCACCAATACACCCTTGTGTAACTGGCTACTTGTGTGGTCTGTGCCCCATGGCAGAGGGAGGGCTTTCTTTGCTCCGCTCTGCTGACTGCCCTTCCATATGCCTTTTGACATTTCTTTCCAACAAGTACTACCTTGGGTTCTGGATTAGATTCCTAGGATAGCAACTGAAGTTTACTTGGTCCTTCCATTTAGAGATGTTTATTTTAAAAAGATTGTAAAGGGTAAAATTTACTTCTAAAATACTTCAATAAATAACCTCTTCCAAGTTTCTCTAACTCCCTTTGGCAGAGACACGTTATATACATAACCCAGAGCCGTGTCCAAAATAGACGTAAAGAAGCAGAGCTGGCCTCTTCCTCTCTCTTTCTTCTCTCGGATCCTCGTCAACATCATGCCCTCCAAAATCTTAAACTGATCTGTTAAATTATAGTGTAATCAAAACCCTTTACCACGTTTTAACTTCAGGAAGCCTTGTGATCCTTGCTTAACCACTCAGAAACAAAACAAAAGAAAACAGAACAAAAACCAAAGACATAAAGGAGATGACCTGGGAAGCCTGGTTCTAGAAGCGGATTATTCATCCTTCCTTGATGTCTGTCTAAACTCGTAAAGGGAACAAGGCACTCGGCGAATCAGTGGAAGTTACTCAGAGCCCTGCAGCATCAGCATCACCAGGGAGCTTGTCAGAAATGTAGGACCCCAGGCTCCAGCCCAGACCTACTGAATCAGAATCTGTATTTTAGTAAGAGACCCAGATGGTTCCTGAGCACATTAAAGTTTGAGAAACATGAACCCATCACACAGAATCAACACTTGGACCCCTTGACTCCCATGGGCAATATTAATTTAACTGCCTAGAAAATCTGGCTTACAACTTTCAAGACCCTTCTTAAGTAGTTTAAGGAAAATAAAGCAGCAATATATTGACATTTTCTCCAACTTTCTTTTGTTAACACTGGAGCAATGATTCCCATTGCATGTTTTTCAAAAGAACCTAGAGAATATCACTTTATTTTAAAACTGTGTTCACAGTATCCTGTTTACTATTTTCTAACTAAAATTACATATGCCAAATAAGGAAAAGAAGCACACACAACTTCGAATTATGCCAAATCAGCTTCTTTCTGAATCCCGAGTTAACGGTCCTGGCATTTAGACATGAGGAAGAGAAGGGATTTTCTTAAAAGTTCATGAGACAACATGACTTTGTCCCCAAAGACCCACAAGATCAAGAACCACAAGTTCAGCTGCCGCAAAATGGGAAGAACCTAGAATCAGCCAGGAGAGAGTGGGAACCTGGCCATCTTAATAAGATCCCATTAATAGCTCTTTCAGGACATCCGCTCCTACTGCAGAAGCATTAGCACTCTTAACTAGAGCAGGCTTTATTTCTCCCGAAGACAGCATCCCTGCTTTGAAGACGGCAACCCCTGTCCCCACACCTCCTCCCCAGGACTCAGCATCTCTAACCCCACTCCCGCCTCCCACAACTTTCCTGAGGTGCTGACCTTCCCCCCTCCTGGAGGTCATTCTTTGGACAGTGTCTGTGGTTAACAGTGCACAGCCCTCTCTGCTTCCATCTCTCCCATCGCCCTGTAACATCATCCATCCTCCAATGGCTCCGAGAAGGCAGGGGGAGTTGTTGGAGGGAGGGGATCAGGGACAGAGGGGCTGTGAGGCGGAGACCAAGGGCGTCAGAGACCCACCCTAAGCCTGAAAGTGGTACCCTGTTCCAGTTCCCTATTATTTTTTTTTTTTTGCGGTATGCGGGCCTCTCACTGTTGTGGCCTCTCCCGTTGCGGAGCACAGGCTCCGGACGCACAGGCTCAGCAGCCATGGCTCATGGACCCAGCCGCTCTGCGGCATGTGGGATCCTCCCGGACCGTGGCACGAACCCATGTCCCCTGCATCGGCAGGTGGACTCTCAACCACTGCGCCACCAGGGAAGCCCCCAGTTCCCTATTTTGAAAGATGGAAACTCAGGGTGAAGTCTCAGTGTAGAATCTTGAAGTTTCTCAGGGTAAAGTCGTACTCCTAAAACCAGGACTGTTTCTATAAGTTTGTTTTCTGCATCTGTAACTCTGTTTCTGTTTTGTAGAGGGTGTAAGGTGGGGGGAGAGATAAGTTGGGAGATTGGGATTGGCATATACACAATACTATATATAAAATAGATAACTAATAAGGACCTACTGTATAGCACAGGGAAACCTACTCAATACTCTGCATATGGGAAAAGAATCTAAAAAAGAGTAGATATATGTATACGTATAACTGAGTCACTGTACAGCAGAAACTAACACAACATTGTAAATCTACTATACTCCAATAAAAATTAAAAAAAAAAAAAAAAAACAAAAAAAACAGACCGTTTCTCTCAAATGTCAGAGAAGTTTCTGTTGGTCTGTAAAAACTGCTGACTTTTCCGAAGTCCTTTGGGATGGCCAGTGATGTCACACATCTGTTTTCACTTGAAAGAATAAAGCTCGTGGGGGGCTTGGGGCTTCTTACCAGCCTGACTGTGGGTTTGCTTGTGGTCGTGCCTCTGTTGGGTGGTGCCTGGTGCGTTGGGTGGGAGGTGTGCATTTCTCGTGGGTCATGAAAGTGCAGAGGTGACCTTTCTTAAGTCCCAAGGTGAACCTGGAGACCACAGCATGGCTAGGAGGGCAGGACCCTGCCCTCCCATGTCCTGGAGGAGACTCAAGGGTGGCATGTGGACCGGAGGTGAACAAATTCTCTGAAACCTTGTGGGAACACTCAGGGTTTCTCTCTGGCAGGAGCTGGTGTCTGTCAGGGGAACAGAAAAGCTGACAGCCTTCGGGGAGAATCAACCAGGGTCCCAGAGGCAGTGGGGATACCACGCTGGCAGACACATCCCTGCCAAAAACAGAGGCGTGCAAAGGCAGTGCCTGGAGCACAGGATTTGCCCTTTAAAAAGGAAGAGAAGAGGCAAGTGTCTGGTGCCAGGACCGCTGGGAATTCATCTCCTGCCCAGGCTCTCTCCGAGGAAGGGACAGCAGGCTGGGATGAATCACAAAGCCAGCAGGGAGCTGGTTCATGTGAAAGCCCAAGATTTGCCTGCAGGAACTCACACTGGCTCCTTCATCTTGCTAAGGGATTTAAACCGTATTTCTAAATGCTGGGAAGACAGATTTGGAGAGAACGGGGTCCTCTCCTCTCTAGGAAGCTGATTTGGGTTGGAAAATCTTTTGAAGGCAGCCCTGCAAGGAAGCCTGGTCTGCTGTTACCTTGCAGACCCCTGGTTGGGGTGTGGGCCCCCATCCTGTCTCTGTGTTCAGCCATCCCCAAGGGGCTGCCCAGCGAGGAGGGAGAACAGTAAGTCAGTCACAGGATTGTGTGAGGGCAGTGACTCCTGTGACGTCCACCCCCATGCTGGTGAAGCCGTGGGGAAGGGGAGGAGAAGCCCAGTCGGGGCCGCCCACGGCAGGAGGGATGACCTGCAACATCAGCTGAGGGCCTGCTCACCTGGAACCCACACGCATAGGTTTCACGTCCACTCTCATGCCCGGTGAGAAGCCCTGAGATGTAGATCACATGGAAACGGCTTCAGGGTGTGGTTTTGGCGGAAGTGGAGTCGGCTCGGGGCACCAGGAAATGGTGGATCTAAAAATAAGCTCTGTTATTCCTCACAATTGCCCGTCTCACTGACAAATTAAGTATTGCTGCTGATATTGCCTTTAGATAAACACAAGTATCATTTTTCTAGAAGCAAATTTGTCCCTTCTGCTGCCTTGCCTAAAATCTTGCTTTGGCTTTCAGTTGCCTCTGGGATGAAAACTAAGGTGCTTCTGGTGGCACACCGGGTCCCTGTGGTTTGGCCCTTCACCCCGTCTTCAACCCTTTCCCCTGGCTCCCTCATCCCGCCAAGCCCCTGTCCTTCCCCACGGCCACCTCCGATTTCCCGAGTTCATCGCGGGGGAAAGCTTGGCTCCTAATGCTGGGCTCCATCAGAGGTCTTTCACAACTGCCCCTCACCCATCTCGGGGACAGGGATCCCACACCCACCAGCACTAGAGCTGTCATATTCTCTCCACCCCTTAGTAGGAAAAGCCCTTGAGTGGTACTGCAGCACCTAGGACCCAGTAGGACCCAATCCCTGTTTGCTGAGGGAGTGACGATCAAACGAGATTGTAGATGGGAAACCACTTCCTGTGCTGGAGCTCATGAGAAAGTTTAAGGGAAGATTCCTATTATTAGCATAGAGTGAACCTTGAATGCTGGGCTGTGTGCACTGGCTGTTGTGGGTTCTTCACCCTGGCTGCCCTTTAAAATCATTTGGGAGGCTCTGAAGTGGTACGTGTGTGTGTGTGTGTGTGTGTGTGTGTGTGTGTGTGTGTGTGCGCGCGCGCACCACAGACCTGTTGAATCTGTGTGGCTGGATGGCCAAGGTTGTCCAGAGCATCGCTTGTTTGAGTATCTTTGGCTGCTGATTCAAGCCTGGTTCTGTTGTCTTTCCTTAGAATGGTCATCAGATTTGCTCCAGAGTCTTTACTGGTCATGGAAAATTCCACTCCAGATCAGCCACTGCAAAATGCCTTTTGAGAGTTGTTCCCAGTGGATTTCATTTCTTTTAAATTTAAAAAATGTCAATCATGCGCTACTAGTTTCTTTTTTCTGTTTTTGTTTTTTGTTTTTTTGCTCTAGAAAGGCATGGTGGATGGAGAAGATATTTCCTTCTAAGCCCCAGTCTTACCATCTGTAAAATGTGGGTAAGTCACTAGATATCAGAGACACTGGAGAAACTGAATTGTTAAAATATCTATGAAATTGTATTGTTTAAAATAAAAGACATAGCCAGGGAAAGAGATTTCTTTTTCTATTAGCTTACACGTAATTTACAGATGTTGATGACAATTGTTATCTTTTCGCTATTTCTCAGTTGAAGTTTCAAATGCATACAAAACTTTTAAATATCCTGTTTTGATAAGAAAGCATTTTTCAATGTTTTAAAATAAGACAGGTAAAAATCTCACATACTAAAAAATTTTTTCCTTCTGTTAAAAAGCAAAAACCTTCAGCCCTCAAATGAGTGTTCTTTTCTTAGGTTTTAAGGGGGATATCAGCTAATAAAGGGAGACATGACTCCATCTACTGAGATATATTATGCTGACTTGCTCCTGGGTTGGAGTGGAATGATGGGGGCAAGAGGAAGGGATTTTTTTTTTTGGCTGTGCCCCACGGCTTGCAGAATCAGTTCCCAGGGCCAGGGATCAAACCCTTGCCCCCTACAATGGAAGTTTGGAGTCCTAAACACTGGACTGCCAGGGAAGTCCCTGGAGGAAGGGATTTTTATCTTTTGTGTATAATGTCAGCAGAAATCATGGCATCTCTTTAATGATATTCTTACACATGTGAAACTAATAACAGTTTATGAACTCAGAGGGAAAAACGCAGAGCCATGGTAGTCTACTATGGCCAAGTAGACTACAAAAGCTATTGCTAAGAAACTGCCCCTAGCTGGATTGTTCTTCTCTCTTTCTCCCTCTCTCCCCACCAACTCCCCTTTCTCCCCATCCCTCAAGTCTACAAATTATAAAAGTATTTCAATAAGTTAATATACTACTACAGTGTTGCTGAATCTCTTAAAATCGCTTCTAAAGGACCCATCTTGGACACTCCTGGCCAGTGTGAATGTGGATTGAAGAGCGGATCTTGGATGTTGAAAGAGCAAAGGGGGAAAGAGTTCAAGGCCAGAGGCCTGGAATCCTGACTCTGATTACAAATCGTGGTGATCACCTACCCGTGTGAACTTGGGTTTGGTTCGCCATCTGCCAATGGGTCAACAGCGTGTGCCATTCCTTGGTGGGCTCTTGTGAGGATCAGTTGGCTTGATGATTGGGACATTATCTCTGAAATTTGTATCAATCATCTGAGTTCCACCCTAGGAAAGTGTTTGCCCAATGTCTGATGTTAGCTCCTTCTTTCTAACTGGCCCAGTCATGTGGCCGAATGGCTCAAGGGGTCGCAGGTTCTGGCAGCTGAGACAGACCTGGTCCAATTCTTTAAATGATCTTGCATCTGGCTCGGTTGCTTATGCGGTCAGTGGGTCAGTGGCTTGGACCTCTGGTAGAATGTAAATAGGGGCAGCCTTTCTGGGTGGCAATTTGGTTGAATGTTGTAAGAGCTTTAAACCAAAAATGTGGACCCTTTTACCCAGCAATTACATTTCTAATAATTTATGCTAAAGAGGCATTCTCAACTGGTGTGTACAAAAATGCTTATAATAGTAGTGTTGACAACACAAAAAGGAAAACAACCCAAATGCCCAAAATAAAGATGAAAAAAAATTCACAGTAAATAAGTTTTAGAATTACTTACAATGTAGCCGTCACAACTATATATTTATTCAACAATATTGCGTACCTATTATGTGCTGGGCAGTGCTTGTGATGCTGAGGATGTGCCAATGCAGTGGTTAATTTTATGCATCAACTTGACTGTGCCAGGAGGTGCCCAGATCAAACGTTATTTCTGGGTGTGTCTGGGGGGTTGTTTTGGGATGAGATTTACATTTGAGTCAGTGGCCTCAGCAAAGTAGATTGCCCTCCCCACTCCACGTGGTAGACATCATCAAATCCATTAAAGGCCTGAATGTAACAAAAGGTGGAGAAAGAAGGAATTTGCCCCTGTTTTCCCTGCCTCACTGCTTGATTGGAAGATCTCATTCCATCTTATCCTGAGTTCAGATTAAGATGTACCTTATCAGCTCCCTTGGTTCTCAGGCAACTGCCGATCATGTTAAAAGGATAGCCGGGCGGGCTGTCGGCAAGGTGGTTAGAGTGCAGGGACTGAGTCCCACAGCAGAAGGGAGTAAGATCAAAGACATCTACAATCTGCTCCTAGTTACTGACTTGGGAAGAAGTTGATGATGTATCATCAGGTAAGAAAAGAGCACAGCAAAATAGTGTATACTAAAAACAGTGATCCGGTTTGAGTTACAAACATAAATAAACTCATATATTTATTGTACATGCTACTTCGTTCCCTCTTTTCTTTCTCCTTCCTCCCTTCCTTCCTGCTTGCTGCTTTCTTGACTTTTTTTTTAAGCTTATCTGAATCTTTACAGTTTTCTACATTGAATGTAACTTACTGGTACAATGAATAAGGGAGAAATGCCCAGGTAAAATAAATTGACTGTATTTTATTGTCTTTAGTCAAGCTGTCTGAGCACAGGATTCATTACTCTCAAAATTTGTTTAGTTTTCGGAATCAGCTATAAACATTCCTGGCTTTGTAGAAATGTTCAAACAATGGGAGAGTTAAAATTGTCCGGTTACTTTAAAGGTGAGTGTTATCTCAGGGAAAGAGAAGTTTGGTTTCCAGAAGTCTGGCCACACCCAACATACAATTTCTCTATACTTCCATCAGTAGAAGTTTCACCAGGGTAGTGCCAAAACGTGCCACCTCTATGGAAACCACACAAAAAATTGTTATACAGGTTATACGGCTATATAGGTACAAATGTGAAGAGCTTTCCTGATCCGCACATAAGCTTATATACATTTTGAAACTCATTTGTACTCACAAGATTCAGTATTGACTTTGCCGTAAAATTTTGTTGATTGAAAGTGCTTCAGGAATGGGATGGTCTGGTTTAAGTGAATTACCTGGATTATCTCTTCCACCCAGGAATAAAGAGAATTTCAACTGATGGTTCCTAGGATTTCAAATTCAGTTGTTAAACATCTTTCTAGCCCATGAGCTCACTTCCCTGTGTTGGTGACTGTGCAAGGCTGGGCACAGTTCAGTCTTTGATGATGTGGGTTCCCACAGTGTATCTGGGGCATCATCCTACCCATAAACTTATTTCACCTTCAGAGGCCTCTAATGAAGCTGTGAGTAGCATCTCCCTCCTGAACATATTCACTTGGCATTTAAAAAAAGTGTAAAATCATTAAATTGCTCATTTTAATTTTCCATGCCCTCTTAGAAGCAAGGTATGGGAAAAATAGCTCACTAATCTATTGAGTTTATTTCCCTGAATTATCCCTACTCTAGAGCTGGGAAACCTGACAGAGAAAGAAGTTCAATAACTCATCTAACAGAGCTTGGTATCTGTCAAAGCTCATTCTATAAACCGCATGCCTCAACGTTAACGCCAATCTCTCAGGCTTCTTGAAAGGAAGTGTGTTATGGTTAACAGCGCTTAGACCAGCACAGACATGTCAGAAACCAATGACCTGGAAATGACTGAGCTTCGACTTTTATATGGCTGAGAGAAGTGAGAGTGTTACTCACCTTGTCTCATCTGAAACCCACACTCATCCCTTTTCCTCATCATTCACATACTGTGTTTGAGGGACATCCAAAACAGACATACAAGTTACTAAGGGAAGAAGAAGATCTTTCCCTCTTATGTCTCCCCTCTGGCCCCCGTATACAAAATTTGGGTGTTTTATTTCTTGTTTGGGTGGTCTTTACTGGACTTTTGGTGATGGCTACAATCTGACTACATGGACTGACACAAGCTGTATTCATCTTCCGAGGAGAGCTATTTTTAAATAGTTTTAACAGTTTCTAATCTGTCTATTGGAATCAGAAAACTTTAGGCATCATAGAAATGTTATTCAAATACCACATATTGAATTGCTCTTCCATGAAACTCTTAGGGAGAAACACAGAGGGGGTGCAGTGATGTCTAAGTCTAGCCCTCGTTGCCAAGGAGGTTCGAGCCTGGCAGAGCAGTAGAGCATGCAGGTACGCAGCAGCCCACGAAGTGGCTGCAGGACAAGGCCCACGGAACAGTGCTCACGGAACAGTGGCCATGGAACGATGCCCATGGAATGGTACCCACGGTGAGAGAAGGCTCAAGCATGAGAGCACAACTTTGAATTTCGGTGGTATCTTCCAATAGACTCTAATTGACATCTTAAATTTAGTGACCTGGACACTGCACTTAAGACGTTGCCTAGTTTATCATTTTGATTTCTCAGATGACAGCACAGAAATTTCCATCCTTTCCTTTTAAAGCATTTTTAGGGTGTCAGAACCTCTGGCTCCAGCAAGGCCACCTTGCATAGATCTCAGGCCCATTTTCTCTCTCTGCTTATTAGAAACCACTGCTCATTCCCCCTCCCACTGCCTGAGATTCCTTCTCTTGTGCTCAGGGCTTCAAGGCCCTAGTTGGCAGTTTTGCTTTCTTTGCCAACTGAACGGGATTTCTCTTGTCTTTTCTCATGTAATTGAACATTTATGAAATGTGGGGATGCTCTAAGTGCACAGAGTGATCTGTTTTGTGGTTAGAATCCGAGGCACACATGATTCAACCAGTTCCTCTATGTCTGGAACTGGGCATGGGAAGAAGCCAGGATGGAATGGAGCGTTTGTCACTGAAGTGACTGCCCTGCTCGCCGACCTCATGTTTCCAGGGTTTATTATTCTAGCAATACCAACAGTTCATCTGGAAACTTAACAGGGAAAGAAATAACTTGAGTCCAGATTCCTTACATGAGTAAAGGAATAAACTAGAACAATACTTGCATATTGCAAGAGCTTGAGCAGTCAGACGAGGATTACAATGTCTCCCAAGGACACCCAGGCTCCAATCTCAGTGCTAACAGCATTCTGACACTTCTTTTGCCACAAAAAGACACACTTTGGATTGGTTGGGGTAACCAAAACAAGGTTCGTAGAGTTTAACAATTACTTTCTTTAAGAAAATATTATTAAATAAATAACAGAAATTAGGGGTTTATTTGAAAATGATTGGTGGATTTTAATGAAATTTTCCCCTCCCAGACTAGTTTTGTGTGTCACCACAATGTCATTTTTCTCTACGAGTTGCTCTAAAATCCGGGATCTACACACTTTAAGGGAGGGCTATTGTGGATGACTTTGGTATTGTTTTGAAGATTAGATGATTATTTATAATCAGGAATTTTCAGGGGATTTATTCTTTCTGATCTGAGAATGCCACATAATCGCCCTTATTACCCAGTGCCCAACATAACTTTTTGTTCTCCCCATGAAAGCCAAATCTCACAAAAGATTCAGCATTGCTAATTTAAAATAAACTCCACTTCTGCAAAAAACAGGAACGGAGGATCAAGACTCTTATCTCCAGAGTGTAGACCAAATAAACTATTTCCCTGAAAAATAAAATTCACTGAAAGAAACATATTTTAGTTCACTATTTTTATTATTTTGAGGTCTTGTAAAAAAGATCTTTACTCATTTTGCAGTGGTGGATCTGACCCGTGCCTCTCATTGTGCCAAAGGGGGCCATGCCATTTAGGTTATTCCAGATGATGGTGGGTCCATTTTATATTTACTCTTTGGTGACAGCTCAGTGGGAGCCCTGGGTTAGTGGCAGGCACTGGTAGGATATATCCTAAAACTCCATGTTTCCTAGGGTCTCCATTCATGCTGTTCAGAGCCAGACTAAATCCCCAGTGACTTCCATAAAGCCTTCAGTGAGTTTTACTCCACGGGCAGAGAAAAAGTAGGAGTCCGACATACATGAGTAGGGATGACTAGGAGATGAATCTCAAGCAGCACTGGTTTTGCAAACAAGAAAGGAGCTAAAGGAGTTCTTTCTTCTCTCTGCTCTGCATCACAAAATAACACGGTCCCACCACCTGCAGGATTAACCAATCTCCCATTCATAACCCTGCACATACTTGTCCCTATGGTGGCTCAGGAACAACAAATCCCCAAAGACACATTTTGGAATGCTGCAGCCCAGTGTTTGCGCGTGAAGGTGAGGATGAACCATCGAGCCACAACCCTAACCTCAGCTCTAACTGCAGCCCTCGCTCACCCTCCTTCCCAGTCGTGTTATTTATTCACTGGAATGGCCTCAACACTCCACACCTGGACAGCAGCCACGTGCATTCCCTCGTGCTCACGGAGCGTGCGACGTTGGAGTTTTCTTTGGGCTGAATCTACCTCAGCCTGGTCTCTACGCTCATGAGTGATCTAATTCCAGTACTAATGAAGGCACTCAAACGGGACCATTTTTCTGTTGCTGGTTTACAACTCTGAGCCTACTTAGGTCTTCTTCCCTTCCTATCAAGGTCTGGCTATCTCCTGATCCCCGTTTTTCCTCTCTTCCAAGTCTGCCTTGCCCAAGGCTGCCAGATTAAAATGGCAGAATAAAATCTGTGTATCCTCTCCTTTGCCCCCAGCCAAAGCCGTTACTTGAGATTGAAGACTCAAATTCCATACTGATGCCTGGACTCCATGTTCTCCATGGTGAGGTACACCAATACCCCTGCCTGACCTATCCTCATTGCCAATGCCCCCTCCATGCAGACTGATTTCTCATTTGAAAAGCACTCTCTTCTCCGTTTCCCCATCAAAACCCTACTTCTTCCAAGATTCCTTTACCTTCCACCATATGCTTTGATGTTTCCTACTGACACTAGCCCTTTTTAACATCCCCCTTCTTTACTCAAAGCCTAGCACTTTCTTGTTTAATGCTATGCTTCTTTGTCCTGTGCATTATTGTTTCACTGATATTCTTATTTTCGTAAAGTCTAATGCCTCTGAAGGCTGAAATGAGGATGCTTTTTCTTTTTCCTCCTTTGTCTTCTTTATATAGCAGTTACTCTTAAAGACTTGTTGACTGACTGGTTCAAGAAGCTATGATGATACGGGGGGTAGCTATTAAAGGTCAATTTCTGGAAATGTGCTGATGGTCAAGAGATGTTTTAAACAAAAGTGAATGTTATATAACTATAACTATTCTTCACTTGGTTGCATGAAGGTTTGCCACGATAAGCCCGTTTATTCAATTCTTGTAATGTGGCTTTTCTCCAGAGTACACCATTCTTATTTCCTGATAGCGTCTTTTATTTAAAGGATAATAGATGAGACTATTAATTTAAAATAAGAACTAAAAACCTTCTGGATGGATTATCTGGAATTCCAAAAGACTAAGCAGTTTATTTACATGAAGAAAGCAAGAGAGAAGCCCTTACTTGCCATACTTTTCCCCACTTAGTACGATTGTGCATGTTTTATCTGTTGGAACAAAAGTCTTTTGTTTTTGTCTTTTTCCCCTGGGCATTGAGACCAGGTTAGATCTGCACATGCAGTAGAAGATAAAGACAGGCATTCCATCTCCAGCTGTGACTTTGCATGGCTCTCAAGTGAGCAGACACTTGGAGGTCTTCGCTACAGGAAGAAGCCTACTAGAGGGGCTGCATTTGAGAAGAACCTAAGCCAGTCGTTCCCAAAATTTAGTGTGCATTCGAATTCCTGGAGGAGATATGCAGATGGTTGCTCCATCCCCAGAGTTTCTGATTTAGTGGGTCTGGGGTAGGCTTGAGAAATAGCCTTTGTAACCAGTTGCTCTGGTGATACCATTGCTACTGTTTCAGGGACACAGTTGGGGAACCATTGACCTAAGCTGACTTCTGTGAGCTCTGATGCTTCCTTCTGCTCACAGAAATCCGCCTGTGGCCAGCAAGGAGGCATGAGAGGGGCTGGCTTGGGGCTTAACACTCCTCAGCTGCTGATGAGACAGAGGGCCACCTAATTCAGTCTCCTCAATGAAGGAATCCCTTTTATGACAGCACATCTATAACAGATTCTCTATTTGCTTCTCTCTTTGTGTCCTCTCTCTGTATATGCCTCACTACAGTGGGTCTGGTCACCCCAGGAGGGTGAATATATATTTAGGGTATTCACTGGTGAGCCTTCAGGATACAGCTGAAAAGGAAGGGGTCCATTCCTTCTTTGCTATTATTGAAATTGGATTCCTTAAGAGTAGGCATTTTATCTTATTCACACCATATTCTGCACAAAAGAAATGTCTGCAAATCTGAAATGTACTCTGGCTGATATGTCACGGAGTCCTGACTCTGAAAGCAACCTGGGGCTTTTTACAAATAAGAAGGTTCAGGGTGCCATGAGAAACCTCCAAAGGGGTATTTCATGCCCTACCTATTGACAGAAGATAGAGAGGTATGGACAACATAAAGCAGCAGGGCAAGTGTTTTCCTTGAGTGATGAATCCTGTAGATGCAGCCTGGTCATGTGGTCCCTGCATTCCAGACCTGCTCTCACTGACCACACATTTTGTATATGGACTGAGGTGTCATTTTGGTGAAATATGACTCATTTCTCTCATAGGGAAATGATGGTTCCCGCATAAAATGATGACCTCAGTCCATCATAGCCTACTCTATGGACCTCATAGAGGTCCAGTCTGATTTGTTGGCTGAAACTGTAGGTCATCACTGCCCTCTTAGGACTTGGAAGCTCTTTGTGTTGGTAGAGACTTTAAAACACATGCACTTCAGCCCCATTTCTTAGCTCCTCCAACTTCTTTGTGCCTTCCAGTGATGGGGAATTCAGAGCTATGCAAATGAAGAGGACAGATCATATAAGCCCTGCCCAGCTCTGACTACAGAACATTCTTTCTTATATGAAACAGAAATGTGTCACTTTGTAACTTCTACCACTAGGTCCTAGTTGTATCCCTTAGAGTCCATCAGAACAATTCTAATCTATCTTTCATCTTCAAATATTAAGACACCTGAAAACAATGGTCTTTCCATCCTGTCAAGAATTCTCTAGAGTAAATAACCCCAATTCCTTCATCTACCTCTTATACTACATGTTTTGGACTTACCTACTATCTTAATTGCTCCCTTCTGCATGAGACTGAGTTGAGTTATATCCCTTCTAGGTTGAAATGTCAGGATGTGGCAGTGAAATACACCCTCTCTTCAAAAACACTCTCTTCATTAAACAGAAGCTCCACTATGAGATGTTATTCACTTTGGAATGGCAAGATATTTAAAGTGTTCAAGGGGTCTCTAATCCAGTATAACTGCACCATGGAAGGATGAACACACATTAGTGGTAGATGTTCACTGTTTCAGGCTGGCAACTTTGGGCCCTGCATGAATGGACCAGGGCTTTGGCACCTAAGTTGGAGGAGTGGAATGACATAAGAGGCTGGAAGCATTATGGATCACCACGACATTTCTTCTGGCTCTTTCTCTCATAGCTTTCTCATATATCTCCTCCTGACATTTCTCTTTTCTAAATGTATATTTGGCATTAAGGCTGATCTCTCCCTTCTAATGAAAAGGTATAGATTTTAGTTTCCAAGGGTACCTGCTCTCCTTGAGGCAGGCAGGAGTTCTCAAAGACTACTTCCAAATTACATGGTCTATTTTCAAAAGAACACTTGACTATTGTTAGATTAATTTAACCTAAACTTAGAGCATGTGTCTAACTTATATGCTATTCAAAACAAAATGCAAACTGCTAGTCAACAGCAAGTACTAGATACTGGAAGACAGCATCTAATGCTTCAGCCTTGTTAGACACAATGTGGGTGTAATTGTCAGGATTGGAACCTTGCTCCCAAGCTTGGGTTGTGAAGTCAGCTCTTCTTTGTGTCTGCTTTAGTGGTTCAGCTACCAGAAGTCAAACAATATAGATTTGCATCTCTTTCGTAGGCATCACATATGCTTACTCCTAAAGTCAAAAGGTTCCCAACTAACTTATTTTAAAAAATACACCACTGGGGGCTTCCCTGGTGGCACAGTGGTTGAGAGTCCGCCTGCCGACGCAGGGGACACGGGTTCGTGCCCCAGTCTGGAAAGATCCCACATGCCGTGGAGCGGCTGGGCCCGTGAGCCATGGCTGCTGAGCCTGCAAGTCCGGAGCCTGTGCTCCGCAGCGGGAGAGGCCACAACAGTGAGAGGCCCGTGTACCGCAAAAAATAAAAAAAATAAAAAAATAAAAAATACACCACTGGAGAATGATTCAAGAGCTCAACAAAATACTAGTCCAACTGGGGATCTTTTCACCATTGGGACAAATCATTTGCTTTGCCCCACTCTATTGCTGACCCACACTAACTGTATTTCTTTGACGCCAGACATTTATATTAAAGTAGTCAAATTTGCATGCTTAACATTGGGTATATATGCCAAAGACTCAAGTGTGTTCACCCTACCAGTTTGCCTTCCTCCTGGGCATAGAGCTAAGCTACAATTTCCAGCTACCCTTGCAGTTAGGTGTGGCAATAGAATATGGGCAAGATTGATATAATTACTTCCAGGCTTGTATCACTGAAAATCTCCTGCATAATCATCTACTCCCTCTTACCCTATCTGCCAACTGCATATCAACTCTAAGGAGATCATGGAAACCAGATGTTAAGATGAATAAGTGTCCATCAGCCTGGGTGCTGGTATGGCATCAGCCAAGTAGACTTATAGGGATGAAAAATAATCTTCTGTTTTGCTAAACTGCTGAAATGTAGGGATTTTCTGTTGCATCAGCTACCTAATTAATAGAGTTCACATAGCCTCATTGAGGTCCGAACTTAATGACACATTATAACAAATAAATAATAGCATCTACTATTTATAAAGTGCCAACTTTGTGCTGGACATCGTGCTAAGAACCTCATTATCACATTAATCTTCATAACATCTCCGGAGTAGACATTATTATTATTTTCATTTTACAGATAGGCAAACCAAGAACTTGAAGTTGAGCAAGGTCACACAATTAGTGTCGTGGATTGTATCATCATCCCCAGTTATTCACTTCTTTCTCTGTAGGAAGATTATATGTCTCCACCTATTGTTATGTGACTTGCAGTGCCCCACTCTGGGAGAAATATACATGTCATTGACCATTGGCATTGGTGTGACAAGTGACTTGTTTTGGGTCAATGGAATGTGAGTGGATAGCTTATGTCATATCTTAGCAGGACTTTTAAAAGCCATTGCTTAATTTGGCATTCTTCTTTTCCCTCTGATACTGGAATGGAAAGTCCCAGGTCAGACTGGTCCTTCAGTCTGGATTCCAGTGTGAAGAAGACACTTAAGGGCAGTCACACTGACCAGCAAATGCACATAGCTTGAGGGAGAAATAAACCTTTGCTTTATAGGCAACTGAGAGGTTGTAATGGCTGTTACTGCACCAAACCTACTAAAAGCTGATGGATACATCTAGAACTTGATGCAAATGCAGTTAGTTAGACACCAGAGCCTGTGCTCTTCATCACCAAACAACACCTGCCAGGCACATTGTCATACTTGCACACGTTCCTGTCAGATGATATGATGAAAATTTAAAGCACCATTGAAAAAAAAAAAAGTCTGTTCTCATTCTGGGTAGGGAAAAGGTGATGCCTGTGAGTTTGAAGAGAAAACTGCCACAGTACTGGGATTAAAACTTAACTCATAGCTTTGTCTCTCACAACGCATACAAAATGTTTAGATGTAGTGCCCCACAAAAAAATTGGTGGCAAGGATGTGGATCTTATAGATTCACTTGCTGTTTCATTTTTTAAAGTTTTCACACTGGTAATCACATCTCTGTGACTGGGAGTTTGGAGGTGAATAGTACTCAAAATCTATCCACTAAAAGAACCACCAGTACTATACGGTCCCTGGTCTTAAGCACAGCCATCAACAGGAAACATGAAATGGGAGACTGAAGGGGTTACTGGGATTAATCTGACCTGAACTCATCTGTAAATACATGAAATAAATAGCCATTTCATTAAAATTTGGGGTTAACTTCATACATTGTAAGTAGGAAAGTTGATTGATGGTCTCAATGCATCTGGACAAAATAGAGATTTGAGTATAGCCACTTGAACATTGTGCACTGAGCAAAATCAGCTTCTGAGGTTTTGTTGAAATAACTATTCAATTCAGTAATAAATAAATAATTGGGCCTCTACAGTTGATTAGCAGGTATTGTTAGATCAAGGCTATAGTTTAGGGAACACAGAATATTCTTTTTAAGATGAAATTGTCCTTCTTTATTGAAAGGAAGTAAAGTTGTATTATTAATTAGCGCTAGTAAAATGTTATCAAGTATGGGTATATTATATACTTTGTCAGAGGAGAGTCAGAATACCATTCAGACACTAACTACAGTTATCATGATCTCTTCTTTCTATAGAATTCTGATTATTTCTAGGACTAATTATTTTAAATACATTTTAAAATGTATTTTATCCCAAATGACTTTTTTTTTTTTTTACGGTACGCGAGCCTCTCACCGTCGTGGCCTCTCCCGTCGCGGAGCACAGGCTCCGGACGTGCAGGCTCAGCATCCGTGGCTCACGGGCCCAGCCTCTCCGCGGCATGAGGGATCTTCCCAGACCGGGGCACGAACCCATGTCCCCTGCATCGGCAGGCGGACTCTCAACCACTGAGCCACCAGGGAAGCCCCCAAATGACTTTATTTTATTTTTATATCTCTTTAAATACTTGAAGTACAATTAAAGAAAAATACCTTAATTCAACAGAAGTGTCTTGATAATTTTTTAACTTTACCAATTCCTCTTTTATTGATACTACCAAATTTAATAATTTTATAAAAATCAAGATGGAACCAATTCTCTTTTGGTACTTAAATGAAATTATTAAAAATAAAAGAAACAGTAAATGCCATCTTAGTAAGCCAAACCCAAATTTGTTGAATTTAAACATTTCAAGTCCACGAACTTTAAAGTGCTGATACAATGAACTAAAAAAACTACCTTGCTTTGAAAAGTATCATGACTTTAAACCTGGTAAAAATAAATAACTGCCTTTTTCCCTAGCCCCCTTCCTTCCCCTTATTCTGACTGTCTCTGGTCCATTTCCCTTATTAACCAACATAGTACTTACATAACATTTGATTAAGGAATAGTGAAAAAAAGAAAAGCTTTATCTTGCCTACCTGCTCATTTTGAAAAAAAAGGTTTGTCTTGTTTCCATGAAAATGCATTTTATCAACATTCAACCCTTGAAGAAAGTAATATTTTCTACCCGTGAATGGGGTTAAGCTTCCATAAGGCTGTATTTACTTTCTTTTAAAAATAATTGAAGTAATGTCGATTTACAATGTTGTGTTAGTTTCAGGTGTACAGCAAAGTGATTCAGTTATATATATGTTTTATATATATGGATGTGAATATATATCTATATGTATATTCTTTTACAGATTCTTTTCCATTATAGGTTATTACAAGATATTGAATATAATCCCCTGTGCTATACAGTAGGCCCCTGTTGTGTAGCTATTTTATATATGGTAGTGTGTATTTGCTAATCCCAAACTCCTAATTTATTCCTTCCTCCACCCTTATATTTACTTATTTTTAATATCCAACAAATTTTTTCTATTCCTTATTAAACAGCTATTTTCATGTTTTATTTTCTTTTTATCCTGTAAAGTAAGGATAGTTTGTGAGAAGATAGGGAGGAATATGAGAGTGAACTGAAGAATTTTTATATACTCAAAGGAAACAGCCTATACCAGTCCTGTGTATTAAATGAAGACCTGGGTCATACAAGTGCATATATTTACTGATGTTTAGGAAATACCAGGGTGAGGTATCAAAATTATATTTTAAAAAATTACAAAATGGCTCCAGGTATGCAGGAATAAAATTAAGTTGCTCTCCTTAACAAATCCTACTTGAAATGGGTAAACAAATTATTCTGGAGTATGCTATTCACTGTCATCAGGACATAATGACACTTTGCTCAGCAATTAGCCACCCAGGAAGAAAGCAAACCATAGTTTGGTAAATTAGCACTGAATACATGAACATGGAATCTACCAGAACTAAAGACAATTGATTGAGCAATTTCATTCCCATCTTTTTTTTTTTAATTCATGAGAGAAATTGAACTTTAGAACTCACAAATACATTACTTTGTTTATCTAATAATCCATATTCTTGTCTGGATTTATCTTCATAAGTAATGTCTACTTTCCTTCTGCTGATAAGATCAGATGCAGCAAAGGCAGGGTAAACTGCCTTGTTTAAGTCCTAATAATACTCCATACATCACTTCTGTCTACTCTTATAAATTTTATGATAGACAAACGTGTCCATGTCCATCAGGAACCAAAAGGTAAATGCAGTGTAATATTTCACCCTTTGCCCAGATTTAGAATAGATTGCTTCTGCCTTCACTAGTGATCACAGGGGAAGAAAAAAGACCGGAAGGTATAAACACACAGCTTTATCCAAGTCCTGAGTGCTCTGCATGCATCATCTTTAGAAAGCAATGAAATATCCAGCAAGGAAAACCAGGATACATATCGTTTACCTTCATAAACAACAAACCAGAACTAGCTCAAGACCACACATGCATAATGGCATCCTCAAAAGAGAATGGCAGCCAGGGGTACTGTAGAGTCTTTATCAGTATTTCCATCCCGTTGCCAAACCGTGCCTGGGCTCTGTAATTCAAACTGTGCCTTCTAACACCTGGATGCCCCCTTTTAAAGCTTCCTCTTCAAAATGTGACTTCCGCCTTCCTCTACTATTTTTCCTCATCAGTATCAGTCCAGGGGAGGGGGTGTGTGAGGACCTGGTACCAAAGAAGAGGAGGGCGCGGCACAGACCAGTCTTGCCTAAGGTGAAGACAGAATGGCGAGAGGAACTTACCTGTTTCCCCTGTAGGAATGTTGAAATGGAACTGGAATGATAATAAATCGGCCCCTCTTGCACAGTTTCTTCTTTGTTTCTATTAGGAGAAGTAACTCCTCCTCTGTTTACTATGCCTGCGACCTTGGAAATGTAGTCGCTCTGTTCACATGCTGACTTGAAGTTAGTCACTGATCTCATAAACACACCATTTTCCCTTTCCTGGAGCTCACCAGCTCTGCTGAGAAGTCTGTCAGGTCTGGACTAAGAGTAAACTATTTCTCCACCCTCCTGGGTCTCAGGACCCCTAGACAGGAGTTGATTGGCTGGTATCTCGCTGACCACAGTTCTCCCACAGCGCCTTTCTGCCTTCTAAGCCCGACAAAAAGTTAGAGAGGAGAGCGAGAGGGTGAGGAATGAATGAACGCTTTTGAAGCCAAAGGGGCTCGGTTGAAACTAGACAACTCTCATCAGGGACTGATCTGTGGCGTGTGTGCGTGCGTGCGTGCGTGTGTGCGTGTGTGTGTGTGTGTGTGTGTGGTCCTTTTCTCCCCGGAGGATGGGATTTTCCCCATTCTGAGTTCAGCTCGGATCGTTTGCGGTTTCAATGTTCTTGACTTTGAATAGCTATTGTGATGCACCGCCATGCGTGAAATGGGTGATTTGCAAGCTTCTCTGTCCCACGCAATTCCGTGCATAATCATATATCCAGATTCTGCACTGGCAAGGGAATCGTTCCTTTATAGAAAGCGATTGACTTCCCGCGACCAAAGGAACTTAATAGTGTTCGCTGGGGTAGCCGTCCGGGGTGGGAATGCGGGCGCCTGTGCTCTGGCCTTGGTGCTGAATCCGAAACCCGCTGTCCAACAATCTCAGCAGCTCCTGGGCAACTTTGGGAGGTCTGATGGGGACTGGCCAGTCCTAGGCACCCCCTCGCCGGTCGCCGGCAGGAATCTGGGCAAAGCCTATGCCCTGGGACCCTCCGCAGGGGACGCAGCTCCCTTATTTCTTTGCTTGGATCTGGGAAAGTTTTGTACAACGTTTATTTGTAACTGGAGCTGCCTTCTCCCCTCCCACCTGGGTCGCCATGGAGACTTGAGCTCTTTCTCTTTTTCTCCAGGCAAAATGGGCGAAGCTTAGTTAGCTCAGCCCTGACTGTAGCAAAGCCCCTTCTTCTTTCTAAGCAGCTCCTGGGCATCCCTCTCCTCCGTTTTTCAGAAGAAAGGTAGGCAGGGAATGGTGCTAGCTGGAATGTGGCATTACACCCGGTTCTGTGGTGGCTCCTTGGATCATCAGACTTTGGGTAAAAGCAGGCAGGAGACACTGTAAATGTATAATAAATCTCCAACTCCTAAGTACTGGAGTCTCCCCTCCCCTCCCTTTTTTTGGGAGTGGAGGCGGGATTCTTTGGAAAATGCTGGTATTTTATTTCTCCACTAATCTCACCCCATTACTGTGGCTGTTTCTATCAAGATATGTTTCCTCCCTAAGAGTCTCTCCATACTGAACCCGGTACAAGAGATATACCTGTGGATTAACCCAAGGTTTTATTGGGTTTGGGGAATACAAATGTTATTTCTGTTAAAAACTCATCCAAGCTTAATGTCTTGATGCAAATGAAAATATACCCAGGAGGAAGCAAGCCAGTGAATTCATCCAGCCCCCTAAATGCAGTAAACATCTCATTTTATCTGAAGGGTTTTTTTTGTTGTTGTTGTTTGTTTGTTTGTTTTCTCTTCCAATTACAAAATAATTCAGTTTACTTCTAGGGAGAGCTTCCTATTCACTGTTGGTAGTCATCATATCACATCTCTGGCTATATTGATAGAGAACAGTTAGGAGTTATTGTTTCCCATTTTCTGCTTGTTTCTCCCCAGCCCTCACTTTTCCTTTTCCTCCTCATGTTTCTCTCTCCCTCTTTCTCTCTCTCTCTCTCCCTATCTCTCTTTCTCTCTCTCTCCCTCTCTCTCTTCCTTCCTCTCTCTCTCTCCTGCTCCTATACGCAAAGAAGAACAAGGATACAGCTTTCCACAAAGACAATGGGCTTTTCCCAACTGTAAATGACTACATAGCAAGCCACCCCTGCCAGTTAATCCGTGCATTTCATCTTTGCCAACGGATGTTGAAATGATGTCTGTAATAACTGACTGGGTCTCTCCGGGCCCTGGGCATGCAGACCCCTCCTCTCCCCGCCCCCCTTGCGAGTTTTCAGTTGCTAATGAGAACCGTATGAAACAGATTTCCCTTCTGTTATGTAACCTGCTTCTCCCTCGCCTTTCCCTTGACTTGGGCATCCTGTTTCTCATCAGAGTGGAGATGCATGCAGCGGCGGAAACTGGGGAAGGGGAGTTGGGGACCCGAGGGCACAGAACCTTTTGCCCAGATTGATGCCAGCTTCTTGCCTTCGAGCAACTCAGCGCACCGCTTACCTTGCTGCGGACTCGGTGGCTTCATTCAATCATGATCTCCCCTCTTGGAACGGAGCAAGGTTTAATAATTCACTACACGATGGATGGCGAGGGGAGGAAATAAAAAAAGAAAAGGGAAGGAAAACTGGAATCAGATGGTCAAATTTTACATCAGCCCCGGGAGGCTTTAGGAGACTCCATTCTCCTCGCGGTGCATCCAGGTCTGGGTCTATCTTCCCGGGTCCCGCGGATCCCACCCCTCCGCCCGCCCAACCTCTCCGGCCAGGTGCGGCCGTCTTCAAACTGGCTCCCTCTGGCCGAGAGTGGAGAGGAGGGCTGGGCGCGGGGGCCAACGGAGGGGCGGAGGGGTGTGCGTTCGGGCAGGGGCGGGGGAGGGAGACCGGGTGGAGGGAAGGGGGAAAAGGCGAGAGTGGCGGAAAAAAAAAATCCCCGGCTAGGAGAAAAGTGATGGACCACGCAGGGAGACGTCATGAAAGCCGCAGATTCAAAGAACGCTACTCAATTCCTGGCGACTGGCTGAGCCCGGCTGTCAGCGCACGAACAGACGCGGTTCCGGAGATAAAAGCGAGCGCAGCGCCGCGTGCTGGAGAAAAGCTGCCACGCAGCCTGTTCCGTAGAGGCCGTGGGCGGGGACCCGGAGGGATGGAGCTGGAGACCCGGAGGCGCCCACCCACCTCCCATTTTCAGCATCAGTGTCGCGTTGGATCGCCCAGCTTGGGCGGGGACACTACGACGCCCCCCCGCCCCCAAATCCGAGCCAATGCGGAAACAACCGAGTCAAGCCCCACCCCTCCAACACGAGCCTGGAAAATGTGGGGCTGTCGATGCCTGGGGATGATTTTAGGGTTAGCCTCGGGTTCCCATCATTCCCCCCCAGGTCACTAAGTTATTCTCGAAGAAAAGCCTGGAAAGCAGGAAAGCCGAAGCTCGGGGATCAGTTTTTGACTGCTGGTTGGAGGGGGCTCTTTCTTTAATGTTTTGTGACATCAGGAGAAAGAGACTCTTGTCCCTGTCTCCCTCTGGGCTGAAATGGAGAGTCAGCTTGGGGCGCGGAAGCCGGAGCGCGCACTGTCCACGTGGCCGGCAGGGGGCGCAGGGAGCGGGCTGCGTGGGAGCCCAGGGGCCGCGCCCCAAAGCTTGCACCGCCGGAGACCAGCAGGCTGCTGCATACATTGCGTCCTGACCACGGCAGCTGGGCCCCGGTCCCCACTGCTGCTCCTCCCCTACCCGCATCCGGACGTCTCTGTTCCGTGGCATTGGAGGAGAAGGCGCCGTGGGCGTTTTCATACACAATCCAGGTTGCCTTCAAAGTTGACTTCGGCAGTCCCTGCACAACTGCCTCCTCCATCCTTAGAGTTTTAAACTTGCTTTGTATTGTTATTCCAGGGAGCACACCATAGTGGTCCCCTCTGCAACCCTTCTTTTTCTTATGATCTTCACAAAGAGTATTTCCACATTTCCGAATCCTTTCCACACAACTCGCTTCTACCTCCATGCTGTCCACTCTTGTATGCCATCTTTTTCCTGGGATAAATGGGTTGACAATTAAACTGTGAGAGCAATGAATACCATTGGTTGATAATTTTGTAATGGTCCTTTCAGTAACTGGCTGTTCTTGTGCCATGTTTTAAAGTGGCTTTCCTTCCACAACATACAGGATCTCCATTTCCAAGAAGGTGACCCTATTCAAGAGAAAGTGCTGGTCAAGACCTCTTATTTCCAAGATTATTTTATTCTACATTCATACTTCCTAATTACACAGCAATTCAGCCCCTCAAGAATGTTGTCTGCTGCCTAAGGATGCCTTTTGGTATGGGGAGGTGTTTGCTTCAAATTTGCATCATCAGTTATAGACAAGTCAACCACACACACAACCTGTGGGCTTATACTCACTGATTTTCCCTAAGAGGTTGTGTAATCTCACTTGCTCTTACTTCTGAGTCACATAGCTCAAATACAGAAGATATTAGTATATGTACTATGTGATTTTTATGCTCCATAGTGCTTGCTGGATCTAGTAATTTTGTCAGAGATAAAGATAAACAAAGGACAACTGGACTCAACAATCCCTGAGGGATCCTGGAGTAAGGATGTGAGATGCAGGACTTTGGTGGAAACCTCCCTAGAACATTAAAAGGACAACTCACATTGACTATAGTTGTCTAAAGAGCATTCTATTTAATCTGCGAAGTTGCTAAGGGTACGTCCGCCAAGTTTGATTATGTAGGTTTCCACCAGTGGAAGGATTTCTCAAGGCATCAGACTAAGTAAGTCAAAGAGGAGAATCATCTGTTTCTGCTTTGAACACTTAGAAAACTGCCCTAACTTGAAGCAGCAAGCCAGGGTGATATGGGCTGCAGCTCTTCCTGAACAGTGTAGAAGTTTGTTTTGAATGAGGTGGGTCACATATACATGGCATGGGATTTGATTAACACCAGAGACAAGAACGATTGGCTTAACTAAATTCACTTATTCCTGAGAGAGCTCAGACAGTGATCAGCATGGCTGTAGCTAGGAGGAGTCTCAGTGATGTCAGAAAATCAGGCAAGCTGTGCTTCGGAGCTGCCCACTGCGGCTCCTCTGAGCTCCCCAGAGCCCTGTCTCTCAGGCTACACTGTGTTCAGCATGCCTGGAATCTCACTTATATGTCTATTTTATGATTTCCGATGAAGGCAAGGGCTGGGGGGGTGAGGCTCACAAGACTTTAGCTCTTTTGGTCTCTGTCTCTGGGGAGGTTAGTACTCCAAAGCTGAAAAAGACAGTGGCTTCTAGGATTGATTGATTCTTTTATATAGATGAAACTGGATTCTCCCCATGTATCCAACTGTAATGGAGGCTTATTAGCTACCCAAACTGACAAACTGAATTATCTCAACTGGGTGCCATTTGTGGCAGGTAGTCTTGTTTTTCTCCATTATCCATTGTGGCAGTTTACAACCCAGGCTGTCTCCCCCGCCCACGTGTAGCTCTGGCTCTGCTTTGGGCAGGCTGACACTAGGAGCAAGGTGGGTGGCTGTTTCTGGTCTTTATCTTTACTTGTGTCGACTTGTTTTATTTTTAAGATCTTAGGCTGTTGTGGAGACCCAGTGTCTATTCCATTTCACTTCCCCCACCCACCTCTCTTTATCAAAAAATGAACAAACAAAAAACCAAATAAAACCTACAAAAAAACCAACATCTTTAAAATGCAGAGATAGGTGTATAATTTTAAAATAAGTTACTTTAACTATAAAGGACATCGTTAAGAGAATCAAGAAAGATAAATTTTAAAAATACTCTATCCTGCAGCTCTACTTCCAATGGGCCAGATGGATTTCATCCATGTTTCTTATTTGGGGACTATCTATAAAGAGTTATTGTATTTCCTTTTTGGACTTTGATTATAAATTTGGAGATATATTCTTAATAAATATCTCCAAGTGAAAAAAATTCAGTACTTTTCTTAAGAAGGCGCTTTCGGATGGGTTTTAGCCTCATAGCATGTGGGGCATTTTAGTGTTGATTTTTAGTACTTTTATTCTCCAATTATTCAGTTATCACTTTCCTTTTTTGGGGGATACCTTTCATTTTCTACACATTTTCTTCACTTTGGAATTCCATTCACTATTCCTAGTAATCTTTTCTTTATTTTTTAATTTTTTTTTTTAGTTTCGGGTGTACAACATAATGATTTTTTTCTAACATCTTTATTGGAGTATAATTGCTTAACAACAGTGTGTTAGTTTCTGCTTTATAACAAAGTGAATCAGCTATACAGATACATATATCCCCATATCTCCTCGCTCTTGCGTTTCCCTCCCACCCTCCCTATCCCTTCCCTCTATATGGTCACAAAGCACGGAACTGATCTCCCTGTGCTATACAACTGCTTCCCACTAGCTATTTTACATTTGGTAGTGTATATAGGTCCATGCCACTCTCTCACTTCGTCCCAGCTTATCCGTCCCCCTCCCCATGTCCTCAAGTCCATTCTCTAAGTCTGCATCTTTATTCCTGTCCTGCCCCTAGGTTCTACAGAGCCATCATTTTTTTTTTTTTTTTTAGATTCCATATATATGTGTTAGCATACGGTATTTGTTTTCTTCTTTCTGGCTTACTTCACTCTGTATGACAGACTCTAGGTCCATCCATCTCACTATAAATAACTCAATTTTGTTTCTTTTTATGGCTGAGTAATATTCCATTGTATATATGTGCCACATCTTCTTTATCCATTCATCTCTTCCATGCCCTGGCTATTGTAAATAGAGCTGCAATGAACATTGTGCTACATGACTCTTTTTGAATTATGGTTTTCTCAGGGTATGTGCCCAGTAGTGGGATTGCTGGGTCGTATGGTAGTTCTATTTTTAGTTTATTAAGGAACCTCCATACTGTTCTCCATAGTGGCTGTATCCATTTACATTCCCACCAACAGTGCAAGACGGTTCCCTTTTCTCAACACCCTCTCCAGCATTTATTGTTTGTAGAATTTTTGGTGGTGGCCATTCTGAGTGGTGTGAGGTGATACCTCATTATACTTTTGATTTGCATTTCTGTAATGATTAGTGATGTTGAGCATTCTTTCATGTGTTTGTTGGCGATCTGTATATCTTCTTTGGAGAAATGTCTATTTAGGTCTTCTGCCCATTTTTGGGATTGGGTTGTTTGGTTTTTTGTTATTGAGCTGCATGAGCTGCTTGTATATTTTGGAGATTAATCCTTTGTCAGTTGCTTCATTTGCAAATATTTTCTCCCATTCTGAGGGTTGTCTTTTCGTCTTGTTTATGGTTTCCTTTGCTGTGGAAAAGGTTTTAAGTTTATTTAGGACGCATTTGTTTATTTTTGTTTTTATTTCCATTTCTCTCAGAGGTGGGTCAAAAAGGATCTTGCTGTGATTTATGTCATAGAGTGTTCTGCCTAGGTTTTCCTATAAGAGTTTTATAGTGTTTGGCCTTACATTTAGATCTTTAATCCATTTTGAGTTTATTTTTGTGTATGGTGTTAGGAAGTGTTCTAATTTCATTCTTTTACATGTAGCTGTCCTGTTTTCCCAGCACCACTTATAGAAGAGGCTGTCTTTTCTCTATTGTATATTCTTGCCTCCTTTATCAAAAATAAGGTGGCCATACATGTGTAGGTTTATCTCTGGGCTTTCTATCCTGTTCCATTGATCTATATTTCTGTTTTTGTGCCTGTACCATACTGTCTTGATTACTGTAGCTTTGTAGTATAGTCTGAAGTCTGGGAGTCTGATTCCTCCAGCTCATTTTTCTTTCCCAAGATTGCTTTGGCTATTCAGGGTCTTTTGTGTTTCCATACAAACTGTGAAATTTTTTTGTTCTGGTTCTGTGAGAAATGACATTGGTAGTTTCATAGGGATTGCACTGAATCTGCAGATTGCTTTAGGTAGTATAGTCATTTTCATAATGTTGATTCTTCCAATCCAAGAACATGGTATATCTCTCCATCTGTATCATCTTTAATTTCTTTCATCAGAGTCTTACAGTTTTCTGCATACAGGTCTTTTGTCTCCTTAGGTAGGTTTATTCCTAGGTATTTTATTCTTTTTTTTGCAGTGGTAAATGGGAGTGTTTTCTTAATTTCTCTTTCATATTTTTCATCATTAATGTATAGGAATGCAAGAGATTTCTGTGCATTAATTTCATATACTGCTACTTTACCAAATTCATTGATTAGTTCTAGTAGTTTTTTGGTAGCATCTTTAGGATTCTGTATGTGTAGTATCATGTCATCTGCTAACAGTGACAGCTTTACTTCTTTTCAGATTTCGATTCCTTTTATTTCTATTTTGTCTCTGATTGCTGTCGCTAAAACTTCCAAAACTCTGTTGAATAACAGTGGTGAGAGTGGACAACCTTGTCTTGTTCCTGATCTTAGAGGAAATGGTTTCAGTTTTTCACCATTGAGAACAACGTTGGCTGTGGCTTTGTTATATATGGCCTTTATTATGTTGAGGTAAGTTCCCTCTATGCCTACTTTCTACAGGGTTTTTATCATAAATGGGTGTTGAATTTTGTCAAAAGCTTTTTCTGCATGTATTGAGATGATCATATGGTTTTTCTCCCTCAGTTTGTTAATAAGATTTATCACATTGATTGATTTGCATATATTGAAGAATCTTTGCATTCCTGGGGTAAACCCCACTTGATCATGGTATATGATCCTTTTAATGTTCTGTTGGATTCTGTTTGCTAGTATTTTGTTGAGGATTTTTGTATCTATGTTCATCAGTGTTATTAGCCTGTAGTTTTCTTTTGTTTGTGACATCTTTGCCTGGTTTTGGTATCAGGGTGATGGTGGCCTCATAGAATGAGTTTGGGAGTGTTCCTTCCTCTGCTATATTTTTGAAGAGTTTGAGAAGGATAGGTGTTAGCTCTTCTCTGAATGTTTGATAGAATTCACGTATGGAGCCATCTGGTCCTGGGCTTTTGTTTGTTGGAAGATTTTTAATCACAGTCTCAATTTCAGTGCTTGTGATTGGTCTGTTTATATTTTCTATTTCTTCCTGGTTCAGTCTTGGAAGGTTGTGCTTTTCTAAGAATTTGTCCATTTCTTCCAGGTTGTCCATTTTATTGACATATAGTTGCTTGTAGTATTCTCCCATGATCCTTTGTATTTCTGCAGTGTCAGTTGTTACTTCTCCTTTTTCATTTCTAATTCTATTGATTTGAGTCCTAGTTATCTTAGATTATAAATGCTTATAAACATTTTGAAATTACACATTTTAATTTTTGTCTCCTCACTTGATAAATAAATGAAATCTGAAGAATTATTTGATCAATTCTTTCTTATAGAATGTTTTATTAGTTCATCATTTAGCTGGTATCATTCTTTTTAATCACAGTGTCCCCAAGGAATTCATTAAAATTCAAATTTAAAAAATCATAACTTCAAATGTAATATTTCAAAGACCACAGCAGGTGATGATTACAAACAATTACATGAACTACTCTCTTCCTGGAAATAATTTTAATTAACATGAAATCTGCACAACAGAAACATTGAACATTCAAATAAAGGAACTGAATTTGCTCTTTCTGTGGTTAACTATTTGCTAAGATGTCCAGATTCTTTGTTTCTTGCTGGCATTCTTAACAGAGACTCTGCGTTGGAGAGAATGAGATGAAGTGCCTTCTTCTGTAGGGAACTGTATCTGTCTGTGGGTCATCTCCTACCATCACCCTGCATACCAAGCAGTAGTTACTGCATTGGACCTTGTTTGCTTTCAGGAGAGATGGAGCTCCTGTACAACATTCTCAGGCTTCCTTAGCTCTCCCAAAGGAGCCTTGTCAGCCTGCCTTCCTAGAGATACAGTCCAAAGTCCAATTTCAAATTCCAGATCAGCCTCAGTGGTCTGAAGCAAGATTCATATACTTGAGCTGTCCTGGCCCCAGTGTCCATGCTAGGTGATGGGTTTAGCCAGGGGTATTCTGTTTTATTATTTTATCTGTAAAATGGTGTTACAGGTGGTTTCTTGGGGAACCAGACTCTGAGATGAAGTTTAGTGTGCTGGATGTTTATTAGAGACATTTCTAAGGGATGTTATATCTGTGAGATCAACATCTATGGAAGGGAGGGAAAGGAAGTGTGAATGAGCATAAGGGGAAGCATGACTGATACCAGCCTTGGCTGATCCCATGGGGAGCTTTGAAGCTAAACTGGACCATTAGAGTTGCCTTGTAATGAGTCAAAATAGCCCCTTTCCAATCAGTTCCTGGATGTGGGTTCTAGGTACTCTGCATCTGATTGCTAAAAGCTGTCTGCCAACAATTTTATGGCAGCACAGCTAAGTCCTTCCTTGAAGGGGGATCTTGGTGACAGATCTCCATGTCTACCACAAATGGTGATGATAACATTTACTTACTGCATAGGTTTCCTCTCAGTATTATATGACATAATTCATATAAAAAGTGGAGCGTGGGGTCTGGCTAGAGTAACTGCTTAATAAGTGTCAGCTACTTATTAATGGATGATGCTTGTCATTTTTATGATTAAGCAAACTCAGGATTGTGTGTTTTCAACTAGCTCCAGGTTTCTGTCCACACTATTTCAAGTTCACTGGGACTTCAACCTAGGCTCATAGGAGACTTTGGTAACCATAAACAGTGAACTCACTTTCCTTTGCTATAGTAATTCTCAAAACTCAGTGATTTATTTAGGTAGCTCTTTCCTCCTATATTCTTTTTATTTTGAACTAAAGTGGAAGAAATGGAATACAGAATCAAAAAGTTCCAGAGTCTACAAGGAATCAAGCAACCCAGCTGGAAAGTATAAGCGAGGGTGCAATTTAACACGGGGATTCATGAAACTGATTGCTTATGGCAAACAAAGAACAGATTTCATTTGCAGCCTCCAGTCCCCATGTGGTTGTCTCTACTGGTATTCATTTGCTGATGCAAAGTGGCAGGAAAGAGAACACTGGTTAAAAAAAAAAAAAGACAGTGTAAAGATGATAGAGCCGCACACTATAGCACTTGGAAGTCACTCAACTTAGGGATTAGCTGGTCCCTTTTCAGTTTCCATGAGCCTTTCTCTCACCCCAGTTAACACACCCTGGACTGCCTTTACCACCTAAGTATGTTGATTTGTTTCCACTTTCCAACTCTTGGATTGGCTGTTCTTTTGACCACATCAAAGCCTTTGACACTAACTCTCATATCTTTAGCTTATTTCTTACATTTGATGCCCTGGAATAATTTTCCCTCTTCTCAAAACTAAGTTCTCAACTTTGACCCTATTGACTCATTCCTTGTCCTAGTTCCTGTCTTCTCAAATCTGTCTCATACATTAAATAGATTATTTATAGTATCATAAACATGAAAGGCACAAACATTTCCCATAGTGTTATGTGATCCTTTTCAAACAAGTACAATTCAAGAAAGAAAAATGATACAAGATAATACAATAATACCAACATGGAGTTTTGCCCACATATTTCCTGGGGTAACAGGAGCTTTTAGAAATTTAAGCAATCTTGGACAAATTACTTAACTTTTTAGGTTCTCTAAAATAAGAATAATAAAAATACTTTGTATTTATTGCTGCATAACAAACTACTGCAAACTTAGTAGCTTGAAAAATACTCACATACTAGCTCATAGCTCTGTAGGTTAGAAGTCCAGCAGGGCATGAATGGTTTCTCTGCTTAGCATATCACAATGCTGAAATCAGGGGGTCAGCCAGGCTAAGCTCTTGTCTGGAGGTTCTTTCTACTGCCAGCCAGAGAAAACTCTCTGCTTTCAAAGGAGCGATTAGAGCAGGCTGATCTAGGTAATCTCTCTATGTTAAGGTCAACTGATTTGGGAGCTTAGCTATTCACAGCAGCACCTAGGTTAATGTTTGAATGAACAGCTGGGAGAAGGTGTTTGTATACCAGGGCTGGGAATCTTGGGAGCCTTCTTAGAGTTCTCTACTTCATAGAGTTTTTAATAAATGAGGTAATACATGGGTACACAGTATATTGAAAGGAAGTTTTTGTTGTTGTTGTTTTTTGGTTTTTTTTTTTTTTTTTTGCGGTACGCGGGCCTCTCACTGCTGTGACCTCTCCCGCTGTGGAGCACAGGCTCCGGACGCACAGGCTCAGCGGCCATGGCTCACGGGACCAGCCGCTCCGCGGCATGTGGGATCTTCCCGTACCGGGGCAGGAGCCCGTGTCCCCTGCATCAGCAGGCAGACTCCCAACCACAGCGCCACCAGGGAAGCCCTGAAAGGAAGTTTTCATGGAAACACCAAGAAACCCACGTGGTTTGCTGATCTGCTGATTCATCTTGTTGGCATGAAGCATCGGCTGAGGCTGTACTTTATCCACCATTCCCTGCCTCCTCCATCAGCTTCTTTGATTCCTGGGCCTGGTGTGGGTGTGTTTAACCCTGTGATGAAAGACTTCTGCAGAACACTCACGTCACCAGCGCCAGAGGCAGTAAGAACTGACACAAGGTTCAGTTCATCCTTGTGGGTTCCAGTCTGTTTGCATCGTATTGAGTCAATGCTGCAGTCCCCACATCTCTATCTGGTTTTAAGGGGTAAGATCTTAGTAGGGACTGCCTTTTTCTATCGCTATCTTGTATCCCACTTACCCTCTGTCAGCACATTGACGGATGGACTTCACCTGTACAGGTAACTTCAACTGTTATTGATTAGAAGGAGGAAACTTGGTGGTGCTCCCATTATTAAGTTGTCACATTTTTCCAGGACTATTGATCAAGGGAGTAATGAGATGCCCCAGTGAATTCCATTCAAAAATAGCCCTTCTTGCAATTGAAATAAAAGCAAAAATAAACAAATGGGACCTAATCAAACATAAGCTTTTGCACAGCAAAAGTAACCATAAACAAAACGAAAAGACGACCTAAGGACTGGCAGAAAATATTTGCAAATGATACAACCAAGGGCTTAATTTCCAAAATATACAAACAGCTCATAGAATTCAATAACAAAAAACCAAACAACCCAATCAAAAAATGGACAGAAGGGCTTCCCTGGTGGCGCAGAGGTTGAGAGTCTGCCTGCCAATGCAGGGGACACGGGTTCGTGCCCCGGTCCAGGAAGATCCCACATGCTGTGGAGCGGCTGGGCCTGTGAGCTGTGGCCGCTGAGCCTGCGTGTCCAGAGCCTGTGCTCCGCAACGGGAGAGGCCACAACAGTGACAGGCCCACGTACCGCAAAAAAAAAAAAAAAAAAATGGACAGAAGACTTAAGTATATATTTCTCCAAAGAAGACATACAGATGACCAATAGGCACATGAAAAGATGCTCAACATTGGCAATTATTAGAGAAATGCAAATCAAAACTACTATGAGGTATCACCTCACTCTGGTCAGAATGGCCATCATTAAAAAGTCTACAAATAACAAATGAGGAGAGGGTATGGAGAAAAGGGAACCCTCCTACACTGTTGGTGGGAATGTAAATTGGTGCAGCCACTATGGAAAACAGTGTGGAGTTTCCTCAAAAAACTAAAAATAAGGTTGACGTATGATCCAGCAACCCCATTCTTTGGCATATATCCAAGGAAAACTAATTCGAAAAGATACATGCACCCCAATGTTCATAGCAGCACTATTCACAAAAGCCAAGACATGGAAGTAACCTTAATGTCCATTGACAGATGAATAGTTAAAGAATATGTGGTATATATATACAATGGAATGCTACTCAGTCATAAAAAGAATGAAATAATGCCATTTGCAGCAACATGGATGGACCTAGAGACTATCATACTAAGTGAAGTAAATCAAAAAGAGAAATAAAATACCATGTGATATCACTTATATGTGGAATATAAAATATGACACAAATGAACTTATTTACAAAACAGAAACAGACTCAGACATAGAGAACAGACTTGTGGCTGCCAAGGGAGGTGTGGGGAGGGATGGACTGGGAGTTTGGGATTAGCAGATGCAAACTATTATATATAGAATGGATAAACAACAAGATCTCACTGTATAGCACAGGAAACTATTCAATATGCTATAATAAAGCATAATGGAAAAGAATATAAAAAAGAGTATCTATCTGTCTATGAATCACTTTGCTGTACAAGAAACTTAACACAACATAGTTGTAAATCAACTGTAATTCAATAAAAGATAAATTAAAAGTAAATAGGTCTTCTTGCCTATGTTATGGAGAAGTAACTCAGTTTCTCTCTAGTCATCAGGATTGATCATGACAAACAAGGACTTCTTGTCTGCCTGTTGGTTTAGTAGCATAAGGAGTCCAAAAGGTCAGGATGTAATGCAAACTTCCAATGCATCAGAGCCTTTATTATGTTTCTTGGTAGATGCCTTCCTCCCTTTGACACTAGGAACTCTAAACTCATGAAGCCAAGGCAGAAAGGTTGAGAAACAAACATTATTTGGTGAAATAGTGATGGGGCCACTCTCTCCTTCATCCTACTGGTTATTGGATATGAATTCTGCATATTCTGGCTATGGCAGTGTCAGCACAAGTGTTGTTTGCCAGTCTAAGGCATTTACCACTCCCTATAAGACAGAATCCCTATAAGACAGAAGGGTGCTGTCTCCCAGCTGGTGCCATGACAGTCTTCAGAAGACCATTCCACCTTTCCAATAAGGAAGCTGCTTCTTGGTGATGAGACACATGTTAAGACCAGTGAACTTCACTGGAAATTCATGAGCCCATTGTCACACTTTATGTCCCACACATTGACCCCTGCTCAGAGGGACACTATGGTAATGGATAAGGGAGAGATTGTTCAAGCAGTGGAGGCTTGTTGGAAGAGATCCCACGTAATGAATGTACTACAGTTTGGCCTCCTGTGTCCCTCAAGGAATGGTGCCACATCAGGTCCTCTGCAGGGGATACTGACTTCGACACAAGACACAAATACCTTCACACTCTGTGCTCATTCATTGAGGCTGATATGTGTACTTCTTCCCAGACCTCATTATCACCAATCCTGGTGATATGAATCAGGGCATATCTGTACCTCTGTCTACATTTCCTTCCCCATTACATAGAAAATGTAAACCATCACCCACATACCTTCCCATAGAGAGATTTCCTTCTACCACCACCTTTTCTGAGCAACAGTCCACTTCTGTCTGGAACAGGCAGATCAGGCCCTTGACTTTTCTTTCTTCTTTAATGGGTCATAAGAAATTTCCTATTAAGACATAAACATGTGTTGATGGAAAAGAGGCAGAGCAGTAGAATCAGGTAACATAGAAATCTGCCCAACTGTCTTGTGAGGTTTACTTGGACCGTCCATTCTGTTTGGACCCCATGTTCTATATACCTGTGCTAGACTTGTCCACTAATGGCCCCCATAAAATCATGCCTCTAGTTATCCAAGACCTTGTGTGACTTTGAAGATAGAAAATGTACCTACCTTTATGGGTCTGGCTAAGGAGATTTCCAGGTAGAATGTTGAAAGAAACAAATGGCTTTTTTAAAGCTGCATATAATAAGGAAGTGTTTAATAATAACTGTTCCATTTGTAAGCAGAATTTAGGAGAAAATAAAACTGTTTCTCATCTCTTGTTTTTTCCTACCAGCAAACAAGTCTCAAGCTAAGGACTAGTCACAGGATAAGGATCAAATGAAGGATGTGACTGTAAGACCTCTGAAAGATTTAAGTGGTGCTGGGTTAATTCCTTAACAGACAAAAGGGCTTTCAAGAATCTTAAGGACATTGTCCTCCAGAAGTTCTGTATGGCATTCAAAGTAGAGAGTGATCTGTCTTGAAAGATGATTTTAGCTTGGGGGAACAGGGTGAATCCCAATCACTATAGGAAGCTCATGATACTTTTAAATTTTTTGCCAACTTGAACTAGAAGAGACAGAGTCAATTAAAAATGCAAAGAGGCTCTGGATCCCATAACTTCCTATGGGCAGGAAATAGGTTGGGAGAGCTACTCATGTACAAACATGGGACATTGGTTATGTGAAAGAAAGATCTCTGAGAGGGCAAAGCTAAGACCCCCAAAGAGAGGAGCCAAGAACCATGAAGAACTGCTGGGGGCAGAACTGGGCTTTAACGATGGAACATTTCCTGCCTGCAGGAGGCCCTGACAACAGTGTTTTGGATGTATTTCAGAACTGCTATGGGCCAATGACTCTTATATTACTTTAATAATATTACTTCAATTAATATTTTTTAATTGAAAAAATTAATTAACCTGTTGCAATTAACCTGTTCTTGTCTCAACGTTGTATGTATGGGAAAGGTTTCTAGATTAAAAGTTGTTGGTCTCAAGGAACCTTGCCTATTTCTGAATTTAATGCATATAAAGAGAATATGGGCCTCTAGCCTGATGACATGATTGGGTGAGAATTTAGGAGACTTAGGAAGGGATGATCGTATTTTGCCTACTGGAAACATTTGAATCATTGGGTCAGAGGGTTGGGATGGGGGAGGAGGCTGTGGAAGATTGATCATATGGAATTCCCCATGAGGTCATAGGTGCTGGTTGATGAAGAGGTGGAGAGTAATACCAACTATCATAGTAGTTGTGGCCATTAGCTTGGGCAGATTTCTCATAATTTCCAGACCTGATTGGACCCATCTTATATACACATGGTGCACTGTTACATTAATAGTCTCCAGTGAATCACACCATGCCCTGTGAGCTCAGGTGAAACTAGCAGAAGAGCACAGCAATGGGTAGCTGAAACAGCGCCATCTCCATTTTACAATGGAATGCTGCTATGAACATCCAATTTGGGGTGGTTCAGTGGATCAGATAACACCCAGTTAATGAGGAATAGTTTGAGTTGTATGGTCACTTGGTGATCCATGGTGAACTTTCCATCTTTACTAGAGCCCAAAATCAAGTGAGGAGTTACTTTTCAAGTGGAGAGAACATGGCTTTATTCCTAAATCCTAAGAGTCTGCTCTGTGATTCTCCTATAGGAGCTTTCCGGAATCTCCATACACTTCCTTGTTTGACATCTGTAGCTACACTGCATGGTTCTTCCCCGAAGAGCCTGACCTCAGCCTCCTCCATCAAGGGGCTCTGGGTCTGGAGCTGACTTAGGTCTGGGGACTGGAAAAGGGGCTGTGAATCCCCACAAAGGGAATTGAATTAGTATTAGACCCACATTCCAGAAAAGAGTTTTTTCTGATTTTATAGGCAAAACCATAACATTAGGAGGAAGCATCTATTTTATTCCTAGGGATCTCTTCACCAGACATACCCTTGCAGGCCAAAACGTTGATCAGCACTCCATTACTGGGCTTATAATGGAATGGAAGTTCAGGTGATAGTTTCCAAAGCATTGTTATTTAGATGTAGGGTTATGATCCATTTGTCTTATTTTAGATCCTTTATTATTAGTGGATTCTGGGAACTCTAGAAAATCCTGGAAAAATCAATTCTAAATCATGAAGTGACTAACTCAGTAGACGAAGAGAGAGTTACAAATATCTGGAGATACTAGGTAATGAATTCTCTTATGTAATATTGGAAAAAATGAAGGCTTGGGGATGTCATTCATGCAGCTACGAAGGCACCTAGACATTTTCTCATAGTAGGGTAGTCTTCCAAGTGTGTATTCTTATGTTTGTTTATTTGTGTATTTATTTAGTTTTACTTTGTTAGCCTTTATACTTGAGAACGGCTAGGAATAGGACACATCTCATGCTTCTTTTTGATGACCACAGTTCTTAACTCAGAGTGGGATGTCAAAAAGTACTCAGGCCATAATTATTAACTAATAAATTCAGACAAATGGGAATACCTTATGATAACTGATACAATTTTAAAGCATATTTACTTGAAGGGAAGTGAGAAGGAAAAAAAAGAACCCCACTGTTTTAGGTAACAGGTTTTTTTTAAATAAATCTATTTTATTTATTTATTTTTGGCTGCATTGGACCTTCATTGTTGCGTGTGGGCTTTCTCTAGTTGTGGCGCGTGGGGGCTACCCTTCGTTGCCGTGCGCGGGCTTTTCACTGCAGTGGCTTCTCTTGTTGCGGAGCATGGGCTCTAGGCGTGCGGGCTTGCACGTAGGCTCAGTAGTTGTGGCTTGCAGGCTCTAGAGTGGAGGCTCGGCAGTTGTGGCGCATGGGCTTAGCTGCCCCGCAGCATGTGGGGTCTTCCCGGGCCAGGGCTCGAACCTGTTTCCCCTGCTTTGGCAGGCAGATTCTTAACCACTGCACCACCAGGGAAGCCCAGGTAACTGTTTATAAGCCAAACACAATGAGAAATAAATTGCTGTAGAGTGAAGTGCCCAGTGGACTCAGGCTCACATCATTAAATGACTTTGCTCATCACTGACTTGCAAGGGTCCTGAAACCAGGACTAAATCAAGTGCATGGTCTGTTGCAGTGGCACCGCAGTTGGAGACCTCTGACTCCAGATCGTCACTGTCACAGCAGTATAGATCCTGGCTATCCAACTCCTGGAAGGAGCATAAAAATATCTTTCTACATTTTAATTTCTCTTCTGATTTATGTTTTTTCTTTACACACTGACTTCACAGCCACAGTTGTATGATATGATTTGAGACAATGTTAGCTATAAATCACTGGATTTGCAGAAATGGGGAATTCTAGTTTATATTTCCTTTTCCTTGAAATGAGACAAATCATACACCATTCTTTTACCTTTAATAATAAATTCTGTCAGGACAGCAAACGAGTTAGAGTTATTAACTGGCCTACTGAAATATTCATGATGCCTTTAGGATGAAAAAATACACTTGGAGGATGTGTTTTTAAGCAGCTCTGTTTTCCAGGTAACCAAAAAAAAAAAAAAAAAAGCAACACAGTTTAAAAGGAAAAATACACAGATGTATAAGAAAATTCCCCACCTCTCTCAAGCAATCGACTGAAATCTATCAAGCAATATTTTCAGGTGAAATTTAGGTGCTATTACAATGTTATATTTTAAACTGCAGTAATAGGTCTCACCTTTCCCTTTCCTCTAGTCACGACTATAGAGAACCAAGGCTCTTGGATTAGAACTTAACCAAGCCATTATGAGAAAGGGCCTTTCAAAGAGTCTCTTGTGCACTAAGGGAACAGCTGTTTTCTGTGGATGTAGAGCCAATTTTACTCTGCAAAACCCCATATGGAAACCAACCTAGTGATTTCAGATAAAAGAATCATTCCTATTGCTAGAGGGTTTCCTTATTTACTGAGTAATAAGTGTTATTCCTGAAAATGAGTGTTTGCCTCAGAGAAAGGCGTGTGTGTGTGTGTGTGTGTGTGTGTGTGTATGTGTGTATGCGAGCACACACACTATTGCTGCAATAGATAGATGTCAATGATAGAAGCAGATATGTCTGAAACTTGAGCTGACGCCATCCTAACACCACCCTGAGAGACCCCACCCTGAGGTCTAGTCTTGGCAGCCTAAGCCCCTTCCATCAGACTATATATGGAACCTGGAGGGCTGAGGACCAGTACTAACATCTGGCTAGTGCTGCACTCTGGCTGAATAATAAGTTAAGAAAATGCATGAATGGTAACAGAAGAATTGATGGTCTATGGTGCTTTGTGTGTTAAGTGATTCCCTCTGGGTAGAGGTGATTCTCCAAGAGATGGGAGGAGATACAAGACAGAAAGTTTGACAAGAATTTTCTGATGGTGTATAAGGTAGTTGAAACCCACAACTCATTGAGGACCCGGTTGTTAGCAAGCTGTAGGTGCTTTCCCTGAAAATTCTGGTAAATGTTTTATTGAGCATTCACCTTCCCTTCCCTCTTATGTGTAGTATCTTCTTTTGTAAATCATCTCAGCCTTTCAGTACAGAGTCATACATGCTGGTGTAAGGGTCTCAGTGTTAGGAAGAAGAAAGGGCAGTTTGATTATGAAGATGGTCACTTGCTCTATCCTCTTTGGACATCTGTGGAGGAGTGGGGAGCAGTTCCCAGTTGTAGACCATTCTCCAGGTCCTAGAATTCTTCTTGGTGACGTCAGCCCAGGCACGGTGGCCTTTCAGAGTGAACTTAGGTCTGAGGGACAGCTTTTAAGTGGACAGCTCAAGAGGATCCAAGACTTATCCTTCTGTATTCCAGCCAGGACATATGAAGACGTACAAAAGATCTTGAAAGGGGTTGAGAGTGGAAAGTCAATTGGCTGATGTTTGGGTTAAATCTCTGGTAACTAAGTCAGTCAGCTATTGTTGCATAAGGAACTAACTGATGGTGATAAGTATATATGAGGATGAGAAAAAGACTTAGTTGGACAAATTTATAAACTTGTGACAATATGAGGTTTATTGCAAACTTTTATGTGTATATTCTTATTACCAGTGCATAATCACCATATCAAAATAAGAAATGGAGAGAAAAGTTAAATTTGACTGTGAATTTTTTTATTATTGAGTTAGATGGCAAAGCATTGTGTGTGTGTGTTTAATATTATGAATATGGCTGCGCCAAAAGAATACAATATGCATAGGTATCACCAAACTAAGCACTATAGAGCTTCTAGAAGAAAACAGAAGAAAATGTTTCTGACTTTGGATTAGGTAAAAATATTTAAAAATGTGATACCAAAAAGCATGATCCATAAAATAAAATATTGATAAATATTTGAATTCATTAAAATTAAAATCTTTGCTCACACTATTAACAAAATAAAGACAAGCCATAGACTGGGGAACATTCTTGAAAAATGTATCTATATGATAAAATCCTATATCCAGAATATATAAGAAAATTTCAAAACTCAATAATAAGAATTATCCAGTTTAAAAAATAATGGGCCAATTTTTAAATAGAAACGTCACCAAAGAAGGTATGTGAATGGTAAATTCACATAAAAGCATTCTCACATCATTAGTTATTAGATAAATGCAAATTAAAACTTCAGTGAGATACACCTACATATCTATTCAAATGGAAAAAAAAACCCTGAACAAACCAAGTGAAGAAATTGGAACACTCATATGTTTTTGTAGGAATGCAAAAGATATGACTACTTTGGAAACCAGCGTGACCATTTTTATTTAGTTAAATGTACTCTTACCATAAGTCCCAACAATCACATTAGTAGTATCTACTCAATGAAATGAAAACTTCTGTTCCCACAAGAATCTGCATGTGGATATTTAGAGCAGCTTTACTCATAAGGGTTGAAAATTGGAAACTATCCAAATGTCCATCAAGAGGTGAATAGACAACTGTTTTCATCCATACCATAGAACACTACCTAGCAATAAAAAGAAACAACTTGTGATACAAGCAGCAACATAAATGGATCTCAAATGTATTATGATAAGTGAGAATAGCAAGATTCAAATGGCCACATACTGTACAATTCCATTTATATGACATTCTCAAAAAGTGAAACTATGGAAACAGAAAATGGATCAGCAATTGCCAGTGCCTGAGGGTAAGAGGAGAGATTTCCTACAAAGAGGCACCAGGGAAAATTAGGGGTGATATAACAGTTCTATATATTGGTTTTGGCAGTGATTACAGGACTTTGTGTCTTGTCAAAACTCATAGAACTGCATAACTAAAAAAAAGGATAATTTGAAATGTATGTCAATTACAATGCAGGTAACCATACTTAAAATAAAAGGGCAAAATTAAAGTAATTCAAGATAAAGAAATAACATTGAAATAAATTATTGGTAACACATCTGTGCTACTTTGTTAAAGGAAGTCCTTCAGGCTGAAAGAAAATGACATCAGATGGTAACTCAGATCTACAAGGAAGAATCAATAGATTGGAAATAGTAAATGTGTGTATGTTTGTGTATGTCCTTATATATTTTATTTTCTTAATTTATAATACACAACTGTATTTTAGGGTCTATACTATATATATGTGTAATATATATGACTACAATACCATGGGGCTTTGTTTGAGCCAATACATTCTTTTGGGCACACAGAACATTCTTCAGGATGGACCACGTTCTCAGTCATAAACCACGTTCGAAAGTTTTAAAAAATATTTAAATTACACAGGTTATCATCTGTAATGTAAGTTAGATTGTAATGTAAGTTAGAAATCAAGAAGAGAAAGAGATATCTGGGAAAAGATATCTGGGAAAGCCCCAAGTATTGGAAATAATAAAGTAAATGAATATGTAAACACAGCATACAAAATTTGTAGGATGCAGTTAAAGTAGATTTTAGTGGGAAAAATGCAGCTTTAGAAATGAAGAAATATCCAGACCCAGTGCTTAAAGCTTCCACTTTAAGAAGCTGAGAAAAGTAATGCCAAATTTAATCTTAGTAAAAAAAACATCAGTGTGGAAATGAATGAAAAAGAAAATGAATGAACAACAGAAAAAAATCAATAATGTCAAAACTAGTTTTTTTTTTAAAGATGATTAATCAGATAGAATAAGCCTTAGCTCATTGATCAAGAGAAAAAAGACAGAAGACATATATTATCAGTATCTGGATGACAGAAATTACTACAGACCCTACAGACATTAAAATAATGATAAAAGAATATTATGAACAACTTTATGTTAATGAACTTGGCCTCATATATGAAATAGTTAATTTCCTTGAAAAATACACCTTATCTTGAAGAATCAAGAAAAAAATCCAGAAAATTTGAATATTTCTGTATAAAGTAAAAGAATTGAATTAGTAATTTAAAATATCCTTACCAAGAAATGAATGTGAGTTTGGTGGTGAGTTTTATCAAACATTAGTGGAAGAAACAATATCAGTTCACTGTCAGAAAAGAGAGAGGGGTTTCCCTGGTGGCACAGTGGTTGAGCGTCCACCTGTCAATGCAGGGGACACGGGTTCGTGCCCCGGTCCAGGAGGATCCCACATGCCGCAGAACGGCTGGGCCCGTGAGCCATGGCCACTGAGCCTGTGTATCCGGAGCCTGTGCTCCACAGCGGGAGAGGACACAGCAGTGAGAGGCCTGCATACTGCAAAAAAAAAAAAAAAAAGATATAGGCTTTGAATCAGAGTTCTAACACTAAGTAGTGGAAGTGTGACTTTAAAGAACTACTAACTTGCCTCAGGACTCAGACTGAGAAAGAAACTTCTGTATGAAAAGCATTTTTCTTAGAAAATTCTAGGAGACACAGCAAAGGAAACTGTAAACAAAACGAAAAGACAGCCCACAGAATGGGAGAAAATATTTGCAAATGAAGTGACCGACAAGGGATTAATGACCAAAATATACAAATAACTCATGCAGCTCAAAATAAATAAATAAATAAATAACCCAATCAAGAAATGCGTGGAAGATCTAAGTAGACATTTCTCTAAAGAAGGCATATAGATGGCCAAGAGGCACATGAAAAGATGCTCAACATCACTAATTATCAGAGAAATGCAAATCAAAACTACAATGAAGTATCACCTCACACTAGTCAGAATGGTCATCATCAAAAAATTTACAAACAATAAATGCTGAAAAGGGTGTGGAGGAAAGGGAACCCTCCTACACTGTTGGTGGGAATGTAAATTGGTACAGCCACTGTGGAGAACAGTATGGAGGTTACTTAAAGACTAAAAATAGAGCTACCATATCATCCAATAATCCTACTCCTAGGTATATATCTGGAGAAAACCATAATTATAAAAAACACATGGACCCCAATATTCATTGTAGCACTATTTACAATAACCAGGACATGGAAGCAACCTAAATGTCCACTGACGGAAGAATGGATAAAAAAGATGTTGTATACATATACAATGGAATATTACTCAGCCATAAAAAAGAACAAAATAATGCCATTTGCAGCGACATGGATGGAGCTAGAGATTGTCATACTGAGTGAAGTAAGTGAGACAAAGACAAATATCATATGATATCGCTAATATGTGGAATCTAAAAAAAATGGTACAAATGAACAGAAATAAAGTCACAGATGTAGAAAACAAACTCATGGCTACAAAGGGGGAAAGTGGGGGTGGGAGGGATAAAATGGGAGATTGGGATGGCCATATACACACTATTGTATATAAAATGGATAACTAATAAGAACTTACTGTATAGCACAGTGAACTCAGTACACTGTAATGACCTATATGCGAATAGAATCTAAAAAAGAGTGGATATATGTATATGTATAACTGATTCACCTTGCTGTACAGCAGAAACTAACACAACATTGTAAATCAACTGTACTCCAATAAAGAATTAAAATAGAAAAAAATTCTAGGAGATTATTATTGTTGTTATATCCCTGTATTCCATTTATCTGGTGACAATATTCCTTCCTTACATGTCAGCTCTCTAGAATCTAACACAAATGTGCAAGTAAAAGCCCTTTATAGTATGGGGAATAATTTTTTCCAAAGCCTTTGGTGTTACAGTCATCCACTTTACTTCTTATTCCTTATTGACTTTTACTTTACACACAATCCTAACAAACTTGATCATTTAGACTTTTAGCCCACAGCAAGTGAGAACAAGTAAAGTCCTGGGAGAATATCCACTAACAGCAGAAATACTGCTGATAAAAAGCCAACACTGTATTTATTGAATGTACTGTATTAAATAATCGTGATTCATCAAGAAAATTTTAAATTAGGTTCATTGTTCTCTTTTTGGAAAGAAGGAAACCATGCTGTGCATCTTAGAATAATTTCCATTAAAATAACTCAGTTATTTAAATTAATTCTGATGCTAGATGAGGAAGTTGTTATCTGGAGATAACTCATATGTAACAGCAGCTGATAATGCCAAATGATCAAGATGTTAGGGCATACACCTCTTTTTATCTTCTCTTCTGTAAACATTTTATTCATGCTATTCAATTTCTTTGCATAACACATATCTGCCTTTAGAGCCAAGATTCTGGGAAGTATTTTTTATAATAGCAGGTGTCTTTAGGTCTTCTACAGAGAACTCCCTCAGTATGTGAAAGAGTTCATAGAAGATATTAATCATTGCTGCTGCTTACAAAATTCCAACCAAAGAAGGGCTTTTGTTCAAGAAACAGAAGGGGAATCATAAATGCCAATTGGAATCATCAGTCTAGATGTGGTTAGACACTGTATCCATCAAGGTAATGTATAAGAGACAATTTATCACAAGCCCTGAGTATTCTGTACTAAATGCTGCAGTCTGGGTTGCCAGTTTGTTGAGAAAGGCAACAAATCACACCTGTCTTGCTGTAGAATAGCAACTTCACGGATGCTCTGGGAGCCTCAGAGCCCTGGCCTTGGGCCAGATGCCCCATGAATGTAAAAAGAAGCTCTTGGTTTAGACTGGCTACATTTCTGCTGGGAACAAGATCACTGAAACATGTAGGAGGCCAGCAGCATTGAAAAACACCCAGGACATGAAACCAGTTGGTGGATTTTAGATCTAATTCTGCAGCCCAGCCATGTGTGAGCAAAGGGGAAGTGAGTGCTCCCTGGCCGAGCCCTCTCTAGTCTTGGAGAACAGGTAACAACTATCTGCCTATGTATAAATGACTCCCACATTGTAAGACTGAAGAATGAGGCAGGGGTCCGATCAGACAAGGGTATGTGTCACAGCTATTCAGTTGGTCATCAAATATGTTCCACTTCCTTCCACAGGTGGTTAAAAACACAGATCCAAACTCTACCACTGTAGTTGGATGACTCGGGCAAGTGCATTCATATCTCTGATTCCAGTACACTCACATACAAAATGTGGTTCATAGTAGTGTCTACTCATAGTATTGTTTTGTGAGATTAAAGACATTTTTTAGCATATTCAAGTACTTAGCCTAATACATAGCATAGAATTAACACCCACTGCATGGCTGGAGAGGTCTGTTTATGTGTAATCTAATTCTGGATTCCCTCTTCCATTCAATTGCATTTTCTACCTTTACACCAGCACCACACTGGTTTTGGTTACTATAGTTTTATAATAATTTTTGAAAGCAGGTAGTGTTAGCACACTAAATTTGTTCTTCTTTTTCCAAGTTTTTTTTTTAACATCTTTATTGGACTAAAATGCTTTACAATGGTGTGTTAGTTTCTGCTGCGTAACAAAGTGAATCAGCTATATGTATACATATATTCCTATATCTCCTCCCTCTTGCTTCTCCCTCAAATCTTCTCTAACCCACCCCCATAGGTGGGCACAAAGCACTGAGCTGATCTCTCAGTGCTATGCAGCTGCTTACTGCTAGCTATCTATTTTACATTTGGTAGTGTATATATGTCAATGTTACTCTCTCACTTTGTCTCAGCTTACACTTCCCCTTCCCTGTGTCCTCAAGCCTATTCTCTACATCTGTGTCTTTATTCCTGTCCTGCCCCTAGGATTTTCAGAACCATTTTTTTTTTTAGATTCCATATGTATGTGTTAGCATGCAGTATTTGTTTTTCTCTTTCTGACTTACTTCACTCTGTATGACAGATTCTAGGTCCATCCACCTCAGTACAAATAACTCAACTGTGTTTCTTTTTGGCTGAGTAATATTCCATTGTATATATGTGCCACATCTTCATTATCCATTCATCTCTCGATGGACATTTAGGTTGCATCCATGTCCTGGTTATTGTAAGTAGTGCTGCAATGAACATTGTGGTACATGACTCTTTTTGAATTATGGTTTTCTCAGGTTATATGCCCAGAAGTGGGATTGCTTGTTCATATGGTAGTTCTATTTTTAGTTTTTTAAGAGACTTCCATACTGTTCTCCATAGTGTGTGTATCAATTTACATTTCCACCAACAGTGCAAGAGGGTTCCCTTTTCTCCACAGCCGAATTCTATCAAACATTAAGAGAAGAGACAATACCTATCCTTCTCAAACTCTTCCAAAATATAGCAGAGGAAGGAAGACTCTCAAACTCTTTCTATGAAGTCACCATCACCCTGATACCAAAACCAGACAAAGATGTCACAGAAAAAGAGAACTACAGGCCAATATCACTGATGAGCAGAGATGCAAAAATCCTCAACAGAATACTAACAACCAGAATCCAGCAGCATATTGAAAGGATCATACACCATGACCAAGTGGGGTTTATCCCAGGAAGGCAAAGATTCTTCAATATACACAAATCAATCAATCTGATACACCATATTATCAAATTGAAAGATAAAAACCATATGATCATCTGAATACATGCAGAAAAAGATTTTGACAAAACTCAACACCCATCTATGAAAAAAAACTCTCCAGAAAGTAGGCATAGAGGGAACTTACCTCAACATAAGAAAGGCCATATATGACAAATCCACAGCCAACATCGTTCACAATGGTGAAAAACTGAAACAATTTCCTCTAAGATCAGGAACAAGATAAGGTTGCCCACTCTTACCATTATTATTCAACATAGTTTTGGAAGTTATAGCCACAGCAATCAGAGACAAAAAAGAAATAAAATGAATCCAAATCAGAAAAGAAGAAGTAAAACTGTCACTGTTTGCAGATGACATGATACTATACATAGAAAATCCTAAAGATGCCACCAGAAAACTACTAGAGCTAATCAATGAATTTGGTAAAGTGGCAGGATACAAAATTAATACACAGAAATCTCTTGCATTCCTGTACATTACTGAGGAAAAATATGAAAGAGAAATTAAGAAACACTCCCATTTACCATTGCAACAAAAAGAAAAAATACCTAGGAATAAACCTACCTAAGGAGTCAAAAGACCTGTATGTAGAAAACGATAAGATACTGATGAAAGAAATTAAAGATGATACAAACAGATGGAGAGATATACCATGTTCTTGGATTGGAAGAATCAACATTGTGAAAATGACTATATTTCCCAAAGCAATCTACAGATTCAATGCAATCCCTATCAACGTACCAATGGCATTTTTCACAGAACTAGAACAAAATTTTCACAATTTGTATGGAAACACAAACCCCGAATAGCCAAAGCAATCTTGAGAAAGAAAAACGGAGCTGGAGGTATCAGGCTCCCTGACTTCAGACTATACTACAAAGCTACAGTAATGAAGACAGTATGGTAGTGGCACAAAAACAGAAATATAGATCAATGGAACAGGATAGAAAGCCCAGAGATAAACACGCACATATGCTCACATTATGTTTGATAAAGGAGGCAAGAATGGAGAAAAGACAGTCTCTTCAATAAGCGGTGCTGGGAAAAATGGACAACTACATGCAGAAGAATGAAAGTAGAACACTCCCTAACACCATACACAAAAATAAACTCAAAATGGATTCAAGATCTAAATGTAAGGCCAGACACTATAAAGCTCTTATAGGAAAACCTAAGCAGAACACTCTGTGACATAAATCACAGCAAGATCCTTTTTGTCGCCCCTCCTAGAGAAATGGAAATAAAAACAAAAATAAACAAATGGGACTTAATGAAACTTAAAAGCTTTTGCACAGCAAAGGAAACCATAAGCAAGACGAAAAGACAACCCTCAGAATGGGAGAAAATATTTGCAAATGAAGCAACTGACAAAGGATTAATCTCCAAATTTACATGGCTCAATATCAAAAAAACAAACAACCCAATCCAAAAATGGGCAGAAGGCCTAAATAAACATTTCTCCAAAGAAGGCATACAGATTGTCAACAAACACATGAAAGGATGCTCAACATCATTAATCATTAGAGAAATGCAAATCAAAACTACAAAGATATATCATCTCACACAAGTCACAATGGCCATTATCAAAAAATCAACAAACAATAAATGCTGGAGAGGGTGTGGAGAAAAGAGAAACCTCTTGCACTGTTGGTGGGAATGTAAATGGATACAGCCACTATGGAGAACAGTATGGAGGTTCCTTAATAAACTAAAAATAGAACTATCATACGACCCAGCAATCCCACTACTGGGCACATACCCTGAGAAAACCATAATTCAAAAAGAGTCATGTACCACAATGTTCATTGCAGCTCTATTTATGATAGCCAGGACATGGGAGCCACCTAAGTGTCCATCAACAGATGAATGGAGAAAGAAGATGTGGCACATATATACAATGGGATCTTACTCAACCATAAAAGGAAATGAAATTGAGTTATTTGTAACTCAATCCAGTGAGGTGGATGGATCTAGAGTCTGTCATACAAAGTGAAATAAGTCAGAAAGAGAAAAACAAAAACCATAAGCTAACACATATATATGGAATCTAAAACAAAGAAACAAAAAAATGGTTCTGAAAATCCTAGGGGCAGGACAGGAATAAAGATGCAGGTGTTGGAAGACTTTTAATCACAGTTTCAATTTCTGTGAGTATGATTTATCTGTTCATATTTTCTATTTTTTCCTGGTTCAGTCTTGGAAGACCTGGTTCAGTACTTTTCTAAGAATTTATCCATTTCTTCCAGGTTGTCCATTTTATTGGCATATAGTTGCTTGTAGTAATATCTCATGATCCTTTGTATTTCTGCAGTGTCAGTTGTTACTTCTCCTTTTTCATTTCTAATTCTGTTGATTTCAATCTTCTCTGTTTTTTTCTAGATGAGTCTGGCTGATCGTTTATCAATTTTGTTTATCTTCTCAAAAACCAGCTTTTAGTTTTATTGGTCTTTGCTATTGTTTCCTTCATTTCTTTTTCATTTTTTTTTCTGATCTGATCTTTATGATTTCTTTTCTTCTGCTAACTTGGGAATTTTTTGGTTCTTCTTTCTTTAATTGCTTTAAGTGTAAGGTTAGGTTGTTTATTTGATATTTTTCTTGTTTCTTGAGGTAGGATTGTATTGCTATGAACTTTCCTCTTAGAAGTGGTTTTGGTGCATCCCATAGGTTTTGGGTCATCGTGTTTTCATTGTCATTTGTTTCTAGGTATTTTCTGATTTCCTTTTTGATTTCTTCAGTGAACTCTTGGTTATTTAGTAGTGTATTGTTTAGCCTCCGTGTTTTTGTATTTTTTACAGTTTTGTTTCCTGTAATTGATATCTAGTCTCATAACATTGTGGTCAGAAAAGATATGATTTCAATTTTCTTAAATTTACCAAGGCTTGATTTGTGACCCAAAATATGATCTATCCTGGAGAATGTTTCATGAGCACTTCAGAAGAAAGTGTATTCTGTTGTTTTTGGATGGAATGTTCTATAAATATTAATTAAGTCCATCGTGTCTAATGTGTCATTTAAAGCTTGTGTTTCCTTATTTATTTTCATTTTGGATGATCTGTCCATTGGTGAAGGTGGGGTGTTAAAATCTTCAACTATTATTGTGTTACTGTCTATTTCCCTTTTTATGGCTGTTAGTATTTGCCTTATGTATTGAGGTGCTCCTATGTTGGGTGCATAAATATTTACAAATGTTATATCTTCTTCTTGGATTGATCCCTTGATCTTTACGTAGTGTCCTTCTTTGTCTCTTGTAATAGTCTTTACTTTAAAGTCTATTTTGTGTGATATGAGAATTGCTACTCCAGCTTTCTTTTGATTTCCGTTTACATTAAATATCTTTTTCCATCCCTTCACTTTCAGTCTGTATGTGTCCCTAGGTCTGAAGTGGGTTTCTTCTAGATAGCATATATACAGGTCTTGTTTTTGTATCCATTCAACCAGTCTATGTCTTTTGGTGGGAACATTTAATCCATTTACATTTAAGGTAATTATTGATATGTATGTTCGTATTATCTTTTTCTTAATAGTTTTGGGTTTGCTTTTGTAGGTCTTTTCCTTCTCTTGTGTTTCCTGCTTAGAGAAATGCCTTTAGCATTTGGTGTAAAGCTACTTGGCGGTGCTGAATTCTCTTAACTTTTGCTTGTCTGTAAAGGTTTTAATTTCCCTGTCGAATCTGAATGAGATCCTTGCTGGGTAGAGTAATCTTGGTTGTAGGTTTATCCCTTTCATCACTTTAAATATATCCTGCCAGTCCCTTCTGGCTTGCAGAGTTTCTGCTGAAATGTCAGCTGTTAACCTTATGGGGATTCCCTTGTATGTTATTTGTTGCTTTTCCCTTGCTTCTTTTAATATTTTTTCTTTGTATTTAACTTTTATAGTTTCATTAATATGTGTCTTTGCATGGTTCTCCTTGGATTTATCCTGTATGGGACTCTCTGCACTTCCTGGACTTCATTGACTATTTCCCATTTTAGGGAAGTTTTCCACTACAATCTCTTCAAATATTTTCTCAGACCCTTTCTTTTTCTCTTCTTCTTCTGGGACCCCTATAATTCGAATGTTGGTGCATGTAATGTTGTCCCAGAGGTCTCTGAGACTGTCCTTAATTCTTTTCGTTTTTTTTTTTTATTGTGCTTTGTGGTAGTTATTTCTACTATTTTATCTTCCAGGTCACTTATCCGTTCTGCCTTAGTTATTGTGCTATTGATTCCTGCTAGAGAATTTTTAATTTCATTTATTGTGTTGTTCATCATTGTTTGTTTGCTCTTTAGTTCTTCTAGGTCTTTTTAAAATGTTTCTTGTATTTTCTCCATTCTATATCCAAGGTTTTGAACCATCTTTACTATCATTATTCTGAAGTCTTTTTCAGGTAGACTGCCTATTTCCTCTTCATTTGTTTGGTTTAGTGGATTTTTACCTTGCTCCTTCATGTGCTGCATATTTCTCTGTCTTCTTATTTTGTTTAACTTACTGTGTTTGGAGTCTTCTTTGTGCAGGTTGCAGTTTCATATTTCCTGTTGTTTTTGGTGTCTCCCACCAGTGGGTGAGGTTGGTTCAGTGGCTTGTGTAGGCTTCCTGGTAGATGGGACTAGTGCCTATGTTCTGGTGGGTGGGGCTAGATCTTGTCTTTCTGGTGAGCAAGGCTGCATCCAATGGTGTGTTTTGGGGTGTCTGTGAATTTAGAAGATTTTTGGCAGCCTCTCTGCTAATGTGTGTGGTTGTGTTCCTGTCTTGTTAGATGTTTGGCATGGGGTGTCCAGCACTGAAGCTTACTGGCCGTTGGGTGGAGCTGGGTCTTAGCTTTCAGATGGAGATCTCTGGGAGACCTCTTGTTGATTGATATTATGTGGAGTTGGGAGGTCTCTGGTAGTCCAATATCCTGAACTCAGCACTCCCACCACAGAGGCTCAGACCTAACACCAGGCTGGAGCACCAAGACCCTGGAAGTCACACAGCTGAGAGGAAAAGGGAAAAAAAGAAAAAAAAAATTAAAAAGCAATAAAATTTTTTTAAAAATTATAAAAATAAAAATAATAATAATTTTAAAAGACAGTAACCAAACCAATAAACAAATCCACCAATGATAACAAGCACTAACAACTAGAATAAGATAAACATAGAAATCAGAAACATATCAGTTGCTGAAAGCAAACCCAAGTCTACAGTTGCTCCCAAAGTCCACCACCTCAATTTTGTGATGATTTGTTGTCTATTCAGGTATTGCACAGGTGCAGGTACATCAAGTTGATTGTGGGAATTTAACCCACTGCCCCTGAGGCTGCTGGGAGAGATTTCCCTTTCTCTTCTTTGTTCGCACAGCTCCTGGGGTTCAGCTTTGGATTTGGCCCCGCCTCTGCATGTAGGTCACTCTCAGGCATCTGTTCCCCACCCAGATAGGAGTGGGTTAAAGCAGCGGCTGATTAAGGCGCTCTTGCTCACTCAGACCAGGGAAAGAGAGGGGTACAGTTGTCATAATTGGAATGTAGGGTGAGCCTGCTGTGGCAGAGGCCGGTGTGATGTTGCAGCAGCCTAAGATGTGGCGTGTGTTCTCCTGGGGATGTTGTCCCTGTATCACGGGACTGGACCCTGGCAGTGGCAGGCTGCATAGTCTCCTGTGGGGGTGTGGATAGTGACCTGTGCTTGCACACAGGCTTCTTGGTGGCTGCAGCAGCAGCATTAGCATTTCATGCCCATCTCTGGGGTCTGAGCTGATAGCCGGGTTTCACGCCTATCTCTGGAGCTCATTTAGGTGGTGCTCTGCCTTCTGTGGGTGCATTGAGCAGGAATCCCCTCTGCTCATGCACCCCAAAACAGTGGTCTCTTGTCTCTTAGGCAGGTCCAGACTTTTCCCAGACTCCCTCCTGGCTCGCTGTGGTGTACTAGCCCCCTCAGGCTGTGTTCACACAGCCAACCCCAGTCCTCTCCCCAGGATCTGACCTCAGAAGCCTGAGCCTCAGCTCCCAGCCCGTGCCCACCCTGGCGGGGGAGCAGACAAGCCTCTCGGGCTGGTGAGTGCTGGTTGGCACGAATACTCTGTGCAGGAATCTCTCCGCTTTTCCCTCTGCACCCCTGTGGCTGTGCTCTCCTCCTTGGCTCCAAAGCTTTCCCCCTGCCCACCCCCATCCCCACCATTGAAGGTTCCATCCCTATTCTTTTGTCTCTGTTTTTTGTTTTTCTTTTGCCTTACCCAGGTACGTGGGGATTTTCTTGTTTTGGGGAAGTCTGAGGTCTTTGGCCAGTGTTCAGTAGGTGGTCTGTAGGAGTTGTTCCACATGTAGATGTATTTCTGATGTATTTGTGGGGAGGAAGGTGATCTCCATGTCTTACTTCTCCACCATCTTGAAGGTCCCCTCTCCAAGTTGTTTTGACTATTCTATATTCTTTGCATTTCCACACCAGTTTCAGGATCAGTTTATGAAGGACTGCAATAAAGCTGTCTGGGATTTTGATTGGGATTGCATTGACTCTACAGATCAATTTGGAGAAAAGTTACATTTCAACAATACTGAATAAAAGAGGCCAATTTTTCCACATCTTTACATCTTTAATTTCAGTCAGGAACATTTTATAATTTTCAGTGTAGAGGTTATTCATATCTTTCGTCATGTTTATCCCAAAGCATTTATTTTTCATTGCTAGTATAAAGAAATGCAATTGACTTTTGTGTATTATTCTTGTATCCTGAAACCTTACTAAATTCAGTTATTAGCTCTTCTAACTTTTTGTATGTTCCATAGGATTCTCTACATAAATGATCCTATCATCTCTGAATAAAGACAGTTATACTTCTTCCTTTCTAATCTAGGTGCCTCCTGTTTCTCATTGCCTGACTGCACTGGTTAGAACCTCTAGTATAGTGTTGAATAAGAGTGGTGAGGGTGGTCATCCTTGACATATTCCTGATCTTAGGGATAAAGCATCTTGACTTTTGCCATTAACTATGACGTTGACTGTGGGTTTCTACATATTTTTGTCAAATTGAGGAAGTTCTTTTCTGCTCCTAATTTCCTGAGATTATTTTTATTGGGCGTGGATGTGGATGTTGGATTTTGTCAAATGCATTTTCTGCAGCTATTGAGATGACCATACATGTTTTTTCTTTTTTTAGTTTATTAATATGGTGAATTACATTGTTTTTGAATATTAACCAGTCTGCATTCTTGAGAATGCAGTTCATCATGGTCTATTATCTATTTTATATAAGATATAAAATTTTAATTATATATATATCTTATATATATATCTTATATATATATATATCTATATATATAGATATATATATATATCTTATATATATATATAAGATATATATATCTTATATATATATCTTATATCTTATATATATATATCTTATATATATATATCTTATATATATATCTTATATATATATCTTATATATAAGATATATCTATTTTATATAAGATATATCATGGTCTATTATCTATTTTATATAAGCTTTCTTATGTTGGAATCCACTCTCCTTGAGGATCATGAGCGTTGGTTAATCCAATAAGGCCAGAAGAAAATGGGCTAATATTTTTGTCTGGTCTACTTAATATGCAGGAAGGTGGCTGACCTTGAAAAGAAAATGAACAAATGAGCTGTTCTTGCCTCTCTTGTTATCTTCATTGACAGCAATTTTCTTTTTCAGGGACTCTCCTCTTGATCAACACGATGAGACTCTGATGGGCAGCAGACAATGGGGTTTTATGAGTGGTTATCTTGTAATCCAGCAGTTCTCACACTTTAATGGCCATCGGAATTGACTGAAAGGCTTGTTGAGACATGGGTGGCTCATGATGTCGGGGGTGGGGTCTTACAAGGGAAGGAAGAAAAGCCTGCAGAACCGCCACATTCCTGAGACCACAGAATGTCACAAGCTAGGAGTACCAATAGAACAATGTCTCAAAGAGGTGAACCTGTGCAGCCTTCACGCTTGGTAACCATGGTTACCGTAGGCTCTCTTTCTTGGCCCCTTTTGTGATAACACAGTGAGAAAAGTCTCAATCCAATGGGCTGAGCAGTACATATGGTTGGAACAGCCTCCTCTAGCCACCTTGCAGGAGGTCTGGGCAGGAGCTTGCATGAGAGTCAGCAGAGTATGCAGGATGTGTCTTGAGATTATAAATGAAAGACGTGGTTCTGTGCTTGCAAGCTTGGTGCCTCTTTGTTACTGCAAGTCCCCGTGTGGCCACCTGGTTAGTATTTGGTATAAGTGAATAAGACGGCTCATCCATGCACCCTGTCCCCTCTGAGACCCTGGTGTTGGGGAGGAAACCTTAGCACTGAGAGACAGTTGGACCCCTTCTTCCAGCATGGGGACCTCAGAGAGCTGGCTTGGGTTGTTAGCAGTTGTTATGGCCTGCTGCCTCAGTTGTGGCATCCGGCTCTTGCTGACAGAGAGGGTGGAACCCTCCCCCAGGCAGGGGAGTCCCCCGAATGCTTGGTCCGGGTGGGGAGGTAGGTGTAATGGCCTTGGATCAGCGTCCAGAGTCTTCTTGCATCTGGCAGCTCTCACTGAGGAGGACCACACACAGGCCCCCAAACGTGCCACCTGGGCCATAATGCTATGCTTGGCTTGCTCCCCTTCCAGTGCAGAAACCACCTATTCCTGCTTTTATGAACTTGCTACCAGTCTCCCATTTCCTTTCTGACTGGTGATATGCTGTAAGTCTCTCAAACGAGACACTAGACCTTTTGTTCTAGAAAGAACTTATTCCATGTACACTTAAAAGAAAATCCCTTTACTCTGACAACAAGAGCCAGCTCAGGCCATTTCAGATACCTTGAGTCTTTTTACATTTCAAATTCTTTCCAAGTTCATTCAGAAAGCACTTCATGAGTGTCTCCTAGATACTGGACACAGTGCTGGAGGATCAATAAAACAGTCTGTGACCTCAGGCAGCTCAGGGAGCTCACAAGCCGGCCAGAGAGTGGGGCATGGACAGAGAATATTACTGCAATAGATAGGAACTGTGATAGAAATAAGTTCAGGGGGCTCTAGGAGCACAGAGGTAAATCTAACCCAAACAGGAAGGCTTCCAGAAAAAGGTGGCTTCTGAGATTAGCCAGGAAGTGTGAGTAGGATTAGCTAGTCAGAATGGGGACAAGACATTTCAGGAAGAGGAAAAAGCACGAAAAAAGCCATGAAGGCAAGAAACAGCAGGGTGGATGGTGTATGTTTTTGTGCATGCGTATTTGTGTGCATATGTGGGTGTGCATTTGTGTATGCATGTATACACATGCATTTGTGTGTACACGTGTGTTTGTGTGTGTATGTGTATATCTGTGTATTCATGCATGTGCCTGTGTTTGCTGTTTCTGCAGATGTGTGGATGTACATAAGTATAGGTGTGAGCGTGTGTTCATGCATGTATGTGTACATGGCTATGCGTGTGCAGGTGTGCCTATGTGTGCATGCATGTGTTTGTACATGCATGTACACATGTGTGTGAGCTCATGCACGGCTGTGTGGTGGGATTGGCAAAGGAGGGGTGATGGCAGTGAATACAAGGGTTTCCACATTTCTGAAAGGTCAAGTGCAAGGAGTGGCAGGATGATGAAGGTGGAGTCAGGTCAGGGAGGGCCTTGAACAACACGGAGGAGAGTGGCTTTGGGTTTTCCTTCCAGCAACTCTCCTGATGATATTCAAGGAGTGAGGTGTGTGATGGGAACAGATCAGGACAGGTATCTTCTTGTGTCTTTGGAACAGGTTGAGTTCCCCAGAGGCAGAGCCTGAGGCAGGGATTCAGGAGACTTGTTTTAAAGAGGTCACACTCTCCGAAGAGATGTGCAGGGTATGGCAGGGGAAGATGGTAAGCAAGGGTGTGGGCTCAGCTGGAGGCCTGCTTTGGCCTGACTTTATAGTGAGATTGTACCACAGAGCCCATCCTGCCTCCTGGAAAGGGGGTGTGCATTACATCCTGGTATCAGTCCATCATTGGCTGCAGACTGGGTGTGGGGATGGTGAGAGGGTGTGTTCATGGACGAGACTAGGTCTCCAGAGGAGGGTCCGCTGAGAGCACTTATTTGTTGGCACCTGAGGGGTGGGTGCACTGGCTGGTGATGCAGATCTGGGCAGGGCACCAACATCATCTACTAATAGTACAGAGTATTTTTATACATTCTCTGAGAAGTTCTAGAAATTGGGGCTAGTTTAATTTGATGTTGGTTGTTTTAACTGAAAAAAAATTTCCTTCTTTAACATTCTCTGGGAACAAATACCCTCAATAACTGTATTATTATTTTTTCAGAATATTTCTCAGCTCCATATTGGATTACCAAATTCTTAGCTTACTGGTTTTTGCCATAGGTTTTATGTCAAAGATCACTTCTGTAACATTCCAGATAGGAAACAGACATTCTTTTTACCAAAGTCTTAAAAAAAGTTTCAAATTGAATAAGATGAATAAGGGTTTGAATTAATAAAACCTCTACCTGAGAAGCCAACAACATGCTGAAACAGACTCTTCCAACTGACGTTGGCATGGTGCTTTGATACAAGGCTTTCCTGCCCTTAATCCATGAAGGTGTGGGTGGAGGGAGGGTACCAGTCATTAAACCTGAGTTTGACTACTGTTAAAGAGAAATTATTTTGACACTTGTTAAAACGATAAGACTTTATTCAAGACTATTGTAATAGGGGAGAGAGACTGACCTCAACTGCAAACACAGCTGGGGATTTATAACCAATGGGCAGAGTGAGAGGGAGTCAATGGATGGGAAGTTACTAAGAGGAGCAGTGAAGGATAGGAGAAGTCTTGCTAAAGCCAGGCCAAGGTCTTAGAATATCAAGGGTGGGAGGATTCTCACTAGATGAATTCAGCAGGTATATTAATTACACTTTTATTTTTTAATCTTATGATGTTTTGATGTTTCTCAGGGATCTCAGAGACCCCAGGGACAGACTGCTCCTCCCAGGCATAACTAATTCTTGGGGTGGGTGGGGCTGGACAGCTTGCCTGGAACTTGCCTTTCATGAGCAGACTGACCAATCAAGGCCTTGCCCCGACCACTTTCTTGTCTAACTCTCACACACCCAGCCAGTATTCCCCCTGCCCTAATCAACTCAAGGCCGGGTACCAGACAACTAGGGATCACCATGCCTATAGCCCAAAGCCTGCTGAAATTATTCAAACTAACCAATCCTACACTGTATACTTTTCTCTGTCTTGTCTTTCCCATAGAGACCCCAATAAAGGCTGTGGCCTATGCCTTCCCCTTGCTCCTGCTTCTTCCTCCTGACCAAAACTTAGTGTCCCTCCTGTACTATGTGGTGAGCTGTGCCTCTTGTTCCTAGGGAGACCATGAGTTACATTAAACTTTTCTTTCAATGGTATGGAGCTCTCCATGTCATCACTAGTTCCCTTTATAAATTAAGACACATGCACAGGACAGCAGGCATCTTTGCTAAAACTGGGCTTAGCAGAGATGAACATGAAAGGTCAAATTCAGGCTGAGTGGAGAAGGCTCAGAGGAGCCTGACTAACATTGGTCAAGGACATTGTCTTTGTCATCCCCGTACTCCACTGCAAACATCCCCAAGAATGTGTTTCTTAGCCTTCAAGCTTAAAAAGCAACAGGGCTAATAATTAATAATCATAAAGGAAGTTTGCCTTGAGACCCTGGAAACACAAGGCAGACAAAACCTAATGAATAGCAGCTCTGAACCCTAATGACTTTGATAAAAAGCAAGACTCATAGTCTTGGAGAAAGGCAGAGATATCATCTCCAGCATTATTCAGAATGAAGAACTGACATCTATAGGGGTTGAAATGCCATGACATGGCCTTTCAGATGTACATGATCTTAATTTAAAAATTTCCAGTTTTAATCCGGTGTTATGTCTACTTCACGTCCTTAGAGAAGCACAGTTTGCTTGTTTTGTGGAGTGCAGGGCATTGATGTCCAAGGGTGGCCATAGTCCTGCTAGGGGAGGGAAACGTGTTCCAAAGAACCATGCGGGTTTATTGAAAATTTCCAGGGAAGCCTTATCTTTACATCAAGAAAATAGTAAATTTTAAATGATATCCGTCTCTTCCCCAAATCTATTTAAAAAAATTAAACAACCCTGAAAACCCTATCTTAATCTTCGTTTCTTTTTAAGAAATGACCCTCTTCAAGTGTCATTAGAAAGACAGCTTATACTGCATTCAGCCCATCAGAGTAAGAGCCTGTGATGGGGTGGATTTGCTGCTTTCTGTTACCTCTCAGCCAAACAGGAATATTATCAGTTGTGTACCCAAGGCCTCCAGAGGCCAGATGAGTAATCACCACTGATTCACTTAGCTAATGACAGAAAAACTGTTGAGTTTAAGCATTGATACATCCAAAATGTAGGCACTGAGGCTCATTACTCAGTGAAAGAAGCCAATCGGAAAATGTTACATACTGTATGACCTCAACCACATGACATTCTGGAAAAGGGGAAACTATGGAGATAGTAAAAAGATCAGTGATTGCCAGGGGTTGGGGGTGGGGAAGGATGAATAGGCAGAGCACAGAGGATTTTAGGGCAGTGAAACTATTTTATATGATACTATAATGATGGATACATATTATACATTTGTCCAAATTCATAGAATGTGCAACACCAAGAGTGAAGAGTGATGTAAACTATAGACCTTGGGTGACAATATGGAGTCAATGTAGGTTCATCAATTGTAACAAATGTATCCCTTTGGTGGGGGGATGTGGATAATGGGGGAAACTGCACATGTGTGAGAGCAGGGGGTATATGGGAAGTATCTATACATCCTGCTCAGTTTTGCTGTGAATCTAAAGGTGTTCTAAAATATAAAGTCTGTTAAAATAAATGTATGCAGTACATTGTGCCCACAGGCACACAGGCTGTGGAAGAGGGTGAGACTGACCTTGGCTTAAGCTGGCACGAGATTTGCTTCTTCCCCACCTCCCATGTTCTCTTGCATGAACTTGGTGACACAGCCCAAGTCTCTCCTGGTACAACTGATTCTCATCATAAATGAAAGTTATGTTCGGGACTTCCCTGGCAGTCCAGTGGTTAAGACTCTGTACTTCCACTGCAGGAGGCATGGGTTCCATCTCTGGTTGGGGAACTAAGATCCTGCCTGTGACACGATGCAGCAAATAAAAGAAAGAAAGAAAGAAAGAAAGAAAGCTATGTTCCTTAAGATTGCTGTACACACTGCATTAGCAAATAGTGAATCATAGATCCAAGGGGAATTATAGGGCTGGGTTCCTGCGAGCCTCTGGCCATGTTTCCATCAACTGATCAATATAGAACCTTGACTTACCTAAGTTTCTGTTTAAAGACGCTTTATTTAATACATATTGTTGAGTCATTAACCTTGAACTCATGGCCAACCGTAGCATCATTCATGCCTGAATGAAGCTTATTTAACACATTTTCTTTATAAGGCACATCACAGCCTTCTTGCACTTAGGGAGACTAAACAAACAGCACTTCAGCACCACATGTGGGGGCCATTTTAAACAACATTACCGACAAAAAGTGCAAAACAAAAAAGTGGCACTAATAGATCAAGGAAAGGACACTTGTTTACAGGACAAGAGCTGAAACAAGAAGGCAGGGCATCACCTGGTTCCACCTCAGCTGGGAACACACCTGTCAGGCAACTCAGATTACCCCACTCTGTGCATGCCCACATATTACCACTAAGACACCACACCTATCAATTTTTGCGCTTCGAATAAATTGTAGGGAGTAGGTGAATTTGCATATATTAGATCTGCAAATAATTAGGTTCAACTGTATATGTTTTTGGTTCAGCCATAGGAAACTTGGCATGAGTCTAGCTTGGAGGACCTGGAAAACTTTAGTGACTTGAGGATGATGTTAGAACACTGTGTGGGTGTTTATTTGGAGATGAAAATGTTTTGGCTCCACCTCTCTGTGGGCCATGGGAAGAAATCCAGGGCACAGCCTATCAAGGTGAAGGCCCACAGCTTGTATTGACCCAGGTTCCTGATTATTTCCCTCTCTGGTCAGCACAAGTGTCCAGATCACAGAGACACCGCATGTGCTTCTGAGTGACCCTCAGCCCTCACAAACCCCACCTCATGCCTTTTCATTCATTGAACCCTGTTTCTATCTCGACAACCGGGGAGCTTTCCTATATACCAGTGACCTCTGTCTTTCCTTAGGATGTCATAATAATTCACTTTATCCAGACTCTGCTCATTCAGGGTGGGCAGGAGAGCCTATCTGTAATCGTGGCATTCCATCTCATACTGTATCTCAGAAGGACATGAAGTGAATACACCAAACATAAATTGAGGCTTTGAGTAATATATACCTTGATGTAATAAATTTCAATAAAGCAAAGGGACACAAGGAAACTTTTGGAGGTGATGGATATGTTTATTACCTCAACTGTATTGATGGTAATGGTATCATGGGTGTGTGGGTGTAATGGTATCATGGGTGTGTCTAAAATCATCAAATTGTATACATTACTCATGTTCGTTTCTTGGTATATCAATTGTATCTCAATAAAGCAGTGAACATTTCAATCAACAATTTTTAAAATATAAGTATGTCCCATGCAATATTTGAGACATGTTTATATTGAAAAAATATTCATTATTTATCTGAAATTTAAATTTAATTGGCTGCCCTTATATTTTTATTTGCCACATCTGGTATCCCTGCCCTTCAGGAGCCCTGGGGGGCACCAGAGCTGGCAGTGGTGTGAGAATCAGGCAACCAGTCTGCCAGAGACCAAGAGTGAGGTCTTGGGAAAGTTACCTTCCATCTGGGCCTCAGTTTCCTCATCTGTGAAATGGACATGATTTCTAGTATCTCCAGCTGTCCTTTTACAAAATTGACACTAAGAACTAGAGTTTGGGCCCCAATTTTCATATTCTTTCTTCTTGCTTGGTCATTTGACACTTTTTAAGTTCCCAAAGAAAGCTAAGAAAAGAAATGTGAAGGTAGTATTTATTTCTGAGTAAAAGTTTTCTATTGCTGAAAGAAAGCCCACTCATCTGGGCCAAAATACCTGCTGCTTTGACAGGAAAATAAATTTGCTGAAAATCATGAAAGCGCTTTCTCCCTCACCTTCCTGCCAGACCCTGATGCACAGGCGATTAAGAGCGTGTTCTCTGAGAAAGCAGGCCGGCGAGGTACAGGTACGGGCTGTAAATCACGTCTTCAGTGGAGTGACAGGCTGAGTTTCCATGCTCCCTGCCCTCGCCAGGCTGTGCTCCTGTGCATTCAGGCTGGCCGGTGAACCAGGCCCCTGGACCGTGGGGATTTAGGATGGTAGCACAAAAGATTGGTTCTGCACCTGCAACAGAGCCAGGCAAGCCCGGGTCACAGCTGTGTCTACACTTCCAGCAGTGGGAGGTGCTTTCCCCTACACCATGTTCACAGAGTTGGCGACCTCGGAGAAGGGCTGTGCTTTCCCTGGAGTCTGCTGGTGGACTCCGGCCAAGACGTGGTCTGCACTTCTGTATTTGAACAGAGCACTCATTCTGGGTGGGGGTGTCGGGGGGGGGGTGGTAACAGGGGGAGGATTGAAACTTAAATGAGAGTGGGGAGTAAACTCTGGGATGCATTTGTTCCAAGCCCTCATTTCAGAAGCCTCAGGCAGCACTACCATCCTGGTCTGATGAGAGGCCCATCTCCCCTGGGGAGGTCTTAGCAGCTGTGGTCTCCCAGAGCTGGCTTGTTCTGCAGGTGGAACCCTCGAACAGCAGGCACCTGGCTCTGCTTTTCTTGGCTTTGAACAGAGTTCCAGCTGGAATTTGAAGACCACAGAACTCCTGCATGCTCTGACTGTCGAATGCTCTCTGAGGTCCTAGGTCGCTTTTTCATCTCAGGTAGTGGACAGCTGGGGTGAGATAAACCAATAATTTCATTAAGGTACACAGGAATTGTAGTGTCTGTTCTTGCATGTGGAGATCCAATTGTTCCAGCATAATTTGGTGAAAGACTATCCTTTCTTCACTGAATTGCCTTTACACCTTTGCCAAAAATCAGTTGTCCATTTATGTGTGGGTCTGATTCTGGACTCTCTGTTCTGTTTTATTGTTTTATATGCCACACTGTTTTGATTACTGTAGTTTTATAATAATTCTTGATATCAGACAACATCAGCCCTCCAACTAAAGCAGGGAATCGAAGTTCTCAGGGCCAGGATGAGCTAAGCATCATTTGATCCAGTGGTTGGTGGTCTTCAGAAAGGATGCTGAGCCCCATTTGACATTTAAGAGAAGAGAACCCTAACAGAGTAGAGGTTCTGGCCTGTGGAGCTAGGATGTAATAGAGAAGAATTTAGAACTCAGCACTCCTTTCTATTAGAACCTTAGCAAAATGCTCTTCCGATAATCAGATAATCATGGTAATAATGAGCTGCTATTATTATTATTGTTATTGTAGTGCCAGCTATGGAGCTAAGCATTTTACATGTAGTATTTCATGCAGCTATGTCTAGGATGCAGTGCTATTATTAGGTATATGTTTCAGGTGAGAAAACTGAGGCACACAGAGAGGTTAAGTTATGTGTGCAAGGCTGTGGAGCTACTAGAAGGCTGGACTGAGGCGCAAATCCAGGGAGGCTCATGGCACAGTACGTGCTCTAAACCAGCAGGTTTCAGAGTGTGTTCCCTGAACCAGCAGCATTAGCATCACTTGGGAGCTTGTTAGAAATGTAAGTTATTACCCCTCCATTATTCTGACTCAGACCAAAGTCTGAGAACTACTGATAGAATGGGCCCATGTCCTGTCTCTGTTAGCAGGTGGTTTCTCTATGTTTAAATCTCAACTGAGAAATGAACAGTTGCAGAGGCTGGAGGGTGTGTGTACCTGTAGGCCTTTCTCTATCATACTCAATGGCAATGACTTCAGGGGAAGGAGTAACATATAGAGAGGGCAGTATGGAATACAGGTGTAGTTCATGGGCTTGGAGGATTGGTCAGAGCCCAGGCCAACTTGTTTAACTTGTCTACACCTTCATCTTCCTCCTCTGTGATAACAATAATACCTACCTCCTAAGGGTGCTGAAGGGATGAATGAAATGAGTTGGAAAAGTACTCAACATAAGATCTAACCCATAAAGGTAAAGACTCAATCAAATTATATTTTTGATCATTATTATTTAAATCCATTTAGAAAAACTTCAAGAATTGACCACAGATTGCAGGCCTTCCATGGAATTCTTGGGATAGGTTTGGGCATCTCTGCCTGGTAGGGTGGTCAGATAAAATATAGGATGCCCAGTTAAATTTATGTTTCAGATAAACAGAATTTTTTTTAGTATAGCTCATGCAATATTTGGGACATACTTATACTAAAAAAATTCTTTTTTTTTTTTGGCTGTGCTGTGCGGCTTGTGGGATTTCAGTTCCCTGACCAGGAATTGAACTCAGGCCATGGCAGTGAAAGCACCTAATCCTAACCACTAGACCACCAGGGAACTTCCTAGATTTTTTTTTCAGTGATATCTAGAAATTAAATTTAACTAGATGGCCTGTAATTTTATTTAGTAAATCTGGTAACTCTACTACCTGGACAGTAGTGACTGTTTTGGGGTCCCTGTAGTGAAGGAAGGACTCCTGCACCGACTCTATAAGTCCTGTCTGTTTGTTTTGGGGTGGGGATTCGGGATGTGTTTACGTTGCCTAGAAATAGGCAGTGTGACCAGAGACTAGCAGAAGGGCTCTTGATCCATTCCCCTTTTACAATCTTCAGCTACATGTTATGAAACAACAGAGAGATAGATGTTTAAAAGAACAGGGTAGTTAAGGGACCTGTTAAAAGTGACTGCAATTGGGCATACTCCTACTGAAAACAAAAGTAGAGAAAGAGGCTGCTTTGTTCTGGGAGATAAAGAAAGAAAGAAAGAAAAAAAAACACATACCACCAACAAAACAAGCCCACAGATACATTTCACCACAAGTATATTTATTTAGTCCTCTGAAATGTCTTAATATGGGGGCTAGATGTTCTGTTTTTAAATCTGTAATTACATGTAACTGTGTTGCAAAGATGATAAAATTCCAGGATATTTATGTGGGGATTTAATGGCATTAATTTAAGCTGTGAGTACTGCTTAACTAACCTGAGAATATGGGCTTCTGTTAAAAATCCACTACTTCCAGATGAACCGGTTTGCAAGGCAGAAATAAAGACACAGATGTAGAGAACAAACCTATGGACACCAAGGGGGGAAACTGGGGTGGTGGGGGGGCTGGTTGTGGTGGGATGAATTGGGAGATTGGGATTGACATATATACACTAATATGTATAAAATGGATAACTAATAAAAACCTGCTGTATTAAAAAATAAATAAAATTCAAAACAAAAATCCACTGCTTCCAGCTAAGCCTGTGTTCCAGGAACAGTAAAGTTTAAACATTTAAAGGCTGTAAATTATTGATGTCAGCACTTCTGACAAGCAGTAAAGTAGGTGACTAGGTGCCAGGAATTTGGAAAGCATTTGATCCCTGTAGGTGGAAATGCTCAGAGTGAAAATAGTGTTGTTACAAGTTTTCAGACCATCGGGGACAGAGAACTATGGCCAGCTCTCCCCATCTCTGCTGGCATCCTCTCTCCATCTCCTTCCTTCCCTCCAGCCTGTGTCCAGGTCCTGGAACTCAGCCCTCTGCTCGGGTCACAGAATGGGAGGAAATAAACTAGGCTGAAGATTTAAATGGACATCTGAGCAGAAGCCATTTAAGATGGGAACTAACACTCACACAGGAGACCTTGCATTTTATCCTCAACTATTCTCGTCCTTCCCTTTTCAAGGGGATTTTGCTTATCATGTTGATTATTTTTCTTCCTAACTGAAATTGTCTAATGTAATTTTAACTAGTGGCATAGCTGAACTTCATTTGATGGGATGGAAAGAAATGCGCTTTGTTTTCTTAAAAAGAACAAATGTTTGTCATTTCTTATTTATAAACACAATAAACCAGGCTGGGGAGAGAAGTGGAGAGGAAGCAGCAGATGCATGGGAAAAAGGGCATAATATTTTTAACAGTGTGAATGAAACATTTAAAATGGGTAAATTAAAGCAATCCTCCAGCAAAAAAGATATATGTATTGCTTGAAACTCATATACACGTGTTCCAACCTCTTCTTTGGAATCATGCTGAATACAGAGCTACTTGGTAAGGGGACAATTTGATATGAAGCTTGTGTTTTTAAAGGAATCATCATGTGTGCTCATACATGAGTAAAGCACAAGTGAGGAAACCATGCAACATCTCACTTCAAGATTTTTGATCAGAAAATGCTGTTCTATACCCAACTTATAGGGTGGACACTAAAATCAAAGGAGAGGACAGCTGACTTTAAAATGTGGGTCACCTAAGCAATTCCACTCCTAGACATTTACCTAGAGCAATGAAAGCACATGTCCACAAAAGACTTGCTCGAGAATATTCACAACCTCCAAAGCCCAAGAAAAAACTAAAATGAAAAACTCAAACTCAGAGCCCAAGAAAAAACTCAAATTAACTGGGGAATGGATAAACAACTTGTATATTCACACCGTGGAACATTACTCTGCAATGAAAAGAAACTGCTGATAAATGGAAAAGATGTAGCTGAATCTTAAAAGCATTATGTTGAGCAAGTAAAGCCAGATTTTTAATTTTATTTGTCAAATAAAAACAAATCCCGACTTCATTTGGAGAGAGTTTATTCAAGAGGAAATCGCAATGGGGGAGGAGCTACTGCAGTAGGGAGCCGGTTCTGACCATCAGATCAGCAAGCATCTCAGAGGTTAGCATTAGGGGTTGTTCTTTGCAGAGTGGAGTGAATAAAGCCAGGAAGAAGCAGGTGGGGGAAGTAGGGTGAGAGGCGAGGTGACTGGATAGTAGATCGAGAATGTTTTACCCTGAGGTCAGACTTTTATAGGAGGGGCAGTGAGGGTGGGACTGTTTTTCTGTGAGGTGCTATCTGTTGGCACTGAAGGGTGGACCAAAGTTCATGGGCCTGGGGAAGGAGATCCTTTTTTTTTTAAAATTAATTTTTATTGGAGTTTAGTTACTTTACAATGTTGTGCTAGTTTCTGCTGTACAGCAAAGTGGATCAGCTATACATATACATATATCTCCTCTTTTTTGGATATCCTTCCCATTTAGGAGCATTGAGTAGAGTTCCCTGTGCTACACAGTAGGTTATCATTAGTTATATATTTTATATATAGTAGTGTATATATGTCAATCCCAATCTCCCATTTCATCGCACTCCCCCTGCTCCCATGGGGGGAAGGAAACTCTTAACCCAAGTTTGATTAAAAAACATTTTGTTCTGATTGATTAGTGGGCATAAGCAGTGCAGCTAATCTTTCATGATTAGCAAAGGAAGGGAATTTGCAGGGTCTGTGTCTGTGTCTGTGTCTGGCTGTCATACGTAAACAAAGTGGACTTCTTAGAGTCTTATTAAGTTGTATGGGGATGGGTGCTTTTTGCAGTAAGATGTTTTCAAGAACACAAAAGGCTTGGGGCAGGAATGGTGTTCTTTGAGCCTTTGCTATTTTTCAGGACCACAGGTCTCAGGTAAATTTCAGCCTTGCTATATTAAACAGCATCATTCTGTTTTTTATGAAATTCTATAAAGGCAAAACTAAGGTACAGTGGTAGCTGGGTTGCTGCCTGGGGGCAGTGGTGGGCATGTGGACTGACTGTAAAAAATCATATGGAAACTTTTGAGGGTGACAGAAATGTTCAAAATCTTGATTGTGGTGATGGTTGAATTGCATATACATTTCCCCATATTCATGGAACTATACACTTAATATGGGTGCATTTGATTGTATGTAACTCTATCTCAATAAGATTGATTTTCAAAACTGTAAGAGGGTTAGATCGTAGTGGCCATGAGTTCAGACATAGAAGCCAGGCATCACTTGTGAACTGTGAGATGGATACTGGACAATTGCTCATCCCCACTGTGTATCATTTTCTCCCTTAATGCCCACCTCCTAAGGTTGCTTAGAGCTTTAAAGACATCCAACTACTAAGAGCTCAACCATAATGTCCATTATTGCTGGTACAATTGTTACTCTGCACTTCCCTTCATCTGTGTCTCTCAGGCAATGTGATGGAGTGGACAGAGAATGAGATTTCAAGGCAGAGTGTCTGGGCTGGAGGTTCTTTACCTTCAATGCCTTCAGCTGTAAAACAAGAAATAGAATAATCTCGGCTCAGCTCTATTGCAGTATGGTGGAGAAAATCAAATGTGAACGTGCATATAAGCTAAAGCATTATCATAAGTGGAAACAAGCCAGTAAATGGAATTCTTTTGCTTCTTTATGCCTCTGTACTTTCTAATTTGCTTTTCACGAAGAAGATGAATTATCCTTATAATCAGGAAAATATGTAAAGTAAATTCCATTTCAGAAAAAAGATGCTGTAGGCCTGGAATAAGTACTTATTTATCTGAAAAGCAGGTATATAAGAAGAGGTGATTACATAATTATCTTCTGAGGAGGTCCCTTTTGGAAGTGGAAGAGGGTGCTATCACTAATTACACCAAGACAACTTGCATAAAACGGCACTACCTGGAGAAAAGTGAGATGTTTGTCCATTTACATGTAAAGTATATGTAGACAAATAGTCACTCACAAATGCCTCTTAAAAATCAATAATGTACCACTTGAGGGTGATTCTTATTTATTTATTTACTCTTTTTTCCCCCAGTTTTATTGAGAAATAATTGACACACACATGCTGTATGTTTAAGGCATACAACATGATGGTTTGATTCATGTATCTATACTGTAAAATGATTATTGCAAAAGGTTTAGTTAACATGCATCTTCTCATATAGATACCATATAAAGACAAGAAAAAAGAAAGGAAAAAAAAGAAAATCTCCTTATAATGAGAACACTTAGGATTTACTCTCTTAACTTTCCTATATATCATGCAACAATGTAAACTATAGTCACCTTGTTGTACATTACACCCCTAGTACTTGTTTGTTTGATAACTGGAAGTTGAACTTTCTTTAAAAAAATAATTAATTAATTTTTGGCTGCGTTGGCTCTTCGTTGCTGCGTGCGGGCTTTCTCTAGTTGCAGTGAGAGGGGGTCACTCTTCGTTGTAGTGCACAGGCTCCTCATTGTGGTGGCTTCTCTTGTTGTGGAGCACGGGCTCTAGGCGCATGGGATTCAGTAGTTGTGGTGTATGGGCTCAGTAGTTGTGGCACACAGGCTTAGTTGCTCCACAGCATGTGGGATCTTCTTGGACCAGGACTTGAACCAGTGTCCCCTACATTGGCGGGCAGATTCTTAACCACTACGCCACCAGGGAAGTCCCTGGAAGTCTGTATATTTTGACCACCTTCCTCCAATTTTCCCTCCCCTCACCCTCTGCCTCTGGTAACCACATGTTTGATTTCTTTTTCTATGAGTTTTTTCTTTTTTTTATATTTCATATATAAATGAGATCATATAATGTTTGTCTTTCTCTGTCTGACTTATTTTACTTAGCATAATGCCTTCAAGGTCCATCCATGTTGTTGAAATGGTAGGATTCCTTCATTTGTTATGGTTGGATAATACTCCATTGTGTTTATATTCCCCTAACTTCTTTATCCATTCTTTTATCAATGGGCACTTAGTTTGTTTCTATGTCTTGGCTATTGTAAGTAATGCTGCCGTGAACATGGCGGTACAGATATCTTTTCAAGTTAGAGTTTTTGTTTCAGAAATGGAATTACTGAATCATACGGTAATTCTACAATTTTTTGATGCTCCTCCATATTGTTTTCCATGATGGCTGCACCGATTTACAGTCCTACCAACAGTGCATGAAGATTCCCTTTTCTCCGCATCCATGCCGACATTTGTTATCTCTTGTCATTTTGGTAATAGCCATTCTCACATTAGTCATGAGGTGCTAGCTCATTGTGGCTTTAATTTGCATTTCCCTAATGACTATGATGTTGATTATCCTTTCATGTACTTGTTGGCCTTTTATATATCTTCTTCGAAAAATGCCTGTTCAGGTCATCTGCCCATTTTAAAAATTGAGTTGTTTGGTTTGTTATTGTTGTTGAGTTGCATGAGTACTTTATATGTTTTGGATATTAACTCCCTATCAAATATATGGTTTGCAGATAGATTTTTCCCCATTCCATAGATTGTTTTTTAACTTTATTGATGGTTTCTTTTGCTGTACAGAAGCTATTTCATTTGATATAGTTCCACTTTCTTATTTTTGATTTTATTACCTGTGCTTTAGTTGTCATATTTAAAAATTCATTGCCAAGCTCATGCAGCTCAATATCAAAACCACAAACAACCCAATCCAAAAATGGGCAGAAGACCTACATAGACATTTCTCCAGAGAAGACATACAGATGGCCAACAAACACATGAAAGGATGCTCAACATCATTAACCATTAGAGAAATGCAAATCAAAACTACAATGAGGTACCATCTCATTGTAGGTGTGAGGTATCACCTCACACCGCTCAGAATAGCCATCATCAAAAAATCTACAAACAATAAGTGCTGGAGAGGGTGTGGAGAAAAGGGAACCCTTTTGCCCTGCTGGTGGGAATGTAAATGGATACAGCCACTATGGAGAACAGTGTGGAGGTAGTTCTATTTTTCCTTAAAAACTAAAAATAGAACTACCATATGATCCAGCAATCCCACTACTGGACATATACCCTGAGAAAAACATAATTCTAGAAGAGTCATGTACCACATTGTTCATTGCAGCTCTATTTACAATAGCCAGGACATGGGAGCCACCTAAGTGTCCATCAACGGATGAATGGAGAAAGATGTGGCACATATATACAATGGAATATTACTCAGCCATACAAAGAAACGAAATTGAGTTATTAGTGGTGACTTGGATGGACCTAGAGTCTGTCATACAGAGTGAAGTAAGTCAGAAAGAGAAAAAAATACTGTATGCTAACACATATATATGGAATCTAAAAAGAAAAAGAACAAATGGTTCTGAAGAACCTAGGGGCAGGACAGGAATAAAGGTGCAGACGTAGAGAATGGACTTGAAGACACGGGGAGGGGGAAGGGTAAGCTGGGACGAAGTGAAAGAGTGGCTTGGACATATATACACTACCAAACATAAGGTAGATAGCTAGTGGGAAGCAGCCGCATAGCACAGGGAGATCAGCTCGGTGCTTTGTGACCACCTAGAGGGGTGGGATAGGGAGGGTGGGAGGGAGATGCAAGAGGGAGGGGATATGGGGATATATGTATACATATAGCTGATTCACTTTGTTATATAGCAGAAACTAACACACTATTGTAAAGCAATTACACTCCAATAAAGATGTTAGAAAAAAATTCATTGCCAAGACTCGTGTGCAGGAGCTTTATTCTTATGTTTTCTTCTAGGAGTTTCATAGGTTCAGGTCTAACATTTAAGCCTTCAATCCATTTTGAGTTAATTTTTGTGAGTGGTGTAAGGCAGCATTGACAGCACTGGAATATAGTCTATATTTAAATAAAAGTATTTTCTCAATGTTAAATTTCCTGAACTGACAACCGTGTTTATTTTAAAGAGACTATCCTTGTTCATAGGAAATACACATTGAAATATTAGGAGGTAAGGAGGAACGAGGTATGAAATCTACTTTCAAAAGTTCCAGAGAAAACAAATTGTGTACAGAGTCATTCACCATGAGAATCTGAGAGAGAATATGATGAGACAAATGTAGCAAAATATTAACAATGGATGAATCTAAGTAAAGTTTCCATGGGAATGCTCTGGATTATTCCTGCATTGTAAATTCAATGTTATTGTGAAATGCAAAGTTTTAAAAAAATTCAGGAAGGTGCTAAGTAGTGATGAGTAAACGAGGGCCCAAAGTTTGGAGACCTCAGGGTGTCGTTAAAGCTCCAGATGAAAGTGGGGCAGCTGCAGGGATAAGCGGGAGAGAGACACTTCATGTGGTTTAGAAGGATAGGGGAGCCTCGGGACATAAGTTTCTCTTTTGCTACTGTAATTTGGACTATGTAGGTTTCGTTGGGGCCAGCGTGGGGGACAGGAAATAGACAGGCACTGAGTGCCCATGAATCTGACTCTTCTCGAAATTGAGCTCCTGGGCGACTGAGATTGTCCAGTACGGGTTCATCGCCTCCCAAACCCGGGCGCTTTATGGATTATAATAAAAAATGAAAAGGCAAACTGCTATCACAAAGGAAGGTATCCTATAACATCTCGAGTTATTTTCTCCCCAAAGTCCAATGTCAGTCCCAGCATCAGATCAAGCATGGAAACACCAGAAAATGTCACAGCTGAAGGATTTGTCCAGGTGCCAGGCATGGAGGTGGTGAAGTAGGACAACGAACTAAAGTGAAACTGACAATCAAGTCTTGGCTCTCTTACCGAGAAAGCGCAAGCAAGAGGCAAAAAAGAGGTTCCAACTCCTTGGTGTCCCATTTCCCCCACGGAATGGCATCAGGCGAGGGTCAGGCAGACAGAGTTGGGCGGGTACTCGCCAAGAGGGGAAAGCCTGGGGTGGAAAAGTACTCAGTCAGAGTGGAGAAAAGTTCCTCAGGCAGCACCTTGTGGAGGAGGTTTTGGTGGAGGCTCCTGGGCTAGGAATGCAGACATCTGCGTGAGCATGGCGGGCCTGGGGGACCTCAGTTCCTGACAGCGACCCCCTCCAGAAAATGGCAGTGCATCAAGTCTGATGTGGCAGGGGACACAGTAAAGGGAAAGCAGAGCCCAGCAGAGAGCAGAGGTGGGAACGTGGTTTAAAAACTCAAAAGGGTGGTGAGCAAGATCACAGAAGACTACAGCCAATCCTGGCTTTCAAGAGAGGGAAGGATATCCTTGGACAGCTTTTAAAAGTAATCGCACGATTAAAACACAGAGATGCACACAGCCTAGGCCGACCTTGGCTCTCAACGCTGCTCAACAGCTTTGGATCCTCAGGCAGGGAACTTGAACTACACCTCAGTCTCCTCATGTGTAACTTGGTGAGTTTCACAGTATCTCTTTCGTCAGGTTGTTGAGAGGATTAAATGAGATGATGCTTATAAAAGCATGAGATGGTTTTGACCCACTCTGAGGGCTCAATGAGTGCTAACTGTAAATATACATACATATTTATATACTACATGTATTCACGTAGTCATATATATGCCTGTATATGATGTTACATATGCAAGTAAATACATACATATATATAGTGGTGAAGTGTATTTGCAGTGAAAGTAAATCTAGTAGACAGTGGAGATCATTTGTCCAAACTTTAAAAGGAATCATACATTGAAAAATGACTTTTGTTTAACTGTGGAGATGGGCAGTTTTTCTTTCCTGAAAGACATATTTATTAAGGACAGAAGCCTGCATTAACTCACCGTGGAAATGAAAAGGGACACGTCCCTAATGTCAGGAAGTGAGAAACGGAAGATTGTTATGGTTTACGTTGCTGACATTGCACGCACTCGCATGCACCCACGTACACTCATGCACACATGCAGGAATCCCGGGACTGCATGTGTGTTATGTGGGACCAGGGCCATGATTCCTCCTAAGGCCTCCTCTCTTCCAGGCTCATCTTCTTCCCTTCATTCTTTCCTCTTTTTCTTCTTTATGTTCTTTTCATATTTCTCTGTTTCTGCTTTGTCCTTCTCGTGTGTTTACCTCGTACATCCTCGGTAGCTATGTTTATTCATTTGAAAGTCAAAAAGAAGGTAAGAGGAAAAGGAGTTTGTAACCTAAAAGTCCTTCTTTATGAGGGAAACATCTGTCCTTGTTCAAAAATAGCCTTGACACTTGTTTCATGGAGAACAGGAAGGACCTGGAAAAGCGTATTTTCTACTTAACCCGTGGTGGTGAATCTTGTGGTCATGAGTGCGCTGTGAAAGCAGAGGGAAGGGTCCGTAGGGAGGCCCTGAGCTGATGCTCTCCAACCAGAGAATTTCTGGCATGTTCCATGACCATGGCCTCCTCAGGGCACATGACTCTCCATCCCCTCAGTTCCCCTCTGGAGGCTGCAATGTCTCCCCCCATTCAACTCCCGCTAGCCACTCTCAGGGGCCCTCACCCTGCCTTGGTGTGTGAGACAGCTCTGAACACAGGTTTCCACTCATGGTAAACTTATGGAGAACTTGTTCATACATGATAAGAAGAGAAATGTAGACACAGAGAAAGGATGTGTGGACACACGTAGGGAAGGGGAGGGTGGGATGAATTGGGAGATTAGGTTTGACATAAATATACTACCATGTGTAAAATAGCTAGCTAGTGGGAACCTGCTGTATAGCACAGGGAGCTCAGCTCAGTGCTCCACCCACCTAGTGGGTGGGATTTGTGTGGGGGGGGAGGTCAAAGAGGGAGGGAATATATGCATACATATAGCTGATACACTTCACTGTACAGCAGAAACTAACCCAACATTGTAACGCAATTATACTCCAATAAAAAAAAAGAAATGGAGACTATTATATGTTGATACTAATACCACTGGGAGATTTTGTTACTTTGTAGAAAATATCTGCAAATCTTACATCACTGTGTTTTATGAGCACTACAGTGCAGTGGAATGATGGACCCATATGCATTTTGTTTTTCTTCAGAACAACATAGATGTGTCTATTTGACATGGATGCATTTAAATAAATCAGTGAATTTATAGGGAGGAAACAGTCCATATGCTAATTAAAAAAAACCCATAGGTATGAAGACAGAATGCAGGAAAAAAGAAGAGACAGAGATATTTTATAACACTTGCATTCTAGTAACTTGTATTTTGTACATAAAAGAGAACTGATTTTTATTATTTTCTCCTATTATTATTTTTTTTATTATTCTCAAACACTGATGACAAAGGGATAAATTTGATGAATTTTTACTATAGTATAGAAAATGAAAATCTAAATATTTTATTCTTCCTCTTTACTCGGTTGCTACCCATTTACATTCATGGCAAAAGAACTATGTTTGCGGCTAAAGAACTACTTTTGCAGTTGACTGGATGTCACACTTACTTCAAAACAATGTGAAGGTCCACAATTCTCATCATCCCGGCATAAAGCCAAGTGGAATGCCTATTATTTAAAACACTGTGCAAGGAAACCAATTATTGTGAAGAACATAAGTATATGTTAAATTCTTCATGTGAATATCAGTCCACGTCAAGTGATTTTCAAATGCAGTTGTATTAACATCAAGTGCTTATGCTTGGGAATGTGTCTGAGGCATAACAGCCGTCATTTTCCAAATGAACTTATATACAAAACAGAAATAGACCCACAGACATAGAAAACAAACTTCTAGTTACCAAAGGGGAAGGTGGGGAGGGATAAATTAGGAGGTTGGGATTAACATATACACACGACTATATATAAAATAGATAATCAACAAGGACCTGTTGTATAACACAGGGAACTATATTTAATATTTTGTAATAATCTATAATGGAAAAGAATCTGAAAAAGACTATACATATATGAATCACTTTGCTGTATACCTGAAACACTGTAAATCAACTATACTTCAATTAAAAATAGAAAAAAAGAGAAAACTTCCAAGAAAATGTATGCATAACTGAATCACTTTGCTGTACACCTGAAACTAACAAAACATTGTAAATCAACTATACTTCAATTTTAAAAAGTGCTGTGTTTTCCTTCCATTGCTTTTCTGTGTGTCCAGAGTCCTGTACGTAATTTTTGGTTTCCTGAGTGTCCACCCTGAAACTGACTTTTCCTCCTGCATTTACTGAGCACACAGTAGCTGATCAACTCATAATTTAATTGAATGAACAGGGCAGGAATATCTGGCTCCCACTGTGCTAGGTGACTTCTCAGACACTAAGCTGGGAGGACACCCTGCGTCTCCCGGCTCTTCACCCCAAGTCCCATTGTCCTTGGAGTGGGTGGTGCCTGAGTGTGCAGAAAGGAACAGTGTACTGCTTCAAATCTATAGTGTCTGGTTTCGTGAGCCAAAGGACCAGAGAGCTGTCAGGGAGGAGTGTGAGTGAAGGGGTGGGGGCCCAGTGATGCCCTCTGAGTGCAGGGCTGGGTGGCCCACTGTGGGTGGCCTTTAACGGTGGAGTAGGGAGTTGCTTCTGATGGCGAACTTGACTGATGCAAGGCTAGATGGTGAAATCTGCAGGCCGTTAGCTCCCCTGAGGGGTGGCCAGGATTCACAGGGTTATATACACATTCTCAGACTCTGGGGAGGGGTAGAACTTTCCAGGTCTTCTCCACAAACTCCAACGTGAGCCCTCCTGGGACTCCAGCCAACTCATCTGCCCAGTGACGGGGCCGCATTCAGAAGGGTCGATGAGAGAGCAGACGCTGGTTTCTGCACCTCTTTGCCATCTCAGTGCATCCCTGCAAAGCCCGGAGCTAAGGTCCTCAGCATTTCTTGGTGTTGAGAGTTAGCTGAAGTTTATAGGAACAATTTTGCTGTCTATACTGTCTGACGATGGTGGCTGTACTCCTTGCTGATAAAGATATTATATTTCTAAGTATTGTGTGTGTGGCTGGGTTTTCTTTTTCTGAACTGTCTAAGGAGGTCATGACAAGTCTGTAGCGTCACACCCGCTGTTCTTACAGTCAGTGGATGACATGGCTAGACCGTGAGGCCACTCTGACTCAGCCTCAGAATCTTTATCTACAGAAAACTCTGGATTTTGTAACGAAACCCACCTGCCACCTCCTGGTCTGGAGAATGTGATGACAAGATGTGAGTAGCCAGGAACTGACTTTTTAAAAATGTTGGCTTGCCATTTGCTGCAACACGGATGGTCCCAGAGAGTATCATATTAAGTGAAGTAAGTCAGACAGAGAAAGACAAATGTCATATGATATCGCTTACATGTGGAATCTAAAAATATGATACAAATGTACTTATTTATAATATAGAAATAGACCCACAGACATAGAAAACAAACTGATGGTTCCCAAAGGGGAAAGGGTGTGGGGAGATAAATTAGGAGTGTTGGATTAACATATACACACTACTATATATAAAATAGCTAAACAACAAGGCCCTACTGTATAGCACAGGGAATTGTACTCAATATTTTGTAATAACCTACAAGGGAAAAGAATCTGAAAAAGAATATACACACACACACTCATATATATATATATATATATATATATATATATATATATATATTCAGTTTTACATATATATATATAACTGAATCACTGTGCTGTACACCTGAAACGAATACAACATTGTAAATCAACTATACTTCAATCAGAAAAATAAAAATGTTGGCTTGCAATGATTTCTTGGACTATAGCATTTCAACCATCAATTGTCAGTAGATATTTTATCAGTGATGTGGGAATGGTTTGTTGAATGCACTATTCCTGCTGATCGTACTTTTTCTTAGAACACCCTTCGCCTCCATAGCTGTTCTCCTTCCTCTTGGAGAGAAGGTCATGGGGCTGGCTGTGTACAATGCAGGTCAGGGGTTGTCACTGTGCCTTGGCTGGTGTGGAAGGAGTGGCCCACTTCACCCTCATGCCTTCTCCAGTGTCATGCCATGAGATCCAGCCTGCTCTTACCATCAGTGACTTTGTACTCAACCCCAAGCAAAGGAGATTCAGAATCAACTATAATACAATTATAACAGCACTTCTCTGCTAGTCATTCAGCTAAATGCTTCAAATCCCTTTTCTCTTTCATTCTTCACTGCAGCCTTGCAAGGTAGGTAGTATTATCTTCACTGAAGAGATGTATTCAATAGAAATGAGGCTTGGAGAGGTTAAAGAACTCACCCAGAGTCATATAAGAAGCAGAAGAGGCAGGATTGGAACATAGGCCCTTCATGATTTGCTCTATGATCTTAAGCCAGGTGGTTTGAAAAGCTCATCCCTTGCGCTATGAAGGAGATGGAGTGATGGCATCACCCATGTCACCAGTCTGCAAGGACAACCTGTTCTCCTTGAGTCCCCCTGCAAGCAGTGTCCCAAGTATGCTCCAGGATGTCACCTACTGGCTGGGTTAGAACCCGGACAAATAGACTCAACCAGAACAAGAAGGGGATATAACAGGTGAGTTTTGTGTGACAGAGGTGGGAGCGCAACAGAAACGCAGCGCTGGAACCCGCTAGATGTGCTTATCTGAGGCATGCTTCCTTTGTTCTATTTCATGGCAAAGAAATATGTTCTGGATTATTTTAGGTGAGGGAGGGATGTGAAGAGCTGAGGGTGGCTGTAAAGGGGACTAAGAAACTTAAGGCTAGATTTGGGCTGGACTTTGGAATTCAAGAGGTTAACAGAAGCTGAATTTAGGAAGAGTTGTCCTGTCATTTTTGCTCAAAATTGTTGCTGTGTGTATGAGTGTTAAAAAAAATCAATGTGAAGTTACCAGTGTTAATATTCATAATAAAAGTTAACATCTGTGAGGCTCTAATGGTCCAGGCTCCTATTTTTATTATTAACATCAATTTAACACCCTCAGAAAAGTGATTAGGCTCAACCTCCTCTGCCATTGCTGTCGTAATAGGAATAAAGGCCATTTTCTTCTGGTCGTAGATTCAGCTTTTAAAAATGGAGCATCAGCAGGACCCTGACAGTAAACAACCCCAAATACGGTGTGATCACTGTCTTGGCCAAGAAAATGAATATTTATGAGACTGTGTCTCGGCCGTTGGTTCAGATGCTGTGGGCTTCAGGCAGAATTACTATTCACAATCTGAATTGTACAGTTAGGTTGGACATACATCATTTTATTCAAAACTTCATCCCGGGGATTGTGAGGAACACGCTTCATTGTATTTAGGGTGTGCTGACAACCTAACAAAGGACTCAGGTACCTCTCACATTTCCTGTGTGATACTGATCCACACCTGACTGTTGGGTGCTTTCTTGGTCTGGTGGCAGAGGGACTGGTGGATCCACAACAGCCCTTCAGAGTGAGCTGGTCTGAGAACCCGTGTCCTCCCCAGCTAACCCTTTGTCCCCAGAACGTCTGCTAACGTGCGACCTGGTGGCCTCAGACTAGCATTCAGTGTCAACAGAAGATTAAGTGTGGCACAATTTTTCTGGGATATACCTGATTATAATTAAGTCTAAAAATTTTGAAACACCTTGGTAGAATGTCTGGGACCCCAAGAGTCTGGACAGCTATAACAATGTCCTCCACACCAAATAGTATAACTCGATGTTCTGATGTGGCTGCATTAATTGCAGTCCTCGGCTTGAGAGAGGAGTTCTCTGCATTTCCAAGTGTTTTTCAAGGGTTTCATTGGATACGGGTAGCCCTCCTACAGTTTGGGGGTAGTGGATGTGTGTGGTTTTGCCCACCCGTGGGTGGCTCCTCCAAATGGGAGATGTCCTGAGGTTTTCGACCTACTTTTGGTCTAAGGAATTGAACTTGAATCCCTCAGCTCCATTTTCTGCCCTCAAGCTTGTTATGCTGTAGAGCCTACTCTGTTCTTTGGGGTGCACTGTAGTGATAAGGGAAAAAATCAGTACCTTTTTGAAGCCTTATGTGCTTTCTGTGTTGCCGAGCTGTGTAAATTATCTTCTGAAGGAAGAACTCACACAGCTCGGGCTCACTTCAGTACAACTCTGACAGTTTGCTGGTAGCAGAGAGCAAGGAAAACAATCACCATTTGTGCGGCAAAGACTAGGGAGCTTTGGAACTATAAAGGGAATTGAGCTAGGAGCTCCTGGCACACTGAGCTGAGTCATGTACGGTCGACGTCCTCAGAGCAGCAGGTGTCAAGATGGGATTTAACGCTCACAGGTTTTATTAGAGGAAACTACTGTTTGAGAGAAAAGGGAGAGGGAATCAGTGGAAGCAGGGAGGATGCATCCTGGACTGCCAGGCTGCAGTCTCTGGAAGGCTCTACAGGGCTTGGGCAGCTCACCTGTGTCTCTCAGGTACAAGGCTGCCCTGGTCGTTGGCTGGAGTAGCCCAGGGGAAGCGTGGCCTTGTGCAAACATGGTGAGGATGGATTTCAAAGTGTGACACCTGGAGGCTTTGGTCAAAATGTCTCTGCTGTTGGAGATCTGCAGGGCCCCTCGCAGGGGCTGCCCGAGACTACTTCTTGGGCTTCAGTCTCCTTAACTTAAAATGAAGAGCTTTTCTTCACGAAATACCTACTTTGTTTCAGAGGCTGGTCACCTCCTGGAGTCCCAAAGGGGCTGCCAGAGGGAAACAGAGGAGGGGCTGTGTGCCTCCCAGCAAGGAGGCGTTTCCCTGCCAACCTCCCTCCACACACCAGCGTTTCACTGGCTTCCTAGGACCACAGACCACAAAGCCCGGTGGTCTTCTCGTGTCTTCGGTCCCACAGCTATTGGTCAGGGTAACAGGCTGTAGCCAAGCACCGGCTGTTTGCAGCTCTGTCCCTCAGGGGTGGCTTGTTGCCTCTTCTTGTCCTCTCTGGACCAGTTCAGGCACTTTCTCTCACGTTCCTCTGCCAAGTTTGCAACAGGAGGGAACCCACACTCACACCCGTGTTTAGTGAAAGTGAGGCTCCCACCTGCCGCTTCCATTTCCTGCCTGCCTGTGAGTCTGCTCCGCACCTGCTGGCTGTGTGACCCGGGGCATGATGTCCAACCTCTCTACGCCTCAGTCCTTATTTGTAAACAGGGAGACTTGTACCAATTATTAACTATTATGGATGTTTTGAGGGTTGAATGTGATAATACAAGCAAGCACTTAGCACGGTGCTCAACAAATGTCAGCTATTATTAGGTTGAACTATTTAGAATTGCCATCTTCCTAAGTCAAAAGTCATTACATTTTAGCAGTTTTATATGGCTGAACTGAGAATCGTCATCGGACAAAGCTTTTGGGGTTGGAAACTCCCTTACCATCTGTGGGATACTCACTTGCCAGGTGGAGCAGCTGGCCTGGGCTGCTTCTGCCTCCTTGTCAGGACTCAGCATCTGCTCCTCCAAAATTCATTAACTCCAAGAGGAGGAAGGCCTTAGGTGGGAACAGAGGAGCTGGTTCCATCTCACCTGTCCTCACCTCCTCCTCACAGTGATCAGTGTTCACAGTGGTGGCCTTGGACTACAGGAGGCCTCCCCAGGGTGGGTGCTCAGCTTGTGAAGGGAGACGGCCCTTTCCTGGTTCACAGAGCAAAATAGGGTACATCAGGATGACTCCTTGTATTAGGGTTCTGCAGAGAAGCAGAATCATAGGAGATTATATATATATATATACACATACATACATATATTGAGAGATTTATTATAAAGAACAGGCTCACACAATTATGGAGGCTGAGAAGTCCCATGGTCTGTAAGCTGGAGCTCCAGGATAGCTAGTGATGTAGTTCAAGTCCAAGCTCCAAGGTCTGAGAACCAGGGGGCCAATATAAGTTCCAGTCTAAGTCTGTAGGCTGAAGACAGATGTCCCAGCTCATCAGTCAGGCAGAGAGAGACAATTCTTTCTTCCTCTGCCTTCTTGCACTCTTCAGGCCCACAGTGGATTCGATGATGCCCACCCACATTGAGAAGGGCAATCTGCTCTCCTCAGACTACGAATTCAAAGGCTCATCTCATTCAGAAACACCCTTACAGACATTCAGAAATAACATGTAACCAGCTATCTGGGCATTCCATGGCCCAGTCAAGGTCCAGGTAGGTTTACTGTGGTAAGAGCGTGTCTTTGTGGGAATGGCCGGCCTTGGGGAACCATGGGAATCCTTTAACACCAGCCATGGAATGAGAGGTGCTCCTTCTGAGAACACACTTGGGTCAGTGTGTGGGCAGGTCCTTCATGGTGAGGAAGAAGGGTCCTCGGACAATGGACTGAGAGCCATGTCCTCATCTCTGCTGGGATGCCCAAAGTCACAGGTACTCTTGTGTTCAAGGCATTCACTTCCTAAAGCCAGTGTTAAAATAACAATGTGTAGCTATTCACATTTGTACATGGGAGGAGCTTAATATGATGAGGATAAAGCACTGGATTTAAACTGCAGAATTAATTTACTCCTGGTCCAACTGTGTGGCTGTGTGCAAGCATCTTACCTCCCTAGAACCTCATATATGGCATGAGAGTTTGTGCCAAAGTCTGAATGACAAGTGCACCTTATCTCCGAACCTGAATCTGACTGATGAGTTCAAGCTCCTTCAAGCACTGTGTTGGTAGGATTAATTATTGATATAAAGCCATGCCCAGATGACACCATATGTATTTGACAAAGGATTTATGTCCAGAATACAAAAAGAACTCCTACAAATCAATACGAGCAAGAAACACAATCCAATAAAAAAATTTGAACAGACACTTCACCAAAGAAGATCCAGGAATAGCCAGTAAGTGCGTGAAATGATGCTCAACAGCATCCGTCATTAGGAACATACAAATTAAAACCATGAGATGCCATTTCACACCCACTAGCATTAGCCCAAATCTAAAAACTGATAACATCAGATGTTTCTGAGAGTGTGGAGCAAGTGGAACTCTCACACATCACTGACGGTCATGTAAAATGGTGCAGCCACTTTGGAAAACCATTTGACGGTTTCTTATAAATTTAGCCATATACCTTCCCAATGATCTAGCAATTCTACTCCTCAGTACAGCCCAAGACAGATGACAACATTTATCCACAAAAATATTTGTATAAGAATATTTGTAGGAGGTTTACAGATATCAGTCAAAAACTGGAAATAATCCATGTTTTCACTGACAGGAAAATAGATAAATACATTGTGGTATATTCATATGAGTGAATACTACTGATGCAGGTAATGGCATGAATGAATTCCTAAAACATTTTGCTGAATGTAAAGGACCAGTCAAAAGAAATATATACAGTGTGATTCCACTCATGTGATGTTAAAGAAGAGGCAAGTAGCTGATAGAAATCAGAACAGAGGTTTTTTTAATCGGCGTGAGGAAGACTACAAGGGGACCAGAGAGAACTTTCTGAAGTGATGGAAATGGCATCTTAATTGGGGTGGAGGTTATATAGGTGTATACATCTTTCAAAATTCAACAAATTATGCACTTAAGATCTATGCATTTTACTGTTTGTAAATTTTACTCCAATTAAAGAAAAATAGGAAAAATCAGGAGGAGAGAAATTAGAGACACTGAGAATAGCTTGCTCTTTCAAGGAGCTTTGCTTAGAGGAGAAAGGAGAAACAGAATGGTAACGAGAGGGGAAGTCAGGGCCAGAGGTTGTTTTGTTGTTTGTTGCTTTTTACCATGGGAGAAGTAACACCATGTTTGTGTGCTGATGAGAAAGATTAGCAAGACGGAGGGAAGATGCATGGTTCAGGAGAACAGTGCGCCAGGCTACAGGAGTGATGTCCTTGACTAGGTAAGACAGAAGGTATATAGAACACAGCAGGATTATTAGCCTTTGCCAGAAGTTGGGAGAGTTCACCTATAACAAGACGGAAGGCATTGCAAATGAGCACAGATGCAAGATTAATATCTGAGAATTTAGAACAAGGCCAGTCTGCACACTGAGTTTTCCTCCAGTCTCATGTGGCCCCACCAGTGCAGTAAAGTGAACATAGACTTGGAGTTCAAGTGAGTAAAACAAAGTGAGGGGGGATGGTGAGGGAGTGAGAGAGTGATTATCCTGATTGGTCATGGACTCTACGTTCCATAAACAAGTCAGTGAGGACCAGAGGATGGTGGGGAACAGACAAAGCCAGGATTGCTAGATTGTTGGTACTGTTAGGTCTGAAGGACTAGAGGAGTTGAATCAGAAGAAAAAATGTGCAGGAAATGCAAAATAAGCTGGGAGCTAAATTTTCAAGGAACAAGTGACAGTGAACTGGGGGTCAGTTAATGATGGTGGCAAGCAGGGTAAGTAACTGGTACATAGCCTGATGAGTTGAAACTCAAAGCTAGGTGTTTTGATGAAGGAGGAAGGAAGACAATCTGGAGAAACCATGTCAAATGCTGCAGATAGATCACCCCCACCTCCAGGCCAGGTGGTGCAAAGAAGGGATGCTGAAGAGAAGACTTGACAGGGCTGAGGGCAAGCAGAGTCTCTGGGAGGGGGAATGGCATGTCCCAGTAGAGAAATAGGATGAAGAGACAATATTGGGGAAGAAAGGATTTGGGTGTAACAGTACATTTCATCTAGCTCCATATGCCTCTGAACCTGATGACATTTTGCTACTTCTCATTTTTGTCCAGTCTGGAAGGATCACACAACTCTTATAGAAATTAACATATTACCTGATTGGACGTGTCATGACGTTGCCCTAATATGTGCTCACACTGTTCTAAGGTCTTGCCAAATACAAGAAGGATGATCAAATGACCAACAAGCACAAAATCAATCAATCAAAATCTACTTCAATCTTACTAGCATCAAACAAATAGGAATTATTGGAGTGGAAAAATAAGAAGTATTGATTTCTCTGGCATTAAAGAAAGTCAAGGATCACTTTCACACACACTGTTATTTGTAATGTCAACTGATACAATCATTTGAAGGACAGTTTAGCTAAAAGTATTCAAAATTAAAATGAATATACCCTTTGCTTCTTCCATATCCACTTTTAGGAAATTAACACAAAGAAAACTGCATAGTTATACAGGAGAGTCCACAGTGTTCACAGGAGAAAAATGATTGCTCATATGCCAAATGGCTATAAAAAAATTGGGCAAACACGTGATAACTCCAGACAATGGACTGTCTTACAGCTTCAGAATGGTTAAAGCAGGTATCTCTCTACATATTTTTAAAAGTCTCACTCTTACTGCAAAGTGGTGACTGTGTTACAAAGAAGAGAGTGATGTATTTGTCTTGAAACAGAAGGATGAGACATATTACTAAATGGAAATAAAAGCAAGTTGCACAATAGTTTGTGTGCATGAACTCTTTTGTCAATAATAGATGTGTAGAAAATTAATGGGATTTTCACACAGTAGAGCTGTAGTTATCTGTGCATTGGAGGGCGCTTCTCATGTCCTCTTTGTTAACATCTAATGGGGTGTGCAGAGTGCCACTTCTGGATCAGAGTGCCTGGATTGGAATCTTGATTCTTATACCTGCCAGCTGTGTGGTTGTCGCCAAATCCCAAATTTCTCTAAACCTGGGTTTTTCCCTCTATAAATTAGGAATTAATAATATCTACCATTGTAAACTGTGAGGGTGATGTAGGAAAAATCATGGCAACTATCACAGTAAAACATATAGAAAGTGCTCGAATTAATAATTATTATTATTACTAGTATATTTTACATAACGGACATGTAATTGCTTTTTCTTTATTGGAGTATGATTGCTTTACAATGTTGTGTTGGCTTCTGCTGTGCAACAAAGTGAATCAGCTATATGTGTACATATATCCCTTCCCTCTTGGACCTCCCTCCCACCCCCGCCATCCCACCCATCCATCTAGGTCATCACAGAGCACCAAGCTGAGCTCCCTGTGCTATACAGCAGGTTCCCTCTAGCTAGATATTCTACACATGGTAGTGTATATATGGCCAGTCTTAATGTCTCAATTCATCCCACCCTCCCCTTCCCCCTTTGTGTCCACTTCTCTGTTCTCTACATAATTGCTTTTCTATTCAGAAAAGAAATAGATTTTTTTAAATTTTATTTTTAAGGAACTTAGTTGGGACACAGTCCTGGAGAGATGTAGCCTTATCTCCACATGAAAGTGGCTGAAATTAATGAAAGAATGAATGGAGTGACTGATGTTGGTGGAGAACCAAATGGATTCCTGTGGATATTAATTGATTTGAATCTAAAATCAGTGAAAGATTTCTTTTTAGTTCACAGGAAGCCAAGCAAGCCAGTGACATTTTAGGATGACATTGTATTTCACGTTTTATATATTCTTGATGTATCTTGTATATAGTAACTTACACCCTGTGGTGTGGAAGGAGGGGTCCCTGAGCTTCTCCAGCAGCAGGGAATTTCCTGCCTGCTGAAAGCCAAGACTTTCAGCTTTGGAGAGGAGACAGGTGACTGAGGGAGAATAAATTTGTGGACACTCCTATCCCCAAATTACACCTGGTTACAACGTGGGCCAAGAGAAGGCACCCCTCCCCTCCGGGGGGGCTAAAATAGAGACTAGGTGAGAGCCAACGGAGCAGGCTAAGATATACTAACAGCTGGACCCAGCTCTCGTAAGTCCCCAAAAGATGTGTCAATTTTCAGTCCCCTTACTCCCTAAGAATCAGAGAGCAATTCCTTTCCATTTTGCACCTCAAACCAGGGTGGGATGGCATGTTTTACTATGGAAAGCTGGGGTCTGGAGGCAATTCTATTTATGGAACAAAATTTTGGAGACTAAAGAACTCTACACTTTGGGATACTGAATCAAAATTTCAATTTTCTGCTCAAGCTTGAAGCCTTAGAACTAGGCAGACCCCTCTCTCTCACTCTCTCTCTCTCTCTCTCTCTCTCTCTCTCTCTCTCTCTCTCTCTCCCCTCCACCCTGTTATCTCCTTCCCACCCTCTTTTTCTCTGTATGTCTTTCTTTTTCTTCTTAGGGAAAGTATAGTTTTTGGTCACAGCCCTTTTCTTTGAATCATGTACATTGAGAGAACATAAACTGCAGTCCTTTTAGTAATTTAGATCCTACACTTTTAGCTCATTGGACATCAGTGAAGGCATCTCAATTCAAACGATCACTGGGAGGGGCTGGATGGAAGAGAGCATTCCCAATATGGGAGGATGGTTTGAAACAGCAATTATCAAGATTTTTATTGCCACTTGTATCTGTCTCCTACATATAACAAAACACATAATCAGCAACCACTGGTACAGATTATCCTCTTGCAACTTCTGGCATATGCAGTGGTATGTTGTGTTTACAGCCCCTCTATTTGTATTAATGTCTCACATGGTGGCCCCTTATTAGCACTGAATATTTAAACTGGCACAGAGTAGAGCACTGGGCTCATGTATTTTGGATAAAAGCCTCTAGCCATTCTTCCTTATTTACACTCAGGAGTCATTCTTGAGCCTTCTATGATGCTAAATTCATTTTCTCATCTCTCTTTAGGCAAAACACCTTTGACCAAATGTATAATGTCCTTTTCACTGAAGCTTGGAAGAAAGAAACTATGAATTAGAAGGAAGTGTGATTTTCTGTCTTGGGAAAACTATGAGCCTAGGACATAGTTACACTCTTGCTTGACCTCTAATCCTTAAACATAATCAACTTTATGCCACATAGGGCCAATAGAAGTTTATTTTTCTTTATATGTGTTCTGGGTGTTATTTTTCTCTAGCAAAGGTTACATTTTACATTGTATTAGCTGGAACTATTGTTATAGAAGAAACACTATTAATCACTCTTAAAGTGATTCCTCTAGTGTTAGATATTTTTATTAATATTAGAACAATTGTGGATCAGTGTCAGTAAAATTTGAGCTTTTTCTTTTTACTCCCACCTTCCTTTTGTTTTTTTTCCTCCACCCCTCCATCCCTCCTTTCCTCTCTCCCTTCTTTCATTCTTCTATATTTATTTTTTAGAAAGAGTTAAACATATATTTCAGATAAGATATTAGATAGCTCCAGAACTATCTTTGGGTATTACTTATTGCTTTAGATGGAGGGGTCACCTGTCAAAGATTTCATTGCTTAGATGCAGAAACAGATCCACTCAAGGCCATTCTCTGACCTCACAACTGAATCAGTACACTGGCTTCCTAATCTGATGTCCCTGCTTTCGATTTTTCTGCCCTGTAAGTAAATAAGCACCCAGCCGTATTATATTTCCTAAATGATCAGTTACATGAAAATTTTGAAGGCTCTTTTAGGGGAATTCTCACTACTTAAAGGACAAAGTCCACAGTCTTACTTTCTGTTTAGGACTTGCAATGAGTGGCTTCCACATTCTGTGGAAGCAGAATTTCATGATGCAGAGCTGTCCTTAAGGGAGGATGGGCTCCACATTGCCCCTACCCCCCACCAAGTGCATCTCTAACTCCAAACATTTGCTCATACCCTTCCACTCCTCGGATGCCTTTGATCCTAGTCCCACACAAATCCTATCCCCTCGCCAAAGGTTCAACCCTACTGTCTCTTTTACTATAAAGCTTTCCCTAATAGTTTCTAGTCTCACTGAATCTCACTTTCCTGAAATTCCTGCAACGTTCATTACTTAAGATGCCCTCCAGTATGAGAAACCCAAACACCTATACCCACCCAACTACAGCCGAGGTTGATCTTGACCTGACTTTTCTATCTTACTGTTTTTATCAATATACTTTACTATTCCAGGAAACTCTTTCCCGGGAAATTAAACATTGCAAATAACTTTATTTGCAAGAAGTTCAGGAACTTCCTTAAAAAAATTTTTAAATGAACCTGAAACCTGTTAGAGTTTTTAATAGACAGCATCAAGCAACTCTTTACCCTCCAAGGCTTTATGAAACCCTCCCTTCAAAACCCTCCCTTTGAAGAGACCTTCAATATGGCAGAGGAATAAGTTCACCTTCCTCCCCACAAATACATCAGAAATACATCTACATGTGGAACAACTCCTACAGAACACCTACTGAATGCTGGCAGAAGACCTTAGACTTCCCCAAAGGCAAGAAACTCGCCTAGAACTTGAGTAGGGCAAAAGAAAAAAGAAAAAACAGAGACAAAAGAATAGGGATGGGACCTGCACCAGTGGGAGGGAGCTGTGATGGAGGAAAGGTTTCCACACACTAGGAAGCCCCTTTGCGGGCGGAGACTGCGGTGGCAGAGGGGGAAGCTTCGGAGCCGCAGAGGAGAGCACAGCCACAGGGGTGTGGAGGGCAAAGCGGGGAGATTCCCGCACAGAGGATCGGGGCCGATCGGCACTCACCAGCCCAAGAGGCTTGTCTGCTCACCCGCCGGGGCGGGTGGGGCTGGGAGCTGAGGCTCGGGCTTCGGAGGTCAGATCCCAGGGAGAGGAGTGGAGTTGACTGCGTGAACACAGCCTGAAGGGGGTTAGTGTGCCACAGCTAGCTTGGAGAGAGCCCAGGAAAATGTCTGGACCTGCCTAAGAGGCAAGAGACCATTGTTTCAGGGGTGCGTGAGGAGAGGGGATTCAGAGCACCTCCTAAACAAGGTCCAGAAATGGGCACAAGCCGTGGTTATCAACACAGACCCCAGAGACGGACATGAGATGTTAAGGCTGCTGCCGCCACCACCAACAAGCCTGTGTGCGAGCACAGGTCACTATCCCCCCACCTCCCGTCCCGGGAGCCTGCGCAGCCCACCACTGCCAGGGTCCCATGATCCAGGGACAACTTCCCCAGGAGAACACATGGCGCGCCTTGGGCTGGTGCAACGTCACGCCGTCCTCTGCCACCGCAGGCTCGCCCCGCACTCCGTGCCCCTCTCTCCCCACCCCTCCCCGCACTCCGTGCCCCTCCCTCCCCCCTGGCCTGAGTGAGCCAGAGCCCCCGAATCAGCGGCACCTTTAACCCCGTCCTGTCTGAGCGGGAACAGATGCCCTCAGGTGACCTACACCCAGAGGCGGGGCCACATCCAAAGCTGAACCCCAGGAGCTGTGCGAACAAAGAAGAGAAGGGAAATCTCTCCCACAGCCTCAGGAACAGTGGATTAAATCTCCACAATCAACTTGATGTACCTGCATCTCTGGAATACCTGAATAAACAACGAATCATCCCAAAATTGAGGGGTGGACATTGAGAGCAACTGTAGACTTGTGGTTTGCTTTCTGCATCTAATTTGTTTCTGCCTTTATGTTTATCTTAGTTTAGTATTTAGAGCTTATTATCATTGGTAGATGTGTTTACTGATTTGGTTGCTCTCTTCCTTTTATATATATATATATATATGTATATATTTCTTTTTGTTTTTCTCTTTTTGTGAGTGTGTATGTGTATGCTTCTTTGTGTGATTTTGTCTGTATAGCTTTGCTTTTACCATTTGTCCAAGGGTTCTGTCTGTCTGCCATTTTTTTTTTAAGTATAGTTTTTAGTGCTCGTTATCATTGGTGGATTTGTTTTTTGGTTTGGTTGCTCTCTTCTTTCTTTTTTATTTCTCTCTCTTTTTTATTACTTTTTAATCTATTTATTTTTAATAATCTTTTAATTTTTTTATTTTAATAACTTTAAAAATTTTATTTAATTTTATTTTTCTTTCTTTTTTTCTCCTTTTTCTTCTGAGCCATGTGGCTGCCAGGTGCCAGGTGACAGGCCTGTGCCTCTAAGGTGGGAGAGCCAAGTTCAGGATGTTGGTCCACCAGAGACCGCTTGGCTCCACATAATATCAAATGGGGAAAGCTCTCCCAGAGATCTCCATTTCAATGCTAAGGCTCAGCTCCACTCAACTACCAGCAAGTTATAATGCTGCACACCCTCTGCCACCAACTAGCAAGACAGGAACACAACCCCACCCATTAGCAGAGAGTTTTCCTAAAATCATAATAAGTTCACAGACACCCCAAAACATACCACCGGACATGGTCAGCCCATCAGAAAGACAAGATCCAGCTTCATCCACCAGAACACAGGCACCAGTCCCCTCCACCAGGAAGCCTACACTACCCACTGAACAAATCTTAGCCACTGGGCCAGACACCAAAAGCAATGAGAACTATGAACCTGCAGTGGGAAAAAAGGAGACCACAAACATAGTAAGTTAAGCAAAATGAGAAGACAGAGAAACACAGAGCAGATGAAGGAGCAAGGTAAAAACCCACCAGACTAAACAAATGAAGAGGAAATAGGCAGTCTACCTGAAAAAGAATTCAGAGTAATGATAGTAAAGATGATCCAAAATCTTGGAACTAGAATGGAGAAAATACAAGAAACATATAACAAGGACTTAGAAGAACTAAAGAGCAACAAACAATGATGAACAGCATAATAAATGAAATTAAAAATTCTCCAGAAGGAATCAATAACAGAACAACTGAGGCATAAGAATGGATAAGTGACCTGGAAGATAAAATAGTGGAAATAACTATGCAGAGAAGAATAAAGAAAAAAGAATGAAAAGAATTGAGGACAGTTTCAGAGACCTCTGGGACAACATTAAACACACCAACATTCGAATTATAGGGGTCCCAGAAGAAGAGAAAAAGAAAGGGACTGAGAAAATATTTCAAGAGATTATAGTTGAAAACTTCCCTATTATGGGAAAGGAAATAGTTAATCAAGTACAGGAAGCACAGAGAGTCCCATACAGGATAAATCCAAGGAGAAACATGCCAAGGCACATATTAATCAAACTATAAAAATTAAATACAAAGAAAAAATATTAAAAGCAGCAAGGGATAAACAATAAATAACATACAAGGGAATTCCCATAAGTTTAACAGCTGATCTTGCAGCAAATACTCTGCAAGCAGAAGGGAGTGGCAGGACATATTTAAAGTGATGAAAGGGATAAACCTACAACAAAGATTACTCTACCCAGCAAGGATCTCTTTCAGATTTGACAGAGAAATTAAAACCTTTACAGACAAGCAAAAGCTAAGAGAATTCAGCACCACCAAGCCAGCCTTACAACAAATACTAAAGGGACTTCTCTAGGCAGAAAACACAAGAGAAGGAAAAGATCTACAAAAACAAACACAAACAATTAAGAAAATGGTAATAGGAGCACATATATCACTAACTACCTTAAATGTAAATGGATTAAATGCTCAAACCAAAAGACACAGACTGGTTGAATGGATACAAAAACAAGGCCCATAGATACGCTCTCTACAAGAGACACACTTCAGACCTGAGGACACATACAGACTGAAAGTGAGGGAATGGAAAAGTGAGGGAATGGAAATATTCCATGCAAATGGAAATCAAAGAAAGCTGGAATAGCAATTCTCAAATCAGGCAAAATAGACTTTAAAATAATGACTATTACAAGAGACATAAAAGGACACTACATAATGATCAAGGGATCAATCCAAGAAGAAGATATAACAGTTATAAATATTTATGCACCCAATATACGACCACCTCAATACATAAGGCAAATGCTAACAGTCATAAAACATGAAATTGACAGTAACACAATAATAGTAATTGACAGTAACACAATAATAATAGTAGTAGGGGACTTCAACACCCTACTTTCACCAATGGACAGATCATCTAAAATTAAAATAAATAAGGAAACACAAGCTTTAAATGAAACATTAAACAAGATGGACTTAATTGATATTTATAGGACATTCCATACCAAAACAACAGAATACACATTTCACAAGTGCTCATGGAACATTCTTCAGTATAGCTCATATCTTGGGTCACAAATCAAGTCTTGCTAAATTTAAGAAAATTAAATGTATCAAGCATCTTTTCCGACCACAATGCTATGAGACTAGATATCAATTACAGGAAAAAAACTATAAAAAATACAAACCCAATGGATGCTAAACAATACTCTACTAAATAACCAAGAGTTCCCTGAAGAAATCAAAGAGGAAGTCAAAAAATACCTAGAAACAAAGGACAATGAAAACACGATGACCCAAAACCTATGGGATGCAGCAAAAGCAGTTCTAAGAGGGAAGTTTATAACAATAAATTCCTACTTCAAGAAACAAGAAACATCTCAAATAAACAACCTAAACTTACACCTAAATCAATTAGAGAACAAGGAACAACAACAAAAAACCCAAACTTAGCAGAAGGAAAGAAGTCATAAAGATCAGATCACAAATAAATGAAAAAGAAATGAATGAAACAATAGTAAAAATCAATGAAACTAATAGCTGGTTTTTGAGAAGATAAACAAAATTGATAAACCATTAGCCAGACTTATCAAGAAAAAAGGGGAGAAGACTCAAGTCCACAGAATTAGACATGAAAAAGGAGAAGTAACAACTGACACTGCAGAAATACAAAGGATCATGAGAGATTACTACAAGCAACTCTATGCCAATAAAATGGACAACCTGGAAGAAATGGACAAATTCTTAGAAAAGTACAAGCTTCCGAGACTGAACCAGGATGAAACAGAAAATATGAACTGATCAATCACAAGCTCTGAAATTGAAACTGTGATTAAAACTCTTCCAACAAACAAAAGCCCAGGACAAGATGGCTTCACAGGTGAATTCTATCAAGCATTTAGAGAACTAGCACCAATCCTTCTCAAACTTTTCCGAAATATAGCACAGGGAGGAACACTTCCAAACTCATTCGACGAAGCCACCCTGAAACCGAAACCAGACAAAGATGTCACAAAAAAAGAAAACTACGGGCCAGTATCACTGATGAACAGAGATGCAAAAATCCTCAACAAAATATTAGCAAACAGAATCCAACAGCACAGTAAAAGGATCATACACCATGATCAAGTGGGGTTTATCCCAGGAAGGCAAGGATTCTCCAGTATATGCTAATCAATTAATGTGATACACCATATTAACAAATTGAAGGAGAAAAAACACATGACAATCTCAATGGATGCAGAAAAATCTTTCAACAAAATTCAACACAGATTTATGATAAAAACTCTCCAGAAAATAGGCATAGAGGGAACTTACCTCAACAAAATAAAGGCCATATATTACAAGCCCACAGCCAACGTTGTTTTCAATGGTGAAAACTGAAGCCATTTCCTCTAAGATCAGGAACAAGACAAGGTTGCCCACTCTCACCAGTATAATTCAACATAGTTTTTGAAGTTTTAGCTACAGCAATCAGAGAAGAAGAAATAAAAGGAATCCAAATTGGAAAAGAAGAAGTAAAGCTGTCACTATTTGCAGATGACATGATACTATAAATAGAGAATCCTAAAGATGCTACCAGAAAAATACTAGAGCTAATCAATGAATTTGGTAAGGTAGCAGGATACAAAATTAATGCACAGAAATGTCTTGCATTCCTATACACTAATGATGAAAAATCTGAAAGAGAAATTAAGGAAACACTCACACTTACCATTGCAACAAAAAGAATAAAATACCTAGAAATAAACATACCTAAGGAGACATAAGACCTGTATGCAGAAAACTATGACACTGATGAAAGAAATTAAAGACAATACAAACAGATGGAGAGATGTACCATGTTCTTGGATTGGAAGAATCAACATTGTGAAAATGACTATACTAACCAAAGCAACCTACAGATTCAATGCAATCTCTATCAAACTACCAGTGACATTTTTCACAGAACTAGAACAAAAAATTTTACAATTTGTATGGAAATGCAAAGGACTCCGAATAGCCAAAGCAATCTTGAGAAAGTGAAATGGAGCTGGAGGAATCAGGCTCCCTAGCTTCAGACTATACTATAAAGCTACAGTAATCAAGACAGTATGATACTGTCACAAAAATAGAAAGCCCAGAGATAAACCCATGCACATATGGTCACATTATGTTTGCTAAAGGAGGCAAGAATATACAGTGGAGGAAAGACAGTCTCTTCAATAAGTGGTGCTGGGGAAACTGGACAGCTACTTGTAAAAGAATGAAATTAGAACACTTCCTAACAGCATGCACAAAAATAAACTCAAAATAGATTAAAGACCTAAATGTAAGGCTATATACTATAAAACTCTTAGAGGAAATCATAGACAGAATACTTTGTGACATAAATCACAGTAAGATCCTTGTTGACCCACGTCCTAGAGAAATGGAAATAAAAACAAAAATAAACAAATAGGACCTAATGGAATTTAAAAGTTTTTGCACAGCAAAGGAAAACATAAACAAGATGAGAAGACAACCCTTAGAAAGGGAGAAAATATTTGCAAATGAAGTAACTGACAAAGGATTAATCTCCAAAATATACAAGAAGCTCATGAAGCTCAATATCAAAAAAAACCAAACAACCCAATCCATAAATGGGCAGAAGCACTAAATAGACATTTCTCCAAAGAAGACATACAGATTGCCAATGAACACATGAAAGGATGCTCAACATCACTAATTATTAGAGAAATGCAAATCAAAACTACGATGAGATATCACCTCACTCTGTTCAGAATGAACATGATCAAAAATCTACAGACAATAAATGCTGGAGAGGGTGTGGAGAAAAGGGAACCCTCTTGCACTGTTGGTGGTAATGTAAATTGATACAGCCACTATGCAGAACAGTATGGAGGTTCCTTAAAAGGCTAAAAATAGAACTACCATATGACCCAGCAATCTCACTACTGGGCATATACCCTGTGAAGGCCATAATTCAAAAAGAGTCATGTACCACAATGTTCACTGCAGCACTATTTACCAGGACATGGAAGCAACCTAAGTGTCCATTGACAGATGAATGGAGAAAGAAGATGTGGCACATATATACAATGGAATATACTCAGCCATAAAAAGGAACAAAACTGACTTATTTGTAGTGAGGTGGATGGACACTGAGTCTGTCATACTGAATGAAGTAAGTCAGAAAGAGAAAAACAAATACCATATGCTAACACATATATATAGAATCTAAAAAAAAAAAAAGGTTCTTATGCACCTAAGGGCAGGACAGGAATAAAGATAGAGATGTAGAGAATGGACTTGAGGACACGGGGAGGGGGAAGGGAAAGCTGGGATTAAGTGAGAGAGTAGCATTGACATATATACACTACTAAATGTAAAATAAATAGCTAGTGGGAAACAGCTGCATATCACAGGGAGCTCAGCTCGGTGCTTTGTGACCACCTAGAGGGGTGGGATAAGGAGGGTGGGAGGGAGATGCAAGAGGGAGGAGATATGGAGCTATATGTATATGTATGGCTGATTTACTTTGTTATACAGCAGAAATTAACACACCATTGTAAAGCAATTATACTCCAATAAAGATGTTAAAAAAGGGGGGGATATATGTATATATAGAGCTGATTCTCTTGCTGTGCAGTAGAAACTAATGCAACATTGTAAAGCAACTATACTTCAATAAAAATTAATTTAAAAAAAAAAAGGGAGTCCAGGTAGCTAGTGTCCAAAAGAGCCAAACTTCTTGAAGCCTTTCAGGGAAAGGTTTTTTAAAGACAAGGTGAGGGAAGAGCATTGTGTGTGTGTGATTAGCTCATGAACATTCTTCTGATTTGTTGTTGGTGGGGTAATTGGGAGTCAACATCATCAGCCTTCTAGTTCCAACTGGCCTGAGGTCTACATGCTTCTGGGCAGCATAAAGTTAACTTCTTTTACCTGCTGGGGGTTTCAGTGTCTGCAAAACAGCTCAAAGGATATGGCTCAGAATATTATCTCTAGTCCTTGAGGAGGAACTAAAAGTCCTTGACTTTGTAATGGCTAATCTTTTATTATTTTGTTTTGCTTAACTTTTCCTTTCTTTTTTCATTTTCTCACTTTTCTGATTAAATTTACTCTTTGGAACTTGGGGAAGGCCTAGGAGGCTAAAGTTTTTCTACAGACAAGAGGCAGGTGGAGGAGACTGAGGTGAGTCTGTTCTGGGAAGGCCCCATTGTGTCCTGCTTGGTTACAATAGGGCTTTTGTGTAGATAAAATGAATTATACACACAGGGCTCTGAAAGCATCGCTGGGCACATAGTGAGTGCTTATTGTGGTGATTGTTGTTATTAAGTGGAAAATCTCTTTATATTCCTAACATGTACAAGAGCCTCTTCTGTAAAGAGTTTCTACCCACACTTCTTTTATTACATTTATTTATTTTTCATGTAAATGCTCTAGTGAAAAATTTAGAAAACATAAAGAAAAAAACACCCATGCATAAACACTCTTCCTTTGGTTGTATTTTATTTTAATTTAAAAAAAAATGCTTGTATATTATTATTTTTATGAAATTGAGATCATATGGTTGTTTTGTATGCCTACTTTTAAATTCAGTATTATGCTTTGAAAAATGTTCTAGGTCACTGAATATCCTTTGAAAATAAGCATGATTTGAGACACATACAGGGAGAACACCATGTGAGGACAAAGGCAGAGATCGGGGAGGTGCATCTACAAGCCAGGAAAAGCCAGTGATGGCCAGCAAACCAGCAGAAGCTAGAAGAGAGCATGGAACAGATTCCCCCTCTCTGCTCTCAGAAGGAACCAACACCTTGATCTTGGATTTCCAGCCTCCAGAACTATTTTGACTCAAGGATAACAGAAGATCAAGAGATCACTTGAAGACTATCATGATGGGGCTTTCTAAGAACTGCATGGATGGGGCATTAATGACATTATTCTCACATGTCAGTGATTTCAGCTCTTACCTATGGCACGTACACTTTTGAGTGCATGCCAACCGAGAAGATAGGTATTCAGATAGCTCATTCTCTATCTTCTGACTTCTTACAATGAAGACAGTCTATAACTAGAAGATCAAACCATCAAACATAATAGCAAGCAAGCAAACAGAGTAAGAGCTGTCAGATGTTTGGAAGAGAACATCTGTGCATCTGAATACTTTGAAGAACCCTGATGGTAGAGAAAATTTTGTGGCAGGGTCCAGTCTCACCTGTTTGCACAAGGATGGATGACTATATTTTACATTCCAAATGCTCCCTCTTTCTGCCTCCTCTGATGTGGATCAATAGTCACATATGGTGTCTGTTTCTGGGCTTTTTAGTCTTTTCCATTGGTCTATCCTACAGAGGTTTTGTATATCCATTGGCAGTTTTTTTTTTTAACTGAAAACTTATTTAAATTTTATTTTGAAACTCTTTGTCACTGATATATAGAAATGTTATACACACACACATATATCTGCAGCAAATTTTTAAAGTATTACAAATTTTATTAAATTGTCTGCAGACTTATTTGGATTTTTTCCTTATTTTTTCCTTATTATCTGTGATGAGGGTTTTGTTTCTTACTATACAATTTATAAAGATTCATTTCTTTCACCTGCCTTGATGTAATGGTTACTATCTTCATTGCCAAATAGAAATTGTGACAGTGGGTATACTTGTGTTCCTCTGGATTCCAAAGCAAGGTTTACAACGTTTTGATATTAAATGTTTCATAGACACACTTTATCAGAAAAAAAGATGCATCCTTCTTTTGCCAATTTGCCATGAATTTTTAAAAAATGAATTGGTACTAAATTAATCAAATAGTTTTTCTGCGTCTGCTGAGATGATCATTTTTTAAAACTTATTAATGTGGTTGATTGTAATTTATTGACATTCGATTGTTAAACCAAATTGCCATTCCTCAAAAAAGAAACCCAAACAATTTGTTCATGATGCATTAAAAAAATAAACAATTTCCTACTGTTGTGTAATATTCCATTGTCTAGAATGGTGCTTCACAAACTTGCCTATCAATCCTCTGGATTTTATTAACACAGATGGGCAAATTCACTAGGTTTGGTCTGGGGCCTGAGATTTTGCATCCAGTGCCCATGTGATCCTGATGCTGGCCCCTGGACCACACTCTGAGAAGCAAGATTATAGACATAACATGATTAATGTAAATAATCCCTTATTGATAGATACATCAATTAGAATTTTTTGACTTTTAAAAATAACTCTGTGATGAGACTTGTATTTAAATCTTTTCCTATTTTCCTGGATATGGGTTTGGTAGGTCAAAGACTCTTAAAACTTACTATCAAATGCTTCTGATAAAGGATGTATACATTATGGTCCCACCAACAATATTAAGAGCTTCTCTATGTAGCAACTGGAAAGCTTCTAGAAACTGACTATAAATCCTTCTGTTTGTAAGTGGCCATGATATTTGTTTTCTATTATTAGTTTTCTATTGATGCATAACAAATTATCACAAACTTATCAGCTTAAACAGCATCATACTAGCTTCCAGCTCCATAGATCAGAGTTCTGCACACTGTGGCCAGATTCTCCGTACGGTCCCACAAGGTCAAAGTTAAGGTGTTGACAAGATTGGGCTCTTAACTAGAGACTCAGGGGAAAAAATTGCTTCCAAGCTCCTTTGGGTTGTTGGCAGAATTCAGTACCTTGGGACTATGGGACTGAGGTCATCATTTCCCTGCTGGCCTTCAGACGGGGACTGTCCTTAGCTCCTATTTGTCACCTGCATTCCTTCTCAGCTAGCACCCTCTCCATCTTCAAAACTGCAGTGATCATCGAGTCCTTCTCATACTTTGAATTTCTCTGACTGCTCCACCACCAGCTGGAGAAAACTCTCTGCTTTTAAGGGCTTGTGGTGTTACCTTGGATGCCCTTGGATAGCCCAGGATAATCTTTCAATTTTAAGCTTAACTGTGCCATGTAACATAACATGATGCTATGAAGCAATTATCTCATCATACCCACAGGGTCTGGAGAGTAAGTTAGGACATATTTGGGGGGCCCACTTAGAAATTCTATTTATCATACCATCCAAGTAAAAATTTGTTATTTTCTCTTCACTCTCTTTCTTAACTGTTTCAATTCCTCTGTAATAATCTTATGCCTCTGGATTGTAACGTTTCCAACCCTGTTTTTCCTTTTATATTTATCTGACATGTTAGGGTTATTGATGTTACTGAGGCACTCAAAATAAAAACTGAAACCCAGTAAATGGATTATAAACTAAAAATCGCTTTGATGGCCAAGACTATCACTGCTCTGCACACTTGTTAACAGAGTCTTTAGGGGTGAGCAAATGGATGAGTTTTCGCCTTGAGGTTTAAATTTTTCTGTTTAATTTTGAAGGTTCATTAGGATGGAAGTTTATGCACAGGATGGAATACCATTTTCCAGCATGCCAGGGATCTCATCTGTTCCAGTTATATGACATTCCCAGATTGTTGGTAACTAAATGCAAACTAGTGAACATATTGATGCTGTTACCCACAAAATCATATTAGCAGTGAGGGAACATTGTCTGTTAGGATTAAGGCCATGCTTCCTTTATCATAAGATGGACCTATCTTGACATCCCCAATTGGAGGTGACATCGCCCCATGCCACACATTATAGAAAATTGTTCTTCATTTGTTACAAAGCCACGCTTTTCTCCAAATGCAAGATTATAAAAATTCCCTTTGAAATAATTCTGTCATTTAGATGCATTTGCTTTGACTTTAAGAAGGGGAGGGGCTTCTATGTCCATTTTACCACAACTTCACTAACTGTCAAAATTATTATTGAAACTTTGTTAATTTGATAGATGAAAAATGATATTTCATTTTGAGTGAAACAGAACATTTAATGCTTATTAGTCATTTATGTTTCCTCTTCTGATTCTGTTCTTGTCCATTTTCATTGCTTTGTAACCACTTAATATACTTAGAACATTAACATTTTATCCTGTGATATTTCTGACATACATCTTGTCTCATTGCATGCTTTAACAATTTTTTTGGACATACAGACATTTCAAAGTATTATGAGATAATTTTTTTTTATTTGTGATTTCTCCCATCATTTCTTATGCTCAGAAGTTTGCTTTTTCATCCCAAGATCAGATACGTTTCTCCCCAGGCTTTTCATTATTTACATTTGTTTTTGATCCACTAGGAATTTCTTTCAGAGTACAATATGAGGTTGGGACTCTATATTGTTTTTCCCTCTAAATACTTAACTTGTTATTCTAAATTATTACATCAAATAATTATTTTCCTTTCTGTAATGATTTTAATGCCATCTTATATAATATAAAAGCCCTCAGGCTTTCAGATTAACTAAATACTAAGCTTGGGTTTATTTGTTTTTAATTTTAAAGTAATTATATATTCACAGGAAGTTGCAAAGATGGTGTACAGGACTGTTTAAGGATGTCTGTTTTGTCTCATTGATTTGTCTGATGATTCTTCAGCCAGAAGCATTCTTCACTAAGTTATAATTTTATATATATTCTCAAATATCTGATAGAATATAAGAATCATTCTTCACTATTTTATTTTTCAAAAACTACTGTTATTTCTCCAGATGAATTTGAGAATCAGTTTTCAAGTTCCATTTAAATTTTTCTGTTGCACTGAATGTACAAATTAATTTGGAGAGAGCGTTGACATCTTTACGAAATTGAGTCTTTCAATTCAGAAATATAAAGAATCTATGTAGTTAAGTCTTTTTATGTTCTTCCTAAAGTTTTAAAGTTTTTCTCATGTGAGTCTCATACATGCCTCATTCATTTATATTAATAGATTTCGTATTACTTAATTGGTATTTTAAGATTTCTTGCTATTCTGACTGAAATCTTTTCTCAAACATGTTTTTGAATTGGTTATTAATGGTACATAGAGAAGCAATTGATTTTAGAAATTTCTTTTGTACCACAATTTACCTTTGCAATACCTTACTCTTTTTTTTTTTTTTTTTGCGGTACGCGGGCCTCTCACTGCTGTGGCCTCTCCCGCTGCGGAGCACAGGCTCCGGACGCGTAGGCTCAGCGGCCATGGCTCACGGGCCCAGCTGCTCTGCGGCATGTGGGATCTTCCCAGACCGGGGCACGAACCCACGTCCCCTGCATCGGCAGGCGGACTCTCAACCACTGTGCCACCAGGGAAGCCCGATACCTTACTCTTTATTGACAAGAGAAAAAGAATTCCTGTTCTTCTGTTAAACATGAACGAAGTCATAACCTTATAGATTCTCTGCTATATGATGCGTTTCTGTTTTCAGGTAGAACTGTCCTCATAAATACTATCTGTCTCATTTCAAACATTCATTCATTTCCTCACCCAAGTTTTTATTAAACTACCACTACCAATAAGATAGTGAATAAGGACCCCCCCAAAGATGACCATATCCTAATCCCTAGAACCTGTTAATATGTTACCTGACATGGCAAAACAGACTTTGCAAACACGATTAAACTAAAGATCTTGAGATGGAGAGATGACCCAGGATTACCAGGGTGAGCCCAATGCAAGCACAAAGATCCTTATAAGATGGAGGCTGGAGGGTCAGAGTCACAGATGGAGGTGGGACAGTGCAGACAGAGGGAGATTGGAAGTTGTTACTCTGCTGGCTTTGAAGACAGAGGAAGAGGCCATAAGCCAAGGGATGCAGAGGTTTCTAGCCGCTGGAAAAGGCAAAGACATGGATTGTTTCCTGGAGCCTCCAAAAGGAACACAGCCAGACTGACACCTTGATTTGAGGACTTCGGATCTTTAGAACTGTAAGATAATAAATTTGTGTTGTTTCAGATCTCTAGGTTTGTGGCAATTTGTTACAACAACCATAGGAAACAAATACAGGAGCTCACTGAGGAAGAATAAAGGACAAGAAGCCACAGTTCGTACTGTAATGACTTACAGAGTGCAGTTCCCATAACAATACAAAAATACAAGTATTTAAGGGGAAGACAACAGGTGTCAAGTGTATGTTCTGAGAATCATAACTTTCTTGAAAGTCTGACTCTGGGTTTTAATTGCTTGCATTTCTCCCCTTGGTCATCATCACAGACTCATTCCTGCTCTGTAAGTAATGCAGAGAAACAGCCTGGACACACTGGTCCACTCAGGATTCTGCCCCCTCCCCCTTAAAGCTAGTGCTGGGCCTAACCAGTGACCTCTGATCAGTGGGTATGTTTTTGGGGGGCCTCAGTGCAGTGTCGGGAAAGGAAGGAGGAGAAAGATCACCTGTATCAGCCTTTAACTTCCTCTCAGTGGTCTCCAGGGTTTCTATCCTGGTTCCAAACACTCCCAAAGCTGTATAAGAAAACCCTGTGGATGAAGGGACCCAGGCCCCTTGGTGGAGTTTAGTTTATCTGCACCTGGTGTGTCACAGCCTCCTCCCTGTACCCTCAACATCTATACAAGAGCCCCTTTCAGCCCTGCCTGATACTTACTTAGAGATGAATTCTGATAAATTCACTTTTCTTCCTTTTCTTCTTTTCCAGAGGTGCTTGCTTCCCATGGTGTTTAGTGCACCTCATGGACCAGAGTTCCACAAGGCTCCCCAGCTGGCCCACCACTTCATGTGGCCCTGTGAAGACACAGCTCTACCTGCATTATATCCCCTCAGAGGCTGTACAGGTTCTGAAAACTCAGGCAGAGTCTGGGACCCCGTAACAACCCATGGTGGTGAGTCTGCAACTCACAGCTATTAAAATAAAAGCTGGATTTATGAGCACCATACATCAAAACTCGACATTCTCTGTCATTCTTTAATGGAGCAGAACTGTGTTTCCAGAATTTGTGTGACTCCAAGCAGAAGAGTTGCTACATTTTGATGTTTCAGTTCTCTACTAAGACAATATAAGTAGTGACATATTCCTCATATATTCCTAGTTTTTTTTCAAAAGACCCTCAGGCTTTCAGATTAACTAAATACTAAGGTTGGGTTTATTTGTTTTTAATTTTTAATTTTAAAGTAATTATATATTCACAGGAAGTTGCAAAGATGGTGTAAAGAGATGCCATGTACCCATCATCCAGGTACCCCCAATGGTTACATTTTATACAACTATAGTTCAATATCAATACTGACATTGATACAATGTGTATGAAGTTCTATGTCATTTTATCACATGTGTAGATTTCTTGTAACAACTACCACATCAAGATACATAATTGTTCCATCCATGCAAAGACCTCCCTCATGTTACCCCAGCAGAGTCATAGCCCCCACACCACCTTGACCATTCCTAACCCCTACAAACACTAACCTGTTCTCCATCTCTGTGATTTTGTCATTTCATAAATGAAATCATGCATCATATGACCTTTTGAGACTGACTTTTTTCATTCAGCATTGAATGCTCAAGGACATTGTCCTTGAGATCCATCCAAGTTGTGACATGTATCAATATTTCAACTCCTTTTGAAAAGGAAACCCTCCTACACTGTTGGTGGGAATGTAAATTGGTACAGCCACTATGGAGAACAGTATGGAGGTTCCTTAAAAAACTGAAAATAGAGCTACCCTATGATCCAGTAATCCCACTCCTGGGCATATATCGGGAGAAAACTGTGGTTTGAAAGGATACATGTACCCCAATGTTCATTGCAGCACTATTTACAATAGCCAAGACATGAAAGCAACCTAAATATCCATCGACAGATGAATGAATAAAGAAGATGTGAATTGAATATTGAATGAATTGAATATTCAATGTAATATTCAATTGAATATTACTCAGCCATTAAAAAGAATGAAATAATGCCACTTGCAGCAACATGGATGGACTTGTAGATTATCATACTAAGTGAAGTAAATCAGACAGGGAAAGACAAATATCATATGGTATGGAATCTAAAAAAAAATGATACAAATGAACTTATTTACAAAACAGAAACAGACTTAGAAAGCAAAGTTATGGTTACCAAAGGGGAAAGGTGGGACAGGAAAGGAATAAAGTGGGAATTTGGGATTAACATATACACACTACTGTATTTAAAATATAGTAGTACAAGGACCTACTGTATAGCACAGGGAACTCTGCTCAAAACTCTGCAATAACCTAAATGGGAAAACAATTTGAAAAAGAATAGATACATGTATATGTATAACTGAATCACTTTGCTGTACACCTGACACTAACACTAACACAACATTGTTAATCAACTATACTCCAATATAAAATAGAAATTAAAATTAAAAATTTTCAACTCCTTTTAATGTCTGAAGAGTATTAAATGCTGTGGATATTTTATAGGACCAAATTTGCATTTGCTCTCCTGTGCACAATAAAGCCTATCTACTGACAGGGAGTTGTGGTAAAGGAAAGTGTGTTTATTTCAGGGTACCAAGCAAGGAGTCCAGACAGCTGGTGCTCAAAAGGCCAGAACTCCTCAATGGTTTTCAGGCGAAGGTTTTTAAAGACAGAGTGAAGGAGACAGTTTCAGGGTGTGTGATCAGCTGGTGAACAGTCTTCCGATTGGTTGGTGGTGAGATAACAGGGTGATATTTAGGGAGTCAACATGATCAACCTTCTGGTTCCAGTGGGTCTGGGGTCTACTTGCTTGTGGGCAGCATACAGTTAACTTCTTACACCTGGTGGGGGTTTCAGTATCTGCAAAATAGATGATATCCTGATCATTGCTCAGGATATTATCTATAGTTTGTGAGGAGGAATTAAAGGTCCTTGACTTTGTTTAATGCCTAAACTCTAATTATTTTGTCTTGCTTGATTGTTTTCCTTTGTTTCTGCAATTTCTCACTCCTCTGATTAAATACATTCTTTGGAACTTGGGGAAGACCCTAGGAGGCTAAAGTTTTTCTACAGACAAGAGACAGGTGGAGGACATGGTGGGGGGTGGTGTCTGTCCCAGGAAGGCCCCATAGGGTCCTCCTTGGTTACTGATACACCACAGTTTAACCATTCACAGATTGAGGGACATTATACTTGCTTCCAGTTTTTGGCTAATAAAAATAAAACTGTTATGAAAATTCAAGCACAGGGTTTTGTGCGGACACAACTCTTCATTTCTCTGAGATAAATGCCCAGGAGAACTACTGCTGGGTTGTGTGGAAAGTGTATGTTCAGTTTTTTAATAAACTGTTAATTATTGTTTAGCATGGCTGTACCGTTTCACATTCCCACCTGCAATGTATGAGAGATCTAGTTTCTTCATCCTCACCAGCATTTGGTTTTGCCACTACTTTTCTTTTAGCTGTTCTGATAGGTGTGTATTAATCTCTTGTCATGGTCTTAATTTGCATTTCTCTGCTGGCTAATAGTATTGAACATTTTATCATGAGCTTATTTGCCATCAGTATAGTTTCTCTGGTGAAATGTCTCTTCATGTCTTTTGTCTATTTTCTAACTGGATTATTTGCTTTTTACTGTTGAATTTTGAGAGTTTATTATATATTCTAAATATGGGTCCTTTGTCAGACACATGGTTTGCAAATATTTTCTCCCAGACTGCAGCTTGTCTTTTCATCTTTTTTTTTTTTTTTGCGGTACGCGGGCCTCTCCCTGTTGTGGCCTCTCCCGTTGCGGAGCACAGGCTCCAGACGCCCGGGCTCAGTGGCCATGGCTCACGGGCCTAGCCGCTCCACGGCATGTGGGATCTTCCTGGACCAGGACATGAACCCGTGTCCCCTGCATCGGCAGGCGGACTCTCAACCACTGCGCCACCAGGGAAGCCCTTTTCATCTTTTTAATGAAACCTTTCACAAAGTAAAAATTTTGAATTTTAGTGAGGTACAATTTATAAATTGATTATCTTATGCATATGTTTTTGACATCATGTCTGGAACCCTTTGCCATTCCCTAGGTTATGAAAGTGTTCTACTCTTACCCTCTAAAAATTTTATAGTCTCACACTTTACATTTAAATCTATGTTCCATTTGAATTCCTGTTTATAAGAGGTGAGTTTAGTCAGGTTCATTTTCTTTTGCCTATGGATACCCAGTTGCCCCTGCACCTCTTGTTGAAAGACCATCCTTCCTTCATTGAATTGCTTTTGTATCTTTACCAAAAGTTTTGAATTTTGCCTCTTATAGAGCACGCAGCCCAAATTCAGATGCAATGAAACCATCGGTACTGTGGTTTCAAGCATCCCATTCAGTGGCTGTTTCTTATATGCTTGTGTGTCATCAAGAACAAGTCGCTCTGAGAGCCGAACACAACAGGCAACGTCCTGGCAGGCTGAGCAGATTGAGAGAAATAGAGAGTTAGTTTGTAGACTGGAGAAAGCATTCTTACCAAGATGTGCTGGGTTAGATGCAAGTGGCATTTGAGGCCTTCAGACAGCCATCTTGGGAATGCTTGGAAGGTTCAGAGAAATGCTGGTGCATTGTTGAGACAGCCCTTAGGATGCAGCTTAAACCTAATGAGCCATTGTCTCCCATGTTAACAGTGCTTATACTCCTGGTTCGCAAAAGACAACTATGATTTGAAAATGCCTCTTGCCTTAAGATCTCCCCAGAGAAGTGACAAAAAACAATCAACTCCATTTTTTTTTTTTTGCATGATGTATGAACTGATGTCAAATTCATAGGTAAGATGCAGTTTATTTGCTTGGGTCATGGGACCCTGGATTTTCTGGGTAATAAGATGTGGCCACCATAACATAAACTTCCACTTGGGAAATCACTCCTTCAAATAAGGCTGTTGACTTCCCTTCTGGTTGACTTCTGCTCCTTTGCATACATGTCCTGCTTTGGGATTGGGGACACAGGACCACTGCACAGGGGCAGGACTGACCAAGATGAAGGGCCTGCAGACTTTCTGCTGAGGGGTTTGACTGAATGTAAAACAGAATGGTTGCCAGCTGGCCTCTGGAGTCCACCAGCACAGTTGGCTCCATGGAAACCACCACCAGCCTCTTGTCAGACCCAGAGTGACTGTGTGCTTAAAACAGGCTCTCAGCAATGTTATATCTGGCTGAAAATGTTTAAATGTTTATGACCTGGCAGGTGGTCAATTCAAGGACCAAAGTGCAGTTTAATTCCGCAAGAAATAAAATCTAGGGTATAAAGGAAAGAATATCCCCTAGAGAAGAAGAATAAAATTGAAGGACCCTGGAGGAGAAAAGCAGATCATAAGGATAGCAGCTTTGTTGGATCTGTTGAGGGCCAGCTCATTGTCATGGGCACAGAAGGTGCTGTGCTTACCTGTCATGAAGAATTTGTGAATTCACACAGACCTCCTGTTCCACCACTTCTCCAGCAGCTTTTATGTGTTCACCATTTTTATTGCGTTTACTCCGTGTGTCTAGTGAACAGACTGCAGACCATAAGGTGAAGGGATGCTAGTGTGAATAGGAAAGAGACAGCCTTTGAAGGCCAAGTTAGACTTTTTCTGCACTTTAAAAAAATTGTGGTAAAATACACGTATAAAATCTACCATCTTAACCATTTTTTTCTTTCTTCTTCTTTTTTTTTTTTTTTGTGGTACGCGGGCCTCTCACTGTTGTGACCTCTCCCGTTGCGGAGCACAGGCTCCAGACGTGCAGGCTCAGCAGCCATGGCGCACAGGCCCAGCCGCTCCGCGGCATGTGGGATCTTCCCAGACCGGGGCACGAACCCGTGTCCCCTGCATTGGCAGGCGGACTCTCAACCACTGCGCCACCAGGGAAGCCCTTAACCATTTCTAAGTGTACAGTTCAGTGATATTAAATACATTCCCAGTGTTGGGCAATCATCACAATCATCCATCTGCATAACTCTTTTCATCTTGTAAAACTCTTATCTATAGGAAACTCTATTCCTATTAAACAATAACTCCCTGTTCCCCCCTCCCCCAGTCCCTGGCACTCACCGATCTACTTTCTATGAATTGACAACTCTAGGCACCTCATGTCAGTGGAATCATATTGTTTTTGTCCTTTTGTGTCTGGCTTATTCCACTTAGCAAAATGTCCTCAAGGTTCATCCACATTGTAGCATATTGCAGAATTTCCTTCTTTTTAAAGGCTGAATAACATTCAATTGTATATATAGACCACATTTTTCTTATCCATTCATCAGTTGATAGACACTTGGGTTGCTTCCACACTTCATCCATTGTGACTAATGCAGCTATGAACAGGGGTGTACAAATATCTCTTTCAGACATTGCTTTCAATTCTTTTGTGTCTATACCTGGATCACATACTGGATCACATGGTAATTATATTTACAAGTTTTTGAAGAACTGCCATTCTGTTTTCCATAGTAGCTATATGATTTTACATTCCCACCAATGGTGCACAAGTGTTCCAATTTCTCCATGTCCTTGCCGACTCTTGCTATCAGCTGATTTTCTTTTATAATAACCATCCTTTTTTTTTTTTTTTCTCTCCTGCCACGGAGCACAGGCTCCGGACACTCAGGTCCAGCGGCCATGGCTCACGGGCTCAGCCGCTCCGTGGCACGTGGGATCCTCCCGGACTGGGGAACGAACCCGCGTCCCCTGCATCAGCAGGCGGACTCTCAACCACTGCGCCACCAGGGAAACCCCTAACATCTTTATTGGAGTATAATTGCTTTACAATGGTGTGTTAGTTTCTGCTTTATAACAAAGTGAATCAGTTATATATATACATACGTTCCCATATCTCTTCCCTCTTGCATCTCCCTCCCTCCCACCCTCCCTATCCCACCCCTCTAGGTGGTCACAGAGCACCAAGCTGATCTCCCTGTGCTATGCGGCTGCTTCCCACTAACTATCTATTTTACATTTGGTAGTGTATATATGTCCATGCCACTCTCACTTTGTCACAGCTTACCCTTCCCCCTCCCCATATCCTCAAGTCCATCCTAATGGGTGAGGTGATATCTCATTATGGCTTACATTTCACTAATGATTAGTAATGTTCAGTGTCTTTTCATGTGCTAATTGGCCATTCAGTATATCTTCTTTGGAGAAATGTCTATTCAAGTCCTTTGCCCAATTTTGAATCGCAGTGTTTGGTTATTTTTTGTTCTTAGGTACCAGGTTAGACTTTTGAAAGGGAGTATAGGGCTGTTTAAAAAAAAAAATTTAGTGTAGCCCAGGAAGCTAAGCCTGAAATGGGGAGGCTAAAACCTTGTGTCAGCTTCAAAACCAAGTTGTTTTTTTGTTTTTTTGAGATTAAGCCAATAATGTGGCTTCTGTGAGTCTCAGATTCTTTAAAGGCAAGAAGTTGGGGGCTTAGCTTGTGTTGCTCTCTGAGAGTGGAGGGATGATTAGAAGTGTCTGGAAAACAGCCACATGGAAACCCATCCAAAATAGAATGAACCACTGCCTCAGCTTTCCACCTGTTTTATAGGTTTCATTTGAAAAGATGCTGCTCTTTAACTCTCCATACATTGCTGCCCATTTCTAGGACATGTCATGGGTGTGTCTGAAGGAGTAGGAAGTGTCCAGAGGGAGGTGGATGTCACTGGTGAATTTAATTCAACAAGGATCTGCAGGACACCCACTGGGAAGCTGGCACTGGGCCTGGAGGGCACTTGAAAGAAAAATCAGGGAATGACAAGACGTCTGAATGATACAAAAACCCTGAAGAATTTCCAAGCTCACTATGGAGAGATGTCAACCCAGGCACAGTGAAATAAAAGTTCAGTGGGGTGTAATGGTTAGTAAAAGAAAGGATGGGCAGGCAGTTACCAGGATAGGGGAGTGTTGTCACCCTGGTCTGGCTCATGACACCTTAGCAGGTGGCACTGACCTTCAGGATAAGTGTCAGTAAGATCCATAATGCTTGCACTTCACTCCCCTTTCTCAGCTCCTGTCCTCTCGCAGAGGGCAGTGGGTAGGCTGAGGGACAGACGGGAGGGGTTTGCCATCAACTGTTATGATGGCAGATACTCACTCAGGGAGCTCTCCTTCTAACCTTGCTGGAAAGCTCCACTCTGAGACCGTAGTTTACCATCTTGCCTGGAAGGTCCTTCCCCGAGATCTAGCATCAATGGAGCAGAAGGACATAAGTGCCTACTCTCAACCAGGAAGTCGAAAGCAAAGTTTCCTTTAATCAGCAGTGGCTGTAGGTAATCCTGGTTGTTCTTTTCCATGGTTAAGCGAGTGCAAGGCTTAATAGGGGTATTAACCCAAGCCATTTCAATTTCAGTGTCTTGTCATCTTAAATTTGAAGCCTAGTATGCGCTTCTCAATGCTCATTGAAGAAAACCTCTAAAATATGACAATATTGGTGAACCCAAAATACAAATGGCAAATTGGACTTTTTAGACTTAGAGATTTTGAAAATATTTGTAAGATGGGTATTTTCAAGAAAACTTTCACCATTCCCACCATTCAAATAGGAGTTGTTTCCTGGAAGACCTTTAAATAAACCTGTATGTTCAGCCCACTCATCTGTCAAAGGTGAAGCCTGAAATAACCAGGATGTGGGCCTGTCACCACAGCTGGGTCTCCTTTATCTCCCATTGGTGTTTTCTGATGATGCCAAGCAGAGAACCAGAGGCTATAGTCTGACCCCTTCATGGTCATCTTTGCCTCATACTTCCCTCTGGTTGAGGGTCAGTTGGAGGTAAGCCTAGGCTCCTAGAGCCTCTTCTGATTATGTTCCATGTCCCTTCAATGTCTGCCTAGCAGATGTCTGTCCATAGGGAAATGCAGATCAAAACCACAATGAGATACGACTTCATACCCACTGGGATGGCTGTAATCAAAATGACAGATGGTAATAAATATTCGCAAGGATGTGGATAAATTTGGACCCTCACAGACTGCTGATGGGAATATATAATGGTGCAGCTGCTTTGGAAAGCAGTCCAGAAGTTCTTCAAAATGTTAAACATTGAATTACCATATGATCCAACAATTCCACTCACAGGTATATACCCAAGAGAAATGAGAACAAGTCCTCTTCCATATGCTGGAAAAGCTATTCAGGAGCTGTTACAGCTGTAACCCATGTAGGCAGCCAACATGCATTCACTCATGTAATTCATTCATTCAACAAATATTGAGTGTCTACTGTGTGTCAGGTACTGGGAAACAGTAGTGAACAAAGAGATAAAAAGTCCTGCCCTCATTTACCTTACAAGGCAGTGGGGAGAAGGACACAGACTATTAACTACATAAGTAGAATATGTACTGAATTAGTTAGGGGTGTGGGGGTCAGGGGAGATATTGCAATTTTAAATATGATCATCAGAGAAGGTCTCACTGGAAAAGGTATAGCTTGAATGAAGATCTTAAGGAGATGTGGAAATGAGTCAGACAAATTTCTAGAAGAACAATGTTTAAGACAACAGTACCTCAAGGGCAGTGACCCTGAGGTGAGTGTGTGCCTGGCACATCCCTGGGGCAGCAAGACCAGAGAGGCTGGATGTGAGTGAGTGGGTGGGTGAGGCTGCTGTAAGGGTGATGACTTTTTATCTGAGTGAAATGGGAAGAGTTTGGGGCAGAGGGGTGACTTGGGCTTTAGGAGAATCACTCTGACTCTTTTGTGGGGTGAGTTGCTTGTTCACTGGTGCTCAGAACAAGGGGAAATCAGGGAGACCAGTTAGGAGGCTATTGCAATAATCCAGCAAGAAATGATAACATCTTGGACCAGGAGATCGCAGTGGAGCTGGTGAGTTGAAGGATTTCTCCCAGTGCCCTTGGTAGAGTGGCGGTGGAGGAAGTCGTGTGGGGTTTTGTTGTAGAGCTAGAAAGAGAGAATCTGGGTGAGTAAAATAGAGATGGATCAAGGAATGTCGAGAGGCGATACGGGTTCTTAAGCAGGATGCTGTGTATTTATACACAGCAAGAAGAAAAGGCTGGTGTCCTAGTCAAAAGATTGCAGCCGTCCATCTACCATAAAATTACAGAATTAATCCAGTTGCTGAGTTCACTATAAATGATGGCAGAAAGCAACATATGTAAATTGAGAGGATAAAATTGCTTCATTGGTTTGGTTTCCAAATCATGGAAAGAAAAACACCACATCAGTTTATTGAACAAACACACAGAGGTGCTTCTGAGCCACAAGGCTGAAAACCATTTATGTCTACTTTCATAATTGGTTTTCTGGATTGGCTGAGAACATAATACCACCATTCCCTTCAATAGCCTAAGGAAGAATTGATTCCTTTTCTGTCTTATAGGTTCATTTATTTCTTGCTCCACTTTGTGTGGTTGTAATAATTGCCCCCTTTGGGTGGTTCAATTGCCCTGTGTGGAAAATAAAGCAAAATATACACACACACATATATATATAATGGATAGGTCTGGAAGAGCCTCTTTTTCTAAGGATATGTAATAAGACATACATATTTACTTTAGGAAATTTGCTCCTTGATTGAATTTAAAATGTGTTGAATGTTGAAACTTTGATTTCCTTGTGGGTTTTCAGGAGCATAATTATTCCTTTAAATCCTTCCTGCCTGTTATAGGTGATGAGGATGGAGCGGTGAACAAAACAGATAAAACTCCACTTTATGGAGTTACAGCCTAGTTGGGGGAGACAGGAAATGAACAAATAAGTAAGTGTAATGTAGTATGTCAGGTATGAGCTCTACAGAGAAAAACAAGCAAAGATGTGGATGAGGTGCTCCAGGGTAGAGGTGGTTGCCAATTAAATGGGGTGTGCAGGGAAGTCCCCCCTGAGAATAGTAGGTGCAAAGGCCCAGAGGCAGGAGAACTGTCCAGGACCCCACGTGGTTGGGGCAGAGTGAATGGGCTGAGTAGTGAGAGATGGGGGCAGATTGGTAATGGGAGGGAGCACAACAAATAGGCGCTCATTGAACCTAAGTTCTCCTAACAGCCTTCTCTATGAGAAAGGATGTCAGAGGAGGGACAAGGCATGTTTAGGAGGATTGTGGAAAGACAGAATGGGTTAAGATGCTTGCAAATCATGTATCCAATAAGGGACTTGTATCCAGGTTATATAAAGAACTCTTACAAGTCAATAATAAAAAGGTAAATCACCCAGTTAAAACTTACAAAACAGAAATAGAGTCACAGATGTAGAAAACAAACTTACGGTTACCAAGGGGAAAGGGGAGAGAGGGATAAAGTGGGAGATTGGGATTGACATATGCACACTACTATATATAAAATAGATAATTAATAAGGACCTACTGTATAGCACAGGGAACTCTACTCAATGTAATGACCTATATGGGAAACGAATCTAAAAAATAGTGGATATATGTATATGTATAACTGATTCACTTTGCTGTACAGCAGAAACTAACACAACATTGTAAATCAGCTATATTCCAATAAAAATTAATTTTAAAAAATGTGCAGAGGATTCAAATAGACATTTCTAAAAAGAAGATCTACAAATGGCTAATATAAATTGCACTTCCCTAATAGCTCATGATATTGAGCATGAAAAGATGTTCAACATCATTAACCATTAGGGAAATACAAATCAAAACCAAAATGAGCTACCACTTCACACCCACTAGGATGGTTGTAATGAAAAAAAGAGGTAATAACAAGTGTGGTCAATGATGTGGAGAAATTGGAACTCTCATAGATTGCTGTTGAGAATGTAAAGTGATTCAGCTTCTTTAGAAAACAGCCTGAAAATTCCTTAAAATGTTAAACATAGGATTACCAAATGATCCAACAATTACACTCTTTAGTATATATTCAGGAGAAATGAAAACATGTGCCCACATAGAAACCTGTACACAAATGTTCATAGCAGCATTATTCACTGTAGTCAAGGTTATTTGTGGAAACAGCCCACACGGCCATCAACTGATGAATGGATAAATAAAATGTGGTATATCCATATAATGGAATATTAATTGGCAATAAAAAGTAATGAGGGATGCTTAAATGCTTCAACACGAATGACCCTTGAAGACATTTTGCTAAATGAAAGAAGCCAGATACAAAAGACCACGTACTGTGTGATTCCATTTATAGAAAAGTTCCAAGACAGGCAAATCCAGAGATAGAAAGCAGATTAGTGATTGCCAGGGGCTTGGGTTACGGGATAAAGGGGTTGGGAGTTTTCTTTTGGGGGTAATGAAAAGGTTCTAAAATTGCCTGTGGTGGTAGTTGCACAACTCTGTGAATACATTAAAAACCATGGAATTGTGTACTTTAAGTGGGTGAGTTGTATGATACATAAGTTACATTCTCTTAAAGCTATTAAAAACACACAAACAAGAAGGACCAGTCTGACCGCTCTGTGGAGAACCTTCTACAGGGATGCAAGCAGGGAGTAAGGATCCCAACAGGGGAACTGTTACATCAACCCAGGCACAGAGATGAGGGTGGCTGGACCCCGGTGGTGGTCGTGGAGATGAAGATTTTACATTCACTTCATAGCAGAGTGGGGGAGCTTTGCTGACTGAATTGATGTGGGGGGAGAGGGGAAGGGACAGTGTTAGTATTCTATTATGAAGACTAGGAGAGAGGAGCCAAAGATGGGGAGTGAACCCCAAAATGAGCAGCCCCATGGCCCACCACTATGGCTAAGTTAGAAGACTAGATGCTCAGGATGTGCAATGGGATGTAGACCCCAGTCCTTGCTTCAGGAAGCTTATAATCTGAGTGCAGATTTTGACACAGGAACACCAAAATAGTTAAATGAGCACCAGTACCAGTGCCATGCTGTTTTGATTATTGTAACTTTGTAGTATAGTTTGAAATCAGCAAATGTGCTACCTCCAGCTTTGTTCTTCTTTCTCAAGATTGCTTTTACTATTCAACGTCTTTTTGCTTTTGTGCAAATTTTAGGATTTTTTGTTCTAGTTCTGTGAAAAATGTCATTGGTATTTTGATTTTTTCCCATTTTTAAATTAAGTTGTTTACATTTTTATTATTAAATTGTAGCAGTTTTAAAAAATATTTCTTGACAGAAGTCCCTTAAAAACATATATGAATATCTTCTATCAGTCTGTGGCTTGTCTAGTTTCTTAATAACATATATTTGATGAGCAGAAGTTTTAATATTGGTGAATTCCAATTTACCAAAAATAATGATTTTAATGGTTATTACTTTCTGTGGATTCTCTAACAAATTTATGTCCACCCCCAAAGTCATGAAGTTATTCTCTTTGGTTTTCTTCTAGAGTTTTACAGTTTTAGTTTTTATGATTAGGCTTAGATCTCTCCCGGAATAATTTTTGTGTAGGGTGTGAAGTGGGAATTGAGATACATTTTTTTTCCATATTCACTTCCTTCCACATCATTTTTTGAAAAAAAAAGTCTACCTTTGAATTGCTTTGGTATCTCTGTCGAAAAATTATTGGATCATATATGTTTGGTTTATTCCTGGAAACTCTGTTTGGTTCCATTGATCTATTTTTGCCTATTCTTTAACCAGCACCATACTGACTTGATGACTGTAGCTTTATTAAATTTCAAGTCAGTTAGTGTAATTTCTCCACATTTGTTCTTTATCAAGATTGTGTTGGCTATTTTAGGTACTTTGAATTTTCATATGTATTTTAGGATCAGCTTGTCAGTTTTTATTTTTAAAAAAGTGCTGGAGTTTGGCTTGGGTTTGCATTGCATCTACAGATAAATTTGGAGAGAACTGACATTATAACATGTTGTCATCTAATTTTTAAACATTGTACATTTATTTAGGTTTTCTGTTATATCTCTCAGGATTGTTTTATAGTTTTCACTATAGAGATCCTATACACCTTTTGCTAAATTTATCTCTAAGTATTTCATGTTTTGTGAATACTATTGGAAAGAATATTTTTTAATTTTTATTTTTAAATGTTATGTAATAAAATTCACATGTCTAAATACATACACATATATATGTATGTGTGTATGAGTATATCTACATTTATCATCTATATTTATCTATCACTTATCTACCTATCTATCTATCTATCTATCTTTTTTTGGGTGTCCATTCCTCTGAAGTGGCTAAATTACATTCCTTATTTCATGGTGCAAATTCATCATTGGCTCATGCATGGCAGGTATGTTTCATGTACATATGTATGTATTTTTAGTAGTGTAATAAGCATCCTTTAATCCACCTGCTATAGCAAAACTTCATTGACAATAAGCTACATCTAATCATATGCCCTCTCCCCAAATCTCGCTGCTCACCATACTCAAATATCATCATCCTGAATCTACCTCTTAGTTTGTTGAATTTTTCCTTTGTGATTGGACTTTAAGTGGTCTTTCTAGGTTTCTTCTATTACAAGTAATTCTGTAATAAGTATTCTTGTGCAGTATATTTAGTCCAAACACTGATTATGTACTTGAAATATATTCTTATAGCTGGAATTATGTCAAAGTACATTAAAAGACAAGATTTTTAAGATTCTTGTATATTTTACTGCACCTGTAAAATGGGCACATCTCCCAATACCTGGGTACTCAGCACAGATTGAGAGCATCACCCAATGGGAGAACACCTGGCCTGTACCTGTGTGCAGGGGTCTTTCTAGTCCACAGTCCACACCTACCCTCCATCTGTATATCATCCTCCATAACAAGGCAAAATGTTCCCTACACCTTGGTGTGTAGCCTGTAGAGAAACCCCTTTGTCCAGGGACTCAGGCCCCTCTCACCTGCCCTTAGTTATCCCTACCCTGGGGATAGCAGTGACTTCATGGATAGTCATTCCCCAGGGAGGAACCCTGTAGATACAGTTTTTTTATATATTTATCCAGTTCAGTCTAACAAGCCTTTGTGATTACTAATAGTGTTCCTGGCAATGACCTCTACCCTTTGCGGGGACTCTTCTATCTGCCCAGCACTGTTGTAGGCATCCTACAGCATCGTCTGGCTCAATCCTCACAAGTGTGCTGGGGGATGACTGTCATCGCCCTCTTTCAAGATGGGGAAAAGGAAACAAGAGGCAGTGACTAACTGCTCAAGATGGCACAGGGACAAATGGTGAGGCAGGACCCCAGGCAGCTGTCTCATCCTGGAGGCCACACTTCTCCATGAGGTGACCGAGTCACACCTTGAGTGGAGGGCAGAAGGGGAAGGGGGAGAGGAGGAAAAGGATGTAGCCCTGCCCTCCATGGACTTAACGGCCCAGCAGAAAACAAAGGACACACATGTACCCACACGTGAACACGTACATGAACATACCCACACCGCACATGCACACACGCTATCACACACACACATCCACACGGTTACACATACACCATACACTCACACACACACTGTTACACACACACTCACATCACACAAGCACTGTCACACACACACACACACATACACTCTCACATAGGTATACACTGGTGCATGGGGGCGCGGACAGCTCAAAGGTGACACTGCAGCAGAAAGGCCTGCACCGCTCTTCACAGGAAGGGACCCCAGGAGCTGCCCAAGCAGAGAAGACCCTGGGGTGATGTGAGCTCTGGGTGCTGAGTGCTCACGAGCTGGAGGCTGAGGCTGCTCAGTGGATGTGGGGCCTCTGTCTGGGGAGCAGTGGAAACAGGAAGGAGCAGCTCACATGTAGGGGACCGTGAGGACAGACCACAGGGGACATTGTGTGATCTGGGGTCCAAATTCCAACCTGGCTACAAGTAAACTGTCAAGGGTTACAAATTATTTATGCTGATACTAACAATGTCAGATTGATAAGATAGATAGATAAAAGATAAAAAAAGGAAAAAATAAGAGAACAAAAGAAGAGAGGAGAGGGGAGGGGAAGGGAGGAGAGAGGCCAAAGTCTTCTCCCTCCTGCTTCTTCAAATTCTTTATCCGGTGGGGACTGGGGAGGGGCCATCCTCCCAGAATGTTTTCAGAATTCTCTATATACAAGCATCTTACCATTTCACTCACTAACATATTCTGGACCTGTTTATGGGGCAATAGTCTCAATTCTATTTCACTCTTTTAAGGCCTGACTTCGTATTAGGAAGAATATTATCATTTCTTCTGCCCATTTTGGATCCTTTTAAAAGACCAACCACTTGCAGGTGGAGAGTTGGCTCCCGCTGCCCTGAAAGGGGTCTGACTTCCCCTGGGAGGAGCCCTTGCCCCCAGTGCCCACTTCATGTCCCATGGATCTCTTGATCCCTGGCACCCTCTAGGACTCTCCAACTGGCCTTAGATTACATTGTTCCCACAGCAGTGAAGGAACTGGAGACCAGGCTCTCATGGCAGAGTCCTAGCGGATGAACTAGGAGGCTCTGAGCCTGGATCTGCCTGAGAGATATTAGGAGAGCAAGGTGTGGTTTAATGAAATACAAGTTGGTTAATGGAGCTGAAAGAAGGACATGCACCCTCCACAGAGGCCCACTCTGAAGGTGACTTGGCAGATAGGAGATGCTCCCCAAGATGACAGGACCACATGAGAGATGGAGCCATGGTGTCTGTGTCACCCCCAGTACAGGGTCACCCTCTTCAAGGAGCACTGAAATTACACAGGGACATGCTGGGTCCACAGAATCCATGAAATTATAAGACCCTGCCAGGTCCAGTGAAATTTTCCAGGGTTGCTAGGATTAGAATCCATCTCTTTCAATTAATACCTTTTGGGACACCCTTCACCCTTCACCCCTGCCTGCCCACAGGGACCACACACAAGGAGAGAGGGAGCCTCAGAGGAGGGAGATTCCCTGGGACTTTGAGGGTAGGACCAGATTTCTCTGAAGCAGAAGAAAACTTTAAGTCAGGAGAATGGGTTTTACCCAGGGAAGAGGCCCCACCACTCTGCCCCATGTGCTCTTGTGCACAGAAAGGGGTGTGGCCTGGCCTTGCTCTGACCCCTAGAGGGCCCCAGCTCCAGACTGTGATCAGCCCTCTCCACCTCCCCCAGGGCCTGTATCAGTGATTAGATCACTTTCTATTTCAGAGCAGTTAGGGAGAACTGTTTCCTAGAACCTGGCTGGTCTACTCTCCCCCAGCCTACCTGATCAGCCCTGGGAGGCTGGTGTGAACTTTTCTTTAAATGTTCAGTAGAATTCACCTAGAAAGCCATCTTGTCCTGGGCTTTTGTTTGTTGGGAGTTTTTTAAATTACTGATTCAACTTTATTACTGGTCTGTACATATCTTCTATTTCCTCTTGATTCAGTCATGGGAGATTGTACATTTCTAGAAATTTATCCATTTCTACTAGGTGGCCTATTTTATTGCCATATAATTATTCTTAGTAAACTCTTATGATCCCTTGTATTTCTACTGTGTTGGTTTTAACCTTCTCTTTCTTTCTTAGTTTATTTAGTTAGGTCAATTTTGCTTATCTTTTCAGAGAACCAGCTCTTAGTTTCATTGATATTTTCCTTTTCTTGGTCTCTATTTCATTTATTTCTGCCCTGATATTTATGATTTCTTTCCTTCTACTACATTTAGATTTTGTTTATTCTTTTGTTAGTTCCTTCTAATCTGAATGACAATCTTGCCTGGTAGAGTATACTTGGTTGTAGGTTTTCTACTTTTCATCACTTTGCATATACGGTGCCACTTCCTTCTTACCTGCAAAGTTTCTGCTGAAAAGTCAGCTGTTGGTCTGATGAGAGTTTTCTAGTATGCAACTAGTTGCTTTTCTCTTGATGTTTTTAAAGATTCTCTTTATCTTTAATTTTTGCCATTTTAATTATAATGTGTTTTGGTGTGGACCTCTTTGGGTTCACCCTGTTTCGGACTTTCTATTCTTCTTGGACCTGGATATCTGTTTCCTTTCCCAGGTTAAGGAAGTTTTCAGTTATTATTCCTTCAAGTAAGTCCTCTGTCCCTCCTAGAGCCCTTATAATGTGAATATTAGTAGGCTTGATATTATCCCAGAAGTCTCTTAAACTATCCTCATTTTTAAAAATTATTTTTTCTTTTTTCTGTTCAGCTTGAGAGATTTTCGGTGCTTTGTCTTCCAGTTCACAGATCCATTCCTCTGTATCATCTAATCTACTGTTGATTACTTCTAGTGTATTTTTTATTATTATATTTTTTACCGTGTTCTTCAGATCTGTTTGGTTCTTCTTTATATTTTCTCACTCACTGTTAATCTTCTGGATGTGTTCATCTGTTCTTCTACCAACTTCCTTGAGTAGCTTTATGATCATTACCTTGAACTCTTTATTCAGTAGCTTACCTGTCTTTACTTTGTTTAGTTCTTCTTCTGGGTTTTGTTTCATTGCTTCATTTAAAACATATTTCTCTGTTTCCTCATTTTGCCTACTTGCTGAATTTATTTCTCTATATTAGATAGGTTGGTTAAGTCTCGTGATCTTGGAGAAGTAGTCATATGTAGGAGACATGCTATGGGACACAGGAGCACACTCCCCTCTGGTAATCAGAGCTATATGCTCTAGGGGCACCCACTATGTGGGCTGTGTGGTCCCTTTTGTGGTGGGGCTGACTATTGTGAGCATGCTGGTATATGGGGCTGGCCCCTGATCTGGTTAGCTGCCAGGTCCTCCCTTGTGAGGTTGCTGCTGGCCTATTGGTGTGCAGGTAAGCCCCTGGAGTAACACACTAGAGGGAGGACTCCAAAATAACACTTGCCAGCATCATGTCCTCATGGTACAATGTGCTCCCTAAGGTGGCTGCCACCAGCATCTATGTCCCCAGGGTGAGTCTCAGTTGTCTCTTGCCTCTCCAGGAGGCTCTCCAAGATCAGCAAGTGGATCTCATCCAGGTTCCTTTCAAATTGCTGCCTCTGCTTTGGGACTCAGAACATGTAAGATTTTGCATGTGTCCTTTAAGAGTGGAATCTGATTCCTCCAACCCTCTGGCTCTCTTGTACGCAAAGCCCTGCTGGCTTTCAAAGCCAGACATTTTGGGGGATCTTCTTCCTAGTGTAGGAACCCTGGTGGGGCTCAAACCCCTTGCTCCTTGGGGAGAACCTTGGCAATTGAGTTATCCTCCTATTTGTGGGTCACCTACCCAGGGAATTTTACCATGTCTCTGCCCCTCCTACTTACCTCATTATGGATCCTTCTTCATATTTTTGGTTGTGGAGAATCTTTTCTTGTAGTCTTCAGGTCATTCTCATAGATAGTTGCTCTGTAAATTGTTGTAATTTTGATGTACTCATGGGAGGAAGTGAGCTCAGGGTCTTCCCACTCTGTCATCTTGGCCACCCCCACACCCCAGCACAAGACTTTAAGTGTACTGGCAACACCAGAAGAGATATTGCAGGAAAATTAACTAGTAATTGCTGTATTCAAAATATGAATTCAAATATATGACTCTGGGCTGAAATAGCTCCCAAGGCAGGCCTGAAAGGAGGAGGAGAATGGGACTCAGAAAAGAGGGAGGGAGCCTCAGGAAACCCTGTGGTTTCAAGAGTCAGGAAATATATGACTGCGGCTGAAGGCAATTTCCCATGGAGATGGAGAGGGAGATGAGGTTGGAGAAAGCAGAAAACAATTCCCTTTTAAAATGCAGAGGGGAAAATACTTTGTCATCATTTGACTGGTCGTAAGAATGAGCTCAGCAATTTTGTACCAGATCATAAACCAATTGCCCTCTTTGCAAGATTAACTACTAGAAAGACCTACTGCCTTTCTCCTGTGATGGGATGATAATGCATGTGACGGATTGCCTGGAAAATAAGACATAGTAACGGGGGTCAAACACTGTTATTAAATCCATGTGGGAAAAGAATCAGGAGGAGGGGAAACTACTGTTAATTATGGCGAGAAAGCAGATTACACAGTGGCTAGAGGGTTTTTTTCACGGATGTTTGAATTTAATATATTTTGAGACTGTCAAAGAGGTACATTAGAATGATTAAATATATTCAGACTACTCTGGGAATTAACTACCTGCTCTTCTTTCACAGGGAGTAAATAAGATGGCCAGGTGATATTTTTAGTAATTGAAAAATGTTTCTTTGATTTAGATTTTATTTATTTTTCTTGGGAAAGATAGATATTCCACCTGTAGGAATTGGAAATGATCTTCTTTATAGCCCTGAAGTGAGGCGTTTGTGTCTTAGAGCTAGGCTGTCTCTGCTCAGATCCCAGCTCCTCGCTTCACTACTGTTTAATCTCTCTGTGCCTCAGTTTCTTCATTTGTAAAACAAGGATGATGGTAAGAGTGGTACCCACTTGGTGGGGCTACAAGAGGATTGACTGAGTCACTGTCTGTACAGCAGTCTGTCCACTCCCTGTAGTGTTAGCTGTGAATCGAACAGTCTGCTTTTTTACCAATTCCTCGCTTTCTGCTCACTTTTATTGTAGCTAAGCAGTGTATTTCTTCTTTATTATACATATTCGCATGCCTCCAGTTGTAGGGTCTGCAGTCTTTCTTGGAGGAGGAGCTACTTTTCATTTCCAGCTGCCAGATAAGTGGCTGGAGGTGATGGGGAAACTTCGGCCAAAACCCACAGGATGCACATGGATGTTGGAGGTGGGGGCATGGGTTCACACACTCACCCCAATACCCTCCACTCAGCACAGTCCCTAGAAACCTCTACTGAGTATTGGCTGTTGACAGGAACTGGTTAGAGCAAAAGCTATGAGGTATGGTTTCCAAATCCACTGGGTGAGTCATTTTGACCAATTGTTAGTTTGAATTGTAAAAAGTGACATTTATATAGGTCAGAAAGGATGAATGTTGACAATTCTGTATGATTCAACATAGTATTTCATGTTTCCTCCGTCTGTTGATTAATGGATATAAATAGTTATATCATTTACTACTTTCCAGCCAGAGCTACCAATGTCAGCAGGCTGCATTAATGAGCCCCTGAGGACAAAAAGATAATTCTGTTCTACATCCAACCTCAGGTCTTTGATTAAAGTACTTTCTTCAATTCATAGATTACATTTACTAGATCCCTCCATATGCTGGGCAAGAGACAATACTTAATAACAGGTATTCACAGTTTAAGATCACTTAAGGTTCATCACCATCACCACCATCATTAGTCATATGTAGAAACACTCAGCCTTACTGGATGGCTTACAGGAATATTCCTAAGCATTTTGGGGAGGTCATAAAAGGACTCCAGGTTGAATATGAAGTGGAGGGATGGTCAACCTTATGCATAGGCTCACTTTGGAAGCATCTGGGCTATGATTTTCATGTGTAGGGTAGAAGAGGAAGAGCAAAAAGAAATATTCCCGTGACCCACATGTCTCTCTTTGTCTCTGGTCTTACTTTGGGAACAGGAATTCCTGGGTTAACCATAACTAGTATGATTGAGGAACTAGTATATTTTCTAGTCCAGTCTAAACTCCTCTTGTCCATGGGTACTGCTCTGGTGGCCCTCTCTGTTCATCCCACTCTTGCCTGAAGCTGTTCAGCATCTGATTGGTTGTGTCTTCCTTCATGGCTCTTATGAATAATTACAGAGAGTTTCAAACTTTGTATCTCCAAGGCCAAAAGCCTAATCTCTTCTTTGACGGTCATCTTCTACTGAGGGTTTTGCTTCATGTTATCCAAATGCTGGGTAGCAGATCCAGCTTTAGCAATATTATCAGTCAGGCTAGGCTAGGTTACGTTTCAATAACGGATAACTCCAAGACCTGAGACAGAAACTACAAAGGTTTATTTCTTGTTCACACCACATACCCACTGCAGTTCAGCTGGGGCCTCTGTGCCTATTACTTTCACTGGGACATTCTGGCTGGGAAAGGCTCCAGCACTATGCTTCCACAGTTGTTTAGGCAGAAGAAAGAAAATGTGGTGTGTTATACACCAGTTCTTAAAGCTTCCATATGAAAGTGACACATGACTTTGTTGCAAATCACAAGACCACATGTAACTTCCAGAAGATGCAGAAAAGTGCAGTCGATTATGCATGCAGAAATTAGACGGCTGAGATTATCTCCTGAAAAGCAATAATGACCACTGCTAACGGACAGTGGAATGCACGCAGGATGTCTGAGCTTTTACTCAGTACCCTAAGCATTCTGTCCTGCATCCTTGTTTGCTCAACTGGTTGCGCTTTTTTGGGTATTCTGTGATGAAGGAAGGAGTCATCTTTCATTTTCCTTTTTGAAATATGACTTTTGATTATATGAGTTATAATCAATTATATACCATAACTTTTCTTGTGCAAGTCCCTGAAACATCAATATACAATAGCAGTAATATTTGTTTATTGTATATTATTATTGTTCCAAAATAAACATAGTATACAGTTTACTGATTCAACCATTTTAAAGTGTACAATTCATTGACACTAAGTACATTCACATTGTTTTGCAACCATCAGGACCACACACTTCCAGAATTCTTTTCATTTTCCCAAACTGAAACTCTGTACCCTTTAAACAATAATTCCCTATCTCCCTTCCCCCCAGCACCTGGCAACCACCATTCCACTTTCTGTCACGTTGAATTTAAGTATTCCAGGTATCTCATGTAAGTGGAGTCATACAATATTTATCCTTTTGTAACCAGCTTATTTCACTCAGCATAATGTTTTCGAGAATCATCCATGGTACAGCATGTGTCAAAATTTCACTTCTTTTAAGAATAAATAATATTCTGTTGTACTCATATTCCGGACATACCACACTTTGTTTATCCATTCATCTGTCAATGGACACTTGGGTTTCTTCCACCTTTTGTTTATTATGAATAATGCTGCTGTGAACATTGGTATATACATATTATTGATTTCGATAATTCTGGGTGTATATCTAGAAGTGGGAATGCTGGATCATATGGTAATTCTATTTTTAACTTTATAAAGAAATGCAACAGCAATATTTAACTCAGTGTTTTAAAAGCTGTTTTCTGTGGAACTATGGCCCCATCAGTGACTCACAGTGCATTTTAGCCTTGTAAAGTACTGAGAAATTCTACAAGAAAGAAATCTCTTTCTCTTGGATTAATGCAGCATTTACCAAATTTATTAAACCATAGAATTCCTGCCCCATTTTTGATTGAGCTGTCTATTAAGACCTCATGGAATATGAGGTAATGTGGAAAATATTAGTTAACCGTTCAACTCAGTATCATGTGGGCTATATGAGAAATGGCCAGATGATCGAAAGAAAAACCTAAAATGTGGAGAGTAAAGATGCCATAGGGTGGTCAGCTTATTGGTCAGCATTCTCATTGGCTAAAAATTGCTAAAAGTATCCGATTCCACCAAAAGTGAAAAACACAGTTGAGTAAAAGAGATGAAAGCTGCCAGGAAGAGAGGAAGGAGTAGAGAGGGAGTTGGGGGGAGAGATTGCACCTCTAGGGAAGATCTACAAGTACTGATGCTGTGAGGGCTACATTCACCTCCCTTGCTCATTCAATGTGCAATTTGAAAATGGTTGTAATTTCTGTCCTTCCAGCTGAGGAAATGGAGGCTCAGACCACACAACTGATAAGCAGAGGTGTTGGGATTGGAGTTGTTCTTGTGATTCCAAAGCAGAGAGAGAGAGAGCAGTGGCTTCCAGTGGATCCCTAGAGCACACACAGTTAGCTGCAGAAGTGAGCTACACCTAGCTGCAGGAGCAACCTGGATGTCTGGAGAGGAGCCGGTGCGCAAACAGGGAGCCCCTCAACCTCAGTGGACCTGATATGATCCATCGTAGGTGGAACTCTCAACATTTTTTTTATATTTTATATATATATATATATATATATATATATAATCTTTATTGGAGTATAATTGCTTTACAATGGTGTGTTACTTTCTGCTGTATAACAAAGTGAATCAGCTATACATATATATATATCTCCATATCTCCTCCCTCTTGCGTCTCCCTCCCTCCCTCCCTATCCCACCCCACTAAGTGGTCGCAAAGCACGGAGCTAATCTCCCTGTGCTATGCACCTTCTTCCCACTAGCTATCTATTTTACATTTGGTAGTGTATATAAGTCCATGCCACTCTCTCACTTTGTCCCAGCTGGGTTATGGTATATATAGAAAAAAGATAGTATTTGTATGATCACCTGGGATGAATGGGATAATGATGCTAGAGGCTGGCCCCAGACCTGGGGGCTGCAGACCCCCCAGACCTCCGTCCAGCTTCTCCATGGGCTAAGGGGATGACTCTCCATGTGTCTGTACCCCAGGCTGCCCCCTGTTGGGAGCTCTGCCCTAAGTGTGTCTCTATTACAACATAGAGCATGGAGTTGTGAGGGGGTGTGTTGGGGGTGGGGACAATGGGAACAACCAAAGGGAATAACCAAAATGCCAGCTATGTGGCAAAGCTGAGGATACTGTGCTTACTGTGCTCCTAAAAGGGGGTTTCAGGTTTTCATCAGTGGCCTAAGGAGAAGACTCTGGGACTGAGGCTTGGGGGAGCAAAGGGAGATTGGGTTCCCTTTAGTGTTGGGAGCAGTCTGCTCCCTGCAGCTGTGCCTCTGGAGTGGAAACTGAGAACTCCACACCCGAGAAGGGGCTTGATGGCAACAGGCGATGACCTTCCCGCGTTGGCTGAAAGAGCAGGTGGGAGTGTGTCCCGCCTTGGACACTCTTTCATCCAGTGGAGCAGATTCTTTTTTTAAAACTAAAATTGGAACACATTTTATCATAAAATATAACATCATTACTTTCTTAGAAGAGTAATGCATTTTTATGGTATGAAACCTAAAATGTAACCTTAAAATAATGCAGGGAAAAAAGATTGGTGACGGTTTATAAGAAGCATGCTTTTAAGAATGACCTTTCTGAAAATTAAATCTTGTTCAGAAAACTCTGCTTTCTTAGACATCAGTGTGTGAGTATAGGTCAAATGATAATTTTCTTATTTTTTATAATAAAAATTGTTAAAATAGAAAGTTTTGTGTTTCCATAGGATTAGTTGTTTTAAATATAAGTGAAGTTTTAAAATACGAAATAATTTTAGATCTACAGAAAAATTGCAAAGACAGTGTCAAGAGTCCTCCTGGATACTCTCACCAAGTTTTAGTTTCCCCTAATTAACATTATCCTGTCGTATTAACATTAACAGTAACATTCTCATTTCATGTTACCATGGTACATTTGCAAACCTAAGACACCAACGTGGGTCCATTACTATTAACTAAACCAAACAGACTTTGTTTGAACATAGGTATACCTTTAGATAACTGCAGTACCTCCCTACACATCCATTTTCCAGAGGAGTTATTGAAGAACTTAGGTTTTCTATCTCTCTTTCTTGAATTCAATATTTATATTTATAGTTATCATTATTGTTATAGTTATATTTTCCTGACAAATCATCTGCCTCACATTTCTGGAACTCACTTTTACTATGAAAGAAGGCTTCCTATGATTACCAAGTATGTTCTTTTATATGCAGTAGTTTAAGCAGAATAACTAAGCTACAATCCAATAGGCATTCCTCAGAATGATTATTGTCATCTTTTAAAAAAAAATATTGCGATATAGTGGATGTACAATAGTATATAAGTTTTAGGTGTACCACACAGTGATTCACAATTTTTAAAGGTTATACTCCATTTATAGTTATTGTAAAATATTGGCTATATCCCCTGTGCTGTACAATATATCCTTGTAGCTTATTTATTTTATCATCATCTTTATTGAGTAAATCCACATATTGAAGTTCCTAATGAAAGTGAGTTTTTAAACACATGAAAACTATTTTATCATTCCTCTTTTTAAATTCTATTATATTATCATAATAAGAAGAAAGGGAAGCTGTATCAGTCAGGGTCTTAGAAGGGGACAGGTGACACGCCTGGATGGGGTAATTGAGGACACTTCAGTAAGATGTCTATTTACAAATCTGAGGGCAAGTTGAAGGATACCCTCAAGGACAGAGCGACACTCTGGAGCAACAACAGTGGGGGTTATTGTGACCCCCTCCCCGCCCCAGACTTGAAGGTGCCAGAGAGGAGCAGTTGCAAGAAATGATGGCAACATGAATGCAAACAGGAAGTCAACAGAGAAGCCTGTATCCTGAAACAGACTTTAAAAACAATTTAACTACAACTGTTTGTGTCATTCATTCTAGATGTTATTGTCCACATCAGCTGTGCAGAGTCAAACAAAGGGAGAAATCAGACTTTCAGTTTAAAAAAAAAAAAGGGAAAAATGAATAGCATGTCTGGTTTAACTTTAGGGTCACAATTCCCCTGCCATTCCTGGTAAATGCTGGGCTTAATGGCAGCTGTGTCAGAGCTTTGCTAGTTTTCTAGAATCAGGGTGGTCAGCATCTTTGCTGCAGAATGAGCTGTGCCAGCTTTGCTGTGTTAGCTACATCGTGAAGGGACACTGCTACCTTGGGCATCCTTTGCTCTGGATGCTGCTGGCTTTGTGTTTGTCTGGGTTTGTCCCTTCTCTGTGTTCATGTGGTTAGCAGTTGTTTCCTGCTTAAGGGCCCTGTAAGCACGGGCACATCATTTTCTATCTGTTTCTCCATGTTTGGGTTGAAAGAATTCCTAGTTACATTCCTTATCAGAATGTATTCATATGTCAGTTTAACCTCATTAAGTCCATGATGAATTTTAAGATTTCTTTTTTGATCTCCAGCATGTGGACATGGATTTTTAAGTTATCATTCCAACCAGGAAGAACATAACCCAGTGTATGCCCAGAATACGGACAGGCTAGAAAGAAGAATGAGTTCTTTCTCCCTTTATTTATTCACACACTCGTGTTTTGACAAACACATTTTGGACCCAATAGTTGATAGCTGGCTGAAACTCTACTTTGATTGTCAAATAAAAAACCAATTTGGAGAATATATTTATTTTAGGATTTCATTAGTAAGTTATGAGTTTGTGATGAAAACAAAATAATTTGAAATTTTTCAAAAGGTTAAAGAAAAGACATTACTAGACTTGTTGATTAGAGAAATAGGAAAATATGTGTCTTATTCAAAATAAATTAGGAAAGGTTGTTTTTATGTTAAATGACTGATGGATGTTTCCATGGGGAAATTTTCTCTCCATGAGCTACAGGGCTTGCCTTCAATACTGACACCAAATGCTCTGGGAATTGAAATCAATGACATCCAAAGTATCATTACTGGTAACAATAATAAACACAAGTAACAATGAGTAAATACTAACATTGTACCAGGCTTTGTGCTAAGCATTGTACAGGATGATCTCAGTTAATACCCACAGGAGATAGGTCTTATGATGAATCTGTTATTACATAAACAAACAGGCAAAGAACTGAAATATACCCAAGATCACAAAGGGTTGGAGCCAAAATTTGGACCCAGTTTTTCTGATTCCATTGCCCAGGGTCTTAACTATAGGAGTCTGTAGTCTCCCTGCGGTTCAAATTCATGCAGGATTGGAGGTAGGGGCATCTATGAGAATCTTTACAGGTTCGAAAGATGATCAGAACTTAGTGAAATGAAATGTAACATGGTTAACTTATTAATGAAGCTGCACTCATGTCCTAAAACTCCCTGTGCAAATACAGAAAGGGGAGATGGTGTTTAGTATCCACAGCCACATAAAAAACCAGAGGTTCTAATTACTAGAATTTTTGAAATGAGTCTGCTGTGTTGATTTGGCTATCAATGCAAGATAGCATATGGGAAAGTGTTTTTTAAACCACAATTCACTACACAATGTCTCATGTACATACAAGTTTTGTTGTAGATATTAATTCTGCTCTAAAAGCTGGAGGCAGCACATGAGAACGTGTTTGTAAATCACAAATCTCTACACAATATCGTATTTGTACATATCTGTTCCAGTGACAGATCTTGATTCTTAAAAGGAGGAGGAATTTGGAGCAATTCTCCCTGTTCTTGGCTGGAACCCCACCCTTTGTCTGGAGCATGGCTCTCATAGCTGGAGCCATACTTTACTCAGGAACATATTAGAGGAGGGTCTTCAAGTTAGTGAGGAAGCTAAACCCAGGTCGTGTGATGAAGAAGAAAGAGCTCGCTGGGAGTTGATATCTGGGGAGAGCAGACAGGCCTCTTGAACAGGTCAGAAATGACTTGAGAGAGCAAGGAAAGGAAACTACTGGCCTGGGCTTTTACTGTGGGGACCTGGCTTGCAGGGTTTGAGGGAGTGCCCAGACTTTGTTACCAGCTTGTCCAGGTGTGGACCACCGGCAGAAGAAGGGGGGTGAGGCTTGAGGGTGGTCAGCTTTCAGTCATCAAACATGGAGTCAGACTCCTTATCACACACAGACCTACACCAGCGAAAGCCAGCCTGAATGGGTCCATGGGTTTCCCACACACAGACACACTTTCCCTCTTGATCCTGAGAGGCAGCCAATCCCAACATGGCCACACTTCCTTGGAATCCTCTGTCAGCAGTCAGCCAGCCAGTCTCTAGGACTTCAGAAGTCTCAGAAGGGATCAGACATGTGTCTGTCTCCCCAGCTGCACCCCAGGTACAGGGGTTCATGGCACACTTTTCTCCCGACCCCTCTGGCCTCCCTCACTAGGTTCTAGGTGAGGGGCTGACACTCCCACCTCTCATCACTGGAGTGAAACTCACAGTGTAGCTCATTCCTAAGAAATTCTTATCAAAACCCTTCCTGTCTCTCCACCTCCCACTCTTTTACGTTTGTAGTGTTGAGAGGTTCATGAGTGTTGGATCTGCTTGTGCTTCGGAGGCTAAATCCAATGAGATTTATGTCCAGCCTTTCAGTTGGGAACCGCCATCTATTGTACCTTGGGACTACATTTAAACATACTGCTACATCTGTTAGTTAGTTTGTTTATTACTTATTCATGACACATCCTCCAATTACTTTCTCAGAGGGATTTGAGATGACTGAGGATATAAATTCATGTTCAGTCAGCCAGTTTCAAATACAGTCAGAGACTTATTTCTTCAGTCTTCATCCCCTGAAAAGCATTGCATCCCCATGGGAAATGGCTATGATGTTCCTCATGGTATCTCAGAGACACCAATAAAGGTGCTCAAGAGTGGGGAAAATATGTCTATAGGAAGTATAGTTCTTAAAGCATTATTTGAGATCAATGAGTTGTAACTAGGTATATTCCGGAATCATCACTGGAGTTTAACATCCACACACCGGGATCCACCCCCTGGCATTCTATTTTAGTATACCTAGGGTATTTCTAGTATATCTAGCTACTTGCACTGAAAAATAAAAGATGTGCAGGTGTTTCTGATGTATACCCTCGTTAATATTCTCCTTCTTCAAATCATATCTCATCTAATTAATCTCATCTGCAGGACTAAACTTCCTTATTTTTTTATTTTGTTTTAAAATCTAGAATTTCACAAATAAAATGGAACATTCCTTGCTGTGTCTTGCACATAGTGGGATGTGTTTATTCATTCATCCAATATTTATAGTGTTACCGGCTGGGTCCCAGGTCCTGGGCTATTAAGACATCAGAGAGACCCAGGCTTTGAATGAAGTCAGAGTCACTGTCAGGAAGTGGCACCAGCTGACAGTGAGGCCTTGCTCCAGGGTAGGCTCCCTGGGGAGATCAATGATTTGTAATTCATCTCTGGAGTTAATTTACCCTCCAGGATGAAGTACTCCACACAAAGGGCTGACATGGAAAAGACCCTACAAGTATGCACCCCACTGTAGAGTGGTGAATGGCTTATTTGATTTTTAAAAGAATTTTATTTTTATTAAGACTTTACTTCCTGACTCAACTCTTCCTACCTAACGCAATCAATGTGTGAGTAGAATTTCTGTCAACTGCATTATTTATGAATGTATGAGAAGAGTTTACCACTTAATGTAGTCCTTTGGGTAAACTATAATTTTTTAGTAAAGAATCACTCAGCAAAAAAAAAAAAAAAAGAGTTTACCGAAATCTAGATGGAGGCAAGTTGGAGACTGAAGAGAAGTTCGGAACCTTCCAGAATCCTCCAAGTCTCAGGCATCAAGGCTCCATTCTAAGATGGGGAATGTGGGAAGGGAAACCAGAGTATGGATTCAAAATACAATTGTCGAGGGAGATTACTTGTGATGTTTCCCACCATCCAGGTTTTCTCAGCTTTCTTCCATTTGTTCTCAATCAATACGTTTTGTGTTTACATATGTCAGAATAAATCAACTCACTTTTTTTAAAACAGTGAGAAACATAGAAATATATATTAATATAGCAAAACAGGCCATATAGACAGAGCCTCCAATGGACTGTGCTTTGTCTCAGTGAAAGGTTTTCTGAAGATGGTGTACAAGCTGGGGACTCACAGGATGGTTAGGACTACACTAAGGAATTATAAGCGGGTGGATGGCACACGTTGCGTACTTCTGTCCTTATTTGCCAATTCTAATGAAAACTGTCCTTCCCCCAGCGACATTCTCCCCCTCTTTCACTGGACTGATTTTACCTTCATTCTCAACACTCTCATTTGTCTTGTCTTGCAAGCTTAATTAAGGTTTAAGGTGGGCAGTGAACTCTTTTTAATAAAGTGTCACAGCTGGAAGCTGGCCTCTTAGGAAGTGCAAAACTGGGAGGCATCTTGTCTGACTCTTTGGACTTGCTGAAGTGATTCAAGGACCAATTTAGACTTTGTTGAAATTATAGTAACATTTTAGAAAATGACACACATAAATGCAAATGATGCACGCAAATGCAAGCATTAGGATGCAGGAGCCCTTGACCATCTGTGTTCCCCAAATGAAGTGTACATTTCTGTGAATATAATGGATGCATTAAGGATTGGGAATGCTGGTAACTCTGTGTTGGATTAATGTCTAGAAACTTCTGATTATTTTTGAACACAGTGACTTAGAACACATAAGTTTCTTTTTTCCCTTTGTCGTTTTTATTACACTAGATATTGTGTAGTAAAGTTTCCACTGTAGAAAAATTAGAAAATGTTTTAAAAAATTGCCCCGATACCACCAGTCACTGAGAACTATGATGAATAATTTGGCTTATATGGCTATATAATTAGTTAAGAGGGTATCATATTATGTACTATTTTTATTTGTTTAGTTCGCTAATAGAAACCTCATAGAGCAGTCCTTTTAAAATAAACAGTAATTCCAGATTTATTAATTGAGCATCTACTATGTACCAGGCATATGAGATAGGAAAAAAATGGGGGAACAAAACTCCTCTCACAGAACTTATAGTTCAGTGGAAGAGACAGTCCTTCATGAAGGATCATGGCAGATGCTGTTTCAAACTGTGATAACTGTGTGAAAGAGGCACACAGTGTGTGATGAGAGGATAAAATGGGAGGTGGGGCTGGTATAATGAGGAAGGTCAAGGAGGTTCCCTGTGAGGACGGGAGCTTTGAGCTGATATCTTAGGAATAATTGGGAGATAGCTAGGGGAGAACTTGTCAGTCAAGACAGTGAAAATCGGTGCTGTTTCAAACTTACCTCACTACAACCTTAATAATGTAAGCTCAGTCCCTTTCTCTCTCTCCTAGCCCCTTCACCCCTTTCCTCTTTTCTTGGGTAAATAGCCTTGAGACCCATGAGTCCAGATCTGTGTCATCTTTAATTTGCTGGCCTGACTCTTGCTTCACATGTCCTTGCATCCCTGTCCTATTATGCATCCTTCTCTTTCCAGCACAGGTTGCTCCAATGCTAGGTCTTTTGTCAATAGGGGTTCCTGCGTTAGGAGAGAAATTTCCTATCTTCATCACCAGTTGCAGGAGGCCAAGATAAGCTTGTTCAATAACATGTGTGGTGTGATTGTGAGGCCCTCTTGATTGCAAGTGAGAAGAAGTTTCTTCCCACAGAGCCAGAGTCAGATTTGCCCAGCAGTTAGGGGCTGATGCTGCCATTATGAACACAACTGAAGGAAGTGAGTGGTAAGATTTCCTAGGCCCTCTGGTGTGCGTCATACTTGTTTGGGAAGACCTGGCTCGTCCTCTTATGAGATCTGTACTCAGGCAGGTTGCTGACCTGAGTTTTCTCATAGATAGTGTAGGGATGATGACCTGCTGTGGACTTCTGTCTTTTTGTCTGCTCAACACCTCTTTCTTTGGGGAATGGTCCTTCACCCTCTGGTACTGGGGAAGCTTGCAATCACAAGACACACCTTTCTGGCCACAGGGGTGTTTATGGAACTCAGGCTTTGGCCAATGGCAGTGACCCATGCTCTTGGCCACAGTGATCAGCCCCCGCATGGAAATGTGACTCAAGTGAGGTCAATCAGAGTCCTTCTTGGGGGTCTTATTTATAGTGAGAGAGACAAACCCAGTCTTTCTCTTCGTATTAAAAACTAAAGGGAGGGATTCCCTGGTGGCGCAGTGATTGAGAGTCCGCCTGACGATGCAGGGGACACGGGTTCGTGCCCCGGTCCGGGAAGATCCCACACGTCGCGGAGCGGCTGGGCCCGTGAGCCATGACCACTGAGCCTGCGCGTCCGGAGCCTGTGCTCCGCAACGAGAGAGGCCACAACAGTGAGGGGCCCACGTACTGAAAAAAAAACACAAAAAAAAACTAAAGGGAGATGCGGGCAGCCATGTTTCCTATCACACAGGGGAAATCCTGTATGAAGCAGGAAAGAATAAACCAAAAAGAGCTGAGTGTAAGTGGGAGGGGGAGAGAGAGAGTGAAAGCAAGAGGCAGAGAGGAGGTGGGGGTGTTCCAGGCTCATGGCCCTACAGGAGACCCTTGTCATCTCCAAGCCCACCTTCATCTCTAGACTTTCTTGTTATGTGTTTCTTTAGAATTCCTTTTTTTTGTTGGTGTTAGTTTTGGTTGGGTTTCCATCACTGGAAACTAAAGCTAAAAAAAGGTCCTGGCTAAAAAAAATATCTACTTTATAGAGTTGTGAGAACTAAATTAAAATCTGTATTTTGTTAAGTGCATAATCAGCACAGCATCTGGAGAATGGCAAGTACTTAATACCTTATGGTTAATGCTGTTGGTAGAATGTGTCTATGTCTTAGAATCTGGCTAGTAAAGGGTGGCCCGTGTGATCCAGCAGCACTGGCATCATCCAGGAGCCTGTTAGAATTGTCAAATCTTGGTTCCCATCTATAATCTGCTCAGCCAGAACATAACATTTTGCAAAGTCCATGCATGAGTTGTATGCAAAATAAACTGTGAAAAGCACCAGGCTGGTGTGGTGATGAGTTTTTAGATACAGCATCAAAGGCACAATCCATGAAATAAATAATTGATAAGCTGGATTTCATTAAAGTAAAAAAGTTCTGCTCTGCAAAAGACAGTGTCAAGAGAACGAGAAGAGAGGCCAGAGGTTGGGATAAAATATTTACAGAAGACATATCTGATAAAGGACTGTTATCTAATATATAATATAATAAGAACTCTTAAAACTCAACAAAAAGAAAACAAACAACTCAATTAAAAAATGGGCCAATGACCTCATCACCAAAGAATATACAGAAATGGCAAATAAGCAAATGGAAAGAGGCACCACATCATACGTCATGAGGGGAATTCAAATCAATGCAACAGAATACTATTATACACCTATTAGAATGGCCAAAACCCAGAGTGCTGATGCCAAATTCCGGCTAGGATGTGGAGCAACGGAAACTCATTCATTGCTGGTGAGAACACGAAATGGTACAGCCACTTTTGAAGACAGTTGGGTTGTTTCTGACAAAACTAAACATACTCCTACCACTCAATCTAGCAATCACATTCTTTGGTATTTACCCAAAGGAGTTGAAAATGTATGTCCACACAAAACCTGAATGGGGTGTTTATAGCAGTTTTATTCATAGTTACCAAAACTTGGGAGCAATCAAGATGTCTTTCAGTAGGTGAATGGATTAGTAAACTGTGGTATATCCAGACAATGGAATGTTATTCAGCAATAAAAAGAAATGATTTATCAAACCATGAAAAGACATGGAGGAATCTTGAATGTGTATTACTAACTGAAATAAGCCAATCTAAAGGGTTATATACTGTATAATTTCAACTATATGACGTTCTGAAAAAGGCATATCTATGGAGACGGTAAAAAGAAAAAAATCAATGGTTGCAAGGTTTGAAAAAATGGGGAGGGATGAATAGGAGGAGCCCCAAAGATTTTTAGGGCAGTGAAACTATTATATATGACACTATAATGACGGACACATGTCATTATACATTTTATCAAAACCCATAGAATATAAGCTATGGACTTTAGGTGATTATGATGTGTCAATGCAATCTCATCAATTGTAACAAAGGGACCACTCTGGTGGGAGATGTTGATGATGAGGGAGTCTATGCATGTAAAAGGGCAGGAGGTATATGGGAAATCTCAGTCCCTAGCTCTCAGTTTTGCTGTGAGAACTGAATTGCTGAAACTACTCTAAAAAAATAATGCCTTGGGGGAAAATCGGGAAGATGGCGGAAGAGTAAGACGCAGAGATCACCTTCCTCCCCACAGATACACCAGAAATACATCTACACGTGGAACAACTCCTACAGAACACGTACTGAATGCTGGCAGAAGACCTCAGACCTCCCAAAAGGAAAGAAACTCCCCACGTACCTGGGTAGGGCAAAAGAAAAAAGAATAAACAGAGACAACAGAATAGGGATGACACCTGCACCAGTGGGAAGGAGCTGTGAAGGAAGAAAGGTTTCCACACACTAGGAAGCCCCTTCGCGGGCAGAGACTGTGGGTGGTGGAGGGGGGAAGGTTTGGAGCCGCGGAGGAGAGCGCAGCAACAGGGGTGCGGAGGGCAAAGCAGGGAGATTCCCACACAGAGGATCGGTGCCGACCAGCACTCACCAGCCCGAGAGGCTTGTCTGCTCACCCGCCGGGGCGGGCGGGGCTGGGAGCTGAGGCTCGGGCTTTGGTCGGAGTGCAGAGAGAAGACGGGTTGGTGGCGAGAACACAGCCTGCAGGGGGTTAGTGCACCACGGCTAGCAGGGAGGGAGTCGGGGGGGAAAGTCTGGACCTGCCAAAGAGGCAAGAGACTTTTTCTTCCCTCTTTGTTTCCTGGTACTCGAGGAGAGGGGATTAAGAGCGCTGCTTAAAGGAGATCCAGAGACGGGCTGAGCCGCGGCTAACAGTGCGGACCCCAGAGACGGGCATGAGATGCTAAGGCCGCTGCTGCTGCCGCCACCAAGAAGCCTTTATGCGAGCACAGGTCACTCTCCACACCTCCCCACCTGGGAGCCTGTGCAGGCCGCCACTGCCAGGGTCCCGGGATCCAGGGACAACTTCCCTGGGAGAACGCATGGCGCGCCTCAGGCTGGCACAACGTCACGCCGGCCTCTGCCGCCGCAGGCTCGCCCCGCACTCCGTGCCCCTCCCTCCCGCCAGCCTGAGTGAGCCACAGTCCCCGAATCAGTGGCTCCTTTAACCCCGTCCTCTCTGAGCGAAGAACAGACGCCCTCCGGCGACCTACACACAGAGGCGGGGCCAAATCCAAAGCTGAACCCTGGGAGCCGTGCGAACAAAGAAGAGAAAGGGAAATCCCTCCCAGCAGCCTCAGGAACAGCGGATTAAAGCTCCACAATCAACCTGATGTACCTGCATCTGTGGAATACCTGAATAGACAATGAATCATCCCAAATTGAGGAGGTGGACTTTGAGAGCAAGATTTACTATTTTCCCCTTTTCCTCTTTTTGTGAGTGTGTATGTGTATGCTTCTGTGTGAGATTTTCTCTGTATAGCTTTACTTTCACCATTTGTCCTAGGGTTCTAACCGTCTGTTTTTGTTTTTTTTTTTTCTTTAAAAGTTTTTTTCTTAATAATTATTTTAATAACTTTATTTTAATTTATCATACTTTATTTTATCCTCTTTCCTCTTCCTTCCTTCCTTCCTTCTTTCTTTCTTTCTTTATTTCTTTCTTTCTTTCTTTCTTTCTTTCTTTCTTTCTTTCTTTCTTTCTTTCTTTCTTTCTTTCTACTTTTCTCCCTTTTATTCTGAGCCGTGTGGATGAAAGGCTCTTGGTGCTGCAGCCAGGAGTCAGTGCTGTGCCTCTGAGGTGGGAGAGCCAACTTCAGGACACTGGTCCACAAGAGACCTCCCAGCTCCACATAATATCAAATGGTGAAAATGTCTCAGAGATCTCCATCTCAACACCAGCACCCAGCTTCACTCAACGACAAGCAAGCTACAGTGCTGGACACCCTATGCCAAACAACTAGCAAGACAGGAACACAGCCCCACCCATTAGCAGAGAGGCTGCCTAAAATCATAATAAGGCCACAGCCACCCCAAAATACACCACCAGACATGGACCTGCCCACCAGAAAGACAAGATCCAGGCTCATCTACCAGAACACAGGCACTAGTCCCCTCCACCAGGAAGCCTACACAACCCACTGAACCAACCTTAGCCACTGGGGACAGACACCAAAAACAATGGGAACTACGAACCAGCAGCCTGCCACAAGGGGACCCCAAACACAGTAAGATAAGCAAAATGAGAAGATAGAAAAAACACAGGAGATGAAGGAGCAAGATAAAAACCCACCAGACCTAACAAATGAAGAGGAAATAGGCAGTCTACCTGAAAATAATTCAGAATAATGATAGTAAAGATGATCCAAAATCTTGGAAATAGAATAGAGAAAATGCAAGAAACATTTAACAAGGACCTAAAAGAACTGAAGATGAAACAAGCAATGATGAACAACACAATAAATGAAATTAAAAATACTCTGGATGGTTTCAATAGCAGAATAACTGAGACAGAAAAACGGATAAGTGACCTAGAAGATAAAATAGTGGAAATAACTACTGCAGAGCAGAATAAAGAAAAAAGAATGAAAGTAATGGAGGACAGTCTCAGAAGCCTCTAGGACAACATTAAATGCACCAACATTCGAATTATAGGGGTTCCAGAAGAAGAAGAGAAAAAGAAAGGGACTGAAAAATATTTGAAGAGATTAGAGTTGAAAACTTCCCTAATATGGGAAAGGAAATAGTTAATCAAGTCCAGGAAGCACAGAGAGTCCCATACAGGATAAATCCAAGGAGAAACACGCCAAGACACATATTAATCAAGCTGTCAAAAATTAAATACAAAGAAAACATATTAAAAGCAGCAAGGGAAAAACAACAAGTAACACACAAGGGAATCCCCATAAGGTTAACAGCTGATCTTTCAGCAGAATCTCTGCAAGCCAGAAGGGACTGGCAGGACATATTTAAAGTGATGAAGGAGAAAAACCTATGTCTAAGATTACTCTACTCAGCAAGGATCTCATTCAGATTTGATGGAGAAATTAAAACCTTAACAGACAAGCAAAAGCTGAGAGAGTTCAGCACCACAAAACCAGCTTTACAACAAATGCTAAAGGACCTTCTCTAGGCAGGAAACACAAGAGAAGGAAAAGACCTACAATAACAAATGCAAAACAATTAAAAAAATGGGAATAGGAACATACATATCGATAATTACCTTAAATGAAAATGGATTAAATGCTCCCACCAAAATACACAGACTGGCTGAATGGATACAAAAACAAGACCCATATATATGCTGTCTACAAGAGACCCACTTCAGACCAGAGACACATACAGACTGAAAGTGAGGGTATGGAAAAAGATATTCCATGCAAATGGAAACCAAAAGAAAGCTGGAGTAGCAATTCTGATATCAGACAAAATAGACTTTAAAATAAAGACTATTAGAAGAGACAAAGAAGGACACTACATAATGATCAAGGGATCGATCCAAGAAGAAAATATAACAACTGTAAATATGCACCCAACATAGGAGCACCTCAATACATAGGGCAAATACTAACAGCCATAAAAGGGGAAATTGACAGTAACACATTCATAGTAGGGGACTTTAACATCCCACTTTCACCAATGGACAGTTCATCCAAAATGAAAATAAATAAGGAGACAGAAGCTTTAAGTGATACATTAAACAAGATGGACTTCATTGATATTTATAGGACATTCCAACCAAAAACAACAGAATACACATTTTTCTCAAGTGCTTAGGGAACATTCTCCAGGATAGATCATATCTTGGGTCACAAATCAAGCCTCGGTAAATTTAAGAAAGTTGAAATTGTATCAAGTATCTTTTCCAACCACAACGCTATGAGACTTGATATCAATTACAGGAAAAGATCTGTAAAAAATACAAACACATGGAGATTAAACAATACACTACTTAATAACGAAGTGATCACTGAAGAACTCAAAGGGGAAATCAAAAAATACCTAGAAACAAATGACAATGGAAACATGACAACCCAAAACCTATGGGATGCAGCAAAAGCAGTTCTAAGAGGTAAGTTTATAGCAATACAATCCTACCTTAAGAAACAAAAAACCGGGCTTCCCTGGTGGTGCAGTGGTTGAGAGTCCACCTGCGGATGCAGGGGACATGGGTTCATGCCCCGGTCTGGGAAAATCCCACCCTCAATGGAGCAGCTCAATGGAGCGGCTGGGCACGTGAGCCATGGCTGCTGAGCCTGCGTGTCCTAAACCTTTGCTCTGCAATGGGAGAGGCCACAACAGTGAGAGGCCCGTGTACTGCAAAAAAAAAAAAAAAAAAAAAAAAAAAAGGAAACAGGAAACATCTCGTATAAACAACCTAACCTTACACCTAAAGCAATTAGAGAAAGAAGAACAAAAAAACCCCAAAGTTAGCAGAAGGAAAGAAATCATAAAGATCAGATCAGAAATAAATGAAAAAGAAATGAAGGAAACAATAGCAAAGATCAATAAAACTAAAAGCTGGTTCTTTGAGAAGATAAAAAAATTGATAAACCATTAGCCAGACTCATCAAGAAAAAAAGGAAGAAGACTCAAATCAATAGAATTAGAAATGAAAAAGGAGAAGTAACAACAGACACTGCAGAAATACAAAAGATCATGAAAGATTACTACAAGGAACTCTATGCCAATAAAATGGACAACCTGGTAGAAATGGACAAATTCTTAGAAAAGCACAACCTTCCAAGACTGAATCAGGAAGAAATAGAAAATATCAACAGACCAATCACAAGCACTGAAATTTAAACTGTGATTAAAAATCTTCCAACAAACAAAAGCCCAGGACCAGATGGCTTCACAGGCGAATTCTATCAAACATTTAGAGAAGAGCTAACACCTATCCTTCTCAAATTCTTCCAAATTATAGCAGAGGGAGGAACACTCCCAAACTCATTCTATGAGTCCACCATCACCCTAATACCAAAACCAGACATGGATGTCACAAAGAAAGAAAACTACAGACCAATATCACTGATGAACATAGATGCAAAAATCCTCAACAAAATACTAGCAAACAGAATCCAACAGCACATTAAACGGATCATACACCATGACCAAGTGGGGTTTATGCCAGGAATGCAAGGATTCTTCAATATATGCAAATCAATCAACGTGATACACCATATTAACAAATTGAAGGAGAAAAACCATATGATCATCTCAATAGATGCAGAGAAAGCTTTTGACAAAATTCAACACCCATTTATGATAAAAACCCTGCAGAAAGTAGGCATAGAGGGAACTTTCCTCAACATAATAAGGGCCATATATGACAAACCCACAGCCAACATTGTCCTCAATGGTGAAAAACTGAAAGCATTTCCACTAAGATCAGGAACAAGACAAGGTTGCCCACTCTCACCACTCTTATTCAACATAGTTTTGGAAGTTTTAGCCACAGCACTCAGAGAAGAAAAGGAATCCAAATCAGAAAAGAAGAAGTAAAGCTCTCACTGTTTGCAGATGACATGATACTATACAAAGAGAATCCTAAAGATGCTACCAGAAAACTACTAGAGCTAATCAATGAATTTGGTAAAGTAACAGGATACAAAATTAATGCACAGAAATCTCTGGCATTCCTATACACTAATGATGAAAAATCTGAAAGTGAAATCAAGAAAACACTCCCATTTACCATTGCAACAAAAAGAATACAATATCTCGGAATAAACCTACCTAAGGAGACAAAGGACCTGTATGCAGAAAATTATAAGACACTGATGAAAGAAATTAAAGATGATACAAATAGATGGAGAGATATACCATGTTCTTGGATTGGAAGAATCAACATTGTGAAAATGACTATACTACACAAAGCAATATACAGATTCAATGCAATCCCTATCCAACTACTACTGGCATTTTTCACAGAACTAGAACAAATAATTTTAAAATTTGTATGGAAACACAAAAGACCCCGAATAGCCAAAGCAATCTTGAGAACGAAAAACGGAGCTGGAGGAATTAGGCTCCCTTACTTCAGACCATACTACAAAGCTACAGTAATCAAGACAGTATGGTACTGGCACAAAAACATAAAGATAGATCAATGGAACAGGATAGAAAGCCCAGAGATAAACCCACACACATATGGTCACCTTATCTTTGATAAAGGAGGCAGGAATGTACAGTGGAGAAAGGACAGCCTCTTCAATAAGTGGTGCTGGGAGAACTGGACAGGTACATGTAAAAGTATGAGATTAGATCACTCCCAAACACCATACATAAAAACAAGCTCAAAATGGATTAAAGACCTAAATGTAAGGCCAGAAACTATCAAACTCTTAGAGGAAAGCATAGGCAGAACACTCTATGACTTAAATCACAGCAAGATCCTTTTTGACCCACCTCCTAGAGAAATGGTAATAATAAAAAATAAAAACAAATGGGACCTAATGAAACTTCAAAGCTTTTGCACAGCAAAGGAAACCATAAAGAAGACCAAAAGACCCTCAGAATGGAAGAAAATATTTGCAAATGAAGCAACTGACAAAGGATTAATCTCCAAAATTTACAAGCAGCTCATGCAGGTCAATAACAAAAAAAACAAACAACCCAATCCAAAAATGGGCAGAAGACCTAAATAGATATTTCTCCAAAGAATATATACAGACTTCCAACAAACACATGAAAGCATGCTCAACATCATTAATCATTAGAGAAATGCCAATCAAAACTACAATGAGATATCATCTCTCACCCATCAGAATGGCCATCATCAAAAAATCTAGAAACAATAAATAGGGTGTGGAGAAAAGGGAACACTCTTGCACTGCTGGTGGGAATGTGAATTGGTACAGCCACTATAGAGAACAATATGGAGGTTCCTTAAAAAACTACAAATAGAACTACCATATGACCCAGCAATCCCACTACTGGGTATATACCCTGAGAAAACCATAATTCAAAAAGAGGGGAAGGCGGAAGATGGCGGAAGAGTAAGACGCGGAGATCACCTTCCTCCCCACAGATACACCAGAAATACATATACACGTGGAACAACTCCTACAGAACACCTACTGAAGGCTGGCAGAAGACCTCAGACCTCCCAAAAGGCAAGAAACTCCCCACGTACATGGGTAGGGCAAAAGAAAAAACAGAGACAAAAGAATAGGGACGGCACCTGCACCAGTGGGAGGGAGCTGTGAAGGAGGAAAAGTTTCCACACACTAGGAAGCCCCTTCGCGGGCGGAGACTGCGGGAGGCGGAGGGGGGAGCTTCGAAGCTGCGGAGGACTGCACAGCAACGGGTGCGGAGGGCAAAGCGGGGAGATTCCCGCACAGAGGATCGGTGCCGACCGGCACTCACCAGCCCGAGAGGCTTGTCTGCTCACCCGCCGGGGCGGGCGGGGCTGCGAGCTGAGGCCGGAGCGCAGGGAGAGGACTGGGGTTGGCGGCTTGAACATAGCCTGAAGGGGTTAGTGCACCACAGCTAGCCGGGAGGGAGTCCAGGGAAAAGCCTGCACCTGCCGAAGAGGCAGGAGACTTTTCCTTCCCTCTTTGTTTCCTGGGGCGTGAGGAGAGGGGTTTAAGAACGCTGCTTAAAGGAACTCCAGAGACGGGCGCGAGCCGCGGCTGAAAGCGCGGAATCCAGAGACGGGCGCGAGCCGCGGCTGAAAGCGCGGAATCCAGAGACGGGCGCAAGCCGCGGCTAAAAGCGCGGACCCCAGAGGCGGGCTGGAGACGTTAAGGCTGCTGCTGCCGCCACCGAGGGGCCTGTGTGCGAGCACAGGTCACTCTCCACACCCCTCTTCCGCGGAGCCTGTGCAGCCCGCCACTGCCAGGTTCCCGGGATCCAGGGACAACTTCCCCGGGACAGCGCACAGCGCGCCTCAGGCTGGTGCAAAGTCACGCCGGCCTTTGCCACCGCAGGCCCGCCCCGCACTCTGTGCCCCTCCGTCCCCGCCGGCCTGAGTGCGCCAGAGCCCCCAATCAGCGGCTCTTTTAACCCCATCCTGTCTGAGCAAAAAACAGACGCCCTCCAGCGACCTACACGCAGAGGCGGGGCCAAATCCAAAGCTGAGCCCCTGTGAGCTGTGAGAACAAAGAAGAGAAAGGGAAATCTCTCCCAGCAGCCTCAGAAGCAACGGATTAAAGCTCCACAATCAACTTGATATACCCTGCATCTGTGGAATACATGAATAGACAACCAATCATCCCAAATTAAGGAAGTGGACCTTAGGAGCAAGATCTATGATTTTTTCCCCTTTCCTCTTTTTGTGAATGTGTCTGTGTATGCTTCTGTGTGAGATCTTGTCTGTATAGTCTTGCTTCCACCATTTGTCCTAGGGTTCTATCCGTCCATGTTTTTTTTTAATTTTTTTTCTTAATAATTAATTTTAATAACAATATTATACTTTACCTTCGTTCTTTCTTTCTTTCTTTCCGTCCTTCCTTCCCTCCTTTAGACAACGAATCATCCCAAATTGAGGAGGTGGTCTCTAACAGCAAGATTTAGGATTTTTCCCCATTTACCTCTTTTAGTGAGGGTGTATGTGTATGCTTCTGTGTAAGATTTTGTCTGTATAGCTTTGCTTCCAACATTTGTCCTAAGGTTCTTTCCGTCCCCCTTTTTTTTTTTTTCTAAAGAATTTTTTAATTCAATAACTTTATTATACTTTATTTTATTTTTACTGTATCTTCTTTCTTTCTGTCTTTTTTCCTTCTTTCCCTCCCTCCTTCCTTCCTCCCTCCCTCCCTCCCTCCTTTCTTTCCTTCTTGCCTTCTTTCCTTCTTTGCTTCTTTCTTTCTTTCTTCCTTCCTTCCTACCCTCCTTTCCTTCTTTCTTTCCTCATACTTCTACTAATTCCCTCTACTTTTTCTCCCTTTTATCCTGAGCCGTGTGGATGAAAAGCTTTTGGTGCTCCAGCCAGGAGGCAGGGCTCTGCCTCTGAGGTAGGAGAGCCAACTTCAGGACACTGATCAACAAGAGACCTCCCAGCTCCACATAATATCAAACGGCGAAAATCTCCCAGAGACCTCCATCTTAACACCAGCACCCAGCTTCACTCAACGACCAGCAAGCCACAGTGCTGGAAAACCTATGCCAAACAACTAGCAAAACAAGAACACAACCCCACCCATTAGCAGAGAGGCTGCCTAAAATCATAATAAGGCCACAGACACCCCCAAACACACCACCAGACGTGAACCTGCCCACTAGAGAGACAAGATCCAGCCTCATCCACCACAACACAGGCACTAGTCCCCTCCACCAGGAAGCCTACACAACCCACTGAACCAACCTTAGCCACTGGAGACAGACATCAAAAACAGGAGGAACTACGAACCTGCAGCCTGCAAAAAGGAGACCCCAAACACAGTAAGATAAGCAAAATGAGAAGACAGAAAAACACACAGCAGATAAAGGAGCAAGATAAAAATGCACCAGACCTAACAAATGAAGAGGAAATAGGCAGTCTACCTGAAAGAGAATTCAGAATAATGATAGTAAGGTTGATCCGAAATCTTGGAGATAGAATGGACAATAGATTGGACAAAATGCAAGAATCAGTTAACAAGGACCTAGAAGAACTAAAGATGAAACAAGCAACGATGAACAACACAATAAATGAAATTAAAAGTACTCTAGATGGGATCAATAGCAGAATAACTGAGGCAGAAGAACGGATAAGTGACCTGGAAGATAAAATAGTGGAAATAACTACTGCAGAGCAGAATAAAGAAAAAAGAATGAAAAGAACTGAGGACAGTCTCAGAGACCTCTGGGACAACATTAAACGCACCAACATTCGAATTATAGGGGTTCCAGAAGAAGAAGAGAAAAAGAAAGGGACTGAGAAAATATTTGAAGAGATTATAGTTGAAAACTTCCCTAACATGGGAAAGGAAATAGTTAATCAAGTCCAGGAAGCACAGAGAGTCCCATACAAGATAAATACAAGGAGAAATACGCCAAGACACCTATTAATCAAACTGTCAAAAATTAAATACAAAGAAAGCATATTAAAAGCAGCAAGGGAAAAACAACAAATAACACATAAGGGAATCCCCATAAGGTTAACAGCTGATCTCTCAGCAGAAACCCTACAAGCCAGAAGGGAGTGGCAGGACATACTGAAAGTGATGAAGGAGAAAAACATGCAGCCAAGACTACTCTACCCAGCAAGGATCTCATTCAGATTTGATGGAGAAATTAAAACCTTTACAGACAAGCAAAAGCTGAGAGAGTTCAGCACCACCAAACCAGCTTTACAACAAATGCTAAAGGATCTTTTCTAGGCAAGAAACACAAGAGAAGGAAAAGACCTATAATAACGAACCCAAAACAATTTAGAAAATGGGAATAGGAACATACATATCGATAATTACCTTAAATGTAAATGGACTAAATGCTCCCACCAAAAGACACAGATTAGCTGAATGGATACAAAAACAAGACCCTTATATATGCTGTCTACAAGAGACCCACTTCAGACCTAGAGACACATACAGACTGAAAGTAAGGGGATGGAAAAAGATATTCCATGCAAATGGAAGCCAAAAGAAAGCTGGAGTAGCAATTCTCATATCAGACAAAATAGACTTTAAAATAAGGACTATTAAAAGAGACAAAGAAGGACACTACATAATGATCAAGGGATCGATCCAAGAAGAAGATATAACAATTGTAAATATTTATGCACCCAACATAGGAGCACCTCAATACATAAGGCAAATACTAACAGCCATAAAAGGGGAAATCGACAGTAACACATTCCTAGTAGGGGACTTAAACACCCCACTTTCACCCATGGACAGATCATCCAAAATGAAAATAAATAAGGAAACACAAGCTTTAAATGATACATTAAACAAGATGGACTTAATTGATATTTATAGGACACTCTATCCAAAAACAACAGAATACACATTTTTCTCAAGTGCTCATGGAACATTCTCCAGGATAGATCATATCTTAGGTCACAGATCAAGCCTTGGTAAATTTAAGAAAATTGAAATTGTATCAAGTATCTTTTCTGACCACAACGCCATGAGACTAGATATCAATTACAGGAAAAGATCTGTAAAAAATACAAACACATGGAGGCTAAACAATACACTACTTAATAATGAAGATATCACTGAAGAAATCAAAGAGGAAATCAAAAAATACCTAGAAACAAATGACAATGGAGACACAACGACCCAAAACCTGTGGGATGCAGCAAAAGCAGTTCTAAGGGGGAAGTTTATAGCAATACAAGCCCACCTTAAGAAGCAGGAAACATCTCGAATAAACAACCTAACCTTGCACCTCAAGCAATTAGAGAAAGAAGAACAAAAAAACCCCAAAGCTAGCAGAAGGAAAGAAATCATAAAAATCAGATCAGAAATAAATGAAAAAGAAATGAAGGAAACAATAGCAAAGATCAATAAAACTAAAAGCTGGTTCTTTGAGAAGATAAACAAAGTAGATAAACCACTAGCCAGACTCATCAAGAAAAAAAGGGAGAAGACTCAAATCAATAGAATTAGAAATGAAAAAGGAGAGGTAACAACTGACACTGCAGAGATAAAAGAGATCATGAGAGATTACTACAAGCAACTCTATGCCAATAAAATAGACAATCTGGAAGAAATGGACAAATTCTTAGAAATGCACAACCTGCCAAGACTGAATCAGGAAGAAATAGAAAATATGAACAGACCAATCACAAGCACTGAAATTGAAACTGTGATTAAAAACCTTCCAACAAAGAAAAGCCCAGGACCAGATGGCTTTACAGGCGAATTCTATCAAACATTTAGAGAAGAGCTAACACCTATCCTTCTCAAACTCTTCCAAAATATAGCAGAGGGAGGACCACTCCCAAACTCCTTCTACGAGGCCACCATCACCTTGATACCAAAACCAGACAAGGATGTCACAAAGAAAGAAAACTACAGGCCAATATCACTGATGAACATAGATGCAAAAATCCTCAACAAAATACTAGCAAACAGAATCCAACAGCACATTAAAAGGATCATACACCATGATCAAGTGGGGTTTATTCCAGGAATGCAAGGATTCTTCAATATACGCAAATCTATCAATGTGATAAACCATATTAACAAACTGAAGGAGAAAAACCATATGATCATCTCAATAGATGCAGAGAAAGCTTTTGACAAAATTCAACACCCATTTATGATAAAAACCCTGCAGAAAGTAGGCATAGAGGGAACTTTCCTCAACATAATAAAGGCCATATATGACAAGCCCACAGCAAACATCATCCTCAATGGTGAAAAACTGAAAGCATTTCCACTAAGATCAGGAACAAGACAAGGTTGCCCACTCTCACCACTATTATTCAACATTGTTTTGGAAGTTTTAGCCACAGCAATCAGAGAAGAAAAGGAAATAAAAGGAATCCAAATCGGAAAAGAAGAAGTAAAGCTGTCACTGTTTGCAGATGACATGATCCTATACATAGAGAACCCTAAAGATGCTACCAGAAAACTACTAGAGCTAATCAATGAATTTGGTAAAGTGGCAGGATACAAAATTAATGCACAGAAATCTCTGGCATTCCTATATACTAATGATGAAAAATCTGAAAGTGAAATCAAGAAAACACTCCCATTTACCATTGCAACAAAAAGAATAAAATATCTAGGAATAAACCTACCTAAGGAGACAAAAGACCTGTATGCAGAAAATTATAAGACACTGATGAAAGAAATTAAAGATGATACAAATAAATGGAGAGATATACCATGTTCTTGGATTGGAAGAATCAACATTGTGAAAATGACTCTACTACCGAAAGCAATCTATAGATTCAATGCAATCCCTATCAAACTACCACTGGCATTTTTCACAGAACTAGAACAAAAAATTTCACAATTTGTATGGAAACACAAAAGACCCCGAATAGCCAAAGCAATCTTGAGAACGAAAGAAGGAACTGGAGGAATCAGGCTCCCTGACTTCAGACTATACTACAAAGCTACAGTTATCAAGACGGTATGGTACTGGCACAAAAACAGAAAGATAGATCAATGGAACAGGATAGAAAGCCCAGAGATAAACCCACGCACATATGGACACCTTATCTTTGATAAAGGTGGCAGTAATGTACAATGGAGAAAGGACAGCCTCTTCAATAAGTGGTGCTGGGAAAACTGGACAGGTACATGTAAAAGTATGAGATTAGATCACTCCCTAACACCATACACAAAAATAAGCTCAAAATGGATTAAAGACCTAAATGTAAGGCCAGAAACTATCAAACTCTTAGAGGAAAACATAGGCAGAACACTCTATGACATAAATCACAGCAAGATCCTTTCTGACCCACCTCCTAGAGTAATGGAAATAAAAACAAAAATAAACAAATGGGACCTAATGAAACTTCAAAGCTTTTGCACAGCAAAGGAAACCATAAACAGGACCAAAAGACAACCCTCAGAATGGGAGAAAATATTTGCAAATGAAGCAACCAACAAAGGATTAATCTCCAAAATTTACAAGCAGCTCATGCAGCTCAATAACAAGAAAACAAACAACCCAATCCAAAAATGGGCAGGGAGTTCCGGGAAGATGGCGGAAGAGTAAGACACGGAGATCACCTTCCTCTCCACAGATACACCAGAAATACATCTACGCGTGGAACAACTCCTACGGAGCACCTACTGAACGCTGGCAGAAGACCTCAGACCTCCCAAAAGGCAAGGAACCCCCCACGTACCTGGTTAGGGCAAAAGAAAAAACTAAACAGAGACAAAAAAATAGTGACGGGTCCTGCACCAGCGGGAGAGAGCTGTGAAGGAGGAAAAGTGTCCACACACTAGGAGCCCCTTCGCGGGTGGAGACTTCGGGAGGCGGAGTGGGGGAGCTTGGGAGCCGCGGAGGAGAGCACAGCAACAGGGGTGCGGAGGGCAAAGCGGACAGATTCCAGCGCAGAGGATCGGGCCGACCGGCACTCACCAGCCGAGAGGCTTGTCTGCTCGCCTGCCGGGGCGGGCGGGACTGGGAGCTGAGGCTCCGGCTTTTGTCGGAGCGCCGGGAGAGGACTGAGGTTGGCGGCGTGAACACAGCCTGCAGGGCGTTGGTGCGCCGCGGCTGGCCGGGAGAGAGTCTGGGGAGGGGTCTGGACCTGCCGAAGAGGCAAGAGACTTTTACGTCCCTCTTTGTTTCCTGGTGCACGAGGAGGGGGGATTGGGAACGCTGCTTGGGAGAGCTCCGGAGACGGGCGCGAGCCGCGGCTAAGAGTGCGGAGCCCAGAGACGGACATGGGACGCTAAGGCCGCTGCTGCCGCCACCAGGAGGCCTGTGTGCGAGCGCAGGTCACTAGCCACACGCCCTTCCAGGGAGCCTGTGCAGCCCGCCGCTGCCGGGGTCCCGGGATCCGGGGACGGCTCCCCCGGGAGAGCGCACGGCGCGCCTCAGGCTGCAGCGTCACGCTGGCCTCTGCCACTGCAGGCCCGCCCTGCACTCTGTGACCCTCCCTACCCCCCGGCCTGGGTGAGCCAGAGCCTCCGAATCAGCGGCTCCTTTAACCCCGTCCTGTCTGAGCAAAGAACAGACGCCCTCCAGAGACCTACACGCACAGGCGGGGCCAAATCCAAAGCTGAGCCCCTGGGAGCTGTGAGAACAAAGAAGAGAAAGGGAAATCTCTTCCAGCAGCCTCAGAAGCAGCGGATTAAAGCTCCACAATCAACTTGATATACCCTGCATCTGTGGAATACCTGAATAGACAACGAATCATCCCAAATTAAGGAGCCCTGTGGATGAAAGGCTCTTGTTGCTGCAGCCAGGACTCAGTGCTGTGCCTCTGAGGTGGGAGAGCCAACTTCAGGACACTGGTCCACAAGAGGCCTCCCAGCTGCACATAATATCAAACAGCAAAAATCTCCGAGAGATCTCCATCTCAACGCCAGCACCCAGCTTCACTCAACGACCAGCAAGCTACAGTGCTGGACATCCTATGCCAAACAACTAGCAAGACAGGAACACAACCCCACCCATTAGCAGAGAGGCTGCCCAAAATCATAATAAGTCTACAGACACCCCAAAACACACCACCAGACGTGGACCTGCCCACCAGAAAGACAAGATCCAGCCTCATACACCAGAACACAGGCACTAGTACCCTCCACCAGGAAGCCTACACAACCCACTGAACCAACCTTAGCCACTGGGGACAGACTCAAAAAACAACAGGAACTACGAACCTTCAGCCTGCAAAAAAAAAAAAGGAGACCCCAAACACAGTAAGATAAGCAAAATGAAAAGACAGAAAAACACACAGCAGATGAAGGAGCAAGATAAAAACCCACCAGACCTAACAAATGAAGAGGAAATAGGCAGTCTACCTGAAAAAGAATTCAGAATAATGATAGTAAGGTTGATCTGAAATCTTGGAGATAGAATGGACAATAGAATGGACAAATTGCAAGAATCAGTTAACAAGGACCTAGAAGAACTAAAGATGAAACAAGCAACGATGAACAACACAATAAATGAAATTAAAAGTACTCTAGATGGGATCAATAGCAGAATAACTGAGGCAGAAGAACGGATAAGTGACCTGGAAGATAAAATAGTGGAAATAACTACTGCAGAGCAGAATAAAGAAAAAAGAATGAAAAGAACTGAGGACAGTCTCAGAGACCTCTGGGACAACATTAAACGCACCAACATTCGAATTATAGGGGTTCCAGAAGAAGAAGAGAAAAAGAAAGGGACTGAGAAAATATTTGAAGAGATTATAGTTGAAAACTTCCCTAACATGGGAAAGGAAATAGTTAATCAAGTCCAGGAAGCACAGAGAGTCCCATACAGGATAAATCCAAGGAGAAATACGCCAAGACACATATTAATCAAACTGTCAAAAATTAAATACAAAGAAAACATATTAAAAGCAGCAAGGGAAAAACAACAAATAACACACAAGGGAATCCCCATAAGGTTAACAGCTGATCTTTCAGCAGAAACTCTGCAAGCCAGAAGGGAGTGGCAGGACATATTGAAAGTGTTGAAGGAGAAAAACCTGCAACCAAGATTACTCTACCCAGCAAGGATCTCATTCAGATTTGATGGAGAAATTAAAACCTTTACAGACAAGCAAAAGCTGAGAGAGTTCAGCACCACCAAACCAGCTCTACAACAACTGCTAAAGGAACTTCTCTAGGCAAGAAACACAAAAGAAGGAAAGGACCTACAATAACAAACCCAAAACAATGAAGAAAATGGGAATAGGAACACACATATCGATAATTACCTTAAATGTAAATGGACTAAATGCTCCCACCAAAAGACACAGATTGGCTGAATGGATACAAAAACAAGACGCATATATTTGCTGTCTACAAGAGACCCACTTCAGACCTAGAGACACATACAGACTGAAAGTAAGGGGATGGAAAAAGGTATTTCATGCAAGTGGAAACCAAAAGAAAGCTGGAGTAGCAATTCTCATATCAGACAAAATAGACTTTAAAACAAAGACTATTAGAAGAGACAAAGAAGGACACTACATAATGATCAAGGGATCAATCCAAGAGGAAGATATAACAATTGTAAATATTTATGCACCCAACATAGGTGCACCTCAATACATAAGGCAAATACTGACAACCATAAAAGGGGAAATCGACAGTAACACATTCATAGTAGGGGACTTTAACACCCCACTTTCACCAATGGACAGATCATCCAAAATGAAAATAAATAAGGAAACACAAGCTTTAAATGATACATTAAACGAGATGGAGTTAATTGATATTTATAGGACATTCCATCCAAAAACAACAGAATACACATTTTTCTCAAGTGCTCATGGAACATTCTCCAGGATAGATCATATCTTGGGTCACAAATCAAGCCTTGGTAAATTTAAGAAAATTGAAATTGTATCAAGTATCTTTTCTGACCACAACGCCATGAGACTAGATATCAATTACAGGAAAAGATCTGTAAAAAATACAAACACATGGAGGCTAAACAATACACTACTTAATAATGAAGATATCACTGAAGAAATCAAAGAGGAAATCAAAAAATACCTAGAAACAAATGACAATGGAGACACAACGACCCAAAACCTGTGGGATGCAGCAAAAGCAGTTCTAAGGGGGAAGTTTATAGCAATACAAGCCCACCTTAAGAAGCAGGAAGCATCTCGAATAAACAACCTAACCTTGCACCTCAAGCAATTAGAGAAAGAAGAACAAAAAAACCCCAAAGCTAGCAGAAGGAAAGAAATCATAAAAATCAGATCAGAAATAAATGAAAAAGAAATGAAGGAAACAATAGCAAAGATCAATAAAACTAAAAGCTGGTTCTTTGAGAAGATAAACAAAATAGATAAACCACTAGCCAGACTCATCAAGAAAAAAAGGGAGAAGACCCAAATCAATAGAATTAGAAATGAAAAAGGAGAGGTAACAACTGACACTGCAGAAATAAAAGAGATCATGAGAGATTACTACAAGCAACTCTATGCCAATAAAATGGACAATCTGGAAGAAATGGACAAATTCTTAGAAAGGCACAACCTGCCAAGACTGAATCAGGAAGAAATAGAAAATATGAACAGACCAATCACAAGCACTGAAATTGAAACTGTGATTAAAAATCTTCCAACAAAGAAAAGCCCAGGACCAGATGGCTTCACAGGCGAATTCTATCAAACATTTAGAGAAGAGCTAACACCTATCCTTCTCAAACTCTTCCAAAATATAGCAGAGGGAGGACCACTCCCAAACTCCTTCTACGAGGCCACCATCACCTTGATACCAAAACCAGACAAGGATGTCACAAAGAAAGAAAACTACAGGCCAATATCACTGATGAATATAGATGCAAAAATCCTCAACAAAATACTAGCAAACAGAATCCAACAACACATTAAAAAGATCATACACCATGATCAAGTGGGGTTTATTCCAGGAATGCAAGGATTCTTCAATATACGCAAATCTATCAATGTGATAAACCATATTAACAAACTGAAGGAGAAAAACCATATGATCATCTCAATAGATGCAGAGAAAGCTTTTGACAAAATTCAACACCCATTTATGATAAAAACCCTGCAGAAAGTAGGCATAGAGGGAACTTTCCTCAACATAATAAAGGCCATATATGACAAGCCCACAGCAAACATCATCCTCAATGGTGAAAAACTGAAAGCATTTCCACTAAGATCAGGAACAAGACAAGGTTGCCCACTCTCACCACTCTTATTCAACATAGTTTTGGAAGTTTTAGCCACAGCAATCAGAGAAGAAAAGGAAATAAAAGGAATCCAAATCGGAAAAGAAGAAGTAAAGCTGTCACTGTTTGCAGATGACATGATCCTATACATAGAGAACCCTAAAGATGCTACCAGAAAACTACTAGAGCTAATCAATGAATTTGGTAAAGTGGCAGGATACAAAATTAATGCACAGAAATCTCTGGCATTCCTATATACTAATGATGAAAAATCTGAAAGTGAAATCAAGAAAACACTCCCATTTACCATTGCAACAAAAAGAATAAAATATCTAGGAATAAACCTACCTAAGGAGACAAAAGATCTGTATGCAGAAAATTATAAGACACTGATGAAAGAAATTAAAGATGATACAAATAGATGGAGAGATATACCATGTTCTTGGATTGGAAGAATCAGCATTGTGAAAATGACTCTACTACCCAAAGCAATCTATAGATTCAATGCAATCCCTATCAAACTACCACTGGCATTTTTCACAGAACTAGAACAAAAAATTTCGCAATTTGTATGGAAACACAAAAGACCCCGAATAGCCAAAGCAATCTTGAGAACGAAAGAAGGAACTGGAGGAATCAGGCTCCCAGACTTCAGACTATACTACAAAGCTACAGTTATCAAGACGGTATGGTACTGGCACAAAAACAGAAAGATAGATCAATGGAACAGGATAGAAAGCCCAGAGATAAACCCACGCACATATGGTCACCTTATCTTTGACAAAGGAGGCAGAAATGTACAGTGGAGAAAGGACAGCCTATTCAATAAGTGGTGCTGGGAAAACTGGACAGCTACATGTAAAAGTATGAAATTAGATCACTCCCTAACACCGTACACAAAAATAAGCTCAAAATGGATTAAAGACCTAAATGTAAGGCCAGAAACTATCAAACTCTTAGAGGAAAACATAGGCAGAACACTCTATGACATAAATCACAGCAAGGTCCTTTTTGACCCACCTCCTAGAGAAATGGAAATAAAAACAAGAGTAAACAAATGGGACCTAATGAAACTTAAAAGCTTTTGCGCATCAAAGGAAACCATAAAGAAGACCAAAAGACAACCCTCAGAATGGGAGAAAATATTTGCAAATGAAGCAACTGACAAAGGATTGATCTCCAAAATTTATAAGCAGCTCATGCAGCTTAATAACAAAAAAACAAACAACCCAATCCAAAAATGGGCAGAAGACCTAAATAGACATTTCTCCAAAGAAGATATACAGAGTGCCAACAAACACATGAAAGAATGCTCAACATCACTAATCATGAGAGAAATGCAAATCAAAACTACAATGAGATATCATCTCACACCAGTCAGAATGGCCATCATCAAAAAATCTAGAAACAATAAATGCTGGAGAGGGTGTGGAGAAAAGGGAACCCTCTTACACTGTTGGTGGGAATGTAAATTGATACAGCCACTGTGGAGAACAGTATGGAGGTTCCTTAAAAAGCTACAAATAGAACTACCATATGACCCAGCAATCCCACTACTGGGCATATACCCTGAGAAAACCATAATTCAAAAAGAGTCATGTACCAAAATGTTCATTGCAGCTCTATTTACAATAGCCCAGAGATGGAAACAACCTAAGTGTCCATCATCGGATGAATGGATAAAGAAGATGTGGCACATATATACAATGGAATATTACTCAGCCATAAAAAGAGACGAAATTGAGCTATTTGTAATGAGGTGGATAGACCTAGAGTCTGTCATACAGAGTGAAGTAAGTCAGAAAGAGAGAGACAAATACCGTATGCTAACACATATATATGGAATTTAAAAAAAAAATGTCATGAAAAACCTAGGGGTGAAACAGGAATAAAGACACAGACTTACTAGAGAATGGACTTGAGGCTATGGGGAGGGGATAGGGTAAACGGTGACAAAGCGATAAAGAGGCATGGACATATATACACTACCAAACGTAAGGTAGATAGCTAGTGGGAAGCAGCCGCATAGCACAGGGAGATCAGCTCGGTGCTTTGTGACCGCCTGGAGGGGGGGGATAGGGAGGGTGGGAGGGAGGGAGACGCAAGCGGGAAGAGATATGGGAATATATGTATATATATAATTGATTCATTTTGTTGTGAAGCTGAAACTAACATACCATTGTAAAGCAATTATACTCCAATAAAGATGTTAAAAAAAACAAAAAAAACAAAAATGGGCAGAAGACCTAAATAGACATTTCTCCAAAGAAGATATACAGACTGCCAACAAACACATGAAAGAATGCTCAACATCATTAATCATTAGAGAAATGCAAATCAAAACTACAATGAGATATCATCTCACACCAGTCAGAATGGCCATCATCAAAAAATCTAGAAACAATAAATGCTGGAGAGGGTGTGGAGAAAAGGGAACACTCTTGCACTGCTGGTGGGAATGTGAATTGGTTCAGCCACTATGGAGAACAGTATGGAGGTTCCTTAAAAAACTACAAATAGAACTACCATATGACCCAGCAATCCCACTACTGGGCATATACCCTGAGAAAACCAAAATTCATAAAGAGTCATGTACCAAAATGTTCATTGCAGCTCTATTTACAATAGCCTGGAGATGGAAACAACCTAAGTGCCTGTCATCGGATGAATGAATAAAGAAGATGTGGCACATATATACAATGGAATATTACTCAGCCATAAAAAGAAACGAAATTGAGCTATTTGTAATGAGGTGGATAGACCTAGAGTCTGTCATACACAGTGAAGTAAGTCAGAAAGAAAAAGACAAATACCGTATGCTAACACATATATATGGAATTTAAGAAAAAAAAATGTCATGAAGAACCTAGGGGTAAAGCAGGAATAAAGACGCAGACCTCCTAGAGAACGGACTTGAGGTTATGGGGAGGGGGAAGGGTGAGCTGTGACAGGGCGCGAGAGAGTCATGGGCATATACACACTAACAAACGTAGTAAGGTAGATAGCTAGTGGGAAGCAGCCGCATGGCACAGGGATATTGGCTTGGTGCTTTGTGAAAGCCTGGAGGGGTGGGATAGGGAGGGTGGGAGGGAGGGAGACACAACAGGGAAGACATATGGGAACATATGTTTATGTATGACTGATTCACTTTGTTGTAAAGCAGAAACTAACACACCATTGTAAAGCAATTATACCCCAATAAAGATGTTAAAAAAAAAAAAAAAGAGTCACGTACCAATATGTTCATTGCAGCTCTGTTTACAATAGCCATGACATGGAAACAACTGAAGTGTCCATCATCGGCTGAATGGATAAAGAAGATGTGGCACATATATACAATGGAATATTACTCAGCCATAAAAAGAAATGAAATTGAGCTATTTGTAATGAGGTGGATGGACCTAGAGTCTGTCATACAGAGTGAAGTAATTCAGAAAGAGAAAGACCAATACTGTATGCTAACACATATATATGGAATTTAAGAAAAAAAATGTCATGAAGAACCTAGGGGTAAGACAGGAATAAAGAAACAGACCTACGAGAGAATGAACTTGAGGATATGGGGAGGGGGAAGGGTAAGCTGTGACAAAGCGAGAGAATGGCATGGACATATATACACTACCAAACGTAAAATAGATAGCTAGTGGGAAGCAACCGCATAGCACAGGGAGATCAGCTCGTGCTTTGTCACCACCTAGAGGGGTGGGATACAGAGGGTGAGAGGGAGGGAGACTCACGAGGGAAGAGATATGGGAACATATGTATATGTATAACTGATTCGCTTTGTTATAAAGCAGAAACTAGCACACCATTGTAAAGCAATTATACTCCAATAAAGATGTAAAATAATAATAATAATTATAATGTCTTAAAAATAAACGAACAAAGAAACAAACAAACAAAAATACTGGCCTGATCACACCAGAAGCACAGGCAACAAAAGTAAAACTAGACAACTTAGACCAAAGCAAAATTAAAAAACTTCAGTGCATCAAAAACATATGAACAGAGTGAAAGGGCAACCTACAGAGTGGGAGAAAATACATATAAATCATATATCTGATAAGATGTTAATAGGCCAAATATTTAAAGAACTCCTAAAACTCAACAACAACAACAAAATCCTCCAAATAATCCAATTAAAAAATGAGCAAAGACTTGGATAGACATTTCTCCAAAGATGATATACAAATGGCCAATAACCACATGAAAAGACGCTTAACATCACTGATCATGAGGGAAATGCAAATCAAAATCACAATGAGATATCACCTCACACCCATTAGGATAGCTACTATCATAAACCCCCAAATGTTTGATGATAAATGTTGGCGATGATGTGGAGAAATTGGGGTCCTTGTGCATTGCTAGTGGAAATGTAAATGGTGCAGCCTCTGTGGAAAACAGTCTGGCAGTTCCTCAAAAAATTAAACCTGGAATTACCATATGATCCAGTAATTCCACTTTCAAATATTTAGTAAAACAAATTGAAAGCAGGCACTCAAACACATACATGTACACCCATGTTCACAGCAGCACCATTCATAATAGCCAAGATATGGGAGCATCTCAAGTGTTCATCAATGGATGAATGGATAAAATACAGACAATGGAACATTATTCAGCCTAAAAAGAAAGGGAATTCTGACAAATGCTACAACATGGATGAACCTGAGGACATTATGCTAAGTGAAATAAGCTAGTCACTAAAAGACAAATATATTATATGATTCTACTTAGATAAGGTATCTAGAATAGTCAAATTTACAGAGACACAAAATAGAATGGTGGGTGCCAGGGACTGCGAGAAGGGGGGTGAGAATGGGAAGTTACTGTTTTATGGGTACAGAGTTTTAGTTTTGCAAAATGAAAAAGTTCTGGAGATTAGTGGCACAATAATTTGAATACACTTAACACTACTGAAGTGTTCGCTTAAAAATGATTGAGATGGTAACTTTTGTTATGTGTTTTTAACATAAATTTTAAAAAGACTAAGACAAATGGCAAAAAAAATTTAAACCACTGGTCAACTGGGGGTCCTTTGATGAAAGGGTCTGAAGAAAGGAGATGTTACAAGTGTTTGTCCCACTGATTCCAAATAGAGACTCTCAGACGTGTGCCTCAGAAGTCAGAAAGTCAATGAGATGAAACAGTGACTTCATGGACAGGTTGACAGTGAGAATATCACCAACAAAGACTTGACAACTAGCAGCCTTAGTCTGTCACCTGGCTTGTAAAAGACTGTTCCTACTTTAAGTTTGACTTGACGCTTGGATAATTGTTACCTTGTTCTATATAGTAAATGTCATCAGAATTCTTTTCTACCCTAACTAGGGCAAGTTCATTTCTGGAATAAATGCAGTCCTCAAAATACAGAGGGGCTCTGTTCCAGAAAAATTCATTTCTAGGTCAGCTGAGTGAAAGTTTGAAAACAATTCTAGAAGCAGCCTTTAAGTTATAAGTTCTTTTGATACAAATCTTAGAAAAGTACCAATGACCTGACAGTTCTTAAAACTAATTTCATTCACAACCAATGGTCGTTTCTCATAGATAGAACCTTCTGTAGTTCAGTCAAGGAAATTGGATGTAGAATTCTAGTCCTAAGACTCTTCCCTCATGCTAGGATTCTGGTCAACGTAGTATAGGCACAGATTACTATCCAAATGGAGGTCAAAATACTATAATAGTGGTTAGGAAAGTGACTGATGCCCACTCAAATGCATGGCTTCTGGGAAACTTTGATGGAGACACAGGCTTGACCTCAGAGTAGGGCCTCTGAAAAGTAGCTCCCCCAAAAGGTATCCATGTCTTAATACCTGTGAAAGTTACCTTGTATAACAAAAAAGGGGGGGGGTTGGTCTTTGCAGATGTAATTAAGGATATTGAGAGGGGCAGATTATCCTGGACTACCCAGGTGGGTCCTAAATGTGATCGTATGTATTCTTCCTAAAAGGGAGGAAGGGGGAGATTTGACATTACACAGAGAAGAAGGTGACTTGAGGAAAGAACAGAGAGAGATTTGAAGATGCTGGCCTTGAGGACTGGAGTGTCGCCGCCACAAGTCAAGGACTACCGGTGACCACAAAGCGAGAAGGAGCAAGGGACGATTCTTCCCTAGAGCCTCTAGAGGGAACGCAGCCCCGCTGACAACTTGATTATGGCCCAACAATCCTCTTGCTTCTCCTGTTCTCCTGCCCCAGGTGTAATCTTCCACAGAGGAGACCCTCCCGGTCCCCGACCCAGCACAAGGGGCTCAGTGCTTCCTTCTCTGCTGAGTGTGTGCAGGTGTGCAAGGCTTTTGCTTGAGGGGATAGTAGATCTCTAGGAAAATAGTACATTCCTGTATCAAAATATGTTTGATGATACTCAGCTATTGATTAAGCACCAAAATTTTGAATTGTCTGAGCATTTGCCCAGAATTTTTGAACCAGAGGTGACTTAGCTGTCTGGAAGAGTCAGGATCACATGTTTTTCCCCACCACCAGAGGAAATGAGGGCTCATGAGTATGGTGTATTCTGCTATGGAGAAATACACGTTGCATCTCTGCACATGTAAATATTAACCTACAAACATCCCACTGGGCAGAAGCCACGCCTGTCTCTGGAGAAGGGGACTCCTACATGGACTCCTTCAGTTGGCCTCCTTCCTACATGGACTACACTTTTGCTTCAGATCAAGTTCTGAGCCTGGATCCAAACTGTTGCTTCTTGGAAACATGTTTGGTTTTACCCAAAGCACTCTTCATGAGCTGTAGCAACTTTTTCAGGAAAAGTCTATGTGTGTGGTGGGATCTACAGTTCATCCCATGTATGCCCCATAGAAGAAAGTCCTTCTGCATCCTGCTTTTCCTGATATTAATTGACTGGCATTCATCACTAGCCATCTCTAGGCCAGGGGTAGATCCTGTTAATGGATAATGGAGGAAATTTTGCATACTTTATGCAAAAATGGTGGTCCTTTTAATGTCTAAGCCAACAGAACCTAAGATTTAGGTTTCCCTGCACTTTATACTGAACTTACCACTTTATGCACTCTGAAAATACAGGAGAGGAGATAATGGTGATGAAAAAGACCTAGAGCTTCTTAGTTATAGGCTCTGAAATGGTCCACTCTACTGAGGATCAGCGGGCATTCTTAGCACGTGTTCGATTTTGGATCACACTGTGCAACCAGCCCCCATTCAGGTGGCAGACAGGGAGAGGGAGCTGCAGCTGTAGTGAGTGACACTAGCTGAATGTTTGCAGTGACCTCACTCTTAAAGCAAAGTCATAGAGATTTTTCTGGTGAGCTTTGTGAGAGTTAGACAGCTATCCTGGCAGCTCTGAGAAAACTTGTGCTGTGCCCAGTTCCACACTGTGGTCTCTGTAACACCCTTAGGCTCTATCTAAGGGAGTGAAGCAACCTCCTTCTACCCAACTCAACCTCCCAAATTGTACCTTCATTTGCTTATACATAAAATCACTGGAATTAAAGCCACATGCCCATTCCAATATGGTCCTTCATCTAAACAAGACCAATAAATATGGGTAGGAATAGCAGCTGAGGGCCACTGCCTTTCAGAAAGTTTTCCATCTCCTTGCAGACACACACATCTGTGTCTTGATCACACTCCTGTAATCTGGTCTTCCTGTGACAATTGGGTCCATTGATCTCCTGTTTCTATTTTCAGTGTGTTCTCTCCGCAAACACCTAGGGCAGTGCTTCCACACATGAAAGCATAATGAATACTTTTCTACCAAATTCTGGACATCTCTGGAAGTGTCAGCCAGCCAGTACTTGAAACAAAGCCCAATTTCCTATTAATTATACTCAGCAATATGACTCATATAGAAGGAGCACAAAACAAATTGGAAAAAAATAAAATTAGGCAGGAGAAACTAAGGGAGTGAAATTGGACAAAGGTAATAGGAGAAAAAAGTAGTCATTGTGATGAGTCTGAATGAACAGAGTAGACAGAGTTGGGAGGTGATGCCTCCAGGAAGCTATCACAGAGAATAAGAAATCTAGGCGGAAATTATCACTGGCATATGAGTCATGGATAAATGAAATAACGTGTTTTGTTTTGTGAGATAAAGTGTCCAACCAATTTAGTTCACTGATTGGTTTTATTGTTTTGGTTTGGTTTTTTTTTCCCCATGGAAGAGACTGGTTGTCAGACTCTTCTTTCCTCATTAAGTTGCCTGGTTTACTTTAAGAATATTGCTACCCCACTCTTTTTTGGGGGGGGAGGTTGTTGGGATGCCAAATATTACACTTTGGGGCTGGGCTATGTGGTGAGAAGACAGGGAACACAAGCTGACCTCAGAGAGAGTCAGAGCAGGTTCAAGCACAGGACCAGTCAGTCAGGGACCAAGTGCTTATAGCTACCCCACTCTCAAAGACATACTGGAAGACTGGTGCAGAGGAGAGGAACCTGTCCTGGGAACACAACAGAATCTTCTCAGGTAGGATTGCAGAGGGCCTTTGAGGAGCATAAGCAGAGTGGGGAAGGTAACAAAGAACATTGACAGCATTTATGAACTGATGAATTAGGGTGCCCTTTAGACTGAAAGATTCCTGGCCCCAGGATTATATGTTTCTGTGTACTCTGCCCTCCAAGTTGGGAAGCTGAGAGTTAGGATACCCATCCAGTCTGATTCCACAAGAAACAGAGAATCAAAGAATAAGGAGCAGATCGAGAAGGACAATCCAGGAAACCAGTTCTTCCCAGCTTGATGGTCAGTCTCCTGCTTCTTCCAGCAGTGGCATCTCACAGTTGATCTCCCAAGGTCTCCCAGTGCCGCCTTGGATCCTTTGGCAGCCTGAGAGCGTAGGTCATAGTAGGGTCCTTCCCAAGGCCGGTAGGGCCAAGACTTATAGAGTGGCTATCATATTCTACACACTTTACATACAGTCTACTAATCTTTACAGATGAGAAAACAGAAGGTGACAGAGTTAAGTGATTTTCCCAAGATCTGGTAAGTGGTGAAGTTGGGATTTGAGACTGTCTGTTGCACAAGCCTGCATTCTTTCCACTGAGACACACTGTCTCCTTCATAAGATAATGCTTTGTTCAGAGTGTGTAGTTGCATCAGGAAAACAAGCCTATAATACTGCATGATGTCACACTGTGCTGAGATGTTTATCAGTTGCTACTTTGAGAGAGAGTCCAGGTTTGCTGACTTTTCCTAGGATCCTTTCTATGTTTTAAAGCAAACATTTTGAAAGGTATTTTATGCAGACCCTATGTCTCCTTCTTGAAAATTCTTTCCACAGCCCTTCTTGGGTGCATACTAAGGTCAGTTTCCATGTGGAGTTCTTAGAGATGATAAAACATACCACGCCTATGAGTGCAGTGGTGCAGGTGGTGCACCAGAACCGAGAAAGAGCATCAAACCTTCCACAACTATTTACTGAGTGCTTATGGTGCCTCTGTCTCTCTCTCTCTCTCTTTCTCTGTCTCTCATGCATGCATGCCTCATTTGGATTTTGAAATAAAGAGGATATCTCCTGTGTTTCCCTGTCCCACTTTCCCATTCTTTTGCTGGCACTATACCACTTTATTTTTTTTTCCCTGGGTAACCATCCTTTCTCCACTCCTGGTGCATGTGACTCTAAGTGTGGCTTGACCCTGGTATGAAAGCATAAATGAGGCAGCTCCTGTGAGCATATTCCATACTCCTGTCCAGTGAAAGGTTTGGGAATGGGCATGTGATCCAGGTCAGACCATTCACTGGACCTATGGAGAAAGAATGCTCTCTTTTATGGTTGCTAAGTAGGTGATATGTACACCTGATTCTACTGGGCTCCCACAGCAGAAAGCCTGGCTGAGCATGAAGCTGACCAAGAAGAAAGAAAAACAAAAGGAGATGGACAAGCCCTGTTGGTAATTTTATATCCTGTGCCCAGCCCGGGATCTGCAACATAGATCCACCAAATCGCCAACACAATCTTTCACCTTCGGTCATCAGGTATAGCTTGAGCTGTCAACAACACGATACTCTGACTTTCCCCTGTTATTGTTCTTGGGTGAAGAGCTTCTTTGGAAAGCTCACTGGAAGAGGGGCGACTGGCAGTTTAAGGGCCAGGCATCTTAGGTGTCTGGTCATAATCTCAGTCATAATACAGTTAGGCCTTCATATCTACTGGTTTCACATCTATGGATTCAACCAAATTTGAATGAAATATATTCAAGGGAAAGAGTTCCAGAAAGTTCCAAAAAGTAAAACTTGAATTTCTGTGTACTGGTAACTGTTTACATAGCATTTATATTGTATTAGATATTATAAGTAATCTAGAGATGATTTAAAATAAATGGAAGGATGTGCATAGGTTATATGCAAGTACTATGCCATTTTATATAATGGACTTGAGTATCCTTGGATTTTGGTATCTGTGGGGGATCCTGGAGCCAATCCCCTGCAGAAACCGAGGGATGACTGTCAAATGTCATCAAAACTCCTAGCAGAGGTCACAGACATCATTTCCACACTTGTATTCAGAAAGGATTTAAGTGTCAACAGCATCAACAGTTATTTGCAGGGTCATGTCACTGGATTTCTCATTGCATGAAACTGTTAATGAACTGAGGGTACAAAACCTGAAAAAGTGTGAAATGGAAATGCACCAAAACCTCTTGTTTTCTGTGATGTTTGTATACAACCAATTAGTTGCAGTCATCACCAAGGACTTGAATTCAAAATAAAAGTCTTCTCATTGTACTTTAAAAAGTAATTTAAAAAGGTACTTTAAAAAGTACCTACCACAGTCAGGTCTTTCAACTAATATAAAGAGTTAGTTGAGGATGTAAGTGTAACTTTCCACCCCATTCTCACAGCATACAAAAAAATTAATCATTATGCAAAAGCAACCTAAGGACCGATCTAGAAGTTCAAACCACAGATTACACTTTGGTGCTACCGGCTGCACAAGTATGGGGAAGTGTCATTTTAACTAAAAATAACAATATATATGAAAGTATATTTCTAGTAAGAAATTTCAGCTATGATGGCATCCATCCTTCTGCTGTAAATTATATCACATTTGCCTGCTGGCTTAAAGAAATCACAGCCCTGGAAACTCCTCTAGTTTTAATCTTTGCACTTCTATGCAAAGTCCTGAAAGGAAAATACAGTTAAAACACAAAAATTTTCCCCTATTTAAGCTCTCCGTTCCCCAGGCTCTGTGCAATAATCTGTGCCCAGTGGCAGGAATAATGCTTAAGCCATTAGCATCATAAATTGCTTAAAGGACAAGGTATAGGTGATATGAAAGATACATGGAGTGGAACTGAGCAAATTAGGCCTGTCCCTGTTGTTTTAATCTTTATTTATTAATGGCAATAATTCAGTCCTAATCTTTTGTATAGCACTTCATCAATTATGTGGAATGCAAAGCTCGTCAAGGTCTCCAAATAATTTTCTTGACTTCCTTTTTCTTCTCCTGCAGAGGCAAAATGCAGATGGCTCTAATTCCTTAGAATGGGGTCATGAGTAACCTCAACAGATACTTGTGGTTCCTGCTGTTAAAAGGGTCTGTAGGAATTCATCATCTCCTCCCCCAAATGAGGACTTTTTTTTAAATTAAGTTTTATTGGAGTATAGTTGCTTTATAATGTTGTTAGTTTCTGCTACACAGCAAAGTGAATCAGCTATACATATACACATATCCTCTCTTTTTTGGATTTCCTTCCCTTTTAGGTCACCACAGTGCATTGAGTAGAGTTCCCTGTGCTATACAGTACTTTCTCATTAGTTCCTATTTTTATACATAGTAGTGTATATATGTCAATCTCAATCTCACAGTTCATCCCACTCCCCCTTCCCCCCTTGGTATCCATATGTTTGTTCTCTACATCTGTGCCTCTATTTCTGCTTTGCAAATAAGTTCATCTGTATCATTTTTCTAGATTCCACATATAAGTGATATTATACGATATTTGTTTTTCTCTTTCTGACTTAACTTCACTCTATATGACAGTCTCTAGGTACATCCACATCTCTGCAAATGGCACAATTTCATTCCTTTTTATGGCTGAGTAATATTCCATTGTATATATGTACCACATCTTCTTTATCCATTCATCTGTCGATGGACACTCAAGTTGCTTCCACGTCCTGGCTATTGTAAATAGTGCTGCAATGAACACTGGAGTACATGTGTCCTTTTGGAATTATGGTTTTCTCTGGGTATATGCCCAGGAGTGGGATTGCTGGGTCATATGGTAGTTCTATTTTTAGTTTTTTAAGGAACCTCCATACAGCTCTTCATAGTGGCTGTATCAATTTACATTCCTACCAACAGTGTAAGAGGGTTCCCCTTTCTCCATACCCTCTCCAACATTTACTGTTTGTAGATTTTTTTGATGATGGCTATTCTGACCAGTGTGAGGTGATACCTCATTATAGTTTTGATTTGCTTTTCTCTAATGATTAGTGATGTTGAGCATACTTTCATGTGTTTGTTGGCAATCTGTATATCTTCTTTGGAGAAATGTCTATTCAGGTCTTCTGCCCATTTTTGTATTGGGTTGTTTGTTTTTTTGATATTGAGCTTCATGGGTTTTTGTATATTTTGGAGATTAATCCCTTGTCAGTTGCTTTGTTTGCAAATATTTTCTCCCATTCTGAGGGTCATTTTTTCATCTTGTGTATGGTTTTATTTGCTGAGCAAAAGCTTTTAAGTTTCATTAGGTCCCATTTGTTTATTTATTTCCATTACTCTAAGAGGTGGGTCAGAAATGATCTTGCTGCAATTTATGTCAAAGAGTGTTCTACTTATCTTTTCCTCTAAGAGTTTTATAGTGTTCAGCCTTACATTTAGGTCTTTAATCCACTCTGAGTTTATTTTTGTGTGTTGTGTTAGGGAGTGCTCTAATTTCATTCTTTTACATGTAGCTGTCCAGTTTTCCCAGCACCACCTATTGAGGAGGCTGTCTTTTCTCCACTATCCATCTCTAGAACATCTTCATTTTCTCAAACAGAAACTCGGTACCTATCAAACAACTCTCATTCCCTCACCTCTTAGTCTCAGGTAACCACTATTCTACTTTCTGTTTCTTTAAATTTGCTTATTCTAGATACCTCATGTAAGTGGAAAAATACAATATTTGTCTTTGCATCTTTGGCTTCTTTCATTTGGGATAGTATCATCAACGTTTATCCTTTATGTAGCATGTATCAGAACTTCCTTCCTTTTTAATGCTGAATACTATTCCATTGTGTGTATATATTAGATTTCGTTTATCTATTCACCTGTTGATGGGCATTTGGACTGTGTCCACCTTTTGGCTATTGTGAATAATGCTGCCAGAGCATTGGTGTACTCTGTTTGAATCCCTGCTTTCAGTTCATTTGAGTATATACTTAGGATTGTTGGGTCATATGATAATTCTATGTTTAACTTTCTGAGAAACTACCAAAATGTCTTCCACTGCAGCTATGCCATTTTACATTCTCACCACTAGTGCGTGGGGACACCAATTTCTCCACATACTCACCAATACTTATTTTTCCTTATTATTATTATTTTTTTTGGTAATAGCCTTTACAACATATGTGAAGTGGTATTTTATTGTGGTTTTGATTTACATTTCCCTAATGATTAGTGATATTGAGAATCGTTTTTTAAAAAAAAATTTTTTATTTAGGCTGCGCCAGATCTTCGTGGGATCTTTAGTTGTGGCATGCAGACTTCTTAGTTGCGGCATGTATATGGGATCTAGTTTCCCAGCCAGGGATTGAACCTGGGCCCCCGGCATTGGGAGCATGCAGTCTTACCCACTGGACCACCAGGGAAGTCCCAAGAATATTTTCATGTGCTCATTGGCTGTTTGTATGTCTTCTTTGGAGAAACATCTATTCCCTTCGCCATCTTTTTAATTTCTTAATGTAAATTCATGTCAGTGATACTGAGCAGGACCCTATGGGGCTCCTGGGCACAAAAGCCTTTCTGTGTCCCCCATTTCTTGATTACAGGAAATAGGGTTTATTCAGCCTCTATGACCTTCCCTGAGTTCCAATAGGCAGGTTCAAAGAGTTGCTGATTAGGGAAGGGAAGGAATGTGGAGACAACGGAGGAACAGTCAAGAGAAACAATAGTGCAACCTTGGGGCAGGGTCCTGGTTCCCCATAAAGGGATATACACAACAATACCTTTGAGCTGTTTTGAACATACTGGAACACCCACCAGGTGGGAGAAGTTAACTGTATGCTGCCCACAAGTGTGTAGACCCCAGACCTGTTGGAATCAGAAGGTTGGTGATGCTGACTCCCACTTACCTCACCACCAACCAATCAGAAGAATGTCCATAAGCTGATCATGCCCTCTTTGCACCATTACTATAAAATTCCTCACTACTCCCTCCAGGTTGGGACACACAGTTTTGAGGGCATCAGCCCACTGTGTCCCCCTTTACCTGGCAAAGCAATCAAACTATTCTTTTCTCCTTTACCCAAACTCTGTCTCTGAGAATTAATTCAGTGTCAGGTGACAGAGTCTGGATTTGGCTTCATACGTTCTTTTTAATTATTTAATTCCTGGTCAGCTTGACTGTAGGGAGGAACTGTGCTGAGCATGTTGACTCAAGAAGATTGGCTTACTGCATGGCAGTTTTTTCTACTATAAATTTAAGTTTCCCTGTGGTTTTATACTTCAGTCTTCTGAGTCTGACCAACGTGAGTTCATACTTGGGAGATGGATTTGCTCTTGAGGTGTTGGCAAATCAGATTCTGAATTTGTGATGTAGAGGCCTAAACCCAGACCACTGTATATTCCCTATTGTGATGAAAGACCCCCTCTGAGGGTCTGGGGAGAGAACTATTGGTTCTCCATGATTTTTAGATTCACCTAAAAGCCGTCATGTTTCAGCTACTTGGAAACCACATGTGGCCCGTGTCTACTGTCTGGAGCAGTACAGACATGGAGTTTTCCTTCATCTCAAAAGTGCTACTGGGTAATGCTGATTTAGAAAACAAAGCGTTTTAAAAAGAGCATTGGAAAGTGATTATGATAAACAAAATAAAACGATAATAATAAAAAAGGACTCTAGGATTAAGAAACAATGTTAGAACAGAGTTGAAATAAACCCTATACTTTAACAACTAGGGAAGAGTCCATTAGTATTCTGTGTTATAGAATCATTTGTAAAATGAGCCTAATACTAGTGAGCATGTCACAGGGCTGATGTGACAATTAAGTGAGGAGTAACAGCCTAGCACATAGTAAGCATTATATAAGTATGTATTGACCATGGAAATTCACTGCTCAATTCTCTTGCTGCTGGAAGTGCTCACCCTGAGGCCATGCTTCCTGCAGGCAGGTCCCAGCCAATAACAGAGTGTGACAGGGCGTTAATGCACCCACATTGGGCAAGATGTGAGATCCCCATTGGCCTGGCAGAAAGGTTTTAGAGCTGTGCTATAGTCCAAGACTCTTCCTAATTCAATCCTTCTTCCTTCCTGCTCTCCTTTGCCAGGTGTCAAACTTGCAACATGGTTTGCAGGCTCTCCCCATTTCCATCTTTTCCCATTTTCCCCCTAATACGTCTCTTGCATGTCTAATCTTGTCTTAGCATCTGCTTCATGGTAGACCCAAAGTGGAGAAATTGTTTGCTGCTATTAGTATTCTTTCCAGGAGACATGTCTTCATCTTTCTACCATGTGAAAACTCTTAGCAGCCTCTTTCTATCAAAACTCCCACATTAGCTAAGCAGCTAGTATTTCTTCCATTTCTGCTGAGTCTCTTGTGAGCTTCTCAGCTCTTCAAGCACAGGCTGTTATGATATCTTTTTGGTGCCTCTAATTTGGGGCTCTTGGAAGGGACATTCTAAGGTACATTCATCTCTCTGAAATATGTTCAAAATCCAGATGTTACCTATTATTTTCACCCTTTGAAATAGGTTATTTATTTCTAATTGCTCTACTAGAACACCTGGATTTTTAATTGCCAGTTTCATGAAAAAAACTGGAGATAGTATTTTTCCCCCATTCCAGAAACTTCCTTCAACCTTCTTGTCTTCTTCCCCAGCTTGGTCAAAACACAAAAGAAAACCCTTGTAAGCAGTGGACCTGAGCTTCAAGTTTTCAATCTGTCACCCAATCAATGTTCAGTTGTTTCCTTCTGCAGAATTTTACTCCTTCATTGGTCCCTATCTCCTCTCCCAAGGCCATGTCTTTCCAAATCTTCACCATTACTTACTTACTTGGACAAAACCCAACATAGATGCCGTTTTTTCCGACAACTGCAACACAACCTGCATGTTGTGCAAGGTAAAAAAATAAAATAAAACTACCATATGACTCAGCAATTCCACTCCTGGGTATATATCTGAAAAAACTAAAAACACTAACTCGTAAAGGTACATACATCCCAATGTTCATAGCAGCATTATTTGTAATAGCTAAGATATGGATGCAATTTAAGTATCCATCAACAGATGAACGGATAAAGCAGAAGTGATATATATGTGTATATATATATATCCATTCATATATATATATATATGTGTGTGTGTGTATATATGTATATATCTTATGGATGAGTGATATTTTATTGTGTGGAAAAAATATATATATATAATACATATATATATATATTACAGCTATATGTATATATATAAAACAGCTACATGTAAAAGAATGAGATTAGAATATTTCCTCACATAATATACAAAAATAAACTCAAAGTGGATTAAAGGCCTAAATGTAAGACCAGAAACCATAAAACTCCTGGAAGAGAACATAGGCAGAACACTCTGACATAAATCTTAGCAATATTATTTTGGATTATCTTCTAAGGCCAAAGAAATCAAAGCAAAAATAAAAAATGGGACCTAATTAAACTTAAAAGCTTTTGCATAGCAAAGAAAACCTACCGAATGAAAAGACAACCTACTGAATGAGAGAAAATATTTGCAAATGATATGACTGATAAGGGGTTAATATCCAAAACACATAAACAGCCCATACAACTCAATATCAAAAAAACAAAGAACCCAATTTAAAAAATTAGCAGAATATCCAAACAGATATTTTTCCAAAGAAAATATACAGATGGCCAATAGGCACATGAAAAGATGCTCAATATCACTAATCATCAGAGAAATGCAAATCAAAACCACAGTGAGATATCATCTCACATCTGTCAAAATGGCTGTCATTGAAAAGTCTACAAATAACAAATGATGGAGAGGATGTGGAGTTTCCTCAAAAAACCAAAAATAGAATTACTCTATGATCCAGCTCTTCCACTGCCATATATGTGCCTGAAGAGAACAAAAACACAAATTTGAAAAGATACATGAACCTCAATATTTTTATCAGCATTTTTTTTTACAATAGCCAAGATATAGAAGCAACCTAAGTGTCCATCAACAGATGAATGGATAAAGAAGATGTGGCACATATATACAATGGAATATTACTCAGCCATAAAAAGGAACGAAACTGAGTTATTTGTAATGAGGTGGATGGACCTAGAGGCTATCATACAGAGTGAAGTAAGTCAGAAAGAGAAAAACAAATACCGTATGCTAACACATATATATGGAATCTAAAAAAAAGAAAAAGAAAAAGAAAATGGTCAGAAAAACATAGGGGCAAGACCGGAATAAAGATGCAGACCTACTAGAGAATGGACTTGAGGATACGGGGAGGGGGAAGGGTAAGCTGGGACAATGTGAGACAGTGGCATGGACATATATACACTACCAACCGTAAAATAGACAGCTAGTGGGAAGCAACCGCATAGCACAGGGAGATCAGCTTGGTGCTTTGTGACCACCTAGAGGCGTGGGATAGGGAGGGTGGGAGGGAGATGCAAGAGGGAGGAGATATGGGGACATATGTATATGTATAACTGATTCACTTTGTTATAAAGCAGAAACTGACACACCATTGTAAAGCAATTATACTCTAATAAAGATGTTAAAAAAAGATGTGGTATATTCCTATTTATATTAGCCATAAAATGGAATGGAATTCTGCCATTTGCAACAATGTGGATGGACCTAGAGAGTATTATGCTTAGTGAAATAAGTCAGACAGACAAAGACAAATACTGTTATCACTTATAGGTGGAAAATAAAATAATAAATGAATGTGTATAACAAAATAGAAACAGACTCACAGATATAGAGAACTAGTGTTTTCCAGTGAGGAGAGAGAAGGGGGGAGGGGTGAGATAAGGTTATGGGATTAAAAGATACAAACTACTATGTATAAAATAAATAAGCAACAGGATATATTGCACAGCACAGGGAAATACAGCCATTATTTTGTAATGACTTTGAATGGAGTATAATCCATAAATATATTGAATCACTATGTTGTACACATGACACTACTATAATATTGTAAATCAACTATAATTCAATTTAAAAAATAACAAAGTTATTTGGTAACCTGTTAGTGTGGAATACAGTGCATGCACACACACAAGGACATCCTCCCCAGAACATAATAGCATAGCTTAAGAGCATGTATGATGTGGTACAGAACCAAGTGTCTGTGAAGAACAAAGGTTTTGTTTTTGTGTTTTCCCCCCTCATAGCCCTATTTCACACAAAATGTATAAAAACCATTAATTCAAGGGCAAACAAATACTGAAAGCATTAAACACATTTTCAAGAAGCAGTAGCATTTTCAAGAAGTTAATGAGCAGTGCTCACTCTGCATTACTGGCTCCTATGAAAGGGTGGCATCTGGCAGATGGACTGGAAGGCAGGTTGGCCCGGGGCTGGCACAATCATCTACTGGTCGATAATAGGCCTCCTCTCAGTGCTTAATTAAGTGGTTCTGATTGTTCGCTGAGTATGAGAAAATGCATTTGGAGATTCGCGTTGGTGGTTCTACCCTCCCAATTAATCTAGTTACAAATAGGTCCTTAGCCAATTCACTTTTTCATTATTAAGAGGACAAATCATAACATAGCATGAACTAGAAGTAATTTAGCATGTCAAATACTTTAAAACTTAAATGGGGTTGAAATTAAGTTCACTTAAACCCCAAGAGCAAATTTGCTTCCTGTTTCGGGACCCTTGCGTTTCCAGGTGATTTCACGGGGCACAGCATTTTCCTATCCCAGGTGAGGCTCATTAATGGGGCTGACATTTGGTCATCTCCAGGAGGGTTCAGTATGGCCCCCCACAATCTGGCTCGGCCACTACTGCTCCAACCAAAAGAGCAAACTGTGCACCTACAGGTCAAATTTATGTTCAACTATCAATAGATGTACTATCACCAGTATGAATGTGTGTGTGTGTGTGTGTGTGTCTCCCTCTCTCCCTTCCCTCCTTCCTTCCTTCTCTCTTTCTGTTCTGTCTCGTACTCTTTCTCCCTCTCTTCTGGGTATCTGACAGAGAAAGAGAGAAAGAGAACCACCTTCTTCGTCCAAAATCATACCTAAAAGCTAAATTAAATAATCATATATATTTAAAGTTAACAAATGGATTTAAAACTCAATAAACTTCTTCATTTAAAATTTTTTTTTTTTTTTTTTTTTTTTTTTTTTGCGGTACGTGGGCCTCTCACTGCTGTGGCCTCTCCCGCTGTGGAGCACAGGCTCTGGACGTGCAGAGTGGCCATGGCTCATGGACCCAGCCACTCCTCGGTATGTGGGATCTTCCCGGACCGGGGCACGAACCCGCGTTCCCTGCATCAGCAGGTGGACTCTCAACCACTGCGCCACCAGGGAAGCCCCATTTAAAATATTTTTTAAAATTCTTTGCAATTTCATTTTCTCTGCAGATATTAGAGTTTTTACAGGTGACACATTTTCATCACATTGAGCAACATTTGCAAACATCCATTTTTAAAATGCTCTCTCTATAAGTAGTCCTTCCCTTCCCTTCCTCCCTTCCTTCCTCCCTTCCTTCCTTCCTTCCTCCTTTTCTTCCTTCCTTCCTTCTTCTTCCTTTTTCTTTGTTTGTTTTTTATTCCTACCACCAAAGGAGATTTGGAAAGAAGTTTTCTATTCTATCCCTCTCAAAACATAAACAAATGCAAATCCCAAGCAACAAAAGTTCTTTTCATAATTTGTTCTTTGAAAGTGGTAGATAATATTTTGTTGCTTTGTAGTGTTGGAGGGAATAGGAATGGAAGACTTTTTCTTTTCCCTCTTTTTTATTCAGTTTACATTCAGTTTTTAATTTTATTTCCCCCTTCTCATCCTTACTGGTTTAATAAGGGATTAATATTCAACATATATAACAGCTCATACAACTCAACATAAAAAAAAACCAAACCAAATCAAACCAAACAAAAAACCAAAAAGAACCAAACCAAAATTTTAAAAAAGGAAAAAATATTGAACATCTACATGCTTCTAAAAGTCAAAAGTACCCATTAAGTTAAATTCAGAGAAGTATTATTCTCTCTTAGATACCTTCGTATTATGTCCTTTACACCTTACAGATAATCAGTTTTCTTGTTTTCCGGTTTCTCCTCCCTGTGTTTCATTGAAGTCATTTCTTAATTGTCATTAAAGCATCACCTCTCTTTTCAAAGGGAATGTTAACTTTTCAAAACATCTTTTAAGTAGTGTATCATTGTCACTTATTTTTTCTGGAACACTTGTCATTGCATAAAGAAAACATTCTTTTTTTAATTTAGACAACTCTTTTAAGTATTTTGTCATCAAAAAGCCAGTGAAACTTTACCCTCATGGACAATTTTCCTGGTTATTCCTGACTCATTACAAAGTGTTGCACAGATTCTACTACCTGATGCAGGTTTTGTCAGGCACACTCTAATGTGGATCCTATGATCAGGACATCCTAATACACACTTCCCTGTAGAACCCCCTCCCCTTGACCTGTGGGACATGTGGCTTGCTTCTAACCAGTAGAATATGACAAAGGTGATGGACTGTCATGTCTATCATTATATTACATAAGATTGTAACTTATGTCCCGCTAGTGACTGTTTCCACTGACTCTCTCCCTTGTTGGATTTGATGAATTAAGTTGGTGTATGGAGAGTCCCCTGTTGCCAGGAACTGAAGGCATCCCTCAGCCAACAACAAGCAAGTTGCTGAGATCCTCAGTCTTACAGCCAGTGAAGAATTGAATCCTCCCAACCACAGATCCTTCCCCAGTCGGGCCTCAGATGAGACCCCGGCCCTAGCCTTCACCTTGATTGCAGCCTTGAGAGAAACCCTGCTGCAGCAGACCCAACTAAGCCATGCCTGGACTCTTGACCCCAGAAACGATGTGATCATGAATGTGGGCTGTTTTAAACCAATACGTTTGTGGTAATTTGTTATGCAGTGATTAATAAAAAATGCACAGGTTTTACTTTTATAGATGCAACAACAGTTACCGCAGCACCTTGCTTTTGAAGGGTGCAGTACATAAACTTCACATGTGGGGCTGTCTCCGTAATCTTCACCTAGAAATGGTTCTTTAATATTCCAGTCAAAGCAGCCACTCCATCAGGGGTTCCACTACGCTGTTTTCCCATCAAGCATTTCTATTTTACAAATTACTCTTATGAAGATGTCTTCTCCAATAAAGTTTTCAGTTGGTGGCTCATAAAAAATGTCATTTATTATTCATCTCCTTACTGGAATAGAATGTAGCAAATACATAAGTGAAGGTATTGAAACATCTCTTTACTGGAATAGGATCTAGAAAATATATAAGCTGCTGAAGTATTGGAAACATCTATGCTTTCATTCAACTCTATAGCTAATATTCTCTACCACATAATTTATTCTAATACTTTTATCTTAAAATGTTAACAGTGTTTCCTAAATCCCTTCCAGATTTGTGGACAAAGGAAAGTAGTTTAATTTATTGGTATGTATTGATTCCTATGTATCTGTTTAGCCATTTTTCCTCAAAGGGTTGAATGAGTGCTTTCCTAATGAGGATTTTGCTACTGAGTAAGAGACTTCAAAGGAACCTCTAAACAATTATCATTAAGATTAATGGTATTTTTGAAATATTGAGTATCCAGTAACTTTATACACAACAAAGAAAAATTAGGCAGTGTCTTTATGTTCTGGTTTTTAAGTGTATTAGTTTTTTACTTTTTAAGTGTCTTGCTAATTGATGACATTAATAATTACCAGCTCAAGGCTCAATTATACACCTAGAATAAATTTCACTATTAAAGGAAAGTGAAAATGGTTTTAAATCCATGTTGCAAATGCAATGTTCTCTTATCTGGTCTCCTGGCTTCCATCCTCACACTCCGTTTGTCAATTCTCAGCTAGAGGACCATTGAAAAACCCATCCTGTCACATCCCTGTGCAGACGGTCCAGTGCCTCTCATTTCATTCACAGTAAGAGCCCAAATATTTCCAGATCCCTACATGACCTTCACTCTTTTCAGTCCCAATGACTGGACTGCCTCACACCCCACTTTCCTTCTCACTCATGCCTCCCCAACCAGGCTGGCCTCCCAGATTGTGCAAAGTGAGCTTCTACCCCAGTCCTTTGCTGCTGCACTTTCTTCTTCTTGGAGTGCACCCCCTCCAGTATCCATAAGATTCATTTCCTTGCTTCCTTTAGGGTCTGCTCAAACATCTCCTTATCAGAGAGGTCTCCCCCTCTATAGCTACATACAGATATGTAGCTATAGCTGTGGATAGACGTAGCTATAGAGATAGATAGATAGACAAATAGATAGCAATTCCCCAGATACTCCTATCCCCACCTTGCTCTTTTCTCCGTATAGCATCTCTCATATCTGACATTGTATATATGTACTTGTTGTCTCTACATGAGAGTAAAACTCTTTTGTCCACTGTTCTAACCCCAGTACCTAGACTCTATCTGTCTTATAGAGGATGCTCAATAAATATTTATTAAATGAAAGAATACATTCAAACAGCCTTCTTGATTATATAAAATATTTTTATTGTTTTTATCTGAATTTGGTTTGGGCTCTCATTGTTTTTATCACGTGATATGGTCACAAAGAGGTTACCATAGGGATAGAAATTTTAGCTGTCATTGTGTGGCATCTGTGCATGAATGCTGATTTACCTTCTCCAGAGGATGTAAGTAACCTTCCGACCGTCTTCAGAAAGAATTTTCTTTACCTAAGCTTCTAGAAGAGTGTGCTTCCTTGAGCTCTGTGTGCAATGTCAGCCTGTTCTCAAGATGTGCAGTGAGGTCAGTGGAACCATCTAGAATGCCATGAGCCAAATGCATTGTCTTTTCTGCATTAGGGATGTGCTGGTACCAAGAGCAACAACAAACCTCAAATCCTTGCTTCACTCCAGTAAAACGAGAGGCCCACCTTATGTGGTCTCAACCTTTGCTGTCACCTAACAGTCACTACCTTGGATTATTAATGGGCTGCCTTCTCCAGCCCCTCATTACTTCATGTGGCCCGGCCTGTGGTCTCTGTTTGTATTTCTTACCTACCAACTCCTCTGATTTCTGACAACTCTAAGTATCTTCACGCTGACCTTTCTTAGTTTGTGTATCCTCATGTCAGGTAGGCTGCTACACACTGCCCTCCACTGAGGGCATCTTTCCTCTTTCTGGTAGTCAGGTCTGCCTTTTCTAAGGGTACTTGGCATCAGTAAACTATAATTGGGCAAAGCCATAGTGAACAGGGAGAGGGGAAAACACAATTCCTGCTGGGCCATTCTAGACCTCTATTTAGAGAAAAACATTGGGGCTAAGGGTTCTTGCACAGTGGTTTGCTGAATTTATGACCTTGGAAAAGTCATTTAATATATCTGAAGCTCAAGATTCTTCACCTATAATTGTGTCCTGTCCCCATATGGTTGTTGTAGGAATCAGAATGAGTCCACCATAAAAGGCCAAGGACTTGAAAATGTAAGCTAATGTCATTGCAATATTATCCAGAAGGTCCTGTTGGATTTTAGTCCCTTTACTTTAAAATTTGCTTGCTATATTATTTACACACAGCTTACATTTAAAAGTGTCCACTTTTTTATTAAAAGTGTCCACCTCCCTTTTCTGTTTCTCCTAAAAACACAGACATCAATTGATCTTCTAGTGACGCTCTGTTGTTGTGATAACCAAGGATTGGTACATCAGCAATTTGCCTTCTCGATATGAAGCGAGCACACAGCTGTTTGCCTGGCACATTCTTCACCATTTTAAGGTATTCTGCTACTCCTGCTCATCTGTGACATTAAAGGTCCTTTCAGTGAGCACACTGGGATGGAAGGGTGTCTGCAGATTTCAAGGTTAGGGGAGCGGTTAAACACAGCACTTGGTATGATTTTATGCATGAACATGCCAGCTTTTTGCAGACACAGACTCTTCAGACTGAAAATAAATGCCACTGGGTACAGAGTCTCACATTTTTATGGTACATTAATGCTGATCTTGTGTTTGCATATCAAAGAAAAATGGCTGAGCAGACATTTTAATATAGTGGAATGATTATTGTTTCTCAGCACGCAGGCAAGTACATCTGTTTAGTCTTTGGGATTCATTACACTAAACTAATGGACATGTTGATGAGGGTAAGTGTGAGTTTAATGTGTAGAATAAGAGACAATCTTGAACATTTATGAGGCCACCACCTCTAGTGAGCAAAGAGAATTTATCTCTATTCAACTTTTCCATTTGTAAATTAGTGGTACATACATTGCCCAGAAGTCTTGAAGTTCTGCTCTGAAGGACAAAGATCAGTTGAGAGAACTGTTGCTAGATTTCTCCTAAACAATCCCTCCAGGCATGTGATTCTTCACTGGGCAGAGCAAAGGGCTGATTTAAGGGAAATGGGGGGCGGGATGGAGTGAAATGTAAGATGAATGCTAGCTTAACCTCTCACAGCCTACAACAACCACATGAAACTTATGAAAACTATTCATTGTGCATGTGCACTGTGGCGAGAAAAGTTTGCACAATGTTCAATAAGTATTTATAGAATTAATGAATTGAAGTTAGGATCAAAAGGGAGAGAATGGAGCAACAGTGTAAGAAACATTAGTTTCAGATGCCCATTTGCGCCCATGGTCATGTTCCGCTTTCTATCTGCCCAGAAAGCCCTGAAGAGCTCCACAAAAAGAGATCCAAGGGTGATTTCAAGTCCTGGATGGGGTCCGCAGGCCCAGAAATCAAGCTTCTCGGGCTTCTCAGACTTGTTTATATATTTTGTCTAATGTCAAATATTAGATGACCTTGATTTATGAAAGAAATTCCTGGTTTAGGAAAAATGTTTTGGATACAGAAGTAAAACCTCGTTGTGTTTTGTTTTTTTTTCAAAAATATCATTAATTTATTATTTATTAATCAAATACATATTCTTCTCAAGACAGAGAGCCAGGTCCTATAGGAAATATGGTGTATTATTCTTTTCACTCAGTAACTTTTTTTTTCACTCAGTAAGTTTTTCATTTGCCTGATAACTCAAGATACTGTTGTAGAAAGCAAAAGTATAGATGAAAAATAGTTAAAAGTCAAGGCTTAGCACTGAATCCATTTCCTAAATAGACCTGATTCTTTTCATTCTTTATTCTTAAATTATTTATACCATTTTTCTTTGACTATTTTTCTTTTTTTTAAGTAGGTATTATTCAAGCATGTTGCAAAATTCAACAGGGACAAAGGATCCACAGTGAAGTTTCCCTCCTACCTATGTCTCCCAACTACCCAGCTCCTATCCTCGGAGACAACTATGTTATCAGTTTTTTACTTATTCTCCCAGAGGTATCTTCGAAGTATTTTAAGACAAAGTGAGAACATAAGAGAAGACAGCTCTTAATCATAGCCACTCAATACTTCCCTTCCACATGCATTCTTTGTGGAGTCTTATTTCTCTTCTCTGGGGATCTGGGATGGGGGTGAGAGCGTCTAAAATTTGAATCCTCTTAGGAGCAGATCCTAAGAAAGCAAATTTTCCCCATCTTCTGGAAGCTCAGGTCAGGTAAGTGGATTCAGAGGTGGAGTCGATGGTGAAAGTGAGGTTGTGGGGTCCATGGCAGGCACTGGGAAAATGAAATCTCTCCCAAACCCAGCAAAATCCTCCCCCAGCATAAGTTGAGGGTCACACAGCATGTGACCCTGGGGCACAGCTGGTGATGCAAGGCCTTACAGTCCACATTCTAGGGCCTGAGGATAAGGAGATCTTTCTTTCCCTGTTGGTAGATTTCTTGCAAACTTTCAGGTCTCACTGTGATTCAACTCTCACCAACACCTCTCAGGTGAGGCAACCAGGATAAGTATGAGGGGGTCCAGGGCATACAGGTGTGTTGTACAATTTCTTGATCTGTCAGGATGATTCTTTTCGATCTACCAAGACTTTCACTGAGCAGATTGTCAGAAATCCTGAGATGACTGTTGGCCGTGGACAGATCTAAGGTCATGTGTCCTTGGAATTTCAACGTCCTTGAGTTCACGACAGACCCTCCTTCAGCTGGGGCTGCAGCTCTTGGACTGGAAGGCTCACCATTCCAGCTGGAATCAGGCTCTGATCTTAGAGATATATCAGGACATCAGGGGCAAGACACAGCATCACCTGGGGGGTTCCATCTCCAGGTAGTCCATAGATGAGTGACAGAATCTGTGTCCACATGCCATGGACAGGGGCTTCTGGAAGTGGTTCAAGGAGATGTGGTGGCTCCAAGTTTCTTTCAACCCTTCAGGCCTGGCCCTCCTGCTGTGTCAGGACCCTCCTCCACCCACATGCTGGAGACTTCTGTCCTAGGTCACACTACACAGTGCTTCCCTTTACCTAATCTTTTCTTTGATTTCAGGGAATAGACTTAAGAGTAAAGGAGAAGGGTGTTCACTTCAGTGAAGACTCAATCACTGGTCCTTTGAAGTTTACATGTGCTTTCCCCTCGAATATTTTACAATGTTTAAACCATTTTTATTATGAAATATAGCACACTACAGAAAAAACTGTACAAAACGGAAATGTACAGCATAAGGATGCATCACAAACCGACCCAGACCAACCATCACAGGTACTGCAAAAGCTACCCATCATCCCTCCCATCACTGCTCCACCCTCTCACCCAGAGAGCACCACCATCCCTACTTTCATAATCTCTTCCTTGCTTTGATTTATTCTTTGACCTCTTAAGCCACAGAAACACTGTGGCTTAGTTTTGATTTCTTTATGTCAATAAATTATACACATCATGCCTTGTTTTGTATCTGATTTCTTTCACTTAGTAGGTTTCTGAGATTCCATGTGGTTATATGTATCTAGAGTTTGTACATTTCTTATTACTTCTTACTATTTACTCTTTGTCCATATTTATTATTATCTATAACATACTGCTATCTATTTATCACTATTACTGTTTATAGGTACATGGGTTGTTTCTAGCTTTCTACTCTAAGAGTAATGCTACTGAAAACATTCTCTCTTGGTGCATATGGACACATTTACATTTGGTATATACCGTGGAGTAGAATACCTAGGAGTAGAGACAGAGATTCGTGTTTGCCATTAGTAAATAAGGCCAAACAGTTTTCTAAAACAGTGGTACCAATTTACACTCCTACCAGCAGTGAGTGTGTTCCCATTGCCTCATGTCCACATCACCACTTGACATCATCTGCTGTTTTCATTTTTGCCTTTCCACTGGGCATGTGTGATTTTTGTCTTATATTTCCCTGTAAGATTTCGTGTATTTATTGGCCACTTGGGTATACTCTGTTCAAACCTCTTGCCTCCATTTCTAGTTTGCTCTTTCTATTCTTCTTGATTTATGGGAGCTCTTTATATATTCTGAATATAAGCCCATTGCAGGCTTTATAGGTTGTGAATTCCTTGTCATCTCTGTGACTATGATAAAAATAATTATTTTTTGGTTTTTAGAAGTTATTTTTTTCTCCATTATGAACTTAGATATTGCATTAGTTTTCAGTGGCTGCTGTGACAAATTAACACAGACTTGGTGGCTTGAAACAACAGAAATATATTCTTTTACAGTTCTAGAGGCCAAAAGTATGAAATCAAGGTGTCTTCAGGGCTGTGCCCTTTTTCTCTTTCAGGTTCTTGTGGCTGTGCACATTCCTTGGCTTGTGGTTACATCTTCCTCCATCTTCACATTGTCTGTCTTCTCCTCATCTATCTGTTATAAGGACACTTGCCATTGGATTTAGGGTCTACCTGGATAATCCAGGATAATCTCATCTCAAGAGCCATAATTTAATTACATCTGCAAAGACACTTCCCCCAAATACAGTCACAATCACAGGTTTCAGGAGTTAAGACGTGGGCATAACATTTTGGGGAACACCACTCAATTCACTATCGAAGTTATATATTCACTTACTATTCTTCTAGTGACTATAATCCAAGGTAAAATACACTCTCCTGACTTATTAAAGACAAATATTGTGCCTCTATCCCTTCCCAGAAAATTCAAGAACAGTAGAATATTTTAAATTCATTTATTACCCTCATGAACTACATATTATTGCTGAAGTGTACTTTTATATGTTTATTGTAAGCCTAAAAGGACATTATTATCATTACTTTATGCAGTTACTAGGTGGACAGCACAATAAAGCCAACAGAAGCAGTAATTTTGCTTGATGTATCCAATCAATGGAATAAGAACTATTTTTTTCCTTCATGTGGAAAAGGATCAATCGAATTTCATTTTCCCATATGAATTTTATTTTTTATCCATTTGTTTACTCCAGAAATGATAATTTAGTACCTCTTATGTGCCAGGGAATGGGAATAGAGGACAAAGAATGGCAGACAAATTCTCCAAAGCATGGGTTAAAAATTTATTAAACTGGAGTTTTAGTCTGAAGAAAATCTTGAGATCGTCTGGCACCTCAAACATTATTGTGCTAATAAGGAAATTGAGAGTGAAGAAATTGAATGACTTTCTGTGCCAGGAGGTCACAAAATCAGACCCTTCAAATCCTTCAGATCCCAGTCTAGCCCGTGTAACTTCTAGAGTAGACATGATATGCTAACTCAATAAATGTATTTAAAGAAGACAAGGCTATGCGGACATCTAAGAAAGATACGCAGAAAAATGTTGTTTTGCAGACACATGAATCTCCATGTCTTGGAAACTACCTCATGATGTATATCTTTGGTCAAAACATAATACCCATGGCCAAATCTGGAAATAGACAAGATCTATGGAATGTTTTAGTAGGGGAAATCTTTACTATGTTATTAGTGATAATAATAAAAGTTAACATCTTGCGAACACTCACGATTCTCCAGGTATTGTGTTAAGAATATTATTACATGGGGGAAAAACCCATGTAAGTCATGCCAGCTTTATGAAGTTGGTGTTATTATCCTCATCCCCTTTTAAAGATGAGGATACCTAGGTGCAGAAGTTCAGGAACCTGTCTGTTCAGGTGATGTCATGGTGAGTGGTGGAGCCAGGATTCTAAGCTGGAGAGCTGAGGCTTTCTTCAGTCCTCCAGGCAGCCCTGCCCGTGGGTGCTGAGCCACAGAAAGGGGCATCCATCTTTTCCAGGACCTCTTGTGCTGCTCTCATAAACCTCCAGGTTCACGCCTATTTATCCCCCAGAGAGAAGGGAGGGAAGAGTGGCTCACTCCTTTTGCATCTCACCTACATCTCTTGCTAGAATACTTCTCTTTATGGTTCTTCTTCATATCTTGAAGAAATAACCACTATTTTCCACCTAAAATCTGGCCATTGTGTCAAAAAAGAGGGAGATCCATGGAAACAGTCGATGTGTCACATGTGCTGTGTCCACGTGGTGCTGGCATAGTGACACAGTGAACGGGACAGATGAGCAGGAAGACTGTTGGAAGTGTCCTATTTTCCCAAAGTGCTCTCCCTCCAGAAAAAAAATTACCCCAGAGTGTTTGCTTTGCAATCAGGCCATCTCTTGTTAAAAACGCCCATATTTCTGAGAGGCATTAGGAACTGACAGAACATGATGCAGCCGCCATCACTTGTGAATTCATACCAAAAGGATGAATATGAATGAGGAGCAGGGGTTCTAAATGGATCCCTGCAGACTCATCGCAGCTCTCCCAACATTTGACAAGCTGGTTTTCAAAGGGATCTTCAGGGCACGGTTTGGCAGTCAGCCGTGAGGATGCCTAGTGCCACTTGGGACTGGAATCAGCATTAGTATTCTCTGCGGGGTGGATGCCAGCTCCAGCGTCTAATCACAAATGCCATATCTGTGCATCTCAAATGTCATTTAGGTAAAATTAATTCTGATTGATGGAGCCCAATTCTTGCTTTTAGTTCTTGAGTTGCCTGCTCTGACTGTAATTGGATTGAAATATACATAATGGAGTTGTGAGAGATGAGGATGGGTCGGCTTAGTCATCAGTGTCCTATAATTTGTCCCCCTACATTAAGACCATAAATAACATTCCCTGGCCTCTGGGAGGAACAGACAGTGATATTATGGGCACTGATCTTTTCCTTTTTCTTCCCATTTGCTAAATTAAACTTTGTAAAGTAAGCTCTAAAATGTTGAAAAGTGAAGTTCCAAGAAATTATGAGGGCCACTTTCTTCCTTCGTTAATGAGAGAGGCTGGAGGTAATATCTGAAGTCTCTTCACGTCCATTTCTATGACTCTAAGATAGTCTCAGCATGTGAAAATTTGATCTACACTTATTGTATAGTATAGACGAAAAAGTAGGAGTACTTTCCCTATTGCCTCCTCCACCGAAAACTGTGTTAATAACTAAAAGTAAAACTAACACATGCCATCTAAGAATTAAAATGTCTTAAATCTTTTTTTTAATTCAAAATAGTAAATAAACATGATAACAATTGTACGTTAACATGCCTGTGAAAACATCTGAAGCACAGTTGTCCTCTATCTTCTAATAATGGTGGTCCTCAGTCCCCAAACCACACACTGGATTCACTGTGGTTATCTCTGTTGCTTCATTCCTATGTTCAAGCAATAAATTCTCTGTGATGTCAAAAAAAAAATACTTTGGAGCCCAGGAAGGTGAGTGAGACCTGGACAAGAAGGACGACGAAGAGAGCAGCTAGTGTATCTGTTAGTTTTTGCTGCATAACAAACACACCCAGATAAGTGGCTTAAAATGGCAACCATTTATTTGCTTACAGTTCTGTAGGTTAGTGATTTGGTTTAGTTCAGCCAGGAAGGCTTGTCTCTGCTCCATGTGGTGTTAGCTGGGTTCACTCATGTGTCTGCAGTCAGCTGGCAGTTCTGAGGCCACATGGAAAGCTAGCTGAAGGCTGGCTGCCTGACCTCACTCACAGGGCTACTGATAGAAGGGTTGATGGAGGCAACTGGGTTATGTGTTGTTGATTGTCCAGACGGCTACTATGGCTTTGTTCACATGATGGTGGTTGCAGACTTCCTATGAACAGCAAGAGAGGGCTTACCTCAATGCACTAGCACTTTTCAAGCCTCTGCTTCACCAGCTTTGTGATATTCCATTGGCCAAAGCAAGTCACATGGCTATGTCCACGTTCAAGGGAGTAGACTCAGTCTCTTGATAGGAGGAATTTGTGGTGGTTCTAAAATGTGTCCACAATTCCTAGTCACCTCTGCTACCAAGAGGTGGAGGACACCCTTGAATCTGAGTTAATCTTAGTGACTTGCTTGTAACTTTAACAGTTGAAATGACCCTGCATAATTTTATTTATTTATTAATTATTTTAAAAAAATTTTGGCTGCCCCACACAGCATGTGGAATCCTAGTTCCCCAACCAGGGATTGAACCTATGCCCCCTGCATTGGAAGCATGGAGTCTTCAACACTGGACTGCCAGGGAAGTACCTGACCCTGCATTATTTTAAAAGTGAGGTCAGCAAAGGACCTGCTGAGACAGACTTGCTAAAGAAACCACATGTAATTACTCTGGCTGACCACCCAGCTGAGCTCCCCACCAACAGCTAGCATTAGTTGCCAGACTTACTGATGAGCCATCTTGAACACCCAGCCCAGTTCAACCTTCAGATGACTGCAGCCCTGCTGACATCTGACTGTAACCACATGAGAGGCTCCAAGCAACAACAGCCCAGCTGAGCCCTTCCAGAATTCCTGACCCACAAAATCATGAGAAAAATACAATGGCCATTATTTTAATCCACTGCATTTGGGGGTAACATTTTTACTCAGCAATAATAGCAAAATTAATCGGTTTAAAAACTCAAATGTAAATAATGTAGTAATAAAAATGTTAGAAGGAAATCTAGGAGACTAAATATGCAACGTAGGAATTGAGATGATCTTAAGCACACCGAGGGGGACCCACTTTGGTTTCTTGAAGATTCCATTCTCTCCTCCACCACCACACAACTTGGTGTGATCAAAGCAGGCTTTCCCACTCAGTTGGAGTAAGTGAAAGAATTTAAATGCTTTTCAGGACAATATTTAAGATTGCACATGAACTGTGAACCTTCTCATAACTCCCTGGAAGAGCTCAGGGATGCCCTCAGTTTCTAGGTAGCTTCCTGTCCAGGGTCTGAGTCTCCCTCCACTTCTCGCCTCAGCACTGACCATCTTCACCAATTTATAAAGAAATGCCACTCCCCTAGAAGTACAGGGCCCGTCTTGGGATTGATGTCTCTCTGCCTAGGAGTGAAGTTCCTCAGGACTGTGTTATACAGCCTGCAGCAAAATCTGGGGATCCTTGGAGACTTCAGGTCAGAGTCTCTTTGAGGTCTCGCTGCCCAGAAGAGCTACAGATGTGGTTCTTACCCTGACCCACATCATGTCCTGTAGGAACTGTTGGATCACACCACCCTCCCTTGTGTGAACAATCAGACCTGGTCCCACCCCCATCCAAGACAGACCCACATGTTCAGAGGAAAGAAGAGGATGTTCTCCTACTGGCCACATAAAGCCTCTCCTGCCCGCACCTCCCCACACACACTGCTATTTCACATGATATACTGTACAGTGTTAGCCTTTTCAATGATGCTCTGCTCCTGTACCCTCAGTTACCTAGACATATGAGCCAGTTCCCCAACTACATAAAGATCCTACCATTTCCTTGAAATTACTGCTTGGAAAGAGCTGGTTAAACACTTAAACCACATCCTTTCTGCAAGTCTCTACCTGAGGAGGTTAGCTCTTTCTCCCCTTCCATCAACTTAAGTTATAACAGATTTCCTTTCTAGAAGGAGTGTAATGGACAGGCGTTTAATCTCCTCTGGTTCCTACAGAGGCCAGTTCAGCTCATTTTTCTCCCTTTGTTTGAACCTTGATCGTGGGAAACAACTTCTCACATTCCAAGGGGGCAAGCTCTGTCTTTGTCTTCTCCTGGATTCCCTTCCACAGGACTTGCCCTCCCCCAGCCTGTGGGGCTGGGGCTGCCTAGCCAGAGAGCCTCAGAGCACATGGGGAGGGCCACCTTCGCTCCTCTGCTGGCCCGTGCAGGGCCTTGCTCTCCTTCCAAAGTGGCCTTAGATGGAGAAGCTGAAGGTGGTGGTGGAGGGGGGGATTACTGATCTCTCTCAGTATCATTTCAGGGCCAATTAATCCAGAGGAATGATGACAAAGGACTGTACTGGGCATTAGCAGTGAGAAGAGAAAGTTAAGAATAGGTGACAGAAATTTCATTAATTCATAATTAATGAATTTCATTAATTCTTTTTTCTCCTGGCTGCACCACACAGCTTATAGGATCTTAGTTCCCCAACCAGGGATCGAACCCGGGCCCCCGACAGTGGAAGTGTAGAGTCTTAACCACTGGACCACCAGGGAATTCCCATTTCATACCCTTTTTACATTAAGAAATGTAATTAATATTGCCAAGAACTTTGTAAGTACCCCCAAATAGTGCTATGGAAAATAACTAGATGACAGACATGTCCCAGAGAAGCGGGTTCCCCTCTAGATGCAATGAATTAATACCACGAAGTATTTTACTATAGGGTTTCACTCTCTTCCAAACATCCCTCCTGGCTCATACTGGGTGAGAGTTTCTTGCTTCTCTCTCAACTGCCACTTCTCTGCGGAGGCAAAGATGTTTGCCCATCTTTTGTGTCTCCACAGTACCACCAACCCCCAGGTTCCCAAAGACACCCCCCCCACACACACACACCTTTCAACCACCCAGTAGCTCTCTGCAAGTCTGCCAGAGACTTTTTGCCCCTCAGGGGTCCCGTTGGCCTTAGTGAGCAGCTGGTAACAGCAGGAGCCGCAGGAAACCAATGTGACCACAACACTCGGGCACAAGATGGGCCCCTTGTAGTTATTGCTGCCACATCATGGATGTAGGTTTTCCATATGGGAAACTGAAAAGCAGACACAAGGACAGACAGATGGAGACCAAAGTGTCAGCTTTGCTGCTGACCACAGAGAGGACATTGGATGAGGCTCCTGCATTTGTGTGTTGGGCTCACCACCTCTCAGCTTGTCCCCTCTCCCATCTGGTTTTTGGAGCAGCTCATGAGGGTAAAGTTGGGTCTCCAAATCAGACATTTTATCCAAGATTGCTGCCTCTCATTGGTCCTTGGTGGAGAGGGGAGAAAGGAGATGCAATTCATATTGTTTACACTCTTCTAATAGATCAGCTCCCCACAGTCATGGAACACAAGCCATCAGCAGTCACCCACACCTCCGCAGAGAGTGGCCAGTGAGACTGGAAAAAGAGGCCAAAAGGGTAAGTCAAGTAGCATCCCTTCCACATGCACGCATGAAGAATGGGGATTCCAGGTCCCCCAGCTTTTCTGTTCTCTTAATGCATAACCATTGGTTTAAGCATTAAGTCCCTGGTCAGGCAGAGGTGTACTGTCCTGCTCTGCGGGGCCATCCATCAGGCCAGTTTTACTCCCACCTTCAACAGCCCACTCCCCCTTGGGGTACCTTCCTGTGACAGCTTCTGGGAAGGATATGTTTTGTTCCCAGAAGCTGTCCATTGGCTTAGAATACTGAAATATTTAAATTAACTTTGAGCCAAGCTTGAGTCAAGGCTGAATATTTATTCTTTTCTATATTTCTTTGCATTTTTTTCCCAGCCCTATTGCCCAATGTAGCTTATCTGAGATTCTGCAATGTGATTAAAAGTCAACATTAGATGAACTGGGAATACAATGTCAACAACCTGGAGATGACTTGAAGTTGAATGTAAAGCCTTCTTTTATTAAATTCTGTTTTAGTAGACTAGACTAGGCTATATTACAGTAAAGAGTAATCCCCAGATCTCGGTGGATTAACACTTTCTTAAATTTAAATTTAAGATTAAATTTCTTTCCATAGATTTCACTGTCCACAGAGGGCTCTGCTCTGCATCACCATGGTCTTTACTTTGGTACCCACCTGAGAGTGTAGCCATTTGGAGTGTTGCTGGTCATGTGTCAGAGGGAACTTCAAGCTTAGCTAAGCACACGCTGGTGCCTACAGCTTCCTCCTGGAAGTATCAATGTCCCCTCTGCTCACATTCTATGGGCCAAAGCAAGTTACATGTGGTGCTTGAGTTCCAAAGAGGCACGGAAGCCCAATTCTCCCACCTGCCTGGAGAACAAGAGCTGGAAGAGTGTAAACAACTCTAAGGACCAGCACAGATTTTCAGGGAGAGATAAAAGGCCACAAATATTAAATGTTCTTGTAAGTTAAAGTTCAACTAATTTTGTGTCTTAAGTAAAGTCCAAAATTAAATACTCTTGTTCTTGTGAAGTCAAGTCCAAAGTCTATAATTCCTGATTTTAAATTAACACTCAATGAAATTACAGCCCTCTTCCCTTTGTTAAGAGTCTGGCTTTCTTCAACCATCCTGTGTGAGCTGGGCCACCATCTATCACAGTGGACTTCATGCCTTCAGGACTTTAGATGTTGAGTTAGTTCAATTTCTCAGTCTCCACTTTAGAATATAAAGAGAAAGGCAAATGCTGTATGATAACACTTATATGTGGAATCTAAAAAGTACAACAAACTAGTGAATACAACAACAAAAATAAAGCAGACTCACAGGTATACAGAACAAATTAGTGGTTACCAGTGGGGAGAGGAAAGGGGGGAAGGGCAAGATAGAGGTAGGGCATTAAGAGGTACAAACCATTATGCATAAAATAAGCTATGAGGGTATATTGTACAGCACAGAGAATATAGCCAATATTTTATAATAACTATAAATGGAATATAACCTTTAAAAATAATGAATCATTATATTGTACACCTATAACTTACATAATATCGTACATCAGCTATACTGCAGTACATTTTTAAAGTGATCTTAGGACCTACAGTATTATCACAGTACTGACTCTACATCATTAACCAACCTCAATGCCTGAAGGAGCCATCCCAAGTGAAATGGGGTTCTCAGGATATCATGTTTGGTAAAATCTTGACCTGTGTTACTGATGTCAAATACAAAGTGGAAGCTGAATGGGATCTGAGGACAGGTTGGAGGATAAAGAGGGAAAATCATCCTTGGTTTCATGTCTGCAGGAAACCATTGGGGCCAAGGCACCCTGACCCCAGAAGTTAATTCCATTGCAAGAAATGTCTTTTCAAGAGGTTAACAATACCCCTACTTAACCTTCATGTACTGTCTCCTTTCTTAGAGGAGGCATTTTCAGAGACATATTCGGGACATTCTTATCTTCTTGCAGAATGTAGAAATTTGTGATGGTGGCAGCCTTGTTTCCTCATCTTAGTTTCCACTTCCCCTTTGAGTCTTGGGTCTGGAGTCTCTCAGGCTGCTTGGAGGGTTGCCTCTCTCCAGTGGCATAGTTGCCACCCAGTGTTATGGATGTGTATTTTCTGTCTTGAGACACAGTCACTTGCTTCCATTGCCTCTTCTTGTGAAATTGCAAAGGTCTGAGAGACATGGCCTCTGGGGATGATTTCCTTCTGGTCCTCATGTGGTTTTCAGTGAATCAAAGACGATCCCTGAACCCAACCTGCTGTTGATGCTTCAAAAGTCTGTTCTCCTAGAGCACAGTTCTCACTTTGGCTGCACCCTAGAGATTTTTTTTGGGGGGGCTTTAAAAATCCTGAGGACCATGCTACAGCTCAATCAGTTACATCACTGTCTCCGAGGGGGTGTGATGATTAATTCTACATGTCAATGGGGCTGAGCCATGGAACCCAGGTATTTGCTAAAACACTGGTCTAGAGGTTGCTGTGAAAGTATTTTTTTAGATGACAATAACTTAAATCAGTAAACAGATGGCCTTCCACAAAGCAGGTGAGACTCATCCAATCAGTTCAGGGTCTTAATAGAAAGAGACTGACCTCCCTTGAGCAAGAAGGGATTCTGCCAGAAGACTGCTTTTTGGATTTGAACTCCATCTTGTTCCTGGGTCTCCAGCCTGCTAGTTTACCTTATAGACTTTGGACTTGCTGGCCTCCACAGTTGCATGAGCCAATTCCTTAAAATGAACCTCTCTCTCTCTCATGCATCTTGTGGGTTCTGCTTCTCTGGAGAGCCCTGACTGATAGGGGTGGTTGTAGTCGGTCAGACATTGCTGCCTTTTAGAGTTCTTCTGGTGATCCAGTGTGCAGCAGGGTGAAAACCACCTCCTGAGGGTGGCTGCGGAGGAGAGGAACCCTCCCTGTGCTCCTCAGGATGCTGTCTACTTCCGGATGTTCTGGGGCCCAAGAACATTTTTACCTGTAATAGTAGGGGTGCTACCCTCTGTCACCACCCCCTCCTGCTTTTGCTGCTTCCAGGAAAGCCCAGCTGCGTTTCCAGGATTTCAGCCTGCTTCTGAGATTGTTTTCTTCCTTCTCAAATGTATTGCCCTTCCGTGCCTTCCTCCACAGGCAAGCAACATCAACCTTAGCAGGAGCTTGTCAGAAATACTGAGATATGGAAACTGCTGGCTGCTGATGTCCTGAAATATGGAATCCACAGCTGTTCTTTTCCACCTGAACCCATCTGCAGCTCCTCCTTTTGGTCACTTCTGCCCATCCTGGCCACTGAGATCTCATCTTCCCCTCTGTGTGCCCAGCCCCTCCTCTGAGACTGCAGCATCCCATCCCTCCTAATGAAATCACTCCCTTTCCCTCCAGCTTAATTAGCTTGACTTCCTTTCTCTAAAAAATTATTCTACAACCCCTTCTCTTATAATAAAATGAAGCACACTTTCACGGTGTTTGAGCTCTTTCTCGATTCTTCTAGCAAACCTGCCACTTACATAGTAATCCAGACACAAGGTTTTCCACTGTACTTCTAACCTTTGGGTCTATAAACACTGAAATAAGTTTTCTTTGTTCTTTTCTGCTCCCTTAAAAGATGACATTTTCCCCACTTTTTAATGAAATTCTTTTATCCTATTTTGAGGGAAGATTCATCTAAATTATATGATCTCTTCATCTATATTTTAACTGTAAAAATAATACACATCCTTATTCCTCTTTATTTATTGACAAATCAAACCTACCATGTTTCTGTGAATAAAACCAGCCTGGATCTCTGAAGTCTAAACTCAGGATTAAAGTTTATGCAACTAAAAATTGTACAGTCAAGTTGAGATCACATGGTAGTGGTGGTGGGGGGCAGTAATGTGGTGACTGTACCAGTAGTGGAGGGATTGTAGTGGGAGTGGTAGGATGGTGGTAATGGAAGTGATGGTGGTGAAGGTGCAGATGATGGAGGTGATGGCGGTGAAGGTGCGGATGACGGAGGTGATGGTGGTGATGATGGAGGTGGTGGTGATGGCGGTGGACATGATAGTAGTGGTGGTAGCTGGGGTGGTGAGGATGGTGGTTGCGGAGGTAGTGGGCGCAGTAGTGATGGAGGTGGTGGCAATGATAGTGATGCAGATGATGGCGTGATACTTAAGAGTCTCTGGACAAGGCACATAGTAAGAAGAGATTCACTCCTCACTTTCCTGAGTACACCAAATGGGGTGATGCTGCTGCCCCCTTGGTCTGGTACTATCAATTTAAAATTCGATCCCAACACACCAGTGCCCCCAGAGACACACAGAGCTTTCTGATTATAATTTAAAATACCTGCCTACAGGTCTGGCTGAGATAATTCAGAAAGCAGCAAATATTGTTCCACCACCCATGCTAAGAAAACATCAAATGCCTGGGTAAGCTGCACTCTCATAGTTTAAGGTCAAGCTGCAGCTGTCTACACAGTGAGGCTGTGTAGGGTTCTAAGGTCCCCTCTTATTAAGAGTGGCTCTGTCCCCATAAGCACGAGCTGCTGGCCAGGAGTCCAGACTGAGTGGGATTGTGGTGACAGAGATGGTGGTTTGCTGGGTTTCCAGCAGCTGCTTGGCCCGACTCCATCATTAACTTTCTTAATCTCACCAATTCTTTTTTTTTATATATAATTTTGTTGGCGTATAGCTGATTTACAACATTGTGTTCGTTTCAGGTGTACAGCAAAGTGATTCAGCTATACATACACATATATTCATTCTTTTTCAGATTCTCTTCTCATACAGGTTATCACAGAATTTTAAGTAGAGTTCCCTGTGCTATACAGTAGGCCCTTGTTGGTTATCTATCTTATATACAGTAGTGTGTGTATGTTAATCCCGAACTGCTCACCAATTCTGCTTTATTCCTTGAGATTCCCAGCTTTAATGGCAGACATCTATGCCAAATGCTCTGTATATATTCCATATACCAAAGGCGAGGACTTCAGGGGGTCACTAAGTAACACCCCTCTTCTGCTCACATGATTTCTGAAGCAACAGAATACTCAGAGCCAGACGTGCCGGGATGAAAACATCAGCTGGCTTGGAGGACCCGGCTTAGGCAGGCGATGAGCTGGGCTGGTGAGTGCTCTCCACTCCAGCCCTCCCCTCCCGGCCAGCCTGTCTAGCCTTTGGCACAGCCCAGCCAGGCTTGGTTTGTGTCTCTCAGGTTCACTTACGCAGGATTGCTGGCTCGCACTGTTTACGGGAGGACAGAGAAGGAATGTATTCATTTACTTACACATTCTTTCATTCCTTCGTTCATTCACTCAACAAATATATATTGAGTGCCTCGTAACTGCCAAGCGTGAACAAAATAGAAACTATTTCTGCTCTCGTGGCACTTACCTTTCGGTGGGGAAACAAATCCTTCGTGTTTATTGCCTTTTCTTGAATTTGTTCTAATGAAACTCACTTTTTATCTGTGAGGAGAAGAGATAAAAGGGCACTAATGGAGTTTCCTTCTCATGAGGAAGGAGGTACACGTAATTCTCCCTAATCCTTCTGAAGGAGCCAAATGCAATTTCTCTTTGGTAAGTGGTTGGCATAGTGGAGGAGGGTCAAGTCCCCATCCTGGGCCGGCTAGGGCATTCACATCTGTGGACCCATGGACACTTCTGCTGCTGTGGCTCATAGCACATTCTGTGGGGTGGGTTTCTGCTTTCCCCACCTACCACATAGCTTAATGCCCAGAGGTTCATGAAATTAATGAACGACTTTGAGGTTTTGAGCTTGGGTAACTTGAGGTATGATATGTTTCTAAATGGAAATAGAGATTCTGGAAAGATATTCAGTTTTCAGGGAAAAACTGGTGAGTCCAGGTTTCGACCTTGTGAAATATTTAGAGGACAGCCTAATATTACCTGTGCTGCTTGGATTTAATGGCTACCTTTGCATTTGAGAGGAGGGAGGACTAAAACCCTCCCTCCAGCACCACCAGTCACATCCCACCTCAGTCTGTGTGTGTCTTTTTGCTCCACCTTTTTTTTTCCAACCAGTTTCAGTCTTTGAAAATTGTACCCAGTCTTTGGTGTTTTCACTTTCTCATTATTCCTCCCACATATAAATGTGAGGACAAATCCGATACCCTCAATGGACACATGGATGTAATTAGGCTGTCACTGCAGGGATGACTCCCCACTGAATTGTCATCAGAAAGATTATAGATAAATCAAGGAGAGATAAAGCTAATTTGATACCAACGAAGATAATATGAACTCTGATTAAAGGAAAATGAGGTAGGATCTCAGGCCTAACAGCTCAAAGAGGAGTAAGGGCAATGAGTCTGCATCTGTCTCCCTCTGAGGATTAGGCTTCTGTGTGTAACATTGTTGGGCTGTGGTTTCACTTACCAAATAGCTGTGTATGTGCCCACCCTGTGGGTCATGATATAATTAACATCTCCGAGAAACTGACATTTTGTCACCTAAATGTATATATTTCACTGCTAAATGGGAACGAACAGCCAGAGGAGTATGATTATTATTGGCTTTATATCAATATTATAAGTTAAAAAATGTATATACATTTGGACCTTGATTTGGTGCCATTATTTGAAACACATATTTAGTTCAAACAGTATGTTTTTTAAGAAGGTTGTACCGGGCTTCCCTGGTGGTGCAGTGGTTGAGGGTCCGCCTGCCGATGCAGAGGACACGGGTTCGTGCCCCTGTCGGGGAGGATCCCACGTGCCACGGAGTGGCTGGGCCCGTGGGCCATGGCCGCTGAGCCTGCGTGTCTGGAACCTGTTGCTCCGTAACGTGAGAGGCCTGCGTACAGCAAAAAAAAAAAAAAAAAAAGGTTGTACCATGTTGGGGTGAAAAAGATTTGGGGGGAGAAAATTTTGCTTTAAGTTGCAAGTTCCATCTAAGTTTCTCCAAGCTCTCAACCCAGTGATTACTTTGTCTTGCATACCATCCTGACACACTCTATTAATCACAGCAGAAGGAGGTGCAAAAACAGACTCCTATCTTCTAGAGATAGTTGGGTCAATTCAGTTCAAAATTTTATTGGTCTAAGCCCAAAAGCTATTGGAAAAACTTGTAGAATGAGAGTAGTTACAATGTGATGTTTAAAGCCGATTTCAAAGATGAAAGCAGAACAAAATTGTTTTCTGACCATAAAATGTTATTCTTTTCAAACATTTATGAGTTAAATTGGCACATGGATATAGTTCCATGTTCTTTAAACTTACTGGCTAGGAAATGATCAAAACTCTTACGTCGTAAAAAGAAAGACTTTTCAGATATTAAATCACTTCATTGTAGTAAGTTTCCTTTGGGGTGTTATATAAGTAATATTTTCTGATGTTGTTCCAAGAACGATAATAAATAAAATTATCTTTTGATCATACGAGATGGGGTTTGTAGCCACAATACTCTCAGTAAGGCAGGTCACCCATATTAGTTTCCTAGGGCTGCTATAACAAAACACCACAAACTAAGTGGCTTGAACAGCAGAAATTTATTGTCTCCAGCTACGGAGGCCAGAGGTCCAGAGATCAAGGTGGGAGCAGGGTTGGTCCTTTGGGAGAGCTGCGAGGGAGACCTGTTTCATGCCTCTCTCCTGGCTTCTGGTAGTTCCTTGGCTTGTGGCAGTCTTCACATGGCCTTCCCTCCATGTGCATCTGTGTTCAAATTTCCCCTTTTCAGGATACCAGTCATATTAGATTAGGGCCAATCTTACTCTTATATGATCTCACTTTTAACTAATTATGTCTACAAAGATCCCATGTCCAAATAAGGCCACATTCTGAGGTCCTAGGGGTTAGGACTTCAACAGATGAATTTGGGGGGACAAAATGGAACCCATCACACTCTCATGGTGATGCCTGTGCACCTCGAGAAATGTCTGACTCCAAGCTCTGCATCCTGGTCCATCCCCTCGCCTTCACCCCCTGGTCTCACTGAACCTCACGGCCATCCCCAGGACCCCACACTGGCACTAGGGTTGGACTGTCAGCTTTACACTGAAAAGCACCTTCTAATTCTCCTTCAACTCCTGCTTCTCTCTCCCTGGAGCCCAGGCTGCCTGAACCCTGGCCAGGGGTCTGACTCCAGGCCCCCACTTATTCAGAGAGGGAATGTGAGCCCTTAATAAGCTGCTGTCCTGCTTTGGACACGTGGGGGAACAGCAAGTCCTGAAGAAAGAACAGGGGATGAGGGATGCAGAGACCCCACCAGGATAGTTCATGGCATCCAGGACTCTTGCTCTGGAAAATGACTTGGAGCACGTTTGTGAGCACATTGCCCTAAGGGCTCCTTTGAGGCTGGGAAAGGTAGGGTTGAAAAAGTCTAATATTTTGCCAAGATCACTTTTAATATCTCACACCACCTAGGAAAAAAAAAGTCATGTTTAAAATAACCAACCTGTCAGACAAAGAGCTTTGCCTGGAGATGCAATCATACCACAAACGCTGTTGACAAATTGAGCTGCAGGCACTCAGGTGGGAAGCAGGCGGGGTGCGTCTGGAGATTTAAAACCCAATCCTTACAGTTCGAATGGGGAGTCATTGTTGACTGGAGGGTCTCAGTGGAATCTTTCATTTTTCTTAAATTTTTTATTATGGCCTCATGGACTTGGGCTCTCATGGACAGGAATCTACTTACTCACTGTCTAGAGCTGCTAGGATGCTAGTGGTTAAATGTAATGTTTTTCTAGGTGGCTTTTCATAAGATCTCCAAGGTCAGTTATGTGAGCTCTATCTAAACATCTACCTCTGCTCTATGAAGGATTTGGGTCACTTTTGACTATGGTAGATTTTGGTCTGAATATGCAGTAAAATTTTAGTATTCTTTCTATAATTTCAGAAGTTATGGCCTTTCCTGATCTTGATATATGATTTTTGAGGAAGGGTTTGCTTGAAATAAATATCTAGATATCTGGATACAGAATGTAGCTCATAAAAATCTCAACTCTTCAGTATCTCCTGGAAATAAATCATTCTGGACAACCAAACTGACCAGATAGCTGAAGGATAACCCTCTTATTCCCTAGAACACTAAAATCTAAGTTGAACTTTTATTTTTTTTCTGGAGGTGTGTCCTATCTTTTAAAATAGTTAATACCAATCATAGCTTAGTAGTTTCTTAATGGTTTATCATGGTTCCCATGCACACCAGTTATTTTGACTTCACATAGCTCTGGATGGAATGGCAGATACTGACTTGGATGTAGAAGGTGTGAGACATGGAGTTTAGTGCATCCATTCATGGAACTTGCTGTCATGTGAATCCCTTGATTTTGCTTTTAGATCATTTTTCTTCTCATCAAGTTGGGGTGATACACACAAGGGTCACTTGGTTGAGGTCATGCACCAGCCTTTCTGTGGACTCAGGGAATCAAAGCCTGAGCCCGTCTCTCATTGAGTGTTTTTATTACCTTCCCCCACAAACCCTCATCTTCTGATCAGCTCAGAAGCCTTTGATTTATTGGAACCAGGCACACCTGTATCTCTGACCCGAGTCACATCAGTTTACATCTACTTCACCATCCTGGACTCTCTCTCTGTAAAAGCTGCAGGAGGACTTTTCTCCCCACTAAAGTAATTTATGCTATGAAAGTGTACAGAGTAAGTACACTTACTCTAAAGCAATGGTTCTCAAACTGGGATGAGTTTGCCTTTCCTTCCCAGGGATATTAGACAACGTCTAGCAAAATTATTTTTCGCTGTGAACAATTCAGTTGTGTTTAGTATATTCACAATCTTGTGCAAACGCCTTCTTTATCTAGTTCCAAAATGTTCCATCACACCAAAGTGAAACCCCTTACCCAACAATCGGCTTCTCCCATTCGCTCCTCCCCAAATCTCTGGCAACCACCGATCTGTGTTCTGTCTATATGGATTATCTATTCTGAATAGTTCATATAAATGGAATCATATCATATGTAATATTTTGTGTCTGGCTTCTTTCACTCAGCATAATGTCTTGGAGGTTCATATACTTTGCAGCATGTATTAATACTTTATTCTTTTTTATGGCTGAATAATATCCCTTTGTGTATAACACAATTTGTTTATCCATTTATCTGTTGATGGACATTTGGACTGTTTCATCTTTTGGGTATTGTGAATAGTGCTGCTATGAACATCCAGAGAACAAACATGTGGTTACGGGGTGCAGGGGAGGAAGGGGCAAGTAGATGAAAGGGATTAAGAGGTACAAACTACTAGGTATAAAATAAGTTGTAAGGCTGTAATATACAGTAAGGGAATATAGTCAATATTTTATAATAATTTTGTATGGAGTATATTCTATAAAAATGTCTAATTACTATGCTATACACCTGAAACTAATATAAAACTGTAAGTTAACTACATTTCAATTAAAAAAGAAATTGGAGAAAATATTTCCAAGTTATTTATCAACAAGATATAGAGAAATAGTACAAAAAGCCAGAAAACTCAAGCAAAAATGGGTAGACGACTAGACACTTCTCCAAAGATTAAACATAAGGGATGAATACGCTTTTTAAAAATGGAAAATAACAATTGTAGGTGAAGGTGTGGAGAAATTGGAACAGTTGTACATTGCTGGTGCACATATAAAATGGTTCAGCCTCTGGGAAAATGTTTGTTGGTTCTTCAAAATGTTAAACACAGAATTACCGTATGATCCCATAATTCCACTCCAAGGTATATACCCAAAGTAGTTGAAAACAGATATTAAAACAAGTACCTGTCTGGAGACATTTTTTAATGTTTTTTTTATTATGGTGGTAAAAGTCACATAATCTAAAACATACTATTTTAACCATATTTAACTGTACATTTCAGTGGCACTAAGTACATTCGCATTGTTGTGTAACTCTCACCATCATCCGTTTCCTGAAGTTTTCACCTTCCTAAACTGAAACTCTGTCCCCATTAAACACTAACTCCCCATTTCCCCCTCCCCACCCTCCCCACCCCCTGGCCCCTGGCATCTACCGATGTACTTTCTGACTCTATGAATTTGAGTATTCTAGGTACCTCATATAAGTGGTATCAAAAAGTATTTCTCTGCACCTAATGTATATGGAATGCATTTTTAAGGTTAACTTAATATATGTTCTGCAAACAGATTGTACCTTTCCCCCCCTGTGCTGTACAGTAGGCCCTCACCAGCCATCTACTTCATACATAGTAGTGTATATACATTAATCCCAATCTCCCAATCCATCCCACCCCCCACCCAATGTCCATATGTTTGTTCTCTATGTCTGTGTCTCTATTTCTGCTTTGCAAATAGGTTCATTTGTACCATTTTTCTAAATTCCATATATACGCATTAATATATGATATTTGTTTTTCTCTTTCTGACTTACTCACTCTGTATGACAGTCCTTAGGTCCATCCATGTCTCTGCAAGTGGCACAATTTCATTCCCTCTTTTTTTTTTTTTTTGTGGTACACGGGCCTCTCACTGTTGTGGCCTCTCTTGTTGCGGAGCACAGGCTCCGGATGCACAGGCTCCAGATGCACAGGCTCAGCGGCCATGGCTCACGGGCCCAGCCACTCCGCGGCATGTGGGATCTTCCTGGACCGGGGCACAGACCCATGTCCCCTGCATTGGCAGGCAGACTCTCAACCACTGCGCCACCAGAGTACTCATTCCTTTTTATGGCTGAGTAATATTCCATTGTATATATGTACCACATCTTCTTTATCCATTCCTCTGCTGGTGAACATTTAGGTAGCTTCCATGTCCTGGCTATTGTAAATAGTGCCGCAATGAACATTGGGGTCCATGTGTCATTTTGGAATTATGGTTTTCTCTGGGTATATGCCCAGGAGTGGGATTGCTGGATCATATGGTAGTTCTACTTTTAGCTTTTTAAGGAACCTCCATACTGTTCTCATAGTGGTTGTCTCCATTTACATTCCCACCAACAGTGTAAGAGGGTTCCCTTTCCTCCACACCCTCTCCAGCACTTATTGTTTGTAGAATTTTTGATGATGCCCGTTCTGACTGGTGTGAAGTGATACCTCACTGTAGTTTTGATTTGCATTTCTCTAATGATTAGTGATGTTAAGCATCCTTTCATGTGTTCTTTGGCCTTCTGTATGTCTTCTTTGGAGAAATGTCTATATAGGTCTTCTGCCCATTTATGGATTGGGTTATTTGCTTTTTTGATATTGAGCTGCTTGTATATTTTGGATCTTAACCCTTTGTCCGTTGCTTTTGATTGCCACAAATGGGGGAACGGCGCTATTGACATCTATTGGACAGAGGCCAGGGATGCTGCTCAACATCCTACAGTGCACAGGACAGCTCCCAAAATGAAGAATTGTCCAGCCCCAAATCTCAATAGTGCTGAGCTTGAGAAGCCCCGTTCTAAAGGAGATAGCACTTTGGCAAACATGACACCAGGCTGCAAGTTCTTCCAAGCTCTCTCTATGTTTGACTCATAGAGTCCTGATTTCTATTTAAAATTGCATCTTAATATTAAATTTCCTATAAAATACCTCCCTGGTGGATTGATATCTTTATATAACCTCTTCTCTAATACATACTTTGAAATGCATCATAAGCCATAGGTCGAATCCAGAAAGGCAGAAAGTGAAGGTAGGAAAAGGGTTAAAATAAATACACACAATATTAACTCAGCACCTGGAGGGTGAGCTCAGCTGTTGTCTAGCTCCTGTTGAGGCAATTTATTCAGGTGTCCGTCTGGAATCTGTATGAGTTTCCTAGGGCTGCTGTAACAAGTTACCACAAACCTAGGGAATTAAAACAACAGGAATTTACTCTTCCACAGTTCTGAAGGCCAGAGGTTCAAACTCAAAGGCTCCCTCATGCTCCCTCTGAAGGCTTGGGAGGAAGGGAGCTCTGGCATTCCTTGGCTTTTGACAGCATCGCTCAAGTCTCTGCTTCCATCAACACACAACCTTCTTCCCTGTGTTTCCGTGACTCCAAATCTCCTTCTCATAGGGATACTCATTACTGGCCTTAGGGCCCATTCTAATGCAATATGACCTCATCTTAATTACATCTGTAAAGACTGTATTTCCAAATAAGGTCCTATGTACTCATACTGGAGGTTAGGACTTGAACATATATTTGGGGGGGCACAATTCAATCCACAACACTCAGTCGAGACATATGACGCACTTTGCTTCTCGACACCACAGAAGTCCTCTTCTCCCTTTGATGCTCACTTCTCTCCTTTGGTCACTGGTGATGGCACTTTCGCTTCTCAGTTGGACAGCTGACTGCAAGGCTGCCATACTCCTTGCCCGTCTTCACCACTTACTTTACCCTCCTGTGTCTTTTTTCTTTTTCTTCATTATTTTCCCATCAATTCTCCTTGTCTGCTTGATTTTACCATTGACAGCTAATCAAGATCCACTTTCCTTTCTTGTTAAGACTCTCATGACATTTGCCAAGTATAATATCTGAGTTCTTGCATCTTCCTGGCGGTATTCATTTGCTGTCAGTTGCCTTTTGAACTGCAGAAGATGTTTTCTTCTAAGGGCTTAATGCCAGGAGTCCTTGGGGGAATCTGATGCTTCCAGAAGAGTAGACCTTAGATGGCAAAGCTCTGCTACATTAACGGTTCTGGGAGATTGCAGTTGGGATTGTTTAATTTTCAGATGTCATCATTTTGGTTTTTAATTTACTTATGAACAATAGCCTTTGGGGAACCCTGAAGGTAAAAGATAGTAAGAACTTAGAGGCAACATGTAGAAAGCAGGGAGTGGAGTGTCCAATTGAGGAATGAAAATGCTGGGCCAGAAATTTTTTTTAATTAGGCAATGCAGTGAATTCTGTGAGAAGATGCATGGACCATGGGATGACTCCCACCCTCAGTGAGTGCTGAAGAGCCTGAAACCCCTGTCTTGGTCTAACTCTGATGATGCTGAAAAGATGCTCAAGCAGAAATATGAAATGACCATCAACACCAGAGGCAAAAGTCAGCACTGCAACCATGTTCTGTTACAATTACCAAAAGCTGTAGTTGAATGTATGAAAGCTGTTTAAGTATATGGAGCAGACTTTTAAAATATGCGCAAGTCATGCAATGAACAGCTGCAGAATGGCCGTTCATTGGTCTCAACTGTGTGCAGAAGCAGGTGGTTGGAGGTGAAAGATATGGGTTGATTTTCCTTCATCTTCTCACCGTGTCATTGTGTCCCTTGTCACTCAGAGGTTCACGCACGTGGTCCTCTGAGGTATGGTTCCCTAAGTCCTGTTTCTGTCCCTTTAAAATATTGACAGGAGAGTTCTCAACGGGAACACCGCTGTTATCTATCTTGTCTAAGATTGTGACTCTCTGTCTCTCCTCCGAAATTCTTGTCCCCCTTCCATGCTTTATTTCCCTTCTTAGAGAATCACTTCCAAATACACTATGTATTACTCATTAATCTCATTCACCATATGTCTCCCCTCCTTAGAACGGCAGCTCCATGAGGGCAGGAGGTCTTGTCTGTTTTGTTCACTGCTGTGTCTGCTGTACCTGACCCAGCCCTGGACCACTCCCACTTTACCAGCCCCCAAATACACATGCTTGTTATTACTTTGGTTGTGATTTTACTAGAGGGAACAAATTGATGTTGCAGGCATAAAGTATTTGTAAAATGGGGATAACAGTAGAATTTAGCTCATGAGGTTGCTGTGAATTAGTACCTGTAAAGGCCTGACACAGAATAAGAGCTTGGCAATGTCCCTCCCTCTCATGGTGCCCCTCTGGCTGTACTTGCTCGGAGCCCAGTGTCCTGCAGCTAAAAGGAATTCATATGTTTTGTCTTCCATCAATTCTCAGCATAAAGGAGCATAACATATAACACTTTGTCAGTGTTCATTTTTGCCACCCATTTATCTTAACGTTTTGGTGCTTGGTCATTACTTCTCTGTTGGGAAAACTATCAATGGAAGGGAAAAAAACAACAACAAGGGAAAAGAAATGATAGTGCTTGTTTCAACAACTTGCCTTTTCATAGATTTATGTATAAATATAGTTCTGTTTTCTTTAAAATTATTAAAATTTAATGAATCCATATGCTTAATTAAGTTAAATATATCAATGCTTCATGGTCTTCCATAATTACATCATGACCTCAGGCACTCAGTCAATCCACTCACTAATTTAATTGTTTTCTGACCATCCAGGCAGATCCATGCCCTTTGTGGGCAACTACTTTTTCCTCTTGGTTATAATCTGGAGGGTCTGTGTTACGGACTGAGTGTTTGTGTCTCCCCCAGACTCATAAATTGAAGCCCTAATCTCTAATGTGATGGTATTTGGAGATGGGGCTTTGGGGAGGTGATTAAGGTTAGATGAGATCAGAAGGGGGACCTCATGTTGAGATTAGTGCCCTTATAAGAACAGACACCAGAGAGCTCTGTCTATGTCCTCACGTGAGGACATAGCAAGAAGGTGGCTATCTGCAAGCCAGGAAGAGGGTCCATACCAGAACCCCAACCTTCTGACACCTTGATCTCAGACTTCCAGCCTCCAGAACTGTGAGAAGATAAATTTCTGTTGTTTAAGCCTCCTTGTCTATGGTGTTTTGTTATGGCAGCCCAAGCTAAGATAGACTGTAATACAGTGTTCTGCTCTCCTCTACATAAGAAGCAGGTGTGACCCAACCTGAGATAATTGCACATATCATCCCTAGAAGTAGATCTTGAGCAGAGGGAAGAAAATACAAATGGGTGGAGTTCATTCACTTGTATCTCCCTGACCAAACCCCTCTTGCCGTGGGTCTCTTGAAGTTGCCCATACTTTTGCCTGAGTGTCCAGTCTCCTGCACTGATACTGTGTGCTCTTGACATTCTTCCAATAAATCCTCCTATTTAATTTAGACAGAATTAGTGTCTGTTGCTTATGACCCAAGAATCCCAATTAATATATCTACCAGCTCTGCCAGTTAATGTGTAAGGCCTACATACCTTATAAGTTCTCCTTTTATAAGATATTATAGCTATATTTTTATGCTTACCATTGGGTAATAGACTTCTGAAATGAACTTGATAATTAGATGACTTTTGACATATTATATTTGAGTCATTGGTTTTATTTTGATGGAGTAACCCAAAGATAATACTAGCTAAAATTTTTATTCCTCATACAGTAATATTTGAATAAATCATCAGAATCATTTTTCCCTGTGTTGAATTTCTCATTATATTTGTGAGAGGGGCTGGGGGAATGGTAGGATGGACAAACGGTATGCAAGTAAGCTTATGCATAGGTTAGCATTAACAGGCATTTGATGTTTTCAGCTTTGCTATAGATTATACAACTATTACTGACTTGCATAAATGAGTAGGAAACTACAAATTACTTTATGGTAAGGAAATTCTGAAAGACTTATGCTATTGACTTTTACTGACACTATGTAATTGGAAAAAGTGAGGTGATTTAAGATAAAAATTGATTTACATATATAGTCATCATGGTCTTTTATTTCCATGGAGAAGGGCTATTGATGTATTACTCACATTTTAATGTCCACAAGCCCTAGTGAACATTAAACTTTCACATGATACATGAAAACATTGTGACACACTGGATTTCAAGCCAGAGTGGTTGATGTTTCAGTCCCAGTGATCAGCTGAGCCAAGACTTGTGGAGGTGTTTGGAGCAAAGTAGATATTTATTCAATTACTTAACTCAACAAATAACTATTGTTCCCACCCTGTTCCTGCTGCTGTGGTGTTTTCTGGGCATACGGTGTGCAACACGGCCCTTTGCAAGCAAAGAGGATATAGTCTAAAAGATGACATAAATGTATACAAATAAGAGCAATAAATCAGAAGCACCAAGACAGAGTTATCTACCAGAGCAATGAGGCCCAAAGGAGAGGCCGCTCAGCTTTTCAAGCAGAAGGTGGGAAAGTGTCCAGGAAGGAAGTGGTAGAGCCCACGGTGTAAGAAGAGTTTATGAGATGAGATATAGGCAGGGCAGGTTGATAAATGCAAGAAGCTCAGCATGACCTAAATATTGGTGTGAGAAGAAATGCAAAGAGAATCAAGGCTGCAAAGGAAGGTCAGGTCAGACCTTGGCAGGGTCTGTGGGCCAGGATAGGCACTTGGAATTGATCTATCATGTACACAGGAGGCATTAACATATTTCAGTGATAGATTGAAATGATTGGATTTATGTTTTAGAAAGACCTCTTTAGTAGGTGAGAGGAGCCTGGATAAAAGAAAGGAAAAACTAGAATTCTAAAGACCTACTGAGAGATGGCTCTGGGGATTGTTGGGGAAATGATACTAACTTGAGGGAAGGCAGTGAGGATGAGAGAGGAGGAGAGGGATGGGAGGGATGTTTATGAGAAAAGTGTGACCGGACTTAACCCCTGATTTGCATTGAGTTGGAAATTGTTGCACAAGAAAAGGAAGAGGCAAGACTGACTGTCAGGGATGGGTCTCGGTTAGACAGTAAGAATTCATAATGTAGAGGACAGAAAGCAAGACTATGGATGGAAAGCAGGATAATAACTCAATGTTAGGTGCATTGAATTTGAGACGCTTGCAGGACATTTACATAAATGCCCAGGAAGCAACTGAACACTGAAGTCATCAGGGTCTCTGGCCTAGACATGCAGTTCTGGAAGTTTCCACCATATAGGTAGAGTTAAAAGTATAAAGTAAATGTGATGGTCTAGGGAGACAGGGTGGAATGAAGAGAGGCTGCCATTTCTTTGTGGGTGGGCAGGAGGAGACCAGCTCACAAAGGAGTTGGGGAGGAAGTGGTCGAGGGGCACACTGGGAGAAAGTGCATCCAGAGACCAAGGGGAGAGGGGATTTAGGAAGCAGTCAGAAGCCAAAAATGCCCCAGAGAGGGTCAAGTGGATTTCAATTGTATTATATGTTGCTTTGGAAAAAGGATAAGTGAGTTATTTTGAGAGAGTTAGGCTAGGATGCTAATCTTTAGATCAGTTATTGTAAAGGGAACTGAAGTTCTGGGTCCTATCTCTGAGTGGCCAAACGTGCCTTCTCAACTTATGCTGCCAGGATATAGTTGAGCACCTGATTGACATGTGTTCTTTCTCCCTCTAGCAAATTATTTCTCAACCTCAGCACCATCGACATTTTAGACCTGATAAGTCTTTTTTGTGGAGGGTGTCCTACGCATTTCAGCAGGCCTAGCAGCATCCCTGGCCTTTACCCAACAGGTGCCAGTTCCACCCTCCCTGTCTCCAAATTGTGACAACTGACAATTTCTCCAGGCAATGCTCAATGTCTCCTGGGGAGTAAAATGACCCCAGTGGAGAACAACTTCTCTAGATGTGTAGCAAGACAGATCAAGCAGCACCTTCTGAAATGTTTGCCAGGATAGGAGCACAGACATAGAAAACGATTTTAGATGAAAACTCTCAGCCGTGGAGGTGTCTCAGAAAAGACGTGTGTGGTGATGGAAACCAAATACCCAAGCAATATAGACCTTAACTGTCTGAGTAAAACAGATATTTTCTTATTTTTTTTTCTGAAGCAATGAACAAATTGTCTTTAGAAGGACAAGACAGAACTGTAAAAGCCAATAATAAAGAAGCCTTCACACAGTTACATCCGCATGCCCTTGAATACTAAGCATGGGGACTCAAGAGCTCATGGCAATAACTGTTTGTTTGGGTCCATTGGTGATCAGGACCATCTATCACTTTGGTAATACTCCTCCTGGATCTTCAGGAGTTTAAAATACCAGCTCAGAGTCATGTCATCTGTTCTCTACCTCACTTCTGCTTACCTCAAAGCAAAGAATTCTGGTGCTCTTAGTTCTTGAGGCAGATGAAATATTTTTTTTTCCTGTTCATTTGGTTTGGTTTTCTGCTTTCCAGGATCTGGGCAGTATTCTTGGTTATTAGCAGATTTATTTTCCCTTGCTTTCACTCATAAAACAACGGCATGCATAAACCCTCTAGTGAGGGTTTTCCTCACCTGCTGAGTGTGCAGTTGTGACTCACTCTGGTTTCTTTCGGAGAATAGCCCTAATTCATTGGTTCCTTCATTCAGTCAGTTGACAAACAATCATTGCTTGCCTGCTGGGTGTGAGACACTGCACCACTCACCACAGAGACTGGATGGTGCCGTAGATAGAATAGGGCCCCTTCATTTTGCTCAACTTGGGGAGTGAGACAATAAACACTTAATATTAATATATAAATGGAAAGATGAAATAAATACAAATTGTGTTCATGGTTATGTTAGGAAATAAATAGAGTAATGTGCCCGTAATTGGGATAGAGTGAGATCAGGAATATCTGATTTAGGTTAAGTTGGTTGGGGAAGGCAGATCTGAGGAGACAATATTTGGTCTGCTGCCTATAGGATGAGATGCATCCAAGCATTTCAGAAGGTGGAAAAAGGTAAAGAATCCTCTGAGAACAGGAAGGACCACAGTCTGGTGAGCAAGGGGCTGAGTGGTGGAAAAGAACGCTGGAGAGGGAGGCGGGGTCAGATCACAAAGACCTTTTTACATTTGAATTTTGGTCTCAACAATAAAGGGAAGACAGTGAAGGGTTAAGCTGGAGATAGGAGAATATTTTGTGCCTAAGGTTTTAGAATATTATTTTGCCTGCTGTGTAGGAACCGCATTGGAATAGTAAGAGTGGAAGCAGAAAGAACAGGAGGAGGCCATTGGATCTGCCCAGTAACAGAGGATGGTGGAAGGATGCGGGTGGTGGGAGTGGAGAGAGAAGTGTGAACTGATCTGAGATGTGTTGGGTGCAGAACAGATGGGCTGTGGTAGGCAGAACAATGGCCTCCTGAAGATGTCTATGCCTAATTGCCAGAACCTGTGAATATGTTACCTTCTTTGGAAAAAGGGACTTTGCAGATGTGATTAAGAGTACAGACACTGAGATGGGGAGATCCTGGATCTTGCCAGGATATGAGTGGGTCCATTCTAATGGACCCTTAAAAGTAGAGAATATTTTGCAGCTGAATTAGAGAGATGCAATGGAAGAAGAGATTTGAAACATGAGAGGAACTTTACCCACAATTGCTGGCTTTGAAGAAGGAGGAAGGGGGCTATGAGCCAAGATATGTAGGTGGTTTCTAGAAACTGGGAAAGACTCTTAGCTGGTAGCCAACAAGGAAAAGGGCTCTCAGTCCAACAACTACAAGGAAGACAATTTTGCTGACAACCTGAATTAGCAAGGAAATGGACTCTCTCCTAGAGCCTCCAAAAAGGACATGGCCCTGCTGACACCTTGATTTTGGCCCAGGGAGACTCATGTCAGACTTGTGACCTTTAAAACTGTAAGATGATAAATGAGTATTGTTTAAGCCACAAGTTTGTGGTAATTTGTTAGAGAAGCAATAGGAAAGTAACACATAGAGCTTGGTGGCTGGTTGGATATGGAGGGTAGGAGGAATGAAGTGTGGCCACCTAAGTTTCCTGTTTGATCAATCAGTGGGCAATGATGTCATATAATGAGGTGCAGAAAACTCAGGGAGAAACAGATTATGGAGGGTGGAAACCAGGCTGCTATTTTGGTCATTGATGTTTTAGAAGTTTGGAATGTCTATAAGATATTTAAATTGAGGTACTAAACAGGAAATTGATTATATAAGCCCTGGGTTCAGAGGAGAAGTTTGAACTAGTGATAAAATTTTGGACTAGAAAGAATGGGTGATATTTACAAATGTGAACTTAACCGATCAGACCTAAGAAGGGAGCGTAGATGGAGAAGCAGGGCTAAAGTCCTATTCATAGACACTGCAGTATATGGTTGTTGCGTAGGGCAGGAGCCGGAGACAGCAAAAGTGATGAAGAAGGATCCCAGAGTGGTGGGGAAAAGAGCAGGAGAGCACAGCGTCAGAAATCGAGAGAGGGAGGTGTGTATCGAAAAGGAGGAAGGAACTGTGCCTAAGGCTGCAAAGAGGTCTGGTGGCTATGACAAAGAAGTGCCACTGAATTTGGCAGTGGAGGTGGGTCACGGTCCTTGACAAGAAGGTAGAGTGGTAAGAATGGGGGACAGATAGGACCAGGATGAAGAGATGGCAGGGGGCTGGGTGATTCAATTCAGACAGTGAGTCTTATAACTTGTTTCACAGGAAACAGGAGAAAAAGATGCAGAGGTTTTAGCTAGAGTTGAGTAAGAGGTAAAGAGCTGCCTTTGAACGATGGATCAGGTTTGTGTACTGACATGAATAACGTGGTGGGGAGGGATAAAAGTATCTGAGCGGGAGAGAGAGAGAGAGAGAGGAGAGAGAGAAAACTAAGTGAGGAGTAGGATATCAGAGAAGGGAGTAGGAGATGGGACCCAGACGCAAGCAGAGGAATTTACCAGTTTTGTTCACTGTAGTAGGAAAGCAGGGAAGATGGATGCACGTGATGGTAGGTCTATAGATTTGTTGGTGGGAGGAAGATGAAAAATAAAACTCCAGGCAGCATACTGGGCCTGGCCTTTATACATTAGTATTGCCTTAATAACAACTTGGGAGTCATAAGGAAGGAGGACGCTGAGTCACTCTGATCCCAGTGACATTTTTATGATTGTAGCAAATATGTTTCTGACATCTGTAAGAAGAAAGTCTAGAATGTGGAGCAAAATAATGCCTTTGGGAAAGAACATTAATGAACAACAATAACTACTAAACCTGCCTCTCTTACCTTCGCCAGGCCTTGTGTTTCTTTTAGTCATTTTATTATCAAACATCTGAGACGCTGACCAGCAAGACTGTGTCAAGAGACTGGGCTCTTTTTGTTGTTGTTGTTGTTTCTGCGGTACGCGGGCCTCTCACTGCTGTGGCCTCTCCCGTTGCGGAGCACAGGCTCTGGACGCACAGGCTCAGCAGCCATGGCTCACGGGCCCAGCCGCTCCGCGGCATGTGGAATCTTCCCGGACCAGGGCATGAACCCGGTCGGCAGGTGGACTCTCAACCACTGCGCCACCAGGGAAGCCCTGGCCAGATTTTATTAAAGAAAATTTTTGCATGATTTACTTTTCACCAGTGTGTTCTGGCATGCTTCTAATGATATCAGAATTGCCTAGAAAATAAGACAATAATATTATAGTTTATTTAATGGCAACTGGTAATCATCAAATTAGCAATGGTTATCTTCAAAAGTCATTATACTAGCTGTGCTGTCATTTCTCAAGGTTGACCAGATACCTAGAGTCACAGATCTTTTCCACATAAGATGCATCACGTAAATCAGACTTGGTTTATCACCAGCATTTATAAAGCCACACTAGGAAAAGAACTAGGTCTGGGGGCACATGCATGGTCTTAATATAGTGAATGTTTAGCCTGCCCTGGTTATTACAAAATCAGAAGAACGAGAATATTCACAGCAAACCTTGCATTTTTTAATGCCTCATGCATACCAGGCAGCTTGCAACTGCACACACAATGATCCTGGATTTACAAAGCCCTGGAAGTCAGGACAGCTACAGTAGTGTGATGATTTAAGAAATTGCTGATCTCTAGGAAGAACTATTCAGCCCACTTGAATTATTGAGATCATGGCCTCACTTTCCATTTCATTCTGCAAGTGTGCACATACCCTCAGGTAATTTCTACCAGCTACAGTATCCTGTTGCATATTTAAAGGTTATAAACAATAGCACTTTTTGCTTTGCTTTTGTTTAATGACCAAATGAAGGAGGTAAGTAAGTGAGTGTACTGGCTTCACTTACCTGCATTAGGAGTGCTTTTTGGGGAAGTATTTTCATGTAGCCATAGGAAGCCAAATAAGACATTAGAAAACAGGTTTTTTTTTTAGATTTTAAATTAAGATATATATTTCACCCCTTATTTGTTTCACTTTATTTGCAATTGAGTTAGTTCAAAACGAAGTGCATTTATTTGCTTACTGGCCTGTGTCAGTTGCCCTGATGTGTTTTTTTTTTCTGTTTTTTATTTAATTGTGATACTAAGTATTAAGCCGGTACTAAGACAGGAAAGAAGATACATAGAGCTTTCAAAGATTATATAGGCCCTTGGGCAGGACTTCTTAAATGGGAGCTGCCTTGAGGTCACAAGCTTTCAAATCAATGGTTAGGCACTTAATAGAAGGCTTCCCTTCATTACAAGGATGAAATATGGAGCAGATTACACAGGGTGACCCGGGCAGGCCTGGGCCTGAGGCCATGTCTCACTCATGTCCGTGGTGTCTTGCCTGGAGACTTTTATGGTCCTCTCTGCCCCACTGTTTGACCTGGCTTGGTCCAGCTGTAGTCACTTTCATAACATGTCAAACACTCCCACTTGTCCTTCTCTTTTTGTGTATTCCTTCAACTTACATTTAGGAAAACAGCTGAGGGAACGCCCTTCCTGGTTCACCCAACAGGCTCTGGAAGTAGAAAGCTCTAACCCTTTTCTGTGGGTTATGTCTCTAAGCTGTGCAAGACTGAATATTGGTTTATGGACTAAGGGGGCAGCTAAAAACCTGCCCATCAAGACCAGAAGGAGTGGGTCAAGGCATCCTTCCTTCATCTGCTGTGGCTCCTCCCATTTAGACAGTTGTTTGCACACCTGTGTGCACTCCTTAGGCAGGTGATCAGTATACAGCACAGGCTCTTCAGGAATACATAATTAATCAAAGTCTAATAACTAGAATAATGTAATCTGAAGAATTAAAATCAACACTCCTGGTATTTGCTCTGTACAGGATGCATATAAATATCTTATTGTCCTCTTCACCTTATACTTAGTGAGGGAGAATTAGCAATCCCAAATTACTCAATAAAAGGGGCTTATGAGCAGGCACTAGCTGCCTGGACAGTGGTACTGGGGGGGGGGTGTCTTAAAGCTGTGTTTGTATAGCAAGCACATTGGTGTTATATAGATTGTGTATTTATTTGCGTGGCTTGGAGAAATACCTACCCAAGCCATCCCTCGAGTTCTGTTTTAGTGGAGGTGAGAGGGTACCTCTTAGAGAATTTGATGTGGGACGATAGAGAAAAGCTATTATTTCAAATATTTTAGAAGTGTAGGCCCAAAGTTGACAACATTGGTTTAGGAGATCCCCCGATGGAAGTTTGTATTTAAACAAAGATAGGCACCTGGTATCTAAACAGTCTGGAACAGGAGTAATTGAAACAGAGACTCAATTTTCTGTTTTTACAGGGTAGACCAGGGAGTCTGGGGGCTCAGAGATGAAGAAAATTGGGATTGGGTCTAGACACAGAGGGTGAGACCTGGCCACAAGGAATATTATCTGATGTTCTGATGGTGTATTTTTGGGTAACAAAATACCCAAACCCCATAGGGTAACATAATGAACATTTCATTATGTTTACAATCTGCAGGTCTATTGATTCCTCTGCTCCAACAAGGCATTGAACGGGGTCCCTGGATGGGATTCAGCTGGCAGCTGGTCTGGTCTGGAGGGTCCAAGACGGCTTCACCCACCTGCTGGGAGGCTGGGCTCAAGTAAACCTCTCCTCTAGCCACTGTGAGTTTCTCCATCTCATGGGTTTCACATCTCTCCATGTGGAGTTTCCCACAGGGCAGTCCAATGTCTTGCATGGCGGCTCAGGCTCCAAGCACAAGAGCTCCAACAGACAGGAAGTGGAAGCTGCAGGTCTGTGCTGGAATCTGTCACAGCATCACTTTCACTGTATTCTACTGGTCAAAGCAGTCACAGGCCCACTTGGATTCAGTGGGAGGGGACAGAGGCCCCACCTCTCCATGGGAAAATGTCAAAGACTGTGGCCTTCTTTAATCTGCCATATCTGCCATTCAGCTTGAGGTTGGCTTTTGTTCTGCACTAGCTTTAGTCCATCTCTCTCTTCCCCCAACACTTCGTAAAAGTGAGCAAAAGAAGGGGAAGAGGCTGTGTTCTTGCCCGGGACACCTCGGTGTAGACAGGAGTCTTGACCACAGCTGGCAGCCAGAAATCTGAGGGAGCAGAGATTGAGAGAGAGGTGAGCAGAAGACCTTAAGTCACCTGAGGGATCTGCAGGAGTACCTGGGAGAACTCTGGATGCCCCACAGTATGTAAAATGAAGGTGGCCATCATCGACTTGAATAATAACAGAAGACAAGAGGACCGGGAAATATCTTGTTCCTACAACAGATTACAATAGCAAACACTCATCTTTTTTGCCTCTTCCACCCAGAAGGTACACTTCACAAAAACAAGGATTATATCTGTTTTTTTTCTTTTCTTTTGGCCATGTCTTAAGCACCCAGCAAGTGCTCAATTACTATTTGTTGAATAAACATACAGCTGTGAATGTATTCCTTGCTATGTGCTGTTAACTGTTGGTGAATAGCAATTACTACATTTAACATAATGACAACACTATGCCATTATAAGCCCCACGTGACAGATAAAGATAATAACCCACCCACAGTTCTTTAAATCCATGCATGTCCAACTTCAAGCCTTTAAGCCAGCTAGGCATTTTGACTCTCCATTCACAAGTATTTCTTCAACCATTGCAATATACACAGCACAGGATCCATCCCTAAGGAGAGTATAGTTTATTTAATCAGGGAAATGAAGACAAATTCACAAAGTGTTGGCAAGAATATAACTAAATAATGATTAAAATATGTCACAAGGCAGTGCAGGAGAACCAATGGCTAAAAAAGACAAGGATAGGCTTCCCTGGTGGCACAGTGGTTGGGAGTCCGCCTGCCAATGCAGGGGACGCAGGTTCGTGCCCCGGTCCGGGAGGATCCCACGTGCCGCGGAGCGGCTGGGCCCGTGAGCCATGGCCGCTGAGCCTGTGTGTCCGGAGCCTGTGCTCCGCAACGGGAGAGGCCGCGGCAGTGAGAGGCCCGTGTACCGCAAAAAAAAAAAAAAAAAAAAAAAAAGACAAGGAGAGTAAATTCTGTGAGTCCAGAGGACCCAGAAATTTATGGACTGGGTAAGCTTCACAGAGAGGCTGAGGCTCCTAGGATGGAGATGATGTAATGGATAAGGGAGGGGTAGGATCAGGAGTGCCTGCCATAAAGTCGGGGGAGAGGGGAGGGGCAAGGGGAAAGGCATGAGTCAAGATGTGGGGACAGTAAAAATGCAAGGCACATTGGAGGAATAGTAACCAGGTTCAAGGGGATATTTGTGCTGGATTTAAAAGTGTTCCCACAAATAACACTCACATAAGAGGTAGAACTAAGAAATGGAAAGATGATTATTGTAATAGAATTTTACCATTAACAGACTAACTTTAGAACGAGCTTCAAGATGGCAGAAGAGTAAGACGTGGATATCACCTCCCTCCCCACAGTTACACCAGAAATACATCTACACGTGGAACAACTCCTACAGAACACCTACTGAACACTGGCAGAAGACCTCAGACCTCCCAAAAGGCAAGAAAGTCCCCACGTACCTGGGTAGGGCAAAAGAAAAAAGAATAAACAGAGACAAAAGAAGAGGGACGGGACCTGCACCAGTGGGAGGGAGCTGTGAAGGAGAAAAGGTTTCCACACACTAGAAGCCCCTTCGGTGGGGGAGACGGCGGGTGGCGGAGGGGGGTAGCTTTGGAGAGCGCAGCAACAGGGGTGCAGAGGGCAAAGCAGAGAGATTCCCGCACAGAGGATCGGTGCCAACCGGCACTCACCAGCCTGAAAGGCTTGTCTGCTCACCCCCCGGGGCAGGCGGGGCTGGGAGCTGAGGCTCTGGTTTCGGGTCGGATCGCAGGGAGAGGACTGGGGTTGCTGTGAGCACAGGTCACCATCCACACCTCCCCTCCTGGGAGCCCGTGCAGCCTGCCACTGCCAGGGTCCCGGGATCCAGGGACAACTTCCCCGGGAGAACGCACGGCACCTCAGGCTGGTGCAACATCACGCTGGCCTCTGCGGCCGCAGGCTCGCCCCGCATCCGTGCCCCTCCCTCCCCCCAGCCTGAGTGAGCCAGAGTCCCCGAATCAGCGGCTCCCTTAACCCCGTCCTCTCTGAGCGAAGAACAGATGCCCTCCGGCGACCTACATGCAGAGGCGGGGCCAAATCCAAAGCTGAACCCTGGGAGCTGTGCGAACAAAGAAGAGAAAGGGAAATCCCTCCCAGGCAGGCTCAGGAGCAGAGGATTAAATCTCCACAATCAACTTGATGTACCCTGCATCTGTGGAATACCTGAATAGACAACGAATCATCCCAAATTGAGGAGGTGGACTTTGGGAGCAACTATATATATATATATATATATATATATATATATATATATATATATATATATATATATATATATATATATATTCCCCTTTTTCTTTTTTGTGAGGGTGTATGTGTGGGCTTCTGTGTGTGATTTTTCTCTGTATAGCTTTGCTTTTTCCATTTATCCTAGGGTTCTCTCCGTCCTTTTTTTTTTTTTTAGTATAGTTTTTAATGCTTGTTATCATTGGTGGATTTGTCTTTTGATTTGGTTGCTCTCTTCCTTCTTTCTTTCTTTTTTAATTTTTATTATTTTTTAAATAATAATTTTTTATTTCACTGTATTTTATTTTATCTTCTTCTTTCTTTCTTTCTTTCTTTTCCTCCCTTTCATTCTGAGCTGTGTGGAAGACAAGCTCTTGGTGCTCTGGCCAGGCATCATGTCGGTGCCTCTGAGATGGGAGACCCAAGTTCAGAACACTGGACCACCAGAGACCTTCCAGCTCCACATAATATCAACCAGCGAAAATCTCCCAGAGATCTCCATCTCAACACCAAAACCTAGCTCCACTAAACGACCAGCAAGCTCCAGTGCTGGACATCCTATGCCAAACAACTAGCAAGACAGGAACACATCCCCACCCATTAGCAGATAGGCTGCCTAAATTCATAATAAGGCCACAAACACCCCAAAAAACACCACCAGACATGGACCTGCCCACCAGAAAGACAAGATCCAGCCTCATCCACCAGAACACAGGCACTAGTTCCCTCCACCAGGAAGCCTACACAACCCACTGAACCAACTTTAGCCACTGGGGGCAGACACAAAAAACAACTGGAACTATGAACCTGCAGCCTGCGTAAAGGAGACCCCAAACACAGTAAGTTAAGCAAAATGAGAAGACAGAAAACACACAGCAGATGAAGGAGCAAAGTAAAAACCCACCAGACCAAACAAATGAAGAGGAAATAGGCAGTCTACCTGAAAAAGAGTTCAGAAAAATGATAGTAAAGATGATCCAAAATCTTGGAAATAGAATAGAGAAGATACAAGAAATGTTTAACAAGGGCCTAGAAGAACTAAAGAGCAAATAAACAATGATGAACAACACAATAAATGAAATTAAAAATTCTCTAGAAGGAATCAATGGCAGAATAACTGAGGCAGAAGAACGGATAAGTGACTTGGAAGATAAAATAATGGAAATAACTACTGCAGAGCAGAATAAAGGAAAATGAATGAAAAGAATTGAGAACAGTCTCAGAGACCTCTGGGAAAACATTAAATGCACCAACATTCAAATTATAGGGGTTTCAGAAGAAGAAGAGAAAAAGAAAGGGACTGAAAAAATATTTGAAGAGATTATAGTTGAAAACTTCCCTGATATGGGAAAGGAAATAGTTAATAAAGTTCAGGAAGTGCAGAGAGGTCCCATACAGGATAAATCCAAGGAGAAACACACCAAGACATATATTAATCAAACTATCAAAAATTAAATACAAAGAAAAAGTATTAAAAGCAGCAAGGGAAAAACAACAAATAACATACAAGGGAATCCCCATAAGCTTAACAGCTGATCTTGCAGCAGAAATTCTGCAAGCCAGAAGGGACTGGCAGGGCATATTTAAAGTGATGAATGGGAAAAACCTACAACCAAGATTACTCTACCCAGCAAGGATCTCATTCAGATTCGACAGAGAAATTAAAACCTTGACAGACAAGCAAAAGCTAAGAGAATTCAGCACCACGAAACCAGCTTTACAACAAATGCTAAAGGAGCTTCTCTAGGCAGGAAACACAAGAGGAGGAAAAGATCTACAATAACAAACCCAAAACAATTAAGAAAATGGTAATAGGAACATATATATCAATAATTACCTTAAATGTAAATGGATTAAATGCTCCCACCAAAAGACATAGACTGGCTGGATGTATACAAAAACAAGAGCAGTATATATCCTGTCTTCAAGACACCCACTTCAGACCTAGGGACACATACAGACTGAAAGTGAGGGGATGGAAAAATATATTCCATGCAAATGGAAATCAAAAGAAACCTGGAGTAGCAATTCTGATATCAGACAAAATAGACTTTAAAACAAAGACTATTAAAAGAGACAAAGAAGGACACTACATAAAGATTAAGGGATCAATCCAAGAAGAAGATATAACAATTGTAAATATTTATGCACCCAACATAGGAGCACCTGAATACATAAGGCAAATACTAACAGCCATAAAAGGGGAAATCAACAGTAACACAGTCATAGTAGGGGACTTTAACATCCCACTTTCACCAATGGACAGATCATCCAAAATGAAAATAAATAAGGAAACATAAGCTTTAAATGATACATTAAACAAGATGGACTTAATTGATATTTATGGTACAGTCCATCCAAAAACAACAGAATACACTTTTTTCTCAAGTGCTCATGGAACATTCTCCAGGATAGATCATATCTTGGGTCACAAATCAAGCCTTGGTAAATTTATGATATGATAAATTTATCATATCATTTATGATATGATATTGAAATCATATCAAGTATCTTTTCTGACCACAATGCTATGAGACAAGGTATCAATTCCAGGAAAAATATCTGTAAAAAATACAAACACATTGAGGCTAAACAATACACTACTTAATAACCAAGAGATCACTGAAGAACTCAAAGAGGAAATCAAAAAATTCCTAGAAAAAAATGGCAGTGAAAACACAACGACCCAAAAAGCTATGGGATGCAGCAAAAGCAGTTGTAAGAGGGAAGTTTATAGCAATATAATCCTACCTTAAGAAACAAGAAACATCTCAAATAAACAACCTAACCTTAAATCTATAGCAATTAGAGAAAGAAGAACAAAAAAACCCCAAAGTTAGCAGAAGGAAAGAAATCATAAAGATCAAATCAGAAATAAATGAAAAAGAAATGAAGGAAACTGTGGCAAAGATCAGTAAAACTAAAAGCTGGTTCTTTGAGAAGATAAACAAATGGATAAACCATTAGCCAGACTCATGAGGAAAAAAAGGGAGAAAACTCAACTCAATAGAATTAGAAATGATAAAGGAGAAGTAGCAACTAACACTGCAGAAATACAAAGGATCACAAGAGATTACTACAAGCAACAATATGCCAATAAAATGGACAACCTGGAAGAAATGGATGCATTCTTAGAAATGCAAAACCTTCTGGGGCAGAACCAGGAAGAGATAGAAAATATGAACAGACCTATCACAAGCACTGAAATTGAAACTGTTGTTAAAAATCTTCCAGCAAACAAAAGCCCAGGACCAGATGGCTTCACAGGTGAATTCCATCAAATATTTAGAGAAGTGCTAATACCTATCCTTCTCAAACTCTTCCAAATATAGCAGAGGGAGGAGCACTCTCAAACTCATTCTACAAGGCCACCATCACTCTGATATCAAAACCAGACAAAGATGTCACAAAGAAGGAAAACTACAGGCCAGTATCACTGATGAACATAGATGCAAAAAGCCTCAACAAACTACTGGCAAACAGAATCCAACAGCACATTAAAAGGATCATACACCATGATCAAATGAGGTTTATCTCAGGAAGGCAAGGATTCTTCAATATATGCAAATCAATCAGTGTGATACACCATATTATCAAATTGAAGGAGAAAAACCATATGGTCATCTCAATAGATGCAGAAAAAGCTTTCAACAAACTTCAACACCCATTTATGATAAAAAACCCTCCTGAAAGTAGGCATAGAAGGAACTTACCTCAACATAATAAAGGCCATATATGACAAACAAATAGCGAACATTGTCCTCAATGGTGAAAAACTGAAACCATTTCCACTAAGATCAGGAACAAGACAAGGTTGCCCACTCTCACCACTATTATTCAACATAGTTTTGGAAGTTTTAGCCACAGCCATCAGAGAAGAAAAAGAAATAAAAGGAATCCAAATCAGAAAAGAGGTAAAGCTGTCACTGTTTGCAGATGACACAATACTATACATAGAGAATCCTAAAGACGTTACCAGAAAACTACTAGAGCTAATCAATGAATTTGGTAAAGTAGCAGGATACAAAATTAATGCACAGAGATCTCTTGCATTCCTATACACTAACGATGAAAACTCTGAAAGTGAAATTAAGGAAACACTCCCATTTACCATTACAACAAAAAGAATAAAATAACTAAGAATAAACCTACCTAAGGAGACAAAAGACCTGTATGCAGAAAACTATAAGACACTGATGAAAGAAATTAAAGATGATACAAATAGATGGAGAGATATACCATGTTCTTGGATTGGAAGAATCAAAATTGTGAAAATGACTCTACTTCCCAATGCAATCTACAGATTCAATGCAATCCCTATCAAACTACTACTGGCATTTTTCACAGAACTAGAACAAAAAGATCTCACAATTTGTATGGAAACACAAAAGATCCCGAATAGCCAAAGCGATCTTGAGAAAGAAAAACAGAGCTGGAGGAATCAGGCTCCCTGACTTCATAGTATATTACAAAGCTACAGTGATTAAGACAGTATGGTACTGGCACAAAAACAGAAATATAGATCAGTGGAACAGGATAGAAAGCCCAGAGATAAACCCACGCACATATGGTCACCTTATCTTTGATAAAGGAGGCAAAAATATACAGTGGAGAAAAGACAGCCTCCTCAATAAGTAGTGATGAGAAAACTGGACAGCTACATGTAAAAGAAGGCAATCAGAACACTCCCTAACACCCTACACAAAAATAAACTCAAATGGGATTAAAGACCTAAATGTAAGGCCAGACACTATCAAACTCTTAGAGGAAAACATAGGCAGAACTCTCTATGACATACATCACAGCAAGATCCTTTTTGACCCACTTCCTAGAGAAATGGAAATAAAAACGAAAATAAACAAATAGGACCTAATGAAACTTAAAATCTTTTGCACAGCAAAGGAAACCATAAAAAAGACGAAAAGACAACCCTCAGAATGGGAGAAAATATTTACAAATGAAGTAACTGATTAACGGTTAATCTCCAAAATTTACCAGCAGCTCATGCAGCTCAATATCAAAAAAAAACAAAAAACCCAATCCAAAAATGGGCAGAAGACCTAAAGAGACATTTCTCCAAAGAATATATTCAGATTGCCAACAAACACATGAAAGAATGCTCAGCATCATTAATCATTAGAGAAATGCAAATCAAAAGTACAATGAGATATCATCTCACACCAGTCAGAACGGCCATCATCAAAAAATCTACAACAACAAATGCTGGAGAGGGTGTGGAGAAAAGGGAACCCTCTTGCACTCTTGGTGGGAATGTAAATTGATACAGCCACTATGGAGAACAGTATGGAGGTTCCTTAGAAAACTAAAAATAGAACTACCATATGACCCAGCAATCCCACTACTGGGCATATATCCTGAGCAAACCATAATTCCAAAAGAGTCATGTACCACAATGTTCATTGCAGCTCTATTTATAATAGCCAGGACATGGAAGCAGCCTAAGTGTCCATCAACAGATGAATGGATAAAGACGATGAGGCATATATATACAATGGAATATTACTCAGCCTTAAAAAGAAACGAAATTGGGTTATATGTAGTGAGGTGGATGGACCTAGAGACTATCATACAGAGTGAAGTAAGTCAGAAAGAGAAAACCATATACCGTATGCTAACACATATATATGGAATCTAAGGGGAAAAAAAAGGTCATGAAGAACAGCATCAAGACAGGAATAAAGATGCAGACCTACTAGAGAATGGACTTCAGGATAAGGTGAGGAGATAGGGTAAGCTGAGACAAAGTGAGAGAGTGGCATGGACATATATACACTACCAAATGTAAAATTTCTAGTGAGAAGTATCCGCATAGCACAGGGAGGTCAGCTCGGTGCTCTGTGACCACCTAGAGGGGTGGGATAGGGAGGGTGGGAGGGAGAGAGACACAAGAGGGAAGAGATATGGAGATATATGTATGTGTATAACTGATTTATTTTGTTATAAAGCAGAAACTAACACACCATTGTAAGACAATTATGCTCCAATAAAAATGTTAAAAAAATAGACCCAACACAGCCATAAATAAATTAATTAATTTAAAAAAATGATTAACTTTAAACATATGTAATCATGGAATATATATATTTTTAAATTTATGTGGAGTACAGTCTACTTTCTTGTACAGTTTTATGAGTTTTGACAAATGTATACAGTTATATAACCATCATCACAATCAAGGCACAGAACTGTTTTATCATCAAAAAATAATCTCTATGTACAGCGCCCTCATGTCAACCCTGATCATGTGATTGTAACTGTATGTCCAGTTGTATATTTGTGGCGACATTCAAAATGTTATGCAGATTTTTGTTTACTTTCCTGCATAGCTTGGTGATATCCAGTCTCTTGTTGGTTCTAGGATAGGGGGTAAAAACTAGAGTGGCTTTGAGGTTCTAGGAAGGAAAAGTACAAACAAAAGAGAAAGTCCTGAGATAGACTAGAATATAGCCATTGTGTGTTTTACTCCACATTCCTTTTAGGAAAATATGAGCATGCTGTTTAAGGACAGAACAGGAGTTCTCCAAACCAGTGCTCTAACAACTGAAATGATGATGATACTGATGCTGATGGTGATGATGATAATGATGGTGATGGTGATGATGTTTCAATAAAAAAGAGATGGCTCAGGCCCATTTTATGATATGTGTCACCTAATTGTCATAATTCCCTCCTAGAAAAGTCAGTATTTAGTTAAATCAAGCATTATTTTTCATTTTTTATCATATGACTAGGGAAATGGTTATAAAAGAGCCCTGGATCAGAAGCCCCAAAGGCTGAGGCTGGGACATTAACAGGTCTCAGGACCCAGAGCAAAACATCTAACTTCTTTGGCTTTTTCTTTTGATCTCTGCAAAACGTGGACATTTGACTACAATGACTTCTAAGAGCCCCTTAATTAGGAACAAGAACTGGATGGATAATGTTTTTGGGAAACAGCTTACAAGCAATCCTTTGGCTATTTCCTTTGGCTGTGTCCTTCAATTATTACAGGTTCCCTTCCCCCCCTGCCCCTGGGCCATCCTCATCCCTCTCTTAGCATGTCACCCCTGCCTATTGCCTAGCCTCCTACTTATTCCTGATCCTAGTTTAATGTCCTGATGATTAGTCCTCCCCTTGGGATCACTTTCCATCCTCACTCTTGGTGTTGGCAGCTCTTGCTGTCACTGTGACCTGTGGAATCCCTGTTACCATGACTAGCCTTTCCTTCTCTGCCATCTTCACTCATCTACCTCCCCATCTTGACTACAATCTGCTCCCCACTGATAAACTTTCCTCAACCTTTTACACGGAGGTCACTCCTTCTCCAAATTCTCTGTTCCTAGGGTGCATAGGAGAGAGGTCAACAGAATTGTTTTTCACAATTGTGGTGGAGGGGGACCAACAGTTGGAAATTTATAAAAGTTGTTAGAAAAAATTATCCAAAATTTAGAAATTCAGCAAAAAAGTAGGTGGCATGTCCTTCACTATCATACTGGGGCAGAGGTCACTCAAGGATTGACCAGGAAATTAACTTAGTTCATCTCATTGTTTATTATTGATCAAAATAATAAGATGAAGTTACTTGTTAAAGTTTTTTGGTCTGATATAGACACAAATAATTTCTGTTTGTTGAAACTGATGACCATAAAGTTTTACAGTCTGTTGGACATTTACTGGTTTTATATCTAACTAAACAATCTTATTCTAACATTACTCTGTTAAGTTGCCTATAAATATCTTAGCTTCTCAGATGTTCTTTGAACCAGTCATAACATCTTAGTGGTTCCCTCATTAATTAATAAGTTAAAATCTTTAACACTTGTTCATTTTATATTTGCCCAGAGTTTAATTTTGCCTTTCTGAAAATTAAACTCTATCAAAGTAAAGTCCTGGCAGATAGAAAGTGCTATGCACTCCATTTGTGGGAAAAATGGATGATAAAGCTGAGGAGAAAGGTTTCTAAAGATGGTCTTATGGTGAGTAATCTGTACCTGGTTCAGCAGGCAATGGAGAACCACTGAAGGTTTTTTAAAAAGGAAATTGGCTTGGTTGGAATTGTGTTTTCACTAGGTTTACCTGGCAGACATATGTAGTCTAATCGAATTGAGGAGAGAAGAAAGAGAAGCTAGTGAAGGTGTTGTGGCAGTCACCCCTGTTGGAAGAAATGAAGGCCTGGATTGGGGGAAGAAGGGGGATTTCATGGCCAGGAGGACCTTGAGGACCAGGCAGATTCCTGCCCCCCCGCCCCTCACTGAGCATCCTAAGGTTAAGCCATTTCACTGACTCTTCACCATTAGCCATGGTACCATGATTTTGATCTTTACCATTTCCAAAATTTTTTGGTTTTCGAATCAAATATTCAAACTCTACCAAGTTTTCAAATGAATCCTCCATGTTTCTCTCATGGCTCAATTTACTTACGTTGTTAAATATGTGCATTTCCATGATGCATATTTATTTTAATTAAAATTAGCTAACTTGTGTCAGTTAATTTCCATGACACATGTTTAGCTCAGGGTGGTTAGGATGAATAAAAGAAGCCAAAATGATCATCAAGACATGGTCGCAGGAAATAAAGTAAGAAGGTAAAGGAAAGGTCTGTGCCCCCATTGCAGAGCCAGTGAGATGGCAAGTCAGAAGTGCTTAAGAGTTCAATATCAAGATACATAGCACCTCCATTCTTATGAGAAATATTTCCAAGGATTCAGTATTGGCAGGTCCTGGGTATCTATGACTCACGTATGCTTGTAAGAGCACCCTAACTTTACTGGGAAAAGCAGATAAAAAATAAATATATTCTGCTCAGGTCTATTGGCTTTTCTTATCTCAAAAATGGAAATAACTTTGCTGGACCTCCTCATTCTATTCCTAAGAAATATCGGGTTGCTGGCTCTCCAGGTATTGCATCCCAGACCTCTTCCTCTCATCCCACTGGACACAGCCTGGTTTCCTTCTCGGTATAATAATGTCATTTTAAGGACAATCACATCATCTGAATGTGCTGTTATTTTGGTTCTGCCTTTAAACCACATAAGCGAGCCAAATGCTGATAAAGCAACACATCTGAGCTTCCCACATTTGTTCAGAACCGAGGGGCATTTAATGTTTATGTATTGAGAATATGAGAATGAGAACAGCAGGACACTTAAGCCAGAGACCACTGTTTCTTATTTAATATCTTTAGACATGAAAAGATTTGCATCTGGATTTAAATGGAATCACCCTGAGAACACTTAATTTCAACAGTTTGAGAAAAGTGCTCTTTCATCAGGACTGTTTCTAATAGTTTTAGACATGCCGGTGACAATGACTGATGTCCATGTCTCTCTCCTGGCAGCCTGACTGCAGGACCAGGTCGCATTCACTGTCAGGGAGCAACCTGCAATATCTCTTTCAGAGCTTCTGAATGCAGCAGGGAACCAGTTTGCTCAACCACCGTCGTTATTAACAAAACAATAAGGATTTTAAAAATCCCCTGGGAATTCTGGCAACGTATCAAACATGAGGCAATTAGGACTATGCCTTTGGAGAGGTGACCTGGCTATTTTCATGATAACCCCAAACATCTTATGAGTTACATTTCTCACTACTCCCTCGGCCCTGTGTATCAATCGTATCAAATCTATCCGAGTTATCCGAGCACTCTGTTTTCTTTCCTCCTGCAATTATTACACTAATGGCCATAGTGGGGATACAGCAGGTTTTAGAGAATTATTTCATGGGTTGGCATGGCAGAGAGCACTCCCCACATGACCTAAACAAAAATAGGCAGAACACACAGTATTAGCATATATGCAAATATATACAACTAGGAAAAATGGGCATTTATATAAACTTACAGGGCACCTGCTGCAGTCACAGCCCAGTTCTGCTGCCAGGAGGGAGAGAGAATCAGATATACTGTCTCTGCATGAGCTTGAAGAAGGGGTGGGTTCCTCATCAAATGTTCAACTCCACTTGATTTGTTATAGATTCTGAGCTGGGTGCTAATGAGGAAATAAAGCTTTGGCTCCTTCTTCCTTAATTTGTAAACTTTATTACTGATAGTTTTTAATCTTTCCATCTTCTCATTTACACTCATGTTCTAACGTTCAAATCACTCTGCTCTGCCCAAGAACCCACCCCAGACATGGTTAAGAGATGATGACAAACTAGACCCACAGCATGTCTTGGGCAGGAACTGAACTTCCCTCAATGCCTCTTCTCTCCCCAAGATGAGGCTGCTCATTAACTCAGATGACAAATCCTGGAAAATCTGGATGGAGCATGTTGTACCACTTCACTGTGCCATTTGCTATTTCTGTTCTTTGGGTAGACCAGAAGGACTTGGCAGATCAATGGATAATATATCTTGTTCCCTACCAGTCAACATCTGTGCATTTTCAGGAATGTCCCTCACCTGCACCTCAACACACACATATGTATATCCCTCCACTTGGGCAGTTTCTAAGACTTTGGGAAAATCCAAAGGAGTTCCTTATAACACAAAGTGCCTCGGGTTGCATGGGACTGTGGGAAGGTACAGAGCCAGGGTTCTGGCTCAGGGAATAGTTCCACCCTCCCTCCTTCTCCTCCTCCCCACAGACACCCACACCAACCCAAGCAGCCTTTGCTGTCTGGTGCCTGCCTCAACCCAACGGGGGAATGAGACTTGGTCAGGGTCAAGGTGACAAGCATGTAACTCTCAGCAATCATGAAAACAGCTGGGTTTTATGTTGATCTCTCTAAAATTAGGTTTCGAACCTTCATACATGCCTTACCAACAGACAGAACTGTAATTCTGCCTGAAAGTGTTAATTAAATGACTCCTGAATGATCTGAGTTCATGAGACATAATAGCATCTGTTGGAGCAACAGTTCCATTGTTCGAAACACGAGAACTATAAATAGGAGCAAACTGACAGCCCTTTTAGTGTGGTTATTTATGTGACGATGAACATGGACTTGTGGGAACTGAGCTCATCAACAACAGAATCTCAACAAGGGAAGGATGCATTTGCCTATAGCATTAATCTGTATCTACAGGCTGGCAGGAGAAAATCAATGTGGCTTCCGGGGAGAGAAGGCACCTCACCAGGAGATTAATAACGTGAAAGAATTAGGACATTTATAGTGAAAATTAACCCATATCCTTAAAAAAAAACTAAATTTTGAGATAGTTTCAGAAATGCAGAGGAATAGCAAAAATGGTACGAGGTTCTTGTATCCCCTTCACCTAGTGTCTCCTAAATTAACATCTAATTAAACCCCAGTACAAGGATCACAACTAAGAAATTCATATTTGTACAATACTGTTAACTAAACTGAAGATGTTATTCAGATTTCACTAGTTTTTCCACAAACGTTCTTTTTCTGTTCCACATCCAGTCCAGGATGTCACCTCGCATTTATTTGTTATGTCTCCTTGATCTCTTCCAATCTGTGAACATTCTTCTGTCTTTTCTTGTCTTCCAAGACCTTGACACTTTTGAACAGTGCTGGTCAGGTACTCAGCAGAATATCCTTCAGACTGGGTCTGTCTGATGTCTTCTCATGATTAGATTGAGCTTGTGCGTTTGGGTATGAATACCACCGAGGTGATGGATCCTCCTTAGTGCATCAGGTCAGGGGGTCTGTGATGTCTATCTGTCTTACTACTGGTGATACTAACCTTGACCCTAGGCTAGGGGGATGTCAGCCAAGATTCTCCACAGTGAACTCAGTGTTTCCCTTTGTAATGAATAAATATGTAGTTTGAGAGAGATCATTTGAGACTGTGAAAATGACGTGTTTCTTCTTAAAACTTTGCTCACTCTTTTTAGCATCCATTGGTGGATCTTGACTGAATTTTTTACTGTGTGGCTCCAACGGTGATTTTCTATTTTCTTCATTCTTTCTGCATTTACTAATTGAAATTTCTCTAGAAGAAAGTTATTTCTCCTCCCTCACTTATTTATTTATGCAGTTATTTTTTTTCCTCGGTATGAACTGAAGGGTCATTTATTTTATTCTTTGGGTTGTGTTTCATTACTCTATTTTGTTGCTCAGATTGTTTCATCTTTAGCACTGGGAGATCTTCAGCTCTTCCTCCCCCCGTTGTATGCTTCCATCCTTTTTGTTTGAGCATGTTCTTACTTTCTGGCACTGTAGCCATGGAATCAACTTCTTCTCCACAAGCCCCAGTTTCTATTATTGCAAACTAGAACTTAAGAACCATGATCCGGGCACTAGATGTGCTCATTGCTACTGTGGTGTCATTGCTTCTAAGTCTTTCTGCCAACAGAACCAGGAAATACATATATTACACTAACCCATACACACATCTATATTTCTGCACACACTTATCTATGCATATCATTTATAAAAACATAAGTTCATACTGATACTTCTGAGTCCAGCCCAACACCACACAGTTCAGGCTAGCCACCCCCTCCTTATTTGTAATTACTTTGACTGTGAGAAACCTGACTCTCATTATCTGCAATACATTTCTTATCTGTTCAGTCCTAGTACACACATAAAGTGGTTTAAAACTGCTAACCCATACCCCAGAGGAAAAACAAATTTATCAAATAAAGTACCGTGTCACGTACAGTTCTTTCTGTCTTTAGCTTTTCGGTATCCAGTCTAAACAGGTTTCCCAAAGACACATAAATCACCTCTTTTCTTCCCCACTCTTAGAGAGCTTACATGATTTTCTTGTAATACATTTAGATTCATTTCTCACAGTCTGCTTTCCCTCTTGAGTCTTCCCTCCACCCAACATGCTTGTTGAGTTTTAGAATGTAATTTACAGTCAGCAAATTCACTCTTTGTGTTTTAAGAATTTTGGACAAATGAAAAGTCATTTATTGACTGCCACAGTTCCTTAGAGACCAAGTCCATCCCCCATCTCCCAAATTCCCTCATAATTTCCATTTGCAGTCAACCCTTACCATCATCACCCAACCCCTGGCAACCACTGCTCTGCTTTCCATCTTTATAGCTCAGCCTTATCCAGAATGTCATATAATAGAATCATACAATATGTAGCCCTTGGGGTTGGACTTGTTTCACACAGCAACTTAAGATTCATCTGTGTTGTTGTTTAAATCAAAAGTTCATTCCTATTTGTTCCTGAGTAATATTCCACTGTATGGGTGCACCATAGTCTACTCATTGCCTCTTGGAGGTCACATGGGCTATTTCCAGCTTTGGGAAATGATGAATAATTCTTCTATAGAAATTCACAATCAGGTCTTTATGTGAACATAAATTTTCCTTTTCTTGAGTAAATAGTTAGGAAGGGGATTGCTGAGTGATATAGTAGGTGTATATTTAACAGCATAAGAAAATGGTCAACTGTTCACCAAAGCAGTTTATCATTTTGCATTCTCACCAGCAAACTAGCAATGCACAGGAGTAGTAGTTGCTCTGCATTCTTGCTGGTATAAGATATTGTCAAGTTTTTCAGTTTTAGTCATTCTAATAGGTGGGTAGTGGTATTACAGTGTGGTGTTATTTACATTTCCCTAATGACTGATAATGTTATCCATATTTAAAATGCTTATATGCCATCATTGGTGACATACATGTTTGGATCATTTGCTTATTTTTTTAAAAACTGAGCTGCTTGTTTTCTTAATTTTTGAGTTTTGAAAGTTCTTTCTTCTGGACAAAAGTCCTTTGTCAGAAATATGATTTTCAAATATTTTCTCTCCATTTGTGACTTGTCTTTTCAATTTCTTAAGTATGTCCTTTCAGAGCAAAAGTTTTTAAATTTGATAAAACCCAATTTATCATTTTTTCCCTTTATGTATTGTGGTTTGGTGTTATAATTAAAAATGTTAAAAAAAATGCTGCCTGCCAAAGGTCATGAAGATTTGCTCTTATGTTTTCTTTTGGAAATTTAATAATTTAAATAAGTCTATTATCCATTTTGAGTTTTTTTCTTATATAAAGTATGAGGTAGAGTTCAACACTTTTCCTTTTTCTTTGCCTGTGGCTGTTGCATAATACCAGCACCATTTGTTGAAAAAACTATCCTTGCTACATTGAATGCTTTTGCACCTTTTTTCAAAATCAATTGGCTGCTTGATTATCTGGGCTATTTATGGACTCTCAATTCTGTTCCATTGATCTATGTGTCTTGCTTCTTGTTAATATTACACTGTCTTAGTTACTGTAGATTTACAGAAACTCTTGAAATTGCATGGTATGAGTTCTCCAACTTTGTTCTTCTTTTCCAAAATTGTTTTGACTAGTCTATTTCCTTTGTTTTTCTGTATATATTTTCCAATCAGCTTTTTAATAGCTACCAAAAAAAGGCCTTCTTGGATTTTGATTAGGGTTATACTGAATTTATAGATCAAATTAAGAAGAATTGATACCATAACAATATTAAGTCTTCTAACTTTTTTTTAAAAAATAAATTTATTTATTTTATTTATTTATTTTTGGCTGCATTGGGTCTTCGTTGCTGTGCACGGGCTTTCTCTAGTTGTGGCGAGTGGTGGCTACTCTTCGTTGCAGTGCGGGGGCTTCCCATTGTGGTGGCTTCTTTTGCTGTGGAGCATGGGCTCTAAAGCACAGTCTCAGTAGTTGTGGTGCATGGGCTCAGTTGCTCTGTGGCATGTGGGATATTCCTGGACCAGGGCTCAAACTCATGTCCCCCGCATTGGCAGGAAGATTCTTAACCACTGTGCCACCATGGAAGCCTAAGTCTTCTAATTCTTGATCACAGTATATCTCTCCATTTATTTACATCATCTTTGCTTTTTTTTTTTAATCAGGGTTTTGTACTTTACAGATTCTGTGCATACATTTTTTAGATTTCTAATTTAAAAATTTTTTTGAATTCCAATGTTCACTTCTATTATATAAAAATTGACATTTGTATGTTGACTCTTTATCCTGTGACCTGGATCTACAAGCTGTTTTTTAATGATAGATTCTTTGGGATTTTCTATATAGACAATAGTGTCTGTGAGCAGAGACAGTTGTATTTCTTCTTTTCCAATCTGTATGTTTTTTATTGCATGGACTAGGAATCCAGTACAATGTTGAATAGAAGTGGTAACAAAGGACATACTTGCCATGTTGATGATTGTAGAGGGAAAGCATTCAGTCTTTACTATTAAGTACAATGATACTTAATTCTTTAGATATCCTTTACTGGTTGATAATAAATTCCTAGGTTGCTAAAAGTTTTTATCATGAATGAATCTTGACTTTTGTCCCATGCTTTTACTGCATATATTGAGAGGATCATATTTTTCTTTATCTTTTGAGTCCACTTGTGTGAATTGCATTGATTGATTTTTGAATATTAAACCAGCCTTGCAATCTTTGGAATAAGCCCAATTTGGTCATGATGTTTTTAATGCATTGTTTAGTGGGAAAAAATACTAGTGAAATAGATTCAGTGTTGGTAAGAAAGATATTTATGTTCTGGTACAAACTAAAGACAGGAGCCCCAGTACTGCTGGGAATCAAACTTTTCCTCCCTAGGGCCACATAGAGCAGGGTAGCTGGCAGCAGAGTGTTCTAGAAGAGAGGAAGGCAAGGTGCTGCACTGCACCCCTTTCCTGCCTGAAACTATGCCCATCTCACCTGACCTCATTCACCTACTGTAGGAGACAATTCTAAAGCTGTCTCCCCACGATGTCATCCATTGGTTATTTAATCAAATAGTTATCTGGGTAGGGATGTGAAGGGGCTTTGCAGATGGAATTAAGGAGGCTAACCAGCTAAATTTAAAATATGGTGATTATATCATGGATTATCCAGGTGGGCCCAAAGTAATCATATGAGCCCTTAAATGCAAAGAGCAAGTCAGAGAGATGCAGCAGAAGGGGAAGTTGGAGAGATTCAAAGCATGAGAAGGCTTGCTCTGCCATTGCTGGTTTTGAAGATGAAGGAAGAGAGCCAGGTGCCAAGTAAAGTGGTGGCCTCTAGGGGCTGGGAGAGGTGCCCAGCAAACAGCCAGAAAGGAAACAGGGACCTCAGTCCTGCAACTGATGAAACTTAATTCTGCCAATAACCCGAATGAGTTTGGAAGCAGACTCATACCCCAAACCTCTAGAAAGGAACACAGTCCTGCTGATACCTTGGTTTCATCCTATGAGACCTGGAGCAGAAAACTAGCTAAACCAAGCTGTGCCTAGACTTCTGACCTACAGAACTGAAAGGCAATCAGGGGGTACTGTTTTAAGCTGCTAACTTCGTGCCACTTTGGAGAAGTAATGCTTTCATTCACCAAACATACACTGAAGGCCATCTGTGTCAGGGCTGCTAGCGCTGAAGACAGGGATGAGAAACACAACCTTTCTCTTCAGGGAGCTCACCAACTCTGGGTAAAATGTAGCTCTAAAGAAAAAGTCAAAGTATTTTGCATATACACGGTAAAGGAAAATTTTCTCCAGGTTACAAAGAACAGAAAGCAATTCTGGCTAACCTGAAGCCACAAGAACAACCGAGAGAGAGGGGGTGGTGCGGGGTGGGGGTGGGGTTGAATACTTGCTTTTAATTTTGGGAAAGAAGACACTGGAAGTTCTAGAAAATTAGAGAAACTTTATAGGTATCAGATTTGGGAAAAGAAGAACTGGCACAGTCTTAGGACCTTTAATAATAGAAGTTTGTGGACTCTGCTCTTACTGTGACTCTGCCGCCACAATTCTTGATCTTCATCTCTCTTTCCCAAGTTTCAAATTATAAGGAGAAAAAAACTGCTGCATTGCATATAGGGTCAGAATGTCCCAGATCAAAATGTCACAGACTCACTGCCTTAAAAGACAAAAGTGGGAAGAAACCTAAACAAAAATGACAGGTGGATCCAGGGGTATTTGTGACCAAATAGAATGAAAGGTTTTCATTTTCTCCTATGCCTTAATCATCTTGACGTCGTGAAATGTTAGGGTTGTGTGTACTGATTATATTTTGACAAAACTGTTAGAAGCCTTAATGAGTCTCATAAAAGTTGTCCACTGTGCCCATCTATGCCTCACAAGGTCTGCCCTGGCTTCACAGCACAGCTGACTGCTGACCTTATCCCATATTTTTTTTAATTAGAATTGATAACAATTGCAACCCTTTCCCCATCCCTCTGTCTCCTCTCTCCCTCCCTTCTGTCCTCTTTGCACATGTAATTTAGGCAGAATTTTGATATTTATGTATCCAAACCTACCACTGTCAGTATCATTTTGCTTAGTGTTCTTTATCTTTTCTGAGGGGTTGCATCAGGCAAAGACGTCCTCATTCTCCAAACAAGGAAGCCCCAGCCAGACAGTTGTCAAGGCAACAGAAAATGCACACTGTGAACCACCAAGAAAAGGCCGTCTGTATAATGTTGCAGCGCAAACTTAATTTGGGGGCTTGGCAAAAAGATCTCTTTTATGGCTAATTATAAAATGTACCCAACGTTATTAGACTGGGTGATAGATGATTGCCTGCTAAATGTGATGTGAAAAATTAAGGCAGTTTTCAAAGTGAAGGGACCTAAATTAAATGTGCTTCAAGGATCAATAGCTTATTTTTGTCATTCTGCATAACCCGAACAGAACAGCTGAGTGTGCGTGTGTGTAGGAGCTACCAAACTCATATTTATTTGGGTCACGTCGTAATTTTCCTTCAAAATGTATTCAAAAGAAGGTAGGAGGTGCCCCACCCATATTTAGATAGTTGGGGGGAGAGGGAAACTTTAAATTCAATCCCTGTTTGTCAGCATTACGAGTTTTCAATAAAATTACTCCCAGCAGGTGAGATTACAAAATCAGAATTTGCATGCTCATTTCAGATGGTTAACTGATTATCTCCACCCGATTTTTTTGCCTGATATTATTTTCTTCTACATACTTTGTTTGCCAACAAACTCCAAATAAATGCTAACAGGTTAATTTGATAATAGATGTGGTGATTCGGGACTGAAGGGGTCAGGGTGAAAACATTGATCTAATAATCCACCATTTTAATAAATGTGTTCCTTTGAAAACAGAATGTTTAAATCTGATTCGATATGAACAGCTGATCCAAAGCCTTCTGGTCAGTCTGAGAGTGAGTGGGAATTCAGTGTATATAGCTGGGGAATCATCTGACAAAAGGTCATTTTTTCTTTCTTGGGGGAGCCCCACTCTTTGTAAACAAGGTCAGTTTGCGTTTAGGGTGACTTGATTAGGTATCACTTCTCAGGCACTCACCCTGGGGAAAGGAAAATGGAACTTTCAGCCTTTAAAAGAGGAAATTAGATTTACCTGAGGGAGAGATCAAATCTTCCGGTCCTGTCGACTCAAGTGACTGACCATGAAATTAAATCGTGTTTGTCGTCCTTGCTCAGATACAGAAGACTATTGAGGCTGATCATGTAGAAAAGGGAAATGTCATGGAAACCAATTATGCTTTAGCCTTTAATGTACATTGTATTTACACATACATATTAAAACAGCGTGTCTCCCCTTTAGCCCAAAGTGCTCCTGGAACTGCATTTTATACACTGGGTATACCTCTCCAGTCAAAGGGATGGGAAAAGAAATTACCTGGTAAACAGACATGTCAACCAGGCTTGTGTGGACAACTTAGAGCAATAAACCAGGTTTTCTGTTTCCCCCATAGCCTTTTGGGCTCTTATCATTTCTCCTGATGGCATTGCCTGTGTTTAAACTGGTCCTGAATGGAGGTGTTTGGGATATTAACACTAGAGCTTCCTGAAGGACTCAGTGTAATGAACTCTTGACTTAAGTGTTTTTGCTATTTCATTTCTATCCCTGCTGTGGAGGTAGCGGGAAGCTGTGAAAGGGAAGAACTGCCCCAAATAAGAAACTGAATTGAAGTGAAATGGCTGAAACGTTTCCCAATAATCAGCTTTCTGACATTGTATGTAAAACAGAGGAAGTGTATGTGCACTTCCTAGAGAATAGATCGATAGCTTTTATCAGTTTCTTAAATGGGTCCTTAACCCCCAGAAGATTAATGATGAATAAAATCCAATAGTTTGTAAAACATGCAAATGAATGCCACCAAAATGCACGTTTTAAAGGAGGGTCTGTCTGCAGGGCAAAAAACTGAAGCGGGCCTAGAGCAGTGAGCAAAGGAGGAGGGAAGAAGGGTCCAGGCAGACCTGCAACCCCCTGTCCCTGGGGCTGGGTGCCCAGTATAGCTCTCCCCAATTCCATCTGAGCAGCACCCTCTTCAATCTTCTCCCAGTGTCTACTTCAATATATTATCATGAGAATCAAAGGAAATAACATGAATAGAGAAATTGTAAACTCTACACACGCTCTACAAATACTCAGTTATCATTTAAAAATTGAGCTTTGGCAACACACATAGGTTTAACCGTTCTGCCCATCACCCCTGGAAATATCTGACATTCAAAATGCCTGTTGATGCTACAGTTCACTTCTGCTAATAAGTTAGCGCATAAAGTTAACACGCCTCAGACACTAAGATCTGCCATCAATACCCACCGACGCTTTCCTCCTAATTCAGGGCTGGGTAGGATGCCCCCGAGATGACAGTGATGGGTGATTGAATGACTCAGAGGTGACATACGAATATAATCACACAGTGCTGTAAAGAGATGCAGTCAGTTAGAAATAACATTCAATTTCCATGCAGCTTAAATGATGTTGAATTCACTGCAGTGTGAGGGCATGATTATGTCTCAGTATGGCTGAGATCAAGTCGAACCAGGAAGGAAATCCTCTGTGCAGAGAGCATAACATAAAGGCCTGATAGGATTTATCAGATTTGCCTTGGAACGGAAAAAGTCACTATATTCTATACATTCAAAGAAATTTGCTGTCACCTTTGTGTGATTTGAGAAATTTGGGGCATGTCATTTGTAGCCTGGATTCCTATTTGAGGTAAAATGTAGTCAGATTCCAATAACTGGGTTTTGAGCCATAGAACTAACAGAATTGAAGGGCCACATAATGAAGAGATGTTGATGGATGTAGATTCCTGCATTTAGATTTCCAGGATGAGGAAGAAGAAAAACCCTCTTCTAAAGGTGTTGAAAATAGACAGGGATGACTTAACCTTAAACAAATCATCCATCAGAGATTACTAAACACATTTTTAGAGGCAACTTTTAAAAGCATGCTGGGAAGGAAAAGTGAAAGGATTTCTTTCTTGAATAAGTTATTGAAGAAATGCATTTGATTAGTGATGTCAAAGAAGATGATGAAATTAAAATGTTAGAATGATTGAAGGTAAAACTACCACTTTTGTGTTGTGAAGGTGAAATGAGGACTGTTCCAATGACAAGGAAATAGACAAGGAAAGCCAAATAAAAAACCAACGTGGGGTTGTGCAAAGGACTGGATGTCTGTGTCCCTACAGAATTCATATGTTGAAATCTGAACCCCAATGTGATGGTGTTAGGAGGCGGGGACTTTAGGAAGGAACGTTAGGTCATGAGGGTGGAGCCCTCATGAACGGGATCAATGCCCTTATAAAGGGACTGCCACACCTCTTTCCACAATGTGAGGACACAGTGAAAAGTTGGCAGCCTGCAACTAGACCCTGATCGTGCCGGCACCCTGGTCTGGGACATCCAGCCTCCAGAACTGTGAGGAATAAATGTCTGCTGTTGATAAGACTTCAGGGTGTGGTACTTTGTCAGCTCGCACTGACTGAGACAAGTTTGAGGTCAGAAGTCTCAGATTCTCTGATTCCCAGCCCTGGCATTCAATAGCTGTGGGACAAGCCTTCTACAGGGCTGCCCCTGGGCTCCTCAACAAAATCAGAATGAGTACAATGGCCCCTGCCAAACTTACAAGGTTGGGGAAAAAACATAATATGAGATCATTGCACAAAAGCATTTTATATGCGTTAGAATACGGGGGTAAGCTGGGGCGAAGTGAGAGTAGCATCGACATATACACACTACTGAATGTAAAATAGATAGCTTGTGGGAAGCAGTCACATAACACAGGGAGATCAGCTCGGTGCTTTGCAATGACTTAGAGGGGTGGGATAGGGAGGGTGGGAGGGAGGCTCAAGAGAGAGGGGATATGGGGACATATGTACGCATATGGCTGATTCACTTTGGGGTACAACAGAAACTAACACAGTATTGTGAAGCAATTATACTCCAATAAAAATCTATTTTTTAAAAAAAATGCATGTTATAAACTAAACATTATATAAATAATCCATTTGAGTATTACCTTGCAATTTAAAAAATGTCTACACGAAAATTTTCACTGCTTATCACTTCTACCTCCTGCCCTTATTGAAAAATATTTTCATGAGCTGTTTGGTTCAGAGTTTAAAAGATAGAGGCAGGGAGAATAATTATTCAACTATAATTGATGTCAAGCAAAGTCAGAAAATCTCTTAATTTATTGGAGTTTAAATGCCCTTGGTTATGAAACCTAAGTGATACAATGCTTATGAATGTATTGTAAATTCTAATGTGCAGTGCAAATGTATCTATCTATCTATATTTTTTATTTTTTTTAACATCTTTATTGGAGTATAATTGGTTACAATGGCGTGTTAGTTTCTGCTTTATAACAAAGTGAATCAGCTATACATATACATATATCCCCATATCTCCTCCCTCTAGCATCTCCCTCCCTTCCACCCTCCCTATCCCACCTCTCTAGGTGGTTACAAAGCACCAAGCTGATTTCCCTGCGCTAAGCGGCTACTTCCTACTAGTTATTGGTTTTACATTTGGTAGTGTATATATGTCCAAGCCACTCTCTCACTTTGTCTCAGCTTACCCTTCCCCCTCCACTTATCCTGAAGTCCATTCTCTATTAGGTCTGCGTCTTTATTCCCGTCCTGCCCCTAGGTTCTTCATGACCTTTTTTTTTTTTAGATTCCATATATATGTGTTAGCATACAATATTTGTCTTTCTCTCTCTGACTTACTTCATTCTGTATGAAAGACTCTAGGTCCATCCATCTCACTACTAATAACTCAATTTTGTTTCTTTTCATGGCTGAATAATATTCCATTGTATATATGTGCCACATCTTCTTTATCCATTCGTCTGTAGATGGACACTTAGGTTGTTTCCATGTCCTGGCTATTGTAAATAGAGCTGCAATGAACATTGTGGTACATGACTCTTTTTGAATTATGATTTTCTCAGGGTATATGCCCAGTACTGGGACCCATCTCTGGGGTCCACGCTGGTAGCCACGGCTCGCACCCATCTCTGGAGCTCCTTTAAGTGGCGCTCTTAATCCCCTCTCCTCGTGCACCCCGAAACAATGGTCTCTTGCCTCTTCGGCGGCTCCAGACTTTTCCCTGGACTCCCTCCCAGCTAGCCATGGTGCACTAACCCCCCGCAGGCTGTGTTCACACAGCCAACCCCAGTTCTCTCCCTTCGCTCCCACTGAAGCCCGAGCCTCAGCTCCCAGCCCCATCTGCCCCGGCAGGTGAGCACACAAGCCTCTCGGGCTGGTGAGTGCTGGTGGGCACCGATCCTCTGTGCGGGAATCTCCCTGCTTTGCCCTCCGCACCGCTGTTGCTCTCCTCCACGGCTCCGAAGATTCCCCCCTCCACCACCCGCTGTCTCCGCCCGTGAAGGGGCTTCTAGTGTGTGGAAACCTTTCCTCCTTCACAGCTCCCTCCCACTGGTGCAGGTCCTATCCCTATTCTTTTGTCTCTGTTTTTTCTTTTTTCTTTTGCCCTACCCAGGTATGTCAGGAGTTTCTTGCCTTTTGGGAGGTTTGAGTTCTTCTGCCAGCATTCAGTAGGTGTTCTGTAGGAGTCGTTCCATGTGTAGATGTATTTCTGGTGTATCTGTGGGGAGGAAGGTGATCTCCACATCTTACTTTTCCGCCATCTTTAAGTTGCTCTCAATATATATTTTAATTCCTCTCTTACTTGCTAAATCTTGTTTTTGTAATCTTTTTACCCCTGATATATTTTGGCTGTAGTAAGTTTAATGAGTTAAAATTCATTATTCCTGGATTCAGACACCTCTCTTATTCCTGGGTTCAGACACCTCCCTGGGAATTCTGATAATTCTACATCTATAGATATAGCTATATCAGAATATATTTATTTCCTGCTGATTCCAAAGCAGCTCAGTTAGTTTACGCCTACCCTACCCATTTATCTTATGAGTTTGCATCTCACCATCCTGTCACCTTCTACATGAACTTGGCTTTGGAAACACCAAGACCCATCTAAGCCAAAAACAATATACAATTTTACATCCTTTAAAGTAATGCCTTGTGATTTAAAATAAACTTCAATATTCTTGCTGAGAAAGCTCATTTCAAAGCTCCTGGAAGAGTATGAGGATGCAACTCCTTAATGATTGTAACTCTTAATATTTAGAGTTTTCTGTTGTTAAAAAGTGCTTCCTCATATATAAAAGGCCTTATTTGAACTTCATTTATACAAAGAAGAAAGTAATACCTATAACGAGGTATTTTTACACATATCATATCATCCCTTATATAAGGGAGAAAACCACCAATGTTTGAAAGATGTCAAGTCCAGTATTGATTGGCTAGTAAGCAGGACAGCTAGGACTGCACCCATTTCTGTCAAATCCTAATCTCTTGCTTTAAAGATTTTCTCTTGTCTTTGGTTTTCTGCAGTTGAATATGATATGCTTAGATACATTCGCTTGTTTTTTCATTTTTTATTGAGGTAGAATTGATGTGCAGCATTATATTAGTTTCAGGTTACAACATAATGGTTCAATATTTGTATATATGGCAAAAGGATCATCACAGTAAGTCTGGTTGACATCCATCACCACACACAGTTACAAACTTATTTCTTTCCTGTGATGAGAACTTTAAAAATTTACTCTCTTCGAGACTTTCCAACATGCCGCATGGTGTTATTAACTGTAGTCACAAAAATATATGGAATGCTCCATGAATTGGTGAATTGTCCTTGCACAGTGGCCTTGTTTATCTCTGTATCGTTTCCATGTTAGTATACATGCAGTCGAAGCAAGCAGTGTTTGTTACTTATTCTACTTTGTGTTCTCTGAGCTTCCTGAATCTGTGGTTTTGTACCTTTCATTACTGTGGGAAAGTTCTTGGCCATTGGTACCTCACCTGTTTCTTCTGTTCTGCTGTCTCTGTCTTCTCCTTCCAGTATTCTAATTACCTATATTATACCTTTTGAAATTGTCTCACAGTCCTTGAATGCTCTGTTTGGTTCGTTTTTGTCCCTCCTAGTCTTTGCATTTCAGTTTGGAAAGATTTTATTGACTTATCTTCAGCTTGGCGATTCTTTCCTGGATAGTGCCAAGTCTACTAATAAACTCATCAAAGACATTCTTTATTTTTGTCATTTTTTTCGGGTAATTGCCAATTTTAATTTTCCCCATTATGTGTAAGAGTTGTGTGTAAAAATACTGGCAAAACACAGACACTTCTCAATTTCCCTCAGCTTGTAAACATGGGCGTATGTCTTTTAACATCATTTTCTTTTATTTGAAGTATAGTTTTTTACAATGTTGTAATAGTTGCAGATTTACAGCAAAGTGTGTGTATATATCCTTTGTCAAATTCTTTTCCATTATATGTTATTACAGGATATTAAATATAGTTCCCTGTGCTATACAGTAGGTCCTTGTTGTTTATATCTTTTATATATAGTAGTGTGTATCCGTTAAACCCAAGCTCCTAATTTATCACACCTCCACCACCACCATTTCCTCTTTGGTAACTGTAAGTTTGTTTTCTATCTAGCATTTCCTTTTAATCTTTTCTTAGTATTTCTGTCTCTCTCTTACATTACTCATCTCTTCTTTCATGTTGTGTGCTTTTTTCATTAGAGCCCCTAACATATTAAACATGGGTATTTTAAATTACCTGTTTTAATAATTCCAACATGTGTATCACATCTGACTCTAGTTCTGATACTTGTTTTTCCTCTTCAGACTGTGATTTTTTTTCTTGACTTTTGGCATGCCTTGTAATTTTTTGTTGAATGCCAAACATGTTGTATTAGGTAACAAGTATTAAGGTAAACAGACCTTTGGTATGAAAAGGTGTGGTCATCTTGCTAGGAATTTGACTGTGTTTACTTAGTGTTTGCTGTAGGTGTAGGTACTCGACCTCTCAGATTCCTCTCATTCTTGTTTTTGTCTCCCCTCTTGACTTTGGGCTTCCTTGAATCTGTGTCAGCTTTTTCAGTGCTGTTTTGCTGTTATTATACTGGAGCCTATTGATATGGTAGAAGATGTAGGGGAGGAGAAGCCTTCTAAAATCTCATGAATAAATCTCAGTCTTTTAATGGGTCTATGTCTGGGAACTGTGACCTTCACAAATATTCCTCCATTGGTATTTCCCCCAGCTCCTACTCTCTATCCTGGCTGCGGCATTCCCAATATTTTCCCTTGAAGCCATGTTCCTTGTTGACCATGTTTTTGTATCCCTTTTCTATCCAAGGAGACAGGAAGTTTAGAGGGTGCTGTAGTGGGAGGAATACCCTTCCCCTAGTTGAGGCATGGCTCTAGCAAGGCCTTTTCCCATGGATCATAGGCTTTTGTTGTGGACACATTTCAGAATGTGTACTCTTCCCCTCCCTCTGCCAGAGCCATAAGGAGATCTTTCACATCTTCATCTCGAGAGCCCATGAGCTTCCTGGAGGTAAAGTCCATGAAGCTGTGGGTCCCTCCTCAGACAGTGGCCCTCAGGAGTTTCTCACTCTCATGGTAGTCCACACTCAGCCCTGAGCAATTCATCAGTTACCATTGTGTGTTCCTACCAGTTTACGATTCCCGTGGCTTCTGTTTCCAGGAAACATATCTAAGTTATGTATCTCCAGATTTTGAGGTGGCAATTTTCCCTGAAACCTCAATCGTCTCATGGTTCCAAGAAATGTCATTGATTTTCTGAGAAAAAGGTTCAGCCTTTTCTTTTTGTAAGGATAGAATGATTTCCAAGCTCTTTACATGTCAGAGCTAAAACCAGAAGTCCAAAGTCTTTCCTTTCACTTGAGAGCCTTCACCAGGTTCTAAGAAAGAAAAAGAAAAGTACATAAATAATCCAGCATGTACATGTGGCTAGTTAGTGGAGCCATTTGTGTCTCAGTAAAGAGGAAAGAAATGCCAGTGTATTAACTTCTCTATCTGCCCATCCTCTATGGCAGAAGGAGCCCAGCAGAAAATAGGAATAGATTTGGAGCATAAAAACTTAGGCATACCACACAGGAATAGGACAAAAATCCACCCAGTCCAGAACCCTGTCTGACTGTGGCTATCAAGGGTATTTTGTGGGGGAGCAAGACCCTGAGAGATTAAGGCACCCCCCCAGACACTTCCTGCCTCCTGGTCAGTTATAGATCTATTGTCTGTACAATCATGGGAACCTGTAAAATCACAAAATCATAGCATGTTGGCACTGGAAGGTAGATAGAAACTGGTACTTTATGTTGATATTTAAATGCTGTTGACTTTTATAAAGGTGTAAATGTCCAAAGAAAGAAAGAAAGAAAGAGCAGTAGTGAGAATGGGAAAAAGGAACCAGGTAACATCCATTTATTTCCTTTCTATCTTGTCATTGAGGCATTTGTGAACATATCATAAACGAAGGCATCTCATAAATCTGCTGTCACCTCTGTCACCCTCCATTCCACCTGAGACTTTTAGGGCAAGAAATGAGGAAGACACTGATGCTCCTCTTGTTCATTGGTTCAGATGATGAGGAAGGCTGTAATGAGACAGACAGAAAGAGGAATGAGGCAGAGGGAGAGTAATAAACCCATGTGTGAAAGAAAATATTTATGCAAAACTTCAGATTCATCAACATGAGTCATCTGAAGATACCTTTGAAAATAGCATTTTTTTTTGTTTCTTTGGAATGTTACATAACTTTTTTCTTGTGCTTGGTTACCTTGAAGTCTTAGCTGTCAGAGTAGAAAGGACCCAAAAGTCGATCTAGTTTAAATCTCCTCAGGCTGTGCTTCAATCCCCTGAATCCCCAGGAACCAGCTGACCTCTGCTGAGATAACTGGTGCTAGGGCCTCATTAATCCCCGACCAACTTACCTTATGTTCCACAGCTTTGGTTGTTAGAAAGCTCTTTCTCTCATTAAACTCAATATTATGTCCTTATAAATCCATGAATTTGTCTTAATTATTGCACAAAATAAATACATTTGACAGTTGAGCTATTCGCTTGCATATAAACTTTGTACGTATTGGACATCTTTTTCTTCAGAAGAAATCTTGGATGAAATTTGACCATCCTTTCTTTCATTTTCATGAATCTCAAAATAGATGAATCAAAATGCCTAGCCTCAGTCATTTAAGGAATTCAGTAAACTGACCTATAAATAAAGCCCAGGGAAGGAAGCTAGGAACGTAGCACATAGAAATGTCTTTTTTTTTTTTTTTTGGCTGCATTGGGTCTTTGTTGCTGCGCACGGGCTTTCTCTAATTGTGGTGAGTGGGGGCTACTCTTCATTGTGGCACGCGGGCTTCTCATTGTGGTGGCTTCTCTTGTTGTGGAGCACGGGCTCTAGGCGCTCGGGCTTCAGTAGTTGTGGCTTGCAGGCTTAGCTGCTCCATGGCATGTGGGATCTTCCTGGACCAGCAATCGATCGAACCTGTGTACCCTTAAATGGCAGGTGGATTCTTAACCACTGCACCACCATGGGAGTGTCTTTATTCCTCCCCAAGGAGTAAATGAACACACGTCCCTTGGGGCCCACAGGGCAGGAATCTATCCCTAATTTATGGGGATTAGAGACCACTCTCTCATCTAGAGTGGTAAATGGATATTAATCTGGCAAAAGTGGTGAATTGTATTACAGGAAGCATTTCCAATTCCAACTCTTAAGATGTGAAAATTGGCAGCAAGAAAATTGGTAGCTGTGAGTACACCTAATGAGAGCACATTACACTTAATATGAGAAGGAGTGTCACATTAAATTGTGGTAGGTGGTATAGAAATTAGTTCTCTGAATGTCCTCCTTTTCAGAAGGACACGGACCTTGAATCAGAAAAACCAAGGAAAAGTAAAAGGCGTGGGGACATTACTGTATGAATGTGATTTCAACCAGGCTATTTGTTTTAACCTTAGCAAAGTCTGACCTCCATGGGAGGCAGCAAGCTGATAGTGGAAGGAAGAACATGGAGAGAGGAAGGAGTGGAAAACTTGGATCCAGGAGAAAATGGCCCTGGGAAGCAAGGCAGAAGTTCTTAATCTCTCCCAATTGGAAATGACCATGAACAGGGACAGCAGCAGGGATGAGAAGTGAGCTCCAGCTGCAGGAGTCAGTTGAGGGAAGGGTTTGTAATCCAGGTGGGTTTCTTTTACGTATTTAGACCTTAGTACCTGAGCTCTATGTATGTACAAAACAAACCAATTGAGTACCGAGTGATTAGACATCCACGCCCACGGGAAAAGAGAAAAAGACCAATTTACAACACAACCTCACTCATTAAAGAAATTCAGGACTTGTGGGAGGGAACTTACTCTGGGAGATTCCCAGAACCTTTAAGTTTATTGATTTTTAAAATGAAAATGTGAGTCACTTTGTTTAAAATATTGAATGATATGAATAATAATGTCTTAGTGATGACTCAAATTTATCTGTCATAAAGAACGTCTAGAAAGACATGTTTGAAGAAAATAATGATTAGATGACTAAAGTTAGTGATTACTTCCTGAGAAAAAAAATGGTCCATCACTTATAAAATCTTCTATCTTCATAGAAATTTATTTGACATGGCTCTATTTCATTTCCTTAAGCACACTATTGATTAAACAAAGCAACGTTAGTCTTTCTTTATTGACTCATTGGATTTAATAAATAGGCATCTAGAAACATTGAAAGCAGCACTGTAACAAAATCTAATTGAACTGATGTTGAGCTGTTTTTAAAATGAGATTTAGTCATCTTAGAATTTTCAAAACCAACTTATCTTCTTCATAGGCAGACAAAAAGGAAAGTTCTTGGTACTTTACTTTGAAGAAAAATTTCTTGATTTTAAATATGTTAGGAAAAGAGTTCTATGCATAGTTTATCTCATCACATACATCCAACTCTTACTTGGTTTCTTTGTAAATATCATAGCAGGAGTTGTTGACTGATGATCACTTGATGTAAGAACTAATTATGATGACAGTTGTCCAAGTGAGTAATTTAATACCTAAATATATTCAGAGTCTCAAATAGGTTATGTACTCACTCTCTTAGTCAATCTTTAATGGTAATTCAAAAATTAATGTCAATTAATTTAGAAGTTCCTTGGGAGGGGTACAAAGGGTAGAAGCCATTCACTGCTTATGAGGCTGAGTTTGTAGTGAGAACTTATTTGAAAACAATAATAATGAGAGATTTCAGAAAATTAATCTCCATTTTCTAACCTATTTGTTGATCAAATTTTTGAGGTTTATTGATCTCTCTTTGTCCAATGTTGATATAATAGTTATATATCAGAAATGTATTACAAATATACTATACATATATTATATGCCTTACTGTAATTTTGCTACCATCATAAACCAAAGCAAACATTTAGGGTCTGCTCTTCCAAATTAAAAAGGAGAGGCAGCATCCCTGCCCCTCAATCTGAATCTCTCCATATATCCTTCAAAAAGCATACAGATCAACGACAATCACACATAAAAGTCACTTAAAAACCTCATCATAATAAAATTAGGAGACAACGGTATAAACTCTAAGTGTGATGGGAGAGACCACTCCAAACCAGCAGAGCCAGTTTCAGATTCCAGGCTGAGCAGAGAGATGCGCCAGGCTGGGACAGAAGAGATAGGACTGCAGTGTGGATGGAGCAATTGCAGGGGAGGAAAGTGTTTTCCTTTACCTGCTTAGGGTCCCTGGCTGGGTCTGAAAATCAAACTGACAAAGACAGATTCACAGAACAAAAGCACACACATTTATATAATGTAAGTTTTAACTGACCAGGGAGCCTTCCAATAAAATGAAGACCCAAAGAAACAAAGCTGTGTATTTTCATGTAGGCTTGATGAAGAGTAGGTGGTCATGGAGGAACATGGTAGGTTAAGGAGAATGAAGGACATTCAGTAAACTGGGGAAAACTTAGCAAGCCCTATGCATGAAGATTCTTCTTGGTACCTCTATGTTTTGGAGATAAAGATGCCTCTTTCCTCTGAGTATCTTCCAGGTACATGGAGGGCACCTCTTACATGAAGGTTTTTTTTTTTTAACTTTGAATATTTTATTCATAATCTTGAAAGAAGGTACAATTTATTTTCATTTTCATCTTTCTTTGTAAGATAGCAGCATCACATGAAACTGAAGGAGAGTTGGTAAAAACAAAAGTATTTTGACTGCTCAGTAAATATTGAATCACATGTGAAATAGTGATTTAAATTTAAATTACTAAAATCATTCTCTTCTATAATGAAGTTCTAAAATGTTTTAAAAATATTCATTTCTGAAGGACTTCCACTGTCTAGACTATGGACCTGCCAAAGTTCAATTTCATTCAGCTCAGTTCCATTCCACGAACGTTCACTCAGTGCACTCTTTTTATGTCCGAGCCAGCTCTAGATGTCCAAAGACAGGTACGATCTCTGTGAGCTCATCTCCTCCTCAGGGAAAGGACTAAGTCACATGAAGGTTATATGACTCTTCCCTGTTTCAGGGAAGAAGGGCAACAGGAGGAAGAGGTCAGAGTGACGTTCTTGCTTCTGCCATTTTCTCAAACTCCTTCAGCTTAAAATATTCAATATTCCAATGTGCCATATTTTGGGGTAGCATGTCCTGAACCCCATCACAGTGGTGGAATGAGAAGGCACCCCCAGGAGAAGAGAGGGCTCTCCTGAATAGGGAGATATTGAGAACAGGCTGGAGGCCTCATGGACCGGAGCACAGGCTACAGTAGGATTGAAGGGAAGAGGCTTGAAATTCCACAGGAACAGAGGTGCAGGTCTTCCAGGAAAGAGGGAGGCACTGTGCAGGCCTGAGGGTGAAGGGAGAAAGGCAGCAAAAGGCAGACGTTACAGGAAGGAGAGAGCATTACACATCAGAAGGCACGTGTGACCACCCCTGCAAATTCGAAGACAGTGAATAAGCAGATCCCACTTACAAGGGCCAAAGTAAATAAATAAATATATGGATTTTAAGAAAGAAATGAAAAATATTTAGAAATAAATGTCACAGGAAATGGGACAAAACCAAGGGAGACTAAAAACACTCCCAAAAGACACATAACGGACTTGAACAATGGAGATACTCCTTACTTAGGGATAGAACAATCCAACATCATAAACTTGTACATTCTTCCTGGATCAATGAACAAACTTAACAAAATCATAATAAAAAGACTAACGTGTTTTCCCTTGGGCTAGACATTTGATGCTAAAATTCATATAGATTCTAAAAAATATGGAATTAATTGTTAAGGAAACTCTGAAAGGAATTGGAAATGGTCTTAACCCCATGAGGTATTAAAATATGCCTCAAGCATCTGCAATTAAAATCACGTGGAAATGTTCCATGAAGAGATAGACAAAGGAAAGAGAATGGAAAGTCCAGAAATAGATCCAGCTATAAAGTAAGCTTGTATATGATGAAAAATGCATCTCAAATTATTTGTTAAATTATGAACTTTCTTGTGAATGATGTTGGCATTGCTAGATTCATTTGTAAGAGGATAAAATTCTTCACGTAAGGAGAACCCCAAATGATCAGTGATCTTAACACTCAAACCATACGAATGCTCCAATAAAACATTATCTTGAAAGGAGGAAAAAACTCAAAATCCAGATGCAATGAAAGATTGATACATTTAACACTGTGCGTGTATGTGTCTGTTATGTAGGAAATCAAACAGAAGCAATGATCAAAGCTAAAATAAAAGAGCACGCTTTTCACCTGAAGAATTTAAATCTGTGAATAAAAACGCTTCACCTATTTTCATATGACTAAAAACAGAGATCAATTTCTAGATGCATCTTTGTGAAATTTATAAATCTCAAGGCAAAAGGTCCACCCTGCAAGTATTTAGTCAGAAAAGTCAATTTACCTGCAAATTAAGAAAAATGACCCTTGTCTCAGACTTTTCCCTCATAATGAACATCAGATATAAATAAGAGTAACATTTACAAAGATTTAAAGGGGAAAGGTTGTAACCCAGAAATCTAGACTAAACAAGTTTTCCTTCATCTGTAAAGGCAAAAGTAAATAGTCAAGGCTTTAAAAAGTAGTTCATTTCCATGCCATTTCTTAAAGAGAAAAAAAAAACACACAGAAAAAACAAAGAAACCCAAAACTGAGTACATATCAAAGCAAAGTAAAAAACTTGAGAATGTGGAAATTATGGCAGATGAGTTAGAGAACACTCAGATTTATTTTAAAAAATTGTAATAATTATTAAAAATATTGTTGATAACATAGTGCATATAGTTTTTAAATGCTCCAGAAACTAAAAGCAGCCCTCCCCTCACACACACTCACACACAGACATACACTTCTAAAATCTCGGATCATTGCCACCAAAGTTAGAACGTTGATGCTGGAGAAGAGTAAGAAAATAAAAAGCTGCTAATTTAAAAATATTACGTAAAGAAGCATCAATAGAAACTCTTTACTTGGCAATAATAATTAAATGTATATCAATTAAAGTGTATGTTTTAAGATTTTAAAAAAACTTAAATAATTAAAAACATATGTATACATATTTCTAGTTACTACATGTAAAATAATTTAAAATAGTCATTGCCTAATCCAAAGTCATGAAGATTCCTGTGCACATGGAAGATTGAGGTGCCAGCCCAAGAGTTTCTAAAAGGCAGAGTAAAGTCTACCTTAATATCAAAGTACTTGGAGATTACTTTTCCCCAGAGGAACAGGGAAGGTCAATTGTCCACTTCAGACTTTTGCCACATTTGAAAGGTACAAGGGAATGGGAGACAAAGAACCAAGCTGGACCCAGAGATAAGAAGTGGATTTGCCCCAGTCTTTCCTGGCTGGAGACAGTAACCCACCAGGCTTTCAAATCTCTGAAGGGTCTTGCCTGACAAACAGAGAAGAACCAGAGATGGGTTGAGTCTTATTAAAAATGCATATGTATAATTGGAACATGGGGGGGGGGTGGGAGACAGAGAGAGACAGAGACAGAGACACAGAGAGAGGGAGAGAGAGAGAGAAAGAGAATGGAGCAAAAGCAGTAATTGAAGAGATAATGGCCAAAAATTTGCCCAGATTGATAAAAATCAATCCACAGATTCAAGAAACCCAAATAGTTCAGCAAATGTATAAGAAAGAAAGAAAGAAAGAAAGAAAGAAAGAAAGAAAGAAAGAAAGAAAGAAAGAAAGAAAGAAAGAAAGAAAGGAAGGAAGAAAGAAAGGAGAGAAAGAGAGAAAGAAAGAAAGAAAAGGAAAATCATCCTTTGGTACATTATAGGAAAACTGCTAAAACTTAGCAGATGAAGTTAAACTTTTCTTTCAGAAGCAAATATATATCCATATATATCATTGTTAAGAAATAAACATTATGATATTTTATAACTAGTTATTCATCATAAGAAATTAAGAAAATAATGCCAAAACAAATTCAAGTTTCAAAGGAGAATGCTTATAATAAACATAAAGGCCAATATTAAATGATCAGTGAGAGAAAAACATACAAATGGCCAATAGGTAAAAGAAAAGATGCTCAACATCACTAATCATTAGAAAAATGAAAATCAAAGCCACAATGAGAGGGCTTCCCTGGTGGCGCAGTGGTTAAGAATCAGCCTGTCAATGCAGGGGACACGGGTTCGAGCCCTGGTCCAGGAAGATCCCACAGGCCGCGGAGCAACTAAGCCAATGCATCACAACTACTGAGCCTGTGCTCTAGAGCTCACAAGACACAACTACTGAAACCTGTGTGCCTAGAGCCCATGCTCCGCAGCAAGAGAAGCCACCGCACGCGCACTGCACCAAGAGTAGCCCCCGCTCACCCGAACTACAGAAAGCCCATGCACAGCAACGAAGACCCAATGCAGCCAAAAATTAATTAATTAATTAAAAAAAAACCCAGAATGAGATATTACCTCACCCCTTTTTGGAACGGCTATTATTAAAAGGACAAGAAATAGTGTTGGCAAGGATGTGGAGAAAAGGGAACCCTTGTGCACTGCTGGTGGGAATATAAATTGGTGCAGTGACTGTGGAAAACAGTATAGAGGTTCCTCAAAAAATTAAAAATAGAGCTACCATACGATCCAGCAATTCCTTTCTGGGTATTTATCTGAAGGAAATGAAATCACTACCTGAAAAGATATCTGTACCTCCTGTTTATTGCATTATTTACAATAGCCAAGGTATAGAAACAACCCAAGTGTCCATTGATGGATGAAGGGATAAAGCAAATGTGGTAGATACATAGAACAAAATTTTATTCAGTCAGAAAAAGAAGGAAGTCCTGACATTTGCAACAACATAGATGGACCTTGAGGGCATTATGCTAAGTGAAGTAAATCAGACAGAGAAAGACAGATGCTGTACAATCTCTTATTTATGGAATCTGAAAAAAAAAACCCAAAAAACAAACAAAAAAGATCTCATAGGCACAGAGAACAGATTTGTGGTTGCCGGAAAAGGGTTGGCAGGGGGGTGGGGTGGGGGGGTATGGGTCAAATTATTGAAGAGGATCAAAAGGTACAATCTTCCAGTTATAAGAGAAATAAGTCTTGGGGGTGTCACACACAGCATGGTGACTATAGTTAACAATATGGGATTTGAATGTTTCTGTAGGAGAGTAAACCCTGAAAGTCTCATCCCAAGAAAAAAATTATAACTATGTGAAGTAATGGATGTTAACAAGATTTCTTTGGTGATCATTTCACAATATACAAATATATCAAATCTCCAATGTGATACTTCAATTATATCTCGTTAAAAAAATAGTCATTGAAGAGTACCAGAATATGCCACCCCAAAATATACTCTTTGGCATAGGAAATATTTTGAGTCAAAGGCCGCTGAGAACCAGTAGACACAGGACAAGCTCTAAGAACAGGGTATAGATTTTCCTTCTTTAGAGGAAATTTCCATTTGTAGAGATGTGTCCCTCTGCTGTACCTGGTAGAAGAGGACCCTTAACAGGCCAGAAGGCACTGGCTTAAATCTGCACAACAAACCTTACTGAACACCTCTTGTTCAACCATAATTTTCCTGGTCACCTTCATACAAAGTGCCTCCCTGCACAGAAGCTCCCAGACCGCTTTTCTGGTTTTCATACTGAAGCCTGAGTTCTAACCACCACTTGGGGTGACTGAGTACTCTATGTGTGCATACACAATGCATGTGTTAAACACTTCTGATTGTTCTTCTCTTGTTAACCTGCCTTTGGCCAGTCTAAGGTAGAGGCCCCGGCAGGAGAACCTAAGATAGATGCAGGAAGAGATTTTTCTCCTTAACATCAGGAAAGGGGAAAACAGTTGAATTGATAGATCAATAAATCTGAAATCCAGTTATATGAATAAGAAAAGCTCAGTGAAAGATATGCATTCCCTTTTAACTTTTACTCTTTTAATTAAGTAAATTTGACTCAAATAAAAATACATAGATGTGGGACTGAAAACATTGATGAGATTACAGATTCAGAGGAAGCTACAAAAATAAGGGTAAGTTTATAAGTACACTTTCTATAAATAAATTTGATATTTTTATGAAAAAGGACAATTTCCTGGCCAAGTATAAATGATAAAACTTTACTTAAAAAGAAACAGAAAATCTGAATAGGCCAATTACTATTGCTTGTTACTGAGAAGGTTATTCAGAATATATAAAATTTACTCCAAAAATTTTCAGGTTCAGGTGGTTTCATACTCTATACTGTATATAACACCACACATGTGCATAAACATATACAGTTATATATAAATCTCTATTTATTTTTGTGAACTAGACTCACTTGATACCAATGCTTGAGAAAGCATCAAAACCATGAAGCTAAAAAAAAAAAGCATGAGACACTCGCACATCTGAATATAGGTGCAAACATTCTAAACGGAATTCTCACAAATCAATTTCAATGCTAAATAAAAATGAGAACATACCACAATTAGATAGAATTATTCCAGGAATACAAGGATCACTCCATGCTGGGAAATCTATCAATTTAACATATCTTATCTATAGTTCAAAGTAAAAGCTAGACAAGGATCTCTACAGATACTGAAAATGCATTCAGAAAATTGACAAATTTTAAAAAAATTAATAGACTTTTTTAGAGAAGTTTTAATTATACAAAAATATTGAACAGAAGGTACAGAGAGATTCCATATACTCTGGGCCAAAATTTCCTCTATTATTAATATACTGCAGTCAGTTGGTACATTTGTTCCAAGTGATGAGCCAATATTGATACGTTATTATTAAAGTCCATAGTTTGCATGAGGGTCTACACTTTGTGTTGTACCTTGTATGAATTCTGACAAATGTATAATGACAGGTAGCCGCCGTTAGAGTATCATACAGAATAACAGTTTCACTGCCCTAAGAATCCCCTGTGCTTCACTTATTGATCTCTCCCTATCCCCAAGCCCCTGATTTTTTCACTATCTCCATAGTTTTAAATTTTTCAGAGAACGGTAGCAGAATATGCCACCCCGAAATATGACTGTGGGAGTTCAGGACATGACTCCCCAAAATATGCTGTTTGGTACATTGATTATTTTGGGCTAAAGGCATTTAAAAAACAGCAAACTCAGGGAGAGGCTTTCTCCAAACTCCCCTTATCCGCCTAAAGACAGAGCCTCCAAAAGGAACACAGTTGTCACAAAGCCCCTTCATCAAACAGGGAAAATTGACTCTTGTCACAGGAGAGATTAGAAGTCAACATCACACCCAGACAAACTTTGTTACCAACTATCATCCCTTCATCTATTATTCTAGAGGCCCCCATCTTCTTTCCTAAAAATCATTTACTTTTCCCTAAAAGGCTTACATCTCCCTTTCCCTTACCCTAATAAGATGGTATTTAATCCTGAATTCTAAGCCACCTTGGGGAGTTCCGCATTTTTCGCTGGTGTATGTATATATATACATCATGTATATATGAGCTATACATGTGAATAAACTTCTGTTTGTTTTTGTCTTGTTAACGTATCTTCCATTACAGGTCTTGGCTCAGAACTCAGAAGGCTAAGGGGAAATTTTTTTTTTTTCTCCTACGATAGGAATCCTACAGTATGTAGCTGCTTCAGATCGGCTTCTTTCAATTAGCAATATGTGGTTAAAGTTCCTCCATGTCTTTTTGTGGCTTACAGCACATTTCCTTTTATTGCTGATTAATATTGCATTGTCTGGATGTACCACAATTTGTTTATGCGTTCACCTATTGAAGGACATCTAGATTGCTTCCAAGTTTTAACTGTTATAGTTAAAGCCACTATAAACTTTTCATGTGCAAGTTTTGGTCTGAAAGTAAGTTTTCAACTCATTTGGATAAATACCAAGGAGGGTGATTATTTGACCATATAAGAGTATGTTTAGTTTTGTAAGAAACTGTCAAACTGACTTTCAAAGTTGTTCTACCAGTTTGCATTCCTACCAGCAATGAATAAGAGTTCCTGTTGCTCCATAGCCTCACCAACACCTGGTGTTGTCATTGTTTTAGATTTTGGCCATTCTAATGGGTGTATAGTGGTATCTCCTTGTTTTAATTTGCAGTTCCCTATTGATATTGAGCATCTTTTCATATGCTTATTCTCTATCTATATATCTTATTTGGTAAGGTATCTGTTCAGATCTTTTACCTATTTTGAGGTTTTTGTTTTCTTATTGCTGAGTTTTAAAAGTTCTTTGTATATTTTGGATACAAATCCTTTATCCAATATGTGTTTTGAAAAAAAAAAAACCCTCACTAGTCTGTGGCTTGTTCTTTTATTCTCTTAACAGTGTCATTTAAAAAAAAATTTTAATTTTAATGAAGTCATGCTTATCTTTTTTTGAAATTTTATTGATTGTGCTTTTGGATCTAAGAAGTCATCACTAAACCCGAAGTCACTTAGATTTTCTCCTATGTTATCTTCTTGAAGTTTTATAAGATACACTCAAAAAAAAATAGAAGCTCTGAATTAGTCAGCGTTCCCACTAGATTTTTTAATTAGAGAGTTTAATGAAGGGACAAAAAACAGGCTTGGCAAGGCTAACAAAACATGTAAGGGGTTGTGAGGCACCTAGAGATAGTAATCATGGTAAGCTATTACCACCCTAGGGCTGATGGGAAAAAGGGAAGAGTTGGTGCTGAAACCTCATGTTGAAACTTTACTATTGTCGTGAACTCAACTACTACTAATGAGTTCATGCCTAGGCAGGGAGAGAGCAGAGGGTGAAATATCCTTGCCTCTTCTTCATATCTTACAGTGTCATGTCAGTGACCCTAGCTGGCAAAACCCACTAGAAGGCCATCAGCAAGGGAGGCTGGGGAGTGCAGTCTGCAGAGGTCATACTCCTGGGGGCATAGAGCAGAGCACAGATGGGTGGGAAATCCATGTGGGAGAGGACACGTGATGAAGAATGACTACAAGCTCCTTGTATCGTTAAAAAATCAGTATGTCACACTCTAGACCATTACAGGGCCAAGTTCAAAGCTGAGTTCTAGCATTTAGCAGCTGTGTGACCAAGGACTGGTTAGTTAACGTCTCTGTTTCCTTTTCTTTTTAAATTGAAGTATAGCTGCTGTACAATATTACATAAGTTACAGGTGTAGCATCTCTGTTTCTTTATGTTTAACTGGGGACAATAACAATGCTACATTATAAATATTGAGACGACTGTATTAAATGTATATAAAGTAGTGATGAGTACTCAATATGCCAGCCACTACTACTACTACTATTATTTGAGTCTTTGTTATTAGAGAGAGAGGAGAAGCAGGAAGCCTAATCAGAAATGTAAGCACTGTTTCTCAACACAAGACAGAATCTCTATATGAAATTAACAGCCAAAGACATATCTGACAGTGAAATATTAACACGTCCCCACTAAAACCAAGAACCAGTGAAGGATGCCTTCTACCACCACTCTCATTTAAGGGTCTAGAAATTTTAGCAAACATAGTAAGATATGTAACATTGGGAAAAACAAGAAATTTACCTTTTCATTACTTTTAGATAATGATGGCTCTCTGTCTAGAAAGACCCCCGACCCCCAAAATTAAAAATGAAGTGGGTAGACAGTTAATGAATTTATAAAAATTAATGACTTTTATAAAATCCAGGAAAAACTCTAAGTATAATATTTAATGGAAACAGTTTCCCATTTATAATGATAACACAAAATATTAAGTGCCTAAAAAGCTTTATAAAAATTTTGCAAAAAATGTGAAGGTAACCAAAAAACCTGATAGCTACATTAAAAAAAGAGAATGTGTTAAATAAAAATCACCCCATTTTGAATATTGAAAAGATGTCAGTTCTTCCCAAACTCATTTATATGTTCAATGCAATTGCATTTAAGTTTCCAGCGGGATTTACTCTAAAACATGTTCAAGTAAAACTAAGATTCATCTAGAAGAATAAATTCATGAGCAGAGATGAGAAAAGTTGAAACAGAAACAAAATAAAAAAGACTTACTTGTGATATTTGTCCTACTAGATATAGAAACATAATTTAATATTAATATAATCAAAACAGGTGGTGGTGGCACAGAAAACATTATCAGAATAAAGGAATGAAATAGAAACTCCAACAACAGAATAAATATGTAAATATGAAGTAAATGTAGAGATGTATTTTGATATGATACCCCCAGATAAATACCAGGTGGATTAAAGATTTAAATGTGAAAAATTAGCCATGATAAAAATCCTGGAAGAATAGCAGAATATTTGTGTACCTCAGAACAGAAAAAGGCTTTTTTAAGTTTAAAAGCAATACAAAATAGTCACAACAGAAGACGGATAGGACTGCATAAAATAAAACCTTTCATATCTCAAAAGTCAGCCCCCTTCAGTTTTTCATAATAACAGCTCTTGCTGCTGATTCTGAGGTTTATGCTTCTAGGTTTGAACTGGGACAAGATTAGAAAGTGTGTTATCCTACAGATGGGTTATCATGTAGACAGCCGCTAGGATGATTTCTTCTTGGAATGAAACTTAGGATTTCGTAGCCCCACTTCCATGGTGCACTGATGTATTAAGTCATTGAAAATATCTCCCCAAACTTCAATGCAGACAGATCTCTGTGTCTTCAGCACACTGCCCTTGGAATTCAGAGAGGCCCAAGTTCCAGATGCAGATGGGAATGCACTGGTCAAAAAAGGGTAACAGTCGCTATTATTATCCCCATTTTGCAGAGGAGAAATATTGCTCTCCCTTACGAACCAGCATTCATTTTCTCTGCATGAGGTTGTATGTGTTTCTTATTCATAGGAATTAGAGATTAGCTGGGCAAATTTTTCCCCATCGTTTCCAAGATTGTGTTATTATTTATAAAATAGTTTAATTACACTCAATCTAAATCAATCCACATTTTAGTAAGGACATGAGAGCTTTATGTCTAAAAATTAAAAATAAGACAGTTCATCCTGTCATGATTTCCATTCAAATGTTTTTCCTAAACAATAACAGTAACAACAACAACAAAAACCTGTCATCTTAATAGTCCATTTAGATTTCATTTAATGCCATTTGTAATATTTAGGCAACACAGACCCACATTATGCATTTCCCAGTCCCGGAACAACTTACATGATTATGGAACGGCTGAGGGGCAGAGCATAAAAGCCATGTCTTTGTGGTCAGACCTGTTGAGAGCAGTTGTCATCGCCAGCACTTAGCAACTGTATGATCTTGGGCAGAGTTCTGGCAGCTCCTTCTGTTACAGTCTCACCAAGTAGTAGGACTTGCTGTCAGCCATGCTCCAGAGCTGGATTCTTCAAGGTCACTCATGTTGGCTCCGAGGCCCATGAGTTCAGCCATGGTGGAGATGTTGTCATTGCTTTTTGGTCATTATGCTCTCTGTTGTTCTTCTTCTCTTTATATGTCATGTTATTTCTCCAGTAGCTACCAACCAGCCCATTCTCTCAGTCTTTCCCTGTTCAGATCCTAATGGGAGAGAGTCTGATGGTCTAAGAAACTCACAGCAACCCTTTTGGAACAAGAGACTTGGTGTGCAGGTCAGGCCACTCTGAGGTCACTGGCCACTGATATACTGGCTGCCTTTGGGTCAGATCCCTGGCCACCCCTTTCTCAAAGGCTGCTTAATGCTACTTCCTTCAATATTCTGCAGAAGGCGGGGTTTCCCTTAGAAGAGGACAGTGGGAGAGTGGAGATAGTGGGCAATGTGCCCATTACAAGAGTGCAAATCATCATAGTAAACAAAATGAGCATTTGCAGAGCACTTACAATGAGCCAGACGTTGCATTAAACATTTAACGTGCCTTAATTCACTGGAGTCTCACAACCAGAATATGAGGGAGGTGAGGTTATTGCCATTAGTACTTACCATTTTACAGATATAGAGCTTACAGTGGTAAACTACTCACTCAAAATGTTAAGACCAGTAAGCGGTAGAGTTCATTGGCTTCCAAAGCCTATGCTCTTAGTTATTAAACTCTACTGTATCAGATGATATCTCTCCGACTTTGGTTTCTTCATCTATAAAATGGGAACTACATTGCAAGGTTGTTTTTAGATTTACAAGCAACATATGCAATGCATTTATCTCAGTATATGACATATAGTAAAACAAAACATGAAAATAAAGAAAAGAATGAAGAGTAATGGTGAGAATATATATATGGATAAATCTAGATAAGTACTAATTGTATAAATAATAACATCAAGGTCATGAGATTTAAAATAGAAAGTAAAATCAACAACAGCAACAGCATTTTAATAAGTCAAGAATGCATATTGTAATCTCTAGGGCAAATAGCAAAAAACAATTAAGAATAATTTACAAACTAATAGAAGGAGAAATGTAATTATAAAATACTAAATAAATGAAAAAATCTTAATAAATGACATAAAAATCATAAAATAGTCAAGGCAAATAGAAAACAAATAGTAAGATGGTAGATTCAAACCCAAATTACAGTAAATTTATACAGACTAAGTATTCCAATCAAAATCTAAATATCCTCAGACCAGATAATATAATAAAACGAAGCTTAACATACTGCTTGTAAGAGACATACCTTAAGTATAAAGATACCAACACGTTGAAAGTAAAGATGGGAAAAATACTGTGCAAACCAAAAGTTCCAAAGTCAGAGCTAAAAGTGTTTCATTTAAGAAAAACAAAAGTTTTAAATTTAAGATGAAACAATGTTAGATTTTTGTATACCTAATAACATAGGTTCAAAATACATAAAATAAAAAGGGACAGACCTTCAAAGAGAAATAAAAAAAATCCACAATCATGTTGGGAGGCTGTATACATCAGGGTTCCCCAGAGAAACCTGTTTTGGCTCCAAATACCTTCAACTGATTAGACGAGGCCCACCCACATTCTTGAGGATAATCTCATTTACTTAAAGTCAGCTGATGATAGATGTTAACCACATAGAAGAAATACCTTCACAACAACACCTAAACGATTTTTTAAATTTTATTTATTTTTTTATACAACAGTTTCTTATTAGTTATTCATTTTATACATATTAGTATATACATGTCAATCCCAATCTCCCAATTAATCACACCACCACCACCACACCCACACTTCCCCCCCTTGGTGTCTATACATTTGTTTTCTACATCTGTGTCACTACTTCTGCCCTGCAAACCGGTTCATCTGTACCATTTTTCTAGGTTCTGCATATATGCATTAATATACGATGTTTGTTTTTCTCTTTCTGACGTACTTCACTCTGTATGATGGATCTCTAGATCCATTCACGTCTCTACAAATACCTAATTTCGTTCCTTTTTATGGCTGAGTAATATTCCATTGTATATATGTACCACATCTTCTTTACCCATTCATCTGTCAATGGACACTTAGGTTGTTTCCACGTCCTGGTTATTGTAAATAGAGCTACAGTGAACATTGCGGTACATGACTCTTTTTGAATTATGGTGTTCTCAGGGTATATGCTCAGTAGTGGGATTGCTGGGTCATATGGTAGTTCTATTTTTAGTTTTTTAAGGAACCTCCATACTGTTCTCCATAGTGGCTGTATCCATTTACATTCCCACCAACAGTGCAAGAGGGTTCCCTTTTCTCCGCACCCTCTCCAGCATTTATAGTTTGTAGATTTTTTGATGATGGTCATTCTGACCAGAGTGAGGTGTTATGTCATTGTGGTTTTGTTGAATAACTAGGTTCTAAAGGCTGGTCAAGTTGACACAGAAAACTAATCATCACACAGACTTAAATGTATTTTTGAATATGTGTTATATTTCAATTGAAAAAAAATAGTTAACAAATTTAAGCCAGTGGGTTGGTAATTGTTACAGGTGGTTTCCCCGGGAAGTGAGCTCTGAGATGGAGATTATCATGCAGAACGTTTAGGGATTGTTCTTGGGATCAACACCCGTGGAAGGGAGAAGGAAGCAGAATTTGGGAAGAAAGAAGTTCAGCTCAAGGCAGTATCAATAAGAAACTCTGCCCATCCTCGAGGGAGATCAGAAGGTGGAATGACCTTTCTGAGCTCTGCTGAGTTGGGTCAGCAGGACTGGCCTTTATGCACCCAAGTCAATTGAACATTGGACATGGGGCACCCTGGAGAGGGAGTGTGACCGTGGGTGAGGCAGCTGTCTCTTGCTGAGGGAACTCCAAAGGGGGCTGACACCGGAGGGCCTTGGGTGGCAGGGCTCCAGGGCGCTTGGGCCTCCTTCCATCCCCTGGGGAACCTGGGCCACACATCACCGTGTGTGGGTTTGGAGTGGTGTTAGTTTTCTTAACATGTTTACTTCATTGTTGGCATGATGTCATGTCTATTATTTTAAACAAAATAAAAGAAAGTTGTTAGTATCCTTTGATGCTTTCATAAAGGGAACTTATCTCTCTGCCCTACCATATTATATAGTGGTGGACATTCTTAAAAGGTCAAAATAGCTCTCAACTCCAAGAAGAACCCTGGCTGGGGTTCCAGAGATTCCAGTGTGTCACTGCCCCTCATTCCTGTCAGTTTCCTGGGTCTCAAATGTACAATACAAATGCTTGTCTATCAACCAAGAAAGCTCACCTTGGGTCATGGATACTCAATGGGAGTACTCTTACCTCAGTACCTGGAGGGCCATGGTTAGCATCCTCTGGATCTGGGGGTGGATGGTGGAGAATAATAATTAATAAGGACCTACTGTATAGCACAGAGGACTCTACTCAATACTCTGCAATGACCTATATGGGAATAGAATCTAAAAAAGAGTGGGTATATGTATATGTATAACTGACTCACTTTGCTGTACAGCAGAAACTAATACAACATTGTAAATCAACCATACTCCAATAAAAATTAACTTAAAAAAGGAATAGAACAGTTGTTACAATGATTTGATGGTTGATCTCTTCTCCTGTTTCCTTAGCTCCATCTCACAGAGCAAAAATGAAGAAACTTGGACCCATCTCTTTTACTGTGACAAAGGAGCTTCATTCATTCAAGACGGCATTTGTTAACCTACTGTGAGTAAGTATATGCTTTCCTATTAATGAATCGAATCCTTAGAATGTTGCCTCATTTACAGACATTGGTTATGAGTATGACCAATGACTGTAAATCATTCTCTGACTGTAATGCTTCATTGGAAACTCATCATGGAAGATATAGACTTGCTCATCCATTTCCCAGACAGGAGTTTGGCTGCCAACGGGGAATACTGAACAGTGAAAAACTCCAGATGATGAATGTACAACACAATAATGGTTAAAGTTTTTAAAATGAGTATGGTAATAAAGTGTGCATGAGATGTTTTGTGTAAGCACAGGTAACTGGACATTTTCTAGTAGAGTTCTTATTCTTAAACAATTTGGAATACTTTGCCCTATATGATACCTGATGGGCAACTATATAATGATTCTTCTGAGTGACTCAGTTCTCTTAAATGACTTTATGTCTTCTAAGTAAATGCATAGATACTGTATTAGTTAGGAACAAAACAAGATATATATATATATATATATATATATAGAGAGAGAGAGAGAGAGAGAGAGAGAGCGCTTTATTATAAAGTATTGGCTCACATGGTCTTGGAGGCTGAGAAGTCTGGCAATTTGAGCAAGCAATCTGCAAGCTGAGACTCAGGAAAGCTGGTGGTGTGGTTGAGCTAGAGACCTGGTGGTGTAGGTTCCAGTCCGGGTCTGAAGACCTGAGGGCCAGGAGCAACATGGGAAGGAGGAGACTGAAGTCCCAGGACAGCAGTCAGGGAGAGAACAAATTCAACCTTCCTCTGCCTTTTTGTTCTATTCAGGCCCTAGATGGATTGGAGGATGTCCACCCACTCTGGGGAGGGCCATCTGCTGTACTCAGTCTACTGATTCAAATGCTAATCCTTTCTGGAAACACCCTCACAGACTCCCAGAAATAATGTTTAATCAAATATCTGACCCAGGGGCTTCCCTGGTGGCGCAGTGGTTGGGAGTCCACCTGCCGATGCAGGGGACACGGGTTCGTGCCCCGGTCTGGGAGGATCCCACATGCCGCGGAGTGGCTGGGCCCGTGGGCCATGGCCGTTGAGCCTGCACGTCCGGAGCCTGTGCTCCATAACGGGAGAGGCCACAACAGTGAGAGGCCCGCGTACCACAAAAATATATATATATATATCTGCCCTTCCCTTGGCTGAGTCAAGGTAACACATAAAATTATCACAGATACAAATTGAAATTAAATAATAATAATATAGACCTTCATAAAGTGTATTTTCAAACAGAATATGTTGGTAAAATCGGTTTAGGAGCATCAGATAAAAAACACAATAACAATCTATTGGGCATTCTGTGTTTGCCCCTTCAGGTCCACTTCCATCCTTCCCCACCATGTTTTGAGCCCCAGGAGACTGACCTCTATGAATAGAGCTAACTGGACTCCTTTGTTTATGACTGCCTGGGATTTGGCCCATGGAGGCACCAGAGGAGTCTGGGGCAAGAGAACCAAATGGTGGGGTATCTGTTCTCCTTTTGAACCCAAGCAGGACCCTGTGGGGCTCGTGGGCATGGGAGTCTTTCTGTCCAGCCTCCATTACCTTCCCTGAGTCCCAAAGGGCAGGTTCAAACAGTTGCTCATCAGGGAAGGGAGGGGATGCAGAGACAAGGGAGGAGCAGTCAGGAAACAGTAGTGCAGCCTTGGGGCAGGTCCTGGTTCCCCCTCAAGGGACACACATAAAAATATCTTTTGAGCTCTTTATTGAACGAAAACCCTCAATGAATGGAAAATGTACAATCCTCATTCCAGAGAGAAAGTCATGGTTTGATAGTCTTGAGAACCAGAGAAGCTTATCTGGAGACCACCTGAGGCCAGATTAAAGGAGTGCAGGCCCTGCACACACCGTAATCTTGTCAGCAGCCCCGCCCTTGAGCCATTGCTATAAAACTCCTCACCAAATCCTCCCAGGTTGGGACATACAGTTTTTCAGGACACAAGCCCACTGTGTCCCCCTTTGCCTGGCAAAGCAATAAAGTTATTCTTTTCAACTTCACCCAAATCTCTGTCTCAGATATTCGATTTGGCACCAGTGCACAGAGACCAAGTTTTCAGCATCACTCTCAAGCCATGTGTTGGCAGCACAGTCCCTGTCCCCAGTCTTCTCCTATGGCTCCAATCTCAGCTCTTTCTGGGTCCTGGTCTCCCCACTCACTACCGTCCCCCCCGCCCCAGTCCCGGGGGAATTCAAGGTTCTTCTGTGGTTGCTGTGCATGGACGTTTCAACATCTATTGTTGGTTTCCCACAGCCCTGCCCACATGTTTGTAAACAGTCCCCTAATTCAGCTCAGCACAGTCGCATGGTATGAGCACTGCTATGTTTCCCTCCAGGACTCTGACGGAGGAATCATTTACAGCATTGAACTGTGCCGCATGCGTCTACCTACTACCCCCTCTATGCCTCATTGATCAGGAATGTGAATCTTTTCTTCCCATGACATAAATTGCCCTTAGAAGTTTACTGATGCTAAGTATAAAGAGGGCAAAATCAGAACTAGTTTCAGCTTTTTTAAAAGAGGACCTTACATAAAGTTGGGATATATTAAATACAAGCATTCATATATGTTCTCCCCACTGCCTGCGCCAAGCAAATAAACACACACACACACACACATGCACACACGCACACATGCAGCACGCACACACACACGCAGGTATGAACACACGCTCATGTGTGCACACATCCAGCACACACACACATGCACGCAGGTACAAACACACATGTGTGTGTGCACACACACAGAGCACACACGCACACACATGCACACACACACACACACACACACACACCCCTTTTGAAACCTGTGAAAGCCCACGTTGTTTCCAGTTCCTAGAAATGAAAGCTCTGATAAGATCAAGGGGCTCTGACTCAGCACTTTATTTAACCAAACAAGAACTCTTTACATCTCTCATTCACTCTGATTTCCTTTTTGCTTTTGGTTAAATTGAAGTTTTTCATTTAATGTAAGATTTAGAGGTTTCTGTCTCAGTGCTTCCTAAGGCTGGCTACTTTTATCTGCTCTTATTTTTATCTGAAAATCTAGATTTATCTATGATTCCAAGTATTGATGTTAACATTGCTTTTTTCTTCCATTCACTGAGTGGGAGTAGAGGCGTAGGTGCCACATTACTGCTTATGTTACATCAACTTTAACAAATAATGGAACATCACTCTTCTTGTGTACCTGGAACTTCTTTAAATCAAAATTTAATCTTTTAAAATTGTGGCAAAATATATAAAACATTGATCATTTTAACCATCTTGACGTGTACACTCCGGTAGCATTAAGGACATTCATGATGCTGTGCGACAACCATCTAGCTCCAGGGTTTTTTGTCTTCTTAAACTGAAACTCTGTCCCCATCAAAGAATAACTCACCCCCCCCAGCCCCTGGCAACAAAATTCCTTCTGTTTCTGTGAATTCAACTACTCTAGGTGCCCCATATAAGTGAAATCATACAGCATCTGTCCTCTGTGGACTAGCTTATTCTGCTTAGCATAATTCTTTAAGATTCATCCATGTTGCAGCATGTGCCAGAATGTTCTTTCTTTGTAAGGCTGAGTAATATTCCATTATGTGCGTTTATATATGTATACACGTCTATATATGCACGTACTACTACCTTTGGTTCATGTATTCATCCACTGATGGACATTTGAGTTGCTTCCACCTTTTGGCTATTGTGAATAATGCTCTCACGAACAAGGGTGCACAGATATCTTTTTGGAGTTCTGCTTTCAATTCTTTGGAGTATATATCCAGAAGTGGAATCCTGGATCTTATGGTAATTGTATTTTTAATTTTGGAGGAATGGCCATACTGTTTTCCATAGCAGCTGCACCACTTACATTCACATCAGCATGCACAGGGTTCCAATTTCTCCATATTCTTGCCAACACTTATTATTTCCTGGTTTTTGCTTGTATGTTTTATTTTTAAAATGTGGAGCATTCTTACACATGGTTACAAATCCATCATGGCAGTCTTCATCAAATTAGGAAAAACATTCACATCACTCATTCTTCCAGGGATAGACATTAGTAAAGTTTCAAATTCAATAACACTGATAAATGTTTTCAACTTTGAGGGGGTATAACTGGATTTTAAAACTGCTTCTTAAAATTCCAGCTGACAAACTCCTTTTCCACTGAACATGTGAAAGAACAATTTAATTTATCTCAACCAATATTATTGAGGTTCAACTATGTACTGGGTTCCATTCTAGGTGAATGGGCCCAGCAGTGAACAAAACCTAAAAAAAATTACAAACCATTTGGAAACCTAGTATTAACCTTCCATATGTTAACCAGGAAGTAGGGTTCCTCCTGGCCTCATTGTCGTGTCTCAGCTAATGAGTTCACAGCTCAGAAAGGACGAGCGTGAGATAGGCACTAACAGACGGGATCCTCCTACAGCCTTAATTTGTGTTTGTCTGTGGCACGTACTGCTTGTGATGCTTGTACATATTTTATTTTCTTACCAGATTTTGAGCTCCTTGAGGGAAGATTTCATCTATATTTTATTCCCCACCATTATCCAGTGTTTTGCATATAAGCATTCAAAAGCTGCTTATTGTTCATTTGCTGAATATTAATCAACTGGCCTGAACCTCTACAATTTCTTAGTCATTTCTGAAAAGGTACAGCTCCCATGCCAGGGAGAGTGGTAATTCTAGACCTCCAGATGAGAGTCAAACAGACAAATCAAGTCACCTTTCTGCCTGCTCCTGCTTTGGAGGGTGCCGCCTGTGCATGGGGTTGCTGGTCTGCACTCTGCCGCCCTCTAGATGACAGCCTTGCACAGACCTCTGGTCTTGTTGCTTTAGTTTGAATTTTCATAGAAAAAAAAAATGAGCAAGCTGAGGTTTGTCTTCGAATGCATTAGGAACTAGAAGGGAAGCCCACTGCCTCTCCCACAGCAGGTTTGGTTAAGGCCCCCCAACATCCCCATGGACATGGCTTTGCCAGGTAAGAAGAAGATGTGGCTCCCAGACACGTGAAATCGGGGAGTAAGTTCTCAGTTGGGAAATGCTGCTCCTCCTTCCTCTTGTTTGGCCCCAGGTATTCTTTTGCTACTTAATGGTCTTAATTCAATGAGTTACAATTAAAATTCTGAATTCTCTAAGTATATTTTCAGTCCAATTTCATCTGAGGCAATAAACATTAAATAACTCAGAGTGACTTTATTACTTAAGTGTCTCAGATTTGGGGGGACAGAATAATGAAGTGAGTCTCTTCACAGCATCCATATGACATGTAGCATCTGCAAGGGGTTGAAAGTCCCCAAAGCTCAAGTTCATTTCACCCAATCTGTCACACTCTATAAATATGAGTCAGGGCTAGTCTCCAGGTAAGAATGTCCCAAGGGTCTTTCTTGAGTGAAGATCTTATTTCATCCTTTTCCAGGAGAGGGGAGGGGTTAGTGTTTGAGAAAAACAACTCCCCAACTGGTTGTTACCTTTCTGTCTCCACTTATGAGTTGTCATTGTTTATTTCATTTATTTGTATTCCAGATACCAGATGAATATGAGATGTCGGCCCGAGATCTAGAAACATAGTTCCACTGGGTTCCTGGGCATATGAATCTATCTATGCTCAGCATTACTGACACTGAAGACTTACTTTCTCCAGAGATGGTTTTCCCTTCTAAATTCCCACCCTTCTCCCATCCTTTCTCTCTCCCTCCCTTTGTAACCTCACATGGCCCCCCTGTTCCTCACTCCCTCCCACTCTTTTCTGCTGACATTTTATTGAAAGTTTTATACTGTGGATGAATACAATATTGTTACCGAGTCTGAGCTCATACTGCTTGCTGCATGACAGGCCAATAAACCAAGAGATGAGTTGTTGGGGCAAGAAATAGAGACTTTATTTGGAAAGCCAGAAAACCGAGAAGATGGTGGACTAGTGTCCCAAAGAACCATCTTACCTGAGTTAGAATTCAGGCTTCTTTTATACTAAAAGGGGAGGGGTGTGGCTGGTTGTTGCAGACTTCTTGGTGTCAGAATCCTTTGTTCTTACATCTGTCCATGTAGGTCAGTTCATGATGTTCCTGTAAACCTCCAATAAGACAAATGTTATTCTCTGTTCTGTAACTTTTTATCTCTATATGAATGGAAAAGTGTAATGCCTTAAAGGTCAGAGTCTTAAATATCAGAGCCTTGGTAATGGGCTATCCTGTATATTTCAGGCTCTAGGCAACATTCTTAACTTGTAGCAAGAGCAATAAGATACAAAGGTTAAAGTAAAAGAAACAGATCCAATATAGAGTCAGATTTGTTCTCCCCTGTTACAAATATGGCACCTCTATTCATGGAACTTACATACTACTGCACTGGCTCCTGCAAAATTTATTGAGCACTTGCTAAGTAATATGCAGTTTTTTCTCATTTATAAGCACACAGTGCTAAAAATTGACATCATTTTTTCCTTTCCATTTCCCAAAGCCATGTTAAGAAGATCAATTGATTCTCCCCTCAGAAAACTTTTTCATCTCCTGCTGTCTTTCCTTTCTCACTGATGACTTTTACTCCATACTTTCATCAGGTCATACCCAAGGCTGTGAGTTGAGTTGTGTCCACCAAAAAGATATGTTCAAGTCCTAACCCTCTGTATTTGTGAATGGACCTTATTTGGAGATAGGATCTTGGAAGATTCAATGAAGTTAAAATGAGGTCATACCAGATTAGGGTGGGCCCTAATCCAGTGACTGGTATCTTTAAGGAAAGGGAAATTTGTACACAGATACAAACAGGGAGAAGGTCATGTAACAATGGAGGTAGAGACTGCAGTGTTATGTCTACAAGCCAAGAAGAACAAATGATTTTTGATAAACACCAAAAGCTACAAGAGAGACACATCTTAGATTTTCCCTCAGAGTCTACAGAAGGAACCAACACTTTGGACATGTTTATTTAGGACTTCTAGCCTCCAGAACTATGGGAGAATATATTTTTGTTGTTTCAAGCTACCTAGTTTGTGGTAATTCGTTAAGGCAGACCTTGGAAACTAATATGCCCAGTCAGTGCAATAACCGTCCAATAGTTCTCCTTGCCTCCAAACACACTGTGTCCTCCCATCATTGATCACTGTGGCATCCTGCACATTACTTTCAGGGATGGGTTAGTGCCAATCAAAGAGAACTCAGCCCTGGGAGGGGAGATAAGAATTTGGAAAGGAGATTCTGAGACTAGAAAGTGATTATCATTATTTAAACCATTGGATACTTGGAGAAATCTTGGGGTGGTCATGGATCACAGAACTTCCCCCAGACATGGAGTGGGGGGCTCAAAGTACAGAGACGCTACTGCTGCCATGTGGGTGACATACACGCAATCTCATTGAGTCCTCTCTGCCTGGGAGCACTACTTGCTCTTATAGGGAGGAAGCTGAGGCTCTGTGGGGTAGAGTTGCTGAGCTGGTCAAATCCAGCCACAGAATTTGAACCCAAGACATTCTGCTCTACAGCCAGTATTCTTCCCTTCCTTGCCTGTACTTCTATATCAGCACACCAGGTTATTTATTTTTCCTGGCCCTATTTTGCCATTTTCTTTTCTGGGTGTCTCTCTTTTTCCCTCTGCACCTGGTCAAAATCTGTTTATCCTTCAAAGTCCAGTTTAAATCTAGTTTTACCTGTTATAATTTCCCCCAAGCACCTCAGCCAAAATAGAGCTGAACTGGCTTCACCAAACAAAAATTAATGACATACAAATCATTCCATTTGGCACAGTTCAGCACTTCCTAAGTTATTCTTCGATTATTGTCTTGATCTCTTTGCATTTTTTTCTCTGGAGTTATTTTTTTCAGGATTGTTGTGAGCTCTTTGGGCAGAGTCCATAATTTACACTTCTTTGTATGTCTAGCAGGCCTCAGAACAGTGGCTTGCACAATGATGCTCAATAAACTCAGATTTCTTGGTTCTCAGTACAACCATCTGCTCTGGATTTGTTAACCCCAGGACACTGAAAGGATCCCTTAGATGTCCTCAGTCTTGGTTCCCTTGTTTTTGACATAAAGAGTTTGACCTGGCAGGTTTCAGTTTCCTCCAGTCCTATTAGGCTGGGACACTACTCTTCTGGCTTAAAGCCATGTCAGGAAGATGGGATGTGAGACTCTTCTGGCTCAATTCCTGGGCCCATGGGGCCTCAGCAAGTTTCACCTGAACCAGATTCACCATATGGTTGGGCTGCAGTCATGACCTTGATGTTGGGAGGAAATGAAGGCCAGGTGTGATGCCAGCAGTGTCTCTTGGTGGCTCAGGTGTCTGCCTGACGTTCTGTCTAGGATACACATTGGAAAATGCCAGATCCCAGCAGGACAGATCTGTCTTCCCACATATGCTCAGAAAGCCTCTGCCAAGATGTTCACACAGGAGCCATGGTCCACGATGTTCTGGGGAATCATGCTCTGAATGGTAACAGTAGTAAATATACCTGTCCTTCTTCACAGCACCTTCTCGAAAAATAGGTGACGTAGGTGGACATAGATGTGTTAGTGTGTGTGTGAGTGTGTGTGTGTGTTGGGGGGGGTGCTGGAATGAACACTTAGAGGGGGGTTTGAAGCTCTGTTTTATCTTTTCTTATTGAAATGACACCCCTTCCCTGCTGGAATCTTATGAGTGCTTCTCCAATGCAGGTTCATAAAACCCCCAGTTCTACTGATGAGATTTGTGGCCAACTGAAGATTTATAAGCTGGCAGACAAGTTTTTAAAAGTTTAAAGCATAATTTTTATATCCAGATGCTGACCGTTTGTGATGGTTTAGGAAGTGAGAACATTCCCTTGCTGGGTGTAGCATCTCCCTTTACTGAACTGTGTTAAAACCCCACAACCAATCATACATTCCGGTGAGAACCATCTAGACATGTTGAGAAAAGAATTCTCAATTTTGGTGTAGTTAACAACATCTGGTAGTGCCCACATAACACCACAGCCAGAAAAATTTAGGGGGAGAAGACGATGGAGATTTTGTCCTTAAAGAGGGATCATAATAATTGACAATCATGCATAACTTTAGGTAGAGTTCTACAGAAAACAGGTAACATGAAGTAGTTTATTAATTTTTATGGGGATTAACTTTATTTTATGCTCATTTTACTGAGACAAATTCTTTCCTAGAATCCTGAGAAGTAAATATAAATGCACTCAACGTTTGTACTCTTAGCCAAAGAATTCAAACTTTGTCTTTGTTTCAGAGGCAAACACTGTCACAATTATTATTTCAGAATGATTTTTATAACAGTTATAGGTGTGATTATTTATTTGCAAATACCTTAAAAAAGTGGCAACAAAGGAATAGGTGGAGATTTGGGTAGTGTATTTCTAACTTTAATTACATGTTGTATTTAGTATTCAAAGGTAATACCCGATCTATGTTTTTCACATATATTCAACTTGAGGCTGCTTTATTCTAGGGCAGTGGTTCTAACCCAGGGTTGATTTTGACCGCCCCCCCCTGCCCATTTCCAGGGGACATTCCAGTATCTGGGGACATTTTTGATTTTCCCTACTGTGGAGGGTGCTACTGAGATCCAGGGGGTAAAGGCCAGGGGGTGATGCTGAGTACCATACAACACACAGGACAGTCCCTCACACCAAAACTAATGTGGCCCCACATGTCAGAAGTGCTGAGATTGAGAAGCTCTGCTCTAAGGAAGAAGAAATTATATTTCTCTCTGATGATAACCCACCACTAACCTTTGAGCCCCGTTTTGTCCAGAACGGCTGAGCGGTCATGACCTGAAAATGAATTTCAGAAGAACTTCACATCATTGTTAGTGCAGAACAGAGAGGTTATATCCAGTCTAAGTATGAGTTGCTACTTTAGCACCACCTGATAGCTTAGAGGACATTCCACGCCTCATTGTCTGAAATACACCCCCTCAGCTTGCCTTTCTGACATTTTGTAGGAACCATGATTAATCTTCAACTAAAGATGCTTCAATGGTGGCCAGGTTTTACTCTGAAGGATACTACCACTTAGAAACAAAGAAAAGGTAAAAGGAGGGAGAAAAAAAGTTATGTTTTCATTTTAAACATCTCCAAAGCTTGATGGGGCTCACGTAGGGAACCATTAATTATACCAATAGCTGAAAAGATAATGCACATGTTAAAAACACAGCTAGCTATCAAATGGTACGGCATCTGGGAGCACTAGAAGCTGGCAACTTAAAATGATTTTCCGAGGTAATTCTACTGTACTCCAGCATAATGTACTGGAGAGATGTGAGAATCTCACATCTGCTTCCCCTCTGGTGCTGCGCTCCTCTCAGAAGTCCTAAAGTCTAATACAGCACCAGAATAAGGTAAATCCAAATGTTTTGCTTGTTATTTGGCAACATTTTATTGCTATGCCATTGGATATTATTATTTAGAGACTATGTTGCTTCCTTAAACCTTTCTCACTGTGGGTGGGGGAGACTGAGCTCTGGGGGATGATTAAGAAAAGGAAGATGGGACTTCCCTGGTGATGCAGTGGTTAAGAATCCACCTGCCAATGCAGGGGACACGGGTTTGAGACCTGGTCTGGGAAGATCTCACATGCTGAGGAGCAACTAAGCCCATGCGTCCCAACTACTGAGCCTGCGCTCTAGAGCCCGCGAGCCACAACTACTGAAGCCCGTGTGCCTAGAGCCCATGCTACACAACAAGAAAAGCCACTGCAATGAGAAGCCTGTGCACTGCAACAAAGAGTAGCCCCTGCTCGCCACAGCTAGAGAAAGCCCGTGCGCAGCAGCGAAGACCCAACGCACAGAAACTAACACACCATTGTAAAGCAATTATACTCCAATAAAGATGTTAAAAATAAATAAATAGCTAAAAAAAAAGACCCAACGCAGCCATAAAAAAATGAATGAATGAATGAATAAATAAATAAATAAATTTATTTTTTTAAAAAAGAGAAGGAAGGGGCTTCCCTGGTGGCACAGTGGTTGAGAGTCTGCCTGCCGATGCAGGGGACACGGGTTCGTGCCCCAGTCCGGGAAGATCCCACATGCCGCGGAGCGGCTGGGCCCGTGAGCCATGGCCGCTGAGCCTGCGCGTCCGGAGCCTGTGCTCCGCAACGCGATAGGCTACAGCACTGAGAGGCCCGCGTACCGCCAAAACACAAAACATAACAAAACCAAAAAAAAGAGAAGGAAGATGCCAGATTACATCTGATGCCCTAGGCTCCTGCAGCAGTGCTCACCTTAGGAAAAACGGTCCTTCATTCCCAGTTCACAGAAGGAACCCATTCCAGACTTCTTGTGATAAGCTCCGTTTCTTAACAGTATGAGGTTAATGAACGTCCTTATTTTTGGCAGGATGAGTAAGTGGAAAGTAGGAAAATCTATCTGAGAGAGCCCAGTTCAGAGGCTTTAATGGCTTATGTGACAGTTAAGAAGAAAGCCCCCTCCTTTCAAAGCAGAAGGCTGCAGCACTGTCATCCCCAATCTGGCAGCTCTTCCTCAATTACATAAACAAGAAGGAAATTAAAATTTGATGGATTAAATAAGGGGGTGAACTGGTACTTATTTCCTAGCTAGAAATTGCCATTTTTACTCTTTTGAATTGATAATTATCAGCACCATAGTTTATTCACTGTGTAATGAGGTCCTTTTAATTTTAACTAAAATTGAGATGCTTTACATTCCTTGTCTTCCCTTAAGAAAATCTTCCAAGTGTTGAAGTCCCTGATATTGGAAAGCTTTAATTGCACCATAGAAAGAGCAGAGTGGAAAGAGCTGGAGAAGGGTTGTGTCTTCTCATTTCCCATAAACAAATTCATGCTGAGAACTCAGGCAGGTTGGTGACTTTGTCAATTTGCCAAAGATTATGTCTACTGGAAGCTGAAAAGCATCCCTGCGGGACCATGCATGTAGGGTGGTTTCCAATCATTTTGCCCCCTCTGCCTAATTTCAGAACCCCAGCAGCTCATCACCAAACTTCACATCTTGTCCTAAAAATATACATAAAAATTGTCATAAAAATCAAGCCAAAACAGATACCCAGGTTTCACCTGTATTCCACACCAATGGGAAATCTGCTTATATTGAAATAAGGTATTGCATCGGTCAGGGTTCTTCAGAGAAACAGAACCAATCGAAGATAGATAGATAGACAGATAGATATTTTTAATTTTAATTTTTGAAAGTTTTAAAAGGCTTTATTTTAAGAAGTTGGTTTATGCAATGTCAGGGCTAGCAAATCCGAAGTCTGTAGGTCAGGTTGGCAGGTTGGAAACTCAGACAGTCTCGAGGCAGAATTGCTTCTTCTTTGGGAAATAGTTTTTGCTCTTAAGGTCTTCGACTGACTGGACAAAGCTTAAACATTTTATTGAGGATAATCTCTTACATAAAATCAAATGATTGCATGTTAACTACAATGGAAAATACCTTCATAGTAACACTTAGATTAGCATTTGAATAAATAAATATGTACGATTACTTTGTCAAGTTGACATATAAAACTAACCATCAAGGCAAGAAGCTTGAATGTTCGTTAGGACAGTGAACAGTGGATTAATGCATACTTAGCTGAATGACACCCAGAAGGACTTAAAGCCTTGAGCTTCCCTACCAACCCCATTCTGATCTCAACGCTGCTTCTGTTTGGAGGGGCTGGCCCACTTGCTCCAGTTCTGATCTGCTCTACATTCCCCTGTCCTTCTGGTTCAGGAGCCTATTGAATTGTAGGACAGACTTCACCATTCCTTGAATGCCTATAGCACTCAAAGCCTATGTCCCATAATTTTTCACTTGATTCCCATTTTTATGGTTTACTTTACGTGGTTTACCTTGTTTCTCTGATTCAGACTATAGATTTCTGTAAAGTAGAGAAGGTTTCAATCTTTTCTTGTATGTAAAGTTCACAATCAGCGTTCAGGTAGATACTCAGAAAATACATTCAGACCTTTAGAGGTATATAGGATGGAAAAACTGGCAAAAATCATTAATTCGTTCATCAATGTTTCAAAATCAGTAATTCATTCTAAATGATTTACTCATCCATTCCCCTATTTGTAGTCCATCCTTCCATCATCCATCATCCATCCATCCATCATTCATCATGTATCTAACCATTTATCCATCCTTCCATCCAGGCATTCATCCACCATCCATCCATCCACTTATTCTTTTGAGAGTCATATGGCTTAAACTGAGAGATAGGGAAGTTAAATAACTTATGGGGGATGAGGCAATGTTTTCGTGGCAAGGTTAGGCCTGTCTCTTAATTTTTAGTCCTTTTTTTTTTTTTCCTTTTTTGCATTTCATCCACTTAGCTGCTTTAGGGGAGAAATTCCTGTCCTGTAATTCTTTGAGCCTGATATAGTTGCTAAAATTTGTAACTCAAATAAAAATGCATGATTCCTGAAAGCGTGTCTCACTTTCTTTACTTCCAATATAGATGTCTGTTTGGTTTTCCTGCCACTAAATGTGAGTTGAGATCACAAAGAAGTGATGATAGTTCATCAGGGACTGGGCATTTGCAATCAAAGTTTGTGAACTAATTGCATCAATTCATTGAATAATCCAGTCACAATAAAAGACTTTCTTAAATTACCCACAAAATTTTGGAAAGACTTGTTTCATTTATTTAATGAATCTAACCAGTAACACCTTATGTCTCCAATTTTGTTTTTTCAGTTGAGATCTGGCTTAATATTCCTCAAGGAGAAGTAGAGAATTTAGGCAAAATGTATTTTAAACTATGAACAGATATTGATGTGTTCATATTCAAAAAGACAATGCAACTAGATGGGTATATTTTGTGTATTATTTATTTAATTAACATGTACACTGACCCCACCACTGCCTTCAGAATATATCTCTCTGACGAAATCAGAAGAGAATAAAGAAGAAAAGGGAGGAGAGGGCTTGGGTGGGTAAATCTAGGTTGTGCTTCATACAAGTGGCTTGGGGCTTCCAGGACAAACTTTAACAGAAGCTACTGCAGCCTAAAGACAATGCCCTTCTGCTGGGGCCGCTGAACAAAGATGAAAATAGATCAATTAAGCATTACTCCACTTATAGTGCTTTTGGCAAAGACAATCTTTCAGAACTCTTCATCTGCCCTTGGCAAAACTTCAGAGCATCTCCTCCTGTTATTCACGTTTGTGGCAACTTGCCAAGAAGAAATTCCACAAAGAAAAACGTGTCTATTTTTTTGTCAAAATTGAGAGGATGGGAGAAAGTGCAGGCTCATAGTAGGCACTCAGGTTCTGCCATTGACCTCTAGGACAAACCCCACCCACACCCCTACCTGCTGGCTGTTGATCTTGGCTATGGCTCTGACCTTCCATGTCCCCACTTGTGGAATGGGGTAATGACAGTCCTTACTTGGCAGGGTGGTTGGGGGACTGGGTGAGACTGTGCTAAAGATGTGTAGGTCACAGAGTAAACTGAGAAAAATGGAAGCTTTTGTTCAGAGGAGAGAGAGAGACAAGTGGAGTGGATGGAAATACCCCATGACTGTTGAAGTTGCCATCGCATCAATAAAAATTATATCTCCATGGCTTTTCTTTTTAACTTATGATACCTTCAGGTATTTAGCTGACACTCTCAATAGATTTTACACTTTAGCTGACACTCTCAATAGATTTTACAAAGTAGGTAATGTTGACTGCTCTGTAATAAAGATGTCTTTTGTTTTCTTGTCTATAAATCAAATGGAGAAGTCTATTGGTCTTCTATTGTTAACCTAGGCTTTTATAATTATTTCAACTGTCTTCTCTCCACTACTCCATTCACTGACTCTGCCTAGGCATGCTTTAAAAAGCCCATAAAATACATAAAGTATATTCATTACTAGTAGCCATCACCATCAGGAGAGAATTTAAACCAACTAATCCCATATCTTTCAACCTGACTTTTTTTCAAAGGACCTATCTCTATCTGAAATTACTTTATATATATTTATTTTCTTATTTATTATCTGTCTTCCTTACTAAAATGCAAACTTGGGAAGAATAGGGGCCCTTTAGTATTATTTACCAGTAAACCTCCAGTAACCTGACAGTACTCCATAAATACTTGTGGTATGAATGTTGAATAAGTGAATTTGGAAATGAGTATTTATATTGTCATAAAGTATATGTTTTCATGGTTTCATATAATACCCGTCTAGTTTTACTATTTATCTTGTTGCATATGACATTTCTGAAGTAATCCATGAATTTATGTCCTATTGGAACCATACTTGCTGAATGTGTAATTTTCATCAAACTATACTAATATTAATCAAAATAAAACGAATCCTTTAAAAATATTTGTTGACCTTGAGCTTGTATCATGTCTTCATAATGAGGTTTTTCAAGTAGAATTTTTTCTTTTTTTGAGGTATGCAGGCCTCTTACCACTGTGGTCTCTCCTGTTGCGGAGCACAGGCTCCAGACGCGCAGGCCTAGCGGCCATGGCTCACGGGCCCAGCCACTCCACGGCATGTGGAATCCTCCCGGACCGGGGCATGAACCCGTGTCCCCTGCATCGGCAGGCAGACTCTCAACCACTGCACCACCAGGGAAGCCCCAAGTAGAAAATATTTTAAGGAGCAAAGAGCTATTCTCTTATATTCTGTGTCATGGACAAGGTACAAGACACAACATCAGATTAAAGCAAGACAAATAAAAATAAAGAAGACAAAATATCAAGAAAAATGAAAGCTAGTTTTTTGAAAAGACAAATAAAATGAGTGAGAATGGCCCAGGGAAAAAAAAGAACATAAAGAATAACATTAAGTAAAATAGATAGCTAGTGGGAAGCAGCCTCATAGAACAGGGAGATCAGCTCAGTGCTTTTTGACCACCTAGAGGGGTGAGATAGGGAGGGTGGGAGGGAGGGAGACGTAAGAGGGAGGGGATATGGGGACATATTTATATGTATATCTGATTCACTTTGTTATAAAGCAGAAACTAACACACCATTGTAAAGCAATTATACTCCAATAAAGATGTTAACAAATAAATTAAATAAAATAAAATAATAAAAAGTCACTGAAGTAAATGTTAAGAAAAGAACAACATTAAGAATAAAAAAGGATATATAACTATAGGGTACAGTAAATATTTTTAAATCTCAAGAGAACATGATGCCAGTAAATTTGAATCTTAGATTAAACCTTTGCTAGCAATTAGAATTTTAAAAAATTCACTCAAGGGCTTCCCTGGTGGTGCAGTGGTTGAGAGTCCGCCTGCCGATGCAGGGGACACGGGTTCGTGCCCTGGTCTGGGAAGATCCCACGTGCCACGGAGCGGCTGGGCCCGTGAGCCATGGCCACTGAGCCTGTGCATCCGGAGCCTGTGCTCCGCAACAGGAGAGGCCACAACAGTGAGAGGCCCGTGTACCGCAAAAAAAAAAAATTCACTCAAGAAAAACAATTAAATCTGAATAGACCAAGTAAAAACAAAATTGGTTAATATTCCCAGAACAGTAACCAACTGCATCGCCACTGGACACAATTTATTTGAGTTTCTATAGACAAGAATCAATTGCATTACAGTCAGTTTTCTACATCTTATGGAGCTGTGAAATAGCTGAAAGACATTGAAAAGCAGAGCCAGGGCAGACGGGTGCCCTAGACAGGAGACTCAGTCATTCCTTTGTCCATTTCAAAGTCTTTCACAATTTTTTTTTGACTGTCTAAACTGTATTTTGCTATTGATCTTTAAATATTGACTTGGGGGTAACCTTCTTTTCTTTCTTTCTTTATTTTGGCCACGCAGCTTGTGAGATCCTTGTTCCCCCACCAGGGATGCAACCAGTGCCCCCTGCAGTGGAAGTGTGGAGTCCTAACCACTGGACTGCCAGGGGATTCACAAGAATTTTAATTTTCTTATTTTTATTTGAAATAAGAAATCAGTGGAGCGAGTGCACTGATAACTGATATCAGATAAGTCTGTGGGAAGTCAGATCATACCCTTGGTGACCCACCGGTTAATCTCAACTGCTAGCAAAATGCTTGCAAGGAGATGTATAGAGTCAGCCTCAGCTAAATAAACCATCTTCTTTTCAGACAACTTAAATTTTCAAAGCAACATTTAAGCAAAATACGCTTGAACCTTGAACAACATGGTTTGAACTGCGCAGGTCCACTTACATGGCGGATTTGTTTTGATAGTAAATATTACAGTACTACAGGATCCTTGGTTGGTCCATGGATGAAGAACTGCGGATATGGAGGAAGCTCAGATATGGAGGGCCAATTATAAGTTACAAGATGATTTTTTTTTTTTTTTTTGCAGTACACGGGCCTCTCACCGTTGTGGCGTCTCCCGTTGCGGAGCACAGGCGGCGGACGCCCAGGATCAGCGGCCATGGCTCACGGGCCCAGCCGCTCCGTGGCATGTGGGATCTTCCCGAACCGGGGCACGAACCCACGTCCCCTGCATCGGCAGGTGAACTCTCAACCATTGTGCCACCAGGGAAGCCCACAAGATGATTTTTAACCTCACGGAGGGCTGGCTCCCCTAACCCCTGCATTGTTGAAGGGTCAACTGTATGACATTTTTTTCAACATCTAAGCAAAATATAGCCTTTCTCCCAGCCCATCTTACTCTCAAATCATGCCCTTGTTACTCTTGAAGTAGAACTCAATGTCCACACGTGGGAGCATTCCCTGTGGGTTAGAGTTCCATATGTAAGAGTCTGCTCTTTTATGAAATGCAAACATTCCTTGACTGCCAATGTGAAGTCATCAGCTGTGCTACTTGCCTAATATTTTCAAAAAGGGACAAGCGGCTGAGGTCAGAGCTCTGAGGTTGCAGGTTGCAGGGCTTGACAAGGAGGAGATTGGAAGAGCAGTCAGGTACCCCACCGAGGAAGGAAGCATCAGAGAACCAACAGCATCACCTGGAAATGGCACCTGGGATTCGAGATAGCTCATGACAAGAAAATAGTGACTATGTTAAAAAAAAAAAAAAAGAAAACAGTGACTCTGAAAAGAGATGCGTAGGTGCTAAGGACAACATTCATCTCTGCGTCTGTTCCCAGCCTGGTCAAGGATTGACAGGGTTATCCAATTCCCTATTTCCAATGCCAAAGACGAAGAGGAAAGGTTTTGGGCTGGCCTCACCTAGGTTGTTTGTTCAGATACAAGACATTAGTTCTCTGGACCATTGACCTTTTATAGAACAGGCAGCATTTTCTGCCTGCCAGTTCTGCATCCTTCCAACAGGCAGTGAGCATCAAAGAATTAGCCTTTTGTAATAAAATCAGCCCTTTAAACCACTCAGAAGACTTATGATAGGGATCACTACCTGGATTAATTTGCTACCAAATAGAGAATCAGATGTCAAGATGAATAAGAGAGAACAGCCAGATGGTTGGGTTTGAAAAAAAAAAGTGCAAGCCTTTCTTCCTTCCCTCTTTTCTTTCTTTCTTTCTTTCTTTCTATCTTTCTTGTTCTGGTATTTTCAATTGAATTAGTGTGGGTCATCTTTTCTAAGTTGGTATGTGCTGAATTTTCAATGATTTAAGGGCACTCATTATCTTTCTACCAGAGGGTGGTTCTCTGAAGAGCCAGCCCCTGTCAGCACGACATGATGGTGTCACACATTTCTCAAGGCAGCCTCCCAGGGTTGCTTTTGACCTGGGTTGTACCCTTTAATGAGGGGGCAGTAAATGGGGGTCTTCAGGATTGGTTGCCTAACGTGAGGGGCCCATTGCAAAATGTAAATACGGGTACTGTGTTCAAAAAGCAGTTAAGACTTTCAAGACAGAGATAGAAGACTATTAAACTACATGGAGGGCCCCTCTGAGAACAGGGTCCTGGGTGACTGCACAGGTCACGGGCCCATGAAGCTGGCACTGGTGGTCTCAGTGAGGGAAAGCAAATCCTTTCTCACTATTGATTTAGTAACTAGTTATGCCAGAGACTTGAGGTTTATAATTTGGGGGCCAAATACACTGTTTGGACTGGGAAGATGACTCTAATAAAAGTTATGCTTCCAGAAGAAAACTGTCTATTTGCAAAGAAGGCTTCAACCCTGGATTTCTTGGAATTTACAAGATGATTCAAATTACTTTGTAATTACATTCCTTGGGGATCCATGAAGACCTCTTTTGGAAAAGGTTTTTTCCTTCATTTCATTTGGATTCTATCCACCTTCATACAGTTACATTCCTAGCATAGATTATTTGGGTAAAAGCCCCATGCATTACAATATTTCAGGCTCCCATTTGTGTTGGGGTTTATGAATCTGTCAACAGGAAGCAGTCACCTCTACTGACAGTATTTAATTTTTAATGCAGGGTTTTTCAAACTAGGTTCTGCAAAAGTATTCTTGGGTGCCCTAAATTTCAAGTTTGGGAAACATTGTTTTTTGTCTTAGTCAAGTTCTGACCCAAAGGTTTTGAAACCTTAGTAATTAATGAGAAGGTCTGTGCCCTTTCAAATGACCATATGGAAATCAAATGTTTAAAAGAATAGCTGAGGGAAAAGGAAAAATGGCAAACTTCATTCAGGTAAAATTTAGTCTACTGGTTAAAAAATATTTGAGGTTACCAAATATTGAGGAAGAACAATGTTACCAACCACAATAGTAGTTTTAAATGTTCATTGTATGACACACAGTTTTGATATGTGTCATTTTTCAGTCCTTTGAGTTGGGTCCTGATTGAGCCTCTGTTTTGCAGATGAGGAAATTGAATCAGACCAAGGTCACCAGCAGAAGGAGCAGAAGTCTAATTCCAGCACCAAAGTCTGATTCTAAAGCCAGGGTTTCCCCCACCAATAGCATTTCTTTACACACTTTTGCTAGAAAATCTTTACACATGGAAGTGTTTGTCATTTTAAGCTTTTGCAGGATCTGGGGATCTGCAGAATCTGGGGGCACCTGACTTTTAAAATGTAGGCTTTATTATTATTTAGGCATAGGAACCAGGAGACAACTGCCATTGAAAAGATAGTTTGTTCTTCATAGTTACCAAGAGATGGGGGGTCATGTTTATACCACACAGGGCCAGATGGGGAAGCACCAGGGTGAGTGAGGAGGCAGAGAGAGAAAGGGAGCAAAATGTGGGTGAGAGCATTTGTTGTGGTCTTTGTGGGAAGGGATGGATGAGACAGGGCAAGCAGGCATAAGATTGACTCATTTGAGTAATTTCAGTGGTCTCTGGAGTGTAGGGGCTGTCGCAAATTGTCTAGTACCTGGCCGCTAAGTGATCAGGGCAGGGGAAGAGTGGCCTGGAGTGTGAAAGGTGGTTGTGGTATGGGCTCTGGGTTGGTTGGTTTGCACATGGAAGGTATGCTTGTAGGTGAGTCATTTACAGTCTATAGGAATTGGTTAGCCCTGGGAGGAGCAGTCTTTCCAGGTAAGCCATGCCCCAGATGTAAAAGCATCAGGATACAAAGTATGCTAATACAAGTATGTTAATATGCTACTTGACCTGGAAGACACAAGTAGACAAGAGACCCAGGAGCTGCTGCCTGGTCTGAAGAGTCACCTCTTGGGAGCAATGTCCTCTCCTTTGTTAAGACGATACATCTTTGAAGAATGATTAGAAAGAGACATGCAAAAATGTGTGTGCGGCTCGTGGAGACAGCCCTGTTCATCAGTGCTGCAACCACACGTCCCAAAGATGTAGACTTGAGAATAAATGGCACCGGAAACAGAAAGCAAATGTGACACTCTGTGATTGCAAGTAGTCATGATTATCGCTTCTCAGTAATTAGGCAGAGATGATACGCAATCTAAACTTTTTTCAAATGCATATTACCTTTGATTTTCTTTTCTCACTTTGCTAGTTTCCCAGTGTCAATAAACAGAATTAGTGTTGATGAGCCTTGGGTTCCTCAGGCCCCACATCAGGGGTCTCGCTCTACCAGTCCCCACCCTGCCTCCTGCTCTTGTTTAACTGGTCCTTGATCTGGACTCTCAATTGCCCTCCTATTCCTACTGGGAATCTTGAAGTCCTGTGGGCTGAGGACTTAAAGCACCAAGATGTCTGGGATCCCTGATCCCATCCACCTGGAAGACTCACAGGCAGCTGCTGACCTCAGTCCCTGTCCAGACCCCTATGCTCCTTTATGGGTCGACCATGATGCTCAGAGCTGAGCTCAGCTAATGGGACACCAAGATTTGATTCCAAGGCTCTCAGACTTTAGTGCACAGCTCATGGGTTAATAGGTTTCCCTTGCCCTTCCTCCTAAAGTGCACCCTCTACTGCCGCCAGGGAGCCCAGGCCTTCAAATCCCAACAGTCAGATTAGATCCCTTTCCTGGAGAAGTAGAGCTGTCTCCCTGCTCACCTACAGGCAGCTACATCCCCCTTTGAGCTCAAAGTTTCTCTACTGACCTTAGAAAAGACAAGGTGATGTTCCACTGTCAGTCTTGCTAGAACAGAGAAAAAAAAGAAAAATACAGAAAAAAAAATTTTTTTCCCCAAGGCATTGTCTTACACTTACTTTCTGAAAGGTGCAATCATTTTTCTCACCCCTTTCTACTCCCAGCACAAATATCCTCAAATAGAACTTTAGGTCAAGGTCAAGGCCATTTTGTTGCATGCACACACCTCAACATCTTGGCTGTCTCTTCTCTGATACTTAAACCCACTCATAAGTAGACATACAGTATTTCTTTCCAATATTTACTTGGAAGTTACAACTTTATGATGGGCTAGTAGAAGGAATGTGTTTCACTCCTCATTTTACATTCATTCTGCCATTCTCTCTCAAGTCAGACTCTGTGATGGTCTTGATCAGGGCTTGGCAAACTATAGCCCATGGCGCAAATCTGGCCAGTTGCTTGCTTTTTATGATGCAGGGATGCCCTTAAAAGTCTTATTGGAACACAGCTATGCTCATTCATTTGCCTATTTTCTATGGCTTCTTTCAGGCTACAGCAGCAAAGTTGACTAGTTGCAAATTAAAATGTATAGCCCACAAAACCTACAATCTTTACCAGCTGGCCCTTTGCAGAAAACATTTGCTAGCCTCAGCCTAGATGATGTAAGATTCAGTTTCTGGCTCCAATGCTTACCAGTGGAGTGACATTGAGGTAGTAACTTAGCCTGTTTTCACCTTAGTTGTCATACCTGTAAGCCAGGCATAGTCACACCCACCTCAGGGATGTATGAGAAAAAATCATCAATACTTGGAAAGTTCTCAGCAGTGATTTGCACCTGGGAAGTGCTCTACTTAGTAGCTAGCTACTGGCATACAAATAATGTGTCAATGGGATTATAAGGAAAAAAAATGGTTGACTTTGGTAAATGTCTCTGAACCTCTCAGTTGTCACAGACGTCCTGGTTACATCATCTCTGCACATATAGAATCTGTGCCCTGACGTTTTTCGTGTCCAGCTCATGTCTAAACATATGTCTTACATGTATAGATGATGAAACAATGCCTTTAACCTTGATCAAGATATATGTTTCTGAGCATCTGAGTTGATTGTCAATATTACACTAAGTACAATGTTTGACACATGCTCTGCTAATGTCACAAAGTGTGGCACATGGCAGGGGGACAATTATTCTTTTATTGTTAAAAGAATAATTTAGAAGAAGCCAGGAGCTACTAAATTGAAAGAAACAATTAAAATGCAATTTTCAGATAAGCTCAAATGTAATCTGTCTCCTATTCCTTATCATGGGCTAGATCCAGTCTTAATTGAGGGGGTCAAACTATAGTTCTCATAAACAAAAGTGTTAAGTTCAGGAAAATCATATACCTCACCTAATTTTAAGCCCTATTTTGTGCTTCCTGTGTTACCATCTTTCTGAGCAGTAAATAATAGAACATTGCTATTTACATTTATAGAGCATTCCATCCAAAAGCAGCAGAATATACATTCTTCTCAAGTGCACATGGAACATTCTCCAGGATAGATCACATGCTGGGCCACAAAGCAAACCTCGGTAAATTTAAGAAAACGGAAATCTATATCAAGCATCTTCTCTGACCAAAACACTACGATGCTAGAAATCAACTACAAGGAAAAAAAGGAAAAAAAACTGCAAAAAACACAAACTCATGGAGGCTAAACAATATGCTACTAAACAACCAATGGATCATTGAAGAAATCAAAGAGGAAATTAAGAAAAAAACCTAGAGACAAATGAAAATGAAAACATGATGATCCCAAATCTATGGATGGAACCAAAACAGTTCTAAGAGGGAAGTTTATAGCAATAAAAGCTTACCTCCAGAAATAAGAAAAATCTCAAATAAACACCCTAAACTTATGCCTAAAGGAACCAGAGAAAGAACAAACAACACCCATAGTATAAAAAATTTTCATTGAAACATCAACCTACAAAAGAATCAGCAAAAACGAATTGAAGTTCCTTTACACTCTTGCTGGGTGACAGCAGTGATGGAAGAACAGGATGACTTAGTACTCTCCTTACCCTTCCTCTGGGGGCAGCAGTTGCTTCTCATGGCTTCACAGGGAGGTAGTGTGGTGTTGTGGTCATGCTGACCAGGGGTCCAGAGGATCTGAGCTCTGGTGTTGGTTTTGCCATGTAGCCCTGGACCATTGAATCATCCTCTCCAAGACCTGTATTCCTGGGATAGTTCATTTTATATGTCAACTCAGAGGGCATTTGTGGATGAGATTAACAGTTAAATTGGTGACCTTTGGCGTAAGCTGATTGTTGTCCATAATGTGTGTGGGCCTCACCAATCAGTTGAAGACTTGAATAAAAGCAAAAGACTGACCTCTCTAAGCAAGATGGAATTCTCTGCTTTCACACTTCATCTGTACCATCAGCTCCTTTGGGTCCCACACTGCAGTTATGGGCTTGCCAGCCTCCATATTTGCCAGGGGCAGTTCCTTATAATCTCTCTGTCTCTGTGTGTGTGTGTGTGTCTCTCTCTGTTTCTCTCTCCCCCCCAGTCTGTCTGTCTGTCTGTCTCTGTATCTTTGTCTCTCTATATATATGTATATCTATCTATATCTACCTATATAGATATAGATATCTTTTATATCTGAATAGATCTACCTATATAATGATATACCTATCTCTACGTAGATATACAGAGAGATATCCTATTGGGAAAACCCTGACTAATACAATTCCATTTGTAAAATAGCACTTGAGAAAAGTCCCTGTTAATGCAAATAAAAACTACCATGGATGTCCAGGGTAGAGTCATTGACCATCACATGTAAATGTGCTTTACCTCAAACGTGTGACTTCATCTTGCTTCCTGGCACAGCAAAAGGCCTTCTCATTATTGGAGTGATTGAGAGCATAAATGCTGGAGTCAGATTCTATAGGTTAAAATCTGAGCTCTGCCACTTAAGAGCTTTGTGGGAAAACTACTTAACCACTCTAGGCCTCAGTTTTCTCATCTGTAAAATAGAGATAATAAAAATACCTACCTCACAGGATTATTGTGAGAAATAATGAGCTAATACAAGTCAAGTTAATATAAGGTTTCTGACCCTCAGTAGCTGCCTATCTCAGTTAAGATAGACCTGGTTACACTGCAGTGATGAATACCTCTTTTTTTTCTTCAGAACTTGTTGACTGGAAATACTTAAGTAGTCAAGTGGAGCCTTAAGAAATGCAATAATTGGAGAACAAAATTAACAGCTTTCACAGTTATTATTATTCATAGCATATATTTACATGTATTTACGTGTATGCATATTTAATTAATATTATGTAGTAAGGAGTCAACTTCACCTTGCTTCCTTGCTCAGGACAAAAGACTTCTTTTAGCATTAGACTGATGCTTTCTTCAGGAAGCAAGTTCCTTCCTTCAGGAAGCAAGTTCCTCCATCTTACTTAGCTGAGATAAGTATGGCTTATTAGAAGATGGTACAGCTCCTCCAATAGTTATAGCCCTGAGCTATGAGATCATCAGTCTCCAAGCAGATAGAAGCAGTTTAGCATCTTGGGCTGATATCAAGGAGCTTTCCTATGGAAGCAATTACACCCTTGGTGGTAGTGGGCAATAATTAAAATGCAAATATGCAGTTACTTACTAGCTCTTGGAGGTCATGCCTCCTGCATTTCATTCTGAACTTCTTGCTCAATATCTTTCAAATCTCCCCTGATAATTTTGGCTTCTCAGAAATAATTCCACCAAGGCAGAAAATTGGCAGTCAAAGAAGTTTCATTGGCCATTAGATCACTGTATTTCTTAACTTGTAATTTTCCATTGCTCTCTGTTCTCCATTGACTTTCCATTCTCCGTTATATTACACAAGTAGTACATGGCATCGATCTTGACACATGATATACATTCATTTATCAAGGATCAATCCATTTGGTGGACTCTTCCCAGGGAAGTGTGAGCTGTGTCAATCAACTTAAGAATGTAATATAGGGACACACTATGTTATAAACAATTTCTAAAAACATGTGCACAGAGAAAATGCTACTGAAGGACATTTAAAATAGCTTTTCTTTATTTTCAGCTGAATCCCCATTAAGAGTTTAGGTATATTTAGGTAAGTGGTCTGTGTCCTTGACAATCTTGCCATTTTTAAATTTTCCTTGTAACTTCCTCAGGGTCTGATGAGTGTGGCTAGCTAAAGGAGAGAATATACTGAGAAACTCATTAATTGTGTCTCTTGGAAGGCTTGTTGTCTCTGAAGAGAGGAGCAATGCAATCCAGTTATGTATTCAATCGATTTTTATGGAATGCCTACTATGTGCTAGATATAATTTTGAGCAATGGGACACATTGATGAACTAGCTGACCAAGCTATCTTGTGAGCATTCTGGTGGAGAACATAGATAATCCCAAAGAAATTTGAAAAATGGATCCTATAATTGAAATGAGAATCCTTTGGTTGTGAAAGTGGGATTCAGCATATATTTTGGAAGAAAATCCAGCCTGACGCTTTGCTGGATTAAATGTGGGATGCAAAGAACAAAAATGAGGAGTCAGAATGACTCCTAAATTTTTGTTCTTTGCAACTGGGTAAATGTTGGTGCTATTAGCTGAGAAGATGGATAACTATATGAGTGAGGGTTCATACAAAAAAAAAAGAAACCACTCCAGGTGTTTTAAGCAGAAAGAGATTTAAGATAGGGAATTGAGTGCTTACAGAAACCTTGGAAGAGCTGAGGAAACACAAGTTAGGGGAGGTGACTAGTAGTATTCAGTTCTGCCACCACTGTTTGGTCCAGTGAATTTAGGAATTGTTGCTTCCACCCAGAGATTAGGAAACTACAGGAAACTAAGAAACTGATGGTGATGGTTGAAGCTGCCTCACAGCCCTGAGTGGAATTATCTCAATGGAAAACCCAGAGGCCACTGAAAAAACTTGTCTGCCAGAGCTCGCATGTCCAACATCAGTGCACAGGGGAGAAGAATATATTCTGTTTCTCCTCTACCTTCAAAATCTCACACTAGAGCATTTCATTAGCAGAACACAGCTGTAAATGGAAGCTGAAAGGCAAATGAGCCTGGAAGATAAAATTCCCAGCCTTTCAGCTGATTGTCAAAAAGAAGCATACAGCACATGAAAGAGGGGAAGAACTGGTCCTTATAGGCTGGGGAGAGGGGGAATAATAAAACATTTTCAGATTGTTTGGTCATAAGTTTTCCTGTGGACACAAACACATCCAAGTTGGAAGTATCAAGTAGGCAGTTGGATACACAGGTCTAGAATTCAGGGGAAAGGTAAGGAGAGAAATATAAATTGGGGAGCCACAAACATACAAATGGTAACTGAAGGAGTGCAACTGGAGAATATTACCTAGGGAATAAGTAGATTGAGAAGAGGTCCAAGAACACGGTCCTATATGCTTTTAGGAAACTGGGATATGGTGGCAATTGAGAAATGCTCTAAGATAAAGAAGGTTAAGTTGGGACCTGAAGTTAACTTAAATGGCTTAAGTAATCCAGTCAAAACTAGGAGAATGTTTAGAGGTCAGGAAGAGGAGCAGATAACAGCCAATGAAACTGAGAACATGAGAAAACAATCTAGAGATGTGGTTTGCTGACAGTCAAGTGAAAGAGGAGAGAATGATAATCAGTGTGAAACACTGATACGACTTTTAATAAGATGGAGTATGAGAATTTAACACTGGATTTTGTCAGATGGCAGTTGTAGGTGATCTTAACCAGAGTAGTTTCCAAAATCCTAAATGAAATAGGCTGGAGAGAGAACATACAGTGAGAAAGTACAGTAAATTTACCCAACTCTTTGGAGTAGTTGTGAAGTAATATAAAGATAGCAGAGACATAGAGTAGCAATTGGAGGTGATGTAGAGTCTAGGCAAGGCATTTTTAAAGAAAGGCAATGTTAAAGCAGCCTTGTGTGTTGATGAGCATAAAGCACGATCATGACGGTCAACTTGAGAATGGAACAGTCAAGACTCAAATTGATTGGCAGGTCATGATCGACATGATAGGGTTCTCTATTCTGATTCCAGATGATACTTGACACTGTAATTTTTTTTTTAAGGAAGACATAGAGTTTGCTTTCAAAGAAATATATACATCAACAAAATTGAGGAGCAATTTCCAATCAAATGTAAATAAGATCAATATTTTATTTTATTAATTATTTTCTGTTTAAGTGGTGGAGGCAGCGAATAAAGAATGAATTGTAAAATTATAAGGGGGAAAGGTAGGGGAACACTTTTTGAAACCTCTTTCCTATAAGGTCTTAAAGAAAGTTAAGGGTATGAATTTTTGGAGAAGAGACAGGTGAATTTTTCAGGGATGTATGGCTTACTAATAATGCGGAATGAGGAATCAGCAAAGTATGGTGGAAATATCAAAAGAAGTGGGATAGCTGGAGCAGAAGGGCTATAGTTGGGGGGCCCTGAGTGAGGGTCTTGTCTTTCACCCAGTGGGTAATAAGAATCCACTTAATGGGTAATAAATGGCAGATTCTTGAATAGGGTGATAAAAATGACCTATTTTGCCCATGTCAGTGGATCCATGAGTTATTTGCTCTAAAGCAATGTTGTAAGCCTTGGAAATGAAGGAAGTTCTTCTGGAATAATGCAACTGTCCATGCCAAGACCTACAGTACCAGTCCACTATGTGTCCATCCAGGTCGTGCTGTGGCAATTCCCTTAAAGCTACTTTTACTGTTTGTTTTCACTTGTTTCCATAAGAGTGAACACATACTTAATTGCAAAGCTTCCATCAATAAAAATTCTTATCATACCTCATTACACAAATATCTTTCATGTGTGATAGACACTTTCAAAAGTTTAATAATTCTGCATCTGATTTGCATCATCTTATTGAAACAAAGACAGTCTTGGCAATACTGCCTACCAAAACAGGCTTTAAGAAATCACAATGATTTTTGCAGCTATGTACTGACAATCTCTCTCTTCTGAGTTTCCAGAAAAAGCTCTGCTCTCCGTGCTCTTAAGAAAACTCAGGCATTGGCGTAGGGAGATATTCTTGGAAAACACTCCTAGTGTTAAGAATGTAGAAATTAAGACCAGGTAAGTTTAAAGGAATGGCTTAAGTATTCCTGTCAGAACTTCACAGATAGTGTCAGCACGATGACCTTGTTCTCTGGTGACCCTTCACCAATGCGGTATAATATCCTTTGATTCCATTTCCTATCATCCAGGGAACCCCCGAGAGACTCATGCTCCTGATTCATCAGCCCTTCATGGTATGTGGTAACATCCCTCTGTGTGACTGAACAAGCAGTGACTTTTAAAAAAAACTACGTTCATACAGCACATCACAGAGCTCAACAGGGAGATAATTGATGTTCTTCCTTTCTGGTTTTCTGTAAAATAGTGAAGAATGACTCTTCCACCCTGTGGCATTTTGTGTAGTGAAGCAATCATAACTCTTTAGGCTTCTTGGAGGATAGGGTTTTTCTGGAAACAAATGATGAAGGGGTGGTGGGTTGCTGGCAATCCAGAGAAATACAGAAGTAGGCTCAGAGAAAGGAGATGGAAAATGCTTCAGAGGACATAGGATAATCTCACCCAGAAAATGAACACACACACACACACACACACACACACACACACACACACACACACACACACATCTTGTTAAAAAGCATTAAAGCAAACTGAAGCCTTTAAGTCCCCAGTGCACCGAGCTCCTTAAGGGTAATTCTGTTAACTTAAAAGGAAAGGCTGGTCCTCTGCAATGAACACAGTTTAGATTCTGGGGGATAATCAGCTGCTGTGCTCCATTGCTGTCTTACTGAACTGGTGGATCTTGAGGGCATAGTATGCTGAGCTTCTGCACGCCAGGCCCTTATTCCAAGTGAGCTCCCACTGCTGCCCCACTCAGTTCTCGGAAGGTTTTGATGTTGCAATTTTATTCCATATTCAATGGTATAGAAAATACAGCGCTTTGAGTTTTGGTTCTCTCCCGTCCATCAATCCACTGCGATTGTTGTTGACTATCGTTGTTGTTAATACTTTGTTTTGTTTTTAATACTGGTTCTGTTTGTGGTTTAGTAGCATGTACAGAATTTGGCTTGGCTGGTCAATCAGTGAAATCTCCTCCAGTTTGGGATTCTTAGCCTGGGTTGCACTGTGTGAGGGATGGGTTTTGCCTCCTCTAAATGCCCAACAGCTACGGGACCCTCAACAAATGTAACTGAATGAAAGACAGATTTTTCACGTGCAGGTTTTCCTTGCTCTGAAGTGCGCAGTAGACACTAGCATTAAGCCCCTGCTTGGCTTTGGCCACCTTTGAAGCCAAGGCACTGTTTTTCAAGCAGGTGGGTCTGTGTTGAGAGGCTGTCATTTTTCTAGACAGTTCACCTACTGCAGAGTGATGCTTTGTGCTGCTGAAAGGAGCAACAGCTCCACCATATGTGTGATCCTCTGTAGCTTCCTGAGGCCCCTGTATCCTGGGGTTGCTCCCGGGGACTCTCTGGCAGGTGATGCCTACATGGCCTCCACCCATCCCTGAGTAGATGGATTCAGCCAGCTTTTCTTGGCATTCTCCAAGGCAGAGCTTAGCTCAACAAGTACCAAGATGTCCTCAGCTTCAAATACGCCTGTTTCATCAACATATAGTGACTCTGGCTCATTTTCCAGCATTTTCCCTCTGAAAATGAAGTTACTTATGGAAATAGATTTATGATGACTCAGGGGCAAACCCCGGGGTTTTACACAGGCTGTTTTGGCATTTGGACTTAGTTCTTACTGTTTCAGCCTCTCCAGCTACTTATTCTCCAGTTTCTACGCTCTATTGAATGAAACATCTTGGTCCTCACCCTTCTGTCAAGATGGATTTAGTGAAGGATCCTATCAGAATCTCAATGCACCCTAATTATAAACTAACCATTCTAGTCCAACAAAACGTGACCTCCACCACCCACAGGATAGACTTGGCATTTGTTGCAGTGTGAAATCAGTTTCCATGTATTAGACCACCAATGTCCATGTATATAGACCACCAAATGGGTTACTGTAAGGGTCTGAGGAATAACTTAGTATATGTGACCAGCAGTGTGGGAAGAGGAAAAAAAACGATCTCTTTAAGGGTGGATTTTTTTTTCTAGATGGAGGAGCAAACTACCCTGATTATCAAGTCAGTAGTTGCTGAAGATAAAATGCTGCCAGAATATGGATTATGAGGGAAACCAAGTCCCAAGTGTTCTCTACTGTACACTCGGGTACAACCTGGAGTTCTTTTCAGAAAGGGGGTGGAAAGAGCATCAGGAACCTGTGGCAAAAGGCGAACACCCTGCATCCAAGGCTAATGTGGCAAAGAGACACCTTCAGAGGCTCAGGAGGTGCAGCCTTTCTCTCTTCCTGAGATGCTCTGAGAGCAGTGGGTACCCCACTCCTCTCCCTCCCCTTCTGGGTGTTTTACCATGCACTGGGAAAAGGCATGAGTGCTGGGGCCAAGTCAAGCTTGCTTTGAATCCTGGCTTTGCCAGTTACCGGTATAGTGACTTTAGTCACATGACCTCACTGCTTCCAGTACCCAACGGCAGAGCCAGGGAACTAATGGTAACTCTCCTTGATTTGTAAGGATTTAATGAGACAATCCATGGGAAGTGCTTAGCACACTGTATGACAAATCCGTGAAGTTTCTTCCACTCCCAATCTCGGTCCTCAGTCCCTGGTGGTCACACAAGCAATGGAGGGCACAGCTGGAAAACCTGAACTCCAGGGACAGAGTTGATTGGATCTGTTTCTGAGACCATCCACCTCCTGAATGAGGGACAGTCTTTTCAGCCACTAGGGGGCACCAATTACATGGAAAAGAAAGGGTTGAATTTAGAAGGCTCAGTCCATTGCCCTGCAATGAATATCATTTAATTAATTGTTTTCTCTTGGAACAAAGTTTGGGTGTGGTTGATACAGAAAGGTGCCAAATATACCTGCTGGGGAAGGTGGTAACACTTTCATGTTGTTTGAAGAGTTTTCTTAGATCCCTTCCATGTCCGGCTATTGTGGACATACAATTAAAAATAATAATAATCAGCCCCTTTTACTTTCTCTCCTTCTTTTTCTATATTTATACTCCAACTGAAATAGACAATCTTCTTAGTGTATGGAAGAGATATGTGGATGAAAGAAGGATCTTTACGTTAAAATGTTTCAGACTTTTTGAGCGAACCAAGTTAATGTTAGACCTTTCAATCTGAAGCCATGTGTTTTCTTAGCCCATTAAACCTGGCTCATAAGTGGACATCGTTAGTGTAACGTTCCTGAGATATCTAGGAAGCCATAGGGTTTTCCTTATCAGAATTAACCCCTCATTGCATTTGAAGGTAACTAAATCCTGGGAAATATGAGATGCAGTGGACTTCTGGAATCCACAGCAAGTGGGGGGACAGGGAGAGGTACAGCAAATATACCTGACTAGGTCAGGACACAAAACATGGCTGAGATATGATAGCTGTTTCTCAGAGGGGAAAAACTGATGCTCCCCAGCACTGCTGGGTAAAGGAGTCTGTAGGCTTTCTTAGGCGTTGCTCAAACCTCTTCCAATAGCCTCAGAGCTTCCAAATTAGACTCTCTTGACATACAGCCCAGGAATATGCAACAAATCCATAGGTGACTTTATAGCCCTAAAATTTAAGCGCCGCTGCACTAGGAGGTTATAATAAGTCTAACTCACTGACATTTAAGGGAATACCTTTAAGGGTGTCTCCCTAGGACTTTTGCCCCAGCAAGTTTCCACCTTCTGGAGGAATCTTTGAATGCTCTTACTGCTATGAAAAGTCCAATCCAACAGCAAAGCCGCCAACGATCGGAACTGTTCACCCTGAGATTCTTCATGCCCCAGAATCATACCTGCAGTCCAGCACAATGCCAGAGTGGATTCCTTTGATTTGTGACTCTCCAGTTTGTATGCTGAAGGGCTCTGAGCTGCAGACTGGCATCCAGGGCTGTGGTTGTGGAAGGAGGTGTCTCAACTACAAGAGGCAACAGTTCCAAGGAGCCAGAGGGGGTGCGGGGTGGGAGAAGCGGGAGTGCCATGGAACCCCTCTGCAGCATCCAGTGAGCAAAGACACAGGGCACAGAGGATACGGTGCCTCGTGCTGCTCTCCAGGGAAACTCCACTGAAACACAAAGTGAGTGCTGATAGGCTACATCAAGATCATTCCAATTATAAGGAGATGGAAATGGAGCGTCTCATTGGAAATTGGTTTTCATACATCCTGTGTCTGTTTCTGCTTCTGGAAGGCACTTTTAGATGAACCTTGGATTCAGCTTATCTTCCCTTTAGCCACATTCTCTGATTTCCAAGAAGTCAGGTGACCTGGGTGTGTTTCAATGGCCATACTTCCCACCTGTCAGCAAAAACAGAAAAGCCAACCATCCCCAAACACCCTGGAGAATTGGTACATTGTGCATCTTCCTCTAAAGCTGTATGTATGAGAAAATCTCTTTTACTGCATCCACCCAATGCTCAAATTTAGTTGTTTTTTTTGTTTGTTTGTTTGTTTGTTTTTGCGGTACGCAGGCCTCTCACCGCTGTGGCCTCTCCCGTTGCGGAGCACAGGCTGCGGACGCACAGGCTCAGCGGCCATGGCTCACGGGCCCAGCGGCTCCACGGCATATGGGATCTTCCAGGACCGGGGCACGAACCCGTGTCCCCTGCATCGGCAGGCGGACTCCCAACCACTGCGCCACCAGGGAAGCCCTCAAATTTAGTTTTTATGGAGAAGAAATCAATAACAGATCTAACGAAATTGTGAGCAAACGCTAAAGAACGCAGCCTTGCGGTGAATCTCCTCCTCACAGGTAAAAATAATTTGCCCCGCAAATAATGTAAGTAACTGCAACCAGTTCTTGACATACGTGGTGTAGGTAATTTTTTTTTAGCATCTTTATTGGAGTATAATTGCTCTACAATGGTGTGTTACTTTCTGCCTTATAACAAAGTGAATCAGCCTTACATATGCATATGTTCCCATATCTCCTCCCTCTTACATCTCCCTCCCACTCTCCTTATCCCACCCCTCTAGGTGGTCACAGAGCACAGAGCAGATCTCCCTGTGCTATGCAACTGCTTCCCAAGAGCTATCGATTTTACAATTGGTGGTGTGTATATGTCCATGCCACTCTCTCACTTTGTCCCAGCTTACCCTTCCCACTCCCCGTGTCCTCAAGTCCATTTTCTACATCTGCATCTTTATTCCTGTCCTGCCCCTAGGTTCTTCAGAACCTTTTTTTTTTTTTAGATTCCATAATATGTGCTAGCACACGGTATTTGTTTTTCTCTCTCTGACTTACTTCACTCTGTATGACAGACTCTAGGTCCATCCACCTCACTACAAATAACTCAATTTCATTTCTTTTTATAGCTGAGTAATATTCCATTGTATATATGTGCCACATCTTCTTTATCCATTCATCTGTCAATGGACACTTAGGTTGCTTCCATGTCCTGGCTATTGTAAATAGAGCTGCAATGAATATTGTGGTACATGACTCTTTTTGAATTATGATTTTCTCAGGGTATATGCCCAGTAGTGGGATTGCTGGGTCATATGGTAGTTTTATTTTTAGTTTTTTAAGGAACCTCCATACTGTTCTCCATAGAGGCTCTATCAATTTACATTCCCACCAACAGTGCTAGAGGGTTCCCTTTTCTCCACACCCTCTCCAGTGTTTATTGTTTGTAGATTTTTTGATGATGGCCATTCTGACTGGTGTGAGGTGATACCTCATTGTAGTTTTGATTTGCATTTCTCTAATGATTAATGATGTTGAGCATCCTTTCATGTGTTTGTTGGTGATCTGAATATCTTCTTTGGAGAAATGTCTATTTAGGTCTGCCCATTTTGGGATTGGGTTGTTTTTTTTTGTTGTTGTTATTGAGCTGCATGAACTACTTGTAAATTATGGAGATTAATCCTTTTTCAGTTGCTTCATTTGCAAATATTTTCTCCCATTCTGAGGGTTGTATTTTCATCTTGTTTTTGGTTTCCTTTGCTGTGTAAAAGCTTTTAAGTTTCATTAGGTCCCATTTGTTTATTATTTTTTTTTTTTTGTGGTACGTGTGCCTCTCACTGTTGTGGCGTCTCCCGTTGCGGAGCACAGGCTCCGGACGCGCAGGCTCAGCGGCCATGGCTCACGGGCCCAGCCGCTCCACAGCATGTGGGATCTTTCAGGACCGGGGCACGAACCCGTGTCCCCTGCATCGGCAGACAGACTCTCAACCACTGCACCACCAGGGAAGCCCCCATTTGTTTATTTTTGTTTTTATTTCCATTTCTCTAGGAGGTGGGTCAAAAAGGATCTTGCTGTGATGTATGTCATAGAGAGTTCTGCCTATGTTTTCCTCTAAGAGTTTGATAGTGCCTGGCCTTACAGTTAGATCTTTAATCCATTTGGAGTTTATTTTTGTGTATGGTGTTAGGAAGTGTTCTAATTTCATTCTTTTACATGTAGCTGTCCAGTTTTCCCAGCACCATTTATTGAAGTGTCTGTCTTTTCTCCATTGTATGTTCTTGCCTCCTTTATCAAAAATAAGGTGACCATATGTGCATGGGTTTATCTCTGGGCTTTCTATCCTGTTCCATTGATCTATATTTCTGTTTTTGTGCCAGTACCATACTGTCTTGATTACTGCAGCTTTGTAGTATAGTCTGAAGTCTGGGAGCCTGATTGCTCCAGCTCCATTTATCTTTCTCAAGATTGCTTTGGCTATTCGGGGTCTTTTGTGTTTCCATACAAATTGTGAAATTGGCATAGGTAATTTAACAGAACAAAATGTGTATTTCTTGAGTGACTCTTCCATGTACTACCCAAATGTTCATGTTTATAAAATATTATTTTCGCTAAATTGTAAGCTTGAGGAAGTCAATTAAATAAGACTTTGAGTGATGAATCTGAGTCTTTTTTGTCAACTAATGCCCAATAGGCATTTCTCATTGACGAACTGGGTCATCTTCTATGATGTCTGGAAGCTGAGCCTGGCCCAGTCTCCTAACGTCCAAGAACAAATGTGTTCTGGATTAATGAGTGGAAGAGAAAGTGGACCTCTTGGGAGTGGAGGCTTTTCTGGCACTTTGTTTTAACCTGTGTGTGCTCTTTTAAAAGGAAAAATTGTTAGGAGATGGGGACTTTAGCCTTAGCTTCCTTACTCACTAGTGATCTTGACCAGTTCCTTAAACATTTGGGCTTCAATTTCTTTATCTGTAAAATAGGAGGCTTCAGGGTCATGAAACCTCCTTCATAGGATGGGGAGGAAGAGGAAATAAACTTACCAGAGGTGACAACTTTCTGTGCACTGTAAAGTCGTTTACAAATGAGAGGTGTTACCTCTCTACACAGTTTTTCATCCAGCAATTCTGCACATGTGACCAGAGAACACCAGTTCCTCAGGGATTCCGTCAGGATCTGTTTTAATCTCAGGACTTAACTGTGTGCTCATAGGCACTCTGACCCTTGCCCTTTTCTCCTTCCCTTTCCCCTTCCCCTTTCCCCTTTCTCCTTACCCCTCCCCTCCTCCTCCTCCTCCTCCTCCTCCTCCTCCTCCTCCTCCTCCTCCTCCTCCTTCTTCTTCTTCTTCTTCTTCTTCTTCTTCTTCTTCTTCTTCTTCTTCTTCTTCTTCTTCTTCTTCTTCTTCTTCTTCTTCTTCTTCTTCTTCTTCTTCTTCTTCTTCTTCTTCTTCTTCTTCTTCTTCTTCTCCCTCTTCTTCTTCTTCTTCCTCCTCTTCCTCCTCTTCCTTTTCTTTCTCCTTCTCTTCTCTCTCACCCTCTTCCTCCTTCTTTTTACTTAACAATTTGAGGATCTATTCTTTCAGGACAATTTCATTGTCTCAGTTTGGCTATAGTTTAAAAACTATAAATGAAACAAAAACCTACAACTTAAAGCACTGTTCTCAGAATGTTAAAAATTAGAGTTGTTTTTAGGCATAAGAGAATATATTAGCCAATTTCATTCCCCCCCCCCCCTGGTTTAGGTGCCAGTTCACAACATGGTAATAATGACAACCTATGATGGACTTCACACAGTGTGGTTACTGCAATAGCAGTTAACTGCAAGTTCGACAGGCATTGTGTGCCTGCCACATTCTTGGGTCATTTGTAACATACCCTGCTCCTCTCATCCTAATAATGCTGTGTGGCCAAATCTGAGGCCTAGAGAGACCAAGTAACTCAGTAAAGATCCCTTGATTAAGAAGTAGCAGAGCTGATATTTGGACAAAGATTTTCAGAGTTCAAGCCTGCACCCTACAAACAGAAGGTATTAGGAGCCACACGCTCTGTCTGTGACTCCATAGTTGCCCTTGGTACCCCCATGTCCCCTTCTTCCTCCCTTTTCCTTATGTCTTGGATCTGATTCTATTTTTCCTCTCCTTCTTTTCTTGGTTTCTGCCTTTGCCTCACCAGCAGCGCCATCTAAGCTGAAAATCCTGCTATCCCTTGCTGGTTGAAAATCTGAAAGCATCCTTTGCCCCACCAAAGGCAGAAGGAAATGACAGGAAGAAAAACAATTGATTGGGGTGAGATGAGATGATTTATGAGCTGGTCTGTTCAAATCCCCAAGTGTCTGGCTCCTGGATAAAGAGGAAAGGAAACCTGGCAGAGCAGGAAGAATTGAGGTTCTGTCTTGCATTTCAGAAATAGTTTTTCCAGAGAAGCAATGTCCTAATTCTGTTTTATCAGAGCCAATTCTTCCTGATGGGTTATTGATAAGTAATGAGGTCACATCCAGATCCTTTGTTGAGGACCCACCCAGAGTGGAGCAGTTTGCTCAAGCTGCATGGGGTCTGGGCTGTGTGTTCTCCTTTGGAGGAGGGGTCATGAGAATCTTCTGACACAGAGAAGCGTGAATTACCAGTTTGATTTCTGCTTTGCTGTGGCTGCATGAACGTCTAGATTTACTGTCAAGGGATTTGCAAGTGGGAAACGGGTGGGGATACAGAGGACCTATTTCTGCTTGTATTATAGAATGGACAAAAGACAATAGATAGACACTAAATTCACATGGAAAGGAATACAAAAGAGTGTCTCACAGGTTCAAAGGTCTCAGAAGGCCAGGAATAGTCACCTTTATTCACCCGTAAGCCAGGTTGGCAGCTGGAAGGTCTGATCCACCCTGCAGGCCCCCCTTCCCCTCACTCTGTCACTATTGTCCTTACCTAAAGGTGACCTGTGCCCTGTCCTTGATAACAGCAACAGGGGCAAAGTGCTGGGACAGTCTCTGGAGCCCGCCTGGTCCTGAGACCTGACCCGGGCAGGCTCCTTGGCACACCAGCTCCTTGCCTGCTGGCTTTCTGGTTTCTTTCCCTCTTGGACCATCTGTTTCTCACCTGCCTGATAGCTGCCGCCTGGTTTCCATCTGGTTATGTTTCCAAAAACATGGGAAGCAGAATATAACAAATGGTGATCCATGGAAAGAAAGGGACCACAAAGGTTTCAAAGCTGATCATCACCAGATTTACCGACAATTATAAAATTTGGCTCCTTTAAATTCATTTTCATCTGCTTGCCAAAAGCGATCGATTGTATTAAAGACCAGCGTTCTTTACATGTTTCGTTTGCCAAGTCAGCTGGAGTCCAGATGGTGACATTGACCTTCTGTAAGCAACTCATCCTTCCCAGGAATTGTATATTCGAGGAAAAGTCAAACTTCTTACCGACTAATTGGGGAACCTGGATTTTTTAAAAATCACACACACACACAGACGTGAACACATACATGCACAAAGCCTGCAATATCCCACTCGCTCCTATCATTAGAGTTGGAATCTTGTACCCCTGGAAAAGTAAAGGCTCCACGGAAGGAAAGCAATCCTTTGCACTTGTGTCACCTCTTCTCTCTAAAGGCAAGGCAGCCTCAGGGCATCTTTCTGCTCTTCAGGCCCTCGCTGTGGTGGACATTACATCAGCACCAAGGGTATCCCTGGGCATCTCACGGAGGCCAGGGTTCTGTGACTCTCTGTTCACCCTGGCAGGCATGTGGATATTTTCCTTGTCTCTGAGGTCCACCAAATACTGAGTGTGTCCTTTGCAAAATCAGGAGTGTGAAATGATTAGAAGAAGAAAGTTGTGATCCTGAAACTGAACCCATGACCTTACATGATTAGGATTTTCCAATTTTCCCACAAAAACGAAATGGTGAAGCCATCCTGTGGCTGAGGATGGTTTCTTTCACTGTTAGACTGTTTCACAGGCTCCAGCAGAGGGTGATGGAGACCCTTAGCCAGCGGGAATTGGGAGTTCTGGCTAAAGATAGACCCTGAAAGAAAACTCACTCCAATAATTGTGAAAAATGATGAAAAGATTAAACATAAATCTAATCTGCTTTTTGCCAAGCACTACACACCCATCTGTTAGGTACCTTCTTGTTATGGAAATACTTTGTGTTTTCATCAATCCAATTCTAATTCAATGAAGATGTTATTTCATGTGAACTCCAACAGATTACAGTCACAAGGGGTTCCTGGCTAAGAATCAAGATACATGTCCAGATTTTCTCATTCTCATGTTCTTTATGGTTTATGGATACGGAACACCCTTTCCTCACATTGCCATTCTGTTTCTTTGGGGATTTAGAATAACAAGAGCTGGGCTCTTGCTTTGTTCCAGAGTCTGTAGCAAATGCTTAATGCATCTTAGCTCACCTGGTTCTCAGGGCAAAGACCCTGTGCTGGTGCTAATGTTGTCATCCCCATTTCCCTGTTTTACAGATGGGTGTGTGGAGGCGTGGAAAGGTCACTTTGCCTGAGGTCACGAGCTACTACATGGTGAGTCAGGATTTGAACCAAGGCCATCTAGCTCTGGACTCTGTGCCCCTAAACACGTTGCCATGCTCTCCCTGAGATGGCAGAGCAAGGCTCCTCAACTGGCCATGATTTTGCATTTAGTAAGCATCAACTGGCACTCTCTAGACACTTTTGGTTGTCACAACTGGAGAGGCACTATTGGCATCTAGTGAGTAGAGATCAGAGATGTTGCTAAATACCCTACAATGCACAGCACAGCCACACATTAAAGAATTATCCACCCCAAAGTATCAGTAGTGCTGAGGTTCTGATGATGAGAACCTTGATGAAGAGAAAGCATAGGATCACACATGTGTATAACAGACACGCAATTAGTAAAATCTATCCATCATCTATCTATCTATCTATCATCATCTGTCAATTTCTCATCCATCTATCTATTTATATGCTCCCTTTGCTCTCAGAAGACAGCTGGAAGCTCTATTCTTTTGAAAGGTCCTTTGAAGTATTCATTATTTTGAAAGCCTTTAATTTGTATCAAAGAGTTAGAGAGCAAAGTTACAAGTTATTGTTCCTTGAAAATACAGTGGTGTGTGCGTGTATGTGTGTGTGTGTGTACACACACGTGCATGGTTGGCTCTGTCTCATTTCCTGTGGACTTTCCCTTTGGCTACGGAAAGTCTAGGTCTTTCCCTGAGACCTCGTACCTGTCACTGTGTTGCCAGCCAGCCTCTGAGAAGAAAAAACCTGTGTCAGGACAGGCCATCTGGGCACCATGTCCTCACAGTCATTCTAACTGCATCCAACTTACATTCCCCATCCCATGAGTAACCCATTCCATATGACATCAACGCACATTATGTATTATATTATTACACTTTGCACATCACACTAACACAGGCTACCTATTCCAGTATTTACATTGCACAGTACATTAGTATGCATTGCATATCATATTAATAGATACTACACGTTACATTAATACACATCACACGTTCCACTGATAACCCATTATCTATTACAGGATTAATACATTTCACATTACATGAAAGCACATTGTGCATTGTATTAATAACACATTACACATTATGCTAACACACATTCCATATCTCAATGATACACGTTGCATATTACACTATTGACACCCTCCGTATTACATGGTTAACACTCTGCATATTACGTTAATACACATTATGTATTCTATTAATAGGTACACCTTGAAGTCTGCTTAGAGGAAAGCCCATCCTTTTCCAGAATCCACAACTCTGATATTCCTGGTCACCTCCAGTCCTTGCTGTCACTGCAGCTGGTCGAGACAGATTTGGTTACACAGAGCTGACGGCTCCCAAAGGGCAGCTCCTGCCCTGGGCCATCTGAGACCAGCAGTCTGGGAGCATACCTCTCTCCTCACCCCCCATGCTGTCCCAGCCCTACACATGCCTTTTGAGTTACGTCTGCCCAGTGGGACCCTGTCCTTTGAACTCTTTCCCCACAGCCACTCTCCTGGAGCCCACACACCCAGCCAGGAGGCAGGAGGACAGGGCTCAGTCCCACCCCACATGCAGGGTCTACCCAGGTACCCCACAGGGCTCATCACTGCCTGCTGGGTACCAGGCACGGCACTAGGTGAGGGAGGCTGTGCGATGAAAACGACAAGGTGTCGCCCTGATGGAGCCTGGGTCTAGCTGCGGAGGTGGGTAAAGGTAAGCCTTTAACAAGAATACCTGTTAATTTCTTATAACTGAGGACAGTGCTACTTTAGATCTGGCTGGGAAAAGCCATCACTTGGTTCCAGTTCTTAGGGCTCGGCGCTGAGTTTGGGGAAGCTCGTCTGGTTCCTCCCTCCTTCCTGGATCGCTCTGTCTCAAACCCTCCCTCCACCCCTGTTTGTCCCTCCTGCAGTGGGTTGTTGTGAGCATTGGCCATCCCTCAGACAGGTAAATCCAAAAAGTAAAAGGTACTTAAAGCCTTTCACCCTATAGAGTCTCCTGGGTCCCATGAAAGCAAGAGGTGTAAGTGAGCCTTTGGGAGGAGATGTTTGCTTTACACCCATGCACTGAGATGTCCCACTGGGTAGCGACCACTCCAAGAGTCCATTGAAGCCCCCGTCTTGCTAGACAGAAGACTGTAAGCACTGGTTTATGTGACTCCCCATAGAGGGACGCCCTGAAGTTCCACCAAAATCTCAAAGTTTAGCCAGATTCAGCCATGGTACTTGCAATGCAATGATATTAATGGTATAATGGTATTAATGGTGCAAGGGTATTAATCCAGGCTGCCATGTAGTAAATCTACTACCGTGCTGAGCAATCGAATCTGCAAGGCATGTTGTTTACCTTATCCCTAGTCTTCCTCCAAACACTGCAAAGATCTATCAGGATTCTTCCCCACGTCTGCCTGGAAGCAGAACCCAAGTGCCTTTCTCTGCTTCACGTGGAGGCTTGGCCATTATTCCCTGAACTGCAATGCCAGCTCTGGGGTAGCCCACTGTACCTGCTGAGTGTGTGCCCACTGCTGGCTGTGCCAGCACTGGTCAGGGAAACAAGGGCAGGGGGCCCAGAGTCACAACTGATGTCCCCAATGTCCATCCTCCAAGACACACAAATATGCCTCCCAGCTGCTGAATTCCAGGAGATGCTAAGTGTCGGTCATATAACTCATCCTCCAAACTGGGGCACCTTTGAGGGTAGAAGGGACATTGTTAATAGCTGTGCCAGGACAGCAGGGAGAAGTGACATCCATCATTCTCCCCCTTTGACACTCACCTGTGTCCTCCCACCAGCTGAGGAGGCTACGAGACCAGAAGACATAGGAGGAAGGGCCAGGCACTGAATATTTCTAAGGGACCTTGGTCAATCTAGGTTTTGTGTGGTTGGGAGGGTGGACCTTGTCACCCCCAGTCCTGGCAGCACCTCCGCGTTGGGAATGCGATGGGGGAGGTGAAGAGAATGTATTTCCCCCCATTGCCCATATTGTCCTCAGGGGTTGCCAGAGGGCCACTTTTTTCCTCACCAGGAAGGGAGCAGGCCAGTGGCTGGTCCCTCTCAGCCTGTCATTTCTGTGCGGTCCATAGTTTAACTGGCCTGGGAGTGGAGGGGAGCTTTTGTGCTGCTCCAGGCTGCCCCAAACTTGAACAAGTCCCTCCCCTCCCCAGGGCTAAATGGGGCTGTTAGATTTCAGTCTCCACGCTCCTTCTAGAACCTTCTCCAGCACCAGTCTTCTCTTCAAAACAAAACAAGAGCCATGATCTATATCCAAGAGAAGCAGGGAGAAGCAGAAACACGAGAAAGTGACGTCCCATCTAGTGGGAACAGTGAAAGCCTCAAAGGAGAATCTCAGCGAGAATGATGCCGTTGGACCAGAGTCTGGTGAATTGAATTTCTGGTGAAGCTTAGCTTAATTGAAGACCTCCGTGTTTCTCTCTTGCTGTAGAAAATCCCTTAAAGGTGTGTTCTGCTTACAAAGCCCAGCAGAGTGGCTATAATGGTGCTGTACCTGCTGGTTCTGAATGAGGCACTGCCTCCAGGTCAGCGACAAAAAAGGGTCATAGATTCACAGGGCGTTGCAGCTGAAAAAAAGATCTTAAAATTAGTCAACAGACGTTTAGGCACCATTAGCTAAAGGCCAGACGTTGTTCTAAGCACCTTACAAATATTTATTCACTTCATTCTCTCAACAACCCTATGCACAGGCAGTATTATTATCTTAATTGACAGTTAAGGAAACCAAGGCTCAGAAATGTTAAGTAACAAGCCCAAGGACACACAGAGGTTAAGTCATCATACCCAGTGTGTCTGGCTCCAAAGCCACTACACCACACCCAAGGTCACAGAGCAAGGGGAACAAGTTAAGCTGCCCTTACCCAGAGATATGAGTGACCAGAGATACTGGGGACTTGGGGGTTGGCACCCAAAACCTCCTCCCATCCCCCGAATTCAAATATTTTCTACTTCTCTTATTTCTTTCTGGAACTTACTTAACACAAATGTACAAAACAGGGTTGTTTGCAAGCACATTAGATTCAAGCTTAGGTCTTCTGTATTGACTTGCTTCTGTCACAACCTGGAAGCATATTTTCTCCCCTTTTACAGAATCCTTTATATCAGTTCATTTGACTGACCTTTACCTTTTCTCCTGAAAGTAAAAATCAGGAGCACATAGTATTTCTTCAGGATTTACCTGCGTGACAGAAAATGAAGTCCTGAATAAGATGATAATCAACTAAAGCCCTGGGCTATGTGTCCCTCCCACCTCCCCATAGAGGTCAGGGCACCCAGGGGTGAGAGTGGGCAACGGCACCCCGTGGTGCACAGCTCAGCTGCATCCTGGTCCTGCCTGGAGCTCCTACAAAGGCTGGGCTTCTAGATCCAGGACCATGAGTTTTCTACGGGGCAGGCCCACAGATACAGGACACTAGGGATTAGGGGGCATCTCACCTCTTTGTGGGAGGAAAATGGGGAGGGGCAGAAGTGACCACAGCTCTAGAAACTCGGCCTCCCCAGGTCCTGGCCTCACGAGATGAGCTTGCTTTGGTGGAAGCGACACAGCACTGGCAGGCCCAAGGGTTTGGTTTAATCCAAGCTTTCTCAACCTCCACACTATTAAAATTTTGGACTAGAGAATTCTTTGCCTTGGGGTGGGGGGGGAGGCGTCCTGTGTACTGTAAGATGTTAGCAGCATCCCTGGCCTCCACCAATGCCAGGAGTGCCTCTCTAGCTGTGACATCCAAAATGTAAAATTGCCCCTGATTGAGAACCACTGGTTTAGTCTGATAACAGCTGAACCAAAATAACAACAAAAACAAAAACTTTTGGAATTGAATTCAACCCTCCTAGACCTCTGGATTGGGTCCAGCATCGACCTATTTTTCCCAGATTATTTGAGATTAGTCATGAAATGGCCTCTCAGATGGGCTCAAGGATGGAGCGAGGGGGACAGTGCCATTAGGGAAGGAACATTCAGGAGTGTCAAAAAAGTAAACACAGCTTTTCTCTACCTCATTCAATATTTTTTATAGGAGATTTCAGAAACGGCCTGAAATAACATTTCATGCTTTGAATACAACAGTCACAGTGAGGCCCTGGAGTCCTGGAAGCAAAGCTGAGAAAGATTAAAGCTCTAAATCTTCTGCACAATAAATGTGAACGTGTACGGAACACTCCCCATTCCTCCCATCTTTCCTTTCCTACCACCTTTAAACTATTCTTAGCAGCAGACAGCCTGAAAATCTGTGATGACTGACCATCAAAGCCCAGGGTCTGGGTAATTGAAGGAGTTTGAAAATGCATGTCTGGGAACCCCAGAGAGAGGGAGAAAGGACCCCCATTACCCAGACCCTCAGCATCTTCCTTGTCATCTGCCACGTGCCGTCTGATATCTGTTCCATTAACAGTACCTGTCTTAGTCCATTCAGGTTGCTATAACAGGATACCACAGACTGGGTGGCTTAAACAAAAAATATTTATTTCGCATACTTTTGGATGTTGAAAAGTCCAAGAGCAAGGTGCTGGGAGATCTAGTGTCTCGTGAAGTCCTGCTTCCTGGTTCTGTTCTCACTATGTCCTCACATGGCTGAGATTCATATTCTCTCTCTCTCTCTCCCTCCTATCTTCTTATAAAGCATGAATCTCATTCACAAGGATTCCACTTTCATGATGTAATCGCCTCCCAAAGTCCCCACCTCCAAATACCATCACATTGGAGATTTAGGTTCCAACCTATGAATTTCGGGGGGACATAGACATTCAGTCCATAGTAGTACCCAACTCCCTTAATGGGAGAACATTTCAGCTGTTGCTGAATTTTGATGCTCATATACACAAAGCCTCACCAATCTTCTGGGATATTTGCATTGAGGTGGTCCTAGGACTAGACCCAAGAATGAGTCGTAGGAGGCAGGCAACCTTTCTGAGGGAGAAGGCACACCCCTCTGCTGGGAAACCATAGACTACCTGGTTCCAGTTTTCAATAAATCCATTTAAAATACAGAAAACATCCCAAATGAAAAGAAGAAAATCTTTCTGACAGTTTTTCTTTAATTGTCTCCAAAGGAGTACTTTTCTTCCATGGCAGGTAAAATTCTAAGATGACCCACATCCTGGCATAATCTCCTCTTTTGATTGTGGACAGAACCTGTGGATCTGAGAGGATATCACTTCTGTGACTATGTTACCATAGATGATAAAGGGGATTTTTGCAGATGCAGTTAAGGTCCTTGAAGAGTAGAGTTAACAAAAAATCTATCGTCTTGGGTGGGCCTGACATAATCAGGTGAGTTCTTGAGGTCTGAGACAAAAGTCAGAGAGAGGCACGCTACTGGAAGAAGCACGCAGCCATGTTTGAACTGCCCATTGAGGGGTCCACATAGCCAGGACCTGAGGGTGGCCTGTAGATGCTGAAAAAAGACCAACAGCCAGCAAGAAAAGGGGAACTTCAGTCCTACAGCTGCAAAGAACTTAATTCTGTCAACGACCAGTGAATTTGGAAGAAGACCCCAGGGCTCAGCTGAGATTCCAGCCCTGGCTGATTGGTTGATGTCAGCCTAATGAGACTTTGAGCAGATGGCCCACTGCTCTGTGCCTGGACTCCTGACCCATGGCCATGAGAAATAATACACTTTTGTTGTTTTAAATCACTAAGTCTGTGGTAATTTGGTATATACAGCAATAGAGAACCAATACACTTTCATTTTATTTTGTTGCTAAATTACATATTTTACTATATTTTCTTATTTTCTGTATTCTTCATGCTCTGGCATCTGGGAACTTATTGATTGGAGAAGGACTGCCCCGCGCAGTACTGGCTAATTGTTAAAACAAACAACTCGCCAGGGGCTGAGGTGGGGAGGATAAAGAATGAGTAGTTGGAACACAGAGAATTTTTAGGGCAGTGAAACTATTCTGTGTGATACTGTAATGGTGGTTACATGTCATTATACACTTGTCCAAAGCCATGGAATGCACAGAACCAAGAGTCGAGCATAAGGTAAACACTATGGATTTTGGGTGATTATGATGTGTCAGTGTAGTTTCATCAGTTATAACATGGGACTTACCTGGCAGTCCAGTGGTTAAGACTTCATGCTTCCACTGCAAGGGATGTGGGTTTGATCCCTGGTTGGGGAACTAAGACTCCACATACCACAGGAGTGGCCAAAACAAAAATTATAGCAAAACTCTGGCGGGGGATGTTGATAATGGGGGGCGTTATGCATTTGTGGGGACAGAAGACACACGGGATATCTCTATATTTTCCCTTCAATTTTGCTACGAACATAAACTGTTCCAAAAAATACATAATTATTATTATCATAATAAAACAAACTAGTAAGGTCATTTGGGGTGTATTTGCTTCTATATATGCACTACTCTGATCTTCTCAAACTTCAGAAGTGTAAATGTTAAATGCAGATGACAAATTTGATTGGATTCCATCAGGAATTTTTTGGAAAATTTTTCTGTGTATTAAAAAAAAAAAATCTTCGGGCTTCCCTGGTGGGGCAGTGGTTGAGAGTCTGCCTGCAGGGGACACGGGTTCGTGCCCTGGTCCGGGAAGATCCCACATGCAGTGGAGCGGCTGGGCCCGTGAGCCATGGCCGCTGAGCCTGCGCGTCCGGAGCCTGTGCTCCGCAACGGGAGAGGCCACAACAGTGAGAGGCCCGCGTACCGCCAAAAAAAAAAAAAAAAAAAAAAAATCTTTCATGAAGGAGAACCAGCACATCTTTGCTTTTTTCTCTTCTTACAGATTTTTTAGTATAAGTTGAAAGAGAAATAGAAGGATGAGAAAGATTTTGCGGGGCAAAACCAAACAATAGGCAGAGTTCCATGTAAAATGCCTTGTTCCTGCAGGCAGACAATATCTTCTAATTTTAAAAAAATCACAAATGTAACAAAATAAGTACTGCTTTATACAATACATTGTCCATGCCACTGTAATGATTTTATCCTAGAATGGCCACCCAGAATGCTCTTAATTGCCTAATTTTATACCCCATGACTTAAGACCAAACTTCCATACTTTCCTAAACCCCAGGAGCTTACCAAAGGTCTTTTACTTTGTTTTTAATCAAAGAAAAGTGAATTCCTTCTTCTCTTGCTAAGGATTTGTACATTTTTCTCTCAGGAAACAAATACTATTTAAGCAAGTGATCTAGCACTACATTATTTTTCACTTGTGATATAAGTTATTACTTATAAATTCGAGGTAGATATTTGTAAATAAATTCTTTTACTGCTAACTTGCTGTTCCTTTACAAGTCCTATTCATTTGATTAATAGCTCCAACCACGCTGACAGTTTTTAGTTTTATCTATGCATGATGTTTTCTCTAAGAAGCAGATTTTAAAGGCCAGTCAAGTGTTTCGGTATATGCGAGGTGAAAAATGTTTTTAAGGTTTTTAATAATGGTGTCACAGAACTAAGCATCTGATGGTAGCTGATACAGGTACAAGTAAACATAGGCACCCAAGCACGCACACACAACTGAATCCCTGTGCCTTGCCTCTTTCTGTATACACTTTATATATGTAGTGTGTGTGTGCATGTGTGACCCTCAAATCAATTAAATGGCAAAAGCAACACAGTAGAATTAGACACCTCTGTGATTGAGGCCAACATGGCAGCATACGGATTCCATGATTGTGACTGGTTATTTCACTATATTTGAGCCTCCATTTTTCTTTTCATTGGGAATAATAATTCTTATAGATTTACTAAGAGGATTAAACATGGCTTCCCCTGCCTGAAATTCCTTTCCCCCTGACTATCCCACAATGGTTTCTTCCTGTCATTCAAATGCCACTGCTTTAGAAAGCCTAGCCAGGTCTAATACACCCAAAGTAGCCACCCAATGACTCTGTTATATCTTGCTTCATAGCACGTGTTACCATCTGCTTTATTGATATTAATTTAACATGTACCTGACTCCCTCTATAAGAGAATAAAGATCATGAGAGCAAAAACATTGCCTGTCTTGTTCATCCGTCTAATAACATCCAGTGCCAGAAAACATGCCTGACATGTAGCAGTCACTTGATAAATATCTAGTTGTAGGGAGGGAGGAAAGGAGAGGATGAGGGGTTGAGGAAGAAGGGATGGAGAGAAGCAGGCAGGAAGTAGTTAAATGCTTAACACAATGACTAGCACGTTACATAGTCACTCAGGACACTTTAGTCTTTTCGCTTGTGATTTTTGGCAGGTTTCTTAAACTTTATAGGCCATTCTTCTCTTATCTATAAAAGGTTAACAATCATACACACTACACATCTGATAGGATTGCTGTGAGAAATAAACGAAAAACAAGTAATAAATGCAAAGTAATAGCACAAGGCAGAGTACGATATACGTTCACCAAATATGAACTGTCAGTATTATTGTTATTCCTGTCACATGATATCACTGGGCATGGACCTTTGTGTTTTCATTCAAGTAGAACTTACAGATTACCGGTAGGAACTCATTCGAATAATGTTATGTCTTCATATATAAAAGTAACCATTTATGTTATCATTAATAAATAAACCAGGAAATACTAATCAGCATTTACAGTGATTAAGTTCATATGAGCAAAGTTATACTTTAACCAAAGGACTGCATGACCCTTTAATTAAAAATTATAATCTCCTTTGACTGTTTGATGGCTGAATCAAACAAGCCATAAGAAAATCATTAGAATATTACACTTAAGTCATTTGGAATTCTTCCTTGTATTTCTGAACAGACAGAAAAGTTGCCTTACATTTTAAGTAAAGTTAGTATTTCTGACCCCAAACAATAACAAAGCAATAAGGCAAAGTGCCACTGGAAAATAAAAAGGTGGGCAATGATTTTGTTTTCATTGCCTGAAAGGTGCGTAGTGTTATTTCTCCCTCTACAGCATGGCTTAAGTTTTTTTAAAAAAATAATTTTTTATAATGAAATTCCTTAAGGTACTTTAAGGAAGATTTTCTGTGAAATAGATTAAAATGTGAAAAGTGATGACAAGAATCACACTTTCAGCCAGGAATTGCATTTTAATTGGCTAATACAATGACAAGAGTGCTGAGGGGGAAATGGAATGCCATTTCTGGCATCTCCATCGCACTATTTCTTGTTCTCAGAGCTTGCTAAGTGTGTAACCGCTGACAGCTTTGCCAAGTATTCACGCTCAGATTGACGGCTCCATTTATAACCCATAATGATAGAGAGGGGGAGCTGTGTCCTGTGAGAGCAGAAGCGGCAGCAACCACTGCCTTTTCCCAAAGCCTGTCACAAAGAGATCAATGGGGATTAAGTTTTCTACTGCCCTGGATAAAGAGACACTTTATGACAGCAGCAGCCTCCTCCTGGGGAGGGAACAGTCTCAGCTTATACTGCTGCAAAGAATCTTTCCCTGCTGTGGTCTCGCTTCTCCTTTCTCCACAGCTACACCAAGTGGTCAGACATACCTGTGTGTGCACATTAACCACCTGCTTTCACTGTTGCACATTAAACAGTGAATCTCATCATGGGAGAATTAATGTCTCTGGCTCCTCCAAGGGAGATAATACTAATAGAACAGTAATGTCGTTTAATGAGCGCTTACTCTGTCCTAGGCTCCGTGCGGGTCATCTGAAGCGAAGAAAATGGGGTTTTGAGGGATTAGGAGACCTGGCTAAGAATAAGCTATAAAAGAGGGTTGTGCATGTATGTGTGGCGTGTGCAGGGGCAGTATAACCTAGCAGGAAAACCTTTATCCTCAGAGGGCATGGGGACCACATAGTACTTTCCATCCCCCAGTTCTCCTTCCAGTGCAGTCCTTCTCTTGTACCAGCCACCCCTGACCTCTTATCTGAGTTTTTTGGGGAGTGGAAGCCCATCAGCTCATCAAGCAATAGCATAAAACAAAATTCTCATAGCTGGAGACTCTCCTACTGTTTGAGTTTTCTCCCAGGAGACCCTTTGATCTCTCCTGTAGGTCGCCTGTTGTCCCTCACCACGGTTTGTCAGACATATATGAACATGTCTGCATTCTCCCCTGCTGATTCCCAAACCAAGGATCTCCCACCTATTCCCATAGATACAAGGAGTCACACTCAGAGATCAGGGATGTGCTGAGTCTAAGGCTACAGTGAACAGTAACACAAGAAGTTTGTTGTCTGACAAGGGAGTTGGACCAGTCAAGAGACACCTGAAATGCACTATCGTAAGGACCTGCGCGGAGGGGTCACAGAGACTGTAGGCAGACACGAGAGGACACTTAAGTCTGCTGAGGCCCCAAGAAAGGCCTTCAGAAAGCAGAAACCTCTGAGTTGAGATAGTTGACGTGTAAGAGTTATGTGCATGAAGGTGAGAAGCAAAGATGATGTAGGTGGAGGGAAAATGATGAGGGAGGGTTCAGAGGCAGGACATTGACAGGTGAATTCAGAGAGTCCATCCAGTTCAATATGAGAAGAGCATGAAATTCCACGAAGAGTGTTAAGGGATGGAGCTGTAGCATTCGCAGGGACCAGGTCTTAAAGGGCCCTGAGAGACATACGAAGAAGCTTGGATTTAGACTGGAATAAAAAGGAGTTCCTGATAGACTTGTCAAGTTTTCTTTCTCTCAGATTGATGGCTTCATTCATGATTCTCACTGATAGAGATGGAGCATCGTGTCTTCTGAGAGCGGAAGCTATCAGGATCATACTGTATATGTGCTTTTCATTGGTTACTCTGGTGGCAGTGTATCCAGAGGTTAGAAATTTAGGGGATCTGAGGATGAGGCTATCAGCTGAGGGGTTATTGCAATAGTCTAAGTGGATAACGATTGGGTCCTAGTCTAAACTGTAATGAGTAGGGATGGGGAGACGGACAGAGAGGAGAGTAGCAGAGAGCAAAGCAGCAGACAGAAGAGCTAGATGATGGCCTGAATGGAGGGACAGAAGAGATCTTACCCAGAATGACTGGGGCTGCCTTCCAGGGGGAAGAGCAGAGGAAGGGTTAAAGCTGCGTGTTTCAGTTATTTGCCAGTGAGAGAATGGCTTAGGGAGTATGTCTTAGGAAGCTTCAGGCTCTATTTAGCCAAGATTGGAATCCTGCATATTTTAGAGGGCTTCTAATGGGGATGCTTCAAGGAGGAGACCTCTTGAGCTTAAAGAGTGAATGGAGGTATCATCCAGCTCATGGCAACATCTCAAACCCTTGTGTCATGCCAGAATATGTTCCATAGACTGAGCGCATCAGTGTACACAGGACTTGATATATGTCATCTCATTCACCCTCCCCCAAACCCTGGTTAGATGTGGTTGTCTCATTTTACAGATAAGGAAACAAGCTTCGAGACAAGCAAAGCCATTTTTCACATAGTTGGTATCTTAGTTTGGGCTGCTCTAACAAATGACCACAGACTGACTGGCTTAAACAACAAACATTTATTTCTCATCATTCTAGGAGCTAAAAGTCCAGGATCAGGGTGCCAGCATAGCTGGGTTCTTGGTGAGGACCCTCTTCCAGATTTACAGATGGTTGTCTTCTTGTTGTGTTTTCACATGGCAGAGAGCAGAGAGAGGAAGCAATAAGCTCTCTCTTGTTTCTTCTTTTAAGAGCACTAATTCCATTATGAGCGTTTCACCATCATGATCTAATTACCTCCCAAAGGCCCCATCTCCAAATACCATCACATTAAGGATTAGGGTTGGTGCAGATCCTGAGTGCATGAGCTGGGACTAGAATTAGTGCATGGATGATCTTGAGTAAATTAATTGACCTGTTTAAGGGCACTTAGACTAAGTTATCGGTAAGCAGTATTCTAGAGGTAATATCCTATGACTTCATAAAATTAGAAAGTTTATGTATTAGAAGAGTTTTCTTTTTTCTTGACAATAATGATGCATGGCTTCAACAAAGGGTGCTGGAACTACTGGATATCTACATGCGAATGAATGTAGGTAGACCATTTCCCTACACCATACACCAAATTAGCTCAAAATGTATCCTAGACCTAAAGGTATGAGCTAAAATTATAAAACTCTTTGGAGAAAAATATAAGAAATCTTTGTGACTATGAATTAGCAATAGTTTTTTTAGATACAGCACCAAAGAAACACAAGGGACAAAATAAATATAAATTGGACTTCATCAATATTAAAAATATTTGTGCTTCAAAGGACAATATCAAGAAAAGATAACCCACAGAATGGAAGAAAGTATTTGCAAATCATATATCTGATAAAGAACTTGTATTCAGAATATGTAAAGAATGTCTGCAAATCAACAGTAGAAAGACAAATAACTCAATTAAAAACGGACAAAAGATTTGAATAGACATTTCGGCAAAAAGACTACAAATGATCAATGAGCACTTAAAACATGCTCACCATCATTAGTCTTTCAGGAAATGCAAATCAAAGCCACAATGAGAAACCACTTCACACTCACTACAATGGCTAAACTAAAAAGAGAAAGAGCAGACAATGATAAGCCTTGACAAGGATATAGTGAAATATATAGAAAATCCTCAAATATTTGAAAGTTAAACCACATATTCTTAAAAACACATGGGTCAAAGAAGAAATCATAAAGGGGATTAAAAATATTTAGAACTAAACAAGCAAACAAAATAAAACAAAAACAGACTCATAGAGACAGAACAAATGCATGGTTGCCAGAAGGGTGGGGAATGTGTGTGAAATAGCTGAAGGGGAGTGAGAGGTACAAACCTCCAATTATAAAATAAGTAAGCCATGGGGATGTAATATACAACATAAGGAATATGGTCAGTAATAATGTAATAACTTTGTATGGGAACAGATTGCTACTAGACTTATTGTGGTGATCATTTTATAACATGCAAATGTCAAATCACTATGTAGTACACTAACATAATATTGTATATCAATTCTATTTAATAAAAAACAAAGAACATTTAGAACTAAATAAAAATTTAAAAACACATACCCAAATTCAGGGGATAGAGCTAAAAAAAATCTAAACTTCTACCGTAAGATGGTACAAAAGAAAAAAACTAAAATAGAAAGATGGAGTAATAGACATAAAAGTAGAACTCATTGAAATACAAAACTTAAAAAAACAAATGAATTCCACAGCTGATTCTTTGGTAAAAATCTATGAAATTAAATAAACCTCTAACTAGGCTTATCCAGAAAAAAAAAAAAGAGAGAGAAAATAGAAATTATCACATCAAGGATAAGACACATTACTACAGACCCCACAGACCTTATTTATTTATTTATTTATTTTTAACATCTTTATTGGATTATAATTGCTTTACAATGGTGTGTTAGTTTCTGCTTTATAACAAAGTGAATCAGCTATAAATATACATATATCCCCATATTTCCTCCCTCTTGCGTCTCCCTCCCACCCTCCTTATCCCACCCCTCTAGGTGGTCACAAAGCACCAAGCTGATCTCCCTGTGCTATGAGGCTGCTTCCCACTAGCTATCTATTTTACCCCTGGTAGTATTTATAAGTCCATGCCACTCTCTCACTTCGTCCCAGCTTACCCTTCCCCCTCCCCGTGTCCTCAAGTCCATTCTCTACATCTGCATCTTTATTCCTGTCCTGCCCTTAGGTTCATCAGAACCATTTTTCTTTAGATTCCATATATATGTGCTAGCATAAGGTATTTGTTTTGCTCTTTCTGACTTACTTCATTCTGTATGACAGACTCTAGGTCCATCCACCACACTACAAACTACTTTGTTTCTTTTTATGGCTGAGTAATATTCCATTGTATATATGTGCCACATCTTCTTTATCGATTCATCTGTCAACGGACACTTAGATTGCTTCCATGTCCTGGCTATTGTAAATAGAGCTGCAATGGCGGAGGAGTAAGACGTGGAGATCACCTTCCTTCCCACAAATACCTCAGAAATACATCTACATGTGGAACAACTGCTACAGAATACCTACTGAACGCTGGCAGAAGACCTCAGACTTCCCAAAAGGCAAGAAACTCCCCGAGTACTTGGGTAGGGCAAAAGAAAAAGAAAAAACAGAGGCAAAAGAATAGGGATGAGACCTGCACCTCGGGGAGGGAGCTGGGAAGGAGGAAAAGTTTCCACACCCTAGGAAGCCCCTTCTCGGGCGGAGACCCGGGTGTCGGAGCGGGGAAGCTTCGGAGCCGTGGAGGAGAGCACAGCCACAGGGGTGCGGAGGGCAAAGCGGAGAGATTCCCGCACAGAGGATCGGTGCCGACCGGCACTCACCAGCCCGAGAGGCTTGTCTGCTCACCCGCCGGGACGGGCGGGGCTGGGAGCTGAGCCTCGGGCTTCGGTCTGAGCGCAGGGAGAGGACTGGGGTTGGCGGTGTGAACACAGCCTGAAGGGGTTAGTGCACCACGGCTAGCCGGGAGGGAGTCGGGGGAAAAGTCTGGACCTGCCAAAGAGGCAAGAGACCATTGTGTTGGGGTGCGCGAGGAGAGGGGATCCAGAGCGCCGCCTAAACGAGCTCCAGAGACGGGCGCGAGCCGCGGCTACCAGCGCGAACCCCAGAGACGGGCATGAGACGCTAAGGCTGCTGCTGCCGCCACCAACAAGCCTGTGTGCGAGCACAGATCACTCTCCACACCGCTCCTCCCGGGAGCCTGTGCATCCAGCCACTGCCAGGGTCCCGTGATCCAGGGACAACTTCCCCGGGAGGACGCACGGCGCGCCTCAGGCTGGTGAAACGTCACGTCGGCCTCTGCAGCCGCAGGCTTGCCCCGCACTCCGCACCCCTCCCTCCCCTCGGCCTGAGTGAGCCAGAGCCTCCGAATCAGCGGCTCCTTTAACCCTGTCCTGTCTGGGCAAAGAACAGACGCCTTCAGGCGATCTACACGCAGAGGCGGGTCCAAATCCAAAGCTGAACCCCGGGAGCTGTGCTAACATAGAAGAGAGGGGGAAATTTCTCCCAGCAGCCTCAGGAGCAGCGGATTAAATCTCCACAATCAACTTGATGTACCCTGCAGCTGTGGAATACCTGAATACACAAGGGATCAGCCCAAAATTGAGGCAGTGGACTTTGGGAGCAATTGTAGACTTGGGGTTTGCTTTCTGCATCTAATTTGTTCCTGGCTTTATGTTTATCCTACAGACTTTAAAAGGCTAGTAAGGAAATATTATGGGCAACTTTATTCCAACAATTTTGACAACTTAAATGGAATAAGTAAATCTTTGTAATAATGTTACTTTGGTTTTATTGGAGAATTTCCTTATTCTTAGGAGATATACCCAGAAATATTTAAAGTGCAACTCACTTTCAAAGGGTTCAGAAAAATGTTAACAATGGTTGAATCTAAGTGGTGGGTATATGAATATGATTATACTCTTTTTAAAACTTTTCTATATGTTTGAAATTTTTGTAATATAAATTTGGGAAAAACAAATTAGGCACAAACTCTTGTCAGCAGAGAGGCTCTCACTCCAGATTCTTCACTTGAAATAGACTGATGGTGGGAAGGACAGTGTCCTGACCATTTTGCTCAGAGGGGAGTGTTGTGACCTTCCCCCTGTGTCAGGATGAAGCTTCTTGGTGGGGATGCTGGTGGGCTGTGGAAACTCCTACAAGACAAACATAGAGAAGAAGGACCTAGATCACTGGGTGACCAGTCTTGCCCTTTCACCAACAGCAAGAGTCAAGAAAAATATTTAGTAGCTTAATCTAGAGGTTTAGCTACTACCAACAACTTGGGAAATGCTCTGGGAACTCAGTCTTGGGCCTTGTTCTGTAAACAGAGGCCTGACATACTTAATTGGTCCCAGAGGTTGGAAAAGGAGGCCTTGACTCACACAGACAGGAAACTTAGCCTAATTAAATACTAATTACTCATAAGAGCCTTGTTTACCTAAACTTCCCATAAACCAAGTTTGGTATGAAATGAGAGCAGGCATAAAGGAGCAGAATCACTGCTCGGAAAATGACATCAATTCAGTCCTTTTTTCAGAAATGATGTTGCTAATTGCACAAGAATCAACAATACACGAGTTGATAAATCCCACACTTAGGGGCTGTGAACAGCTTTCCTACATTCCTAAGGAGCTCTATGTTTGGAATGGGTACAATGAAAGGAAGAATAGTTGGCCATCTGAAGCCACTTTGGATGAAAGAAGCAGAATTCTCTGTATTTCTATATATCGCTGTAATGAGAGAATCTGTCAAGGACGTGAATGATTGCATGCTTACGACTCTAGTAAGATATCAGGAAAAGAGGCCTGGTAATGTGAGTTTCCCTTGGCCTTGGGTGCTGGCTGATGTTCGGGCATCCAGCCACCCTCTCTGTCTGAGTGGAGACCTGAGAGGGAGCCAGAGGGAGGAACAGCATTAAAACTTCCTTGCAGGACAAAAACAAACCACTTACTACTTAACTTTTTATGGTCCATTTGTTCAAGAAATGGAGCGTCTCAATCACGAATGCTGTTATAGACACTAGATACAGTGGAGAAAAAGACAAAATTAATTGCTGTTTTTATGCAGCTTATGTTGTGGTTGAAGTCATAAAATCAAAATTATTTAAATAAGAAAAAAAATATGTGAGGAAAGCTTTGGACTTAGAAAATCTGGTCTCTCATCCCAGCGTTGCAGCTAGCTTGCTGGGGACCCTGAGTGATGAGTCCTTTGACCCCCGCTTTAGACCTTAAGGTCTCATTTATCTTGGGTGGAAATGACCACATTTCCCAAAACAGCCCTTCCAGCCCGATCTTTGTAAGGGGAGATCTGAGTACAGTCCAGTGGGGAAGGGCTGGGCTTTGAAGTAAAGCATTTGGGTTGCTCAGTGATTGAATCTCTGATCTTGGTCAAGTCATTTAACCTCTCTGAGTTTAGTTTTCTTGCTGTGAAATGAGATGATAATGTTTGTTCAGTTGAGATCCCACAGGCAAAGCAACACTCTGCTCCTGACGTGCCCTCGTACCTGGTACCTGGCCGCAGCTCCCCTGGGGAGCTTACCTGTGAAAAAGGTTTTGCAGGGCAGAAACAATGGTCATTTTACTAGTGAAGCAACCCAGAAAGTGGGCAATTTCCCCCCAGTCGCCCAGCCTAAGAAGGTTTGGCTCACAATGGAAAAGGCGTCCCACCCCCTCCCTCATTCTGAACATCTGTGGTCTGAAGAACTGGAAAATTACCTTCAAATGAGAAAAAAATTCCTGGCGGCACATACTTTCATTATCCACACTGAGTTTGTGCTCCTTTTGGAAAATGTGTCCAGTTGAACACGTCGGGGCCATTTTTCACACGGCCCGTCCTGGCTCTGAGAGACCAGCAAGAGGGGCAGAGGGACCCGGGCTTGGGCTGCTGTGCGCCAGCTGTGCCCCTCGGGGTGCCTCTGGCAGAGGCCGGCCCTCCCGCATCCACATGTCAGGGGACGATTCCTGCGACCACCGGACAACTGACCCCCCAGGGGCCTTGTGGTAGAAACCTCGAGGGCAAGGCTGCAGTAGTGGTCCAACACAATACCATCATTTCTTCTAATTTCCAGAACATGATAGATGATTAACAACACAAGACTGGGATCCAGCACTTACAGAGAACCTGCAGAAATCACTAAGAAAGAGACAAGCGAACCGATTAAAAAATGGGCAAAGGTCCTGAGCCGGTGCTTTACAGTAGAGCAGGGTCCGCAAATGAAGGCTCCCTCAGGCCAAATCCCACCCCTCAGCCTGGTTTATAAATAGTTCTATTGGAAGAAAGCCACACCGTTCACTCCCATGTGGTCAAGGGCTGCTTTTCTCTACAGCAGCGGGGCTGATGAGTTGGGGCAGAGACTGTGTGGCCTGTAAACCAAAGATGTTTACTATCAGCCCCTTTCAGAAAAATCTGCAGATCCAAGAGCCCACTAAGCATATGAAAAGGTGCCCAACGTTATTAGCCAAGAGGAACATGCAAACCGAACCCATAGTAAATTACCTCGTGCACCTATTAGAATGGCTAAAATTCCAGAGACTGACCAGTGTGACAATGGTGGGACAGCTGGGGCTCTCAGACGTCTGTGGCTGAAGTGCAGAGTGATACCACCTTGGAAACTGTTCTGCTGTATCCCCTACAGGTAAACACACGTGCTTCCATGACCAGAGGTTCCTGGGTGTGTGTAACTCAGGTGAGATGGGGGCTCAGGCCACCAACAGACACTCGTGAGAATGTCCATAATCATCGTCATGTATAATAGTCCCAAACATGAGCTAATCCAAATGGTCATCAGTTGTAGGACAAGTTGAATCAACTGTGCTATATTCACATAATGGGACGGTACACAGTAAACAAACAAACAGTTGTTCCAGGCGAGGACACGTCACAGACACAGTGTCGAGTGAAAAAAGATCCCAGCGCGTGTGCTGTGTGAACCCACCTGCAGGAAGTCCAGTGACACGTGGTGCTGGGTGTCGGGACAGAAGCCGCCTCCAGCCTGGGGATCCTTGGTGGGGGTTGCTATTGACCAGGGGGTCTGCTGGGGCCTGGAAAGTTCTACATATTGCTCGGGGAGGTGTCCCATGCTGGAGACGCATGTTAAAGGTCCCTGAATGGTACTCCAAAGATTTGAACACCTACAGTGGAAGTGTTGTATCTCAATAAAAAAGAAAAAGATTAAAGAAAAAAAAAAAAACTGGGAGTCCTTTTGGACTTGAACCTTAACACCAGCAGTGGATTCTGCAGAGTGAAGTTTTAACTAAAATTCAAACTGTAACAACTTTTAAACTTTGCCCTAAAAAGAATGAACATTTCAGAATGTACTAAAGTCCTCTGAGGCTTCCCTTGTGACGCAGTGGTTAAGAATCTGCCTGCCAATGCAGGGGGACACGGGTTTGAGCCCTGGTCCAGGAAGATCCCACATGCCGTGGAGCAACTAAGCCCATGTGCCACAACTACTGAAGCCCGTGTGCCTAGAGCCCGTGCTCCACAAGAGAAGCCACCACAATGAGAAGCCCGCACACCACAACGAAGAGTAGCCCCCACTCGCCGGAACTAGAGAAAGCATGAGCGCAGCAGTCAAGACCCAATGCAGCCACAAATTAAATAAACAAATTTATAAATAAATAAAGTCCTCTGTGGTAACCCATTTCTCTCCCTCCGCCCCCCATCCCCACCAAAGCTGTGAGGACACTAGCTGTGACCCTGGCCTGATCCCTGATGTAGATGTGTTTTGAGGTGACACTTGTGGGGTGTGTGTGTGTGACTCATACTGAGGGGACCAAGGACCCAGGCTGATGCCAGTCCTGCCCTGATGGCGAAGGAGGCCCGTCCTGTTCACTGGAAGGCTGCCATAACAAAAAATTACAGACTGGGTATCTTCAACCACAGAAATGTTTTTTCTCACATAATACTGACCCTTGGCTCCAGCAGTGGCTAGAGGGGAACACAGCACACAGATGTGAGGACCCCTCCCAAGAGACATGGGTGGAGTCACTGCCCAACAGCAATTCAGAGGGCATAGGCTGAGCAGGGAACACCAGGGGACATTCAGGACCTGTGGTTCTCCTCCAGGGCCTCTCCTAACTCCATGAACAGGTGCTTTTTTTCTCTGACCTCTTTTCCTCAAGTGTGGAGCACAGAGGGTTGAACTAATTTCTGTCTCCACAGTTGCTCTCGGCACTCATATCCAACGGCCCTTCACTGATGGAACTCAGTGTGATGCAGATCCCCATTGCATGTAATACGTGTCATTTTGACTGATCTCAAAGAACATGATCAAGGTCAAGCACTGTCACACCCTGGCTGGCTTCTCCCCACTTCTGACCTCTCCTTGCTTTCCAAGTAAGGTCTGGTCAGGATGTGAAAGTTAATCTTCATGTAAGGCACAGATGTTATACAAATGAGAAAGACAAATCCTGTATGATACCATTTATATATGGAATCTACAAAAGCTGAACTCATCGAAAAGGAGAATAGGATGGTGGTTACCAGGGGCTGGGGGGTGGTGGTGGGCTGGGAGAATTGGGGAGATGGTGTTTAAGGGTAACAACTTGCAACTAGTAGATGAATAAGTCCTGGAGCTCCAGTGCACAGCCTAAAGATTACAGTCAACGATGCTGTATTATAAAGTTCAAAGCTGCTAAGAGACTAGATCTTAATTGTTGTCGCTGCAAAAAAGAAATGATAATTATGTCATGTGATAGAGGTGTTAGCTAAGACTATTGTCGTAATCATATTGCAATATATAAATGTATCAAATCAACATATTGTACATCTTAAACTTACACAATGTTATATGTCAGTTGTATCTCAATAGAGAAAACGATGAAGCTGCATTTGTTACCAAAAACTGTCATATGTATAGCCATATCTAAATACATCAGTTTGCATTTTCCATTTGTTGTGGGCTGTCAGGGCTTAAGACCTCCCAGCATTATTTCAGAGCAGGGAGGAGCCTTGGGTACGACCCACACCCATCAGAAATCCACGCTGGATTTGTCCCAGATGGAACCCACCTATGGCGGTTAGAAGGCAAGGACCACACAGAATGAGTGAATTGTGGTTCTTGGGATTTCTTGGCCTTTGCTCAGGAATTTATGCCTCTATCATTGCCTCTGGGGCTGCAGAAACCTGGACCACAGGTGTAGTGCCTTCCGAATGCTTTGTCGTGACTTTCCCATGTGTCACATGGGAAAATGCTCTAGTAGTCAGAGAAATACCTACTCTTGCCTTTACCTCCTGAATATTCCCAAGAGCGTCACATTTTCCTCTGTGGTGATTTTTGTAGGGGCTGCCCTTATGTCCAGACACATGCCAGACTTTCAAAAAGATCCATGTGTAGCTTTTAAGAGCTAGGGATGGTGAAGCCGCTCGAGATTATCTTGACAAATCGTTTCCAACATGCATTTTATTTACAAACAAAAACAAAGGAAAACAACCTGCTCATCCTCATTCTTACAGCCTTTACTCCTCTGGATCTTGGGCACAGGGAAACAAAGGGTCAGTGGGAAAGGCCACCACCCTTCACTGTCCTGTCCTTTGTGGCTAGGGGTCCTCTCTGGACTCCCTCCCTCCCAGGTCTCATGTCTCCTGACAAGGGGACCTCCTGCAGCCTCAGGCCCTTCTGAGCCATGCCCTTCTGAGCATCTAATTTGGCATCTAATTAGATGCCAGATGGAGAACAGGAGGCAGCAGGTTACCCTGCAAGCCCTGATTTGGGGAATGGCAGCGTCCTGAGTGCATCTGGATGAGGACCTCTTTATTGGCACAGCTTTAGGACTGGACACGAGCTGTCATCGCACATTCCTTCAATTCCCTTACCTCCCTGTTGGGTGTGAGACTTTGGACCATGTGGACATGCAGACTCCCTACAAAAGAGGCACTTTAAACATTCCAGTTTCTGGGTGTTTGAAATGGCAGGAACTTTGTCACACTAACACCCCCCCACAATCCCCCCACACACACATGGCTGTACAAATAATAAGAGCTAGCATTTCTCAAGCACTTTCTATGTGCTGGCACTGTGTTGTGAGCTTTATCAGTATTATTAAGAGAATCCCCACAACTACACTATGAGGTAGGTATGATGAATTCCCCCATTTAACAGATGAAAAGATTGAGGCTCACCGAGTGGATAAATTCCCCCAGGACTCAGAGTCAGTAAGTGGCAGAGTTGGAATTCAAATCCAGAGAGTCTAGCAGGGAGCTACCTCACCTTCTTGACTCAGAGGTGATGGTCAAGCTCTGGTCCAGGGAGGGGGCAGGTGTCATACCTGTTCCCAAAGTCAGTGCATCCTCGAACCAGGTTCATAGGAAAGTATGAACAGAGCAGGTGCCTGTGGGCACAGCTGGGGCCTTAGAAGACACACCCTTGAGGGAGGACAGGTGGGAACAAGAGAATCGGCCTCAGGCAATGCCCAGGGACCCTTGGTTTGTTTCCCAAACACTCCTTGCAGGGTTCCCCAAAATATTACCTCTGATATCTGACCTACCCTTAGATATCTGATTTTAGGTATATTTTTAAAAAGGAGTGTCAGAAATTTTAAAACAATAAAGAAGAGATGCAATGTTTTAGGTTGGTAATAATATTATCAGTTTTTGATCAGTGAGAGAGGTGATATTTTCACTCTTCCATCAAAATCTCTCCATCCCTGTTGATGATAGAGAACTTGACCCACCCAGAGGGTTTCTTTCTTATTCTTTAAACTGGAAAATCCCAGTTCATATTTAAAGTTCATAATGATTGACAGTGAATAAATAATGGCTCAGAGAGATTTTAAGCTCACAATCAACCCAAAAAACAGGGAGAGATTTCTCACTGAAGAAGATTCTGCTTCCCTGAAAGATCATGGGAGCATCCGGGAAAGCCTGAGTTCCCGCTGGGGATGCTGACTTTTCTCCCCTCCCCTCCACTCCCCTGTCCTTCCTGATGGTTCCTGGCAGGTCCTCAGCTGCCCAGCAGGTCTCTCCCCACCCCGAAGCTCCTCTCCCTGAATCACACATCAGCAGGGTTTACTTGAAATGCTTATTGAACATTGCTTAGAAATGGAGACCAACCAAGGAGAGATGAGTACAATATCCAGCTCCCCTGCTTTCTCAGGGGAGACACTGAACGCAGCCCTTTTCCCTGTAATTTCATGAGCATATTTGCAGGTGCTCCCGGGTGGGGAGAACTTCCCCATGTGTCTACAAGTGCCTGGCGCCCATCACATGCTCAGTCTGGGTGGGGTTGGGATGGATGTCGGGCAGGTGACCTGGATTGAGGTGGGAAGGGGAGGTGAGGAAGGGAAGGAGTGATGGAGGTGGGAAAGGGGAGGAAAGAGGCAGGAGGGGAGGGAGGGGAGGCGGGAAGCAACTGGAGACAAAGACGGAGCTGGCGGATCAGAAGACTGGAGACCCTGCACAGACCTCATAGGATCGGCATGAGGGTGGTCCCCTCTGTGTGTAGACAGGGAGGTGGGCGCCCAGACAGTGGACACGCAGGTGATGTGGGCCTGATGTCATCTGTCACCTTGAGCTGCTGCTCACCTGGGCTTCGAGGACAGAACCTTCTCCAGTGTCTGATCTCTGTCCGTGTGTTGCCATGGGAACCCTCTCCCCGTCCTCTACCTGCTCTTCACTCTGAACCCATCCTGGCCCTTCGGGATCAGATGCCCACAGCCACCACCAGCCAGGAGCTGTGGCACCAGAGATGGTGTCATGGCCCCCAGAGCACCTGGGACAACCCAGCTGCAGGTCAGCACTTTTCCTCCCTGAAGCTCTCAACACAGGATCCTTAGCCCCCTTGTCACCTGTTGGCCCCAGTCCCACAGGAACCAAACCGGGGGTGTCGGTGCTCAGGACCCTGTCATTTCACTTCATCCTGTGAGTGTTCTCAGCATCTTTAGAGCAACACGAACATCGCTGAGGGAGCCCAGATTTCCTGCACTTGTCTCCCTATTCCTGAGCTCAAGGCGGCGTGAAAAGTGGGTTTATCATTTCATTGGCAGCATCATCCTTGCTAAAAACCCCACCCCCTCCACCTCCTGCCATCGTTTCCTGGCTTCCTCACCTTCACAGCTTAGAGACAATAAATAACAAGTCCCTTTTCCCAACGTCCTTGGCCTCCTTTGGCCCTGAAACCAGGACATGACGTCTTCCAGGTGGGAGCGGCTGGTAAAATTAACACCTAGTCCCCTGTTCTGAATAACTGGCTATGGGAACCAGGTACAAATTCCTGTCCAGTGATCAGTCCTCTGATTTCCATGCTGGCTGGGACAGGGGTGGGCAGGTGAGGAGGAAGCCGTTGCCATGAGCTGGGGAGGGAAGGCGTGCAGTCCCCCAGACCAGCCACTTGGGAAGAAGGTCTTTCCTGGGTGACTCAGGCAGATTCTGGCAATAACTGGACAGCAGGTGGGCCCTGGGCGGCCAAGAGGGGAGGTGGGGTTTTCACAGGACATCGCTCAGGACCCAATGGTGAAATCCTAGTTTAGGTTTTGGGACGGGGTGGGGGACATGCCAGAAGGCTTGGCAGAGCCTGTCTTTAAAAAGGGACTTACCTGTGACAGCAGAATGCATGTGGCCTGACATTAAGATGCTTGATGACTCTGGATTAGCCGAGAAGGGGGCGCTGCAGAGAAGCAGGATTAGTCCCCCTGGGGAGCTGATCTCCATCACATGGCGGCTTCTCCCAAGAATCCTCATCTTCACCTGGATGGAGAGGCCACAGCCACACATCACCTGATTCACCCACCGCGGAGACCGCTTGCACCCGCGGGTCTAACCAGGGCCTGCTGAGCGCCGGCCGTGCAGTCCTGGGGGACTGCACGGTGCAGGAGAGACGGTTCCTGCCTTGGAGGGTGTGGGTGAGCAACACAGGCAGAATAGCTGCCCTGGGAAGCAGGACCGCGGGTGGGGTGATGGGGAGCCTACATCCCCTCGGGACGGCAGCCCCAAGGGCCCTGTGTGCAAGGAAGAGTCCCAGGCAGTGGCCTCCTCAGGGTCTCCTGTTCGGATCCCATGGGAAGCTCTCTGACGGCAAGTCCCCAGCAGGTCTCTGCTTCTTCTGGAAGAACCATTAGGTCCTGGTCTAGTCCCCTTTCTGCTCGGCCCAGAAAGCTCGGGTTACATGGGGCCCCAGCACTGTGACCCCTTGAATCCCTGTGAACACACAGCACATCCTGACCTCCTTCTCCTCACGTTTCTGTCTTAGTTCTCTTTGCTCTGATCGCACATGCATTCGAGTTTTTAATCTTCAGTTTCAGCGATGCTCTCCTGTGCGCACCTCAAATCCATGAGGAGTGAGGTACAGGGTAACAGCACACTGGTCAGTCTGTCGTGCCTGACCAGGGCCTCCACGCCCAGGGCTCTGGGTGTCCCCACAGGAGATCCTTTCTCACATTCTTCCCATTGGAGACAGGAGGGGTCAGGCACCGGACAGGCAGTTAGACGAACAGCCCATCTGGCCGGCAGGGGGTGGAACAGTGGGGATCTTCACATGCTAGAGGGCTCCTGAGTCTTTCAAACGAATGAACTAGAACTACGTCCATGACTAAATCTCCAGTACAGATGACTGAGCAAAATATCAAGTTGCAGAAGAATAAGTACAGGACAGGGAGTTAGTGTTTAAGTCTGAGATGATAAAAGAAGTCCTGACGATGAAGAGTGGTGATAGTTGTACAACCTTGGGAATGTACTTAATGCCCCTGAATTTTATACTTAAAAATAGTTAAAATGGTAAGTTTTATATATATAATATATAATAATATATGTTTAATTTTATGATAATAAAATAATTTGACTGCCCAAAACCCAGTAATCAGATAATATTTGAATGCAATATTTTTTAAAAATCAAAATTAAAGCAGAAAAATCCATGGTGAACAAAATAACAACATTTTAGATAAAGAGAAATGCTACTACTGATTTTTCCTTTTGTCCCAGGCTCCACTATGGCTCAGCCTGGTGCTAAGAGTTTCCCTTCTTTAAGAACTGACTTACTGGTTACAGCACAAGTGTAAGTTCTTCCTCAGTGGCCATCCTGCAAAGGCAATGGTTATTCTTGTCTCTCAGATAAGTAAACTGAAATTTCTTGGCATTAAGTTACTTGCCAAGAGCCAGTCCTCTGCCTCTGTCCTCTGCAAAGCTGCCTCTCCAGCTGCATACAGCTGATGAGGTGGTGGCCACAGGCTCACAATGGAAGATGCCATTAGGTTCTTCTTGAGAAAAATACTTGCATGGGGCAGAGGGTGAGTTGGAGATTTCCACCGTGTCGTGAGTGTCGTAAGAAGCAGGCTGATGCTTGGCTTTGCCTTCTGTGGTTTTGTGTTAATCTCTTTTTTATTTTATTGTTCTTTTAATGATGTGATCCTTTTAGCTCTGTAATATGTCCTAATAAACTCTGTAATTATAAGTTTTTCTGACTATGCTGTACTGAAGGCAAGCCTGCCCCGACCTTCACCCCAGCTACCCCAGGGATCTAGGCAGGGGACCTCTGCCCTCCACAGGGGCTTCAGTGCCTTTTGGTCAAGTTCAACTTTTTCAGGCTGGGATCTTGTCTATCTTGTTCATACCGATATCCTCCAAAAGTGCCTGCTGCCTGGTATAGAAGTTCCTTAATAAATCACTGTTAGGTGAATGAATGAATGAATGAATAAAAAATAATAGTATAACCAGCTTAACCTTGAATAAAAACATGCAATCTTTTTGGCAGCTGTCTTTGAAACCTGTACCTGGGATAGCTGTCAGGTGAGAATTTTGTAGGTTGAAAGGAGAAAGCATTGTGATGCTTTAAAAAAACCACATGTTAAATATACATATCTCTAAACCCTCAGTTGAAGTGGGCACAGCAAAATACATATCCTTTCACCTTGCCAAAGGGGATCAATACATATATGTGTCACCAAATACTGACACATAAGATGTGTTTGCCTTTGATGTGCCTACTAGCTGCACAGACAATTGAGCAGTCAGATACCCCACTCATGGGACAAATGAGCTTGTATTTGTGGTCTGAAGCCATTGACATGTTCAGGATAAAGAGCGTTCTATCGTGCAAAGCTGTGTCTGTGTCTGGACAGAACGGGTCCTCTATGGCTGGCCTCCCACAGGGGACCTCAAGTCTGTGGTTCCTAGTGCACCTCTGAAATGGGCATTGTTGTAGGGAGAGCATCCCCGCATCTCTGAGAGGAGCCCTGGACAGGATAAGTGGGAACAGAGTGTGTGCACAGCTTCTACATCTGTCCGGCTTTCTGGCTTTCCCGTCCTGTCCTCCTAGCTTTGAGTTTCTGAGCCCCAGAAAGCTAATTGCACTGCCCACCCAGACCAGGCTGTTCTGTGTCCTTGTGTTTTCGCCTGTGCTGTGCTTTCTGCCAGAAATGCGCCTTCTCCCTCCAACTGCCCCCACTCCTCCCCCATAACCATCTGAAATTCCTTGCTGTTCCATGTCCTGTCCCTGTCGACACCATGAGCGGCAGTGCAGGGACTCAGGCCGACCCAAGACCTATGAATTGGAATCTGCTTTGTGACACAATCTGCTAGGGAGTCATATGCCCCTAAATGTGTGAAAAGCACTGGAGATAATCCCTACTCATCCTTCAGTAGTCAGCACAGGGGCCACCTCCTTCAGAGAGCCCTCCCAGACTTCCCACCTAACCCCCAGCCTGCTACGAGGACAGTTAGAGAGCTGGGCAAGACGCCAACAATGACTGTCCCCGTCACCTTCATGAGCACTTCTAGATCCTGAGTCTGTCTCTTCTGCAGCCTGTGCTCCACTGCAGTAAACCTAGTCTTCATCTCGGTCTCCCCACAAGTAGCATCCTGACAGCTCAACTTAGGTAGGAAGTGCATCACACTTGGGAATCCTCTCCCTACACTCCAGCCCCTCCTGTTCCTGCCATTGGAACTCTTGTTGTAGGAACACCTGGCAGGTGAGACCTTCTGATCACGAGGGCCCTCAGGAACAGCAGAGACCACGTGGAGTCCAAATGGACCTGCATACTCCACGCTCTACTCCTTAGAGAAGCAGGCTTTCATGGGCTGTAATACGCTTTGCTGAATTCGTTGGGATTTCCTCTCAAGAGACTTTACAAGCGTTACTTGAAGTAGAGCAAAGACACACAGAGTGATTAGAAAAGGTCTGAGCTGTTTCTTATTCCTCCTCTCTGACCCCCCAGCCCCATCTGTAGTCCTCCGTCTATGTTTCGAGCACCCCAGTGCCAGCCCACAATGTTGTATGGAGACCCCTGTGAGGGCTTTGCCCCCAACGCTGCCCCCTCCCCACACCCCACCTTCCACTCTCTCCACGGCCACTGAGGTCTGTGTAAAGCACACATCACACATTGTCCTCACCTTCCAACCCTCTCCCTCCAGGTCTGCACCCTCCCCTGGGGTCCCTACACTGCATTAAAGAGACGTCTGTGCAGCGGGCTGCTCCCTGACCGCCTCGCCCCTTCCCCATCATCTTTGCCCTGTTTCCCGGTCCAGAAACCTGGTTCTCAGGGCTTTATACTCCTGTCCTCTCTGCCTGCAATATTCTGCCCCATGACTCTCCCAGGCTAACTCCCCTTACCTTTTAAAATATCAGTGTAAATGTCACCTCCTGGTGTTAGCCTGTCACCCTGGTGGAATCATCTGCAGAGCAAATATTACCATCCTTTGTCTCTTTTTCTTTATTATCTGAACTCTCCCCTGACTAGAATGTAACCTCTGGGGTCCACAAGCCCCCCTTGGCTGCTTTTGTCATCACTGCATCCCCAATACCTGAACATCGTCAAAGGTCAGAGAAGCTCCACAGGTATTTACTAGATAAAAGGATGTGAATGAATAAAACAAACATACACACACTTTGGATCAAATAGAGTCAGTTGTGCTGGTCATTCTCCAGATTCTACCAGGCTCTCTTCTGGGCTGTGCTGTACCCCGAGGCCACCTCTTTTCTGTACTACCTGGCCCCCTGGGTGGCTTTCTTTTGCTCCAGCAGTAGATGGAAGGACAGGACACAGGGTGCTGGGAGTTATTTCTGTCCCATGACAGCTCCTCACTGAGCTCAGATGACACCACTTGTCCTGCTTCCCTCCAGGCCCAGGGGTGGGGACATCATCCCTATTGCTGCCACCTGGGAGTCCCCATCCTTGCTCTTTCCCTCATCCTTCCACAGCCCATGTAACCACCTTCATCTCAGTCCCTCCATCTGCACCATTTGGATGAAGTGTTTCTAGTTGGAACCTTACTGAAGCATCAGGTAACTCTCATTTCTTTGTATATGATTTAGGAATCTTTTCTCTATGTACAAATTATATAAATGCAAATTTTCTTTTCATTATTTATTTGAAAACATTCTAAAAAATTTGAAACTTTATTTTTACATTTCAGGTACTCACCAAACAACCAATTAGGCCCAGTATCTATCTGTACTGTGGTGTGTATGTGTGTGTGTGTGTGCTTACAATCAAGAGAAAACTTTTTGATTTTGATTTCATAAACTTTAGAGATGTTAAAAAACAAACACTATCTTGAACGAAACAACAAAAGTTAAGAAAAACTTACTAAACAGTAAGAAATTATTGCAAAATCTTAAGTCTTCCAATCTGTATATTTAGGACTATACTAATTTTATGAATTTGGGACTAAACTATGAATTTAAGAGCACACTAACAAATCTTCTGTAGTTTGAATGTGGTGCTGTTTTATTTAAGGTTTTTTTGCACTGTTTTTAAACCAACCAAAATTTATTAAGGCAAATATTAAGTTACCTCTTCAGATTTATAAAAATAGGCAGAGTAGAGAGAAATGGTCTGTATTGTGTTAAACTTTTCTATCCATGTCAAACTTAAAGAATGATTTAAGTCATAGTGGGCATTTAATTTAAATCAAAATAAAATACTTATATAATCCTGAAGGGTCCAATGGAGATATTATTTATTCATGAGAATTATACAACGGAGTCTATATTTAAATAATACTACCATAAATGTATAATGCTATACTAATAAAGGTAATTGTGGCATCAGTTTAGGAATAGTAGCTTAACTAAAGAAGGACAAATCAAAATTACTTCAACAGAAATACATGCAGATGTAAATGAAAATTTGAAAAAAAATCTTCCAAATTATAATACTTTATCTACCTGAAAGAGAATATCAATTAATTTATAGTAGCTAAAAATAAAGAGAAAAATAAAATTACTTTAAAAAGGGAAAACACATGCAGATGTTGTGTCCTGGTTGTCAGTGTCACAGCTGCTGTGAGCTGAGTCAAACCTGCAAGGGACTCCAGGTCCCTGAGCCCTCATGGCGTGACCCTCCTCCTTCCCAGGAGGCCTGATGACTCAAGGGATCCCCTGACACCTCTGGGCCCCTGTGGACTGTGGGTAGAGCAGCAGGGGCACAAGGGCCCCTTGGGGAAGGCTGGAAGTTGGACTCGACCTTGGCCAGCATCTGCCTGTTGTGGTCACTCTCTTTCCTTAGCTCCTTGAGCTTTCTCTCAATGGCCATAGCCGTCATCCGCTTTCTTGAGCTTTCTTCTCATAGAAGCAGGTCTCCTTGTGATAGTAGGAAGTGGTTCTCTCTAATTTTTTGCCCATGTCTTAGGCTACCTTCTCGTAGAGGTTGCAGTTCTGATATATGGAGTTCATGTCTCCACACACGTTGGTAAATTTCTTCTTGATTTCTAAGCAGAGAGAAACAGTAACTTAGGATATATGTAGTACAAACCCTCTTGATCAAGTAATAAAAGTTAACAGGAATAATATTGGGACAGGACAACCTCATGTGCCTCCAGATATGATGCACTGAAAAGAACACAACAATATTTCTTTAGTTTTTCTGCCAAAAATGCATAACTGGAATATAATCATGAAGAAATACCAGACACACCTGAAGTTAGGGACATTCTACAAAATTATTGGTCCATATGCTTCAAAACAATAAAAGTCATGAAAGACTAAGAAAGGAATTGAAGAATTGTTTCAGATTAAAGAGGCTCAAGGAACATGACATTTAAATGCAATGCACAATCCTGGATTAGATCCTGGACCAGAGGAAAATAAATAGAGATGATAGTATTTGAAAAATTGACAAAATTTAGATATGGACAAAGGATTAAATAAACATTATGTCAGTATTAAATTCCAGTTTTGGTCATTGTACTATGGTCAGGAAATACTAAAATGTTTAGGGGGTCAAGGGGCTTTATGGATTTACTTTTGTCAAATTTGTCAGGGTTACCAGTAATTCCTCAGCCATATCCACTTCCTGCCATTATAGCCAAGCGATGCCTCGTGCTAGATTTTTCCTCGTTTTCTGGGTGGGAATTTTTCATAGTGAAAAAACACAGCATATAAAATCATACTAACACCCTATGGTGGTCTAAATCTGCTTCGAGCCTCCCAGTGTCTGAAAGGTTCCTCCAAGGACATATCGCAGAGTACTGAACACGTATGTATTACTACTTGGAATGTGTGACCATCGTCCAATCAATTCCATCTTCAAATTTTCCCTTCAGCCTTCTTCCATGCCAGTAAAATGTCTAAACTGGTTCAATGCTTGAATAGTGTCTAGCTCCCAGGTCCCTACTGGCTTCTGTGAAAAGCTCTGTTTCTAAATGCCCATTGGCAGCTTGAAACAACCAGAATGTGTTCTCTTATAACCCTATAGGGCAGAACTCTAAAATCAAGGTGTCAGCAAGCACTCCTTGCTCTTCCTAGGCTCTTAGCTGTATCACGCTCATCTCTGCCTCCATCTTTGTATGGCCTTCTCTGTATGTCTCTCTGTCTTGTCTCCTCTTTAAGGATGTCAGTCTTTGGATTTAGGGCCAGTGCTAATCCAGTATGATCTCATACTGATCCTTAATTACATCTTCAAAGACTTTGTTTCCAAATAAGGTCACATTCTTATTTGATTCCATTTTGACATGCACTTTTGGGGAGACATTATTCAACCCATTAAAACTGGTATTGGTGCCTCAATTCCCATGGAATTTCTGGGTAATTTGAAAACCCCCAGCTTAGCCTTGTCTCTTCTTGATTCTAGATTTTACCTTTGCATAGGACTCTTTCCCTCCACCCACCTTTCAGAGTCCCCCACACATCCCTCTTTCTTCGTCTTTATTCTACAATCCCACCAAGACTGGTATGCCCCTCCCATACCCAACCCTGGCTCCCAGAATCCAGGCATATTAAACATATTATGTGTCCCAGCTGTGCATTCTACACAGGATGCTGAAAAGTGAAAGATGTGCATGGTTCTATTTGTCAAGGTATTTGTCTAGGATTATGGCCGTAAGGGGAACATGGGGTGCCTACTGCCACATTCTCTGTCCCTCATGGAGGACTGTGGCTTGTCGAGTAACTCAGAACCACTGAATTTTCTTCTGCTCAACCTTATTCTAGTTATTTTGGCTCTAAGATAAGGAAAAGTTAATTACTTGCATATTTGATCAACTGAAAAAAATCCAGACTGTATATTTTGAGTCTTGATCGTTTAGGACTACATGCCCAGATGAACCAAATTAATGTTTTCCTTCACTTTGAAGTGGTGTGGAAGAAATCTTGGCTGCCTTTCTCACTGCACCTACGTAAAGACCAGACTTTGTAAAAACAATAGTGATGGTAATAATAACTCTGGCACTTGGTAATCAACAAATCTCTGATTCAGGCTTGGTCTCCAGATAACTCTGCAACTTGAGGCATGGACTGGGCCACCGTGTGTACAGGTGAGAAGATGATTCCCACTGCTTTGATCCTTAGTCTGATCCTGTATGGGCATAGTTTGGTCACAGGTAGGACTGATTCATTCACACTCTTGTTTAAGGCTTTAACTTTGAAAGGGCAAAAAGGGACAATCAGAGTTTAATCTTTATGTGAAAGAAAACCTATCCATCTTGGCAATTAGCTCCTCTCTTGTCAGTTTATCCTTCTCTCAGCTTCCTTTTATTTCTAGTATTTAAAAGACAAGTTAAAAAGATAAAAGTAGCATGGTATGTGGAAAGTAGCTCAGGCTTCAAAACAACCCTAGGTTGAATTCCACTGCTACCACCTACAAATATGACTATGGGCTTCTCTCTTAACCTCTTTGAGTCTAGGTTTGTGCACCTGTAATGTCAACCTCAAAGTCAAGTTGAAAGGATTGAAGAAATGATGTATATTATGCACCCTGCATGAAACCTCTCACAGAACAGAGATACCCAGTGGTAGGTAGCAGTCTTCCTCTCCGATCTTGGCACATTCTGATTTTGGAATAGGATTGGTCCTGGCTTACAATGGTAAGGCTGACATTACAGCAACCTTCAGGCCAGTGTGCAAACACTCAGATCTGGCCATGTCGGGATGGGATGGGTGTGCGGTGGTACGAATCACTGCCTGGTGAGACAAGGGTGATCTGTTCTCTAAATTGTCAAGTTCATCCATGCCTTGCTTCCTGGAAACTCACTTTCTTTTTGTGCTTGGATTCACCTCCTCCAAATGGGATAAAATAATCATCTCCCTCATCGTACTGCTCTAAAGAATTGTTAAAAACAATTGTCTTAATTCAATTTTGACTGAGAAAATGTTAAGCAAGAACTACCAAAGTGTTACAAAAATCAATAAGGAAGCCTGTTTTCAGTTAGCAAGATCCCTAACTAGGAGGGATTAAGCAGCTCTTACCCAAGTGCACATTATATAATTTCATCACAAGCTGAAAGCCCGCATCTCAGCATCCGGCCCTGCACCAACAACTGAAATATGTTTTCCCTTAACCCCCATCAGCCAAGAATAAACACTCTTAATGAAAGTCTCAGGAGGAGGTAAAAAGGAATTTGTTTTTCCAGTTGATTTTAACCATCTTTCCTAGAGTAAGGGGCTGTCCCTGGTGCTGCCTTCTTTATAACACCTCAGTGAAATATGGCCATGGCCACTGCCTCTAGCAAATTCCCTGGGTGCCAAGAATCAGGACCCAGCACCCGACAAGACGAACAGGCACCAGAATGTTTGGGTTCCAATTTACTAACTACTCTTTACTCTTCGGGTGAGCTTACATTTTAAACTTTGCCAAGAGAGACATACCCTTGAACTCTGCAGTTTTGTCCCACGATGTAGAAAGCTTAAAAGAGATCAAACACTCTGTTATTTCAAAACACTAACCGTCTCAGAAAGCTCCATGGAATTAACATCAATTACTCACTATATGATGAAAGAGCCATGCATACATGAATGCTCTTTTAGCTAGAGGAGTGTTTGCTGGGAATAATGCAAAGAGAATTTGAGAGCCAGATCATTAGTAGGAACGTAAAAACAGATCTGAAGATGGGAAATGGTGTCCCCCTGGCAATAGGAGTTGTTGAATCCTGAAAAACTCTTGTTTATGGTTTCACCAGGAGCTTGTAACATCATCTAGGAAATAGATTTACAAATGTAATTAAGTAAAGTAAATAGGAAACTGCATGGAAAATTTGGCAGTGAATTATATATTTTTTTCTGATTATGTAAGTAATACACATGTTCTTTGTGGAACATATGAAAAATAACAATATGGTCTGTAGAAGAAAATAAAAATCACCCAATTCTACCATCAAAGATAACTGTTTTCTGATGTGTATATGTGTATATATATATGTGTATATATATATATATATACATATATATATACACATATATATATACACATATATATATATATACATATATATATAATTTTTATTTTCCCACAAAATTGTATTTATGATCTATTTGTATTTGTCCTGTGATTTTCGCTTCATGTAATCATATTTTTATATTGTAATATCTGAGTGCCTGGCTTTCTAGGATACCCAATGCAAACATAATATTTCTTTGAAATTAAGAGTTATTTTAAAACATTTATTTGGATTTTCCAGTCTACTCTAAAATATATCCATATATATCCATATATCCAAAATATATCCATATATCATATACATGGATATTTAATACAAAATATGTATCATATAAATATAGAATGTAAAATTTATTATAGGTAAATAAGTATAATATGTAACATAAAATATAATTTTATAAAATAGATAAATATATGAAGAATATAAAAATAAAATAAATAAAATACCATAGCTCTACAGAAGTGGAAGATGCTATTTCCCTGTACTCTTGAAATTTTAGTTTTATACCACTTAAACACTTCTACTTATTACAAGCCTAAGAATTTTTGCCCAATTTTAGACAGCATCTTTAAAATACTCTCTGTCATTGGAAAAGATTCAGTGGTAGTTTTTCACACACTAAACAAAAAGTTATCAACTTACAGAAAAAAAAAAATCAATGGGTCTTAGTTTTTCACTTTCAAATTTTCTCCACTACATTTCCTGTGCAGTTTGAGCATCTGTTGCCACTTGCTGGCCTGTGAGAAGATGAGTCACCATGTGGCAGACGATGAGCCCTAGAATCATTCAGAAATAGGCACCAATGCTGGACATAGAAGTTGCTTTCCACATACTCTTCTGGTTGTTACTTGATATTGCATGTAATAAAGTCATTTTTTCTCCAGGCACAGGCGTGGTGTTTCTAAGTGGAATTAAATCCATCAGTACGCCATGACTCACTTCACTGGGTGTCCTGGCTTCCCACTAGGCCACCTGATCTAGACGGACAATAACTATTGTAGGAAACTACCCGGTTCACTTGGGCATAAGAAAGACACGTGAACTAAAAGATGGAGACACAACTCCCCAACCCAGTAACTTACTGTAGGAATGAGCCCAGCCTAGTCAAGGAGCTATTCGTGGAAATGTCTCCACGTTCCAACTCACCATAGCCCATTATTCCACAGTTAGATCTTCATTCCTTTGGTTTAGGCCTACAAAGGTTGTATTGCTTCTCCAAATTCAGATATCACAGAGATAAAACCATACACTATAATTGATCATTTCCAACAGAGTTTCCCAAAGAAGGTTGATCAAGTTGTCTATAACAGTATCCTAGGGTGGGGTAGGGGGAAAAGGGGGAATGATTAATTGGAGATTTCTAAGTCCTACCTGGAGAGATTCTGATTCTGTAGCTCTGTGGTGGGTTCGGGGAATCCGATTTTTAGCAAACCCTTCAGGAGAATCCCATGAACATTAGAATTTGAGAAACAATAATGTACATCTTGAAAATGAATGCAATTATGAATCCTTTCCTGATTGCAGAGGAGATAATTAAGGATCTCTGGGGGTAATTCAGTGACTATCACTAAAGTATACAAAGAGGAATCTGGACAGGACACTGAACCAGTCCTGTTTTTCCTGGAATAGTCATTTATTAACTGCTTTCTCCAAGAGGGTATAATAATTGTGTACTTTGTATAAATACACTGTGAAAAGAGAAAAACAAATATCTAGGCCTTTGTGTCCCCTTCTGTTCCCGTAGGAAGTGGTTTACACGGCACAAATCAAAGCCTTCCACCTATGTTGGAGTTCTGTCCTTCATTTAGGCACGAGCCCCAGCAGAGAGTTCTGGGTACCAGCTGTTTTTAAGCAGGCTCTGAGGGCACCTACCACAGCAGAGCCCTTTGGTAGAAGAAGCCACGGGACTCCTATATTAGTTTCCTGGGGCTACCATAACAAAGTATCAAAAAGTGATTGACTTAAACAATGGAAATGTATTGTCTCAACAGTTTTGGATGTAAGAAGTGTCAACTGGGGTTAGTTCCTTCTGAGGCTGTGAGGGGGATTCTGTTCCAGGCCTTTCTCCCAGCTTCTGGTAGCTTCAGACATGCCTTGGCTAGATGGCCATCTTCACTTTGTGTCTTCACATCATCATCCGTCTGTGCCCGTCTGTCTCTGTGTCCAAGTTTCCCCTTTTTCTAAGGACGCCAGTCATATTGGATTAGGGTGCACCCAAATCATCCCACTTTAACTTGATTTCCTTTTTAAAGACTCTATCTCCTAATAAGGTTGCACTCAAAGGTCCTGGGGACTTCAACATCTTTGGGGGGGACACAGTTCAGCCCTGAACACCTACTCTTTCCCACTGGGTTTGTCTAGCTATGCTGCTCTGTGCCCTTGGAGGCTGGGGACAGCAGGCCTAGTTCTGCACCTGGTCTTCCACTTTGCTCTGAGAAGCTGAACAAGCACCTCTCATCACTCCCCCGCAGCCCCACAAATGATCCAAGCCCATCCTCAGCAATGTATGGGGAGCTAGTAAAGCCAGTTAATCACAGCAGGGTCACAAAAAATTAAAGCTCAACCTGGATGCTTACACCAAGCTAGGGAGTTGACAGGTGAGCCCTGGATGGTCTTTCAGAGTCAAGTTTTACCAGATTTCTCCTCCTTAGTGTGACTTTTATTAAATGCTTCTTAAAAAGTTGCACTATTGTGTCTGAACTTAGAAACAAATTATACCCATGTCTCTGGAGGGATATTTCAACCTTGCTTCTAGGTCTTGCCCAGGAAAAGGTTAAAACAGAATGATTGGAGATTCACTTTTCCCATAGAACAATCTTCAACTAAGAGGACAATAATAGTGACAACAGCAAACCTCCTTAGGATGCTATGATTTCACATTTTTAAAATTTGTTTATACAAAAAAATTGAATTTTCTACTTGTCACCTCAGAGGAAATCAAAAAGAATATGATTATTAGCCCTCAATAGTAGGTGAAATTTCCCACTTATCTTAAGTAACCTTATTTACTTCCCATGATCCTCACTCTTCATGTCTGGGAATATGGATCCCCCTTCATTCATAGTCTTTCCAGTGGGACCACTTGATGAAGCCACCGGCTCCTTCAACATCTCATCTGTACGGGCACCATGATGGATGTTGTCTGGCGCTGCAGGGCCACTGCTCAACCTCCTGATAGGGAAGGAAGAGGGGGGCTCACCGCTCCAGGGCATTGCTGGAACAGATTTGGCAGCAAGACATCAAGCAGCAGAGATTAGGCTTAAGAATCTAATATGCAGCTGTGTGCTTACTGTTATCCAAATATTAGGAAACAATACCCAGAATCAGTGGCATTAGATATGTGCCCAAGGGCACAACTGAAATGTGATGCTCTTCACCTGAGAGGTTTCTCCACTTGAAACACTCTTCGGTTTGCTGGAAGGACTAGTTCCCAGGAATTCATGCCCATTTAGTCTGCCTGCCAAGTAGTGCTAGACTTCTTATCCAGGTTGTATGCATGTGTGTGTCTGTGTGTGCTTGAACATGTGCATGCACGTTGCTGGAAGAAGGCAGCCCTGGGTAGAACCTAATTTTATCTGGAAACAGTGTTTAGCTATTGTTCTTCTAGACAATACACGTCTAGTAAACAATCAAAACCTTGGTGATAATTAGAAGATAACTAACCCTGAACTCTCCTGTCAGGGTCAAAGGACCTGAGCTGGGAAGGTAGCCCCAAGGGACCAGAGTGTGAAGCATCACTCTGTGTGCTGGCACTGCTCTAGGACATGTTCAGAGTCAAAACAGTGTGGCAAAATCTTCTACAAATCCGGGCAACAAGTTTGGGGTTGGAAATGAGGAGTCTACACTAAATATCATCAGAAGCCCATGATGTTGGAGCACAAAGCTGGAGTGATGGTGAAGTGAGAGGATCCAGCTGTTACCATGGGCCTTATATCTCGTTTTGCCCTTGTTCTGCAGCAAAATGTCCAGCCCTTGACCACCTTCAGTTGTGAATGGAAACCATTTCTGCAGGATTAAGGGCCTGGCAGCTCTTGGGAAGAGCTCAACCCTTATATTCAGATACTCTGAGGTCAGTCCCAGCTCAGCTGCTCTGTCTGTGGAATCTTGAGATAGTCACATGACTTTGCTGAGCTTGCTTTTCCTAATCTTAAACCTGGGATACTAAAATCTCCCCCACAGGAGGTGAAAGGCTTACACATGTGAAAGTGCCTTGTACATATTAAGCACATAATTCCTAGTGAGTTTAGCTTTTATCTATTAGGTTTTCAGGTGACCTAGAAAGATATACCCTTAGAAAGCTGGAGAGGGCAGGCATTGTACACTTGTGCATACCTTGAACGTTTCTTGACTGATGATTTCACATTTCATAGTTGTATATGAACAAGTTTCTCTTTTCCCTGAAAATTAATACTTATTTTGTTTATAAAACTCTTATAGAAAAACTGGGAAAATACAGAACTTCTAAAGAAACATTACCCAAATCATCCACCTTGAAAATTACCATTTATGATGTGATATGTTTCCTCTCAATGTATATTTAACAATTAATTAAGTTTGAGATGTTTCCTTATACCCATAAGATGGGCAAAATTTAAAACATGTAAGAAGCATGTGGGAAAATAGTCCTAGCTCCTTCTTCTGGGTATGCAAATTGTTTCACACGCATTGGAGAGCAAGTTGGCAATATCTGGTAAAGTTGCAGATCGCTGGACCATAAGGCCTGGCCATTCTCCTTATTGGTATATACAGTATAGAAACGTTCTGTATGTCCAAGGAGACCAATTCAATTGTGTTCATTGCAGCACTGTCTGCAATAACCCCAAACTGGAAACAATCCACAGGCTTGTCAATGGTAGAATGCATAAATAAATTGTGGTAAAGCCACACAATGAAATAATATATCAAAGTAAAATGAATGAACTCATTCTACATGTACCAGCATGGGTAAAATTTTAAATGTGTAATATCGAGTGAAAAAAGCAAGTTGTATAATTATACTTTTGCAGAGACTGGCCAAATGTACACTAAACCCATTTCCCTTTCCTGGCAGACTACATTTCTCAGCCGTCTTTGTAGTTAAGTAAGGCCATATTTCTGAGCTATGACCCAGGAGATGTGAATAGAAGGGATGCATGCAGCTTTAGGCCTGTCCCCTAGAAGCTGACATCCAATTTAACTTCTCTAGCCCTCGGTTTCTCCATCTGTAAAATGGGGATAATAAAAATAGTACCACTCAAACTGGTTATTTAGAGGATGAGTTAATGAGTTAGTACACGGGAACTGCTTAGCCTAGTACCTTGTATATAATATTCTCATAAATATAACAACAATTATTATTGTTGCTGTTATGATTTTTAGTATTACAGATGGTCCCCTACTTATGATGGTTGAACTTAACAGTTTTTGACTTTACAATGGTGTGAAGACAATATGCATTCAGTAAAACCATGCTTCAAATTTTGAATTTTGATCTTTTCTGGGGCTAGTGATATGTGGTATGAAACTCTGATATGATGCTGGGCAGCTCCCAGGCAGCCACACTATCATGTAGGTAAAAAACCAATAACACTGACATCCATTCTGTACCCAGACAACCGTTCTGTTTTTCCCTTTCAAGACAGTATTCAGTAAATTACATGAGATATTCAACACTTTTTCCCCCCCAAATTTATTTATTTATTTATTTTTAAACATCTTTATTGGAATATAATTGCTCAACTATGGTGTGTTAGTTTCTGCTGTATCACAAAGTTAATCAGCTATACGTATACATATACCCCCATATCTCCTCCCTCTTGTGTCTCCCTCCCACCCTCCCTGTCCCACCCCTCTAGGTGGTCACAAAGCACCGAGCTGATCTCCCTGTGCTATGCAGCTGCTTCCCACTAGCTATCTATTTTACATTTGGTAGTGTATATGTGTCCATGCCACTCTCTCACTTCATCCCAGCTTACCCTTCCCCTTCCCCGTGTCCTCAAGTCCATTCTCTACATCTGTGACTTTATTCCTGTCCTGCCCCTAGGTTCTTTAGAACCTTTTTGTTTTTTTTAGATTCCACATATATGTGTTAGCATACGGTATTCGTTTTTCTCTTTCTGACTTACTTCGCTCTGTATGACAGACTCTAGGTCCATCCACTTTTTATAAAGTAGGCTTTGTGGTAGATGATTTTGCCCAACTGTAGGCTATTATAAGTGTTCTTAGTACATTGAAGTTAGTCTGGGCTAAGCTAGGATGTTTGGTGGAGTAGGTGTATTAAATGCATTTTCAATTTACAATATTTTCAGTTTACATTGGGTTTATTGGGATGTAACCCCATCGTAAGTAAAAGGAAGATTTATATTTATTCATTTTATTTATTTATTTAGTACTGCTGCTGCTGCTACTGCTACTGCTACTTTATGGAAGGAAGGTAATGTGAGTAGAATATTATTCCATGTCCATGATTTCACCCACAGGAATCCCTTAGGGAATATATCATTATTATTTCGCCTTTACAGATGAAGACACTGGCTTGCAAAGCAACTCACTAACTAATAAGAAATAGAACTAGTATATGAACACAGGTTATTCTTCGAAATAACACAATTCACCTCTTTCAACTAACCTGCGGGTCTAAAGGATTCCACATGAGCATAAGTTGAGTTGAAGATTTTGTGTGTGCCTTTCATTTGCTAATTTATAACATGTGGCATTGTAAAACGTTTTCTTACCGTGCTAGTTATTATGAGTTTATTTTCAAATAAAATTACTGATAATATTGCAAAAGGAAAATAGAATAGTAGCAAGAGAAAAGATTGACTGTAAAAGTGCCTTGGATGGTAATAAGAGCAAGATGCCATTCAGCTCTTGTGGTTGCTTCAATGGTGAAAGAAAAGTCTTAAAATAAGAGAGTTTCTTTGACATGCACCTTGGAGCATATGTCAAATTATTGTCAGAGAAGAGAGCAGAGTCTAAATTCTAGACCTGTCCTACAGGAGAGGTCACTAAACACATCGAAGTTCTTTCCAAACACTTGGCATGGTGAGATAAACAGTTTTTCCCATTAGTTTTTAAACTCATGGGTATTTTAAAAAGAATAAAATATAACTTCTAATTAATTTATGTGCATGTTATAAAAATGTATTTTATGTAAAAACTTCTTTGTTTTTAGAAGTGTATTGAGCATGTTCAATCAAAATAGGAGACTTCAGGGTATAATGCAGTCATTTCCAACAAATGGCTCAAAAATTAAGCCCATTCTAGTATAAAGTAATTTTCAAGAGTCAGGGGCAAAATGTGAAATAGAAGAAAAATATAATAAGTTTTCATAAAGACATTTATTCAATTTACATTGAATACTGTAAATTATTCATTACGTTATGAATGTAATTGGGGGGAGGTTTGAGAGGTATTTTGGTGTTAAAAATATTCTTTTCACTGACATGATATTGATTCTTCTTTCTTCAATTATTATTTCATTATTTGGGCTTTCGTTTTTGTTTCCCTGTACTACTTTCTTTGTAGTTAGGTCTGATCTTTTTCTAACTTTTCACACTGACTGTTTAGCTCATTAATTTTGACTTTCTTTTTTTTCCCCCCGATGAATATGATATATATTCCTATATATTTCCTCTTAAATACTGTTATGTTTGAGGGTATGGTATTTTTCTTTTCATTTATTTCTAACAGTCTTCCATTTTGACCTGTTTTATGACCTATGTTTATAGGTCATATAAAGTGACCTATAAAGAAGTGTCTTTAAACTTTCAAAATGTTTTAAAACACATGTTTTAAATTAACTTTAAATTGTCATGTTCTATTTTTTAGAATACTGTGCCAGAAGAACATGGCCCCATGATACATAAGTATTTTGATATTTCAAAGATTTGCTTTGTGGCTTATTAAGAGGTCAATTTTTGTATGTTCCATGGGTGCATAAAAACAATGTATGTTCTCCAGTGATGAGATAGGGGTTCCATAAATGCTAACTAGATCAAGGTTTTCAGTTTTCTCACTTAAAAGTTCTACACACCTAATACTTTTTCTATTTGATCTGTTCTTCTGCGATAGATGTGATAAAATTTTCAATTCTTATTGTAGATTTAAAAATTTTACCTGATAATTTTCTCATCTTTGCTGCATTCATTTTTAGGCTACATAGTTAGATACACATAATTTCAGAATTTTTATATATCTTTATTGAATTATTCCTCTTTTATGTTGTGGTGACCCTTTTTATCTTTAATAATCGTTTTTTGTTTTGTTTTTTTACCTTAAAGCCTATTTTTTCTAATATTAATAATAATGTTATCAGTTTACTTCTGCCTTTGCTTACTTTTTAAAAACTTAAACAACATATAACTGGATTTTTAAAAATCCAATTTCAAAATCCCAGTCTTTTAATTAACGAACATAGTCCATTGTAATCAGTCACTAAGAAAATTAATTTGTACCATATCATTTTCAGTTTTATATATACTATGTATTTTTTGCTTCTTTTCTTCCCCTCTCCTGCTTTATTTTCTTTTAGAAATTGTTTTTTTATAAATTCTCTTTTCCCATTCTTTCCTAAGTTATATATTGTGCTTCTGTTCTTGAACTGGTGATGCTTAAATATTTAGTATGCATACTTGAGTCTAATATTAACAAGTATCTCAGCCATTCTCATGAACTATACAAACATATGAGTTTGCTTCAAGTCCAATCACTCCCTCTCAACTTATAGGCTATAGTTATCTATTAGTTTAATTGAACCTCACTTTTTATGTTTTATATTTAGTTGCAAATTTTTTAATGGTCCCTAAATCAGTTGTAGTTATATGTGTATTCAATTAAGTTTGCAGTTCTTAGGTTTTGCATAAATCAAAATGTTGTTATTTCATCCTTACTCTCGAATAATAGCTCAGTTGTATGTAAAATTCTATATTATATTTTTCCCTCAGCACTTTATATTATTTCATTATCTTCTGATCTCTATTATTGCTTTTGAGAACTCTGGTTTTTGGTTTTGTTTTTTTTTTTTTTGCAGTACGCGGGCCTCTCACTGTTGTGGCCTCTCCCGTTGCGGAGCACAGGCTCTGGACGCGCAGGCTCAGCAGCCATGGCTCACGGGCCCAGCCGCTCCACAGCATGTGGGATCTTCCCGGACCGGGGCAAGAACCCATGTCCCCTGCATCGGCAGGCGAACTCTCAACCACTATGCCACCAGGGAAGCCCCAGAACTCTGTTTTATGCTAATCATTGTTCCCTTGTACTTGACCTTTCTCTCTGATACTTTTTAATATGTCATCTTTGTTTTGATATTCTGTGGATTCACTACAATGTGTCCAGATGTGGATTTAAATTCATATCTTCCTACTCAGGACTCAGTATACCTTTTGAGTCTGAGTATCCTGTCTTTGAACAGCCCTGAAAAATTCTCAGTAATTATCTCCTTGAGTGTTGTTTCTTCCTCATTTTTCCTATTTTATTTCTGGGACATCTATAAGAAATATGTTAAAGTTATTTATTCTTGCATATTTTCCATCTCTTTATCTCTCTTTCCGTATCTTTATCTCTTTATGGTGCAGAGGAGGGATAAATTGGGAGATTGGGATTGACATATACACACTACTATATATGAAATAGATAACCAATAAGGACCTACTGTATAGCACAGGGAACTCTACTCAGTACTATGTAATTGCCTATATGGAAAAATAATCTAAAAAAAAGAGTGGATATATGTATATGCACAACTGATTCACTTTACTGTGCAACAGAAATTAACACAACATTGTAAATCATCTATACTCCAATAGAAATTTTTTAAAAAAGAAATGAATATATGACAATGAGTATTACTATTCAGTGATAATGTGCTCATGAGTCTGTGTGTGTAAAACCCAGATATTTTCTCATTGCATTGGATGGCGGCTTTCCTTGTTTCTTTTCTGTTTTTATTTTTGTTTTTTATTGCCAAAACTCTTCGTGGGAGAAAGTGATATGTTCCCTTTTATCAGTAACTTATTCAACACCCTCATGACTTGTCACATTTTTCTCATTTTTTCCCTAAGATTCACAGTTCTGATTCTGCTCTCTCCTGGGGTTTCAATATAGTTAATTTTTCTCACTCATTACATTTTAGCTTTTGTGTTAAATAGTGGTAGAATAAATCACAGGCCTTCTTGCTTTACCTGGAAATCAAATTTTGTGTTTTCCAATCAATCACTGGAGATTTTGTTGAGCTCCTTGAATATAGATTGAGAAGCTCGATGACTAATTTACCAAAAATGAGTAAATTCGAGAGAAATATTTTTATTTAAATCCCCATAGAATCCTGTTTTTTTTTTCTTACTTTGCATAAGCATGAATAGTATTTGTTCTATTACCAATCCAATATTGGTAAAAGATGCAGGCGTTTTTACTTTTCTAAATATTTTCTTATTTAGGGGAACTCTTTATTAAATGGGTAGCAAGCAAATTTAATATTTTTTGACACTCACTAAAATTACAATACCAAGTATGCTAGTTAAATAGAAACATAGTACAGGCCCTAATCTGTGGAAAGTTATCATTGCACTTACACCATTTTCCTAACTGGGTTTCCCTTGAGCTCCAGGATATAAGCTGAAAGTAACAAAAATAATCTATTCTTTAGTTTTGTTTTTTGTTTTTTGGTTTTTTTTTTTGGCTGTACGCGGGCCTCTCACTGTTGTGGCCTCTCCCGTTGCGGAGCACAGGCTCCAGACACGCAGGCTCAGCGGCCATGGCTCACGGGCCTGGCCGCTCCGCGGCATGTGGGATCCTCCCGGACCGGGGAACGAACCCGTGTCCCCTGCATCGTCAGGCAGACTCTTAACCACTGCGTCACAAGGGAAGCCCTCTTTAGTTTTATTGTGAGTAATAAGGGGCAAATGGTTAAGCTTCTAGAAATATAAAGTGTTAAATGCTGAAGTCTTCAGATGTTGTCCAATTACTGCTATTAAACACTGTATACGGTGGTTCTCAACCAGGAGCTATTTTTCCCCCCCTCCCTGAAGGAACGTATGTCAGTGTCTAGAGACCATTTGGGTGGTTATACCCAGGGGAAGGGAGGCTACTGCATATGGGGAGTAGAGGCCAAGGATGCAGCTAAACACCCTGCAATGCACAGGACAGAGGGGTGCCTCCCGCCCACACCCCGCTGCAGCAGCAAATGATGTGGCCCAAAATATCAAAAGTGACAGCATTAATGAACGTTACTGTATTAAATGATTTTTCTAGAGGCTAGAACCTTATACTACATGACTGGCTCATAAGTCTGTTAAATTTTTAACACCTTTATTGAGATGTAATTCATGTATCAAACAGTTCACACATTTGGAGTGTCCAGTTTAATGGTTTCTGTTTGTTCATAGAACTGTGCAATCACCACAACCAATTTTACATTTTCATCACTCCAGAAAGAAGGCCCATACACTTTAGTCATAATCTCCCCGCCCTTCCCCTACCCCCTCCCCAAGCCCTACGCAACCACTAATCTACTCTCTACCTCTATAGATATGCCTGTTCTGTATATTTCACATAAATGGAATTATACAATATGTGACCTTTTGTGTCTGGCTTCGTTCACTTAGCATAACGTTTTCAGGGTTCATTCATATCGTGGTATGTTTCAGTACTTCATTCCTTTTCATTGATGAATAATAAGGTATGTAAATAAACTGTCTTATTTATGCATTCATCAGTAGATGGGCATTTGGGTTATTTCCACTTTGGCTATTTTGAATTGTGCTGTTATGAATATTCATGTATAAGTTTTTGCGTGAATGTATGTTTTCATTTCTCTTGGGTATATATCCAGGAAAAGAATTACTAGATCATGTAACTCCATGTTTCACAGTTTGAAGAACTTCCAAAGTAGCTCAATCATTTTACATTACCACCACTAATGTATGAACATTTCAATTTCTCCACATGATTATAATTTATCACTATCTGTCATTCATAATTATTATCCTAGTGGGTGTGAAGTAGTATCTCATTGTGGTTTTGATTTGCATTTCCCCAATGGCTAATGATGTTGAGCATCTTTTCATGTATTTATTAACCAGTTCTTAGAAGAAATGTCTATTCAGATCAATCTTCCATTTTTAATTCAGTTATGTATATTTTTATTACTGAGTTGTTAAAAATTCTTTATATAGACACAAGTTCCTTATCAGATTTACAATTTGCAAATATTTTTTACTCATTCTGTGGGTTGTCTTTTCACTTTCTTGATGGTACCATTTTTTTAATTAATTAATTAATTTTTGGCTCTGCTGTGCACAGGTTTTCTCTAGTTGTGGTGAGCGGGGTCTACTCTTCATTGCGGTGCACAGGCTTTTCACTGCAGTGGCTTCTCTTGTTGTGGAGCACAGGCTCTAGGCACGCGGGCTTCAGTAGTTGTAGTACGTGGGCTCAGTAGTTGTGGCACACGGGCTTAGTTGCTCTGCAGCATGTAGGATCTTCACAGACCAGGGCTCAAACCCGTGTCCCCTGCATTGGCAGGCAGATTCTTAACCACTGCACCACCAGGGAAGTCCTTGATGGTATCATTTGAGGCACAAAAGTTTTTAATTTTGATAAGTTCCAATTAATCTATCTTTTTCTTTTGTAACTTGCATTTTTAAAATTTCCTATCTAAGGCTTTGCCTAACTTTAGGTGACAAAGGTTTCCTTCTATGTTTTCTCTCAAGAGTTTTATAGTTTTAGCTCTTACATTTAGGTCTATGATCTATTTTGAGTTTTTTTTTATAGTGTAAGGAAGGCATCCAACTTCATTCTTCTGCATGTGGATGTTCAATTGTTACAGCACCATTTGTTGAAACGACTATGTCCCCATGGAATTGTCTTGGCATCCTTGTTGAAATTAATTGACCATAAATATGAGGGCTGATTTTTGGAATCTCAATTCTGTTCTATTGATCTATTTCTGTCCTTATGCTAGTACGACAGTGTCTATAGTCTTGTAATAAGTTTTGAAATTAAGAAGTGTGAGTTCTTCAACTTTGTTCTTAGTCAAGATTACTTTAGGGACTTCCCTGGTGGTCAGGTGGTAAAAAAAAATCCACCTTCCAATGCAGGGGACGTGGGTTCGATCCCTGGTCGGGAAACTAAGATCCCACATGCGGCAGGGCAACTAAGCCTGTGTGCCACAACTACTGAGCATGTGGGCCACAGTAGAGAGGCTGCATGTCACAAACTACAGAGCCTATGCACTCTGGAGCCCATGTGCCACAACTAGAGAGAGAAAACCCGCACGCCACAACTAGAGAGAAGCCCGTGCTCCACAACGAAGAGCCTGCACTGCAATGAAAGATCCCGTGTGCTGCAACTAAGACAAAACACAGCCAAAAAATAATAAATAAAATAAATGAAAAAGAAAAAACATTGTTTTGGCTATTCTGTGTCTTTTGACTTTCCATATGAATTTTGGAATCACCTTGTTAATTTCTGAAAAATAACCAGCTGGGGTTTGATAGATATTGTGCTGAATCTGTAGATCAGTTTGAGGGATAGCACCATTTTAACAATATCAAGTCTTTCATTCCAAGAACGTGGAATGACTTGCCATTTATTTTGGTCTTCTTTAACTCCTTTCAAAAAAGTCTTAAAGTTTTCAATGTATAAGTCTTACACTACTTTTGTTAAATTTATTCCTAAGCTTTTATTCTTTTTGGATACTATTGTAAATGGAATTGTTTTCTTAATTTCATTTTCAGATTGCTAGCATATAACAATACAAAACTGATTTTTATAAATTGATTTTGTATCCTACAATCTTGCAGAACTAACTTATATTACTTTTTTTTAGTGATTCCTTAGGATTTTCTATATACAAGAGCATGCCATATATAGAGATGATTTTCTTTTAACATCTTTATTGGAGTATAATTGCGTTACAATGGTGTGTTAGTTTCTGCTTTATAACAAAGTGAATCAGTTATACGTATACATATGTTCCCATATCTCTTCCCTCTGCATCTCCCTCCCTCTCACCCTCCCTATCCCACCGTCTAGGTGGTCACAGAGCACCGATCTGATCTCCCTGTGCTATGCAGCTGCTTCCCACTAGCTATCTATTTTACGTTTGGTAGTGTATATACGTCCATGCCACTCTCTCACTTTGTCACAGCTTACTCTTCCTTCTCCCCATATCCTAAAGTCCATTCTCTAGTAGGTCTGTGCTTTTATTACCGACTTACCCCTAGGTACTTCATGACCTTTTTTTTTCTTAGATTCCCTATATATGTGTTAACATGCGGTATTTCTTTTTCTCTTTCTGACTTCCTTCACTCTGTATGACAGACTCTAAGTCCATCCACCTCACTACCAATAACTCAATTTCGTTTCTTTTTATGGCTGAGTAATATTCCATTGTATATATGTGCCACATCTTCTTTATCCATCCATCTGTTGATGGACACTTAGGTTGCTTCCATGTCCTGGGTATTGTAAATAGAGCTGCAATGAACATTTTGGTACATGACTCCTTTTGAATTATGGTTTTCTCAGGATATATGCCAGGTAGTGGGATCGCTGGGTCGTATTTGTAGTTTTTAAGGAACCTCCATAATGTTCTCCATAGTGGCTGTATCAATTTACATTCCCACCAACAGTGCAAGAGGGTTTCCTTGTCTCCACACCCTCTCCAGCATTTATTGTTTCAAGATTTTTTGATGATGGCCATTCTGAGTGGTGTGAGATGATATCTCATTGTAGTTTTGATTTGCATTTCTCTAATGATTAATGATGTTGAGCATTCTTTCATGTATTTGTTGGCAATCTGTATATCTTCTTTGCAGAAATGTCTGTTTAGGTCTTCTGCCCATTTTTGGATTGGGTTGTTTGCTTTTTAGTTATTGAGCTGCATGAGCTGCTTGTAAATTAAGGAGATTAATCCTTTGTCAGTTGCTTCATTTGCAAATATTTTTTCCCATTCTGAGGGCTGTCTTTTAGTCTTGTTTATGGTTTCCTTTGCTGTGCAAAAGCTTTTAAGTTTCATTAGGTCCCATTTGTTTATTTTTGGTTTTATTTCCATTTCTCTAGGAGGTGGGTCAAAAAGGATCTTGCTGTGATTTATGTCATAGAGTGTTCTACCTATGTTTTCCTCTAAGAGTTTTATAGTGTCTGGCCTTACATTTAGGTCTTTAATCCATTTTGGGTTTATTTCTGTGTAGGGTGTTAGGGAGTGTTCCAATTTCATACTTTTACATATACATATCCAGTTTTCCCAGAACCACTTATTGAAGAGGCTCTCTTTTCTCCACTGTATATTCTTGCCTCCTTTATCAAAGATAAGGTGACCATATGTGCGTGGGTTTATCTCTGGGCTTTCTATCCTGTTCCATTGATCTATATTTCGGTTTCTGTGCCAGTACCATACTGTCTTGATTACTGTAGCTTTGTAGTATAGTCTGAAGTCAGGGAGCCTGATTCCTCCAGCTCTTTTTTTCATTCTCAAGATTGCTTTGGTTATTCAGGGTCTTTTGTGTTTCCATACAAATTGTGAAATTTTTTTGTTCTAGTTCCCTGAAAAATGCCAGTGGTAGTTTGATACGGATTGCATTGAATCTGTAGATTGCTTTGTGTAGTACAGTCATTTTCACAATGTTTTTCTTCCAATCCAAAAACATGGTATATCTCTCCATCTATTTGTATCATCTTTAATTTCTTTCATCAGTGTCTTATAGTTTTCTGCATACAGGTCTTTTGTCTCCTTAGGTAGGTTTATTCCTAGATATTTTATTCTTTTTATTGCAATGGTAAATTGGAGTGTTTTCTTAATTTCACTTTCAGATTTTTCATCATTAGTGTATTGGAATGCCAGAGATTTCTGTGCATTAATTTTGTATCTTGCTGCTTTATCAAATTCATTGATTAGCTCTAGTAGTTTTTTGGTAACATCTTTAGGATCCTCTATGTAGAATATCATGTCATCTGCAAACAGTGACAGCTTTACTTCTTCTTTTCCGATTTGGATTCCTTTTATTTCCTTTTCTTCTCTGATTTCTGTGGCTAAAACTTCCAAAACTATGTTGAATAAGAGTGGTGAGAGTGGGAAACCTTATCTTGTTCCTGATCATAGTGGAAATGGTTTCTGTTTTTCACCACTGAGGACGATGTTGGCTCTGGGTTTGTCATATATGCTCTTTATTATGTTGAAGAAAGTTTCCTCAATGCCTACATTCTGCAGGGTTTTTATCATAAATAGCTTTTGAATTTTGTCGAAAGCTTTCTCTGCATCTGTTGAGATGATCATATGGTTTTTCTCCTTCAATTTGTTATTATGATGTATCATGCTGATGTATCATGCTGATGTATCATGCTGATTGATTTGAGTATATTGAAGAATCCTTGCATTCCTGGAATAAACCCCACTTGATCATGGTGTATGGTCCTTTTAATGTGCTATTGGATTCTGTTTGCTAGTATTTTGTTGAGGATTTTTGCATCTATGTTCATCAGTGATATTGGCCTGTAGTTTTCTTTCTTTGTGGCATCTTTGTCTGGTTTTGGTATCAGGGTGATGATGGCCTCGTAGAATCAGTTTGGAAGTGTTCCTCCCTCTGCTTTATTTTGGAAGAGTTTGAGAAGGATAGGTGTTAGTTCTTCTCTAAATGTTTGACAGAATTTGCCTGTGAAGCCATCTGGTCCTGGGCTTTTCTCTGTTGGAAGATTTTTAATCACAGTTTCAATTTCAGTGCTTGTGATTGGTCTGTTCATATTTTCTGTTTCTTCTTGGTTCAGTCTCAGCAGGTTGTGCATTTCTAAGAATTTGTCCATTTCTTCCAAGTTGTCCATTTTATTGGCATAGAGTTGCTTGTAGTAATCTCTCATGATCCCTTGTATTTCTCAGTGTCAGTTATTACCTCTCCTTTTTCATTTCTAATTCTATTGATTTGAGTCTTCTCCCTTATTTTCTTGATGAGTCTGGTTAATGGCTTATCAATTTTTTTTATCTTCTCAAAGAACCAGCTTTTAGTTTTATTGATCTTTGCTATCGTTTCCTTCATTTCTTTTTCATTTATTTCTGGTCTGATCTTTATGATTTCTTTCCTTCTGCTAACTTTGGGGTTTTTTGTTCTTCTTTCTCTAATTGCTTTAGGTGCAAGGTTAGGTTGTTTATTTGAGATGTTTCCTGTTTCTTAAGGTAGGATTGTATTGCTAGACACTTCCCTCGTAGAACTGCTTTTGCAGCATCCCATAGATTTTAGGTTGTCCTGTCTCCACTGTCATTTTTTTCTAGGTATGTTTTGATTTCCTCTTTGACTTCCTCAGTGATCACTTCGTTATTAAGTAGTGTATTGTTTAGCCTCCATGTGTTTGTATTTTTTACAGGTCTTTTCCTGTAATTGATATCTAGTCTCATAGTGTTGTGGTCGAAAAAGATACTTGATATGGTTTCAATTTTCTGAAATTTACCAAAGCTTGATTTGTGACCCAAGATATGATCTATCCTGGAGAATGTTCCATGAGCACTTGAGAAAAATGAGTATTCTGTTGTTTTTGGATGGAATGTCCTATAAATATCAATTAAGTCCATCTTGTTTAATGTATCATTTAAAGTTTCTGTCTCCTTATTTATTTTCATTTTGGATGATCTGTCCATTGGTGAAAGTGGAGTGTTAAAGTCCCCTACTCTGACTGTGTCACTGTCGATTCCCCTTTTATGTCTGTTAGTGTTTGCCTTATGTATTGAGGTGCTCCTATATTGGGTTCATAAATATTTACAATTGTTATATCTTCTTCTTGTATCGATCCCTTGATCATTATGTAGTGTCCTTCTTTGTCTCTTGTAGTAGTCTTTATCTTAAAGTCTATTTTTTCTGATATGAGAATTGCTACTCCAGCTTTCTTTTGGTTTCCATTTGCTGGAATATCTTTATCCATCCCCTCACTTTCAGTCTGTATGTGTCCCTAGGTCTGAAGTGGTTCTCTTGTAGACAACGTGTATATGGGTCTTGTTTTTGTATCCATTCAGCGGGTCCGTGTCTTTTGGTGGGAGCATTTAATCCATTTTCATTTAAGGTAATTATCAATATGTATGTTCCTATTCCCATTTTCTTAATTGTTTTGGGTTTGTTATTGTAGGTCTTTTCCTTCTCTTGCATTTCTTGCCTAGAGAAGGTCCTTTAGCATTTGTTGTAAAGCTGGTTTGGTGGTGCTGAACTCTCTCAGCTTTTGCTTGTCTGTAAAGATTTTAATTTATCCATCAAATCTGAATGAGATCCTTGCTGGGTAGAGTAATCTTGGTTGTAGGTTCTTCTCCTTCATCATTTTAAATATGTCCTCCCACACCCTTCTGGCTTGCAGAGTTTCTGCTGAAAGTTCAGCTGTTAACCTTATGAGGATTCCCTTGTGTGTTATTTATTGTTTTTCCCTTGCTGCTTTTAATATATTTTCTTTATATTTAATTTGTGATATTTTGATTAAGGCATGTTTCTCCTTGGATTTATCCTGTATGGGACTCTGTGCTTCCTGTACTTGATTAACTATTTCCTTTCCCATATTAGTGAAGTTTTCAACTATAATCTCTTCAAATATTTTCTCAATCCCTTTCTTTTCCTCTTCTTCTTCTGGAACCCCTATAATTTGAATGTTGGTGTGTTTAATGTTCTCCCAGAGGTCTCTGAGATTGTCCTCAGTTCGTTTCATTCTTTTTTCTTTATTCTGCTCTGCAGTAGTTATTTCCACTATTTTATCTTCCAGGTCACTTATCCATTCTTCTGCCTCAGTTATTCTGCTATTGATCCCTTCTAGAGAGTTTTTAATTTCATTTATTGTGCTGTTCATCTCTGTTTGCTCTTTAGTTCTTCTAGGTCCTTGTTAAATGTTTCTTGCATTTTGTCTCTTCTATTTCCAAGATTTTGGATCATCTTTACTATCATTATTCTCAATTCTTTTTCAAGTAGACTGCCTATTTCCTCTTCATTTGTTTGGTCTGGTGGGTTTTTGCCTTGCTCCTTCATCTGCTGTGTGTTTCTCTGTCTTCTCATTTTGCTTAACTTACTGTGTTAGGGGTCTCCTTTTCACAGGTTGCAGGTTTGTAGTTTCTATTGTTTTTGGTGTCTGTCCCCAGTGGCTAAGGTTGGTTCAGTGGGTTGTGTAGGCTTCCTGGTGGAGGGGACTGGTGCCTGTGTTCTGGTGGGTGAGGCTGAATCTTGTCTTTCTGGTGGGCAGGTCCTCATCTGGTGGTGTGTTCTGGATTGTCTGTGGCCTTATTATGATTTTAGGCAGCCTCTCTGATAATGGATGGGGCTGTGTTCCTGTCTTTCTAGTTGTTTGGCATAGGGTGTCCAGCACTGTAGCTTGCTGGTCGTTGAGTGGATCTGGGTCTTGGTGTTGAGATGGAGATCTCTGGGAGATTTTTGCCACTTGATATTATGTGGAGCTGGGAGGTCTCTTGTGGGCCAGTGTCCTGAAGTTGGTTCTCCCCACGCAGAGGCACAGCACTGACTCCTGGCTAGAGCACCAAGAGTCTTTCATCCACACAGCTCAGAATAAAATGGAGAAAAAATAGAAAGAAAGAAAGAAAGAAAGAAAGAAAGAAAGAAAGAAAGAAAGAAAGAAAGAAAGAGAGAGAGAGAAAGAAAGAGGATAAAATAAAATAAAGTTATTAAAATAAAAATATTAAGAAAAAAAATTTTTTAAGTTAAAAAGGAAAAAAACAGACAGAACTCTAGGGCAAATGGTGAAAGCAAAGCTATATAGATAAAATCTCACACAGAAGCATACACATACACACTCACAAAAAGAGGAAAAGGGGAAAAAATAATATATCTTGCTCCCAAAGTCCACATCCTCAATTTGGGTGATTCGTTGTCTATTCAGGTATTCCACAGATGCAGGGTACATCAGATTGATTGTGGAGATTTAATCCGCTGCTCCTGAGGCTGCTGGGAGAGATTTCCCTTTCTCTTCTTTGTTCACACAGCTCCCGGGGCTCAGCTTTGGATTTGGCCCCGCCTCTACGTGTAGGTTGCCGGAGGGCGTCAGTTCTTCACTCAGACAGGACGGGGTTAAAGGAGCAGCTGATTTGGGGGCTCTGGCTCACTCAGGCCGGGGGGAGGGAGGGGTATGGAGGTGGGGTGAGCCTGCGGCAGCAGCGGCTGGCAGGATATTTTACCAGCCTGAGGTGCGCCATGCATTCTCCCGGGGAAGTTGTCTCTGGATCACGGGACCCTGGCAGTGGCAGGCTGCACAGGCTCCCGGGAGGGGAGCTCCCTCCCACTAGTGCAGGTCCCATCCCTATTCTTTTGTCTCTGTTTTTTTCTTTTTTTTTTTGCCCTACCCAGGTACGTGGGGAGTTTCTTGCCTTTTGGGAGGTCTGAGATCTTCCGCCAGCGTTCAGTAGGTGTTCTGTAGGAGTTGTTCCACATGTAGATGTATTTCTGATGTATCTGTGGGGAGGAAGGTGATATCCGCGTTTTACTCTTCCGCCATCTTCTCAAATCTCTGAGATGATTTTCTTTCTTCCTTTACAATCTGGATGGTTTTATTATTTCGTTTGTCTTTTTAAAAAATATTTATTTGTTTGTTTGGGCTGTGCAAGGTCTTAGTTGCAGTACATGGGATCTTTAGTTGTGGCATGCGCGATCTTTTGTTGTGGCATGCTGACTCTTAGTTGCAGCATGCAGACTACTTAGTTGCAGCTTGTGGGCTTCTTAGTTGTGGCATGCATGCAGGATCTAGTTCCCTGACCGGGGATTTTGTCTGCCTAATTTCCAAAGCTATGCCCTCCAGTATAATGTCAAATAGAATTGCTGAGAGTGGACCTGTTTGTATTTTGCCTTACCTTAAAAGAAACATTCAATTTATCATTATTAAGTGTGTTGTTATCTGCGAGATTTTTATAGCTACCCTTTATGAAGTTGAAAAAATTTCCTTCTATTCCTGAGTGTTTATTGAGTGTTTATTGAGTGTTTTTTTTATCATGAATAGGTGTTGGCTTTTGTCAAATGTTTTTATGCTCTAGTGAGATAGTCATGTAGTTTTTGTCCTTTATTCTATTGATATGGTATATAAGAGTGATTGATTGTTAGATGTTAAATCAGCCTTACATTCTTGGGATATTTCCCACTCGGTCATAGGAATAATCCTTCTTATATGTTGCTGGATTCAGCTCACCATTATCTCGATGGGGATTTTTTTTGTGTCTATGTTCATAAAAGACATTGGTTTGTAGTTTTGAGAGTTTTCTTATGATGCATTTGTTTGATTTTTGTGTCTTTGTAACAATGGCCACACAAAATGATTTGGAAATTGTTTCCTCCTCTTCTATTTTTTTCAAATAATTTCTGGAGAGACGCTATTATTTTTTTTTAAAATGTTTGGTAAATGCATTAGTGAAGTTATCTGGGTCAGGGCTTTTCTCTGTGGGAAGTTTTAAAATTAGTCATTCAATATTTTTATTTTTGTAGGCCTAATCAGATTTGTTAGGTGAAAAATGTTTATAATTATTATATTTTTCTGATAGATTGACCCTTTGATCATTATAAAATACCCTGTTTATTTCAAGTATCATTTCTTTGGCCTTAACATATATTTTGCCTGACATTAGTAGCTCCCTTATGATTGCTATTTGCATGGCATATCTTTTTTCATTTTTAAATTTTCAAGCTCTTTATATTTTTGAATGTAAAGTTTATGACCCAGGGACAACATATAATTGAATCATGGTTTTTTTAATCCAGTCTAAAAATGTATGCTTTTTTTTTTTTTTTTCGTGGTACGCGGGCCTCTCACCGCTGTGCCCTCTCCCATCATGGAGCACAGGCTCCGGACACACAGGCTCAGCGGCCATGGCTCACGGGCCCAGCCGCTCCGCGGCATGTGGGATCTTCCTGGACCGGGGCACGAACCCGCGTGCCCTGCATCGGCAGGCGGACTCTCAATAACTGCGCCACCAGGAAGCCCAATGTATGCTTTTTGATTGTACTATTTAATCTCTTCACATTTAGTATTGTTACTGATATGGTTGGATTTGCACCTTCTGTTTTGCTTTTTGCTTTCTATATAGCTCATGTAACATTTTGCTCCTCTGTTATCCTTTACTACTTTCTTTTGCATTAAGTGAATATTTACAGTGTAATAATTTAATTCCTCTAATAATTTTTCAGTTACTTTTTTAGTGGCTTATAAGAAGGTATTTTCTAGGGTTTATACTATACACCTTAATTTATCAGAATTGACTTCAGACTCATGCTAAATTAATACCAACCAGTGAGATATAGAAACTTTACTCTTACATAGCTCTATACAGTCCTCCTCCCTGTTTTGTGGTATTATTGTTATACATGCTCTCTCTCTCACATATATATATATATATATATATATATATATATATATATATGTGTGTGTGTGTGTGTGTGTGTATAAATATATATATACACATACATCTCTCTATATATGTATACAAATATACATATACATATATAATAAACCCAACAATACATTGCTTTAGTTACCACTTTAGGTAATTATATATCATTTAAGGAAGCTGAGATAAGAAAGGAGAGAAAATACGTATCTAAAGACTTTTTATCTCAGTCTTCTTATGTTTCATTTCTGGTTCTCTTTATTTGTTATGGTAGATTAAAGTTACCATCTGGTGTCATCACTTTACCCCAACATGTCTTTGTTCCCTCCTACCTCCTTTATGCTGTTATTGTCAGATATATTACACTTTTATATATATTCATATATATATGTGTATATATATATGAATCATATTTTGAATTAAAGTTCTACACATAGTAAAATGATTCGTTACTGCTGTCCTGGGTTCCTTATAGACCAAACAGAAACAAATAAACAACTTTTGTTCTAGCAAGATGTAATGATGGAAATTAAAAGATTTTATGAATTTGTGATCTGTTTGAAGGACCAACCAAGGCTGGGTTTAAAGATCCCCTCCAGTTTATTCAAGAGAGCTTCACAACTGGGAGCCCTTTCCGAGTGGACCCACCAGGCACTGAAACTATCACAACCCCTTCAATGTCTGATATTCTTATAGCTGTAGAGACACAGCTTGAATGCTGGCATTGGCGTTATTCTAGGGTTCCTTTTTGCCTATATAAACATTTCAATAAATATGAGTTTATGTATAAAGATATCTGTTATTTGGAGAATCTGAATAATGAGCACATGCTTTTTACAACCTTTTATATTTCTGAATTTTAAAACTCATTCAACATCCTGAGTCAGACAAAAGTAAGAACAAAATGAAACACAAACCTGGCAACAGAGGTGTTTTCTGACTCATGAATAAGACATACAGGTAGAAGTAATACCTGTCAGACAGGTTAGGTGTGTGGCTAGATCACTTTCTCCATGCTCAAACAGCCTGTGATGTCCAGAAACCCACCAGGGTAATTTCCTGATAAAATCATGAAATGCTGGGATTTCAACTGAGATCTTAACTCTTGAGAAAAATCAGTATAGTCCATGCACAGTGTCAGTAGATTTCATAGGTTTTGGACACAAAAACTCTTCTTCAGGGCCTTTCTTGAAGCATAGAAGACATTTCCTCCCTTTTCTTTTTACCTTTGTAAAACACTTGGATCTTTGATGACCGCCAGAGATGATTTTCTCTAGAATAAGTATGTCATTTTTCTAAAAATAGATGATTAAGACTGTGTTAATATTTCTATTCTGCAATTGTATTTTTGTTTCCTTTTGCCCATAACTTTATTTAATTGAAATATAGTTGATTTACAATGTTGTGTTAATTTCTGATGTACAGAAAAGTGATTCAGTTTATATATATATTATATATTCTTATATATATTCTTATATATATATATATATATATACATATATATATTCTTTTTCTTTACATTCTCTTCCATTATTGGTTATTACCAGATATTGAGTATGGTTCCAATACTCTATGTCCAGGGATTGGTGTGGAAAAGAAAGACCACAGGGAAAAATGTTTCTCCCTTTCAGTTCTCTACATCTTTTACCTGTCCTTCCCTCACAAAATATTTTTGTTCTCAGAGGTTGTGCCCTGGTTAGACATGATCCTGTAACTGCGAGGCAAGTGACTTGTGAAAGTTAAAACCCTACAAGTAGATCTGCAGAAGTGACAGGGAACATCTGGGATGTTTCTGGATGAGGGTCAACCTGCAGAAGCAAGCCATTTTCCACTGAACTGGAAAAGCTGGCTCGCTGTCACAGGAGAAAAGACCTATTCACAGGAGCTGATGGAGAATAATTCAGATCTAGCTGTTTTGTTTTTGTTTTTGGTATTTCTGGGAGCCAGATGTTTGTAGAGGCATGTTCACCCTTACTACCAAGATTCCAACCAGAACGATTTTTGGTGTGACATTTACTTTACAACTTTGATCTTTGTAACATTGCTCAGTTCCCACAAGCTTGCTATCTGATCACCCCAAGGTCACAAAGCCACCCACCCAGAAAGTATATCAAATGTAATAGCCACCAAGGGTGGCATTACAGTGAAGGCATCCTGCCTGCCCCGAGAATCCACAGGCAACCCACAGGACCCCCGTGGCAGGGAATCTGAACGCATGAATTCTGAAAAGATCTCTCTTGGGGTCCTGATTTATGTTTATTTTTCCCTTTCTCCCTTTTTGTCTTTTAAAAACCTTCAAAAAAATAATTTCCATTGTAGCTGGAAAGGCAGAAAAAGTACTTAACTTCAGCCACATTTCTGGTACCCTATAAAAGCTAAATAAAAATAATAGTGTTATTAGTGTTAGTTAGGGTTAAATAGTGAATAAAGCACAGCATAGATATATGCACAATCTTTGCAGGCCAATGAGCAAACCAAAGATATGAAAAAGGTCAGCTCCTTCAACCTTATCTTAAAATAGAAATTAGAGTTACAAGAGAAGTAGAAGCACTACCACTCCCAGCATGGGGAACTCTGCTTGGACCCTCATCTGAGCTTTAAGTGAAAACAGAGAGCATTTCTGTGTGTCTGCTTTGCTGTGACTGCCCTACAGTGGAAAAAGGACATTTTTGCTGTGACTTTTATCATTTGATGCAGATGTTTGGCCCAAGTCTCCTGATCTTGTCAGCAAAATTGCCATTAAAAAATTAGAACAAGACTCTTGGTTTATGTGTGTTTTCTTATGAGGTGTAAATTTGCATATATGAGCATTATTTTTACTGCAGTTCCTTACAGAGCTTTTATTCCTGGGGTATATTTCCTATTCTTTCTCCTTGTTATGAGTAATTAGATATATTACTTAAATTCACTGGTCACTTCTGTCTCTCCCCACCCTTGTATCTCCAAGGACCCCCATAACAAAGTACACTGTATTACAGTGATGGCTTGTCCTTTTTAAGGACCATCAAGAAGCGCAGACTCCCACCATAACACTGCAGATGGCTAACCCTCTTGTGACCCTTAGATTTTTCAAAGTCTGCAAAGAAAAAAAAACAATGGGGAATGCTCAAATTTCATCACGTCTAGTCTTTCCTTAGTGGACCTACTGATTGGATTTGATACGCTCTGTCCAGTTTGCCTGATTAAAAGTGGTTTTAACAGAGGAGCTAGGAAGTACTGAAAAAGCAAACGTGGTCATGATAACAAGTTAAGCATTAGCAAGGAAGTTTTTCTTGAACATGAGTCTTCATGCACGGTCTGGGCTTTACGAGTAATCTTACACTGATCGTCTGTTATCCTTTTAGAGATGGATGGAAAGTTGCTTTCAAAATGCATCTGAGTTGTTGAATATCCATTATGTTTCAGGGAAGCCATTCCTTCTTCCAAAACAATTTTAATTTTTATGGAGTCTAAGTTAAAACAGGAACATTTATTTTCTTAGGGGGAAAATTCTTGGAATGTTCTATTATGAGGATTTAGTCCATTTCTTGACCAAATAACATTTGACCAAACATTGTTTTCACAGTTGACTTCTCTTGAAAGGAAAAAAAAGATTTAAAAAGGCAGGCATTTTTGATCTGTAAAATTCAAGAGTTTTCCTGGAGCTCGGTCTTTCAAAATGCCCATCTCTCATGAAAGATTTCCATAGTCAACAGGTGGTACCAGCCATCAGTGTTCTGCTTATAATAAAAATTACACATGTGTATGACTCTTGCTGTTGCATTTAATAGACACACCCAAATCTAGTTAATTTGTTCAATTTTTGGGTAGTTGGTGATATACTGGGATTAATGAGTAGGCAGATACAATTTTTAAAAACTGCCCAGGGTAGGGAGCATCACGGAACATATTGTACCTTATTATAAAATAAAAATAGTCTAGGACAGCCCGTGGAATCTGTTCTAGCAGCATAATCAGTTCTTTACTGTGGTTTTCCTGCCAGTCGGGGAGCCCTGCGTCACAGAGCGTAGGTGCCAAGTGTCTGGTTTGTGCTTTGGTAAGATATGTTTTTCTTGCTGAGAATTTTCAGGTTTGCAATTTCCCCAAGTGCAAGGCAGCCAGGTCACCTTTCAATGCAGCGGGGTATCGCTTTTGTTCCAGATGTCTCCCTGAAGGTTGCGGTATTGGTGTTCACAGCACCATTGGGTGCAGGCACCCATGGGCTCCGTGAAAAGGCCAGCCCTGTGTAGATGGCAGAGGCCGGAGGCAGCTCAGTGAATTTTCATCTTGTGCAAATAAGCTCACTGTCCAGATCCAAGCTCTCCACTATGAACAGCAAATTTGTGACAGTGTGTAGAGTTGAGGCCACTACCTAAATACATTTGGGCAAAACATACTCTTGGAACAATATGGGATTTCCACCCTCCATGGATTATTCCACTTTTTAGTCTAAACTTTTCAAGGATGACTTGCTTCCTCTTTTCTTTTTTCTACAAAGGCCCAGTGTTGGTGTGTGTAAACCGCTTTCTTCTGTTCAGGGAGGGATTAATTATCCTTAACAGGCACATGGGTACCTGAAGCCACAGCTGTCTTTTGGGGCTGTCGTCACCTCTGCCCCACACTGCGTCCACTGGTCATTTCGTTTTGTGCAACCAAGACTTGGATGGTGCATTTTCCACACTCTGTCTTGGTTATTTACCCAAACAGAAAATGTAATCAGAGAGCGAGCAAGATGGTGGTTATATGCATCCCAGATGGACTGAAAGTTGTTCCTATATACGTGCTGTTCTCACTGCTGCTTCTCTGATGCTTGTTTCTGCCACACTGACAGTGATCTGGGGTTACCTGAGCACCAGGATTTCACATGGGGCTGCGTGTGGAAAAGACCCCTTCTCCTGCCCATGTGTGTACACATGGGTGTACCCATGTGTACACCCTTTGAAGACAAACCAAACAGAAACCCAGAGCTAGGAGTTTAAAGAGAGAAGGCCTCATCCAACATTTAAATCATTTCAAAAGCCCAAGTAGAGAAAAGGGAACCCCTGTGCACTGTTGGTGGGAATGCAAATTGGTGCAGCCACTATGGAAAACTGTATGGAGGTATCTCAAAGGGCTAAAAATAGAGTCGCTCTATGATCCAGCAATTCCACTCCTGGGCATATATCTGAAAAAAACACAAACACTAATTCGAAAAGATACATACACCCCTATGTTCATAGAAGCACTATTTACAATAACCAAAACATGGAAACAACCTATGAGTCCATCAACAGAGGGATGGATAAAGAAGGTATGGTACATTTATACAGTGGAATACTACTCAGCCATAAAAAAGAATGAAATTTTGCCATTTGCAGCAACAAGGATGGACTTGGAGGGCATTACTCTAAGTGAAATAAGTCAGACAGAAAGATAAATACTGAATGATATCACTTATATGTAGAATCTAAAAAATACAGCAAGCTAATGAATATAACATAAAAGAAGTAGACTGACAGATACAGAGAACAAACTAGTGATTACCAGTGGGGAGAGCAAAGGGGAGAGGGGCAAGATAGGGGTGGGGGAGTGGCAGGTACAAACTATGAGGTATAAGATAGGCTCAAGAACGTATTGTACAACACGGGGAATAGAGCCAATATTTTGTAATAACTAAATGGAAAGTAACCTTTAAAAATTGTATAAAACAAAATACATAAATAAATAAAATGCCCAAGTGGCTGCATTTTCAATTTGTACAAAGGTCTGCAAGGTTCTACAGGATTTCCTCCCCAATCCCTCATCCCCACGTCTCTCCTACCACCCGGGCATCCTGGCTCTTCTCCTAGTGCGCTCCCAGACTGTCCTCCTCTGGGCTGTCCCCTCTAAGACTCTATCTGTTTGCCCAATTTCTTTGTTTCTACAGGGCTCTGTCCCAAAGTAGCCTCATCAGTGGCACCTTCTTGACCTCCTGACCCCTCCTCATTTCCCATCACCCACACCTGCTTTCTTTTTCTCCATCCTCATTTGACGAGCTGTGTGTGTATATGCTTACTTATAAATTCAAGGCAAAGAAAAACTGGACAGGGTGGAGGTCTGTTTTGTTTACTGCTGTCTCCACACCAATAGAAGAGTACCTGGCCCATAGTTGAGATGCTTCATGAAACGTGGTAATCAAAATTATCAAACAAAATGGTGCAGTATACGAGGAGGAAACGAATAGTGGAGATTCACTTCCCTGCCTCTCCACCCGGCTGTGTGACTTCAACCCAGTTTAAAAATGAAATAAATAAGGACTCAAGCTTGAGAGTCACTTAGCAAGTGTTTGTTCAAATAACAAGTGGCCGACAATAAGAATGCAACTAAAATCATCTCATGGAGCTTGTCTAATTCAGAAACATTGAACATCTCTGGCTCTTGTCTGTACAGTTATTGAGATGAGGACTTTTGAGAAGGTTCAAAATTTGTATGGTTTTTCAAGCTATAAAATTTTAGAAATATTTTCTTTGTAAAGAAATAAATTATCTTTTCTGACTTTTCCTACTGGACTATAATTTTCTTAAGGGCAGGTTTAAAAAATGCACATCCTTTTATTCTCTGATATTCACAAGACAGAACTTGCACTTAACTGGTGCTCAATAACTACTTGTTGGAAAGAACCTCTTTTTTTCTGGAGACTTCTACTCACTGTGACTAGGAAGGTGGTTTTAGATGATACATTTTACATTGCTTGATCTGCTGGATCACAGGTTGGCAAACTTTTTCTGAAAAAGACCAAACAGTAAATATTTTCAGTTTTGTGGACTATACTTCTCACTCTTTTTTTTGGTCACCATTCTGCAATTCTGCCTTTTTGGCCTGAAAGCAGACATAAACAATTTGTAAACAAATGGACGTGGCTATGTTGCAGTAAAACTTTATTTACAAAAACATGTAGTGGGCTGTATTTGACCTGTGGGTTGTAGTTTGCTGGTCCCTGTGCTAGACTGTTTTTGCCATAAAATAACTATTCCTAAGAACAAACTGTTTGGTTCCATTGTGTTTCTGAATTGGACATAAGCTGCCTGAGATAATTTTAGTTCCATTTATATTGCTGTCTATTTGTTAATTGAATAAAGACTTGCTAAGTGAATCCCAAGCTTGAGTCCTTATTTATTTAATTTTTAGATTATACAAAGCTTGACCCACTTAGGAAATATACCAGGGCATTGCCTTCTCTTTTTTCTTCCTTTTTAAAAAATATTTAATTAATTAATTTATTTTTAACATCTTTATTGGAGTATAATTGCTTTACAATGGTGTGTTAGTTTCTGCTTTATAACAAAGTGAATCAGTTATACATATACATATGTCCCCATATCTCCTCCCTCTTGTGTCTCCCTCCCACCCTCCTTATCCCACCCCTCTAGGTGGTCACAAAGCACCAAGCTTATCTCCCTGTGCTATGCAGCTGCTTCCCACTAGCTATCTATTTTACATTTGGTAGTGTATATATGTCCATGCCACTCTCTCACTTTGCGCCAGCTTACCCTTCCCCCTCCACGTATCCTCAAGTCCATTCTCTAGTAGGTCTGCATCTTTATTCCCATCTTGCCCCTAGGTTCTTCTGACCATTTTTTTTCTTTTTTTTTTTAGATTCCATATATATGTGTTAGCATACGGTATTTGTTTTTCTCTTTCTGACTTACTTCACTCTGTATGACAGACTCTAGGTCCATTCATCTCACTACAAATAACTCAGTTCCATTCCTTTTTATGGCTGAGTAATATTCCATTGTGCCACATCTTCTTTATCCATTCATCTGTTGATGGACACTTAGGTTGCTTCCATATCCTGGCTATTGTAAATAGTGCTGCAGTGAACATTGTGGTACATGACTCTTTTTGAATTATGGTTTTCTCAGGGTATATGTTCAGTAGTGGGATTACTGGGTCGTACAGTAGTTCTATTTTTAGTCTTTTAAAGAACCTCCATACTGTTCTCCATAGTGGCTGTATCAATTTACATTCCCACCAACAGTGCAAGAGGGTTCCCTTTTCTCCACACCCTCTCCAGCAATTACTGTTTGTAGATTATTTGATGATGACCATTCTGACTGGTGTGAAGTGATACCTCATTGTAGTTTTGATTTGCATTTCTCTAGAGATTAGTGATGCTGAGCATCCTTTCATGTGTTTGTTGGCAATCTGTATATCTTCTTTGAAGAAATGTCTATTTAGGTCTTCTGCCAATTTTTGGATTGGGTTTTTTGTTTTTTTGATATTGAGCTGCATGAGCTGCTTGTATATTTTGGAGATTAATCCTTTGTCATTTGCAAATATTTTCTCCCATTCTGAGGGCTGTCTTTTCATCTTGTTTATATTTTCCTTTGCTGTGCAAAAACTTTTAAGTTTCATTAGGTCCCATTTGTTTATTTTTGTTTTTATTTCCATTTCTCTAGGAGGTGGGTCAAAAAGGATCTTGCTGTGATGTATGTCATAGAGAGTTCTGCTAAGTTTTCCTCTAAGAGTTTGATAGTGTCTGGCCTTACATTTAGGTCTTTAATCCATTTGGAGTTTATTTTTGTGTATGGAGTTAGGGAGTGTTCTAATTTCATTCTTTTATATGCAGCGGTCCAGTTTTCCCAGCACCACTTATTTAAGAGGCTGTCTTTTCTCCATTGTATATTCTTGCCTCTTTTATTAAAGATAAGGTGACCACATGTGCATGGGTTTTTCTCTGGGCTTTCTATCCTATTCCATTGATCTATATTTCTATTTTTGTGCCAGTATCATACTCTCTTGATTACTGTAGCTTTGTAGTATAGTCTGAAGACAGGGCTTGCTAAGCTCTTTGTGGTTAAACTCGTTTCTCACCCACCAGACTCTGGAAGAGGGAAAGAAACAGCAGATTAGACGTGTTTTCAGGAGGGATCAATATGTAATATAAACCAGATTGTATCTCCTTTGTTCTCCTCAGGCCCAATAACAAGCAATCCTTGTATGCAAGTTGCATACAAGTGAGGAAAGAGGGGTAGACTTTGATCCTTTAGTTGCAACTTTAAAAATACCAGGAAGCAGAGATGAGTCCACATTCCATGCTTGGCACAGAAACCCAACCTAACCTGGGTCTAGGGCCTGCATGTAGAGCTATTGTCTTTCCTCATCCGGTGGTGACAAAACCAACTTCCTCATAGGTGTGCCTCTCCTTCACTCATCGCTGCCTCCATCAGATCTGGGGTGGGTCAGAGATTGTCTCTAGAACTGTCCACTCTCCTAGCAGGAGGGGACACCAGAGCTCCCTGGACTCCAACGGCTCCTTCTAGGCAGAACTAAGTCCCCAACAGTAAGATCTTGATCTCTGGTCCCATCCCAGTCCCTGCACACCCCTGAGTTCCAAATGACTTAAAGTCACTGACCCCTGGAAAGCTGTGTCTCGCTGAAGGCCCTCGGGGCAATAACACTAGAAGCTAATGAGACAGTGGGGGATTGTCTTGTTACTTATAAGGTATTCATTCTGCAGAACTAATGGGAACCAGTAGGTACTCTGGACTAAGAACAGCATCTTTTCTTCCTGAGTCGAGGTAATCAAAGTCACCAGAGTTGTTGACTGGCAGCTGACCAAAGGCCCAGCTAAGGGAATTGGACACATCCTGAGGTGGATGACCACATGGACACTGTGGGTCTAAGATGCTCTTTTGGGGGTTGGTGACTCATCCATGACATGGAAGAACAGGCCCAGTCCCCTTCTGACCACAGGAGATTTCTACAGGCCCCGTCATCACACGGTCTGACAACAGGATGAGGTCAGAGAGAGAGGTTCAGTGGGGAGAGATGGAAGACTGGAGACCTGGATTGAAAGCTGAGTTTACCTCCTCCTGGCTCTGTTCCCAATGTCCTCTCTCTGTGTCCACCCCCTTATTCTCAAACTTGGTTTCATTTAAACCATCTCAGTTTCTTAAACACAATATTGATGTCAAGACCTCACCCTAGACCAACTAAATTAGAATCTCTTGGCCATTTAAAAAGTCTCTCTGGGTGATTTATTGTGCAGTCAGGGTCGGGGACCACTGTTCTGCTTCATTATCACCTTGATGCTTAAATACTACAGGAAGGAAATGAGGAAGGCTACTAGCCATCCCACAATCCCTTCATCTGAGAACCTCCTCAGATGAGGCTTTCAGATAAGGCTGCATCTGAAAGTAGGCTTTGAGGTCACCTTATGAATAATTCCTTTTACAAACCTTTTTTGAAAAGGTGAAAGGTGTCTACAGCTGGAAATCAAATAGAACTTGGGTCAAACATCATGTGTTCATTTTTTTTTACTCCTTCATGGTGTAATCCATTACTGCAGCTCAGTTAAGTCTGAGATGACCCACATGAGTTGTGAATTCATGAGTGACTGTAAAATACAGTGATTCAGAATGCGTACTTGGAAGGGAGACCAAGATTTGAATCTTTGCAACTCAAATTGCTAACTATTTGATCTTGGGCTAGTGATTTAATTTAAGACTTAATTTTCTCACCTACAAAGTGGGAAGAATAATCCCTGTCTCACAGATAGATTTGTTAATATGATAGCAAATGTGAAATTATAAAAAATAACTTGATATTCAATAATAGTTAAACAGGGTGGTGGATATAAAACACCTAAATCAAATTCTTGACCCTTGGCATTTCTTTAACAAATGGCAGTTGTTATTATTAAAACTAAAATGAATTGTGTGTCAGAGTCTCAATTCCTTGTCATATGGAATAAGAATAGAACCCACTAATAATGAAGTCTTGATTTTTCTTGAAGCAATGAGCTCACTAGAGTTTCTTTGTGTTGCCAAGTTCAATGAGATCCAGGAGTATTGGCTGCTGTCGGCATTCAAGGAAGACAAACTTTTGGAGGAAGTTTTGGTCTGCAGGATACAGACCAAAAATAAAAATTCCAGGGCTGCCTTTGATTTCCTTTAAAGTCACAGCAGCTCATGTGAGGAGTGAAGATATTTCCATATTCCCTACTATCTGCTGGGGGTCAAGAGATGAGTTACAGTGACCTGAAGGGAGTGTTTTTAAAATCTTGGTTAAAACTAGTGTTAAGCATATAGGCAAAGTATGAATCTCTCCAATGCTTGATTTCAACTTTAAAAAGTAAAGAATAAGTATATTACAAAGCAAGCAGAATTTTAACATAATCTTTAGGAGTTAAATTTTGTTTCCTGTGCCCTACATTATGACCATAATACTTGCTACCTGGCCTGTATGGGGTGTATGTGTGTGTGTGTGTGTGTGTGTGTGTGTGTGTGTGTGTGTTAATTAAAGGGGCATGTATTTACCTACATATCTATCAGATTGGTAGTAACAGTCCTACTCCACAGATTTTAACATTTGGGATTTGCCGTTCACAATAATATAAATGCATGTCTGAGAACCAAACTTGAACATAGGCTTTCTGACAGGAGACCTTTAAAGCTGAAAGTTATCCTGAGCTTCAATTTCAAGAAAAAGGCAAAGTTTACATCATAAAACCAGAAAACGAAGGACAGATGGCTGTCTGTCTGGATGGGTAAATTGATAGATAGATAGGTTTAATAAAACACTGGAGTTAAAAGAAATCTTTGTTACTCTGTGTACCTACATGTTCTCCAAGGCCACTTGAACAGTGAGCCTTCTGGTGGAAGGGTGGTGTTACTGTTGTCATGTTGATTTCATCTTGTGCCTGTGTTCCATGTTTTCCCAGGTTCCACATAAACGCACACATAGTTTGGCATATACAACCGGAAAGAAGCTTTCCATCACCTGCCCTTGTGATTCCTAAAGATTCCTACAATTCGGGTGGAAGTTTGCATTGTATACTTATTGCCAGTAAGAGCACATTACATCACAAGGGACAGCCAACGCCATACATAACACTCCCCACCCCCTTATCTTTGCCCCTTCAGACTTGCACACATTTATATCTGTACTTGATTCAGGGTTGGGTGCTGTAAGCACTTCAACAGCAAATAAGAAACAGAAGGGGTGTCTGAGCAATATCAAATATTATTTTAGGTTCTATAACCAAGATAAGAGATAGATTTTCATTCTCCATTGCTGGGAATACTAAGGTCCTATAAAAGTCAAGAAACAATGCTTAACTAAGTGGCATAAAACTTATAGCTTATCACTGCAATGCAATGCACATCAGGAAAATTGGCATGAGAAAACTCAATTTCCTAGGAACAATCTAATTAAGTTCTTTTTATTCAAGTAATCTAAACTATTTGACTACTCAAGTGGTTTGTGATAAAAGAAATAGAGTAGGACTCAGAAAGCTCTCCTACCTACAGGCTCCCCTTGGAAGAAACAGCAGGGCTTCTAGGGAATGCAAATCATTTAAGGTATTTTAAGCCAGCTCAGGGCCTCTGCAGAAGGACTAGTGAAAACAGCAGATCTTAAAGGAATAGGAATACCCAGTTTACCTGTCTTACAATTCAAACCCAGAAGAAGAGAGGAGAATCTCAGTGTCAGAGCAGGAATTTTCATATGACCATTTTTGGATGAGAGTTGAGACAAGACAAGAGTATCCTGTCACAGTGGCAGACCACAGTGGGCAGGAAGAGTGTCTAGACACTGGCCACCTTCACCGTGGAACTCCACTCCCTAAAGCCCTCTGATAGAACCCCTCATGGGGTCAGACCCTTTCTACACTCACCCTCATCTATGCTGCATTAGAACCCTGGAAGGTATACTTGTTTTCCTAAGTTCACTAGTGCAAAAACCAGTTCATCAATGAACTTGCCCCAGGTCATGCATTTGTGTTAGTATGTAGCCATTCTAGAATTACATCCATGCCTACCTGAGACTAAACCTATACTTTTACCCCCATTATACTGTACTGCTTGCCAGAAAGAAATAGTATAACAATTCTGTGTCTGAGGCAAGGATAAAGTGACAGTTGACTAGTAAGGTAAGATATACCATTAAGCAATTTGAAAAACAAAACATAACAATGTTTGCCAAGAGATTGCCATGAGTCTAAGTTGATAATCCAAGCACTCTTGTTGGTGTGCATGCTTCACTGTGTGATAAGCAGTAGTTACTGACTGATAAACAGTAACGCTGTGCTTTTGCAACTACTGCTGCTTGTTAAGTACACACAGATTTCAGAAGAGAAGTGAGCGAAGGCAAGTTTTCAGGGATTAGAAGTTCATCAATGAAAGTCGTTTGAAGAAGAGAGAGTCATAAGTCAATACTCACTCTGGGTTCGGGTGACCACAATGGAAAACCCAAGCTGGTGGGACAGAGCAAATGACAGGTACAGAAACTATTCTTCAGCATGTGATAAAAAATAAATGCAAGAAGGTACAAAAACCTTAGGAACATTTCTTAAAGGAGGAGTAAAGAAAATCCAGGCACTCCTTTTCCAGTCTGTGTAGGTGTCAAACATCAAGGAAGTTGAATCCGTATCACTTTGGTTTCAGGAGTCCAACCTGGCCTCCTACATCTCCAGCTTCTATTCGTCAAGTTGGACCATCAAGGAGAACAATAAGGAAAAGAGTATCCTTTTATTGGCATTCTTCATCATCTCTTTGTTCTGCTGGTGACTCAGCTGTTTCTACAAGCGCACTTGATAAGTTGAAGCACGAGGCTAGAACAAGAATGACTGTGGACAGCTTTCCCTTCGAGGCCATTTTTTTCTTTAACCAATTTGTGTAGCCTTGGGTAAAGCTACAACTTCTCCAGGCAGTGTTTTCTCAATTAGCACCTGCACTTGGCTGAGGGAGCTCAGGATTCAATGGGGTTTGGAGCTGAGATTTTGATTGCCCATCACCGTCTTTCCATACCCAGACTACTTCTTCAGGATGAAGTCCTTTAGAGTTTATGACAACTCGGCTGGGATCTTCATTGTATGAATTTAGACAATTTGCATGGCTCAGTTTTCCCACAATAACTAGAAGGTTTGGCGAAAAGGTACAGTTTTACAGTGGGAAGGATCCCAAAGTAAAATTCTAGTTGTTTACCCGGTTCTGCTAATAATAAATACCTAAAATAAGTCCCGAGAATTCTCCTGGGCTCTCCTGCATTTACACCATGTAGGAATAGAGGTACTGATGGAGAATCAAGGTTTTAATTACTTTCTTCTTTGTGGTTATCAGAGATAGAAACTATGGATTCATAGAGAAGTGATTCAGGAAGTTATAAATGAAAGATTTACGGTATAATAATATCACTAAATGCTAAACCAAATAAAGAGCCAGAAGACATACGAGGTGCATCCAATGGGCTATGCCAGAGGCCAGGGACTGAACTTGGGAAAAGTGGGAAAGAGGCTTTACGTGTGCTCAGGACCCAAAACGTTATGGCAAGAAATGTCAGAACAATGAAACCTGTAAGGAGGAGACAGTTTGATGGAATTTGGTGATGAAGGATAATGCCTGTGTCCATCAGATAAAATCAGACATGTTGCCTATACCTTGATATCTCCAACCCAAGAAGAAAAATATTCCGTCAACTGGATGATTTTTTTTTTTTTTTGCGGTACACGGGCCTCTCACTATTGTGGCCTCTCCCGTTGTGGAGCACAGGCTCTGGACGCGCAGCCTCAGCGGCCATGGCTCACGGGCCCAGCTGCTCTGGGCCATGAACCCGTGTCCCCTGCATCGGCAGGCGGACTCTCAACCACTGCGCCACCAGGGAAGCCCAACTGGATGATTTTTTAAAGCTGAAGTATGTAGCTTATATCTAACCAAGGACAAAGCGCTAAAACATGAAAACCAAGAGAAAAGGTAAAATATTTCACTACTTTTGTGTTCCTCAATTATTCACAGAAATTATTTGGGGTGATAATAGCATTTTCTGTCCTATTTTATTTTATTTTATTTTAAATTTTTATTGGAGTATAGTTGATTTACAATGCTGTGTTAGTTTCAGGTGTATAGCAAAGTGAGTCAGTTATACATATACATATATCGACTCTATTGTATTTTAAATAGTCTAAATGTGACTCTGAGTTTTGAATTGGGATTGAGTTTCAGACTCAATCTACCCTGTGTAAAATACTGTACTTGGCCACCTGATGGAGATGGGGTCCATGCACAGACATCTCACTGTCTGGCATAGAAGATCACCCATATAGTTGATTCAGAGTTAACAACAATAAGACAGAAATAGAAGAGGTGACTTATATCAAGCCAGCAGGTAACACGTGGCCATATGAATGATACGGTGATATTGATATTGATAAACTGATACTGATAAACTGATATTGTTTATCAGTCAGTTAGGCTTTGTAAGGAAGGTGGGATCATTCTGGATGCAGTAGCCTGAAGATGGAAACTACCCTGTAGGTGTTGCATTCTTATTACCAGCCATGTTGTCAACAGCAAAAAAGTCATTATCATATACCTTTCATTGATGGAAATTGCCACAGAACAGATCACTTAGTAAGGTGGGTCTGAAGTGAACCAGGAACAAAATGTGTGTATTTAACATTCAGCGTAAGGTTGCACCAACAACAGCTGAAGCAACAATGTCCAATTTGAATGAGGCAAGAGGAAGCTGGATCACCATTGAATTAATGTCAGTGGTGCTTTGCAACTCACCGACTCCCAAGCCACTCTGTGGGTGAGGACCTGAAATTGCTAACAAACTCTAGGGGAGGTTTAAAGGAAGGTGACCAGCCTCTGTACAGAGTGTTGAGCATTTCCTGCATCTAACTTTTTAAGTATACATCTTCCCACTTGACAAAATCGGATTTTACATACGCCCTAACAAATGTCCAGTGGGTGCTAACAAATTAGGAAATCATGCCTATATTCACACTTAAAAATTAAACAAAAATGTTTTAAGTGTTAAAATTTGACAGTTGCCTACAAAAGAGCTGGAAACAGAGAAGTAGGGTGACCAACCGTCACAGTTTGTCTAGGACCAAGTGATGTCCCAGGACACAAGACTTTCAGAGCTAACACTGGGGCAGTCACGGGAAAACCAGGCCGGCTCATCACCCTACAGAGGAATCATTTGGAGAGTATTAAGTTACTCTTCCATTTGGAGATAATTTTTTGTGCCATTCCATTGAAGAAGAATGTGAAAAAGCCCTAAAACAGCCTCACTGTTTTCCAGAGGAGGAATTCTTTTTAGTTGGGAATAGTGGTGGAAAGGTTGAGAAACCTCCAGCAGGAGATAGCCTGGGAACCCCGAGGGGCAAGAGGAGACAGGTACTTGGGGACCTGCTGGAAGAGTCCACAGGCAGATGACCTGCCAGCTAGAGCCTGAGGGCTTTGTCCTATAGGAGCTGGTTTAGAAACCAATAGATGGAAACAAGTTCAAGAGAATATGCACTTTTAACTAATTCAGGCAGGGGCATTCACCTGTTCTTTGCAAGAGATCTTCCTTCAGCCCAACAGGAATAACTGGCCTTGCCTCAAGGGCTGGGAAACTTTTAAAAGCCAGCTCACCCATAAGGCCAGCTTTTCTATTAGGATCCTGGGAAGATAGTTACCTGGCCTTATGTGTTCAGCAGTGGCCCCTGTGACTTAAATAGTTGTCTTCTTAAGCTCCTGGTCAGAATTTGTTGTTGATAATTTTAACATCTCTCAGATCTTTCACAGAGCACAGAACAGCCACATTCTTCACCCTAAATAATGCCCTAAAACTAGGCATCCGTGGTCATGATTCTGTCTAACAGGAGAGGGGCACACACTTACGTATCTGAACCTTCAGTCAGGAAAAACATTAAGTGGTCTTTGAGTTCTGGGTTGAGGCAAACTGACAGCAGGAAGAAGTTAACACAGCAGGGATGATGTTTTGACCACATGACATGCTATGGGAAGGGTGAGCAAAGAGGGAGGGAATGCTAGAACCCATCAGCATCTTCACCAGGAAAAATGAACATGTCCTGGGCGTGAGCCCTCAGAGTCTTCAGAGATGTTCCAGGTACCTTCAATGATCACCACTCAAGCACTAAAAGCAAAGGATGGCTGTGCTTCTACTTTGGGTTCAATGTCTGGGGACACTGTTCTGTTTCTCACCTAATCTGGCGTAGTAACCACGAAGAGGGCTTCTCACGCCTGAGGCTTTGGAGTAATTATTTTTACTGTTCTACTAAAACTTCATTGGCTGAAGTCCATCAGCCACACCTGGGGGAGAGAGTGAGACAGGCAGGTAGCTTGCTGTCACATCCTGAAAGCCCCACACTGATACAGCTCTTTTTACAGCAATGCAAACTTTTACATAGGTTTCTGGCACTTGAAAATGATATGGGTACACACACGTGTCAACGTAGGGACTAGCTTAGCAGAGCACAGTAAAGTGTACGAGAATCTTTCAGGAGATGTTGACGTAGATTTTTGGGTTCCAGGCTCTGTAGACGCTGTGAAAGTCACTCTCTGGTTTTCAGTGTCTTAAAGAGAAACATTACGAAACTGAACAGGGTGATTTCTAGGCTCCTTCAAGCTCTAGCTAAGCCTTTGTGATTCTTCTTATTGCTCGCTTTCTGGAACATAGCCATTCATGAAAGTTTCCTTCTCTCTCAGAGCCCAGCCATGCCGAGGAGATGCTGAGTGGGAGAAAGCTGTCGGGTGGGAGAGGCGAGGTTGCCGAGGGGAGAGGAGCCACTTATACATATGGGGGTGGCGTGGAGAGCTGGTGATCTGCCTTGATGAAATGAAATTTGAAGACAAGCTAATTTCTGCTTGGTGACTTAAAAGTCTGAACGGAAGGCAGACATGAGAGAGAACACATTTGGGTTCTGATTTCTCAGTTTAAAAATGAATGATATTCAAAAAATGTTAATGTTAGCAAACAAAATGTGGCTTTTAGTGTTCTGATGTTCTTCAAAGTCGTGTAACTTTCTATCCCATGCGGCCATACTAAGTCAAATTTGACCTATATTCGTTCCTACTTAATGAAACCCCCTTAACGGTAATGTAACCGAAGTATTTTTCTTTTTTTTTTCTTTTTCTATTTTGCAGTACGCGGGCCTCTCACTGCTGTGGCCTCTCCCGTTGCGGAGCACAGGCTCCGGACGCGCAGGCTCAGTGGCCATGGCTCACGGGCCCAGCTGCTCCGTGGCATGTGGGATCTTCCCGGACCGGGGCACGAACCCGTGTCCCCTGCATCGGCAGGAGGACTCTCAACCACTGCGCCACCAGGGAAGCCCCGAAGCACTTTTCTTGATTCATGCTGTCTAAACTCTGGGAGTCTAAGGGTAGAGCTGCACTGTCAGTCTCCACCATTGTTAAGCTTCAGCTCTCTTGGCTATTTTACTCTTTACCATTATTTGTTCTGTTTCTTTTTCCTGGAATGTGCACAACTCTTCTTTGGCTCCACCTATGGAAATCTTGTCAGTTGAACTTAACTGTTCCCTCTTCTGGAAGCTGACCTTTGAACTCCCAGGCAGAGTTCACTGCCCTTCCTATGGGCTTCTAGAGTATTTTAATTATATAGCACTTAATGACACTGCATTGCAGTCAGCTATGCCCATCTTTCTGCTGAACTGTAATTTACCCCAGTGCAGAGATTGTGGCAAAGAGAAGGCACCCAATGTAGTTACCAATCAAATTAAATCAACGTGATATCCATAATAAAGGCTTCTATTAGTAATAGAAGGCCCTGCTGGGGTCCTCCTGGCACTTTGAGTAACTGACCATGTGCACAGGAAGGCTATGTGCATCTTAAATCAAACTCCAGAGTTAGTCTGAGATCCCCAATTTTATTTTGGCTGGGAACTTGCTGTAGTGGAGGAGGAAGATGGGAGATGGTGAGGGAGTGAGGGGGCCATGGTAAGGGGGAGTAGCTGTACCAGTGGAAGAGAATCATTCCAGCATTCACAGGATTAGCGATTTTAGGCAATGTGGTTGGTTGTCTGCCCAGATCCTCTTGGATCTCCTTCACTGCTTATGGGTGCCCATTCCTACACTTCTGTGTGTATTACTTCTGATGGCATGGAGCTCCTACTGCCATCTGTGTAAGCCTGCCCTTGGACCATGGGAGCCTTTTCTTTGCAGATTCAGGAAAGCCAGAGCACTTGGGAGATTGCATGCCCTGCCGCTCCTACTCCTAGCAAAGGCTGGCTGGGGCAAGAGCATGAAACCCCCATTACCTCATCACCCAGTACTCAGTACCCTTACTACTTTCACTCCAGAACTCCCTCCAGAATCAGGCAGGGAACTGACCTTGGCCTGAAATCTCACCCTCACTTGACTTCTTCCCTTCCCCCAGCCGGCTTCCCCCACCCAGAGGAATCCTTCTTTAATAAATTACATGTGCAACCTTGTCTCAGCATCTGCTTCTAGAGTGCCTACTTCAAGACAGGATTCCAGCTTGATAGTTTTCTAAGACAAGCTTCTCACTGGAAAAGGCCAAAGGCAAGCAGGTCCCCGCCTCTGGCCTGCAGAGTCTTGAAATGATTGAAATGGACATCCTTCATCCTCCACGGCTCACTTACCTTCCAAGAGGACATTTTACAAACCTCTGATGGGGATTGTGGAGGCAAACTGGAGAAAACTGCCCAAATCTTGCCTAGCCCGTGGACGATGCTTTAAGCGGCTGGGGCCATCGGAGGTTTCGAGAAGCTTTAAAAACTGACATAACCCTCCATAAATAGTTCCATATCTAACCCAACTTAAATAGATGTAGTCAAAGGTAAAAATGTGTATTTTTTCCTCTCATCACACTTCAAGGTTTTTAATGTCTCAATTCAAGCCAAGATGAAAATTGGAAGCAAAACAGCCTGTTTTTTTTTTTTTTTTTTCTTTTTAGGAAATTATTCTCGGGAAATGGTTCTTTCAAAAAAGCTGGTTCTTGTGATCTCTTCTGCCCAGTTTTCAAACATCTTTTTAGAACTTTGATTAAAAATCCAGACTTTAGATGTATATTCTTTTCAAATTTGACACTTACAAGAGTCTTGCTTTCAGTTAAGTGGAAAGAAAGAAAGATGATTTACTGAGCAGTGATTCATGTTATTTTTTTATATTAGGCTAAAAGATCAATAACACTGACCATCTTCCATTACAAAATGATTAGCCATGTTCTTTGAAGAAATTTTATATGGTAGATTGCAGAATCTACACCTTAGAACCAGAATGTGAGAAATCTTTTGCTCACTGGATGGGAGGGAGATGGGGTGACAAAAAATGTTTTGTCAAGATTAATAGTTTGCCTGATTCCCCTCATTTACCCTCAGAAATTTCCAGAAATACTTACATGGATCATCCAGTTATTAAAACATGCAGCATAAAATCTGTCCCCTGTGGCAGAAATCTCATGGATGCTGATTCTAGAATTTTCCCACTCACCTCTCAAATCTTTAATCATGTGTTTATAATGCCTTACCTTCTTTTGCGAATTCTGTCAGATCTAAAATACCGTCTGATTATTGATATATCCTCAAATGAAAAAGAACAAAAACAGGTTAACATTACCAAAGTGAGAAGAGTATATTGTCTTTTGTGTCTGTGTGTGTGTGTGTGTGTGTGAAAGTTGCCTCCTTTATTTTTTTAAATTAATTTATTTATTTTTATACAGCAGGTTCTTATTCATCTATTTTATACATATTAGTGTATACATGTCAATCCCAATCTCCAAATTCATCCTGCCACCACCCTGCCCCCGCGTCCCCCCTTGGTGTCCATACGTTTGTTCTCTACATCTATGTCTCTATTTCTACCTTGCACACAGGTTCATCTTTACCATTTTTCTAGATTCCACATATATGCATTAATATTTGACATTTGTTTTCCTCTTTCTGACTTACTTCACTCTGTATGACAGTCTCTAGGTCCATCCACGTCTCTGCAAAGGACCCCGTTTCGTTCTTTTTCATGGCTGAGTAATATTCCATTGTATATATGTACCACAACATCTTTATCCATTCATCCGCCAACAGGCGTTCAGGTCACTCGTGACCTGGCTATTGTAAACAGTGCTGCAGTGAACATTGGGGTGCATGTGCCCTTTTGAATTATGGTCTTCTCTGAGAGTATTGTCTTCACATTTAAATTAGTTCGTGTGTTCATACTACTTTGGACTCACTTTCTTCTTTCATCATTTGTAAAGACTGTGTGATGAATGAGCCCGAGCTCTGCTGTGTACGGCCCTGTGAAAACTGCAGCTTGCCAGGTGGTTAGTCTGCGATTATAATTCATGCGGTGTGTTGCTTGATACTCAAAGGAATCTACACATGCACATGTATGCCCACAATAGACCAATTTGAGAAAAATGGAGCCTAATGAAAAATGCATGGACTGAGTGTGAGAAGAGCTGTTTTGAGCCTCAGCCCACCTCTCTCTAGCTCTGTGACTTTGAGAAAATCACTCAGCCTCTCTGGCTTCCACTTCCTCACCCTTAAAATGCAACTAATTATGCCTTTGGGTCTGAGCACCCAATGAATCACATTTCTGAAAGAGCTTTATAAATTGAGAAAGAACATTCAAATGTTAGTTTACTAATAAAAGCTGAAATGGGAAAAATATGCATTAAAAATAAGAATTAAAGTTCACTTGTAACAAGCCATACCATCCATTTATAATCGTTCATCGATCTTCTTGACAATTTTTTTTTTTTTTTTTTTTTTTTTTTTTTTGCGGTTCGCGGGCCTCTCACTGTTGTGGCCTCTCCCGTTGCGGAGCACAGGCTTCGGACGCACAGGCTCAGCGGCCATGGCTCACGGGGGCAGCCGCTCCGCAGCATGTGGCATCTTCCCGGACCGGGGCATGAACCTGTGTCCCCTGCATCGGCAGGCGGACTCTCAACCTCTGCGCCACCAGGGAAGCCCTTCTTGACAATTTTTTAAGGGTCTATGATGTGTCAGGTGTCCCTCCAGGAACATGCAGCAAGCCAGACAGGCGTGGTAGAGCTCTGAAAAGGAGCACAGACAGTAAATGATAAAGAGGACAATTTAGACAGTGCTAAGTGATATACAAAGTGAGAGGGAGAGTTGAGGTACAGAGTTGGATTGGAACCACGGGAGATGAAGAGGTAACATTTGGGCTAAACCTGAATGGTAATAAGGGGTTGAGCAGGTGAATGAAGATCTGAAGAAAAGCATTCCAGGCAGAGGGAACAGCTTGTGCAAATCGTCTGGGGTGGGATATGGTCAGATCTTGAATGCTGCATTTCCCCTTTTTTGTTTTTCTCCATCTCTGTGTTTACCTGTTTTATATGGGACTTTTATAATACCTTCCCTCCCATGAGATCTATCTGATTTTATGGATCTGGAGGAAGACAACCAGCTTGAAGAGGTCTGGACCTACGTGGCTTCTTCAAGTCCTGAGCCTCTGGGAGCCCAGGGTCTTCTCTCAGGGGCCACTGCACTCTTCCCAGCAGAAGAGGAAACCATTGCTTCATGGGAAGGAAAAGGACAAAAGGATGGGGACAGGTGCATGTTCCCACTGGGGAATCAGGGGCAGGGGATGATTTATACCTGGGCTTGGGATCAAGGGAGGAAGTAGGAGAAAATGGGGAGGTCTCAGACCTTCCCCTCCCAGCCAAAGCAGAATAACTCCTCAGGCTTTCCTGCCTTCAGTTAGTTCAAGGCCCCAGAACAGATGCAGCTGAACCCAGGGTCAAGGAGAGGAGATGCACAGGAGTGTGGAACCCAAAACTCAGGAAAGCAGACATATCATTTTCTTCCAACAAATCAACTCACTCCCTGTTCCCTCCAATGTGAAGCAGCTGCAGCACCCTGGCCCCGCCCAGGTGTCTGTGTAAGAGACTGTGTGAGTGTGTCATGATCTCCATGGTGACAGAGGGTCTTTGCTTCCCACCAAGGTATTGCCTCTGGACCAGTACAGGGGATCTCATTAGGGAAAGTGCCTGTGGGCATCTTCTCCCTTAGGGTTTACCAGGGTCTACTCTGGCCACAGGACAGCTGGTGACAGGCAAGGGCTGTGGACTGGCGTCCCTTGGCATGATGGCTGCAAGAAACTGCTTGGTGTAGGAAGGACACGCAAATGCATTCCAGAATTCGGACCATTTCTCATAAAAGTGCTAGACTCTGTGGACCAACGCTGGGATGATTCCAACATGGAATCTCATTCCCAATTTCCATGCTGTGGAAGAACTCGACTTTACCCATATCTATCCACCTTTTTATGTTTTTTGATCAGGGAAAACAAAGGCTATAGAAACAAATCAATACAGCAAGAAGGAGATTGAATTAAAAACATAGAGTGTCCATCTGCAATGTTTGCTTATACGTATATTTGATATATGCATTATCTATATGGGTTCATCCTGATTTTCCCAGGAGGAAGGAGTTTTGTTAATATTCACCTGGAGTGGGGAGAGGGAAGAGGAGGAGAGAACAGGAGGTGAAGGAGAGCTTGTTAAAAAGTATAATCTGGTTATTTATTTATAGTTTATTTCCGCAAAGGGACCTTTATAAAGGCTGTGATAAGAGTGGCCAAAGTTTCTTAAAGATTAACTGGCATTCTTTAAAAAGGCATTAGTTTTTTTTTTTATGCAGGTGTTTGGAGAACTCAGGACTGGGTGTCCATCAGAATATTTTGCCGGTCTGTAGATTCCCTTAAGACACACTGCTGACATCGTGGTCTCCTTTCTCAGATTCCTCTCTCTCTCTCTCTCACTTTCTCTCCTTCCCTCCCTCCCTCCCTTCCTCCCCCCCTCCTTTCCCGTTCCTCCCTCCCTCCGCCCAATCTCTCCCAATCTCTTTCTTTCTCTCTTCAGTTCCTTCAGGTAAATCCTACTCCGACTTGTACCAACTTGTTTTTGACTGACAGTGCACAGCGAGAGCGTTTTCTCCATTCTGAGAGAACCTGAAGACCTAGGCTTCCCAAGGCGACCTGCGTGGAGGACTCATCTCCTCGCCTTTTCATAACCTCGCATCTAGCCAGGCGCCTGCATTCACCAGTCCTCGCAGGTAAGAGGCACAGGCTTAGGTCAATTCTGGAACATGCTGCTCGCTGGAGGGATTTCTGAAAAACTTTCCTTCCAAAGGTAATGAAAATGTTGCGATTCTTTTGAAACTGACTTAAATCCTTCAAGACTTCCAGGCTTATCTGGGGGAATTTACAAGTGCTGTTTGCCTGTGGAAAACGGGTTTTTACTTAATGATGGGACAAGAAAAAAAAAAGGCTTTATTCATGCCTGTAAAACAATAACCAGATGTTGTCTTGTTTGCTGTGGGTGTAAGTGATCTAGATGGAGGGAGAAGAATTACTCTGTTTGCAAGTGTTTTTTTCTCCTAGTGTCTGTGAGAGCAAGTTTGTTATTGATTTTTAGTGATTACATGGGTTTTTTGCGTCGTTCTTCAGCAGTTATTTTCCTTAGTCGGCGGAGAAATCAGTTTAGCTTGGCGTAAGGCGAAACCTCGCCGGAAAATTTTAAAATCTGTTACCTATCCTTATAAGAAAAAAGTAATGTAAGTTTTCTGTGGTAGGTATAAGGAATGTAAACAATTCTGACTTTGGAAACATTAGGAACCTGGTTCACAACCCATGGCTAATGCGTTTTATAACCTGTGTATAATTTCATGGGGGTCTAGACGGTTCTTAACTAATCAATGTTATACTGGGTGAAATTTCCACATTGTTCCTGTGAAGCTAGCTTTTTTTTATCTCCTCTGCACTTCCGCATTGAGTTGCCTGAAGGAAATAAGAATGTGCTGTTCAACAGAAATCTCTTGACCTCATGATTTCTTTAAGTCGCAGGTTAGGAAACTTACAACAAATGCGATGTTCAACTTGGCAAAATTAAAGACCAAAATTAGTCCTACTCAATTCAAATCTTTAGATTTATTTCTTCTCATCAGAAAATATCTTAATCTTTTTGTTTGTTTGTTTATCTAAAGGAAGGATTTTGAAAAAAATATTACAAGTGATTCTTGAAGTTCTTTTTTTGAAACCTCAAAATCACACTCACACACACACAACTGCTAATCCTAGATCCTATTCCATTCTGTCCTCTCTCATAAATGTTAAAATAAATATGTAATGATCTACGATAGCCTTAGGTGATAAATTCTTTCAATTTAAAATTGTCCTAAAAATCAAAAGAGTCAAATACAACTATCATGCACTTTTAAATGCCATCATTTTATGACAACCAAGTGCTTACCTTACACACATCTGCCCTCAGAACTGTTTTCCCCAGGTGTTGTGTTTTTTTTGTTTGTTTTTTTTTTAGCAGTTTTCTTCCTTCCCTAGTGATAAATACAGTAAATGGCCAGGCAGGGAGCAACCCAGAGGTCATATGACTGGTCTTTGCAAACGTCTGGAGAGTAGAAGAGTTTCACCAAATCACCAGTCATCTCAGAAACACTAATCAAATAACGGGGCTGACAGGTCCTCACTGAATTAAGTAAATGCCTAAGTAGTTTGGGGGTTTTCTAGAAATAGACTTAGCTGAATTTGGCTATTCTGGTTGCTTAAGGAAAACACATTTTTAAAAACTCCTCCCACACTCTCATCACTCCTTCCTCTCATCAACCGTTGTGGTCATTTTACGGAAAGTGCTATTTCCCCAATTTCCTCTCCTGACACTTAGAACCAGTGTAGACAGCCCCGTGTTTGGGGGAAAAGAGACAGAGTGAGACCCCAGGCTTCCCATGCCCGCAGTCCCGAAGAGCTGAGAGAAGCAGGTCTGCTGGATCCTTCTACTCTCGCTCTGCCCTTGTGTGAAGGAAATCTTAAAAGGGCTGAACTTTCAGGTTTGGGGGGGTGTGTGTGTGTGTAATTATGTACCTGAATGACAACGTGCTTTGTACAAGAAGAGCCACCAATGTGTGGCTTTAGGCATCAAAGACAAACATTTTCGGACTTAATCACTAAATGTCAAGCATTTGAAATCTCCTTTCCTGCCACACCCCCTCTCATCTGTCAGAGACGCGGGGCAGCCCACTGACTTCCTTCCTGACTCTGCTTCAGAGTCCAGAGATGTTTGTGGAGAGTATTTGCCTGGTGGACGCATCAGAATCTTAGGACCAGCACAGGAGTCTGCAGAATGAACCGTAAGCATGCTGGAGCTGCTGATGACAAGTCCCTGGGAAGGCTTGTTTAAGGCATATAAAGCTCCCTAGTCATGCCTTTCAGCCTTTACTCTGTAAGGAATTCAGCTACCGTCTTCTCCCCTGCAACCATTCAAGCACTTCACGCCAGAGTAAATCAGGTATCTCCAATTGTGCTGTTTCAATTCTTCTTTTAAGTAAAAAGAATTCTGCTCTAAAAATAGTCAGAAAGCTATGGCCAGAGTTAATGTTAGCTTTCATGCTCGCAAAGAAGAGTGTGTTGCTTATTAAAGGGTAAGTGAAAGATGCATATCAGACAGGGGTGATTCTTTATTCTCCTCTCTCCTGCCCTTCACCTTCATCTTGTAGACGCACCTTGGGAGTGGGGCTTGGGTGCAACTGGTGTGGCCGGGCTGGGTACGGGGAGAACAGAGGAGCAAAGCGATCCAAGGTGGGTGTGGTGGAGGGGGCTTGCTCTGTGCCCCTCAAGGATGCAGTGCCATGGAAGGGGGCGGATCTGACCCCAAACACCTGGCTCTTTGCTGCCGCTCAGGTGGCCTCCTGCTGCCAGTTTTACAGACAGAGAGAGCACTGTGTGGCCAGAAAGAGCAGCTCCAGAAGTGCCAAACCTTCCCACAGCTAAAGGAACTTAGGGCAGCCCACCTTCCCCACCTTGAAATGGAGAATTGAGAGAAGAGAAAATAACTTAAAATCTGAAAGCGAAGGTTCTGGGAAAGAAGTTTTATTTGCTAAGTATTACTTTGTTAAGATAAAAGGGAAAAAAAAAATGAGCATATAGACGTTCCTGGTAAAAGACAAAGCAAGAAAGACGAATCTGAAAATCTGCCCTCCCTGCAAAATGCTCCTTGGGCTGATGCAGACAGCAACGTGGGCACCTCTGCTCACAACGCAGCTGAGTCCACGTAGAAATTCCCACTGTATTCCCAGGGCTTTTAAACTAAAAACATTTCTGCTTTTCTCATAAACAAAGGTCAGAGTTTGTGAGGGGTCTGTATACCTGCCTTCCCTTCATTTGGTACCGTGACTTATCTGGTGAAAAGATTCATAAGCCAATAGTCACTGCAACCCAATTGGACTTTAGAAATTCACACCTGGCGTAATTCCAGAATAGTCTGTGGTCCCACACCTAAAATTCCATAACACAGAATTCCAGATATTTCAGTCCTATCTGAAGATGAACTAGGGTTGCCTGACCAGGCTCACAGAATCAGAAGATACACGAGAAGGACAAAACACACTTGTCCGTAGGAACACACCTGTCCATAGGAAACAGTGAAGTAGAAGAGCAGGCCTGTGTTACCTGGGGGCTGAGGACCCAGAGGAGCCGTTGAAAGGAATTAGCAATAGAATAAGCACAGTTTTGTTTTGTTCTTCCGCATGACCCCACAGCTCAGATTCAGAGCAATCTAGAAGTGTATTGATCCACATTAAACAAGGCAAGCAGTTCCTTCCATGTGGGCTGATCTGTAGCCACATGGCTGCATTGGCCACTTAGGCTCCCATTCGGGGTTCCGAGTTCAGGGAAGTGACATCCATGGCCTGACCGTGACCCTGGGATTACAAATCACTCTAACCCTCAGTCACTGTCAGGGCCATCGGAATGAATACAAAAGAGGTGGCTTGGAGGAGGAACTCTGCAGAAAAGGATCCAGTTCTCAGGGCCCAGGTTTGGGTTTGGGTTTCAATCCACATCCTGTTTCAGCCGAAGTTGCCCTGCTGTGGGGCTGATGACTATGAACTTCTTGTGAGTTTTCTCCAGTGCCGGGACCAGAGGCTGATCAAGATTTTATGGAGCTTGAAGATTATACAATTTTGAGAGCCCTCTTTAAGGAAGAGGAATGCAAAATTATGACTGTAAAATTAGGTACAAAGCTTTGGAGAAGGTTGGTACAAGGGAGGAGCCCTGAAGCTTGCATTTCATTAGCTTCATGACAAATCCACTCTGTGTCCTACATAATAAAGGCCCAATACTTGTTTCCTGCAGGAATGGTTGAATTAATTTATGTAAATTTTAGCTGCTGGTTGCCCTCTAAGTAACTCTGAAAACTGATAAGTGAAAATATCAAATAATTGTGCTTATATACATCTAATGATTGGTGATATATGGAAGACTGATGTGGGTGATACCTAGAACATTTCTCATTTCACTGGCACAATGCTGTGAAATGTAGATCCTTGTACTGTGGTCAAAAACGTTAGGTTATAACTACCCAGTGGTAAGTTGCTAATGGTAAGATGCTATCAAAACTCCTACAGCTGAGTATGTGGGAATTGAAATTCATGGTGCACTTTTTCCATTTGAAAAGTCCTCAAGTTAAAAACGGAAGAACTTCGCGCTAGTCGTGGGCCTAGAACCTAGAAAGATATTAAAGGCATCAAGAGCACACTTCTCTTTTAATAGGCTTGAGGCCTTGCCCAGCGAACTATCTATGTGTCTGGCAAGGGACAGCCTCTTCTATTTCTATGAGTGCTGTTTCCAGCTCCAATCGCAGCTATCAGTATCATTTCTCAGTATGAATGTTGGCTAAACCCATGCCTGCCAGGCCGAATAATGCTCTCACTCAGTGAATTTTACGTCTTCAAATATTGCAGATTGGTATCTTGCTCATCCTAGTCTCCTGCCAAAGAATGCAAGGTTGGCTCCCCGAATGAATCTGGCTTTCTTACTTCCTGAGTTACCCCTTTGTCTAGCCCTAACTTCCAAGAACACATTTGAGAAGCCTATCATTTGCTTTGAAATATCATGAAATTTGACATCATCGCTACTTTTCCTACAAATCCTATCCCCACATACCTGCTACAAGTTAAAAATATATACATATGAGCCCAGGAGCACCTGGCTCCTTTATTAAGGATTCTCTAAATACTGAGGAATGAGAACCTGCCCTGTCCTCGTCCTAGTTTCAAAAGCCCATGGAAAGAATTTATGTATAAACCGATAGTGAGCTACATCACATGCAGACATATATATGCAGCTAACAAAGGCAGCGAGCGTGAGTCTGTATTTAGCCATAACGTTAATAATGACACTAACTGTGTAGGTATAGAGGAATTTATTCCAATGCCAACAGTGTCACAGTACAATGCTGCTTTATTTTCAACATCTTGTCTTGTTTAGTAAATTTCAAATCTATAATTTACACTTAAGGTCCATAGTAAAGATTAAGTGTACAAACAATTGCCCTCTAAACAGTGTTGCCATGGTGATAATGATCTTAGCACCACCCTTTAACAAAGGAGGTGGGTATCATATTCATGTGACTCCATTATCGTCCACAGGATGTCATGATAATCTGATTAAGGAACACTCAGGGTTTCACCTCTTAACACCACAACTCACCTGATCCCTATTGGCATGGGGAGGTGAGGGGACTGAGGGGTCCACTCCAGTGCCTTCGTGACTCAATCTCTTGGGAACTGGGGGAAGACCCCTTGGAAGCTGGCCCTCTACTTCTTGTCTTAGGGGTCTAGGGGCAGGAGCAATCCCCTAGCCAGAAGGCTGAAGGAAGCATCCCAAAACACAATCAAGTTTGACAGTAAAGCAGCATCTCTCCTGGGAAGTTCTGCTGGCCAGCAAGTGGTCCTGCGGAGAGTTCCGTGTAATTCTTGGCTTACAGGAGATAAGAAGGTCTATACTCTGATAGGTTTGGGAAATCTGTCATAGTCTAGAACTCCCTCTTAGAATGTGCCAGTTATCATTACCATATTAAAAAGTCTAAGAAATCCAGCAGCAAAGGCATCCTTTAACTTTGAATCCCAAGTTGTTTAAACCATGTTGGACTACAAAACTGTCTGCCGCCTCCTTCCGCCTCCTTGTAACTATTATTCACTCCTCTGACTAATACTTCACGCAACCCCATGGAGGACACTTTTGCAGGCTCTGATTGGAAAGTTTTCACATACTCCAGGAAAAGAACATGTTACAAGTTTCATACTCCACTTGGCTGTGAGTTGTACTTTTGGGACCTGTAGGTGACTGGCCAGCCTTTGGGATTACAAAGTGGCCACCCACAGTCAGCTGCAAATAATTTATTTCCTTTTTGTCTCTTTGTTTCTTTATGTACATCTTATTCCCAAAAGGATTCAGGTGAATTTACAAAGACACATCCACATACCCTCACACAAATACAATACTAATTAAAAGTAGATGGAAAAGAAAAATAAGAGTAAGCCTCAAAGAAGTAATTTGATGAAATCATTTACTTATATGAGTTTTAACCTATTTTTAAAAACCACAAATTAATGTACCCTGACCCACAGCAGTGGAATCTTGTTTGTGACTTTAGAATTCAATGTATATTTTAAAATATGCTTCATATTTGACCCTGGAAATCAATTAGGCACTCCTTGAATCTAGTTTTATGTGCACCATATTTTATAATTCTTTTAAAAGACAATGTTAATTCTGCCTCTCAAGATCTTTTTCTTTTTTTCGTTTTCTCACTATTTCTATAATTTAATTGTCTGTAAGTGAGGTGATAAACTTTCTCCATCAGGATGTAGCTGGTTCATCCCGCTTGGTCCTACTTTGCAATCGCCTGTCTACTTGTGTCTCTCCCCTACTGGGTCGTAAGCTCAATGTCCACGGAGATTTTACCTGATTCTTCCTCTGTGCTCCCAGAGCTTGGCCCAAATAATTCCTTAGGCAATGCTTGTTGAACCAACATGCATTGACACCGAGGCAAAATTTCTGCTGTAATTACATCTTCAGTTGAACCGTGACCTACATCCGTCCCATCCTGTAAACATAGAGCACAGGACTTTGTATCTGAAGTGTTTTGAAAATACATGTATCTGAAAACTCCTGACTAGTGCATTTTCTCCCTTGATGACCATTACAAAGGGATAGACTGGCTGTTAGAATCACTTAAAGGGGGCTATTAAGGAGGGAGACATATTTGTATGAGTGAGAAGAAACAGGCCACCAAGTTACAATGTAGGAGTTTGTGTGAGCCCCACGGAGGGAAAATAGGAAACACGCAGAGTATTTTGGAAAGAGGAAAATGGAAATAAAACAGAAAAAGTAAATGCAGAGCCAGCAGGGTTTGGTGTGGCCTGAAAGTTTGATCCTGGAGAAGAAAATAAAGGAAAGAAAGGAATGAAAGAATCTACTGCAGTCTTGGGGAGGAAAGGGTGATTTGATCCATGGCGTGACCCATCCAGGAGACAAGGGAATTCACATCATTTCAGTCTCCCTCAAATGCTGTGCTTAGATACAGTCTGTGTTAGCATACCTGCGGCAATGAGGGTATTGGGCTCGCAATGTGTTTTAAATTTTAAGATGAAGAGCATTTTCTAAGATTTGCCCATTTTAAAGATGAAATATTATAGGACTAAAACTTATAAGAGCCACTTTTCTGTGATTACAATCAAATGCATTTCATTCCGACTAGGAGTAGTGGATGCCAGTACATGGTGTTTCAGAGTCTGAGGCTGCATGAGGGTTGTATAGTTAAACATACATTTTACAATTATGGATTTTAACTTGTCTAGTCCAATATCCTGGGAATGGTCTCTTAACTAGCCTTTTTTGCATAGCACTCTGTTTTGTATTCAATATCCGAAGAAACGGTTTGTGACTTCCTAGCGCTATATTGGTCAAAATGTATAATTAATGAGTTTCTTAATCAACTCAGGAATGTGGCTGGTTAGGCTCTGACACTCAGTTCTCTCTACCTGGTACACATGTGCCGGCAGCTTGCTCTGCAGGAGGCTGGAAGGCTGTGTCTCAGAAGATACAGGAGGAGAAGACTTAGTCTTTAATCTCAAGGAACTTCCACCCCACTGCTGGGAGGAGGTGTGGATGGGGATGCAGGTGGAAAAATAGTAAGAAATACTCAAAACACATGAAGGGCTGTGCTGCCCGGCAGAATATGATGAGCATTACATGAAACCTTGACAAAAGCCTGAGGAGAGTCAAAGAGGGAAAGATCAGATCTCTTTGGGACAGTTGGGAAAGGTCTTGGAGAGAACCTTGGAGCATGAATAAGACTTCGAAAATCAGGATATGGGGAGGAGAAGCCATCAGGGGTCAGGAGAAAGGCAGGCACAAAGGTACACCTGAAGGGAAGGGCAGGGAGGCTTGCAGTGGGCAGAGGGTTGAGTCTGCTGCAGAGAAGGAGTCTGGGAGTCATGACAAGAAGCTAGATGACGCTGATGATGGTGGACACTGCTGAGTGCTCACCAAAGGCCAGATCATTCCAGCTGTGTCTTAATCCTCACAACCACTGCCTATCTGGGAGGCTTTCTTATTAGCGTTGTTTTAGAGATGAGGAAAGCAGAGAGCAGAGGTTCAGTATACAATCACAGGTTTCAGACGGTGTGATCCTGGGCTTTGAAGTGAGGCCATCGGTCTCTAGAGGCCACACCCTGAAGTTTTGCTCCCTGGGAGATGAGCCTTAAGGGTAAGCTCATTGGGAAGGGCTGTTTGGGGTTTGATAAGCAATGAGGAGTCACTGAAGGTTTTGCTTGAGCTGCACTTTTGAATATCAGCCCAGTAGTGAAGACCATGTGACTTATCAGAAGGGTATTTTGAGAGGCTGGGCAAAGGGACTGGGGAGTTGGAGCAGAGCAGGGGAAGAAGAGAGGGAAAGAGAGACACACACACGAGATACACTAAGAAGGTAGGACCTCTGGGCTCGCACTAATTAGGCAGGAGTGAGGGAGTGTCAAGACACACAGGTGGGAGAATGAGGGCACCATTGATTGGAACCAAAAATCAGGAGAAGTAGTTGGATGCAGGGAGAACAATGTGAGTTGTGTTTTGGACGAGTCGGTTCTGAGCAGTTCTCTATGGGAGGTGAACCAGGGGACATTGGAAACGCAGATTGAATCTAAGAGGAGGCACAGGTAAAGAAATGGGGCCAGAACCGGTCGAGGGAGTAAGGTAGAGGATGCTGAGAGAGAATAAAGAGAAATAAAAGAGGATGACTAAAAGACCCTGGGGGATATAACTGGGGGCGCGAGAAGGAAGAGGGAAAGTCCACCAAGCAGAAAGAGAATGGATAATCAGGGAAGCAGATGGATGACCAAAGAGTCTTCTGACCCAGTAGCAGAAGGCAGAAGGAACTTTCTGAAGACACTGCTACTAATACCTGCCCTGACTCGCACATCAGAGAACTGGAGAAGCATGTTTGGGAACTGAAGAAGAGAAGCAGCAGAGAGTCTAAAGTTACCAGCAAGAAAAGATGTTGCAGGAGGGCTTGGTAGCGCCATCCCAATGTACTCCCCAGAAAGAAAGTCAGATGAATTGAGAGATGATCGTTTGGCTGGCCAATCAGAGTCTCAGAGGCCAGGAGGATGGCTACTTCTACTCGTGTTAGTGACATAAGTGTCTTTTCCTCTATTCCCTGTTCTAAGTATGGTTAATCTGCTCCCGCTCCTCTTTAAAGTCAGGCAAGTTATTCCATAAATTAACATCTATCATGATTTTAATAGTCTGTGCTTAGCTCAGAGGGTGGTTACATGTATTCCCAAAGGAAGATTCCAGCAACTCAGGCCCCTGGGAACTGGGTGAATACCTGGTCTCTGCAAGTTATGTGCTTTAGTTTCCTGAGACACTCTGGATAAACTACAAGCCCATTCTTTTTTTTTTTTTTTAATAAATGTATTTGTTTATTTATTTATTTTTGGCTGTGTTGGGTCTTCGTTGCTGCACGCGGGCTTTCTCTAGTTGCAGCGAGCGGGGGCTACTCTTCATTACAGTGCGCAGGCTTCTCATTGCGGTGGCTTCTCTTGTTGCGGAGCACGGACTCTACACGAGCTGCAGTAACTGTGGCACACAGGCTCAGTAGTTATGTCTCATGGGCTCTAGAGCGCAGGCTCAGTAGTTATGGCGCACGGACTTAGTTCCTCCACAGCATGTGGGATCTTCCCGGACCAGGGCTCAAACCTGTGTCCCCTGCATTGGCAGGCGGATTCTTAACCACTGCACCACCAGGGAAGTCCACAAGCCCATTCTTGAATGTGTTTCCAATCAAAAGGGAAAGATAATGCAGGGTCCAAATTTGCTAGTTACTGACATGATTAAAGCAAGACTTTTCAAGTTTATTCTTTTATAAGATCGGAGATCTTTTGAATACAAACAGGATCTGACAGTCTTAACGATGGAGAGAGAGAGCAGGCTGGGCCAGTTCCTTCAGAATGATTCGTTGTTGGCTTTGAATCTACAGTTTCAAGTTTGTTTTGCTGGGACTATCTTCTACTTTTTCGGTGTTGTAATGGGATTAAGCAAAACTTCAGCAAAACCTAAAATGCTATATTATAGTAGTTTTGAAAAATATGTAGGTGGATTTTTAAAAAAGTCACAGTCTTAATTTCTTAGCAAAAGTCAAATGGGTAGTCTTTTGGAAACTTCTGTCTTAAAGAATATGAATATTTGATGAGTTCTTTTTTTCGATTTATTATTGAAGTATAGTTGATAACTACAATGAACAGCAAAAGGATAAACATGAAGATGTAAAAGAGGACATAAAAATCATAACATTTGGGGGAGGGGAGTAAGAAAATGTAGATTTTTTTTTTTCAGAATGTGTTTGGTAAGAGTTCCTGAAGCCCTAGAGAAAAAAAGTTGGGAGAGGAATGAGAAAAGCCTCAAGGTAGATAGCGGTGGAAACTTGACAAACAGAGGGCTGTCTGTGAAGAGGGGCAGGTTGGTCTCAGGAAAAGACTTTGGACTTGGGAGCTGACATTCCTGGATGTGAATTTCAGGTGTGCGGGCTCCCATGGGTGAGATGCACCGACCGTCAGAGCCTCAGTGTGTACTGTAGGGTGTATGGGAAGCAATCAACAGATGTTGGTTCTTTCTCTCCCCACTCCTGGTCGCCACCCTCCCCCACTGATTCCTCACCACCACCCCCACTCCCAAGGGCAAAGCAAGGCTTTTCTTTAAGGCAGCTGGTGAAAAAATAAAGTTAAACTTGGGAGTGGAATCCCTGGATTGGAGTCTTCACTTCTGTGCTGTGTGATCCTCCGAAAGTTATCTAACTTCTTAGATTCTCATCTGTAAACTTGAAGAAATTCCTACCCGCAAGAATAAAACAGGAGTGTTCGACGAGCAGATTTTTGTAAAAGTGTGGGGAAGTCACCCCTGTTTCTATGAATCATTAGGGAACAAATATTCTCAATATGACCCAAAGCAACCCTCCTTTCTTCCCTGAGGACCTAATTCCCTTTTTATACAATTCTGCTTTTTAGAAATTACTTTATAAAGAAACTCACAATTCCAGAGTCTAGGTTACCACCCTTACAAAATCTGCAAGCAGCTTTTTAAATATTTTTAATTTTTTAAAGGGATTATACCCCTGTAGCTACTCAAACTTTGATGAAGGAGAGTTTAGTTTTGGCAGGACTAGCTTACTGGGTTTCCCTCTAGAAAAGACTGTAGTTCTCGACGCAAATTGAATCAGAAATTACCCTTGTAATTTTTTTTTTTTGGTCCTTCATTCTTTTCTGTTAAAAATACATAGAAGCATTAAAAGGTAACTTTCTCCTAGGTCTTATAAGGAGAGAAGAGTGACAGAGAGAAAGACTATGAACTTGGCATACCATTGAACCATGCTCTGGAATTTGGGTGGGTCTAGGAAAAAGTACTTCAGTGGAAAGCATATATGGGTGTGGGAGAATTCCCTGTAAACTATAAATTGACTACATACTGCACAGGCTGGTGTGGAAAGAAACCACAAGTCTCCCAAATTCAGAGAAGAGGAGACAGAATCAATTTGGCATCAAGAGAACACCAGGTGCCCTTGGGAGCTGGGGATGTTTGCAATTAGTAGCAGTCTTAACTAGTTCCATGGAACCCAGTAGTCGTAAGCATCTACTGTGGTGTCCTGCAGTTACCCGTTCCAGGACCTGCTTATCGTCAAGGTTCTCCATCACCTGACCTCAGTTACCCATGCTCTGTCCCTACCCACTCAGGCCCCCTGTTCTGTTGCTTCTGGTTTCATCCCATCTTGTTGCCTTTGCCTGCAAGGTCTCTTCCTTAATAATATAAATATTCAAAGTGTATATATGTATGATTTTTCAATACCTTTTTTAGAGCAGTTTTAGGTTTACAACAAAATTGAGAGGAATGTACAGAGGTTTCTCATATACCGTCTGCCACCACACATGCACAGACTCCCCCATTATCAACATCACTCACCAGATGGTAGAGTTTTCTTACCAAGAGTGAACCTACACTGACATCAAAAGTCCATAGTTTACCATATGGACTCACTCTTGGTGTCGAACATTCTATGGGTTTGGACAAATATGTAATGACATGTATCCATCATTACAATTCCATACAGAGTAGTTTCACTGCCCAAAAACCCTCAGTGTTTCCCTATTCATCCTTCCCTTCCTTCTTAATCCCTGGCCACCACTGATCTTTATCTGCCACCACAGTTTTGCCTTTTCCAGAATGGCATGTAGTTGGAATCATGCAGTAAGTAGCCTTTTCAGATTGGCTTCTTTAACCTAGTAATATACACTGAAGTTTTCTTAATGTCTTTTCATGACTTGGTAGCTCATTCTCGCTGTATATTTATGAGAAGACCAAGACAACACTTGACTCCTTGTTCTTTATAGTAACAGGGTAAAAAGATTTATAAGCAAGTTAATGTTTAAGGGAGTGTGTAACTATTTTATCACCTGGGTCACATGTACTTCCATACATGCCACATGTCTTATAAAGAATTTTAAATGTAGCAGATAGGTCTCTAGCACAATTTCTTGAAGAGCCAAAGATAGTTCCTAGTGACAGCATCACTCTCGTCTCATGGAGCCCAGTCTCCTGAGGTACCAGAAATCACCAAAAGCAGCAGGAGTCTTAGCTGCAGGAACTTCCATCTTCCTAAATCTTCTCAGTGACAAAACTGGACGGGGTGTCTTCCAAGACAGATGTTCTTATAAAACTGCCATACCTGATTAAATAAGCTGAAGTTTGGAGTCTGGGCTCTCTGTGTTTTTTCTTGAAATTTCACTTCATAGAAAGTTAAAGCTTAAAGGATTTTCAGAGAAGTGAGTGTGACCCTCTCTCCCATTACAGATGAGGACACTGAAGCCCAGGGGGTCATATGACTTGCCTGGGGTCTTGCAGCACATAGAGAAGCTGGTTCTTCTAACGGTGCTTGAGACCCCTCACCAGGGCTCCTCTTATCCCAGGAGGAACCCAAGAGGAAAAGATGAACCCCCAACTCAGGGGGATGCCAAATAACTGAACCATCTTATAGTTTGGAAACAGATGAGAGGAGTGCATGGAAAGAAATAGAAAATCAGTTAGACATTTGCATGTTTTAAAAAGATAGAGGATTCCTGGGACTTCCCTGGCAGTCCAGTGTCTAAGACTCTGTGCAGGGGCCAAGGGTTCAATCCCTGATCCGGGAACTAGGATCCTGCATGCCATGCAGTGTGGCCAAAAAAAAAAAAAAAAAAAAAAATGAAAAAAAGAAAAATAGAAGACTCCTACTTTTCTTAAACCATTGACATTTGTCAATAGTTCCTTCTCTGAACTCTCATTCCTAAGGTCAGTCCTATAAGGAAAATCTCTGGGAACTGGGCTGAGTGGCATGTTAGTATTTTTCTTATCAGAATGTGGTGAGCCCATGTACTATGCTGCTTACACTATAGAATCACCCAGGCCCTGGCTGCCGGACCTGGTCATTGTTACAATGTGCAGATTGTCCACATCCTGTCCTGAGGTCATCATGGGAACAGATGGTGCAGGGAAGAAACATCTGTAGAAATGAATGGAGAGGTCATTGCAAACGAAGGTGCACGAGATCCAGCCAACGTCATGGGAAGTTTCTAGTGGGTTCCCATTTGTTTGTGATAATTATCCACCACAAGGGGTTGCTTAATTACCTGACATTTTAAAAACAAACCACAAAACCCGTGACTTAGTGCCACAATCAGACCCACAAGGGAAAGTGTGAAGCCCCAGGTTGGCATTGAGAGCTGCTAAAATGTGAGGCTTCCCCAGATAATTTCCCAAGGTCCCGGTGCCCTTTGGATAGAATTCAGGAGAGAGAAAGACCTTCCAGTGTCCCCTAGCACCTCTGAAGAATAAGAAAACTCTGTGTTGCCTTCCAGGCCTCTGTGGTAATTCTGCTTGGCAGTTTTTTTTGTCAAATAGCTTTAAGAAAAATCTGGAGCTATATCAGATATAATTATCTTATGATGCAAGGGGACAGTCTTTCATGCATAAAAACCAAGTCTTGTGCTAGAAAGCACTCGTGGCCCAAGGGCTCTATCCTTGGAGGTGTGTGAGGGCTGCTGGGGTAGGGACAGAGGCCCCTGCTCGATGCCCAGTTTCCACCTCCGGGTGGAGGGCACATCTGGTCCACTCTCTCGGCTGTCACGTGAGCACAGAGCCTATAGGTGCGGGTTGCAAACCAGTCTCCCAGCACCTCGAGCCTCCTCCCTGCAGAGCCAGCCTCCTTCATCACTTCCCCAGATGGCTGGGATCTTCACCTGAGCTGGGCCCCAACACCTGGACTCCAGGTAAGACCCCCAGAGTGCTTCCTGCTAATTACCCTGGGTGGTAGAGAAGGAAGGGGAAAATAAAACACCCAGACCTCAGAGGACCAGGGAATTTCCGGAAGGTCCAACCAAAGTGATTCATCTTGACCTCAGGCATGATTTTCTTCTCTACGCTCCTCTTTTCAATTTCAACTCATGTATATCTTACTGATTTGAAGAAAACTCCAGTGCTTAAAAACAACTAAGCACTACTCAATGACATTGTAAATAAAATAGAATATTCACTTGGTCAGAAAAACAAGCAATTAAGACTTGTACCTTATACTGTAATACTGAAACCCAAATTTATTTGCATAAACAAAGGCCTCGGTATAAAACTAAAATGCAGTTAGTTAGGCCAAAACCTCCTTTCAATAGTAATATATTGAACATGCTTCTGTAAATAGCAGTTAGCTATATTAATCCAGATGAAATTTACAAGCAAATAACTTGCAGAGTTAGTGCTGAGTTTTGACCCTTAAAGACCTTGATTTCAATGACAACATGTATAAAAACGCAGCTTTTTGGAAAAGCATGTATACTTAGGTTCATTTCTTTCAAGATCACGTATATTATTATTCACAAGTCACAATGCATATGGAAAGTGATACGATTTTTCAAGTATTAAATGATGGTAGCTCGCTAGCACCCCGTGATCATACTTTATCTTAGGCTTTCAGAATCTACCCAAGGCCTCGTTAACTCTTATTCACAAATTTTGAGAGGGATACAAAAAAGGACTTACATATAGCACAAGGAACTATATTTATTATCCTGTGATAAACCATAATGGAAAAGAATATGAAACAGAATGTATATATGTGTGTGTGTATATATATATATATATATATATATATATATATATATATATAAAACCGAATCACTTTGCTGTACAGCAGAAATTAACACAATTGTAAATCAACTATACGTCAATAAAATAAAACATTTTTAAAATGGTCCTGCAGATATTACTCTAAATTATTCTTAGCTCTGTGAGAGAAGTCACGTTTGCATAACTGTATCTAATATCCCTACCTACTCTTATCCTAATATTTGAAAAGCTCCTTCCCTTCCCCTACCCCCTGAAACCCTTTGACCAATATGTCTCCCTTTTCTCCCATTATTCACAAAGCAATTTCCCAGGCCTGCAAATATTAGAACCCATTCATCTCTAATCATCTTCTAGTCTGTCCTATCAATGTCATATCAGTGACCTACCAATTACTCTGCTCAGTTACCCACGACACTTGAGATTTCTCCTACCAGTATTAAGCTGTACATTTTCACAGGGCAATTTATTTTAAACTCAAGATGATCCATAAAACTAAGGATTTGGCATGCACAGATTCCTGTTTGTTCTGCAGCTGCATTTCTGAACGCTAATAGTTAAACATTAGATGTAGATGTTAAGGAAGCAAATTAACTCAGAATTTCACGTGTGCCCTCAGGTTCAGCACTGACCATGCTGGGAGAGAACTTTGAGGTCATTTTGTCCAACCCTCTCATTTTACAGATGAGGAAAACAGGACTAATTGATAGCTAGTTATACCAAATTACAGCTCTCCTGAAACAAGATAGCAGAGTTAGTAGGCTTCTTAATGTGCTCAATTACTACCTGGATTCCATGAGCTGATGAGGCTGCTGTGACCTTGAGCATTTCCATTCTGTGGTTTTCAAATGTTTACATTTCTAATGTGGTATTTGTCATCCCGAGTCCCAGGCACCTTTTACCATGGGCGGTCTTGCCAATACCTAACTCAGAACAGCCCACCTCTTCCCTCCTCAACGTGTGGTTGAACTTCTTTCTTCAACTCTTATTACTTCACCTGTGTGCTTCTCAAGAGCCAGCACAGGTTTGTTCGACATTTTTCAGCCTTGTTCCTCTTACACCAAAGGACCAAGACATCAGTCCCCAGACTAAGGACAGAGTTCCTCAAGTTTCATCCTCAACTGCTCAAAAATTTTTTATAACTTATCTTTTTTCCTCTGCCCCACAACTGGAGCAGAAGCTTCATGGAACAAGCATCTTGCCTGTACTCTTGAATCCCAGTGTCTACAAGAGTCTGGAAAATAGTAGGTGCTTGACACGTACATGTGTGATGAATGTAACCCTTGCTCTCTTAGGGAATCATTTGTCTCCCTCCAGTCTAAGACTTTGCCCCTGGGAGCATCAGTGTCCCTTTGTTCACCCTCAGATCTCTGACCTCTGGATCATGTCCTCACTCTCAAAATCGTGCCTCCTTAGTTGTCCACTCTGATGAGTCTACAGAGCCGTGCCTTCTGCTGGCTGCTCCTCCTCAAGCTGCTTTGCTAGAAAGTTCTCTCTCTCTTCAGTACAGGCAGTCCCCAAGATTCTGCCCTCAGCTGCCTTCTTCTCTCGGTATTTTTTTCTTTTTTGCAAATCTCATTGACTCATAGGTGATCAACTTCTACTTCTTGGGCAGTGATCCCCAAATCTCCATTGCCAGCCCCCAATTTATTTCCTAGAGATGGACTCCTACCATCAGAGCCAGAGCCAACCTCATCGTGTTATGGTCAATACCCTCTGCTTTTCAGGCAAGGCGTCCTCTTCATCCAGGCACCAAAGCCCAGAGTCATTTCAGCTCTTGCTCTCCACCCTCCACTTCACATCTAAGAGGTGTGTGAGGATTACCTGTTGGTGAACGTAGGTGTTGATGCCCTTAAGTTCGTGTGTTGCTTAATGAATATAGCAGCCTCCTAAATAATCTCTTTACAGCTGTTCCCGCCTTCTCAATCTATCTACCAGATGAGCCTGGCTTCTTTTGGCCTATTGAAAGACCAAACTTTCCAGTTTGATCTCCATGGCCTTTTATTTTATTTTAATTTTAAACATCTTTATTGGAGTGTAATTGCTTTACAATGGTGTGTTAGTTTCTGATTTATAACAAAGTGAATCAGCTATCCATAAACATATATCCCCCTATCTCCTCCTTCTTGTGTCTCCCTCCCACCCACCTTATCCCACCACTCTAGGTGGACACAAAGCAATGAGCTGATCTCCCTGTGCTATGTGGCTGTTTCTCACTAGCTATCTATTTTACATTTGGTAGTGTATATGTGTCCATGCCACTCACTTCATCCCAGCTTAGCTTTCCCCTTCCCTGTGTCCTCAAGTCCATTCTCTACGTCTGCATCTCTACGTCTGCATCCTGCCCCTAGGTCTTCAGAACCATTTTATTTTTAGATTCCATATATATGTGTTAGAATACGGTATTTGTTTTTCTCTTTCTGACTTACTTCACTCTGTATGACAGACTCTACGTTCATCCACCTCACTACAAATAACTCAATTTTGTTTCTCTTTATGGCTAAGCAATATTCCATTGTATATATGTGCCACATCTTCTTTATCCATTCATCTGTTGATGGACACTTAGGTTGCTTCCATGTCCTGGTTATTGTAAATAGTGTTGCAATGAACATTGTGGTACGTGACTCTTTTTGAATTATGGTTTTCTCAGGGTATATACCCAGTAATGGGATTGCTGGGTCATATGGTAGTTCTATTTTTAGTTTTTTAAGGAACCTCTATACTGTTCTCCATAGTGGCTGTATCCATTTACATTCCCACCAACAGTGCAAGAGGATTCCCTTTTCTCCACACCCTCTCCAGCATTTATTGTTTGTAGATTTTTTGATGATGGCCATTCTGACTGGTGTGAGATGATATCTCATTGTAGTTTTGATTTGCATTTCTCTAATGATTAGTGATGTTGAGCATCCTTTCACGTGTTTGTTGGCAATCTGTATATCTTCTTTAGAAAAATATCTATTTAGGTCTTCTGCCAATTTTTGGATTGGGTTGTTTGTTCTTTTGATATTGAGCTGCATGAGCTGCCTGTATATTTTGGAGATTAATCCTTTGTCAGTTGCTTCATTTGCAAATATTTTCTCCCATTCTGAGGGTTGTCTTTTCATCTTGTTTATGGTTTCCTTTGCTGTTCAAAAGTTTTAACTTTCATTAGGTCTCATTTGTTTATATTTGTTTTTATTTCCATTTCTCTAGGAGGTGGGTCAAAAAGGATCTTGCTGTGATTTATGTCATAGAGTGTTCTACCTATGTTTTCCTATAAGAGTTTTATAGTGTCTGGCCTTACATTTAGATTTTTAACCAATTTTTAGTTTATTTTTTTGTATGGTGTTAGGGAGTGTTCTAATTTCATTCTTTTACATGTAGCTGTCCATTTTTCCCAGCACCACTTATTGAAAAGCCTGTCTTTTCTCCATTGTATATTCTTGCCTCCTTTATCAAAGATAAGGTCATCATCTGTGTGGGTTTATCTCTGAGCTTTCTATCCTGCTCCATTGATGTATATTTCTATTTTTGTGCCAGTACCATACTGTCTTGATTACTGTAGCTTTGTAGTATAGTCTGAAATCAGGGCATCTGATTCCTCCAGCTCCGTTTTTCTTTCTCAAGATTGCTTTGGGTATTCGGAGTCTTTTGTGTTTCCATACAAATTGTGAAAATTTTTGTTCTAGTTCTGTGAAAAATGCCATTTGGTCGTTTGATAGGGATTGCATTGAATCTGTAGATTGGTTTGGGTAGTAGAGTCATTTTCACAATGTTGATTCTTCCAATCCAAGAACATGGTATATCTCTCCATCTATTTGTATCATCTTTAATTACTTTCATCAGTGTCTTATAGTTTTCTGCATACAGGTCTTTTGTCTCCTTAGGTAGGTTTATTCCTAAGTATTTTATTCTTTTTGTTGCAATGGTAAATGGAGTGTTTCCTTTCTTTCTCTTTCAGATTTTTCATCATTACCATATAGGAATGCAACAGATTTCTGTGCATTAATTTTGTATCCTGCTGCTTTACCAAATTCATTGATTAGCTCTAGTAGTTTTCTGGTAGCATCTTTAGGATTCTCTGTGTATAGTATCATGTCATCTGCAAACAGTAACAGTTTTACTTCTTTTCTGATTTGGATTCCTTTTATTTCTTTTTTGTCTCTGATTGGTGTGGCTAAAACTTCCAAAACTATGTTGAATAATAGTGGTGAGAGTGGGCAGCCTTGTCTTGTTCCTGATCTTAGTGGAAATGGTTTCAGTTTTTCACCATTGAAAATGATGTTGGCTGTGGGTCTGTCATATATAGCCTTTATTATGTTGAGGTAAGTTCCCTCTATGCCTACTTTCTGGAGAGTTTTTATCATATATAGGTGTTGCATTTTGTCAAAAGCTTTTTCTGCATCTATTGAGATTATCATATAGTTTTTATCCTTCAATTTGTTACTATGGTGTGTCACATTGATTGATTTGTGTATATTGAAGAATCCTTTCGTTCCTGGGATAAACCCCACTTGATCATGGTACATGATCCTTTTAATGTGCTGTTGGATTCTGTTTGCTAGTATTTTGTTGAGGATATTTGCATGTATATTCATCAGTGATATTGGTCTGTAGTTTTCTTTTTTTGTGACATCTTTGTCTGGTTTTGGTATCAGGGTGATGGTGGCCTCATAGAATGAGTTTGGGAGTATTACTCCCCCTGCTATATTTTGGAAGAGTTTGAGAAGGATAGTTGTTAGCTCTTCTCTAAATGTTTGATAGAATTCACGTGTGGAGCCATCTGGTCCTGGGCTTTTGTTTGTTGGAAGATTTTTAATCACAGTTTCAATTTCAGTACTTGTGATTGGTCTGTTCATATTTTCTATTTCTTCCTGGTTCAGTCTTGGGAGGTGTGCTTTTCTAAGAATTTGTCCACGTCTTCCAAGTTGTCCATTTTATTGGCATATAGTTGCTTGTAGTAATCTCTCATGATCCTTTGTATTTCTGCAGTGTCAGCTGTTACTTCTCCATTTTCATTTCTATTGATTTGAGTCTTCTCCCTTTTTTTCTTAATGAGTCTGGCTAGTCGTTTATCAATTTTGGTTACTTTCTCAAGGACGCAGCTTTTAGTTTTATTGATCTTTGCTACTGTTTCCTTTATTTCTTTTTCATTTATTTCTGAACCGAACCGATCTTTATGATTTCTTTCCCTCTGCCAACTTTGGGGTTTCTTTTTGTTGTTGTTGTTCTTCCTCTAATGGCTTTAGGTGCAAGCTTACATTGTTTTTTTGAGATGTTTCTTGTTTCTTGAGGTAGGACTGTATTGCTATAAACTTCCCTCTTAGAATTGCTTTTGCTGCATCCCATAGGTTTTGGGTCGTCGTGTTTTCATTGTCATTTGTTTCTAGGTATTTTTTGATATCCTGTTTGATTTCTTCAGGGATCTCTTGTTTTTTTAGTGGTATATTGTTTAACCTCCATGTGTTTGTATTTTTCACAGATTATTTTCCTGTAATTGATATGTAGTCTCATAACATTGTGGTTGGAAAGATACTTGATATGATTTCAATTTTCTTAAATTTATCAAGGCTTGATTTGTGACCCAAAATATGATCTATCCTGGAGAATGTTCCATGAGCACTTGAGAAGAAAGTGTATTCTGTTGTTTTTGGATTGAATGTCCTATAAATATCAATTAAGTCCATCTTGTTCAATGTATCATTTAAAGCTTGTGTTTCCTTATTTATTTTCATTTTGGATGATCTGTCCATTGGTGAAAGTGGGGTGTTAAAGTCCCCTCCTATGATTGTGTTACTGTTGATTTCCCCTTTAATGGCTGTTAGCGTTTGCCTTATGTATTGAGGTGTTCCTATTTTGGGTGCATAAATATTTTCAATTGTTATATATTCATCTTGGATCAGTGCCTTGATCATTATGTAGTATCCGTCTCTGTTTCTTGTAATAGTCTTTATTTTAAAGTCTACTTTTTCTGATATGAGAATTGCTGCTCCAGCTTTCTTTTGATTTCCATTTGCATGGAATATCTTTTTCCATTCCCTCACTTTCAGTCTGTATGTGTCTCTAGATCTGAAGTGGGTGTCTTGTAGACAGGATCTATATGGGTCTTGTTTTTGTATCCATTCAGCCAGTCTATGTCTTTAGGTTGGAGCATTTAATCCATTTACATTTAAGGTAATTATTGATATATATGTTACTATTACCATTTTCTTAATTGTTTTGGGTTTTTTATTGTAGGTTTTTTCCATCTCTTGTGTTTCCTGCCTAGAGAAGTTCCTTTAGCATTTACTGTAAAGCTGGTTTGGTGGTGCTGAATTCTCTTAGCTTTTGCTTGTCTGTAAAGGTTTTAATTTATCCATCAAATCTGAATGAGATCCTTGCTGGGTAGAGTAATCTTGGTTGTAGGTTTTTCCCTTTCATCACTTTAAATATGTCCTCCCACACCCTTCTGGCTTGCAGAGTTTCTGCTGAAAGATCAGCTGTTAACCTTATGGGGATTCCCTTGTATATTATTTGTTGCTTTTCCCTTGCTGCTTTTAATATTGTTTCTTTGTATTTAATTTTTGATAGTTTGATTAACATGTGTCTTGGCGTGTTTCTCCTTGGATTTATCCTGTATGGGACTTTCTGTGCTTCCTGGAGTCGATTGACTCTTTCCTTTCCCATATTAGGGAAGTTTTCAACTATAATCTCTTCAAATATATTCTCAGTTCCCTTTTTCTTCCTCTTCTTCTTCTGGGACCCCTATAATTCGAATGTTGGTGCATATAATGTTGTCCCAGAGGTCTCTGAGACTGTCCTCAATTCTTTTCATTCCTTTTTCTTTATTCTGCTCTGTAGTAGTTTTTTCCACTATTTTATCTTCCAGGTCATTTATCCGTTCTTCTGCCTCAGTTATTCTGCTATTGATTCCTTCTAGAGAATTTTTAAGTTCATTCATTTTGCTGTTCATCATTGTTTGTTTGCTCTTTAGTTCTTCTAGGTCCTTGTTAAGCATTTCTTGTACTTTTTCCATTCTATTTGCAAGATTTTGGATCATCTTTACTATCATTATTCTGAATTCTTTTTCAGGTAGACTGCCTATTTCCTCTTCATTTGTTTGGTCTGGTGGGTTTTTACCTTGCTCCTTCATCTGCTATGTATTTCTCTGTCTTCTCACTTTGCTTACATTACTCTGTTTGGGGTCTCCTTTTCACAGGCTGCAGTTTCGTAGTTCCCATTGTTTTTGGTGTTTTCCCCCATTGGTAAGGTTGGTTCAGTGGGTTCTGTAGGGTTCCTGATGGAGGGGACTAGTGCCTGTGTTCTGGTGGATGAGGCTGGCTATTGTCTTTCTGGTGAGCAGGACTGCATCCAGTGGTGTGTTTTGGGCTGTCTGTGACCTTATTATGATTTTATGCAGCCTCTCTGCTAATGGGTGGGGTTGTGTTCCTGTCTTGCTAGTTGTTTGCCTTAGGGTGTCCAGCACTGTAGCTTGCTGGTCATTGAGTGGAACTTGGCCTTTACGTTGATATGGAGATCTCTGAGAGAGTTTTGCCATTTGATATTACATGGGGCTGGGAGGTCTCTGGTGGACCAATGCCCTGAACTCGGCTCTCCCACCTCAGAGGCTCAGGCCTGTCACCCAGCCAGAGCACCAAGACCCTGTCAGCCACATGGCTCAGAAGAAAAGGGAGTGAAAAAAAGAAAGAAAGAAAGAAAGAAAGAAAGAAAGAAAGAAAGAAAGAAAGAAAGAAAGAAAGAAAGAAAGAAAGAAAAAATAATATAAAGTTATTAAAATAAAAAATATGTTATTAAAATTTTTTAAATTAAAAGAGTAATAAAAGACAGAAAGAAAGAAAGAAGAGAGAAACCAATCCAAAAAACAAATCCACCAATTGTAACAAGCAGTAAAACCTATATTAAAAAAAAAACAAAAACGGACAGACAGAACCCTAGGACAAATGGTAAAAGCAAAGCTATACAGAGAAAATCACACAAAGGAGCATACACATACACAGTCACAAAAGGAGAAAAAGGAAAAAAATATATATATATATATGGAAGAGAGCAACCAAATCAGTAAACACATCTACAAATGATAATAAGCTCTAAACACTAAACTAAGATAAACATAAAACCAAAAGCAAATTAGATGCAGAAAGGGAACCCCAAGTCTACAGTTGCTCCCAAAGTCCACTGCCTCAATTTTGGGCTGATTCCTTGTGTATTCAGGTATTCCACAGATGGAGGTAAATCACGTTGATTGTGGAGATGTAATCTGCTGCTCCTGAGGCTGCTGGGAGAGATTTCCCTTCTCTTCTTTGTTCGCACAGCTCCGGAGCTCAGCTTTGGGTGTGGCCCCGCCTCTGTGTGTAGGTCGCCTGAGGGCGTCTGTTCCCGCTCAGACAGGACGGGGTTAAAGGAGCCGCTGATTCGGGGACTCTGGCTCACTGAGGCCGGGGGGAGGGAGGGACACAGATGCGGGGCGAGCCTACGGTGGTAGAGGCCGGTGGGACATTGCACCAGCCTGAGGCGTGCCGTGAGTTCTCCCGGGGAAGTTGTCCCTGGATGCCGGGACCCTGGCAGTGGCGGGCTGCACAGGCTCCCCGGAAGGGGGGTGTGGAGAGTGACCTGTGCTCGCACACAGGCTTCTTGGTGGTGGCAGCAGCCTTAGCGTCTCATGCCCGTCTCTGGGGTCCACGCTGTTAGCCGCGGCTTGCGCCCGTCTCTGGAGCTCGTTTAGGCGGTGCTCTTAATCCCCTCTCCTCATGCACCCCGAAACAATGGGCCTCTTGCCTCTTCGACAGGTCCAGACTTTTCCCTGGACTCCCTCCCGGCTAGCCGTGGTGCACTAACCCCCTGCAGGCTGTGTTCACGCCGCCAACCCCAGTCCTCTCCCTGCGCTCGGACCGAAGCCCGAGCCTCAGCTCCCAGCCCCGCCCGCCCCGGCGGTGAGCAGACAAGCCTCTCGGGCTGGTGAGTGCCAGTCGGCACCGATCCTCTGTGCGGGAATCTCTGCGCTTTGCCCTCCGCACCCCTGTGGCTGCGCTCTCCATCGCGGCTCCGAAGCTTTCCCCCTCCACCACCCGCAGTCTCCGCCCGCGAAGGGGCTCCTAGTGTGTGGGAACCTTTCCTCCTTCACAGCTCCCTCCCACTGGTGCAGGTTTCATCCCTATTCTTTTGTCTCTGTTTTTTCTTTTGCCCTACCCAGGTACATGGGGAGTTTCTTGCCTTTTGGGAGGTCTGAGGTCCTCTGCCAGGTTTCAGTAGGTGTTCTGTAGGAGTTGTTCCACGTGTAGATGTATTTACGATGTATTTGTGGGGAGGAAAGTGATATCCGCGCCTTACTCCTCCGCCATCTTGAAGCTATCTCTCCATGGCCTTTTAAAATCTATTGCCAGTATAGCTTCCAATCTGGCCTCATACTACCTTTCTACATGTACAACAGTGATGCTCAACCATGGATACACATTAGAAGCAAATGGGGAGCTTGGAGAAAGTACCCAAACTCTGTCTCCTACTCATATGTCTCCCACTCAGCCACCTCCTTGAGAGATTCTGATTCAACTGACCTATGGTAGAGCCAAGGTATTAGGGAATTTTAAAATTTCCCCAGGGGCTTTTTACATGTAGCCATAGTTGAGAATCAGTGATATACTCTTTGATGCAATCAAATGAGTGTACTTGGCAAAGTACTTTACCAACACCCCATACTTTTGCCTGAGCAATTCCCCTTGAAAGCAGCTCTCTTTGCTCTATTCTTCTTCCTACAGAAAATGCATGAAGACTTCTGATTTTCTTCCAACTGGAAAGAATCAATCCTTTTCCTGGAAATTGTTAGTACATTTTCATATATTACATTCATTCATGTCAGCAGGGAAGACTCTGTGTTAGATAAGGACAATGCAGAGTGTTAGAATAAGATAAGGTCCCTGTCTTCACATAGCTGCCCGTCTTGCAGGATAAGAGAAACACATGAACCAACAAATAGGGCTTCCCTGGTGGCACAGTGGTTGGGAGTCCGCCTGCCGATGCAGGGGACACGGGTTCGTGCCCCGGTCCGGGAGGATCCCACATGCCGCGGAGCGGCTGGGCCCGTGAGCCATGGTCGCTGAGCCTGTGCGTCCGGAGCCTGTGCTCCACAACAGGAGAGGCCACAACAGTGAGAGGCTCGTATACTGAAAAAAAAAAAAAATGAACCAACAAATACCATCAGTTTTATAATAGCAATATGGAAGTGTCCATGAGATAGTGTTTAGGCATAAAAGGCTCTATTCTTCCTGGTGCAATAACAATTTATGTATATGTCATCGGTATATGTTTGAGGGCAAGTACCACGCATCATTCACCTTTATGTATTGCAAAGACCACGTTTCTCTTACAATAGTGTTAAATGTTTACTGAATCAATGAATGAGTGAGTGAGGAAATGAGTGAATGAGTAATATGTTGGTGATTAGGAGTCATTGGGAAATAGTGTCAGCTTCAAGGGAGTAGTGCCATAGTTCAGTGCCTGCCCAGGGTGGAGGGTGTCCCACTGGAGTTACATCATCGTTTTCAGTCCTAAGCTATGTGTGAGTTCTACAATTTCCGTCAACCAACCATTCCACAGTTTATTTTAAATGGTAATAATAATATCTTATTAGAAACTAGGTCCAATTCTCTCATGACAAGAAGGTGGTAATGGTCTGTCCAAAATAATACTTAGCACCTTTGCTTTTAATAAGCAAATCCTGGAGATCAAATGGGATGGTTTGATGGCTGATGGGAAGAACTGGGGGTGGGGGGATTAGAAGAAACACCTGTCCACCCTACAGATCCATGAGACTTCCTCCTTCCCTGTTGAACTTGCCATGGTCTCCATGTTGTCTTTGGGCCTCTTAAAGATATTGCTGAGAAAGCTGCTAAAATGGCCACCAAATAAATGAAGATGAATAGGGCCCTGCAATAATTTCCAGGCTGATTAGGGTGGGGCTAACAAGTGAAGGACAAATGCACATGTGAAAGTAATTGTGCTTCTCCAGTGGAAACCTCTAATCCTTCAAGCAATTAATCATACCCTAAGAAGTAAACTGTTCTCAGGGAGAAAGCCATCTCTGAACATCCAAGTACTTTGAGGACACTAGTGAACCAGAGGATAAGAGTCATCAGCTGAGTGAGCTGAAAGGGTTAGCCCAGCTTCCGGGAGCGTCTGAGTCAGGAGAGATAAAAGGAAGTGTTTCCTAATCCAGAGGATTTCAACACTGTGGAAACTCATTTCCCACAGAGATACAACAATGTGCAAATATAAATCATTTCAAAAAAAGCCGTTTAGAAAACTTCACATGTCATGATAAAGGCGTTGAAACTGCTCACATGTTTTTGGCCATGTCTTTGACATTTATTCATTCTTTAATTTATGGATTGAATATTAATCCATTTATTCATTTATTCGATGACTCATTTATAGAGTCATGAGTATGAGTTATTATTTTTTTGTTTGAGCATCTACTCTGTGCCAGGGGCTGTGTTACTGTGGGTACAAAGATGAACGTGGCCTAATCCCTGCCCTCAGAGAACTAGCCATCTATAAAGGGAAGAAGAAACATGAAGAGAAAATCATACTGTGGTGAGTGTATTGATATTACCGTTTATAATGGTAAAGGGAGGCAGGATCTTAAATGAAGATGCAGGGGAGGAGTGAGCCAAGGGAAGAACCACGGGGACAATTGAGGGATCTGGTTCTAGGATGTGGTTTTCAGGCAAGGGAGACATTGGGGGCAAAAGCAGGTAGAAAAGTGTGGGGCAGTGCGCCGTGTGTGGAGAAGTGGAAGCTGCTTGGCATTGTGGAAGCGTGGATGGTGGAGAGAACATCCAGAGATGTGACCAACATGGTAGCCAGAAGTCTTGGACGTTGGGTAAACAGTGTATAGACTTTATCACGTGAGAACTGAAGAACGATTTGAGGGTTGGCACAGGGAACCGACACGGACAAGTTCTAATTTTTGAAAGGTTATATTTGCGGTTAGAGAGATTGGCTCTGAAAAGGGTCAGAGTGGAGAGGGGTAAGGAGGGGCCAGGGATGCAGTGATCAGGGTGAAGCCATAAAAGGGCAGGGGAGCAGGAGGTGGAAACAAAAGTTATTCGGGAGATAGAGCTGGATGACATGTGGCTGTGGTCGTGAAGGAAGGGGGAGGGGAAGCAGACTCCAGCATCTGGGTTGAGTGACAGTGGAGCCACTCACAGAAATAAATGATACAGGAAGAGGAGCAGTTTGGAGTGAGGGTTGTAGGCAGCGCAGCACAATGTACCTCTAGGGAACACTGACTTTGTAGGCACGATACCATCCGTGTCTTCCATTGGTAAGAAGCCACGTGTGCTACAGGAGACTGAGTCAAAGTGATTTTCCCTCAACTTAGCTCATCAATACAACCAGTACGTAGGAGATTTTCTTTGGAGACCCCAGACTGCTTTTCCAAAACTGGAAGAGTCCAAGCTCCCTTTGCTTCCATTCATGCATTCACTTATTCATACATTCACAAACATGAAGCCCCTGCTAGAACCTAGGCACCAGCATAAACCAGATAATATATGGGAGCTCACATTCCAATGAGAGGCAGTAAGGTATGATGGATAGAGAGCTGGCTTTTGAGTCAGACAGTCTAGGATCTAAATGTTGTCACCACTGCTGACTAGGTGTGTGACCTTAGGCACACTCTCTAACTTATCTGAGCCTCCATTTACTTATTTTGACCGGTGTTCCTCTGAAGTTTGGAGTTCAACTATATGAACTACCAACACAATGCTGATCACCTATGTTCTCCACTACTGGTAGCTGTTAGTTTGATAATTATTATTGCAATTAGATATATACAAGTAAACAATTCAACTACACTGAGATAAATATTCTGGGAGATAGAAACACAGGGAAAGCGCCTAACCCATGAGAACAAGCAGAGAAAGCACCTACCTAGAATGGGCAATGTCTCAAAAAATAGATATGAGAAAGCAGGGAAAGAAATGAAGAGGGCTTCCAGCAGATGGCTTTGGTATATTTCAGTGCATTGAATCAATCAGTAGAGGACCAACCCATTTGGGCCACTGAAAGTCATTCATCACGGAGCAGGCTGCAGAATGGCTGGTGTCAAGGCTAAAATATAGGCGGGGCCAGTTCCTGAAGGTCTCACATACCATGTTCACAAGGTCAGGAGCTGAGGCTTTGGTTTGTAGATAATAAGGGATCACTGGGCTGGGCAGCTGAGGAGTATTTAGGGAGATCACAGAGGCTGCACTATGGGGGATGCTTTAGAGGGAGGGCAACTTGCTGGAATCACTGAAGAAAGGATGTGCATCTAAACCAAGGAAGTAGAAGTGGGAAGGGAGAGGTGACAGCTTCAAGGGATATAGAGATAAACTAGGAGTAATTCTGTATCTTTCAGAGCCTGAGGGTCTACAGGAGCAGGGGAGCTGACCTAGGCAGTGGATAATGAAGCTAAGCTGTGGTCAATCAAATGGGACAACAGAATCATTTCTTGACTTACAGTGATGTTCTTGCAGGGGAGAGGGAGACCTGGGATGGAGATGCAAGGTCTGGGCTTCCTAAACAATAAAGGTGGCATCTCAAGCCATGGGAGTGGATACGGGAGTGTGTTTAGTGAGAAGAAAATGATTTGGAGTATGGGGCCATGGGGAAAATATCATTTGAAGGAGCTGATGGAAGAGGAGGAGTCTAAAATAAAACTGAAAAAGGGCCAGAAAAGTAGGGAGAAGTTGAGAGAAGACTGTAGCAACAGTCTGAAATGCTACGGAAGTGTCAAGTAGGTGAGGAATGTGCCCACCTGCCCACTGGCTGCGCTGATGGAGCAGAGTGGTGGCAGAGGACTATTCCCCTGGGTTGAAGAGTCATCACACAGCCACCAAAGGCATGGAGGCAAAGCATCATTTCCTTCCTTCTTAAAGCTCTTCTCCATAGCCATCCATTCTGTTCCCCAAAGTTTGGCATTGTGATACAAGATATACACCTTGTCTCTCCCCACAACCCAAAGAGGGGCGTTTTGGCCTTTTTCATTTCATGATCTTTATCATCAATGATCAAGAGGAAACAAAGGATGGCGCACAGAACAAACAAGAGGGTCGTGCCCAGGTCTTTCAACCATGATCCCGTTCCCAATTTCACCCCCCCAAAATTGGATCTCTCACCTGAAAATAGTGCTGAAGATAGATCCAGGATAAAACATTAAGAATTGGCCAAGAAGTCTAAATTCAGGGGCCAGCTCATTTCAAGCGGACAACTTAAAGGCCTCTTGGAATTTCCTCATCCGTCCTCTTGTCTCCATTTTCTTTGTTAATCTTGAACATGTGCCCTTAGGTGTTGAGGTGGTTAGAGGCTGAGTCCTGTTGGGCTGCCTTACATTTGTAAGGAGAGCGGACCTAGAGTCAGAAGAAGCGTCTTTCTAATTCAGTTATACGCCACTTTTTGTTGACACCAGTTACATAGTGGAAAAGCTGTTAGATATTCAAAAACGCATTTGTAACCACTATTCCATAGTAAACCAGCTCAGAAATTAAGCTAAAGCATATGGTTCAAATTAGACCAAAGTTGTCTTTCGAAAGTTCTATGGGACACACAAACGTGAATTGCTGGGTAGACTTTGCAAATTAAGAGAATCATTTTATTTGTCAAAAATGTGTGTGTATGTGTGAGTGTGTATATTCACTCACAAATATTCATTGGGGGCTATATGTATGTGTTTTTTTTCTTCTCTTCTTTTGGACAGAGAGCATTTGTAACCCACTGACTCCCAACATCAGGGTCCCATTAGGGTGAGGGTGTATGGATTTTGCCATTATTAGTCAGAAACTCTGGACTTAGCGCTCTGCCACTTAACGTTAGCACCCCAGGATCTTTGACCATTGGAAGTGGTCAAGACCTTGGTTTCCAGCAATGCTTCTCGTAAAGGAAGTTCTCAGATAGAAGCCAAACACTGGAAAAGAATTGCTGACTCCAGGACTGTTTTGTAAGACTGTACAGTGATTTATAAACAGTGGGGTTTTTTGGTTTGTTTGTTTGTTTTAATGAAGTTGGCTAGTGCCCTTGAACTTTCTCGCACAGGTAAAGCTGTGTGCCAGCATGCTCCTTGGAGGCCCCTTTCTCTGTGAGAGAAGTCAGGCTTCATGTCCACAGCTTCCTTTGCTTGGAATGAGTTACCTTCTCTCCTCTGCTCTCGAGCAGTGCTAGTTACGGCTATCTGTGGGAGTCACAAATAAACAGTTATTGGAACCACCTTCTGTGTTCCATGCTGTGTGGTTCAGATGAAGAACCAGGGCTGCAAAAGGCTGATTGCAATCCAAAGTGTAGCCACCTCCAGCCTCAGCATCACATCACCTGGAAGTTTTCTAGAAGTGCAGATTCTCAGACCTCAGTCCAGATCTTCTAAATCAGAATCTGCATTTTAACACAATCCCCAGGGAACCTGTCTGCACATTAAAGTTTAATAAACACTAGTCTAGAGCAGTGGATTAAAAAATGTACAGTCCCTCTCTGCGCGTGCGCACACACACACACACACACACGAACACTTTGGGACATATGTGCATCATATATAAATTTTTTGTCCTTTACTAATATATGATGTACATTTTAAAATATGCACAAAATACAAACATTTAAAAGGGTGAAGCAGAAGCTAAATGTGAATAGTTCTATTACTTTCTTATTGTACCCTCTTAGGTTATTGGGGTGCAATACTTTGTAGACCCCTGTTCTAAGGAAGCAAATAGAGAGCTAAAAGGAATCTTAGAACACTTTATATATGATGGTCAGGGTTCTTAAGGCCTCAGGGAACACAAAACACACATAGAAAGTAATTTGTTGGGCTAAATTGAATATATGTATGCCACCCACAGGTAAAGCCATATCCCCAGCATACGCATTTATATTTAGTGTTTATCAATTTCATCAGGTTGAGAAATGTAAAACCCATTTTTCTCTTCAAAGTAAAATGTTGTAGGATGTTCTTTGGGCTATGAATCAAAATAGGAAGTCTAAATCTTTGTTTTTTAGTTTAGTCATTCAAGTCAGTAACGTATTTGGTATCCTCTCTGACGCACCTAGCTTTGGACTAGCTTCCCCTCTGACCTAGAACATCATCATTTAAATGGGTGACATCAGTTACTAAATCTGGATGGCTCTGTGTTCATGTGAACAGCATCTCTGACCACCCTGTTTCTTTCTTACCATGTATCAGGCCTTGTGTTGGCATTGGGGTTAAAAGACAAACTGATCACCCCACAGAGCCTGGTTTAAGGAGAAAAAGAAGCTTCACAACAAATCATTACAGCAATACATAAGTCTTATCATGCAGTGTGGACAACTTGCAAAAGGCAGAAGAGAGGAGTAGGAAGAGCTTCCTCTGGAAGCTGAAGGAGGTGACATTTGAGTTGGGCCTTAAGGGATGAATAGGAGTTTGCCAGGCACAAGGCACAGAGAAGGAACTTGGGGGTAAAGGGACCTCCCTGAGCAAAGGCATTGGGCAGGAAACCTGCTTTATCAGTGTTCCTCTTGGGTGAAGTGCAAACTCTTCTAACTCAGTCAGTTAAATGAAATAATTTAAATTGACATGAAATAATAACCCTGAACGCTTACTGAACAGTAGGCTCTTGGGTTTGTAAAATCGAACGACTCTGAGAGTAAGTTATTTCATATGGTTTGGCCACGACAGTGTGTGGAAAGTTTCTCAGCAGAGCACAGTAAGTACTTCTCATTTACAGTAAAATCTGGAATGTTTGGGAAAGGTTTGTGCTAGGGAAATTGAATTTTCAGATTAACTGCATAAAAATGGAAAGTCTGGTTTAAAAAAACCTTACTAATTTTGTTTTCCTTTGAAGAGATAACTGCTGTTAACATTTTAGAGACATTTCATTTTAATCTTATCTAGTAAGAGAAAAGCCGAGCACTTATCCTGTCTTTTCGGCTTTACATAATGCCGTTCCAAATTTCACCCCCCAAAATTGGATCTCTCACCTGAAAATAGCGCTGAAGCTGGGGGGGTGGCCATGCCACACAGCAGGTGGGATCTTATTTCCCTGACCAGGGATCGAACCCGCGCCCCCTGCAGTGGAAGCGCCAAGTCTTAAACACTGGACCGCCAGGGAAGCCCCCCTTAATGCCTTTTTAAAATTTAACATTTTAGCACGTTGCCGTGACTTAAAGACCACATAATATTTCAGCTTATAAATATTTTGTACATTTTAAATCCTTTCTATGTTATTGATGATCCAGGTTGGTTTGGAGGTTTTAACATTATAACTAATGCAGAGAACGCTCTTACACATAATCCTGATGCATATTTCTTATTAATTCTTAGAAGTACATTTACTGGGTCAAAGATTATGAATAATAAACAGTTTTAAACTTTAGTTATACCTTGTCAAATTGCCTTCAAAACAGCTTGGCCAAATTACTCTATCAGAGGCCGTGTATGAAGCCATTCGCCTCTGCATGCTTGTGGATACAGAATGTTGACGTGTCTTTTAAAACCTCTGATTATCTGATCAGTGAAAAGCTGTGTTTCTTGGACCCCTGGCTCCTTCTTATTCTCATTTGCCAATGTCTCCTGCTCTGCCTGGCCCTGGGGCTGCCCACGACTCAGTCTGGGGCTGCTTCTCCCACACCCTACGTCTAGGAGAATCTCATTCACTTACATATTTCACTTTCTATTTGTAGACTTAAACAGTAAAGGCATCCCTCCTGCCCAGCCCTCTCTTTTGAACATCAGACCCAACAGCACAGACCCCAGATCACATGTGAGGCAGCCCTAGTGCATTCCCTCGAACCTCACCCCCAAACCTGGATCCTGTTTCAGTATTGGGATTATGTACCAGAGTGAGTTCCACACTGATATAACATTAAGACATTTTAACAGCGTGGGTGTCTGATAACGGATGAGTGGGTGTTAGCTACAGAGGAAGTTCCAGTGTCCTTGGAATCAGTAACATACCCACATCCAATCCACCTCTTTTTCATGCCAGAAAGTCAGAAGTCATCTCTGAGACCCCGTCTGCCTCTCCACCCACGCCCCACCCACCTGTCAGAGCCTCCTACTGACTCTGTCTGGAACGTGAAACACACGGCCCCTGGCCCCTCTCAGCCCTTGTCCGCGCACCCCTAATTTTAGCTTGGATTACTGAAAGCACCTGATAGCCCGACTTCCAGCATCTACGTTTGCCTCTTTCCAATCCATTCTCCGTGTCATGTCACAGAAGATGACTTGAAAAGGCAAGTCTGATCCTACCTCTTTCTTGACTGAAACCCCAAGATGCTGCTTGTTCAGCTAAGATGGTGCTGATGGTGTTCAAGGGCCCCACAGAGCCCTACATGGTGTGGCTCAGCCCTAAGCTCCTGTTCCACCCCCTCTACGCTCCCCAACTCAATACCCTTCCTCATGTCCCAGAAGGCAAGCACCAGGCCTTTGCAAATGCCATGTAGCCCTGTGCCCAGAACACTCATCTCTCTCCCAGGCTGCCTCCTTACCTGCCAAGTGCTCGTCCTTCTTTATGTCTCCACCTTAATGCCACCTCCCCAAGGGAGTCTTCCTGGAACCCCAGGCTAGGACATGCTGTACACCCCATGTTCTATTCTAATGATTTATTAAATACCTGTCTTCCCTGATCTATTGTAAACTACATGAAAGTGAGGACCAAGTCAGTCTTTCTCCCTGCTGGATCTGCAGGCCCCTGCACACTGCAGCTCATAGTAGGTGCTCAGTAAACTCTTGGTGTACAAATGAATGAATAATTGTTGAAATATCTTCAAGATTTTTTACCTTTTAATTTCTTTTTGAATTGTTTACTTATAAATGTTACTGTTTGGGGGGAAAACAGTAATTTATTGACTTCTAAGAACTTTCCGTCATCTGTGGTAAATTTCCTTTGGGTAAGTCATATTTTGTGTGTTTTGTTTACTGTAAACACATAACAATAACAGCTAACTCTTATATAATTATTAGTGTGAACAGGCAGAATTTTATGGCGCTTTATATGTTTTAACCTCACACCACCTTATGAGTGGGCATGATTATTAGCACTAGTTTGCAGAGGATGAAACTGAATCTCAGAGGGGTTAAGTAAGTTGTTGAAAGTCACACAGCAATTCGTAACAGAAGCAGAACACTGTACTCTTAACCTTTACACTACGCTGCCTCTGAAGAAGTGTTTAATTTTTTTTTTTTTTTAAGTTCAGAGGAGGTAATATTCAACCTGCCCTTTGAAGAACAGGTGGAATTTGACGGAGAAGGAAACAGCAGGACGAGCACCCTCAGGAAGGAGCAGCTGCTGGTCATGGAGTCATGAACACATTGAGCAGTCGGGAAAAGGTAAGTACACACCAGGCTAAATCCTGGAGGCAACAAAGATGAAGAGGGTACGAGAGCCAGGGCTTAGAAGGGCCTTTTGCTTTGCAAAGGAGATGAGGATTTATCCTGTCAGCAGTAGAGGCTGCTGGAGGACTTATAAAGGGAGCTGTTTTCTGCATTACTCTGTAGATGAGTATGCGTTCTTTTTCCTGGTAAGAGATACGATGAAATCATGGTAATACAAAGTTGCATGCAACCAAATAGTGTCTTAACTGTAAAAATCCAGGTTCACAGTCCTGAGAAATGCAGCCCATGAGGCTGTGAAGACAGAGAATTACGTGTGTACCTGAGCTGCTATTTCCTCCTTTGTTTCCATGTAAGAAACTGTACCATCATGTCCAGAGGAGGGCGTGTGGGACTGTCTCCCCATGGGTATCATTGCTCCAATGATGTGAACACCAAGGGAGTGGTGACTGCCAACACTAGCGCCCCCAGTGGTGTCCTAGTGGAAAGGGAGTTAATTGCAATTCTGTGAAATATCTCAACTACTCTTCCAGAAGTAACAGCATCTTTGTTATCAATGGCAGGGGAGTGTTTGTAGGGAAATCAACCAAGAAGGATTCAGTAGGTTGGCCCGATTTCTGTGACGTTATCAGAATTACTGTACGTAGAAGCCTCACTCACAGCAGGGTTTACACACAGGTGCACGGAGCCTGGAGAGATTCGGGGTAGCATCAGGAGTGTCCATGTCCTAGGATGGTGGGGAGGGGTGGGAGAAGAGGAATTGTTTATTCTCAATCACCTCTTAGGCTTTTTTTTTTTTTACTATGAATGTGTAACACACCACCATCATTTTAGCCCCAACTGTGACTGTGTCATAGTAGAAGTCACAGTATTTCAACATGTAGTTGCTTCAGAGATTTTGAAATAACATTTCTGCTCACCACCCTTTCAAGACGCTAGCTCTTCTTAATTAATACTTGAAAACAGAGCACAATTTTGTTTTAAAAATATTTTAATGAGTGCATTTTAATATTATCAGTGTCTTTTGTAGTCATATTTATTTTATTCTTATCTGTTTAAGCACATTCTGAGAAAGCAATCTTAGGTCTTACCTGTCTGCCAAAAAGAGCTATAACACAAAGATGGTTAAAAATCCCTGAGCTACACAGAGAACAGACTTGTGGTTGCCAAGTGGGAAGGGGGTGGGGGAGGGATGGAGTGGGAGTTTCAGATTAGCAGACGTAAACTATTATGTGTAGAACATAGAAACAGTGAGGTCCTACTGTACAGCGCAGTAAACTGTATTCAGTATCCTGTGATAAACCACAATGGAAAAGAATATGAAAAATAATGTATATATATATATATATATATATATATATATATACGTATACAATGTGTGTATATATATGTGTGTGTGTGTGTGAATCACTTTGCTGTACAGCAGAAATTACCATAATATTGTAAATCAACTATACTTTAATAAAACAAATTTAAAAAAAAGAATCCCTGAGCTAAAATATTAAAAATGAGACCAGCTTACTAGACTTATTAGACTTCCTGACACCCTCTGATGTACCATGCGTGAAAAAGCTTTCGTCCCATAATGGTTAGAATTGTTTCCAGGAGTCCTAGTACTGGGAAAATCTGGATTGCTGTTCTTCCAAGAAAGTTGTCTGTATATTGAACCTTGTCTTTGAGTGTTTTGACCTTCTGAGCTACTGTTGAGCATCGATCTGCTCTTCCCTAGGGATGCCAGGTTTAACAAATAAAAATATGGGACTCCTTTGTACTATATCTATGTGGTACATATATACGGATTTCAAATAAACAATGACTGATTTTGAGAATACGTATATATCAAGTATTGCATGGGACATACTTAAACTAAAGATTATTTGTTGTCCACCTGAAATTCCGTTTTAATTCAACATCTTGTATTTTACCTGGCAACCCTAAAAACACCAAAATTGGGCCAGTATCCCCCAACTAATTAACTACAGATTGTTAGAAAGTGTTTTCTTACAGTGTTTACTGATGGAGATTAGTTAGCTACCAAAGGTCTCAGACTTTGATTAAATGTGAAGGTATGTTGAAGTTGAAATTTTCTTATTATCCCCCAGTGATCACAAACACCTGTTTTCAACTTTGGGACAAGCATACAACTCACAAATATTACCAGTCCTTAAAGTCCATTTACCACCATCCAAGAATTTTGGTGTTAACTGTGTCCCCCGAGATCCTGTGATAATCCAGTTTCTGTATCAGAGAAATATGGTCAAAGTTTAGACTGACAGGGAAACTGAATTTCAAAACCTTTTGACACTCATCCCGTTGTTAAGTATTTTGGTTCCAAATCAAGCAAACGTCATAATTTCCTTTGTCTGGGATGAGATTCCAATCATGAAAATAAGGAGCATAGACATCACCGAGGAGGAGAATATCACTCTCACATCCAGGTGCATCACACCAAAGCCCAGTAATCATCAACTGATCGAGGCCAACGATTCCAAATTTATTTTTAACAGAAGAAAAAGTAGTCAGCATGAAGCCAGAAAACAAACCTGCCTGAAGTCGGTATGTATATTTATAATGTGATATGCTTTCTGTATTTCTATTCCTTCACCATAGTAAAAAATATTATAAATGTGAGACAAAGAAAGATAGATGTGAGTGGTTAAAGGCGGCGGGTTCAATGTCTTAGTGAATGAGAGACTTATTTAGGGAAAAATCAATCTGAGTGTTGCAAATTATATAATGATGCAGTGTAAAAAGGCAGTGATCTCGCCTCAAGCAACTTTTGAAGGACAGAGATGCGGGTTTGAGAACACAAACTTGCTTGCTTTCCGTTTTTTTCTTCGTCTTTTAGTGCTCTGACTATGCCCAGTTTGAAGTTTCATTAAATAGAATCTACTAAATAAAATACTTGTTTCTCTACAAGTACCATCTGCAAAAATAGATGCCTTCCGTTCTGAATTATTTCCAGCTTCCGGGTTATGATCAGACAAACCCAGATGCTCTACGTTTTCATCTCCTTATCTAAAGGGAACAACGTGGAGCCGTCTTCTCTGTGTTACATTTGAACTCATCCAGACTAGAATAGTAAGTTAGATTCCACGAGCTAGTTAAACCTCTTCCCTAAAGAGAAAATTGGGGACAGTGCATCAGGGAGGCTATCGCAGGCCAACCCGCCTTGTTTTTTTTCTCCACTCAGACATAAATTTTCCTGTTTTACCAGTCATCTTACAACAATGCATGTCCAAGCCATGCTGTGATTAGAGGGGAGTATATGCTTATTACCCAAGTTATTCACATGTTGGAGCACGGAGAGACCAAGCGTGGTAAACCAAAGGAAATTTCCATTTGCTTTTCAGCTGCTGCGCATTCTTACTCTATAGGAAAGTTAGCTGTTATTAAGTAATGATGTTCAGCTGAAGTTGGTCACTCGTAACAACAGACAGATGTAAAATGTTTTATTTGGGTTAGCCAACTCTCTCCCAAATAAAGGGCCTGAAATTGAACTGTCTTTACAAAAATATTCAGCAAATGATACCTTATTCCAGTGCTCGGATTCTTTGCCATGGAAAATGGGAAATGAGTCTCCTAGTGAACCCACTATCTGTTTAAACTTGTCTTTGCCCAGAGAAAACTTGATGTTCTATGGAATGAAAAAAATTTTTAATGAATCTACATTGAGGAGTAAAGGGTATAACTATGCAAACCAAAGGATTTTTTTACTTACTTATGGAATTTGAAACAATAATAATGAAATGGAAACATAGGAAAAAGGCTAAATATTTGACCACAGAGGCAAATTGGATCATTAGATGCTCACATGCAATGTAAAATGTGGGATTTGTCTTTAAAGCAGTACTTGTTGCTTTTCCAATGTATAATAAGGCAAAAGAAAGACTTTGTCAGTTCTCCAAGCCATCACTTACAACCTCCAGCCACATAATCCTTTAGGAAGTTGGATGTTTTTAAGACACTGGTTCTGATTCAGTGGCTCGAGTGTGGGACCCAAGAGCTGGGATTTCTGATTAACATCAGTAAGTGATGCTGGAGCTGCAAGCCTTTTATTATATGCTGTCCTGTCTTCAGGGTCCAGGGATATGGATAGTTCATCTCAAGGTATTTCATGACCACAGAGAAAGATATCTGCCCATCAAATGAACTAAGATTCATAAAGCCTGTTTCCATCCCTACTCCTGCCACTGGCTCAGTGACCTTGAATAAATCACTCTCAACCTTTGTGATCCTATTTTTCCCCAGATATAAAGTGCAAAGTTTAAACCAGATCAGCACTCCTCAGAGTGTCCCCACATGTCAGATAAAGGCCAGATTTACAGAGTTGAGCATGTTTCTTTGCTGTAGAACTTCTCAGACCCTGTAATATACAAATGTGCTGTGTGAGTCTCCAGTAGGTGGGGACAGTGGGGTGCTTGGAGGTTCTGTAGGCAAAGCTTCCCCAAATTACCTGACCACAAATTGCTTTATTTGTGGAATACCTATTACCACACACTTAGGGGAAGCCTGAGCAAGAGAACTGCTAAGGTTCTTCTATTAGCTTCAGCTCCCTCAGCCCTAAAATCCAGGATCTTTCCTCTGGCCTCTGATGTTCTTAGCCAGTGAACCCCGAAAGCAATGGTAGGGTGACATCCATCATCCCAGGAAGAAAACTTAGAGCAATTTTAAACCAATTGCTTTCCTTGTCTCCCAAATTCTCATTTTTCCCTTCAAGGCAATTCACCTGAACTTTTATTCCCTAGGACACCTTTCCTGGCAAACTGAAAACTCCACCCAACAGCTCCCATATTTGCACATTCAGCCCCATTGATTTTCTCTTCCTTCTCACACCGAAGGACCCACTCCTTTGCTTGAAAGTAACGAGGCTGAACTTTTAGGCAACCCGGTTTACGTGCTTGTGAATTTCCCACAGATTCTATATAACTCTAAGTGGTGAAGAGTATAGATCATGATTTCAAGGTGTGGTCTCAAGACCAGTAGCCTCAGCATCACCTGGGAACTCATTAGAAATGCATGTTCCCAGGCTCTACTCTAGACCTACTGAATCAGAGACTCTGGAGCCCAGCCATCTGTATTTCAAGACTTCCACGTGATTCTGACACTCGCTGAAGTTGGTGAATTCATGTTATAGAGATGAGAAGCGAGGATTACAGACTCAAACAGACCTTGTGCTATATCAGTTTCCTTACCTGGAAGCCAGGAATAATCATATTAACTCTCTCAGAATCTAAGTGAGAGTTAAATTAATACACGGCACCTTATGTAAGATCTGGCACCGGATAAGCAATAAATCAAAGCTGTTTATTCTATAAGGGCTACTAACATGTAATGAGCAGGAACTTATTTTGCGATGTTTTGAACTGCATCATTAGGAGTGATGCTCTTGAGTTAGTTTTGAGGAGAGAGGTGCCAAGTGGTTAGATAGGAGACAGATTTGCTTTGCCAACGAGTTCCTCTGTGTATTAACTTTATGAACATGTGTAAATTATCGAATCTCTCTAAGCTTAGTTTCCTCATTTAGAAAATCAAGAAAACTCTTTCTTCAGAAGGTAAAGAGAAGGATTAAATAAAATACTGTCTGTAATTGCACTGAAAAGGGCTAGTCCCTTTTAATGACATAATGTTTAATTAATGACATAATCCCTTAGTGTTTGTCGTCACAGATTATGAGGCCACCAGAACATTAACCAAGGGCTTCTTGCTCCACAGAAATAAGAGTGACAGCATCTGAGGCCCTTATATCTTGCCCTGAAGAGTTGTCTTGTCGTGATAAATTTAAGTACTGATTTAGAAGTAATTGAATGAGAAGAGTTATTCACTTTTTCTCTGCTGTCCTTAGGGATCAGGCAAGTCTTTCTTCCCACTGAAATCCTGTGAGATTTGTATTTATTTTTCTATTCAGTGTTTAGCCATAAACTACCATTGGAAGTTTACCTTGAGGGATATTTCAAGACTTTACATGTTTTCTTTAAATACAGTACCTTTTAGGTCAGATATTTAATCCAAAAATATGTAGTAAGAGCATCACTGCGGTCAGACTTTCACTAGGTTTTGCCTTAGTAACAAACAAGTCCAAGAATTCAACCAGGCAACAAGAGTTTTTTCTCACCTGGGTTACAAGTCAGCTTTGGTTCAGCTGTAGCTCAGCTCCAAGTGTCCCCCACCTCCCCCCTACCCCCCACTGCCATCCAGAGGAAGGAGCAGCCCAATCTGAGCCTCACTGGAGAGCAGTGACAGAACCGTGTCATTCTTATGTCTCTGTTCAGGTGAGGCTTGAGTCACTGCAGCTCACAGGCCATTGGCCGAAGCAGTCACATGACCACATCTGACACAAAAGTGTGAAAACATAGTTCCCTGCAGGGACAAACCCAGGGAAGGAATCTCATGGATGGACCCCACAGAGAGGGGCAGATAGTAGGTGGAAGCAACAATCAGCCACGACAACCCAAAATGACCACGGCTCTACCAATAAGGTTCCAAGTTCATGTCTTCAAAATACAGGTCATTAGGATAGAGGAAACTAGATTGTGAATTTGCCATAACCTTCATTGGTGCTTCCCCTCAGAGCCTCTTGTTCCTCACAAAGAAGAATGTCCAACTCCACAGCCTCCCAAAAGCTGCCACTCCTTCCAGCCAACCTCAGTCCTCAATGGTCCGAGAGAAAACATGGGTTTGCAGAAGGAAAGAGTAATTTCCCCAGCAGATAAAACCAAAGGGCCACCCTTTGGAATCTGCTGAGAGTCACCTTTGGCCACCTTGTTCTCTTTAATGAACATGTCCAGTTCTGAGGCCACCTGGGCAAAGCCATCTGTGTCCTCAGCTGACACGGATGAAGTCAAGAAGTGGATTCAGAACAGGGAGCCCAGCCATTGAAGCGAGTCCTAGGCTGCTTTGAAGAGCAGGTAGAAGGTGGCACGAGGCCAGTGCCAAAGGCCCCAGTGCATGTGTATGTGCGGCCACAGTCACAGGATCCAAAGAAAGGATAGCTAAGCCTCACTGAGTTTATTTTCCATTATTTTTAAACCTTTTGAGTTCAGTGAACCCCAACTAGATTCTTGTCAAGCACTTTTTTTCTACTTAATATTTAAACCCATGTACCCTTAAAGTGAAATTTCAGCCAGGTATTTCAGATTCATAGCAAAAAGAGAGATCATTAAAAGATTGTTTTGTCAAAAACATTTGACATCCAACAAAGCTTTAGAAGCAACTTTTCTTACAAACAGGGAGCTGTTTTGCCAGAGTTTTCAAGTCAAAGTCCCTCAGATTCTAATTTTAGTCTAGAAATCCAGAGTTATGGTTGGATTTGGATTTCATTCTTCCATGCCTCACCGCCCATTTGAAGGTATGTAGGATGACATCACTTGAGGCCTGGTTGAGAAATTCCAGGTTTAGGGAGCCACTGTCTCCCCATTTTTACATTATTTTTCCACAGGTGCATATACTTTGTTAGCCCACCATGGAACACAGAAGTTTTTCCCAGCATGGGTGAACTGAAAACTTCCAAAATTTGACTCAACAGAGCTATACGTTTTTAGAAGGTCTCAGTTTCGTACTAACTAGGAGGGGGAAAAAAATCATTCTTAAAGCATATTTATTTTTTTCCCAGCCAAGCGTCACATGAAAGTTAGCTGTATTATCACATTGTTGAGAACTAAATATCCTGTAAATACAGGTTGACTAGAAGAATGGTGGGTGAAAGTCTATTGTGGAAATGAGAGACTTGTCTGTGCTTAATTTTGGCTAATACATCTACTAGCATTATTTATATCATATATTAATATAATATGAATAATGTATCATAATATCTATGTGTTTACTGTAAATGTTATATAAGTTAAATAATATATAATTTCTACATATCCTATAACACATAATACTTATATGATATTTATATGATAAATATAAATAATGTGTTACAGTTTTGATCAGATTCTCCATATATTGCTTTTTAAAAAATTAATACTTAGCCTTGGGCCACTGGGTCATTGGCATTCATTTATCTGTAAGGATGGTGAAGATTCTGAGAAGTAATAAACGGATGTCTCCATGTCTGCGTGCAATAGCGTTATTTCAGAAATACTAAGGGCAAGTGGGGAATCGGAGATTTATCAAGGGGGGGAAGCCGTTAGGCTGCTGATATGATTCAACATCTATATCCCAGTGTGGTGGTTCTCAATGTGTGTTCCTGCAACAGCAGCATCACCTGGGAATTTTTAGACATGCTAATTCTTGGACTCCACCCTAAACCTACCGAGTCAGAAACTCCAAGCCTTCCAGATGGTTCTGATGCAGCTAAAGTCTGAGCACCCTTGTCAGAGTGGTAGAGAGTGTAGATACAACAGCTTCACACACTGCCAGGTGACAGCTGTTGAGAGCTTGGGTGAGTCACACAACCTCTCTGTGGCTCCATTTCTTCCTCATGGGGATGGTGTGAGGGTTAATTACATTCACACATGGAAAGCACCTAGAATAGTGGCTGGTACATGGCTCTAGCGCTATCTATTTATGATGATGATTATTGTTATTAGTGATCTGAAGCTTTTGTATTATTGTCACTTATCTGAATCTTTATTTTATTATTGTCATTTTATTATCTGGACCTTTCCCACTTTGGACCATTTCTGGCTCTATCCTGACTCTGTTCTTGCTTAGTATTTGCATATGTATTTCTCCTAACTGGTCAGGGACTTTCTGTCCATTTACAGGTTGATTTCTCTCTGACAGGACAGCATCCTCCAGCTCGCAGTAATTAATTTCTTTGGTCTTCCATTCTTACCAGATCCCCTTTTCTTGGATAGAATTCTTCCCCTTCCACCAGCGATGGTGATGGGAACTTCCTTTCCATTTTTTCCATTCTCATTGTTTTGTCCCCAGCACTGGAATTGTGGTTCTTCATATAGATAAGTATCTTTTTCAATGTGGCTACTGTTTAGTTCTGTTTCCAAAATGTGTTTCTTTTCCCCTTTATCTCCAGAAAACAAATGCTACACAGCCTAAGCACTAAGTGACTTCATTCCATGTATATGTTACTGGCCTGACATAGGAGAGTGTAATATTGACCTCTCCATTCAGTAGTTTCAAGGACTTCACTTCAGTAAAGATATCACCATTCTAAGAAATGCAATCCCAACCCACATGTTGGAATCATATGATGAAAACTGGAGAAATAAATACAGTTTCCAGAGACTATAGAAAACTACTAATGGTTCATATGGAATATTGTTTCTTTGCAGGACTAGGAGAGGGAAAATTAGAAGAGAATATCTTTTATTATTCTTTCCTTCCTTTACTTTTGGGAAATGATTATGGTCCCTTAATATTTTAGAAGTGAAACCAGGTAGATTGCAGAATCTAAGGGAAAAAAAATCTAAAGCAGTAACATAAAATTATATGAAAGAAGAGTGTGCAATGAAGTAAATTGCATTAAAGAAGTCTGCTGAGGAATGAAATACTATAAATTAAGAGCATATAATAAAGTGTAAAAGATAAAGCATACAGGTAAAAATAAATGGGTGCAAAGAAGGAGATGCTGGATCTTAATAGAGCGATGATGTAGATGTCGTTTGCCAAACATACTGTGAACACACTGGGAGAATCCAATATATAAAAGGCTATACGAACTGATAATTGAGACTACTTAAATGATAAAAGAGTAATTATTGTAATTATTTACAATAATTAGTGGATCAGAAAAGAAGTGTGAAGTGTACTAAGCCTCTGTGTATAAGACAGATAAAAATGTGGGGAAATATATATGTATAGTTTAGGAAGAAGTATTTCAGAAAAGTAGCATGCAAAAGAATCTAGTGGAGTTAGAACAGATTGCATTAAACTTTGGAGGTTTAAGAGGGATTTGTGTACTGACAAGAACTCCAGTCTAGCTTCCAAACACTTTGGACCCCGTTCTTTCTGCTATGGGCCATCTGTGTAAAGAAGACAAGTCACTGCAACCTCCCAGGTCTCCTGGTTTGAAAAACGTGTGTCAAATGCCTTGGTTTTGACATTCTTTTTGAATCTAATGTTCTATGACTCAACAGCAATAATGCATTTCCACAGGCGGTAAAAATATTCTAGACTCTTCCCTTCCAATTCTCACTGTTTACTTCCTCTGCACTTCCCCTTCCTGCCTCCCTGTTTGCTGGTCAGTTGATAGTGGGCTTCAGTGGGGGTGAGTTAACCCACCCTTTCCAGGGTGTTTTACTACCGAGCTCCCTCCAGAGGGTGGGAATTCTACAGTGAGGGCTGTGATTGGGGCTTCAATTTCATTCCTAAAACACTCCTTGAGCTTGGATCTATTCTGGGCACTATGCCAGATCACCAGGGGTTGGAAGGTGAACGCTGGGGCCCTAGCACTTGGGGGAATCAGTAAGGGTCAGTTTCACTGGGTCAGTTTCTTAGTAAACAGCTGTGAACTCCATGTGTCCCTCTTTCTTTCAGGAAGTAGAAGAATCCTATGGTAGCCAGGTGGGCGAAGGGGAGCAAGGACGATACACCTGCTTTGAAGAAGTCGCCATTTGACCTGCCGAGTGAGTGACCAGGTAGCACCCAGTTCTGAGGGCACAGGAATGTTGAGAGGGAGGGAGTGGGTGTTTAACCTTTGAGTGCTGTCCACCAGCCGCTCTTTTCCACAGAGAGATGCTAATCCCAATACCCCCACCCCACCCAGAGACTCTAAGTTTTATTCCCCCATATATGCCCCCCATCCTCTGATAGCCATTGGTCACTGATTCCAACAATAGTTGTGCAAAAATGCAGCACAAGGACTTTCAGCAGAAAGAGGGGAAAGATTCAGCTCATCGCGAGCCTGGCCCACTGCCCCTTTGAAACAGAGGTTCAAACAGAAGCTTCATGACACTGCCTTCATAGAAACAGGGCCAAGTTTCCCAGAATCTGGTGGAAGCTTAGCGTGTGCTGCAGGACACTTCTGCATCATTCACACAAGAAAACTTAAGCTTCTGTTTTTATTTCAGTGGGTTGAATGGCATGTACTTTCCCCTACCAGTTTCTTTTTGTTTGTTTAAGTGCATGCAATTACTTGTCCATAAGCTGCATTTGTCTTGGCAGTGTTCTGAGCTTGACTACGCATTTGGGCATGCCAGCATGGCATTAACCTTTTCAAACTTTCATTGTGGTCGCTTTCCTCTTGATTACTGAGAAGTGCTGCATAAAGGGTCTGATGAAGCCCCCGCTAAATTATATCCTGTACTTTACATCTAAATTGATACCCAAATAAATGGAATAGACTTCAACAAGTAAAATAAATTCTGAATAACTTAGGGCCCTTCTTTGCAAAGAAAATGAAACGGTGACTCTCCTTTCTGAGAAAAAAAAAATCATTTCAAGGGTCAGTCAGTAAATGACACACTCTTCATAACATAACAGGAAAATTAAAGAGCCCAACAGATTTACTGCATCCTCAACAGGTGTTATCCTATAATGGATACAGTTTCAGATTCCTTGAAGGAATTTGCCCAAAGGATTACTTTAGAAACTTCTATTGAGATAACACTGCTCCAACAGCAAAGATTATTGCGTGAATCACAGACCACCATATACCAGTTCCTTTTTAAAGGGAGAAATTTTTTTATTATTATTCTTAAAATGCCAATGAGGTGGAAAAAACATACCAACCAGGTAGAATTGCCCTATAATCACTCACATTATGTTTTTCAAGGAATGTAGGGGTAATTTATGTCAGTCGCCAGGCAGGTGCTATAAGATGCTGTGTGGCCTCATACCCAGCTTGTCCCTATCTGTAAACGGAGGGCAGAGCATTGCCCAGGGCTCAGTGTGGGAGCCTAGTGCTTCTTCTAGGTAAGTCTGTTCTGCTACAATGTTGGATGCCTGTACTTATTTCCTTGTTCACTGGCTCTTTAAAATAGATTCCTATGCTGGTCCTACTTAGCTCAAAAGAAGTAAGGCCAAATTTTTGCACCATACCTAGATGTCACACCTAATATTATACATTGATAACACTTTTCTGAGAATAACGAGCATATTGACCAAGCCGTTCATAAAGCTTAATTATTCACTCTATGTTTGGTTTTGGTTGTTTGATAACTTGCTCTTTTCCATTGTAATCAAGAACTAGGACAGGTCATGGATTCCCAATTATTCACTGGACTAGGGGGAAAATGAATTGCTGCTACAGGGAAGGTCATGCAAATGGTAGCTTTTTAAAAACGTTTATGAATGCTACACACGGTTTTAAAATTTGTTTTAACATTTCCCATTGCTGTATCAAGACGTATCTTATGGATGGTGCATTTTAATTGTATCAGTACTGGCCCTATGCTCAGTCAACTTATTTTTAAATTTTCTATACTTGGAAATCCGTAAGAGCTGAATATACATAAATAATCATAATACTCCATGGGGTGGATTCTTGTGAGTGTGATATCACAAAGAGAAGATTAGCATCATTTTTTCGAGTGTGAATCTCTGTTTTGGCACTTTATAGCCATTATCTCATTCAACTATCACAAGAACCCTGAGAAGTAGACTTTATTTCCATATTTTACATATTAGAGATTTGAGGTCCAGAAAGGTTAAATAGCTTAGCCCAGGTCTCACAGCAAATAAGTGGGAGAGGCAACATTTAACCCAGGCTTCCCTGTCTTCAGTCTGTGCTCTTCACTCCCTCCTACTGCCATCCTCAAGTACCCAGTGATTCATCTTGCCCTCAGAATTATCCTTTCTTATAAACGTCCATGTACATTCGTACTTATCTCACATGATTATCCTGTTTCTGTTTTCTGGGCATTCTACCTCATGTGACAACAATGGAACGTCTCTCTTTGTCATTTCCTTAGGTGGTCCCAAGGCCTGACCATGGAACGGGTTAACATCAGTATGGCCAGGGCTACCCTGGTGAAGCACACGGCTGGAGCTGGCCTCAAGGCCAGCAGACCCCGAGTCATGTCCAAGAGTGGGCACAGCAACGTGAGAATCGACAAAGTGGATGGCATATACTTGCTCTACCTCCAAGACTTGTGGACCACTGTCATCGACATGAAGTGGAGATACAAGCTCACCCTGTTTGCTGCCACGTTCGTGATGACCTGGTTCCTTTTTGGTGTGATCTACTATGCCATTGCCTTCATTCATGGGGACTTAGAACCCAGGGAGCGCACTTCAAATCACACCCCCTGCATCATGAAGGTGGACTCCCTCACGGGGGCATTTCTCTTTTCCCTGGAATCCCAGACAACCATTGGCTATGGAGTCCGTTCCATCACGGAGGAATGCCCTCATGCCATCTTCCTCTTGGTGGCTCAGCTGGTCATCACCACCTTGATTGAGATCTTCATCACGGGCACCTTCCTGGCCAAAATTGCGAGACCCAAAAAGCGGGCAGAGACCATCAAGTTCAGCCACTGTGCCGTCATCACCAAGCAGAACGGGAAGTTGTGCTTGGTGATCCAGGTGGCCAACATGAGGAAGAGTCTCCTGATTCAGTGCCAGCTCTCGGGAAAGCTCCTCCAGACCCACGTCACCAAGGAGGGGGAGCGAATCCTCCTCAACCAGGCCACCGTCAAATTCCACGTGGACTCCTCTTCCGAGAGTCCCTTCCTCATCTTGCCCATGACGTTCTACCACGTGCTGGATGAGACGAGCCCCCTGAGAGATCTCACCCCCCAAAACCTTAAGCAGAAGGAGTTTGAGCTGGTGGTTCTCCTGAACGCCACGGTGGAGTCCACCAGCGCTGTCTGCCAGAGCCGCACCTCTTACACCCCAGAGGAGATCTACTGGGGTTTTGAGTTTGTGCCTGTGGTTTCTCTCTCAAAAACCGGCAAGTACGTGGCTGATTTCAGTCAGTTCGAACAGATCCGGAAGAGCCCAGATTGCACCTTTTACTGCACGGATTCTGAGAAGCAGAAACTTGAGGAGAAGTACAGGCAGGAAGATCAGAGGGAAAGAGAGCTGAGAACGCTTTTGTTGCAACAGAGCAATGTCTGACGGCAGTGGTGTCGCCTCGACTTAACTCTGAGCTGCTTCCACATCTGAGCTCCCTGCAAACCCAGAGGTCACCGGGAAAACAAAAATGTGTGGACGCACTCTGAAAAACTGCACAGATGTACAGACCTGTTCCTTTGATCTGGTGTCTAAACAAGCATTCCACATCTGGGAGGGTTCCCTTTTTAAATGCTTTGTGTGAAGCAAACTCCCCAAATTCAAATTTTCTAAAAGGGGGCTGCATTTCAAAGAACTTGGTGGAGGCTACTTGAAACAATCTGGATGGACAGATATTTCACAATGCTGGTATTGAAAGGAAATGCATTTCCATACAAGGATGTCAGCTATAATAAAATGTATTTATTCAATCCAAGTATCAAAGAGGAGATGGCCGAGAGCTGAAACGTGGTTCAGTACCCACTTATATCATTGCTCTAAAACACACTCATTATTTCAAGCAGAGAAAAAGGTATTTATAATGAAGTCTATCTGGTAATACATAAAAAGGGGCAAAGGGACTCTGTACTCACAAAATATGATAATTCTGTTTTTACCTTTTTCGGTGAATGTAATTGTACAGAGTGAAATTGATCAAATCAGGAATGCATCGTTGTGAATACATGTACAGATGGAGATGATGTGATTGTTCACACTAATTTGTTTTGGTTGGAATGTACTAGCCCCTTTCTATTCAAAATGGGTTCACAGACCAGCAGTATCAACAGCATCCAGGAGCTTATTAGTAATTTCGCTCCAGCTGGACTTAGAGAATCCGAGGCTGTATCTTAACAGGACCCACAAGTCATTCACGTAAAAATGAAAGTTTTAAAACTTCACTCTGGACAATGTTTTCGACGTAACTTTCTGAAGCCAGGGGACTCTGTGGGTCCCACATCCCCCGTTCTTTATTATGGACAAATATTCCTTTCAGTGATTTCATTCCTTATTAAAATACCTTGTCCGCAAAGGGACTGCCACAGGTATTTCAAGAACAGAATAAGACTGTTGAGAATAATGGCTGTCTCTCTCAAGCTAAGTACATGCTTGTTGATTACAGCGAACACAAAAGAAACATTCAGCTCCATAACAATCGGAAATGTGCTCCTATATTGAAGTCCAGTCCGTGAGGTTGGATGGGACTCCGAAGAACAAGTGGAGCTGAGGATAAGGAATTCAAACACAGACGATTCGTTGAAGCAGGAACAAAATTTGATACTCTGATAACATGGAAAGGATGCCCTCAGTATTGAAACAAATCTCATACAACTCAGTGTTACACAGGTAACATTTGGATTTTGGCAGAATTTAGAGCGTTTATTTGGGGCAGAGAATAAATGGGCTAGGATTGGCTAAATGTGCAAAAGGTGAATTCTCATTTCATTCGAACCAGGACAGATTTGTACATTCACTCAAGAAGAATGTGACTTTGAGCGTGTAGACACGGCATGGATGTACACACGAGCCCACATATATGGATACACTGACCTGACCTGCGAGCGCGCACACCGCGTGCACGCACACACACAGAGGCGTGCTCGTCCTGGCTCTTCCATCACAACTGTGGAAATTATCCATGAAGACATTTGTGATTAAGAGAGCAAGTCCTGGGCAAGTGTGCTCATGTATATTTTGTTCTGTAAGAATGGGAACACTGGGGCAAGTAATCTGGATTCAGATTATCTGTGAAATGGTGTCATATCATGATGTTCCCACATTTCAAGTCTTCTTCTAAACAGAAAGTGTGGCTAAAACCTCTGACCCAGAACTGAACCTTTAATGCAGCTGTAAAAATCATGGGGTTGAAGCTGTAAAAGTTTAAAATACAGGGCTTCCCTGGTGGCGCAGTGGTTGAGAGTCCGCCTGCCGATGCAGGGGACACGGGTTCGTGCCCCGGTCTGGGAGGATCCCACATGCCGCGGAGTGGCTGGGCCCGTGAGCCATGGCCTCTGAGCTTGCGCGTCCGGAGCCTGTGCTCCGCAACGGGAGAGGCCACAACAGTGAGAGGCCCGCGTACCGCCAAAAAAAAAAAAGTTTAAAATACAATCTCCGTGCACAGGAAGTTATTGTCTTCAATTTTTCAGGAAGTTTTTTTCTTTTTCTGGTGATCATTTTATGGCAGGTTGTTTTAGATCTTCATTCTCTTTTTAAAAAATCACATTAGGACTTCCTTGGTGGCGCAGTTGTTAAGAACCCACCTGCCAACGCAGGGCACATGGGTTCGAGCCCTAGTCCGGGAAGATCACACATGCTGTGGAGAAACAAAGCCACAACTACTGAGCCTGTGCTCTAGAGTCCGCACGCCTAGAGCCCATGCTACGCAACAAAGTGAAGCCACCGCAATGAGAAGCCCACGCACTGCAGAGAAGAGTAGCCCCTGCTCACCGCAACTAGAGAAGGTCCACGTGCAGCAACAAAGACCCAACACAGCCAAACTATAATTAATTAATTAATTTTTAAAAATCACATTAATGTAGTTAGATATTAGTTGTTTTAGTTATTAAACCTTTTTTAATTGTATAATGTGGTAACATTGACAGGAAAATAATGCCCTGGTATGTTTACAGTTTTTCTCTTGCACTACGTTTCTTACGTTTTTTCACAGTATTTACATCAGTGCTAATTTGAATGTGATCAAAATTAAGAATCTTGCATACTTCTATTGTATATGGTACAATGATGTAACATAAGACTGAGAAATCTTACTGTATGTTCATTTTGCATACCTATTTCAGCCAAATTTGGAAGACTCAATTGTCTGATCTATTGCACTACACACGAAATAAATATGTAGCGTCTTAAAATCCAATACTTGTACAAGTCAATAAATCATATTATAACAAAATATTCCATAAATAGCTCTAAAGTTGCTTCTGGTTTGAAACTTAGCATTTTCTAGGCACACGTACTTATTATTACTCTGTACAAAATCCTCTCCTGTTAACATGCTAACAAAAGGATTCAGGCAAAATTGTTTGATTACATCTGGGCATGAATCTGACTGAAACAGATTCATGCTCAGCACCCAACTAACAATTGTCAAACTAACGGAGGATTTTGACCCAAAAATGTTTTTTGCATTTTGACATATTTCCAATGCATGAGGCCTTCTCAGTGCAGCCATTCAAAAATGTCATGTTCCATTTGAGAAACCACAACGTAACAAGCAGCAAATCAGTGTAATCAGCAAATCATGTCTTATTTAAGTGATAAAATACATTGTACTGACATGGCACCCAGTAGCCAATGGCCCCAGACAGCACAGCAGAGATTCACTCATTGATCCTCACAAGAAGCCATCTTTGTTTCTCTTTCCCACATAACAGGAAATTACGGCCCAGAGATGAGATTCCAGAAACCTCAAATTAGAGGTTAAAAGTAAAAAGTGCCATGAATGAGTGGGTCAGGTATTTAGATGCATTTAAACAACTATTTTGTCTGATTTTTCTTTGAATTAAATTTTCAGTTTTAATTGACTGATTTCAATCCCATCGAAATGTAAATTGACAGATTTAAAAAAAAAGGGACACTTCTACTGCAATATGATTCTTTCTCCCTTGCTTGGATCCTCTGTACTCAGACATCATCTGGAGAAAGAAGAAAAGAGAAAAGAAAAACAAAGAAGTCACGAGGCCCTTGCACTGGTAGCTTAGTAAAGGGCCACCTCATCTTCGGGCTTGGTTCTGTATTTGGCTCTGTGGTCAAACGGTCAGACATCCAACCATGTGGCATAACAAAGACTTCCAGCCTCTCAATCTTGGCTTTCATTCTTGCTAGACTTTTACTGTTAAATATTAGAAATAACTAGTTTTGAATGCAGGTTATTTTATAATCGCTTTCTGGGATGGGATTTTTTTTCAAATGAAAGGTATTAGCATTTCAAGTCTTGATTTCCAAGTTCTATAGTGTACACTCGAATTTCAGCATTGGACTCTGCATAGGTCCAAGGTGTCCTTAATTTTCTTCCCCTGGGAAGACTTACCCCTGAAGGTCTAAACTTAGCATTTCACTCCTAATTGACTAACTACACACCTTTTGCCTTTTGTGGATTTCAGTTTATCTGTAATCAGGATGAGCTGCCAACCAATCCTTGGGTCTCTGGGTAGCAATGAGCAGTTTCTGCTCTCAGAGTGAGGTAACGTATGAGCAGAGTTTGAGTCTCCAGAGTATAAATTTGTAATGAAATGGTATAACTAGAATTCAACTGGAATTTTAAAGAATAAAGGAGCTGCTTAATGTCTTGAGATATTACTATTTGTTGGTAGACTTTTTTATTGTTGTTGTGTCATTTTGATTTTTTTTTAAGAAATCTGAAACAAAGTCTTTGTCTTCAAAGTAACAAAGGCAGGGAGAAACATGTAAAAATAAAAGCTAATAGTTGATCAATTAGACTTCCACATAAAAAGACTTCTACCAGTGGAAAAGAACTTCGTTGCAGGGGAAATATGGGTCATTCAGTCTCACATTACAACAGACTGTGTCATCATATCCTTCTGGCTTCCCAGGGGTAGCAATTTTCCTAGCCTTTAAGAAACACTGATGTATTAAGCCCCACTTTTTCCCAAAGTTTTTCTACTAGATATTTAATGGAAAAAAAAAACCATGAGTCAGAAATAAAGCTCCAGTTATGTCACTTCATCTTCATCTTCTGTCAGTTCTCCTGTTAGACTCAATTTTCTTTTCAACTTGACATGTCCTTGGTTGATTATTCTTCATCTTTGCCATCCATTCTAGCAAGTCAAATAAGTCTGTGGGTTAAAAATAATCAATCAATCCAAATTAGTAATTTGTGGACATTTAGATGCCTAAAAACTGAGGATAGGAACTTTTATCTTTCAGTTAGTATGTTGCTCGTATGTAAAAATAGAAGACCAAGAAAAACCTGTTGGGGCTTCCCTGGTGGCGCAGTGGTTGAGAATCTGCCTGCGAATGCAGGGGACATGGGTTCGAGCCCTGGTCTGGGAGGATCCCACATGCCGCGGAGCAACAAGGCCCGTGAGCCACAACTACTGAGCCTGCACGTCTGGAGCCTGTGCTCCGCAACAAGAGAGGCCACCATAGTGAGAGGTCCGGGCATCGTGGTGAAGAGTGGCCCCTGCTTGCCACAACTAGAGAAAGCCCTTGCACAGAAACGATGACGCAGCACAGCAAAAATTAATTAATTAATTAATAAACTCCTACCCCCCAACATCTTAAAAAAAAAAAGAAAAGAAAAACCTGTTGATTTGAGTGGATAGTTAATTCCTAATAAAATTACAAGAATTGATTATGGAAGTCGAAGGACATAATTGGCATATGAGTATAAATGCCAAAGATGTCATATATGTAGATAAAGGACATATATATAGTGAAAGTAAATTTCAGCCAAACACAGGGGACTTTGGTAGATTCCATGCACATCCTTTGCGCCTGTCACAGAAGAGCCAGGAACAATGGGCTCAAACTCTTCCTTCACATGATGCACAGGAGCCCTGACTCCCAACCTCTGTTGGAGAATCAGGCTGATGGCTTTGTATTCCTAACCAGCACGGGATGAGCAAAACCAAAGATGAAGGCATCAACCTAAAAGCCCATCACCAAGTTTTTTGTTTAGCAGCTCCAGCCTTATGATGTACTTAACTGTGATCTTATCTTCACTCAAGGCCAAATCTTATCTAGTATCCAGGCCTTCGCAACAACTTAAGATATCCAATTTCACCCCTCAAAAATATTAAAGTTAGAGGTAGAACCTACTCAAAATTAGACTCCAAGGGAGCTACTACAATTGATTACATAGTACCCATTCTCAAAAAACATCAGAAGTTGTTGATTCTGAGCTAAGAAATATGACCTCTTAGCTTATTATTCCTATGATTGTTATTATTGCAAATGCCCTTAATATTGCTGAAAAAGTAAAGAACTTGCAAGAACGTGATTGGAGAGGAATTCAAAGGAATGATTTTTTTTCATTTACTATAATGTAACCATATTCTTCCAACTGCAATCAAATCTTAAGAGTAAGGACGTTGTATTAAATCAAATCATTACAGGAAGTATGACTGTATCAGGGACTTTTTACAAAAACAAACTTCCAGATCATGAGAGGAAGCTGTGTTTGTGTGCTGACACAAAGTATTCAACAGCAGTCAGGAGGGGAAGGCAGGATGACAGCCAACTTGGATCTATTTTTGAAGAATTATTTCTGTAGGGTATCATAGCATTGTAAGTTATGAAAAAGAATGCTTTGGTAAACAGTCATCTCCATTTCAAAAGGACCCACTCCAAAATACCACTTAATGAAATTCACGGGAATGTTATGAAGATGGAAATCCCAAATGACATGAGATTTTACAAGCAAACAGTTCTACTTTTCGTAAATACTGGCAGACTGCATTTACCAAAATCTCCATCATGCCTTGCTCTCTTGCTATATATAGCACTCCATCTGATCACTACACCATGCCGCAAGAGGCGTGTCCTTGTTTTCCTCTGATTTTTAAACTAGTCTTAGGCTTAAATTTACCATAGCATAGTAGTGACTCCTGTTTCTCAAGGTTGAGCTACTACTTGGTGCATGTTAGAAATCTCAAACTAACTGAGGTGTGTGTACTTGGTTACTACTGAACCCAATCATGCTATGACCAATCAGCTTTAAATAGGTCCTTTTATGTTCTATGAATTCATTCCGCTATTTGTCAAACCATTTCTTGTTTCATATGTATCTCCATCACCTTTTTTTTTAATATATATATGGAATCACTCTCATCTGTGAAACAATAGCAAATACAATAAAGCTACTTTTATAGTCTTGAGTTTCTTCTCATTTCACTGGAAGGGTAATGATGTTACAGCTGGTGCTCTGATGGGCAGGGAATTACTAGTTTCTTAGAGACCTCAGAGATTAAACTCATTTGACACAGCCTTTTCCAATGATGGTAACTACAATAATTTGGGGACGACTAGGTCCTTGTTGAGATGGTATTTTCTACCAATGTCTAAAGGAATGTATTTTGTTTCTTTTCTAATCAAAGAAATGAAATTCCTGCTTCTTCTCTTTCTTGTGCCGTGATGCTCTACTTGCTCATTTTATTTTAGTCAATGATTAAAGATCAAGTTAACAGTTTAACAGCATCCTTTCAGCACCTTATTCCTTACCAAAGTCCCTTGCATTCCATTGCTCTTTTACTTTGATGGATGAAAAGAAATAAAACACATAATTATATAAGCCTTAAATGCATCAGTATGGGTGTGACTACAAAGCAACACAGCTATATAAGATCCACACTGCAGAGATATGCACCCATATCACTGTCCTCCTGCGGGAATACCACATACAGGCATACAACAGAGTAGCCACCAAAGCTCCAAACCCTCTACAGGTGACTCTTTTGGAACCTGCTCTTTTGGAATCTTAGCTCATTCATTGCGATATTCTCAGTGGTGGCAAGACTAGGTTCTCTGAGAATGTGACAGGTGGAAATATAAAAGGCTGGTGCATATGGTAGGAAGTCAAAATGCAGGATGCTGTTTTGGCAAAAAAGCCAAAATGTTTTCCAGAAAGTGCACAGTAATCTGAGACACAGTAATGAGGCTCGTCAGTTGGGATACATTTTATTAATTTTAATTTGCATGAAATTTCTCAGACACATATTATTTTCTACTCCATTATCTCCCCACATCTGCTTGCCCTTGGGGGATGACCTTGGCCGAGAACTGAGCTGTCCATGTCCAAGAGGTGAAATAGCTTTGACTCTACCACACCATGTCTTTGGGGCAGTGAATATATGGGACTTTGTCACAGCAGCATGGGAAGCTTTGGTTCTGGGCAGGAAACAGAGCGTCCTGGCAGCCATAATTTCTCAGAAATCCTTGATTTTATTCACCTGCCTTCAAAAAGTCAGATATTATGGTTTTCTCAGGGTAAAGAGTCATGTATCACAATGTTCATTGCAGCACTATTTACAATAGCCAGGACACGGAAGCAATCTAAGTGTCCATCAACAGATGAATGGATAAAGAAGATGTGGCACATATATACAATGGAATATTACCCAGCCATAAAAAGAAATGAAATTGAGTTTTTTGTAGTGAGGTGGATGGACCTAGAGTCTGTCATACAGAGTGAAGTAAGTCAGAAAGAGAAAAACAAATACCATATGCTAACACATATATATGGAATCTTAAAAAAAAAAAGGTTCTGAAGAACCTAGGGGCAGGACAGGAATAAAGACGCAGACATAGAGAATGGACTTGAGGACATGGGGAGGGGGACGGGTAAGCTGGGACAAAGTGAGAGAGTGGCATGACATATATACACTACCAAATGTAAAATAGATAGCTAGTGGGAAGCAGCTGCATAGCACAGGGAGATCAGCTCGGTGCTTTGTGACCACCTAGAGGGGTGGGATAGGGAGGGTGGGAGGGAGACGCAAGAGGGAGGAGATACGGGGATATATGTATATGTATAGCTGATTCACTTTGTTATACAGCAGAAATTAACATACTGTTTTAAAGCAGTTATACTCCAATAAAGATGTTTAAAAAAATCAGATAAACAAGTTTTATGGTTTAATTTTTCATGCAAAAGTCCATATTCTTTCCAGAAACTATTAGCTTGTTTGAGGTTTTTTTTCCCCAAACTTTCTATCCTTTTACTTGAATTTAACACTTCCACTATAGTGCTGAGCATGTAATATATTTGAATGTCCCAAATGTGTTTCACTGGTCCCTAGGGCCGTTTTTTTTTTTTGTATCTTTCTTGGTTTGCCTCTATTGAATATGTCAAAAACTCTGTTTACATATGGTTTAAAGATCTGCATGTGATTTAAAGATCTGCCATAAGTCTGCTATAAACAACAGACACACAGTTCTGCACCAACACAGAACAACGTGTGCTTCTCCCAACCCACACCCACACCATGAATCTGGCTGACCTGCTACATGGGGCGTATGTTGTAGCGTGTCCTGTTGCAACATGCCTTTTCTACTCATACAAGCAACACACACACACACACACACACGTGCATGCAAGCAAGTCCCAGGACTTCTGGTCACACCCTGGATTTGCAGAGAGTAAACAATACCCACACTTGTAGGGTTCTTAATGCTTTAAGCAACTTCAAAACATTTAATGGTCTATTTTATACCCAGCAAAGGAAGTAGGATATGTTTAATTCCTATACTTTACAGAAGACCCTACTGCTCACTGAGGTTCAGTGTCTCACTCAGTGTGACCCAGCAAGTGAGTACGGTGATTCAGGTCTCTCCCTTCCGGTCTAATGTTCCATCCCCTAAATTTACAACATGGGAATCTCACCGTGGAACTGATTTCTACATGTGATGGGTCAAAATCAGAGCTAAGTGATGACAGAGTAGGTCACCCAGGGAAAAGATGAGGCTGGGAGCCTGGAAGAATTACACGGAGGCTTTGCATGCTGCCAGGAGTCTGTTATTCAGGGGCTGAGCACACGGGATAAGTATTCAGAAGGTAGAAATGATATGAATTGATCAGCTGAAAGAAAAGAGCAGAAGAAATGAAGGCTGCTCACTAAGATTTAAACAAAATCTACAGCCCTGCTGTTTATCTATGTAGAGATGAACATTTAGCCAAAAAATAAACATAGGGGTGACCCAAAATTAAGAAATCCCAAAGGAGAGTCTCAGTGGTCAAGTGTACGCACCCAGTTTAGTTTGAAGTTCCTTACATCCATTATGATCCAGTTGTATCTCCTTGAAACAGGTAAGCATTGTCAGGATCCCTATTTTATACATGGTAAAACTGAGGCTCAGAAAAGTTAAGTAACTTGTCCAAAGTCGCATAGTTAGGAAGTGACAGAACCAGGAGTAAAACCCAGGACTGACCAAAGTGAAAGCCCGTCTCCCTACGCAAGCTCTCTCCTGACTCCTGGATGGGCCATTCCACAGAGCATCCAAAGTAGCCTAGTGGATTTGGTGGTTGATGTTCTTGGAACAAAGCAGCTGCTGTTCAGCTCTCGTGTGTTTTTGTCAAGTGAAAACAAACCACGGTTGAGTTGCTATGTTGCCATAGACCCGACCCCTAGGTACTGAATTAATACTGAAGAGCAGCAATGCAAATAGTAAGGGATTTGCCAGTGTGCTGCCAATACAGATGGAGTGGTAAGTTTCCAAGTGATTGTTTTGCTGATCTCTGAAAACCTGATCTGCAAGAATTTATACTGGGTTCTTCAGAGAAACTCTAAGAGAGGTAATCATTTTAAGATCTTGGCTTATGGAGAGACAAAGAGAGTTTTATAGAGATGAGCAAACACTACAGAACCAACAGAGCATGCTGGAATTTGATCCTGAGTGTAGGGGGCCTAGTGGGGACAAGTGAGTGGTCCCAGCACACACAGTCACTGCTATAATAATGACCAGGGCTAAGCAGGCAAGATCAGGACCCAGGAGCCAAGAAAAGCTAGAAACACAGGGCAAACACACAAGGGAGTCCCTGGAAGCTGACTGTAGAGGGAGATCCTGACAGATGTGTCCTGATGCTTGGAGAGACAGGACTGCAAATCTCCCCTTTCATGGGCAGATGAGTAAAGGAAGGGGCCAAGGAGAGAGACATGGTGAATGAACCCACCACAAAGAGTGGAGATCAAGAGAGTGAAGTTTTGGGATCCAAACCCAATGCGGCCAAATCAGGGGCAGAACCTGTTCCTAGGAGAAGTCAGTGAAGAAGGGAAACAGACAAAACCTTATTTCTGGGGCAAAAACTAAGTCTGGAACTCAGGCATAAATAGGCTGACCATGACAGGAGTGGAACTGGGTAAAATATTGGGAAGAAGGGTTCAAGGAGAACAGGACCTGGGGTAAGGTGGATTGAGTGAGGAGTCAATGGCCCAGAGCACCTTCATTTCCCCTGAGTAGGAATCTGAGCTGAAAACCACAGCTCAAGCCTCAGTGCTCTCCAAGGCAGAGGTTGGAGGGCAGGAAGCAAGCCCATCCTCAGAGCCATAGGTGTGTAGTTCATCATCAGATAAAGTGGTTCCTTTCTTCACTTAATTCTTACCCAGTCAAATTAGACACATTAACAATCGCCTGATTACCACGCCAGGTCCTAAGAGTGTTGTGGTCTCCACATTAATATCGATTTGGCAACATTTATTGTATTAGGAGATAAAAGCAGATTCCCTGAAGAGCCATGCTATTTGTACTCTTTCCCTAGGGCTGCTGTAACAAATTACACAAATTTTGTGGTTTAGAACAAAGGAAATTTATTGTCTCACTATTCTGGAGGCAAGAAGTCTGAAATCAACGTAGGCAGGGCGGTTCTCCCTCTGAAACCTGTAGGGTAGGATCCTTCCTGGTTCTCCCTCTGAAACCTGTAGGGTAGGATCCTTCCTGGCCTCCTCCATCTCTGGTAGCCCCAGATGCTCCTTGGCTTGTGGCTGCATCACTCTAATCTCTGCCTCCATCTTCCCATGGTCTTCTCCCTGGGTCTTCACATTGTCTGTCCTCTCTGTCTGTCTCTGTGTTCAAACTTTGCTTTTTTATAAGGACAAAAGTTATGCTAGATTAGGGACCACTTAATGAGTTCATTTTTATTACCTTTGTAAAAACCTTATTTCCAAATAAGTTCACATTCCAAGGCACTGGGAATTAGGACTTCCTCGTGTCTTTTTGAGGGGACACAATTCAACCTATAACACTATTCTTCCCTTTCCAATTCATCACTGGCTTGTCTACACTCAGGTCTCCTCCCATTCTTCTCCCTGGAAGAGATAAGGTGTTCACATTGGCGATGGTAATTGTCCTGGGTCTCCCAGTTCTGCAGAATGGACAGACAGAGCAAATTTCCAGGAGATGCTTCATTGAGGATGCTCTTAGACACCGCTGAGAGGGTTTTTGGTTCTCCGCATAGAGAACAAAGTGTTTTCTTCCTTGGATGTTCTCTCCACAATTTTCGCACACCGGAAGACTTTTAAACCTGGTTTTCAAATAGTCAGAGGCTAGTTTTAGCCTCTACAAGTTAATCATATACTGGGCTTCCCCTCCCAACTGCTATCCACAAAGAGCTTGCTGATTTCCCAAAACTTAGAAAGTATTTGACTTTTAAATGCATTTCATAATTCTGTGTCTGTCATTTTGGGGCATTTTGTGTCTCCTACTATAAAGATTACTAAAAACCCTTCCTTTGACCAAGACGTGCTTTACTGAGGCAGCTCTGCAACCATTGCCAGTTCACACGCTGAGGTATGCCTGGTGCGGGCTCACACTTGCACCATTATACAGAATCAGGTAGCACCATGTTGCTCTGTGAACAATGTTCTTACACATTGTTATCCTCCCCAGACCAGCTCCTCCTCCAGCGCAGGAAACCTGAGACCCACCCTTGTCTTCTCCTGCTACCTCGCCACCAGTATCTAAAACATCACCCATCCCTGTCCACACCACCCCTGAAATGAGTCTCAAGTCAGTTTCTTCACTTTCATTCGAATTGTTCCTCCCTTAGCTCAGGTCACTGTCATCTCTAATCTGTGTTTTGAAAGTTTCTGGCCGAAACTGCCTCTAGTCTTTCTCCCTTCCACACCATCACACTGTACACAGAGTTGGCATTCTAACATGGATCATATAAAAATCTGATCATATGACTCCCTTGCTCAAAACCTTATGCTTCAGAATAAAGACTAACATGGGAATCATGGCTCTCCTTCATGTGGCTCCTAATAATCTCCTCCCTTGTTATGCCTTTCCTTTGCACTGTATCTTCAAACATCCTCAACTATTATTACTGGCTCACTTAGGTAAGTGATTTAACACTGATTCTTCTAATGAGACTGAGGTGGGGTGAGGTGAGATAATGAGACATTTGCCTCAGGGGAAAAATGTAAGGGGTGCTAAAAAAACTAAGTAATCAAAACCATATTTTGAAGCAATATTTTTTTAAATCAAATTAAGGCCAAAAAAATCAATAGTGGACAAACTATCAAAATTTTAAATAAAGATCAGTAAGAGTGCTCAAAGAAAAATTTACAGTCTCAGGTGTTTATTTTAGAGAAGAAGAAAAGCCTAAAATCAATGACTTATGTTCCAGCCTCAAGAAGGAAAAAAGAAAAATAAAGAGTAAATTGAATCCAAAATAAATGGAAGGAAGGAAGTATTATAAACAAAACAGAAATCAATGCAATAGAAAATCCACAAATAATGGCTCTGTTACTGGTAACAAACTTACCTACCCTCCCACAGATAACAGCTACATACACTGGAAAAATATATATAAAATCAACTACCCAAGGACTCTATAGAGTGAATAGAAGCAAGTAAAGTTTTGAGAGTTGAAACTCATAGGATGCAGCAAGCATGGGGGAAGTTCCCATCTTTCTAGCCTTGCCCTAAGGACAATTGCAGTTGTGGTGTGTCATAGGTCAGCTAAAACTTCAATGGAAAGTCACCAGTTTTCTGACTCAGGAGAGAAGGATAGGTGCCCAGGGTAACCAGGACCACTGGAGGGTGGGAGAATCAAAGAAAGGAAAAAGTACAGAATGGGAATCCTTAATTCTGTACATACACTCTAGAAAAGTCTGTGGGTGACCACTGAGACATACACACATGAGGCAGACTACGAAGTCCAAACTGAGAACACAGCTATGACATAACCACAGGTGAGATCAACTTTGAAGTTTAACTCTGACCAAGTTGATTGCCTGCTAAAAGAAAAACATTAGCACACGTTATAAGAAGAGAACAGAATTCAGATTATCTACAACATGACTTTGACAATGTTTAGGATACAATCCAAAATTAAATGACATACAAAAAAATCAGGAAAATCTGACAAGTAACAGAGGTCAACCCTAAGATGACAGTTGTTAAAACTATGCTCAGTAAGGTAGAGAAAATACAATGCAATGAATGAAAAAAATAAGAAACCTTACCAGAGATATGAAATATATAAATGAGGATGAAGTTGAAATTTTGAAACTGAAAAATAAAATATCTGAAATTTTAAATTTTACTAGCTAGGTTGAATAGCAGAATGGAAATGAAAAGGAAAGTGTAGGTGAACTTGAATATATATCAGTAGAGTTATGCAAACTAAAGAAGAGAAAGAAAAAAGACTTTTAAAAAGTTAATAAGCCCCAGGAACCTGCAGAGTAATGTCAAATGTATAATATACAGGCAAGAGAAGACCTAGATATTCCATTCTTAGGCATTACCCAAGTGAAATGAAAACATATATCCACTCAAAGACTTATACATCATTGTTATTTATAATAACCAGGAAATCTGTAAACAGCCTAAATGTTCATCAGTAGGTGAATGGATAACAAAATGTGATCTACACATACAATGGAATAAATAAAAATTAATGATCTATTATTAATGAATGAAGACAACAGTGCAGATGAATCTCAAATCATTATGAGCAAAAGAAGCTAGATAAAAAGAGTATGTACTGTATGATTCTGTTTATAGAAAATTTTTAAGTTGTCCAAATAATCTACAGTAACAGAAAGCTAATCAGCAGTTGCCTGGGGTCAGGGGTGGAGAGAGAAAATGACTGCAAAAAGGCATGAGGAATCTCTTGAGGGTGTTGGAGATGTTCTTAATTTTTACTGTGATGATGGTTCATAGGTCTACACATCAGTTAAAACTAAATTCTAGAGATCTGCTCTGTGACATAATAGGTATGTTTAACAATACAGTATTGTGCACTTTCAAATATTTTAAGAGGACAGGTCTTATGCCAGGTGGTCTTCCACACACACATACACAATAGAACACAAGGACATTTTAAGAAGTGATGGATAAGTTTAATACTTTGGTTGTGGTGATAGCATATGACCAAACTCATCAAGAGGTATATATTAATATGTGTGCAATTTTGTATACCTCAATAAGCTAAACATACATACACACACATCAACCAGGATCATTTAAATACATACAGTTATTATTTCTTAATTTTAACATAATAAATTGGATTAAATAATTGATGTATGTTCTAATCACCAGGGAGCTAGTTAAAATAGATTCTGATTTATTAGATCTGGGCTGGGTCCTGAGATTCCACATCTGTAACAAGCTCCCAGGTGACACGCAAGCTGCTGGTCTGAGTCCACACTTAAAGGACCCTGAACTAAACTCTCCAATTTAGATAAGGTATAGCTGAAGAGCTTTTTATAAATCCTCTTTCCATGAGTGATTAGCATCACCTCTCTCATTCGTATAGAGCTGGGTCATGTCCCACAACTTCCTCTACAGTGTTATCCATCCATGAGACTGTTAATGATACTAACAATCATATCTGGCATTTATTAAGCACACGTTGAGTGTTGGACACCGTTCTCACAGCTGCACATGAATTTACTCACTTAATCCTCAGTGTAAAGGCAGGTACTCTTATTATCCCATAACAACAAATGTAAAAAACCAAAGCACAGAAAATTTAAGGGACTTGCCCAAGGTCGCGGGTGAAACCCAGAGGAGGCAGATTCAACCAAGCATCACACACTTAACCATTGTGCTCTATGACTTCCCCTCAGAGCAATTATCATGCTCCAAATGTCACAGGTTCTGGCCCCAAAATCAGAACCACTAATCCCTGTCCAAGAATCTTCCCACTTTGCCATTCTTTATGGAGAACATTATTGTTTCAACATCAGATATGTATTCAGCACTTGCCCCGTATCAGCCTTTGTCCACAAGATGGGCCAGCTCTTCTTATGTTCTCCTGAAAGCGTGTTATCCTTTGCCAACCAACCCAGCATCCAAGCAGTGTCTACTCTTTGAGCTGTTTACCAAGAATGCTGACTGGTGTTCCCTACCACCCTCCTCTGTCCTCCCAGTGGTGTTGCTATTTTCCAGCAGAACCAGACCCACACTTTGCCCTAGTGTCTCCTCATACTAGAGAGTCCACACCATGAGAGAGTCATGCTATGAGCTTCTGGGGACTTGGGCTGCCATTTTGATCTCTGGCTCCCAAGGAAAAGGAGTATTGTTCAGATATCCCTGCAACTTGAAGAAATTCATTGAGACTCTAAGTGGAAGGCAGGGGTGACTCTGACATTCTCTCCTATTGGCCCATGAAACATTCCCATCCAGCCGGTCTGTGGGGAGACAGCTGATAACCTGGGTTCATCATCCATCCTCCAAGAAGACTCTGATTGGTAGTGCAAAGTTTTAAAACTTCCTATTTTCCAGTTGCCTCAACATTCCCACAAACAGGCTGTGAACATACCAACCAGGTGACCAGGTGCACCAGAGTGATAAGGTTGTCCCCTGACACAAGTTCCCCTTCTTGCCCTCCCCTGACAGTGACCTGTTGACCTTCAAACACATCAGTGAAACCCACTCCTGCCTTTTGCTTTCATAGTCCACCTGATCCCCATAAAGGCACTGGCCCAGGGGTCCTCACTCTCTCCCACCTGCCTGGTTGAGCCCACTCCCTGCATGCTCTGCCCCAGTGGCTGCTGCATGCTAAGCTGTGCCTCCCTCCTCTAGGACCTGCAAGTATAATAAATCTCTTTTGTTTTCATATGTTTCTCTCTGGTGTTATTCTGTGTCCATATCAGACTGAGCATCAAAAAAAAATTTTTTTTAATAACATAATTATTCCTTACAATACATGATTCCTCCCCTAAGCTGAGGGTAAGAAAGCTTCAGGACCCCGGGGGGAGCCTGTGGCAGAAAAGCTTGCACAAGTTGGGAGGTGGGGACAAAAAGCTGGAAAAAGGTGTCCCATTAACAGGCACATGAAAAATGCTCAGCATCACAAATTATTAGAGAATTGCAAATCAAAAGTACAATGGGGTATCATCTCACACTGGTCAGAATGGCCATCATCAGAAAGTCTACAAATAATAAATGTTGGAGAGGGTATGGAGAAAAGGGAACCCTCCTACACTGTTGGTAGGAATGTAAATTGGTGCAGCCACCATGGAAAACAGTATGGAAGTTTCCTTAAAACACTAAAAATAGAGTTACCATATGACCCGGAAATTCTGCTCCTGCGCATATATTTGGAAAAGACAAAAACTCTAATTTGAAAATTTACATGCACCCTAATGTTCACAGCAACACTATTTACAATAGCCAAGACATGGAAACAACCTAAATGTCCATCAACGGATGAATGGATAAAGAAGATGTTCTATATATATACAATGGAATATTACTCAGACATAAAAAGAATGAAATAATGCCCTTTGCAGCAATGTGAATGGAGCTAGAGATTATCATACTAAGTAAAATATGTCAGACAAAGAAAGATGAATATCACATGATATCACTTCCATGTGGAATCTTTAAAAAAAAAGATACAAATGAACTTATTTACAAAACAGAAATAGACTCACAGACATAGAAAACAAACTTATGGTTACCAAAGGGGAAAGGGGGGATTGGGTAAATTAGGAGTTTGGAATTAACAGATACATACTACTATATATAAAATAGATAAATAACAAGGACCTAGAGTATATATACACATATACATATGAATCACTTTGCTGTATACCTGAAACTAACACAACATTGTACTGTATATGAACTGTATTTCAATTACAAGAAAAAATGTCCAAGGATCTATGAGCGATGCATGAACAGTGTCCAGTACAGTATACGAGCCTTTTAGGGAGGCTAGAAAGAGGCGCTTCCTGAAGGGCAAGGTTGTTGATGAAAAGGATGGATTAGCAAAGAAGACAGAACTAAACTGGAGTAGCAAGGGCTCTAAATGTAGACCTTCCCTGAGGCAGGGAGCTGTACCATTGACCTCTCCAAGCCCTCACATGTCTATGAGTCTACCTCAGCGAGTTTCAAGTCCATTAGGACTTTGTGGGTTCCATGTAGAAGATCAACCGCCAGTGAAGCTGAAGGCCATTGGCCAAGCACACTTCCCAGTTGAGGACAACACTGAAAAATAGTCTGGGCAGCTTCCTGGTCAGCCCATCACTCTTACCAAATAGTATTTTGGTGAACTGAGTGTAAATGAATGAGAAACACATGGGTTTAATTTCCCTTGAAATTAGGGGCGGGTGAGCCCAGCCACAGTTTGGAATTGCTGAATGTCTCCAACTATTTTTTTCAAGTGCTTTTGGTTCAGAAAATCCAAAACAATGGTTCTGCAAAGCACATTTCCCCTCATTTGTATGAGTATTCATGTTTTTTAATGGGAATTTGATCTGCATATTTCAACTTCTTTACACTTCACTTATCAAGATGTTTAATGCAATTTCCTGGAAGTCTGAGAAATATTTTATAACTTTTTTATCAATCTTTTTTTTTTAGGGAAAGGAAACAATGAGGAAGGTTGGAAAACTCATATGCCAGAAAATGTGGGTTTGGGTGAACATTTACACTTTTAGGCAGTTCTAGGGCCCAGAATTACACACACATGAGGTGTGCAGTCATAATATGCTAAAGGAATGTATTTGAAAATCTCTTGGAAAGGGAGGAAAAGTTGGGTAAGTTCAATAAGTATAGGCTCAGGGGAAGTCTGGAAAATACAATATAGTTTTAAAGAAATGGTGCAGATTTTCTCATCTCTAATATTCAGGCAGAGTACCCCTAGTAGCCATTGTAGAGTGGAGCAGAATTGCAGCATCTTGGCATCACACGCCAGCATGGATTCCCACAATTCTCCATGTATCACATGTCATAAGACATGTGATAAAGGAGTTACTATGGAATGCTTAGGAGTGGATGGACGACCAGAGAGGGTGGAAGAAATGTGTCACAGGAGGTGGGCACGGGTGGGGCAGGGGGAACCCCCAGTGCCATCTTTGTTTCAGAGATATGGAAACAAAGAGCTATTGTTAAAGAGCTGTTTTCACTTAAAGGTCATCTTGAGGTTCCAGGGGACAAAGTAAGACCCAAAAGGGAGAGAGGCAGTTGTCCCCCATCCTCACAGAACAGTCCGTTTGCATTGTCTAGGAAGCACAGAACTCGTCAAACTTAATGGACCCACTTCTGTTCATAGTGGAATGGGCAGTCAGTGGAGCAATGGATGCTACCCAGCAGGAAAAAAGAAGGAAACGGTGGGTGTCTGATAAAGTTTGTCTCAGGTGCCTGGGAGACATACCCTGGGGATTCCCAGAAAAACAATTTGTGGTGGGGACTTTATGCAGGAAGCAACAACAGAATAAGGTTTATTATGGTCAATATATCTCCCATTTTAATCCCCAGGCTGCTGTACAAAGAGCAAACATAGATTACACATCTCTTTAAAGCTATATTTATCCTGGTTTTGAAATTAGAAGACTCAAACAGGGCCACGTGACAGTGACAGCAGCAGTGATCCATATTCCTTGGACTCCCAAAGTTAGCCAGTTTCCTTTGTAGCTAGGCTGGGGACATGTGATTGGTTCTGGCCAACAGAGTGCAAAGAAGAACTAAACCTCTATCTGTTAAGCCATTGGGATTTGTGGGTGGAGGGAAGCTTGTTTGTTACAGTAGCTAGTGGTAACCATCCTGACTAACACATGCTGTAAACTTTGAGTTACTGATTTAAAACGTGTCATTGTAATTCTCTGATAGTAATAAAAATGGTGATTTTAGGCTAGATTCTTAGAAGTTTTTGAGAATATAATGGTACCTTGTATTAGCTTTCTTATTGTTGAATAACAAATTACCTTGAAAGGTGGTGGTGTATAACAATCATTTCTTATCTCAGTGCTTTTGATGGTCAGGAATGTGGGAGTAGCTTAGTTAGGTGATTCTGACTCCAAGTCTTTATGATGTGCAGACAAGGTGTTGCCAGGAGCTGCAGTCATCTGAAGGCTTGATCGGGGCTGGAGGATCCACTGTTGATAGGAGAACTCAATTTCTCACTGGCTATTGGCTGGAGTTTTCAGTCTTCACCACATGAGCCTCTCCATGGTCATTCTCATGACATGGAAGCTAGCATATTCCAGACGGATTGATCCAAGAGAGAAAGCAAACAGGAATCCACCATGTCTTCTATGACTTAGCCTCTGATGTTGCACTCTGTCACTTTTGCTGTTTTCACCTATTCTTTAGCTATAAGTCACTAAATCCAGCCCTTACTCAAGAGGAGGAGAATAAGCTCCAGCTTTTCAAGAGAATGTCAAAGAATTTGTGGATATATTTCAAACTACACACACCCCAACACCCCAGAACAAGTTTGTTGGTAGCTGAGGGGAAATAGAATGATGGGTTGCACCTAAGGTCGGGAAGAGGGGCTTCAATGATCCATGATAGATCAGGCTGTTGGAGTGTAATTATGTAACTGCTCCTTTCTTACAATGTTCCCTGGTCTCATGAGCAAATGAAGGGAGCACAACCCCTTCTATTCAAACTAAGTGGGACAGACCTCTTACATGAAGCTGCATACTGAGATGTCAAGGTGAGCATAAAAGACTTCCTGGTCATTTACTGCTGTAAATTACACACTGCATTATACATGATGCAGAGGAAATTAATTCTCATGAAATAGAGGCCCTGGTTGTGTAGGCAGGTGAAGATTCAACATCCTCCTCTGATGTAACCACCTCTTGCTGACCTCCCAGTTTGCCCAGTGTGGTACAGCATACTGATTGCTGTTACACACTCAGGGAGTTTGCACAGAAGATTAGGATAAAATAGGATAAACTAGGAAAGATAGAATAAAAAGAGAAACTCTTCCCTTCGTATAAAACATAGTAGGCAGATGAAGGTGGTCTTGATTTAAGCCCAAATGATAGAAAATGGCAATAACACTGGAAATGGAAATATTGGTTCTATGAGGGTTGGGATTTTCCTTCTTTTCTCCTGTATCCACAGTGTCTATGAAAATGTGCCCTATACAATAAGCACCTTGCTGAATATTTTTCTTTAATTTATTGGATGAGATAGCACTCACCATAGAAGAGAAAGTAGTGGGACTAGAAGGTGGTAGGAATTTTAGATCTAAAATTTAGAGTTTAGGTTACTGATTCCAGAAACTTCCATCCTAGGGCTGTGCTGGGGATAGGCTTGCAGCCTGAGGAAATGGTTGTGTACATGCCTATAAATGCCTCATATTGGGGTCCAAGCCAATTCTGGGGTGGCCCACCCTTGGCTGATCCCATGGTAGGATCTACACCAAGATGCAGGGCAAGAGCCAGAGATGAACACTCAGTCAAACCACACAGTCTTCTGCTGGTGATGTTTCAGTAACCAGACAACATACTTTTTGCTTCGGCAGCCATTGAGAGCATCCGCTGCAGACAGCTGTAGAGTGTGGTCAAGCTGAACATGGCACAATAGCCTGCCAGGCCCTAGGAGCTATTAGCAGCAGTGAGAAGAGGTATCTATTTAGGTCCCCCACAGCCACCATATTTGGGTGGCAACCACAGGCAGTGCAACAGCACTTGCTCTGAGCTGCAGTAGCTGGGCTGTGAAGTGCTCCAGCCTCAAGGAGCACAGCTGAGTTTGCTCTTCTAATTCTAGAAATAGACAGATAAGGAGCCAGGGGAGGAGTAAACTTCTTTCTCATCTGGGCATGACATCAGACTGTTGAAGTAGGGCATCCCTGTTTGAGTTACAGCTTTATTTTAACTTAAAAAGGACTTTTATTTATTTTTATTTTTATTTTTTTTGAATATCAAGAGGAGAAAAAAGAGAGTATTATGTCACAGAAGCCAAGGTCACTGTCAGCAGTCTCAAATGCAGCTGAAAAGCCAAGAAAATGAGGACTAAAAAGTTTCCTTTGAATTTACTGTCATGGAAATCACTGATGATCACAAGAGAACAGTTTTGATGAAGAAATTGATGGGTGGTGTGGGTTGAGTAGAAAATTAAGGTTAGGAGATGGAACCAATGATTATAGACAACACTTTCAAGAAGTTCTGCTATAAAGAAGACCAGAGAGGGAGTTGAGTAGCTAGAGATTAAATAGGTTTTTGAGGGAAGGTTTTGCTTCATTCATTCATAAATTCCACTTTTTATTGTATAAACATATATATAAAGTAAATGTTTTGAGTATGATTCAAATTTTCTGTGTCTGTTTTACATCAACTTCATTTTTTTTCTTTTTACCTTTCGATCCCCTTCATCCATTTCTCTCACCTCCTCATCCCCTCCTCCAGCCACCACCCATCTGTTCTCTGTATCTATGGGCTTCTTTTTTTGTTTGTTTGTTGTATTTTTTAGATTCCCGCATATAATAGAGATCATACAATATTTGTCTCTCTCTGTCTGACTTATTTCAGTTGCATAATACACCTGAGGTCCATCCATGTTGTCAAAAATAGCAATATTTCATTCCTTTTATGGCTAAATAATATTTTATTGTGTGTGTGTGTATATATATATATATATCACATCTTCTTCATCCATTCATCTATCAAGGGATATAAATAGTTTTCATATCTTGGCTATTGTAAATGATACTGCAATGAACATGGAGGTACATATGCCTTTTCAAGATAATGTTTTAGTTTTCTTTGAATAAATACCCCAAAGTGGAATTGCTAGATCATATGGTAGCTTTATTTTTAATTTTCTGAGGAACCTCCATACTGTTTCCCATAGTGGTTGCACCAATTTACATTCCCACCAACAGTGCATGAAGGTTCCCTTTTCTCCATATCCTCACCAACACTTGTTATTTGTTATCTTTTTGATAATAGCTATTCTAACAGGTGTGAGGTGATATCTCATCATGGTCTTGGTTTGCATTTCCCTGATGATTAATGATGTTGAGCATCTTTTCATATACCTCTTGATTATTTGCTTGCTTTCTTTGGAAAAATTTCTGTTCAGATCTTCTGCCCATTTTTTAATTGGATTGCTTGTTTTTGTTTTGTTATTGAGTTGTTTGAACTCTTTATGTACTTTAGATATATTTTAAATGATCATATATATGATTTGGAAATATTTTCTCCCATTCAATAGCTTGCCTTTTCATTTTGTTGATGGTTTCCTTTGCTGTGCAGAAGCTTTTTAGCATGAAGTAGTCCCATTTATTCATTATTTTATTTTGTTGCTTTGCTTTTGGTGTCAGAATCCAAAAATCATCACCAAGACCTATGTCAAGGAGTTTAGTGTCTATGTTTTCTTCTTGGAGGTTTATGGTTTCAGGTCTTATGTTCAAATCTTTAATCCATTTTGAGTTAATTTTCAGGTATGGTGTAAGATGGTGTTCGAGTTTCATTCTTTTGCATGTGGCTGTCCAGTTTTCCCAACACCACTTATTGAAGAGACTGTCCATTCCCCATTGTGTATTCTCAGCTCCTTTGTAGTAAATTAACTGAGCATATACGTGAGGTTTATTTCTGTGCTCTCTTTTCTGTTCTATTGATCTATGTGTCTGTTTCCATGCCAATACCATACTGTTTTAATTACTATACCTTTGTAAGATAGTTTGAAATCAGAAAGCGTGTTACCTCCAGCTTTGACCTTTTTTCTCAAAATTGCTTTGTCTATTCAGGATTTTTTGTGATTCTATACAAATTTTAGGATTATTTATTTTATTTCTTTGAAAAATGCCCTTGAAATTTCGATAGGGACAGCATAGAATCTTTAGATCATGTTGGGTAGTATGGACATTTTAACAATATTGATTCTTCCAATCCGTAAGCACAGAATATCTTTCCATTTATTGTCTTCTTCAATTTTTTTCATTAATGTCTTATAGTTTTCAACATACAGGTTTTTCACCTCCTTAGCTAAACTTATTCCTAGGTATTTTATTCTTTTCTATGTGATTTTAAATGGAATTGTTTTCTTTATTTCCCTTTTTGATAGTTTATTAATATATACATATTCAATAGATTTTTTTAATATTTATTTTGTATCCTGCAACTTTACTGAATTTGTTTATTAGTTCTAACAGTTTTTTGGTATAATCTTTGGGGTTTTCTATGTAGAATATCATGTCATCTGCAAACAGTGACAGTTTTATTTCTTCCTTTCCAATTTGTATGCCTTTTTATTTCTTTTTCTTTCATAATTGCTCTGGCTAGAACTTTTCAATATTATGTTGAGAAGAAGTGGTGAGAATGGGCATGTTTGTCCTGTTGCTGATCTTAGAGGAAAGGCTTTCAAACTTTTCACCATTGAGTATGATGTTAGATGTGGGCTTGTCACATATGGCCTTTATCATTTTGAGATACGTTCCCTCTAAACTCACTTTGTTAAGAGTTTTTATTATAAATGGATGCTACATTTTGTCAAATGTTTTTTCTGCATCTATTGAAATGATCATATGATGCTTATCCTTCTTTTTTTTAATGTGGTGTATCACACTGACTGATTTGTGGATGTTGAACCATGCTTGCATCCTTGGAATAAATCCCACTTGATTATGGGGTATGATCCTTTTAATGTATTGTTAAATTCAGTTTGCTAATATTTTGTTGAGGACTTTTCATCTATGTTCATCAGGGATATTGGCCTGTAATTTTCTTTTCTTGTGGCATCCTTGTCTGGCTTTGTCATGGTAATGTTGGCCTCATAAAAAGAGTTCCCTCCTATTCTATTTTTGGGAAGAGTTTGAGAAGAATTGGCATTAATTCTTCTTTGATTTTCAGTGTGGCCCTCAAACATGCAGCTGTCACTTGCCCCACAGGCACACATTAATGTGTCTAAATATTAACTGAGGTGGGATAGAAAGACCCAGAAAAATTTCCTGAAAGAAATTAAGACTAATGCAACAAAAGAACACACTCACCAATCAAACTTCATTGAAAGAAAACCAAACTATCATCTTCCTTCAAAATAATAGCAACAGCAATAGCTAATACTTGCTGGGCTCTAAATGCGTCTCACAGTTTCTGAGAATGTTACAAATGGGTTTATTTGCCTCTTATTCACCCAGATGGTAAGGGAGAGATTCCCACCCTAAGGTTATGGGGATGGTCAGATGCACAACACCCGACAATGGAGAAATGAGATCAATAGTAGTTTATCAGAAACATACACTCACAGCCCATGGAAGGAAGATACTGCAAACCATACAGGTGTTGCACTTGGGCACAGAGGGAACAAGCTGGAATTGTGCGGCAGGCTTGGTAGTAACAAGAGGGTAAGGGGGCCCTGGTTCCCACAGACACCAAGATGTGGTGGTTTACTTGAATAATTCTGTAGGCTGGCAGGGAACTGAATAAAACCTGCTACTAAGGGATTAGCAAGAACTGTACTTGGTCCATTTTATAAGGCAGGTTGCTTGTTTAGGAGGACTTCATCTGCAGGAGCAACATTTGGAAGGAGCTGGATTCAAAATTTAGGTCATTTGAGGCCCTCCTGATTTGAACAGATGTCAAGGAAACACATAATATTGAGCCTTAATTTTAGGCTTAACATCAAAACACTTCATCATCAAAACACTCATGAAATATTATCACACCATTCTACACATGGTGGATTCAAGGCTGAAAAGGCTAGTAGATTGTCCAGTGTTGGCCAGATGATAAGCGACTGACCTGGTATTAAAATCTGGGTTCGTTGACCCCATTAACCGTTGCTCCCAGGGTAGATGTAATAGACCAACTTAGAAGTGGACTAGCAGAGGGGAAGAGAAAGGTATTAAGGAGATCAGCAAATACACCTCACCCCATAGACAGAAAGCGCAATTAAACAAACACGATCACTTTTGCTGCTTACCATGTGACTTTCTGAGTCCCATACAAACTTCCCCCAAGGCAGCTGGGTTAATAACACAGCCCCACCGACCCCTAGCAGCCAGGCTCTGATTCTGATGTCCAACCTTGTATTTTAATCAGTGGCTCCTGAAATGCCTACAAGCCCAGCTGCTCCAGACACACTTCTGATTACACAGCCCACAGGAATGACCCCAACCAAGCAGATCACGTAGTTCCCAGGTGCTTCAAAATCCCAAGCCCAAGATGGCCCCAAATTAGTCACCCTCCTGGACAAGCATGTTGGGCATGCCGGTGGGGCTTGGATTTCTACAATAAATTCCTTTGCACTGAAAGAGACCTTATATCTCATCCAATCCAACCTCCTCATTTCACAGTTAAAGAAACTAAAGTTAAGTGGCATCCCCAAGATCACAAGCCTAGTTAAGGCAGATCCTGCTTGGGTCCCTTCCTTAAACTCTTTACCAACTCCCTCCTCCCTTGCATCCCTTCCTTTATAAAGTTAAGGTGACACTCTGACCCATTTCCAGATGTTGTGCCATGAAGGAATCTGCTGGAGGGAATCTGGGAGAGAATTTTCCTCCCTGATAGAAGGCAAGAATCATGCAAAGAGAGCTCTATTGTTTCCCTAGCCACCTGTTATGGGCTGAATTGTGTCCCCCAGTTTAGCCTGGAGCAGCCTCATGTCAGCAAGGAGTGTCTTTGAAGTCTTGAATTAATCCTAATAATTCATGAGAATTTTACATTCTGCTCCAAAATATGCCCTGTCTATTTTAAATTAAATATAAAATTAGTGATTGCCTGAAAACTCAAAAAAAATATTGATGTCCCAGGAAGCTGTGTCCGCAGTTCGCCTGCGGCTTCAAGTCACCTTGGGCGCAGGGCACTGTGCCTTGGGGGTTAAAAAATTCCCCCGTTTGAGAGCACAGATGTAAGTCATTTACCTTACTAACTATTCTAGAACCTTCTCTGGTTCACACTTAGGACAACCACAGGCCGCCAGAGGCTTGAACTTAAGAAACATGCACGTAAGGTGAAATCAACTAGAAGGCAAAATTTCCAGGAGATATTTGCGCATAGGTCCAGGAGACCTTCTAGGGAACCCCTCACCCCCACCCCGTGCTGCCAAAATTAAAAAACAGCACCTCACTGTGAGGCAGCAACCCCTAACATTTTGGGGTGTCTGAAAACTGCTGTAGCTATGGAGACCCTCCCCAGAAAAGACACACAGTTTCTCAGGTCCATGTGTCCTCTGGAGATTTCCAGAAACCTGAAGCCGTCCGTGGATCCCTGAGAATACAGGGATCTCACTGAGACACTTTGTCCTATTCCAGTTGTGGTAGGCATGAGTTTTTTCTTAAAATGTTTTAGGCCAACATTTAAACATTGAGAAAGTTCACATTAATGTCTGGAGATTAGGGCCTGACAGCCTTGCGGTTCCTTGTGGCTCCTTGATGATGAGGGTCGGCTACTCCTGTAGCTGGGGCTTTCCTGGCCCCTCCTCTACTGCATCTGATCTTTCTCATCACAGAAGCTGCCCATTCCCTGGGGCAACTGTTACTGCACTGCAGCCCCACTTAGGGTGGCCCTGGAAGACTTGCGGTGAGGGAAAATTCCACCGGGTGGAGCTTTGGGTGGTGTCCCTGGTCATCCACTTCATGTAGAAGTGGTTAGAATATATACAGAGTCATGGGCAGTGAGGAATGGCCTAGTTGCTAGTCAAGGAGAAAAATAAGATTGAAAGATCGGGAGATAAGGTGGCCTGGGTATGATGAGTGTGGACTAACACATGTGGGTACAACGTGAGGATATTTGTGGCGTGTCAGCACTCTCCAGAAAGCACTCACCATGGAAGATACAATGTATTCGGCTGTCTGCACTGCCATAACAGACTGGGGAGCCTAAATGACAGAAGTTTATTTTCTCACAGTTCTGGAAGCTGGAAGTCCAAGGTCAAAGTGTCAGGTTTGGTTTTTCTTGCGGCCTCTCTCCTCTTGCTTTGCAGACTGCCACCTTCTCACTGTGCCCTTGTGTGGTCTTTGCTCTGTGCGCATGCATTTCTGGTGTCTTTTCCTCTTCTTACAAGGACACCAGTCCTACTGGATCCGGCCCCACCCTTATGACCTCATTTAACCTTAATTACCTCCTTAAAGGCCATATCTTCAAGTACAGTCACAACGAGGGTTACAGCTTCAACATATGAATTCATGGAAGGAACAATTCAATCTGTAACAAGCACTAAGGCACAGATAAGCAGAGTGACTCATCCAGCTGATCATGAACCAGTTCTGTTCTGACACAATGGGCTCACGGACAGAGTAGCCATGGTGGCTGGGAAGGAGGGTACACATGGACCCAACAGCAGGGCTTCCTACTCACCAAGGCTGATCTAACTCCTACTTCTACTGAATGTTCAACCTGACATATTGGTCCAAGAAGTGACCAACAAGCCACTTGCTGGCAACTGATTACATTGGCCCGTCTCCATCAGGGAGAGGCAATATATGTCTTTTTCAGGAAAAGACGTATATTGAAAATATGGGTTTGTCTTTCTTGCCCACAGCGCCCAAACCAGACTCACTGAGTATTTTTTTTTTTTTTTTTTTTTTGCGGTACGCGGGCCTCTCACTGTTGTGGCCTCTCCCGTTGCGGAGCACAGGCTCCGGACGCGCAGGCTCAGCAGCCATGGCTCACAGGCCCAGCCGCTCCGCGGCATGTGGAATCTTCCTGGACCGGGTCACGAACCCGTGTCCCCTGCATCGGCAGGTGGACTCTCAACCACTGCGCCACCAGGGAAGCCCTGTCTGAGTATTTTTGAAGGTTTGATCCATCAACAGGGACTCTTAAGAAAAGGCAGTGCTATCCCCAAACACAGTGCTATACAGCCTCCTCCCAGGAGCCACTGGTCTGAAAGACAGTGGAAAGGTCTCCTAAAGATACACCTGAGGCTTGGGGTTAGGGATGACATTCTGTGGGGATAGGATGCCATCATACAGAATGTGGCACACAAGATCAGTGTGCCAGATGGTCAGGTTCTGATAAGAAACCTCTCCCAGGTTGCAGACAGCCAAAGACTTCTCACTGTGCTCCCACATGGTGGAAAACGGGCTAGAGAGCAATCTGAGGCTGCTGTTATAAGGGCACAAAGCCTTAAAAGGGCTCCACCCTCATGACCTAATTACCTCCTAAAGGCCCCACCTCCTAATACTGTCAACTTGGGGGATAGGATTTTTTTTAACTTTTTATTTTATATTGGGGTATAGTTGATTAAAAATGTTGTGTTCGTTTCAGGTGTACAGCAAAGTGATTCAATTATACATACACATGTATCTATTCTTTTTCAAATTTTTTTCCCGTTTAGGTTGTTACATAATACTGAGCAGAGTTCCCTGTGCTAGACAGTAGGTCCTTGTTGGTTATCCATTTTAAATACAGCAGGGTGCACATGTCAATCCCAAACTCCCTAACTATCCCTTCCCCCTACCCTTTCCCCCTGGTGACTGTAAGTTCGTTCTCTAAGTCTGTGAGTCTATTGGATTTTGGGGGTAGGAATTTCAAAATAAGAGTTTCAAGGGGACACACACACTAAGTCCATAGCAGATACTATAGGGCTTCATCCAGACCCCGGGTGGAGCAGGTTTACTCACCTCCCAGGGGACGGTTTGGCTGCTAATGGCTCCCAGCTGCATCCGTTGATGGGAACTTCCATCAGCCACAGGGATCTGCATTGCCTAATCTCATACCTCCTCCCAGGGGACAACTGTCATCAATGACTGGCTTCTGCAGGGACACATACACTCAACCTCTCTTCCTCAGTTTGGGACAACTATGAAGGGTCATCCCAGCTGCAGAGCTGCTGGAGATCAACTGAGGCTCCACCTGTGGCTGTCCTGTAGGCCAGTTCATCCCTCTGCTGGCTCTGCCTCCCTCACCTCCTTAGATGTATGCAGCCCAAGAACACTCCCCGATAAACTTCGACATCCAGCTCTCGGAGTCTATTTTCAAAGTCCCTATGACAGTACCCTTTCCTAAAACTGGTCAGTCTGAGCCTGCATTCAGAATAGCCCTTTTCCCACCTTGAAAAACGTGTGTCTCACCCACTTCTAATATGCTGTGGCTCATCGTCCTGAACTGAAATACACCCATGGCACCATACAAAAAGGTATTTATTTCTTTGATTAAACAAAGGCCATGGAACCATATGGCTTCCTGTCTTTCCCTGCCTGAAAGATAGGTCTGTTAATTGGTGAAGCTTGGTATTAGAAATGGTGTATTTGGACCTATACTGTGATATTTTGAATATAGAACAGTCAAAGCAGTTTAGGTCATTGTCACTTGTTCTTATAAATGTAGACAGAATGTGAGCTTATCGAATTCTTCATGATACATTATATAAAATGTGCAGATAGGGCTTCCCTGGTGGCGCAGTGGTTGAGAATCTGCCTGCCGATGCAGGGGACACGGGTTCATGCCCCGGTCCGGGAAGATCCCACATGCCGCAGAGCAGCTGGGCCCGTGAGCCATGGCCGCTGAGCCTGCGCGTCCGGAGCCTGTGCTCCGTGATGGGAGAGGCCACAACAGTGAGAGACCCGCGTACTGCAAAAAAAAAGAAAAAAGTGCAGATAAAAATTTTATGAGATTCATTCTAAAGTTGGTGTGTTTTATTCAACAGAATAGTTAAAGCTATTTTATCAAGTCACATCATATTTATTCTAATCGCCATCCATCATCATCTTCTAATTTCATCTTATAGAGTATTATTTGTTTGTCTTATTTATTACCAAGAAGTAGACTTTTTCACGTTTATGATGAAAACATTTAGATAATAACTTATAAATACACACAAGGGTAGATAGATTTTTCAACCTTCTTTTAAGATAGTGTGTGAATAATATACAGTGTAACTATCAACAGAAGGAAAGGGTACCACTCATACAGTCCCCTATTCTCAAGAATTTAGTAAATAAAGAAACGAGTAAGACAAATAGGAGGCCAAAGTACGTAATGGATATCCCTCCACACGGGGTGGGCAAGAAGCATCACCTCCCCCCAGAAATAACAGCCACATAATCGAGATTTTTGGGGCAGACCCCAGACTCCAGTACTTTGATCTGTTTTCCTTAGAGAGCATGTAGGGCTGCCAGACAACTTGTCTTCTTTGAGGGAGGAATATGGAACACATAGTCCCTGTGACTACACACCTTGCCCAGCCTATGGAGCCTTGGAGCACAGAGGCTGCCGTGTCCTTGGCTTCCTGGCCAGGTGCTCCTGGCTGGCCCTTTCCCCAGCAGTTCCCAGCAGACCTGGTTCCTGGCAGTTATGGCTTCGCTTTACTTCCAGGTCTATTTTTGCCCAAAGTCGCAGACTCCCCACCACAAGTCTCCATTCCTTTTCCCCAAGGACCCTATCGGTTTTCATAAAGGAGGGTTTTCCTTGCCCACTCCTGGTGCCTCTGAGTCACAGCCAGCATCTCTGCCAGTGGGCCGCCAGCCCACTCTGCTAGCTAACCAACAACCCTGTTTTTGCCTCCGAGGAAACATCCCTCCTGTGATCGTCAGAATTTCAGCCAGAGGACACATGTGGGCAGAGCTTAGACCAAGGGCCAAAGGCAACAAACCCCAGGTGAAAGCAGATGTGAAGTCATCGCCAGTGACTGCTGAGGCTCCAAACATACCCCTGGTAGAGCCTGAGGTGTCCCTGGGGTGACCAAGAGTTCTCATTTCCTTGATATAGCAAAGTCAAGTGTCTCAGCCTTGGAGAGGTCAGGAGGCTTAAATGGAAATGTTCTATGTTAGGCCTTCACCCCCGTTATCTTGATCCTTGAGGTTATACAAATAGTTAAGCATGAAAAGTCTCACACTCAGATCTCATATGTTCTCCACCAAAAGATATAAAGCCTCTAGATCCAGAAAAATGTGCACCATCGTCTGTGGCAGCCATGTCTTCAATTAACTTCTGTTCCAGGGAATGGCACTTTAGCTCAGCGAGGGCAGGGACAACCCTGTCTTATTCCTTGTTTTATCTGTGATGCCCAGATCATACTGCTGACACCTAGTAAGTGCTAAACAAACATTGATGGAATGAACACTCACTCTGACTAGAAAGGGCATTTACCAAGATTTTTACTCCATCAAACACAGAAAGTCATTGATGATGACCCCTTTTGCTCTAACTTTTCAGAGTTTGTAAAGAGTCCTTTGCAGGGCTTCATCACCACCCCAACAGGATAAGGGTCACCCTTATCCAGCTCACCTGTACTACTTTTCATCCCAGGCACTCATGCTCTCCAATGCTTCTAAATGAAGGCCCTTTTCTAATCATAGTGAGGTAGACTAGAAGGATTAGAAAATCCCACGCTCTACTAGGTGAGTCCATTACTACTAGGTTCATGAAAGGATGAAGTTGTACTCATCCTCAGTTTTTCTCCCTGACTTGCCCCCCACTTTCTTATAGGCCAGCCTCAGAATATCTCCAAAAGCAAATGTTGTCAGGTCTTTGCCCAGGGAGAAAACTTCAGCTCCTTATTACCAAGGTTCTGTCTCTAAATATGTTATTCATTAACTGCCTCACTCTCTCTCACCCACTTGTAGGACATGGATTGGAGCCCTTCTATTGTCTTACTTCTGCAGTTGATCTCCAATTGTGATCAGGAATATAGGGAAAGGTTCAGCCCAGGAATTTCTAAGCTGGCAGGGAGGGAACATCCCCTCCACAACCATCTTCGCAAATTCCTTTTCATCTTCTGCACCTCAACCTCCTCACTTCCCCAAAACAGTCATAAAATAGAACCACAATTTAGGATTAAAAGGTCTCTGAAGCACCCAGGCTGTCTACTGTAATACATGGTCATCAACATATTTATAATCATATTTACAACTACAGAGTTTTGGTCTTGCATTTGCTTCAGAGATGCTGACCTCAAATGCCCCAAAAGTATTACAGTAGACTAGAATGAAGTAGGTCTTCTGAGAATGGCAGGGATTGTGTGAAGATTAAAGAACCAGCCCCTTTCTTCTGACAGTCTCAATAACTTGGACTGTGAGACAATCGTTTTGTTCAGTCTTTCCCACTTCATAGCAATCAAATAGTCCTCAACCTCAATGAAGTCAAATGCAACAGCTTCACACAATGCAAAAGGCCACCATTGACTTGGGTGAGAAATGCCCTTTCCTATCCATGAAAACAGCCCGGGAGGGAGCAAGAAACCTACCACAACCGACACTGGAGCAATTATTTCTGCTGACCCTGCTGTAAACCTCTCTCCCCAGAACACTTCCTCTGTTATCAAGTAGAGCAAAGCCAGGAAAAAGTAAGTGAACCAAGTGTTTACTTGGCTGTTGAGTGTTGATAAGATGTTGGCCTCTGTGTGGTTCTGGACCAGGCATGCACTCCACAGCCCCGCCAGCCCCAGGCTACAGAAAGAGCTGAGGGGCAGGTGATAGCACTTAAACAATACCCGCTTGCGGTTTTCAGCCCAGCGTTGGTTCCCTTATCCTGGACGCTTGACTCAAGAGGGGCCATGTTTATGCTGAGTCCGCCTCAGGGTCACTTTGGTTGAATGGTGTCTACTGGTGCGGGTCCCACAGCAACAGACTGAGCCCTGATTCCAGGAGAGATTAGGAGACTGCTGACATGAAAGGAAAGGACACAGAGAACAGCCCCAAGTCACAGAGGCTGCCAGGTTGCTGAGCTGATGGGAGCTTGTGTCTACTTGTTGAAAATGAAAATCAGTTTCGAGTCTAGTCAACATAATCTTCCAACTGTCTGAAAACCATGGACCGTAGCATGGATTTATAGGCAGCGTTTCAGATTGGGAGCCCAGGAGAGCAGAGAGGAGTGGAATAAAAACCAGAGCCAACTTAAAACTTCACTCAGTTGAGACTAGAGCCCACCCATCTTTCCATAGGGGCAAATACTGACGATAAAGGTAATTATTATTATAATTATTTATATTATTATAATGATAGTACATTACATAAACATCCACCGAGCTGTTCGCTAACTTCTGCTGGTGTTGACGCTTTCAGGCTACCTTGAGGTTCACAGGAGCAATGTGGCAAAAAATAGACTCTTGCCCTTCTCACCCCAAAAGGAAAGCAAATTATCTCAAGTTTTACAGCCTGAATAATCTAATTGAACAATAAAGAGAATCTAGATACTTGCCACAAAATTAAACCATCTTACAAAAGGATATTCTCCTTGTGACTGACCTTATTAAAAACCAGAAGAGTGAAAAGATCTGTGTGTTGAGAGACCCGTGTCTTCCTCCTGGCTCTGCAGTGAATTGGAACCATGGCCTTGAGCATGCACTGACCTCTGTGTGTCCTCTCAGGTCCAGGACACCTGCTGTGCCTGCCCTGATAGAACTCAAGCAGGTGGGGAAGCCCTCTGAGTAGGACATAGTGCAGAAAAGAAGCAAGGTCCGTGGGATGTAGATCCTATCACTGCTGGGCCTTTTGCAAGGATATGCATTATGTAATCATTCAGTTTTGTAGAAATTAAACTTACTGGAATAGAAACTGTAGGTTGAAAAAGAACAATTCTAGTGGAAAAGGCCAAGTAAGTTCCTTTGACCTTAACTTTTTATTTTTGATTACTTAGGCTCCACGATCACTCTAGTATCAGATACCAAAGAAGAAGAATCCCACACATTCAGACACACAGCCACCCCCTGACCATTTGGCCATATACCTCTAGAGACTCATTTGGGAAAATTCTTTCCAGACTGCTCAGTGATCCAGGAGGAGGAGGGGCAAGGGAGGAGCCATAAGTTAGGCACAGAAAGCAGGAACCATAGACAAGCTTAGTAGAGTGTGGGATGTCTGCCCACACTCCCCCAATGAAGGACATCTTGCCCCAGCTGCCAGGAGGGCTATCAGCTCCTTCTTGGATGGCCCCAGTTGCAGAGAGTTGCTTGACCAAGGTGGCCCAATGACAGATCAAGGAGAGAGTGTAAAGACCTAGTATTTTGGCCATTTTAACACCCAAGGTCCCCATAGGGCCAGCTGAGACTGTCTCTCCTCATCCCACTCATGTTTTCCTTCTCCTCCCTTCCACGGGTATCAATCTCAAGGGCATTCTTTAATAAACATCCTGTACTTTAAACTCCATTTCAGAGTCCATTCCCAGGGAACCCAACTTGTGACAACTAGGAAATAGAACAGATGAAATTCCCCAAGACAAAGAGGAGAATGAAAGGGCAAAAGACAAATCTGCTTTCGTTTGTACTGTCATCACCTTTCCTTGTCTGGCTTTCTGCAGCAGTCAGACTCTGGGGCACAGTGGAAAGGATACAGGAGTTAGGTTCCTAGGGCCACATTCTCATCTGAGCTCTGTCAGTCACTAGCTGTATGATCTTGGATAAATCAATTTCACAGGGACCCTGTTTGCACATTGGCAAATGGGGAGACTAATGATCCTACATGAGAGTTGATTCATCATGAGGGTCTATTAAGATAATGAATGTGAACATGTATGGGGAACCATAAAACTCCATCAGCTGGTGACCACTTCTCTTCCCTCCAACCAAAGCTTGGAAAGCCAGTGGCAGCTTGAAAACAACAGCCTGAAAGGAAGAGTTTCTACTCTGCTCTTCAATCCCCCAGCTGGTGGAGAGATTGCAGGGAAGAGTTAGGGGCCAGAAGTGATGGGAGGGGGGAACAAGTCTCAGTAAACCCTCGTGCAGCAGGTAATTGAGTACCTGTTACATACCAAGCACCATGTTAGTCCCTGTCTTCAAGGTACTCACATGCGGGGTCGTGAACATTAACTAAAAACATCCCACAAACAAATAAAACCTCCCACAGGATATAAGCCAAGTAAGAATAGTCAGTGAAAGCCTCCCAAAGGAAGTGATGCTTGAACTGAGAAATGTATGATGGGTAGGAGTTATGTCAATAAAAAGGAAGGGAAGGAGACTCCTAAATCTGAGAAAATGCAAGTGCAAACAAGCCCCCGTGGTAAGGAGATCCGTGAGCACAAGGCCTGGAAGCATGAGTGTGAAGCTGGAGAGTCTGGGGAGTGAGGGATGAGACAGGTCTGCAGAGGTGTGTGAGGGCCATGGTGATCAATTCCTGGCAGATCAATTAAAGGCCATCATCTTTAACCTAAGTGCAATGAGGAGCCATGGATGGGCTCTAAGTAGAGCAGTCAGATGATTATTCTGGCTGCAGAGGGAAGGACAGACAGGAGGGAGGAGTGGATAATATTAATATTAATTAATATTAATATTAATTAATATTAATTAATATTAATGACAGCTTGCACTGATTAATCTACTATGTGCCTGGCACACTTGTAAGTTTAAATGAAGTACAGGCACCCAATAAAACAGGTACTCTTGTGATCCTCATTTTAACCATGAAGGAATGAAAACACAGACAGAATAAATAACCAGGATTCCAACCATGCTGTCTAGCTGCAAAGCCACACACTTAACAATGACACAATACTATAAGAGAGGTAGACCAGATGGACAGTTATTTCAGTAATCTAAGTTAGGTGGTAGCAATGAAGCTGGGGAGAAGTGGATGCATTTTGCAGAAGTGTGGGAGATTAAAAGGCAAGACAGAATTCAGTTGTAAATTGGTCATAAGGACGTGAGGGAGACAGTCTCAGGGATAGTGCTGGGGTGGAAGTGAGAAAGGGGGTACCAGTCACTGAGATGTGGGGCACTGGAAGAGAACCAGGGTTGTGGTGTTTCAGGACTGGGGCAAGAGGCTGAGAACAGCGTGAGTCCACCTGGACCTACAGAGCACTGAGGCGTCTTGGTGACATATTTGGTTGTATTGAATTCTTGGAAGGAGAAATGGTTCTATCCTCCCACAGGACTGCAGCTCCTTCTGCTTGGTTCTGATCCATCTGGCACATTCATTTGTTAACATGGCATACCTACTACACACACAGGGGAAAAGGCCACTACCTCCCTTAAAGTCTCTTTGCAGAGGCCAGCAAGTCCCCCATCCCTCCTCAACCCTGGAAATTAGCACCAAATCATCCTATCAAGCATGAAAGCATCTACCATGAGGACAGGTGAGTATGGGGGACGGTTAAGAGCATAGATTTTTAAGTCAGATGCTGTATTAGTCTGCTCAGCCAGCCATGACAAAACACCAAAGACCGGATGGCTTAAAAAACAAATATTTATTTTCTTACAGTGCTGGAGGCTAAAAGCCAAGATCAAGGAGCCTTCATGGTTTGGTTTCTGGTGAGGTCTCTCCTTCTGGCCTGTAGATGGCTGCCTTCTCCATGTGCCTCCATGTGGACTATTCTCTGTGTGCATCAAGGAAAGAAGAAGGTCTCTGTTGTCTTTTCCTCTTCTCGTGAGGACACAAGTCCTATCAGATTATGGCTCTATGCTTACGCCTCATTTAACCTTAATTACCTCCTCAGAGGCCGTATCTCTGCAGACAGTCACATTGCTGGGTCAGGGCTTCAGCATATATTCCAAGCCCTATCGTTTGTGAGTGTTGAGATTATGCCTTTGCACAATTCGTTAATCTTTCTAAAGCTCAGTTTTTCTATCTGTGAAGTATGGTTACTGGGAGAATGCAATGAGGTAACATATACGTAAGATGTAGAGCACCCAGAGCCTGACATGCAGTGGCCGAGCAATGGTAGCAATTATTATCTCTGGTGGTGATCATAGTAGATGACCCCTGAATTGTTGCTCATTTCAGAGCTTCAGTCCCTAGAACCATAGGAATCCCCTCCAATTGCCTCCTGTCGTTAGTCTTTTCATCCTGTGCCCTGTCTTGCAAGGATAGTGGTCCTGAGCCATGCAGACAGTGCTGAGATGTCTTCTCAGACAGGCATCCTCATCATCTCAAAAATGTTTTGTAGGGCTTCCCTGGTGGCACAGTGGTTGAGAGTCCGCCTGCCGATGCAGGGGACATGGGTTCGTGCCCCGCTCCGGGAAGATCCCACATGCCGCGGAGCAGCTGGGCCCGTGAGCCATGGCCACTGAGCCTGTGCGTCCGGAGCCTGTGCTTCGCAACGGGAGAGGCCACAACAGTGAGAGGCCCGCGTACTGCAAAAAGAAAAAAAGTTTTGTCCCTGTTCAGCCATTTGCTTCCTTGCATGAAAAGGAAGTCCCACATAGAAGTTTGCTTAGTGAGAGCAAGTGGAGAGGGCAGAGGGCAAGGAGTTTATCTGAAGACGGTCTTGGAAACTGAAAGGTAGTTTTTTAATGTGAATAATGGATGCAGCAATCCTCTTTGCAACGAATCCTTCTCTTTCCTCAAGGTTGGTTCCAAGGAAAAAAATGTCATCACTTCCTGGGACCCCTGAGGAGTCTTTTCTTGAGATGGAGGCAGGAGTGGTGTCTCGTCTCACTCAGGAGCTTTCGTCACTGAGGCCCCCCAAAATGCAATCTGTCTTGGAAGGCAGTGGGTCCCATGTGCTGTGGCCGCTCATGGGGTGATTACAAAGCAGGCAACCGAACCATACACTTTATAGCCACTCAGGACACTGGCGACCTCTCACCCCAAGGGTAGGACAGGAAATGGGCGGTTGAATCCCTTAGACTCTGATTTCACAGTCTGATGGTTTGGAGGTAAGAGGATTCCTAGATACCCCAGATCCTGGGAGGGAAATTTCTCTGCTTATGAACCTTTGTGGGGCACAATCATGCCTGATTTGGGGGCAGGACTTCGTGGGGGAGGGAGACTTTTACAGACAGGTCTCACCCCCTTCTCTGCAGCCCAAGGCACCAGCAACCCACAGGGCATAGCGCGGTGTCTTTGCTAAGATGCCTTGAGAGTCTATCACTGTTTGCATTAGAAATAAGTAGCTAATTTTCCCAGTAATTATCACCATCTGCACTGAGAGAAGAAAAACTCATGTTAGCATGTGTTTTTAAAACAGACAATAGTTTTCTTAAGAGAAAAACAAACACACAAAAAAATAAACTCATACTTTTGTGTGTACTAGGAAGAGGAAACAACAACAACAAAAGGCACCTGACCCCCAGCTACCCTTTTTCAGCATGGGAGGATTGTGTCTGGAATCTCACAAACTGGGGCTTCGTAAGGCACCCCTGCATCCCTGTTTCCTGGAATCTGCTGAAAGAAAACGGCAAACCAGCCAAGATATTTGACTGAGGTTTGTTAAGAACACACATCTCAGTTTGGGTGGTTTTCTGAGAGGAGGGTCAGAGAGACATGGTTTAAGTAAGAAAATTGCTCATGGACAGTTTCAGAAATTATGACTCCCTCCACTGTCCCACACGTCGCTGGCTGTAGTTACAGGAAGCAAAGTGGAGCAGTGTTTACAAATTACCTGGGGACGTGGGCAGGATGTACAATTGATTGAGAAGATGGAAGGCGGAAAAACATCTTCTGTGTCAGTTAGAAGGGAAATTCCATAGCTGGAGCATGCATTTAGTTACTTAAGTGGAAGGAGGGAAGGTTCTGATATCTGGACCCCGGCTAGACTTTGGAATGGAACGAGAGAATCTACTTCATCTGATTTGTGGTCCACACTCCCCAGAGAAGATGTAGCTCAGGTCTCTGACATCTACCCATTGTGAACCTCAAAGGACCAATCTTCATGCCCTTTTAATGTAAGTCTATTACACGTTTACCAAAGTCTAAACTCTTTGACTTGACTCGGAAGATGATTTTAGACAGTTACAGCCCATAGTATAACTGCAAAAATGTTACCCGAAAGTGGGGTTATTTTGGTGGGTATCCAGCCAATAGACACAACCAAGCTAAAGATCGAGAGAAGGATTTATTATCACTTGCAGCAAATAAGGAGCCACCGGGGATCTTCTCCAAAGCAGTGTCTACCAAAACAGCAAAATTGGGGAAGCTTTAAGCTAAGGGTACCTGCATATTCATGAACGGGCTTGAGCACAGGAGAATTCAAGTTGACTTGGAGCAAAAGTTGATAGAGTCCAAGCTTTAGTTGATTGAAATCAGGAGGGTCAACATCCTTCCATTCTCTACCTGGATGGGGGCCTTAGTTCCTGCAGAACTCAAAGACATATTATTATGCCTATCTCTTGAGGGGAATAGGACTCTGTTTTGTCATTGTACTATTGTTTGACTGCCTTTTCTCTGTTCCTGCATTCCTTTATTCCCTTAAGATCACTGAGTACTGAGACCTGTTCAAGGCAAGCATTGTGGCCAGGCTTAGATCACAAAACAGCTTAGGCCAAAAATGGCTTCTCTCCTGTCAAGAAAGCCATGCCTGATTCTCTTTCTTTGGGAACCCCCCACCCTGTCTGTTTACACGAACAGTTTCCATAGCTCTGAATCAACCCAATAAATAATAATAACAATTCTAAAAAGCAGATAATTTGGGTTGTTTGACCATCAGAATTAGTTCTTTCTCTCCAGTGTATCTTTGTGGTTACCCTTTGCAGTATCGTGTCTGTTACCCTCTATCTATTTGGGGAAGGATAAACTGAAGTTGTGTTACACTTGATTTTGCATTTTGGGTTAAAGACTCAAAAATTCTACCTAACTACCTTCAGTAATCAGTGGAAAACCTTAAATTTCTAGATCATGAAGCTCACATATCAGATCAGTCATTTATACGTGGTCATTTGTCCAAGATTTCGTTCATTCCCTCAGCCTATCAACATGTGGTCCATACCTGCAGAAGTCTGACACCACCCTGAATGCAAAGAGCTTTCCAGGGACACAGCAACATCGGTAACACCATGGGAGGTCAGGGGAGGGCATGGTTACTTTTCAGGGATGTCCCCAGAGAGGGAGAATATTGTTGTTGGCCTACAATGATGGGAAGGACTCTGACAGGAGGAAATGAAGGGCTTTTAAGAGGATGTAGGGAGATGATTTTCCAAGTTTCAGCAAACCGAGGAAGTAAGAAATTAGAAAAATTGAGTGATTAAAATGGCGGTTACCTGTGTCGACTGAAAAAAAAGGTATAACCTAAAAGTTGAGAATTATGTTTTATTCAGCAGGCTTGCTGAGGACTTAAGCCCGGGAAACAGCCTCTCAGATCGCACTGAAGGACTGCTCCGAAGAGGTCAGGGAGGATCCAGGATATACAGGAGTTTTCGCAACAAAGACCAGGTAGTCAGAACATCAAAAGATTACTGTTAATTAAAGAAAACCAGACATCTCAAGTGAATGACTTTAGTGCTTTTCTGTGTATGGGGAGATGCAAGAGTCTGGGCTCATTGAAATCACTCCTTTGATATGCACCTTAACCATCTAGGGCCAGTATCCTGCTTTTCTCCGTCCTGAATCCCCTCACAGTGCACAGCTGGGGGCGGCTGCAGTGGCTGAGAGCTGGGCAGTGGGCAGACCATTTGTATCCCTCCCGGGTTCCCTCAGGGCTCACCGAGGGGGTGGCTGTAGTAGCGTGATGGCTGCGACATCCTTTGTTTACTGATATGGACGGTGACGTTCTTCTTCCACACCTGGATGCAGGATGGAATGTCAGGTGACTATGGTGGATGGCAAAACATAGAGGATCCTTGGAAGATAGGAGTTGGGGCCTTTTTTTTTTTTTTTTTTGGTAGTGGCTGGGAACCACAGAAAATGTGTGGGTAAGAGCAGAGAAAATAACGGATCTGGGGAGAAAGCGTAGACTGCTGTCAGTGTGAAGAACGGATTAAAGAGTCGGGTGAGAAATGCAGGGATAAGAGACAGGCCAGAGCAAGAGCCCAAGAGAGAAGCAGTAAGGAGCTAAGTGGGGCATTGTGGAGGGAAGGGAAAGAGGGCGTGGCTGAGGGAGGAGCTTTAGACTAGGAACCCTCACCCCTGGGCTTAGTCCTGGCTCTACGCTCGGCAGCTGGGCCACCAGGAGTTAATGCTTCCAGACTTCAGTTCCTCCAAAGCGAAGGCAAGAGGCTGGATGAACCCCAGCCTCCTGTACAGCAGCCCCTCCTGTGAGCCTCTGGAGACATCGTAGGGAGGAGAGCTTGACTGGCTGGGAAAAGAGAAATTTTAGAGCCAGAGGCAACCTTGGTGATGCTGGTTCCCAAACTTCAGTGCAGGTCAGAATCACCTGGACGGTGTGTCAGGAGCCCAGGACCCACCCCTGAAAATTCAGATGTAGTCTGAGGTTGCCCTTCCCACTGCACGACATTTTGTGAAACGCTAATCTCACAACTGGAATGTTGTCCGACTCTCTCAGACTGGAGGAATTTGAAGCCCAGGGGCGGCTCAGTTGCTGTCCAGCCCGAAAGGGGCACCTCCCGCCTCCCTCACCATCTAGCCAGGGGACCCCCACCAACATGCTGCCACTTCTACGGCTCTCCCTTCCCACCTAGTCCATCTCCCCAGGACACAAGGAGAGTCTGTTGAGCTCAGAAGATCCCCGAGTCAAGACACAAGGCCGCAGGTTTCAGAGCAGCTGGTCTGAGGTGGCCCAGGGTCCCGGCCCTCCCTGTGCTGCTTTGCGCTGGCCGGGCCTCGTCACGATCAGTCGTCAGGGCGAGGAGCCTACGCCAGCGCACTCACTTTACCCTTTGGCACCTCGTCATGCCTTGCCGTGCCGAGCATCACCCAGCAGCTCACCCAGCAGCAGCTTCTGGAAGCGTCCTGGAAATGCAGAATCTCAGGCTTACCCAAGACCCACGATCTGGAGTTTTACGAGGTCCTGAAGTGATTTATTTGTGTTGTGTGCACATTAGATTTTTTTTTTCCTTTGCGGTACGCGGGCCTCTCACCGTTGTGTCCTCTCCCGTTGCAGAGCCCAGGCTCCGGACACGCAGGCTCAGCGGCAACGGCTCACGGGCCCAGCCGCTCCGCGGCATGTGGGATCCTCCTGGACCAGGGCACGAACCCGTGTCCCCTGCATCGGCAGGCGGACTCTCAACCACTGCACCACGAGGGAAGCCCACACATTAGAATTTGAGAAGCTCTGGTTTCTGCCTCCTCTGCCTTCTGTACATTGTTCTCCCCCAGCAACACCCCCCCCCCCAAGGAAAGAAGAAAAAGGGAGGGAGGGGAGGGGAAAAGAGGGGAGGAAGGAAGGGAGGGAGGGAGGGAGGAAGGAAGGAGGGAGGGAGAGAGAGATTGAGAATAGCTAGAGCTGGCCTCTTAAGGTCAGTCCAGCCACAGGACACATCTTTTCTTTTTTTTTTCTTCTTTTTTTCACATGTAAGCCTTGTTGATGTCAAATAGGACCAGAGGGTGGGGAATTTAAGAACCCCGAAATCAAAGACCTCTTATGTTTGCTTCCCACTTCCTAAAAGGGGAGGCCTCGGTCCCCTTTCCTGTAAGAGATATTAAGCCACCTAGATTACAGCTGATTCGTCACACAGCCACTTGGAGCAGGAAGTACCTTAAAACCTGGAGTTAGTCTGCACGCATCTAATTGAAACCCTTGATTAATCGGATTAGCTTCCACCTTAAAGAGAAAAGCAAATACTAAGAAAACAAAGCAGCACCTGGCATTTGTCTACTACTCAGAGCCAGCGGCTCCGCGCACAGGCAGGCACCCCCCCCCCATCCTCCGAGGCAGGGAGGCGCGGTGGAAAGGGAGCTGGCAGCGGCAGCAAGGCTTCCGCCCCAGAGCCACCGTGCACAGGTTGGCAAGTTATCTCACCTCCCCGAGGCTTGATTTCGAGGCCTGTGCATTGGGACTAAAAAAACCAAGAACCTCTTCAGTAGAGTCACTGTGGAGAAGATTAGGACTTTGGAACTGCTCACCTGATAGCTTCTCAATAGGAATAAATTCTCTTTTTTTAAAAAAATATAATTAGAAACAATGTACGTCGACAACATGTGTAAAATAAGCCACAGTTCAAATTAAAGATGACAACGAAATCATGAAAATTACCCCAACTAATATTTGCTGTTATTAGAACATTGCACATATTGTCAATAATTTAAAAGCGAAGGTCTATCCTTCACATCTCCTAATCCCCCCAGGATTAAGTTCTCTGTCTTAATTCCTGTATCAAATTGCCCTTGTCCAACTCAAAGGGGAGCCCTAGGCCGGCCCCAAGGCCTCGCAGATCTGCACAAAGCTGAGAAGGCTTTGATTACGGCCAGCCGACTGTGGTCTCGCTAACACCAGCAGAGCCGGATGCTTCCCACCCTGGGGAATCCCATCAAGGTTTCCTCTGTTTTGAAGCAACAGCACAAACAAAATAAGAGCCTGGAGACTTGAGGGGGAGCCTTGCTGTGAGAAGCAGGGACGAGTTGCGCTGGGTCTCTTTTGGGAAGCTCCAGCGCCATCTGCTGGCCTAGAGCGGTATTGACTCGAGTCCCTCCTGGGTTTGGCGGGTCTTTTCATTCCCTCAACTGCACTTTCTAATTAGAACCGCAGGGTTTCTTCCCTGAGACACGTTCTTCATTATTTCTTTTTAAGAATCTTGCATATTTCTGTTTTTTTCCTCTCTTACATCTAAACATTTCTATTTCTCTTGTTTCACTGGCTCTCTGACCTGACTCTTCCAAGCTGCCACCCTAGTTCCTAAATTTATAAATCAGTCCAAACCTTCTAATTCTCTAAGAGGATTATGTTTATCCTCTTAACACAAAGGGCCTTCCTTCTTACATCTTAGCAGAGGCACTGGCATAGCAGTTAAGATCCTGGACTCTGCTGCTGGACTGCTGGCGTTAAGGTTGCACCTCCCCTCACCCATCCGTCCTGTGACCTTGGGCAACTTACTTAACCTCTCTGTGCCTCAGTCCCTCATCTGGAAAACGAGGCTGACTGCAGAAACCACCTAGAATGCCTGTTGTAGAATTAGATGAGTTAATACCTAAAGCACTTAGGACAGGTCCATGATGGACCAGGAGCTAGGTGTTTGCCATCCTTGGTTTCAGGGCGATTCTCCCACCTCGCAGTACTTACCTCACCGGCTATGATTTCACCCACCAGGCAAGTGTTTTCTGCAGTGTGTGCGGTATAAGCAGATTAGGTCTGGGCCACAATCGGGAACGGACATCATTAACACGCAGACACAGGGATTCAGAGGCACACTCACCTGTGAGCCCCACCCCGGGCAGTGGCTGCCCCATCGTCTGCTCCTCCCCCATACCTGTGTAGAGTGAGCACCTGGCCCCTCGGAAATGCTCTGCTCATGTTGGTTTCCTTCTCCATCTCTTCTGCTACATGGTTTTTGAACGAACAAATGACAGACTGACTGGATATTAAGTTAAAATAACAGGGCATCTCAGGGCAACTTAGAGTCTGAGTCCTGCCAGTTGTTTTCTCCATGAAGAATACACGTGAACACACTTTCCCTGTTAGATCTGAGCCGTTTTTATGAACGTTATCCAAAAAGGAGATGAAATAATAAATGAGTCTCTCATGACACAAATATACGGAAACAGGTTATTGGTGAAAATGGCAGCGATTCTGGCCCTGAATTTAATGATGTTTTACTATAAAGGGATGCCGTTTCCCTGGTGCATCAACCACCAAACGCATCTTTAAACTTAAGGACATCAGATGGAGAGAAAAAAAAGCAAAACCATCCCTCCCAGACGTGTGTTGTTGAGTTACAAACGCACCGCCTTTTGTGAAGGACTCGCAAGCAGTTACAATGGGGAGAGGGGATCAAGTCGGCGCTCTTACCAACGAGCCAGAGAAGTTTTCTCTGTTTTTATTCAGAAACATGGCCTCAGCCCTCAGCGGTCACCCCTGGCCACGCTGGCCCTGTTTTTGGCACCGGACACCACCCCATGATGCCGTGGAACGCATAGCCCTCATGCCTGAAGGGATTCAGATGCGCCCAAGAGGACCACACCTGGGTCTTGAAAGTCACGGCCAGGGAAGAATCTGCAGGAGGCTCCGGGGTTCATTGACTGGAATGTCCCCACACCTGCTGACCCAAATCTTCCAACGCTGGCTCTTCTCTGTGGGACCTACTTAAATGTTCTCCCCATCAGTATGAACTGATGAACTGAAAGGACATTTGAAGAGCTCTGAGGTTGCAGCCCACAAAATCTAGACACACACACACACACACACACACACACACACACACACACACACAGGGAGTTTTAAAAAGAGAAGTGTGTGCCCACAGATTCAGTCCCAAGATCTCTCTCCAAGCCCTGCCCAGGCTCACGGGGGAGCCAGCCCGCAGCACGCTGGAGGTAACCTCGCAACTGACCTCTAACTTATTCTGGAGAGATGAGTGATGCCTGAAAAAGAAAATGATCAAAGTTAAGAAGGCAAATGGTGAGGTAGGAACTGCGTCTTGGGTCCCCGACCGCAGTGGCCGTGCGTGCAGCTCTAGCGCCACCTAGTGGATGGATGGGAGTCGTCCCCGCGCTTTCACATCAATCTACCAAGACGTGCCGCCACCTCCTGCCTGGCCCAGAGGTCCTCTCTGCCCGTGGGTCCCTAGGCTTGGTGACGACACAGTGCTTTCTAGAAGTACTTCTAACCTCGGGTCTTCTTTGGGGGGTCCTCCATTAAAAAGGGGAGCAACTGCAATCTTCTCCCCTTTGCTATGAACTGAAAAGATATTTCAAAGGAATTAGAGCTCTGAGATGGCAACACGCAAAACACACACACATACAAACAGAACAGATACACACACAGACACAGATATACAGAGACACATGCAGACACACAGACATGAACACACAGGGATACAGACACACAGACACACACAGAGACACATGCAGACACACAGACATGTACACACAGGGACACACAGACACAGATACGCACACAGAGATGCACACAGGGATACATGCAGACACACAGACATACACACAGACACACACATAGTCGCACACATACGGGGACAACACAAACAGACACAGGGGCACACCCACAGATACAGCCACAGGGACACACACAGACACACACATACAGGGACACACACACAGACACGGACATTCAAAAGAAGTGTATGCCCACAGCTTCAATGCCACGATCTCCCTCCAGGCCCTGCTGGGCTCATGGGGGCAGCTTCAGCAGACTGGCTTCCCCAGATCTTGCCAGATTCCAGAGTGGGGAAGAAATATTAAACCCGTGACCCCTAGTGGCCAAAGCTGCCTTATCAAGGTCCTGCCCCTGTTTTGTTTTTGTTTTTGTTTTTTTAAGTCTCCTTTTCTGCCAACCCCAGATAAGGATGCAGGTCTGGGCGCCCCAGGAGAGGGAACAATGGAACAAGCTGGGAATCTTCCGGTGGGGGAGAGATGGCCGATGGTTTACACTCACATGCTCTGTCTGGCTGGCCCTCCTCGGGGTGACGGAAGGTGCGGGGGTTGGGTCACACACCACCACCCCCTGCCCTCTATCGGGGCTGCTAGCCCACCAGGCTGTAGAGACCTTCCTGGTGAGGGTTGGTGAATCGGGGGCTGGTAACATGACTTAGAGGCTCACGGCCTCTTCCTCAGAAAGAAAAAAGAAAGTGAGTAATGATCTGCGCTTCACAAGATACACGGTTTACCCTGCTGGAGCCGATGTGAAATAAGTTACAAGAGGCCAGGGAAAGAGGATTTAGAAAAGATGAAGGAAAATGAACAAACAAACAGAAAGTGGCAAAAGTCTGCAAGTCCTGACAGCTGCAGGAAAAGAAATCGGCTCCCTTCTGGCAGGAAACCTCGGCTCTCCGACCTGGGTGTGAATCTCCTACTTCTGAGCTGTGTGACCTCGGGCAGACCACTTAACGTCTCTGAGCTGCAGCTTCCTCATCCACAAAATGAAGATGCTGATACCGTGTGCCTCACGATGGAGACCAGATGAGTCAATAATATGTGTTTATCTGAATAAAAGTGGCTTCTTTTAGGGCCACCCTGCATGGTAATCTGTCCAAAAGACCCGGAGTTGAATCCGTACTCTTTGAAAAGTAATGTGCGCCTTTACTGATTGTCATTTGAAGGTAGGTGGGGAAGCAGAGCCACAGAATACACACAAGCTAAATTTACTGAAACCAGCCAACCCACCAAGCTTTACCAACTTACCTCGCCAAAGTCCCTGGCAGCGGGCAGCTGTCCCAAACCTCTCCTCTCTCTCCCCTGAAAATAGTATCATCCTTTCCAAGCATTCCCCCACCCCACGCTCATGGTTCCCAGCCCTGGCTGCATTTTTAAATTCTTATTCATATAGGATAAATACATATATATTCTAATATATACGTGTAACTGAGTCATTTTGCTGTACAGCAGAAAGTAACAAAACATATACTTCAATAAAATTCAAAAGGAAAACCTTTTCAAAGGGCCAACCCCTGGGCCCCACTGCGGATGAATGAAATCTTAATTTTTGGAAGTTACGTCTTGACATCAGTAATTTTTAGATGCTCTGGGGTGATTTTATTTGCATCTAGGGCAGAAATCGCTATTCTTAATATTTTAAAAATGTTCCTTTTAAATGAATCAGTTGGCCACCTCTGGCTTCTGTCAATTCTCCTCCATGTGTCCGTGATTACTCCCTTCAGTGTTATTTGCATAACCAGTGGCTTGAAAGCAACGCCAAATCCCTTCGATAGGGGACAAGTCAAATAAAAATGGCACATCTAAGCAACAGAAAACCAGGCAGCTATGAAAAATGAACCAGGAAGCTTTCTCTGAATGGATGGGAAAAGTCTCCTGGGTACCTTTTTAAGTGGAAAAAGCAAGATACCCAGCAGGTACCTATCCTGCCATCTTTCAAATAGAAAGTGAAGAAGGCAGGAGGTTTATTTGTTGGGTTTTTTTGGTTGGGTTTTTGGACACGAGGCATGTGGGATCCCAGTTCCCCAACCAGGGATAGAACCTGCACTCCCTGCATTGGAAGCACGGAGTCTCAACCACTGGACCACCAGGGAAGTCCCAGGCAAGAGTTTATATTCATGTTATCTTGCATATGCATTTTAAAAACTATAAAAGATACACAATTGAACAATAGTTGTTATATGTTAAGGGGAGCCTGGGAGGGGGGAGAATAGGTTGAGAAATAAGGCTTTTTGCTGTGTGCTATTTTATATTTTCAAACATTTTAGTCATGAGAACATGTTACTTATGCAAAAGTTAAGATAAAATGAATTAAACACGAGAATAAATCAAGGGAGGGGGCGTGTCTAAAACTTGCTCTGACCATCCCATCAGGTGTGAACTGCAAGCAAGACCGAGTCCCTTCCCTAGACAGCTTCCCTTCTGGTGAGGAAGACACAGTAAACATACAAACAAGTAAATGTAGTGGAGGTGACAGGTGCAATGGAGGACATAATGAAGCAGGTTATGAGGAGAGGTGCCTCCCGGGGGGCGGGGGGTGCAGGTTTCAGCAGGGTGGACCTGAAGGTGGTGGTATTTGAGAAGAGCCCTGAAGGAAGTGAGGGATGTGAGCCTTGAAGATATTCAGGCAGAGAGAACAGCAAGTGCAGAGGCCCTGAGGCCAGGATGGGTTTTGAGGACCAGCTAGGTGGTCAGTACCCCTGGAGTGGAGTGAATGAAGGGGGTAGTGGGTGATGAAGTCTCATAGGTGGTCAGAGGCTGGCAGTCAGATTCTACAGGGCATTGTTGGTCACTATGAGGATGCTGGTTTTTACTTTTAGTCCCAGTGGGCCAGGCACCATTGGAAGATTTGAACAGAAGAGCAATATGATTGGATTAAGGTTTTAAAAGGAATTTTCTAACTGCCAAATTAAGAATGGAATTGCAGAGTAGGTGGAGAGAATAGAAATAGGGAGACAGGTTAGGAGAGATGGTAGATTGTCTTACTGTCCCTTTACTCTCCCAGGAGTTTGCATCCTGGGCTTACCTGCCTTCCCCTGGCAGAATAAACTCCCCCACCCTGTTGACTGTACACTTGACCGTGTGACTTGTTTTGGCTCAAGGGGCTTTGGGCAGTAATCACATATGAGTAGAAGTTTAAGGGGCCATTGCCTGACTGGCTCTTACTTTTTCCCTCTTCTAAAAGAACAGACATCCCAAATATGAAGAAATAGAGGATTGTCCTTCAGCCCAGGTCATTGAACTAGAAAACACAGAGCAAAGCTGCAAGAACTGAACACAGGCACTGACGTGAAGCATGAATGAGAAATAAATTGTTGTCAAAAGCTTCTGAGGTTTGGGGATGTTTGTTAATCAGTAGAGCTGACTGATACAGGGCTTGTTAAGGTATGACATTGCAGAGGTATTGGTGGAAGTAATGTGAAGTGAGCTTATTTTTGTACATTTTCTGTAAAGTCGAGCCAATCAGATTTCAATTTGACATATGGCATGTGAGACAGAGTTTGATTTTGTTTGGGGACATGTTAAGTTTGAGATCATTAGGCAGCCAAGTAGAGATTGGAGCCCATGGAAGATGTCAACTAATTACAACTTGGAAGTCATCTTTTTGCATTTACAGCCTAAGAACACAGAGATAGTCCTCAAAGACATGAGACTGTGTGGGATCAACCAAAGAAGAGTTCTGAGGACTGGACCTGGGGTGCTCAAAAATGTGAAAGATGGAGATCTGAGATGGTTCTTGAAGGACGAGTGAGCACCGAGCAGGTGGTGATGTGGGGGAAGCACTTCAGGGAGAGGGAGCATGTGTGTAAAAACCAGGAGGGTGAGACAGCCCACTGGGGAGGTGGGCAGCCTATGATTCACCAGCCTGCCTGGGCTCATCTCCAGGACCCTGCCCTTCCTTATCTAGAAGGCTTACCCTCCCATCATTCACATCCCCAGTCACCATCCTCTACCTGAAAGTATTTCACTGGGTTCACTCATGGTGGACTAGTTCATGGACCCCAAGATTTAAGTCTCTACCACCAATGACAAATAGACTTTCCCTTTCCTGGCTCAAGTCCTGGTCATCCTTCCTTATTCCAACCTAAATGGAGCTTCATCTCACCCAGCTACAATTTGGCAATGTGGCCTAGCCTTGACCCAGCTTCTACCTCTAGATTGCTTTCATCACCAGAGAGGTTTTATCTTGCATTAAAGGCATGCAATTTGTTCAAGACTCCTCTTCTTCTGGGTCAACGTTTCTTGCCCTTAAGTTCATCATTATCTCCCAACAATCTGGCCAGAGCACCCATCAGCAGGTCCTGCCCTAAGGACAGTTGGCTCCACTTCTGTCCAACACTCCAAGAGAGTTAATCATCCTTCAGACTCAAGAGCTGCTCCAGTCACCCTGCAGCCAGTTTCTCCTCCCACCCTGACCATTCTCTGCCAAACCATCAGAGCAATCCTCCTAAGATGAGAAGGTTGCCCTTCACTTCCTTCACTTCTGCATCTCCACCAGGTAACTCCATCACAGCTGCTCTCATCATCACTGGGAGCTCAAGTCCCTCGACAGTTCCACCCCTGCTAAGATGCCTGGAATGCTCAGGAAATATTAGGAAAAGTATGTCTGATTCTTGGAGTTATTGGGTAGAAAAGGAACTCTGTATGTTCACATATCTCTACTCTATCCCTGACATTTTTTCTGGAATAGGAGAGGAACAAGGAAGTGGATGGAGTGGGGGATTAAAGAAAGAGGGGAGAGAGAAGACAAAGGAATACCTTGCGAGGCTGGGGAAGAAGAAGCAAAGCCATATGACCCAGTGGCAGGGACTTTGGCATGGTTGTCTTGGGAAAATTACTTAAACTCACATTGATTCAAGACTTCAGATATACACAGAGATTATGGTGATAATTATAGCACCAGTAAAGAGATGCCAGAGGTCTTCCTCAGAGAAGGAGGCACAGAACTGGTCCTTCTAGTGACCATGTAAAGGGCAGACATTGATTTTACCCCAATCCACTCACAGTGTATCAGGGAACCCTATGAATCCAACGAGGTCCATGTGTAAAACACTTGCCGTATGGCGTCAAAGACATCATAGAGCAGGACCAAGTGGCCACATGAGTTCAAAATCATAATGCAAACAAGTAGCATGATGGCATCTGACCCCACCATGATCTTCATTTCATGGAAGGTGCTACAAGGCTGTTTCTCAAAAGGAAGTTTTGTTGACTTGATGCTTGCTACTGCTGGGACCACTCACTGCCTGGATTTATCTAGCCTTTCAGGACAGAAGCAGGATCCCAAATGCTCATTACGTTCCTAACTGGTGCTCTCTGCACGAAATCACATCTTTAGGCTCTCCTGACGAGGACAGAGTCATAAACATTAAGGTTAGCATCATCTAGTTTTAATTTCTTGGCTTCATTAGAGAAATTTAGGAACCTTGATTAATAAACTCACAGAGAACATTTGGATTTATCTAAACTAGTAATTCCATTATCTACAAATGCATAGTCAGTTGAACGTAAAAGGAGTGTTATTTGGGCCCAAACCAACAGATTTGGGTATGTGTCTAGGGTCATTCAATAAAGCACAAATAGCTCTTCCTAGGTTTGTACTTGATTCACCATTAAAAGGCTTGAAACAAGGTCAATCTCTAGAGCAGTTGTTTTTAATATTCTAGGGTGATAGTAAACTTTGGGGATTTGATGAAAGCAATGGGCCATCTCACCAGAAAAATTCCCCAATGCAAAAAATTTTGCTATGCAATTTAGAGCATTACCAGTCCCAGTTAAGGATCTCTGCTTTATGGATTAAAATACTGAAATCATCTGCACTTTCTTAGAGCGTGAAGACTACCATGACATTGGCGTGAAGTGGGCCCAGCGCAGACCCCTGCATGTATGAAAAGAACAATGTGGACTCCTCCAAAGAGACTTCCTTCAGACTAGCGGGAAAATTTTTCCCTTTTGGTCACAATTCCCTCATTTTCCTTTGGGTGACAGCTCCTCCCTAACCATCAAAGGTTTGGTTGTGACTGAACCAACTCTAGCTCTAGGGTACATGACTCAGGCTGGCCAATCAGTGCATTTTATGTCTTTGGCTATAGTGATGGGTTCAGGGAAGGGCATGTGACCAAAGTCCAGGAGTGACACTTAATTCCAGGTCTCCTCTTTGAACTACTGGGAAAAACAAGTGCTTTTCTGTTGGAGTGGTTGAAAGACCATGGAGTAGCTGGTGATTCCCAACCAGTGGTCATTTTACTCCTCATAGGATATTTGGGAATGTCTGGACACCTTTCGTATTGTTATGCATCCAGGATGCTGGCAAAATGGTAGGTAAAGGCCCGGGATACTGCTGAACATCCTACAAGGCACAGGACAGCAGCCTCACCACAATCACTGGGCCCCAAATGTCGAGGGTACTGATGTTGAGAGATCTTCTGTAAGCCTTTACCCGGAGTTTTGTGGTGGCGACTATGTTGATATGACACAAAACAAGCCCACCCAAAACCAAAGCCTACAGAGAGAAAATAAAGCTGAGAGATGGAGTTAAACCAAGTCCTGAAGCCCCTGGAGGCATCTCTGCTTGAAGTCTAGCTCTGACCTTTCCAAATCTGTCTCATTGACAAATAAAAACATCCTTACTGCGTCAACCTGCCAGGTGCCAGGACACTCCTTCATGGAGGTTTCAACAGCAATGATGATGAAAAACAAATATGTGAAAGAGGAGAAGGCCAGTGCCAAGGGCCTTGACGAAAGTAGCCCTGCGGATGTGCAGAAGGCTGAGTTAGATGTGGTCAGAGACGGCCCTGCTGAGACCCAGAGGACAAGAAGAAGGCTGCTGCGTGAAGATCTGGAGAAAGAGTGCCGCATGCAGCGGGAGCTGCTAGTGCAAAGGCCTGAACTCGGAAAAAGCCATGGGTTTGAGAGAGAAGGAGAGCAAGGGGAGAACTGAGCCATGAAACTAGAGAAGGTGTCAGGGGCAAACCCTGCAGAGTCTGCAGACCTGGTGAGGAGTTTAGTTTTATTCTCAGCATGATAGGAAGCTTCCACAATCGAAAGTCCCCTGCAGCTCCCTTGTGAGAAGGAACTGAAAACTGAACGTTCTCAGTTTGTATCCCTTACAGGCCAACTAGATATGAAAATATAAAGGATAAAGTATGCAGTGTTCGGCTCTCCTTAAAACGCGTGGCTGCGGTCATGGTCATCAGACCCTCTCAGCATCTTCATGAAGTCTCAGGTTCAGAGCCCCTGGAGGACTGTTACTGTAGGCACTGTACAGGAGACAGTGCTTCTGACCTCCAAAAAGAGATGCAGGATTCTGCCATGAAATGGCACTCTATCCCCAGCTGGGAGCACAGGGCATACACTTGTTACAAAGGATTGCCAGCACTTACCCCCATGTCTGTCCCAGTTTCTGAAAGGACCTTGATGCATTTACATTCATCAAAAAATCACCCAGGTCAGCAGAAAGAACAGACTGTTCTGAGCAGAAAGGTACACAGCTGAGGGGCGGGTGGAGGCTGACGGCGGAGCCCATGCTCCCATCACCAAGACCTGCGCCCTGGCTCAGGGATGTGTTGCCTAGAGACAGGGCCACATTGCTGTGAATCCTTCACCCACGTGGCTTGTCGGTCCAGAGCACGCACCTTTCCTGTGTGCTGGTGGCAGCCCTGCTGGGAAAAGCTAATAGTTACCCAGTCTCCTCTCTCACTCAGTCTCTATGTGAGTGAGCAGTGCATGCATTCTTCAGACTCCCTGCTGCTACGTGCTATCAGTGGGAAGTAAGCATGCTTCATCACGTGCTTTTTGTCCCTCTTCTTTATCCTTCCCTCACTGGCGTGAGCTGGATTGCAGATGTTACTCAGCCAGAGACGCATGGCCTGATCTCTCTCTCTCTCTCTCTCTCTCTCTCTCTCTCTCTCTCTCTCTCTCTCTCTCACACACACACACACACACACACACACACACACACACACGACCTACTGGGAAGCATCAATTAGAGAAAACTCAAGGAGTCAGAAGCAGAAGTGGGCACATGGGTCACCTGTGGACACATTGTTCTGTGGCTACCAGGGCACACAGGGCTAGCAGGGCCTGACATCAGGCTGCAGAAGAGGGCCCTACCCTTAGAGGGGTCTAAGCTTGCCTCTTCCAGCAAGACAGCAGCCGGGATCCAACAGCAGTAGGGGTGGTCAGACTTTCTCTCGAGCCCTGTCCCAGCAGCTTCAGATTCATGCCTGGGGAGCACCGGTCTCTTTTCTGGAGAACCAGGGCTCAAAGTCCAAGCCTTGGAGATGCAGTTCCTATGATGTGGCAGAAGGGACCTGATTTGCCGCCTCCAGCACTCAGCTGTAGCTGTTTTTCATGGAGCTTTGCAGGAGACCAACTGGTGGGAAATCAGTCTTAGACTGGACCTGTAGCCTGAGATGGGCAGTTTCATGTGCTCTTGGCAGTTATTCAAACATTAATCTAGGTGTTACTCTAAGCTGTTTTGTAGATGTGGTCAACATCCATAATCTGTTCACTTTAAGTAAAGGAGATTATCTTTTAATAATCTGGGTGGGTCTCATCCAATCAGTTAAAAGATTTTAGGAGCAAAATGAGGGAAGAAAAAATTCTGCCTGTGGACTTCAGTGTCCACTCTGGCCTGAGAGTTTCCATCCAGCTGATTTGCCCACCAGATTTCAGCCTCACCAGCCAGATGCCACAATGGCAGAAGCCAATTCCTTGAAACAAATACACACACACATTTGTACATACATACATACATTAATACACACATAGGAGCACACAGACATTCATATTCTACCAGTTCTGTTTTTCTGGTAGAACCCTAGCTGACACATGGTCCAGGTCCAACTTTTGCTTTGCCGTGAATATTTTGGAGTTAGCGCATCAACCTTTGATCAGAATAACCACACATAGTGGAACAACAAGAGACAAAGATCCTGGATTTCCTGACATCACGGATGCCACATCTGCCCTAGACCACCTATTTACCTTTGGATTTTGACATGGAAGAGATGCAAACTTCTACTTTGATAAAACCATTGTTTTTCTTCTTCCATAGCCAAACTTAATTCTAAGTAACTATTATTTGACCAACAGAGAAGGAAAGAGAACTTCTGAGAAGCTAAATGCTATAACCAAGTTCAAACAGCCAGCAAATGGTAGGACTCAATGCATGCCCATGGGGTTTGGAAACCCACACTATTTCAACTACACTCCACAAAACCCAGAATGTTAGGGTCCTAGGTGCTTATAATACCCCTTTTACATCTGTGGGAAAAGTATTTCTTTAAGCAATATCCTTCAGCCTCAGAAAGCCTGAGAGTTGAAACATAATTTGTCAACGGAATGACAAGAATCAGCCCAAGATATTTCAGAATCAGAGGGATATCCAGATCTGAGGTCAACCCAGGCTACATTGGCTTAGCCATTCTTAAAGTCTAAAGCAATGTGGTAGGTCGGGAAGAACTCATAGGCAGCAAGGTTGAGAAAGCAAGTTTTATTCTTTATCTATTGCAGTGTAATCAATTTGCCCAAAACGTAGTGGCTTAGAACAACAAACATTTATTATCTCACAGTTTCTGTGGGTCTGGAATTCAGAAGTAGCTTAGTTGGGGGGTTCTGGCTCAGGGTCGCTCGTGAGATTTCAGTCAAAATGTTGACCAGGAATGAGGTCATCTGCAGGCTTGACTGGGGCTGGAGGATTGGCTATCAGCAGGAGGTCTCAGTCCGTCATGGCCCTACCACTGGGCTGCTTGAGTGTCCTCCTGACATGGCAGCTGGCTTTCCCCAGAATGAGTTATCCAAGGGAGAAGGCAAGGAGAAGGTCACCATGCCTTTTACCATGTAATCTCAGAAGTCACCCACTGTCACCTCTACAACTTTCTGTTTACTAGCAGGTCATTGAGTCCAGCCTACACTGAAAGGGTGGAATCTTAAACTCTATCTCTTGAATGGAGAGGACTCACAGGAGACTCATCTTAGAGAGAGACAGGATGAGGTACAGATACTCATCAACAATAACTAACCAACAGAGAGCATTTGGCACAGGAAGAAAAACCTGGGGAATACCGAAGCCCACTGTACCAAAAGTGAACTCTCAGTCACCTCACAAGAGGAAACGGAGCATCCTCTGCAAGGAGCAGTCAGAGGGCAGCATGTTTCTCAGTGCTGGTAAATATTGCTCCAACAGCACACTGCTGGCAGGTGGGAAACTGTGGCTTCATATGTGTTTATCCTCTTTGTGTCATAGCATTTAAAACACATTTGAATTGGAAGATACATCATAGGTACAGAGAGTGTTTAAAATGAATATACATAGCAAATAAAGAAATAGCTTTCATGATGGAGAAAAGAACATGGCCAGATTTTTTAAACACCTGAGCATCCCTCCTTGACCCCATCTCTCTTCTTCCCCCTGAGAAGTAATCACTATCTTGGCTTTGAAATCATCAGTTCCTTGCTTTTATTCCTATTTTGGAACACTTTTGCATAATCTCCGAACAACATATTATTTGTCTTTGCCTGCTTTTGAAATCTAAATAAATGAAACCATATTGTATATGTTTTCCTGATATTTATTTCTTTGGCTCAATACTAAATTTGTGAGTTTCATTCACCATTGTCTATATTTCCATTATGTGAATATGCTAAAACTGGCTTATCTAATCTAATGTAGATGGATTCTTGGGTTGTTTCCAGTTATTATTATTACAAGCAGGCTTATAGGGACACTGTGGTTCATGTATCCCAGTGGACTTATGGAAGGTTCCTGGTTTCCTTTGGAATTTCCCTAACAGGATTTGGGGTATACACTTTGTCTGTTCTACAATGAATGACAAACTGTTTTCCAAAGAGATTGTACCAACCTCTGCTCCTACCAGTAGTTCATGAGACGTCCCTTTGTTTTACATCACCACCATCACCATTCTTAATTGGACTTTTTAATGTTTGCCAATATGGTGGGTATCAAATGGATATCATTTCGGTTTTAATTTACATGTCCTTGATTACCATGAGCCTGATGACTGTCCATACATTTATTGTCTATCACATTTCCACTCTTGAGAAGTGAGCTATTCAACCCTTTTACATATTTTTCTATTGCTTTTTTCTTATTGATTTATAATAATTATACATTCTGGATACTAGTAATTTGCAGGTTATATGAGTTACAAATACCTTCTCCCAGAGTGTAGCTTGTCTTTTTGCTCTCTTGAATGATATCTATTAATGAAAAGAAGTTCTTAATGTAAACACAGAAAATTTTATCAATATTTCTTTTATGTCTTGTATTTTTTTTGGTCACGTTTAAAAAATTCTTTTGCACCTCAAGTTCATGACGGTATTTTTCTGGAAGATCTGTGAAAATCTTTGCACTTTTGCATTTTAAATTTTAGTCCTTAACCACATGTAACTGATTTTTGTGTGGTATTATATAACACTCCATCATATTTTTTCCCAGTATAGATTTCTAATTGTTTTAGCTCTATTTATTAAAAAATCCATTCTTTCTGCACTGATCTTCAGTGTCATTTATGACTATATGAGGTATTCAGATATGTTGGATTTGTTTATGGACTTTTCTTCTATTCCATTGATCTATTTGTCTCTTTTTGAGCCATCTCACACTGTGATTCTTAATTACTATAACTTTACAAGATTTAGTATCTGGGAGGACAAAACCCACAAAATATAGACTGTGTTTTCTTCTAGAGTGTCTTCTGTATAAATTCTAAAGTCCGCTTGTACAATTAAAAAGAAAAAGACTTGGGAGTTTTTGATAGGGATTGAAGTAAATTTCCAGATTTTGCAAATAATAAACATCTTTATAATACTGAATCATCAACTCCATGAACATGATTCACCTCTTTATTTATTTAGATCTTCTCTGATGTCTCTGATGTCTCTCAGTGAAGTTTTACTATTTTCCCATAGAGATCTTGCATATCTGTATTAGATTTATTCGTAGGTACTACATATTTCATGTTATTGTAAATAATATTTTAAAGTTTATTTTTCTAAGTGTGTGTGCTAGTTATGTAGAAATTTTTATTTCAACAATTTTGCTAAGACTCTTATAAATTCAAAAAATTAACCTAAGGATTAATTTGGATTTTCTATATAAACGGTCATATTTTTTGTGATTAATGAAATATTGGGGTTTTTTTTCTTTCCAATACTTATAATTTTTATTTCTTTTTTTCTTGCCTTAGTGTTCTGGTGAGAACTTCCAAAATTATGTGGAATATAAATGGTAATAGTAAACATCTTTGTCTTATTCTTGACAACAAAGTGAATGTTTCAATTTTAAATCTTTAAGTCTGACATTTGCTGTATGTTTCTATAGATGCACTTTAACAGGTTAAAGAAGTCACATTCTATTCTTAATTTGCGAATAGCAATATATACCTGTTTGATTATATTAAACAAATTTTCTATGTCTATCAGATGATCGTGTTTTACTCATAATGTACTCATGTGGGAGTTACATTAATTGATTGTCCAATATTAACCCAACTTTGCATTATTTTGATAAGTCCAACCTGGTTATAATGTAAGTGCTTTGTTATACATGGCTGAATTCTATTAGCTAATACTTTGTTTAATATCTTTGCATCTCACATTCATTAAGTGTGATTGTCCTTTTTGTACTGTCTTTGTTGACTTTTGTTATTTTGTACAATTGGTTACGTTAGCATTACAAATTGTATTGGGTCCCACTATTCCCCACAAGACGTATGTTTCTGTGGAGAGGGCTTTCCCCACAGTTACTCTTGCTTTGTCCCCACAAAGACTTCCTTCCGGTGTCTCCTACAGGAAGAGACAGGACTCACCCTCCCAGAAATCTGTTAGGGTTGTTCTGTCCCTGGGTATCACCCTCTCTGAAGAAGGCAGGTTGCTCCGTACTCTGCTCAACTTCTGCCAGCTTCTTGGAATATCCTGGCCTTCTAGTCAAGAGATCTTACCAAATGGCTTCATCACTTCTAGCCCAAATTCTTTCTTGCATATTTAACCTCGGCTCCCATCCCTTCCTTAGCATCTTAAGTGGAAAGCCAGCCGTGTCTCCCAGCCTCCGATGCCTGCTGGGAGGTGGAAACGGTTTCAGTCTGAAGCTGGGTTGAGGCTCCCTGGGGCTGCCCTACACTCTTTTAGCTGAGCCATGACTAATGCTGAGCAGGCTGGGACCAACAACCCCACGATGTGTGCCTTTACGCAAGAGTGTGGCAGGGGGCGGTCTTCCTGTTAAGTGAGAAAATGTGGAGGGGAACTTCAGCGGTCCTACCAGGCGGCTGCCTCTCCCCATTCACCAGGTCCCTGTGGTGCTGAACGGATATGTACATTTTAACCTCCAAGCAAAGTGGGCTCAAATCAATCTGGAGACATAAAGCCACAGAACAAGCAAATTTGGGGGATTCTAATGTCTACATAATGTTTAATCCCCAGCTGTGCTCTTGCCCTTGGGACTAAGTGATACTGACCAACAGTGAGACTTCTAAGCTGTCATGCATTTCAGACCCTTTTCCCTGATCTTCCAGGAACATATATATATGACATTTCATCATTTTGCAGAACCTGAGTTCCATAGAACTGGAAAAGACCTAAACAGCCAAGTAGTCCACCTACCGAATGCTGCTAAATATCCGGTGATTAATCACATGGTCTATACTTGAGCACCCACGTCCAGCAACTGCTGGGCAAAGGGTTGGCCATTCCATATGAAGCTCCTCTGTTAGAAAGTTCTTCTTGAGTCTGGCCAATGGGCATCCACACTGGGTCCAGCTACGCTCCAGAAGTTACTTTTCTGCGTGTTCATTTATATTCACAGCCGAAGACATTTACTGACAGCTTAATACTTCCATTCACCACACTGGGTCCTGGACTGATGGGCCATAAATGTAATCCTGCTTCCAGTATAAATACTGGACAGTCCCTTCAGCTGTTCTTCCATGCCATAATCTTGGGTTCCCTCATCCCTCTCTCATCTCTATTAGGCTTGCTCTAGCTGGTCTATGTACCTGTGCAAGGTTATGTCCAGAATTGATGTTGGAATCAGTTCAAAACAGCATAAGCAAGTTCTCTTTCACAATCTTTTAAAAAAAATGCAGCCTACATTAGGGTAGTCATGTCACTTTCCCATATCCTGTCAATATGAGGCAACATAGCTTAAGATTAAGAATAGAGGTTTGGACTACTGATACTAGGTATAAAATAGATAACTAATGAGAACCTGCTGTATAGCACAGAGAACTCTACTCAATGCTCTGTGGTGACCTAAATGGGAAGGAAATCCAAAACAGAGGGGATATATGTATACGTATAGCTGATTCACTTTGCTGCACGGCAGAAACTAACACAACATTGTAGAGCAACTATACTCCAATAAAAAAAAGAATAGAGGTTTGAGAGTCAGTACTGGGATAAGCATTAGTTCACCCTCTTACCTTGGGTGCGCTGGATAAACTGTTTAATCTGAGTGTCAGGCTTTTTTATTTTTAGCTGGTTTCATGAGGACGCCTGGAAGGAGTAATGAGACAATGCATCTGAAGTGCTCAGCGCAGTGTCTGCCCCTGCCCCTTAGCTCATTAATACTGTATATTCCACACATCACTGTCATCATCTCCAAAACCCTGATGTGCTTTTCACATGCGCTTTTGCTCAGTCCCACTCTCAGGTGCTTTGAATGTGATGCAGCTCCTAACATCATTAAGCTCCAGTAAGCCTGGAAAACTTGGCCCATCCCTTTAGGCTGCTCTTTCGGATCCTGAAATCGTCATGTAACCTATCTTCCTTTCAGCCCACAGCCTCTGGAGTTGTCTTTGGTGTACCTCCTATATCTTCACCCTAGTGAGGTATAAATGAGTAAGGTCAAGGGCAGAGGCCTGAAGTCTGTCCCCGGGACCTCTCTTCCAGATGGGTATTGATCTTTTAATCAGTACTCTTTGGCTGTGCTCAACCAGTTATGACCTTGCAAAATCTCAAAACAGTTTTATGAAGTCCTCTCAGAATAAAATCCTGGTTACCATTTGTGTATTATTTTCTTTAGGGAACATGCTATGTGTATCTATGAGTCATGAAAAACTTGCTATTTCTTTTTTTCATAAAGGTCTTACATTTAAGACGCTTCCTGCATAAGTCCGTAATTCAACATGTTCTGACACAAATGATAATCAAGTAAATATTAAGGCTTGCCTTGACAAAATAATATCTTGTCAAAACTTTTTATGAGAAAATGAATGAAGCCATTTCACTTTATAAAATTAATTTAAAATAAAAGTTATAAGTTAGAAGAGTTTGCACAGTGATTTCTATATAGAATGAAGTTCAACTGCTTTTTCAACAGAATCAAAAGAATATGTAAATACTATGAAAAAGTTAGCATAAGCCCTTACATTTTCAGCATAAAGTTTTCAGATTGGTCAGATTAAGACCAATAGACTTGTTCAAAGAAGTCCACATTGCCAGTGGGAGAGGCAGCCATGGAGCCCAGGGCATCAGTGCTGCTGAGTCGAGCCTGGCCTTTTCAGCAACGTGCATTAAAAAGTTTTGATTGGCCAAAGGACTTTAGAAAATGCTAGAAGACAGGCAGTATAGCTATGGTGTTAAGCAGAATTCTAAGATGGTCTCTAAGATTCCCGACCCCTGGTGTACATGCCCTACAGAATCCTCTCTACTGGAGTATGAACAGGACCTGTGAACATGATGGCTTATCACTCCCATGATTAGGTTACATTCTACGGCAAAAGGAACCTTGCAGATATAAATAAGGCCCCTAATCAGCAGACTTTGAGTTAATAAAAAAGGAGATTCTCCTGGGTGGGCCTGACCTAGTCAGGTGAGCACTTAAAAGAAGTCAGAGAAATTTGAAATGAGAGAGGTTCTCCTGCTGGCCTTGAAGAAGCAACTTCCTTGTGGTTGAGAGGGCCACACAGCAAGGACCTCAAGTGGCCTCTAAGACTTGAGAGTGGTCCCTGGTGATGGCCAGTAAGGAAATAGGACTTCAGTCCTACAACCACAAGGAACTAAATTCTGCCAACAACCAGCGAGCTCGGAAAAGGACCCCATCCTCAGAGAAAATCACACTCCTGGCTGATTCCTTGATTTCAGCCTGGAGAGACCCTGAACAGAAGACCCAGCTAAGTTGTGCCTGCACTGCTGACCCACAGAAACTGTAAGATAATAGATGTGTGTTGTTTCAAACTGCTGAGTTTGCGGTAATTTGTTAGTCAGCAGTAGATAACTAATACACATGTAGGCGAGTTAACAGTAGGGAGGAGGGCTGTTCAGAGGGAGCGGAACTCAGGATGACACTTCCAGAGTAAACTGGCTTCCCTGATGGTTGATTTTCATATGGCCACAGAAGAAAATGTTATGGGATGGAGATTTCACACTGAATATTCCACACACAAAGATTATCTTCTCCTCTGCTGCAGTGGTTCGCAAACTGCAACATGCTTCCAAATCACCTGTAAGGTGTGTTAGATCTGATGGCTAAGCCCCACCCTCCAGGGTTTCCAATTCAGCAGGTCTGGGGTGGGGCTTGAGAATTTGCATATTTAACAAGTTGCCAGGTGAGGCTGCTGCTGGCCCTGGGACCCCACTTTGAGCACCACTGCTCTATGATAGATGAAGAGGTTCCAGTTATTTTTAATATTTGATTTCTATAGCCAACCTTTTCCCCATTTGACATGAAAACATTTCACCAAGATTTTTTTAAACCAAGGTTAAGATAAAAAGAAGGAATGGAATGTGATATACCTTTGAGCAGTCCAAAATCTTTTTCATTCTCCAAGTAGTCATCCAAGAACTTCTATTTGGGTGGCATGATGGAAGACCAATAAACATGATGCTCTTTTCTTTAACCATAGGTTACAGGTCAATCCGGGGGGGCTTGCGGGATCTCCACGTTTTCCCTATTTGCCATCACCGCCCCACATCCCAGGTGTCAGTGGTCCCTGCAGCATCTTGCATCCATGGCATGCCCCTCCAGACCCTTGTTCCCAGGTGGTAGGGGCTGCAGCAGCGAAGAGGTGCTTTGGAGGAGCAGAAAGTCCTCTACCTGCACCAGTCCTGACAAGTTGCTTCATCATGAACCCCTCTGAGACATAGCAAGGACATCAAACTGGGAGCAAAAATGAAGTCTTGACTGAGATTTGGGAATCCGCAGAGATTCCACCATGTACAAATCCCAAAAGACTATTTAAAACAAGAAGAGGGCCCATCTCTTGCCAGCAGAAGGGAGATTCTGCAGGGATCTTGAGTGTACATCAGGGCAAACCAAGAGATGGGAAAAGCAGGGAGGAAAAGGTTCTTGATGCCACTATGAATACGAACTGGAGACTGCTCTGGAATTCGATTCTGCAGGAGCAGAGAGTGAACGTTATTTTAAGATATAACTGAATAATTATTTATTTGGGAGAACTCAGCATTATCACGTTATCCAAAATAATCCCCGTTGCTCATGCTTGTCATAAAGTTTGCTAATAATCTGGATGGCAGGGGGAGGTGGGACCCTAACTGAAAACAGCTGTTAAAATTGAAAATGAGAATTACGCCTTGTTTTTATTACTTTGTTCATGATACAATCCTGAAAGAGGGGAACTGAGTGATTATCTGAGTAAATGTCTATTTCTATGCAGAATGTAGGTGTGCTTCAACTTTACATTGCAAAATAAAAATGACTGATCTTTCCCATTAAAACAGTGTGGGTCACCCCAGCTGCCAGCGTTTATGCTTTTACTTATTTATGTCTTCCCTAAGGAGATACAGGCACTTTGCGGGCCCTTCCCAAGCTGCTGTAATTGATGGAGAGTTGGACTTCTTTTAATCCAAGTAATGCCGAGTGTCTGCAGCTTTGGTAATCGGATCCTACCAGTTTTAGAGACCACTGCCAAGGGATCCAGAGCACAGAGGTTTGGCAACGTCATTTAATCATCGCAAGAGGATTACAGAGTGCAAAACAAGCCCCAAACAGCGAGGAGATGGGCCAGTTCAGAAACTGACTCAGGCTAGGGAGCTGCCCAGGCTCACCCCCCCTCACAGGGCCTTGCACCCCAGCTCTCGAGCTGCCTTCACCTTGGCCAAGGCCGGCATCCTTTGTGGCACATGGGAGAGAAAGGATGTCAAGGGGGAATTGACTTTGGATCAGAGAAATAAACAGTGTCTGATCATCTGTCAGGCTCAGGGTTGGTGAATCCCAAACCAGGGTACCCAGGTTATCCTGGTGTGGGAAGGTCAAGGCCACAGCCTACTCGGTGAGAGCCTCTGATGGAGAAGCCAAATGGCAAATTTAGAAGCTGTCCCTTGTCTCGTTAAAGTGAGACATTGCTGCTATCTGTGATGCTCTATTTACCAACAATAATACAGTTTACATTGAGAGCAACAGCTTGTTTGCCATCCAGTGAATGCTTCATAGCAGGAATTAAGGGTGATTCTTGACTAGGTGCAGATCTGGAATTTCTCAATTACAACCCCAGCTTTAGGGGCCTCTCTCCACTCTGGGTCTAACTCTGGAGGCTCCCAGGTGAAAACCTTTAGTCCTTCTGCTCCGGACGGCTCCAGCTGGCAACAAGGCCCTGGAGGGGTCGTCACTGTTTACGTGCCAAGCGTGCCATTTGCTTGGCTCTCCCTTGCACGAGTTCCTGGACAAAGGAGAATTCTAACTCAAAACCCACCCCTTGCAGCACAAGTTTCTAAAAGGCAACTTGAGTCACTAAAAAAGTGCAATTGCAGACTCCTGTGTAAATCTGATTTGCCATGCTAGGCCAAGCTTATTTTATTACATACATTCTGCATTCTAAGAACTAATAACTTCATATTGTAAACATTAAGCATACAGAGTTAAAGTTCAAGGCCACATTAGATCATTGATTGTCCCTTTTGTCGTGTATCTTTGGCTGGCCGAGATCAACTCGTAGTGTATAAATGCATAAGTTATATAATTATTATATAAAAAGGAAAAAAAAAACCATTGACTTGTATACTTCATTCTGACAAACGCACAGCGTTCGCGACTCAAAAGGAAACCTGGAGCCCGCCTCGCCCCGATGCCTAGGTGATTTCGGGTCGCAGTAGCCCAGAAGGCTAGCTCTTACCTGACCCTGTGGAGAGCAGGGCCCTCACCTAAGGATGAGGTCCTGAATGTTTCTTTTAAATATCAGACAATTCCAGTTACAATTTTTCTTTTGATAAACAAACAAAAAGAGAGATGCACGACTTTGTTTCTGAATTCTACTACTAGCCCTGCCTCCGTGACGCTGTGTCCTTCCTCGTAACACTGGATTTGGTACAACACTGACCGTATGGAACCGCAAGTCTCCATGACTCAATTCTCTGCAGGACCGACACCGTCCTAAGTCCAGTCTTTACTGCTCGAGAAGTTTCTTTCCCAGTCCTCGCCTCCTCTTCTGCTTCTTCCTCTCCCGCCTCATCTGTCTACACCCACACGCTTACCCTCCAGACACGTTCTCAGTCCCTCCCTTCGGCTCAGAGCTCCTGTCCTGTCATAAAGGAGTTGGAAGCTTTGGGTTGTCTTCACAGTTGGAGAGAGCTGACCGCTCTCCATCAAATGGAATGAATCTGATTTCGCCCAAAACTGCAAGTGCTGATGAGTTCCCTATCAATGTCTATCGATGGGCCACAGTCTCTTTTCTTTTTTTTCTGTGTTGATATGTTTCTCTTTTTAAATACAGGTAGTTTTTTTTTTCCTTCGAATGACATTAGAAATGGCATGTTAGGTCCAGACTGTGTTATCTCTATTGCTTGAGTTTAATCCCAGTTTAATGCATGAACAGGATCCCAAAGGCTCCTCTAAGGTTTACACGCTTCTTCTGAACATTTTCTTTGGCACTTTGTCCTCATGACTTCATGCTTCTACTTACAATGCCTTTCACAAGGTTGGTCCACAGATGATCTGTCCACGTACATTATACTTGTAGCATCCTCTTTATCTCTGTAGTAATATTTTAGTAATTCCCTCCCACTGAGAGTCTCTGGATCTCTTCCCCGGCTTCCTCCCCCCCCAGCCCCAGTCAAGCTTTTTCATTCCTCTTGAGGCACTTCTGATTCATGGTCTCCGATAGAGCTTGTGGCAATTGGTTGGCGGTTGCATGTTGCTGGGAAAGGCCTCTCTCGGGTCTTTAGTAGTAAGTGCCCAGATGCGAAGGCATATGGCTGGCTGGGAGCCTAGTGTTAGGGTAGATCCCTCCTGTTGGTGAATTCCAGTATGGGTTTGGGGCAGCAAAAAAACTGGACGATGTCACGGGGAGGGCTGGAGGGTGGGGGGCCACAAAGTTCATCTTCTGTGGGTGGGTGTGATAGGAGCCCATGTAAGGGAGGTCCGAGGGGTACTTGTACAGGGAGGACTCTGGAGGGTGGGGCTGCAGGGCCTGGGCGATCCCGTGGAAGTCAAACTTGTAGGCGTAGCGCTTCCCGTGGACTTTGGTCATGATGTTTTTATCATAGTAGTAACGGAGGGCCCGGCTGAGTTTATCATAGTTCATGTTGGGTTTGCTTTTCCGTTCTCCCCAGCGCCGGGCCACCTCATCTGGATCTGTCATCTTGAACTCCCCGTTGGTGCCTTCCCAGGTGATGCAGTTGGAGTTCGAGCTGTCTGACAGGAGCTCCAGGAGAAACTGCCACAGCTGGATCTGCCCGCTCCCTGATGAGGTGGGAAAAGGAAAGAAAACCCCAGTGAGAACAGGATCTGAGCTAAAGGGGTTCTTTCTTCAACGACAGAAGAGGGGGCTGTGGCGTCCCACCCAGACTTCCTTTACCAGGGTGTGCGCCCATCCGTCAGCCGCTGGGGTATTGGCTGCTCTTGTCCCCCAGATCCCCCTGCTTGTCTCCAGAGAACTGCCCTTGGCCTGCATCCACCCCCAGGTAGCCCACAGCCTGATGGGCTGACACAGGGTACCAGAGGCCGGCCCCCTTGCCTCGAAGAGGGACCAATTCTGTGATGCTGGCCATGCCCCGGGCTCCGCGTGGGATCAGACAAAAGCAGGGCTCCAGCTAAGTCCACAAGCTTCTTTCACTTTCCCCTGTCCAATCTTGCGTCCTCACTCCCTCTCTCCTGAGAAATACCCTTAATTAATCACTTGCACAAGTATCCTTAGCCCAAGCTCTGTGTCTAAGGAAGCTGACCTAAGATGATGATCCTTGGTGACTACCAGGCTGATCTAAAGATCCAGGTCCTTCCTGGAAATGCAAAGAGTTCCTAGAGGTCAGAGTTCAGGTTTGTTCCATCCATTTCTGACTTCCTTAGAAGAATAGCCAAGTCAACTTTGTGTTTTGGGGGTGGAAGGGCTTACTTTTCCTCTTTTGCGAGGCAGAAAGTGCTGTTATGTGGCTGGCAATAATGACTTAATACCATTTATATTGGCTAGGTCAAGTAAAATAATAAAAGTCAGATTTAGGAAATGAACTTCAAAAAGTTTATGGAAAAAAATCGAGAATGGAAGTAAACACCGTTATTTCTAACATAACATTTGGCTGGCATGCAGAAAGCCATTCTGTCAAAACTTTTCCTAGAACAGAATTAACCCACTCAAAATGAGGAAGTTTAGAAAAAAGCTGGCTCTGTTTCAAACCAGATCACCCATTTCCAGTATTTAGGCAAATGCATCTTAACGGAAATCCATGTGTTGTCCCTGCGTTGCAATGCCAATTGTGTTAAGCAGAGTTTCCAAAAGAAAAAACTGTAACAATGAGTGATTGCAAGCCCTCTTGGGGCTTCCAACAGAGTCAATGAGACCTCATTTGACTGGGTGGACACAGAACTCTCTTGATTCCATTGGAGACCTATAGATGTGGCTTTTTGGTTTTATTAAATTCAGAGAAAAATCCAGGCACACCATTCTAGACTCTATGCTACAATACTTTAAGATGATTGATGGCTCCCTAAAAGAGAGAAACATGCAAACATCAACAGTCATACCAGGAGTACCAGGAGAGGTGAAGTACCGGGAATATCTGATCCTGAGTACCAGGAGAAGCTAAGATGCTTTAAGCAGAGTTTAGAAGCTTTGAAAATGGACACATGAGGCAGGTCTTTCCTCCCAAACTCCCAAGCACTGCCTTGGGCTTATTACCAAAAAGATTATCTTGTATTATACTATCAATAAATATCAGTAGATAATGATAAAATCATTAAAGGAACTGTTGACTATTCAGGGAATTGATGAAATGTAAAACTCAATTATAGACGTGTTTTCTCTAAATCCTCCCCACTAGCTCACTATATAAATTGTCCAACTCATAAATCTTTGTTTCCATGTTGGCTACATGGAAATGGATATGTTTGTGAAGTTATCCGTACAACAGCATCATGAGAAAGGTCAGCCTTTTCTGAATTTGTTCTGGAAAATTAGCATTTTCAGTCTAGCAACACATTTGAAATGTATTAACAGCTTGTAGTTCATCGCAATGGAAGCCTTTGCTTTTTCGGGACCACATATTCAAACTGTTCTCAATCAAGTTTTCTTGCCCCCAACATTTCATTAATATGCATTTAAAAAACACAAAGAATAGTTTGAGAAAACCATATGGTTTTAGTATATATATTGTAACCAAAGGATTACTACTTGAAAAAAAATTCCATATATGACCTGGGAATAGGGAAAAACATAGATTTTTGATTTAACAGTGTAACATATGTTTCAATATAAACACATAGAGTTGTTTGAAAATAAATATTCACTGTCAACCTCCTCCCATACAGAGAACAATCCCACAGATTTTGTATAAATACACAGATCTTCCTAAACAGTCAAACTTATACTTGGTATCTATTCAAACCTTGGTATTGCCTCTTGGGAATTTGTCCCTCACCCACTTCCTTTATAAACATGTATAGGAGAGAACCAGTGTACAAAAGTGTTTTCCCATCTCTCCTGTTTCTGAAGAACTAGTAAGTCAGGGAACTAAATTCACGGCTAGAAACTCAAAGTTCAAAGGATGGATGAGGAGTTTCTCCCTAGACGATTTTACCCATCAGCCCTTGTACACAGTGCTCGGGCCTCTGAGCATTTCAAGAGTCTATGGGAATAAGACACCTGTAAACAAAACTCATCAGTTTCCGAACCTGAGAACAAAACCATAAGCAAATCAATTAATGTTTAAGTAGATGTTATAAAATGTAACATTACGTCAAGCTCATTACTTGTTAAATTTAATATAACAAAATCCACTGCGTTCACAGTCCACAGCAGATTTTCTCGCTGTTCGAGAATCCTCAAGGGGGCACAATGTTTGCTGAGAAGTTATAATCAGTGGTAAATTAAACGAGTTACTTGTGGCCACGAATTTCAAAAGCAATTTATTAAATTCTTCGTTTACTGTCGAAACAATAACACTTACTGTGCACTGAAGGTGCATCTTAGAATATGGAATAGGGATTCCAGAACATGAATGCCTAAGATTTGGAAGCCTGAGAGTGGCTTGGGTATTCCACTGGCCAAACCAACAAGTAAAGGGAGATGCTCTTATAAGACCGGACCTTGCACCCAAACAGCCTCACCACCTGCACCTCAAGAATTACCTTCTTCAGAAAAACTCTTGGTATCTATTTTCTCTCTCTATCCTGATAACCACCTTTGGAACATCAGTAAGGAGTAGCTACTTTTGCCCTAGTTTTGTCCAAGGTAATTAACTAAAAAGGCAGGACCGGGAGGTGGGGGGGACCCAAAGATGTCGGCTGCCCACCTACAGGAGAGTCCAGCGGGGTGAAGGGGCATGGGGCGTGGCTTCAAAGAAGACAGAAGGCAATCCTTTAATTCTGGGGAAGAAAGTGTTCTCCAAATGCAATTAAAAGAAAAGAAGAGAAACATACTAGTGAAGAGGTACAGCCTGAGCAAAAAAAGGGCAAAACATCTAAACGGTTTATAAACCACAGAGAAAAGCACAGCTGGGGGTGAGTCAGCAGCTGTGGGTCAAGTAGGAGGGGTGTCCCCAAGCAGGGCACTCAGCAGCCAGCTGATGGAGGAACAGAGCTGTAAATAAAGCAGAGAGGGTCTTTAAAGCAGCAAGCACCACAGTGGCAATCACTTGGGCTACTTTCTATAGTAGCTGGAGGTGCTGCAGAAAATCCCACGTGCACGGCCTGTACCCCCAGCGCATCGGGATTCAGGCAGCAGGCATGTGTCTCAGACGGAAGGCTTTGTCTGTGGCTCAGACAGGGCTTGTTGCGGGGGTGGGAGGGGCAGGACAGTATGGTGGCCGGAAGCACCCCTTTGGAGTTGGCACTGTCGCAGCTGAATCCTGGCTCTGCTCACCTGGCTCTCTGTGCCTCAATGTCCTTGTCTGCAAAATGCAGGTGACGGTAATACTATCCAGATGGTAGTACCATCTTGCAGGATCACTATGAGGGTGAATTCGGTACATAAGTGCTCTTATCATGATTTGTTTGAGCTGGAAACCAGGGCTTAAAGAAAGGTACATCCTGGGCTTCCCTGGTGGCGCAGTGGTTGAGAGTCCGCCTGCTGATGCAGGGGACGCGGGTTCGTGCTCTGGTCCGGGAAGATCCCATATGCCGCGGAGCGGCTGGGCCCGTGAGCCATGGCCGCTGAGCCTGCGCGTCCGGAGCCTGTGCTCCACAACAGGAGAGGCCACAACAATGAGACGCCCGCCCGCGTACCGCCAAAAAAAAAAAGAAAAGAAAGGTACATCCCTTGCCTAGAGCCAGGAGATGCCAAAGGAAAACAACCACCTTCCCCCAAAAAACCCCATGCTGGCCAGGCAAAAGCTGGGAATGGTGGTATTCTCAGGGCTGGCCAGCATCACTGAATGCTGACTGGTACCAGGCATCATTCTGAACATTTTCCACGTGTTTATTTAATCCCCCTCCCCCCAGAATCATGTGATAGCCCATTGTAGGGGTCAGGAATTAGAGCCCAAAGAGGTAGAGTGACTTATCCTGCCCAAGGTCAGCAAGGGTTGGAACCCAGATTCGCCTAGAATCTGGTGCTGAATCACTGCACAACAATACTGCTCTTGCGCCTGGTTTCTGCACACACCTCTGCAGTCTCCTCCAGTCCTTCCCTGGGCCTGGAGCTTGGTGGGCTCCCAGTAGAAGACTGGACACTCCCACCTCCTAACCAATGGAAAAACATCCCTAAAACTGGTCTCTGGTTCCGCATGAAGCAGCTTACACTTTCATGCCCACCATTAGCGAGTATCCAGGGAGCACCGAGGGAGCTACTGAACTCCTGCTCCCAAGAAAGCTGTTCCATGGAAAGGCAACTTCTGTTCATCACAGAAGCCACATTAAATGGTCAGCCATCCTGATGGGACATAAAGGGGCTATGCCGCTAATATCTGATCCAGGACATAACAATGCAGGGACACACACTTCTCAGCAGAAGAAATACGGTCCAAAGTGCACCCCAAATGCATATTTTGGATAGAGATGTTGCGACGCTGTTATCATCTCGTGCATTCATACTATATGATGTCATCTTTCCATTTAAAATGGTTTAAAAAACGTTTGCATTGTGAAAAGAGGAGAGGCAGCAGTTTAAAGTGGTGAAGGATTTATTTATCAGAGACTGGGAAACTAGAATCAAACAGGAAGAAGCATTCTCATTAACAGAATGATAAGACATTCTGGTTTTAGGGGGAAAGGCCACATGAAAGTAACTGACACACAGCCTAAGGAGAGATGGAGAGAAGGCCTAATTCATTATAAACGAAGTAAAAGAAATCTTTATCTTTGAGTCAAAAGTTGGATGTTGCCACTTTCCCCAGGCCCAATGGGCACAGTCTTTGCTTACGATGCCAGTGTCGCGGACCTCTTAGGTACCAAGACATTTTCCCAGGCCAGTGATGGGTCTGCAGTCTCCTCCTTGCTCGGTCCCAGGTCCCTCTACCCTCCGTGGGCAACCCCAGGCTGCTGGGAACAGCGTGAATAGACACTAAGCCCTCTGCTTAGGGGCCGGCAACTCTCTTTGGCCCCAAGGCACCAACCAAGCCACACCTTTGAACTGCAACAACATGGGCACAGACTTATATTTCACTTCACCAATCTGTGTGGGTGAAAGGGTCGGTTTGGTTTTGTTTGGTGCAGCTTGACATGTTCCCCCTCTTCATCCCTGACCTCAGCCTCATTGAAACAGTTGTTAAACTGAAAGGAAATCCTTTCTTTCTATTCTCTTGGTCCTCATTCTCCAAGACCTCCCTCTTCCAGGCTCACTCAGTGGCAGTGGAGAGCCAGAAAATATCAATAAAAGCAGATTTTGGAGACAGAGAGTCACGGTTCAAACCTGGCCTCCCTTCTTATGGGCTGTGTGACCCAGGAGAAGTTACCTAATTTGTCTGGACCTCTGATTCCTTTTCCATAGGACGAAGATAATGACCTCCCAGGGCTGTTCTGAGACAGGCATTTGCCCAGGCATGATATGGGGGAGGGGTGGGGGGAAAGCTACTGAATTGTTATTTCACATTATTGTATTAACTTTCCCAGCGTGTTCCAGCTTCCGTCCTGTTCCCCTTTCTAATCTATCCTGAACATTGCTGCCAGATCAGTCTTCCTGAAGCCTGACTAATAATAATCATCTCAAAACATAGTAATCGTTTTTATGTGAATGGTTATAAAGGCAGTTGCAAATAGAAAGCTGAGCATAGGCAGGAGGACGGACCAAGACCCCGGAGACGTGGCCACCAGGTGGATGCTGGGGTGAACCTGTGTCCATTTCTCCACAGGAATGGAAGCTCCTTGAGGGTCCAGGATGGTATCTTGTTACTCCTTGCATTCATTTGTTCAACCAATAATTATTTAGCACCCGGTCTAGGCCCAAGGGGTAGAGCAATAAACAAAACAGACCCTTCTCACTTCTAAGCTGCTTAAAAAATATTTGCTGAATTAGTTAACATTAATCAAAATTTAATGTCAAAGATGTGGATGCCAAATAATGATGATATTTTATGTTTTCAAAAGTATAGATTCCCTGTGGGGATGTACACTGATTGAACCTAAATTTTCCCATTTCTAACCCCACTTTGGCCTCAATGTATAGAAAATATACATTCCAGCTTGTATTTGCAATACTCCTATGACATCTTGGCATCTGAATTTGCTGTTGAGAATATGCAGCATATGCTGTGAATTTCTGAAGTGGATGCCAGCACAGCTGGTTCTGATCTGAATACAAACACATCAAACAATTTGGTTGGCACTGAAGCGTGATGACAGGTGACAATCCTTGGCAAGGGACAGGTTACAAATGGGCCAATTAAGAATCTGTACTTTCTCCTGGCACCTGAGTTCAGAAATAGACCATTCATTGAAGATGATCCTAAATTTGAAGTCTTGTGGTTGTCATTATGGTTCTTTGTTTTTAAGATATTATTTTATCTGCTAGTGTGATGGGTTGAATTGTGGCCCTCCCCCCAAATTCATATGTTGGACTTGCCCAGTACCTCAGCATGTGACGCTATTTGGAAATAGGGTCTTTAGAGAAGTAATCAAGGTAAAGTAATATCATTTGAGTGGGCTCTAATCCAATATGACTGGTGTCCTTAGAAAAAGGGAAATCTGGACACAGACACATATAGAGGTAAAGAGATACAGGCAGAAGACGGCAGCTATAAGCCAAGGAGAGGGGTCTGGAACAGATCCTTCTTTCATGGCCCGCAGAGGGAAATAACCCTGACCACTTGATTTCGGACTTCTGTCCTCTAGAACTAGGAGACAATAAATGTCGATGTCTAAACCCCCAGTCTGTGGTACCTTGTTAGAGCAGCCCTAGGAAACAGATACAGTTTGGATTAGGTAATGATGCTCTTTGCTGAAGCTACATCTTAATGTATAACCCGACCCATTTTTTTCCACTTAGGCAAATAGTCCAGTGAGATCTACAACTTCAGCTTGTTCAGTGGAAGGGATTTCTTGTCTATACAAGTTCAGTTTCAAAATAGCTACTGCCTAAAAGATAACTTTATAAGAGCAAAATCATCAGCAGTATCTCACCTGGATTTGCAAGGCGGCTACTTGTGGGTCCAAGAATCTGATAAGGATCTACAGCAAAAAGAAAAGAAGTCAGATCCCAAAGACGTAGTTGTGAGCAGGTAGGCTGTAGCTCCAGGAATAATGCTGACCCACTGGTGTTTCCAGATTTCAGAGCTGAAAATGTCCCCCACGCCAAAGTCCCCCAGCACCACTTCCTGTATTAGAAAAGATGTCACATGGGTCTGAGTGATGCTTCTCAGTAAAGGTCTCCTAGCTGGTGGCCAAGCTCAGATTTGGCCCAGGGTTCCCAACACCTAGCCCAGCGCCCTCTCCATCCCAGGATTTAAACAGGGCAGATGTATTCTGCCAGGGCCGTGTCGGCCGTGACGCTCAGCACACGGGCGGCAGCATCCTGCCACTGTGTTTCCGCACTGGACTTGGCACACACGCTGACGTTGCCGTATGTGACCTGGAAGGTGAAAATCAAAGAATTGCGAGGCCGCAAAGAAGCCGCCTGTGGGCACGCAGCATGTTTTTTCCATATTTATTGCACGGGTTTTGGAAATGTTTTAGCAAAATCTCAAGTCATTCCCAGTTGAGTAGACTGATAATTTAGTCCCTGGTTTACATACGGAGCAGTCCTAAAGAAGACGAAGGAACATTAGTTTAACTTAGAAAGTGACACATTTTAGAAAGATGCTGCTAAACCTGTTTCTTCTTTTATGGCCACCAAGATGCTCTGTGAAACATACCTAGCTGAGGACGCTGGTCTTCAGTTTTGGGCACTGTGGAAGGAGATGGCTGAGCAGCTGAAAATCCAAAAAACAAAGAGACAATTAGTTATAACTTGTATTTGCTACCAGACTTTGATGCTGTTGTATCATCATTCCATCATTTACCTTAGTTATTAACATAGTAGCCTTACTCTTATAATAAGAAACATGGTAAGAAAAAAATTTCCTTTCTAATGAAACCAAATGTAAATGTGGTAGCAAAACGAGGGCACTTTTTAAAAATTTATTATTATTTTTAAAATACTTATTTTTAAATATTTATTTTTAAATATACTTATTTTAAAAATTTATTTTTACCCCACTTTTTGCAAAACTAAAAAAAATTTGAGATGGTTTACAAAACAGATTAAAATGAACCAACTCTAAAATAAAAAGATAAAGGGAAACCACCAGGAAAATATAAAGTAAGGAATACTATAAACATGGCCAAGATTAGGAAATCACCCAGTATTTAATCTGTACTCAAGCATCCTATGAGACATGCATTTGTCCAGAAATGCATTACATCATTCATTACATCATTCATTTCTTCTTGTTATAGAAATAGGTATAATGCCAATAGAGAAAGAATCATTGCATTTAAAGATCAGTTGCGCTTTGTTGCCAAAGGGACAAATGTATGTTGAAAAAGCATAGTTTGGCTACAGAAATTATCATTTACTGCATCAAGAGTTACCCACTGCCTTGTGATGTGAGGATTCAAGGCAGTGGGAACCAACACTGTACCTTTCGACTGGGGGGTGGGGTGGCCGTGACTGGTCCAGGCTGATCTCCTGGGTGGTTCGTAAGGTAAATCTGTAAAGATAAATAAATTGACTAAAAGATCAATGATGTAACTTGATAACAGCTATTTTGTGTGCTTTTTTTTTTGTTTTGTGTTTATTAGAATCAATATTGTGCAAGAAAACCCAGTTATCCAAAGTAATATTCAACCTGGATTCCACGAGATTTGGGTTTTATTTACAAATGATAACTTTGTATCTTTTATTGATCTAACAGTTGCACCCATTAATCTGAAAACTCCCATGGATGGATTCTCTAGGAGCTGGCTGACTCTTCTAAGGTAATTTCCTGCAATCCTAGGTCAAGACCATATCAAAAGTTTCTTACAATCTAATTTTTCCTGCTTCCCGCTGGAATTGACATAAGTCCATCACCCCTTTATTAGCTTCATGACCTGTCTGAGACACAGCCTACAACGTGGATGAATCAACCGATTTCCCACTTGAGGTCTCACACTAGATCCACCAAATGACGTTCACGTTCCTCCCTTTTCTTCTTCCTTGGAAACGAGCACTGCCTTCTCTTACTTGCCAGATGCCTCTCTCAGCCACCCCTCATTTTCCCTCATCCACTTATATTAAATCAGTCTTAAGGGTCTAGTTATTTTTCTTTTTTTATTAAAATTAATTTTTATCGGAGTATGGTTGCTTTACAATGTTGTGTGAGCCTCCACTGCACAACAGAATGAACCATCCATACGCATACAGATAGCCCCTCCCTTTTGGACTTCCCTCCCATTTAGGTGGGTCTAGTTATTTTCCTACGCAAATGTCTACTCTTTCTCCTTCACTAAATGAATTTAGAATTTCTCTAAAATGAACTGTAAGACTGAAATAGTACTGCCCCCACAAAACATTGGCAATGCCGTAGAGCTGAAGTATATGCCAATGATTTTTTTTGTATTTATAATGTATTGCTATTTGTCCCATAAAAGTTCATCACACTTTGCATATGCAAATTTAATAATTATATTTCTGCATCCTCAGTGCAAGTTCTATTAATGATTATGACTCTATGTCATTTCAAGTTTCCTTTAAAAATATATTCCAGAAACGTTATTATGCATGCTCTTACTAACTGTGCCTACATAAAGCTGGGGAGTAGGGTGGCCAACTACATGCAATTTTATTACAGAACCATTTCAAAACTACAACTTGGATTGACGGGTCTCGGTCCAATGCCATGTGTCATTCTGGGCCAGCTGAAAGCCATATCCAGGTACTTCAGCAGGTGTTCTGCTGCCAGTCACCTGGAGATGACTATAAAATCTCACTTGGAGAGATTTTAAACTTTGTTTAAAATTGGCAGTTTGGTGGGTCAATCTTGAAAAAGCTTGTTGACTGTGTTGCAGAAGACATGTCTCTTCCTAGTTTCATATCCCAGAGAGAACAGCAATGAAATGCAACGTGAAATCCAACGCAGAATTGCCTTAATTTATTTGGTCTGTTTGGCTACAAGCATCTCGACTAGTGTGGTCCGTGAAATCCTACCCTCCAGAGCTTTAGTTGAATTCGATAATTTTTCTTTTGAAACTCTCCTATTGCTCACCACTCCCTCTCCACTGGCATTTCTGTATTTTTGGACTGTAAGCGTTTCCCACCCAGTTCCTCAGATTCTCACTTTTCTGGTGTTGAGGTTACACGTGGGAATTAAATCTGCAGTCGCTATCAATTTACAACTAAATTTCAACTTAAGTCACTGGGAGCATTTGCACACAGATTCTCATCTAGTTGCATTTTGTCTAGAAAATGGTTAGGCAGAGTTTTAATTTGAGAATTGTCTCAGAAAGAAAAATCTACTAGCAGGGCAACTGTAACAGCATCTCCCCTACTTTAGGAGCAGACAGCCATATCAACGTGGGGCTTCTGTCTACCAAATGAAAAAGCAAGAGAATCCAGAAATATGTTCTGGGTCCTTGTTTCTCCGCAGACCAGCTGTATCGGCAATGTCTGGAAGCTCGTTAGAAATGCAGAACCTCACTCTAGATCTATTGAATCAAAATCTGCATTTTACCAGATTCTGGTAAAAAATAAAATAGAACTACCATATGATCCTGCAATCACACTCCTGGGCATATATCTGAAGAAAACCATAATTAGAAAAGATACAGGCACCCCACTGTTCATTGCAGCACTGTTTACAATAGCCAAGACATGGAAGTAACCTAAATGTCCATCAACAGAGGAATGGGTAAAGAAGATGTGGTACATATACACAATGGAATACTACTCAGCCATAAGAAAGAATGAAATAATGCCATTTGCAGCAACATGGATGGACCTGGAGATTATCATACGAAGTGAAGTAAGGCAGACAGAGAAAGACAAATATCATATGATATCACTTATATGTGGGATCTAAAAAAAAACCGATACAAATGAGCTTATATACAAAACAGAAAACAAAAAAATGATACAAATAAGCTTATATATAAAACAGACACAGAAAGCAAACTTATGGTTACTAAAGGGGGGGAGGAATAAATTAGGAGTTTGGGATTAACATATGCTCACTACTATAAACAAAATAGATAACCAACAAGGACCTACTGTATAGCACGGGGAACTATACTCAATATTTTGTAATAACCTATAAGAGTAAAGATCTGAAAAAGAAAAAATATATATATACATATATATATATACACACTTTTATATGTATATATAAAATGGACTCATTTTGCTGTACATCTGAAACTAACATGATATTGTAAAACAACTATACTTCAATTAAAAAAAAGAATCTGTATTTTAACATGGTCCCATTTAACTTGGGTGTACACTGAAGTTTGAGAAAGCCTGTTCTAGACAATTTCCACTATTCTTTTCTAAAAATCTGTGTTCCTACAGATAAGGATTTCAGAAATGCTATCTGCGTGTGTTAATACAAATAAATGTGTGGAAAGAGTTCTAGATTGAATGCTTTCACCTGAAACATTAGAAATGGAATTAATAGCAAGTGTCAGTAGTTAGTCTGCTACTACTTTTTGCCCATGAAATGTGACTGGAAGAAATTAAACACCAAACTACTAATACGAAAATATTCTGAAACTCTTAATTCATAAAGTCCTTCTTAGAGTGTGTAACCGTGTCTCATCTTCCCTTGAAAATCAGTCAGGCCCTAAACAACTCCAAGTCTGATTTTTTGCCAAGAACTGGAGATGTTTATATGAACAATGATTAATGTGTTCATGAACATATTGCCATGGAAGATAAGTGGGCTTTTGTTTTTGTTCATGAAATTCTGCTCCAGTGTTCTCTTATCAGCTACAGATCACAGGCCATGGGCACCAAGTCCCCCTCCTGTGGGATGTGACATTGGGGGGTGTTGAACTAAGGCTTGCTGAGATGGGAGACAATCATCTCAGTGACCTTGTCAGCAGCTACAACACCTCAAAGCAGAGCCAGTTTTGAGCAGTTCTGCTTTTTGGCTCCTTGAAAAATTATTACTCTGTGTACATTTGCTATTTGCCTCTTATGGAGAGTAGATCATAAGACTTCTAGGAAGAACACAGTATACATTTCATTTCTGGTGGTCATTTCAATCCACTCTCCATTTCTCTTCAACTTTAATCTTCAAGGTCATTAACTCTTAGACTTGGCAGAAGGTCCTGTGTCAGGGACAGCTGCTTTCTGGCATGGGTTCTGCTATTTTTCTTCTGTAACAGACAGTGTTTTAAAACAACTTTATAAAAGCCATTTCACGGGCAGCTGAGGGTTACCAAAGAAGTATGCTATATGCCATGATCTAGACCAAACACCATGAAAACTACAAATAGGGAGTTTGACTGGTGTTGGCCCCCTCCACCCCAGCACCTTTGTTTATTTCCTGGGAGTCAAGATCAGTTCCTGATTCTGAATGAGACTCCTTCCCCCAACCACTCCCTTCCCTAGACATCAATGATGTAAGCAAGCATCCTTGCTGCCCTTCGTGCAGGATTAAGTGCACCAAGTTTTACACTCTCCTTTCATCAAGATTACTGAAGAACAGCCCACTAGCCCTCTTGACATCTACCCACCACTTTATTTTTTTAAAGGACCAGAACTTGGATCATGGGAGAGCTTATCCTCATGCTGGGGATCCATGCCACATGTACCAAGTAACTCTGGAGGTCCCTGGTTGCACTGGATGTGAAAGGTTGAATTTTGCCAGCTCTCAATGAACTTAGATGCTAATGGCAAAGACAAAGACCGAGAGCTATTGGCCTAAACCAATCTATAAACCCCTGTTTAATGCAAGGAATTTTCAGGGTCAAAGCCGACTGACATGATTAAATCACTCTCTCTTGTCTTCCTCTAGTTCTCCCTAGGGTCTTCTAAACTCCTCTGTCAAAGACATGGAGATCTGGGGGCACTGTGCCTTCCCTTTTCAACTAGGCGTACAGATGTACAGATCTGTGGTTAGAGTATAGTTAGGGCAAAGCCAAGAATGCATTTTCAGCCATTTGCTGTGATACAGGCTTTCCTTAACTGAGGACACAGTGCACTGGCTGCGTCATCTTGCTATGACTGGAGGTGCTGAATGGCACTGAGCTGCAAACTCCAAAGGAGGAATCATTGCAGATTCCGAGAAACCCTTGAGAAGAGCCAGCTGAAAAGGGAAAGTCGAGGCTGCACTTGCTGACCCAAGTCTCCAGTCTCCTTCGATAAAATCCTAGATGGGTATCATGGTGCATGGATTACCATGGTGACGGAGGAGGGGAGGATGGGGTTACAGATCGTCCTGGGCACACACCAGAGCTTTCACATACACTGCTCCTAGGACGCCAGGCAGGGTTCTCATCATGAGGTCAAAAACCAGCTTGCAAGTTTCTCTAAGTCAGACCTGTCTCTGTGTATGCCACTTGAGGCCTCAAGGGGCCATGGCCCCCAAAAAAGCATGTGTTCAGCAAAGAAGGAGGGTGTTTACAGGGGAGATGGGGAAAGGGCTTCTGGTCATAATAACTAACTACCCAAGAAACACATGCGACACCATGAAATTCGATCATAAAAAAAGAACGTAAATGGATCTGCCTACGTGCTAGCACTTTCTAAGAGGAGAGGAGAGACTCATCTAAATGCTAATTCAACGAAGGGATCGTGAAAGAGGGTGCATTTTGAATCAGGAAAATCTGGATAAAATTAATAGGAACAAGCACAGGCAGAGAGGGGATTGAGGCATGAACAAAAGAGTATATTGTCCATCACGTGTTATCCTGTAAGGTCACTGAACAGTCCCGGACAATTGTGGGGGGGGGGGAAACTGAAAAGACCCAGTAATTGGACAGGGCAGGCAGTAAGGGGACTCTGGAATAAATGATCTTTTTGCGAAGCTGGGCCATGACAAGAAGAAAAGGTAGACGGGGATGGTTACTTGAGGAGGAAGGAAAGGAAGGAAGTGGGGAGGGGACACTGGGAAGTTGGACTCAGCAGGATGACACAGGTGGGAGGAAGGAGTCCTCTGTCTCCGTGGATGTGGGATTAGAGAAATGGATGGACACAGCAAACCAAGAGTGCAGGGGAACGGGAACTTGGGTCTCTGTCCCCAAGGACCCAAGGACCTCTCCCAAGGAAAGTCAGCAACCAGCTCTTTCGAAAGCAGTCAGATACCCACCAACCAAAGGGATACGGTCAGATTCCCAGTGACCCCCTCCCCCAATGATGTACAACACCCATCCCCCCGACCCATCACAAACTTCTCCAACTGCACCGTTATAAGCTTTCACACTCACAAGACCGTTCCTGCAAGGTTGATCACTGGTCCACCCAAGGTATACACACAAGTCTGTTCTCCAAGTTTGAATCCCTCAGTCTGGCTGACAGCAAACTGTTCTCTGGCTCATTCACTCTGATTTTCAGCTCTTTGTACCTCAGACACTAATATTTGTATCTCCTTTCAGAATCACAGCAGCAATCACCAAAACACGTATTTTGGTACAAATCAAGTTTCTTCCAAGTCACACTCGAATGACAGACCCAAGAAAAGAGCATCACCAGGGCTTTGCTAGGTGAATTAGTGTTTGCCACCCTTGTCTCCCCCTGGGCTGAAGCACAGAGGGGTGTCCCAGCCAGAGTCCTCCTGGCCACTCTCCTCTCTGACACCTGGACGCGCCATATCTTCCAAATCTACCATATCCTCAAATAGGGAGCAAAGGAGCTCCAGGACCCATTGTTCTGTCTAGGAAGCAACAGGCAGCCGACTGGCTGCTCCGACCATCGTGTTGAACGAACTCATGCGGCCACACAGCCCTGACACCAGCTCACAATCCCTGGCTTTTGCAACTCAGAGGCATCCATGAAATTGCTTCAAATAAACAAACAAATACGCAACCCACGGCCAAATGTTTCACAGATAGCTTTGACTTTTGTGAGTACGTATGGAAACTTCTTTCAAACACTCACAAAATCATGGTGATTTTCCTACACTTCCCATGTCCTCCCAAGGGACCATTTACTGGCAGTAAACTCAGGAATGCCTAGAGCTAGCGTGACACATGTACTTTCATTGTCCTTTCTCAGTACACACGGCGGGTTTCTTTAGGGTCAATCTAGTTCACTCCAGACCCTGGGTCTTGTCCACGATCAAATGGCCTGTGTCAGAGGTAACTAAGCACTATCGCCAAGCCTTTCCACTATGCTTCCCAGGAGAAACTTTATGAGGTTAGGGGACAGAAAATCGCCAGCCTGAAGTCACAGTACCAGGGTTGTGTTGGGGCGAGAAAAACTCCCAGAAGCATCTTCACCCAGGCTATTGAGCTCACTGCCCCCCCCCCCCGTCTTTTTCACTGGGAAGAAACAGCAGCGCCAAGCTTAGTGCCTGGGACCAGTTCAAACTAGGACTTGGGCAGCCTGGACACGTGACAGACATCCAAGAGCAGCAGCTTGAGTCTAAGAAGACGTGACTTCTAGATCCACGAGTGAATAGGGAAAAGCCATCCCACAGCTCTAATCACGATTCCTCAGCTGTGAGGCTGGCATGTGTCATCCAGCTCATGGGGTTGTACATCCCAACGAGGGGACAGATGTTTGAGCCATGCTTGCCCAATGTCACCCTCTCCTTCTCCACCTGGCAACACCTAATCCTCCTCCGGCATATGGTCCTTCCTCTGCAACGCTTCCTTCCCCCTTTCATGGAGGGATGAATTCCTTTCCCTTCCTGTTCCCACAGCCTCTGTCGTTAGAGGTGCTGCCTCTACTATACAATCAGTGCTTTAGGTTAAACATCCATATCTGTCTCTCCGGCTCTAGGTACCTAGCCCATAGGTTAAATGTATATGTGTGTGAGTCTGTTTCTGGCTCTAGGTGGCTTTACATCTAGAAACATCTAGAGCTTTAGGCTGTGTGCCTGTGGGCTTGTTCTCTGCCGCACCCCCGTGGCTGGCATTCAGGAGGCTCCATGGACAACGGTGGAATGAACAGGCCAGCTTTCTGAAGACAGGAAGCTTTGTAAAGTCTGGTTCATCTTTAGATTCCCAGAATCTAACATCGTGCTTGGCACTAACAGATACTTGATAGACAGTGATTCTTTTCGTGAATGACGCATAAATTAATAACCTAATTAAATCATCGGGAAAGACAGAAAGTAAGACTCAGGTGTACATATGATTGATTACATGCTTCTGCTCTGAAAGACCGGCTCTCGTGACAGCTGAGGACCAGCTGCTAGTGTTAGGGGAATGCCTCCTGCTCTGTGCTGTGCCTTGAGGACGGATAGATTACACTTATGTCCTTCTGTAAACTCGAAACCGGATGGATTCCTTATCGCCAGGCATCCAGGATGCCTTCCTGGCCCATCTGTCTTCGAGAGCAGCTAGTGAAGGGGCTGACCTGCTCATAATCCCGCAGTTCGGGGACTGTTTGCGTGATCTCTGGATGGAACGGTCTGATTCTAGGCGCCAGATCCACAGAGGCAGAATAAGACCGTTTAGAGGGTCCGATCCAAGATCAGCTGTCTTTGTGTCTCGTGACGTAGGTCACGGATCTCACAGGACATCCTGGGATGTCTCTCAATAAAGAGATTACACAGGGGTGTTTTCGTACCTGGCCTAGTTGTAATTCTTTGCGTAGCTTCAGGATATACTGAAGTATTTGGGAAAATAAAAGCTGCACCCCCTGCAGACAAAAGGAAAGACAAAACATGTGAAGGTCTTTTGCTGTGGTTGTTGATCTGATCTCAGCAACAGCGCCTAATCTACTTTGCCCCATGACAACCAAGGGAGGTGGCCTCCTAGAACCTGCCACGCCAGACTTCGGAGAAGGGACTAGCACACAGGTCAGAAACAGATGCTGAAGATGGAAGAAATGTAACTCTCTCTGTGCCCCACTCGGCATAAGGCGTCTTGTGTTTTGATTTAACAGCTTCCTCCTGAAGCCCATCCGTGGGTCTGCCCATCCCCCTGCAAGCTCATTTTATTAAAACAATTCTATGGTGGGTGTTTTAATTTTCAAATCGTATAAAACCCATAAAACATTTTACAGAGCCCTTGGAAAGGAGCACCAAAGAATGATAAATATTTTGTCAAAGAATATATGGATCTTTTTAAAAATTAATCCGTGTCTCTGTTCAGATGCACATTTTCCCTTTCTCTCTCTCAATCAATTTTCAAATTGTTAGTGGAAGTAATCCTCTTTTCACAGGTCAGTCCGTTTGGAATTTGTTGTCCTGCTTTTCAATTGCTTCTATGTTTAGCAATAGCAAAAATAATGAAGTCAGAGCTTTCCTGACACTTTCATCCTCTGCTAAAAATTTTTTAAATGACTAAGAAGTTATCAGAAAGTGTGTGTATCTCCGAGGCGTTTCCTAAGGCAGGGGAATTACTTTGTCTAAGGTGCTTGCTATTTCTGGCCACAAGGTCATTGATGGGCTGACTGTGTAACCTACATTGAAAAAGTGTATTATTGACTCAAAGCCATTTTTTTAAAATTTCAGATTAAAAGCACAACATTCTGGCTACTGGAGATCAACTAGCAATCCCTTTATAATACTCAAGCCTGGACTCACTCACATCATACATTTAAAAATAACAGGGCAAGTCTTTGGAAAATGGCTGTATTCCTATGTGAGGGCTGCTCACGAACTGGCTGGCTTGCCTATGAGGGGTTACTTAAGTCTTTCCAACACTAGATGGTTTTCTCCCTAGCCTGGTGGTGGCAGAGGGTCCCTGCAGGCTGATAACAGTGGGGTGAGCAGCCTGCGGCCATGCTTCTGTAAGTGTCTCCATCACCAGGGAGGAAATGGGTGTGACCAGGGCCACATTCATCCACAGAAAGCCCAGCCTCTACTCTCAGCCTTTACTAGGAGGGGAGGGAGCAGGGTTAGCCAGGAAGAAGCATCACGTTAAAACTCTATCAGGCTCAGGCAAAAAAAATAAAATAAAATAGATAAATAAATAAAAGGTAGCATCAATGGTTAGACATAGAATAGCAGGTATTTAGTTAGTCACTAATGTCAAATCTTCCCAAGTCATAACACAGTTTGCCTCACAACAAAAGCTCCCCCAAAGTAACCGGCATTCCCTCCTACGGCCTTTTTGCAAATGTACGAAGACTGTGCAAGAAGATTCAAGTCAAGTTGAATGGCCTAAAACTTTACCAAAAAGGGAAAAGTAAAACCCCTGCTTGTCCTAGTAAACATTCCTTTAAGAATAAAAATTTTAAAAGGAAAAAAAGAAAAAAGGAGCATGCTAAGGGCCCCTTCACATGGAACATGCTTTTAGTTTCTACAGTCAGCACAGGGCATACTTGAGGACTAACAACAGCAGACTGTGACCCAGCCAATGTGAGCTGAGGCTATGGCTGAAGGCTGATTCTGCACATCTCCTGGTTCAAATAAATCCTCTGACTGGCAAGGGAAGCGGGGGAGTGTTCAGAGACCAAAGAGTGCCTCCTGCCTTGAGGCTGTGGTACCGCCAACACAGAGCCTCAACCTACCAGGGACCCCTCACCCATCCACCTCTGACTTCCGCCTTCCTGATGCACTGACTGTCCCACGTTCTACCTGTAAAGCATGCAACCTGTAAACAAAACCCTACACTTGTCCTGGGGGGAAGGGGCAGGGCCAGCATTACCTGTGTTTCTAGCATGCATTAACCGTGGAGAGTTTTGTAAGGCTTTATCAACATCATCTGAAGTCAAATGTGGAAGAGGTGCTACAAAACAAAACAAAAAGCAACATCCAAATGAAAAAAGAGAGAGAGAATTCCCTTCCTTGAAAAAAAAAAAAAAAAAGAAGAAAAAGAAGGAAAACATTCACCCCACTCCCCATCCTGTTATCATGGGCTGCTTGGAAATCTCTCCATGGCCCTGCTACTGGTTAGCATGTTAAAACCTAGATGGGGATCCATATTGAGTTCAGGGAAGAAGTGGTTGAGATGCCAAGCAAAGCATTTACACCAAAGAGTTCACACCACCCACTGTTGCACTATCTCTACTATCTCCTTCTGATCATGCTTGACATTTGAAATATTAAAGCATGCAGCAGACTCTGTGGATTCATGCCTCTCATTGCCAAGACGCCATTCCCATTGTGACAGGCTAAGCCACATCTCAAGATACCAAGTGAAAATGTTCCTCATTTTGTGTTCGAGTGGGATACGAAGGGGAGCTTGCTTTGGCTTTAGGGAAGATACACTCCACAATTCCCATCAAGTAGGAGCCTTTCCATAATGTTTCTATTTCTATTTGGGCATCATGGAGATGAAATAATGTGTGACCAGATAAAGCTCTGTTTCCCTTTGGCATGTGATCTTCCTGGTTGGGGGACCCTGGAGGAGGCAGCTGAATGCTAGTTGACTTTGTCGCTTTCGTAAAAGCGCTGACTACTTCTCATTACGCAATAAGTCATCACTTATAAGCATTCTCTCAGATACTAGTGGGAATCGGGTTAGGGCAGCAAGATGCTGTCGGCAACTGGGCTGAACCTTCGCATCTTACGTTAACAAGGACCTCTCGACAGTGCTCTCTGTGGGAGCGGGGACTGCCTTACTCTCTCTGAGGTAGTGGAGATGCGACAGAAGGATGTCAGCGTTGTAGCTCGGGGTGAGCCTCTGAAAGTCGTCTTTGGTCATCTTGCACAGCTCCTTCCCATCAATATTCTGGAACAATAAGATGTCGACGTCCGGAAGGCCATATTCTTTCACTGCCCACTCCAGCCACTGCCGGACATGGTCCGTACTCCATAGCATAGGATCTGAAACGGGATGGAAGCGTATTTGGTCAACTCCTGAAGACAAATTTCTGGGGTAGAGCCATATCCCAGGTGGGATCTCCCACCCCCATAGCTTTCCAGAGCATCCCCTCCCTCTCTTGCAGAAGCACAGCCTCAAGCCAGGCTCAGGGACCAGTCCGAGGAGAATGTCTGAGGAAGACCAACTGACTCACAGTCAGAGACCATTGTCTTTAAAGTGAATTGTTCTGGAAGTTTAGGATTATTCACACCACCTGCCCTTCTGTTGCTCATATAATCTAAAGTTTCCTGTAGGGATGGGATTTTCTTTTTATTAGTTTCTTTTAATTTTTATTTATTCATATAAAAATATGTGTATGTGTGAAAATATATATATATATATATATATATGAATCACACTGCTGTATACCTGAAACTAACACAACATTGTAAATCAACTATACTTCAATTTAAAAAAGAATGGGAAAAAATGAATAAGAATAAATGAGAACTTTCTTTCCTCAGAAAACTACTGGTATCTTTATATGAAATAAGAGCAACACATATCAGGAAGATGTTAATTACAGATTACCAAAAAAAAAAAAATCCCATACAGTATTTGTCTGAAATACTGAAAGATATTGACCACAGAATTGGAGATGATGTGTAGGTCAGCCAGAACCCTAGCACTTCCCAGGAGCTAGTGTTTCTAAGAGAGAGCTGTCAGTTACACGCTTTTCCTGCAGAGAACTTGGTTTTGCAACTAACTCACACCTGCAGGAGGCAAGCTGGCTGGGGGGCTTTCACGTTCCACAGCTGGGGCACAAACACCCCACAGGATGCAGGCAGTGTCATCACGCTCTGCTGCCACATATGGGAGGAGAACCCTGTATGACCAGGAGAGCAAGTCTCTGGGGAAAAGGAGCAGGTGATCCCCAACGGAAACACAAGTTGGGACCACCCCACATAAACAGCCTGGGTGGAGGGGTGCCCAGGGCGCCTTGCCAGAAGACGGGGCTCCTCCCTGGGGTCCCTGAGCACAGAAAGACACCTGGGCAAAGGAGTAGGAGCCCAGAGTCCTGATCCCAGGGTCTCTCAACGCTGCAGCCTCCAGAGGCTGCTTCTCCTTTCTGTGTCTGTTTCCAACGTGAAATGAAAGCCTTGGTCTGGGTCCTCTGGACAGGCTCGTAGAGGGCAGGTGTGCCACGATACTCAGATCATCGTGAGTGAAAATATCTGCTGGGGGAATACATCACCCTTTTGAATTGCTTTCTAGCTAATAGTTTTAGAAGCTTGTTTGGTCTTACTAATGTTTCAGGCTGCTCAAGAATGGGCATTCGATGTGCTGTTGGGATACATTTTCGGTTTCCAGAGTCAGTGGCAGTAACAGTGAGAAACAGCCAGACAGTCACAGTCACCAGAATTCTCCTCCTTTCCTCCCTCCCTCCCATCCTTCCTTCTTTCCTTTCTTTTTCTTTCTTACTCTCTTTCTGCCTCCCCCTCCCTCCCTTATTTTGTCCATTCCCTACTTTCTCATATCTTTTTTAATAGAAAGAAATTCTTTCAACCCCAATAGAATCCATCCCTAACCCATTCCCCTCCTGGACACTCCAGGAGGAACCACTAACCTGAAATGATACATACATCATCCCTATACATATCTGAATACTTTTACCATATCCACTGTCATATATTGTCGTGTGCCTTTAAGCTAACATAAATGGTATCTGATTTGCTTTTGGCGTTCGGCACTGTATTTTCAAGACGTGTCCAAGTCAATCCTTGGAGGTATATTTCATCATTTAATCTGCTCTCGGATATCCCCACCCCTCCACACATATACCCCACTTACTTATCAATGAAGACCCCTGTGTCTCCCTCCCCACCCACATGTGAAGCAATCTGCATTGGTCCACAGCCTGGGTTCCAATAAAAAACTACTGATGCCTGGTCTCACCCACAAAGATTCTGAGTTAATTCTGCTGGAGGGCAGCCCGGGCATCAGGGTTGTTAAAAGCTGTCCAGGTAATTCTAAAGTGGTTCAGACCATCTACCCTGGGGCTTCACTACTCAGACTGTGGTCGTGGGATCTAGCAGCCTTGGCCTCCCCTGGGACCTAATTAGAAACGCAGAATCCCAGGTGCTGCCACATGCCTGCCGAATCAGAGTCTATATTTTCATAGGATTCTCAGCTGATCTGTGTGCACATTAAGCTTGAGAAAGTGCTGGCCTAGGTGAGGACCTAGATGTAGAATTGCTGGTCATAGGGCCCATGTGTAGAAGCTATAAACTAAGAACTCTGGTTCTGCTACAAAGCGCAGAACATCTACAAAAGCTCAAATGGCAATGTTGACAGAAAGCTGTGCATATTCCTTTGTAATCCAAACACATGGAAACATTTTGTTAGCCTGTGAAAACCGAATGTGTATTGGGAATGTTAACTCTGTCCAAGTCACTGAAGTTCAGATGGCTCTTTGCCATTGGGTCAGCATTCTGCTTTCAGGGATAAAATGTTCTGAACTCCAGAATGTTTCCATAGAAAGTCCTTCTTTTCCTTTTTCTCATAGTATGTCATGACTCCTCATTATTCAGGAACAGATCATATATTGGTCTTAGGATGCCCTGAATTCAAGTCCTCTTTCCTTGGTTCTGTGCAGAGGACAGTTAAACGGCCCTCTCAGAGAGAAGACCCTCCCTTCCACAGGGGTCCCCAAGCCATTTCCTATGAATTCCACCACTAGGTATTAGCCAAACTCTCCTTTTTGTTTTGTTTTGCATTTAACAACCTGGAAGGACTATGTTTTGGTGTAACTACTTCCTAGAAATCAGTTCATTCTAGGAAGGCATTTTCTTCTCTTAATGGTAGAAACAGATATTCTAAAAATGATACATAAAGATCTTCCTGAAAGTTCCTGGGTTCATGTTAAAACGGTCAAGTGACGTCTTAGGAAGATAGCCAAAAAAGAAGTCCAATCTCTCCAGCATCCCTTGGTGTGCCTGTTAACTGGTTTCCCTCGCTAAGCCCAAGGTTGTAATGGCTCATTCAATTTTCGTTTAAGGGAATCACATGCAAGACCCCAGAGACCAATTCCTCCTTGACCTGCCCTGTTATAATCCCTAAATTCTCACTTTGGATTGGTCAAATGGCCATTCTCTTGTACTGCTGGAGTGAGCTGTAAATTGCTACAACCTTTCCAATGAACAATTCGGCAATGCATTTCAAATGCCTTTTAAAAAACTGTGTGTATAGTCTCTAAACTAAAAATTCCACTTCTAGAATTTATCCTTAGGAAATCATAGAGGAAGTGCGCAATGATTTATTTTCAAGGATGTTCTTTGTAGTGTTGTTTATGATAGCAAAACACTGGAAACACCCTAAATGTCCCAGAGAAAGAGAACTAGTTAAGTTGTTGTACATTTAGGAACAGTCCTGTGATATTTAGAAACTAAAAATTACACTGCTGAATGTAGTTATTGATATGAAAACTGTTCAAAATAGATTAAATTTAAACGTTTGAAACATTATGGTAGATTATATTTTGCAAAGAAATATAAACATACCCATGGAAAGAATTTTGGAGAGATATGCAGTGAAATGGCAACTACTGTCTCTGAAACAAAGGCAGTAGAGATTTAAAAGTTTTCTTTTCACTAAACTTTATCTTCTCTCTTTCCTACAATACACATATAATACTTGGGTTAAAAAGTTATTTTTAAAAATGTATTCTCTATATTTCAAAATCAAAACAAGGCTTTATAAAGGATTATATATATATATAATATATATATATATGTTAAAGTGTTTTTATAAAACTTTCAAGAGTATAATATTTTAATGTCACTTTCTTATACAGTTTGTTAATGGAAATTGCTTCGTTTGAAAAGAATAAAATTACACAAAGTCAGGTTACTCCTGTATCCTTTTGGAATTTGATCTCCATACCTCTGCCCTATACATTTATAAGCAAAGAATATTAAAAACAAAATATGGTCACTTGATAAGGGTAAATGAGATGTTCCTTTCCAACCTGTCCATAGGGCGCCATTACTCTGGACCTACTCTACAGGTGTAAAGAGAACAGTCTGCAAGGGGCAAGTCCAAACTCTTCAGCCTAAAGCACGTGACTCTTAGGTTCTGGGGCCCACCGTCTTAATAGGTATCATCCCCTGTCCTTCCCCAACCCCTTCATCCTACACACATCCAGTTGCCATCTCCTGAACCCACACCCCCTGCCTGCACCCACACACCACCCACTGCTTGAGGACTCGCCCCTGCTTGCATCCTCACCTACACTCACCACCCGCGTTGGGTGTCTGTCCTCCACGCTCTTGAGGTGTAAGCACTTATCGTGAATCTCTGGGCAGGGAACTGATAAAAAGACAGGAGGCCCTGTCCCTGCCCTGATGGCGGAGCCCACCCTGGGCTCCCCACAAACTCCCTGGGCCAGGCATGGATGGTGCCACTGTAGACAGTGTTGTTTAGGGTTCAGGTCAGTGTGTGGGGTCCCAGCTCACTCCTCAACTCCACAGAGCACCCAGTAGAAGCTTCCAGGTCTCCTCCATGGCCCATGACAGGTCAGCAAAGTTTTCTTGCTTCTGGCCCACCCACCATAACAGAAGGGAGCTCAAGAGGTCCCACAAGATTCAAAAGACCTCATCTCTTTCCTCAACTATGCATGTGAAGGAGAAAGGGGAGGGGGCAACAGGATGAGCTCCAACCAAGGGTCAACTTTGCCTCTGTTCAGGTGTGGCATCCCACACCCTCTGCCCCAGGTAGTGATGCAGCTCAGAACCTGCCACCTAACCTCACGACTAAGCCTGGATTTTTGTGGTTTTCTGCTCATTTCATTATTTTTTTTTAATTGAAGTATAGTTGATTTACAAAGTTATGTTAATTTCTGCTGTACAGCACAGTGATTCAGTTACACATATATATACATTCTTTTTCATATTCTTTTCCATTATGGTTTATCACAGGATATTGAATACAGTTCCCTGTGCTATACAGTAGGACCTTACTGGTTATCTATTTTATATATACTAGTTTGCATCTGCTAATCCCAAACTCCCAATACTTCCTTCCCCTATCTCCCTCCCCCTTGGCAACCGCAAGTCTGTTCTCCATGTCTGTGAGTCTGTTTCTGTTTCGCAGATAAGTTCATTTGTGTCCTATTTTAGATCCCACATATAAGTGATATCATATGGTATTTGTCTTTCTCTTTCTGACTTACTTCACTTAATATGATAATCTCTAGCTGCATCCATGTTGCTGCAAATGGCATTATTTTGTTCTGAGTAGTATTCCATTGTATGTATGTACCACACCTTCTTTATCCATTCATCTGTTGATGGACATTTATAAAACAATGTGTAGCCTTCAAGGACCCATAGGATAATGACTAAGCTGAACTTAACTGAGTTATTGAGCATTTACAATATACACAAGTACTTCAGGGATTCAGAATTGGCCAAGACAAAGATGCTGAGAATCTACCGAGGTAGGCAGCCATGAAGACAGCCCACAAAGCAGAATGAAATCTGTGTTATCCAAGCAGGACGGGAGTACAGAGAAGCAGCAACTGATCCCAACAAGGAAAAAAGGGAAAGGCTTCACCAGAAGGGTTTGGCTTGAGCCTGCATTAACAAAAAGGATTTTGACAGAAGTAGGGTGACAAAAGCAGAGAAGACCTTTAGTTTAGGGGAACAGCTTGAGCCCAGCTTCACACCCACAGAGGCATGAAATATCTGATGGTTTTGAGGGACATGTGAGAAGTTTGGTGTGGCTGGAGTGGAGGGTTTAAGAGGGAGCACAGAGACATAGGAGGATGGAAATGAAAGTTGGAGACAGATCAAGGAGAGCCTTGAGGATCTTGCTAAGAAGGCTAGACTTTATGATCTAGGAATTTCAGAGTCATTGAAAATGTCTGAGGAATCAAAGAATGTCTTAAGTTACATCAAGCACAGCAAAGTTGGTGATCAAATAAAAGGCTTTATTGGGAGCCAGAATACCCATATTTGGGCTCTGATTCAACCGTGCTTTAGATGTAAAAGTTAACCTCTCTAGAATTTGTTTTCTTCTTTCTGTGGGTAATTAAGTGAAATGTTAGGGGAAGAGAAAAGTAAATGAGATAACGTATGTGAAAGCACTTTGCCAACAATAACACATTACAGAGCAATAATGCAACCACGCACTGGAGTTTGCATTGCAAACTCTGCTAAAATGAAATAAACAATCTATTATCACAGGGTCAGCCTCTTCCTCTAAACACAAAAGTCTGATTTATCACTTTATTTTAAGAAGTTTTCGGAGGTGCTTCTGTGAGATGAACCAAGAGCCACTACAGATAAGTTGTTTTGTTTTCAGCCCTCCAGTCCAATTGTTTTGAAAACATCTGTGTCATCACTCCACATTTCGTGGACATCAAAATGGTAAAGCCCCATGGTACAGGGTAAAAGAAACAGGAAGCCATCTCTCTCTCTGCAGTTTCTTATTTGTACCTTAGATTACATGGTTAATATCCAAAAGTTTTACAAATGCTATTTCAGTAAACTGGGATTAAAACAATAAATAAAAGCAAAGCAGAGTTGCACCGTTTAAGGTTTGGGTGGGGGAGCAGGGGGAGGAGGGACAAGCAGTGGGTGGGATTAGGGTTGAACATTTTTTTTACATTTCCCTGAAACTGGATTCTGCCCTAGTAGAGTTCCACTGCTGCCAGGAAAATATTAAGTAGATATTTAAATTAAGCAAAAGGATATTGCATTGCTGAAGACATACTGTGCCTTCTTGAAACAAAATACCTCATGTAGGCAAACATCCTGTTTCAGAGACCCCCAACCCCACCCCAGAGGAATGAATAAAAGCAAGATTAAGCAAGAACCAAATTGGTGATAATATAAGCTCTGAGTGTCATTTTTCTTGAACAATATCAATGTAAAATATTGGCTTCCAGAAAGAAAAATCACCCTTGGTAATGAAAAAATACCAACAAAAATAAAATGTACTTCTGAATCATATCAAAATCCTATGAGGTCTTTGTTTATAAAACCAGACCTTGGTGAGCCTGCCAGTCTGCTGTCCCACACACTCAGAAGCCTGCAAAAATAAGATTTAGCATGTTGCCTCCTCATTGGAACAGACTTTACATTTATAAAGAAGCTTAATAAAGAGAACTAGCTCACATTTGAGCTTCACTCCACAAGAAACTGAAATTTGAGCTCAAGTAAAGAGCCTACGTCAAGGTTACTTCTGAACCTTTTCATCTCCATACTATGAATGGGGCTCAGTTATTGTTTTGATAATTACTGATTTCTAATTTTATGACACTTTGGCCAGTGAAGGAGGTATAAGATACTGATTCTTTGAATACTGGTTGTTACTCCTCTGGTGGCCAATTTCTGCAAATTGACCATGCTTAAAAAGAAGGCTTATCTTCTAATTGTTGAGTGCAGGTTTCTATGAATAACCACTAGATCAAAATTAGTAATGCATATATAATTTTCATGTCATTGATCTATCAAAGACTGAGAAAGGCAAATTTAAATCTCTCACTAAGGTGGATTTGTCTATTTCTCTGTACAGTCCTTTATGTATTTTGAGGCTATGCTATTAGGTATATACAACTTTATCACTGTTATATATTCTTCATAAATGTAAACTGTTTTTATTATGTGATAACCCTCAATTTTCTCCAGTCATGTTTTCTGCTTTCTGTTTCCATTCTCGTCAGCTTTATTTTGACTGAAAATTTAACTACTATATCTTATCCCATCTATTTGCTGTCATTCCTTCTCTGTGTTAGATGTTTGTGTAAATAGTATATACATAACTAACTTTAGAATAATTTTTAAAAACCTGCTTCATCACTTTCTGTCTTTAATGACAAGTTTGGTCTACTTACATTTATTGTTACTGATAGATCTGATTTCTACCACTTTACGCTTTCTATTATTGCTATGGCTGTTCTTTATTTCTCCTTTCCAAATACCTGATTGGATTGATCTATTTTTCTTTGTTCCTTTTCTGTTTCTCTACTTGTTAATCTTTAAACAAAATCTAAAGTTAATTACCAAATGTCCTGCTCCCAAAGAATGGAAGGAATTTAGGAACCCTCAACACTAGTCATTCATCCTTATAAGATAATGTTGGCCAGTATTTTTATTCCACCTTATTAGAGTCTGTAAAAGGTAAAAAAAGAAAGGTTAAGAGCCCAGAAGGTAACTAGAGTTTTGTCAGTTTCTCCCAGCTCACTGGAGATTTTCTTCTACTGCCCCTCTGTGCCCCGTTTTGTTGTTGAGAAGTCTGCTGTCCTCATAACTGTCATTATCTTCAGAGAGTCTGTCTTTTTTCTTTAGTGCTGGCTCTAAAGTACTTTGTCTTTGGTGTTCTTCAGTCTTACCATAATGTAATTAGAGAAGATGAATTCTTATTTATCCTTCTCTGACTGGTGTTTCCTGTATTTGGAGAATGGTATTGTCCACCAATTTTGGGAAAGTCTTAGCTTTTATGTCTTCCAATATTTCATCTCTTTCGTTCTCTTTATTTTCTCTTGCTGGAACTTCTATTAGATCTACATAAGACATTACTATGAGTCCTTCCCAACTGTTGACTTTTTTTCTCATTTTCTACCCCTTTGTCACGTGCTGCATTCTGAAAACAATCTCAAGTCTCCCTTCTCTAATTCACTCTTTGATTTTTTCAGATCAACTGCTTAATCCATCTACTGAGTTTTTGGTATTTTTTGACACTGAATTTTGAACTGTTTTGTGTTTCTAGGAATTCTATTGTTTCTTCCTCAAGATTATCTATTCTTTTCCATAATATCTTCTTCCTCTCTTTTTTGGTTCCTTCTTTTATGTATCTAGTCACTTTTAAATCTATTCACTTTATATTCTCTATCATACTTCAATTATCTAATATTCTTGAGGGTTTAATCTGTTGTTCCTGCTGAATCTTGGTCTTGGTAGATTGCTTCTTCCTGTTTTCAAAATTTGGGGTTGCAGAATCATTTTCTGTGGGTCTTTGTAGGAATTCTGTAAAGCCTGGATTGAAGGCAAGCTTCTCCAGGAAGATTTTGTACTTACTTCCTCCAGGTGCCCAAGGTTATCACTAGCTCATAACTACTTTTCAATGGTTAATTTCTGACTCAGGATTGCTGGACCACACAGTTGTGTGCATGTGTGTATAGGGTAAGGGGAGGGATCATGTCCAACTCCTGCTTTGTGCAAGACCAAGATCTCATTTCCTGCCCCTAATTAACCTTTAAAACCTAAATCTCTGTATTATAGACATTGGAACCCCACCCCCATTCATGCCACCTAAGGCAACCAGGTGACAACATGAGAATGGGCTGCCCTGTTCTCAGTTCCCCCCTTTTTTTTAGTCCCTAAGAAATTCACTGACTTTCTTCTCAGTTCAGCTATGCATTTAAAAGGACATTAGATTCTATGCATAATTTCCAGGTGCTCCACAAGAGATCCTTTTAAGTTCAATATTTTACTAGAACCAAGAGTCTTCTCTGCATATTTTTCACCCATTTACTTTAAAACTTTTCCATTTTCAATGCAGCTGTCAACCTAGCTTACACTATGCTCCACTTCATTCATTTATTAATTAATCAACTGTCAAAAGTTAATTGTACATATGAATTGTTCAACACCCTACAGCATAAAAACTGTAAAAAAAAGATGTGCCTACTTTAAACTCTCTGAGAATCAACAATTCCATTATGTATTTTATTCAAAACATACATGACTACATTATTTTTGTTGGGCTCTAAAGATACCTTTGAAACTCTGACATGCCAAAATATTTCAGTGGATGGAGACATTCTTAACTCCTCTTGAGTGGATTATCTAGTTTGGGGATTTTGGTTTTCTTTATTTGTTCCTCCATTACCTCCCCTTAGTTATTCCGTGACAACGCTGCTTATGCCCGTCATGTTTTAGAAATAGAGTGACTTGTTCCATTTCAAAGTCTCTCCTTGCTTGGGTTTTCTTTCTTTGCCCCTCTTTAATCATTGGTGTCCCTGGAGTTTTGTCCTCGGTCCTCCATTCTCCTCACTTCATAGATATCCCTGGGCGTCTAGGCTCTCACGTTCCAACTACAACACGCACGCTGTATTGGTTTCCAAGGGTTGCCATTAACAGAGGACCACAAACTAAGTGGCTTAAAACAACAGGAACGTGGTCCCTCATAGTCCTGGAGGCTAGAAGTCTGAAATCAAGCTGTCAGGAGGGCTGTGCTCCCTCTGGAACTCTGGATAAAATTCTTCCTTTCCTCTTCCATATTCTGGTGGTGGCTGGCAATCCTCAGCGTTCCTTAGCTTGCAGCTGCATCCTTCCAATCTCTGCCTCCATCTTTACATGGCCTTCTCCCTGTGTCTTCACATCATCTTCTCTCCATGTATGTCTGGGTCCAAATGTCCCCTTTTGATAAGGACACCAGTCGTTTTATTAGGCCCACCCTTGTGACCTCATCTTGACTTGATCAAATCTGAAAATACTCTATTTCCAAATCAGGTCACATTCCAAGGCACCAGAAATTAGGACGTCGACATATTTTTTTGTGGGGGAACAATTCAACCCGTAATACATGCTTATTCCTTGAGCCTAGCGCTTTCTCCCAAACGCCTGACCAAATATGAAGAGAAGAGCTGCAATTTTTGGAGGTATCACTATAACCCAAGCACTGTTGATGCACTTCACACATAGGTCTTATTTAATCCATACAGCACCATATGAGGTAGGCATTACTATCATCCTTATTGTAGTGGCAAAAAAAACTAAGGATCAGCAGGATTAAATGACTTCCCAGAGCTAGAAAATGGCATAGTTTAGAACTCACGTGCAGTGACCCCATGATAAAGAATTTTAACCCTAGCTCTACATGGGCCCACTGAACTGCCTTGTGTGTATCACATGGACATCTTAAGTACAGGATGAACCAAACCAGAATCATCTATCTTAGTTTTTTTTTTTTACATTTACTAACATCCACCCAGCCATTCTTGCCAAATCAAAGCTATTTTCAATGCGATTCTTTTCTTGGTTTTCAGGAAAAACAGAGAAATCATTATCATCATGGAAATGTAAAGGTTACGGGCTGAGCAACAGACGATCTTGAAAATCTCCTTTATCCCTTGACTTATTACTTACATCTCCTTTGAAAAGGCCATTTCAGAATCTACAACAATTTAACAAATTTATTCCACCATTCTATTACCTTGTGTTCTTCCTGGACATTTTTGATCATGTAGGATAGGAATGAGAGCTCAGACTATGGATTCAGACAGAACTGGGTTAGAATTCTGGCTCTCCACATCATTGGCTAGGACATCTTGGGCTACTATCTTATTTTCCCTAGTTTTAGTTTCTTTATCTGTAAAGTGAGAATAATAAATAGTCCCTAGACCATAGGATAGTTGTGGGATTTAAGTGAGATAATCCCTTTTTAATAAAGAACATGGCCAACTGCCTGACAACAGTGTGCACTCAACAGAGGGTGACTGTTGCTATTTCTGTCTTTATCATTTCAGTCACACGTATAACCCAATGGCAGTTTCCTCAATTCAGCTCATAGTTTAAAAATATAATTAGTTTTGACTTTAGGATTTAAGTTTTAGTTGGTCTGGTTGTTTAGTTCTTGACTTAGCATAAAAAATTGTAACCAGAAGCTTATAGAAACACATTCCATAATGCAGACATAATGGGAGAGATCTTTGGAAGTGTTTAGAGGCATGACAAAGTAAAATAAAGAAATGTATAGTTTATAGAAAACAAATGTGTGGTTACCAAAGGGGAAAGGGAAGGAGGGGTACAAATTAGGGGTGTGGGATTAACAGATACAAACTTTTATGTATAAAACAGATAAGCAACAAGGATAGACTGTATAGCACAGGGAATAATACCCATTATCTTATAATAACCTATCATGGAGTATAATCTTCAAGAATACTAAATCACTGTGTTATACACCTGAAACTAACACAATATTGTAAATCAACTATACTTCCATTAAAAAAAAAAAAAGAAATGTGTAGCTTTACCAAGAAGTTCTTTAAGTATAAATGAGCACAGGCCTGGGAATTGGCTCTGGTCTCACCCATCTCCGCATGTGTCCTCGGGAAAGTTGTTTCACCTCCCTAGGGCTCGATTTTGTCATGTTTAAGAGTTTTATGATAGTTAATTGTATGTTTCCACTTGACTAGATCATGGGATGCCTAGATATTTAGTTAAACATTATTTCTGGGTGTGTCCGTGAGGGTGTTTCCAGAAGATACCAGCGTCTGAATTGTGAGACTGAGTAAAGCACAGACAGGGAGAGGGGGACAGAGAGAGAGAAAGATTGGTTCTGCTTCTTTGGAGAACCCTGCCTAATACAAAGCTGAACGAAGATCACCAAGAATCCTGTACATCCGTCTCCTGTGATTCTGTGGTTCCCACTAACTAAAGCCGGATTCCCATTCACTCAAATAAATGCATGTTTACTGACTTCTGCACACGGGCCACGAGCTTGTTGCTTTGGCTGGTGGTGAAGAACATGCAAAAGACATAATCACCAACTCAGGATGCTCACAATCTAATACAACAGACAGGCTTATAAATAAGTCTAATAAGATTAAATCGTAGTAATATGTTGGTCATCTGGGCTTGGTTGGAGAGTGTATTCTTCTATTGCTTGTTATTCGTCTGCTTTCAAGCCCAGCTTGGAGATGTCCTATGTAGAAAGGACCGTGTGCAGGTGATGAGAGACTTCTGCCACTCTGAAAACTCAAAATCCTGACTTTCTAAGAAACCAGACCGGCAAAGACTCACACTGGGCGTACACTCTCTGTCTGCACTGAGCTGTTCGCTAATGTAACTCACTCTGTCCATGGAGGATGTCACAAGAAGCAGGCTGGCACTACGTGGTACTGCCACTGAGGCAGGATGGTGGTCACAACTGTAGCCTCAGTGAAGCCCAAACATTAAGCCCAGGGATCCTGCTTTTAGGATTCTGCACCAATAAAAACATTGCCTTCCCTGTGAAACTTTTTTGAAAACAGGCATTAATTCCCCAAATGGCTCTTTTTACACTGGCCACCAGGAAGCTCAGAGCCATACTGGAAGCTTAGCTACAGCATATTGGCCAAGCTTGTGGCCAAAATGGCTGCATTCCTCCTTCATGTGACCTTGGTTTTCCATTAATATTTGTAATTGCCTTAGTACTGATCTCATACAAACAAACATCAGTTTCTAACTGATCCGTAGCTTGGTTCACATGATTATCAGTAGTTTAGTTCACAAGGCATCTCAAATCCTTCATGGAATTAAATGCTATGTCCAGTATACAGATGCATTATAGAATACAGTATAAAACCAAATAAAGTGTGGCAATGAAAGAATTGGTAAGCCGTTGGCAGAGAAGCAATGAAGGTGCCAGCAGATCAAGGATGGCTTCCTAGACAAGGTGGATTTCAAAGATGTCTTGAAAAGTGAGAAGGATTTGTTAGCAGAGAGAGGAAGGGCATTCCATCAGAGGGAACAGCATGGGCGAGGACACTTGTGACAACGCAGCACAGGAGTAGAATGATGTGACTGGAGGGCAGGACAGGGTGGAGGCTGCAAAGGGATTTAGAAATCTTGTCATCAGGGAACAAAGGAAGCTTTTCTTTACTAGTCATGTTTACAGTCATCTTGTTCCTCAGCTATTTTGAAACATGTCTGAATCACTCATTTGAGCTCTTAATCATACTCTCTGCTGTCACGAATTACTTAACTTCATGTGGCTGGGTCTTATCTGCTTCTCACAGGCTTTGGTCATTTCCTCTGTGACTGGTGTGAGAGTAGCAAGTACCCAGTAAATACCTCACGCATTGAGTAGAAGTTACCCAGCAGGGAGGGCCTGAGGAAGACACAATACAAGAAGTTCTAGCCATGTGTGTTTGGGGGCCAGGAACAGGGGGTTTTAAATCACATAAGAGCTTTTATCCTTGGTGACTAGAATATTCTAAGTGCTCAGTAAATGAATGAATGAATGGATGGATGGATGGATGGATGAATGAATGAATGAATGGATGAATGAATGAATGCAGACAAGGAGCCAGTTAAAAGATGAATGTGGCAACTTTTTGTCTCTGAGACTTCTGACTCCCAAGAGCATTTGTGCTCAAAGTGGATATTTAGAAAATAAAAATAGAAGAGTTTGGGCTTCCCTGGTGGCGCAGTGGTTGAGAGTCCGCCTGCCGATGCAGGGGACATGGGTTTGTGCCCCGGTCCGGGAGGATCCCACATGCCGCGGAGCGGCTGGACCCACGAGTGTGTCTGAAAAGCCCCATGCCTTAGCACCCATTTTAGGGAATAAAAATAAAGAAAAAGAAAAATCTTCTCAAAATGATGTAAGCTGCTGAAACCAGAGGTTCTGTTGCATTTTGGTCAGCGTTCTGCAACTCTGAAGAAAAGTGGATGAAGACCGTGCCTTACTCTTTGCTAGCTCTCTCAGTTAGCACATCGCTGAGCATATTGTCAAGGCCAAAAAAATAACAGTGACTGCCGGAGGCCACCTGGCACACGGAGGGACAGCATCAGAGGCTGCAGAGGCTGCAGAGGCTTCATCAGACATCACAAAACTTACGTTCTCTAGAACATATTAGTTCCATTGTACAATGGGGACCCATTCTTTCTAAACATCGATCTGTGTTCACAGCCTTGGTGAAGAAGAACTGGAAATACCACCTGCAAGTCAGATTCCCGGGTTGTCCCCGAGTTGTCTCGGCTGTTGATGGGAGCACAGGAGAATGTATAAGGCTGAGTACTGCTCTTGATCTGATCTGTCTGAATGGAGCTCAGCGCTGCCACCAATGAATGGAGCTGCGGGGCTTCTTCCTCAGCTCTCACACTGTGTTTTGTGCCTTCAATGGCCCTGTATTTCCCTTTGAGTGCCTTGATACAGGACCTTTACAGAATTTATTGTGCCAGCCGATGACAGCCCCCAAAACACATCTGAAGGGAAAAGCTTTAGGACAATGCTTTCTTTTGCCAACTTCCTTTTCTAAATGATGCCTTTATTTCAAATAATGAAGGTGTATGAAAGCAAAATTGATTTAGTGTCTTCTATCTAGCTTAGAGCACCTCAAACCTTATAATTTATGAAAATCACACAGGAATGTGTTAACTATGTAAAATCCTCAACCCCACGCCAGGATTCATAAAATTTAGAGATGGGCATTTTTAAATCATAAGTCTCCCAGGGAACCCTGATGCAAGTGGTTCTGGTCACACTTGGGAGAAACATTTCCCAGTCAGCCTCCAAATTAAGCTGAGCCAGCAAAGAGCCATTTAACTGGGTCCCATGTCAGGGCCCCTCTTATTAAGACTGATTTCACCGAATGATACTTTGATCTACAACTGTGAACATGAGAAACAGCCCAACCCCCTGAGATGTAGACCCAGATATACAGATATTCACGCCAAATAGATAGATAGATAGACAGACAGGTATGATACATAGATATAAATGATAGAGACAGACAGATAAATGATAGATAGATATAGATAAATGATAGATATACAGATGATAGAAAGAATAGATGATTGATAGATGATGAAAGAGAAAGAAAGAAAGAAAGGGAGGAAAGAAGGAAGGAAGGAAGGAAGGAAGGAAGGAAAAAAGGAAGGGAGGAAGAGAGAGAAAGAAAGGAAGAACAGGTGTGATGTATTGTCTAACCACTACACTTTGAGGGGGAGGGGCACAATCACCAACCTTGCCAGGATGACAGGTGTAAGCCAGGGTTTCCCAGAATGTCTGGCAGCTCTACTATTTTTCTTGTGACGTCCCTGTTACCCGCCTACAATAAACCCAGGAACACATTTTTCCTAGACTCAGAATTAATAGCTGGGCCACTGTCCCACATTTGTTTTCTTCTTATTCTAGGGACACTGAGGCATGTATTGATGGAAGCATCTTCACACAGCCTGCTGACACCTTGGACCCAAATAACACCCGCTTTCTGCAACTGTGCAGGATCTAAAAGCTTGCGTTAAAAATATATACATATATACACAAACATACAAAGCCCCCTCCTGGTTTCACCGTCTGTTAAGTTCTTACTTTAGCCCCTGTTCTCTATCCGTTTACTCTGAATATGGATTCTGTCTTGTTCCTTTATTTATATTTGTGTGAGCTTCCTTAAATCCATTTTGAAACAAGGAGAGAGTGTAAATATATCCAATGAAGGTATACATTTATTCATTAGGGTTATTTTATGAGCTTCTTTAAAGCTCTTGAGTTAAAGACAGTGAGTCTCAAAACCAGGAACTTTGAGAAGTGAGGAATTCAGGTACAAGAGCCCAATCTGAACACAGACAATACCCCAAGTTCTGCTGTTTCTTCTCGCTAACACACCCACCTTCAGGCCAGTGTGTATCAGGACCATTTTTAGGTCTAGGACATGAATGTCAGTATGTAGGTGATCGATGGTGCAAGTGCTTCAGAGTAAATAATGGGGTTTTTTTTGGGGGGGGGAGGTTTGGTTATCTTTTTGATTTGCACTTATGAGTGCCAATCAATGTGTTTAAGTAGTAGGAACTATATGAACCAGTCAGAACCAGTTTTGGAGAATTCTACCTAAGTATACGGAGTTCTCTACACCCAAAATGTGCCCAAGTGAGGTGCCTGGATCCCAGAGCTGGGGCCTAACGTACAGAGGTAGCAGCTGACAGAGTGGTCCCCACGTCCTGCCATCTCTACGCTGAGGAATTTTCTGGATGGTGCAACGCAGCTCTCTGTGTGTGTGTTCATCTGTGTGTCTGAACACACACACGGGAGGCTTGACCAATAACTGAAAGGCTCACAACTTGCAAAACCAGCCACAAGGAGCTCTCTTACAAACCCTGTCAACTGAATAACTGCCTCTGCATTGGCGTGAAGCAACCAAAGGAGGGAACAGCTGAAAGAGGACTTTCTTCAGGAGATGAAACCAGCCTTTACACAGAAACTTAATATGAGCCAATCTGTGCAACCAGCTTCCACCCAACTGACTGACATTTAATGAGCACCTACTACATAGATCACAAATGGTGGATGCTTTGACTTGATTCAATTGCTTCTTTGCCTCTTTCCCATGTAAATATCTCTCCTGTTTTCTAAACAGTTTATTTCACATAGGAAGTCGCAAGTCTGGCCCTACTGCAAAGGATATTGATGACATCAAAGGCTATTGCTGGCAGGACAGAAATAGGACCTTGTCAGTTAAAAGGCACCAGGCTTAGCTCCTGGGTCTGCGATTCTACAGGGAACCCAGATAAGCATCTTTAACGTGGGCCTCTCCTCAGATTGACTCTCTCACCTTAGAGAACTAAAAAGACTTTGTTTTGCGTAAACTGAAGAAAATACTTTCTTAAGGAGGAAGGCAAAGGGTGAGATGGGCTTGGACGGACATCCTCTGGGTTTCTGTCATCCCGTTCAGCGTCAGCCAGTGTCCAAGGCAACAGCATCCCTGCCCTCCCAGTCCTCTCCAGGCACATGTCTGTTCTCAAGCCTTTTTTAGGTACCACACATCCCGGATGGGCATCTCGGACATCTGCCCTTCCATGTTTTTTCCCATTCAACAGGAAATGCCTCCTGTTCTACGTCTCAGTAACAAGTAATGGGTCTCAGGAATGCAGCTTAGTTCCCATGATCAAACCAAATACACGCCCTCTGCATAAATGCCAACTGTCTTTCAAGAAACACGAAAACCAGCTTTGTCCCTCTCCTACGGCACACTTGAGACTCTCCACTGTCTCCTATAAAAGCCTTACAACGTGCGCTTCCAGATCAGGGACGGATGATCCCTTTCGTACCTATAACTGCATCAAATCATTTTGCTGCAAAGCCACACAGTGACAACCCTGAAGAGAAACCCAGTCCAGGAACCCAAGTCAGAGGTGTTGCCAAGGACTCTGCACTCTGAACTCTCCTGTTCGGAAAGCAACGGGAACAGAAGTCCACTGGATGTGACCTGATGCAGAAGGAGGGGCAGGGGTGGGAATCACGCCACAGAGGGGATTTGAACCCGTCTGCCATCACACCTCATGGAGATGAATAGAGGTGACTTCTGCGGCAAGGGAGAATCAAGTTTGCACCAACCTTACCCATGCACACCTCTTATTACTCCAGCAACAAGGGGCAGCCCGGACAGGACTACCCAGTGGCTAGGCACCCCTTCATCCATTCCTCCCTCAGTTAATATTCATTGAGCACCTAGTACACACCAGGTACTGCACCTGGCCATGGAGGTAGGGCCTTTGTGGGGCTTACATTCTATTGAGGGAGGAGATAATAAGAGAGCTTTCACATAAATGTCCACTATAGTGACAGATGGGAATAAAGGCAATAAAGGAAAATGAAGCAGGTGGGGGGTTGAGAGTCACTGGGTGGAGTGGGGAGGGGGCGACTCTGGATGGAGTGGTCGGGAAAGGCTTCTGAAGAGATGTTTGCACAGAGCCCCAGTGAAGGACAGAACTCCCTGGAACCAAGGGGGTTTCGGGCTGAGGCGACAGCCAGTTCAGCCCCTGAGGCAGAACAAGAGGGGGACCAGGCGGCTGCAGTGGGTGATGGGAGGGAACCAGCAGGGCTACTGCAAGGGGCTGAGATTCATTCCAACCCCCCTCCCCCCCGAAAGGAAGAGAACGAAGGAGTCAGAAGGGCCTGAGCTCTAACTTGGCCTCTTATTAACTGCAGGCTGACCTCTCCAAGCTTCAGTTTCCTCATCAGGGCACTTGTGACAAAGACACTACCTATTTCCCAAGATTTCATGACACCAAACTTTCTATGTCTGCACATCGCTCACCAAATACCTAATATAGAGTCAGGACCCAATGAGTTGTCACCGTTGCTATTGTGGTGATATTTTTGGTTTTATGTAGTGCATTTCCTCTGAGGAGGTTTAAGGCATCCTTCCTATTACCTTTAGTTTTGCTAAATAAATAAATTCCTGGCATTCTCCTCAAATCCAGAGCCATTGTTTTGGCTTGGGTTTAGAACTACTTCTGGTAAAGAATTTTTCTGGCTCTCAGAGTCTGTGTTATAGGTCAGTGATAGCTGGAATTTCAGAGTTTGAGATCAAACAATATAGGTCTCCCAACTGTTAATTTTGCTAGATAAAAAAAACTTTTAAAGCCTACCTTCTATTATAAATAGCACCTCATAAAAGGAAGGATATTTAACACCAAATAACCTCAGAGAAAAGCCAATTCTTCCTTAGAGAGGTCACTTTTCATGGATTCTCTCTCTCTCTCTCTCTCTCTCTTTCACACACACACACACACACACACACACACACACACACACACCAAGAGCAGTGAACATTTCTCTGTGGGTGGACCAACTTCCGCCAGCTTCCATTTACAACCATTGGTCCAGGCAGTGGAGGGTGACCAACGCCAAGGGCAAGAAGAGAGAGCCGAATGAAGTTCTAGGAAGGCGTGGGTCGCTGACCGAGCCTCTGACCTGCTGGGACGATAACTCGGCGCTCGTTCGTGGTCATGTTTGGGGGCGGCATATGCTTCTCCTCCATGTAGCCGCTGTAATTCATCCCGACAGTGTCCGTGCTACCCACCATCTTCCCTCCTTTGGCCATGCTGCATTCATCGGGGGAGTTCCTGGAGGGGAAGAAGACACATCCTTCCATTATTGTGGCAACCCAGAGCCCTCCTCCCTGTCTCCGCGTTGATACCCAGAGAAGCAAGGAGGGGCAAGGTGGAGGGGTGTGAGGAAGGGCGAGGAGACTGTGAAAAGACAAATGCAGTGTCTGTGATGAACTGAATGGCTGTGTTTCTTCCAAATTTATATTTTGAAGCTTTAATCCCCACGTGATGGCATTTGGAGGTGGGGCCTTGGGGAGATAATTAAGTTTACACAAGGTCCTGAGGGTGAGGCCCCTATGATGGGATTAGTGGCCCTTATAAGAAGGCAAAGAGACCAGATACCTCTCTCTGTCTCTGTCTCTCTCCTCTTTGCCACTGAGTTTACAGTGAGAAGGTGGCCATCCTCCACCCAAGAAGAGAGCTGTCTCCAGACATCAACCCTGCCAGCAACTTGATCTTTGACTTCCAGTCTACAGAACTGTTATTTAAGCACCCGCCCCCCACTGCCCCAGTCCATGGTATTTTGTGATGGCAGCCCGAGCAGACTAAGACAGTGCCCCTGCTCAGTGGAAGCAGAGGGCAGGCACGTGGGAAGCAAAGCTGCCACCTGGCTTCTATTTCTCCAGCCAGCTCCTTCTGAAACTGTCGTGTCAAACCCCCTTCCGTGACAACTGACTGGAAACACTTGCAAGGAGCAGGGAACTGGCGCTTGTTCTCCCCGTGTGACTGTAAACAGGCCACGCACACAGATGCTGGGAGACGACCCTCAGCAAGGTTTATCCTAGAGCGCATGCCTCTTCACAACCTCAGAACGAAATCCTTGTGCTCAATTTCAAATCCCTGCAGCCAATCTTTAGACACAGAGTTTGAAGACCCCCAGTGTTCCTGGCTTAGGTGCAGGCAGGAAGATCAGAGGAGGGAGAAGGACAGGGGACCCCAGCAGCCCTGTAGGACTAGGATTGCGGGGGGGAAACCAGCTATGCGCCTGCAGAAAGGAGTCAGCTTCTGGGCCTTGGGGAACAGCTCACAGGGCTGATGTTCGTTAAGACAGCCATGGCCTCTTGGACAAAGACAAACCTGCCTTTCTAAAAAAAGAAAAAAGGGGAATATAAATTTTTAAGTGAGACTGCAAAGTTATTGGACATAGTGAAATCATACATAATGGGGAAACTCCAAACAGAAAATGCAGCTGAACCAGGAAACAGAAAAATGTTTTTTTCTGAGGGATCTTGATGGTTGGGTTATGTCTTCTAAGGTGGATTTCTAGAAATTTCCTCTCAAGTGCTACCCAACACAGGATTCTTCATACTCTTAGGAATCTACGCATCTCCATTGGATTTTAGATTTCCATCCCGATGTCTGAGGCCCTGATGGTTGTGGGCTCCACTCCAGTGAGCCTTCCTTTGTCTCCTCCACACTTTGTTTGCTGGAACTCTGCAGCCAATTTGCAGAATCTTGGAACTATAGGCCTGGCATGGACATGATCTTCAAGCCAGAGATGGTCTGAGGCATTGAGGCAGAAGGGCACTCTCTGGGTGAGGCAGGACTGAGGTGGGGTGGAAAAGGTCATTCTAGACCCAAGAGCCATGGCAGGGGTGTGGACAGGAAGAGCAGACCGAAGGCCCTGGAAAGAGTTTGTTCAGCGTCTGGGAACTCTGAAAATACAGATTTGTTCTCAGCATCCCTTGCACATGTCTGGTGCTGATGGAGGGAGCTTAGGGCTGATGATGAGGAAGAAGCAGGTATGTCTGTGGATGGAGGTTATAGTTGGGGTCATCCAGGACTAAGTTCCTACCATGGGCCTGGAAATACACAGCCCCGTTTCATGGCATCCTCACAGCTGTACTAACATGAAGGAAATTTAAAAATAATAGCAGTCGGAGTTCCCACGGTGCGAACCCTCTATATTTCCAATGCTGCCTACACGTGCATTATTTCCTCTTGATGCTGTTTTTCCTGGCTTCCAACATTTATCTCTAAAAGACCCATCCTAATATCAAAACACTGAATGTCTTCACTTGAGACTTAGCTTCCTTTCCCTTTGGAAAATTCCATCAGTTGAGTGGAGTATGTATGTTTTGGTCCATTGGTCTCAAGGAGAGAAGTTACTAGGGAAGAGAGTTAAAGGGGTTTGTTTCTTTAGGAAAGAGACTTTAGATGCTACTTAGGTGATGAGTGTCCCTCAAGTAACATCTGTAAGATCTAAGATGAGCACTGTTCAGATTCATTCGTTCACTCCTCCATTTAGACTATTTTTTATTGAGTGCCTGCTGTATATCAGGCACCATAAATTCTTTCTTCTCCAGCAAGGCAGTTATCCATCTAAAAAGTTAAAAGTCAAAGAGATGTATAGAATTATAGAAAGAGGAAACATGGGGGATCATGGACCATACGTTCCAACTCTCCCATTTTCTTACAATTCAATTGTTCAATTTCCATCTCTGAGGACGAAAGCTCTAGGAACAAATCAGTTTTCCCATGGCATTAAAATAGATCCCTCATCAAATACAGAGATATAATGAGCTATTAAATTGCATTTTACCAGAGCTTTCCAATAATATGTGTAAGTATTTAAAACAGGGGCAGTCTTCAATATGGTCACTTTGTCTTCATCTTATAACCAGAAGACATAATTCAACTCATTAAGCTTTTCCAGCCAGCTTTCATTGTGAAAAAAAGCAGCAGAATGAAACTCTATTTTCAAACGTTGTACCTTCAGTTCAATAAAAAAAAAATTGTCTTTTTTCCACTGTATTTTGTTTTAGCTTCAGAGGAAGACAGAAGGGAACCATGTTTGTGATCACTTCAAATAGTCTTTGAATCTAAGTAATAAATCTAACAGAACTCCAACCCCAAAGAGAGGAGAGGTCACCCCATAGGGCCACTGACATACGAGACTCAAGGCAGGTATTCAATAAATAGTGGTTAAAGGGGCCCCAGGTGTTCTATTCTCACTGTTCAGTCATTTCGCCTTGTTTATTCTCTTGGAAATTTTAATAGCAAAAGAGTAGCATATATATATGTCGCTGTGTTCTGAGAGCTTAACAGTTACCAATCCTCACAACAGCCTGGTGCAGCGGCTGCTGGCATTAGCTCCATTTCTCAGATGTGTAAACTGATGACACAAAAGAGAAGGGAATTGCTCCAGGTCTCAGAGCCAGGAGGAGGCAGAACTGAGGCTTGAAGCTGGGCAGCCTCTACTCACTGGCCACACTTATAACCCCCACACAGACAGCCCCACCCAGTAAAGCTAAGATGGCTAGGATGGCGGCCCTTTAAAAAGTAAAGCAGATCCTTATTTCAGAAAGGCATCAGGAACGCCCTGCCCCACACGTTACTCTGGCTTAAGGTGTGCACTGTGATACATACACGATTCATAGTCTAGGCCACCATCCTTGCCCCTGGACTGTTCACTCCCCAGCACAGCAGATGTGTGACCCATCCAGAGTGTATCTAAAAAGACGGAAATAAGAAAGAGAGGGAAATCCTGGAGGAGGATTTTTTTTCATGGACTTTAGACACTGCTATTTTAAGAAAAAGAAATCTTAACGTGATTCAGAGAATTGCAAAGTGTATATTGAAAAGTCTCCCAATAAATGCGTTTTCAGCTCTTTGACCAGCTGTGGTAAGAAAAGATCCACACCGGAAACCTGCCCCTTGCTTACTGCACTGTTTAGCTCTACCTTCATCGTGCATTCCGAGAAGTCACAGGGAGAAGCTCCCACAAACAGCCTGGTATCCTACCTGTACCAAGCCTAGAACAGAGGACCCCACGTTCTCTAGTCTAACATGGTAAAGGTTTGGGCATTCAGTACATTACTTTGAAATGCACATAGCAAAGAGCATCCCTTTAAATATGATATTCTTGGTATTCACATGTGTGTTCTTTAACAGTTCCTGTGAAAGTTCTAAGGCAATTCATTAGATGCCTGCTAACTGGGTAATTAATTGGTGAATATGAAAGTTCTCTGTCTTATTATTTGGGGCATCAATTTCTTTATTGCTAATAAGCATGGTTCAAGATATTTCTCTCAAAGACTCTATCTTTTAAGGGCATGGAAAAGTGATTATGCAAGTCAAACCACAGTGAGATATCACTTCACACCTGTCAAGATGGCTATTATAAAAACAAAAACCAAAAGATAACAAGTGTTGGTGAGGAGGTAGAGAAATTGGAACCCTCGCGTACTGTTGGTGGGAATGCAAAATGGTACAGCTGCACTGGAAAACAGTATAGCGGTTCCTTGAAACATTTTTAAAGAAAACAACCATATGATCCAGCAATCCCACTTATGCCTATTTATCCAAAAGAATTAAAATCAGGCAAGAGATATTAGCACTTCTAGCTTCACTACAGTACCATTCACAATAGTCAAGGTGTGGAAACAACCTATATGTCCATTGATGGATGAATAGATAAAGAAAATGTGGTACACTCATACAATAGAATACTATTCTCCTTAAAAAGAAGGAAATTTGGAAATAGATGACAGCATGGATGAACCCTGAGAACATTATACTTAGTGAAAAAAGCCAGTCACAGAAAGACAAATACTGTCCGATTCCCCCTTATATGAAGTATCTAAAAAAGTCAAATTCAGAGAATCAAAGAGTGAAACGTTGGTTTCCAGGAGCTGGGGGAGGGAGAAGTGGTGAAGTTACTAATCAACCATCATAAAGTCTCAGTCAAGTAGAATGAAAAGGCTCCAGAGATCTGCTGTACTACTTGGTACCTTTGGTCAACAATAAGGTACACTTAAACATTTGTTTAAAAGGTAGATCTCGTGTTGTGTTCTTACCACAATAAAATAAATTAAAAATGATTGTGTCTTAACCATATTCTCAGATTCACATTTTCAGGTCTGGGTTCTATTTATAACCCACAAAACACTGGTCTTGACAACCCCATACAGTATGTGGCACCAGTGAGAGGGAAGAGAAGGCAGGAAGACCGCTCACAGCAGGAGAAATCCCACATGGGGCTGGGGCTGCCCTGAGAGGGGGAGGCTGATTCAGACTGAAGAATTTCAGGAAGGCACTGGACAACAGCTGGGGTGCCAGAAAGTTGGGTGTATCAGCCTCCAAGCCCCTTAAAACATCCTTGGGGCCACACAGCTTCAGGAGTTTAATCTCTGCAGCAATCTAACAGATTTCCATGCCACTTGGGTGTAATTGCAGTCACTTAGGAAATAGAGAAATAATGTAGAAAGACCCCCTCAACCTTCATGATGAACAAGATAGGGGGTTGGTGCCCTTCTTCTGATAACTGGAGACACATGCCCAACTAAGATGGCCTGTTGAGCCTCAATTAATTAATCGCTCTTAAGTAGCATTTGGAGAATTAAGGTGAGTTGAGAACATGATCATTGACTTCTTAAAACATACTAGTATTACGAATTAATGATGAAAGACCATAGCAAAGAATATCAAATAAATTGGAAAACCTACTATATTTAAATTAAGGTGAGAAGTCAGACATGCTGCCAAACTCCACTGGGTTCTCGTAGGGTTACAGAATCAGAGGGCTGGGAAACTCCATTCCCAAGCCCCCAGGCAGGACTCTCCAGAAGCTACCTGGATGAACAAATGCTTAGCTTATATTAACATTTTTCTAAGGAGGAGAGTCCAACATCTCCCTCTGCAACTCCAGAGTTATATTTATGTGTATGTGTGGTGGCTCTGAATATACTTTCTTCCCCTGTCCTTCCTCAAACTATGTGACATTTGAGGTGGACTGCAAAAATGCACACAAGACATAAACGATCAAAGGAATGGAAGTGAAGGTTATATGAGGGCAGAAAAGCAATTAACGAAGAGATAAAATCAGCACATTGAGTAAGCTTCCTATTTATAGTTGTTCAAGGTAGAACATCAATCTATCTCTGAACTTCCTACTTGCCAAAGCAAAAAAGGAATCTATCCTGTGACAATTCAAGGTGTCAAAAAGATACATATGAACCAGTCACTCAGCAGAAGCAAAGCTATTCCTGGGCTGGAACTTGAGAGAAGTTTCTCTCGTGGCTTCTCTTGCAGAGAACTGGGTGATGCGGCAAGCAGTATCCTTCCCAGCATCCCATAACAGACCTGAGAACATACCACACACAAAGCAGGATGCTCCAATCACACAGCTTGCAGCTGCTTCAGCTACAGGAACTGGGAGACTGTATTTCCTCAGCCAGCGCTTCATGCTTACCACTTCTCGACACTGATTTTGGAAAGAACCAGCCAACCAGAAACATGAGTGCAAAAATATAAAAAATAAATGATTAAAAACCGAAAAAAATCTTGAGAGATGGAATGCTACATATTCCAGTTTCCACAGTCTTCTAAGTTATATGTTTTAAATTCAAATTTGCCTCTGCATGGTGGGCAAACAAATATTTACAGACCTCATTTGTTTCATTTTCTAGCCTGTATCTGACTGCTTTTACTCATGCTAGGGATGGCTCCAAACTCTTTTCATGTATTCATGTTATAGTGAAACATTCAAAATGGTGCTTAACACATAGTAAACGCTATGCGTTAGCTGTTATTATTCATCTCATCCACACAACTCCACGAGGTCAAATACCAATAAGCAGCAGCAATATTACAGCTGACTTGCAGAGAGGATGGAGGCAGGTTGTGCCCAAGGTTACACGACCAGCAGTGGAGCAGCTGGGATTTGAACCTACAGAGTTGGGGTCCTGAGTCCAAGGACTTGACCACCATGCTATAGGACCTCCCCTGGTAACTCCACACGAATGGTCTCTTTCACAGACATAACACCTAATGGGATGGACCCTCAGAAGACTCAAGGTCATCACTATTGGGTATTTTCTGAAGAATATCCTGGGAGTGGCCCTAAGACAGTCATGGATAGGGCGGCAGATGTGAGATGAGTAGGGCCAGCCCTGTGCAGACAAAGGCAGAGCCTCCTGGGAGACGCTAAAGGCGGCAATGTTTATTTGGACCTGCATACGAATTTTGATAAGTCTGGTTTAAGAAAAAGGTGGCCACCTCGATTTACAGTTGAACATCATATGTCCCTCCCCAAACCTTCCTTGAGGCACTCAACAGGGTGCAAGCTCTACAGAGATGATGGGTGAACATTCATGAGTGTGAGGAAATCAGACAAGAAGTGTCTGTGCTCAGAGAGGAGAGTGGGAATGCCTGTGACTCAGATCGTGGGTCTAAGAAGACAGAACTGAGAACCAGGACAGAAGCTGGACCACTGAGAAAGTAGTCCATCTAATTTTTTTAAGATTAAGTGGACCCCAGCCCGATACAAAAGCTTCTTTTAGCTGTTTCCATAATCCCTTTCTTTGAAAAGGGGTAATGTGCCTATAAAAATGTACCAAGACATTAAAATTAGGGCTTTGGTTTTTGAAAAACAAAATAAACTTGACATCTGACATTGGTTTTCTCACATCAGAGTCTACTTACAGCAGGGCAGATTCCATCACAGAAACAGCCCGCAGTGAAATGGCATAGATGCGAACGTTAGCTTGACAAGGATGCGCTGTGCCCTGAGCTGAGTGTGAATGGACCTCATTTATCCAAGCATGTCATTGAATGCAGCCCCAAGTGACAGGGCCGAGCTCACCAGCCACCTTAAATCTGTGATCCACCCTCACTTCACAACAGTTAGTGGAGGCGCTCAGGCCTGAGAGAAAGCCCAAGGCAAGTCAAAATCGAATTTGGGCAAAACTGATATAACTCCTCCTGGTGGGTGAAGGCAAACCCGCTGGTCCTCTCGAAAATCTACCCATTCTTCAAGCCCCATCCTCCTTCCTGTTCCTGAATTCCTCTTGCACTTGGAGACAGCTTTCCCCTGCCTCGTTCTCCATCACATGCTGGTGGAGGAGTAATTTTTTTTTTCACATTTGAAATGCTTTTTTTTTTTTTTTTTTTTTTTGCGGTACGCGGGCCTCGCACTGCTGTGGCCTCTCCCGTTGCAGAGCACAGGCTCCGGACGTGCAGGCTCAGCGGCCATGGCTCACGGGCCCAGCTGCTCCGCTGCGTGTGGGATCTTCCCAGACCGGGGCACGAACCCGTGTCCCCTGCATCGGCAGGCGGACTCTCAACCACTGCGCCACCAGGGAAGCCCTGAAACGCATATTTTTTTAAAAAAACTTTTATTGGAGTATAGTTAATTTACAATGTTGTGTTAGTTTCGGGTGTACAGCAAAGTGATTCAGTTACACATATGCATATATCCATTCGTTTTTAGATTCTTTTCCCATATAGGTTATTACAGAATATTGAGTAGAGCTCCCTGTGCTATACAGTAGGTCCTTATTAATTACCTATTTTATATATAGTCGTGTGTATATGTGAACTAATTCAGACAGAGAAAAGACAAAAATCATATGATATTGCTGATACGTGGAATCTAAAAACAATGGTACAAATGAACTTAGTTTCAAAACAGAAATAGAGTCACAGATGTAGACAACAAACTTATGGTTACCAAAGGCAGAAGAGGGGGAGAGGGATAAATTAGAAGGGGGAGTATTCTTGAGCTTTACTTCCAGAGAGTCTGCTTTCCTGCTACCAGAGTCATCTTCCACAAAGACAAGTCCATGCTGGCCACGTGCAACCCAAGCCCTTCCTCGGCCCATAGAGCCTTCCGACAAATCCACACTCCCTAGACTGTCCTCGGCCATCTGGCCCTGGGCCTCCTCAATTCATTCATTTAAAAAAATTATTAAAGTACTGTTGATTTACAATGTTGTGTAAGTTTCAGGTGTACAGCAAAGTGATTCAGGTATGCATTTTATACACACACACACACACGTTCTTTTTCAGATTGTTTTCCCTTATAGGTTATTACAGAATATTGAGTACAGTTCCCTGTGCTATACAGTAGGTCCTGGTTGTTTATCTATTTTATATATAGTAGCGTGTATATGTTAATCTCAAACTCCTAATTCATCCCTCCCCTCCCTTTCCCCTTTGGTAACCGTAAGTTTGTTTTCTATGTCTGTGGGTCTATTTCTGTTTTGCATTATAAATAAGTTCCTTTGTACCATTTTTTTAAAAAAGATTCCACATATAAGCAACATCATATGCTATCTGTCTTTCTCTGACTTACTTCACTCAGTATGAGAATCTCCAGGTCCATCCGTATTGCTGCAAATGGCATTATTTCATTCTTTCTTATGGCTGAGTAACATTCCATCGTACATATGTACCCCATCTTCTTTAACCATTCATCTGTGTGACAAACACTTACAGAGCAAGTGTACGCCACGTACTGTCCCAGGTGCCGGGGACCCAGCAGTGTCCCTGTTCTCGTGGTGCCTGCCTTTGGGTGGGTGAAGTCTCTCTCCCCAGCCCCACATACTCTGCCCTGGAAGACCACGGTCCACATCCCATCCAACCCTTTTGTGGATGAGCAAGCGAATGTTTACTCCCGTGCAGTCTTCAGCTCATGACAGCTTATTAGAATGGCACTATCTTCCCAAATGTGCTTTTTAGCTTATTAGGTGACTTCATGTTAAGAACTTGATGATGAAGCTAGACTACAGAGGCTTTCTTTGGCAGCTCTACCCTGACAGTCCAAAGAGTTCAGTTCCACGAGAGGGTCCTAAGGATGCTGGCCAGGGCACGCATCCCAAGTCTGCCTTAAACCTGAATAGGAATCAATCCCCCCTCAGGTGGTTTTCTTCCTAAGAATCCTAAAAGCACATACTTAGTCCTAATCGACCGAACCAACTCCTAATCAAGTTTCACGCCGTGAATGGAGGTGGTCACCACAAAAGGTATTTTTAGGACCCCAGACAAGGAGGGGATTGTCTGGAAAGCACTGGGGTAATTTGTAGGTCTGGTTTATTTCTGAATCAGAGGCAGTGGAAAAGCTGCTTCAGAGCCCATGGCCTGAGCAGCGGGTGGAGCTGGGCAGTGATTCACGGAGCACTCTGGGCTCCAACTGAAACTGGAGATGTTTATCTTCACAGCTGTGTGTTATTTTTACCCTTACTAAATATTCTCTCTTACACCTGGAATTTCAGCCTCTTCCCACCAGGCCTGTTCCCTTCTCCCTTCTCCTAAGCAGTTGAAGACGAAATTAATGTAAAAAGTCACCACCAACAGTTAGTTCTTTGTCCCCAAAAGGGGTCTGAAGTTTCCCTGAGAAAGTTTCATGGTTTAACAGCCGAAAATGGTATCAGCAAGATCACAGCACATTTAGATCTTGAAAACTGAGGAGGAAACGCATCCTTTAGAATAAAGTATTCTGTAGAATAAGATGTCTACAAATAGTTACCTGACAAAGATGTGGCACCTTTTCTATCTTGTGTGCGTGTGTGTATGCTTTTCTCAAAACACTTTCATTTTTCAGAGAGGAAAGAAGTAAGCCCGATAGCCATTATGGTGCTTTCAGGGTTTTATTTTCCTAAAAGGCTATGTAAATTCTGGTTAACCAAGATGATTTTCCTTTCAGGATAGAAAATGCCAAGCAGTGCCCTTGTCCCAATGTCAATATCCACAGTGACCCGATGGGATTCACTTACATCATAAGGAAGAGCACGGCTCTTAGGCTGTTCTCCAAAATGGTGTCCATCCATTTGACACCCCAAGAAATGGCAAAGATGCTCATGAGTGCTACTAAGGAAGGGGGATGAGAAAAAGTCTGCTCCAGACAGAGAGGGAGCCCCAGAGAACTTGACTCTCTCACTAAATCTTCCCCAAGTGAGGCCCTTTCAATCCGTGTCTCAGCCCTGCAGCCCAATGAACTGATGTCTGTAAAGACTCAAGGCCCCTTACAAGTAGGACAAACTATTACCACCCGACCTCACTAGCACAGTTGGGAAAACCACTAGTTTTCCAGTCTCCAACACTGAGCCGCCCACAGCTTGGAAGGTTTGGAAGGTGGCCAAGCTTAACTAGGAAACATCTTTTATGCCAGTCGGATTCAGAACCTTAAGGCAGAAAGGAACAAATGTGATTATAGCTGCAAATTTCACTGTCCTAAAAGAAGACATAAAGTCTTCTAGAAAATGTAAGAAGATATACATGAAGTCAAATCTCAATGCATCAAAGTAGAAAGGCATGAGGGAGACCAGTCCCAGGGAGCCACTTTCAAATGTCAAATATTGAGTATTCCACGTAAAATGAGAAAACTGATGTTAAAAGACCTTCCGCTAAGATGTTGCTCTGTACGCAGGAACTGGGCAAAGCACCTCTTCCAACACAATGACACACAGGGAACTGGAATAGTCACTATCCTAAAACTGAGAATTTTTTATTTTTAATTTCAGCCCAATGAGTATTTACTGAGAGCCACCACTGGGCTCAGACCGTAGGTCTCCCATCACGCGAATTATTTGTTAAATGTGGTTCTGTTTGGAATCACCTCATGAAGGGAATGTAAAGATGAGTGCAGTTTAATTGATCTGTTATAATGAGTAAAATGAGAGGAAAGTAAATTTTTTTAACTGTGTAATATATACAAGAAATCAAAATATGGTTGGTGTTTGGATTTAATGCCTCTCAGAAGACAAAAAATCGGACATATTGCTCATCTATCACCTGGAGAAACTCCACCATCCCTGCCAACACAGAGGTGATGCCTGGCTAAAGGAAGCAGCCCTGAGGGAGGAAGAGGAGCACAGGCCTGGGGTCACACGGCCCATGGCAGGCGGACTTAAGTTACGGAGACTCAATGGTCTCCATGCGTAAAATGGGTATAATCTTAACGCCATCTCATAGATTTAATGAGGAAATTGGATGATATGTTGTATCCTAAAATCTATTAATAAATCACAGTGCGTTATAGAAATATTAGTATCACTCCTCTGGGAGTCTTTCCTGCCTGGGGAAACTGAGTCATACTCTCATCCCTGCTATGGCCAGGCCCAGAGCATCCCCCTGAACTTGTACTTGTCACACGACCTCACGGAATCTTTTTCACCTTTGATGGACCGTAAGCTTCTCTTAACTCATCTTCATAGCAAACACTGTCTATGATGAAGAGTAAACACCAAATAAATGGTTTAGTGCAGAGTTCTCCACTTCGAGATGACAGACCTTGGGGGCCAGGTGATTCTTTCTGGGGGCAGATGCTGTCCTGTGTGTTGTAGGCCGCTGAGCGGCACCTCTAGCCTCAACTCACTAGATGCCAAGAACGCCTCACAGGTGTGACAGTCAAACCCGTCTTCAGGGCTTCCCTGGTGGCGCGGTGGTTGAGAATCCGCCTGCCGATGCAGGGGACACGGGTTCGTGCCCCGGTTCGGGAGGATCCCACATGCCGCGGAGCGGCTGGGCCCGTGAGCCATGGCCGCTGAGCCTGCGCGTCCGGAGCCTGTGCTCCGCAACGGGAGAGGCCACAGCAGTGCGAGGCCCGCGTACCGCAAAAGAAAAACTGTGTGCAGACACTGCCAAATGGCTCCCTGGGGGCGCAGCCACAGCGTCTGCGAACCACTGGTTTAATGAGTAAGATCCCCTGAACTCAGGCAAGGAGTCCAGAGCTCGTCCTATTTTGCCTGGTGCCTGTTAGAGGTAAGTGCAAGGCCCTGCGTCTGGGCTGATACTTAGAGGGGCCTAGGCTCGATTCTCAGGAGGATTCCAGTTGTGGTTTGTCCACCACTCATTTGGGGTACACCCCCCAAACCTGGGGCTCAGCCTCACTTCCCTCTTCCTCACTCCATACCCATCAGCAAAACACAACCGTTCTACCTTCAAAATATGTCCAGAATGCAATCACTTTTCCCACCCCTGCATCGCAACCACCCTCACGCAGACCTCACCTTCTCTTACCCTAACTCCCGAAGGGCCTCCTAGCGGTCTTGGCTTCAACACAGGAGCCAGGGAGATCCTGCTGAATCTCAGTGACATCATGTCCCTCCTCTGCTTACAGCCCCCAGCCGTCTCCTAGCTCGTTCAGAGTGAAGATCAAAGCCCCTCACTGGCCTCACGATCACTCAACCTCATCTCCTATCACTCTTCCCCTTGGTCACTGAACATTAGCCACAACTGTCCTCCAACACTTCAGGCTGACCTCAGGGTCTCTGCACTCACCACTCCCTTTGCCTGGAATATTCTCCTACTGGGTAACCATGGGACCTTCTCCCTCACTGACTTTGGGGCTTTACTCAAATGTCATGTTCTCAGAGGGGATCTTTTCAGGCTGCCCTTTCTAGAACTGCCACCCCCTGCCCTGCTTTAGTTTTCTTTTTTCCTTAGCACTTACCACAATCTAACCTGTTAGCCTTTAATTAGCTATCTGGTTCACTGGCTGTCTTTCCCGTTAGAAAGTGAACTTAGAGAGGCAATATTTTTGTGTATGTTTTACGACTGTATGTCAAGTACCTAAAACAGTGACTGCACGTAATAGGTGCTCAGTACATACTTGTTGGACGAATGAATGACTCCGTGCGTAACCAGGACGTCTGACACCAAGATGGACCAATCAGGTAGCCCCCTTTTCTGTCATCTTCATCACACTCCAGACCGCATGCTTTTTAAATATTACCTCAAAAGCATCCTGTCATCTGATCCTAGGCTGGAGTTCTTCACAGCACACAGTGAATCTCCTTCCCAGACAACAGAGAGAGGCGAGGCCCAGTCTCTCACCTCACAGGCTCAGCCAGACAAAAGCCACTGCAGTGAGAGGCGAGCAGGGTGGCCGTCCACCTAGGCGGACAGACTTCCTGAGAGCGAACCCTCCTCTGCACTTTGTTCTCCCAGATTATCCACTCTATAGGCCACCTTTATCCAGCTCCGGGGACTCCCATTTTTTTCTCTCCCTGGATGCTGCCACGGGACTGTGTTTCTCAGACCAGCGAGTGTCAGAATCCCGGGGTAGGGGAGGGGGAGCTTGTTAAAGCAGGAGTGCTGGGTCCCACCCCCAGAGCTCTGGACTCAGCAGGTCTGGGCAGGGCCTGAGAATCTGAATCTCTAACAAGCTCCCAGATGGTGCTGATACAGCGGATCTTAGGGCCCTACTTTGAAGATCAGCGCACCAGGGGACCTCTCACCCAACAGACCTCAACAATAGATGAATGACTCCAGGTGGCTTGGGTACTGGGCTAAGAGCAGGACTCATAGTGTGGCACACAGAGTCATTCAATTCCAGCTGCAGGGAGCCTCCAGGGGGGCAGCACGGAATTGCCATGACTTCCTGGTGGGCTACCAGGAGTTTCTACTGCCTGTGGAAGGATGAAGGATGCCCAATTCCATCCGCCTGAGAGTTGACTGAATCTCCGAGACAGGGATGCTGAGAGAGAGTAAAGGCTTGCACACCATACTGCCCGCTTGTGATGGAAGACATTTTCTTGTGGACCGCATATGAGTATGAGTGTGCGTGTGCATGTGTGTGTGCGTGTGTGTTTCTTGGTCTATCTTGCCAGTCTACAGTGGCTTGAGCCTTAGGAACCTCACATAGAATTAAGGCCAACAGCAGCGGGCTCGCTGGAGGCCAGGCAGTTCTGAAGCCCCAGCAGGGCCCTCTGTGAACAGCTGTTCCAGCTGGGCTGCACTGACACGTCTCCATTGTGTGAATACGTGGGTGTTTCTTGTGTGTGAGGCTGGAGTGAAGAAAGGGGAAAGGCAGGGTGTCAGGGACCACCGAAGCTGAGGAATGATGTCTTGTGTCTACACAATGTGCAATTGGATTAGTGTCTGCAAGAATCATGTCCTCTGATACGGCAGCCGCCAAACCAAACCCACAATTACATCCCTGTTGGCTCACAAGGCATGGTTCCTTTCTCTCCTGTTTTCCTTTCATTATTTTTTATAGAGCTCTGTTATAATGGCAGTAGATCTCATTTCACCACTCATATTTCATTTCAGGAGCTTGTGTGCGCATTGGGGCTAAGGTTTTGCAGAATTCCATCACTTGCTTGGGAAATTCAGTTCCTCCCTCCTCCAAGCCTTGGCCTTTTCCTCCGAGGGTAATGAGTCGATAGGGACAGACAGGACCATTCCCAGGGACCGTATCTTATGCGGAGGGAGCTAGGTCACGTTCTGGCAATGCCCAGGCTGTACAGGGGACTCTCCCCCCCGGGGGGGGGGTGTTTGCAAAAGAGCACCAAGGGGCCACAAAGGTAACAGTCCGCCCGTTCCAGCCAAAGTCCGATTTTTGACTTATGTAAACTCCCCCTGAACGTGACTTCAAGAGGCAAGTGTACTGTACGGAAGCCCACCACACAAAAGCTCAGAGCAAGAACAATGAGACGGAGCTACTGGGCTGGGGGCCAGGAGATGCACTTCCTTTCCTGCTGCAGTCCCTAACTCCCAGCACCCCTGGCCTGGGGCTTCCAGGTGGTGGGTGAGGCAGCCAGCATCTCCGGAAAGATGCAGGGAGGCGGCACATTTACGAGCTGCATCCTGGTCCCTGGTGCTCGACCACGCTCACCTCTGCAGTGTCTCTGCCGTGAGCCCCTCCAGGGAGGATCCCCGTCTCCGTGACCTGGGCCTCTGCCCCCTGACACTTTGGGCAGAGCTGGTACGGCCAGGTGCCCATTCAAGGTCTCTAGAATGAAAGCAGAGTCCATGCAGGTCCACGTTCCCTTTTATGGAACTGGAGCTGACACGTGTGAAGACCACGCCGCAAGCTGGCAAAGTCTGCGGATCTGATCCCGGGCAGCCCTGTCTGCCGGCCTCTTCCAATCCTCGAGATGAAAGGGGCTTTAGGTCCGCTGATGAATATTTTTTTTTTTAACATCTTTATTGGAGTATAATTGCTTTACAATGGTATGTTAGTTTCAGCTTCACAACAAAATGAATCAGTTATATATATACATATATTCCCATATCTCTTCCCGCTTGCGTCTCCCTCCCTCCCACCCTCCCTATCCCACCCCTCCAGGCGGTCACAAAGCACCGAGCTGATCTCCCTGTGCTATGCGGCTGCTTCCCACTAGCTAACTACCTTACTTTTGGTAGTGTATGTATGTCCATGCCTCTTTATCGCTTTGTCACCGTTTACCCTTCCCCCTCCCCATAGCCTCAAGTCCATTCTCTAGTAAGTCTGTGTCTTTATTCCTGTTTCACCCCTAGGTTTTTCATGACATTTTTTTAAAAATTCCATATATATGTGTTAGCATACGGTATTTGTCTCTCTCTTTCTGACTTACTTCACTCTGTATGACAGACTCTAGGTCTATCCACCTCATTACAAATAGCTCAATTTCATCTCTTTTTATGGCTGAGTAATATTCCATTGTATATATGTGCCACATCTTCTTTATCCATTCATCCGATGATGGACACTTAGGTTGTTTCCATCTCTGGGCTATTGTAAATAGAGCTGCAATGAACATTTTGGTACATGAGTCTTTTTCAATTATGGTTTTCTCAGGGTATATGCCCAGTAGTGGGATTGCTGGGTCATATGGTAGTTCTATTTGTAGCTTTTTAAGGAACCTCCATACTGTTCTCCACAGTGGCTGTATCAATTTACATTCCCACCAACAGTGTAAGAGGGTTCCCTTTTCTCCACACCCTCTCCAGCATTTATTGTTTCTAGATTTTTTGATGATGGCCATTCTGACTGGTGTGAGATGATATCTCATTGTAGTTTTGATTTGCATTTCTCTAATGATTAGTGATGTTGAGCATTCTTTCATGTGTTTGTTGGCACTCTGTATATCTTCTTTGGAGAAATGTCTATTTAGGTCTTCTGCCCATTTTTGGATTGGGTTGTTTGTTTTTTTGTTATTAAGCTGCATGAGCTGCTTATAAATTTTGGAGATTAATCCTTTGTCCGTTGCTTCATTTGCAAATATTTTCTCCCATTCTGAGGGTTGTCTTTTGGTCTTCTTTATGGTTTCCTTTGCTGCGCAAAAGCTTTTAAGTTTCATTAGGTCCCATTTGTTTACTTTTGTTTTTATTTCCATTTCTCTAGGAGGTGGGTCAAAAAGGACCTTGCTGTGATTTATGTCATAGAGTGTTCTGCCTATGTTTTCCTCTAAGAGTTTGATAGTTTCTGGCCTTACATTTAGGTCTTTAATCCATTTTGAGCTTATTTTTGCGTATGGTGTTAGGGAGTGATCTAATCTCATACTTCTACATGTAGCTGTCCAGTTTTCCCAGCACCACTTATTGAATAGGCTGTCCTTTCTCCACTGTACATTTCTGCCTCCTTTGTCAAAGATAAGGTGACCATATGTGCGTGGGTTTATCTCTGGGCTTTCTATCCTGTTCCATTGATCTGTTTTTCTGTTTTTGTGCCAGTACCATACCGTTTTGATAACTGTAGCTTTGTAGTATAGTCTGAAGTCTGGGAGCCTGATTCCTCCAGTTCCTTCTTTCGTTCTCAAGATTGCTTTGGCTATTCGGGGTCTTTTGTGTTTCCATACAAATTGCAAAATTTTTTGTTCTAGTTCTGTGAAAAATGCCAGTGGTAGTTTGATAGGGATTGCATTGAATCTATAGATTGCTTTGGGTAGTAGAGTCATTTTCACAATGTTGATTCTTCCAATCCAAGAACATGGTAGATTTCTCCATCTATTTGTATCATCTTTAATTTCTTTCATCAGTGTCTTATAATTTTCTGCATACAGATCTTTTGTCTCCTTAGGTAGGTTTATTCCTAGATATTTTATTCTTTTTGTTGCAGTGGTAAATGGGAGTGTTTTCTTGATTTCACTTTCAGATTTTTCATCATTAGTATATAGGAATGCCAGAGATTTCTGTGCATTAATTTTGTATCCTGCCACTTTACCAAATTCATTGATTAGCTCTAGTAGTTTTCTGGTAGCATCTTTAGGGTTCTCTATGTATAGGATCATGTCATCTGCAAACAGTGACAGCTTTACTTCTTCTTTTCCGATTTGGATTCCTTTTATTTCCTTTTCTTCTCTGATTGCTGTGGCTAAAACTTCCAAAACTATGTTGAATAAGAGTGGTGAGAGTGGGCAACCTTGTCTTGTTCCTGATCTTAGTGGAAATGCTTTCAGTTTTTCACCATTGAGGATGATGTTTGCTGTGGGCTTGTCATATATGGCCTTTGTTATGTTGAGGAAAGTTCCCTCTATGCCTACTTTCTGCAGGGTTTTTATCATAAATGGGTGTTGAATTTTGTCAAAAGCTTTCTCTGCATCTATTGAGATGATCATATGGTTTTTCTCCTTCAGTTTGTTAATATGGTTTATCACATTGATAGATTTGCGTATATTGAAGAATCCTTGCATTCCTGGAATAAACCCCACTTGATCATGGTGTATGATCCTTTTAATGTGCTGTTGGATTCTGTTTGCTAGTATTTTGTTGAGTATTTTTGCATCTATGTTCATCAGTGATATTGGCCTGTAGTTTTCTTTCTTTGTGACATCCTTGTCTGGTTTTGGTATCAAGGTGATGGTGGCCTCGTAGAAGGAGTTTGGGAGTGTTCCTCCCTCTGCTATATTTTGGAAGAGTTTGAGAAGGATAGGTGTTAGCTCTTCTCTAAATGTTTGATAGAATTCGCCTGTGAAGCCATCTGGTCCTGGGCTTTTCTTTGTTGGAAGATTTTTAATCACAGTTTCAATTTCAGTGCTTGTGATTGGTCTGTTCATATTTTCTATTTCTTCCTGATTCAGTCTTGGCAGGTTGTGCATTTCTAAGAATTTGTCCATTTCTTCCAGATTGTCCATTTTATTAGCATAGAGTTGCTTGTAGTAATCTCTCATGATCTCTTTTATTTCTGCAGTGTCAGTTGTTACCTCTCCTTTTTCATTTCTAATTCTATTGATTTGAGTCTTCTCCCTTTTTTTCTTGATGAGTCTGGCTAGTGGTTTATCTATTTTGTTTATCTTCTCAAAGAACCAGCTTTTAGTTCTATTGATCTTTGCTATTGTTTCCTTCATTTCTTTTTCATTTATTTCTGATTTGATTTTTATGATTTCTTTCCTTCTGCTAGCTTTGGGTTTTTTTTGTTCTTCTTTCTCTAATTGCTTGAGGTGCAAGGTTAGGTTGTTTATTCGAGATGTTTCCTGCTTCTTAAGGTGGGCTTGTATTGCTATAAACTTCCCCCTTAGAACTGCTTTTGCTGCATCCCACAGGTTTTGGGTCATTGTGTCTCCATTGTCATTTGTTTCTAAGTATTTTTTGATTTCCTCTTTGATTTCTTCAGTGATCACTTCATTATTAAGTAGTGTATTGTTTAGCCTCCATGTGTTTGTATTTTTTACAGAGCTTTTCCTGTAATTGATATCTAGTCTCATAGCGTTGTGGTCAGAAAAGATACTTGATACAATTTCAATTTTCTTAAATTTACCAAGGCTTGATTTGTGACCCAAGATATGATCTATCCTGGAGAATGTTCCATGAGCACTTGAGAAAAATGTGTATTCTGTTGTTTTTGGATGGAATGTCCTATAAATATCAATTAACTCCATCTCGTTTAATGTATCATTTAAAGCTTGTGTTTCCTTATTTATTTTCATTTTGGATGATCTGTCCATTGGTGAAAGTGGGGTGTTAAAGTCCCCTACTATGAATGTGTTACTGTCGATTTCCCCTTTTATGGTTGTCAGTATTTGCCTTATGTATTGAGGTGCACCTATGTTGGGTGCATAAATATTTACAATTGTTATATCTTCCTCTTGGATCGATCCCTTGATCATTATGTAGTGTCCTTCTTTGTCTCTTCTAATAGTCTTTGTTTTAAAGTCTATTTTGTCTGATATGAGAATTGCTACTCCAGCTTTCTTTTGGTTTCCATTTGCATGAAATACCTTTTTCCATCCCCTTACTTTCAGTCTGTATGTGTCTCTAGGTCTGAAGTGGGTCTCTTGTACACAGCAAATATATGGGTCTTGTTTTTGTATCCATTCAGCCAATCTGTGTCTTTTGGTGGGAGCATTTAGTCCATTTACATTTAAGGTAATTATCGATATGTGTGTTCCTATTCCCATTTTCTTAATTGTTTTGGGTTCGTTATTGTAGGTCCTTTCCTTCTTTTGTGTTTCTTGCCTAGAGAAGTTCCTTTAGCAGTTGTTGTAGAGCTGGTTTGGTGGTGCTGAACTCTCTCAGCTTTTGCTTGTCTGTAAAGGTTTTAATTTCTCCATCAAATCTGAATGAGATCCTTGCTGGGTAGAGTAATCTTGGTTGCAGGTTTTTCTCCTTCAACACTTTCAATATGTCCTGCCACTCCCTTCTGGCTTGCAGAGTTTCTGCTGAAAGATCAGCTGTTAACCTTATGGGGATTCCCTTGTGTGTTATTTGTTGTTTTTCCCTTGATGTTTTTAATATGTTTTCTTTGTATTTAATTTTTGACAGTTTGATTAATATGTGTCTTGGCGTATTTCTCCTTGGATTTATCCTGTATGGGACTCTCTGTGCTTCCTGGACTTGATTAACTATTTCCTTTCCCATATTAGGGAAGTTTTCAACTATAATCTCTTCAAATATTTTCTCAGTCCCTTTCTTTTTCTCTTCTTCTTCTGGAACCCCTATAATTCGAATGTTGGTGCGTTTAATGTTGTCCCAGAGGTCTCTGAGACTGTCCTCAGTTCTTTTCATTCTTTTTTCTTTATTCTGTTCTGCAGTAGTTATTTCCACTATTTTATCTTCCAGGTCACTTATCCGTTCTTCTGCCTCAGTTATTCTGCTATTGATCCCATCTAGAGTACTTTTAATTTCATTTATTGTGTTGTTCATCGTTGCTTGTTTCATCTTTAGTTCTTCTAGGTCCTTGTTAACTGATTCTTGCAATTTGTCCATTCTATTGTCCATTCTATCTCCAAGATTTCGGATCAACCTTACTATCATTATTCTGAATTCTTTTTCAGGTAGACTGCCTATTTCCTCTTCATTTGTTAGGTCTGGTGGGTTTTTATCTTGCTCCTTCATCTGCTGTGTGTTTTTCTGTCTTTTCATTTTGCTTATCTTACTGTGTTTGGGGTCTCCTTTTTTGCAGGCTGAAGGTTCGTAGTTCCTGTTGTTTTTTGTGTCTGTCCCCAGTGGCTAAGGTTGGTTCAGTGGGTTGTGTATGCTTCCTGGTGGAGGGTACTAGTGCCTGTGTTCTGGTGGATGAGGCTGGATCTTGTCTTTCTGGTGGGCAGGTCCACGTCTGGTGGTGTGTTTTGGGGTGTCTGTAGACTTATTATGATTTTGGGCAGCCTCTCTGCTAATGGATGGGGTTGTGTTCCTGTCTTGCTAGTTGTTTGGCATAGGATGTCCAGCACTGTAGCTTGCTGGTCGTTGAGTGAAGCTGGGTGCTGGCGTTGAGATGGAGATCTCTCGGAGATTTTTGCTGTTTGATATTATGTGCAGCTGGGAGGCCTCTTGTGGACCAGTGTCCTGAAGTTGGCTCTCCCACCTCAGAGGCACAGCACTGACTCCTGGCTGCAGCACCAAGAGCCTTTCATCCACAGGGCTCCTTAATTTGGGATGATTCGTTGTCTATTCAGGTATTCCACAGATGCAGGGTATATCAAGTTGATTGTGGAGCTTTAATCCGCTGTTTCTGAGGCTGCTGGGAGAGATTTCCCTTTCTCTTCTTTGTTCTCACAGTTCCCAGGGGCTCAGCTTTGGATTTGGCCCTGCCTGTGCGTGTAGGTCGCCGGAGGGCGTCTGTTCTTTGCTCAGACAGGACGGGGTTAAAGGAGCCGCTGATTCGGAGGCTCTGGCTCACCCAGGCCGGGGGGTAGGGAGCCCGCTGATGAATTTTGAGTTTTTCCTTCCTCCACGCCCCTTCGGGCAGCCCGTCATGCTCTGAAGAGCAGACTGGGCCTCACCGCCCACTTGCAATATTCCACAAGATCAGAGCCTGAAGGCCGGTCCTGGTGACCATCAACCTGATGGGCGACAGCCCCCAACACTTCCCATCCAGCCAGGCTGAGCCCCTGCAGGGACAGGGAACTGGCTACCCCAGGAAATGCTGATTTGCAAATCTGAAAGGAATGGCCCCACTAACCACTGACCAGCCAAGGGGCCAGAAGCACCAGGCGTGGTCGGTGTCCTGTGTCCACCTGGCCAGGCCATTGCACTCAGTGACTTAATCCAATGCCAATCGAGGTGCTGGTCTGAAGGTATTTCACAGATGCGGTTAACATCTACCAACCCTTGATTTTAAATAAAGGTGATTATCCTTGATAAGGTGGGTGGGCCTCATCTCATCAATTGAAGGTCTAAAGAACAAAACCTGAGCTTCCCCTAAGGAAGAAGGAATTCTGCCTCAAGACTGTTGCATCTGAAATAGAGACACAGATGTACAGAACAAACGTATGGACACCAAGGGGGGAGAGCGGCGGGGGGAGGGTGGGAAGAATTGGGAGACTGGGATTGACGTGTATACACTAATATGTATAAAATAATAGCTAATAAGAACCTGCTGTACAAAAAAATAAAATAAATTTGAAAAAACAAAAAAAGACTGTTGCACCTACTCCTCCTTGAGATTCCAGCCTGCTGGTACACCCTACAGATCTCAGACTTGACAGCTTCCACAACTGTGTGAGCCAGTTCCTTACAGCAAACCTCTTCATTGTGCATTCCACTGGTTTTGTTTCTCTGGAGAACCCTGACGGACACACCAGACCAGCCCCACTGAGCTGGATCCAGCATGTGGAGCTCGGAAAAGACGGGCAAAGACTCTTCTACAAAGAGGACCAATATATGTCTGCCTCCTGTTTCCCCAGAACGTTCCACGGTGAGGGGAAGGAGGGTACTTGGTGACCAGCTGACATCTGCATCATAGCTCAGTTCCACAAGCTGTGCTCCTTCCCCATGCTCCTCCCCCTCTGCTCCTCCCCCCGTGTTCCTCCCCCCACGCTCCTCCCCCGACGCTCCTCCCCCCTCTGCTCCTCCCCCCCCACGCCCCTCACCCCCGTTCCCCTCACCCTCTCTGCTCCTCCCCCCGTCCTCCTCCCCCCCGTGGTCCTCCCCCACGTCCTCCTCCCCCCGGTGCCCCTCCTCCCCATGCCCCTCACCCCTTGCTCCACACCAGGCTTGCCATTTCCCATCAAGTTACCAGGCAAATGCAGGCAGCCGTGCCCACCTCCCGGGCAGCGGCTGCTGGGCCAGCACCACCGGACATCCAGGAGGAGGACAAGGACCACAACAAGGCTGACTTCCCTCAGTAGCCGCCACCGAAACACATCCCAGTTTGCTCCCAAAGCTGGAACTGCCTTTAACCATCCTCTGAGGGGAGCATTCTGAGCATCTTAGGATTCCATGAGGGCCTGAGAGTGGAAGCTACTGACGCTTCCATTGTCCCCTTGCAAGAAAATGGTCCAGTTTCTCCAAAAATGATTTCCTTTCCCAGGAAAGAGACCCTCGCCTGAGTCCGCAGCTTCGCAGCTGCCTGACAGATGAACGGCCAAGAAGCTTTCCAAGGTCAGCCGGCTGAGGAACGCGGGAGAAGCTTTCCGGGGGCCCGTGTCTTTCTTGGGGACTTGAAGCCCCTAGGCCAGGCTCAGGGTCACCTCAAGTCCCCCCACCCATCCCGAATCCCTGTGATGACCACCTCGGGCTGGGAAGGAGGCCCCAGGGCTTGGCCAGGAGGGCAGGTGGACATCAGCTCTTGAAGGGAAGCACAGGCCGGCATTGAAGGAACCGGTATTCACACTTCTCTCTTATTTATTTATTTATTTGTTTATTTGTTTGTTTGCTTATTTATCCATTCATCTATTTAAATTCAGCGAGAAGGAGAGGAAGTTTCATTTCTGCAACATTGTTCTCACCTCCTCATTCAGTCTCCTTTCTGAGGCTTGCTAAATCCAGACTGGCATTCCTGGAGCTGGCCCTAGGCCAGACTCCACAAATAAGGGCCAGGGCACGGCTCACTCTGCCAGCTGCCAGCTGCCAGCTGGAGACCATCTCAGTGCCCTCTGCCCGAAGCGTTCTTTCCCTCTCTCTCTAATTATTTATCTTCCACTCTCTCCATCTCCATCTCTATCTCTCTCATCATCTCTCCCTTGCACACACAATCTCCCTCTCTCTCTCACACACACACACACACGCACACACACATACGCACACACACGCATGCGTGTGCGCACACACACGGGCTGATGTATTTCCCATAGGTAGAAACTAGCCTTGGAAGAAGAACGCTTTAGAAATGCATCTTGCTCTTAATGCTCCCACCGTGACTGCCCCGGCAGGCGTGGGATCACGTGACTCCACCAAAAAATAGAATCCATCAATGTTTACAGGGTTGGCTCCACAACTACCCTTTTATATAAACACCGCTACCTTCTTCAGAACAGGATTAACCTGCATGCCTCCAAGTCTCAGAAACAGATACAGCGAATGGTCAGTGGGACCATTCTATCAGATGGATAGGATTTACCTGTAACATATTTACATATAGCGAGGAACTGGCCGGGACTCTGGCATCCTGGACCCTACGATTGCCTTTTCTCCCATGGTCCTTTCAGAAGTCTAGGAATTAGCCCCTCGATGAGGTCTAAGATGGGTCTGCCTGGGCTTGAATTCCCTTTAAAGGACCAGTGCTGTAGCAAATAGGCAACATCAGAATTAGCGTTCCCACTTTCAAGAAGAAACTCGACGCACAGAAGTGAACTGATTTCTCAGGGCCCAGGGAAGTTCTGGCCCCTCCCATCTCCCTGTTTGGCACGTCCAGCCTCATGGTTGACATTCCCTCTGAGGGCTGTGGCTTGGCACCTTCACGGACACCACACTAGAAGTTGATGCAATGGTTTCCAGCACTTATAAAACATGACACTTATAAAAAACATATTTCGCATTAAAATATATACGTAGCAAAAAGGGCCTATTATAGCTGCGACAGAGTGGGGAAAATGCACTGGGTGTGGAGTCAAACACCCTTGATTGGCATCCAAATTCTGAGTTGCTTTAAGTGCTGATTTGGGTTAGCCAGAAAATGCCTGAGTCTCAGTTTCCTCATCCATCGAATGGGGATAAGCATTCCTCACAGGGCTGCCTGGAGGACCGATAGGCCATCAGATGTAAAAGGGCTTTATACATAGTAAAGCACTAAACATTGTGAGCTGCTCTTGTGACTCTGGGCAGATCATACAAATTTAAATGAAATTATTCTTTCTTTGTCTTGAGATTTGATATGATTCTTTCTGAATATATATGGGGTATTATATCATAATTGAAATCAACCTGACTCTTCAAAATTACATCCAATGAAATGCTTTTGTGGGCTTCCCTGGTGGCGCACTGGTTAAGAATCCACCTGCCAATGCCGGGGACATGGGTTCAAGCCCTGGCCCGGGAAGATCCCACATGCCATGGAGCAGCTAAGCCCGTGTGCCACAACTACTGAGCCTGTGCTCTAGAGCCCATGTGCCACAACTACTGAAGCCCATGTGCCTAGAGCCTGTGCTCCGCAGCAAGAGAAGCCACCGCAATGAGAAGCCCCTGCTCGCTGCAACTAGAGAAAAGCCCGCACGCAGCAACGAAGACCCAACGCAGACAAAAATAAATAAACAGATAAATTTAGAAAAAGAAAAAGAAATGCTTTTGAGTGTCAGGGATAATACATTCGGTAATTCAATAATACATTCTAGGTGACCGCAGCATTATCGTGACAAACTCAGGAGAGTTAATACTTACGGGTGACACTGGTGCTTGGTTTTAAGTGTAAGTAAAGATGAGAAGAAAAAGCAAGCATCCAAAGAAGGTGACAGAGGAGAGAAGGTTGGGGGGCGGGGGGCTGGAGGACACAGAAAGTAGGTCCATTAGCAATGTCATATGGCCTGGACATATGCTACACTGCCTGGCCACTAGCTGACACTCTCCCTCCATGAAAACAGAAGACAGCTTTACTTTCCAGGCAATAAAAACCTCAGAGACAAATTCTGCCATATGTGGGCAAGGCCCCCTCCCCCAAAGCCCTCACGTCTGGGAAATGGAATTGAACATCTCATCTTCAAAGCGAGTTCTCGGTAAATGTACTACTGGTTTTACAACCTCTGTCCTCCACGCAAACCACTGGAGAACACATTTTCTCAGCATTGCCCAGTGTTACTGTTCAATGCCCTGAGTTTCTGAAACCATCTCGGGGGAAGCGTGATCAATTTCCACTTTGCCTTTTCAAGGGGTGGGAAAACCAGAGGTCTGGGAGAGCAAGAGCCGGCGGTCTCCTTACCTTGAGCCATTCACCTGGTTAGGGTTACATTCCATCTTGATGGTGACCCTGGCTGGGGGTTGAGACAGCCAGTCCTGCTGAGGGACACGCGGGCTCATCTTGGATGTCTGTCCATAGTCGCTGGAGGAGGACGCGGTCATGTCCGTCTTGGCCAGGTGCGGCGTGCCGTATGCGCACTCAAACAACGACTGGTCCTCGCTCACGACAGATAACGCTTCCTGGACACCCAAAGAAACACACAGTCAGGACGTTCCAAGGGACAGTCATGCTTCAAAAAGTTGCTAACTGTACGGTCATTTCTAACTGGGACCCCCTTTTTAGGTAGTTTTTACGGTATCCATTTCCACCTTTCAGCAGCAAAAGGGAGCTGGCTTTCTTTCCCCTAGAGACGTTAAGAGTTGGCACTGGCTGACCTAGAAAAACTTTTGTGCAGGTCTCCAAACATCCCAGCCTTGACCACAGCCGTGCAGATAATACCCACTTTAATCTCAACTCAAGGAAGTGGAATTTCAAAGGTCTTAGAAGACATCCAATTGCATGTGTCATTATTTGACAAATGCAATCTATAATTCAAGGAGACAGGGTACAGAATGGTCGTGAAGATTAAAAAAGACATGTGACGGCTAACACCTAAGCATCTGGCAAAACTGCCACATTCCCAGGAGATTTTGAAGAAGAGCTACTTAGAAGAGTGAGGGGGAAATGGGGCACCAAAGGACACAGAGACAAAGATACGAATTTTTCCACTTCTAAGTTATTAGCTGAAATAGTTTCAAGTGGCGCTTCCATGACGGTGAACATCTGGATGATAAATGAACCAAAAAAAAAAAAAAAAAAGCTGTGATTAGCCAGAGGTCTCCAAATACCAAGATGTTTAAAATACCTAGATCGCTGACTAGCTCTTTTTTTTTTTTTCCCTTACTTTCTATTCCTATCTTTGCTCATTTTGCATGATTGGGTGAGAAGAAATAGAAATGTGTCATTGTTGGAGCAGTCTTCTGTGGTTTTAAGTCAAACAAGTGGTTAGCCTATGGCTAGGCGGACATTCGACAGCCAAATCAGCAAAGGCAAATTCGACTGGGAAATTTCAGCTACTTGAATGACGTATTGTGCAGCAACGACACAGAAGAACTACGAGACCATCCAATTTTGCTTTCTATAACCAAAACAGAAATCCATGTGGTAGTTCATGTTTATTTCAGTCCTTGGGCACCCTCGGTGCTGCTATGCAGCTGGTGAGAAGCAAATGCTGTCTGGGTCACACATGTTTTTTAAATGGAAACTTTGGAGCCAGTGGGGACTGTGGAGACCTTCTTGTCCAAACTCCTCATCCCCCAATTGGGAAGATCGGAGACCCAGGAAGGTCGAGACCTCACCTTGAGGTGAGCTGCCCAAGATAAAGCAGGGATTTGGTGAGCACACTGGTGAGTGTTTTATCTTCAGTTCCCTCCTATCCCCACAGCCTAGGACACCCTTCTTATATTCCTTGGTTTCCGATAATTGTCTACATTAGCACTCCTTTCTCATTCTTTGAATTGATACTTAAATAAGTAACGATTTTCCCCCCACCCCCGTTAATAATAGAGCCCTACGAAGCAGCCTTTCTAAGACAGAAGTGCCCCCCTTACGCAGAAGTGTCCGAATCTTTAGGGAACACATGCAATTTCACAAAGCACCCCCCAATCCAGTGTGTCCTCCCCCACTCCATCCCCCATCTACCCAGGGACCAACTTCTTCATCGCTCCCCGAGTACACGAACTTCACTGCCAGGCACACTGTGCTGTGAACCAGTGAGCAGGGAGAATCAAAAGGAACAAACTCAATGCTCTGGCTCTCAGGGTGGAGGCCAGGTGTCTGTGCATGGATAACCACCCCCCGCCACCACCCGCCGCCACGGTATCTCTAAAATCTCTTAGAATCGCAGCCCTGTGACAGTTTGGGAAAGAGTAAGCTGGGGGTTTAAACAATAACTCAAAATGTAGAAAAGGATGGGTTGTGCCAGCCAGAGAACCAGAATCAGGCACAAGGAAGAAAAGAAAAAAAGTAAGGCATCTCGAACCGCCAGCAAAAGCAAACGCATCAACAAACAGACGGCGGCAACAATCCGAGAAATGGGCACGGTAGATTCGGCGGGGGAGCCTGAGTCACGTGGCGCTCTCTTCCGGTCACAAACGGAGTGAGGGGATGTAAGGAATCTAAACCCACAGACACGGGTTTAAAAGTCAAATCGGCACCACGGACTTCGTGCAGTGCTGCTAATTAATAAAGGCACAATTATAGCTTCTTCAATAAATTGTGCAAGACAGGGTCTCCTTTCCCATCGCAGCGCTGGATGGAATGGTTTTACGCACTCAGAGCAAAAAACAAGGCTGAAGGCTGCCTCCATTCTCCCGCCGGGTCCTGCAGACTCCACCAAGCCTCGGAGGGGAACACCATGCTATGTAATGTCGGCGTTGGCTCACCGGTGAAGAGAAACATGAATAAGTGTGTGCTGTGTATCAGAAATTGGCAGAAACAGGTTAGATATAAGGAGCAGGCTAACCTTTAAATCACAAATGAGAAGAAAATGGCTTTCACAACAAAAAGAGTAACAATGTTAAAATATGAGTATCTCCCCAAGATGAAGTAGGATATTCTCACAAACACAACCAATGACCAAATAAATGTAGCCTAAGATTTAAAAACTGGACCAAAATACTAGAACTGAAACCAGGCTTCAGTGTGTGCTTGGAGGGGGAGGAACCCATTCTCACATCTGGCAAAGCATTTTTCCACCACATGGTTTTCTAAAGAAAGAAATCAAAGTTAATTGGGATCGATTTAGGAAAAAAAAAATCTACAAAAGCTAGAGATAAGCGGGGGGAGGGGGGACACACATCTTTTCTTCGTATCTTAAAATTCTCCTCCAAGTTAGTTCTGAATAAAAATGAGAAAGGCCATATACTTCAGAATATCAAAAGCTGCTTTTGTTCGCTAGAGGAGAAGCAGTCTAAAAATGAGGACGCTTCAGGATAAACGTTTCATTTCCAAAGGGGTGAAACACAGTCCATATTCTGGAAAGACAGCGCATGCCCCAAAGTGATGCTAATTAAACCAAGGCAGGCAAGCACCTAGGGTTAAGTACAAGTCAGGAAAAGGAAACAAATGAATAAATGGAGTATCTCACTCACACACACACACACACACGTGCGTGCTAACTTAGCACATCTGAACAATGGAGGAGTCAAAAGAAGCTGAAGGGTGGTCTTCAGAGACCTGCTTCAAAGATGACCACGAAAATTAACTGCTGTTCTTTAGAAGCAAACAAATGCTATGTACCAACAGCATGCCTTTGTTCACCCACTTGACTTTGTATATTACATGTAGGTTTCATCATCCCTTTGGTTGCAGTATGAACGACAGAGGCTGGTGCATAGGATTCTCCCGCCCCAGCAGCACTGGGACTTCAAAGCAGGGAAAGGATCTAACCTAGTAGGATTAAAACCAGAATGGATCGCTACACACAGGCTGGTAACCAGGAACACATGAGTCCCTCAACTGTAGCTCTGCAAGTGACTCTTCCTGGCCTCGACGGATGCTGTCCCTGCTTCCCTGCCGTCTGGCTTCCCTCCTTGTCTGTGGTCATCTCACCTACCTACCTGCCTACCTGCCAAAGCTGTCGGCAGATGCCTTAGGTAACATGTATGGCTTATTCCCTCAGCACCTTCGGCCAGACGCGGGGACTTGCAAACTCCTTTGGCTGCTTTATGACAGAGAATTCAAAAAAAAGTCCAAACCTGGCAGAAATGTGGCATAATTAATTAATATGCCCACCTCTGTGTTACTATAAAAAGACATGAACTTTAGATTGGTGTGTGCGTGTGTGCGGGGTGTTCTTTTCTGTAGCCCCAGGAAAGCTGGGATATTTTGATGTGCCCAGTGGCAGGCTACCAATGCCATTTTTCATGAACTTATGAGAAATGCATAAATTCTAAGCGAACTGCTCTCAAACAAAAGGGACCGTCGTGTTAGTATACAATGTTTATACATTTGTATACTATACATTACATTATACTATACATATATACATTTGTATATATACATATACAAATGTTATACATTATATCATTTGAATACTGAATATGCACCAGTGACATGTGAGGACCACTTCTTCAGATTTTGGTCATCACAGTTGACTGACAGTTCTAGAAAGTGAAGAGAACTCAACTAGATTATATTTCATACATGAGACTAAAATACGATTCTATTTTTAAGTAACTAGATTTGGGTACAACAAAGGTTCCAAAATGCTTAGATTTTTAAAAAAATTAAAAGTCGAATGCACTTTTAAGCATACTGACATTTCCAGCAAATGATTTCAGACGGCCTAAAACAGATGAATTTTTTTCTGTAACAGATGAATAGTTTGAGAGGCTCCTATGTTTCCAGCAAAAGAATTATAAAATAAGGGTCTGGGCTCAATTTTGCTCTTAACTTTTGATCCCCACAGTTCATAAAAACACTGAGATGTCAATCCAGGGAACCCAACATACTTAAATTTTCATGAAAATCTGGGCGTGGTAAAATGTTGAAACTAAGAAAGTCTTAAGGAATGATCGGCTCTCTTTCACAGCTGGAGCCAGTGAAGCATACCCAGGGAAATGATCCTTACATCGTTTTCCAAAATCCAGAGGACGGCCAGAACTAGGCGTCCAGGGAACAGGATTCCTAAATTCACCCTCAGTTTCCTCAAGTCTTAGGTGCCTCAAATAGTTATGAAAAACAAATGGAAAAACTAAGTGGAACAAGCATGTTAAGATTATGGTCATGCTTTAGAAAAAAAAATTCTTATAGACGTCTTTGGTATCACAATACACTTTAGGAAGCCAAGGTCATCTTAAATCAATAGTCTGCCTTTCCCCCACACACATAACCGATCAGACTCTGGAACATCACATAACTGCTTACACTGCGATGAATAAGCCATCTTTTAGCCACGTTCTCTTGACTCATAAGCAGCTGATCCATCACATAATAAACCAGGTTACCTTGGTAAGCACTTCGTATGCAGTATCCCTTTCAATCTTATTACACTGATTTTAAGATACACCTTTTTTCACATTTTACGAGCTCTGAAATCTGGATGCATCTCACCATCGATGGCATGTCACGGGTTATTGGCAGCATCTCTTCTCCTTTGACGGCCGGTAAAATAATGGTTCGTTTTATCATCAATGACATCCTAATTTTATGAAATACAGTCCTGACAATAGTCTTAGAAGGTCAGGTGTCATTCCTGCCCACAGGTGAGAAAGCAGGATTGGGAAGAAGGGTAATGTCAACGTGAGGACAAGGTAGCAGCAGCGTTCGTGTCGGGGAGTGGAATCACTCCCTGAGGCTGTACACTCGCCACTCTGGGTGTGACCAGAGAAAGAACAGGTTGGGCTGATGGAGGTCAGATGCACAGGGCTTCACTGCCTTGAAACAGCTGTGGAAAGAGCAGAGCTGACAGCACAAATAAGAGACGGAACCACCTAGAAAGAGAGAGGCTGGTGGAGGGAAGAGGTGGGAGAAGGCTGAGGGGATAAATGCCCAGAATCCCAGCACTTCGATGGAATTAAAGGATCAGGAGAGTAAGTGGAAAGTCTGTTGGAAACTAGGAGGGAAATTTCTAAGTACAACACGCTCTCTTATGAGGCTAAAAGCTATGTAGCAATAGGTCCCAGATACATTTAATTAATCTTTCTTACTTAATAGTTTAAATCAACAAACCTGTTCTTTTCATTGGTTAATCAGATAATTCAGACCCAAATTGATGGCCGTGTATTGGGGTGTGTTCATTGCAGGTGGATGCCTGGCTTCTCAATCAATACTGCAAGGGAAGAATAGGGCAGGTAGGAACACCATTTATAAATGTTAGAGCCAGTGCACGTGGTGGCCTTAAATGGATGTCTGCAGACCTAATGATACTGGAAAACTATTTATTAGGCTGTCTCAAGCCCAGTTGTTTATAGCTTCTCGGGCTTCCCTGGTGGCGCAGTGGTTGAGAGTCCGCCTGCCAATGCAGGGGACACGGGTTCGTGTCCCAGTCCGGGAAGATCCCACATGCCGTGGAGCGGCTGGGCCCGTGAGCCATGGCCGCTGAGCCTGCGCGTCCGGAGCTTGTGCTCCGCAACAGGAGAGGCCCGCGTACCACAAAAACAAAAGCAATTGTTTATAGCTTCTCTTCAAGGCAGAGTGCATGCGGTAGATGCTTCTGGAAAGTCTACTCCTAATCACATTCAGAGGAGAAAAAAGCAACACAAATACGTCTCTAGGAAAGACCTCCACTCCATGTGCCCAACAAAAGGCCAATCCTTCCAGAATTTTATTCTCAACGTGTATATTTTTGCATTTGAATATTGCCAACATCTCATGGGATGAGAAACTTCCTCTGGCCAGTATCTTTTAATTACAACACAAAAAAAGCCAAACATTGTGAGTTAAAAGATGCATTGTCAGGCTGAGTGGGAATCATTTTGCCCCGTCTTGATATTATTTTCTTTCCTTAATTCTTCAGCGGAGGAAACATTAAAATCATATATTAAATGCAGCATCTAGCTTTGTGCTCACGTTTTTCTCATTTAACACATTGCTATTTTAGTCCTTCAAAAATATAAAAATCTTGGATTAACCTCAAAGGAAAAATGTATGTAGGCAAATGAAGTCCATCTAAAGAGAGTGTTTCCCCAATGTGGTATCGCTTCAGTATCAAACACGTTTACAACTGCAGTACCAGCCCAGCGCTAAGAGAATGAAACCCAGGACTGGTGCAGAGATACAGACGTACAAATATATTCATATACATGCATACACATACATATTCATACGCACATATATGCATGCTCACACACATATACATACTCATATACACATATGTCAATTTCCATATACATGTCTATACATACATAAATATATTCGTATTCACACATACATGCATATTCATATGTACATACACACATGCATAAACATAGACACATATTCATACACATGCATATTCACACAGACATGCATATTCACAGTCACACACATATTCAAATATACATATACACATACATATCTGTACATGCATACATGCATATTCATACACACATATGCATATTCATATACACACATATTTACATACACACATATTCGTATACAGACATTTACATACACACATAATACACACATATATATATATCCATCTATCTCTCCATCCTTACTATCTTTGCTCATTGAGCACTTTAGAGGACCTGTACACAGTCCTTATTGGTCAGCAGACCCCCTAGGGAAGATGGTGCCTAAATGATGTAGAAAACCAGGATTCTTCCCTTTTTGCCTTCATTTGTTTCTTTCTCAAACTCGAAGGTGCTTTTCCTCCCCTCAGCAAATCCCTTCAAGAAAAGACTGATCTGGAAACCAGTCTCCTTATGACCTTCAGACGAATTTCCCTGCTCTGAACTCACCGGATTTCTCCTTGGCTCTGAGCAGCGTAGCCAGTCCTGGGAATTCTCTTGCTCAGATACTTCTCCCCCAACTGCTGCCTTTATGAAGATATGAGCATTTCCAGGGCAGGATCCTGTGTGTGTGTGTGTGTGTGTGTGTGTGTGTGTGTGTGTGTGTCCCTAGCATCCAAACAGCTTCTTAACATCACATTTTGTTGATGCTCCTATTAACCACAGAACTAAGTCATGAAATTATACGAAAGCCCCATCATAATGCTGTAGGTCCAAAAACTTTTTTCACATCAGAACAAAGGAAAATATACTTGTGAGATGAAGTGTGCAGCCAGTGACCAGGAGTTTGGAAGCGAATCGCCCTGGCACTATAGCCTCAGCCATATGATCCTGGAGCACATTCCTGCAGGGTTTTACCTGAAATCTACGTAGGCTTGAATTAGGGACTCTGCGTAGTTAGGCAACATATGATATAAATAAGACTTACTAGAAAATGAACACTAGCAAAGCAAGGAGAGAAGCTTTCAATGGCTAAGCGCAAATCCTAGAACGCTTGCGGAGATTGGAGCATCGCAGAAAAATGTCAAGGAGAGAATAGTTAGGTTCCACATAAGGAGAACTAGATTTAAATGAACCTCAAAAAATTAGAAACCCAACAAACATAATTTTAAAACAACCCTTCTGTTTACTTTCTCAGTTCTATGCAGATGCTCTTTGAAACATTTGAAAGGAGGGTGAGATAGGAATATTTAGCCTGGCAATCAGAGGGTACAAGGTTTCAGGCATGCACGATGAGTTAAGTCTCTGGGTTCTACAGCACAGCATCCTGCTATAGTTAACAATTCTGAATCTTATACTCACAAATTTGCTAAGAGAGTAGATCTTATGTTAAGTGTTCTTATCACAAAAAATATATAAAATAAAGAGGGGAAGGAGGAAGCTTTCGTAGACGATGGGTATGTTTATGGCATTGATTGTGGTAATGGTTTCATGTGTAGATACTTATCTCCAAACTTATTAAGTTATAAACGTTAAATACTGTACAGCTTTTTAGTACGTCAATCAAGCCTCAGTAAAGTCATTTTTGAAAAAACAAAAGAAACAATGTGTAAGTGATGTTAATAGCCTCTTTGTTTTCCTACAAAGAAACACATTTTCCCCCCATAGGCTTCTTTCCTTCTTTAGAGATGAATAAAAAAGTGTAAAAACATGTGTGGAAACATCCTGTTTGTGTGTTTTAAGTCGGAATGAGTGCAAAGAATGCAGCACTACCCCCTTCAGATCCTTCTGCACCCTCTTGGTTTTGTGGGGGGCAAATTCTACTCCTGGCTTTCCATACTTGTTTGTGTTTTTCTAATCACTGTCATCACGTGACACTCAGAAAATTTCATCAAAAGCCTTCATCTTATTTGTATCTCATTTGAAATAACTCATTTGAGATGAAAAGATGATTTGCTTTTCACTTTGATCAGCAAATTTAGGATAAACAATGGAGATGCACCAAAATGTCGGAGACAGCACGGTAGAGCATGGTGGCCACTGGATTGGGGCTCCAAAGACCTGAGGTGGAAGCTGCCCTGGGTCACTGGGTCCCCCTGGGACTTCCACAACCCCACTCTACTCCAAATTTAGTCCCACGTGAGCTGCTGAGGGCTTGTTACAGACGCAGAGTCTGCGTGTCTGCAGCCCTGCTGAATCAGAATCCACTTCATAACATGAACCTGGCACACTCGCATATTCAAGTTTAAGTCCTGCTGCCTTATCCTTGCTTAAGTCTCAATTTCTTCAACTATGAAGGTGATGTTGATAAGAGCTGCCCCAATCCCAACCAGGGCTCCCAATGGGCCAAGTGAGCTAGTGTATGTAAAAGGTCTTATAAGCCTTAATGTTGCATTTCAACTATTATCCCATCCTAGAAAGCTGATGTGACTGACCCAGATTCTCCATGGGGTTCAAGACGGTGGCTTGGACGATCCGTTTCAAATCCTATTCTTCTAACAAGCCACATGCCAGGAAAAGTACATCGTCTCTTGTATGCCATTAGTCACTCATTCTTTGTTAAGTACTAAATTTAAAAGTCAGGTATCTTTATCTAACATGGGGAGAAAGATGAGCTGGCATCTTTGCTTTTATTGTCGAGAGCATTTAGTCCAATGTGATTTAGCCTTTATGGTGCCCGGTCCAGTTTGTACATGGGTTTTTGGTTGTAATTCTACATTAGTTTGTTGGATGTCAATTCAATGTAAGTTTTGTGTGGGAAGGGATCTGGATTACCTGTTGAAAACTGTGGCCTCAACAGCTGGTACGTACCCTGGCATGTTGTTGTTCTCTACAAAATGAGTGGATGAATGGATGAATAGGTGAATGTATGAATATACCACGTTCTCATAACACAATTCCCATTCATTTCCCTAAAATTGCACACGGCACACAGCTGATGTTCCTCAAACTCCCCAAAAAAGTCTTCTCTTCCAGGATGTGGGATCCACGATGCTTTTCATCTTAACTTTCCCTAAAACCTCATGAGATTTTTAACAAACTTGGACAAGGAAGTGATTCTACGGCAGTCTTGCTAAGAGGCTCACGGAACTCTTTTACTCTTCTAATTTCTGCAGCTCACTCAGCCCAACCCAGGTTGGGCTGCAAGTGATTCAGGTTCCAAGAGGCACAGAGGACGCTCAGAAGGGCACCACCACGCCCACAGGGTGACAAAGTCATTAGCAGTTTTCCTCTATTGGAACAGCCCTCTCTAAACCCCAAGGGAGAGATGGTACATCATACCTCTCACCTCCAGAAGCTCCATGAAAACAGGCAGCTCTATGCTTGGCCTTTTCAAAACATACATTCAGACGCTAAAAATACAGTGCACTGCACATCTGGAATGTGTCTCATCCATGAATCTCTGACACATGGATTCACTGTTTTCGAGAAAATTCCAAGAATTTTATTCATGAGAAAACTTTGGCACAATGGGAAACGCTGGCAAGCATTAGATAGCAGCAGCAGATGTGCTGGCCTCCGCCCCCAGGCCTGCGGCTGGTTCAGCCCGTTTGCATCAGGTACCTATCTCGTGCCTTCAAACTTCCAACTCAAAATTCCCCATAAAGGAGGGAGGCCTTAAGTTTATTAAGTGATGCGGTTCCCCCCACGTGGGTGCACAGTACCAGATGCACTCTGCAAGTGTCGGGATGGGCACGTGGGAATTTAAAAGGGGCAACAGGAACACAGGGTCACTGGTGTGAGATGCAACTGCTCCCTGTGCCTCGTGCCCTGCAGCCACGGCCTCCTCGTCTGTTACATGAGGGTCTGGTCTCCTCATGTTTCCTTCCTGAGGTCCCTCCTTGCGACAAGATGAAATCTGCTGTATTTAACTAGTGACATTCTCTTCCTGCCGGGCCAAACCACAGGCCCCACCTTCTCCATCTCTTAGGCACAGCTATGTGCCTAAGGGGAAAACCTATCACCTGGGGAGCTGCCGACAGTTCCTATGAGTTCAGGTTCAGAGTGAACTATGGGCTCTTTCCAGGCTGCCCTGGGTTTTAATTTCCTCTGGATAACTTCTTCCATGCTCATGGTGGGAGGGTAGTCAAGACCCTGAGAGCTCATTTCATGTCTTCAACTGCCATTAGGACCTAATCTCCTGCACGGGAACTCCGGGTCTGTTCAGAAAACACATCAGCCACAATAAAATACAGTTCTACTAACAAAAAGTCTTACAGAGACTGGGAGTCTCGTGGCGGGAGGGAGCGTACGGAAGAAGCCCTCACTTTTCCCAAGGTGCTCCAGGGACCTCCTTCCTCTCCTTTCCATCCTCATTCCCAAGTAACTGTTGTCAAGGGCCACACAACGTATAAAGTAGACGTGAACATGAACATTTTCTTTTCCTTAGACACCAACTCCCATTGTGGAAAGAGCCGAGAGCTCACCCACGGTGAGGGTCCAGCCCTGCCAACCCTCACTTCGGCTCCACGAATGATGACGCCTCTGTCCCTGGGGCTGGGAGGCTAAGCCTGTGCTTTGCACCAGATTTTCTAGCACATAAATCCGTGCTGGTGGCTGCACAGGAAGGGGACCCAGGAGCTAGGGTATCATGACCTTTGTTCCCGCTCTGCGCTGAGCTCAATCTCTGCCTATCATGTAGTTCAGGGCACGAGAGAGGACCCCGTCATCAGAACACTTTTCATGCACCAACCAGCTGGTTACCAGTGAGACCTGATTTTTACAATTCTGGGAGTGTTGATCTCAAAACCTAATACGTTTGAATTATGCACTGTAAACTCGTCCAACAATTTCAAACTACGTATACATATATCATACGCAATGAGGCTCTCCTGAGCCCCTCTGTAAATTGGTCTCTTTAAAAATCTGTAGATCCGTTCCTACCAAAACCACTCTAACCTGCAGAAAAGCTTGGCGGCCTGAAAATCTTCATGATGTCTACCCCAGGGTCTAAACTTCGGTTTTCAGATTGTCTCTTTACTTGGACCTCTTTACTTATTACGCTGAATCCCCAGGGAGGAAGCAGAACCATGAATGTCCATGTCTACCCACCTTTTCCAGGAGAAAGAGGAAGTTTCCAGGGCTCAGAACTGTGTGCAGTGTCATATACATGTTCAGGCACAAAGAGAGCTGCTGGACAGGTGAGGGGTCTGTGCAGACGAGGGGGTGGAGTTTCCTGTCATCCACCCATCTAATTTGCATAATGAGCCTTATGGGGCGGGGGCACATCTACTTAAAAGGGCAACTTACTTAGTACAAAAGATGATTTGCCGTCCTGTCTTCCAGTCTGGTAGACTTGCACTGATCACTATTTGCAAGCAGAGGGACACTTTAAAAATTTAAACAAGGTGTAAAGAACCGTGAACCTTGCTTTTCAAAGTCTGATCCGTGGACCAGCAGCATCAGCATCACCTGGGACTTTGACAGAGAAGCAGAGCTTCACCAGGCCCCACCCCAGAGCTACTGAATCAAAACCCTATTCAACAAGATTCACAAGGGGAATGGCAGGCACATTTAAGTGTGGAGAACTGGGTGAGAGGGTGGTCTAAGTTTCCCCAAAGAAAGAATAGGCAGGGCTGCGTGAGAAGGGGGAGGAGGAGAGGGCAGACTACTTCTTTTAATTAGAGTGGTCAGGGAGGTCTTCTTGGAGGAGGCGAGCCCTAAGCAAACTTGAAGGAGGCCCAGCGATAACAGAACAAGGCCAGAGGTGGTTTGAGGGTGGGACACAGGGCTCAGGAACAGCCAAGGAGGAAGTATTGTCACAGGAGAGGAGGGACAGGAAGCGCTAGCAGTGGACAAGGAGGTAAGCCAGTTGCGGCTGGGGGTCGTTGGCAGGACCTGGGCGGTACTGCGAGTGAAATGGGAGCCTCTCTAGATGTCTTGGCTAAAAGCCCAGGGATTGTCTTCTTTCCTAAGATATACTAATATTTTCTACCTCGTATGGGCTGTGCAAAAAAAATACTTTCTATCTTTTGAGTTTTATTATTTTCTTTTTTTTTTAACTTTTTATTTTATATTGGAGTACAGCCGATTAACAATGTTGTGATAGTTTCAGGTGCACAGCAAAGGGACTCAACCATATATATACATGTATCCCCTCCCATTCAGGCTACCACATAACACTGAACAGAGTTCCCTGTGCTATAGAGTGAGTTTTATTATTGGGTTGGCCAAAATGTTCGTTCGGTTTTAAGTAAAAATAAAAGACATTTTTCATTTTCACCAAGAATTCTATTGAACAATGGATTCACCAACACAACGAACTTTCTGGCCAGCCCAATATTTTCAAAGCTCAATGTGACTTGCATGCATGTATCGTGCACACCACGTGTACACCAAAAGCCACACCTCACAAAATGTTACAGCCATCCTTTGCTCCCCATACAGTGGGGGCTTCTGTTCGTCATCATACAGAGAAACTGTGGGAATTCAGAATATGTGTTTTTCATTCAGAGTCTGTAAATGGCCATGACCGCTGTTAAAAGGTTTTGCACAGACAGTAAATACCTCCCTGAGGCTCCTCTGCCCCCACCACTCTAACGGGCAGCCTCAGGGAGCCCTACCTCTGGAATCAAGAGGAAACACAGTACCAAAGGGATCCCCTGCTCCCAAGTCAGCTGTGTGAGGCCCACAGATTCTGGCAGCTCTGGTGGCAAATGACAGGCCAGAACATCACTTCCTGCTGCCTCCCCCCCATGCTGGACTGAAAGTTTCAGGGCTTGAGCAGGGATGCAGATGACCAGGTATTTCCTCTTTAAACACAATGATAAGCGTGCTTCAGGAAGGAGGCATTTAGAAGAACTGTTTATTGTCCTTGCCGGTGAAGAACCCTAATTCTCCGAGCTCTATCTGGTGGAAAGTGCTTCCTGGTTAATAAAGGGCGACTTCCTTTCTGCTGCGGAATTCTCTCAAGTCATCAACATAGGCCTCGTAGCCATCTCTGAATCCAATCTCGACATTCAGTGTATAGTCTGTATATTAGTTTTCTAGGGCTGCGAAACCAAATACCACAGACTAGGGGGGCTTAACCAACAGAAACTCATTTTCTCACAGTTCTGGAGGCCAGAAATCCAAACTCAAAGTGTGGGCAGGGTTGGTTCCTTCTGAGGGCCATGAGCTGCTCCAGGCCTCCCTCCCTAGCTTGTAGACGGCTGTCTTCTCCCAGGGCCTCTATGCATGTCCGTATCTGCATCCAAATCTCCCCTTTTTATAAGGACGTGGCCATATTGGTTTCAGGCCCAACCTCATGACCTCATCTTGATTACCTCTGTAAAGACCTGATCTCCAAACACGATCACATTCTGAGGTTCTGGGGGTTAGGACTCCCACATATGAATTTAGGGGCACACAATTCAACCCGTAACAGGGCAGAGAACGTGTCCATTTTCTTCGGGGGGCTGCTGTGCGGCTTGTGGGATCCTAGTTCCCCGATCAGGGATTGAACTGGGGCCCCAGCAGTGAAAGCGCAGACCACTGGACCGCCAGGGAATCCCAAGAGAATGTGTCCACTTAATTCACCACCTAGCACAGTGCCAGGTACCAGAATAAGAACAATAAGTCAGTGGTTCTCAAAGTGTGTTCCAGGAACCCCCCGGGGTCCCAAGACCCTTCCAGGGAATCTGCTGCTTGACAGTTTTAACGACATGCTAGGACATTATTTGCATCTTCCCGGCTCATCCTCTCACAGGTGTACAGCGAAATTTGCCAGAAGCTACGGGACATGTGATAGTACAACAGATTAACTGCAGGGGCAGATATGAGAATCCAGCTGTCAGCTGTTAAGCCAGACGCTGAAGAGATTTGCAAAAATGTGAAACAATGTGACTCTTCTTACTAAATGTCTTTTTGGAAAAGATAGTGATTTTTCATAGCCATGTGTTATTTAAATTAACATGTAATGGGTTTATTACTGTTATTTTAAAATGAATTCATTAATAAATATTTTAAGAACATCTCAATTTTTATTTCTAATTCAGTAAACATCAACAGATATAACCCCTATCAACCACTGCCCTTTAGGGTCCTGAGGCATTTTTCAGGGTGTCAAGGATCCTGAGACCACAAGTTTGAGGACCACTGCTGTACAGAGGTAAACTGGCTAGGACCTAATCTTTCTTCTCTGAAGTAACCCACAGTCTTAGGGTGATAAGACGCTTTATAAAGAACATATTTTTAGTAGCTAAGTGCCACAAAAAAGGAAGTTTGTTGGCCATCCCCTTAGGTTGACAACAGAGAGTTCTCATGAAGAAAAACAGAAAATCTGATCTCGACCTAGTGATGTGTTCAATTTGGAACATAAGAACTTACACCACCGAGAGTTGGAGGGATCAGCATTTTTTTGGCCTCTCAACTGATCTGCCAAGTGTTGGCCCCAGACCGCCTAACACTGGACAGAATCTACTAAAGAAGCAGGTTGCCCACCCCCACCTAGTTACAAACTACCTACCAACATCTATTTCCAGCTGAGCCTTCTTGAAAGTGGCATGCCTCTTGGCAAAACGAGAGGAGGTCCATGAGGGAACCCAGACCAGCAGGAAATCAGCGGAGACTGAAGACCACCTACCCACTACCAAGCTGGCTGTGCTTCGGATCCGAGCCAGCCTGGGAAACTGGTCCTGCGGGCGAGGGGCTGCAGGGCCCAGGCACAGACTCCCTGCCCATCCCCCAGCGATCCCATTTTGGCACACCTGGTGCCTCTCTGGATGCACAGGTGGCACTCTTCAATTAATGCTAAGGACCACGCTCCTTTTTTTTTAATAACCAGGTTGTTTTAATTTTTAAACTTGTCTCTTGGGAGATCCTCCCTGTTTATATCCTTGTTAGGGATTGCACATAGCTATCTCATTTTAAAACCATTTCTCCAAGGTATCTGATTCAAATGACAAGTAGTTGGGTACCCACCATGTGCAAAGCAACTAGGGTGGGCACTGTCGGTAGTGATATAAGATGGACCATTCTCAAAGTCTATTATTCTAGACAGACTGTAATCACTTTGATAGAAGGACAAAACACCTGGGAGAAGAGATGCATCAGGACTGGGGGAATGCAGGCTCCATGAGGGCAGGGGTGTTTTTTTCAGTGATGTTTCACCAGTGTCCGTAAAAGTGACACACACACACTGAATATCTATTGCATAAATTCTTAGTATGTAGGTGTTAAGTGTGGTGCTGAGTTTGTCTACTGCTTGGATGATGGAGGGAGGAAGGAAAGTAGGAAGGAGGAAAGGAAAGAATGAGGGGAGGGAGGGAGAGATACTCTCCTTTCTCTATTGGAACAAAAATCCTACTGTGTCACTCTCCTGCCCTAAAATAAAATCCGATTTCCCAACATCTTCTGGCCCCTAGAAACCCATAAATCCTGCAAAGAGGGGTCTACAGCTTGTTATTCTTGTAAACTATTTCTGCATTCACTTGTTAGTGACCTGAGCAATGAAGATAACTTCCGATCAACCAGAAGAGGCAGCTTAACTTGGCAAGGCACGACCTACATCATTGTGACTTTGTGGGAAAATCCTCCTATTCTACTAATTCAAGAAACATTTGGATGGGCTGCTGGGAATTAGGATTCAATCTTGGATTCAAGTCACTTGAGTTAAGGACCTTGTTCTTTATCTGGATGAGGTCCCACTTTGTAGTTAAGAGAAAGACCAGACAAATGAAAGCAGAAAAAAACATATCACAGCTCAAGTTCATGTGCAAGAACACATTACTGTAAAATTCTTGTGCTGCAAATGTTTCCAAGGAAATAAGCACACTCCCGGCATGTGCACTGGCGGGAATGAACTGGGTTCTTGTGCTGTTGCCCCAAACAACCCTCTCTCCTCCAAGCTGGCCCCAGATCTTCTATACATGATACTGTTTCCCAACAAGCAGTCGGACATCAAAATGTGAAATCAGAAACACACATTTTCTGGTTATGAAGAACCTAGGGACAGGACCGGAATAAAGACGCAGATGTAGAGAATGGACTTGAGGACACGGGGAGGGGGAAAGGTGAGCTGGGACGAAGTGAGAGAGTGGCATGGACATATATACACTACAAAATGTAAAACAGATAGCTAGTGGGAAGCAGTCGCATAGCACAGGGAGATCAGCTCGGTGCTTTGTGACCACCTAGAGGGGTGGGATGGGGGGGTGGGAGGGAGATGCAAGAGGGAGGGGATATGGGGATATATGTATACATATAGCTGATTCACTGTTATACGGCAGAAACTGACGCAACATTGTAAAGTAATTATACTCCAATAAAGATGTTAAAAAAAAAAGAAACACATTTTCAAAGAACAAGTGCATTATACTAACAAGTTAGATGCAGCGGGGGCAGGTGTACCCGTGGGGTTGGAGGGGCAGGACAGAAAGGAGTTCAGGAGAAAGTGTGTTGAGATTTGAGACATGAAACTAAGAAGAAGGAACCCCCAACAGGCACACAGAGGTGGGTTCTGTAACCGTCAACGTGCTCTCATCAAATCGCCACCTTCAAAGGACTTGGATCTGAGGCCAGACAGAAATCCATTAATTTGCACCTTGACTTTGGGGCTTCCAAGAATTACTCAGTAGTTACCATCTCAGGGCTCAAACAGCAGAAAAGCAGTACCTATGCAAAGTCACACAATCAATTGGTGAATTCCAAGTGAAATCTCCATATACCAAAAATAAAATGTTTGCCTTCCTGGCACTTGATGTAGAAATCAGCCTGGTTAACAAAATGTAAAGCACACTTGCAGTGTGTGTGTGCCAGTGTGTCATCCGTGACCGTGGGCCACATGCACGCCCAACACAAGTCAGTCATGCCGTGGCCTGTCACCCACTCTGGGAGGTACTGGAACCTTTGTCTTCCTCCCTCCAGCTTCCTGCCGTCTTAAAACATCTCACTGGCCATCAGCCAATGATCTGCAGCTAGGTGCAGAAAGGGGGAAAAGGTGAAACTCCTCTCCATCCACATCGGGACTATCTGTGCTTCAGGGGAAAGGTTTGTTGGTGGAGAGCCAGGGATAGCCTGTGTGCGCATGAGATTTGCTCTTTACGTGGATCTGCACCTTCCTCGTCCCCCACTGGTCAGTTCATCAGCAATGCTTCTCTCCTAACTGGGAACGGTCCACCTGCCTGACTGCTTCTCTCCCGTTGGTCTGTTAAGATGCTCTGAAGCTCTGGGCAATGGAAAACACAAGTGCTTCCCTGGATATGGAGGCGGAGGGGGTGGAAATTGGGGGTTAACATGGCAAGGATACTGTGAACTTAATTGTTTTCTGAAAGCAAAAGTTAAATCTGAGACAAGCAAAGCTTTGCAAAATTCCCATAGCATTGGCCTCAGTTCCTAAAGACTTTTTTCACAAGAATCACGGAATGACTTTGAGGTTCTGGCCACCCTAATCAGCACAGTTAATGATGCTAAAACACACGCCACAGCAGAGGCAGGGATGCAACATTCTAGATTTCCCTTTGTCAACTGTGACTCAAAGGGAGCCTTGCAGAGTCTTTGGTTCACTTCACACACCATGAAGCCACCCCAAATAAACCAGCTCTCTGGACAAATGCAGTGTCCTCACGAAGAAAATGTGACTTGAAGACCGCACCCCTAGGCCCGTGTCCAATCAGATCATAGCTCCCCGAGACCTCTGATGGAACTGAAGTTTCCATTATAGAAGCATTTCTACCAAGAATAGTTTCAGTCAGGGAATCTAAGAAATCTGTGAAGTTCAACCTCCTCTTCAGACTTTGGACATGTTTTTAATATTATACTTATCACTCATGAACTAATTGATTCACTCATCAAACATGTACTGACTCATTACTTTGTGCCGTGCACTGTGATACAATTTCAACATCTCTTACGAGAAGATCCGACAGTTCTATCCACCTGCCATTTGTATGCCGTTATCTTATTAAAAAATCAGCCACAAATGCTCATACACGTCATCTTTGTGAGCTGAGCTCTATTGCTTTGGAAGACCCTGCTTTCCTAGAAAAATGAATGACTACATATGAACATAATTAATTGCATCTTCCCCCCAGAACCATTTTATTTTATTGCTTTTGGCTATTCTCTTTCTTTTTAGGATATATTGTGAAATGTTTCCTTTTAATATCTTTTAGGCAATATTAATTTGTAAGAGACACATTTTATGACAAATTATTTTTCATGTTTATTTTCAACTAAACTGAGTGAAAAACTGAATTTATAAGCAGCTTTTAAGTATGTCTTGCTTTTACTTGAAAGGAAATAAGTGGACAGGCTTACGTTTGTGTTAGTAAGGCAACACTGGGGTAGGAATTATAACTCTTACTCCCTCCTGCTGTATGGCGTATGTGCACATACACAATCTCATTTGGATCTAATATAATCTTTATACATTATGGGTATTACCACTTGAAATATCTGCTACAAAGATTTCCCCAGGAATTTGTCTTTTTAATTTTATCATGTGCATTGCATACAGATGTTTACAATTTGTGAACAACCTGATTGCATAACCATGGTTTATTTGTCTGTCTCAGGTTATTAAACTGTAAGCTCTAGGAGGGTAGGGAAGTATCAAATTCACTTCTGTATCCCCAGGCACAGAATGAATGCAGCCCTCCTTGGTTACTTAACCTCTCTGTAGCTGTGTCCTTAGCTGTAAAATGTGCATAATGACTGCCCCTGTCTTATCTGTGCTGATCAACAAAACACTTAATACAATGTCTGGCATATAATAAGTACTCCATAAGTGTTCTCCACTATTACCGTGGTTGTTATTTAGAGTTGATTGAATGAAAATTCCTGTAGGCGAGCTAACTTGTACAACTGAATGTGATGGATAACTGGCAGAAAGAAAGGAATATCGGGGATTCTCTATCCTGGTCCATAGCTTTGTCTAGTCTACCAAAGTTGTAGGATTTTTTTCTCAAAATTATTTCCATTCATACAGTAAAAAAATAATTTATTTGTAAGGATTACCTGTGTCTCTTTACCTGTCATAATTCCAATGACCTTACCCAATACACATTGGACATTAACATGCTGGTTAGCTGAGGGGATCCAGAAATAGTAAAACCTGGCCTCACTCTACAGTGGTGTCTCTTTTCTTCCACATATACATCTCATAATTACATTTGTCAAACAGCTTCCTAAGCAAAACCTTGTACCAGGAACCAAATAAAACTGACCCAGCTTTCAGAACATAAAAAAAGGAAAACGAACAGTATAATCCACTTCGTCACCATTAAATTCTATTTGTTTCTTTGTCTAAGAGTCTATTAAAATCCCCCCACAGTGACAGTAGAATAGTCTACACCAAGTACTAACAAGAAAGGCTAAAGTGGAAGACACTTTGTAAATTGTCTCATAAGACTGGACAACGATGGTGAGCTAGTCAAGGTGATGCTATTGGCAAACCTGCAGAAATTGATGCTGTTTCACTGTACTCCAGGTAGAATGCCCTACATCCTATATCGACTCTCTGCTTTATATATTTAGCGTATATATTACAAGCTTATAATCAGCTTGTATATTCTGCTTTATATGTTGCAGCTTAGTTCACCATAGTGGAGGCCAGTGAACGATACATAAACATTAGAGAATTTTTTATAAATATGTTCATTTGTATGAAGGCTAAAATTAGATTATGAAATTCAGTGATGAAAGTGGGTAAACAGTTCTGTCACTTGATTGAAATATTAGAATAAGGGAAAACAAAGAAAGCTCTTACAGAAATGAGTGCATCTGGGTTCTCAGCGAACGGCAAATGCCTCTTGTCTCCAGGCAGGAGGCTGTTTGGGAATATGTGGAGCCTTTGGGTTGTCATGGCCATGGAGGGAGCATCTGGCAGTCAGTGGGCAGAACTGAGGACACCTTCAAAATATGGTTTAGTTTTACATAATCCAAGAAGACTGTTGGCCCAAAATTCCAACACTGCCTCCTGTTGAGAAGGGCAAAAGCTACAGAGCTCATCCAAGGATGATACATTTCTAGAATCGTTAGAGGCCAAAGTCTCCTTCTTTCTGGATATATCCAATCACATTAAGCATTTATGCTTATCCCATCTTACTTCTCCAGAGTAAACTGGCCACATCTTCATCATGAGAATTAAACCTAATTAAAGATCCTAAGCTGATAATAAAATTACTCAATGACCAAGCTATAAATAGTTTTCTACAAGTTAAAGAAAAAGTTTAGCATCGTTGATTGTTTAATTTTGTTTAATTCCTCTTTTCCTGAATTTGAACATTAAGATAAAAAATTCTGAGAATTCATTAGCCTGCAAGAACGAATGAATATGATTCAAAGCCCCATCTATCTGTTAATGAAGAAAAGCAATTCCTTTTCTGATTACACTTGGAAATAGTAGTATTCAATAAACCTACTGAGGAAAAGAGGGATTAGGCTAGTTTTACAATGTCTAAAAGGCACTTCATATAAGCAATATCATATGATATTTGCCTTTCTCTGTGTGACTTACTTCACTTAGTACGATAATCTCTAGTTTCATCCATGTTGCTGCAAATGGCATTATTTCATTCTTTTTTATGGCTGAGTAGTATTCCATTGTACATATATACCACATCTTCTTTACTCATTCATCTGTTGATGGACATTTAGGTTGCTTCCATGTCTTGGTTATTGTAAATAGTGCTGCTATGAACATTGGGGTGCATGTATCTTTTCGAAGTATAGTTTATATATACATATATATATATTTATATATTCTACTGTATAGCACTGGAAACTATATTCAATATTTTGTAATAACCTATAAGGAAAAAGAATCTGAAAAAGAATCACTGTGCTGGACACCTGAAACTAACACAACATTGTAAATCAACTATGCTTAAAAAAAAGAAAAGAGACAATAAAAAGCACCTCAAACCTAACAGGCTCAGAACAGATCACTTGATTCTCCTTCCAGAACCACCCGTCTCCCTATCATTCTCTTTTACCTGCCTTCTTTGATTGCCTAGCATGTATGATTAGTGTATAATGTACATTTGTGTATTAGATTATTATCTGAAACACAAGATACACAAGAATGTAAAACCCAGGAGAGCAAAGACTGGTTTCCCCAGAACCTGAACAACTCCCGGCAAATCCCAGACACTGAATGTTTGTAGAATGAAGGAATGAATGATGTGAGGTACCAGCACAGGCCGCCTTCAGGTGCTCATATAACACACGATGTTCTAATGAGCTATGAAATGGATTAGCCATTATGCACAGTTGTTTACCGGATTATACGATGAGCGCTTTACAGTTTAATAAACACGTTTTGATCATCATCTCATTCGATCCTCTTAACCACTCCCTACTTGGCAGAGGGGAGATTTCATGATATCTAGTTTATAGATAAATACATGGGTTGTGTTGCAAAAGTTTGCTTGTGAGTCTGTTGCCTGTTAACGTCTGACGCTCTGACCCCCCCCATAGAGATGTGTCACCTTAGTGGTGAGCTTGGTGAGGCGCCCACGTAAGATGCTGCTGTCTGGTGCCCGCCCTGAGCTAAGCAGCGTGTGCAGGGCCCCTCAGAGAGCTGGAGTCCTAAGATGCAGGGGATGCCGCTGACGCTCAGCAGGGAAAAGAAAGAAAATGAACCTTCTGAAAAAGGCCTTGCTAAATCGCAGTGGCAGGGGGGAGGAAAGAAGTCGCAGCTCCTAAGTTTGTTTCTCTTTTTCCTGAAGAAGGAAATGACTGCCCGTGGGCCAGTCTTGAGCTCCGTGTGCTGCAAGATTACATAAGTTTCTCTGCCAGGTCTTGGTGTGGACCGTTTCCATCCTGAAGAGCCCCCATAGGGCCCAAAGGAAATAAGTTTTGCAGCCCCATCTCCACTCTTGAACTTAGCTTCTTCTGCTGACCCTCAGCGCCCTGCCTACAGACCCAGCACCAGGCAGGCAGCAGCCACAGACGGGGAGCGGGGCTTGGGGGGCGGCCCAGGACCTGCACAACTGTCTCCTCCCTTCTGAGGTGGGATTTTGAAGTGTAGCATGTTTCCCGACCACAGAACAGTCTACAAAAATGTACTGCAAAATGAAATGAAGGAAGTTCTCAACAAAGTAAAAAAAAGAGGCCAAGATATGTCAAAAGGACAGAGGAACCAATGAACTCATGATTGAGAGAGGCAGAGAGAAAGAGAGAGAGAGAGAGAGAGAGAGAGAGAAGGGGGGAGGGTCCAATGGCCAAAGCTTGGACAAGATCAGCAACAAAATAAATAATGAGAGTATTGGATTATAACCCAAAGAATCAGATAAATATCAAATGCCTCTTCTGATCTAAATAAGTGATGGAATTAAGTGAATATACGGGGGAGAAGAGACAACTCTTCTTTACAGAAGAATCCCAAATACTAAACATAGAAGGAGTGAGGGAAATAGAAAATCACTCTCAGAGTCACACAGTGCAAACTGCTGTAGGCAAGATGTACTGATGGGGCTCCAATTAGTGGGCGATACTTTAAGGAGAAACAGGATATCTGAATGTCTTCAAAGTATCTCCTTCAAAATATTTATTAATAACTGCTGTTATGTTAATGCATGTCCACAAAATCTTTGATACTTCCCCCTCCAGGAGATGGAGCTTAATTCCCCTCCCCTTGAGTGTGGGCTGAACTTAGTAACTCGCTTCTAAGAAATAAAGCATGGAAAAGGGGAAAGCAGTGACCCTGTGGTGAAGAAAAATGACAGACACCACCTTCACCAAGGGATCCAGGTCAATTTTGCCAGCAAGAAGACACAGCAATGTCATGCACCGCCTGCTGTGATGCAACGAGATGGGCGTATAACCTCTGTGGTATTTTCTTCCTAAGAATCTATAACCTCTGCCTCGGCATGACAAACCCCCAGTGAGGGACACTGTACAAAATACCTGAGCAGTACTCTTCAGAAACATCAAGGTCATGAAAGAAAAGGAAAGAACGTGAAACTGTCTTATATAAAGAGATATGACAAGAAAATGCAATGCAGCTTCCTAGATCAGAAAGGGAACATCAGTGGAAAATTGGGAGAATTTGGATAAAGTGTGCAGTTTTTTTAAAAGGAGGAGGTGGCAATTTTTTTTCTATAAAGAGGCAGATTGTAAAAGTTTTTCTCTTTGTGGGCCATGTGCTCAACTTTGAAACTGCTTACCCCTGTCCCTATAGTGCAAAAGTGGTCCAAGAAAACACGGCAGCAAATAGTCATGACTGTATTCCAGTAAAACTTACATACAAAAACGGGCAGTGGTGAACGAAATAATACCCTTTGCAGGAACATGGATGGACCTAGAGATTGTCATAGTGAGTGAAGTCAGTCAAACAAAGACAAATATATGGTATCGCTTATATGTGGAATCTAAAAATATGGTTCAAACAAACTTATTTACAAGACAGAAATAGAGTCATAGATGTAGAAAATAAACTTTTGGTTGCCAGGAGGGAAGGGGGGAGGGATAAATTGGGAGACTGGGATTGACATATACACACTACTATATATAAAATAGTTAACTAATAAGGGCCTACTGTATAGCACAGGGAATTCTACTCAATACTCTGTAATAACCTATATGGGAAAAGAATCTAAAAAAGAGTGGATATATGTATATGTATAACAGATTCACTTTGCTGTACACCTGAAACTAACATTGTGAATCAACTAGACTCCAATAAAAATTTTTTAAAAATGGGCAGTGTGTTGGATTTGGCCTGTGAGCTGAGTTTGCTGACTGCTAGACAGTAATACTGTACTGATGTTAGTTTCTCAGTTTTGACCATTGTGCCTTGGTTATGGAAAATGTTAACACAAGGGGAGGCTGAAGGGGATATGGGATCTCTCTGTACTATCTTTACAACTCTTCTATAAATTTAAAATTATCTCAAAAACTTTTTAAATAAAGTAGAAATAATTTGGGGATCGTGTGTCATTTTGAGATGGTCTTTGTTACCCCTACTCTATACCTTCTTTCTCTGGTGACCATATTTATTCAAGAAGTGGTCATATATACAGATCACATGCCACAATCATGGGCAATTCCAGGAACTTTCCTGTGTCTGTTCTGCACAGAATGAAAGACAGCGGGCTCATCACACCACATGAGCGTTGGAAGCAGCAGCAGGAAGTACTTCCTGAAATGAGGCTAAGCCTCAGGATGAATCCCCAAAGGGGGCTAAGAGGGGTGACTTTGGATAGCGGTAGCCCCACTGTGCCTCTGCTCATAAAAATGGCTGGACAGGGCTTCCCTGGTGACGCAGTGGTTGAGAGTCCGCCTGCTGATGCGGGGGACGCGGGTTCGTACCCCGGTCTGGGAAGATCCCACATGCCGCGGAGCGGCTGGGCCCGTGAGCCATGGCCGCTGAGCCTGCGCGTCCGGAGCCTGTGGTCCGCAACGGGAGGGGCCACAGCAGTGAGAGGCCCACGTACCGCAAAAAAAAAAAAAAAAAAAATGGCTGGACAGATCCCATTGAAACCTAGGTCATGGTGCCATTTTTCAATAACCCAGAATAGCAAACTGAATGAGCTCCCCATCTTCCACTCCAAACCCCTCCTAATAAAGATGAGAAGTTCTTTGCTACAGCGAAGGGGCAGAATGACCAGGACTGGAATTCATACCTCTGGGCGCTGCTCCTTGTGTAATGGTGGTATTAAAACCATCCCAGAGTCAAGGAGCCATTTTTTTAAGCATGTCTTAGGCAGGACGGGAATGAATAAAGAAAGCTGCCTCACAGTGAAATGACATCGGGGCTGGGCCTCGGAGGATGGGTAGGGCTTTGCCGGCACACACGAGCAGGGCCCAAAGTCCCCACCACGTTGGAGAACCCTCAACATGGCCCCAGGGTAGCAGGTAGTGGAACACAGAGTGCCCTTGGGCTGAGACTCAAGTGGACCTGCCTACCACGCCAAGCAGCGTGGCCATTGTCACTTGTGATGGGGAGCTGGAAAAGGGTCTCCTGCAGGTGGGCAGCCAAGTCTGTGTTTTGGAAAGATGACACCAACAGGGGAGGGGGATCCACTGCAGGGCACGTACCACGCCCGTGAACCAGGAGGATGAGCTGTGGGCCCACATTCCGAGGCTCCAGGAGCAGAGGCCAGAGATGCAGGTGTTGGACCTTCTTAGTGGGAAGGAATGAGGTCCTGACCCTGGGGCCGCAGCCATTTCAGGGGGCTTTGAACCCATGATCTGACATCTACAGGAAGCTGAATTTTCTCCCTCTGTGCACACCCCAGGCTGCTCAGCGTAAGTAAGGAGGTGCTAGTCGCCTCTGAAATGTAAGTTCATAGCTCAGACGTCATAAGTCACGGGCACAGCACAGGCACTACAAGCACACTCTGTACTGAACTCAGCCATATCGAGCAATTTCCCAAATTTGATTCCCAATCACTTCAACCCCATCTTGACATCACTCACACTACCTAGGCAGGTGAGGGTTGGGTGAAATCATTTATCTTTAGTAAGTCCCTCAGTTTATCTTGTTCAGCTGTTCATTGTTCTTTGGAACACTGAGCCCATTTTTTTTATATATTAACGTGATCCTACACTTAATTCTATATACAAAAATTTTTCTCTCTCTTTTTTTGAAGAATACTTTAAATAAGAAAAAAATTATTTTAGATACCAGAGAGCGGTGAAATTGTAATGATTCAAACTTAACCCTATGTTGATGTATGGGAAACTGACTCAAGTTTGGGAGTGTCAAAAATTCAGAAGCATTTATAAATGCCAAGGAGGAAATATCTTTCACTTGTGGCCAAGAGAAAATAGTCAAGGTGGGTGAGGGAGATGTAGTGTGGGGATATTATTACTTTGTGAAATGACATATTTAAATGTATGGTACAGATATTATTTTAAAGTTCACTTACATCTTTACACTCTATGTAAAGTGGGTGAGTTTGGATGTAAACAGGTATACTTATTTTATTTATATTTATTTATACATATATATGACATCAAAGGAGGAAGTAAGTTGGAAAAATAAGCCAAATGATTTCTTTCCTCAGATTGGCATGAGTGTGGGACTAAAGAAAAATGGTTAAAAGTTTACTCATCAGTATATCTATCTTTCAAGGCCTTCCCATAAACAGCAGAGAAATCTGGGAGGGGCAATTCTTGCCCATGTATGAGTCATCCATGGAGTAAGAGGTAAGACCCATTGCTGGTCCTGGAATCCACGGACAAAAATGGTCATGCCTGAGAATTTCCTCTGTCCTCTCAACCCTCCCCCCACCCAAGGCACTCACTGCTTGTGTATTCCTTAGAAGAATTCTCAAATGGAAAACAAAGAATTCATCAGGAGGAAAGCCAAGAAATAAGGCAGCACATGCAAACTCAAATACCATTCGGTGCAACCTTCACCGGTGTTCAGGACCACAGAGTCGGCATGATGGCTGAGCATCTCTGGCTACAGCATCTTCTGTTTGCCTCAGGTGACCTCCAGCATCAGAGCCTGCTGGGTCCCCGCCCCCCGGCCCTCAGTGCCACAGACCGTCAGAGGCCCCAAAGAGATAGTGCCCCAACGACGCAAACTTCTCTCTCTTCTCTGCCTCAGCTTTTCACCCTGAAAATCATGTGCTCCTTGTGGGTTTAAAAATCTCATTAAGCCACGTGATGGTTTGTGGGACAGATAAAGCACTTATTCTTCAAAAACCACTGAAAACCCATGAGATTCCTGGCTGTGCAGAAGGTGGTAACTATGCATCCCTTATTTACAGAACTACAACAACAACAACAACAAACAGGGTGAAATGAAACACTCAGCTGAACTGATTTTTGGGGGGAGAAAACATTGTGACAAGGAGTCTCCAACGAACAAAAATATCTCTAGACTTAATGATAATTCATGCTCCCTTTTTAAAACATCTTTTATTTTATATTGGAGTATAGTTGATTAACAATGTTGTGTTAGTTTCAGGTGTACAACAAAGTGATTCAGTTATATACAATTTATGCTCCCTTTTCTCAGCGAAATAGATGGCTCTAAAAAAGGGAAACAGACGATGTTGGATCTTCGTAACAACTTTAATGGATGATCAAATCGTGGCTATCACTATGACAAGCGCCCGTGTGAATTCATGCCTCTAACCTGCGTGTTAGCTTTTTAAAGTAGGAGCTACCGCGATCCCATTTTAAAGGTGTGGAAACTGAGGCTCACCTGATTAACTAAGCTACCTAGAGCACATGGCTAGTAAACACCAGAGTTCTAGCAGCTGCCAGATTCCAAAGGGCATGTGTTTAACCACTGAACCCGCTGCATCAAATAGCCTGGAACTGAAGCGGCTGCAAAGGCACTTTGAAACGCAGGAAACAAGAGAATATTGAAAACTAGCCCAGCCAGTGAAAAGAGACAATGCAACAGAGATGCGATGTAAGGAGAAGGGAAGGTAACCTAGATCATTTAACTTTTCCTTCATGCCGTTAACTCTGCTTAAACCACTTCACTGGTACCCCATGGCCAAGGCGTTCCCATCTTTTCGCACCTAAGGGAGAGGGACCTGGTACAAGACGGAACCTGACAACAACTGAAGCAGGTGGACCTCTTCTTTAGGTAGGATGCTCTTCTTAGGGCGTCCTCTGAGAAAGCACTTTACAAGAGGCCTGATGTCCACCGCCGGGACACAGGCTCCCCCTTCCAGCTGCACAAGTATGGTCGCTGCTCCCAGACGCCCAAGCCCGTCGCTGCCTCAGGGCCTTTGCCCTTGCTGCTCCACTCAGCCCACAACACTTCCCCAGGATATCCAGCCCTTGTCCGCACACTCCCTTTGCATCTCTGCCTGACAGCCTTCCCCAACCAGCTAGTCCAGGCCAGAGCCCCTGTCGCCCCTGCCAGCACGCCCTCTCCTGTTTGTGGCCCAGGCTTCCCACCTCCTGATACGTCATCACTGCTCCGCTGTGTTCCATCGGTCAGACCTGCCCATACCCACTGGACCAAGGGTACCATGTGAGCCTGGCCATCCTGCTTCACGCACCCACAGCCACGGTGGGTACCCAACAGCTCATCAGAATACACAGACGAGTTGATGCCCACGAGCCAAACCCAAAGGGATAAGCTGACGTTGCTCTTTTGCCATGCTCTTTCTTGGAGGAATTTCCTGAGACAAACCAAAGGTCATGAAGCTACCTGTCACAGTAAACTAAAATCTGCCTACCGTTTTTAGGCACACACATGAAGACAATGTCCATGAAATCCCAGAAATTAAAAAGAAGCTTGAAATGTGCACAGGAATTAAATGAAGTGTCCACTGCCACAGAATTCAGTGTGGACGCAGCAAACAGAACTCCTCACCACTTAGGTGGGCGCCTTAAGAAGGAAGACCTGATCATAATTGTTTTAACATCTTCAGCAGCAAACAAAGCCCTGAGTGTCACTCAGCATCCGTCCTAGGAGCAGGGTCCTGCGGGGCGGGGTGGGGGGGGAGAGGGGGGCAGGGAGCAGCTGCGTGGACTTCAGGCGGGCCTTTTCACTGGAGCCTTGGTGTAAAGGGGTTCGATTGTCCCCACTGTTTATGAGCCTCGGCCTTCGTAACACCCCCTGAAATGTGTTCTCCTAAAGATGTTCCCTGAGATATGACACCGCTCTGCATTGTTTCGCTGCATACCAGCGTGAATATCCCAGAGTAATCCACCCTTCTTTTAACGGCCGATGACAGCGCCAATGGCTGGGCAAAAATCAGTTGAAGGAAAGGGAAGTCTTGTCGGAAATGAGATTAATCTTGTAACGAGTGTTCAGCCCTGATAACCCATCTGGGCACACAACTGCTTCAACCGGAGAGCAATTAACCTTCACCCGACAAGCTCTGTCCAACCGTTATAAACATTAAAGAGACAGAATCCTCCCCCCCCCGCCTCCTTGTAGACTAAACAACCAGATTTGAATTCCACGTAAATGGCCTCTTTCTGCAGATGTGCAGTGACGACAAAGTGCAGGGTGCAGGTGGGTCAGGACTGCGCTGATAACTCAGGTAACTTTGGGCTCAGTTTGCTCAAATTGAGGTTATTAGCGTGAAAAATCACTAGGGGCATTTTTCAATAAAATCACTAGCTTTAAGGGAGTTGGACAGAGTTCCTTTCATGCAGGAACACATGTCTGCTAGGAGAAACACAATTTGCGTGTTTTTTTTCCTTTTCTATTTCTTCTGTCCAACAGGAGGAATATTTGCACGGAGCTGGCCCCTCGCTTGCACTCAATTCCTCTCTTCCAACCAATGCGGGCATTTGCACAAGTGATGCAGCTTGTGGTCACCAAAGGGAGATTTTTTTTTTTTTTTATCTCTGAGAAGTTATTAGCTTTCATGGGGCACAAACCTGTGATCTTGCCTTTATCAGCATACGCTGTAACTGATTGAGCTAACCAAGCCGGCCCACGTAAGTTACGAAGTGGTTAGGAAATCTACCACCTACAATTGAAAATAATTTTTATGACACTGAAGAGAAATCTCTGACGTCATTTAACTCATCTCTCAGGCAAGAGCTCTCTTTAGCATCAGTTTATACTGGGCCATTGGGTTGTTTGTATCCAGGATATTAACAATGAATAGATAAAGGAGAAGGCCCCTGAACCTTAGAACTGGTGACAAACCAATGTGGGTGCATAATATACCCCACTTATGGCGTTTAAACAAGAAAAATATTTAAGTACATCTACAAAGTAATAGGAGGGACAGATGTTCTATGTAACTAACCTCTCTGCTAGTGTGACTGTAACTCAGATTTTTAAAAATAATTAGAAAAGAATAAAAGGAAAAAAGGAGAAGATTCATTTAGCATGTTCTAAGCAAATTTATCTCTCCAAGATTTTAACCCAGTCTTCACGATGACCAAAGACAGCTCTCAAAATAGTTCATCTTAACATTGCATCTTAGCTCTCCTTTGAACCTGGTTTCTCTTTTTCCAGGGGATAAGTCACGATGTACCAGGCTTCAGTGCTGTGTTTGCATGTACACGGCAAAGCTGAGTCTCCAGGGTAAACCTCACCCATGCTGGTCTCCGGACCGGCCTCTATTAACAGCATGAAAGAGTGACATGGTAGAGGGTATGCGTCATATTGGGAAGTGTTATGCAACCAGGACAAAATATCCCAGCCTCAGGGTCTTGCTTTCTGAGTTTGCATTCATTTGCTTCACACAGTGCCTCCTCCTGCCACGAGTGGGCAAAAACCTCCTTACCCTCCAGAGCAGGAGCTGTGAGAGGAAAGCAAATGGACCAACGCTTGCATCACAGGGATTTAGACCATCTCTGCATTTGCAGCCCAGTTGATGCCAGCAAGGGATTCCACGGGGCCAATTCTCCCAGTCACCCGGCGAGCTTTTTGGTGACTTAGCCTGAGGCAAGGTGGAGAGGGGCTAGAGTCACTCGAGCTGGCCAACTTCTCATCCCAGAGTGAACATCGGGTGTACTTCAGGTAGACGAGAGCACACACAAACAACATGACCAAAGTCCCTGACTGGTTCTTGATTTAAGTTTGCATTTCTTTCCCAAGAAAATCTTGCAGAGCTGCCACGTCAGTGACAAGATGAAGTTCAATTTTACTTACAGTCAGATTCATTTCATAAGACATAAAAGCAGAATGTTTAGGGGCAGTCCATGTTTCTGGTTCCAAATCCTCTATGTATATATAACCTCGGCAGGTATACAGACCGAAGACAAAAAATAAATCATAGTGCCTGACGGTCACACAGTTTATGACGCCATTTTACGCCTTAGAACAGTGCAGTTTCAACTCGAGGACATTATGAAAAAAGCCACAGGAATCATTTCTTTTATAAGATGTAAACAGCACACTCAACCATTAGTCTAGACTGAGCAGACAGGAGGAGGGTGACTTGCTGCCTAAGTCCTCACGTGACTCTGATGAGCTGGTGTGGGCTGCCCTAACCTTGTTACACTTCTTGACATTTACCAAGGAAAATGATGAGATCAGGGAAACCACAACATCAAACTCAGTATCTTGTGAAACTGAAACGGTTGCAGGGTAAACACTTTGCCTGACAGTGATTTTTGTTTTGATCATCATACTGGATTGAACGACATCCATGTTGTGCAGTTGTATGTTTTTTTCAATGAAACTAACTGCATTACACTTTCCAATATGGTATTGACACCCGAGGGATTTCTACCTAAGCATGAATGTTAGAATCCTAGCATCAGCACTTCAGTCATTAGACCTTGCCAATGAGTAGAGCCTCGCTCTTCTAATGGGCAAGAAACGCACAGAAGAGAAGATCTACCTTGAAACCTACTTTGTCTCCTCCCTACCTGAAGAGCGGACCCCAAGCCCACCTAGAACCTCAGAATGTGACCTTGTTTGGAAATAGGGTCTTTGCAGATGTAATTAAGGTAAGGATTGAGATGAGATTGGATTAGATTAGTATAGACCCTGAATCCAAGGAGAGCATCCTTATAAGAGACCAAAGAGGACAGACAGAGACTCAGAGAAGAAGGTGATGTGAAGATGACAGAGGCAGAGATGGAAGTGATGATGCAGCTACAGCCCCAGGAAGGTAAGCATTGTAGGGAAACACCTGGAGCTGGGAGAGAGGCATGGAGCGGATTCTCTTTCAGAACCTCCAGAACCAGCCCTGTTGACACCTTGATTTTGGACTTCAGGCCTCCTAAACTCTGAGAGAACAAATTCCTGATGTTTTAAGCCCCCAGTTTGTGGTTATTTTCACGGGAGTCCTAGGATATACTAATACACTACCTGTAGATGCTGTTTTTAACAGTTTACCATCTCCGGGCATTACATGGCCCATTAATTGCCTTATAGAGTTAGTACAGTTTCCAAAAGTGCTTGAAGGGAACTCCCAGATTACAGCAACCAGATAGCCTGAATTTTCAAGAACAATACTAACTTTACAAAGCTTTTCATGTAAACTCCTTTGTCTGACCGTGCCCTGATTTTTCTGCTTAGGAAAATGTGTCTCTTCTACCACTGGGGGAAAAATGTCTGATTCACCTTCTAATGAATGTCATGATCAGGAGGGAAGGTGTTTTAACAAACATCTTTAAATTTCTCAACGTTCGTTTGAAAAGACTGTTAGAAGTTAAAACAAAAAAACAGCCAATGGAAATTAAAACCTAATTTTTTAGTATGTTTTTCCAGCTAACATATGTGGGCAAATTTTTCAAATTATGATTGCTTCATACATATATATGGAATCCAATTTTATTACCTGGCTTAGATAAGTTGGTTGTTAATTGCTATTAAAGTTAATTTTTCTCATAAAGCAGATTATCTTGCAATTGAATACAAAGAACTTAGCTATTTATGAAAATGTTCTCCCATATATATATATATATATATATGAAGCAATCATAATTTGAAGTATATGAAGTATAGTGAAGTATATGAAGTATATATGAAGTATAGTGATTTACAATGTTGTGTTAGTTTCAGGTGTACAGCAAAGTGATCAGTTATACATATATACATATATCTATTCTTTTTCAGATTATTTTCCATTATAGGTTATTACAAGATAGTAAATCTAGTTCCCTGTGCTATACTGTAGGTCCTTGCTGTTTATTTTATATACAGTAACGTTTATTCGTTCATCCCAAACTCCCAATTTATCCCTCCCTGCTGCTTCATGTATATTCTTTCCCTAACAAAATCCTCGTTCTCTTAGGAGTTCCTTTCAATTATCCTAAAGAAAATTAAGAATTTCCTGACCCAAAGGAGAACTGGGTTGAGACACACTGGGCTTCTCAATGGCCAGTTAAGTTTCTTCCAACATTTTGGCTCCCAAATAAAAGTTGTTTCCTTCTCTTCAACTCCTTAGATACTAGATCATGGTGTTTGTTAGGAGAGGGCCAAAGTCAGACCTCTTCTAATGACATATACTGCCAAAGACATGCTTCCCTCAGGGAAAGACTTTGGTACCCATTTATCGTTGTGCTCACTCATTCAGCAAATATTTATGAGTCAGCACTTTATGTGCTAGGCACTGAAGAAACAACAGTAAGCCAAATATTTGAATTATTAGATTGAAAAAATATTAGATGGGAAATTCATTTAAGAACTCTTACCAAGATAACCAAATTCTGTAGGTTTTAGGAAAGATCACATTTTCCTTGGCTTATATATAATACTTTGACCATCAAGCTCATTGTTAGTAATATGTTTGCTAACTTTGAAATTTCAGTAGGGAATCCAATTTTACTACCTGGCTTAGATAAGCTGGTTGTTAATTGCTATTAATCTTTCTCATAAAGCAGAATTATCTTGCAGTTAAATACAAAAGAACTTAGCTCTCATGAAAATGTTGTCCCACATCATATCCATTGCAGATGTTAACTATATAATAATTGCAGTACTGGAAGAGCTGCCTGATTCACCAATGAGCAAGGAAACCCTCCGTGTGAACCAGTACATTGGATATCAGCACATGTGTTTAAGGGATCAAGTTACAGTTTCACTGAAATTTCTAAGGAGTGACTGCAGTTAACAAAAGAAGAAAATCAAACGGTGCCCGTCGTAATCCATTAAACACAACTTTTCATGACTTTGTACCCAGGAGGACTTTTTGCATAGGGGGTTGTTAACAGCTGAACATTTAGAGAAGCCAACGCACACCTTGGAGAAGCACTGGGAGGTGCTGCCACTCAGTAAAAGCAAAATTGCTGCTTGGTTTTGCCGCATCCAAACAAGTGTCACGTAACAAAATTCAGGCTCTGAGAAATGTATTTCTGCTTTTAGTTTTCACATGGAAGCATTTCCAACCACGGGCCGGCACAGACATGTGCATTGATCGGGCATGTGCTCACAAATGTTCAAAACCCCATTAGGTTCTGGGAAGCCCAACGATCACCAAACCTTCCCAAGCCCAGGCAGGTTCTTTAAGATAACACACACTTATGTCTAACATCTGGCATTCAAACTGGACACAGGGGCACGCAAGACATTGGTCTCAAGACATAGTAATAATTCTGTCTTCTGATCAAGAAGTACAACTTCTCTCCGAACCTTGCGGAGGGCGACTTTACGATGCTTTGCATGTAAGAAATCAGTAATTGCTCATTGAATTAAATGAATTACTTCGATGTTATCAGCTCACTAATTAATGCACTTGTTCATGCATTTATCATCCAGGCAGATATTCATTTACTCATTGAACACACATTATTAAAAGCCTGCCGCTTACCAGGCATGGTCAGCACAGATAAAAGATTATAGGACCCCAGCCATATAACTTAGGGCATAGAGGGCTGAACTTTAACAAGCAATGTTTTGAGAGTTTCTGTTTTTCAATGAGGTCCCATAGATTCCTAATCATGAACATTCACTGGCGATATGGTAAATCAGTAGACGTCTGCTTGCCTCTAAAGAATGTGTCAGCCAAAGTAGCTGGTTCAAAATAGTACTTGACTCCTTCCATGCTAGGACTACTCCAGAGACCAGCTGTGGCTCCCCACTGCAAGAACACATTCATTCATTCAAGCATTCATTCATTCATTGGCACAGGCCAGAGAAAAGGCAAGGAAAGAGACAGTGAGTATCCTCCAGCCCTCCATCTTGGTTTTCTTTTTGGATCGTCAAAACTATTGGATTTCTGGGCTCAAAAAAATGCAGCTGAGTTCAGCTGCTGAAAATTTGGTTAATTTGTCGCTTGAACTCCTAAATGGACTCACAGTGGTGACTCTGTTATATTTATTCTACTATCCTCAAATGAATGACACGAGAAAGAAACCAATTACATAGAGGGAAACACTTTCGTCTCTTTAGAAGAAGCTATAAATATCTAAAGGGTATTGGAGGAATCCATTCAAAAGATGAACAGTAGAAACAAACACAATCAAGAATTGATTACTTCAAACAAAGCAAATAAGATATGACAGTAAATTAAATAATAAGAATGAGACTAGGATGAGTAACGAAGAAGAGCTCACATTAGTGAACATTTTTTTGCACACAAAAACACATTACTGTTCAAGCATGGACATGTATTAAGCTGTTGGATCCTTGAACCACCACCAACAAGCAAGCGTTATTATCACTACTGAGTCTATTTTACAGATGAGGAAAATGAGGCACAGAAAAGTGAAATGCCCTGGCAACACTCGTTGGAACAAGGGTCAGCCCTAGGCAGTCTGGTTGTGCTCCAGAATAAGACACCGGGTCCTTAGGAAGGGATATGGGGCCTTAATCTCTAGAGGGGGGTCATAAAAGTTCAGTCCTCATTCCTCTTTTCTTCACTATCCTGGAAGAAAAAGGGAATGAAAAAGGACTACTGAAATGAGTTTAATTTCTCCCATTCTATTATGCTTTTTAAAGAATATATCTGTGTGCATGGAGAACAGACAAAAGAATTCAAAAAGAATCAAATCTTAGCAGACCCCTGATGGTGCAATATCAATTAATTTAACTTCCTTTTCTAAATTATTTTCTAAGCTCCTACAATAATTGTTTTGGAAATGGGGGGAAAGAACAAAGTTTGTATTATTATTTTGTTGTTTAAAAAATATTTTATCCTGTGGGTTTATTAAACCTGTATTCAGGTTGAAGAAAACAAAACAGAACAAAAGCAACCACCATCCGCAGGCAGGCAGTGGTGATTTTCAGAGAGGATGTCCAAAATGAGTCTACCAGCTATAAGGCCCTGCCCAGCACCACACAGCCGTGATTCCCGTGGCACCGGAACCAATACAGACGCAGGAGATCAGAGAAGGCATTTTGAAAAAAAGCAGAAGTGGTAGGAGGCAGCATCTGGAAGGAAACATGTAGGGAGATGCCTTGTGGAGTTTCACTAAAAGGTAACAAAACTGCACAATGAAGGGGGGGGGCGGGCAAATACAGAGGAAGAAAGATCTTCATTCAAACAGGAGGCTCCTGAGATGTTACAGTGTCTTCCAACAAGATGAGCAAAAGCATATAAACAAATGGGTCTCCAAAAGAAAAATATCACTCTGGCAGCTTCATGTCAATTCCACCAAAACACGTGCCTTGAGTGACTGTGTAAATAAAATCATTGGAGTATGTTCATGTACCAGCACCTTCATGAGACAGTACTACATCTAACCACGTCTGGCAGCTTCTCAGGGTCAGATATAATCTCTGCCTCCCCCTGGACAGCCATCAACATCTACAGAATACATACTGGACGGAGAATCTCTATTGGACGCTGTCCTCTTGTCCATTTCAATGCAAAGCTCACAGGCGCTTTCTGATCATCAAAGGAGGCACTTTAGCATGAAGTCACCGGACAGTTAACAGCGGCTCAGTGTTCTGATGATTTCAGGGACCCGTAGGAGATCAGGGTGGAGCTGTAGGTTTCCATGCTTAGAGTAAGTAAACATCACTCTTTGGAGTTTTGCCAGTGCTTGAGCCGAGCGGCTTTCAGGTGCTATTTATTTTGTTTAGTTTATTGTTCAGTGTTACTGTTTGTTGACTTGATATATTTTTCCCCCCACAAAGGGGCCAGTCGGTAAGAACATATCCTGTAAGTGGAAAATTGATGATTCCCTATTGTTCAGTGTTTGTGTGTGGTGGTTTTATTTGCTTTGCTTCAAAGGACCTAAACAATGCATTCATTGGAATTTAACAACTGGTGTAAAATCAGCACAGAGAACAATCTGTGCGCTGAGATTTTTGTACCCAAATCGGGTGATCTCTGCTTGACTCAAGAAAGCAAAATCTAAAATGACCTTTACATCTAAATAACCACAGAAAAGAAAACCACTGACTGAATCTCAAAGAGGCGTATTTTTCAACAAATACAAAAACAGACTCATGCATCATTCTCCATGATTCCAAGGAGGCTAGAGTGCCCACGGGGCACAAGTCTTACTCATGGACATGTCTAATCTAGTTACCCTCCTCTGTAAAATCCAACCAGCAGACAAGACCAAGGATGAGAACAAGGGTCTAAAGCCATTACCTTAGAAACGTCGTATTTTCACCTACTTCAAGACAGTGAATTCTGCCAGAAAATCTGTAGCAATAGGCTCATTCCCCTTGGAGGGGAGTGAACGCATCACAAACTGTGCATTCGCAAAGGAAGCTTCCATGGGGAGCTCTTCCTGCATTGGTGCGTCTCTGGTCGGGTTGGCTATCTGTGTAGGAAGTGGACGCAGGAAGTATCTGTCTACAAACCCTTTATCCTCAAGGTAATTGCTACAGCAGCATTTTACTGTTTACTAAAGCAGTAAACATGTGATCTAAAAAAAGATGTTTTCCATCTCCAAAGAACAAGGCTTAAAAAAAATGTACGTGCACTTATTTCATAACCAGCTCCTTATCAAAACCGTCGGCAATATGACCGTGCTTCCAAGAGTGAGTGAGTCAATGGGAACAGCTTTGGGGGTAGAACAGAAGCTTCTCTCTCAGGGATGCCCAAAAAACAAAGCCTGGTTTTCTTTACTGAGATGCTACTCTAGCAAAGTAAATTTTATTTCTCTTCTAAGCTTAACACAGGCTTAACAGAGTCAGGGTCTTTGGCTGAATAGGTAAAGTGAACAAGACTTTCCATGTTAACTCAAACTGGTAGAATGGATAGCACATAAAATCACTTGTATTTGACCTTGGGCAACATTCGTCTTTTTTATGTGGATATAAATATGCTTCTAGCCCTAAGAGTTCACACAAGAAGAAGTTAAAGATAGAACTCAAACGTGGACGAGTGGCTACTGCTTTTGATGACTTTTACCTGGGGCAGGCAGAGCCTCCTGCCAATCTTCTCTTTATTTCTTTATTCCAGATGAAAAGCTTGTGAGCCTTCACTGTCCCAGGTTTCCTGGGATGACAGGAGTGATTGGCTATCTGTGAGAGGCAGTGTGGGGTGAATGGAAACGGGTCCGAGGAGAACCCTTGAGCACTGGAGATGTTCCGGGGGGGGGGTCCTCTCCATCATTACTGTTGTCCTTTATGTTTTGAAAAGCTCTTGTTGGGTTGTTAACTATTGCAGAGAAGAAGAAAGAGGAGGGAAGGAGCATGAGAGTGAGAAGTACAGAGAGAAGCAGAGGGTAGCAAGGCCCCAAATTTCTTCTCCAGGGCCGGCCATGCAGAGGCTCAGGCAGACTCCTCAGCGAGCACCTCTTAGCACTGTCTTAGGTCATCTCCAATACAGATAAAGCACTGTGAATAACTGAGGACTCACTGTTCTGTAAGAGTCTTTATTTCTTAATAAAGAGAAAAGAACATGTTAATCAGAGGAAAATTGGCTACTTGAAAAAAGAAAAAAAAAAGAATCAATTCACAACCTGTTGTAGAAATTGAAAAAGAAAAAAAAAGCCTTCTATGGATTTCCTGATTTTATTCCTAGAAGGAAAATTGATTTGACTCGAGTGAATAATAAAATTAGCTAACAAGTATTAAGTACCTCTAATGTGCTCCATACAATTCCAACTCGGTTCATCTCCCCATAGCCCTGCAAAGTAGAAACTGTGGTTACTGCCTTTTACAGATGGAAATACCCAGAGATCGTGAGGTGAGGGGCCTGTCCAGGGTGAAATGCCAGGAAGACCATTTCTGTTTTCCCGAGAAGGAACTAAGGCCTGGAGAGGTGCCTTCACCTGCTGAGGCCCTACAGCATCAACTGCAGCCTCAGCCGGTCTCTCTCAGGACAGCCTCTTTCCACTTCCCCTCCCTAGCCTCCACATCTATGCCTCCCTTTCCTTGTGAACAAGATAAGACCAATCCTTTCCCCACAGAGGCTATTTTAAGGATGTCGTGAAGAAATAAGAGTCTTCAGGGCCTCCCCGGGCATAAGATAAACACGGCTGGGCTCGCTCTATTTCACCTTCATGCTTCCGATGCTCTTGGGAACATCAGGTAACACCCACGTACAACACAGATCCAAAGGGGACTTCGCAATATAAAACCACACACACTTTTTTTTTTTAACTCGGAGCAACATATTAGGAAATCTACCTCAAATTGAGACACAGACTAATCGTGTTGACAAATTCCCAAGTGTTGTTTCAACAGTTTCCTCTTCCTCAAAGGTGAGCATCACATGCCTACAGCTAACTTTAAAAAATAAAAGTCAACAAGACCCAATGGGATCCAAAGGGAACACGACGGTAAAGTCCCTATTGGCTGATGATTTCAATTAATGGACTTGGGGGCATGTGGATGGGAGCGATGGGGGGCAGATTTTGTCTTCAGTGGTGACTCTGTTTCAGTACTTGCTAAATTAAAAAACCCCATCAGTTTGCTATACTGTAATTTTATAATGGAAAGACAGATGTTAAATCATCAGGGTGGAGTGATTTAAAGGCCACTGCGTTAGATCCAGGAGTGCGAGTTCTTTGCACATGTTAGAAATGTTCTTTATTTTATGCCCCAGAAATTGACGTGCATTGTCTTGAACAAAATCATTTGAAGTAACAGCACTGATGTGAATGTTATGATTGGATTATGATGTGGCTTGAAAAATAAATAATTTTGCTTGGCCTTGGCATTTCTTTTCTAAACGTCTCGGCACTTATCTGTGCCTAACAGCAGATTACCGTTCTTCCCAGAGTCTAATTCCATGAACACCCCTGCGGAAAGACTTGGTAAGGCCTGATGGAAACTCAGAGACGTGGGCAAGGAAGTTGATACTTGGGGTGAGGAAACAAATCAGCAGCTGATCTGGAATCTGCAACCACGGGCCCCTTGGATATAGCCAAATATGGAAAGAATTCTTGGCACCAAGCAAGTGGAGAATGGGGTGCTAGAGTTTTAGCTGTTCAGTTTTCTAGTGCTTTATCTTAATTAGCCAGTGAGAGCATAATAATTGTTGGCTGTGGGCTTTTTCACACAAGAGTGGTAACATAAGTTAGCCAATTATAATAATTTTCATTATTTAATGTATCACACTATATCATTTAATACACCTTTTTTTTTTTCCTGCACAGTAATTTATTATTTGGAGCTAAGTAAGGCAAAGAGCAGGAAAAAAAAGATCAGATGATGATAAATTGAGGGGAAACAGATTTGTGTGCCCGAGCAAGTTTCCTAGCCTCTCTTAATCCTCTATCCTTATCTGGACAAAAAGCACCAGGATGCAGGCTGTGGTGAGCATCTCACGAGATAACATGAGCATCCCGCACAGAGTCTGGCCTGGAATAAGCAGTTACAAGGATGATATTAATTTGGATTATGAATTCAAGCTACAAGATCTACCTTTTAAAAACGCTTTTCTCTATGATCTTTTCAACAGCAATTTAATTCTATGTAGTTAATTTGTATCTAAACTAGGAGAGATATCTCTAAAGAAATACATCTATTTAAAATCTGCAATAACGATTGCAGATTTTACTAATATCTTCACTTTCTCTTGATGACCTTAAAGGATTTTAATCAAAATTTATTTTTCAACAACTATTTATTGAAGCCCTATGCTTTGCCAGGCTCCGTCAAGGACACAAAAGAGATGGACAGACTATCACAAGAAAACAGGTTCTATTGTTTACACAGGTAGACAAAAAGTAGAGTCACACAAACACAAGCAAAGCTGAGCGCACGTGTCGCCAAGAGAGAAAACAAAGCAGGAGAGAGTGGACAGAATGAGGAATGTTCTTAAACTTTATAAAACATGCCTCAGCCAAGTTCAATAGGGGAAATATGTGGGAAATAAGTGATCAAACAGGCAATGAAAGTGTGAATAAGAAAAAGATCCAGAGGTCACAGTGGCCACTAGTTGAAACAGGTTCACAGCAAAAAAAAAAAAAAAAAGTGGAATGAAATACTATAATTACGGAAATACAAATAAAAATGAGATTCCATTTTTGCCTGTCACAATGGCAAAGATTCAAAGAGTGAAATATTCAGAGTTGTTATGAGTTCAGTGGAACTGGCCTTATCTATGGCTACACGTGGGAACTGGTACAACCCTTCTAGAGAGTAAAGTGGTCATTTTTTTTTTAAACTGGCAAATATTTAAATTTGGCAGAGACTTTAAAAATATGTACACCCATTGGTCCAATGATTCCTTTTCTAAGCACTAACACTAATAAATTTTTTTAAAATTACATAAAGGGTACATTGCAATGTAATTGGTGAAAAACTGAAAGCAATATTATTTCCTACAATAGGATATTGGTTATATAAATCATAATACTTATTTTAAATGGAATATAATTAAGCATAAAAATTCTGCTTATTAAAAAATTGTAGTGACATGGGGAAATGTTTGTAAAACAATGTTAACTGAGATGAGCAGGACAGGGAGACAAAAGGACAGATAGAAACACACAGTAGGAAGACACACACCAAATGCTGGTAATTTTCTCTGACTGCCTGGGACTGGGAACAATTTATATTGACTCTGTAATGATTTCTTTTTTCACTTTCTCTACAGTGAGAATGTTTTATTACTGTAATTTGTACAAAATAACAAGATGCATTTTTCAAAATTAATGAGAATACAGGACAGTGGAGGATTTCAGTAACGCTGTTCCTGCCCTAATCAGAAGCAAGGGGCACTGCAGGCCTCCGCCCTCCTTCAGCGACGAAGCAAACAGCCTCCGTCCTCAGAACAGGACTAAACCAACCCTCTGATCACCCATGCCTTGAGGGACCCCCTGGACACTCCGCCTGCCCAGGTGTTTGGTCCCTGCCCTGCTATACCCTTCTCCAGGGACCCCTAGGAGCTCCTTGCCCCTCGCCTCTCCAGGCTCCCGTGTGCCCTGCCCTGGCTGGGAGGCCGCAGTGGTGACCTGTGGAAGTGACCTGTTATTCTCCCTGTCTCTTCAAAAGCGTTAGCACAGAGTCTGTGTGCCTCTGGGCTTCACAACTGAAGCCGGGTAATGGAACACATAGAGAGAATTCAGAGCAGGGCCAGAAAGACAGTGCAATTTATTAGCAAAGGTTAGATGGACTTGGATTGTCCGATGGCATCTGTCATTCACTGAGCACCTACTAAAAGCTCTCCCACCCTGGACTCGCATCAGGATGGTCATTATAATCCTACCTACAGGTGAGGAAACGGAGCTCAGACAGGTTAGGGCCCTTGCCCAGGATCACGTGACTAGGAAGGGTTCAAATGCAGGTGTGTCCGTGGCCACATAACATAAGTAAAGAAATCTCAGAGGTGACGGGGGGGACAAAGTCCCCTGAGAAGAGAAGAGTCGTCCTCTAACCTGTGGGGACAAAAGGAGGGGACGCTGCATTTGAGGCATTCCCTAAGCCCTAGGAAAAAATCCTGCTGGAGCAGATGTGTCACCACCATTGGAAAGGCCTGGAGACTGTCTCTGTCAAACCCCCTTCTCGGAAGATTTTACACTGCAGAGAAACTCTCTGGTCCTGGCTTTCCAACGGCCTCCTGTATTGTGATTCTCTTCTGTGTCAGCTGTTAAATCTGCCAGGGTATTGGGATGCCAAAGCGGAATGTTCTGCTTTGGGTCTCCCCTCCCACAGAGGGAACCTTATTCTGAAATTCTAAACACAGAACTAATATTTTCCTGAAAGCATCAGGAACGATTGTTTCATTTATTTATTTTATTTCTACTTATGGTTTTTCAAGAGACATCGACAAGCGCATGTATGTGTCGGGGTGGAGGAGAGATTTAAGCAAAGATCTGTTTTGTAAAAAAAAAAAAAAAATTAATGAAATAATCACTTTAAAGAAAATATAGATAATTAAAAAACAGTTCAGACTTCCAGAACATTCTCTGAGAGTACTGCAGTCCTCCATAAGTGTATTTCATGGGAAGAATGATCCACAAATTCTATCCTTTCCAATCCTCCTTTCCACGGCCACTGAGGCAGCGTGCCCAGCCTCAGAGAGAGCTGTAGGAGGAAGAGTGCTGTGTCCCGTCCAGAGGGGGCAAACTGTGTCCAGAGCCACCCACGGATGCAAGCAGCAAGTCATTTTAAGATAACGGCCCATAATTCCACCTTTAGGCCAGTGTTCTAGAAACATGACATTCACATTGTGGTGCAATAGTATTTTCCGTTTTCTATTCCTTCCACTGTCACAGAGTCCTCTAAAGTAACAAGGGATGAAACAACTGAAATTCCACTTGAGCCAATGAGTTGTTGAAAATTTATATGCCCTAGAGCTATTAAGCTCATTCATCACATCCCTTAAAATCCTATATATGAACTTCCTTCATATAACCCTGAGCTTTTAATTTTAAACAAGTTTGCTTCACACATGATAGTAAATATTCAGCAAGAGCCTGCTACATGCAAGCCATGAAATATGTAAAAGATGCTTCATGTTTTTAAATTAACTTCTTTTTTTTTACTGAAGTATAGTTGATGTACAATATTATATGGTACAGGTGTACAATATAGTGATTCCCAATTTTTAAAGGTTCTACTCCATTTCTAGTTATTATAAAATATTGGCTATAATCCCTGTGCTGCACAGTATATCCTTGCAGCTTATTTTATATATAATGGTTTGTCCTCTTCATCCCCCACCCCTACGTTAACCCTCCTCCTTTCCCCCTCCCCACTTGTAACCACAAGTTTGTTCTCCACGTCTGTGAGTCTGCTTCTTTTTCTTATTTGTTGTAGTTTTTAGATTCCACCTATAAGTTATATCATGGTGATCATCAAAACCCTCCAACCTCTGTCAAATCAAAGAAAGGAACTTCTTTAAACAGCTCGTTGACACCGTAATCGTGTTCTCCCTCAGCAAGCCTTGTTAGTAACTTTCTATCCCCTGCTTCTAAGATGCTCTCCACTCACGCTGCTGTTTGCAGTTTGCTCTCTCCTGGTCTTCCAGTGCCAGATCTGTGATAAAGGAAAATGCCCACAATCCCCTCTTAAAGACTACGGACGTTTAAACTCTAGGATCAGGGGCTGTAACCTGGGGTTCACGGACCACCCAAGGAGTCCAAGGACAGAACTGGATTTCAATAGTATTAGCTGTCCTTGTCACTCTATGTATTGCCTTTCCTGCATTTTAAAAGCATTAATCTGAGACGGGATTGCAGGCTTCATTAGACTTCCCAAGTGGCCCAAGGCATAACAAAGGATCAGGGAAGTCTTTGGGAGCTTGGATTAAAAATCCTAACAGAAGCAAAATCAAGTTCCAAGGCTAACAACTGGCTGCTTGGAGGCTGTAAGCAAAGGCAGCACTGTTTTGTGCAGAAGGAAGGGAGGGGGTTGTAAAGCACCCCCCAGGTATCATCAGGTGGCCCCAGAAGCAGTGGAAGCACCAAAACTGATTCGTGAATTACATGTGGGAACATCACTTTTGATGCTTACGTTTTTATTAGAACTCTTAATCTGATCTTAAAATCCACGGCCCTTTAAGGATAAACCAACCGACATACTCACATAAACTCATAAGATTCCTTTACTTCTTCCCATGGAAACACTCTTTTACCATTTCCAAAATACCAAGGGAAAATGATGGTGAGAATCATAAAGACGGGATAAAAACATAGAGCTTTTCATAGTGCCTCATAGGGTCTTATAGACATTCACGCCAAAAAAAAAAAAAAAAATCCACTGAGATGCGGAGACCAACTTAACAGATTCTGTGCATCTGATGCTTGATGGACTAATTCATTTATTTACTGAAACAACAAAAAACAGAGTGCGTTTGAGACTGGAAATTGCCCGTATGACAGACTTTCCTAATTCCAACGGACAGCCGTAATTTTCCCTATGCTAATTTGAGCTTTGCACTAACATAATTAAAACTGCAGTCAACAGACTCAGGCCTCCTTTTTTCCACTCTATAAACAAGTCTGTAAAGTCATCTCATTACTTTACCCAGGAAGCCTAGCAGAACATTTGTCAAAGGAAGTTACCTATAAAGAGGGGCTATTTTATTTTAACAGGATTAAAAAGAGTCTACTTGAAGTCATTTTGAAAGTTCACTTAAGCTATATATGATACACAGATAATGCAGTGTAATCCAATGTTAAAGTAAGCATAATCTCCTGGGTAAGTGGAAACTGTTTCCCAAAATTCATCCTGAAAAACACAAAACGTTCAAGCTTCAAAAATATCTTCATCTTTTCAGAAACGTATACTTTAAATTAAACAGTATGACACATTTGTATTCTATGCAAAACATACCCCACACCTAAAGGATTGTCTGTTATTTCAATGTCCTTTAATACACTGATTTTTTGAAACACACACACACACAAACACACACACACACATACACACACACACATACACACACACACACAATTGTACCCAAGCTATTCAAAATTTACAAAGAACATTAGATTCAACTGCTATGAAATATGGACACAAATAAGGGTAAAAATAAGAATTAAGAGGGCAGCATTTGGAGTTATAAAATCAAATAATTTCTACTCATATAGCTCAAAGCAGAGTACATCAAACCCTCAATTTTAAAATTCCTTTCTATACAGTTATACTTCAGCAGACTTCAATCCTTGAAGAAAGAAAAATCTCTGTAAGATTAAAATCTTTGATACATGATTTTTTAATACGTATTATTGAACATACCTTGAAAACCAAAACCTATCTTGAGAACTAGAAACTGAACAGAACTTCTGAAACATAGTTTATGCAACGGGTATTAATTAAATCCTCTCGCACAAACATTTCAAATTCCAAATCAAAGAGGCTTTTAAAAATTGTCCTGGCCCAGTTCTGGGCAAACTTCTCTATTCATGAGCTTTCAGATCAACTAAAACCCTTGATGAAAACACAACCAAATGCTTCTCACCTACATGCAGCAAAACTAAAGACACGCAACCCATAAAACTCGCTTTTTCCTTCTTTCAGTATCTGTTTTTGTTCCTGACTTTTCTCATTTCTAGAAATGTCACCAAGGCGTGCTGGCCTTGAAAATATTGTGACAGACCACTTCACGGGCTCTATGCCGCCAGCTTGCACTAACTATCAAACTGGCTTCAGTTCCAGGAATCAGACTACATTCACGTTTCTACCTCTGTGCATTCACCTCCACCTTAATCTCTCTCTATTTGCAAGAAAAACAAAACATCAGACCACACACCCCAGAGCACAGAGAACCAATCCGCAATTCCCACAAAGCAACCATCACGGAGAAGAAAGTCTATTCACAGTGCACCGAGGAGTAGGTACTTTATTAAAGATAAATACATGACCGAACAAACCGAATTACCACCACTTGCATTATGAGAACGCTCTGTTCTCAGCCTGAAGGTTCCAAAAATCAAGTCAACATTGGCATGTCCCATGACTGACAGCCACTTGCCCGGCATCTCTTCATTTCCACAGGGACCGGCTGGCACCCCTGATGGTAAGGAGGCCTTCAAGAACGTCCAAAAGTTCAACATTTCCAAGCCCATCTTTTTCTCCGACCCTGCCCTCCAAACTCTCCAAGTCCATTGCCTTCCAGCAGATACACATCCAGGCACCGCTAGAGATAGTTAAAGAATATGAAAATTCGGACGCGCTCTTTGAAAAGCTTTTGCAAAAGGTCATCCACAGCCCTCAACCGTGAATTTAGAAACCCCAATTTTTTTCTGAGTTTGAAGTTTTTAAGCCTTGCGGATGGTTGGAGTAGGAAAAAGGAAATTTACTAGGCAGTGCAAAGGAAATCTTGTTGTCCTCTATTGTGGCAGCGGGGGTGTTGCCCAATGCTAACTTATCTGCGTTGATAAAGGAAACCAAAGAAAAGAGTAACAAGCACAGAATTTGGTCAAATGAAAAGGAACCCTCTCCTTACCTTAATAGTGCTGGCCATAATGCAATCAAGTTTATTGATCGTTAATAAATGTTAATAATAATTATTGCTTCTCTCTGACCAGAAAGTAGTTTTGATGAGGTTGTTTAGAGCGGATGAGATTGTGCTAAGTCTGGGAAATGAAGTCAGTCAATGGCAGGAAGAGGTTTCTATTGGTCCTGGCTGCCCAGCCCGAAGAAACAGGATATTTGGGAGTGGAGAGATAAGAGACCCTGAAAACAATGTTGTTTTTCTTGATGATATGCAGCCAGGAGATTTTTTTTTTTCAATTAAAAAAAAAAAAGACATCAATTGCCTGGGCCTGGGATGACCACAGCAGGTGTGACCCAGTGTGCCGCCCTGTGACACGCCGCCCCAGGGCAGGATGCAGATGTGGCGGGACTCCGAGCGGCTTCACGTGGGCGGCGCGCTCCTCAAGGCCCCTGGGTGCGGACGGGACTCCTGGGCCTCTGTCTCCCCGGATGTGCCACACGCCTGGGTCGCAGGGCCTAAGGCCCCTACCCGCTCTGCTTTGCAGGTAGCGCTTATTTCATGTGAATAGGCGACGACGTTTAATAATAGCCCACCTGCTGATTTTTAACAACCTCCACTGGTTCAGCATCTCAAGTGAATGTTCCAGGACAGTTTCATTTTCTCCTTCCAAACATAAGTAATTGCTATCGGCTCCACGATAAAATAGTTGAAAATGCAAAGACTCTAGAATGGAAGTAGCTAAGAGAAATAAAGAGGAAAATAAACCTGTCAAATCCTCATTTTCAAATATTTATTTAAAATCCAAGGCACTTAAATGACTATGAATGCTTTATAATGGCAGCGAGCTGGCCCCCTCTGACAAACGTTCAGGTTGCAGACAACAGACCCCAATAGAACTCTTGGCTACACAGAGATGCCACGTCCTCATTAAGTGTTTTAAAATCTGAGCTGTAAGTTCAGGGCCACACGTCTGTTTTCCACTCAGAGGAAATACAGCTAATTGTAGGCCTGAACATTCCTTAGAGGATTTCAGGCCTTTTAATTACTCATTTTCAGGAAATTACTTGTTCTCTGGAAGAAACAACATTTTGCTTTGAATCTAGCTACAGTAAAGTTGGGCCAGTAAAGAGGTCTCCATCGGGGACCCGCAGAACACAATAGACCAAACCCTGAGTCATCCAGCAGCTCCTGGTTTCAGAGGCAGTCAGTGAATTGATTTCACTGGGACTTAGGTCTGTCTACATCAGAGCTCTAGAAATGAGCCCAAGTTTCTATATCTTTCACTGATCCCAAGATTTCCCCTTATGATAGGTGAAGGAGAAGGAAACATGAGGAGAAGGAAGGGGAGAAAGGAAAGGAGAAGGAGAAAAGAAAGAGAGAGAGAGAGAGAAGTGGGCAGAGAGAGGAAAGAAAGAGAGAAAGAAAGAAAGAAAAGAGGAAAGGAATCGAACAAAGAGAAAGAAACAAACAGAGGGGGGAAAAGGAAAACGAAAGAAAGAGAAACTATAAGAAATCTCCTGTAAAAATCAGAACCTGACAAATTCTCAGCATCTACATTTTGAGGGGATGTTCATTTCCGCTCTTTTCATCTCCAAACAATAAATGAGATGGCAGGCTGATTCAAATTGTGTTTCCCCTAAAATTTCAAAGTACTGAGTTGTTTTATCTGGGCAGCTTCCACTAGGATTCAGGAGTGCTGGGAAAAGCGCTCTTTCAGCTCCACTGAGATTCCTTATTTTTTACTCTCCTAAGAAGCATCAATTTCAAATGTGAACTGTAGTACCCTAATAAGCAGTGTTCTATTATGAATTTCTCAAAGAGCAGCCTTAAGTAGGGTGACCCCTTGCTAAAAAAAAATAGCCATGGAAGAAAGTTCTGTGCGGTCCCATCTCACCACTGCCGCCTGGTTTCTGACACAGCCCTTGTCCTCTGCAGCAGGAAAGCATCAACAATTTTATGGAGATCTAATTCTTCGTTGAGGGTCTGCCCTGAACTCCTTGGTTCTTGCCTAATTCAAATCAGCGAACAGTAACATTTTTTTAACTCTTTATTTAGAAATGACATCAAACTTCAAATACCATATGATATCACTTATATGTGGAATATAAAATAAGACACACCAATAAAAATTTTTTTAAAAAGCTCATTTTAATTAAAAAAAAAAGAAAGCAATAAAACAAAATACGATACAAATGAACATATCTACGAAACAGAAACAGACTCACAGACATAGAGAACAGACTTGTGGTTGCCAAGGGGGAGGGGTGTGGGAGAGGGAAGGATTGGGAGTTTGGGATTAGCAGATGCAAACTATTATATATAGGATAATAGTCCTACTGTATAGCACAGGGAACTATATTCAATATCCTGTGATAAACCATAATGGAAAAGAATATGAAAAATAATATATATATGTATAACAGAGTCACTGTGCTATACAGCAGAAATAAACACAACATTGTAAATCAACTATACTTCAATAAAATAAAAAAGAAAACAGAGAGAATGAAACTTATAGAAAAGTTACAAGATAATACAAAGAACTCCTAATATCCTTCACCAGTTCCTCCAACTTTCGTAATTTACATCATTTGCTTTGCCTTCTCTCTCTCTGTCTCTCTTACTTATGTCTAATGCATATATATGTATATACACCCATATTTTATTCTTTAATAAAATTTTGTTAGACTAATGTACTTGCTTGGAACTTACAAACAGAAAACTCTATGCTACTCTTTGATTTATTTCCTGAAGATTCTATCCATAAGTTTCATTGTGTCTAATTCTGAAAATGCATATAACACAAAGTGATGTAATAAAAATCCAGTTTTGAGATAATGAGTTGTAAACCCAGTTACAAAATTTAAAAGGCAAATCTTCCTCATTTCTAATGACAAATGCTGACTGATGTCTATCATCTTCCGAGAGAATTATTCCTGATGTCTAGAATGGCATAATAGCATCCCAGTTCAGTATTCTCTGACTATTTAATGCAAAGTTCTCAACAAACAAACAAACTTCAATTGGCTATTGACAGCACAAGGCATACCTATTAATTAGAATATATTTAGTAATGCAGAAATCATTTCCCAAACATCATTCTGGGGGAAATCATCTATGCTCCCGTCACCGACACCCAAACCTCTGCCATTCGACGGCCTCAGCACTAGGTCACTCAGCAGCCTAAGGACCGGGCTGCCCTTCCAACGAGACACCATGCCTCCTTGGGGGAAGCCACCCTCAGGTCACTATGCAGACCCATTTCGGGGCAACTGCAGGTAGCCTCCACCTGGGTCATCCTGCCATGAATCTGTCAAGACAGGGTCCTTTTCCACCCTCCTTGGAACTCAGTAAACAGCATGCTGGAACAGTGTGGCACCCCCGGCATATGTGTGAATAAACTGCATGTTTCCATTCTGTACTTATCCATCATGGACCCATGACCCATGAATTTACCAAAGCCCTTCAAAAGCCTGTTCATATCTTACTCCAAATGAAAAAGGAAAGAGTGTAAAATAGACTCTACCATCACCATAACTATAAAAGGAGCACTGTCATTTATTTATCCTAAATCCACAGCTTCCCATTTTCTGGAGTCAACAAATGCTCATCCGTCTTCTCCTACTAACTTCTCTGTGCGGGATCTACAGAGGAAGGTCAAGGGTTGAGAACACTTTTGGGTGAAGGCAACATAGTTGTAAAAATCATATATGAGTGTAGCAAAGAGATACTGAGCCAGAATCTTAATTGGAGACACAACAGAAGATTCACTCATGATTGACTGATTGATCCCTGTATTCAACATCCATACAATGACATACTTATCATCACTGAAAATACTGCAGGAAAATGATGTAGTAGATGGACACTTAGTGATATGGAAAATTAGGGTACGATGTCCGGTAATTTAAAAATGAGGTCATAAAGGAGAATTATATCACAGACTCATTTTGTTAAAAATAAAAAGGCAAAACAGAAATATTAGTCAGCTACATACTACAATACTAATAGTAGAGAATCTTTTTTGTCTTTCCCCCTTTCCCCTTTGGTTCATCTATATTTTAAAAACAGTTATAATAACTTCAATAAAAATAAATAAATAGTAAAATAGAATAAAATTTACTCACCTATTCTACAAAATATGTAGAACATATTGTTTCATGTTCATGTTCAGCAAGCCAATATTATGAAAAAAAAAGTGGGGAAGAGGGAAGGAGAGTTCTACATTCAATGGAACTTAAGAAACCCAAAGTCCAAATGCAAATGATGGTCTACAATTAGATACTGATATGAACAAATTAGAAGTCAAAGGCTTTTCCAGGGATGCTAGAGAAATCTGAATATATAATGATTGTTACATCATATTATAGATTTATTGTTAACTATTTATAGCTTTAAGAATACTTTGTAGGAAAATGTCCTTACTACTTAGAGCTGCGTTCCAAAGTATTGAAGATGAAAAGGTAATAATTTCTGTAATTTATTTGAAAGAATTCATGAAAAATAACATAATGCAAATATGACAAAATTGTACAATTGTCAAATCATAACTTACATGAGTGTTCATTGTACCATTTGCACTCCTTTGAGTTCTAAATTTTTTATAATACAGTGTTAAATAAAATTTTCTCATAGATGTCTTTCTTTAAAAAAGTTACAATAAACATGTTACATTGTAATGAAAAAGTTATATAAGCAACATGCAATGTTCTCTTTTTTTTCTAAATACCTGTATAACATGCAGCACACGATACCTATTTGTCAAACTCTATATGCGTGTGTACCAAAATGCACATTCTTTTATAAACATCTACAAGAGTAGCTCTTTTTTTATTAATTTCACTAAGGAAACCCTGCAGACACTCATGTGCTCTGTAATGGTCACCTCCCCAGCATTATTCCCTCCAGTCAATGAGTGCCTTTTCCATGTCCACTCAGAGCTCTGGTGGGCACAAGGAAACAAGGATGACAGGATTCTGTCCAGTCCCTGGGTGTCTCATCATTCATGAAGTCTCTGTTCGGCAACTCAAATTCCGCACACATAAAACTGCAGAGCATGGGACCAATCCATGAACCGCAGACTCTTTATGGGCAAAACAATAGGATAAAAGTGCTGCATATTTATTGTCCCTAGGATGATACATGAATCTTAAAATGTGTAATGTTTGGATTATTCAAGAGAGTCCGGCAAGAAGGATGTCCCAAGGGTTTTTGGCAGGGGCACGCCTGAGATTGTAGATAAGGACCAAGCATCTGGAGCTGTCCCCACAATGGAAAACTCCATCACCCAGTGGAACTTTTCCATCTCTATCAATTGGAGGATTTGCCTGAGAACACAGGGAGCATAAGGCACTCTTAGCCCCCAAGGTCACCCATCTTATACTGGTTAAGGACCATTTTTCTATTCAAAGCGGACTTCATGAGGACTGTTTCACTCCATTGGGTAAGACTCTGTGTGTGTGTGGCATACCCTCCAGCTGCTCATGAAGAAATAATCCAATTACAATCTAAATAACTACTGTTTCAACACTTTCTCTAAGTGGTTAATATATTCTCCAGCGTCTTGGTGCATTTGAACTAGTCTAAAACAAGGAAATTGTTATCACACACTAAATCCTCGACTTCTCAACACCAAGTTGCTTAATTTGGAAGCATGTGTCAAGTTCAGTTCTATAGGCTCAGATGGAGCAATGATTTCAGTGCACACGATTTCATAAGCATCACCTATATCCTCACATTTTGCCAACTTTGCCTCTTACCCAATGGCTCTAAAAATGAGGGAGTATTAAAACCCATAACAGGAACCCTAAGTATGTCAACTTAATACTCGTGGCTGAAAAAAAAATTTTTTTAATTAAAAAGCAAAGACGAAAGAGACAAGAGTACTTATTTTGACACACTAATTTAGTATAAAGGAACATTTAAATTTCCTTTTTCAAAGATCATGTTTCTATATATAATTTGTGAACCATTAAGTACATTTCAAGGTCTTCATCCATCTAACTGGAGCATAAATTAGTATAAATGTTATAGTCATCAGATTGCCACTGGTTCACCACAGGACAGTCCAGCACCCATGTCACATAACTGGAAGGCCCACAAAGGCACATGGCCCTCTGCCTAAAGGCTGTCCTGTTCCTCTGCCCGCTACTCAGATCTAGGGTTCTGTGTCCCAATGACTATTCTCAGCCATCACCCCTGGCCACCCCGAGAAGTTATCTGGAGCTACTGAAATTAAGTTAGATTTTGATCACTAGTTAGATTTTTAAATGTTTTTTTTTAAGTGTGTCAGTCTCACTTATAAGATACTGGGCATCAGCATTTATTTTTGTCTTGATCTGTAAGATTTTGTAAATTATTTCTTAAAGAAATTATATACTATTTCTCAAAGAAACAGCATTCAAATCACACCATAATGTCACACAATTAATGGAAATTTACAGAGAAGCCTGCCTTCCATAATTGCTCAATCTGTTTATAAAGGCGTTTTAGTTTCAGATTGAGATGGCCTTTCTTTCCACATCACTTAATTTGTTTATGTTTTTGCTGATATATTTCTATCGCAATTGGAATCAGAAAGGAAGCCAAGGAACAAAGTGCTGTGCCGTAAATAACGCATTTAGATCTGCATGAGTGTAATCAGGCAACCTGCAGACTTAACTTAGTCCTAGGCCTACATCTCGAAGGCAGGTATGTGAAACAGGGTCTGTCTCACTGTGGCAGCCCCGCTAAGCTGTATTCTCCCTGCACTGTACCCTCTCTGCACTGTGCTCCTTCTCTGCATCGCATCCCCTCTCATGCACCCTCTCTATATTGTATCCTCTCCCTCTGCAAAGTGAGGTACAGAACTGTTCCCTCTTGGAGGTACAGAGTACAGGCCAGTGTTTTTCCAGTTCACCCTCATGGAAAGAAAATGTGTTTACTTCTATTTAAATACACTGAATGTACTCAAAACTATGATGCAGGTTAATTCATAGGTTGCATCTGATCCCAATACAAATCTCAGCACATAATTTGGGGAAAGCTGCAGTCTCCGGGGACAAGTGGAAATGTTCTTTCTGGATGTATTGTCAATGACAGGCCAGAAGAGAAGCGGCGGTTTGCCTAGAGGATACTATTTTACCCTTTATTACAGCTACAAAAATAATCCTGCCTCAAGACCAAAAAACTGAAGTGCTTTGTTTATTTGCTAGCTGGAAACCAGAAGTAAGCTTTGCAGGGAATTTCTTTTTGAACTGCTTGATTGTTGTCACTAGAGGGCGCTAAATGTCCCTCTAAAAAGGTCCTTAGAGGGGAGAGGAGTATGCATTATTCTTGCCTCTACGTTTCTTGAATTGATATTATCCTACAAAGTTGTCTCATTTATCCACTAAAATCAAAGTCCAACATTCAAAATGTAGAACATTTTTGAAAATTTAAAATTTTTCATTATTATGGAACATAAGGAAATATAAAGTATATGCATCTGCACATAAGATGGAATTCCCCAACCCCCGCCCTTTCACTCCGAGGGCACGGGTTCAACTCCCTGTCGGGGAGCTAAGATCCCACAAGTCCCACCGACGCGGCCAAAAAAAAGATCTGCACATAGGACTAACGGCATCATTCTGGGTGAGATTTGACTATGGAAATTGTATAATTGTTCTACATCACTATAAATAATTTCAAACCCTGAAAAATATTCTATTTCACAGTAATTCTAAAGGGCTGAATATGTTCCCAGTGCAAGTTTCATCAAGTAAATGATAAGTTTTGAGTGCATTTATTTTCTGGTTTCAGGGTTAAGCACTTTGCCTGAACTCAGATATTAGTATACCCTTTCCAGACATGAGAACTATAGGAGGGGTACGGATTATACTGTAACATGTGAGAGAGACTTTGTGGTCCCTTCCTTTATTTAAAAAAAGAAACCGTAGTCTCTTGGGATATGCTTATGATACAACACTTATCAAAATGATATACAATATGAAGGTCTATATAAATAGAGTTGAAATAAAATAAGCTTTAAAACTAAATACGAGAGTTTTCTTGAGAATAACCCTATTATGCAATTACACTGACTTTCAGGTCATTAAAAACACACTTAAAGCAAAATGCAGTGTCTTGGAAATATCTGCAAAACCAAAAAAGTTAACTGATTTTGCAACTTTCCTCTTTTTGTCTTCACTTGTACTTAAACATATCTGTAGAATTTCCTTTTTCTTCTTCCACTTTGGCTCCTATATACCAAGGAAGAGTGAGGGCAGTAGATGAGGGTTGTTTGTGCTCCTGGCTGCCCAGAGGGGGGCTGCGTGGGGATGGCTCCCACAGACATCTGAAGAGGCCCCTGTAACTGCAGTTGATGATGGATTTTCCTCTCGGTCTGCCAGTGGAGCAGAGGTTCATATGCAGTGTGTTCGACGGAAGGATAATTAAGGCAGTATTTCATCTGTCCGTCTGTGATTTTTTTTTTTTTTTTTGCGGTACGCGAGCCTCTCACTGTTGTGGCCTCTCCCGCTGTGGAGCACAGGCTCCGGACGCGCAGGCTCAGCAGCCATGGCTCACGGGCCCAGCCGCCCCGCAGCACGCGGGATCTTCCCGGACCGGGGCACGAACCCGCGTCTCCTGCATCGGCAGGCGGACTCTCAACCACTGCACCACCAGGGAAGCCCTCCGTCTGTGATTTTTAAAGGGAACAACAACTTTGACTTGGGCACATAAATGGCGCAGAGCAGCGGGACGAGGCGTTGAAAACTGTAAGAGCAGGGGACCCCTCATCCAGCTTCACACTGACCCAGCTCCAGATACAGGGCATCAGCAGCTGAGGAGAGCACAGCCAGCTCCCACAATCCTAACTGCCAACGATCAGCTGTCTCAGGTGGGAACTGAGGATGTGAGTGCAGGGCTACCGCCTACGTCCGCAGGTGAAATAGACCTGCACACGCTGGCGGGGGAGCCTGGGGACATCCCTCAGGGAGCACGAGCCCAGGGTAGCACCCCGATCCCAAGGGCCTAGGCTTAGGGCAGAGGGGCCTCAGCCTGGCCTCAGCCTCCTTAGTGACTTAAGGAGTCATCTAATTCACCTGTCCCAATTTTCCATGTGCACATCAATGAGTAACTCTACAGGCTTGTTCCAAGGAGGAACTAGCACACATTGAGCATGCTGCTCTGTGCCCCTCTCCGGCACCCCACAGGCTGAGATGAGAGCAGCAGCCCCCAGGGGGCCCCAGGGCTCTGTCACAGTGCTGGCGCTAAGCAAGCCTTTGCTGAATGAATGAATGAACGAATGAACGAATGAGTGAATGAAGATGTCTACGGAGCCAGGAGCCCTGGGAAGGGCAGCATGGGCTGTGCCAACGGGCAGCCCAGGAGGGACCAAAAGTCAAACTTTGGTCAAGGGACCCTGGGTAACAACTTTGGAGGTGACTTTCCTGAGCCACTCCCCCAGATCAAGGTGCTGGGAAGCGAAGAAGGCAAAGGGTCTCTAAGAGATCTTCCAACTCTATAAATTATGGGATTTCCATCTCAGTAACTGACCTAAATACCCGGCAGTGAGTAGATATTCAATCATAAATAAATAAATACCGAATGAATGAGCAAGAAAAAGAAGACTGAAAGAGCGAGGGAGTACATGCCCTCTACTTGGCCTGCACCACGCTGTCTTCACAGCAGAGCTACCAGAGCTGCAGAATGAAATAACGGCTCCCGTTTGTACTCCACAGCCCTTGCCATTTTCCAAAGGAACTCTGACGAAAATTATTTCCAGCTAAACTATTTCAGCAACCGGGCCGGCTTCACACGCACTGAATGACAGATTCATTGCGTTTCTAGGCACTTGCTGTATCACCCATGACAATCACGTTTCCCCAGACAGTTCAGTAAGATGTCCCGTCACACAATCCCATCTAACAAGGTGACACTGACATTGCTCCCATCCAAGCTGGTGGGCTTGTGACTACAGCCTAAGTTCAGCTGTGTGACTGCCAAGGCTGTCGGTAAAGATGATACAGCTTCCACCTGGTTTTCTGGGGAACAGCCGCTCCTACACCTCAACCACCATACTGAGAGGAAGTCCGAGGCACACGGAGAGGCCATTTGTAGGTCATCAGTCAGGCCAGCAGCCAACACCAACCTCCAGCAGTGTGAGGCAACCTTCAAGGTGACTCCAGCTCCACTGCCACTTGACAGCAACCACCCGAGAGACCCTGAGCGAAAACCGCCTCTCCCTCAGCCCACTCAACCCCTGGAACCACAAGGAGTAATCAAATGATCACTGTGATTTGAAGCCACTGAGTTTTGGAGTGTTTTGTTAGCAGCCATAAGGAATGAGGATGCCATCAGAAGATCCTTTATCTTTTGCAGCATTGTTACAGCAGAAAATATTTTTGCTACGTGATTATTCATCCATTCATCAAACCTTTACTGGCACCCATTATACGCTCGGCATCGTGTCAGCCACTGAAGACGCAGGAAAGAAGAGAAACAGTCCTCAGAAAAAAAGAACAAAAAACCCTATATGTTAGTTGGAGAGAAAAAGATTCCGAAATCACAAGAGCATCTTAACCCAAGAGAACGGACAAACACTGTGAACATAACAGCTCTTCCCTCTGCTCTCCTACCCTCGTCCTCTCTCTGCTCATTCAATGTAAACGTGCCTCAGGGTCATGACCCCATGGAGATGGAACCCCTGCTGTTCCGCCCCTGGCCTTCACCCTGGCTCCACACCCAATGCCGGCAGCTCCCCAGGCTTCACATTGCTGGTGCCCCGTTCCCATTTGTTAGAAACATCTCTGCCCATCAACCCCAGATGACTCTCCCACGGAGACATGGGAAAACTTTAATTTCCCCCTCTGTGACTTCACAGAAAAGGGGGTGGGAAATGAGAAGCAGAGGGAGAGGATTCATTACCTCGAGTTACTAAGAAGAAAAGCCCTAGTGTTTAGGAGGTGTTGTTATTATTTTCCCTGAAACATTAGCTCCTAGAAATCAGGGGCTCTGTCCCCATGGCCGTCTCGAAGCCTTCCAGGACGCCTTGCGGGCTGCCGTCGGTCAATTTTTGACTATAATGAGAGCCATCTGGAAGATGGCAACAGTGGGTCTGCACAAGCACTGGACGAGAGCTTTACTATGAGCAAAGGGACACACAGTAGGTCTGTTTCCAAGAACCACAGTGCCGTGGGCTCATCCCCCAAAAGACGACGAGGAAAAGCACAGTCCTGAGTGGAATTCTCCCCGAACCTCTGAGGTTTAATTAAAGAAGGTCCGTTATCTTGCTTTTAACCCCTCACGTGGAATTCTTGTGGATGCAGCATCGCTGTTCCTCTCCTCAGGCAGCTGAAGCATCCAAGCCTCACCTCCCAGACTAAGCTAGGATTTGAGATATTTGATTCCATATTACTTAAAGCTGTCTCAAGCTTTTCATCAGGAATGGAAACCATTAATGCGTCTCACACGCCTCTCTCTGTTTTATGGAATTCTTGCACTGGGGAGCTCTTTTTCTTTTATTATTTTCTTTAACAGCCAGAAAACTGGGAAGTTCACAAAGAAATTGTTCGACTGCCTTAAATGAACCTTAACCTAAGAGGTTTGGCCTAATCTGTAAATTGGAGTTAAAAGTATCTCAGGACCTTTGGAGTGGGAAGCTCTTTGTCTTTAAAAGAGCCCGGAGACCCCTAACAATGGGGCTACACATACCTTGGGCTTCTTTGTTAGTTACTGCAAACCAAAACCAGATGTGAAATATCAGTGGCTACCTTGTACTGACCCAGGGAAGTTGAGGCTAATCCAGATCCCTCTTAATAACTCAGAACTGCCACCCTTTAACTAGTTAATTGTTTTCTCACTTATAAATGCAAAGAAGAATCGACAGTACACATTAAAATCCATGCCCCTCTGAACACATACAGATTTTCTCTGATAAGAGCCAGAAATGAAAGCTCTCTCCACCAAACTGTGCTGCTGTCATCTGACTAGGTTTTAGGTTAGGTGATCACCGCCTTTAACAACAAGATCTGAAAGGAGAGAATTTATACTGAAAAGGAGATATTTGTCTTGTTACCTTTTCCCAAGACTCAGGAGGTGCAGAGGTCCTTGAATTAGCCAGAGTGCTTGTAAATGTAAGAGAATCGGTTTAAGGCAAAAAATCTAGCAACCTAAAATGTTTCTCTAACACGGAAATCATTTGAATTTCCAATCATTTTCCCGAATTTTAAAAGTAATCGATGTAAGTGAAAGGGAAAAATCAATAGAGACAGGAATGATTCAGAACCTCCCAAATGGAGAAATCAATCATTCTGCACTAAATTCGAACATTCTATCAATATTGTCTATTTACTAAATCCAAGAGGAACTATTTTAACATAAAATTAAATATAAAATTGTTTTAGACATTGAATATTGCTTTTTACCTTAAAGCAGGCACAGAGTAGAATGATTATAGATACAAGGCTAGATATTGATTGATTTTTAATGCCTGTAACTATGGCAGTTACACTGTCATGCTACATAAGATTTCTAGTCCTACACTGAAATTAGACTGGTGCATATGTATAAATAAGAGAAAGACTAAGACAGAGTCATAATCACATTTCATCGACATAAGACTGTGGATGAGAAGATGTAAAACACGCCATGATTTAATGTATCACTCAGAAAGAAAAAAAAAATTTCAGCCAAACAAAATTAGCCATTAACACTTTCTTATCCATCAATTGCAGACACATCCCAACTTTTGGAAACCAATATGTGCCTTAGCATAGAGGTAATGTGGTACACTTACAGAAGAACAGGGCACTAAAATGTTATTTAGAGCAGACTGCCGGGTTTCTCAACCTGTGATCTATGGACATTTGGGGGCTGGAAAACTTTTTGCTGTGGGAGCTGTCCTGTGCACTGCAGGATGTTTGTTTGTTAGCACCCCTGGCCTCTGCCCACTATCCCAAGATTATTCCAAGAAATATGTCAAAATGAGGGAAATACCTTGTCATCTACAGATACCAGGAGCATCTTCCATACCCTCAGTTATGATAACCCAAACTGTCTTCAGACATTGCCAAATGTCCCTGAGGGTAAAGGCAGAATCACCCCAGCTGGGAAACATCGGAACAGAGCAATTCAATTTGGTCAGCTTTACAATATAATTTACTTTATGTATAAATGACAGACTGGAAAGCCAACTGGAAAGTGTACTGTTAGATGAGATGGACTGACCTAAAAAACATAACATAAACAAATAATTGGTGCATGGATAAGAGTGCCTGTTGGCCATCCCAACCAATGGGATGTAAAAGAGCTCTGAAAAGTGCTCAACATCACCAATCACTAGGGACATGCAAATCAAAACCAGGATGAGATGTCACCTCACACCTGTTAGAATTGCTGTTATCTAAAACAAAAACAAGAAAAGGAAATGGCAAGTGTTGGTAAGGATGTGGAGAAAAAGGAACCATTGTGCACTGTGGGTGGGAATGTAAATTGGTACAGCCACTATGAAAAGCAGTATGGCGGTTCCTCAAAAAATTAAAAATATAAGTACCATAAGATCCAGCAATTCCACTTCTGGATATTTATCCCAAGGAAACAAGATCACTATCTCAAAAAAGATACCTGCATACTCCTGTTCACTGCAGCATTATTAACAATAGTCAAGACATGGAAACAATCTAAGTGCCCATCAGCAGATGAATGGATAAAGAAAATGTGGTTTATATATAAAATGGAATATTGGTCATAAAAAAAAATAAAATTCTGCCATTCTCAACAGCATGGATGGACCTTGAGGGCACTATGCTAAGTAAAGTAAGTGATACAGAGAAAGACAAATACTGCATGATCTCACTTATATGTGGAATAACAGTAATAATAATAATAACAAACTCATGGATACAGAGAACAGCTTGTTGGTCGCCAGAGGTGGCAGGAGAGGGGTGGGCAAAATGGGTGAAGGTGATCAAAAGGCACAGAGACCCAATTATAAGATATTTACCTTACAGCCCCGGGAATGTAATGTACAGCATGATGACTATAGATAACTGTACTATGTTGTATATTGGGAAGTTGCTAAGAGAATAAATCTTAAAAGTTCTCATCCCAAGATAGAACAGTGTGTAACTGTGTGGTAATGGATGTTAACTAGACTTACTGTGATAATCATTTCATAATACATACATATATCAAATCATCATGTTGTACATCTAAAACTAATACAATCTTATATGTCAGTTATATGTCAATACAATTTTTTAAATTAGAAAAATTAAGTAACATGCATGAGGCAAGTCACGATCACAAGATTTCACTATTTATATAGACTATCCAATAACTATGAAAAGAATTAAAGAAAATCAAAATAAGGAAGAAATTAAAGAAAATCAAAATACAGCATTTTGGGCCTATCCATATTGAATATTTTCAAAAATGAAAAAATTTTGATTTTTGCAACATTGGCAAGAATGTGGAGGAAAGAGCACTTTCATTCACATTTATTAGGGATATAGATTAATACCTTATCAGAAAGTTAATTTATCTTTTGACTTAGCAATTTCTATCCTAGAAATCCACCTTTCAGAAATATTCACAATAGACAAAGACAGGTGCAAGAGTGTTCACCTGTTTAGTAATCGTAAAAAAAAGAGAAAAAATTGAATGCTATCAATCAGAGACTAAATAATAGACCACACAGTATTAAGAAGAATGAGATCTAAATTCACTGCATAGAAAATGCTCAAGGCATAATAAGTTTTAAAAATTACCAGATTTGTGTTACTAAATGCAGAGAAAACATCCTGAGGCATAAACCTCAGTTTAGAGGTTGGAATCACGGGATAATTGCCTCTTTTTAAGTCAAACATTTGTGGAAAGTTGAGCTATAACAAATATGTGTTGCTTCTGTAATCAGAAAATAATTTAATTCATATTCTGATAAATATTAAAATGTCACAGAATTTAAATATATTAATAAAAACATATAATAGGCTACAGAATAGACTTTACAAAATACATAAATACACAGTAATATAGATACAAAGAGGTAGGGGTTTAGGGCTTCCCTGGTGGCGCAGTGGTTGAGAGTCCGCCTGCCAATGCAGGGGACGCGGGTTCGTGCCCCGGTCCGGGAAGATCCCACATGCTGTGGAGCGGCTGGGCCCGTGAGCCATGGTCACTGAGCCGTGCATCCGGAGCCTGTGCTCCGCAACAGGAGAGGCCACAACAGTGAGAGGCCCACGTACCGGAAAAAAAAAAAAAAAAGAGGTAGAGGTTTAATCTCTTATCCCAGAAATATTTGAGCATCTATTTTATTAAATTAATGTTAGTAAAATAATCAGTGAGACCCATTAATAAAAGCTCCTGGGAAAAATAAAATTTTAGTTGAGTCGCACAGGATTAGAATGTGTTCAGACCGTAGGGGGGAAAAGTGTCAAAGTATTTTAGGAATAAGAAATTTAAAAACTCAGGTAAAGGAGTTAGTTCAACATGAAAGGAACAAAGAAGCTGCAGGTAAGATTATTCCAAGAAATGTGTCAAAATGAGGGAAATATCTTGTCATCCACAGACAGATATTTATTATTGATTCATTTTGGCAATGAGGATTCACAAGACTAATTTAAAGGGCACACATAAAATGCTTCAGATTAGAACACATTTTAGGACATGGCATGAAGAAATGGCTGTAGAAATTACTTATATCCTAACTGGAACTAGGTTTGGTTCTGCAAATTAAAAACGAAGAGTAAATATGAAATGGATTAGACAATAATGTTACTGTTTCTGTGGTTAATCTCTCACAGGAAACAAACAAGGATATTAATCTTAAGAAGTTAGAAAAACCCAAAGAAAAAATTTTAAAAATATGAACAAAAATTTTTCTTAATTTTTTTTTTTTCTTTTCTGGCCGCATGGCATGGGACCAGTGATAGAACCTGCGCCCCCTGCATTGGCAGTGCAGAGTCTTAACCAGTGGGCTGCCAGGGAAGTCCAAGAACAAAATTTATAAAATAGATAATAAGCATACAGTGGAAAAAGACTAACAAAGCCCAATCTGGTTCTTTGATTAGTTATTTATAAATCCTTGATGAGTACAAATACGGAGAAAAGAGGGAAGGTTGAAATAACCAAAGTCAACAATGAAAAAGGGGGACTTCCCTGGCAGCCCAGTGGTTAAAACTCCATGCTTCCTCTGCAGGGGGCATGGGTTCGATCCCTGGTGGGGAACTAAGACCCTGCATGCTGCAAGGCATGGGGGGAGGGGGAGCTAATAAAAAAGGGGCCATTATTACAGATCCTACAAAAGTTAGGAGAATTATAAGAGCACATTATAAATAATTTCTTATCAATACACGTGAAAATTTAGCTGAAATTGATAAAATTCTTGAAAAATATAATTTACCAAAACTCCCAAAGAAAAAACAAAAAATCTGAACTACTCTAACTAGTAAAGAATCATCTAAAACCTTCAGAAAAATGAAGAAGGAACATTCCAAGCCCAGACTGACTTCTCAGCAAATTCCAACATACACTTAAACAGGAATTAATGTCAGTCTTACACAAACTTGTCCAGATAATAGAAAAAGAGGAAAGTTTGATATCAAAATGTGACTAGGACATTATGAGAAAGGAAAATTATAGACTAATCTCACACATAAATGCAGATGCAAAAAACTTGAAAAAATTCCCAGAAAACCAAATCAACAGTATATAAAACAGAATCATATGTACTATGATGAACTTGGGTTTATTCTAAGACTGCAAGGTTACTTCAATCAATATAAATTATTCAATTTGCATTGTAAAGAAGAAAAGTCATATGATGATCTCAAATAAAAGGATAAAATTCAGTATCAATTCATGATAAAAATTCTTAGTAAATTAGAGATGAAAGGGAACTTTAACAATATCATAAAGGGCATTTACCAAACTCTACAATAAACCACATACTTTAATGGTGAAATACTGAAATCTAATTTTTTAAAGTTGGGAAAAAGACAAAGAGGCTCACTATCACCACATGTGTCACAAATTGTATTGATGGTCCTAGACGGTATGTAAGGCAAGAAAATGAACTAAAATGCCAAGGGATTGGGGAAAAATAGATAAAACTTTAACTATCTGCAGATGATGTAGTTTTTTGCATAGGACTTCCAAGAGAATTTAGAAACAAATTATCAGAATGTCTAAGTTTGGGAACTTTGCTGGTTAGGTCAGTATAGGTAATTCAATTTTATTTCTATATATCAGCATCAGTAGAAAATAAATTTTAAATGATAGTCTTTGTATTAGCATCAAAAAAACTTAATATATGGGAATAATATACGATGTGCAGGACCTTTACACAGAAAACTACAAAGTATTATTGAAGAAGATCTAAATAAATGGATAGCTATACCATATTCATGGATTGAAAGACAATACTGTAAAGATGTCAATTCTCTTCAAACTAATCAACAGATTCGATGTAGACGCAATCAAAATTGCAACAAGATTTTTGTAGAACTTGACAAATTGATTCTAAAATTTGTATGAAAATACAAAGGCCAAAAATAGACCAGATATTCTTAAAGAAGAGTGATTCTTAATGACAACTTGCTCTAGAGTAGTATTCATGCAGGTAAAAACAAACAATGGAAAAGAAAAGAAACAGATTTTCTTTCAGAAACAGATTCACACATATATGGACACACATAATTTTTGACAAAGGTATCATGCAGAGCAGTCAAGAAAGAAAGAAATTCTTAGAAAATAGTGCTGATGAAATGGGATATCCATACGGGAAAAAGAAACTTGACAACTAACACCATCACAAAAATCAATTCCAGGTGAACTGTAGATATAAATGTGAGAGGAAAACAAAGTTTCTGGAACATAATATAGAAGAATATATTTATGACTTTGGGATGGAGAAAATTTTGTAAAACAGCACAAAAACACTAACTATAAAATTAGACTGGTACACTGAACTACATTAAAATAAAGAAATACATTAAGAACTTCTTTTCACCACGAGACACTATTAAAAGAATAAAAAGGCAAGCCATGGAGTATAAGATAATACTTTTAACACATCTAACCTACTATTCATATCCAGAATATGTAAAATACACCTATAAATCAATAAGACACACAACCCAATGGAGAAGCAGGGAAGAAAGTTGAACAGGCACTCATAAAAGAGGCTATCAAATGCCCATTAAATATAGGAAAAACCCTTCCACCTGGTTAGTAATCCAGGAAATGCAAATTAAAACCACAATGAGATAACACAACATATACATCAGAATGTCTAAAATGAAGAGGAATGACAACATTTTTGGCAAAGATGTAGCAATAAGAACTTTTGCACACAGCTGGAGTTTGGAAAATATCTTTATTTATGAGTCAGTGTTCTTATAGGAAACAGATACAGAGAGTTTAATGAAAGAACTTATAAAGATAAGGGCAGAACTGAGTAAAAACTAGAGGGTGATGAAGTCCCAAAGGCCAGCAAGAACAGGAAGGTATTACGATCCTCAGGCTCAAAACAGCAAGGGAGAAGGTGGTTATTAGCAGCTAGAAACAGATGCAGCTGTAGCTTTAACTACAGGCGAGGACAAACCATAGGAGCTGTGGCTTTCCCTAGAGAGAAAAAGCCACTGCCAACCTGTGGCCAAAGAGAGAAAGTTGGGGAAATAAATATGTAAACTCTCTCTCCTCCTCTCTGATTTCCTCCTGGTGTTTCTCATGAGCTGAACTCAGCGCAAGACAGAGGACCATGGAGCACATCGGATGTAGTCCACAGGTGTCAAACTCCCAGGTAAGAAGCAGGGCAGAGAAGGCTAGAAAGCAGACTGGAGAAGTAAACGGAGAAAATCCAGTACATCTACATGATCAAAGACTTTGCAATTCCACTACTTAATACATACACAATGAAACGTATGCATATGTGCACCAAAAGACACATACGGGAATGTTCTCAGCAGTATTAACTGTCATAGCCTGATGCTGGGACCAGCTCAAATACCCTTCAGTGGTAGAATGAATCAATAAAGTGTGGCCTATTGTGGCACACTGCACCCTCTACAGCAATGAAAATGAAGAAACCACACACAGCAATACAGATAAATGCCACAAATGTAATGGTGAGTGACAGCCCAACACAAAGGAATACAAGGTACAATTACCTTTATATAAAGATTGAAAAGGAGGCAAAGCTACATTCTAGTGACTAGGTATGCATAGTTAGATGAGAAAACTACAAAGAACAGCAAAGAAGCAATGATCTAAAACTTAAGATAATATCTACCTTTAGATGAAGGGAAGGAGGAGTAAGGATCAGGGAGGGGCACGAGTGGGGCTGTTCCTGGAATTGTAATTAACCATGGTGCACATTTATCTTTCAGGTACTTTTCTCTCTGTGTTACACTTCAACATTTTTTTAATTAATAAAAAGGTTATGTAACCATGAAATATTAGATGCTAGGAATCCATTCTCTTGTTTGCTCAGTTAGACACTATAACTGGCTATGTTATAAGGCAGTTAAGCTTAAAGTATACATAATGGCCCATCTCTGGGAATCCTGCCTCCCAGATAATGAGCATTAAGCTACAATACCTTTGTTTAGCTCACAGGAAACATCCTGACCAGGCCCACCTGGGAATGGCTGCAGGAAGGAAAAAAGTAACACATCCCCTCAAGAGTCTGTTCAGCAACCAGGACTTTACCCCCTCCCCTGTTAGTATGAAAGAAGCCTGAATTCTAACTCGGGAAAGATGGTTCTTTGGGACACTAGTCCACCATCTTCTCAGTCTGCTGGCTTCCTGAATAAATTCGCTATTCCTTGCCCCCAAAACTCGTTTCTTGATTTATTGGCCTGTTGTGTGGTGAGCAGTACAAGCTTGGACTTGGTAATGGCTACATGGGTTAGATGTAAATTAGGACAGAGACCCTGATCTGGGAGAAAGGTACAACTGAGAAGACTTTGCCACCCAATTAGCTTCCAAATAAGGGGAACTCAGAGCAGGTCATAGAAAACATTTTATGTAAAATACCTTTTGTGTAATCCCCTCTCAAAAAGAAAGGAAGCAAAAGAGGGGAGGGAGAGAGGGAGAAACCTCCAGGGCTACCTCTTCTCCTCAACTCAGCAGGTCAAAATTTTTCACGTAGGGAATACTTTTACAGGCAGCCACATGAAACATGGGATTTGGCAGTGAAAAAGGGATAATCGTGACTTGTGGTAATATACCAATTCCACCTGATCTTCATATTACTGGAGATCAGTAATATGAAGGATAATGAATATTTCTCCTGACCCTCACCATTCCTCAATGAGGGGCATCTCCTCGGTGAGGGTCCAGGAACTGGAGGGAGTGGCCCTCAGTGACATGGGGCCCTCACCAGAAGGTGGCGTTAAGTTAAAATGTACACAACAAATAGGGGCCATTTACAGATGCAGAGGAGCAGCCCTCCAGGTGAGAGACCAGCTACTTCAATATTCCTGAGTCAGGCTGTTTGGCACATCAGAGAAACAGAATACTGGAGCGCCATGAGCCAGGGCCCAGTAATTTCATCCAGTGTCTGCAAAGCGGGCAAGATCCAGATCATACTCAGGAGTTTGGACGTATCCCCAGTATGGCGGGAAGCCACTGGGGCTGGAGATGAAATAAAGATTGTATGATCTGATGGACGTGCTCTAAAGGCTCCAGACGCTGCACAAAGGAGAAGACTGTCAACATGCACAAAGGGGAGCTGGGAGAATGCAGCTAAGATGCTACTGTGTCAACCCAGGTGAAGGATGATGGAGCAGGAGCCACCAGAGGAAGAGTTGACAGGATTGGCCGATACACTGGAGGCAGAGAGTAAAGAAAAGCATCAGAGATGATCTGTGGTTTCTGGATGTTCTTTTGTTTAATTGCATGGCCTTTGCAACTGGGAAGATCGTGTTTCCACTTCACAGAGATGGGGAGACTTGGAGAATACAAGTTTGGGGAGGACAGGTCACGATTTGTACTTAAAGTCAAAGTTGCTTATGGATATGCATGTTGAGATATCAATTTAGAGATGCTTATAAGCAAGGAGGTAAGATTGGGAATCATTGAAATGGGTAGTGGGGGAGGGGAGTGGAACCACATGATTGGACAACATTTTTTTAAGGGGGAGGTGAGTGTGGACAAAGTGATTAGGACTGTCCATCACTTAGATGCTGAGCAGAGAAAAAAGAGCCAGCCTATGACTCAGGGCAGTGCAGGAGGATTTCGATGCAGCCTTGAATGCCTGTCGGAGACCTGCGGTCACAAATAGAGTGAGAGCAGCCAGCACAGTTCTGTATCTTCCCTCAGGTAACGTTCAACGGCTCAAAGTGCAGCTACTATGAGTGCAGACAAGCCCAGGGCCAATCATCACAAAACCTTACTAGGTATGTCTACTCTTAGCCGAACTTTACAGCTGAAGGTACGGAGGCCCAGAGAAGTTAAATAATATGCCCACCGTCACAGCAATTAGGGGATAGTTATAATCAGGGCGGCAAGAATGGGAATCACCAACTTTGAGGCAAAGTCCTTCTCAACCATATGTCATATCCTTAAACACTGTTCTAATGCTACCTCCAAAAGAAAGGGGAGAAAAGGTACTCTGGCACCAAGAAAGCCCACAAAAAGGAAACTGACACAAAGAGCCAAAGTGTGGAACTTAAGAACAATATTCAGGGTTCTTGGGAAAGGCATCCTCCATAGAAACACAATATGGTTCATCACAGTGTGATGAGGAAAATGATGCAAATGAAGTTCACTGAATTTGTTTGCAAGAAACCATAATTCAGGTTTTGAATTTTGGAAACTAAAATAAGATGGGGAACCACTTAGGAAATGTTTTAGAAATCTGCAGCCCAGATTAGACACAACGATGACAAAGCACCTCTGAGCAGGCAGAGTTAGACTACCTGGTGCTCCAAATAAGAGAACTCAAATTGGCAATTACGATCAGACAAGCATTAAAGGGGCTCTGGGGGTACATTTTCAGATCCAGACACTCTTATCTGTGATATTCTTGATCATATATTTGCAATGTGTGGTTTGAATATTAAAAATATGATGTGAATGAAATTCAGTTATTTCTGGGTAAATTTGATAATCAGTCCTCTCTCATCAGTTGAAGTTCTCAGTATGAAGGGTTATAATTGGTGTTACGTGCAATAACTACAAATAGTACCACATGAAAATGGAGAGTTTTCTATTATGGAAAGAATTACTTAAATCTAAACCTAGAGTAGCGTTCATAATTTTTCATAATGTGTGGTCCACTCCCTATGAATAAGTGATGGGGGAAAGAAAGGTTTGCTTTTAGAAAGTGGTATATAAGTATGACCTGTTTCATATATAAATTTTGGTAAAATATAGTCAGTTAAATTAAAAGATGTAATAAAAAGATGTACTTTTTCTCATATGAAAGGAACGATTTACTTCTGAAGTAACGGTCTTTACAAAATATGCATTTTTGGTTTCCTTTTTCTTGGTGTCTGTAAATTTACTAATAAAAGGTTTTGTCTTGACTTACTAACGCTTGAAAAGATGGATTACATTGGTATTGCAAGAAGAGGATATCATAAATTAAAAATCCATACACGAACTCTATTCTCTTATTTGCAACATGACAAATGATTACATAAAGTCATAATCAATAAAAGCTGTCTGGGGCTTCCCTGGTGGCGCAGCGGTTGGGAGTCCGCCTGCTGATGCAGGGGACGCAGGTTTGTGCCCCGGTCCGGGAGGATCCCACATGCTGTGGAGCGGCTGGGCCCGTGAGCCATGGCCGCTGGGCCTGCGTGCCCGGAGCCTGTGCTCCGCAACGGGAGAGGCCACAACAGTGAGAGGCCCGCGTACCGCAAAATAAAATAAAATAAAATAAAAGCTGTTTGAAAGTTATAAAGTGGATTTGGCCATAACTGCTCTACCAGCAATGTTAAAAGCACCCCAACTATTTTTAATTATCAGTTTATAGTGCAGATCAAGCATGTCAAAATACGTCATTTTAATCAAGCAATCATCTATATGTGGCTTCATTTTACAATGTGAAAGTTCGATCAGATATTTCCAAGGTATTTATCAAAGTTCAACAGTGGTCCTGTGACTAGACAAAAGGAATAAGCAAATTCTTGTTTGTTTCAGTCTTTTCCAAGCCGATCCCCAAAGACACAGTTGTTATTGTCATGTGAGCTTCCAGTAAAAATCTGAGCAATCTTGCTTTGACCATCTGTTTAGATATGATATGATGGAAATGATACAAAAAATGAAGGTCTAAGCTCTATGAGACTATTTCTCTTGGACATAACATGTGTTTTGGGAAGAAGTGAGTTGTTCCATATGAGCCAGGGGCAGTTGCTTCTTACGTGGGAGCAACGTTGGCTGTGCAAAATGGTTTCTCAAAGGAGGCTTTGTGTTTGGGGCAGCTGAGCTTTCCACTCAACATCATTTCAAGTAATGCCATTGGATCCCACACTTCCAGGCTCCCTCCCCAAAATGGGGCCTATAGTTCTCAAAAAACCCACACAGGTGGCAGAAAGGGCAGACTAAAAATAATGTGGGTTAATGTTTATATACTGTCCACGGTGGTCTGTGGCAGATAAACAGTCCATTATGTTCTCCCTGCACCTTTTCATAGAATCCAGAGTACTGTTACTGTTGCTATCTTATATAACACCAAGTCTGTATTTATAGTAAACATTCTAATGAGTACCTATCACTGACATCTCCCCAAAAATACTCAGAAAAAAAATATCTAAGAAAACATCTCTTTTCTATTTTATCTAAACAGTGGTATTGGTTATTAAAATAATGACAAACACTACTAATTTATCATATGCCAGGAATCCCTGTAAATGCTTTACGTACATTAATTATAAGCTGTTAATTCTTAACCATAGTTCTACGAATGAGACGTTATTCTTCCCATTTTACGGATGAAGAAACTAAGGCTTAGACAGGGTAAGTCCTTTATCCAAGTTCAGAAAGTAAGAGGCAGGATCAGAGTTGCAACAAAGAACTCTCTAACCACGAAACTGGCGGTCAGCCTGACCTGCTTCTCTGGGCTTCCACCCTGGTTAATGTTCTGTGTCTATTCTCACTCCATTCATTATTGTAATTCTCAATTAACATCCCAGTTACCCATGTGGAATACTCATCTACATCTAGCCTAATTTGCTACTGGATTTCAATGTTATTTCATATGAAAACAATCAATAACATAAAAGGGCCTGGATCTGGTTTCAAAAACATAATTTGAAAGGAATTCACTCTGAAAGCTCCAAGAAGCCCAGTGATCTCCAACCAGCATCCTGGAAGGGCTTCTCAGCCACCTTCCCTCTCCGTTGGATGCCTCCATCCATCTAAAAATACATGTCTGGCTTCTCCCGCTCATAAACAGAAACAGAGTACTAGTCTCCAAAGGCAAAGTTGTGCTTTTAAGAGGCACTCTGTTTTTGTAGGTGCTCAAGGATTTGGAATCAAAGAGGCAGAATTATTAAAATTAATCCAATTTTCTTTCATTTATTTTGTTAGTTCATACCTCTAAAAGATATATTTTGGAAGGCATCGTTCAACCCAACCATTTACAAATCAAAGCTTTCTTTGGAATCCCAGAGACCTAACCCAAGCTAGGCAGGGACCCTCTGCCAGCTCTGGAGCCCTCCCCACTGTCAGGAACATGGCAGCACTATTTGATTTGTGCTGACATTTAATTACAGTGTCAAAAATCTACCTTAAATGGCTTTAATCAACTGCCAAAACTGTGAGTCTTTCTGGCTTGGATTTCTATAAACAAAAAATAAATTCAAATATGTCACAAAGTGGCAGCAACTTGGTGACCACTGGACTAGGAAGACATGCAACCAGTGCTGGCTGGGAAGAGAGTCCGTGTCTTCATATACATGACTCTTGGCGGATCATTTCAAATGACTGATCAACAGAACCAGCACAAAACTAAATGAGCTACTGCCCTGAAATCCCTCGGCCTCAGCCATCCAAACTGGCAGAGTCTGAACAAAGCTGTCAATGACTTTTCCTGCTCCCTTTCAGGGCATTTTTAGAAACATCATTGCATGTTTAAAATATAATAAACAAAAGAATCCTTGAAAACAGAACATTCTGTTATGAGAAACTCCCAAACACAGAGAGAGGTGAGAAGAGGTTAGGTTTTCTTTACTGAAGTGGAGAAGACAGGAACCTGCAGAAGTACCCAAAGTAAGAAATTCCAGAGCCAGAAACAGCACCCTTTATTTGGGAAACATTTAAAAGTCTAAGGAGTGATCTCCCAGTTCAACCTGAGCACTTCTGAAAATAGCTTCGGAAATTCTCCTGCAGAAGAATTCTCAAGACTCCTCTGTTTGAAATTCTTCCCAAAGAAAAGTACAGAATTAATGCAAGAGGCAAGAGCTCGTGCTAATTACAAACAATGAGACCAACAGTCATAAATTAGGACTGAACCCGTCACAGAAAGTATGCATGCTGCTTTCGACATGAACTCACTGTTGGAAGGAGTGGAGGATGATGCAGAATTAACAGCATTTATAATCATAGAAAAAGATCAGAAAATGAATTTGAAAAAGGAAAAGGGAAATTTATTTCAGATATTCCCAGACAATGAGTAAAGACAACGTAAGAGGAGTCTCAAGACCCATCTCTGCTGGTGTGATGTGAGCATCATGGCAGTGGAAGTGACACCGCTCACATCTCCTTCCTGGCTCTGGTTCCACCACCTCCCCTGGGCATTTGTCCTCTAGCAGGTTCCTGCCCACGTCCTCTGTGAAAGGCCACGTCCCCACACACCTCTTAGACTGATGCCTTCACAGCTACCCAAGCTCTGCTCCCCTCCTGATGCAGATCTGTACATCCAAATGCCTGCCAGACGCCTCACCTGGATGAATGCTAGCCCTTCAACAAAACCTGATCCCCACCGAAGGCAGAGGTCTCCTCGGTGCTTCCCCTCCAGGGTTCCCCACCACGCCCCAGTCTCCGGAGCCAAGATACAAGGGGTCCGTTTGCAAGCCATCTCACTGCTTCATCCCCACCGTCCAGTTCACCCCCGCGATTCCACTGACTTAACCCTAATCTCCTACGTGTTGCTATTTAACCGACTTCAGCCAGAACATCTTCTTACGGGGCAGGAGAGGCATATTTACATCAGTGGGAAAGCTGATTTCTGTACATCTCCCGTCAGATCCTAGAACTGGCAGAGGAGAGGGAGAAAGCAAGCTTGAAATCGTGGTTTTCACCTGTCCTTAGCGACCACACCTTTGGTTGAGACATGGGTCTGGGAGTTTGAAAAGGTCGACTGGAAGCCAAGTGAGCTGATGAGGGGCTAAGCAAAACATCAAGCTCATTTGTTCTGTAAGGCGACGAGTTTCACAGGGATACCTGAGGAATCCATTTTTTGAACAGAATACTGTTTGGACTCTTGTGGGGGAAAGGTAACTCTAGGGCTGGGGGGAGGGGCGTGAATTCAAAGACACGTGGAACTGAAAAAGGAGTCCTGAAAAAGAGAGGATGTGGTCTGTTACACACACGGACGCTTTGCGCCAGGGAGCGGCTGGGGAAACTCACGGAAGGAACTCAAGGAACTCTCTCTTCAGGGGCGTGGCTGGAGGACAGGGATTGGATGTCAAGGAAAGTAAAATAATCCGTGAATGGACCAACTTCCCTGGAAGCAGGAACCCAGAGCCAGAGGTGATTGGGAAAAAAATGTAAGCTCCACTCTGCACCTCTCTCTCTCTCCCCCCTTCCCTCCCTCCCCCACCTCTCTCTCACCAAATGAATCCATTTCTAGAATTTTATACTAGATGAGTTAGATGTATTTACTGTAATATTAATCACAATTTTGTCTGTGATAGAGAAAAACTAGAAACTACCTAGAAGAGTCAAAGTTGGAATCTAAGAATAGATTCACAACAGGAGAAGATACTCATGATTCTACCAATAAACAGCAATTAATAAAACTCTAAGTTAAATATTTTTAATTTCAGTTATTTAAATCATTTGAATTTTACTTGTTAAATAAATTTACATTATATTCTTATATAAATGTGTATAATTTAATTAAAATAAATTTTATGTATTAACTAGAGGACTACTACTGAAAAATAACAGATATTATTTCTGAGTGATGGGGCTGGGAAGGTTTTATTTTTCTTTTTACTAACTATATTTACTAAATATTTACCACTATTAACTTTGTAATAAAAATTTACTTTTTCAAAGAAGAATAAGAAACACAGTTATAGAAATATTATTGGGATATATGGGATATATGAAAGAACAAAATCAAGCAGCAGAATTGGAAAATTACGTTAGGAATTCTGAGTGAAGCTGTAGCAGTTGAGAAAAATCCTCGTTCTGAGCATCTTATTAGACAAAGTAATGAGAAAAACAGAATGACAGAATGGTTTCATTGAAATATAGTTGATTTACAATGTTGTGTTAGTCTCAGGTGTACAGCGAAGTAATTCAGTTATACGTATGCATATACATACACACACATTCTTTTTTAGATTCTTTTCCGTTATAGATTCTTACAAGTATTGAGCATAGTTCCCTGTGCTCTACAGTAGGTTCTTGTTGGTTATCTATTCTATATATAGTAGTTTGTATCTGTTAATCCCTAACTCTTAATTTTTGCCATCTACTAAGAAGCCCAGCCACTTATAAGAAGAGAGTCAATATATCTACATCCTCAGACCTGAGGGTAATTTTCCACGAAGGACACCCAGCAACAAAATGAGCAAAGCCCTTGAGAGGACTTCTCTGAAATGGTGACAGACACCACAAGCGTGGTCTACCCCACACTGGCTCTTGGTGAAATTCAAGAGCATAATACCCAAGTGGAGTTGGGAGAAGAAAATTCCCCCTGGACTGGGGACAAGAACATGGTCCAGTCCTGGGAGGTCAGAGCTACTCAAAACATGGTCTCCAGACCAGCAGTATCAGCATCATTGGGGGCTGGATGGAAACGAAAGGCATGGGCTCCTCCCTAGGCCCCCAAAACAGCATTTCTGAGGTAGGCCAAGAAATCATGCTTTAACATGCCTTATAGTTTGAAGACCCTCGTAGTAGACAACTTCCTGCTTGCTTAGTAGAGGGGCAGTGCTTAGTGAACACCAAGGAACGACCCCCTGCATCATTCCTTAGTCTATTGAATTCCCTCCCAGCCAGAATGCTGCACAGCAGATGGCAAACAGGACTGTGGTGACAAGGGAAGTTCTGAAGAGGGGGCATGGATTGCTGTTGACTGAAAGGCGACCCATGGTGCTTTCTGCTCCTGTCTCACCCCCAGCTCACTTCTCTTGGAGGGACACCAAAGACAGAGCAGGAGCTTTCCATTAAGAGCAGGGTCTGTTAAAGACCAAAGGGCGACTCACTATTCTGTGCATGGCCTTGCCCAGAAAAGGTTTGAGATCTGCAGGGTTCCCTGGCTCATATAAGCCTGAACAAGAACTCTACCTTCACCTTCACATGGTGTTCTGCCTGTATATGTGTGTGTGCGTATCTGTCTCCAAACTTCCCCTTTTGATAGGACACCTGTCATACTGGACTAGGGCCGACCCTACTTCACTATGACCTATTCTTAACTAATTACATCTGCAATGACCCCATTTCTAAATAAGGTCACATTCTGAGGTCCTGAGGGTTAGAACTTCAACATATAAATTTTGTGGGGACACAGCCCAACCTATAACAGGTCATTTAGTATTATGACTAGGAAGCTATAGAAAACTTTTCAAAAATGAGTATTTATTGAGTTTAGTAGAATTAATATTAAAATATCTTTCCTGACAAGATTTAGCTAAAATATTCAGCTTCATTTAGAGTACCATGATATGGGATGGACACTAATAATAGAATGATCTTTTTTTTTGCAGTACACGGGCCTCTCACCGCTGTGGCCTCTCCCGTTGCGGAGCACAGGCTCCGGACATGCAGGCTCAGTGGCCATCGCCCACGGGCACAGCCGCTCCGCGGCATGTGGGATTCTCCCTGACCGGGGCACTAACCCATGCCCCCTGCATCGGCAGGCAGACCCTCAACCACTGCGCCACCAGGGAAGCCCTAGAATGATCTTTTAATTATAAAAATATCCTACACCTGCATTGCAATTAATTCATAGTAGATTTTTCAGGTATAAAGGAAAGAAGAAAATTACTGTCAACCTTTTGAGTTATATCCTTGTAGATATTTTTCTAAGTATATGTTTATAAATAGCCATGGGTAAAATGTTTCAGCCAAAAATAATGGGATTTTCTATGTATATCATTTTAAAATTCGCTTTGCTTTTTTCACTAATTATATATCACCGTCTTTCCCTGTGAATACATATAGGTCTAGCTTATTATTTTAATGGCTGCCTAGGAGTCCTCTGAATGGCTGGGTCATTGGTTTTCCCACACGTCAGGTAGGCTCCCACCTTGGGGCCTTTGTCCTTATTCCTTCTGCCTGGAAGGTATCTCCCCCAATTCACGCATCCACCTCACTCCTTCCCTCCTTCCAGTGTTTGCTCAAAGGTCGCCTTCTCTGCAGCTTAGCTCATCTCTTCATGAAACACTACAGTTCCCGCTTCCCAGTACGTCCTGTTCTTCCTCGCTTGGTTTTTCTCCATCTCACTTATTTTATTACGTATTTTATTTAATTACCCTGGTAACTGTCTTCCTCCTCAGAATGACGGCTCTCAGAGAATAGGGATTTCATCCTTTGGGTTTGGTCAAGAACAGTGCTTAGCATTTAGCACAGACTTAAATAAAAACTGTTGAATGACTGAACTACCTTCTTAGTAGTAGAAAGTTAAGTCATTTCCAATATTTCAATATTGAGGACAAAATTCTTTCTTTTTTCATCGTTTGATCCTTTTGGATCTTTTAAAAATTATTTTGGCAGCGCTCAGAAGCACTTAGTTTAGGGCTAATTACTCCCCATACTCTCCAGTACTAAGGCAAGACCTTTCTTTTTTTTTTTTTTTTTCTTTTTTTTGGCCGTACCCCACAGCGCGCGAACTTCCCCAACCGGGGATGGAACCCACACCCCCTGCAGTGGAAGCGTGGAGTCGTAACCACTGGATCACCAGGAAAGTCCAAGAACAAAGTTCTTTTTAAAAATGCCCAATAATTCACTTATAAAAGAAGCCTAAAAATATTATTAAGTCAAAGGATACAAATGGGGCTTCCCTGGTGGCGCAGTGGTTGAGAGTCCACCTGCCGATGCAGGGGACACGGGTTCGTGTCCCAGTCCGGGAGGATCCCACATGCCGCGGAGCGGCTGGGCCCGTGAGCCATGGCCGCTGAGCCTGCGTGTCCGGAGCCTGTGCTCCGCAACAGGAGAGGCCACAACAGTGAGAGGCCCACGTACCACAAAAAAAAAAAAAAAGGACACAAATGTTTTGAAAGTTTCTGTAATGGTGCCAAATGTGTGCCTCACACTGGATTATCAAGCTTACAACTTATAAATTATTTCCAGATACATGACGACATTTAAATCACACCAATAATCTAACAGTAGTCAATGATATAATAACTCATCCTAAAACCTATCCATTCTTGAGGTTAGACATGTAATTGAGACACCCTCATCTGAGATTCACTAATGAGAAATCAGATGATGAGTTTTAATCCAGCAGACGAATGGACTTGACATTCAGTTCTCAGAAGCAAACGCTTTTAATATCATGTGTACGAACCATCTTATGGGGATGGTGTCCAAGGATTCAAAGGCTGAAAAAAAAATTTTCTAGGGGTCTTTGTTGGGCTTAATACAATTAACCACATGTCACATAAACAGAGGCAATACTAGGTCACAATTAGAATCCTGTGGTTAGGGGGCCTTCGTTCAACCTCTGCTACAGACAAACCAGTGTCTATGGCTGGCACTCAGATCTCAGGTCAGGGATTAGCACTAAAATCTTCAGTCATTCAAGTGTTTGTTTGTTTAGGAAATAAGCTACCTGTAGGCGGTTACTAAGAAATTCACTATGCTTAAAGAAATTAATGAATTTCTTAATAACCTTCTTTAACATTTATTTTTTATTATTTAAGAAAAATATTTTTAAGCTTAATGAATTTCTTAGTAATTTTTTTTTTACTATTTATTTATTTACTACTATTATCTTTCTTAAAAGTTTTTAAGCTTAATGAATTTCATAGTAACTTCCTGGACGCTCTGGAAGATTCCCAGCCCTTGCAATTATTGGGACCTTGCGAGAGACTCTGGCCACCGGATTATAAACACAAGTGAAGGATGTCACCGGTGCTCCAGGGATCGTATAGAACAGGTATTAGTTCTGTGGGTCTCTTTCCCCTGCTACGATGGGCCTGGAAGCCACGTGTTGATGCAACGAAGTCATAAGATGGGGGGACTTCTGTCAGCCTGAGTGACTGTGTGGGAGCTTGTTAGGTTAACCCCTGGGATTTGGAGTTAATTTGTTACCACAGCTTCCTCAGAGCTCCATCAATGGGGTCGCTGGCTTTACCAGGTTTTTCAACTTTATATCTTTGTGAATTATTTGCACTTTTTAAATGAGCAGATAATTATTTATATAACCTCACACATACAAACGTAGTGAAGTTCTCCAGTAAAGCTCTCCTCATAAGGAAAAAAAAAAAAAAGTGAAATCAGAATAGGGAGCAATAGGCCCTTGTGACACATTGTAGGTCACTCGGAGAGAGTACCTCAGAGTTTAAGAAACTTTGCTGCTTGGATCAAATCAGAAATACCACATTGAGGGCTTCCCTGGTGGCGCAGTGTTTGGGAGTCCGCCTGCCGATGCAGGGGACGCGGGTTCGTGCCCCGGTCTGGGAAGATCCCATGTGCCGCGGAGCGGCTGGGCCCATGAGCCATGGCCGCTGAGCCTGTGCGTCCAGAGCCTGTGCTCCGCAACGGGAGAGGCCACAACAGTAAGAGGCCTGCGTACCGCAAAAAAAAAAAGAAATACTGCATTGACTTTTAGCTTTTTAACTTTTTTTATTATAGTATAATTGCTTTACAATGTTCTGTTAGTTTCTGCTGTACAATGAAGTGAATCAGCTAGATGTATACATATATCCCCTCCCTCTTGGACCTCCCTCCCCCCCCACCCCCATCCCGCCCATCTAGGTCATCACAGAGCACCGAGCTGAGTTCCCTGTGCTATATAGCATGTTCCCACTAGCTAGCTATTTTACACATGGTAGTGTATATATGTCAATCCTAATCCCCCAATTCGTCCCACCCTCCCCTTACCCCCGTGCCCACATGTCCGTTCTCTACATCTCTATTCCTGCCCTGCAAATAGGTCGCATTTACTTTTAGTTTTTATTTTTTAGTTGTAGTCTGACAAGCACAGAATAAAGTGACAGAATGTTACAAAGTGATGCTAGTATAGGAAGCACATCCATGGGAGAACAGCCAGGATGATACAAGAAATAAAAACCATGGGAGAGAACAGGGGAGGAAACCAGGGGTGTTGTGTCGAAAAAGAAAAAATTAAGGATTAAAGGGAGACATGAGCGTCTTGTCCTCAAATATTTGAAAGCTTGCATGTGAAAAAGGGATTCACTTATTCTTTGGGCTTGAGTAGTTCTGGAGGGTCTATCTAAGATGAAGGGGAGAACTCTTCCAAAAGGCCAAAGGGTTCCTCCAGTAGAAGAAAGAGGCAAGAAAAGGTGGCACAACATCTTTCAGGATTCTGCGGGGGAGATTCCTCCACTGGGTAAGGGGTTGGAAGGTACAGCTCTAAATTTCCCTCAATCCATGATCTACATTTTTAGGTTTCTTGGAGAGGAGGTGATGCCTTCATTTCCCTAAATCGCTCATACACAGGCAGTTACATATTCAACTAGCACATGGCTTTTCCCGATGACAGTGACACAGGCTAGAAAAGCAAGCTTTTTCTAGATAGTGTACCTGACTTCAATAGGAATCATTTTATATTTTTCAAGATTCTAATAGAAAAGTTGAAAATGTAAAGATCTGCGAGAGTGGTGATCTTCAAAGTCCCTTCAGGGTTTACAATCTAGGGCTTTGTAGTTATGTCTAAACATAAAAATTCCTATATCAGAAAACGCTCATAGTATTTAATATTTAGCTCAAAAGGACCAAGAGAGTTCTACTTGGGCAGCTGCTGAGCTACACAGCCCATGCCCGACAGTAATGCCCAGAGAACAATTACTAGGCCCAAAGGCATGAATATTAATAACAAATCACTGTAAACTAGAACTTTCTTTAATTGGGAGAGCGGGTTTCAGGTTTGGCTTTCCTTCAGCAGGGGTAAATGGAGAGCAGTATCTGAACATGTGCAGCTCACAGGACAGGTCTGAAGCTTGAAGCGGCTGCCCTAACACATCTGGTGACCAGTAGTGTGGATTCCCCAGGGAAGGGATGTCAAGGCGTCATTATTCAAAGGACCGCCCCCCCCTCAATTGGGATAATCAGAAACAGTTCACAAATCAAACAAGCCATAAGATTCTTCATCTTCTCTTGGTGCCCTCCCCCACCTGGTGACATCACTCGACATGTGGCCACACAGTTTTCCCAGGACTTCTTTTCCTCCCCAAGATTGGAATCTCTGGCTGCAGGCTAAAATTACCACTTAAAACAAGGACTGACCCTTCCTTGACACTCTGAAGAAGGATCCGTGTAAATAGCTACCCTACCTCCTTGGACTCGAGGGAAAAACCTCTGCTTTGCTTTGGTAAGACACGCTCTACCTTAACTGGTAAAAGATTTCTTTAAAAACCTAAATGAATAAAGAGATGCCATTTTTAATTGTTTTATAAGTCTGGCATGGCCATATTAAGGCAATTGTTATTTTATATGTAGAACAGCGGCAAACAAATCTCAAGGGATTAAAAACCATGTTCTTGTGGTTTGCTTTTAAAAGCTGCAAATTTGAATTCAATTAAAAAAAAAATCATGGCACAGGGACAAAATAAGAACGAACAAAGCTGGGGAAAATGTCCGTACCATTCTTCAGAGTCAAGGGCCACTGTGAATGTACATGTTTCCAATTACACGTGTTCAGACAAAACCAAAGTGCAGGGTGTTACGCAGAAGCCCATCCAGAAAAAGCTTCCCAGAGTCATTCTTTCATCTGAAACAACCACATAGACAATTCAGTTCTTTAAAGAGAAAAACATGTAAAAAAGAAAAATATTATCATATGATTTCTCTCTTTTGCCTCTCAATACAAAGCCTAGTCACGTCAGTGTAAGAACCAATATTTTGTATTTTCTTGGTTGCTTTCAGAACAATTGTAAGTAGCAAAGAGAATAAGTATGAGAAAGAAAGCTCAAGTCTTGCCCAGGAGAGCTAGCAAACAGGGAGACCTCCCATTATTCACAGACAGAAAACCAATGCTAACTAGACGCGTGAACGTTTTCACAAGATGAGCTAATACGTGAGTCACCGGTGTTCATTTCTGGCTTCATTTGAGCTGCAGGGAAAAAAATCCCGATTTGTTTTTCCACATAAGAAAGACCCAATAGCTGGAGATGAAGAGAGTATTTAGGGGGAACATGTGTCTGTGGGCTGCCATGCCAAGCGATGGGAAATCATTCCTGAAGTTACTTCTAAAGGTTATTCCACAAAACTGAAAGAAGCCTCCACACGTGTGTTCTCCCTTCATGTGGAACAATTCTAGTTTGGAAAAGGTGACTCTTTGTAGAGGATTCAAAAGGAGGAGCTTTACGGAAAAGGCTGAGGGTCAGGAGATGCTTCAAGGACTGAAGTGAGGAAAACCACTGAAAGCCAAGATGTCTGATGCTGGTCCCCGGCTGCACTCAAGCTGAGAACAGACCATCTGTCATCGCAGATTATTCTGATGAGAAGAAAGCTTCAATGATATCGCCTTGAACACACACTCTCAGCTCCCCCTCCCCCAACTCCTCTTACCTGGAATCCAACGGTCTCTACAGATAGAAGTCATGATCACCCGAACAATCTCCTTAGTGCTTTTGTGTGAGGTAGACTCGAAAGAAATATAAAGATATCAAATAAGAAAGTTCCATCACTTGACCTAACAGGCTTCCCAGTGCTGTATCAGTCATCACCTGTCTTCAGAGACTTTTGGTAAAAATTAACTGCTTAGTAAGCTACAGAGCTTCCTGAGGGCACTATTTCTTTTTCATCCCTGTGTTCCCGAACCTGAAAGTCAGCAAAATGCTTTTTGGATGAAAATGTAGGAAAGCATTTTGAGATTTCAGATTTCTAAATTAAAGGATATACACAAAAATTATTTTTTTTCAGACAAGCATTATTAGAACCCAGGAGTAATACCCAAACGAGGTCACAGAACACCTTTTTCCAAAAACATTTCCAAACAAGATACACAGAAATCTAACAAATGACTGAATGTGAACCCAAGTCGGCACGTGGTCCGGGCAATGGAACAGCTGACCTGGAAAGCACAACCCCGTGTTCTTATTCTGGAATTCCTCCATCGGGTGTCTGCTATCAGTAAACCGGCCATGCCTTTATGTAAATGCAAAGAAGTCAACCCACTTAAAAATGCATCTCAGGCTTCGCTGGTGGCGCAGTGGTTAAGAAGCCGCCTGCCAATGCAGGGGACACAGGTTTGAGCCCTGGTCCAGGAAGATCCCACATGCCGCGGAGCAACTAAGCCTGTGCGCCACAACTACTGAGCCTGCACTCTGGAGCCAGTGAGCCACAACTGCTGAAGCCCATGCGCCTGGAGCCTGTGCTCTGCAAAAAGAGAAGCCACTGCAATGAGAGGCCCATACACCACAGTGAGGAACGGGCCCTACTCGCCGCAACTGGAGAAAGCCTGTGCACAGCAACGAAGACCCAATACAGCCAAAACTAAACAAGTAAATAAATTTTTTTTTTTAAAAAGCGTCTCCTCTTATTTGAGCTTCTTTGTGTCAAACTCAAAGAAGCCTCACATAAATGATCAAAGACTTTTCAGTGGTTCCTCCAAATGCGCGGATGGGCAAAGGCTGCTCCACTTCAATAATTTTCAGTGAATCCTCTAAAATGAAGGTTTTGAAGATGCTAGCCAATGGAACGTCCTGCCTCACAGCTATAATATTTTTTAAAAGGCATTCAGTTGAAATTAATATATTTGGCCAGACAACGGTATTAAAATTCTTGTTATTTTTTCTGTTATAATGGTAGCCTGTGGTATGACTAGTCTTCTTCAAAAACCTGTAGAGTTATTGCTTCTCTCTTGCCTGGGGTACATCATATGTTTTTCATTTGCGTGTGCTACATGGCAATACCTCATTAAAACACTTAAGCTAAACGAAAGTCTTCATATCGTGCCACAAAGGGCGCACGTAAACTCACTTGGAAAGTTTCAGAGCCTCATAACTCATTGCAAAGCTCTCTTATACCAGCTGCTCAACTGATATTCACTCTGCTGGATGATGTTACAGGATCCATGCTCTTAAAATTGCCTGCCTTCCTTCGGCAAGTATATATTTTTTCTCATACAGTAAGCAAGGGGAGGTTCAGGAGTAAACAGAGCCGTTTTTTTCCTACACAAGAAACACCCCCTCTCCCTTGGCCACACACACAGGCACACACACAGGCACACACAGGAACACACACCAAACACTTCACTTCTACTTGCGGTGCAACAAAAAGTTGTAGCACGTTATGTGCAAATAAAGCCTTGCCTCTCTCCTGCTGGACAGCTCCTTCACCCACGTATTTCCCAAGACACATAATACCATAGGGTCCACTCCGATCTCATTCTCTGCATTCAGTCCTGGGATGACTTACCTACTAATCTTAAGCTTTGCGTGGGCCCGAAAATCACTGCTGACAGAGGACCGATCTGTGGCTTTTCAAAAACAATTTCTACTATTTTTAAAGGTTTTGGAGAAGAGGTTGTTTTGGGTGTTTCATCAAAGTTGCGGTTGCCAAAACAACACTTGATTCAAAGAGTTCTCAAAAGTCACACATAGGAAGCTTATGACTTCAAAATATAGTCTTCTTTGAAGAATGATTTCTTAAAATGTACTGACTGATAGAAGACAAGCAGGTGGCACTCAATAGCTTCATTCATTAATCTTAAAAAAAGAGTTTTGCACCTCAACGCATAAGGATGGCTACTATGAAAACAAACACAGAAAATAGCAAGCGTTGGTGAAGATGTGGAGAAATTGGAACCCTCTAACACTATTCATGGGAGTGTAAAATGGTGCAGCTGTCATGGAAAACAGTATGGCAGGTCCTGAAAAAATTAAAAATAGAATTACCCTATGATCCAGCAATTCCACTTCTGGATATACACCCAAAAGAATTGAAAGCAAGACCTTCAAGAGGTATTTGTACACGAATGCTCACAGCATCATCATTCACAATAGCCAAAAGGTAGAAGCAACCCAAATGTCCATCAACAGATGAGCAAATGAACAAATGTGGTATATCCATACAGTGGAATATTACTTAGCCTTCAAAAGGAAGCACATTCTGACATCTATCACAGCATGCATGAATCTTGAGGACATTATAATGTGCTCAGCGAAATGAACCAGGCACAAAAAAGACACATACTCTTCTGTAAGGCTAGTCTATTTGACTAGAATAGTCAAATTCATAGAAACAGAAAGTAGAATTGGTGGTTGCCAGGGGCTCAAGACAGGAGGAAATGGAACGTTGTTGATTAATGGGTACAGAGTTTTGGTTTTATAAGATGAAAAAGTTCTAAAGATTGGCTGTACAACAAGGTGAGTATACTTATTAACATTACCGAACTGTACACTTAAAATGCTTAAGATGGTAAACTTTGTGCTTTGTGTATTTTACTAAAATAAAAACGATTTTTCAGCACCTATTACAGACAAAAACCATTCGATATCTTACACTGGTAACTATTTCATGATTTTCAGAGCACCTTTTCCCATTCCCCCATTCATTCCTCCATACACCCCGTATTTATAGATCACACAATGTGTACACCTATCAGCTATTCAACCTGAAAGACCGAAAGATGAATCAGGGGTGTGCCCTACATTTCAAGATACTGCAGGGCCATAAATACAAAGTAGAATGTGTTCACTGCTGAAAGCTGCTGTGTTTCCCAGATTTTTTCGATGCAATGGCAATTTCAAGTATTCTGCCACGTTGGCCCCATAAATTCACTAGTGTTTACAAATTAATGTGCTTGATTTTGGTACAGCTTCCCTTTTCACCAAAAGGATACAGATAAAATGCTATGGGGTTCCAGGAGTAGAAGGCACTTCCTGTTAAATCCACATCTTCAACCTTTAAGAAACACAAACATAATTGTTTTGGGTTCTTTTAATCAACACTACCTTCTTGGTGCTTTTTCATAGCTCATCCTCTCCACTGCTCTGTGCTGCCTACACAAGCTGTCTCTGGACCCACCTAGGTTATTATATCTGATGACAAGCATTACATGGGCCCAAAGCCATCAGCTCCTCTGCACCCCTGGGAACGGAGCTCACGTGCAGACTTCAGTCAGACCAGGATTAAATATCTTGCTGGAACGTTAGCCCTGAAATTGAACTCTCCAGGTAGACACTGAGGTAGTCTCCGACCAAACGCAACCTATGCACTGGGGCTCTGGGAGCCACCAGAGCTGTACAGTAACATGGTAACATCTCCGTCCAGGGTGCAAACTAGAAAGATAGTCAGGTAATGCCAAGGGTGAGCCAGGGGGAGAGGCAGCCCACATCTAATAATTGTGGTTTCTAGAACAGCCATTCGCTCCAGATCTAAAATAACTCCTCCTTCTTTTTAATCTACCTTGAGAACTCCTCTCCATCCCTCTGTACCAGATCTAGCCTCACCTCCTAGTGAAGCCTTCCCCTGGAAGTCATCCCCGCTCCTGTGTTCCCAGCCTTTTGTGCCTCGTCTGTCAAAGCTCCTGTTTGTACAGCTATAGCCACCATTACATTTGGAGGCAAGAGGCCAGGCATCTGATGTTCAGAACCCAACACAGAGCCTGAGACTCTGTGTGTGGTGGATACAAGGATGAGTGAACACACCAGGCAAGGGGGTCTCGTCAGTATTCATACTTCAACACACTAGCTAAAAGTTGTGCAATTAGCCATGACTGATCTGTACTTAGAAATGCCAAACTCATACGCCTGAAATTATTTCAACCCGAAAATTTCTTTTTGCAAGTGAAGTCTTTGCCTAACCAAAAAACAATTTTTTTGATAAATTTAACAGACGCACTTTTGTTGGGGGGGGGGGGCGGTCAATAAAATCTCAGGAGTTAGCACTATGGAAGGAAAGTAGAATTCAATGTGTCCTTGAGTGTTCCTGGATCCAGTAGGTCCTCCTTCCTTTGCAGCTCTTGGACCACAGAGATAGAAATATATCCAAAGTGATGAAGGCATCTGAGAACTGGGCCCCCATCCAGTGCCACAACTACTGAGCCTGCGCTCTAGAGCCCGTGAGTCGCTAACCACTTTACTACCCAACTGAGAGGCACTGGCTGGGGGCAATTCCAGATTTCTGGAATTGGTGTTTGGCCAGAGCTTGTCCTAGGGCTAAGTGGCTAAGTCAGTGAACTAGGCTGTTGGTTTCCATGTTTTCAACAGAGTGGTGCAATTTTGCAAGGTACCACAACCCTTTGCTTTCAGCCACATGGCCAAGTGTGACCGACACTGACCAGGAGACAGGGACAGGAAGTGCCCTGGATTCCTGGTTGTAACCAACAAGTCAAAGGAGCTCTCCATGTGGCTCTTGTTCAATGTCCACTATTGACTCTCCTGAGACCACCAGGATAGCTACTTTTCTGCTCCGAGATTCACTCTTTAGTCTGTAAAACGAGATTGAGTTCCTGTCACAGTTGCATAAACCCTTTCCCCCAGAAACAGAGACTTCTCAGAGTCTATCCAGGACAACCAGGAAGCCAGAACAGGAGTTCAGCCTTCCTAGGAAGGAGTAAACAAGCTTCGTTAGGTCATAAGAATCTCAGATTCCTCACCTACAAAATGACAAAGAATAATGCTTCTTTTACCTCATTCACAAAATTGTGAGATCAGGAACCACCCTATTTGTAAAGGCACTTGAATGATAATGATTGTTCCTCATCTCCACCTACGGAGCATCTCTGGAGCCCAGAGAACCCAACAAAAATAGTAACTTCTAGATCCACGCCCCCTACAGCAGCCACTAGCCACATGTGGCTTTCGAGCACGTGAAGGTGGTGAGTCCAAATTGAGATGTGCCATAAGAGTAGAATACACACCAGATTCTGAAGACTTAGTGTGAAAAGGGAAAGTGAAATATCAATCATTTTTATATTAATTACACGTTGAAAGGATATACTGCACTCTCTAGGCAGATAGTGACACAGTATTTAAAGAAACTATTTAAAGAAAATACGCAATTAAAATTCATTTCAGAATTTTCCCTTGTGACAGAGCAGTTAAGAATCCACCTGCCAGTGCAGGGGACACGGGTTCGAGCCCTGGTCTGGGAAGATCCCACATGCCGCAGAGCAACTAAGCCCATGTGCCACAACTACTGAAGCCCGCGCGCCTAGAGCCCATGCTCCACACAAGACAAGCCACCGCAGTGAGAAGCCCACGCACCACAACTAAGAGCAGCCCCTGCTCGCTGCAACTAGAGAAAGTGCTCATGCAGCAACGAAGACCCAACGCAGCCAAACGTAAATTAATAATAAAAAAAGAATACAAGTTAAAATTTAAAACAAAAATAAAATTCATTTCACCTGTTTCTTTTTACTTTTACTTTTTTAATGTGGCTACTAGCAAATGTAAAATTACATACATGGCTTACATTCTTATTTATATTGGACAGCACTGCTCTAGACTGATGAATATAACTTTTGAGTTATTTTTAAGCATGGGAGGATAGAAAGAAATCAGTAAATAAAGCCAAAAAGTTAAAAAATAGGGCTTCCCTGGTAGCGCAGTGGTTGAGAGTCCGCCTGCCGATGCAGGGGAGACGGGTTCGTGCCCCGGTCCGGGAAGATCCCACATGCCGCAGAGCAGCTGGGCCCGTGAGCCATGGCCACTGAGCCTGCGCCTCCGGAGCCTGTACTCCGCAACGGGAGAGGCCACAACAGTGAGAGGCCCACGTACCGCAAAAAAAAAAGTTAAAAAATAGAGACATTTAGCAATCATGACTATATTTTTTGCAGCGGTAATTTCCTTGAAGCGGTAATTTTTTGAGCATACTCCTGACCACTGAAGCCGATGACTGCCTGACTTCCCCTCTCCCTACCTTTCCTTTCTGCTAATGAGTCCAGCTCCCGTGCAGACATGCTCAGGCAGGAACAGCCCTAGGACCCAGCAGGACGTGCAGCGTGCAGTAAAAGCATGCGACATCCAGAAACTCCAGCACAGCTCTAATCCCTGTGGGCATCGCAGGGAACAGCATTTTTCCGGTTCTTCTTTGACTGTAGGTCTGATGGGCAAAAACAGCACCTGGCTCACCCAATCTTTTAACATCATTCAAAAATATTTAGTTAAAAAAAAAAATTAGTTTTCTCCTGCCATTTTTTTTATTGAAGTGAAATTCACATAACATGAAATTAACCGTCTTAAACAATTCAGAGGCATCTAACACATTCACAATGTGTGCAGCCACCGCCTCCATCCCGTTCCAAAACATTCTCATCACCCCAAAAGGAAACCTACTCCCCATTTCCCCCTCCAGCCCTACTGTTTTGTGCACAATTGATTTGCTCTTAGCTATTCAGTTAAAAATGATGAGTAAACTACAAGCCCAGGGTGAGTGAATTATTTAGCATCTCTCAATATCCTGACATGGAATGATTCACCTATAACACAACAGAAGACACTGACAAGAACAAATATCTCCACCCCCCTATTCCAATGAAACCCCCTCCACAGAGCGAGGCCCAGCCAGGGGTCAGGTCCTGTGACTCCACAATACATCAACACACAGGCAAGCACCAGACCCTGCCTTGGAGAGCTTTCCAATGTCCCCTGTCATCTCAATCTAATCCTTCCATGAATTAGGCTCTTCTGAGCGTTGAAACTTCTCAGTCGGCCTCCATACAATATTTGCCACACGCCAGCTGACGAGCCAACCTCCAAGATCTAAGGGAGAGGACCTGTGGTGATGACAAGGGTGGGGGACACACTGGGGAGGCTGGTGGAGGCACCTGAGGATGGCCAGGCCAGGATCATGTCTGGACCTGTCTCTCAATCCAGCAGAATTCACAAAGGAAGGGCCAGCTCTTGAGGGTCCAGGGCAAGAGCTCCTCTCTTTAGCTGTCCCTTCAGCACTTCGGTGGTTGTGAGAAGTCTGGGGGGAGGGGGATTTGTAGACTTCAAATTTCTCTTAACTGGGCAGCAACTGCGAGCGGTAAGCACACCACTGTGTATCCGTCTTGCCTTTCTGTGCAAGGCTTTTAAACCTTGCACAGAACCCATCTGGATGAAAGATGCCCTTCAATTATAAATTCTTATTACTCTTTTTATTGCCTTGTAAGCGTTCTGATGTTGGCTTTTCCACGCCCAGATGTTTCTGTTTAAGGCGCTTCATTCAAATGAAATTTGAAGAAAAGTCCAGATTACCCAACCACAATGACCTGAGTAAAAATCCCCTCAATCATTCTGGTAATCCAAATAAATTCAGATCATGAAGGTGGGGTGCCTAGATAGCTCTGGCTAACAAATGCTTTGTCTCCTGTTTCACTTTACATTATTATAACACACTTAACTGCACTCCATTTGTAGTCATGGGAAGGACTTGTTTTATGCCATAGATTGATTGCCACTCGCTGTAGTAGAAAACAAGCCTTAAACGGCTGACATAGCACTAATATTAACTGAAAAAAAGCAATCATAACATGCATTTTAAGGCAATACGTCAGGTTTAAACAGAATCAAACTATTTGAAATTTACTTTGTGTATGACTGAAGTTAAAATGCCATGAGACTTACTGCAAAAAAGTTTTATTTCAAATTGATTTAATATATATATGGAATAAAACGCACAATTTGTAATGTACTAAACAGAGCAATTCAAGTAGAAATCATGTCATTCTTCTAAAAAATAATCTGAAAAGATCAACAGCTTCAAAGCAAAAATCCTATATACTGTTAGTTCTATCACCTCATTTATAAATCCATAAGATGCCCTGTGATTTTTCCAATTAAATTACTCAAATTACCGACTTTTCTTTGTGTGTATTTTCGAATGGTTTGTTTATGAATTCTACTGATAGGTCTGCTATGATTCCCGAAGGCTAAAAGATGTTTACAGGACAAATGACATCATCACCATGACAAGCCTGACCGTGTTTATACCAATTGGCTTTAGAGGGTCTTCAAAACATGGCTTTAAAATCTTAGTTACTATGTAGCTTAATGTGTTCCTGATGTTTCCGGAATAACAGATTTCTATAAGTCGAGATATAGTTTTGTTAAAAGAAAATCAATTACTTGTCTGATCTATCGTGTGCAGAACTAATTCACACTCTTCTCAGATAATATGACACTTAAACTGTGAATACAAAGGGGTTTATCACAGAAAAATATATAAGTAAATAAACACTAAATAGGTATTTCATACAAGTCATTATTTTATAAGAAATAATTCAGATATTTTACAGAAAAGGAAAAATCTCCACAGGAGTATAAGAAATTTCCTACTACTGTATGCAAATCTACTGTTACCAGTTTAAAACTGTTAATAGTTTTTTTAGTTTGTTTTGCTGCTACCTGAGACTCTTCAGATGAAAGCCCTCAAGTAGAACATGTGGCCATAGACTTTCTTTCTTTGGAGATTTTTTTTTTTTTTTTGATGTGGACCATTTTTTAAATCTTTACTGAATTTGTTACAATATTGCTTCTGTTTTTATAGTTTTTCGGTTTTTTGGCCACGAGGCATGTGGGATCTTAGCTCCCCAGCCAGGGATCGAACCTGCACCCTCTGTATTGGAAGGCAAAGTCTTAACCACTGGACCGCCAGGGAGGTCCCAGCCATAGACTTTCTATCTGAACTTCCAGTGATGGAAAATTCTGTCCTCTAGAATTTAGTCCCACTGGTGTGTGACCAATTAGAGAGAAATGATTTTCTATGGAGCTGAAACCACCCTTTCTGTAGCTTTCCTCATTAATGTAGGTTCTGCCTAGTCTAGATTTATGTAAAGAAGTATAATTGGTCTTAGACACCATAATATCTAAAGCATCCGTCATGCGCCTTCTAATCTCCAGGCCAAACGACCCTCAAAATGTCCCTTTAGCTGATGTGATTTCAGATCTTTATCTTCCTCGTCATATTCCTGCCATCACCTTCTATTTACCAATATCCCTATTAATACATCACCTATGTATGCACAGGTTAAAAAAAAGAGATTACACTGAAATATTAATGGAGATTATTTCCTCATAGAATTATGGACTATTTTTATTTTCTTCTTTATGCTTTTCTGTGTTTTCTCAACCTTCTACCATGGGCATATGTGACTTTTGCAGCCAGGTAATTCAATATTCATTCATTCAACGACCATTACTGAGCACCCACTATGTGCCAGGAACTGTCCTGTGAGGTGAGGATGCAGACACAAACAAGCGAAATGAAAACCCTGCCCTTGTGAACTTACCTTCTCACTGAAGGAGACACAAAGTTAAAAAAAAAAAAAGAGTAAAACTAATAGTATGTTAGAAGGTGCTATAAAATTGAGAAGGAGAACAGGGGTGAAGTGAGGGAAGCACTGCGAAATAGGATGGACAGGGAAGGCTTTACAGTACGTCTCCTACATACAAACCTTCAAGCTGCAAACTTTCACAGATGTGAACGTGCATTCGCATGTCCAATCACGTAAGTTAGTTCACGTGTCTGGCGTACATTGTCCCATGAGGGCATCCTCTACAAGTGGTTGTACTTTTGTGTACTTTACTGTACAGTACTGTAACAGGTACAGTAGTACAGTATCTTTATTTCTTGCCTGTTCACTCGATGCCAGCCCCTGTATGCCAGCTGCTGTACTGTACTAGGTACTGTACTTTTTTCAAGGTACTGTACTTTTCAAGGTACTGTACTGTAAGATTAAAAATGTTTTCTTTATTTTTGGTTTGTTTGTTTTTTATGTATTATTTGTGTGGAAAGTATTATAAACCTATTACAGTATAGTACCATACAGCCGATCGTGTTAGTTGGGTACCTAGACTAACTCTGTTGGACTTACGAACAAATTGGACTTATGAACGCACTCTCAGAACGGAACTCGTTGTTATGTAGGGGACTTACTGTTCTATGAAGGTGATAAAGACCTGAAAGAAGTGAGGGAATAAGCCACTCTATGTGGGCAGAACGTTCTAGACTGAAGGAGTAGCACCTGCAAAGGCCCTGGGGTAGGAACAGGCCTGGGATGCTTGAGAAACACCTAGAAAGCCTGTGTGGGTGGAGTGGAGAGAACAAAGGGTCAGGGCATAGGATATGAGGTCAAGGAAGGATGTGGTCAGATGGTGCAGAGCCTCACAGACCAGTGTGAAGACTCGGGCCTTTACCCCCAGGGAAGTGGAAGGCACTGGAAGGTCTGCCACAGTGGAGTGACGGGGTCTAACTTAGTGTTTTAACAGGTCACTTTAGCTGCCTGGAGAACAGACCCATGGAAGGTTAGAACAGAAAAAGAAAGGGAGGCTGGGAAGTAGAGCAGAGGCGTGATCCCCACACAGGACAACGGTGGCCCAGACCAACAGCAGCAGAGAAGTGGTCCTGTTCTGGATTTCCAGGGTTCAGTCAACAGGATTTGTGGAGAAAACACAGTTAAAAGTCTGGAACTAAACACCACACTCCAATTGTGGCCTCACCATGGCAGAAGAGAGAGACGATTTTACATTTCCTTTGCCAGGGTATCCTATTCTCACAAACACTGAAACCCAAAAGGCGAGCCAGCCAGCGTGATGAAAATGATTACATAAGGTACACAGCCCATGTGGGGTCTGACCTGATGAGGGCAAAAGCATCTCTAACTAAACTCCTCCCACTAACCACAGCCCTCTCTCCTTCTATCTTTCCCTCTCCAGCCCTCTTTCTGAAATGTCCTTTGTTAAGTTCCATCTTCCATATCTAGACTGTTTTCCCAGATCCCTTATCAACTCCTGGTTTCACTTACCTCCCTGTGGTCATCTCAGTATCATCTTACTGGTCCCTTAAAATCTCTCATCTCCTAATAACCAAGAGGCCGGGCGCCCCCTCTTCCTTCTCCACCGTGATCCCAGAGACTAAGCATTGCTGGGGAGACCATGCAACTATACTGGTCGGGTCTACCACAAATTCCGTAATTTTTCAAACTCATTTGGAATTTACATCTACTCCTTGACTTTTTTTTTTCATTCCTAATTCACCTTCTACGTAATACCCAGCACAGCTCTTGAAAATCTTTTATTTTTCTGCCTCTTACTCCAAACCTGCTTTCACGTCACTCACAGATGATCTCGCTTTTTATTTTGTTGAGAAGAAGGAAGCCACAAAAAGTAAGTACTTTCAGTGTGAACCTCTAACTCTCAAGGTTTCTCAGGAGAGTCACCCATATCCTCCTACTTTTCTCTTGACTCAGAGGAAAAACGTCTCCCTTGTTCCTTTCCCAATTTAACCCCTCCTTCTGTGCCCTTGAAACAGACCTGCCAAGGTTTGCTAGCATGCTGTCTTATCCACTGTCTATTCCCTTTTGTACCTTCCATCTTTCTTTCTGCAATGGATAGTTTCTCTGTGCAAGAGAAATTTCTTCTATCCTAAAACAAATAATCCAAAACATCTCTTGACTCCACTTAAGCCAACCTTCAATATCTCACTTTCCCTTGTTTCAACAAAAGCTAATTAAGCCAGGAAGGCGCTAAGATTCTCAGACACAAAGACAAACATGATGGGGTTCTGGCCTTCACCACCATATTTCTCAAAAGAAAGAACAGTCAACACACCTTGCTATGTCGCCCGCTTTCTCTTTAATTACTTGCAAGATGGCTTCTAGTGAACTCCACTAAGATCTTTCATATGGGACCACACCCATTCCCAAGGGTGAAACTCTCCCCTCCTCAGCGATCTTCAAAACCTGCCAGCTCCGGGCTGTCCCATTAGCTCCAATCTACTTCCTGCACAACATCTCTACTTGACTCTTGAAAGCCAAAGGTCAGAAACCAAATTCTCCAAACTTCTCCTCCCTTCTCTTATCCATCCAACTCCATCCTTGTCTTCCTCATGAATGTTCCCGTTCCTAGAAATGGCATCCTCATCTTCCAGGCCTCCAGGTCCAGCCTCCAGTCACCTTTAATTCCTCCCTTCCCAGGTCCCCAGCCCCAGGCAGTTTTAAAGGCGTTTGCTCTATGTGGAGCCTCCCATCGCCCAGCTCCATCTTCCATGCCCACATCTTGTCCCTTTATCAGTAAAGCCTTTTTCTACCCCAGATGTGAGTGGCAACCCTCTCCCTTAAAAATCCCATAAAAGTTTTGATTTTTTTTCTGTTACCCCATCCACTCATAGTAGGACTTTTTATGTTATGTCTGACCCTCCCATACTCACACAGAAGTGCTCCAATTACAGGCACCCTGTTCTATTCCCTTTCCCGTCCGCCACAGAACCACGTGCAACAAGGGCTGTCCTGGGCTTCCTCCAGTCTTGGTGTCACACGTCCTTCCCTATCCAGGTGTGGGTTCATGTGATACCACCACAGGCACTGCTTACTATGCAATACGTCTTTGCCACTATCACAGTCTTGTGATATGAGCTCACTTCCAGAAGCTGGCACAAGTGCCTACACTCCTAAGAGAATACATTTTTCCCGTTCTGTGATACACAGTTTTCAACAGCTCTACTCTGGGGCCAACGTCTTTTTCCTCCTAATCTCTGTGTCCCCATCAACAGAAACACAATGAGGTCCTCCTCTGGGGGTGGCACTAAGAAACAACCTCGTCCAGACCCAGCCCACAGCCACCACAGAGATGCTTGAATGGTGCTCATTAGAGGTACCAGCTCCTGGACTCAACTTCCCGGAAACAACTGCACATCTTCTGGGGAAACTTTGAGTGGGCAGTGCAGAATGCCAAGGTCAAGCTTCCTGCCGACCTTGGTTATCCGTCTCCCTGTCGAGCTCCCTCCCTCAGCTGGACGTTTCTGAAGAATAAGAATGGTGTCCAGGTTAATCCAAACACGTTTAGGGTCTGGCAAAATGAATCAATGGTGATTTATTTCTCGTTTGGGTGGATACATGAAGTGGTTCGCTACCCAGCTGACATCCATTAGGAATAATATTCCTCTCCTCGGCCTCGAAGGTGATGTTACCTGTCTGCAGGCAGTCTGCCTTTCTGTAGAATTGCTTCTTATAATTTCCTTTGCGTTGGGAGTATGAGCTAGGGTGTTGGAATAAGGAAGAATCTAAGGGAGACCCAGGGAATTTCCCATCTATTCGGTCTAGTCTGTCCTGCATAACTTCTAAGCCAGTTCACAGGGATAAATGAAGAGACGTGGATTTTCTGCCATCTTCTCGACCTCAAATGCCCTGATTTAGCATTAATATTCAGCTTCCCACGTATGTGGCTATGGGTTTATTCTTGCTAAAATATTTGGAATTAAGTTATATATATATATTCTGCACGCACATAAGATTAGCCTGGCTGACCATCGGTACATGTTTGACTGTATGTGACATTACAAACTCCACTATCAATGCACTAAAAGGAAGAGGGTATCAAACTTATTCTTAAAAAAGCAAGAGGAAAGGCTACCTCTCAGTGGGAATGGAGCCACGATCTGGGACCCCTGGAAGTGATTCTCCTAGCAATGAACAAGAGAGAAGCCAAAGTGAACAGTGAGCTTTTAACTCTGAAAGAGGACAGCTAGATCCCAGGCAACGTCTGCCCTTAGTGCCAAAATGCCACTCAGATTGTGCTGGCTCGTGGATGTTTTCTGTTTTGCTTTGTTTGTTTTATTTACTCTGTGGAAACTGACTTGCATTCCATAGGCAAAATAAACGCAGCTATCACCACATACCTTTACAAAAGAAAGACAAACAGTGCCCTCATCCCATTCAGCTACACTCTTGGCCCTTGAAATACCTCCATGAATCTAACAGGCCAGAACAGCCCAACACCAAAAGCTTTGTTACCCCAGCCAGCATCTGTAAGACTGCACCATTGTTATTTAATGAGAGGCAATTTTTAATGTGTAAGGTACAATCATGTGTAATAAAAAGCACAAAATGCACAAAACATGACATAATCCTTTACTTCTTGTCTAATTCAACACATAGATTCTAAGCAGGAAAGTATTTAAGATACCTAAAATTATGCAATCATAATTGTTCTGCATCAAAATGACTTTGAGATGTATGATAATATTTTTCTCCAAAAAATGTTGCCACATCATTCTCCAGGTCTTCCTCCAGCCCTTAAGGTCTAAAAAAGTGGAAGAGCTAGACAGACACAAATTGCACCTGATGGCAGCTCAGTGAAAGCAAAATCTAGCAAAAGATGCCCCTCCTGTCTCCCTGAGGAATCTCTGATTATCTCAGTGAGGACCATATCCCACCTGGTTTTGGACTCAAGCCATCAAGAGATCTACGACAGCTTATTCTAAAAATTGTGACACCATATATAACTTGACAGTTATTCATTATTCATTTAATGTTTTAACTTATGTTAAAAAATAAAACCTCTTAAACCAATGCAGGCAACCATTCTGAGATGCCTAAATTTGCTTCCCCTGAACAGAGACCATTCTCATAAGAATTTTTAAAGGAAAATTAAATGATAATTTTTTAAAACTCTACATAGCATGACTTTGGAACAGTACTTTTTATTGTTACTATTTAGAACAGTGGTGTGGAAGCACATTAGGATCACCTGGAGGAATTTTTTAAAAGACAGACAAGCCTATACTCCTGACCAATGAAATTAGAATCACCAGGGATAGGGCCCAGGCACAGGCATTTTTTAATGCTCCCTAGATGATCTCTTGGTATCTCAGGTTGCAAACCAGTGTGTTAAAAGCATCATGTGACAGCTCCTTAAGAGTATTAGAGAAGTTCTAAGACGATGCTCTATTGCACGTCCTAAGATTAACCAGCTGTGCAGCCAAAACAGGGACATATCCAAGCAGCTAGTTTAGCTGCTTACAAAAATCTACAACTAAAAACGTGTCTCCACCTAGTAAAGCTTAGGCTCCCCTAGTCTAGACGTTCAATAAGCTTTTCTGTGATTTGATGTCTCTCTCTTTCCCTCTCTGTCTCTCTCTCTCACTCACACACACACACAGTAAGGCACAGTGGAGTGACTGCTAAGGATTGTTTCACACTCATGACTTCTTTAGTTGTATAACAGGACAATCTCATGGGAGATGAGTCTTTCGAAAAAGGCTAGTTTGTGTGCATATATTTATTTTCATGGGAAAAAAAAGTATAGAGAAGAAAACATGCCAGAAGTAATGTTTGTTCATACAGGGTGTTTCAGCCTGGATTTCTTAGAACGCTTAGCCTGAAGCGAAGCCAAAGCGCTGCTGCTTCATTTTGGAGGTGCAAACCCAGGGCGGGGAGAGTGAGGGGAACGGAAGCAGGGGGGGAGGGAGGCACGGGGAGCAAGGCAAGGTGCCCCGTGACTGCCGGCTGCACAATGAGCCACGGACAGAGACAGCAGCCTCCGCGGAGACCTGCGGATGCCTTGTGGCAGGTTGTAGGAGAAACCCTGCCTCATGAGAGCCCACGCGAGGGAGGGAGGAGGGACTTTACTTGCCTATGTTATTTCTGCATCTTGTGTGCCATTAGTCAGTTACCACTCCCAAAGTCAGATACTACGGCCCGTGTGGGGTGCTTCATTTAAGGGCAGAAATGGCAAGAGGATCCGGAATCCCTTGCACTTGGTTGCTCAACAACGCGGCGGAAGGCTCAGCAGTACCGGAGCTGGCTGGCTCCTGCCGGTGAAAGCAGCCGCCGACGTGGCGTGGAGGCCGGGCGGGGGGCTGAGGGTCTCGGCAGGAGGGGATGCGCAGAGGCCACCGGGATGGGCTTCGACGCGCACGGTGTACCGTCTACCGTGTGAGCTGCTGACTTGGAGAAACTGAGGACGCAGAGACTATGCCTAGTGATACAACTGGCCAGAGATGGGCCAGTGCAAATGGGACTCAGTTTCACACAAAGTTTGTGACGTAAGAAATAGGAGGTAGATGAATCAGCAAGGCCAGCAGTCAGGAATTAACATACAATTAACGGGTTAATTAAACAAACTACAAAATCTGGAAACAAACCCCTGTGCCCATAAGAATTTAGGAGGAAAGGGGACATCAGTTAGGTTAAAACGAGTTATTCAATAAATAGCACTGAGACAATCATTTATTTTTTAAAAAGCTACCTTATATATGTAAAATCCAAATTGATGAGAGGTGTAAATACTAAAAATTAAGCCATTAAAAAAGAAATTTTTAAAAGATAAACATTTGTATAATTTAGGGTGGGTGGGTACAGCCTCTGTCATGATGAACTAACAGAGTCCATAAAGGAAAACACTGATAGAGTAAACTACATTTAAAAGAATTAAGATACTCTGTATGTTTAAAAAGACTAAATTAAAAAGCAAATAGTTTTGTTCATTCTCGATGACAAAGAATATATATATTCTTTGTAAAAAAAATTAGAAAATTTTCAACCACCTGGGGAAAATATTTGAACTACCTGTGACAGCTTTTTAACATCCTAAACATATTAAAAAAAACCTTCCCACTTTCCTTTGTTCATTTAACAAATGTTTATTGCCTGTCTACAGCAATAGACACTGGCAAGATATTTGAGGAACTGCAGAAGAAATATTCAAGGCCACATGGAAAAAAATGGGCAAGGGATATGAAGAAGTATGAATGGCCAATAAACATTTTAGAAAAAATATTAAAGTGAAAACAAAATGGCATATCAATTTTTTGCCATTTACATTGTCAAGTTAGAAAGATTTAATAAATATTGGCAAGCACTGGGGGAAAAAAGTACTCATATACCGGTGTATGCTTAAGCTGGTACAAGTCTTCAAATGGCAACTTGGAAATTCCTGTAAAATACTAGAATTTTGTGTATTTTTGACTTAGCAATTCCACTTCTCTGATTGCAACTTTAAAAAGTTATCATAGGTCTAAGGAAAGATACAGGATATTCAACACAGCACATGTAAGAGCCAAAATCTGATGCCTAAAAATGCATCAGTAGGGCTTCCCTGGTGGCACAGTGGTTGAGAGTCCGCCTGCCGATGCAGGGGACACAGGTTCGTGCCCCAGTCCGGGAGGATCCCACGTGCCGCGGAGCGGCTGGGCCCGTGAGCCATGGCCGCTGAGCCTGCGCGTCTGGAGCCTGTGCTCCGCAACGGGAGTGGCCACAACAGTGAGAAGCCCGTGTACCGAAAAAGAAAAAAAAAACGCATCAATAAATATTTAGTTCAGAATTTATGCAATATGCATAGAAATTCCATGAGGTCCTAAACAGTATTTAGGACATGCAAAACCATCAATGCAATATCTATGGATGATAGAAGAGCAGTTTCAAAAAATATTTACTATGTCCCTTTTTTGGCAAAAATAATTATATCTCATTTTGTTCATGAAAAAATAGACTGGAAAGATGTCCATCAAAACATTAACTGTGGGTATCTGAGTTGGTGGGTTTTTATGTAATTATTTTATCTTTGTAAGTTGTTCACAATGACATATAGAGTTTTGTCATGAGAGAAAAGAACAAAAAGACGTTTATTTTGTAACCATAGAAGGAGACAGACAGGAAGAAAAGAAAGCCACATATGGACCTGCAGCTCCTCTATGATTCAATCAGGTTTCCATGACACTTTGCGGGCATAGGAGAAACTGGCTAAGCATTTGCTAATGTCCCTTTTCCTCCTGGGGACCCAGGTAGACTATTTCCCAGCCTCCTTTGCAGTCAGGTGTGGTCATGTGACTGATTCTAGCCAATGGGAAGTGGATGGAAGTCTGATCTATGAAACGCTCCTACACTCAATCCGCCATTCTCTTTCCCACCCAGTGGCTGAATGGAAAGGCTTCTGGGGACACTGAGAAGAGCAAAGTCTAGTCAGAGGCTGGGAGGGAAAAAGGCTGGATCCCTGAGTCATTGCTTACAAAAAAGATACCAGGAGAGCCACCACAACAGGTACCCCTGAACTGGACTGAGTGAGAAATAAACTTTTTTGTTGGACCAATGAAATCTGGGGATTCGTTAGAGCTGTCAGTATTCCCCAATTAACTCTGAGGTAGCCCCTCACTCCTGCCCAGCACCCCCAGCAGAGTGACAGGATCTTCCTGCACATGGCACTCAACCCCATCCCATGCTTTGTGACTCTGCACTTGAACACTCACAAAGAACATGCATTCAGCCACTCAAAGCTATAGGTGCTCATGAAGAGGAAGTTCTGTTTCTGTGACCTGGTACCAGTGATGTCATGGATGACATTCCCTGGAGTGCCAAGAAAAGTGTTAAATCTCTCTGATAACTATGGAAAAATGAGAAATTTGGGACTTTATTTTTAGTTGCTAACTTATGCATTTCTGAACACTTTATTTAAAACCAAAGGAAACATTTCCATATTGAATTTCAATAGTGCAATATGCTGTTTTAGAATAAAATTAAAAGATCCGGTACATAAAGATCTGTAAAGTTATATAATCCCTGCTGGTTTTCACTTTGATGGTGTACCTCCAAGTTGCAAGTGGATTGGTAAGACTTTGTGTCACCTGCTATTAGGAGACATCTCCCATATTTCTAGGGCCACACTGGGGGTTTTAGGGGTCTGTGAGGATCAATGACCCAAGATATACTAGCTTGAGAAAAAGCTACTATTTTAAAAAATAATAATGGTTAAATGTTTAACAACTTAGTAGTCTCGGGTAACCAGCAAAAACAGCAGAGTGACAATTTACATGGAAAAGCTCTTCAAGGTGAAGATTAAATCCTAGCCACATGAGAAAAACAATACGTGTTGTGGACAATTTCCCTTGTTTCCTCAGAAGACTCTCAGAATGTTCTAAAGTATGTCTTTTGGGGAGACTGTTCCATAAAGATGCACGCCTACCCACCATCTGCATATTGACCTTTCTTCTTTGCTCCTAAAGATGCAGAATTAACTGAGACTGGCGAGATGTACAAGGTTTTCCTTGTGTGTCAAGAAGTGAATAAATTTTTTTAAAATTCTCTATGGCTTGGAATTGTTTGACATATGCTATTGGCAACTGGCATTTTATATTTAACTTTACCATGTTTTCTTTTTTCTTTTAACTGGAGCAGGACATTAAGTTCCTGGTGGAACTTAAGAGTTTTGGTCTCAGACTTGCAGCAGAGGCCCTCATTATAAAGTGAGGGACAAGACTACTGAGTTAGAACATGTTTAGCGTTGCCCTAAACCTGGTCTGGTGAACTCAGCCCATCACTGATTTCACGGGCACAGGAGGAGGAAGGAGATGACAGGAGAAGTGGGCAAGTAAGATGGGACAAGAGGGGACTGACCACACCCTGCTTCCACTCTGAAGTTTCTCACCCTGAAACAGGGTCAGAACCAAAGAGGGCAACAAACCTTAAACTGAATAGGAGATTGAAGTATGTTTAAGAATTAACTGGATTTCCCAGGACTTCCCTGGCGGTCCAATGATTCAGACTCTGTGCTTCCACTGCAGGGAGCATGGGCCCTGGTCGGGGAATTAAGATCCCACATGCCATGCAAAGTGGCCAAAAAAAAAAAAAAAGAAATTAACTGTATTTCTCAATACCTGAAAATAAAATTGTGTATTAACAATTGTAAGTGATTATAAAAACTCCGGATGCATCTGATGTATCATCTGAGAGAAGAAGAGGATTTTTACTCTAAGCAGGTGGGAAGAAGCAGTGGTGAGAAAAGTAGGGTTTTATTTATTTATTTTGGCTGCGCTGGGTCTTCGTTGCTGTGCGGGCTTTCTCTAGTTGCAGCGAGTGGGGGCTATTCTTCATTGCGGTGCGCAGGCTTCTCATTGGGGTGGCTTCTCTTGTTGCGAAGCACGGGCTCTAGGCACGTGGGCTTCAGTAGCTGTGGCTCGCGGACTCTAGAGCACAGGCTCAGTAGTTGTGGTGCACAGGCTTAGCTGCTCCGCAGTATGTGGGATCTTCCCGGACCAGGGCTCGAACTCATGTCCCCTGCATTGGCAGGCGGATTTTTAACCACTGCGCCACCAGGGAAGTCCGAGAAAAGTAAGGTTTTATGCACACTTTACTGAGTCCAGCTCATTCATAAAAATGGTATCACTCTCCAAATCCTCAAATGGTAAATAGTGAAGGCATGGAAATAGAAGATAAAGTGGTGTTTAATGCCGCTCCAACATTCCTGCAGCCTGGAATAGCCCTTCCTCAGGAGCTTTATTTTTCAAAATATATCAATAAAGAAAGTGGCTTTAAGTACGCCAAAAGTAGGACATGAAGAAACCTCCCAGATATATTTACCACACACAGAGGTGACAAAAATTACACTGCAAAATGAAAGGGAAAGTAAATGACTCCAATGAATAAACTAAAAACATTAAGGCACATCTAAAAGAAATGAAGCATGATGGCAGTATCTGTAAACAGCTTAACCATCAACACAGGGGAAGGTGAGAAATGTACAAGGTCCTTCATCAAGATGGAGGGAAACATACAAAATAATACCAAAATTATTGACTAGATAATCAGAATGTAAAGAAAATATTAGACAGCCAAGAAAGAGAAGAGAGATCAAGATTCAGTCTCCTATGGGGACACAGGACAAACAAAGTGCCACAGGGATGAAGGCTATTGATAGATGCCCCACAGTAGAGAGAAAGCTTTGGCCAGCATTGAAGCCACAGACCTTGCATGAGGACGCCTAGAAGGAGCCTTGTGTGGAAACATCAGGAGTAGAACAAGGAAACCCATGTGAGTAGCCTCCCCCAATTTTTTTTCTGGTCCAGAAATTCCCAAATCTGGTAGCAGCAAAAGGCTGGGGCAGGAGCCTGGCAAAAACATGGGTAGAGCTGCCTCCTGGTGCCCACATGTGAGGGGAGACCTTTCTTTTCTTTTTTTATTTGAAGTGTAGTTTATTTACAATATCATGTTAGTTTTAGGTGTACGGCAAAGTGATGCAGAGATATATATATTCTTTCTCAGATTCTTTTCCCTTATAGGTTATTATAAGATATTGAGTGTAGTTCCCTGTGCTCTACAGTAGGTCCTTGTGATTATCTATTTTATATACAGGTGTGTGTATGTGTTCATCCAAACTCCTAATTTATCCCCCCCCCCCCGCCTTTCCCCTTGGGAACCATAAGTTTGTTTTCTATGTCTGCGAGTCTATTTCTGTTTTGTAAATAAGTTCATTTGTATCTTTTTTTGTTTTTAGATTCCACGTGTAAGTGATATCATATGGTATTTGTCTTTTTCTGTATGGCTTATTTCACTTAGTATGATAATCTCTAGGTCCATCCATGTTGTTGCAGATGGCATTATTTCAATCTTTTTATGGCTGAGTAATATTCCATTGTGTGTGTGTGTGTGTGTGTGTGTGTGTGTGTGTGTGTGTGTGTATACCACATCTTTTTTATCCATTAGTCTACTGATGGACACTTAGGTTGCTTCCATGTCTTGGCTATTATAAATAGAGCTGCTATGAACAGTGGGGTGCATGTATCTTTTCAAATTATAGATTTCTCTGGATATGCCCAGGATTGGGATTGCAGGATCATATGGTAGTTCTATGTTTAGTTTTTTAAGGAACCTCCATACTGTTCTCCATAGCGGCTGCACCAATTTACGTTCCTACCAACGGTAGGAGGGTTCCTTTTTCTCCACATGTGAGGGGACCTTTCTGCTTTCTAGCACCATACTTGGTAGGAAATCAACTCCCTCTCCTTGAATCTCATTTCATTTCAAGCACTGAAGATCACAGGGGCGCAACCCAGGCCCAAGGTAGCATTAGAATAAAGCCCCAATTACTAGGCTCAACCGTTAGGGGGCAAAAGGTTACAGAATGACCAACATGATTCGGGTGTTTAGACTTGGGATCTGAGGAACCAAATAAATGACTTAACCAAAAGCCCAAAGAGAAATTTAATGTCAACTCTGAATTGTAACTGAAGAGGCAAATAATACAACAGAGTAAAAAACTGTTTATCCAGAGGTCTAAACCCAAGAAACATCCAAACAATAGCATTAATAGTCAAAAAGGACTTTTTTTTAATCATCTATTTCTCTAAGCATTCTGATTTTCCATCATGGTGGTACTGGAAAGATGGTGGAACTGCCCAGCAGTGAAGTGCCCCGATCCAAGTACTACGGACAAGGGGCTATCCGTGCTGTGAAAATCACGTAGATTTTGTGAACGAAGGGCACCTGCTATTCAGCAGAAGATAATCCCGCAAACGGTAAGTTTGCACCCCACAAAAAAGGAAAAAGGATGGAGTAACAATGTCAAGCAAATGATGACTCCGCCGGGCTTTGCAAAGCAGGTGACTACTTCCTGCTCTTGCTTGTGGCAGCCCCAGAGGTGTGCGCCTCAGACCTTCCTTCAGGAAAGAACCTGAACAGCCTCCAGCTGCTCTCACCCACTCTACCTCATCTCAGACACCAGAGCCAATAACCGAACCCAGTGGGGTGCAAGAGCCTGGCCATTTCTGCCCATCGCTGGACTGCACCAAAGGCAATGTCTGCTCCAGAGCTTCCCACTGGGCTGGTCAAACTGTCCAATCTGCATCTGGGCTGAGGCTGTTTCTGCCGAATCCTGCTTCATCCTCCTTTTACCATTCACAGGAGCACCCTCCCCCTCAAATAAACTTCATGCGTTCCTAATTCTGTCCCAACATCTGCTTCCCAGGGAACCCAACTAACACAATGCTCCTAAAACCAATACCAGTGGAAAGTGACTTTCCACGCCCCAGTCCAGAGATCAACTTTCCGGAAATTAAAATTTCATGCTGTAAACTACTAAATATAGAATGGATAAACAACAAGCTTCTACTGTATAGCATAGGGAACTATATCCAATATCCTGGGATAAACCATAGTGGAAAAGAATATAAAAAAAGAATATATACATGTGTATAACTGAGTCACTTTGCTGCGCAGCAGAAATTAACACAACATTGTAAACCAACTTAAAAAAATTATATCATTTCATACCAAAAAACTATTTCATGCAATTCCCATTAACCATGTTATTTGGCCATTTCAAAGGGAATAAACAAGCATCACAAATTTCAATCGTCAGTGAGTAAACCGATGACTGAAATGTTGTTATTGTCATAATGACACAAAATAATTAGGATTGCACGTAACATGCTTTTACATGTTCAGGTAAATCTAAATACTGTTATTTGATGCAAAAATAATCGCAGATACTTACTAAATCCTTCAAGTGATTTACATCATATCAATCAAAAGGTTTTCTAAGACACATATTTTAATACTGTAAAATGCATTTAAAAGAAAAAACCTGGGAGGGCATTACGTTAAGTGAAATAAATCAGATAGAGAAAGACAAATATTGTGTGATTTCATTTAAACGTGGAATCTAAAAAAGCCCAAACTCATAGAAACCAAGAGTAGAATGCTGGCTGTCAGGGGGTCAGGGTGAGGGAAATGGGAAGATGCTGGTCAAGGGGTACAAACTTCCAGTTATAAGATGAGTAAATTCTGGGATCTAATGGACAGCATGACTAACAACACTGTACTGTATACTTGAAAGTTGCTAAGAGAGTAGATCTTAAATGTTCTCACCACCAAGGAGAAAAGAGAGAATTCTGTGAGGTGATGGAGACGTTAACTAACCCTATTATAGCAATCACTTCACAACATGTACCTGTAGCAAATCCTCTCTTTGTACACCTTAAACTGACACAATGTTACATACCAATTGTATCTCAATAAAGCTGGGGAAAAAAGAAAAACAAAACAATACTTGCATCATTTTTTTCTTATTCATAGCCACATTTCTTCACCAGGTATGTCTTATGTCACAGAAGGTTTTTTGTTTTGTTTTGTCTTGTTTTTTTTGTTTTTTTTTTTTTTTGCGGTACGCGGGCCTCTCACTGTTGTGGCCTCTCCCATTGCGGAGCACAGGCTCCGGATGCGCAGGCTCGGCGGCCATGGCTCACGGGCCCAGCCGCTCCGCGGCATGTGGGATCTTCCCGGACCGGGGCACAAACCTGTGTCCCCTGCATCGGCAGGCGGACTCTCAACCACTGCGCCACCAGGGAAGCCCCTGTTTTGTCTTGTTTTTATTGATTATCAATCCATTTTATTTCAACAGCCCTAAGATCAAAGTCACTTTGGAAAAATGACTGTAAACTTGATAAACTAGTAGTATCAGAGCACTGCCCTACATTTTTTTTAAATTGAAGTATAGTTGATTTACAGTATTGTGTTAGTTTCAAGTGTACAACAGTGATTCATATATATTTTTTCAGATTCTTTTCCACCATAGGTTATTGCAAGATATTGAATATAGTTCCCTGTGCTATACAGTAAATCCTCATTTTTTTTTTTAAATTTCACTTGTGAGGAATAAAGTAAGGGTTTTTTTAAGTCCTTTTATTGAATATGTGTGAATTTTCCATTCTTAAAGACTAAGGAATAAGAACAGCAGCATACTGTTCAAATTATTCAAAAGACAAAAATATCTTTTCTTTGGTTCTGTTTTTGTTCTTGATGCCTCTGTTCATTGCTAATATTGCCTATTTCATGTATAATTCTTCTCGGACAACCTCCCCTGATGGCCAAATAGGAAACTCACTCATCACCTCTCCTTTCACCTGCAGGCTCCTGACCCCTTCTGTAATGTGTACAGAAATAGGGAAATCTGCATAACTTTTTTTTCAAATAATAATGTAAAGTAAGAATTTGAATTGTGGGCTTTTCAAACAACATAAGTCATCAAAATTTTGACTTATTTTTGACTGTTACTTTAGTCATACCCTTTTAATTTGTGATGATACACTTAAACATAAAGACATTTTAAACTTGGGTTTTAAAACAAAGGATATGAGAATCACGTGGTTAGAGTTATATACTTCTGTCAGCTTCAAACTGAGTTGGAGCAATAATACCACTATCATAAAATTTTATGGGGCTAATTTAGAGGTCCATATAAATTGGTGTTATTGTTTATTTTTGGATACTGATAATAGCAGCATATTAGCAGTTCATGTAGAATGCAAATGAACAGCACTTCTCAGAAAATCCACAAAGAATCACTAAAAAATTAATATCCATGCTTCGGTTCAATTTGGTTACTTTTTTAAAGTACATTCTCAAAAGTAACATGTACTCTCAATTAAGCCAAACACAACCAGGATTTTCATTTAACCCTGGAATTTGATCTTTAAAATTAAAAAAAAAAAAAAACTTTCTCTGCTATTTACAGTTCCTGCTTTGGGATAAATCCCAACATCTGGATACCAGAATCAGAGCAGCAAAATCTACGGAGACACATGTGCAATTTTATGCTTGCAAACCCACTATTTTTTCGGATGAAACGACTAGGGAGGTGCTTCCCCCTCATTTCTTATACCACAGAAATCTTGAGGACTGTTTTCCAAATGTACCCAGAGCAAAAAATCATGTTACATAACACAAGCCAGTATACGTACCTACGCATATATAACTAAAAAGGTTTTCCAAAAGAATACTTTTCCTTTCTATATGCAACACACCCTGATAGTTTCCATCCTATTCCATTCCATTCCATTTCCTTTTGTTAATACTGGCTTTGACTCACTTCCACACATGGGTCTTGACCTGTAGTTTGAAAACCAGGGCTTCAGGGCATTGCTGTAAAAATGCTGGTCCTTGGGCCAGCGGCACCAGCAGAGGCCTTGTTTGAAGTGCAGAATCTCAAGGCCCATCCATCCTGGTCTCCAGGTGACTCGTGTGCACATTAAAGTTTGAAAAGCTTTGCTCTAGAACACAAAACTGCAGAATGAGGATCTGTCATCTGAACTGAATTTAGACCAAGAATGTGCCTCGAAACAAGCTTTGTTCAAAGAAGCTCTGTCATTCCACTAACTTCAAGAGGCAACACATTTTCTGGCAGGCCACTTAGGTGCAAATGAAAATTTATTTTCAGTTTTATCAACTGCGTCCAATGGGGTTTCCATTGCCAGCACAGGGCTCCCAACCTGGGATCCCTGGGCTTCAGAGGGCTGGCGGGCACGGGTGCTGAAATCGATCTGTGAGCATATAAGAGTGTGTGTGTGTGTGTGTGTGTGTGTGTGTGTATGTGTGTGTGCTCACCCTGAGGGGAAAATATATAGCATTTACCAAATTTTTAAAGAGTTCTAAGATTCAGAAAAGTTAAGATGAGCTATCAGGCTATGACAGGACTTAGAGGAAACGTAAACACATATCACTAAGTGAAAAAAGCCAGTCTGCAAAGGCTATATACTGTATGATGGCAACTTTATGACATTCTGGAAACCACAAGACTATGGAAACTGTAAAAAGATCAGTGGTTGCCAGGGATGGGGTGGGGTTTGGAAGGGAGGGAAGGGATGAACAGGCAGAGCACAGAGGTTTTTACGGCAGTGAAAATACTCTGTATGAAACTACAGTGATAGAAACATGTCATTATACGTGGGTCCAAGGCCACAGAATATACAGCACCAAGAGTGAACCCTAATATAAACTTTGGAGTCTGGGTGATGATGACGTGTCAGCACAGGTGCATCAGCTGTTAACAAATGCACCACATTAGTGGGGCATGTTGACAGTGGGAGGGGCTGTGGGTGTGTGGGAAGAGAGGGTACTTTGCTCAATTTTGCTGTGAACCTAAAACCGTTCTAAAAAAACCTCATAAAGTTACATATATAAAACTATACAAATAAAAGTTAAGACACACTGCCCTTGAGAACACATTGTCTCTTCTGCAAATGGGCTGTGTGGTTACAACCATACCTGCAAAGGAGAAGAGAGAAGGGTAAAGAGTAGGTGAGCACTGAGCTGGGCCATCGGTCCCAGAACAGAACAAAGTCCCTGGATCACTCTCGCTCCCCTGTGACCACCGCTTATTCAGTTCCATCAACACCTCTATGTTAAGGATCTAGCAGGCACAGGGTACCATGAAAGACACGTGATTATAGGATCACTTTAAGTAATGTACAGTCTACACGCAAAGAAAACAGGCACAAAAATAATCAATATATGGTGAATACCCGCTCCTCTCTCCAAATGTCAAGGAGCAAATGTCAAGATTTGGAGGATGAAAACAAAAGCAAGAGGCCAGAAGAGCCTGGAGGAAGAGGGTCAGTGCCCTGGCACGTGGGCACTCAGAGGAAGGATAGAAACACTTCGGTAGGGGCACCAGGTGTTTCCAACCGTGATCTCTTCTGGTTGGTCTGCCCCATTCCGACTGGTGTGCCCGTGCCAGTTGTTAAATATTATATTTTGATTATCCTACCCTCCAGGGGAAACTAGCAGAAAAAAGTTGCTGCAAAGTTAGGCTGGGTTCCTTGTGCACAGAACACAGAACTCAAGACCCTGGCTTTGATGCTGGCAGCAATTCTGCGTGTCTTCTGTGAACCCTGAACAACTTTCTTGGTGGTTTTTAAAATAATATACATTTCCTTTTATTTCTATTAAAGAAGCCGTATAGAAAACTGGGAAATACACAAGAGTAAAAGCAAGAAAAATAGGTAGGCACTTTTTAGGTTGTAAAGCGAAGGGAAAGATAGCAAAGAAGAACATCTAGAGGTGTAAGCAAATAAAAATATTTCTCTCATGGAGGTAAAAATTAAAAGGTAGAATAAACATCGAAACCAACCTGTATGACAAATATGACATAGCTCGAGGTAGATATCATTAAAGTATAATGTATACAAGCTGTTGAGGAAAGAACGAAACCTCCTAAATCCCTGAAAAGAGTCACCTGCATGAGCTGTCTGCACTTATTCATTCTCCCTTTTGGGTTTGAACCCAGTCCAATGTGGCTTTTGTCCACTCCATGCAAATCCCTCTTCCCAACCTCTGTGTGTTGCAGGGACTCAAAGCTCCACCCTAAGGCTCTTCTGTACCTTGGTCTCCAGATGAGCTCGTTAGGCACCCAGCCTGAAATACAGGCCAATGACTCATAATGCAAACGACTCAACCAATGTACATTATATTATACTTCAATGAAGCTGTTTACAAAATCAAAAACCTGCAATCAGATCACGTCGCCCATTCTACTTAAAACCCCCCAATGGTCCCCTGTCCCCCGACATGCAGAATAAAATGTAGAAGTCCCTGTCCTTGCATATCAGAACTTAACACGTGGCCTCACCTTTACTCTACACCAGCCCCAATCTCCCTGCTGTTCCTTGGACATGCCAAGCAGGCTCCAGCCTAATGGCCTTTGCATGTGCTATCCCCTCTCTCTGGGACACAATTCCCCGATCTGACCACCACTTCCCTCAGGTCTCTCTCTGAATTTCAGCTCTTCCCAAAAACCTTCCTTAATCTCCTGGGCGAAATGGCGCCTCTCCCCTCCAACACTCTCTTGATGACCTCTTGCTTACTTTACGTTTATTCTAAAGAACCATAACCAGCATTTTAAAATACACACACACACACACACACACACACACACATTGTAATGCTGGTTGTAATGCTGGTAATATACTATATATATTTGAGCTTCATCTATCTTACCCCCTAGAATGTAAGCTTCATGCAAGCGGGGATCTTATCTGTTTGGTTCATGTTATACCCTCAGCAATGTTGAATGGTTTCATTGAAATGGGTCCAAAAAAATTACAAAAGAGATATTATAACTTGCTGATAAGCAAATGAGGAGATGACCACTCGCAAAAGTTTCCAAATGAAATAACTCTGATAAAACTCCACTCATCAAATCAGCAAAGATTAAAAATCACAATAGATTGTGATAAAATGGCATTTTCAGATATTCCTTGGAGAAGGAAGAAGGGCACAATTGGGTGGGGAGATATTGTTATCAAAAGCCTTAAAAATGTTCCTGGAATTAATCAAGGTTTCTGATCAGAGAGGTGCCGAAGGAAGCCGTCTTGTAGGAAGATTAACCTGGCAGCATGAGATAACAAGCACATAAGGAAGGCTGGGTGGAAAAAAGCAACAGAAGAATAGTCAGAGACAAGAGATAAAGCAGACCTGCTATGAAAAGGTACCACGAATTAGACACAAAGTGAAAAGTGAAAGAGAGAAAAGTGTTAAAGATATGCCCTAAATTTTAAGCCTGGTAACTGGGAGAAGTGGCCGTGAAGAAAAAAGGAAAAGGGGGATTAACAAAAAATTTAAATGATGACAATGATGATGATGATGATAGCTAACCACTATTCACTAGACACTGTTCCAAGACCTTCACATGAATCACCTCATCTGATCTTCCTACAACCCTAGGAGGTAGACACCACTCTCATTTTACTGATGAGAGAATTGAGGCTCAGAGGGGCTCAGTGACTTGCCCAAGGTCAAATAACAAATGTCATGCTGGGGATTATAAAGCAGGAAGTCTAGCTCTACAGCCTGTCTGCTCACCCATTACTCTGGAGCTGCCTTGTCCCAAAGGGAAGTGGTTCACCAGAAATGACATGATATCACAATGAATGAACCTGGCCTTGGAGGAGGCTGGACTCTGTGACCTGGACAAACAAGCTAAGCTCTGCATTCAATGCACCAGAAGTGTATGAAGATGCTCCAGAGACTCGAGGCATCACACAACGTAAGTATGGCTCCTCTGATTGGTTGCTGAGTTGAAGTTACTAGTACCCATATCCAGGTGACGTGTCCAGCCTGCACCTAGAAATGTGAGGCTGGAGCTCGGGAGAGAAACCAGAGCCAGAGATAACAGAGTCCCCTGTCCCCAGAAGGTGACAACTGAAGCCATGAGACTTTGAGGTCAGAAGGTAAAGAAAGTACAAGAAGAAAAGCAGAAGGTGGAATTAAACCATGGAGAACCTGTAAGTTAAGTCCTGTCCCCACTCAGGCAGAGCGTTCGGTGCGCCCATTGGAAAACACACATGTTGCATCCTGGACTCACCATCCCCACTAAGCTCACCTCCAGCTCACGCCCCCTCCTCCACATCAGCAGTCCCAACATCAGTCTTGCAACAAGGATAACGATGCTCAAACCCCAAATGCACCAACAGAGCCACACAGGCAACATCGACGTCAGCCACAGAGGCCGACGACTCCAAAACACTCAATTGCTAGGGGCTGATCTGAAACATTCTTGATTCAAATTCTTGATTAGTTCATTTCCCATAAGGCGGAAGAAGGAGGAAGGACACTTCTCTCCTGGACTCTCATTACACCCAATCACGGAGCCCAGGAAACCTGCTGTGGCATTCTGAAACCCGAGTCCAAATAAGGTTCTCTAAACCCTTACACGTGTGACTCAGATATTCAGAGCGGTGGTGCAGAACAACGCAGCCGCCAGTGTAGACAGAAAAGAAAATCAGTTGCTTTGATAAATATTTACCGTAAGGCTAGGTTAATAATTAGTAATTATTCATTATCTAAGCAAGCACCTTAGGTGCTTGTTAAAATGAAGATCACTGAGCCCAACCCAAATTTACTGGAGAAGCGGCTCTGGCAGACATCCCAGGAATCTGCATTTTGATTAGAATTCCAGGATACCTTTGGAGAACCACTTCTGGAGGAAAACTGCCCCAGAGGGGCTCTAAGCCAAGCACGGACAACTTCTAACCATTCTCCAGGGAAGTGATCTGAACCTCTTCTGACCCCCGTTTACACCTCTCGGTAAGGCGGGTGCCCTCCCTGAATGTCAGCGTCACTGAATCTTAATGAGGCACTGCTAGTTTGGGAAGGAGCACGCCATTACGGCCCCCTGCACCCACCCTGAGCACAGCCTCCAGCAGGTGACCAGGCTCAGCCCTGAGGGGCGCAGGCAGCCAGCAGGGAGAGACAGAAAGTACAGCCCTGCTCCAGCAAACCTCACCTAGGATACGTGCAGGGGAGACGCTTGGATGTTAGAAGTCTCCACAGTTGTGCCATGTGGAATGTCCTGAAACTTTTTTTTAAATATTACCTTCTGGTTATAAAAAGTAATACGCATTCATCATGGGCATTTTCGCAGATTTGCTCTTCTGTGTTTCATTAAGTGCCACCATCTCGCAGAAAAATGAACTGGCAGCTATAAGCAGCCAGTCGCCAGGCTTACTGGGATGTGCTAACCCCACCGGCATCTGATCAAAGCTGATTTACTGAGGAAAATACAGGCAGCGTATCAAAGGCTTACATCATCTTCACAGTACACAGATTTGGGGAGGAAAACTCTGGCCTCTGTTGAGTATATCATCGAAAGGATAAGCTGTCCACCTTCCCGGGAAGCAAAGCCACTATAAATCAGATTTGCAAAGATGTGCGAAATGCTTACAATGCAATGGGTCCTCTGTCAGTCACACAGGAGCTAGGTAGTGAGATCCACTCTTCTCCAGGGCGATGGGATAAGTCACCACCAGCCACAGAAGCCACCTAATTGCTCACTCGGGATGCAGATCAGGGCACTTTCTGTATCTGCCTCGTGTTATTTTAAAAGGATTCTGCTCATCTTCTGGGTTCTCAGGCCTCCCAGTGACCCTGTGCTTAATCCTGGCTACTTCTTAAATCTTTTTCAGACCCTTCCTTCTATGAAATGCAAACGGGGTTTAAGTTTAGCATCTTTTATAGTCAGAAATATTTAGCATTACTTCCGGAGAGGCAGCCACAGAATCATGTGGGAAAGAAGTCAGTTCAGCAGTTAGCTTCTTGGCAAGTACTGACCCTATTATCTTTCCAGTTGTTTCCAGAATATTCCCTCTTTCTCCTTCTCTCCTACTGCTATTATGTAAGAGCATGCTAATATATAATATTATATATTAATGACATAAATTTATATTATACAACTGCTTTAGTTCTTAGTACTATAATAATATATTGCTATATCATTAACAATAATATTAATAATATATTAGTATATAACATGTTAATAATATATTAATTATATATAAATATATAAAATGTTAATATTATCAGTAATATATAAACAATATAAGAATATATTCTATAATTACTATAACATAAAATACAATATATAATATATTGCATCATATACAATATATAATATATTGCATCATATATTAATACATTATATAATGAATATGATATTAATGACATTAATATATTAATAATAATAGGTAATGTTATAATAAGTGTTAATGGGAGCTGGGCACGGCTCTGAGTGCTTTAAAAACATTAACTAATTTAATCCTCATGATTCTAGGAGGTAGGTACACTATATACCCCCATTTTACAGCTGAGGAAACTGAGGCAACTGATAACAAGTGGCACCAAGCTTCAAACCTAGGCCATCTGGCCCCAACCCTAAAAAAGGGCAAAAAAATATAAAAGTTAAAGGGGAAAGGAACAGGAAGGCAAAAAATTCATTAGAAACAAAAGTCCTGAGTAAGCCGATTTTTCAGTCCTTTTCCACAAGTGGAAGGAATCAACTAGAAACCAGAACAGAGAAACTGTTTACCCCGTGGTCAACTGTGACTGATCCTCACACGAAACCCTGGGGAACAGGGGCTGGAGATGAGCTAGCCACAGACACCAGAACTGAGCCCAGCGTCCTCCTCAGGACGACAGAGGGTCAACAGGGCAGTGACAAACTCCAGGCATTTCTAGACACAGAAGCATGTGAGCTGCACCTGGGAGCCATCAGATCCGTGAAGTGCACTCCAAATCGCGTGTGTGCTCTACCTGAAATACCCGGCAACATGGGACCCCCCCAGGAAGACCCTGGAGACACCAGGCTGTCTCCAGGCAGAAGCAGTGCTGGCCGAGCACAGGGCTAGGAGTGGGACGAGGTGGGATGGGTGAGGTATGTCCCAGAACATGTGTCTGGGAACGTGTGTCCTGTGCCCCAGATGGCAGGCGCTGTGTCTTTATGATCTCTTATTCCCACACCCACACTCCCAACCTGTTTCGAGTACAGGGAAGGCTCTGATGTTTGCTGAATGAATGAACGAGTGAATCAGAGAGAGATTCCTTGTTGCGAAAGAGCGTAGCAGAGCCACCCACAGAGCTACAGGCGGGTGGACTCACTCAACTCAGAAATGACCAACAGACTCACAAACAGAGAACAGACTGTGGTTGCCAAGGGGAGGGGGAGAGATGGATTGGGAGTTTGGGGTCAGCAGATGCAAACTAGTATATATAGGATGGATAAACAACAAGGTGCTACTGTAGAGCACAGGGAACTATATTCAATATCCTGTGATAAACCATAATGGAAAAGAATATTTTAAAAAATAAATAAATATAAATATATATATGTGTGTGTGTGTGTATGTGTGTGTGTGTATAACTAAATCACTTTGCTGTACAACAGAAATTAACCCAACTATATAACTAATAACTAATAACTATATAACTATATAACTAATATATATGTTGTAATTAATTATTAGTTGTAACTAATATATAACTAATATATATGTTGTAATTGCTGTACAACAGAAATTAACCCAACTATATAACTAATAACTATATAACTATATAACCCAACTAATCAGCAACTATAGCTGATTTATAGTCCAATAACCAGAGCTGCCTGGAGAGCTTCGTGCTCAGCCTCCGTGGAGACACGGCCTCTCACTGCAGTCCCTGCCCAGCTGTCACTTGACCAGAGCTGGCTCCCACCCGCCTCAGCAGCTAGACCAGCGCTGGACGAAGCGACCTCTAACACTGACAATCTGCCGCAGTGCAGAATGGTTTACAGTTAGAAAGTGTCTTCCCAAATATCATGCCACCTTGAGCTGCCCACCTTGATCTTCCCTTTCTCTTCTTTTAGTATCTTAAGTTCTTCACTGTAAATATCACTCTTACACAAATATGATATGTGATACTTGTGCAAGTTAAAGAATAAGAAGCAAACGCTCTTGTATGCATCCTCAGCCCACAACAGGCAATACCAGGATCTCAGAAGCCCCCTGAGTCCCTCCCCAAAGTTCTCCCCTCCCCCACAAGGCAATTTCTATCCTGAATTATGTACATATTGTGCCTCTGTTCTTCCTTTTGCCACATACATGTGTGTCTATGAACAACGTATGTTTTGTAGTTTTGCCTTTTTTTTTGATCTTTATACATGGAATCATACTGTGTATAAAGTATGATACTTTATTCTTAAATAAATACAGTATGATAAATACAGTATGACACTGTACTCATTCTTCTGTGACTTTTTTTTCACTCAACCTTGAGAATCATGCACATCAATGCACAGACACAGGTAGATGTTTGTAGTTTTTTCTTCACTGCTGTGTAGTATTCCATTGGAGGGCTAGACCACAAGTTATTTATCTGTTCTCCTGGCATTCGGGTTGTTCTAGTTTTTTGCTTATGCATGTTTCCTGGCACCTGTGTGCAACAGGGCATATACCCAGGGGTGGACCTCCTAGAGCACCATTAGCTTCAGAAGTTAATGCCAAACTGGTACCAAAGCACAACTGGTATTGTACCAACTTACCACCAGTGTGGAGGAGAGGACCCTCTGTGTCCCATCCATGGTAGGAACTGACATTATCTGTATATTATTACTATTATTTCCCTTATCTCCTAACCACCTCTCAGAGCAACTAGCCAGCATGTCCCATATATGCACTCATCTCCTCTGATGTCGTCATGGTATGTTTTAGATACATATGTATCCATGAAAAGTACATGATGTCTTTTGGGAAGTGTACATGATTTCCTATGTGTTAATAGTATTGTGCCACAGAGCACATCCTGTTTTAGATTTTTTTCCTTCAAGTCAATATTTTTTAAGACATACCCATGTCACTCTGTGTATATCAGACACGACAATATTCTGTCTTCGAGATGGATATGTTATCCTCATTTTACAGACCACAGGAGCTCTCAGCGGGGTCTTGGTGCATTACCCGTAATAACAGCTCACTGCATCCTCACATTAACCGCCAAAGTAGGTGCCTCCACTTCAGACAAGAGGAAACCAACGCACAGAGAGATTAAGGAACTTGTACAGCATCACCGAGTTAGTAAAGGACAGGGCAGGATTTGAATTGAGTCCTAGGACACTAGGACCCTCTCCCTTATCCATGATATGAACCTAGCTAAGAACATGCAGCTCGCAGAGTTTTGGGAACCAGCCATCTCTGGGTCACACAGCCAGTGAGTGATCCATGGAGTAGAACTAAAATTCAGACCCTTCCCCTCTCAGTCCCATCCTCCTTTGGCCAGTTCCAAAATGTCTAGTAATCCAAGTGGGTAGTTGATGAATGGCAAAGGGAACAATTACAAACTGTACCAATCAGATGTTTCCTTAAAGCTAGAAACTTGACTATTCTCTACTCTGCTCATCCTCTTCGTCTCTAATGTTAGTAAATGAAAATATGAAAATGGAGCTCTTAGGAGGAAATGCAATGATGTAAATCGAGAATTCCGATGAGAATTCTCATCAGAATGAGAATTCATGACCAAAGTCTTTGTCAAGTCCTAGTAAAATGGATTTTCTAGTCTTTTTTCCCTGCTTGGGATGTAACAGAGAAGAACCAACCTGACTCCCTATCAGATCCATTCCTTCAACTCTAACCCTTGTGCTCTGTTGCCTGTGCTTAGTCATGCTGGCTCTGCACCTTTTGTAAAAGAAAGTTGCCTATAGCCTGAAATATACAGGAGAGCCCATTCTCAAGGCTCTGACTTTTAAAGGTGTAACACTTTTCCAATCATATAGAGATAAAAAGTTGCAAAGCAGAGAATAACAATTGTCTTGTTGGAGGTTGATAGTACAACTGTGACCAGACCCACGTGGACAGCTGCAAGAACAAAGGATTCCGGCACCAAGAAGTCTGCAACAACCAGCCACACCCCCTCCCCTTTTGGTATAAAAGAAGCCTGAATTCTAACTCAGGTAAGACGCTTCTTTGGGACACTAGTCCACCATCTTCTCGGTCTGCCGGCTTTCTGAATAAAGTCGCTATTCCTTCCCCTCAACAACCTGTCTCTGGATTTACTGGCCTGTCATGTGGCAAGCAGTTCCAACTTGGACTCAGTAACAGGAGTAAGAGTCTGGGTCTATCTTTGGCAGCAAAACGTGCTACCCCTTAGCAGAGCAGAGGCATGGTCACATGGCCTAACCAGCTCAGAGCATACTGGTGTGACACTCACCATAATTTCTATTATAGGACAGTACTTGGAAGGGCCAGCAAAGAAAGACAAATCAAAATGTGCTTAATAACTTAATATTTTCATCAATAAAGAATAAGCTGAAACACATTTAAAGTTCTGTTCATTTTCTTTGTAAATCAATTGCCACAATTGTTACATTATTTAAATCAAGAATATCTAATATTTCACAATTATTTACCATCCTTCCTCTTTAAAAACTATTTCCAGCTCCTTAAATATACGAAAGGGTAAAAGTAATTTGCTCTGGCAGAAAAGAACTATAGGAAATTTTGCAGAATACATTTCCTAAATAAAAAGGAACATTTCTTTCCTCCAGGTCAGCCTATGGAGGGATACGAAGGCCACATAAAGTCTTTATGGCTGTCTCCCTGCACACCTGCCAGGTGAAGTCAATTCTGTGGAGAATTCAAGTCCTTTTCAGATGAGAAAAACATTTCTGTAGCAGTGAGCCAAAGACAAAATCTTCCACTATCTACATTAACATAGCAAGTGGAACCTGTCACGTGTCATTTATAAGAACTTCCTCTCCCAGAAATAAGAGCTGCATTCCTCAGCCCACAACCAGAAACTTCTCAGCATAGAAAATTTTACTGAATAAATTCCCCAAATTGGGTATTTTAAGGGAACAGTGGAAGGCAACCTATTTTCCTGACTGTTGTCAAGGACACCAATTTCATAAACAAAAAAACAAGGAAGTCCAGGAATAATTATTCAAATTGCAATAGGTGGAATTTGATAGATTTACCAAGGAAACAAATGTCTTTAATGCAATTCTCTCTGCCTCAAAGCCAACATCAGCTATTAGTATATGCAACTCTAAATTACCAAATCATCTTCAAAAGACACAGAGCAATTTTAGTTGAAATTTGTTTTTTAAGAAACTCTCAGGGTTCCATTTCTTAAAATTATCTGTCAGTTATATTTACGTTAACCAATGTGAGGGTAAGAAATCAGAGCTAAAAACATAGCTCATTCCTGAGATCAAATACAGAACATTTCTACTAAACACTTTTTCAGAGATCATGTTTCTCAGATGTGTCTGTGTGCACTTGATGAATTAACTTTTAAAAATCTGCAATAATTTCTTGCTGAATTCATCTTTTCCTTCGGGTTGGTTACGAATAAAATGCCAGTCAAAGTGGATTTCAGTTGCTGTCGCTCATACTCTGAACTACAGAAGATATTTCTTATATCAACTTCTTTCCCTGAGAGCTTTTCTTTGCATCCTGCAGCTTCATGGTCAACAGAGGCTAAAAGAAAAAAGTCCCCTCCCCCACTCAGTGTGTAGCACAAACACACTCACCAAACACATTCCAGATATTTCTGAAGAGACCTTATCACATCCACAGGAGTTTTCCCACTTGCATTTTTGTAGACATAATGTCCATGCCCCAATCAGTTATCACACAGAAATCAAATGACAGTGTCAACCCAGAGGATCTGCTCCTGTCCGTCCCAGGATGACATTCAGAAAGCTCCACAGCCCGGGACTCCCCGTATCTCTGACACTTGCAGTAACACCCACAAAGGTCAGAAAATGCATTTAAACTCTTATTACTTCTAATTCCACTTTCAAAGAAATTAAACACGTATGAATGTGAGTTGTACATGGTACATAACACTTCCGCAAATATACTGCTTTTGAAAAGCATGTGTGTATGTAAATGTGTGTGTGCACGTGTCATTTTGGAGGGCGTTTTATATTTTAGTCCAAAAAAAAAAAGATAAATATTTCAATACCATAAACTTTCCTCTCCTTTATAAGCCACTTTCCATTTTCAATAAATGTTTCAGGTAAAGAGTAAAAATTAGTAAAACCGATGAGACCGTTTGGGGAAATGAATTTATAGGGGGGAAGCCAAGAACTGGCGAGGTAGTGAGTGAGTTGGGCCAATGCAGACAGCTGGACCAATCAGCACAGGTGTAGACAGCCTATCTGGATCATGTAGCTCAAGCCCCAACTTTTTCTGTAACTTTTATTTGGGTCAAGTATATGAAAACCATCACTTCATTTCTCCCGGTGGCTATAGCCATGTGTACGCGGAGTATTGAAAGGAATGGGCCGGCTTCCTCTCAGGGACTTGCTTTGGCTGGAGTCTCACTTCCCTGTTGTTCTCTCACCTCCAGAGCTCCAGGAAGAGCTGCCAGTGAGCAGGCGGGGCAGGTGTGGGGTGACAAGCTGCTGAAGTGTCAGCACGCCCAGATAAAACGACACGGCTGAGCATTGGAAACCCTCTCGTCTCTCCCTAGGTAACCCCAGGAAGTGTAAAGGAGTTGAACGTAGAACAGAAGTTAGAGGATTTGGATGTGGTTTTCAGTGTTAACTCAGGGGTCAGCAATCTTTTTCTGCAAAGAACCAGATAGTAAATATCGTCGGCTTTGCCACCCTACGTTCTTTGCTGGAAGGACTCAATTCTGCCATGACAGTGTGAAAGCAGCCCTAGACAGCATGGAAATGAGTGTGTGGCTGCAGCCCAGGAAAACTCTCCTTCTGGACAATGAAGTCTAAATTTCCTATAATTTACATGCACTATGAAATCTTCTTCTTCTTTTGATTTTTTTTTCAACCATTTAAAAACTTAAAAGCATTTTCTTAGCTCATGGGCTGAATAAAGACAGGTGGTGGACCGGGTCTGGCCCACGGCTGTGGTTGGCTGACGCTTACATTCGCTGACAGGTGGGCAGGCATCTGCAAAAGTCCAGCCAAGGAGGAAGCCAGGGCAGCTTCCTGGCCGAGCTAGAACCTACCTTGATATGAGCTGCCGGGTCTGGGACAGTCTGAATCATGTCCTTCAGGAGGCCAGCACGGTTACCATCTGTTCAGAACCTGAGGCAGCTAGAAGACACAAAGGGGCAACACAAGTAGTAATAAACAACCAGGTTTCTTTGTTTGGTTTTCCATTAGGACTGAACACAACACACCAATGGTAAAATAACCCCAGCTCTGCACTAAACATTTGCCTTTAGATATGCATAGTAAATGAAGTGACGAGAAAACCCAGTTCTCTCCTGTTGGGAATATCACTTACTTTTAGTCCTCAAAACCCTAATAGGACAAGTCCCCCCAAACCCAAGTCAAATTCAGTTCATGCACATCATTTTACAAGGGCAGCATCTACGAGTGATCATTTAAAGGAAGAAATGAGACACCCAAAATGATATTTTCTATTATATTGAGAGAACTGGACTTTTGAACTTTCTACTGAAACTAATGCCATCTACACCTCGGTAAGCCTCATAATTAAGCACTTAATAAAAAGCACAGATACTGGTCATCGAGCAGTGGGCTCGGGCTGGGGCTAAGGGCTCCACACGCATTTCTCATTTAACCCTGACCACCACTCTGAAAGTTCACATTCCCATCATCTGGCCGGGGATGTGGACACCCAGGGAGGTTGCTAATTTGTCCATGATCACTTGATTCTCAAGCAACAGAGCCAGGATTCAAGTCAGACTGGCCTGACTCCAAAGCCCATAAGAAACTTTGGTTTGACATAATTAACAGGTTTCACCCTGTATTTTGAAGATACTTTAATTCATTTGAAAATTTAATTTAAACTTAAATGAATGAAATATTAAGGTGCCCATACTCTAGGGAGAAACACTTCATCCAATATTTTCCTTTCTTCAGATTCTGCACCAGTACGTTCTGGTTCTTGTCTGTCTGCCCCTCCCCATCACAGGTTCTCCACCCCTGCCCCATGCCCCCACCCAGGGCTGACCCCTACAGACTACCTCAGCTGGGCTCCTTCACCTTCTGGCCCCCGTCAAGTTTGATCAACATGACACCACCTGGAGATCACAAGGCGGGAAGAGAGAAGAGTAGGGACATTTTGCCCCCAACCCTTCTCACCATCCACTCGAGGCTCCCTGCAGTCTTGGCCATGGTCTGGCCATAGCTAGATCCTATGGGGACCTCTCCCATCCTCGGGACCCTCCCCCAGGGCTCCAGGCTCCAGGAACCATTCCCCAATCCAACTTTGGTTCTCTGTAGATCTTAGCCATCAGTTGTTTCCTAGCACTGAAAATACCTCTTCTAATTTACATTTTTAGGGGCCATGACTTTTTTATTAACTATTATTTTTGTGTGTTTTCTTCTTGGTAAATCTGGCCTATGACTCTTAGTAGTAGTAAACCACGAAACAAAAATTCACATCTTCATTACAGGACTACAGACACAAAAGCTGACTTTCAAGTTTGCTACTGAACACATTACTCCAGGGATCTGCCAGAGTCCCAAGTACATGTGTATTCTGGGCTTTCCGACCCTCTCAAGGCGCAAACACATCCACCTCCAACGTAGATGAGCTTCTCACGGGAGGTCTTCGCCTCCAGGTCTGTGTGTGGGGTGGGTCTGTCCCCCACGTGGCTCCACGGCGTCCTCCCAAGATCAGGGGAAGCTTGGCTGTCCAAGATGACAAACTTGGAACCTTAGACATTATTTTTTCCTATAGCCAAATGTCTTGATCTTGGAAAGTAGGCAATTTCCCCCCTAGGTCTAAAGCAAGTCCTACTGGGGGATAAGAGTTGCTAAAAATGCACAAGGAATGAAGCACTGTCTTGAAATTGAATTGGGCAGCTCTTGAAGGTCACCCACGCTCTGGGCACACACGGGAGAGGACAGAGGATGGCAGGCAGCCTGGACAAAGGTCTCTCGGAGCTGGCTCCTCTGGGAGCGGGGTGGATGAGTAATTCCTTCCACTCCTCCGAGACGGCCTCCTCAGGGCAGCAGAAGTCACCCCAGGAAAAGACCACTCTGCCCCTAGGGTCATTCAGCCCAGAGAGGTCCATCCTGCAGGTTTCCTGACAAAAACAAGTCCCCCCACTGCAGGACCCCACATTCAGGAACGACCGCTTTCTCTGTAGGTTTTAGCACCTCTCTAGGGTAACCCAACCCACACAGTCGCTCCCCCCCTGCACCCACACGCTGCTGCTCGTACCACAAGCTTGTCCCCTCCCCTCCAAGCCCAGCTGAGTTAATGACTGCCTCTGATCCAAAGAACGCTTTAGAAGGGATGCTCTGGGGGCCTGAGCTCAGACCTTCATAGAACCAGAAGCTTTCCCTTCCTGCCTCTGGGAACCCAGTCCCTGTGCCCCAGGGCAGCACATGGCAGAGGCCTGAAGTGGGTGTCCGGCTGACACCTGCACCACGTGCCAGGCCCACGAGGGAGTCATCCTGGACATTCCAGAATGGTGGTTTCTCAGATGACTGCAGCCCCTGCTGACAGCAAGAAAGGAGAACTACTGTCCAGCTGAGTTCAGTCAAGGCACAGGGTTATGAGAAATAGCAAGTGGGTTCTTGTTTGAAGCTACTCATTTTGGGGCTAGTTGATTACACATAGATAATCAAAGTACCCTTCATGTGTTGTAGATACACAGAGAAGGGAGACTAACTTGCTTACATTTTCCTGTCACACTATGGTAGATTAAATGATGGTTCCAATTCTCCACTCCTCCCGGGGTCCCTGCCTTTTGCCATGTTGACTGTGGTTCCCCTCACTAAGTAGGGTGCGCTTCCCCAAGCCTTGTTTTTGGGCTGCCCATTGGACTTGCTTCATTCAACAGAACACAGCAAGACAGCCCAAGTCTCAAGAGGCATCAAGTGTCTGTACTTGTAACTTTCCAGCTCCATGGGAACACACCCAGGCTAGTGTGCGGGGATGAGAGGCATGTGGACAAAGCCCAGTCATCCAATCTTTCCAGCCCAGACCACTCTAGATCATCCATCTGAAAGACTACCCATTCCCAGGCTTGTGAGGGAAACTACAGAACCAGAACTGCCCAGCCAAGGCCAACATGGCCGACCCACAAGCTCATGAGCTGAACAGATGCTACTTGTTTTAAACCGCTGAGATTGGAGGTATATTGTTACACAGCATTTTTGTGACAGTCAATTACTAATATACACGATACGTTCTTAATAACCGGGTTACCAAGATGCCCCTTAAAACTTTCCTAGCTAGAGAGATAAAAGGAGACTCCAACAGAAATTTCAAAGGAAATTCATCCCAACCCACAAACAAACCATTTCCATCCATCTAAGAGACATGTTCTCAAACCCTTATCCCACCCTCAAAATGAGTTTGGAAACTGAAGAGTAACCGAGAAACTCCAACCATAAGACTCTGGGATTCTCAGAGCCCTTCTCAGGAACAGCCGAGTTCTCACTTAACATCGTGGGACTCTGTCAGCCTGCTGGAGATTCCAAATATAATGAAACGGAATCAACATTCTGGATATCCAAGACCATAGAAACATCTCAGAAGTTACAAAGGCCATTCAATCTGTAACCAAGCAAGACATAAACCTAATAACAACTGTTTATGTCTCATGTCTTGTATGGGGAAGTTTGGGGCACTTTCAACGCATAAAGATGAAACTGTGGGGAAGGGGATAAATAGATTCCAGATGCAGCACTGTCGCTTGTCTACCCCTCCAGGGTTAGAGATGGGGAAACAATTCACACAGATACCCAGAGGTCAGTCCTGAGAGCAGACAGCCAGTGGCAATGCCAGATGAGGGACGTGGATAATACCTAGGGGAGGGAAAGAGCTGAGTGATACAGAGAATCAAGGCGGTGCCACCAAGAAGCCTTGAAGAACAAGAGGCATGAACACTGGCAGAAAGGCAGGGAAGCAGGGAACAAAAATTCCTCCCAGCTCCTCTACCTTAGGGAGCCAGAGTCTATGACCCTAACCCACCACCACCATCAGGTCATCATCCACTCAAGGGATTTACTAACCAGAGCGTGTGAATGCTGCTGCCGTCCTCCAAACAGACCAGCCAAGAAGCAAAGTCCCTAAAGCCCAGAAGGATGAATGTTCTACCTCCTTTCCCATGCCTCTTCCCTCCACAAATACCCCTGACTGTTTCTGCAGTCATTTGGTGTCTGTTCTTTTTGCCATTTGAGGGGTTTTTATGGATTTTTTTAAGAGCACTTCCCATTTACTTTTGTGTTTCTAATGAGCATTTCTCAAAAATTTAGTCATTGATGAATGACGTGATGCTTTTCTATCGCTGTGGGAGCCTCTTCTATTTTCTATTTTACTTGCCCTTGAAGCCTTGCAAAACCTGAATCCATGTTATCTAAAAACCCTTTTACTACCTATTTCTTGCAATAAATTCCTTTGGTAATGTATATGTTTATGACTTTGGATTTCACAACCCAGTATTATTTTATTACTGGGTATCTTGAAAAATGAAACGCTCCCTTCTTCGTTCTTGTTTTGCAAATGCCAATGGCTTACTACACAGAAACACATATTTGATTTGGGTTGCTTTAGCTATAACCGCATCAAGTGTGGACTGGTGCACAGGGCCAAAGGGAAAATAAGCATTTTGTAATTGGGGAGGCAATACTGTAAAAATGGTTAAGAGAAGACCTGCATATCTGCATGGCTGGGGCAAGAATAGAAATGGGCGCTCCCTAACCCTCTTCTCTTCCCAAGCCAGTTCTGGCCTGTTTGCAAGGTCCCCACACAGTCATTGGGACACTCCAGTCCACACGGCCATGCTGGCCATCCTTCAGGCCTAGAGAAGCACACACAGGACCGGCCCAAGGAGATGGACTGAAGGAAAGAGGCCTGTGTAGGCCCGAAAGACGCTCAGGCCAGTTTGGGCAGGAGCTCTGGGTTCCCAGGCCCCTCAAGGGCAGTGTGGAGTGGGAGATGGGCAAGAGAAGGCCCTCGAAGGCATGGGGGCAGGGCTCTCATGGAGGGTAGTGCATCCAAGCAGAGGTGCAGATGGAAGATGGAAGCCAGATTTGGTTTCCCTCCTCAGAAACCTAGAAAAGGTCACTCTATTCTCTATGGTCTTTGGTTACACATCTGTAGAATGGGGATATTACCGTGGTAGAATAAAAAACACACTCGGCCTTTGTTGGCAGTTCCTGGCACAGAGCTCTTAAATTTCCTGAGTGCTAAGTGTGACAGGACCATGTCTTGCTCCAATGAAGTGACTCTCCGCAAACCCCTAGAAAGCTTCAGGATGGTCTCAGAACCACCAAGCCTGGGTGAGAGTCCTGGCACTTTCAGCCCCACCCCCTTCCTTTGGAGGGAGAGGAAGAGCTGGAGATTGAATTCATAATTGATCTTGCCTATGTGATGAAATGTTCATAAAAACCCCTAAACGACAGGATTCGGAGAGTTTCCAAGTTGGTGAGCACATCCATGTGCTAAGAGGGTGGCCCCCCCGCCCCCGACTCCTCGGAGACAGACGCTCCTGTGCTCGGGACCCTTCTGGACCTCGACCTACAAACCTCCATCCGTCTGTTCATTTGTATCCTTTATAAGAACCTGTAACAGTAAGTACAGCAGTGTCCTGAGTTGTGTGACTCCTTCTAGCAAATTACTGAATCCTGGAGGGGGGGATTGTGGGAACCCCCAACTCTGAAGCCAAGGTGGGCAGAAGGGTGGGTAACCTGAGGACCTGACACTTTCTGCTGGCCTCTGAAGTGGGCGGCAGTCTTGTGGCACTGAGCCTTTAGCCTGTGGTGTCTGGTGCTAACTCCAGGTACTCTCAGAATTGAATTAAATTGTAGGATACTCAGTTGGTATTGGAGAGTTGGAAGACGGGTTGATGGTACTGGAAAATACACCACCTATTTGATGTCAGGAGGGAAAATCCCCTCAATTACCACCTCCAAATTGATGTTCAGCCGTTCACACAGGTGTGACGCAAGATTTGGCCAGCCTCTATTGCAACTGGCTAGTCCCTGAGTAGAGCCACTGTGTAGCTCATCTTCCCTGCCTACTCCATAAGGCCTTTGTGAGGATCAGACTGAACCATGCCTCCAAAACCTCTCACAGTGCTGTGTGCAGAGTAAGCACTTAATCAGTGATAATCATTTTGGGGAAGAAAGCACACATTCTGATATTGTATAAAATCTTGCACCTTTGAGGAAAACAATTCTCAAGAAAGAAATTGCCAGTTTTTCATAAGGGCCCTTTGTCCTTAATGTTAAAACCGAATTTTTAATTTCAAGCTAACTAGTCATTAAGTGAAGACATTTTAGACAAAATGGCTCTGAGCAAACTCATCATAATGGATCCATTCACTGAATGAGCTGATCACGAGACACACTCGTTCTAGATGAGCGGGTATTAGGCATGTCAGTCCCTTACCAGCAAAACCTACCCTAAGTACTGCACAGGGCTGACCCTGCTCTGGGCAGTGGTCTCCTAAATGGAGTGTGAGGCCAATGAGACGCCCACCTGGGGCCCACGATTTAAGGAGGTGCCCCACCCCCGCCCTCAGGCTCCTGCAGGTGCTCAGCCGGCACCTGAGAGGGGGCATCTCCTTCAACTTTGCGCCTCACGCGGCTGACCCTGGCCCCAGCCCTGGTGCCTGCACTCCCCGAGGTAAGCAAGAGAGACCAGTGGGGGCTTCCCTGGTGGCCCAGTGGTTCAGAGTCCGCCTGCCAATGCAGGGGACGTGGGTTCGTGCCCTGGTTCGGGAAGATCCCACGTGCCGCAGAGCGGCTGGGCCCATGAGCCATGGCCACTGGGCCTGCGTGTCTGGAGCCTGTGCTCCGCAACGGGAGAGGCCACAACAGTGAAAGGCCCATGTACCAAAAAAAAATAACGGAAAAAAAAAAAAGAGAGACCAGTGGAAGGTGGAAGAATGAGAAACCAACTGTACCTCTATATTTGTCTAAAAATAAGAAACTGTACTCCTTCAGTAGGATATGGCTTATTTTTCCAAATGAATACAAATAACTACTTCAGTGGGTTGAACTGTTTCCATCATGCAACCCTTCATTTGTTGGAGCCCAAACGCCCAGTAGCTCAGAACATGACCTTATGAGGAGACAGGGTCTTTCTAGAAGTAATGAAGTTTAAAATGGGGTTATTAGGGCGGGCCCTAACCCAATATGACTGGTGTCCTTATTTTTTTTAAAAAAAGGGAATTTTGAAACAGAGACCTGTGTAAAGGGAAGACAATGTGAAAACACAGGGAGAATACAACCGTCTACAATCCAAGGAGAGGGGCCTGGGAAGACTGTCCCTCACAGCCCTCGGAAGGAACCAATTCTGCCCTCACCTTGATCTCAGACTTGCAGCCTCCAGAGCTGGGAGAGAAGAAATTTCTGTTGTCTAAGCTCCCCCAGTCTGTGGTACTTTGTTACAACAGCCCTGCAAACTAACATACCTTTATTTTCAATATTTTAACTGATGAAGAATACAGGCCCTGATGGGGGCATGGCCTCAAGAACCACATCCAATTTAATTGCACTATTTCTTACGGGACACAAACTCTGCTCAAGGACCATCCCAGGCACCATGGACTGTTGTGCCATCTACTCATCACTCCTGGCTTCATGTCAGCAGAGAAGAGACTCTTTTAAGTTCTAAGGCTTGAGTGAGTGTTATACGGGGCCCACCATAATCTCTTCCAACCCCTGGAATGCTTTTCGGGGGGAAGCCTGACAGTCCTGAAGAGCTAAGGGGCATGATTTGTAGATAAAGTGCTGAAATCCTCCACCTTTATTTATTTAGTTTTTTGCATAGCTAATGAACGTGTAGACTCAATCCCTGTGTGTGCCTCTCGAAATGAGGTTTCAATTGAATTCAGGCAAAATAACTCTAAAATAACCATGAACCAAACCTAGTAACAGGACAGAAAAAATATAGTTATCATAAAAGCACAGGCCTGTGGACACTGTTCTTGGCCCTTTGGCTCTTCTGGAAGGCGCAGAAGAAAGTGGAAGGCAGTGTAGAAGGGAAGAGTTGTGATGACTGCAGTACTTAGAAAGCAGTGATTTTAAAAACTCTACAGGAGAGACCTTCAAGATGGCAGAGGAGTGAGACGTGGAAATCACCTTCCTCCCCACAAATACATCACAAATACATCTACAGGTGGAACAACTCCTACAGAACACCTACTGAACGCTGGCAGAAGACCTCAGACCTCTCAAAAGGCAAGAAACTCCCCATGTACCTGGGTAGGGCAAAAGAAAAAACAGAAACAGAAGAATAGGGATGGGACCTGCACCAGTGGGAGGGAGCCGTGAAGGAGGAAAGGTTTCCACACACTAGAAGCCCCTTCGCGGGTGGAGACTGTGGGTGGTGGAGCGAGGGAGCTTCGGAGCCATGGAGGAGAGCACAGCCACAGGGGTGCAGAGGGCAAAGCGGGGAGATTCCCGCACAGAGGATCGGTGCCGACCGGCATTCAGCAGCCCGAGAGGCTTGTCTGCTCCCCCGCCGGGACGGGCGGGGCTGGGAGCTGAGGCTCGGGCTTCGGTCGGAGCGCAGGGAGAGGACTGGGGTTGGCGGCGTGAACACAGCCTGAAGGGGGCCAGTGCGCCACGGCTAGCCGGGAGGGAGTCCAGGAAAAAGTCTGGAGCTGCCGAAGAGGCAAGAGACTTTTTCTTACCTCTTGGTTTCCTGGTGCACGAGGAGAGGGGATTAAGAGCACCGCTTAAAGGAGTTGCAGAGCCGGGCACGAGCCGCGGCTAACAGCGCGGACCCCAGAGACGGGTATGGGACGCTAAGGCTGCTGCCACCACCAAGAAGCCTGTGTGCGAGCACAGGTCACTCTCCACACCTCCCTTCCGGGGAGCCTGTGCAGCCCGCCACTGCCAGGGTCCCGGGATCCAGGGACAACTTCCCTGGGAGAACGGAGAACGCACGGCGCGCCTCAGGCTGGTGCAACGTCACGCCGGCCTCTGCCGCCGCAGGCCCGCCCCGCACTCCGTGCCCCTCCCTCCCCCCCGGCATGAGTGAGCCAGAGCCCCCGAAGCAGCGGCTCCTTTAACCCCGTCCTGTCTGAGCGAAGAACAGACGCCCTCCAGCGACCTACACGCAGAGGCCGGGCCACATCCAAAGCTGAGCCCCGGGAGCTGTGCGAACAAAGAAGAGAAAGGGAAATCTCTCCCCACAGCCTCAGAAGCAGCAGATTAAAGCTCCACAATCAACTTGATGTACCTGCATCTGCGGAATACCTGAATAGACAACGAATCATCCCAAATTGAGGAGGTGGACTTTGGGAGCAACAATATATGTAGATTTTTTTCCTTTATCTCTTTTTGTGAGTGTGTATGTGTATGCTTCTTTGTGTGATTTTGTCTGTATAGCTTTGCTTTTACCATTTGTCCTAAGGTTCTGTCTTTCCCTTTTCTGTTTTTTTTTTTTTTAGTATAGTTTTTAGCGCTTGTTATCATTCGTGGATTTGTTTTTTGGTTTGGTTGCTCTCTTCTTTCCTTTTTGTTTATTGCTTTTTAATTTTTTTATTTTTAATAAATTTTTATTTTAATAACTTTTTTCTTCTCTCTCTCTCTCTCTCTCTCTCCTTCTCTCTTTCTTTCTTTCTCCTTTTTCTTCTGGCCCGTGTAGCTGACGGGGTCTTGGGGTTGTGGCTTAGTGTCAGGCCTGAGCCTCTGAGCTGGGAGAGCCAAGTTCAGGACATTGGTCCACCTGAGACCTCCCGGCTCCGCGTAATAGCAAATGGCAAAAGCTCTCCCAGAGATCTCCATCTCAACACTAAGACCCAGATCCACTCAACGACCAGCAAGCTACAGTGCTGGACACCCTGTGCCAAACAACTAGCAAGACAGGAACACAACCCCACCCAATTGCAGAGGGGCTGCCTAAAATCATAATAAGGTCACAGACACCCCCAAAACACACCACCGGACGTGGTCCTGCCCACCAGAAAGACAAGATCCAACCTCATCCACCAGAACACAGGCACCAGTCCCCTCCACCAGGAAGCCTACACAACCCACTGAACCAACCTTAGCCACTGGGGCAGACACCGAAAACAATGGGAACTACGAACCTGCAGCCTGTGAAAAGGAGACCCCAAACACAGTAAGATAAGCAAAATGAGAAGATGGAGAAATACGCAGCAGACGAAGGAGCAAGGTAAAAACCCACCAGGCCAAACAAATGAAGAGGAAATAGGCAGTCTACCTGAAAAAGAATTCAGAGTAATGATAGCGAAGATGATCCAAAATCCTGGAAATAAAATGGAGAAAATACAAGAAACGCTTAACAAGGACCTAGAAGAACTAAAGAGCAACCAAACAATGATGAAAAACACAATAAATGAAACTAAAAATTCTCTAGAAGGGATCAATAGCAGAACAACTTAGGCAGAAGAACAGATAAGTGACCTGGAAGATAAAATAGTGGAAATAACTGTTGCAGAGCAGAATAAAGAAAAAAGAATGAAAAGAATTGACGACAGTCTCAGAGACCTCTGGGACAACATTAAACGCACCAACATTCGAATTATAGGGGTCCCAGAAGAAGAAGAGAAAAAGAAAGGGACTGAAAAAATATTTGAAGAGATTATAGTTGAAAACTTCCCTAATATGGGAAAGGAAATATTTAATCAAGTCCACGAAGCACAGAGAGTCTCATATAGGATAAATCCAAGGAGAAATGCGCCAAGACACATATTAATCAAACTATCAAAAATTAAATACAAAGAACAAATATTAAAAGCAGCAAGGGAAAAACAACAAATAACACACAAGGGAATCCCCATAAGGTTAACAGCTGATCTCTCAGCAGAAACTCTGCAAGCCAGAAGGGAGTGGCAGGACATATTTAACATGATTAAAGGGAAGAAACTACAACCAAGATTACTCTACCCAGCAAGGATCTCATTCAGATTCGTTGGAGAAATTAAAACCTTTACAGACAAGCAAAAGCTAAGAGAATTCAGCACCACCAAACCAGCTCTACAACAAATGCTAAAGGAACTTCTCTAAGTGGGAAACACAAGAGAAGAAAAGGACCTACAAAAACAAATCCAAAACAATTTAGAAAATGGGAATAGGAACATACATATCGATAATTACCTTAAATGTAAATGGATTAAATGCTCCAACCAAAAGACATAGACTGGGTGAATGGATACAGAAACAAGACCCGTATATATGCTGTCTATAAGAGACCCACTTCAGACCTGGGGACACATACAGACTGAAAATAAGGGGATGGAAAAAGATACTCCATGCAAATGGAAATCAAAAGAAAGCTGGTGTAGCAATTCTCATATCAGAAAAAAGGGACTTTAAAATAAAGACTATTACAAGAGACAAAGAAGGACACTACATAATAATCAAGGGATCAATCCAAGAAGAAGATATAACAATTGTAAATATTTATACACTGAACATAGGAGCACCTCAATACATAAGGCAAATGCTAACAGCCATAAAAGGGAAAATCAACAGTAACACAATCATAGTAGGGGACTTTAACACCCCACTATCACCCATGGACAGATCATCCAAAATGAAAATAAATAAGGAAACACAAGCTTTAAATGATACATTAAACAAGATGAACTTAATGGATATTTATAGGACATTCCATCCAAAAACAACAGAATACACTTTCTTCTCAAGTGCTCATGGAACATTCTACAGGATAGATCATATCTTGGGTCACAAATCAAGCCTTGGTAAATTTAAGAAAACTGAAATCATATCAAGTATCTTTTCTGAACACAATGTTATCAGACTAGATATCAATTACAGGAAAAAATCTGTAAAAAATACAAACACAGGGAGGCTAAACAATATACTACTTAATAACCAAGAGATCACTGAAGAAATCAAAGAGGAAATCAAAAAATACCTAGAAACAAATGACAATGAAAACACGACAACCCAAAACAGTTCTAATAGGGAAGTTTATAGCAATACAATCCAACCTCAAGGAACAAGAAACATCTCAAATAAACAACCTCACCTTACACCTAAAGCAATTATAGAGAGAAGAACAAAAAAACACCAAAGTTAGCAGAAGGAAAGAAATCATAAAGATCAGATCAGAAATAAATGAAAAAGAAATGAAGGAAACGATAGCAAAGATCAATAAAACTAAAAGATAAACAAAATTGATAAACCATTAGCGAGAATCATCACGGAAAAAAGGGAGAAGTGTCAAATCCATAGAATTAGAAATGAAAAAGGAGGAGTAACAATTGACACTGCAGAAATACAAGGGATGATGAGAGATTACTACAAGCAACTCTATGACAATAAAATGGACAACCTAGAAGAAATGGACAAATTCTTAGAAAAGCACAACCTTCCGAGACTGAACCAGGAAGAAATAGAAAATATAAACAGACCAATCACAAGCACTGAAATTGAGACTGTGATTAAAAATCTTCCAACAAACAAAAGCCCAGGACCAGATGGTTTCACAGGTGAATTCTATCAAACATTTAGAGAAGAGCTAACACCTATCCTTTTCAAACTCTTCCAAAATAAAGCAGAGGGAGGAACACTCCCAAACTCATTCTACAAGGCCACCATCACCCTGACACCAAAACCAGACAAAGATGTCACAAAGAAAGAAAACTACAGGCCAGTATCACTGCTGAACATAGATGCAAAAATCCTCAACAAAAAACTAGCAAAAAGAATCCAACAGCACATTAAAAGGATCATACACCATGATCAAGTGGGGTTTATCCCAGGAATGCAAGGATTCTTCAATATACGCAAACCAAGCAATGTGATACACCATATTAACAAATTGAAGGATAAAAACCATATGATCATCTCAATAGATGCAGAGAAAGCTTTCGACAAAATTCAACACCCATTTATGATAAAAACCCTGCAGAAAGTAGGCATTGAGGGAACTTTCTTCAACATAATAAAGAGCATATATGACAAACCCAGAGCCAACATCATTTTCAATGGTGAAAAACTGAAACCATTTCCACTAAGATCAGGAACAAGACAAGGTTGCCCACTCTCACCACTATTATTCAACATAGTTTTGGAAGTTTTAGCCATGGCAATCATAGAAGAAAAAGAAATAAAAGGAATCCAAATCAGAAAAGAAGATGTAAAAATGTCACTGTTTGCAGGTGACATGATATTATACATAGAGAATCCTAAAGAAGCTACCAGGAAACTACTAGAGCTAATCAATGAATTTGGTAGAGTAGCAGGATACAAAATTAGGGCACAGAAATCTCTTGCATTCCTATACACTAATGATGAAAAATCTGAAAGAGAAGTTAAGGAAACACTCCCATTTACCATTGCAACAAAAAGAACAAAATAACTATGAATAAACCTACCTAAGGAGACAAAGGACCTGTATGCAGAAAACTATAAGATGCTGATGAAAAAAATTAAAGATGATACAAACAGATGGAGAGATATACCATGTTCTTGGATTGGAAGAATCAACATTGTGAAAATGACTATACTACCCATAGCAATCTACAGATTCAATGTAATCCCTATCAAACTACCAATGGCTTTTTTCACAGATCTAGAACAAAAAATTTCTCAATTTGTATGGAAACACAAAAGAACCCAAAAAGCAAAAGCAACCTTGAGAAAGAAAAGCGGAGCTGGAGGAATCACACTCCCTGACTTCAGACTATACTATAAAGCTACTGTAATCAAGACAGTATGGTACTGGCACAAAAACAGAACTATAGATCAATGGAACAGGATAGAAAGCCCAGAGATAAACCCACGCACATATGGTCACCTTACCTCTGATAAAAGAGACAAGAATATACAATGGAGAAAAGACAGCCTCTTCTATAATTGGTGCTGGGAAAACTGGACAGCTATATGTAAAAGAATGAAATTAGAATACTCCCTAACACTGTACACAAAAATAAACTCCAAATGGATTAAAGGCCTAAATGTAAGGCCAGACACTATAAAACTCTTATAGGAAAACATAGGCAGAACACTCTATGACATAAATCACAGCAACATCCTTTTTGATCCACCTCCTAGAGAAATGGAAATAGAAACAAAAATTAACAAATGGGACCTAATGAAACTTAAATGTTTTTGCACAGCAAAGGAAACTATAAGGAAGATGAAAAGACAACCCTCAGAATGGGAGAAAATATTTGCAAAGGAAGCAACTGACAAAGGATAAATCTCAAAAATATACAAGTAGCTCATGCAGCTCAAAATCAAAAAAACAAACAACCCAAACCAAAAATCGGCAGAAGACCTAAAGAGACATTTCTCCAAAGAAGATATACAGACTGCCAACAAACACATGAAAGGATGGTCAACATCACTAATCAGTAGAGAAATGAAAATCAAAAGTACAATGAGGTATCACCTCATTGATACTAGTTAGAATGGCCATCATCAAAAAATCTACAAACAATAAATGTTGGAGAGGGTGTGAAGAAAAGGGAACCCTCTTGCACTGTTGGTGGAATGTAAATTGGTACAGCCACTATGGAGAACAGTATGGAGCTTCCTTTAAAAACTAAAAATAGAACTACTATACAACCCAGCAATCTCACTACTGGGCATATACCCTGAGAAAACCATAATTCAAAAAGAGTCATGCACCACAATGTTCTTTGCACCTCTATTTACAATAGCCAGGACATGGAAGCAACCTAAGTGTCCAGTGACAGATGAATAGATAAAGAAGATGTGGCACATATATACAATGGAATATTACTCAGCCATAAAAAGAAACGAAATTGAGTTATTTGTAGTGAGGTGGATGGACCTAGAGTCTGTCATACAGAGTGAAGTAAGTCAGAAAGAGAAAAGCAAATACTGAATGCTAACACAAATATATGGAATCTAAAAAAAAAAAGTGGTTATGAAGAACCTAGGGGCAGGACAGGAATAAAGACGCAGGCATAGAGAATGGCCTTGAGGACACGGGGATGGGTAAGGGGAAGCTGCGATGAAGTGAGAGAGTGGCATGGACATATATACACTACCAAATGTAAAATAGATGGCTAGTGGGAAGCAGCCGCATAGCACAGGGAGATCAGCTCGGTGCTTTTTGACCACCTAGAGGGGTGGGATAGGAAGGGTGGGAGGGAAACACAAGAGGGAGGAGATATGGGGATGTATGTATATGTATAGCTGATTCACTTTGTTATAAAGCAGAAACTAACACACCATTGTAAAGCAATTATACTCCAATAAAGATGTTTAAAAATAAAAAAAAATTTTAAATAAAATAAAATTCTCCCACCTAAAAATAAAATACAATAAAATGATGCATGAAGAACTTACTAAACTCTAAATATAGCTAACTATACATTCATTTAGCCATTGATGTATAGCCAAGGTTTCTTTCCTCAGTGTAGCTCCGCTAAGTCATTGCTATTCTATGCTGCATAAATGAAACATCATACATGATCTGTAATATCCAGTTTTTGTTTATTTAAATAGTTGAGAGTCTTAAGACACCTGTGAAATAAGATTCCCCCCACTGATTTTGACGGGGGTTTTTTCTCTAAAAAAAAAAACTCTACAGTGTTGAAGGCAGGAATAGGTAGTACTGGGCGAGGGGCATCTTATTTGTGCAGGAGAATCAATGGAACCAATATAAGTCCTCTAAGTATACCAAAGGACCAAAGCAAAGGTCTTTGGCGGTCTGGGACCCCAAATATCAAATATTGAAGATATAAAATATTTACATTCACATTTTTCTAAAAAGTCTTGACTAGGAAAGGTAGGGTTTTCTGGGTCTTGTGGTTTTACCTTTAACTGCCCTTGGCTCCCCCATCTTTTCTCTCTGTGAGTCATTTGTCTTCCTTTTGGTCAACACGGCTTTTTCCTGGGTCTTCAAAGATCGTGGAACAACCTGAAAGAGAATTTCAATATATTAAGCCCTGGTTTTTTCCCAAATATTAAAACCAAGGATCGACTATACATTTAGTGACAAATCCTATTTCTGAAACATTACTTTAAAATATCCTAAAAGGGGAATGAACTTAAAATTCTTACTTTTAAAAAAAAAAAGGGAGGGAGGGAGATGGGGCAACATTTCTCCCAGGGAAGTTCAGCATTACAAAGCAAAAATTAGGAATGAAATGAGGGCCAAGCCTGAATGGATATACTGAAGACCACGTATACTTTTGCAAAGAAAATATTTTGAAAATGTTTTCCTTTCCTCACAGCCCACAGCTTTAGTAATAATGGTTTCCCCAGATCATCACTTTAGCACTTTTGTCTGCTCAAAACAAAGAGTAATGGGGTTTATTCAACATCCTGAGAACTGTAATTAAACAACTGTTTTAGTCCCAGGAAACAAACAGTCTTTTTAATTTGTAGATGCCACAAGGATCCTTATTTTTTTTCAGAGATTAGAGAACTACCATATTAAAAAAATAAAAATAAAAATTCTTCCTCAGAATATGCCTGTCGGGGCAGCTCTAAAATCCAATCTCTCTGGGTTTTTTTTTTTTTTTTGGAGATACAGGAATTTCTGTGCTTATGCAAGTCTCCAAATCAAATATCCAATCCCAAAATATTTAGTACATTTAACAAAATCCTCACAACATGACTAATTGCAAACGGCAGCTTTTTCAGTCAAAAATATTTTCAAGTTAGAAAATCCTTAAGTATTGCATCAAAATCAATATTTGCAATGGACAATATTATTTATAAATGGTTCCACAGACCAACTGAGACTCCCACTCCACCCAGGAGGCCCCAGCCAACTCCACCTGAAGGCTGCAGGCCTGGGCATCAAGATATTTAAACCAAATTTCCCAACTGGTGGGGCAAAGGGTTTGGTAGGATATGGAAAATCCAAATTCTTGGTGGAAAATTAGGATACAAACCATATATATAGTCTGATTCCAATATCATAAACAGAAAACAGATGGATGAAAAAACAAGAGAGGAAAAAGGGTACAAATGAACTTAGTTACAAAACAGAAGTAGAGTCACAGATGTAGAAAACAAACTTACGGTTTGTTTTCTACAGGGGATAAGGGGAGGGATAAACTGGGAGACTAAGGTTGACATACACACACTACTATATATAAAATAGATAACTAATAAGGACTTACTGTATAGCACAGAGAACTCTACTCAATGCTCTGTAATGGCCTATATGGGAAAATAATCTAAAAAAAAAAAGAGTGGATATATGTGTATGTATAACTGAGTCACTTTGCTGTACAGCAGAAACTAACAACATTGTAAATCAACTAGACTCCAATAAAAATTAAAAAAAAAAAACAAGAGGGGAGACAGAAAGAGGAGGAAGGCTCTAAGAAAGTGCAGGAAGTCGCTACTGGAAGTGGTCTTTGGGTTTCCAATGTGATTTCTGGGGAGTCTTATTTTCTTCTTTATAATCATGGGCATTTTCCAAATTTTCAGAACCAAGAATATTCATCTGGATAATCAGAGAAGAACTACATAATAATGATTGTATAATCCTGAACACGTTTGCAAAGTGTTTTCTTCACAGGGATGTGGGATAAGCGTCCAGCCTCAAGGAACCATGGGGCCTCCCATGCTCAGAGACAGGCCGCTCAGCAGGAAAGGAGGGGACAGCAGTGAATTAGGTCATGCTTCGCATGGCCACACAGATCTTGAGTTAATTAAGGTGTTTCCAAATTTCTTTTTCTCTAAATCCAAAAGCCAATATTGACTATTATTTGGTTAAATGCTTTCCACGGACAAGTGGTTAAAATGGTATTTAGTTTCCAATTGCTGCAAAGGGAACATGGGTTTTAAAAGCCTGGGCTAAAATTTCCTATACTGTGTCATCCTATAGTACGTTTTCGTGCCCAAACCTCTTCTATGCCAAAAGAAACACTTGATTTATGATTGAATATCATTGGACCTGATTTAAAGACAAGAGCAAAGGCCAGAGAAGATTCTATTAAATATGTGCAATGGGTATTTTTAAATTAGCGTTATAATGTTATTAATATTTCATCTATCCAGAGGGCATTTATCTGACAACGTAAATTATCCGTAATGCAGCTGAGAAGCCCACAAAGGATCCAAAAAGATGTCACGAAGTCTAGGGAGAGACAAGCTTTGCCAGAGAAAAGGCACGCTACCAGCCGCGTGAGGTAACAACCGGCCCAATCAAAGCAGAAAAGTCAGAAAATTATGCAAACCAGACTCAAGAAGTCAAAAAACACAGCCATTTGAGAACCTTGGTATGAGAGCAAACTGCTCAAGCCAGCTGAACAGCCCTCAGTCCTGCAGAAAGCACAGGATGAAGAACATGGTGCCCAGCCCTGCCAAGGTCAAGTGCTCTGAACCCTGTCACCCCTGGATCCAATGAGCCCCCTGATCTACGCAGTAGGAGAACACATGTGATCGTGATCGTTGGAAAATTCTCACTGGAAATGGTCAAAGTTAAACACACCTGAGCATCTCAAGGGCAAGTTTAATTTGCAAAGCAGTCGCGGTGCACAGAGAGACTGGGCTCAGGGCCAGATTGGTGCTGACCACCAGCGGCCAGCAGACCGCTCTCCACCTCAGTCTGCCCATCTGCAAGCCATGGGTTAGACAGGGATGGTGCGAGTCCAAGGAGACAGTGTTTGTGGCAGTGCCAAGAGAAGAGACACAAGGCATCGTATGTCCAGGGACATGCAATGTCCTCGTTCCATAAACACGCAGACAAGAAGCCACTCCCTACACACAGATTTTCCTGGCCACCTGTGTCAGCAACAGTGAATGTTTCATAAGCTGAGGTCAGCTACTGGGAAGATGGAAAACTAGATGTCCTAGAGAGCTGCTGCCTTCTCGACAGAAAACTCCCCGGACCTTGAGTGAACAACAGCCGTCTTTTGTGGAAAGGCTTCATTCCCAGCAGCGACACCGGGGACAGTCATGGTGAACTGTGAGCTCGCTCATCTGTTTATAGCCCCCTCCCCACAGGTAGCAAAGGCAGTGGACACACTGGCTGCCCCCTTCTCCTGAGAAAGGAAACCCAACTTTGCTTGGGTATGTAGCCCAGCCCCCCAACATGCCCTGGCAAAGGCTGACCCTGCCCCAACTTCAGGGGCAAATCTGATCATTGGGCACCCATTCCTCTTGCCACTGATTGGTTTAGGGATGAGCATGTGATATCATTTTGGCCAATTCAACCCTGGGGGACATAACAAGAGGACTTCTGGAGAAAGTCTCTTAGCTGACAAAGAAAGGTCATGTGATATTGTCTTGTCTTGGGGACAGCTGGAACTGTGACAGCCATCTCAGAACCATGAGAGGTGGGGACCTAAGGACAAAACCAATATGCTGCGATGTCAGGGGAAAAAATGAAGGCAGTCCCCTGAGATTCTGCTTTGGGTGGGGGACGGCAGGATTAATCAACCCTGAAGACACGAAGCATCCTATAGACTACAGTGTCTATGTTCAAAAGAGCCACCTTCGTCTCTTTCATTATCTGTGTCCAACTCAAACAGACATGCTGGGTACACTTTTCTGTTCTAATTTTTTAAATAAAATGATCTGCTGGAAATTAGCCCAGCCCATAAATCTTCCTACTTATAACATTATATCTTAAGACTTGAGAAACAAATAACTATTATCAAGATAAGTGATCTATCCCAGTCTATATATGTATTGAGTGTCCAGGTGCTAGAGGTGACACAGAATGGTGCCCTCAGTAAACACAGGATTTGATGGGGGGATTACACTTCTGGTTAAATGACTGATTGGAGGCAGAATGTGGTGAGGGTCATAAGAGAAGTACAAAAGAGGTGGCAATTCCATCTAGCCTCACGGAATGGCAATGCCTCTTCATAGGAGTGAGTATACCATAGGCACTTAGTATTCAATAGATGGGAACAGGGAGGAGAGTATATAAGGTAGAGGAGAGAGATGAGCAAAGGTATGAAAGTGAAAAAGTACACAGGAGAGGCACACCGTAGAGTGTCTTTTACTCTCAGAACACAGTTCAGAAATGTTGAATGACTTGTCTCTATAATTAAGAAGTTATGTTGATACTTGTTTCTTTCCACAATCTAAGTTCAACCTACCCTTCAAATCCATTCATTCACTCAATTGTTCCTCCATTCATTCATCCATCACCCATTGTCCATCATCCATCCATCCATGATCCATCAATCTATCCATCCATCAATTCATCCATCATCCATCCATCCATCCATCCATCTACCCATACATCATCCATCCATCCATCTATCCATCCATCATCCATCCGTCCATCCAACAATCTATCCATCCATCATCCATCCATCCATCCATCCATCCATGATCCATCAATCTATCCATCCATTCATCCATCATCCACCCATCCATCCATCCATCCATCCATCTATACATCCATCATCCATCCATCCATCCAACAATCTATCCATCCATCATCCATCCATCCATCATCCATCCATCCATCATCCACCCATCCATCCATCCATCCATCCATCCATCTATCCATCCATCCATCTATCCATCCATCATCCATCCAACAATCTATCCATCCATCACCCATCTATCCATCCATCTATCCAACATCCACTAAGTCAGTTTCCTCCAGGTGCCATCACTGAGTTAAGCACTAACCAGAGGTGGGCTCTGCCATGAGTTGAGAGTCTAGTGGAAAAGACAAGGTTGTAAAGGAACAATCACAAATACCAACTCCCCCATTACCACGCTTGACCCTCAGCTGCAGAATAACTCCCACAACGGAGGTATGCAGGCAGAATCCAATTGAGCAGAGCACCTGAACTATTTGAGAGACTGAAGGAAGAAAACTGGACAACCAAGAACACAGGGAGGAGCAGTCAGAGAATTAGGAAAATCTAGAAAGGACCCAAGTCCTGGAGGCCAAGGAAGGACATTCAGTAAGGCAGAAACAGTTCACAGCGTCGATCTCCAGAGAGCTGAATACGAATGAGAAATTCAATCAACCAACCACACAAGTTGATAAAAAGGTATTGGATTCGGCAAGTCAAAACCTCTGGGTGACCTCCAATAATGTTGCCAGTTTCCAAAGGTTTGCTAGTGGAAGGTTGGGAGGATATAGGAAGGTCAACATAGGCTATTCATGAAAGGCACTAAGCAACACAGAGAGAAAAGGGGAAAGCAGTTAAAGAAAAAAAGAAACACGTGTTCACTCACCCAACATTTGTTGCATGCCTACTGTGTGTCAGAAATGGCCAGCAGCTAGGAATGCAAGAGTGCACAAGACTCAGTCCTGCCCTCAAGAAGTTTACGATGCAATTAGAAGAAGGTTTATCTTATTTGTCTAGCTGGTTTCTTAAGGATGAGAAAAGCAGGTACGTTTATAGGTGGGATAAAGGGAAAGGTGTAGTAGCAGAGACAGATTCTAGAGACAGAGGATCAGGGACAGTCCAGTCTTGAAGAGACAGAGGAAAGGCCAGGCCATAATGTCAGCTCTGGCGGGTGGAAGGGACGCCAGTGTCTCAGAAGTGGTGTGTTACTAAATGTTTAGCAACCGGCTCTCCAGGGGAAATCCTCTGATTTGAAGCATTTGGCAATTCTTGTGGAGTAACTATCCCTATCCTGGGCAATTTCAAGAAACTAACAGAAGTCCCTGAGTACAGAGTTGAATAGAGATATGGGCCATCTTTCTAGTAAGTCCGAGGTGCCAGCCCTGGCACACCTGTGCTCCAGAAGCCAAGCAGAGAAAAAAGGCCCCAAAATTATTGTTAAGTTAAGAGGTGATGGTGAGGAAATCTGTGAAGACCAACCAAAGCAGCTGCTCTGCCAGTAGCTGAGTCCCTGAGACATGTCACTTGTAGGTAGGGCAGAAACTAGGGAGATGGCGTTCCAGAGCTAGAAAACACGGCAGTGCTCTGAAATCGCATCCACATCAGCTCTTCTGCCTCTTGAACCTGCTTAGAACCCAAAACGTCGTATGCTGTTCATCGTTACCATCCCTCAACTTGACATTGTTCGTGCGCACACGTGTGTACCTTTCCACTTGTAAATCACTGTGCTGCCTTATCCACTCTCAGAACTCAGCGAGGCAATTCCTGACAGCTTTGCAAATTCCCCAGAGGGGGTCCACTGACTCTCCGTCTTAGAAAAACGTGGTAAAAAATATACCAGAGCAGTTCTGCCGGAAGAAAATGGCAAGAGTCTTCAGGAATCAAGTCTGTGCCATGCATGGCCACGCCTGGAGGCTGCCTGTCAGTTTTGTTTTGTTTTTTTGTTTTGTGGTTGTTTGGTTTCATTTCATTTTGTTCCTTAGGGTCAGCCTTTCTGCCATTCACAGCCTTAAGTCAACCTCCATCCTTCATGCTTCTTCCCTTATTCTTTTTCCAAGGAGAGAGCAAAACGAACCTGGACATTAACGCGCCTTACGAGCCTGTGATGTCCTTGGAGGAAGGGACACTGGGTCTTTCTCTCCTTCTCGGCCTCGTCATGCGCATGTGAAAGCATTCAAGCTGATCAGGCAAATGGCAGAGGCAGGGGGGTGGCCACCGCCTTCCACCAGGACAAGATGCACAGCCACCAAACGGCTCCACAGCCCCTCAGTCTGGGGTCCATGGTCTGCCTCGAGGTCCCCAGTAAAAAAGAGACATTTGAAAGAAAACAGGCTGCGTTTGAAAGGCGGGTGACATCCAGAAAAGGGAAAACAACTATAAATACTACTTCTCTCCCGTTTTACACTGAGCCTTCTGTTAAAGGAAACACATTTACCAGAGTTGTGTTTTTTCCCTAAGCTCAACTGGAAAAACATAAATATTTAGTCATTTCATAACGGCAGACAACTGACAAGCAGGCCACAGATTAAAGGGACATGATGTATTTCTAAGAAAGTTCATCAAACAAAATATATCTTTGAGAACAGAATCCCAAAGTCTGTTTTAGAAGCGAATGTGGCCTTCAAAATGAATGTTGTCTTGATGTCATCACAAGGTCACATCTTACAGACAGCAACTGCTTCAACAGCCATCTACGCAAACAACGAGGTCTGTTTCATATTTTTATTTTTATATTTTGTTTTTTGGGGTTTTTTTGTTTGTTTTTGTGGTACGCGGGCCTCTCACTGTTGCGGCCTCTCCCGTTGCGGAGCACAGGCTCCGGACGCGCAGGCTCAGCGGCCATGGCTCACCGGCCCAGCCGCTCCGCGGTATGTGGGATCTTCCCAGACCGGGCCACGAACCCATGTCCCCTGCATCAGCAGGCGGAGTCTCAACCATTGCGCCACCAGGGAAGCCCTGTTTCATATTTTTAAATTAACAACACTGGGCAGAAAAAAGTAAAACATTGTTAATGCCTAACTGCTTTAGAGGATGCATATAAAAGAACTAATTGCTAGTTAAATTAATCAATATTGTATTACCATCTCGATATTATAAATGCAAAATTCCTGAGCAGCAAGATCTATAACAGAGCAAAAATGAAAATAACTTAAATTAATAGCGATATCCTATGTAAGGGACCCAGAGAATATCACAGAGCATCTCTTTCAGATGAAATTCTTCTTTCAGCATCCCTCTAATGTGTTTATTTTGAATACAGTATGAAGAGGCAAGTCGGGAGAGTTAGAAGCTTTTCCTAAGGAAAATCAACTGGCCTAAAGGCAGAAAGAAAAACTTCTTAGGCTCTCCAATAATGCAGATAATTCTCTACATTATCTGCCTTTAAAAGACAAACCAACTGCCAAATACTTACAGAATATTAACTGGGAAAGGTTTCCTTGTGCTCTTTAAGAGTGAGGCATTTCAAAGAACCTTGAACTCATCCTGAAAGTAGTTCTGTGTCCACTAGCTTGGCTGAAACACTTTGGCCTCCCTGGTGATGGGATTTTCACCGCAGGAGCACTGAAATCAGCTTTTCCATTTCTGCTGATTTTGATTAGTTTAAGAGAACTGCATCAAAACTGTCTCACTGGGCTTCCCTGGTGGCGCAGTGGTTGAGAGTCCACCTGCCGATGCAGGGGACGCAGGTTCGTGCCCCGGTCCGGGAAGATCCCACATGCCGCGGAGCGGCTGGGCCTGTGAGCCATGGCCGCTGAGCCTGCGCGTCCGGAGCCTGTGCTCCGCAACGGGAGAGGCCACAACAGTGAGAGGCCCGCGTACCGCAAAAAAAAAAAAAAACTGTCTCGTACTGGACACAATCTGGAAATAAAGATTTTTCACTCTTCTTATATATTTAAATAGAAATCACGAGCCTCACCACAAACGCCCTTCGCTGATACAGTGTAAGTCCTCTACATATGAATGAGTTCCATTCTGAGAGCGCATTCGTAAGTCCAATTTGTTCGTTAGGTCCAACAAAGTTAGCCTAGGGACCCAATGAACACAATCGGCTATATAGTACTGCACTGTAACAGGTTTATGATACTTTTCACACAAATAATACGCAAAAAAAAAAAACATAAAGCAAACATTTTTAATCTTACAGTACAGTACCTTGAAAAGTACAGTGGTACCATACAACAGCTGGCATACAGGGGCTGGCATCGAGTGAACAGGCAAGAAGAGTTACTGACTGGAGGAGGGAGAGGAGGTGGGAGATGGTAGAGTGGAAGGGTCGTCAGCAACAGGAGACGGAGGGCGAGCTGCAGTTTCACTCACGCCTGACACTGATGGCACAGGTTCTGGTTCCTTGCTGGATTCAATTCTATCTACCCTCTTGAAAGAACAATCCAGTGATGTCTGGGTAGTAGCTCTTTTTTCTCATCATAGATGACACGGTAGCACTGGACTGCATTCTGAATGGCTGCTGCAACCTCTGTGTACTGTTCCACGTTCGGGTCCTGTGCCTCAAAAACTAACAGTGCCTCCTCAAGTAAAGAAAATCTCCTTGCCATTTCCTGCATCGTGAATCTCTCTGGTCCTTCAATTATTGTTCTCCTCTTGTCTCCCTTTGTGCTTTCTCTAGGACAAAGAGAATTCAGGAAATTCCCAGGCAGCTACCCTATCTGCACTCGCTGTCTCGCCAGTTGTACGTTGTGAAAGTTGGCTCCAGCCTTGAACTGATGAAACCAGCCATGGCTGGCATTCAAAGATGTCCCCTCTGATTCTTCGCCATGTTTCTTCTTCAAGTCTTCATAAAGGCTTTTAGCTTTCTCTTGAATCAGCATTAAGCTGAGCGGGACTCGCCGCTGATGCTGACCCTGCATCCACACACTGAGAAGTTTCTCCATCTCCTCCATCACTTTTCCACGCTTCTCCGATATCACTGTCAACATCATCAGCACAGCAGACTTCACATGTTCCATGATCTTGTTCTTTAAAATCGCGCCGATGGTTGAACGTTTCAAGTTATAAGGACAAGCAACGTCTACCATCTTTTCGCCTCACTCCACTCTCTCAGTTATTTTCATTTCTGTTTCCATCATAATCGCTTGGCGCTTCCTAGCAGTACCAGCTACCTCACTGCTGCTTTTACGCTTGCTTCTGGACATCCTGGGCTTGATATAAAGATACTGTACTACTGTACTCTATACAGTACTGTCCAATAAAGTACAACCACTTGTAGAGGATGCATGCACGTGACAATGTACGCCAGACACGTGAACCAACTTATGTGATTGGATGGGTGAACGCACGTTCACATCTCTGAAAGTCTGCAACTTGGAGGTGCCTATGTAGGGAACTTACTGTACCCAGGAGGCAAAGTTTACAATGTGCCTCTGGCTGTACAGCTCTGCATTCCATCTGTACAGAATCTTCCATGAAATACATCATTAGCAAGTCCTTCTATAAGTATTAACTGATGACATCATGCAAAGAGCTGTGTCCAGGGGTGAGGGAGGATGAAAAAGTTCCAAGGTGTGTCTCTCATGCCTTGCAGGAGAGTCAGCGTGTGACCTAATGTTTTATGATACAGAATAAGGGGCAACATAGCAGCTTCGATAAGATGCACTGGGACAGCTCGGGGAAGAGGAAGAGGGAGCTTCAGCTTTGGGTGGTAGGATTTAAATCAGATGATGAAAAAGAGGAAGAATGTTATACAGACATGAGAGAGGAGGGCAGCCTGGGAAGAAGGAATAAGTGCCGCAGGCCATCAAGTACAACAGGACTGCAGAACACGAGCCTATAAAGGGGGCACAAGGCAGCCACCTCTGCATGTGAGTAAAAGTCTCTGTGAAACAGCATAACAACCACCAAATCATCTTTGCCATCACCTGAGGTGGTCAAGGAGGGCTTTTCAAAGCAGGACAAAGGCGTCAGACAGAGGGTGTGGAGAGAAGCTGGGCCAGTCCTTCAGGCAGATGTTCCAGAAAAGCAGGAGAGCGGGAGAGCCCAAGGGTGGGATGGTGGGCACCGTGGCTGGACCAGGAAGGCTTGTGTGGGTCGTGGCGGGCCAGGCGGAGCCACCGAGAGAGCCTTAAAGCACAGGCTAGGAAGTGTGGCCCTTGCTCTGAAAACAGCAGGTGGGGACTCTTGAGCATCTGTAGAATGGAGTTTCCCAAAGAGGCTTTTGGGAAGATTCCCAAGGCAGCTGACTGCAGGGAGGGAAATGCTACCATGGTCCAGCCAGGAGTGAAGGCGGCCCAGCCAAGGAGCAAGGAGGCAGGATGGAGGGGAGGGGAGATGCCAAGAGCTGGGGGCCCATCGGACACGGAAGAGGAGGGGGAGAGAGAAGGAGAAAGGATGGAAAATGGGAAAGTGAGGTCTTGATGAAGGTGGGGCAATCTGTTCCAGTCCCAAGGATGAAAAATTTCATCCTCAGGCCCCAACCCATGGAGCTGGGCAAGGTGAACAGGAGCTCCAGGGCTTGGTCCAGGCAGGGACTGGGCTTGGACTCTCTCGGGGCTGCAGAGCAATGACAGAGTTTCCCAGGGCAGGGAGGGTGGCTAAGATGGGGGCTGGGGGAGGGGCTACAGGGAGATGGAAGGGGCTTGTCGTCCTCCTGCGGGGCGAGCCTGACCTTCGTCCTCCGTACACCCGCCTGCTGAACCCACACCCTGTTCCGTTCGGGGATTATCTTCTCACTTGAAATTTCTCTGAGTTTACTGTTTGCAGCATTCACGAGATACAATGATAACGTTTATTCAGCACGTTTTTTTCCTTCTTGCTGGGAAAAGAGCTATCAAGTACCTGGACTTTTCTTTGCCAGTCTAACCCTCTGAAACGTGACCAGGTTTTGCAATCTCGAAACCAGGTCTTCCAGGCTGGCTCTACCTCTCTAAACAAGAGAAAGGAGGGTCCTTCTCCCTTCTCGTTTTATGGCAGATAGAATAACTTGAGCTCTGTGTAAGAAATGCATCAGAAGCCAGTTAACCCAGCACGGCTGCTGCCATTCCCCTGAGTGGTCGTAATGGCCTCGGTCATCACCCGAACTGTGGAGCCTTTATGGCACTAACCATAGGCTGCTGTACTGAGAGCCTGGGAGGCGGTTATCACTCTCCTTGTTTCTCTGATAAGGAAGTTGAGGTCACAGATCTGCTAAGTGGATGAGCAGGGATTGGAACTCAGGATTCAAAGCCTGCCTCGATTTAGTCCGTGAACCTTGCTGTCTCTTCCGTGGAGGAAAAGTCACACTCTGGTTTGAGGGCAGAAAAGACAAAGAGGCAAGCATCCCTGAACCGTTTCTATGTGTCATTTCCACCGTGGGGCCCCCTCCCGAGATCCATGATCCTCTTTTGGTTAAAACCCAGGATGAGTGGGAAGATGCCCCTTAGAGAGCTGCACGCTGTTACCCTGATCACTCAGAACCAACTCATGCCCCAAAGACAAAAATCCCCAGGTATGGACACATGCAAGCCGATCTTTGCCTTAAGGCCTCCCAGTTTCTCCTTAGCTTGTCTCTGAAATGCTAAGTTTTGTCCATTCATTCTCTGAATCAACTTCCTAGAATCTCACCCAGCCACTGTGGCCTTCTTGGGAAGGCTCAAGAATGTCATTTCAGGCTGAGTGGGTAGTGGGGACACTCCCAGAACGCGTTCCCCTTGCTGGTGTTTCAGACGTGGCGTGAACCCAGACATCACACCACCCGCTTTCCACCCCATTGCATCGTGTCCGTCCCCATTTACCAAAAACACAGGCAGCCAAACAGAAAGCCTTGAGACCTTGCAGAGGGAAGCTGAGCAGACATCCATGTATCAGGGCTGGGAGGAGAGCTCAGCTGCTCTCATTAACATCATCGTCTTCTTTATTCTCCCTGTGACCACCAGCCTGCTACTTACTCTTGAGAACTTTCCTCCAAAGCAGAGAACGAGGCCCTGGTCGCAGTCCAATTCACAGCTCTCAGTCTACCTGGGACCCAGAAAACATGCCAGCCGCCCTTGGTGCTGAGAAGGATGACTGAACCCAGGACAACCCCATCACCTCCCTTCCATCTACCCCCGCTTCGTGTTTATACCTTCCTGAGTGAGAGAAGGACAAGCTGTGTGACCCTGGGTGAGTGACTTAGCCTCTCTGTGCCTCCATTTGCATATTTATAAAATGGATACAATAGTAATATCTACTTATAAGTCTTTTGGGGGAATTAAATGAACTAATATATTTCAAAAGCTTAGAAGAGTTCTTGGAACATAGCAAGTGCTCAATAAATGTGAACTATTGAATTAGTTGCATAAAATGGTTTATGGAGAAGAAGTTCCAATGAGTTTTGGGGGATTACTTGTGAATTTTAAATACTTTGTCCACTGGAGTCACAGAAGTCATTTAAAGGTGAGCACTTCCAGTGAGCGTGAATTACACACCCAAGGTAGGCAAGGCAGGGCATCCACTCCTGTAGCTCAGTTTTGCTAATTAACTGGTTTTGCAGGATGGGTTCTCAGGGGAGCAAAACCTGAGTCAGAGATAAAGGTGGAGGGCATTTGACAGGGTGTATCCTGTGGACGCAGGGGGGAGGAAGCAGGCGTGGACGTGGGGGGAAAGGTGAGGTGTCCGGCAGCCCTGGGAAAGGCCTCACACATGCCCCTGGGGTACTCTGCAGCTGATCTGGCCTTTCACAGCTGGGAGTCAGGGGCAAGGGGCCAGGCCTTTAACCCCTGCTGTGTGGTTAAGTCTATGTGTCAACTGGGCTAGGCTCTGGTGCCCAGCTGTTTGGTCAAACACTAGTCTAGGTGTTTCTGTGATGGCATTTTGAGCATGTGGTCAACATCTACAATCGGTTAACTTTAAGGAAAGCTGGTTACCCTCCCTAATGTGGGTGGACCTCACCCAGTCAGCTGAAGGCCTTAAGAGAAAAAAAGAGGTTTGGGGGGAAGAAGGGATTCTGCCTCCAGACTGTAACAGAGAAATCCTGCCTGAGTGTCCAGCTTGCCAGCCACAAATTTCAGAATCAAGACTGGAACATCAGACCTGGAGATTTTCATACTGAGTGAAGTAAGTCACACAGAGAAAGACAAATATGAAATAATATCACATATGTGGAATCTAAAACATAATACAAATGAATTATTTACAAAACAGAAACAGACTCACAGACATAGAAAACAAACTTCTGGTTACCAAAGGGGAAAGGCGGGGAAGGATAAATTAACTGTACGGGATTAACAGATACACACTGCTATACATAAAATAGACAAGACAGGGATTTACTATATAGCACAGGCAATTATAGTCAATATCTTGTAATATCCTATAATGAAAAATAACCAGAAAAAAATATATATATATAACTGAATCACTTTGTTGTACACCAGAAACTAACACAATATTGTAAATCAACTATACTTCAATTAAAAAAAAAAGACTGGAACATCATCTCTTGCCTGAGTTTCCAACCTGCTGGTCCATCCTATAGATTTTGTCAGCCTTCACAGTTGTGTGGGCCAACTCCTTAAAATAAATCTCATTAAAATAGATATAAAAACAGATAGAGATGATATAAATTAGATATATAGACGCAGACATAGATATAGATATAGATAGATATCTACACATATGTATCTAAATCCATCCTATTGGATCTGCTTCTCTGGAGAACCTGACTGGTACCCCTATGCTGAGAAGGCTTTGGCTGCCCCAGGAAGGAGGCATGACCTTGGGCAGGGCGTCATCTGCAGCTGGTACTCCCCAAAGGGGGCCAACAGCTGAGACATCTTCCAGCCACACTCCCAGCATCTGAGGCAATAAGCCCTCCACTCCTAAGAAGGGCAGCACATTCCAGAGTCCATGCAAACCAGGCAAACTGAACAGGTACAGAGTAAATGACCAGAACTGTCAGGTAAAAACCAGGATGAAAACATCGCATGATTTAGAGTTGGGGAAAAACCTTAGACATCACTAATTTACTGTGAAATACTCCGGCACAAATGGACAGCATCCGATGATCATGGTACATTGAGGCCGATCTCAGCTGACCAACGCTCTGCACATGAAGTTATGAGACCTCTGATAGCGGGTGGTCCAGGACCTTCCCGCACAGCAAGGATGAAGCCTGACCCTTCCCCATGCACAGGAGGGAGGGAGCGTCTCTAAAATCCAGAGTCAGGGCGGGGAGGGTCTGCTGATTTCCGTGTGCTGTAAATATGACCCCACCTGCGGTTTCCATGGGCCAACAGGAGTCGTAGGGAGAGAAGCGCACATGGGTCCTCACAGCTCTCATGTGGGACACTCAGCGGGGAGGTCAGAGACCCCGCATTTCTTTAGCGGGAGTGTTGCCAGCGTCTGTGCAGTGTCTCCCTCACCCCGAGGGGTGAAGGGAAAACGGGCTTAGATGGTGAAATTGCACAAGCATACACACGCACACACACAGAGCTCAAAGCTTCAGAAGAACCATTTGGGGAGCCTCACGGGACCCCCAGGGTTCCAAGCTGCCGGGGCAGAGGGACTGGTGCCTGACTTCCAGGGGAAGAATCTCTCAGAGAGGCAGCCTGGAGCCACCTGACACAGGTAAGTAGACGGGCCACGGTGGGAGAGAGCTGAGTTGCCATCAGTGGCCTGAGCATCCTTTGGAAAGTTGGATGCCAGACTTCCGGGAGCACGTCAAGCCTGAGAGGAGGCGGCTGGAGGTGTCCTAGGGGTGGAGAAGCTATGAGGAGGGCGTCATAAACCATGCCACGGAGAGCTGTGGTCCCTACAAGACCCCTGAGGAACCTTCCAACTCGCCCCATGCAAGACAGCCGGTGCTTGGACCTCAGCTCCACAAATCACAATGCCCTGGGGAGCAAGCCTTCCACGAGCCCCTTGCCACCCTCCCCTTCCCGCTCCAGCCCTGGAGGAGCAGAGGCAGAGGGCAGCAGAGAAGGGGGAGAAGAAGAACAGTGCTGGGAGACAGGGGCCCCAGAAGTCTTTCTGATTCTGAGACAGGCTCAACACGCAAAGCATCTTTAAATAGACGGAAAGACAGACTTACATTGATTAGACCTCTCAGTACTTGAAAATTAGACTGTTACTTAGCCCCTGGAAGTTCTGGGGAAAGTCTGGCATCTATGAGACTGGGATGGGGGTGAGACGTGCTCTAGACTTGAACCATGAGTTTGGGGGGAATAAAGTTCATCCCTCACTGCGTCTCACTGAGTCCAGCGCATTGGAAATACAGATGCCCAGCTTCTCACAGGTGTGGTGGAAGAGGTGAAATCACGGAGGAGTGGAGGCCGACCTCGGGGACAGCGACAAAAAGTGAGACACATCTGGACAAACACCAAGAGACAGAATGGTCTAGAGAGGGTGAGTGATCCAGGCTAGTGACAGACCCACACTCCAAGCCCCACCCCATTCATCCCACCCTGGCTTCGGCTCACCTGGGACTGCAAAGTAATGAGTGGAAACACCTGGCTGGGAGAAGGGCTGTACGTCAAGGAGCTCTGACAACATCGCAATCAGAAACACCTGCCTGTAGGCCAATGGCTGGAAGAAATGTCCCAATATACAGACTCACGTTTAGAGAAACACAAATACCGTATGATATCACTTGTATGTGGAGCCTTAAATAAAGGATGTAAATGAACTTGTTTACAAAACAGAAACAGACTCACAGGCACAGAAAACAAACTTACGGTTACCAAAGGGGAAAGAGCGTGTGAGGATAAACTGGGAATTTGTGATTAATGGATACACACTACTGTATATCAAACAGATAAACAACAAGGCCCTACTGTATAGCACAGGGAACTATATTCAGTGTCTTGTAATATCCTATAATGGAATTGAATATGAAAAAGAATATATATATGAATCACTTTGCTATACACCTGAAACACTGTAACTCAACTATACTTCAATTTAAAAAAGAGAACACTTCCAAGAAAAACACAAAAACAATTAATGAATTAATTAAAAAATAAAGTTCCCAGTTGGGTTCACATATTGCCTGCGGGAAAGGTGGGTGAGAAAAAAAAATGTCCCCTGAAGGGCAGGACACAGAACAGCTCCAGTGCAGAGTCACAGAGGACCCCCTCCCCTGCTCACAGAAGGCAGCCCTCCCAGGGTGCGATGGAAGGGTCCAAAGGGGACACTGGAGTGATGCCACCCTAGGTGGCAGCCTGTCTCATGTAGGACTGTAGGACGTCATGAATCCTATCAACCATCCCTCCCTGCTATTCAGAGGAGTGAAGAGGGAGTGAACAGCAGGGAGGAGAAGCTCTATTTTATTTGACCAAGAAATGCAACAGTAAGAAATCTTAATAAGGATGAAATCATAGCACCAGTAGAACGCAGAATTAAACAATTAAGAGACACTTCCGGATGAAATATGCCAAGAGGTTTTTACTTCTAATTAGTATTAGAAGATACTAATATTGAGTATCTTCTATAGGTGAGCCAACAAGACGTCAATTGGAGATTTCAGGCAATTCCTAAACTCTAACAGAGTTCACGGAAAATGAAAGGCAGCCCTGCGATTCCAGCCTGTCCATGTGTCTAGCCCCACTGAGAAATCCTTGGCTCTGAGACACCCATGTTGTCACTCTTAGTTTCTTCCATCTCTGGTTACAGCTATGTCAGGTTTACAGGGAACAAAGAGACAGGTTTACAGGGAACAAAGAGACAACCAGAAACATCACCTCTACCTACAGGACATAGGGTTCACCAGCTTGTATTGTTGGAACTGATGGATTTCACATAATTCAGAGAATGGATTTCACATAATTCAGAGAATCACTGGGTTCCAGAGTTGGTCCCAGGACCTCCACCCGCCACTCCCCACTCCCACCAATTCAGATGACATAGCCTAAAACACAACAGCCATATGAGGCAGAAATCCAACCTAATGTTTAAATAAGATGAGTGAGGGGAAGGCTCAACTGCGAGGATACCACGGTCTTGAAAGATATACAAAGTTTGGTAAAGGAAATCAAGGCAAATCTCAAAGTTAATTTATGAAGCAATCCAATACCATATTATTGTACTAGACATGCTCAATTGGAGAAAATCAGAGAGACAGATGATAGGTAGGTAGATAGATGATAGGTAGATAGATAGATGATAGGTAGGTAGATAGATAGACAGAAGGATGACAGGTGATAGACAGATGGATAGATAGACACAGATGATGGACAGTTAGATACTGATATCAATATTTTCAGTTTTAATTGCCAAAGGCTAACCAAAGAATTCAGGACGGTTATGGGCGTGGCAGGGAGCGGTTAGAATCATGACTAAACATTGTCCCCATACCAGAGGAATTTCTCCCATTTTAATTCTCAGATGACCTGACTCCTTGAGTTTCTCATCCCCTTAACTTGCTGCCATGAGCATTTTACTATTTCTCTTTTTACTGACCCTCCTATTTCTGCAAGCATTTCCAGTCACCACTTTAAGGAGAGAGGATAACAGTTTTCTCCTAGAATAATAATAGAAGCAACTTTAAAATAAATTCATAGGCATAAAAAAATTAAAATGAGAAGAAGTCAAAGCTTACCAAACACTTTTTGAAAAGGAAGTTATTTTACGAAAAGCGTTTTGAACTTGGGAAGACTTTGAAGGTCCTCAGAGCCACTTCCATTGTCTTTCTGACTGCGTTGCATCCTGTTACTCGCACTTGGCATAAACCTCCTACTTCTTGATTTAATTTCGGCCTTTAAGTTTTGACACTTTCATTGCAAATGTAGGAACTTTGAAAAAAAGAAACCAAAACAGCTGTGCAAACATCAGACATTCGAAAATGAAACGATTTTTGATAAATATTGACTTTAAATGGGGAGGAGAGGTGGTGAGGAGTGAAAAAGCAGCAAACTGATATATTTACAGCAATTTAAATCCACCCTTATCATTAAAATGTTTCATTACATTATCATATATTTTACAAAGTTATCATTAAAAATGCTTCTGTGTTTTGTAACTAGCAATACAGAGCAACGGCAAAGTTATCATTAAAAATGCTTCTGTGTTCTGTAACTAGCAATACAGAGCAACGGCACTGAAAATAATGCTTAATAACACATTGATGTGTGGGCTTGCCCTTTTTCTCTTCTTTTTTCTCTCAAGCCCTTTTGAAGAATATCTTTGAACACCTCACACTGATTTGATGCTTAACGTTCAAGTCCTTTCAGCAGCTGGAAGTTTCCTGAATAAAACACATGAGCCTTTCATTCCTGAAACTCTAAGATCTGGTGAAAGTCCTCAAAAAATTATGATCCAGTTGGGTGGAATTTCCTCCTGAGAAGTGAAAGATAAACCACATCAAAAAAGGTACTGAAGGGCTTTCTGTCTCTGCTGAGAACGGGTGAGCTTGGCCATGGTCGGGGCAGGAGCCCAGCTGTGCTGTCGAGGCAGGGGGAGCTCAGACTTACTTCAGGCAGGAGCACAGGCAAGGTGACACTGAGAACCTGTCCAGTCCAGGGCACCAGAAGCATGCCCCAATGTCAAACTGAGCCAGTTCAAAAGTGTTACACTTTTAATTTATATCCTTATCACCTAAAGAACTTGTCTTTGAGAGGGTATGTCTGCCACAGGAAGAGATCTGAAATGTGTCCAAATCAGATCCTTTTTCAACAAAATTGCATATAATTTTGCAAGGTCTCCAGCAATGGGCCTTAATTGAACATTTTTCAAGATTTTCAGACAAAAACTGTATTAAAACTGACAGATATCAGAGCCATCCTTTGTGGTTCCTTGTTCTGGGACTTTGGGGGAAGCTCCACCTGTGTGGGAAGCGGTGGATTTGGGGTCCGCCATTGGAAACACCCAGCTTTCTCACTGGTTTTACTGCTTAATCAGCTATTTTGCAAGCAAAGTCACAACTCAGACATGAAGAAGTTCCTTCAGACATCGCCCAGGTCCAGGGAATCCTTGACCTGGTTTTTGGATCAGGAAACTTCCCTGATGAGGTTTTCAACCATCCTTGGAGAAATAGGGGGAGAAGTGGAAGAAGAGTAAGCAACTTCACTCAAAAGGCTAAATTAAAGGCATTTTCCTTTATTTTGAGATTATATCCTTTTTTTTTTTATGTTAAAATGTCCTTTATTTGTGGAAATGCTGTAAAATCACAGAATAGGTTTTGTTTGTTTCTTTCTTTCTTCTTGTTTTTTTATTTTAATGTCCTTATTTAACAAAACAAATTGGAAATCCTGATTCCCTTTCTTTTTTTAATTTTACTAGTCTCACGTCTTAATCGCAAGTCTCCATCTAAAATGTCTGCAAAATTATGAGAATTTCATTAGATACCTGAACACATTTACCATAATAAATAGAAGAAACCGCAAAATGTTATATATGGTATGATTACGGCCAGGAAAGAGAACACACAAATGTGATATACAATGCAAAATGAAAATAGTTGCAAAAGAATGGTATAATTGGGACAATGTAAATTTTTTTTTTTTGCGGGGGGGTACGCAGGCCTCTCACTGTTGTGGCCTCTCCCGTTGCGGAGCACAGGCTCCGGACGCGCAGGCTCAGTGGCCATGGCTCACGGGCCCAGCCGCTCCGCAGCATGTGGGCTCTTCCCAGACCGGGGCACAAACCCGTGTCCCCTGCATCGGCAGGCAGACTCTCAACCACTGCACCACCTGGGAAGCCCTGTAAAATTTTTTAAATTTCTTTTTAATAGAATTATCTATTCTAATAGAATAGAATTCCTATAGAATTACCTTTTAAATTAAAAGAAGTTTCGAGTGAATACATACTATCGATTGAAGCATACACAAAAGACACACACCGGAGTGTGTCTTTCCAAAAATATTGACGTAAATGTTAGTTCTTTTGTCACTTTAATAATTTATACATTATGAGTATTATTTATTGGACATTATCTAAGGACTAATCCAGTCTTCATGTCCATTTTGGGTCCTACAGAACAGTCTACACCATATTCAAAGATGCTTCTCTGATAGGGTCAGCTTGAATAGGAGAGATTTTAAAATCTTCATAAAAGTTCTATTAGCCTCGTGCCACTACAAGATTCAAAATCCATTTGCTGGGCTTCCCTGGTGGCGCAGTGGTTGACAGTCTGCCTGCCGATGCAGGGGACATGGGTTCATGCCCCGGTCTGGGAAGCTCCCACACGCCGCGGAGTGGCTGGGCCTGTGAGCCATGGCCGCTGAGCCTGCGCGTCCGGAGCCTGTGCTCCGCAACGGGAGAGGCCACAACAGTAAGAGGCCCACGTACGGTAAAAAAAAAAAAAAAAAAAATCCATTTGTTCTCCTACTGGGAGTCTGAAATGTTAACTAGAAAGTGTACATCTTCCCTCTTTTCTTTCCCAATTCTAACTGAAGGTTCTGCTTTGGTTCTCCTTAAAACAACCTTTGCATTGCACCTATAGTTAACCATAACGTACCCTACACTTAAAAAGTTATTAAGATGGTAGATCTCATGTTAAATATTCTAATAATAGTAATACATCAGTGCTTAATAGATGAAATCATTTTCTCTATTTTTCCTCCCTTCCAACTTCCTCTTTCCCATAGTTGAAGGTTTACTTTCTTGCTGAATTCTCAGTTTTTCCTACCAGGTGAATGGTATGACTTTTATTTTCTTCCTTCCCACTTCTTTCCACTGTTTAAACCATTAAGAAGTTATCTATACTATCCCAATGCTTTCAGTACCAATAATAGAAAATTATATAAAGCAAATCATCTGGGCTTCCCTGGTGGCACAGTGGTTGAGAATCTGCCTGCCAATGCAGGGGGCATGGGTTCGAGCCCTGGTCCGGAAAGATCCCACATGCCACGGAGCAGCTAGGCCCGTGAGCCACAAACTACTGAGCCTGCGCGTCTGGAGCCTGTGCTCCACAAAAGGAGAGGCCGCGACAGTGAGAGGCCTGCACACCATGATGAAGAGTGGCCCCCACTCACCGCAACTAGAGAAAGCCCTCGCACAGAAACGAAGACTCAACACAGCCAAAAATAAAATAAAATTAATTAATTAATTTTTCAAAAAACCATGATTTAAAGCAAATCACCTTTGAGTGGTACAGTAGCCACTGTCATCCAACGAGTTTTTAAAAAAATGATTTCTCTTACTGAATACCCATTCTGCCTCTGGGTTTAACTAGAAGTACAGTAAATATTCTTCCTAAAGTGCTACCCTAGGTCACCACATGTCAGACTCATCTGACACAGTCAAGGCCCTATTCCCATTACAAACACAGTGAAATACTATAGAACAAATAACCACCAATACCCACCACTCAGAAAAAGAGTCTGTATAATACCCAAGAGCAAAAGAAAGAAAGAGAAATCCACAAGCTCCAGAATCAAAGAGAAAAAATAAAGCAAGAGTGGTAAGTACTAGCTGAAATCACAAAAACCCACAGGAATTTGGGCCACAAATATAGGTCCTAAGAAATTGGTGGGAGGTGAGGGGTAGATTCTAAGGCTCAAACAGGGACAAAACATGGCTTATGATTCAGGGGAAGCAGGAGAACTAGAATTGGGACTCTTCCTAGCAAGAAAGCTTGCTAAGTGCCCAAGGACTTGTGCAGAGGGAAAAAAAAGAAAAAGCTATCTGTGAGAAATCAAAACCCCATTTCTGTTATCTGTATAGAGTGTATTAGCACAGCTAGATTAGACAGATAGATAACTGATGCATAACCATCAAAACCCCTAGGACTGTGGTAGGAGCAAACAGAAAACCCACTCTGTAGGGACACTTTCACATCTTAGGTTACAGTAAACGTACAAAGAAAAATTAATTCTCACTGAAGATGAGCTCACAAGATAATATTACAAAGTACATGATGAAAGAACTAAAATGAATAGATTTTAGTTGATGTAGATATGCAAAAAGAAGGAAGAATAACACCCCAAAAACTGTGGATAAAAGATCAAACCAAAAAAAAAAAAACTGTAAAATAAATTTAAAATAACTTTTTCAAAAAGTATCTAAAACCATAATGAAAAAAGCAGGACAGTATAAACCAATCACAAGCAGAGCTGAAATAACTGAAGACACTTCCAGAAATGAAAAATTTAATAGATCATTTAAAAAACAGTGTTTCATAAATGATGGAAAAATTAGTGAACAACCTAGAAAGTAGGAAAAAGAGACAAGAGAGAGGTATTAAGGAGTGTGGAGGCTAGGATGCAACGGCCAGTGCCTACCAGGATTTCCATGATGAGTGAATTAGTGAAAATGGGGGATAAAAAATATTCCAAAGAGATAACTGGGAAGAAATCATAACCAGGTTTGAGGAAATAAGTGAGACTTCGAAAGAAAAAAGAAAAAGAAGTCCTGGGCAAAATACAAAGAACTAAATGCACATCTAGTCGTAGCATGAGGAAACGTGGAAGACAAAGAGGAAATATTAAAAGTGACCAGAGAACAGGAAAGAGATTAACCACAAAGGAGCCAGTGTGAATCGATATAAGACTTCTCATCAGCAAGAACACATACCAGAACACAATGAAACAATATCTTCCAAGCGCTGGTAACCTAAACAACTGTCAGGCAAAATGATCATTCAAGAACCAGGGGGAACTGAGAAAATGTTGAGGGGAAGACTGAAAGATTTTCCACTCACAGACATTTAATTAAAGAACTACCAAAGTATGCCTTCAGTACCAAGGAAATTAAGCCCAGAATGGGAAAAAAATTAAATTCAAGAAGCAAAGGCACACAAAAGAAACTAGCTAGGGGCTTCCCTGGTGGCGCAGTGGTTGGAGTCCGCCTGCCGATGCAGGGGACACGGGTTCATGCCCCGGTCCGGGAAGATCCCACATATCGCGGAGCAGCTGGGCCCATAAGCCATGGCCGCTGGGCCTATGCTTCCAGAGCCTGTGCTCCGCAACGGGAGAGGCCACAACAGTGAGAGGCCCCCGTACCAAAAAAAAAATTTAAAAAAAATTTTTAAAAAAAACTAGCTAGCAGTTGAGAAATCCAGATAAATGTCGATACAATTAAAAACACGGCAACCATGGTCAATTTTAGAAGGATTTTAAAGCAGCATAGAACTAAGGAATTTGGTGACAATAACATGAGAGATGGGAGTCAGACGCCTTGTATTTTGTAGACAGAGGATAGAGATACCATTTAACTTTGGACTCTGTTAGCTAAGGAACACTTGTAAAATTGTAGGAGTAGCCCAAATCGACTAAAATTAGAATGTATCCATTCCAAAAACAGTAGGTGGGGAGAGGAGGAATAAATACATTTGATAAAGTCAGAAAAGGAGTAAAACTGGGAAGCTGAAAAAAACAGTAATAAATACAAATATATATAGTAATAATATTATAAATATATATTTTGTCGATTAAACTCAGTTATCAAAACATAAATATCCTCTTCGGGTTTTTTTTTTAATCCGAGTTATATTCTGTTTACAACAGATAAATTTAAAATGTAAACAGGAAAGTTTAACATAAACTTGTTGAAAATGATATATACCTGATATAGCAAGAAAAACTTCACCTAACAAAAAGAAAGCTGGAATAGCGATTTTATATCAGGAAAAGGTAGATTTTAAGACAAAAGGCATAATTAGGGATAAAGATGGGCAATGCGCCATGATAAAATGGGGTGATTTACCAAGAAGATATAAAAAATCCAGAAGCTCTATGACCCCTAACAAGAGCCTCAAAATATTGACAGATAAGCAAAAATTAACAGAATGATAAGGAGAAATAGACAAATCCATTATAGGTTATGGAGAGAAATTGTCACTTTGTCCAAAACTACCATATCAAAAAAACTAGTACGGATGGTTCTCAGAGGATGTTTTGTGAGACTTTAGCTGTCACCTGAGATTTGGTGGCTAAAACCCCAAACTGAGGACAAGAGAGACCTGACGGGCTTGGGCTTATTAGGAGGTGGGTGCAGTGTCCCTCGCCAGTTTATGTAGGGGATGGGGCCAGTCCAGGATGCTTCCTATGGACGCTGTAAGAGACAGCGAGCCTTGAAGCCTTCTGCTGATACAGAGATGAGCTTGGGAATCAGTAAGAGCTGCCTTCCCAGCAGGAAGCTGCCAGGGCAAAGAGAGGGATCCTGGAAGCAATCAGGCCAAAAGGGGTCCCCCATTCCAGGGAAACTTACAGATCCCCCTGATACCCTTACACATGGGCTGCCACCCAGAGGGCCTCAGTAGGACAGTATCAGACACACAGCGACAGCCAAGCTTCTCCTACAGACGCAGCCAGACAACTCATTTCACTCTATACCCACTCCTATACCCATACACTGGGGAGCCAGAAGCAGGTGGGGGACAGATAACAGAATAGACCTGCCCCTCTATATCCCTGTGGCCTGTCCCTCATGCCCTGGAGGGCAGTTTAGGGAGGACGGAGGGGTAAAATTATGTAAGAGTTTTTAATTAGTCTAGACCAGACTTTTACAAATGGCTGAAGGAGACTGGAAAGTTTGAATCTACCAGCGAGTCAGCAAGAAGGGTTGTGAAAGAGATTCATCTGCACAAGGATAAAAACAGAGGGTGAAACAAAGATCGCTGGATGTGCCTATTACAGATAGATTTGAAAAACACAAAGATCCAGCTAGATCTAACAGGTTTTCAGAGGATCCTGCACAAAGTAGAAAAATGACACTCTTTTCATGCCCATGTGGAGGATTTATAAAAACTGACTAGGTGGTAGGTCCCAAAGAAATAATCCACAAATGCCGAAGAATGGATATCCACACTCTCTCACTACAATGAAACAAGATTAGAAATAACAAAAAGACGTCTCAAAAAAAAAGACTTTTAGGCTAAAACATAATCTAATGATGAGTCGAAGAAAACTATGAAAAAATTAGAACTGAGCCACCAGAAAAATCGGTATATAAACTAGACCTACACACACCAATATTGATAAACCTTCAAACATAACGTTGAGTGGAAAAGCAAACTGCAGAAGAATATGTGTTAACACCATTTGTGTAAAAAGTGTTTAATGCATTTACAGAATACACGTGTGTGCGCCTGTGTGTGAACGTGTGTGAGATGCGTGGCACATACGTGCAGAGTGAGGGGAAGAATACACACACCCATTTCTGGCCACCGAATGGAGATGGGAGAGCCGAGACTGGGAAGGGACGTACATGAATCACTGACTATTTGAAGTATTTCTTTCGAAAGAATGTGAAGAAGAAATAACAGCTAAGTGTTAGCAAATGTTAAACTGGGTCAGTGAGTACATGGATTTTGTTTGTTTCATTATGACTGGTCTTTGTGTATTTCAAATACACACCATTAAAGAAGAAAAGCCACTCCAACACGCAAAGCCTGTTTCTAAGGCAGCTTCTGCTTCTCTGAGTATGGCTCTGGCTGGAGCCCTGCACGCGGGATGGACCAGAAGCCACGATGAAGGATGGAGGGAGGTGCGAGATCACAGCAGGTTGTGATTCAGCACAGAGTGTTGCCATCAGTATTCCAACACACAGCAAGTAACCGAGAGCGGCTAATGCTTCACTTGCTCCTACCCACAAAAGCAAAGCTTCCCAGGAAGGAACGAGAACTGAAATGTTTTCCTAAACATGCTGGATTCTGACAAATCGGCTCCAGGCTCAGATCCTGGTGGGGTGAAGGGCACACCTTCAAAGCTCCTGGCAGCTCCCGGCCACGCCTGCTTCTGTGCAACGGCAAAGGTCACCACTCAAAAGTCGCCCATCCGTGGCCTCAGCCTCCCTTCTGTAACAGGTCAACCTGGTCAGCGTCCACCCACATCTCCGCCTTCCAGCCTCCCCATCTTAAACCCGGTCCCCACAGTCAGTGTGAGTGCAAGCAGGAGGGGGCTGGATTCCTCGAAGTTTCGATAAAAACACAGCATGCAGACCGAAGTGGGCGATATTGAATTGCAATCATACCATGCTCACGGACAATGAACTTTTGATCCGAGCCATCATTCTGCTCTGCGGCGTGGGAAAGGAAACCTCAGGAATGATACTTGCCTTCCTGTGACCACACAGCACCGTGCATCTGGGCAGCCTCTCCACATCCAGCGCCTGGTCCTGCACACAAAGCAGGGACGAGCAGGAAGAGAAGTCCACGGAGAGGTTGAAAAAGGAAGACAGTGCTTCCCATGAAGGGGGACAGATGCTGCGAGTAAGATGGCTTGAAGAAAAAGCCCTCAGCACTGTTCCCCACTGTGCTGCTACCAAAAACTCCTCTCACCCAAGAACCACCAAGACCGGCCGGCGGAAGGTGGGACGCAGATGTGCCAGCTGCTCAGACCCCAAAATGTCAGCTTCATCCTCACTTCCCCTCCTCCTCTCACACCCAGACCACAACCAGAATGTGACACACCCACCCCCAGACCTCCAGGAAAACCACCCTGCGCCAAACCACTATCATTTCTCATCCGGATTATTCCCAGAGCTTCCTGTGTTTTCTGCTTTGAACCAAAAAACTACTGTCCACACGGCAACCAGCGTGATCTTGTAAAAACATACATGATATCACATCACCCCTGTTGCTCAAAACCCTCAATGCTGGGCTCCCATCTCACACAGATTAAAAACTGAAGACCCATGTCCTCACAGTGGTCTGTCAGCATCCTCCATCCTCGGCCCTCCCTTGTTTCTCTGACCTCATCTCCACTCCTCCCAAGTCCCTCTGTCCCCCTCTCACACTGGCCCCTTTGCTGCTTCTCAACGCAGAAGGCACCGGCTGTCCCCTCTGTCTGGACTATTCCTCCCCAGCTAGCTGACAGCAGCCCCTCACCTCCTGCAGGGCATTCACTCAAATGTCACTCCTTCCAATACTGGTCACTGTAAAACCCTGACCCTCAGCATTCTCTATTCCCTTGTGCCTGCTTTATTTTTCTTCTTAGCACTAATTTCTACCCAATCAGGTCTTTTGCTGTTTATCTTTTTTTGGACTGTCTCCCCAGGCAGAACGGATGCTCCAGGGGCAGGGCCCTTAGTCTGCTCTGCTCTCACTTGTATCCGCAGCACCCAGAGCAGGGCCTGGCATGTAGGTCACGAGTAATAAATCTCTGTGAACTGAATTACACCGAGAGTCTATGACAAAACAGGAGCGTAGGGGAGGCCGTGCTTCTGTTTTCTGGTTTATGAAACTCCCGCTAAACAGGAAAGAAAAAAAGGGGTTCTGTGTGATTCTTCTTTCCTGAGTCAAAATGGTAATGCCTTTGATTTTTAAATAAACTAAATTTAGTCGGAGATATTTTAAATGAGTTTTGTCATTAAGTTATATGTACTCTAGCTTGTAAACAGAAGGAGGAATGTGGGTGACATTTCCAAGACTGTAGCAAACGCCAGCCAAGTAAAAAACATACAAAAATGTCCTGAGGGTCCAGCCATGTCCTGCTTGAAGAATTCCACTTTACAAAATCATGGTCATAAAATGTTTAGAAAAGTTTAAAATACTACTTAAGTGGGACCTTAAAATTCTGCTCAAAAATGGTTTCCTGAAAATGTGATTGATTCAGATTGATTTCCCTCTTTTTCGTCCTTTTTTTAAGACATAACATAATAGGAGTAGCATTTTGATTAAAGCATATTAGTAAAACTTTGATATTTTATTTGGTTATAAAATGTTTTTCATTTTCTATCATTACACATGGTGCCTCCCTTATAGTCTATTTTTCATAAGGCTAAAATCACGTGTCATGGGAGTATTCCTTTTACATCAAGAGCATTTGCACATATTAAATCCTATACGTTCCTTTTAGAAATGTCCCCTTGCCTTCCTCCATCTTCCATTTCAACTGGAGAATTACTTAAATGTTTATGAATAAAAAAATGAAGAAATAAAACACAGCAACTAGGTACCATTACAGTTATTTGCGTTGACATTTCTAAGCAGCAGATTATATTTGCAAACCGTGTTAACTGTTTGTAAAAGGTGTACAGATCTGAACAGGGAGAACCCTCGAAGTCCCAATTCATCTTAGTTTGCTCGCTGGTTCTTATTGGCATAACACAATGTTCATCTTGTCAAATGCATTTCAAGCACACAATTGGATCGGTGTAGCAGGGACTCTGGATGCGTCCACCCCAGAGCAGCCGGGGACACATTGATCATCTTATTTAAGACTGTTCAGTAAACTCACAAGTGAGTCCAAGATGCTAAACTGCCATGAGTTTAAAAAAGAAATCACGGGCCTTTAGTCAGACTTAGTTTCCAAAATAAAAATTAGAACAAGCAGCTACTTTCTAGTCTATTGTTGATGTGTGTTCTCTAAGAAGTGACCACAGTATAAAATTTGACGATCACAGTGTTATCAGAGCTGTTGCATGAATTCATGAAGCCCAGTCACTAAAGCCCACATGACCACATTCCAATGAAAACGAAACACCGTCCTCACGGAGAGCACCACTTCCCTTCCTTCCCTGTTACAGTGGGCTGTCCATTATTTTCATACACTGTCCCCAGAGCTCCAACTTCAGCAAACAGCAGCAGTCAACACACCTGCAGACCAGGGTTCTTCACTGTTCACTATGGGGACAAGCAAGGGACAGTGCCACTTTTTTCCCCTCTGTCTCCTTCAATCCATTCCCACCAACTCCCTCACCAGCAGACAGACTGCTGTCCTGGTAAAACAGTGAGGGTGACCAATGGCCCTGAAGTTGCTCCATTCCTTCCCACTGGGAAGCAGAGAGGCACCGTGAAATCCGAGATACCTGGTTAATTCTGCACTTTCCTAAAGCAAATAACCTGCTTGCAATACCAGTGTTACCCACACAATCCGCTGCCACCTCGCCAGTAGATAAAATGCCGGGTGATGTAAATTTAAATTTGAGAAGTGCTGAATTATCTAGCTGTGTAAAACGATTATCTGAATAAAATGTCCAAAATGACTTGACTTGGGGCCTAAAGGTCCCCCAGTTCCTACGCCTTGAAGTGAAACCACTGTACGTGTGGACGGCACCTGTTAAAATGCCTGTGTGGTCCTCTGGAAAGGTCTTCTGGAAGGAAGCAACAGAGCACGATGCTGGGCTCCATGGGCTTTGAGGTCAGGGTCAATTCCGATTCTGGCTCCGACGTTTACGATTTGTGCGACCTGAGTTAAATTCCTAACCTCCCCGAGTTAAATTCCTAACCTCCTCAGTTTTGTGGTCAATAGAAACCATCTCAGAAGTAGTTGTAAAGATATTGAGACAAGGTCGGTAAAGCAACTGGCAGGCAGAGAGCCAGATAAATAAATGGCTTCTATTATATAAATAATAACAGTGATATTAAATACAGGCACACCTCAGAGATATGGTGGGTTTGGTTCCAGACCACCACAATAAAGTGAGTGACATGGAATTTTTGGTCTCTCCGTGCATATGAAAGTTATGATTACAGGATACTGTGGTCTCTTAAGTATGCAATAGCATGATACCTTAAAAAAATGTACATGCCTTAATTAAAAAATACTTTATTGCTAAAAATGCTATTTTTTAGCATTCAGCGAGTCGTCAGCTTTCTGCTGGTGGAGGGCCTTGCCTCCATGTTGGTGGCTGCTGACTGATCAGGGTGGTGGCTGGGAAGGTAGGGATAGCTGAGCCAATTACATACAATAAGACAACAATGAAGTTGCTGCACCCATTGACTCTTCCTTTCCCTTGAACACTCAGCAGCCATCGTAGGGTCCTTAAATGGCCTAATTTCAAGATCGTTGTGTCTCAGGGTAGAAGGGAGTCTGCAGGAGAGGGAGAGAGATGGGGGAACAGCAAATTGGTGGAGCAGTCAGAACACACACATTTATCGATTAAATGCACCATCTCATATGGGTGCGGTTCATGGTGCCCCAAAACAATTATAACGGATCACTGATCACCGTGACAAATATCACAATAAAGCAGAAAGTTTCAAATATTTCAAGAATTACCAAAATGTGACACAGAGACATGAAGTGAACAAATGCTGTTGGAAAAATGGCCCCGAGAGACTTGCTCGATGCAGGGTTACCACAAACCTTCAATTTGCAAAAAAACACAATATCTGTGAAGCACAATAAGAAAACGAAGTGCAGTAAGACGACGAGGTCCACCTGTAACAATACTCATAATACATGATAGCTGATTACCAGAATGTAAGCTTGAGGCAGGGGAGTGCTGGTAAAAGTGTTGTCTGTTTCTTCGGGAAAAAAAGCGCCCCAATTTGTAGCCATTACCAATTTCCATGGTGCAAATACTCCCACTGGGGCCAGCTTCCAGCTATCAACGTGATGTCACTGAACGCAGACTTGGGAAGATAAGTTATACTATCAACCCCTAAGAGCTGACAGCAGCTCAGCACTGGTCCAGCCCCGTAGTGATTCCTGTTGTTCATTGTGGGTTCCCGAGTGTGTGGCATAACCCCTGGCATGTGGGCACTAAGCAACATTAAGTGAATGAATGGATGGTTGATTACGATTCTTCAGGCACTCAGCTATTTTCATCTCTTCATCATCTGGCATAGATTTGGCCTGGGACTCAGAAAAAAAATGTTTTGATGAATATCAGAATAGGGAAGGGATATGTTTAAGAGCTTGGGTTGCGGCCCACACTCAGCTGTGAGCACACCAAATAAGGACAGTGCTTTCCCATCACCTCTGTCCATCTACATTGACATCAACCTATATATGGAGCCAAGGGATTCGGAAAACCAAGAAATTCCCTGAAGATTCCCAACCAAGGTCCGTCCATACAACAGAATATACTGAGAGAGACAGCATCTCATCAAATTATCTGCCTGGATTTCTAGCAAAGAGGCCTAAGGAGTCACATCACATTCTGCTTCCCCAAACCCAACTTCTAAATGATCTCCACCTGGGGATAACAGAGTCGCATTTAATAACACTGCTGTGTCTGGGTAAATGTCATTTTTTTCCCTCATGGATTTTGGCAGAGATGGCTTCAAGGTTCTTCCAATTCTAAGACTCAATGGTACCATAAATATGTCTTAACTAAGGAGATTTAATGAAAAATTCCCCTGGAAAGAGCTGTTCATGGGGAAATACGGGCCCAGCACACCTCAGGCACAGAGCATGTGCTCTTTTCCAGCCCATCTCTCCAACCACAGCAGATCTGGAACAGCCTGCCAGGAGGATCCTGCAAACAGGCCCATGTTCAGCCTTCCCCCAAACCAAATGGAAAGGGCAGGCGGACCACTTGCCCAGCACAGGGAATTCTCCACGCACCATCAGCTGCCACTGACATTTGGGAGAACGTTTTATTTAATAAATTTAGAGTTGTCCTGAAAAATGTCCCTCTGCCTTCATTTTAAATGGCCTTGACGGATTTTTTAAAGAAGAAATAAGTGTAGCGAGGCACACTGTTTGCGTCACCTCCTTCCTCACCTCTTCAGCTCATGACAATATTCACTGGATAGGAGACAGTGCAAGTCCCGAACTCATTTCTGTTCCATATAGTGACTCAAGTCACTGATAAGGTTTCTATTTCATGGAAGTGGTATGGAGATTTCCATCAGTTTCTGATTCCATTTCACCGTAAACACTTGGTAGGACGTGTTCAGCCTGAAACTGAACGTCGTTTGTTTCCTAAATGGTTTGTTGCCAGTCTGCTGCTGAGGAAGCACCAGGAGGAATCCGTCTCCAGAGGAGAGAGGCAAGGAAGGCTCTATTCTCCCCACAGGGATGCTCTCACAGGTGACAGCAAGCAGAGGGGGGAGGACCCAGCGGCCCCAAGTCAGCCTGGAGCAGCCCCTGGGAGTCAGGGCAGCCTGGAGCAGTGGTTGAAGGGAAGAACAAGGAGTGCGCATGAGGCCACACGTGTCAGGTGCAACTTCTGCTGCTTCACGGGAGGACAGGGGGATGGAGGCTTCCGGACCCTCAGCAGTCAGATTAGAAGGTAAGATGACATAGAAAATCAAGGCAAAGCCATAGGTGGGAAACTGACAGAATCACCTGCAGCAACCCAGCTCCCGGCCCCACAGAAGTCGGGACCCAAGCCTGGAGTAAGAAGACCCCATCGTGTAAGATGCTTTGAGGAGTGAAAGTGGCCTTGCAGGCTGTGCAAAACCAGGGTCAAAAGAGCAGCTTAGAATAAACAGGTTCATTCAGGAGATGACAGGAGTGGAAAGAGCAAACATCAGGATATACATTGGTGGAAATTTATATACAGGCCTCTTAGAAATCACAGTGAACAAAGAAAAAGTAACACAGAGTGATGACCATAAAGCAACTTAGATCAGGGAGAGTCTCCAAGACATTCTTTGGCCCCCAAAGCAAGAAGCTGGGTTGGTAACATTTTAAATCGCTGTAACTATAAGGTTAGCAAGAATGATCAAATCCCCTCACTTGGGGGGGAAAAAAAAGGAAAAGAAATAAAATTTTTTTTAAACTTTAAAAATTCATAACTTAATAAAACAGAAAATAGTGAGCCCTTCAGAAAACTCCTCTAGAGAAAGGCCATGGCCTCTGGGCAGTGCAGCCGTTCTGTCACTACAGCAGTAATGGCCCCACCTCCCCCAAGACACGGGGACATTCAGGACCAGCCAGCACTGAAAAAACAGTGCATCCCCCCCGAGACGGGGAAGAAAGTACATGAGGACTAAAGCCCGCTGAGGTGCATTCACATTCCCCTCCACCACTCACTAGCAGCGTGACACTGGTCAAGTTCCAACTTTGTGCCTCAGGTCCACCAGCTATCAAAGGAGAATAAAATTATCCAAGCCCCCTGGATGCGGGGACCACTAAGTGAGTGGCTCTGTGTTGGAGACTGGAACCCAGTTCTGAACATTTAGCAAGTACTTAATAAAACCAAGTTAATGACTAGGGAAGGAGCTGAAGAGGAACCTAAAATATTAAGGAGATGTCACTGTAAAGGGTCATGCGAAGCTGGGTTAAGTGGGAAGCCTATCGGGTCCGCCAGGTATTTCCAATCAAATCAAATTCACTGGGTTCTGCTGCCATCCATCTCCTGACACCTCCAAGATGGCGCCCATGACAGACTCGACCTGTAGACGCCGTCCCTTCCTCATACCCAAGGCAGTCCAGATACTAAGCGGAAAGTATTTCAAGGACTCCAGCTTCATGAGCCACTGGAGTCTGGTATTGTGGCCCACCGACCTGGCATCCAGAGAACCAGAGAAGAGCCTTGGGCACTTCTGAATGCCTCCTTCAAGACGTGACATTTCCTCCTTCTCCCTCTCCCCCTTTTTCTTCCTTCTTCCCTTTTTCCTCTCTCTCCCACTTAATCTCACTGCAATACCAGCTTACCTCACCCCCTGGCCTCACAGTTCATTAACACTGTGGCCCTCAGTCTTACCTGGAAGGAAACAAAATGGCACACGGGATCTCCTAGCAAACCTCAGAGCATCACTTTTCTGAGAGTCTAACTAATGGGGACAGCTCAGGAGGCCCTGCACAATGTACTAGGTAAATCTACTATATTTCAGTCTACACTGCCTGACACAGTTTATAGAACCAGAATTTATTACCAGCCTTATGGCTTCATAAATTAGCTAGTCAAGCCATTGCCCCATCTCAGTGTACTCTTGTATCCGTAAATTTATGGTATGCTGGCTTCACGTAGCATCACTGCCATCGCTTTCCAGGATCATGAGCATTCATTTTATCCTGGGACATAATTCATCACAGCTATTATGAAAATACCAACAAAAACACAAGAGGAAGAAAAATATGTAGGTTATGGTCTAACTGCCTGAATCTATCCCAAAAGGAAAGGAGATATTTGATAAAGTTCGGAGGATGTTTGAATGTGCTTAGTGTTATTTCAACTCAAAAAGCTTGACACACTTGAATGGGAAAATACAGGGTGAAGAGACCATTGACAATCCGCAGAACGCCAGCCAAGCAGCAGGGCTGTGTTCTGTTGAGATATCTGGGCTGGGTTCCCTCTGTAAATCAGCATTTTAAGTGTTAGATAAAGAGACTCCATAAATCAGGATTATATTCCTTCCACGTGATCTGGTGTCTTCAGCAAAAGCATCTTCTGCTATTTGGCGTTTTGGTCTGGTCAGGTTTTACGTGGTCAGTTGCGAGTTTGGTTTGGTTTCTGGGTTGGAGAGGTTGAGCAGTGGAAAAGCTATGACTTGTTCTTTTGTTCTAGTTCATTATTCCAAGGACTAAGAACAATGCCAAGTCAACTCTCCTGCCCATGTGTAATGGCCAAAATGAACCTCTGGCTTCTAGCTACAAAATCCCCAGTGTGTTCTGCAGCCCTGCAGCCAGCCTGTCTGCTTAGGAAGGAACAATACTGTAATTTGAAAATGACCAATGAAAGAGAACACTGGTTCTATTTATTTTAAAATACAGCTTACGTTGTCTCACGCATAAGGAACAGATTTTTTTCAATAAATTTAAAAAACGGGGATTCTGAGCCATTAAAATCTGAGCGATCACTAAGATTTTAAGGATGCCACAACAGCTGACTTTATCACGACACCTGTGTAGCAGAAAAAGCATGGATTTAGGAGGCAGAAAGCTATGGATTTGAATGTGGGTGCCACCATTCTCTTATCCAAGGACAGGCCTTTCTGCCCACCAGTCCAAGCTAAATCGAGTTTCCCCTTGCAGATGTGGGCAGGAGTCATCAAGTGGGGAGCAGCAGGCTGGTGAATTTGGTCTGAAGAGCCTGGAAAGTGGAATCTCTTTGGAAGCCACTTACCCACACTCACGGACACACAGACTCGTTGAGTTAGAAGGGCCTTAGCCGTAACCTAGCACACTTCACCCCTGGTCTCCGGGGAATGAGCTGAGAATGATGCCAATGGTTTTCGCCATTTATTAAAAGGGCACAGACTATTGGAGGAACGATTTTAAAGATGCCCATTAGGCATCCAAGTCAGATGTCAAGTCAACAGTTGGATATAGGAATTTGAGTGTGGCGGGACCATCAGGGATGGAGATGTTTGGGAGTCACCGGCCCATGGGTGGTGCTGGAAGCCAGGGGGACTAAATGAGGTCACTCAGAGAGTAACAGACTAACCCCTTCTGTGAAAAAGGAATTATGGCAGATTACTGTGGATTATTGTTCCAACTCGTAGCTCTGTCCCTCCTGTAAGAGAATAATGCAGCCCCACTCGCTGTCTGTGACTTGCTCTGGCCTTCCTGTGGGCACAGGGCACTCACCTCCCCGTTAACTTTAGTCTTGCCCATGCACTTGGTTCTGACCAATAAACGTAGGCTAAAGTGAAAGTGTACCCACTGCAGGAGGCAACTCCGAGAGGAATCACAGGACTCTGCTCACCCATCAGCTTCCGCCCCTTCCACACGGGACCCAGAAAGGAGCCCAACAGAGCCACATCTGACCTGTAGTCTTCCAAGTAAGAAATAAATATCTGTTTTTATAAGCCACTGAGAGTTTTAGAACTGTTTGTTACTGCAGCAAAAGCTAACTAACACATAAATGAAAATTATCACCGCCAGTAGATACTTCCCAAAAAGCGGAGTAAGTCTACCTCAAAGATGCCAGGGCCTCAAGCCTGAGTGTGATCCACGGAGCTGTGCAAGGTCAGCCCAAGACCAGATGATGAAATGGTCCACGTTTACCATCAGAACTTCCAGACTTCCCTTAGGTGCTCTCCACCCGACTCCCCACCAGTGCCTTGCCCACAGGGAAAACCTGCCCTGAAGAAAGGTTCTGATATGAGCCATTGTGGTAACTCATTTCAACAAACAACTACAAGATTTATGAGCCAGCAGAGTTGCTTACATACAAAGATGAACACAAGACAATCTTGGCCTTAGTGGGTTGACATCCAGTCTACTCACTGAGGGCAAAAGACTGGGAAATTGACAGAGGGCAGAGACTGCCCTGAACCTCTGGGTAAACAAGCAAGCGACTGCTCTGTAATGCAGCCTGACCCAGCACCTGTGGGACTCTGGGTCATGCCCACCCTGCTCAGATGCGGCCCCAGGCATGCCAAGCCACAGGGAAGAAGGGTGGGCACACCCTGCAGTCACTACCACCTCAGGTGCTGCCATCCACTGTGCCAGGACACAACCTGTCACGAGCCTTCCATTCAGGAGGGGCACTGGATATGCCCTCATTTTGACCTTAATCTGGGCTTTTCACTCTCCACAGGTCAGTACAACTCACCAAAGAGCATTCCTCTTTGCATTCTCAGCCAAATCAATGGAGGAGAATGAAGGCTGGCTCACATCTAGGAAAATGAGACTCTGCCATTCCTGAATGAAAGGTCTCTTAGGTCTCTTGTGATATCAAATAGCTAACACACACACATACGCACACACACGCACACACAGTTTGCATGAAGTAAACAGAAAGCAGATGAAAACACTGATTCATTTTTCTTGCAGCGCAGATTAGATTCAAACTTAGAGAAGACCAGCCGAATGTAAGATCTTTATACATTATCTCTGAAATGTTTGTCATGCTCAAAATATGATTTCATTTATCTCTTCGCCTGTCAGGTTGTGTCTGGGGGTTTTGTCACCTGAACTATAACAGCACGTTTTGCAGTATCACAGTGCAACAGGGCTTTTACACGTGTTAGCTTGTTTTACACGTCACTGTAGCAGAAAATGAAAGTCCTAGACTCAGATGTGTTGCTCCCTAAAGACATGGAGCACATGTGTTGCTCTGCACGGACAGCACACCTCTGACAAAGGCATAGATGATCACCTACCTGGGAGGAATTGAACTTGAAATGAATCTATGCATCTGGGCCCCTTGCCTGTGACACACAAGAAACCTTCCATAACGAAACAAGGCAATTCGTAACATTCAGTCATTAGATTTCTGAAAGGACATCCTGGCTCCATCTTCACTAAAACATAATGCAAGTGAGCTATTTCTTCCCTAGCAAATTTTTTACAAAAGAAGTTTTAAAGCTCTCAGAGTTGTCGTCATCACACAGCAAATAAAAACATTCTTGAGATGCTTTTCATTTTGAAGAGAGAAGCTACTTATTAAATAATCTCAGCTTTCTTCATCCTTCAGGCTGCATTTGAAGCCTTAGGGTAAAGCTCTGAGCTGAGCCAACCATGGGACTTAGACGTCCTCACTCCTACCTTTTGGGTCACCTCTGGCCACCCCTCACCGTCCATCCTATGGTCCGGCCTCGGTGAACCGCTGACTGTCACCAGAATGCATGAGCACTAGGTGTCCTGCTTTTGCATATGCCTCTTGGAAACTTCCTCCCTACTCAATCCAGCTAACATGTGTTTGCCTTTAGACCCAGTGCATGCACTGGCTCTTCTGAGAAGCCATCCCTGACCCCTGGACAGTCTTGGTGAAACCGCACTTCCATGGGTCCTTCTAGAGCACCTGTCTCCCTCAATCCTCGTGTAACAACCTGGGTTTGACTCTCAGCTGCACCGCTGGCCAGCTATGCAACAATGGTATGACCCCTCACAGAACAACCAAATTCAGCTACGTAGCCATAGTCGGTAAGAAGAAGTGCCAAAAACACTGTATTCATTTGCAAAGATGCACTGGCAGACGAAACAACGAAACTATCAAAACTTAAGCAGCATTTGACATTCAAAATATTGTTTTTAAAGCTCAAAACAAAAAAAAAGTATTTGCAAGAAACAGCATTCATTGAAAAGCAACAGAAGCAGATGTTCAATATTTCATATATAAAAGGAATGCTTTTGAAGACTTGTAGTGCAAAGGGACTTGGGTTGCAAAAACTAAAAACAAACAAAAACATAAAATTGTCAAGACATCCATGTAAAACTGCATCAGAGGAGTCTATTTGGGAAATGTTAGGTGAATCTGTGACTAAAAAAAAACAAATACGTAGGGCTTCCCTGGTGGCGCAGTGGTTGAGAGTCCCCCTGCCGATGCAGGGGACACGGGTTCGTGCCCCGGTCCGGGAAGATCCCACATGCCGCAGAGCGGCTAGGCCCGTGAGCCATGGCCATTGAACCTGCGCATCTGGAGCCTGTGCTCATACCACTTCCCAATGATATCCTAACTCAGTGTTTTCAAGACGGGACAGATTGTGAATTTTTTTGTTCTAGTTCTGTGGAAAATGCCAGTGGTAGTTTGACAGGGATTGCATTGAATCTGTAGATTGCTTTGGGTAGTAGAGTCATTTTCACAATGTTGATTCTTCCAATCCAAGAACATGGTATATCTCTCCATCTATTTGTATCATCTTTAATTTATTTCATCAGTGTCTTATAATTTTCTGCATACACATCTTTTGTCTCCTTAGCTAGGTTTAGTCCTAGATTGGAGGAATCAGGGTCCCTGACTTCAGACTATACTACAAAGCTACAGTAATCAAGACAGTAGGGTACTGGCACAAAAACAGAAAGATTGATCAATGGAACAGGATAGAAAGCCCAGAGATAAACTCACGCACATATGGTCACCCTTATCTTTGATAAAGGAGGCAAGAATATACAGTGGAGAAAAGACAGCCTCTTCAAAAAGTGGTGCTAGGAAAACTGCACAGGTACATGTAAAAGTATGAGATTAGAACACTCCCTAACACCATACACAAAAATAAGCTCAAAATGGATTAAAGACCTAAATATAAGGCCAGAAACTATCAAACTCTTAGAGGAAAACATAGGCAGAACACTCTATGACATAAATCACAGGAAGGTCTTTTTTGACCCACCTCCTAGAGAAATGCAAATAAAAACAAAAATAAGCAAATGGGACCTAATGAAACTTAAAAGCTTCTGCCGAGCAAAGGAAACCATAAAGAAGACCAAAAGACCCTCAGAATGGGAGAAAATATTTGCAAATGAAGCAACTGACAAAGGATTAATCTCCAAAATTTACAAGCAGCTCATGCAGCTCAATAACAAAAAAACAAACAACCCAATCCAAAATTGGGCAAAAGACCTAAATAGACATTTCTCCAAAGAAGATATACAGATTGCCAACAAACACATGAAAGAATGCTCAACATCATTAATCATTAGAGAAATGCAAATCAAAACTACAATGAGATTTCATCTCACACCAGTCAGAATGGCCATCATCAAAAAATCTAGAAACAATAAATGCTGGAGAGGGTGTGGAGAAAAGGGAACACTCTTGACTGTTGGTGGGAATGTGAATTGGTACAGCCACTATGGAGAACAGTATGGAGCTTCCTTAAAAAACTACAAATAGAACTACCACACGACCCAGCAATCCCACTACTGGGCATATACCCTGAGCAAACCAGAATTCAAAAAGAGTCATGTACCAAAATGTTCATTGCAGCTCTATTTACAATAGCCAGGACATGGAAGCAACCTAAGTGTCCATCATCGAATGAATGGATAAAGAAGATGTGGCACATATATACAATGGAATCTTACTCAGCCATAAAAAGAAACGAAATTGAGTTATTTGTAGTGAGGTGGATGGACCTAGAGTCTGTCATACAGAGTGAAGTAAGTCAGAAAGAGAAAAACAAATACCGTATGCTAACACACATATATGGAATCTAAGAAAAAAAAAAAAAGGTCATGAAGAACCTAGGGGTAAGACGAGAATAAAGACACAGACCTACTAGAGAATGGACTTGAGGATATGGGGCGGGGGAAGGGTAAGCTGTGACAAAGTGAGAGAGTGGCGTGGACTTATATATACACTACCAAATGTAAAATAGATAGCTAGTGGGAAGCAGCCACATAGCACAGGGAGATCAGCTCAGTGCTTTGTAACCACCTAGAGGGGTGGGATAGGGAGGGTGGGAGAGAGGGAGACGCAAGAGGGAGGAGTAATGGGGATATATGTATATGTATAGCTGATTCACTTTGTTATAAAGCAGAAACTAACACACCATTGTAAAGCAATTATACTCCAATAAAGATGTTAAAAAAAAAAAAAAAAGGACGAGACAGAGAGCATAGCTACAATTCCAGGGATCTAGGTGCATACACTTGAATATAAATTCAACAACTGCTTCCTTTCTAGAGAAAGTCTTGTGCTACCAGGAAAAAACAATGTCAGCTGCATAACACACTTAGTGACATAGGACCTGAAAGCTAATGCAGTACATTCAATATTTCTGTCTTCCTTACGTGATATTATGGAAGATGAGCAGAAATGCACTCCAGTGTTAGAATCTCTAAGAAACCAGTATTTTCCCAGCTTTTTAAAGACGTGAACTAGACAGACTTGTTTATTCATCTGATCTCCTCAGTATTTTTATTTTTTTGTAAAAAGGAACATTTATTTATTTTTGGCTGGGTTGGGTCTTCATTGCTATGCACAGGCTTTCTCTAGTTGCAGTGAGCGGGGGCTACGCTTCGTTGCGGTGCGCAGGCTTCTCATTGTGGTGGCTTCTCTTGTGTGGCGCATGGGCTCTAGGCGCACGGGCTTCAGTAGTTGTTGCAGGCAGGCTCAGTGGTTGTGGCTCGCAGGCTTTAGAACACAGACTCAGTAGTTGTGGCGCATGGGCTTAGTTGCTCCTCAGCATGTGGGATCTTCCTGGACCAGGGATCGAACCTGTGTCCCCTGCATTGGCAGGTGGATTCTTAACCACTGTGCCACTAGGAAAGTCCCTCCTCAGTATTTTTAAATATCATAATACTCCTAGGCAAAGAAGGGATGCAGTGTTTCTTCGATGTATATCTTTATATAACTATGCATAAAAGAGTCTGGAACTATATAAAACAAAATAGTAACAGTGGATAACTCTACAGGGACATTACAGAGAGTTTTCTTCCTTTTGCTTCTCTGTATTTATCATCTTTTTCTACCTGAATTCCACTCATGCCATTAAGAACTAAAGACCACAGAGTCATAAGAGGGTGACATGAGTTCAACCATTTAAAAACAGCTTTAAGAGCTTTGCCTGTCTAAGGGATCACGTGAGCTGTCTATCACTGACGGACCCCACACGTTACCCAGAACCACAAAAACAACAGTATGAATGTGATGACCTTAGGATGCAGATAAGGAAGAGTCAGTTAAACACACAACACCCCACCCCTAGCTACTGGGCCAAGCAAAGCGTTAGAGCATTCATTCCAGGATGTATCTACAGCAGAATAACTGGGAACAGAGCACAGTCTGCCAGTTGGGCAGCTCAAGAGTCTACCTGGCCACCTCCTTCCCAGGGTCTTGTTTCCCGTGGAAGTGGGGCCGTCCCGGGGCGGGGGGGCAGCACCTCCACTTCCCTTCCCCTCAAACCTCCCACCTCTTCCATCCACATGCTCCAAGCTTTCAGAATAACCCCTGTTATCCACAGAGCCCACCAGGCTAGGTTGAGCACTTTTACACAATTTCTCATAAGCAATCGCTGTTCATCATATCTGTATTATTAACTTTTTCCTCTTTTATCAAAAGATAAAGAGAGCAGTAATACACAGCTTTTGCTTATAAATGACTAGGGTCCTCCAAAGTGTTCCCCTTCTACCAAAGTATCCTAAATGAATTAATATTATCATTATTATCATTGTGGTTATTACTATCACTATTATTATTAATGCTAAGGAATGACCTGTTTTTAGGTAGACAACATTTACAATTCAGTAGCAAAGTTTCCCATGCTGAGTTCACAATTCACAGCATCCTGCAGCCCTTGGACAGGAATATATAAAGCTCAGAGATGCCTGCTTATAGACCTCTCCAGTGGGAGACAGTGACAGGTAAACCCTTGGAATAGGAGGTAGGAAACCTAAGCCCCTCCATCCCTGCGCAAGCTCTAAACAGGGAACCTGAGACCAATCAGCCACTCTCTCTGCCATAGACCAGAGGCAATTATAACTGACTTCCAGGACTGGTACACCAGGACCCTAGGACCTCCTCCACCAGGAGGTTCTCATCACAGTCAAAGCAACAGACAAGTGTATTAATTAGGATTCATTTTAGTTGTAAGCGACAGAGATAACACTGACTTCTTTTTATCATTGTATTTATTGTCAGTTGACACTTACCCTACAACCCTCATTTTCTTCTATAGTTGTATTTGCTAGTATAAAGAATCCATTTTGCACCAGACACATTTACACATGTCAAACATATCTTTTCTGTTCATTATTACATTCTCTACATCCTTCCTATATGAGCCCCTCAAGTGAATATGGACAAACAAGACACTGGGCATATTTTGAAACTTTCATTGTCACAGATTCTCAGGAAAATTGAGAATAAGCTGGACATCTGAATTCAATATTTCATTAGTTTCATCTATGGCTCTGTGATTTAAGAGATAACATTGACTTTTAAAAATGGTAGCTTTTCAAAACAAGCAACCTAATTTAAAAATGGGCAAAGGACTTGAACAGACAGTTCTCCAAGGGAGATAGGCAGATGGCCAATAAGCACAGGAAGAGGTGGTCAACACCATCAATCATTAATGAAATGCAAATCCAAACCACAATGAGATACCACTTCACAGCCATTAGGATGGCTACTATCAAAATAACAGAGAGTAACTAGCGTTGGTGAGAATGTGGAGAAATTGGAACCTCCTGGCATTACTGATGGGAATACAAAATGGTGCAGCCACTGTGGAAGACTGTATGGTGGTTCCTCAAACCGTTAAGCATAAAATTACCATGTGACCCATTAATTTCACTTCTGCGTGTATATACACAAAAGAATTGAGAGCAGAGAATCAGATACTTGCTTGCCAATGTTCACAGCAGCACTACCCACAGCAGCCAACAGATAGAAATGACCCAAATGTACATCAACAGATGAATGGATAAACAAAATTCCATATTATTCAGCCTTAAAAGGGAATGAAATTCTGAAACATGGTACAATATGGATGAACCTTGAAGATATTATGCTGAGTGAAATAGGCCAGACACCAAAAGACACATACTATATGATTCCACCTATATAAGGTCCCTAAAGTAGTCAAATTCATAAAGACAGTAAGCAGAATAGAAGGTACTAAGGGCTAGGGGGATAGAGGAATAGGGCGTATTATGGACTTAATGTTTGTGTTCCCCTAAAATTCACATGTTAAAGCCCTAACTGCCAATATGATGATACTTGGAGATGGAGCCTTTTGGAGGTAATTAGGTCATGAAGGGGAGCCTTCATTATTGGATTATAAGTGCACTTATAAGAAGAGACAAGAAAAAGTGTGCCTCTCTCTGTTTCTGCCATGTGAGGACACAGCAAGAAGGCAGCTGTCTGCAAGCAGGAAGAGGGCTCTCACCAGAGCATGACCATGCTGGCACCCTGATCTTGGACTTCCCAGACCCAAGAACTGTAAGAAGTATATGTTATTTAAGCCATCCATACTATAACTTTCTTATAGAAGCCTGAGCTAAGACAGGGAGTTAGTTTAATGGGTACAGAGTTTCCGTTTGTGATGATGAATAAGTCCTAGAAATGGACAGTGGTGGTGGTTACACAATATTGTGAATATAGTTCATACCACTGAACCGCACACTTACAAATGGCTACGATGGTAAATTTTGTTATATTTCACCAGAATATAACTTTGTTTAATGGTGGCTTAAATCATATCAAAATAGTTAGATAAAGACTGCTATGATTATCAGAGACCCAACTCCTTCTGTTTTGACATTCTACTACCTCAACACACAGCTTACTTCTTGTAACAAGATGGCTGCTCCAACTCCAGTCATCACATCAGCAATCCAACAAGTGGAATGGGGAAAGGAAAGGAGAAGGGCATACGTTTCCCTTTAAAGACTCTACGTGGAAGGTCAACTTCCTAGAAGTTGCCTGCAGCCCTCTGCTCACATTCTATTGGCCAGAACATAGTCACATGGCTGCACTCAGCTGCAAAGGAAGCTGGGAAATGTAGTCTTTGTTCCAGGCACTGACCTTCTCCGCTAACGTTCAGGAGTTCTGTTACTGAGGAAGAAGGGAAGGATGATGACTGACAGAACCATCTGTCAGTGGTGCCACTGACAGATGATGACAGAAGCCATCTCTGCATAAGTTGAAAATCACCTTGCAAATGTTTTTTGGCACAAAGTTGCAAATCTTCAAGATTTCCTAGGATCACAATGCAGAAAGGGGTAGCTTTAAGAAATAGCTGTGGCCAAGTGAGTACTTTCTTCTTCGGTAAGCTCACTTGGCAACATACAAGGAATCTGGACCCTTATAGGGATATGCAGTACAAAATGTTGTTATTCACCATGTACTCCAAGGAATAAACAGAGCTAAATTGAGAAGCAATTAAAGAAATAAAGAAAAAAAGCAAAAGAAAGCAAGAAAAAGGGATGGAGAGAAGGGAGGGAAAAAGAAAGAAAATAAGAAGAAAATTTTAAACAAAAAGATGAAAATAAAGAGTCACTTTCCTAATGCCTCACCCCATCCATTTTGTAGAATTTCAAACACCTGGAATAACTGAATACAAAGAAAAACCCTTATGACCTGGGCTGCGTTCAGCTTTAGCAGAGACCAGGAAGCACCCACTGGCCCATTCATGACATTTCAGGTGGGTAACAAACACTTGCCGTTTCCAGGGCACCCACCTCCCTCAACTCTGAATGCCTCCTGCCCTCAAGGAAAAAGATTCAGCACCTTCAAAACGCCCCCTACCCTACACTTTGTTTCCCATGAAGGCTGTCTTTGGTTGAAAATTTCAGAGGCCAAGTACAGAGTTTCACATATTCACACAGTTAAGAGAGAGGATGAGAGTTCTTATGAGTCATAGAAAATTTGGTTTCAAAAACAAATGGCATCAGGAAGAATCAGAAACACTAAACGCCCACATGCCTCGTCTCTTTAAAGCACACTGGGGGAAATTTTGCTTTTAGTGGTAACCTAACATTCTGTTGCTGCTATATATGTCACTTTCAGCAGAGGCGAAATAGCTAACAGCCTGGGAAGACTTTTATAGCCTTCTCATCCTTTTTAAGAGATGGCGTCGTCCCAATTTTGACCTTCCTCTTACTACTTTCCTTTCCTTTGGACAAAATCCATGTAATCCTCAGTAATACTACAACAACTCTGTGTGACTGCGTATGCACACCTGATTCCCACGCCTTTCTCATCCCCTGTTTTGGAAGAGATCTATCTGTACATAGAGGTATAAAGCCCCCATACCCCTGTTCTGGAAGCCACAGCCCTTACCCCAAATCAGCCCTCCTGGCATTACCTGTCTCCTGCCACCGATTCAAGTCCGGAAGCACTTCAGATCCAGGCCTGCAAACAAAATCCCGTAGACAGTTCTAGAGGGTGTGCTTGGCTGTGGAAGCAAGCTTAAATGGCTTCTGCTTGAATCATCCCTCCATCAGCATCACCCCTACAGAAAGTCATCTCTTGAGTTTTAGAATGCTTTAAACCCTCCCTTTTATTTTTTAGCATTTATTATCCATCTCATATTACAGCTTTTCATATGTCTCATCTCTAAGGGAATCACACATTCTAGCTCGTCCAAGACAGTTCTAGTTTGGCCTGTTGTCAATATAATTATTCATTGTGTCTTCTTTCACTTTGAGTTTGGAAGAAAAATTATACAGACACCCAACTAATCTCTCCAATGTGTGTGTCACCTCCTTGATAATAGGAAAGATTCTGTCCTGGCAACCTTTCCGTTCTCCAAGGAGTCTCCCCTCATATAGCAGCTGACCCAGGTCGGTACAAGTAGTTATCTGTTGAAAGGAAGGAAGGGAGGGAGGGAGGAAGGAAAGAAGAACTCTCTCCTACTTCTCCTCTTGCTCAAAATCCAGCCATGAGCCCAATATAAGGATAAGTGTTAGAAAAAATTACTTGAAAGAGCAGCATTCTCCCCTCACAGGGAGGGATATAACACAGTGGATGAAAGTAAGACTCTGCCTGACTGTCCAGATTCAAAGTCTGATTCCATAATTTACTACCTACATGACTTTGAACAGGCTGACTAACCTTTGCTGCCTCCATTTTCTTATCCCTAAAATGGGTATAGTAAAAGTGACTCCCTACACACAAATGGCCACCACACACATGAAAAGATGCTCAGTATCACTAATCATTAGAAAAATGCAAATCAAAACCACAACGAGATACCACTACATACCCATTAGGATGACTAATATGAAAAAGAAACGAACATGTGTTGACCAGGATATGGAGAAATTGGAACACTTGCACACTGTTGGTGGGACTGTAAAATGGTGCAACTGCTATGGAAAATAGGATGGAGGTTCCTCAAAAAATTAAACATAAAATAACCATACGATACAGTAATTCCACCTCTGGGTATTTACTCGAAAGAATTGAAAGCAGAGTCTTGAAAAGATATTTGCACACTCGTGTTTATAGCAGCCTTCTTTATACTGGCCAAGAGGTGGGAGCAACCCAAGTGTCCATCAACAGATGCATGCATGAAGAAAATGTGGTATATACATATAATGAAACATTATTCAGCCTTAAAAAAGAAGGAAATTCTGTTACATGCTATAACACGGATGAACCTTGGGGACATTAGGCTCAGTGAAATGAGCCAGTCACAGAAGGACAAACACTGTATGATTCCACTTATATGAGGGACCTAAAGTAGTCAAATGTATAGTATAACGGTGGTTACCAGTGACGGGAGGGAACGAGGATGGGGAATTAGCATTTAATGGGGACAGAATTTTACATATGCAAGATGAAATAGTTCTACAGATCTGCTTTGAAACAATGTGAGTATACCTAACACTACTGACTGTACACTTAAAAATGGTTAAAACAGTCAATTTTACATTATATGGTTTTTACCACACAGACAAAAAAATTATCATTAAAAACATGCTGTCATATGAATTAAACCAGTTCATACATGTAAAGCACAGAACACTGCCTGGCACAGAGTGAATGTTCTGTAAATGTCATCTTCATCAATGAATCCACATATTTTGTTCCACACTACATCAACGTGTGTGAATTATTTTAGGTTTGGTTTGGTGCCTTTTTACTTGTTTGGGCTTTTGTTTTCTTACTTCTTTTCATCTTCGCAGTTTTCCATATCATGTATTGCTCTCTATGGCTAATTGTTTTAGAAGCTTTACGCATTCTATTTTAAAATTATTCATTTTAGGATAACAGTAAAAAGTATAATATGAATCTTTTAAGAAAAAAATCAACCGCCAATTATTCAATTTCATAAGATACAATCTTAAGTTTGGATTATTCTCTTTGCTTAGACTTTTTGAGAGCCTTCCTATTTACTATGAGCTTGCAGCAGTTGATCAAAAAGAGACATGATTGTTTTCAAAGGCAGTATGATGGGGCTGCCCCAGAGCTAACACAGTTAGAAGCATAAAGCCCAGATCACAAAATATAATGGTCCCAGATTTCTTAGGGACCATTCTGAACATGAATTTCTAAGAAGAACATTGATTAAAAAAATAATATATCCAGAAAAATAAAACTGATATATGATAGCTCTAAAAAATGTATTATATGAAATAGGGGATTAAAAATTCGTTGTGTTTTATCTGAAAAAGAGAAGTTTAAGGAAATTTAAAATATTTGAAATATATGAAGATCGGTCAAATGTTCACACATTCACTTGTTCAGTTCTGAGATTATTTGGTAAATATTTATTGTAAGATTTTTAAGAATCAGGCACTGTGCTAGGTGTTAACAGTACCAATCATGACCAAAAACAGCCACTTTACTGTGTTATCCTAGAAGGCAGAAGTAGACGGAAAAAATCTGAGGTCACTCAAAGGAAACACATACTGATAAACAGCTATCTTGCAGTGGAAAGGGCTATTTAGTGAGGGAGTGAGGTCCCCATCCCTGGGGCTACGCAGGCAAAGGCAATATGAGCATTAAAAATGTAGAGAAGAGGGCTTCCCTGGTGGCGCAGTGGTTGAGATTCTGCCTGCCGATGCAGGGGACACGGATTCATGCCCCGGTCCAGGAAGATCCCACATGCCGCGGAGCGGCTGGGCCCGTGAGCCATGGCCGCTGGGCCTGCGTGTCCGGAGCCTGTGCTCCGCAATGGGAGGGGCCACAACAGTGAGAGGCCCGCGTACCACAAAAAAAAAAAAGAATGTAGAGAAGAAACTTCTACACTAGGTTCTAAATAGATGTAGTGAAGGTAACAATCTACCTCTCCTCCAACCAGAAACTCTATGAAATCCAGTTTTAAAGCACATGAAGTGGAGAGAATGCCGGTACATTCAGAGTGACCTCAAGATGAAATGCTTAGAAAAGCTTCACTACTCATTCAACATGACAACCTGATAGGAGACCTAAAATGATGTAGACCTATACTAAGTCTGCAACATTTATTATATCAAATATAACCATGTCTCTTCCCATGGGTGCATACTGATGATCCATTATTAGAATCTCAATGTAAATTACAAGAGCACAGCAGTTCCTCTACAGGTAGCATCCTTCCCTCACAAATTTCATTCCAGCTTTGAAAACAATCATGAAAGTGATTGCTAAAACTTGGAAGTAACCAAGATGCCCTTCAATAGGTGAATGGATAAACCAGCTGTGGTACATCCATACTGTGGAATATTATTTGGCTGTGAAAAGAAATGAGCTAGTGAGCCACAAAAAGATGTGGAGGAGGCTTAAATGCATATTACTAAGAAAAAGAAGCCCCCTCAAAGTCACAGTACTGTGCGATTCCAACTATATGACATTCTGGAAAAGGCAAAATATTGAGACAGTAAAGAGGTCAGTGCTCATCATAGTTCAAAGGGATGAATTGTTGGAACATGAGGTATTTTTAGGACAGTAAAACTATTCAGTATGGTACAGTAAAGGTGACTATGTAGCATTAGACGTTAGTTAAAATCCATAGAAAGTACAACACAAAGAATGAACCCTAATATAAACAATGGACTTTAGTTAATAATAATGTATCAATATTGGTTCATCAATTATAACAAATGTACCACACTTAAAAACAAACAAAAAACTACACTGAGATAGAAAAAATTTAACAGATTCAGAGATAAGTAAATAATAAGTAATTAAAGAAATGAAAAAATCATGAAACTTCACAGGCCCGTCTTCCTTTAAGGGGAAAAAAAAAATGTTCTCATCTCTAAAACCCAAAAACTATTGCAAAAGAATTCAATGTGATATTTTTAAAGCACAGTTATTGAGTATAAAATGCAGTGTGACAACACACAACTTTGCAAGAACTTTCTGTGTTTAGGTAAGGTCAACTGTATAGTTGAAGGCTGAGCTGTAGATGTTTGGGGTCACAGTGACAGAGATCCCCTCTGGCGATTACCACACATGTTCAAACGCGGCTGACCCCGGCGGGACTAAGGGTGGAATGAGATGCAGGAAATAAGATACTGGGCAGGGTCCCCACTTTGCCAGTCATTAGTTCTCCAAAGTTGGGCAACTGACTTTGACGGGTGTCTATTTTCTCACACAAGACATGAACAGAACAGACCAGGCAGCAGTTTCGATATTGGTCTCCAGTGGAAGAGAGGGGCTGGGTACCGTGGGGATGGGACGATAGGGAGGGGCAAGAGGGGACTGGCTCCCACCAAAAGAGTTCCACTCTTCTGGGGGAGGCTTTACTTACTGGGCTTTTGTGTACAATTTTATTTGAACAGAGACCTCCTTATCTAAAAAAAAAAGACAAAGAAAATTAAAAGAGACATCTGGTTCCTTTTCCCTGAAGGTATTTGCTCGTGCCAAGGAATGAAGCACCTGTGGGTGAGGAACAGATGAAAGCTGGAAATATAAAAACTTGAGAGAACCATTTTTTCATTTCGAAGGGGATTATCGAAGGCAGAATGTACTTTGGCTCCTATAAACCCGTCCAATATCTCATCTCCCACCTTGGCCCACTGCTGCAGTTCTGCAGGATGTTATCCAAAGAGTTCCTCTCCCATTCCAATGGCCTAAGGGCGGAAGATTCTACCTGAAATACTGGGGCCCATGTTTGGAGGGATGGGTGAGTGACATCTGAGTATTTGTCCTACTTAGAAGGAAGCAAATATTTATTCAAAAGCATTTATTAAATAATAAGACAATGATCAAAAAGGAAAGGGCAAACACCCATTGTAGTTTACATACAAGAATCATGGACCCTTAAGTTATAAGAGACTTTAAATGAGGAGGGAAATAAAGCCACAGAGGAGAAAAATGTTGTGAAATGTTACATAATAGGAGGTAGACCTGGGATCCAAAGCTGGTACTGCCAGTGATGATCTATTCTAAGTGAAGATCTAGATGAAGATCCTTCTGCTCAGGCACCAGCCTCTCTGTGTTTGCTAGTCAGTGTAAAAAGCATCTCAAATGTTTTGCCTTCCCAGTCTTCTGAAAGCCACATAGGCATGTCTATGCATTCATGTCTGTGTGTGTGTCATTGCACATGTGCCTGCCTTTCTACTGAAGCTCACGAAAGGATATGACCTACCTGCAAAGTGGCAAACAGAACCTGACTGAATGAAGAAACACTTGATTGAGAGTTTAAGAAACAACCATCTGGGGCTTCCCTGGTGGTGCAGTGGTTAAGAATTCACCTGCCAATGCAGGGGACACAGGTTTGAGCCCTGGTCTGGGAAGATCCCACATGCTGTGGAGGAACTAAGCCCGTGCGCCACAACTACTGAGGCTGTGCTCTAGAGCCCATGAGCCACTACTGGAGCCTGCATGTCTAGAGCCCATGCTCTACAACAAGAAAGCCACCGCAATGAGAAGCCCGCACTCCACAATGAAGAGTAGCCCCTGCTCACCGCAACCAGAGAAAGCCCACGTGCAGCAAAGAAGACGCAACACAGCCAAAAATAAATTATTTTTTTTAAAAAAGAACAGAAAAAAAAAAGTTGAAGAAACAACCATTTGGATTTCTTACTGCCATCAAAACTTGAATATTAAAAGTAGTCTTTACTTGACTCAATTTTTTGAAGGATACCATGGTGTAGTGGAAAGAACCCACAATTTGGAAAAGACACTGCACTACTAATTAGATGTCCATAGGAAGTGACTTAATATCTCCAAGTTTCAGTTTCTCAATTTAAAAGGAGGATTGGGGACCTTCAAGATGAAGGAGGAGTAAGACGTGGAGATCACCTTCCCTCCCACAAATATATCAAAAATACATCTACTGTGGAACAACTCCTACAGAACACCTACTGAATGCTGACAGAAGACCTCAGACTTCCCAAAAGGCACGAAACTCCCCGCATACCTGGGTAGGGCAAAAAGAAAAGGAAAAACAGAGACAAAAGAATAGGGACGAGGGCTTCCCTGGTGGTGCAGTGGTTGAGAGTCCTCCTGCCGATGCAGGGGACATGGGTTCGTTCCCCGGTCTGGGAAGATCCCACATGCCGCGGAGCAGCTGGGCCCACGAGCCATGGCCGCTGAGCCTGCGTGTCCGGAGCCTGTGCTCCACAGCGGGAGAGGCCACAGCAGTGAGAGGCTCGCGTACTGCAAAAAAAAAAAAAAAGAATAGGGACGAGACCTGCACCTTGGGGAGGGAGCTGTGAAGGAGGAAGTTTCCACACACTAGGAAGCCCCTCACTGGCAGAGACGAGGGGTAGCAGGGGGGAAGCTTCGGAGCCACGGAGAGTGCAGCAACAGGGGTGAAGAGGGCCAAGCGGAGAGATTCCCGCACAGAGGGTTGGTGCTGACCAGCACTCACCAGCCCAAGAGGCTTGTCTGCTCACCCGCCAGGACGGGTGGGGTCTGGGAGCTGAGGCTCAGGCTTCAGAGGTCAGACACCAGGGAGAGGACTGGGGTTGGCTACGTGAACACAGCCTGAAGGGGGCTGGTGCACCACAGCTAGCCAGGAGGGAGTCCAGGAGAAAGTCCGGAACCGCCTAAGAGGCAAGAGACCATTGTTTCCTGATGCGCGAGGAGAGGGGATTCAGAGTACTTCCTAAACGAGCTCCAGAGACGGGCGCAAGCCACAGCTAACAGCGCAGACCCCAGAGACAGGCATGAGACACTAAGGCTGCTGCTGCTGCCACCAAGAAGCCTGTGTGCGAGCACAGGTCACTCTCCACACCTCCCCTCCTGGGAGCCTGTGCAGCCAGCCACTGCCAGGGTCCCGGGATCCAGGGACAACTTCTCCAGGAGAACACATGGCATGCCTCAGGCTGGTGCAATGTCACGCCGGCCTCTGCCACCACAGGCTCACCCCGCACTCCGTACCCCTCCCTCCCCCCGGCCTGAGTGAGCCAGAGTCCCCTAATCAGCTGCTACTTTAACCCCTGTCTTCCTCCTCTCTGAGCAAAGAACAGACGCCCTCAGGCGACCTACACGCAGAGGTGGGGCCAAATCCAAAGCTGAACCCCAGGAGCTGTGCGAACAAAGAAGAGAAAGGGAAATCTCTCCCAGCAGCCTCAGGAGCAGCAGATTAAAGCGCCACAATCAACCTGATGTACCTGCATCTGTGGAATACGTGAACAGACAACGAATCATCCCAGAATTGAGGAGGTGGACTTTGGGAGCAACTGCAGACTTGGGGTTTGCTTTCTGCATCTAATTTGTTTCTGGTTTTATTTTTGTTTTAGTTTAGTGTTTAGAGCTTATTATCATTGGTAGATGTGTTTATTGATTTGGTTGCTCTCTTTATTTTTTTAATATATATATTTTTTCCTTTTTCTCTTTTTGTAAGTGTGTATGTGTATGTTTCTTTGTGTGATTTTGTCTGTGTAGCTTTGCTTTTACCATTTGTCCTAGGGTTCTGTCAGAGTTTTTTTGTTTTTTTTGTTTTTTTGGTATAGCTTTTAGTGCTTGTTATCATTGATGGATTTGTTTTTAGGTTTTGTTGTTCTCTTCTTTCTTTTCTTTTAATTACTTTTTTATTTTTAATAATTTCTTTTTCTTTCTTTCTTTTTTTTTTTTCTCCCTTTTCTTCCGAGCCGAGTGGCTGACAGGGTCGTGGGGCTCTGGCCAGGTATCAGGCCTGAGCCTCTGAAGTGGGAGAGCCGAGTTCAGGACGCTGGTCCACCACAGAGCTTCTGGCCCCACGTAATATCAAACAGTGAAAGCTCTCACAGAGATCTCCATCTCAACACTAAGACCCAGCTCCACTCAACAACCAGCAGGCAACAGTGCTGGACACCCTATGCCAAACAACTAGCAACACAGCAACACAACCCCACCCATTAGCAGAGAGGCTGCCTAAAATCATAATAAGGTCACAGAAACCCCAAAACACACCACCAAACATGGACCTGCCCACCAGAAAGACAAGATCCAGCCTCATCCACAAGAACACAGGCACCAGTCCCCTCCACCAGGAAACCTACAGAACCCACTGACCTAAACTTACCCAATGGGGGCAGACACCAAAAACAACAGGAACTACGTACCTGCAGCCTGCGAAAAGGAGACCCCAAACACAGTAAGTTAAGCAAAATGAGAAGACAGAGAAACACACAGCAGATAAAGGAGCAAGGTAAAAACGCACCAGACCTAACAAATGAAGAGGACATAGGCAGTCTACCTGAAAAAGAATTCAGAGTAATGATAGTAAAGATGATCCAAAATCTTAGAAATAAAATGGAGAAAATAAAAGAAACTTTTAACAAGGACCTAGAAGAACTAAACAGCAAACAAACAATGACGAACAACACAATAAATGAAATTAAAAATTCTCTAGAAGGAATCAATAGCAGAACAACTGAGGCAGAAGAACGGATAAGTGACCTGGAAGATAAAATAGTGGAAGTAACTACCGCAAGCATAATAAAGAAAAAAAAAGAAAAGAATTGAAAACAGCCTCAGAAACCTCTAGGACAATATTAAACACAGCAACATTTGAATTATAGTGGTCCCAGAAGAAGAGGAGAAAAGACAGGGACTGAGAAAATATTTGAAGAGATTATAGTTGAAAACTTCCCTAATATGGGAAAGGAAATAGTCAATCAAGCCCAGGAAGCACAGAGTGTCGATACAGGATAAATCCAAGGAGAAACGTGCCAAGACACATATTAATCAAACTATCAAAAATTAAATATAAAGGAAGAATATTAAAAGCAGCAAGGGAAAAGCAACAAATAACATACAAGGGAATTCCCATAAGGGTAACAGCTGATCTTTCAGCAGAAACTCTGCAAGCCAGAAGGGAGTGGCAGGACATATTTAAAGTGATGAAAGGGAAGAAACTACAACCAAGATTACTCTACCCAGCAAGGATCTCATTCAGTTTCGAAGGAGAAACTAAAACCTTTACAGACAAGCAAAAGCTAAGAGAATTCAGCACCACCAAACCATCTTTACAACAAATGTTGAAGGAACTTCTCTAGGCAGGAAACACAAGAGAAGGAAAAGAACTCCAATAAGAAACGTAAAACAATTAAGAAAATGGTAATAGGAACATACATATCGATAATTACCTTAAATGTAAATGGATTAAATGCTCCCACCAAAAGACATAGACTGGCTGAATGGATACAAAAACAAGATCCGGATATATGCTGTCCACAAGAAACCCACTTCAGACCTAGGGACACATTCAGACCTGAAAGTGAGGGGATGGAAAAAGATACTCCATGCAAATGGAAATCAAAAGAAAGCTGGAGTAGCAATTCTCATATCAGGAAAAAGGGACTTTAAAATAAAGACTATTACAAGAGACAAAGAAGGACACTACATAACGATCAAGGAATCAATCCAAAAAGAAGATATAACAATTGTAAATATTTATACACTGAACATAGGAGCACCTCAATACATAAGGCAAATGCTAACAACCATAAAAGGAGAAATCGACAGTAACACAATCATAGTAGGGGACTTTAACACCCCACTTTCACCCATGGACAGATCAACCAAAATGAAAATAAATACGGAAACACAAGTTTAAATGATACATTAAACAAGATGGACTTCATTGATATTTATAGGACATTCCATCCAAAACCAACAGAATACACTTTCTTCTCAAGTGCTCATGGAACATTCTCCAGGATAGATCATATCTTGGGTCACAAATCAAGCCTTGGTAAATTTAAGAAAATTGAAATCGTATCAAGTATCTCTTCCGACCACAACGCTATGAGACTAGATATCAATCACAGTAAAAAATCTGTAAAAAATACAAACACAGGGAGGCTAAACAATAAACTACTTGATAAACAAGAGATCATTGCAGAAATCAAAGAGGAAATCAAAAAATACCTAGAAACAAATGACAATGAAAACATGATGATCCAAAACCTACGGGATGCAGCAAAAGCAGTTCTAAGAGGGAAGTTTAGAGAAATACAATCCTACCTCAAGAAACAAGAAACATCTCAAATGAACAACCTAACCTTACACCTAAAGCAATTAGAGAACGAACAAAAACACACCGAAGTTACCAGAAGGAAAGAAATCATGAGGATCAGATCAGAAATAAATGAAAAAAAGTGAAGGAAACAATAGCAAAGATCAATAAAGTTAAAAGCTGCTTCTTTGAGAAGATAAAAAAAATTGATAAACCATTAATTAGCCAGAATCATCAAGGAAAAAAGGGAGAAGAGTCAAATCAATAGAATTAAAAATGAAAAAGGAGAAGTAACAACTGACACTGCAGAAATACAAAGGATCATGAGAGATTACTACAAGCAACTATATGACAATAAAATGGACAACCTAGAAGAAATGGACAAATTCTTAGAAAAGCACAACCTTCCGAGACTGAACCTGGAAGAAATAGAAAATATAAACAGACCAATCACAAGCACTGAAATTGAGACTGTGATTAAAAATCTTCCAACAAACAAAGGTCCAGGACCAGATGGCTTCACAGGTGAATTCTACCAAACATTTAGAGAAGAGCTAACACCTATCCTTCTCAAACTCTTCCAAAATATAGCAGAGGGAGGAACACTCCCAAACTCATTCTATGAGACCACCATGACTCTGATACCAAAATCAGACAAAGATGTCACAAAGAAAGAAAACCACAGGCCAAAATAACTGAAGAACATAGATGCAAAAATCCTCAACAAAATACTAGCAAACAGAATCCAACAGCACATTAAAAGGATCATACACCATGATCACAAGTGGGGTTTATGGCAGGAATGCAAGGATTCTTCAATATACGCAAATCAATCAGTGTGATACACCATATGAACAAACTGAAGGATAAATACCCTATGATCATCTCAATAGATGCAGAAAAAGCTTTCAACAAAATTCAACACCCATTTCTGATAAAAAACCTTCCAGAAAATAGGCATAGAGAGAACTTAACCTCAACATAAGAAACGCCATATATGACAAACCCACAGCCAATATCATCCTCAATGGTGAAAAACTGAAACCATTTCCACTAAGATCAGGAACAAGACAAGGTTGTCCACTCTCACCACTATTATTCAACATAGTTTTGGATGTTTTAGCCACAGCAATCAGAGAAGAAAAAGAAATAAAAGGAATCCAAATTGGAAAACAAAAAATACAGCTGTCACTGTTTGCAGATAACATGATACTATACATAAAGAATCCTAAAGACTCTACCAGAAAATTAATAGAGTTCAACAATGAATCTGGTAAAGTAGCAGGATAGAAAATTAATGCAGAGAAATCTCTTGCATTCCTATACACTAATGATGAAAAATCTGAAAGAGAAATTAAGGAAACACTCCCATTTACCACTGAAACAAAAAGAATAAAATACCTAGGAATAAACGTACCTAAAGAGACAAAAGACCTGTATGCAGAAAACTATAAGACACTGATGAAAGAAATTAAAGATGATACAAACAGATGGAGAGATATACCATGTCCTTGGATTGGAAGAATCAACACTGTGAAAATGACTATACTACCCAAAGCAACCTACAAATTCAATGCAATCCCTATCAAATCGCCTTTGGCATTTTTCACAGAACTAGAACAAAAAATTTCACAATTTGTATGGAAACACAAAAGACCCCGAATAGCCAAAGCAATCTTGAGAAAGAAAAATGAAGCTGGAGGAATCAGGGTCCCTGACTTCAGACTATGTTACAAAGCTTCAGTAATCAAGACAGTATGGTACTGGCACAAAAACAGAAATATAGACCAATGGAACAGGATAGAAAGTTCAGAGGTAAACCCACGCACATATGGTCCCATTATGTCTGATAAAGGAGGCAAGAATATACAATGGAGAAAAAACAGCCTCTTCAATAAGTGGTGCTGGGAAAACTGGACAGCTACATGTAAAAGAATGAAATTAGAACACTCCCCAACAGCATTCAGAAAAATAAACTGAAAATGGATTAAAGACCTAAATGTAAGTCCAGACACTATACAATAGTTAGAGGAAAACACAGGCAGAACACTCTATGACATAAATCACAGCAAGATCCTTTTTGACCCACCTCTTAGAGAAATGGAAATAAAAACAAATAAACAAATTAGACCTAATGAAACTTAAAAGCTTTTGCACAGCAAAGGAAACTATAAACAAGACAAAAAGACAACCCTCAGAATGGGAGAAAATATTTGCAAAGGAGGCAACGGACAAAGGATTAATCTCAAAAATACACAAGCAGCTCATGCAGCTCAATATCAAAAAGCAAACAACCCAATCCAAAAATGCACAGAAGACCTAAAGAGACATTTCTCCAAAGAAGATATACAGATGGCCAACAAACACATGAAAGGATGCTCAACATCACTAATTATTAGAGACATGTAAATCAAAACTACAATGAGGTATCACCTCACAGTGGTCAGAATGGCCATCATCAGAAAATCTACAAACAATTAATGTTGGAGAGGGTGTGGAGAAAGGGGAACCTTCTTGCACTGTTGGTGGGAATGTAAATTGATACAGCCACTATGGAGAACAATGTGGAGGTTCCTTAAAAAAAATAAAACTACCATATGACCCAGGAATCCCACTACGGGGCATATAGCCCGAGAAAACCATAATTCAAAAAGAGTCATGTACCACAATGTTCATTGCAGCACTATTTACAATAGCCAGGACATGGAAGTAACCCAAGTGTCCATCGACAGATGAAGGGATAAAGAAGATGTGGCACATATATACGATGGAATATTACTCAGCCATACAAAGAAACGAAATTGAGTTATTTGCAGTGCTGTGGATGGACCTAAAGACTGTCATACAGAGTGAAGTAAGTCGGAAAGAGAAAAACAAATACCGTATGTTAACACATATATGTGGAATGTAAAAAAAAAAAGAAAAAATGGTTCTGAAGAACCTAAGGGCAGGACAGGAATAAAGACACAGATGTAGAGAATGGACTTGAGGACACGGGGAGGGGGAAGGGTAAGCTGGGACGAAGCGAGAGAGTGGCATGGACATATATACACTACCAAATGTAAAACAGATAGCTAGGGGGAAGCAGCTGCACAGCACTAGGAGATCAGCTCGGTGCTTTGTGACCACCTAGAGGGGTGGATAGGGAGGGTGGGAGGGAGACGCAAGAGGGAGGGGATATGGGGATATATGTATACATATTTCTGATTCATTTTGTTATACAGCAGAAATTAACATACCATTGTAAAGCAATTATACTCCAATAAAGATGTTAAGAAAATAAACAAATAAAAAATAAAAGGAGGATTAAAATGTCCATCTTGCAAGGTTGTTGTGACAATGAGCTAGTATACACAGGGACCCAAGAAGCGCAGCTACCATCATGTTAATATTATTAATGACTTTAATTATTAAAAGTATTAATAATGATTAAAAATTTACATAATTCCACTCTATTAACTGATTGGCTTGTTTTGTGCTCAGTTGTTTACTCTGCATGTCCTTTTTTAATCGGTGGTGTTATCTGTCTGCTTTACATTGTGTATTTTCACAGGTTTTGTGTGCGTGTGTGTATACACACATGTAAGTGCTCCAACAGGTGTTTCCATTTTCCCATTAGGAATTTGCCTCTGGAGTCTGTACAATTATAAAAGCAAAACATTCAGCACTGCAAACATGTTAACTGAATGGATTCAAGACCAGGAGAGTTCTCATTATATCCATACCCATACTACCTGGACATATCCACAGAAAACAAAGGTCTAAATGCTAAGGGATGGGACATGGCGCATGTGACTTTGGAAATGAATGTTGGGGATGGGGTGTGATCCAGGGGAGGAACTGTGGCTCATGGGACTCTTCAAAGAGAAAAACTAGCGTGGAATCTGAGGTTTTCCCCAATACCAGGAGGAGAGTTTTGAGAGGTTGCTGGAAACACCCCCCTTCCCTGCTTAAGGACAGTGTTGTGGTCCAGGTCTCAGCCTCTGGATGAGCCAGCCTGAGTCCAATATCCAGCTCAGCCACTTCTCCCCATGGGACCCTGGGCACGTTACTCAGAGATTCCAAGTCCCAGGGTCCTCTTCTGTGAGTTGGAGGGAATGGGTCTTCCCCCATTGGGTTGTGAGGATTAAGTGAGTTAATACAGGTAACATGTGTCACAATCAGCACTCTATAAATGTTGGCTTTATTAGGATCATGTTATCATTCTGCATGGATCTAGCCCTTCCCACTCACAGCTGTTGCAGTCCATGATGAAACACAGTCCTTATCTGAATGTTTGCAACTTACTTCATCCCTAAAACATAGCACATCCCATTTAAAAATGGCATGTTGATAAATGCTGGAGAGCGTGTGGAGAAAAGGGAACACTCTTGCACTGCTGGTGGGAATGTGAATTGGTACAGCCACTATGGAGAACAGTATGGAGCTTCCTTAAAAAACTACAAATAGAACTACCATATGACCCAGCAATCCCACTACTGGGCATATACCCTGAGAAACCCATAATTCAAAAAGAGTCATGTACCAAAATGTTCATTGCAGCTCTATTTACAATAGCCAGGACATGGAAGCAACCTAAGTATCCATCATCTGATGAATGGATAAAGAAGATGTGGCACATATATACAATGGAATATTACTCAGCCATAAAAAGAAACGAAATTGAGTTATTTGTAGTGAGGTGGATGGACCTAGAGTCTGTCATACAGAGTGAAGTAAGTCAGAAAGAGAAAGACAAATATCGTATGCTAACACATATATATGGAATCTAAGAAAAAAAAATGTCATGAACAACCTATGGGTAAGACAGGAATAAAGACACAGACCTACTAGAGAATGGACTTGAGGATATGGGAAGGGGGAAGGGTAAGCTGTGACAAAGTGAGAGAGTGGCATGGACATATATACACTACCAAATGTAAACTAGATAGCTAGTGGGAAGCAGCTGCATAGCACAGGGAGATCAACTCGGTACTTTGTGACCACCTAGAGGGGTGGGAGGGAGGGAGACGGAAGAGATATGGGAACATATGTATATGTATAACTGATTCACTTTGTTATAAAGCAGAAACTAACACACCATTGTAAAGCAATTATACTCCAATAAAGATGTAATAAGTAAATAAATAAAAATAAAAATGGCATGTTGGACCCATAAGCTTACCTTCAGAATAATATCACAAAAAGTAGAAACCCAGGCAGACAGAGGAAAGAAAGAGGAGACATCGGCCTAAGGGAGATACCCACCCAGTTTGCAAGATGAGAAGCAAATGGTTAAGTGGCAGCTGATGGAGGGGACCTCTGTGCCAGCAAAGAAGGAAGCCAGTAAAGGGAAATACGATTCACACCATAGAACCCCAGAGAGGTCCTGATGTCTGAGGGCCCAGCACATGATGGAGGGGGAGAGGAGGGGCAAAAACTCGAGTTTAAGGAAGCTGGCATAAGGAGCATTTCAAGTGCCCTCCTCTCCTGGGCATACCCTGGCAGGAAATTGGAGGTCCCCCTCCAGAGATGGTGAGGATTCCAAGCCCTGCAGAGTGTGGGGATGAGGCACTGGACTGGAAGGAGAATTAAGTGAATGGTGAGACACCCCCCCTTCCAAGGATCTTCCCTCTACTTGACCTTCAGCACACTGCAGCCAGGCTCTCACAACCCCCAGCCTTGCTCCACTGCCCTTCCCAGGGTAGAAGGCTGCAGCACCCTTCGCTGGAGATACTGACCAGCTCCAAAGAAAAAGCTCTGAAACAGCCACGTGTTCCCCAATGCCATGGTCAGGACCCACCCCCACCATGGCACACACGACAGCCAACAACCCCACCTGGGCTCATTCTTCATCAGAACAAGCATCCAAGCACCACCAGGTGGGAGAAAACCTCCAACATGAGAGACAGTGACCAAAACCCAACAAACAGAAACAAAGAAAAACATAAAGCAAAACGATGACATGAAGCAGAGAAAAATATTTTAACTTATAAAAACTATCACTTAGATACTAGAGATAAGTAAAGATGCTGCCTCCATTTTTTTTTTTTTTTTTTTTTTTTTTTGCGGTACGCGGGCCTCTCACTGTTGTGGCCTCTCCCGTTGCGGAGCACAGGCTCTGGACGCGCAGGCTTCGCAGCCATGGCTCACGGACCTAGCCGCTCCGCGGCATGTGGGATCCTCCCAGACCAGGGCACGAACCCGTGTCCCCTGCATCGGCAGGCAGACTCTCAACCACTGCGCCACCAGGGAAGCCCCCTGCCTCCATTTTTTTAAAAAAAGATGCTGAAATAACAAATCAGAGAAGACATTCAACTCCCAACTGATGAGTTCTAAGAACAGAGCACATGAAAAAATGGAAGGAAAATTATCAAAGAAATAATACAGGAAAACTTCCTATAACTGAAAGGCATGAACTTCTAGACAGAAAGGGCCCCCTGAGCACCTAACACAATAAAAGGAAGCAAACTCTGACTGAGGCACATCAGTGTGAAATTTCAGAACACCAGGAACAAGGAGAAAAGCCTGAAAGCATTCGGAGAGAAGAAACAGGAACCATATAACCTGTAAAAATTGTGAATCACTATTATACCTGTAACTTATATATTGTACATCAACTATACTTAAATTAAAAAAAAGAAACAGGAACCAGGGGTCAATGAAGCATCGCTTTCCAAATCGTGAGGAAAATGTTTTTTAAAGAGAACTGAATGCCTGACCAAATGGCCAAGCTGATGGCCACCCCAAGAATGAGAGGGATGGGATAATGGGGGCACAGGGAGTCCCACACAAGAGACCCCCAGTTCTTGGAAGCAGCCAATTCACCTAGAACCTAAGAACACAGGACTCCCAAAGTCATCCTCTCCCTTCCCTCCAAAAACCTGAGAGATGACTGAATGTATCCTGCCACTCTGGCAGGAGATGCCAGTTCTGCTGGGGAGTTGACTGGCCTCTTACTGATAAGTACATAGAAAAACTAAGGCAACACTCAAATCCCAGGTATTAAAGACAAAAGGCAAACGCAGCACAGCATATGGTTCACCTTTAATAATAGTTACATAGTTACAATCACTTAGAAGTGAACATTAATGTAACTGACATCATTGCTTAACTACTTGGAAGGTTGGAGGAACAGGGAGGGGATGGGGTGGGGGATGAGCAAATTCTGCTCTTCCTTAATAGAAAATCAATAGTGCCCAAACCGAAAACTCATAAAGGAGCAGCACAAGCCCATGATTTACAAACACGGAGGTAAATGACAGAAGAACAGCTAAGACGACAGGAGTTACCTTTGGGAGGCGTTGGGCAGAAAACTGCTATAAGCTTGGAAATACTATTGGACTTTTAAACTTAGATAGATGATAGATAGATATGTATTATTTTGAGAACAATAACAACTACATCAGAAAAGTGATAAAATATGTAGGGGACCGTCTGAGTGAATAAACTAAAGAAGAGGCAGCTGTGGAGCAGATGTCTCAGGATTCATCAGGGGCCTAGAGGTATAAAGCACCTCCTGCAGGACTGTCACATGCCCATCGTCAGGGCTGTGGCATCTGCCTGGTGGTCTGACCAAAGCTCCATGGGGAGAAAGAGGCACCAAACACACCCCTCTTCATTATTTTAGTAACACTCGTTTGTTTATTTAGGTCGTGTTACTATACCAAAAACTAGCAAAAGCCAAACCGCTCAGTGTAGTTATCTGGTGTTCTACAAACCTCTTCCCCAAATCCACACACACATTCTTTCATCCTTCACCTTTGAAAAGCCTTAAAACTTAAGGTGAAAATTAGTTTAAAACAAAAAATACTTCTGAATGGTAATTTGGCAGGACGCATCAGAAGATTAAAGACAAGGCTTCCCTGGTGGCGCAGTGGTTGAGAGTCCGCCTGCTGATGCAGGGGACACAGGTTTGCACCCGGGTACGGGAAGATCCCACGTGCCGCAGAGCGGCTGGGCCCGTGAGCCATGGCCTCTGAGCCTGCGCGTCTGGAGCCTGTGCTCCGCGACGGGAGAGGCCACAGCAGTGAGAGGCCCGCGTACCGCAAAAAAAAAAAGAAAAAAAAGATTAAAGACACACACCCTTGACCCCAAAAGTCCACTTCCTAGAATGTATCCTAGTCTTTGGTAAACTAGACCACTGGTTTGCAACAGTGACCTTAGACCCTCAGAGAATGTCAGAATACTGATTCCTGGGCCTCACCCCCAAGACAGCCTGATTTAATTGGACTGTGATGGGGCCAGGGCATCTGTATTCAGCAGCCAAGATGGAGAGCTCTTGGTTTATAATAAAGAAAACTGGAAACAGCCTAAATACTCAACAGAGAGGATAGGTGAAGTCCATCATGATAGGGCCATACAATGGAATCCTAGACAGTGTTAAAATAATGTGGCAGAAAAAAGATATTTCATTAAGCATATTTATTGACATGGACAGATAGTTACAATGTTAAGTAAAAACACAGGTTATAAAAGTATATGTGATATGATCCACTTTTGGAAAAAAATGTATACAAAAGAATTGCCACCATTCTGGAATTAAATGCAACATTGTCAGTAGCTATAAGGTCTGAGTGTGGAAAGATTTAATTTAAATATTTTTGTCTATCTGTATGTTCTAATATTTCCACAATGAAGAAAGTATTATAGAGACTGCCTATTACAGACATCGCCTTCCAAAGTTCAAAAATGCTTAGACATGTCATTTGTACGTTTTAAACGTTTTAACACTGTTCACATAGATTTCACCTCACGCCCCACTCCTGGTCAACCAATAAATCTATACACACACCCAAACTCTCACCCGAATCTTTCGGGGCACAGTGCTCCCTGCCAAGTCTCCAGGGTGAGAGGACAACTTTCCATGAGTTTCATCTCTCCTTTGTAGGTAATAAAGTTTGGCTGCCTCAAACCCAGAATATCCTTGTTAACTTCCTTACACCCACTGACCTTCTAAATTCAAGGGACGAGAGGGGAGCTGTTTTTACCATAATAATATCAGGAAACCAGAGAGTGGATTTGTGACTCTGAGACACACAATGAGGAAGACACAGCCCACCTCCAAATCCCCCCAATTCTAGCCCTGCTAAACCATTCGTGTAATAGGGAAGAACAAATCTGACTCCATATTGGATCTGTTTCTTTTACTTTAATCTTTGTATTCTATCGCTTTTGCTGCAAGTTAAGAATGTTGCCTATAGCCTGAAATATACAGGATAGCTCATTCTCAAGGCTCTGACCTTTAAAGGTGTCACACTTTTCCATTCATATCGAGATTAAAAAGTTGCAGAACAGAGAATAACATTTGTCTTGTTGGAGGTTTACAGGAACATCGTGACCTGACCCACACGGACAGTTGCAAGAATATAGGATCTGGCACCAGAAAGGTTGCAGCAAACAACTGTAATCCCCTCCCTTTTTAGTATAAAAGCAGCCTGAATTCTAACTCAGGTAAGATGGTTCTTTGGGACACGAGTCTGCCATCTTCTCGGTCAGCTGGTATTTCGAATAAAATCGCTATTCCTTGCCCCAATAACTCATCTCTCGATTTATTGGCCTGTCGTGCAGCAAGCAGTACAAGCTTGGACTTGGTAACATTCAGGATCATTGGTGGAGGCTGTTGGGAGAGGTAGGAGGGATGAACTGGTCCCAGTAGGCATTCAGAACATGCGTGTGTCTTCCCAAGAAGCTTTGAGCATGAGGAAGGGGCTGAGTTACAGATCACAGAGCATGAAACACCTGCAGGGGACAGACCTTCATATTCTGAGCAAAAGTTGCAAAGGCCTTCACCCTTCACTTTACCCACCCTGACACCCACTGCCTTCTCCATGCCCCCTTCCCTCAGTCTTTGCATCAAAGTTGTCCACTGAAAAGAACCAAGTAAGCTGCAGAGTTCTGCAAAACGCTATCTTCTGAAGTTTTTGAAACTCAAGATAAAAGCAGTCAGGGAATGAAGACCAAACGCCAAATATGTGAGAAAAAGGCTTGAACATGTGGTGCAGTGTGAAGCGTCTGCTCCCCAGGCCCGGGGAGCAGACTTTTGCCAACTAGTAGCAAACAAGCAGGATACTGGAGCAAGCAGGAAATCTAACGTTAGGTTTTACTACCTATAATGGAGGATTTATTGAATGGTTTAATTGGTAGTCTCAGGACAAAACCCCAAGGGGGGAACAAAAACATCTTTCTGGACATACCTAGTGAGCCTGCATGCACTCCATGAACCTCACCTACAGCCCACGGACCTGCAAGTCTGCAGGGGGACAGAGCCAGGACACAGCTCTTCCTTCTTCTAACCTTGACACACCCCAGAGCCAAGAGCACGGTAGTCCCTGGTTCTTTATTTAAGAGGCAAAATGCTTTCTTATGGTAGAACAGGCCTTCAGACCACACACAGAAACTCAGGTGTTCTGTGGAACAGAGGACCCATGTGATCAGCCCGCTCCTGAAATATCCCAACCCACGAGAACAACGCTCAAAAGGTCAAAGGTAGATTCGACTCAACCAAGATTGTTCCATTTCAGCGCTGGCAGGATCATCTGAAAATTTTCCCAGGTCCATTTTTGGTCAATGTAGAGAATCGTGACATTGTGTGTTTATGTAAATCCCATGTGTTCCGAGAGATTTCAAGTCAATATGAGAAGAGAAGCACAAAGGCCTTGACTGGAATGCTGACTGGTGATGTAGGGCAGGTAACAAACCCTCCCCTGCAGGGGGTGACTCACAGCCCAGCACCCAAAGAAACCAGCCACTGCCGAAGGCTGGGGTCCCCAGGGACTAGCATGACCATAACAGTCCCTTCTGTCACCCTGCGCCCTTTCTGTCCCATCAGCTCAACAAACGTGAGTGAAGCTGTCTGTCTTCCCTGGAAGGGTCTTTCCAGCCACACTCACCCCCTCTCTGGGTGGCACCCTGGATCCACTGTGGATGGACTTGGAGTTGACAGCCTGAATCAAGGCCAAGGCATAAAGAGGGGAGGGAAAAGCAGGGACGGTGACTGCCTTTCTGACTCCAGTGAAAATGGGGCTCCAGTTTTTAGAGCGGCATTCTGTCTGCAAACCAACGTGATGCTATCTTTACCCAGTAGAAGAATCCCTTTTAAAAGAAGCTTCTATTTATTACAACATACTAGAAAATAATGGGAAGACATCTTTGCTTTTAAAAATCTTATATTTTTAAAGGGGATTCAACTCTCCAATGTTAAAAGAACTTTCCCCAGGTTCCACTAGTCTTGTGAAGGCTTCTGTTTAGGTGTGGAGCCTTCCCATACACGGACGGCAGGTGCCTTGACCTATAGGAGCCCCGTAGAAGGAGATCACATAGAACATGGTCTTCTTCTACCTGAGTAATTAGCAACAGAGTGAAATTCAGTAAGACTGGGGTCCTCCTCGGACCTCTCTGCATGTGGTCGAAGAAGAGACAACTTATCCTGAATTCTAGGCACTGGTGAGAGGTTATCACAATATTTACAGGATTATTGCAATATTGTAATCTATGCAATAGATTATATGTACAGTACACATGAAATCTACGTACTAGATTATATATATGTATGAACGTGTGTGTGTGTGTGTGTGTGTGTATGTGTGTGTGTATATATATATATATATATATATATATATATGTAATAGCTTATGTTTATTAAAAGATTTGGGGCGGAGGAATGCCATGCAAAAATCATGTTAAAGACAATTGAGCCAAGCAGTGAAACAATGCTGAAATGGCCTAGAAAACCAAATGGTATTTGATATTTACTTTTCTGGATACAGACGTGGACTTCATGTTATCACTGACCCTGGTTGGTTAGGACCCTCAATGTTTTCTAAATTCCTAGACTGCTTTATAGTCAACAGTCTCAATTAGTAAGTTCAAAGGGAATTCTCCAGAAAAGGTGGAGTGAAGTAAGTGTCAACGATGGCTACAGAAGATCAGATACACAGCTTGTAATATAAATAAGTGTTTAGGCATACACTGTGGTGCGTCATCTAATCTGGTCCTATTACCAAAAAAAGTAAATAACACTGTAATTTTACTATGGCACGTACTGTGAGAGCAGTCATAGTTTGAAGAGGCATTCTGAGCGATTTTTAAGGGCAAGCACTCATCAACTTCCAAATCTGTTCTTCATGTGACCACGTCATAGCACTTGGTCAATTCTCCTGTTTGGTTTTCAAAATTCTGACTGTGGATCACCAGTGACTCTAACTATTTGTAAGAAATGAAAAAGAAGCCTTGTGTGAAGAAGAGGGGGAAGGGTTAGGAGAGAGAGCTTTCATAATTAAATGTGACTTGCTTGGAGGTTAGCACCTCTTGAAACGGAGACAACAAAGACAAAAAGAATCCATGAAAATGCACCTTTTACCTTCCAGATGCACAGCACAGACAGCGTCAGGGGTGGGGCAGAGGAGCCGCCAGGCTCTGCATCACATCACGGGCTCAGAGATGCTCTAGGCCCAGATACCCGCCTGGATCACCTATCTCAACAGAAGCAAATTTCTTGGTGACATTCCAGAAAGAAGCATACTACCAGAAAATATCATAACTCCTCCTATACCATGAGCTGGAGGTAAGCATTTTTTAAAAACTTAACCTTTGTGCGCTCTGCACTCACAGTAATGTTATTTATCATTTGATTATTCTAGAAGAAAAGGGACTCTGGATACTATTACTGACTTTGAGAACCAGAGGATTTGGCGGGACTGCTGGCGAGGAGGGGAAACTCAAATACAATGTGAGCTTCTCACCAAACTGCCCTGGTTTCACAGCTCGCACGTCTCTCCCTTCCTAAGAATCTGGTTTTTTCCCTCATCCAGTTATTCCTATTTTTGGTATCACTGGGTCCGGTCCCTTCTAGTAAGTATCCCGTCAGCTCCGGCCAGGGGCAGGCTGCTCAGAACACTCCCCCTCCACCTCTGAGTCAGCTGCCTGTTCATGGAAATACTATACAGTGATCATTTTCATAAAAATTTGTGCTGGCTTGGTTTTGTTTCTCTTGACACTGGCCCAAATGTTTTTCTCTTCTGATTGATTTTTGGTTTCAACTTGGCGTGTTTGGGGGGGCTGTTTATTGTTTAATATATTTCCATTTTTACTAGAGGGGAAACCTTAGCGCCAAAGGGATCCAGCTGCATCCAATCGGCCACACAACCTGTATTTCTACATCTGAGACTATGGGGAAGCGCTGTCTGCAGAAGCAGAGGAGGGGTGCTCCTGCCCAGATGGGGAAGTAAAGGTGGCCTTTCTGGTCACTGACACGCAAGGGTTCCCTGGCCTCGTGGGGACTTGTATTTGCAACTTGGGTGTTTCTGAAGACTTGCTGATCGTGTATACCCTAAGTCTGATAAGCACCCCATCACCTGTTCTCGTGCGGAGTGTGTGGTTGGCAGAAATACATGGTCAATGGAGCCCTTTGAGAAATACACAAGGAGCTATCAACTTCATTTGCTTGAAATTAACCCAACACTGTAAATCAACTATACTTCATTAAAAAAATAAAATTTTAAAAAATTGCCCTTGCTTTAATACCGTCAGTTTTCAGGGCACTCTGGATACAAAGGAGAACGTAATTCCCCAGCATAATGTCCTGAGTTCCCTTGGATTACCCCCCCTCTGTCAATCCCTTCTAAGATCATGGAGTGGCATCGGCCATCTCTTCTCTAAACAATCAGCATCTCTCTAAGTTAAGCCATGCATTCCCAAGGAGGCTAAAATCTGTTCTTGGAGGAGGAAAAAAGGTCTCACTCTTTTATGTATAAAGCACAGATACACCTAAATGTAGATATACATGTATATGTATAATGTAAGATTCCTAAACCGATATGCTGTGTAACTGTGGTGTTAAATTTTCAGGTGGGAGAAGGGTGATGAGGGGAAAAAATGTCTGAAAAGACTCCTTAGGGGATTGGTTATGAAAAAAGGTTGAAAAATAATTTAAGCCTAAGGGTAACTGCATCACAAAATATTATGACTTCTCGATATGTTTAGCACCAGTGCTTCAGTGATAAAGAAATCCTGTGTGCATTTACTCCAGTCTGTTTACGATGTGCCCATAACGATTTCTTTGTAAACTGGGAATTGGAAGCGTTATGCTACACTGAGATACTCTTTAACCAACAATTCACACACGTCTCCTCTTGTTTTAGAAGCCAATGGGCATTGAGCGCAAGAAACAAAACCAAAGAGAAAAACAAAAACTAGAAAAGGAAAGAGATAAAGAGCTAATACGCTAATGCAAATGAAGCAGATGCTTGTACTTATTTGAAAACAATGACCTATTTTTTTAAATGTCTACGAACTAAAGATCTCCCAGAATATCTTCTCATTCCATATTAAATATCCAACGCAGCAAACAATCTTTGCTTTGCCTTACTCTATTAAGAACCTTACTTATTCCAGAAAGGAAGCATGCGTTTATCTTTCTCAAATACATGATGTGCAATTCTTTTTTTTTACTTGCTTGGAGCGAAGACTAAAAAACGGTGTTTTATCTTGCTTCCTTTGCCAGTGCCAACGTAACTGATTCTCATCCTCATGTCCACTTTCTGTATCTTCTTTCATCTGGGTTAAGCCGGAACTCATTCCCAGCCCTTTGGAGAGAGAGCCTATATTTCCAACAGGGCCATCCACGATGCTACATATTTTCCTAACCTGCGCTGCCTGTGCCCTTGCTGGAGAGAGAAATGGAGTCATTTTGACTCGTAATCTCAGAGGTTACGTAAGCCAGCATCACAGAATACAGAAGTAACTCTGTGATGACCTCAAAATGTAATTTACGGACAGTAAGTGGGGTATGTTTTTGGTGCTAAAACTCCCAGACTAGGGCAGACTTATGAATAATTTTCAAATATCAGGAAGTCTGCGAAAATCCTCCCTGTCTGATAAAGATTGCACGGTGCCCATTGAATCTCCTAAGGCCTCTGACTCCCTCCCCTCTTCGGAAGTGCCTGGACCAGAGTCCTGACAGCCGGGGCCAAAGAACGCAGTCACCTGCCTCCAGCAAATCCACTCCGATTCCCCCTCATTCCCAGACACAAATTTCCATGAAAACCAGACACAGGACAGAAACCAGGGGCAGGATATTCCAAAATCGCTTCACATCTGCAGCCTGATTTCATTAGACTCACTGCCTTGTTTCTTTTAGCCCCTGTGTGTGTCCACTGCAGGTGACACTTCGCTGACGCTCACCATCAAAACCGTGCTCTCCAGACACTTAAGGAAATAAGACCCGTGCAGGAGGGACAGGGGCTCTGGCTGCAGAGAGGGGGATCAGTGAGTTTAGAGACCACAGGAACAGGGAAATGCTTAGCAACGCCTTTATAAGGTGACTCTACTGGGTGTTACTGGTCCTGTCACTGAATCCACCCACACATCCCTACAGCATATGAAAGCTGTTCATCCCGAAGGGGAGAAAGAAAACACTCCACAGTTGACATTCTTAATCCAAGTTACCTAAATACAGCAGTTTCCAAGAGCACATTTTAGCCATTTCACACCCACAAACACCCAACCAGAGAAGCTGGTGGGGAATCCATGTGGGGATGGGCAGACCCGCTGGGTCCCTGTCACCTTCTCTGTGCCCCAGCCCACAGCTGCAGCCACGAGCTGTCAGAGCCGTTCAGCAATTTGCCTCCAAGGTCTTGTCTGAGGATGTGGCAACTTGCAAGGACCCCACACAGAAGCAACTGGACCTCAACTTTCCCTACCGAGCCGTGCTGCCAGTCGAAGGCTCTGGGTGCCCGTGACGACACGGTTTTTCCTCCAAGATTTTAAGCACATGTGGCTCGCATCAGTGTGGTCTCGTATTCGCTCTGTTTAGACCACTTGCCTCGCACGTTCTCATATTTACGCATGTTCACTGAACATAACCCCGAGTGAATTATTTAAGAAGGCTTAATGTGCTTCAGACTTCTCAAATATAATTTAGACTTTAAATTAAATTTGTACTCCCTTGGGAAAGTGGTGCAATGAACGCGGCGTATGGCATCGAGTGGACACGCCGTAGGTCCTGGAACAGAACTGCAGTTACGTTAACAGGATCTCACCTGGCGACCGATGCTCCGCGTTGAACGAAACAGGACTGAGCTACAAGATTTAACGTGTTGCCTGTGTTTGAAAGCAGCAGAAACATACACCGCACAAACGCTCTCGCTTTTTGGTTTATTCCTTGCTGACCTAAAATGAAGCATCCCGACAATGAGAGATGCGGAACGTCTAGACCAGCACACAAAGCCACATTTGTTAGTTCTGAGTTCTCTGGGTTTTTTTAATAAATCGCAAAATCCTTTCTATCTGTGTTGGGATGCCAATAACTGCCCTGAATTAGGTGTTCGATTCTGCACAGCAAATTCGACTTGAGAAAAGGCACACATATCTTATTTAACACACTTTTGTTCTGTTTACAGTAAGCACTGCCCACCAGCAAAAATAAACCAGAACAATGGAGTGAAATGCCCTCCTGCACGGGTGGTAACGAACACAAACTATCTAGAAAAATGTGCAGACGAGGAGTTCACTGCCGACCGGGCCCTGAACTGAACACACACTTCTTATTCAGGGGAAGGTGAATGAGTAAGAATCTGTAGGGAAGGTTTTGACTTTGCATAAAAATTAAATTAAATCAGCTCTAAAACATGCAGACGGTAAAAGGGCTAAGTTATTCAACAACACATTACACATAGTACAACGGCAATAATAAGCAGCATGTGACTGACTTGGCTATGAACTTCAGCGTTACAGGAGAGGGAAAGGCCCACATTAGATGCAATCTGTCATCACCAAATTGTGCGAACGTGTGCTCTGAGAAGTTAACTCTGCAGCAATCCATCTGATGGCTACCCTTTCTTTCTCTGGGATTCTAGCACCTCAAGAATGCTACTCCTCAAAATGATAAATTGTATTATCCTCAAGACACTGTCCACGGGCAAAACAAGTAATGTGTCATCCTGCCGGGATTACCCTTAAACAGGGAATACTCAAATAAGATGTTTATACAAGAAGCTGTCAGAGCATGATTCCAACAAAAGCAGCACTATTTGTCGCCAGGCACATGAAGTTTCAGTCTGAAAGCAGATATTTGGCTTTGCCTCTTAAAAGCATGAAGTGAGTCAACAGGAAATCATACATACGTGATCTCTGCAATCTGAAAACTGCAGGTTTGATACAGAACATACCATGCTAGCATTCACTTTTTTTTTTTTTTTTTTTTTTTGCAGTACGCGGGCCTCTCACTGTTGTGGCCTCTCCCGTTGCGGAGCACAGGCTCCGGACGCGCAGGCTCGGCGGCCATGACTCATGGGCCCAGCCGCTCCGCAGCATGTGGGATCTTCCCGGACCGGGGCACGAACCCGTGTCCCCTGCATCGGCAGGCGGACTCTCAACCACTGCGCCACCAGGGAAGCCCGCGTTCACGTTTTTATTGCTATCATTTCTGGCTCCAGCGTGATATATTGGGCGATATTGACAAGGGGGACACGAAGTCACAAAAATTCTATTACTGTGATCAAGTTATACAGTAGACTTCACAGCTCCTAATTATATGAATCCTGAACACCTATGCTGAATAGTGTCGACCTGCACTGTCCAATACAAGAGCCACATGTGGCTACTGAGCCCATGAAATGTGGCCAGTGCAAATTGAGATGTGCTCCATGTAACCCACACACTTGATTCTGAAGATTTAATACAGAAAAAAATGTAAGAGAGCTCATCAATATTTTTATATAGATGACACTTGAAGTGATAATATTTTGGACATGTATTACGTAAAATAGATTCTTAATTTTTAATAATAGTTAATTATTAATTTCATGTTTCTTTTTCCTTTCTAAAAGTACACGTGAGACTCACATTCTATATCCCCTGCCCAGCGCTGCTCTGACCTTCCACCCCCCCTGCCTCCATGTCACCCTGCCCCCTTCTTGTCATTTCCGTAAGTGGACCCTCTGTGCTGACCAAGAGAACTCCCCGTAGCAGTGGGGATCCAGGGCCAAACCCCAGCTGGGTTCGGACTCTGCTCTGGCTCTGACTATCTGTGTGACTGTGGGCACATCACTCAGCTCTCCCAAGCCTCACTTTGCTACTCTGGAAAATGGGGCAATAAAACACCACCTTCACAGAGCCGTGGTGAGGATGCCCTGGGGCAACAGGGATCCCATGTCTGCAACGCCTGGTGGAGTCAAGGTCAGTGACCATGCTCTAAACATCACATCTCGCTTCTCCTTTGCAAGATTACTTTATTCCCTGCCTTTTAACTTCACACTTGGTGTCTAGCTTGGTCCTTCCAACACCAGGGGTTGGGCAGTTCCTGTGCTGTGTCCCCCAGCTCCCAGGGGGAACTTCCCACACTCCGAGCACCGCAGTGCCTGACTCTGCCACGCGGCTGCCTGCGGCTGCCCTCCCACCCCCATCCCTGCCTATCTAGAGCCAGGACACGCCATGGTGCAGGCCCAACGCACCAACCTTCGGGAAGCATTTTTTGGTCTTCCTCTGGCATGGTCTAGATCCCTTTTCGATTGTATGATTCTTAGGAGGTGGACTATTTTATTTACAATCTATCTTGTTCCGTAAAAGGATTTAAAGTGATCCACAAGGATACAGGTGATATAACAAGGTTTTTTAAAAATTCTGAAGTAGATGCAAATTAAACAATAGAGATGAGGCTAAAGGGAAACAAGGGCAAGAACGGGAAGAGGAGCTAAGAACATGGCAGCCCACCCAGGAGGTCACAGGATCCTGCACCCGTGCCGGAGCTGGGGCACACGCACACCTCCAAGCTGGATGAACGACATCCAACTCAGACAACTACTCCTCATGCTGAGTCGACCCAAAGTCTTGATAAGACCCAAATCTTGATAAGATAACAAGCTTGCCCAACAGCTGACCTACAGCAGGCATGGGGACGGTCTCTGTCATGGCCCCGAATGCAGCACATCAGAGGCCCCTAGGGACCACTCCCTCCATCACTGCACAGCCTAGGACCCTGGCTCACTGTCACACCGGCCTGGTTCAAGCAGGTGGCACTGATGAATGTGCCATTTTTGTTGGCCTGAGCATTCACCCCCTTTCTAGAACCCATGGCCTGTGTGTTCATCCCCCTTCTAGATCCCATGGCCTGTGTGTTCATCCCCTTCCTAGATCCCATGGCCTGTGTGTTCATCCCCCTTCTAGATCCCATGGCCTGTGTGTTCATCCCCTTTCTAGAAGCCATGGCCTAGGCTTTCATTCCCCTTCTAGAACCCATGGTCTGTGCATTCACCCCCTTTCTAGATCCCATGGCCTGTGCGTTCACTCCCTTTCTAGAACCCATGGCCTGTGTGTTCATCCCCCTTCTAGATCCCATGGCCTGTGTGTTCATCCCCCTTCTAGATCCCATGGCCTGTGTGTTCATCCCCCTTCTAGAACCCATGGCCTGTGTGTTCATCCCCTTTCTAGAACCCATGGCCTGTGTGTTCATCCCCCTTCTAGATCCCATGGCCTGTGTGTTCATCCCCTTTCTAGAACCCATGGCCTGTGTGTTCATCCCCCTTCTAGATCCCATGGCCTGTGTGTTCATCCCCTTTCTAGAACCCATGGCCTAGGCTTTCATTCCCCTTCTAGAACCCATGGCCTGTGCATTCACCCCCTTTCTAGATCCCATGGCCTGTGTGTTCACTCCCTTTCTAGATCCCATGGCCTGTGCGTTCACTCCCTTTCTAGAACCCATGGCCTGTGTGTTCATCCCCCTTCTAGATCCCATGGCCTGTGTGTTCATCCCCTTTCTAGAACCCATGGCCTAGGCTTTCATTCCCCTTCTAGAACCCATGGCCTGTGCATTCACCCCCTTTCTAGATCCCATGGCCTGTGCGTTCACCCCTTTCTAGATCCCATGGCCTAGGCTTTCATCCCCCTTCTAGAACCCATGGCCTGTGCATTCACCCCCTTTCTAGATCCCATGGCCTGTGCGTTCAGCCCCTTTCTAGATCCCATGGCCTGTGCGTTCACTCCCTTTCTAGATCCCATGGCCTGTGTGTTCATCCCCTTTCTAGAACCCATGGCCTGTGCGTTCACTCCCTTTCTAGAACCCATGGCCTGTGTGTTCATCCCCCTTCTAGATCCCATGGCCTGTGTGTTCATCCCCTTTCTAGAACCCATGGCCTGTGCATTCACCCCCTTTCTAGATCCCATGGCCTCTGCATTCATCCCCTTTCTAGATCCCATGGCCTGTGCATTCACTCCCTTTCTAGAACCCATGGCCTGTGTGTTCATCCCCCTTCTAGATCCCATGGCCTGTGTGTTCATCCCCTTTCTAGAACCCATGGCCTAGGCTTTCATTCCCCTTCTAGAACCCATGGCCTGTGCATTCACCCCCTTTCTAGATCCCATGGCCTGTGCGTTCACCCCTTTCTAGATCCCATGGCCTAGGCTTTCATCCCCCTTCTAGAACCCATGGCCTGTGCATTCACCCCCTTTCTAGATCCCATGGCCTGTGCGTTCAGCCCCTTTCTAGATCCCATGGCCTGTGCGTTCACTCCCTTTCTAGATCCCATGGCCTGTGTGTTCATCCCCTTTCTAGAACCCATGGCCTGTGCATTCACTCCCTTTCTAGATCCCATGGCCTGTGTGTTCATCCCCCTTCTAGATCCCATGGCCTGTGTGTTCATCCCCTTTCTAGAACCCATGGCCTGTGCATTCACCCCCTTTCTAGATCCCATGGCCTCTGCATTCATCCCCTTTCTAGATCCCATGGCCTGTGCATTCACCCCCTTTCTAGAGCCCATGGCCTGTGCGTTCATCCCCTTTCTAGATCCCATGGGCTGTGCATTCACCCCCTTTCTAGATCCCACGGCCTGTGTGTTCATCCCCTTTCTAGATCCCATGACCTGTGCTTTCACCCCCCTTATAGATTCAGTAGCATGTACACTCACTCCCTTTCTAGATTTCAGCTCCTGAAGGCCTGACCCGAGGCTTCCCCACAGTGCCTTGCACTGAAAGATCAGCTTGCCCTTCTAGTCTCTTCCTGGCGCTTGCCTCTCTGTGACTCAGAATGCCCCTCCTCTGCTGCAGTCCTGAACCTTCCAAGTCTGGGTCAAATCTGACCTCAGACAGGTCTCTCCCTGCTCGGCACTCCCTGCGTTCTCCTGCATGAATTTCCACCTGTGGATATCTATCCCAAGGACGTTGCGTTCAGAGTGAATGCTATTAGCTATTTGGAGTGGAAGGGGCTATAGTTTCCTTTACATGTTGTCAATACAACTAGTTGAGCAAAGAATACTTGAAGCAGGCCACTAATGGCTGGGATCAAACAGGCAGACAGGCAAGCTCTGAAATTTCTGGCTTTTCCATTACATGTGCAGTTGCTTTTCTAATCTCTAGATATGTCCAGTGTCTTAACAGTCCCTATGCGATCCACATTCCCATCTCTCTTTCAGGACAGTGCTCTCATTTAATAGGTGATCAATAAATTTTGATTGAGAAATGTGTTTCCAGGTTGCCTCAATTTAAAAAAGAAAATTCGACATGATTTAACGCTTAACGTTTGCAAAGAAAAACTTATATGCGTGCAAAACATAGTTACAAATGCGATCTTAAAATTAAAACAGATATAATCCCTTTTCTGCCTCCCAGGAGTTTACTGAGGGTTCTACATACTTAGGGGACGATTCTTCTGGACTTACCTCCAGTTTTACAATTTGGGAATAAAGTACGTAGGAGAAACTGGTCTTGTGGGATGTTCTGTTTAATCATCTATATTTACAAGCCTTAGAAAACTGCAAAAATCCATCAAATTTTCTCATGCGATGGGATTAGAAGCCATTTCGGACCTGATACTACTTCAGCTGTAAAACCCTCTCCCTTTGACCCTGCAAGCAACAATCTCTTTCTCTGCTTTAATGGCACGGTTTGGGGTGGGGTTTCAGAACTTAAATCCTGGTAATATGCTGACCTAACACCCCTTCTCCAGAAAAGACTCTCAGTATTCCCTGGATTTGAACTTCATTGTCATTATGTCTATTTTAAAACTCTGTAGAGAAGTAAATGTTCCTGCCAGGGTCAAACAGACTAGAAAGTACTTTTCACTACTGAAGAGGCAAATTTTTTCCTCCACTTCCGCTTATTCTGTCATCTTGCTACTGTAACTTGCACTCCAGAAAGCGCCAGCCTTGCTCAAGGCACGTTTAAATTTTGAGCAATTATAGACCCAGATCTGTAAATCCGGCAGCAGGCCCACAGCAGCTTCGGGAGGTTGGATATGATTTTAATGAGATTCCATTCTTCTTAAAATGCGATCTTCTTAAAATGTCCCTAAGACGCCAATTGGCGTCTTGTTTCCCAATAAAAAGAAATCTCGATTTTCTGATATATTTAATTTCAAGTTTTATGTTGAGATGGCAAGTGTGCATGGTTTGTGTTTCCAAACATTTCATTTTACTAGCACACACTTCAGCTATTATTTATATTCAGCTTGGTTCTTCGTACGTCCCGTGGAAGAATCCTGAAACCGTCCTTGTTCACTCCTGGGGTCCCAAGGTGCCACCGTGATCACCTCCCTCCCGCCAGCCTCCTCAAAACAGCTTCTTTCAACCTCTACTCAAAAGCCTGAGCTCTTCATTCTCTCCAGCACACGCAGAATTCCAAGCACCAGTAGCACAGAGAGGAGGGAACACTGCTTTTCCATTGCCTGTTCCAATCAATTGATTATATTAAGGCAACGGGTCGTTAACACACATAGTAAGATCTTGGGTTTCTCCTGTTGTTCAGAAGAGCACAGAGCCTGACGCCCAGCTTAGCTCAGACAGAAAGGTGCACGACACCAGTTAATCCATTTCCGCGATGGTGCTTATGACTTTTCGCAAACGAATCCTTCCTCAAGGTGGTGACACAAACCACCCTGCCTAGAGCACCGAAAAACTTGCACACGCATCTCTCTTTTACTTTGCAACTTAACTACTTTCGTAGAGCCCCGAGGATCCATAACCCACACTTCCACTCCCTCACGGAGGAAACGAATCTCCCCACCAAGAACAGAGAATCACTCAGTGGAAATATGACCAAACGAGTACATTACCGCTCAAAGCTGGGCCCCTTCATTCCCCTGTACTCAAACTAAGGGGCAAACACTCTTCTTCACTTTGAAATGAAGGTTTGGAAACCTCAGCCAAACCCTTAATCAAGTGAAAGTAAGGGTTTCCTGTTTTTGAAAAAATCACCGTAGATGTGCCTGTTTTTTTCTTTTTCTTTTTTTAACCATTCTTTAGGTTTTATTTTTCATTTATTTATTATTTTTTACAATATATGTTTTTCTTCCTATCCATTGCAGGCATGTTTTTCTCCCCCAGAGTAGGTTTTCCTGGGGGAATAATTATTAAAATAATAGTAGCACTAAAAGGAATCCGATATGAGACACTAACGTGTGAAAATCTCATTCCCACTGAAACAGTTCAAAATTAGGTGGTATGTTTTAACTACAGATCTAGGTTTTCAAATCCCTGAGACATGCTAACAGTTTGTTCTAGATCAGATCTCCCGTCTAATTCTCTAGGGTTGTGATTTTCAAAAGTGATAAATTAATTCAAAAGGCCTATTGTACGCACTTTAAGGAGATTGTAGGCTTCAGCCACAGCCATCCTGAAACGGGAAAAAGTCTCAGGACTAAACTTTCTTTGCTCCTGCTTCTGACCAGGCGCTGAGTCAAGGTAACTGAACCCCTTACTTTCATTGTTAAATTACTGCTTCTCACACGCAATCAGGGTCTCCCAGATTATGACAGGCCACTGTCAAAATAGAAGAACTTAAAAGTTACTTTAAATCTAAAACGCAGACCCAGTGCTCCATTTTTAGATGCACCCTTTAATTACTTGGTGGTGTCTACATCTTACTTATGCTTAAATTTAGCAAAGTAATTTTAGATCACTCGCCTTTAGATCACTTCACTACCTTCACTAGATCTGCAATGTTACAAACATAGAGCACCGAATCCTCTCTCTTCTAAATACTAAAGTGTTTAAAATAAAAGGTAAAAAAGTTAAAAGGGCAACATTTCCCCCTGGCTATTTTGAAAAACTGGTGCGAATGAGAGCCCAGCCATCGGAGACTTCTGTTTTTTTAATCTACAGAATAACTGCTCTGAATCTATCAATGTGAGGTGTATACTGACAATGCACAATGTACAGATAATTACCTGTTCCTAAGCCACGTGAGGGTGCAAACAAGCACCAAGGAAGATGCCATCGTGACGTCAACAACACAGGGGCAGCTAGGAGTCCGCCTGTGTGAGTGTCACCAACTACGGCAGGGACTTTCAAAGTCCCCCCCAGAACTCACACTGCTACCACCACGTATCAAAATTTTCTGAAATTGTGTCCAAAATATTTGAATCCCTCTGTTGCGTCAGCTTGTTTTTCTTACAAATGCAACTCAAAAGGTTTGAAGAGTTCCAAATTCAAGGTGCAGATCATAAACAAAGGCTGTGTTTTGAAGGACGATATACCCTGGGAATGCCCAAGTATCCCTACACTTTGGAGAAAGAAAATGGAACCCCTTTGGCATTCTCCTCCTCACTGGAAAAGCTTGTCCAGGAAGCAAAGGGTGATCAAGCCAGGAGGTGACAAAGAGACCTGCATTTAGAGAGATCGACCCCCAGCTTAAACAGAGCACTGACTTGCAGCATCACAAAGCCGGGATTCTGCTTATAATGACTTCCTTCTGATCTAAGTTACCTGGACCACTTCTTGCTTCCCAGGCTCCAGCAGTCTCACTAGAAGCGGGTGTCTCTCTGTCGACACCTCCTGAATGAAGTTCCATGAAAGAGTGAGTGGCACCGACATTTATTCAACACGACACTGTCTCCCCACCCTCCATATCATATGACTGATGCTGACCTGCTCTGGTTTTTCACTGGGGAAGAGCAAAAGATCTCAGGAACATTAGCTCCTCTGTCTTGTGAAGAACTAAATCCCCCTTTTATTATTTTTGTTGTTTTTGTTTAAGGACAGGTAACAAGGAAAGACCAGAGCTAATATTAATTTTAGAAAAAAAAGTTGAAAATTTCCTATTACCTACTTACAAAAATATATATTCTATATACGCACAATATATAAAATTTTAGAATAGTACATAAGTTAAAAATCAAGGTTGACATCTTTCAAAGAGGCTTTACTTTTTACTTATATATCCGGCACTCCACTGGGATCTCAGCCCTTACCACAAATAAAATAGCTGATTTTATGAGATGAGAAACTCAAGAATTTTCTTTAATACCAAAACAAAACAGGGGACTTCCCTGGTGGCGCAGTGGTTAAGAATCTGCCTGCCAATGCGGAGGACATGGGTTTGAGCCCTGGTCCGGGAAGATCCCACATGCTGCACAGCAACTGAGCCCGTGCACCACAACTACTGAGCCTGAGCTCTAGAGCCCGTGAGCCACAACTACTGAGCCCATGCACTGCAACTACTGAAGCCCACATGCCTAGAGCCCGTGCTCCGCAACGAGAAGCCACCGCAATGAGTAGCCCGCACACAGCAATGAAGACCCAGCACAGCCAAAAAATAAATAAATTTTAAATAAATAAATAAAAATTAAAATGAAGTTGCTTTTAAAAAACAAGAACAAGAAGTGGAGGAGGCAATGGTTATAAACACGTGTACATGCAGTCCTGTTACATAATCCAATGGTAAACAAGAATTCTCAAAAATTTACCTAAAGAAGGCGCATCAGAGTAAATCACCAAGAACTCATCATGAGAGAATAGATACATGGAAAATAATATATCACAACGCTACCCCAAATATTTAAAAATAAAATGAAGGAATTACAAAGTGTTAGAAAAGAGAAGAAACCAAAATTTTAAGTGTACCTGGAATTATATATTCTTAAATAACTCAAAAAGATATAATACCTATTTGCTAGCTTAGTGTAATTTCCAAAAGTCACTGAGTCAAATCGAAGCTGGGGTTACCAGACCGCAAACTGTATTTGTGATATGTGTAGAACTCATAATGCCTTTCTTCAGAATTAGAAAACTTTGCATAGTAGCCACAAATTTGCACAGCTCATCCAGTTTCCACTAGAATCGTACTTTCAATGGTATAATTAGCTCATTCATAATTTGACACATAGTGAGTTAATTTATCTGGTTGGATTTTTATGTAACTTCTAGTGCCTGGTCTTCCCACTGATGAAGCCAGTGCAAGCTGCTGCCAGCGAAGCAAGGGTTAACCCCAGGAATGTGACAGTTCTCCTGGTGATAAGGTGACGGGTAGCTGAGGCCAGGTCAAGGGCTCTAAGCTATTTGGAGAGAATTGAAAATACTCAAAAATAATCTCAATGGTAAATAAACTCTATGCCCTATGTATATCACCAGGGGAAGACTAAAAATTTTTTTAAATCACATTGAAAGTTTTCTGAACTACAGAAGCTCCAGAAACATGCACAGTGGGAAATCCGTGGAACATATGAATATGTTCTTTGGAAAGATAACGAAATTATCCCAACGAATAAATAAACAACTCTATGTATTAAGTTCACATCGGCATTAAAATTGTTTATCCATTTTATTGGGCAGTTTAGTCTGCTATTGGTAATAGCATCTAACTGCTTTAAAATGTTAAAAATAATTCTATGCAGTACCTTTTGTAAAGCCTCTATACAATATACAATAGCGATACATAGATGTTGGATTTCAGGTAGAAATCAAGAAGGCTAGCTGATATACATATATATATATATATAATTTTTAAACATGCCAAGTTTCCCAATTAAAGTGGTAAACGGGAAGCATATAAACATAACAGCTGCAAGCTGAGGTGTCAGAAGGTGAAAAGACAGAGACAGAAGTGCAGAGAAGAGACTAAGCCCAGGTTTAGGAACGCGCGGTGAGAGCGCCGTCGAAGGGCGACTCCACGCACAGAAGGACCGACCCGGCAGTGACAGCCAAGCCCACACCTCGTCTCGACTTTCAGCCAAGCGTGGGCTTTAATTCGAGCCTTATTTCTATTCCAGACAACAACAAATAACCTCTTTCTCGGTGTCCCAGACGAGGCCCCCGCGGTCAGCTTTCCCGGCCCTCGCCTATTGCGGGGGTCTCCACTCCTCTCCCTCCGTCCCGGGCGCGCGCGCCTTCCGAGGACCCGGGCAACGATGAGCCGTGCCTCCCGGCGTCCCACACCCCACCTGTCCCGGCGCCGTCGGAAGAGCCGGGTCAGCCCGCTGCCACCGTCCCCGCCGCCGCCTCCAGCGAAGGAGCCGGGCAGAGCGCGCGGGCCACGGGACTTACCGAGAGGCGAGCGCCGCCGTCGGGGGAGGGCGTGTCCCGCACGTGGGTGTCCGCGCGTGTCCGCGCCCGCGTGTGCCCGCGCGCGTGCCTGGCCGTGGGCGCCGAGCCGGGCAGCACTGAGTCCCTGGGCGCCGACGGGCTCAGCCCATGGTGTGGGCGCCGGCCTCCGGGAGGCTCTGGCTCCCGCCAATCGCCGAGCAGGGCTGCCGCCCCGACGCGCTGCTCGAGATCCGGGAGTGCACGCCGGGGGCGGGGCGGGGCGCGGGGGCGTGAGTGGCCCGGGGCGCGGGGGTGCGCGCGCGCGCGCGTCCAAGTGCGCGTGGGTATGCGGGCGCGCGTGGCCGTGAGCGCGCCCTCGGGCCGGGGAGCGCGGGCGGCGCGGGCAGGTCTGGACCCCGCTTGGCTTTAAGGAAGCATCTGGCGGCTCGGAGGAGGAAGAGGAGGAGAAGCGGAGCGTGGGACGGAGTGAGCCAGAGTCCAGGCCCCGGCGGCGCGGCAGAGAAACCCAGGAGGGGAGAGGAGCGAGGACCGGAGAACAGGCGAGGGGAGGGGAGGGCCCGGGAGGTGGGGGACGCCGCGGAGGTGCTTGCTCCTCGGAACTTGGTGAGAAGTAACTTTTTACCCAACCTCGGCCGTTACACACATTACAAATAATAAAAGTTAAAACTGGTTGTTTCGGGAGAAGTTTAAAATGACCATCGACTGCCTGGGATGCTGATCAGAATTAAGACGACGTTGCCCTCAGCGTAATGAAGAGACGCGGTGCCAGGCGCCACCGGCTTTCGTAAGACCTGGAGTCACTGCCCGCGCGTCCCGAGAGCGTTGGGACCCGATGGAGGAGCCTGAGGAGCAGCGGTATGCGGTCGCGAGGATGCCAAGATGTCCAGGGGACACCCTGGTCTGATGGACAGACGCGGTGACGGCGGCCCTCCTGAGAACAGTGTCTGCAAGATACAGCCTCCAAAAGGGGGAGCCGCGAGGTCTGGCTCATCGGCCCGGGGGCACTGCGAAGCCCCTCCAGATGTTTTAGTTTATAAGTGATTTCTGACATCAAAATCGCGCTTACCTGACTGCTGCTTCTCTTCACTCATGTCCCGCGGGGACCGTCCCTGCCTGATCGCTAGGAACCCAACCTAGAGCGTCCTCTTGCAGACTCTCCCCTTTCCGACCAAGTGAAAACTACTCGTGTCCCTCCCTCTCCAAACTTTAACAGCCAAGAATTTCAGCAAACAGCCAGAAAGAAAACTAAGCCCCCCCCCACCGCCTGCCACCCCAAGGGAAGGGAGGGAATAAGCACTTCTTTAATTTGAAAAATAATAATTAAAACTCCCTCAACGTTTAAGGCCGGGCAACATAATCTATTAATTGGTCGCTATTAACATGCAGTTTTATTGACCATAGCACACAGAAGTCTGATTGTGAAGGAGTGTTTTCAATGAAAGTGGAGTTATTTTAGCTGCAGACGTGTTTACATTTCTGTGGTTTAGTCTATAACTTTCTCTTTTTCTTGCTTCAGAATTCTGCTCCATGAAGCAAAGCCCTTAGCTCCCAGACATTCCAAAAAGTCTGCCAAAATAATAGAAAAAAAAAAAGAGAGGGAAGAAAAAACACACAGAGACCCCCAAGTCTGGGTCAGGCTCAGGGTTGTAAGTGGGCATCACCAGTATGCCCCCTCTCCACACAATTTCCAGTTTAAAGAAAAAAAAAAAAACCCTTCAGGCCTCCATTTCCTGTTTGCTGAGGAAAAAATAGGATGGGTCTAAGCAGCTGAGTTTAGAAACCGCCTTCTCCAGGACCTATAGATTCCGAGAGGTTCTTTAACCCTAGAGATGCCAAAATGAAATCATGGATATGAAAATCTACCATTCCACACTCTCCAAGGAAGTACCTCTCTTTTAAGTGGACAAGCTTCACAAACTACAAATGCGTTCCTAGGAAATTTCTTGAACAAACAGGCACACCATGGTAGATGGGATGCAAGCCCACCTCTCCATAGGTGGCCAGGAGAAGATACCAATAAAAATAAGTATGGAAAACAGATTAAGTTTCTGAGAGGCATGCAATCCTTTTCTTTCTGAGGATGCGGTACAAAAAAGCAGAATGCACATTAAAAAGTGCATATTTAGTACTAGGGTTATGTCAGTTTTCACAACCTGAGCTAGAATCAAAATCGGCAGAATTGGTTGACTCCTTTGAATTGCTCGCTAGTATCACAGAAGTCACAGTATTGCCATTCACACGATCTTCAAAAACATTCAACCTGCCTCCCCCCTAAACTATCAATTGCATATTTCGGTTCCTATTCTTTAGAACTATTCTCCAAAGATTCCAGATCCAAGAAACCTCCCTGTATTTTGAAATCTTCCTCTTAGCCACTCATGTCCAAAACTCACCACAGAGAGCCTTTGTCATTTAGGGGAGGGCTTTAAAGTGAATAGATTCTCAACCTGACCAATGAGATCCACAGTCCACGGCAGTGACTCTGCTTTGCAATACATTACCCTAGCAAAGTTCCTTCAACATCATCACTTGTACCGAATACTCTAATAATATAGAACCATGCCGAAAATAATATAATGTGTGCTAACTGACAAAGGAGCTTGCTTTATGAATTAAGAACTGTACTTTCATAGTAGAACATGATTTCAACAACCTGTTACCACTGTTGAGAACAGAAAAAATGAGTTCAGAAAAACCACAGTATTTGAAACAATGTCATCTGCGGCTCGTCCTTGCTACTCTCTCCCATTCCCCCAAATATACCACACGGGGTGGGGGGGAGGAGAGGAGAACAGAGAGAGAGAATCGCATAAAAGACAAAAGCACATACTAAGCCCACTCTCAAAGCTGAGGTTATTAACGTTGAAAAATCTTAGAACCCAGAATCCCAGAGTTTCACAAAGTTAGGACACCATCTCCTCCAACTGATTGTATCTTGCAGTTGCAGTTAGGAAGTTCTTTCTATTGTCTAATCTAATCCCCACCTTCTACCACAGCATTCCTTTGAGTCTGGTCCATAATCAAGGTCAAGTAGTGGGAAGTCAATTTCAACTAATTAAATCAATTGAGTTAATTTGAGAGGCCAGCAGAACACAAGTAATGGAGATACATTCACCATCTATCTGTGCTGCAAGACAGGAAATACAGTCATTCTAAGTTCATAAAATACAATTTAAGGGCTTCCCTGGTGGCGCAGTGGTTGGGAGTCTGCCTGCCGATGCAGGGGACACGGGTTCGTGCCCCGGTCCGGGAAGATCCCACATGCAGTGGAGCGGCTGGGCCCGTGAGCCATGGCCGCTGAGCCTGTGGGTCCGGAGCCTGTGCCCCACAACGGGAGAGGCCACAACAGTGAGAGGCCCGCGTACCGCAAAAAAAAAAAAAAATACATTTAAAAGGAAGGATTTTATAAAAACACCGCTTGACACGTTCCACAAGAATTAGTATTTTTAAGTATTTCATACATGAGATAATCTTTCTATGTAAAGTTTTGTGGTCGTCTTAATTCTTTTTGAAATCCCTTTTATCCAAAAGATGTTTTGGATTAATTTAAGTATTTGTTACTGGAGAATGTCAAGCTCTTGTTCAATGAAATGTCCTGAATTGGGTTGTCACACCTGTTAAATATAAGCCTCCTTTTCTTTTGATATTCTGAGAAGGGCCTTAAAAGGTTTACATCCTTCAATATGGAGATTTAATTGCTTTACCTATAATAAAAAATAATCCCTATAAAATTCAGATTGTGGATATTTCAAAGCTGAAAGAACTATTGGATTGGGATGTAAAGGTTGCAGTTCAAAAAGCCTTCCACGTTTAATATCACGTGCGTGGAGTTATGAGTTATAAACTCCTGGTTATCATTTTGTAAGGTCTGGCCTTTGTAGTCCTCGCAGGGAGTGTCTTTGAGCTTACTTTATGGCTTAGCAGTTCTGTGTGTGCACGTGTTAAATATGGAAAGGGGAGCGCATCCCCCTGCAGTAAAGGCTCTCAAGGGAGGAAGTCTCAGATTCCATTTTAAATGAGGTACTGGAGTGAGGTTCGCCACACTGACACTTTTCACATCTTGGGTGAGCTCAGACCTGGCAAGAAGGACAGCCCTGGTTTGAGAAAGGAGACAGTATGTGTGCTTCGGCCACTGGCCATTTCCCACTGTTCAAGCCCTGAGCATCTTCAGTGTTTCTCGGGGCATCCAGAGCCCCCAACCCAGCCCCTCCCCCCCCCCCCCCCCGCCACAGCCTCCACTCAATCAATTGGGACCTTCTTTTCATCCTGGAGGTGGTTGGATGGGGCTTCTACTGGGGCAACCCAAGACAGGAAAGGGAGGAGAATAAGCGTTAGAATTCTGGAGTTAGGGTCCTAAAGGTAGCTTCCCTGGGGGCCCTCTCCCCACCACCATCGTCATCCCATTCTCTGACTTTCTTCATTGATTGTAAGTGAACACGAGAGGGCAGAGGTGTAAATTCTCTTGGGAGAGTCTTCAACCCACCACAAAAGCATCCCCACTATCACCAGGATCTTTTATCATCAGCTGCTAAGAAGTCAGTTTTATGCGCTCCTTACCCTCCTAAACAAACTAATTTCATGCAACACTCTTATCCTCTGAAGCACTTTTTCAATCGCCGTCAGATGTAGTTTAAGCCTGCAGTATACACAGCAGTTCTTAATAACACGTGGTGACCACAAACTGCTCCATAAAATTGCATAATGCATAATTCCTATCAACTTGCATAATGCACACGACGAGTTGATATGAAACACATTGTACATCTGTCAGTGAGCTTTGGTGACAAAGGTTATACAAAATGGATCGGGAGACTGTATTTGCATTTTTAAAATGGAATTACATAGGACACATCAGGAGATTTGCTGCCGCTCTTCTGATGATTATACTTATTATACTTATTTGCTTGTGAGCTTCACATACATACTGTGACACTAATTCTATCAATGAACAGTTTCGTCATGTACATTTTCATCAATGGGATTACTCATGAGAGCGAGAATAGTTGCATTTTTAGAAAGTTGACACAACTCAGTGATTTTTTTTTGTATTGATAAAGGCCTTAGCATAACAGTGCCTCAGTGCAAATAAAATCAATATCTTAATGATTTTCTTTTGTATCCTAGAATAGAAAATTATTATTCTATGATTATGGGTGACCTGATATAATTTAAATGGGTGAAAAGTCTATTTCAGATAAAATACACAGACAGTTGACAAGGAATGAGTGAGAAGAGGAATCCAACACTTACCAGCCTTGTGACCTTGGGCAAGTCACGGCCTCTTGATTGAAATCTCAATTTTCTTATCTATTAACTGAGGCTACTGGAGTGGATGACCTCAAATAGGCTAAACAAAGGAACTCCCAGGGGAGAATTTGGGTTATTCATCTTTATCTCCCTGCTTTTTGCATTGTGACTAACTGATTGACTAATTGAGGGCACATATTAGAAATTACACCTCTCTTCAATAAGCCCTGAGCACACACTCCTGCTTCTCTCCCGTGCACCCATGCAGGGAGAACAGCACCCTCTGGGCAGAGGTTCCCTTACATTTCAGTCCAGGCGTGGGCGGAGAACTGAGGTCTACACAGCAGTGATCAGAGCCCTGCCTCTACGTCAAAACCACCGGGCAGCTTCAAAAATAATGCCGTTCTCTTGACCCCATCTCAGACCATGTGAATCAGAATCTTGGGGGACAGGGAGGTCTATGGCACCAATACAGATGTTTGAAACTCCCCAGGTCATAGGCATGGACCTCCAGGGTCAACGATCACGCTGTTGAAATGACAGCCATTCATTGAATAAGGACGGAAGTCCAGAATCTCTATCTAATGAGATAATTCAGAAAATGCGCTTCAGAGATGAGCTCTGTCCCCCAAAACAGTTGTCTGGCCAGACTGCCCTCCTTCTGTGTTTAGTGTCAATCTTCATTCAGTCCCCAAATCGTAGAACCTTAGGATTTCTTCCTCATTTTGCCCCCGTTTCCTGGAATGTTCTTCCTTTCTTCATTGTGGTCTACCATTCAACAGGCATGTTTATCATGCAGGTGCCTTTCAGTCACTTATGCAGTAGGAACAAGGCCTGAGGCACTCCAGTTCAAAGGGCTCCAAAGTGAGTCAAGACTCAGACCCAGATCTTGGGAGTTTTCACTGTGTGGCCAGTTCATCACCCTTCCTTATTCAAAGTCTCCTTCTGGACCTGTCTTGGCCAGCCCTGAGCCTAATTTAATTCCCGCCCTCCAGCAAGCCTTCCCAGCCTTGGGACAGCACCAATTTCTTGTAACTGCATCATTCACACTTTGGAACTGAAGAAGAATTGACCTTTGAACCTGCCCTTCACTTGGCCTATAGCTAAATGGTCACCATCGGCCATACTGAGTCACCACAGTTCCCATGGACAGCTGCTTTGTCTATTCCCAGGGTCCAGGCCTCTCACTTGAGCTTTTATAGCCGCTGGCCACGGAGGCTGTCTCCTAACTGCCCACCCACTCCCCGGCACTATGCCAAGTACCATCTGGCCAAAGGGCCTTCACCTCATCACACCACAGCTGGCTTCAGAAGCCTTCAGGAGCGCGTCTTGCCCATTGGGTAGATTCCAGATGCATTTCTAGTGCACCAGGTGAGAATTTGGAAATCATGGACAAGCCTTGCAGAGGGCAATCTCTTCACCTCCATGTCTACCTACCTGCATGGAGGGGGAAGGGGGATTAAGATTTGTTGCAGAAGAAACTAAAGGTAGAAGATTCTGACATGCAAGTAGGATTAAGGGACAGGACAAAAGCTCCTTTCTCGAAGACCCGCGGCCCTTATCAGCACTGCACAGGCCTGGAGCACCCCACTCAGGGAGTCCTCCCACGGTGGCGGAGATTAGAGTTCTCTTTGCCATCAAGATTTAGCTGGGCATTTGGATTCAGGAGAGGAGAACATAATATAGGGGAAAGCCCACCCCCTTCTGAGGCCCACGGATGGGTGAGAGATAAAGGGAGGAGTCGTGAATAAGAAAGTCTGGGTCCCTATTGCCTCATTCTGCTTCTGTGCAGAGATGCAGGGATGTGAGGCCAACAGTGGGGAAAAGGGGGTTCTGACACCCAATCCCTAATGAGGGACCTGGAAGTTCCCACACCCCAGGGCCCAGGGTGACAGAGGGGGACTCACATGTCCCCCCGTGTGGCATGGATTCTGAGTTGTGATCCCCGGAGCCCATGGTTAGGTAAGATCACTGTCACCATTGGAAGTTAACCTCTGGGCTCACAGGCCAGGTGGAGGTTTCGGCCAAGCCTCGGAGGTGCCCAGAAGGGGTCTGAACAATGGGCCCCACCAGCCACAGGCTCTGGTCATAAGGCTGCCAGCAGGGTGAGTGACAACCAGGAGGATAAGGGACCTTCCCCTGAAACCTCAGGGTTTATGTCTGAGAGCCTATCTCTTCCAGAAGACGGTGCTACTCCAAGTGTGGTCCCTGGATGGGTACCAGTCTGTGAAAGACTGGATGAGTACCAGTCTTTGGGAAGACCAGGGAGGCCTAGCCCTGTCTAGAGAAACTGTTTAATTTATTGGGTCAGGCTAGAGGTGCTTAACCACACCCACTCATAAAGCAAATATTTTTCCCGCTAACCAGCAGGTGGGACAGAGCAGGGAGCTCAGAGTCACTGAAGAAATCCCCTTTCTCTGAATGTGTAAATCATGGCATGAATTAAGATTTGTGATTCCTTGACATAGATATTTGTTTTACATAGATATTGACCCACAATCTGGGTCCAGGTTTTCTTTGTGATTTGATACCCATCACTTCCTTACATGAATCTTTCAATATACCCAGTCTCCTCTCCCACGCTTTTTTAACTGTGCACAGCCTACCATTTTCATTTTCGCAGCATCAAGCACAGCGTTGGGAAGATAGTCCATCTTACAAATGTCTGTTGATTCACGGACTTTAGCATCACATCCTAAATCTCACGCAGTTGTGACTTAACTCACCTCCTGGTACCTAAAGATGATCAAAGCAGTCTACACCCTGCCCTGGACCCCACCGGCCCCTCGAGCTCACCCATAGCCTGGTGGACCATTTCCTCCTGCATCCACAGTTTCTGTCTGAGCCTCTCTGGCTGCTTGGAGAAGCCTTCTCTGGGGTGCCCAGAGCTTGCAAGGCAGCCCAGGAGTGCCGGGGAGGCACAGATCCCAGCCCTCAACCGTGAGGGGTGGCACGTCATGGGCCAATGTCCCAGCTCAGAGACACAACTCTGAAGCATGTTCTACACGGCTCCTCAGATGGTTTCCATGGATTGGGCCCTAACTGCCCATTGGTGCAGAAATCACGCCCAGAACACGTTCTTTTCATTGGTTTGCCCTCCCCCATCCCTCTTCCCCACTCCCTCACTCTTGCTTGCTGGGATCACTTTCCAGATAAACTTCTTGAACCCAAAGCCCTGTCTCAAGTCTGTGTTTGATGGGAACCATACAAAACATCACCAAGGGGCCGTTTGTTGTCCACGTGTGCCCTGACCCTCATCCTGCCAGTGTCAGTACAGAGCAGACCTGTGGACCTGATCCAGGGGTGGCCCTTGCGGTACAAACAGCACAAGGTTCTAGAACCCCGAATGAGCCAGAAGGCCACGTCTATGGAGAATTGGACCTTGAGAGATTTGGGGCCTCACCCTCTCACAACCTGACTGGTGAGGATGCTGGTGACAAAGAAGGTGGCATCTCTGCCACTGTCTAAAAATGCCCAAAGCTCCCTGCTATCCCGGAGAACCTCGCCCTTCCAACCATCACCACCAAGGCAAACAGCACACCCCTGTCCCCTCACAGAAAGAAGTCCTGGGAGGTCAGGGTAAAATACACGCGGTGTCACCTGCATCGCCGACGGGTGACACGGACCGCATGACTCATGAGGAAAAGAGCCCCGCCTGGCACAGAGCACAGCTCCCAGTGCAACACAGACCCACCGGGCACTGAGAACGTAGGTGCTCGTCTTTCTGTGCACGTCAGAGAGAACATGGTGGCAGAGAGCGTCGCACAGGGCAGTCGGCAGTCGTGGCTGTTTCTCACGCCGCCCCTTCCACAGGCCAGGCTGCACCGTGTCCACCGTGGTTCACACACTTGTCCACTACAGAACTCAGCACAGGGCACTGATGACGTCTGCCTCTGTCTCCTGCCAAACAGGCAGGCTGCTCACTGCTTGGTTTTGTCCTATTTATCTTAGTATTCTCAGAGCCTGGCACATGGCCGATATTGAATAAATGTTTTTTAAATGGGTTTGAAAGGAATTAAATTGGATCTGCTTTGGCTTGGATTAAAATACACGAGCTAAGAACAAAGCATAATGTAGTTTGTGTGAGTTGTTTGAGAGATAGATAGATGATAGATAGATAGATAGATAGACAATAGATAGATGATAGATATGATAGATGGTAGACATGATAGATAGATATGATAGATGATAGATATAATAGATGATAGATAGATATGACAGATGGTAGATAGATATGATAGATGGTAGATAGATATGGTAGATAGACATGATAGATAGATATGATAGATGATAGATATAATAGATGATAGATATGACAGATGGTAGATAGATATGATAGATGGTAGATAGATATGGTAGATAGATATGTTAGATAGATAGATGATTGATAGATAGATATTATAGGTAGATAGATATGATAGACAATAAATAGATGATAGATAGATATAATAAATAGAAATAATATATGATAGAATAGATGATAGATAGATATAAATGACAGATAGATAAAAAGATAGAAAGACAGATGACTGATAGATTGATATAAATGATAGATAAAAAGATACAAAGATAAATGATTGATAGTTGATAGATAGATATTTAATAGATAGATGATTGATAGAAAAGAGATGATTGATGGATAGATAGATGATGATAGATAGATAGACAGACAGATAGATAGGAAGAATATATACTTCTGTGGAAACACACACTCTCTTCCAAATGTGTCTAAGTTGAGGCAGGTCAATTTGTGTTCATTCCATTAATCAATCAGGTCCAGATTTCTGTTCATTGATGATGGGGTTCAGCAGACAATTCCAAATCATCATCGTGGAAAGACAACCCCAGAACCCAGGGCCTCACAGCCCAGTTCCAAAGAAAAGAAAACGTGGACCTTCTCTCCAAGGCGTTCAGCTCTAAAGAGTAGTTTTCCCTGTGCCTATTGTTTCTAGGTCGGCACACGAGAGCCAAATTGCTAATGAATAGGCAGCCTCAGCTGTCCATTTACTCTTGGCAATTAAGATGAAAGTTACATACTTTTTATGATCTCCCCCCTAGAGCGGGTGTAAGCTGTGGCAGCTCTGCCTCTCCACAGCCCTGCCATTTCCCACCGCTTGTTCGGCCACTCCTGGGACTGAGCCCCTTTCATGAGCTCCAGCAGAGCCCCGCCAGCCCCCAGGTCCCACCGCGGGCCACATTGCCTCAGACCAGACCACGTCTGTTGAGCTAGCTGTCTGTTTCTATGGGGGCTATCACCAAATTAGTTACATTCTTTCACCACTAAAGTCACTGAGATTTTTTTTTTTAACAATCCTTGGAAATGATCCCAGTTTAAGAAGGAATGAAACTCAACTTTCAGCCAAGTACAACTTTTGAATAATTTAAATGAGTGCTACTTAAGTCTTCTGAAAACAACTCCAACCCTGTGTTCTCTGATGTGAACAGAAAAAAAAAAAAATATGCACCAGCATGCAGAATTTGAGCCCATGCAGATGGCATGCTTTGCACCGTAGGCTGTTGTTCCTGTCTTGGCAGAAGTGTTTCTATGACTGGCACTGTGGAGGGCTCCACGCCCGTCCGTTTGGCAAATTGGGTCTCGGGTTTTGCCGTGGAGAGATCTCTAAATTCTATTACAGTTAAATGCATCATCAGACTTTCCTGGGGTTTCGTTTCTCCTCATTTTAAATGAATACATCAGAGTCTGAGTTACAGCCAGAAGCCATGTTTCTCAGCCTCTGTTTGGCCAAAATGTCCTCTCACCTCCAGGACAATCTGTGGTGGTCATTTGACACATAAAGACAGAGTAGAGCATTTAGATATTTTCCAGAGAAAAATAAAGCTTAATCAAAAATTGCCTTTCTCTTGGCCGTGAGCACAGCACCGCATAAAGAAACACCCAACGAGATGACTTACTTCCCATGCACTTGCGACGTGCTGGGCAGACGTAAAAGAGAAATTCAAGAGATTATGGCCCCTGTGCCCACAACACACACTTTCCCATGCCTGGTGCAATGCGCAGTACAAAGATGTAGAACTAAATGATCCCAGTTTTCCCGAGCTCACTTCCTTATAAGGAAATTAAGTCGCCTACACAAGAATCTACAAAAAGGATATGTAAAATAAGGGCTCTAGAAGGAAGGCAGAGTATTATTGCAGAGTTTAGCTGCAGGCGAAATCTTTTCTGACCTCGGGAACCTAGGTGGGCTTCCTGTAAGCGGTTCAAACTGAGATTTATTGCCTTTGTGCTTTCTTCACTCCACTGAAAGTGGATCAGGCACCAACTGGAGAAGCACACATCCATTTAAGCACCTAGTGAGCGTATGCATCATGCCAGGCACTAAGGATGAAAAGATGATATGCCTTCCGCCCCCCAGGAATTCATGGTGTGATGGGGGAGAGAGGTATGCAAACTCATCCTTGCAGAGGACTGTGCTAAGTGTAATGAGAGAGAGAAATGGACTCAGTTCATGAGTCACTCTGGTGAACTCAGATGCAATAACAGATTAGATAAGAAGCTATTTAATTTTAAGTAGATGTAAACTATATCCATCTAGGAAGTATTTAGACATCCAAGCAAAATCACGGCAAGGCAGATGACAACTATTTTTTTTTTTTTTTTTTTTTTTTTTTTTGCCGTATCCGGGCCTCTCACCGTTGTGGCCTCTCCCATTGCGGAGCACAGGCTCGGGACGCGCAGGCTCAGCAGCCATGGCTCATGGGCCCAGCCGCTCTGCGGCATGTGGGATCTTCCCGGACCAGGGCACGAACCCGTGTCCCCTGCATCGGCAGGCGGACTCTCAACCACTGCGCCACCAGGGAAGCCCCGGATGACAACTATTGATACGAACATTATAAATAAAATCACTGTGTGCGTGAGCAGGGGTCAAAGCAGATAACTCTTGGAATACAAATTCCATAGATTAAAGTTAAACCCTGCTTTATAGACATATTATTATCCTCATCGGATAAAATCCAAACACACACATTTAAATTAGGAGTAAAGGCATAAAATGCATTCGACACAATGTATATGACACATATTTGGATTTTTGTTGTGTTTATTGATTCAAGATTTGGGAATTCAACCTGCGTTCTATAATCTAAGCATGAATTTGCATGGTCTTACGTAAAAGGCCAGCAGTGCCTCCTAAAGGGTTTATAATGTTTTTAAAGAAACATTTAGTGCTGGGGTCTAGCACTATTAAGAAAATTGGTCCTAAATTCAAAAGTGAAATTATGTTGTGGGGTGTTCCCGGACCTCCTTGGCCCACAAAACTCTCTTACTCAAGGTGTCAGAAACCCCCTTCTTCTCTTACCGTTTGTCTCTTTCCGCCTCACACAGCTGGCTTTTCATTTCTCAGATGTAAGGACTTTGGTCTTTTTGCTGAGGTTGAGGAGTTTTCAAAATCGAGTCAATTCTCCCCCTTTTTCTAGTTCTCAAGTTCTCTGGAACACTGGTAAATGCAGGAATTTTTAGTGTTGTTGGATCATTCGTTTCAGTTTAGTGGCTGCTGAATCGCCTTTGAAACAATTAAGATACAGTTGATTTTCTACAGCCTACATAGTACCAGCGTATAAAGCAGATTTTTAAAAAAATTGGCAAATTCACTGATTCTGAAGATTTGAAAATTCTACCCAAGTTCTATAATATAAGGATGATTTTGCATATTTTTAGTAAAAGGCTAGCAGTAATCCCTAAAGAGTTTATAACACAAACTACAACTAGGTTCTCAGGTTTTAAACCTCTAGTTAACAGCCCCATGGGTACCACTCTGTGGGGTGTATGTTAAAATAGACTAGAGAGGGGAGACAGAAAAAGAAAACATACAGAAGTATTTGAATTTTCTTATCATTTACTGATTGGAAGCTTATTTTCATACTGAGCGTTCACTACTTCTGTTTTGCTTTCAGTGAAAACTGAAACCCGTCTTCAGCTTTCTGAGAAAGTATTATTTTATTTTTGATACCCCATAAACAGCACGATTTTATTCATCCTTTTCTTTAAAAATGATTTTCTATATTATTATCTTTGTTTGTTGATCGCATATGGAAGCAGCTTGGTAAACAGAAGAATATGAACTTCATCTCCACAGAAACTGCAGAAGTTTGGGATGAGATTAAACAAGGCAGCTTTAAACAACCAAAATGTGAATCCACCCCAGCCAGTGTTGGTCAAATTACACGGACCTTCAACTACCTGTCTCATCTTTATAATAAGCATCTCATCTTATTAAATAAATTCAGTAATAATATGGGTTTTTTTAAGTCTAAGTTTTAAAAAATGACTTTTTTACTCCCCCCCAGAACAGGATACATAAAAATTCTTACAATTAATAAGTGGCATTAGTGTCATAAGAACTTCTCCATTTTCTTCTATTAAGTGACTAGATTTTAACCTGAATTATCAGCACACTCAACAAGATAGGCCCCTGGTAATAGAATGAGATGATTTTTTCACTCACCAAAAGCCCTTTTATAAGACAATGTACATTTCAGCAGCGGCATCAATAACGGCATTGTTGTTCCCCGCCTCTCTTCCTACCCTTCGCTCCCCAGCTCCAAACTGCACCACACCTCTCTAGAAATACTCTCTTTCTTAATGAAAACCATATTTAAAAAAAAAAAAAGGTTTGCATGACCCGCTGAAACGCCTGGACAATCTTTAATGCCAGCTTCAGATGACACGTGTCTTATGAAAGTCTGGGGCCCCTGCTTGTCTGGCAGAGCGAGCTCTGTCCCACATCTTTATGAGGAAGACGGACAAAACTTCTGTTTTTGGCATTTTATGTTGGAGTCTGTTTTAAGCAAGGAGGAAAAAAAAGTAGCAACGTAGAGTCTAGACAGAAGAGATGGGGGTGAAATCTGGAAGCCATTCACCCGACGAGGGCAGCGGCAGCCCGTCGGCAGCGGGGATCGCCTTACACTGCCTAATTACACATGAAAAATGTACACATCATTTCTCTCAACTGCTTGGAAAAATAGATGCTCAGATGGCGCTTTTGGATTGTGGCGACTGAACCAGCCATATATATTCTGGAAGTGGGATATATTCGTCCCTGCATTTTGCAATGCGAATTTTTTTTTTTTCAAGAAAGTCAGGATCCCTCCCAGCCCTCTCCCAACCAAAAAAAAAAAAGGTTTATCGTGTTCTAAATTTGGCAAGTGGTCACATTCTGTGAAGAATATTTCGATGTGAAAGTAGGTTATATGTGTGATGAAATGAGACACATTTCTATTCTAAAGACTTGCTCAAGAGTAAGATGAAGACTCAGAGGTCCGAAGGCTTATTTAAGGACCTAATTTATGGTCTGAGTTGATTTGTTGTTACAATGATAACTTCTAAATCATTAGCTTGGCCTGCTCACACAATCACAGCCTTCTTGCTGGGCATGGTTCTACAGTTTAGGCAGGATAATGATTTTTTAAGAATCCTTTAATATAGTGTCTCTTCGCAAGACTTCAAAGCATTTTTCAGGTATTAACACTTGGTCACATAATATTCTTGGGACCTGAGGAAGGAGATGGGGCTGTAGCCAGGAGCTGAATCTGCGGAGGGTGCTGTGTACGGGCTTTGATGCCATGGAGTCTCTTCATGCAGAGAATGAAAACGGGAGTGGGACTTAGACCTTAACTACTGTGTGTGTGTGTGTGTGTGTGTGTGTGTGTGTGTGTGTGTGTGTGTGAAAGAGAGACAGACAGAGGCACAGAGACAGAGACAGAGAGACAGACAGAGACACAGAGAAAAAGAGAGATACACAGAGAGAAAATGACTGGTTCATAAAATGAGAAATGAAATACGTTTCGGTGACTTGCCCAGGTTCACACAGTGGCCTTCATGATTGAGACCAAAATAACGTAATTCCTATTGTCTCCTTTACATTCTCCAGCCTCCACTAAGGAAACTAAACGGAAGAAAGTATTTCATGAGGATAACAGGATACGTGATCTGCCGACATGGATAACTGTTTTTTACTCTTTCTACATTTTCCTTCCTACCAACATCCTTTCTGCAAATCTTTGCTTTGGACTTAAGAGACTCATTCGTCACTACAGTTTAGTGTTCTGTTTGAACCTGATAGGAAAATTTGATCATCTGTCTTTATGAATTTAGTATTTGTCCAAAATAGTAAGGCTCTGTCTAGATTAGGGACTTGGGTGCCCAGGAGTGGCAGCTGGCTTTGTAAACACTTCCACGCAGGTGTCCTCACCCTGACAACCAGGGAAGGGCAAGGTCATGTGTCTCCCTCTATGACAGTAGCAAATCCTGGGAGGATACAAGGGGCCTTCATGGTGCTTAGTGGGGAGAGTTGGGGCTGGAATGGAAAGAGAATTGGAGGGAAGGGATGGGAGAGCTGACAGAAAGGCCTGGATAGGGGAAAGGTTTAGCTCCTTCATGCCAAGGCCAAGGTCACCCTTGGCCCAAGTCCCAGGACCTACCGGCAGCAAGGTTGAATGCGAGGGGCCGAGGCTTCTGGTCTGAAGGAGACCTTTTCCTCCCGACAGCCAAGGTTCCATCTTCTATCTCAATGGGACCCTCAACCCCATAGACAAGAACCTCTTCCTCTGTGTGTCGTGGATCCCCTCGGCTCTCTGGCGACACCTGTGGACTGCTCCTCAGGAAATGTTTCTAAATTCATAAAATAGAACACATAGGATCTCAAAGCAAATCAATGACATTGACATCAGATACCAAAATAGTACAAAAATTAATTTGTGGTCGACATGCTTCTTTATTAACTTGTTAAATAAAATGATCTAGTGGTGTCCCTGATAGTTATAACATGAGCAAAAAACAGATACCAAGATACCTGCAACAGCTATAATGTGCCCTGAAAACATGTGAATCAGTGACAAAATCACAAGTCCTGCCAATGACCATGGGGAGAGCTTAGCTCACATATAAGTCAAGAAAATGCTAAATATCAATGAGGCTGTGGTGAAAATGCAGATCATTTTGTTTCGTCATCCAAGTTCATCAACACCAGGCTACTAACCAGAGCCTTAGGGAGAGCTCTTCTAAAAATCCCTCGAGCAGGTCTTCCCTGGTGGCGCAGTGGTTAAGAATCCGCCTGCCAATGCAGGGGACACGGGTTCAAGCCCTGGTCCAGGAAGATCCCACATGCCATGGAACAACTAAGCCCGTACGCCACAACTACTGAGCCCGCGCTCTAGAGCCTGTGCTCCTCAACAAGAGAAGCCACTACAATGAGAAGCCCGCTCACCGCAACCAAGAGTAGCCCCGCTCGCCGCAGCTAGAGAAAGCCCGCGCGCAGCAACGAAGACCCAACGCAGCCAAAAATAAATAAATAAATAAAAATCCCTCGAGCAATAGCCCCACTCTGACACCCCCCTGCCCCGAGGAGGAGGCAGCAGAGAGTCACACGCCCACAGTCTCCCCCCGCAGGCCCAAGAGGACAGCCTCAGGCAGCCTTTTTTTTTTTTTTCAATTGAAGTATAGTTGATATACAATGTTTCAGGTGTATAGCAAGGTGATTCAGTTATACATAACTTCTTTTCCATCATAGGTTAATACAAGATATTGACTAGAGTTCCCTGTGCTCTACAGTAGGTCCTTGTTGGTTCTCTATTTTATATATAGTCGTGTGCATGTTAATCCCAAATCCCTAATGAATACACCCCACACATTTCCCCGCTGGTAACCGGCAATGGAGAAAACAAATTCTGGCTCTTGTGGAGTGTGCATTTGACGTTAGGTGGAGGGGGAGATAGACCACAAAGTGAGAAACAGGTGCCAGGTGATGAACGTTGAAGGAAGACCAGGCAGGTGAGGGGTCAGAGAAGCCGTGGAGGGACAGAGATGAGGGAAGCCCTTGGATAAAGTGACTGTCGCACAGCAGGGACCCAGGAAGGGTGGAGCCTCGTGGACAGTGTTCAAGGTGCCAGGTGCTCTGGGTCACCTCGTGGAAGGCTCCCTGGGGACTTCGGTGAGCAGGGACAGTGGGGCACCGAGGGGGATGTTGCTGCAGCGGCGCTGGCAGAGTCGGTGAGTCTGGACCAGAAGGAGGAAGGGTCTAGAAACACTTCCCTGACTCTGATTCAGGACTGACTCTGCTACCCCACCAGGACCCAGGGGTGATGCTGGTGGTGGCAGCGGCAAAACACCAAAGATGACGAGCCCCTTCTAACATTAGATTCTGTGTGCCCTGCAGTAAGGGTTGTTGAGTAAACTGGGGCAACCCCTGCCATTGACCACGCACTGTGTAACCACTGGAAACACACCGGGGGGTGGTACCCACACGAGTGCTGCACTGATCAAAATTCATCCAACTGTGCACACTTCATTTTTGCTGACATAACTCATGGTCCATTAATAAATAGCAAATTGATTAATTTAAAAAATCAAGCCTAGTCCAAGCCTTGTGCAAGCCTCTGAATTCCCCTGGTCCTCTGTTTCTGATTTCAGCAACAGCAATAGCTAACTCTTACATTGTCTTTGCAATGTGACCACCACTCTTCTGAACATTTGCATAGGTTAATTCAGTTAATCATCAGATAGATACAATTAATATCTTCATGTTGCTGGTGAGGAATCAGAGGCGCAGAAATTTCGTGAGATTCAGCCAGTTTCTGGTAAGAGAGTAAGTGGCAAAGCCATAAGCATCCTTGCCCTCCCTCACAAGGCAATTCCAAGAACCAAACGAGAAGCAGATACCAAAGGGCTCTGGGAGAGCCTGGACCAGCGAGCAGTAACCACATCTGGCCAGAATGCCCCCTTCAAGGACAAATTCCTATTTGTCTGTAGAGTTAGGAATCGCTGGTCAGTGGTCAGAATCCAGCCAAGACTCTAAGAATGATAGCCACCCCTTAACTTCCCTCCAGGAAACGAATAATCACCTTAATCCCCTGTCCTTAGAGGCCTGTTTTCCATCCTCAGAGTCATTACTTTTGTTCTTTTCTGAATTCTATCCAATTTTCCTACAACCCTCTACAATTTTTTTGGAACACCCTTGACCTTCAAAGAAAGTTTGAAATAGTTTACAATGAAAGACACCTGCAGTAAGACCGGCAATAAACAAGCCAGGTTATCAGAAGATTTTGACACCCAGGAGTGACATATTCATTTTACCAAAACCCTGGCTTAGATGCCAAACTTAGATCCCAAGGGTTTAAGACACCAACGCTGAAATGTTTCTGTTATGAGACCAGAGGTCCAGCGGGCTAGGAAGGTGGGTCAGTGATATGGAGGTTGCCGTCCAGGGTGGTTTTGGAGGTCGTGGCCCCCTGAAGTCTCCAGGAGAACCCAAGGCCTCCAGCGTCCTACCCCAGCTGGGGGCTCCACTTTCTAAGCGACCACTGGCAGGCTTGACTCTGGCCAGGCAGCTGCCTTAGGGCCACACGGCGTGACTGCAGAGGCCAATGCCTCCTCGACCAGGTTGGCAGGGTGCAGTGTGAAGGGCACAGGGAGACCCCAAAAGGAATTCTGCTTCTACCATGAAGCTGTGCAACGTGGGACAAGTTCCTTAAGCTCTCTGGGCTTTATTGTCCTTTTCTATAAAATGGAGATAGTAATACCTCCCTCCTAGGGTTTCTGAAGATCAGAGGTGATAAGAAGTAAAATGCCTGAGTGTACTAAGGGTTCCCCAACAGCAGCCTTTGTGATGATGGTGGAAATTGGCACCCCGTGTTCCATCCCAAGGTGTGGTTTCCAAGGGCCAGAACTTGGGTTTCCACAGTTGTCACTTACAGGCAGACACAGAGAGAGTGAGCTGACATTTCAGGCCTTTCCCACAAGCAGATTTTTCACATCCAAGAGCGTCAGAGATTGGATCACTCAGGCTGGGGTCGGGGAGAGGAAAGAGCATCACAGCACGGGAGGTACAGAAGGGCAACTCGGCTGAGCTGACATCCCGCCTGGGAGAACATGCCCCCTGGCAGCCCTGAGAAATAGCTCCCATGACGGCTGTTTTCGGGCATTTACTGAAAAGCTCCACCTGACCAGGGAGAAGCTGGTGGGTTTAGCCAGAGATAACCCTGCAGTTCTCTCTCTGGACCCTCAAGAGTGCCTAAGTAAATCTTAACAGTGCTGAAGTCTTAGGACCAATCATGTTTCTTTTTCTTGTACTGTTTTGATTCCAGTACACATAAGCCCAAATTTAAAAAAAAAAAAAAATGAAATAGATGTTATGTACTGACATGGCAGTGTATCCACTATTTGCCATGAGGTGGCAAATAAAATTAGTGAGTTGCATACAAAAGACGTTATCCGTGTTTATGTGTGGTATGTTTCATATGTTTAACTCTGCATATATATATATATATTTAATATATTTATTTATTTATTTATTTTTGGTGCATTGGGTCTTCGTTGTTGTATGCGGGCTTTTCTCTAGTTGTGGCGAGCAGAGGCTACTCTTCGTTGTGGTGCACTGGCTTTTCATTGCAGTGGCTTCTCTTGTTGCAGAGCATGGGCTCTAGGCACACGGGCTTCAGTAGTTGTGGCTCATGGGCTTAGTTGTTCCACGGCATGTGGGATCTTCCCGGACCAGGGATTGAACCCGTGTCCCTTACATTGGCAGGCAGATTGTCAACCACTGCACCACCAGGGAAGCCCAACTCTGCATATTTTCAATGTGGAAGAATGAATGGATATATCCCAAATGTTGAACAATGATTATCACACAGGAATGGTATTAAAGATGGTACTCTCCTCTGTTATTTATACACTTTTGAACTGCTGATTTACTTTTTACATGTTTGAATTTTATAATTAAAAAAAAATTTTTAATGACACCTATCAAGAGCTCCAGTCTTTTTTGTTCAATCACAGAACCAGAGGTGGTTATAGAGCTGGAAATGACCTGGGGATTGCAGTGCATCTACCTTCACGATTTCCTGCTTTCTCTTCCTGCTGGAAGGGGTTTATCTCATTGTTGGGCAGCCCCGCTCTCCCTGGGTGCAGTCTAACTCAGCGATCCTTTAGGAGGACAAGCGCCCTCTCCCAGGAAAACACTCAGTACCTGAGCCCTTACAGGTGGAGATATGATGTCTGGGGGGTCATACACCCCAGCTTAAGAACCTCTGGCGGGCTGTCTTGGAGGACCTGTACACTGAAGGGCCCTTTGTCCTTCCGTCCCTCTTACTCCAAACCTTGGGGGTTATTGCTCTGACCCACTGGAGGGCATCCTTCCCAAGCTGTCTGAAACCATCCATTTCAAATGCCACTTTGGCTTGCTTGTGGAAGAGCCATTGAAAACTTCCAAATGTTGGGTGACTAGCCAGTCTGCTTTTCAAATGGCAGTCATACGTATAGGATGGGGCGAGGGAAGGCCCGCAGGGCCGGGGACCAGACTGCAGTAAGAATAATCTACAAGCTCTTCAGAATGTCCCTGGACTTCTAGCTCCACCCTGTCCCTCATACTACGCTTCTTTGACTTCATCTGTGGGTCCTGCTGCCCTGTTTTTTTTTTTTTTTTTTTTCTTTTGCGGTACGCGGGCCTCTCACTGTTGTGGCCTCTCCCGTTGCGGAGCACAGGCTCCGGACGCGCAGGCTCAGCAGCCACGGCTCACGTGCCCAGACGCTCCGCGGCACGTGGGATCTTCCCGGACCGGGGCACGAACCCGTGTCCCCTGCATTAGCAGGCAGACTCTCAACCACTGTGCCACCAGGGAAGCCCCCCTAAACTCTTTACTAATGAGAATGTGGAATGAAAACACTGGTTTTTGTATATTGGATTTAAAATAATGCTTCTAATTTTTTAACTTTTAAAAATTATTTTTCCAACATCTCAAATGATTTGAACTTCTTTTTTCTCCTAATGGCCCTTGATGGATTTTTTTGTAACTATTGTGATTTGATTGCTCATTTCATTTCTTTATTTTTAATCCACCTTATTCCAAAATCTTCATTGGGTGATTTTTAAAAATCTACATTTATGTCTTTCAAAAAACTGTTCTTTACTCAAGACTTAAAGATTTAATAGAACAATAATGTGTGACACCCGTTACTGAGAATAAGAATAAGAAAGGAGAATTGAAGGCTTCCAGGAGCCCAGACCCACCCTGCAGGAGTCTCCCCAACTGTAGCTCACCTATGTTTAACATGCTGGGTAAAATCATATTTCCCCATTTTTCAGGCTGAGTGGTCCACAAGGAAGGTTCACTGTCAACCTGTGGGGTCTTTGAACCCTGTTCCCTTGCCCAGATAGTAAATCGAGTGTGGGGCGCCCATGACCTTCCAGAATTGATGCACACTAATGAGATCATGTTGGAGAAAACACAATCTGTAGATACCAGGCAAGGCTCAAGATTGTCATAATTATACTCGTCTGGTCATACCATTGTCTAAGAGAAGCAAATGGAGTCTAGGATCAAGACCAGGTAAAATGGTTTGAACCATTGTGAAAGGTTTGCTGAAACCGGATTGAAGCACACCAAGGACCACCGATGGGAACACACACCACCAACGTGAGCCCCCATCATCTCCCCAAAAGCAGAAGGGAAAGTGTCTCTGCTGCAGTTAAAGTCCAGTTTTACCAACTGTGCCAGATACACGCCAGAGTGAAGAATCAGGTTCCCGGGGTAGACGTTAAGCGTGATCCCAGACTTCAAAGACATACAGCCTGGGTGGCAAGCAGAAGCACATCCTAGATTGGGCTAGTCTCTGGCAGAAAGAAGAATCGAGAGATAGTGCCATGACTTTCCAACATGAATCCTTCCATTATTTGTATTTCTCTGGTCTTGGTAGGTGTCAGAGAAACCGACCAGAGGAAGTGAATCACTTCCTGTGGTCATTCCTCTGCCCACAGTTGCACTATTTTTAACAATCTGCATAAAAATAATAAATCCAACCCTGGGCGTGTATATTATTTGCTTAACAAGTACCCAGTAGGATGAGGTGGGAGTGGAGACAAAAATGGGCAGAATCGAGACGCTGAGGAGGCAGCAGTTCAGAAAGTCCCTCTAGATAAAGACAATCTTTTTGTTAACTTCTTCTGGAAAACTTGGCACAAAGAATGAGAATCAACTTTTTAGAATCACTTCTCAGAGTAATTTTCCACTCCCTATGGAAGAAACTAATGTTTAAAGCAAAACAGCTGCCCGACTTTCACAGTGTCTATAGTAAATTACTCAAAATATTCCAGCCTTCAGCCAGGATGACTTTTGAAAATCTCTCTGCCCTTTATCAGTGCTATTTCCCTCACTTCAGATATGTATCATCATTTATACAAAATCTGTGAATAATTAGACAAGAAATGTGAAATGATTTATGAAGAAATGTTTACATATTAAAAGGAGAATTTCACTCTAACATTGAATGAGGTGGTGTCTTCGTTTGCTAGGGCTGCCATGGCAAAGTACCAGAGACAGGGGGTTTTAAAACAACAGAAACTGATTTTCTCACAGCTCAGAAGGTCAGAAGTCCAAGATCAAGACGTTGGCTTGTAGATGTCATCTTCTCTCTGTGTCTTCATACCATCTCACTTCTGCATGTGTCTGTGTCCTAATCTCTCTTCTTAGAAGGACACCAGTCCTATTGGATCAGGACCCACCCCAATGACCTCATTTTAACTTAATTACCTCTGTAAAGCCCTGTCTCCTAATAAGGTCAGATTCTCAGGTACTGGGGTCAGGATTTCAACATATGAATTCAGGGTAGAGAGAGGGAGGGGCCACAATTCAGCCCACTACAGATAGAAAATCCAAGCAAGAGCTAAATGTCTCTGTTACATTGTAATTTCAACACATACCAGGGTTTCTTAGTCATTAAATATCTATCTAACCCCTCTAGGTTCTCTGCTTCAACATTTAGCCCCCAAGTAGATGTAGAGCGAGGAAAACCAACGTGAATTCTGGAAGGGGTGCTGCTGCCCCATCCTGCCCACTGCAGACACCATAATTCAGAGACCAGGTCTCCTCCTGTTAAACCGGATGCAGGTTCACGTGCCCGATGCACAGCGAGGCCAAACAATACCGAAACGTTGGAATTTGGAGCAGAGAAAGGTCATGCAAGGGGAATGGCTGGCTCATGCCCCACAAAACCCCGAACTCCCTGAAGGGTTTCAGCAAAGCTTTTTTTTTTTCACACACACACACACTGTATCTTATTTTTACAAGAGATAAATAAACTAACACCAAGCATTGTAAATGGATGACCGCAAAAAAAGCAACAATGATTGCAATTACCAAACACGAAACACACTCACACTATGTCATAATATTGACATTCAGTCCAGGAATCCTCCACTGTAACAGCACCTTTACTTTGCAGTGAAAATTGATTTGTATATTTTTTGCCTCTGAGTCCTTGTGGGATTTTTTTTTGTTTTTATTCAAACAGAAAGTCACAAAAATTATAATCATCCTCATCAGTTCACTCAGTCCCATGTAATTAATTTTTTTTATCTTGATCTTTTGTTAGCACTTTTATGAATTCATCAGTTTTCCATTAGAGTTCTGAAAAGGCTTATTCATTCAGTTCAGCAGTATAGTCAGTTACCAGAAACCTGTACTTGTCAGAGTCTTTTCCATGAATTCCTTGAAGATGAAACCCTTTTATAGGAACATATTTGCGAAAGCATCAGGGTACACCCAGAACTGTCTGTAAATGACAAAAGACTTAAAAATGACCACGGTTAAAGATTTGATGAAAGTTCATAATAATGCAATTGACAAGGAAATTTAGTTATTTCTGTGATATACATTTTAAAGTAATAACTAGAATTATGACTTATAACATTATACCAGAACATATAAGATTTTTAGAAATTTCATGTAATCTCTGAAACATTTATATTAACATATTTCCATACAAATAACCCAAAGAAAGTTTAGTATTAGTTGTTTTTTGTGTGTTTGTTTGTTTGTTTATACTGCAGGTTCTTATTAGTCATCAATTTTATACACATCAGTGTATACATGTCCATCCCAATTACCCAATTCAGCACACCACCATCCCCACCCCACCACAGTTTTCCCCCCTTGGTGTCCATACATTTGTTCTCTACATCTGTGTCTCAACTTCTGCCCTGTAAACCGATTCAACTGTACCAATTTTTTAGGTTCCACGTATGTGTGTTAATATACGATATTTGTTTTTCTCTTTCTGACTTACTTCACTCTGTATGACAGTCTCTAGATTCATCCACGTCTCAACAAATGACTCAATTTTGTTCTTTTTTATGGCTGAGTAATATTCCATTGTATATATGTACCACAACTTCTTTTTTTAATTTATTTTTTTAACATCTTTATTGGGGTATAATTGCTTTACAATGGTGTGTTAGTTTCTGCTTTATAACAAAGTGAATCAGTTATACATATACATATGTTCCCATATGTCTTCCCTCTTGCGTCTCCCTCCCTCCCACCCTCCCTATCCCACCCCTCCAGGCTGTCACAAAGCACCGAGCTGATCTCCCTGTGCTATGAGCCTGCTTCCCACTAGCTATCTACCTTACTACGTTTGTTAGGGTGTATATGTCCATGACTCTCTCTCGCCCTGTCACAGCTCACCCTTCCCCCTCCCCATATCCTCAAGTCCGTTCTCTAGGAGGTCTGCGTCTTTATTCCTGCCTTACCCCTGGGTTCTTCATGACATTTTTTTTCTTAAATTCCATATATATGTGTTAGCATATGGTATTTGTCTTTTTCTTTCTGACTTACTTCACTCTGTATGACAGACTCTAGGTCTATCCACCTCATTACAAATAGCTCAATTTTGTTTCTTTTTATGGCTGAGTAATACTCCATTGTATATATGTGCCACATCTTCTTTATCCATTCTTCTGTCGATGAGCATTTAGACTGCTTCCATGACCTGGCTATTGTAAATAGTGCTGCAATGAATATTGGGGTGCATGTGTCTTTTTGAATTATGGTTTTCTCTGGGTATATGCCCAGTAGTGGGATTGCTGGATCATATGGTAATTCTATTTGTAGTTTTTTAAGGAACCTCCATACTGTTCTCTTTAGTGGCTCTATCAATGTACATTCCCACCAACAGTGCGAGAGGGTCTCCTTTTCTCCACACCCTCTCCAGCATTTGTTGTTTGTAGATTTTCTGATGATGCCCATTCTAACCGGTGTGAGGTGATACCTCATTGTAGTTTTGATTTGCATTTCTCTGATAATTAGTGATGCTGAGCAGCTTTTCATGTGCTTCTTGGCCATCTGTATGTCTTCTTTGGAGAGATGTCTATTTAGATATTCTGCCCACTTTTTTTTTTTTTTTTTTTTTGCGGTACGCGGGCCTCTCACTGTTGTGGCCGCTGCCATTGTGGAGCACAGGCTCCGGACACGCAGGCTCAGCAGCCATGGCTCACAGGCCCAGCCGCTCCATGGCATGTGGGATCTTCCCGGACCGGGGCACGAACCCGCGCCCCCTGCATCGGCAGGCGGACTCTCAACCACTGCGCCACCAGGGAAGCCCCAGCAAAGCATTTTAAAGGCAAGGTGAGGGAGGGGTGTGGTTGCTTGTTGCAGACTTTTTGGTGTCATAGTCCTTTGTTCTTGCAGCTGTCCATGCAGGTCAGGTCGGGACGCCCCTGTAAACCTCCAACAAGACAAATGTTATTCTCCCTGCTCTGCAACTTTTTATCTCTATAGGAATGGGAAAGTTTTACACCTTTAAGGTCAGAGCCTTGGGAATGGGCTATCCGGTATATTTCAGGCTCTAGGCAACATTCTTAACTCCAAACAAGAGCAACAGAATACAAAGGTTAAAGTAGAAGAAGCGGATCCAATGTGGAGTCAGATTTGTTCTTCCCTCTTACGCTTCTGACAACACCTCAGATGCTCTAACACTAGACTCCAGAAAGATCACCGACCATACTCTGAGGACTGTTTCTGATTTAACATACATGACATCCTGTAAAAGCCATGCAATGGGCTGGGATCGTTCCCGGTCTCTTTGGTGATGCTCCGGATGAGGAGTCAGCAAACTTCTCCTTGAAAGTTATTTCAAGGAGATCAGGCAGCAGATACTCCAGGCTTCGGGGGTCATTCTCTCTCCTCACAGTTTCTCCACTCTGCTGCTGTCCCATGAGAGCAGCTGTGTGCAAAAGAAGGAGCGGGACTTAGTTTCAGGGAGAGAGAGGCATGGACGTATATACACAACCAAACGTAAGGTAGATAGCTAGTGGGAAGCAGCCGCATAGCACAGGGAGATCAGCTTGGTGCTCTGTGACCACCTAGAGGGGTGGGATAGGGAGGGTGGGAGGGAGGGAGACACAAGAGGGAAGAGATATGGGGACATATGTACATGTATAACTGATTCACTTTGTTATAAAGCAGAAACTAACACACCATTGTAAAGCTATTATACCCCAACAAAGATGTTAAAAAAAAAATTATCTCAAATCTCCCAAAATAAAAAAAATGAAAAGAAAAAAATAACTTTTTAAAATAAACACTAACATTTGACTCGTATACGCTCTGCACATGTCAGATTCCTCATCCGGTTCTCTTCCAATCATTTAACAATATCAAGCCCTTCTGAGCTCACAGGCCATTCAAAACCATGGTAGTCAGACTTGGCTGGAGGGTCTTCATGGGCTGACCCCATCCCTTTTTGCTCCTAGTGAAACACAGTCATCTTCACCTTATGTCTGTTTCTTCCTTTCAGGTCCTGATTTATGCCTTTTGGTCCATACTGACCTGCTTGTCCCAACACAGCCCTGCATCCTTTTCAACTGATTTCCGCAAAGGTGTTGCTTCAAATGCATTTTGAGAGGTGATAGCTCAGGGGGAGCCTCCACCACTGTCTTCCAAGTCTTGGCTTCCCTTGACCAGACTGTCCTTTAGGATCAGGATTTTTCCTTGCTCTGGCCAAGGGGTGGTGGTGAGAGTTGAAACCTCTGCTTGTAGGCAGGGTCATTTTTCACTTTGAGAGGAGCTGAGAACAGCTCTGCTATGGAGCCAAAACACAAATACCATGACGCTTCCTGTGAAACAGCCTCCGCACCCTCCCTCCACCACCTGCCCTCTTCCAGCAGCAGCCCTGGGCATCCCCCTTTAGCTGTTTTAGGCTCAATATTATGTTACTGATTTGCCAGCTTAGCAGATCTCTGGGTAGTACCTAGTGAACCTTCCCTGAACGTTGCCGGAGTGGGGATTGAAAAGCCACAGTGTGATGATATCTCTTTATGGTAAAAACCATTTCCTGAACTACAGGTTCCCCTCTGCTCTGTGCTGAAGGCAAATCCAATCCTCTGTGTGAAGGAGAACAGTTACGGAAATCTCTTAGGTGCAGAATAGCGGCTCGGATTTGCAGGCTATAAACGCAGAGACTGGTGATGTTATTTTTCATTCTAGCCACTAATTAATCAGCAAGTGCACCTCTGGTAAATACACACGAGAGGGCGACCGCCTTTCAGAGGAAGCATAAGGCATCACGAAACCCTTGTTATGGAGATAAGTTACAGATTGTACTTGTGATGTGTCCCATGACAAGGAATTTTCAAATAGCATTAGAAACTTTGGTTTGGATGTTAAAATTTGCCTTGTCCCGTTCATCTTAAATCATGGTGTTAATTATGTTTTCATCATACTCACACGCTGCCCATATTTGAAAAATGAAGACATATCCATGGGATATTTTCCCCAAGTACGAAGTCCAGTGGCGAGGATGAGACACTGCCTGACTCTGCTCAGACCTGGCGTGTCGGCTCAGACCCGAGACAGGTCATCGCTTCAGCTCCATCTCAGACTGTAAGATGTTTGAGGCCAAGGGCTGTGGGCTGAAGATCTCACTCAGGATGCCCAGGCCAGCAGATTGCAGCAGATGCGGTGATGTGGGACGACAGCTCTCTTTGCATGGGAACCAAGTTTGGCAACTGTCCAGGTTAGGTGTGCTCAGCTCCATCAGGGCCTCTCCAGGCCACGAGTCCTAGGCAAACCTTGGGATTGCTTGCTGGCAGCTTCCCACTTCATCTGTTTGCCCACTTGAGTTCCCTGGATGACTTTGTAACTGGATAGCAACTTTTTTCACAAGGTCACGGGTTCAAGAGCAGCCCAGGTCCTCTGGACGTGGCCATGAAATGCTGCTTTCTTCTCCCCACACCCGGTGTGCACAGCATCGTGCAGACACCTAGGGCTGCCTGTCCCTGCTCTGCCCCTTTCCCAAGGTGGGGCATAAGCTGAGCTCAGAGCCGCCTTTGAAGCACTGAGTTTCCGCAGAGCTCCGTGGTGTGAGGCCACCATGAGGAGCCAGACCGCAGAGACAGGAGTAAAACCAAGGGGTAGCAGGAAAATGACATGACCTGTGGGGATCCGACACCTCCTGGCCTCCAGGCAGCCAGGGCCCTCTCCGCCAACAGCACCCCACAAACGAGAATGGTCCTGGAAGGTCAGCACGGGCCACAGAGCCTTTCCATCAGAGAAGGAGACCAAGAGGGACTTGCTAAAAACGAAAGTGTACGGACTGGTAAAACAAGTATGAGTTCACCAGGGGATAAGATATTTCCATTCTGAGACTGTAATCATTGTTCCCATCATCTTCACGATGCAGCCCCATCCTCGCCTCTGACCCCCTTAGATGAATTTTTAAAAGATGAATAACATTCAACGTTGCTGTTCCCAGGACGTTAAACTGCTCAGGATGTGAACTTGGGGTGCTGCCCCCTAAGAGGGCTGTGTGAAATGGTATTGTTCTGATTCCAAGAGCTAAAAGGAAACTAGTTTTCCTGAGTTACTTGGCAGTTTTCCGCCAAGTGCCCTGGTCCTAAGTTTGATTTCATCTAAGGGAAGGGTGTGACCCCTGTTACTCCAGCCCTGAGACCACAGCCCTCTGCCTGGAGCATCAGCTTTGCTATTAAGAGAGAAATTTCTCATGATTTATGGATAAAATGAACTGAAGAGTTCTCACCAGGGACTGCTAACCAGCCAGCTGTTAGAAGCCAAAGAGAGCTGATTCTAGAGTCCACATTCCAACTGAATTCCAGGAGATATACAGTCTGCTCTGCCTGCAACACACCATAGACAGGGAGGCTTAAACAATGGAAATGTATTTTCTCACAGTTCTGCAGACGCCAAAGTCTTAGATCAAGATTGTGGTGGAGTTGGGTTCCTGGTGAGGGCTCTCTTCCTGCCTTGCAGATGGCCACCTTCTCACTATGTCCTTATATGGCCTCTCCTCACAGAGAGACAGGGACAGAGCTCTCTGGCATCTCTTCTTATAAGGGCACTAATCTTATTGCATCAGGGCCCACGCTTTGACCTCATTGAACCTTAATTACGTTCTTCAAGGCCCCAATGCCCAATACAGCCACACTGGGAATTGGAGCTTTAACACATGAATGGGATGGGGGGAAGCATTAAGGGGGACATCAAAGCTCAGTCCTGAACAGTTATGTGAAAAAAGCACTTTCCTGGACCACTTTCACTCTTCATTCGTTCATGTGTTTGCTCGCTTATTTAATACCTGTTCACCAAAGTTTCCGTTCACCAGGACCTGGGATTACAGTGGTGAGCAAGCGGCTGCCCCCCAAGGAGCTGTCATCCTGGGGCAGGGGTCAGATGAATAAACCTATAAGGAAACAAGAAAATACCATGTGATCCACCCCACAAAGAGAACACGTTGCTCTTCATTTGTTCTCAGCTTTATGCCAGGCCTGAAATAATCTGGCTTACAGTTTCTGATAGAAAGTCTGTCCTTATCCCTTCTTTAAACTTTGCCAAACAGGATGAACATCTTTCAATTTTTGGAAGTGATGTCCTCAAACGTTTTAGACTACACATCTCTCCTCTGCAGAATCGGAACAATGTCTCTTGCTGCTCCGTGTTGTTCATAATAAGTCATAACAGTCATGGCCACAAGAACTGGGTTTGAGCACAAAAGTGGGTATGATGCTAAAAATAAGGGTATGAATATATTTCTCCTCTGAATACCCATAAATTATCACAAAGAAGCCATTGTTTCTTTCTTCGCTAATATCATTTTACTATGTGGATCTCTACGTTTTTCCCCCAGATTTGTTGCTCTGGAAAAAAAAGTACCATAAGAAGGAAGAGACACCAGTGGGTACGGTCATTACAGACTTGACATTTCTAAACTGGGTTTGACAGTGGAACTTTGAAAATATTTATCTATCAGAAAATAGTTTCAGCCGTGGGCAATTTGGCGAAAAGGTTTAGTTGATGGAAAAACCATAACTCAGTGTGACTGGCTTTAATGTAAGATGCTCTTGAAGGCCACAGGATAACCAGCACTTCCAACAACCTGGAAAATTTAGACCAGCTTGGAAAAATAACAAGGGGCTTGGGGAGGTAGCCAAAGCACTGTACAGGATCAGATAAATTTATGTGCTTTAGAGACTCAATTTTTAATATTAAATTATAAACGAAAGCAACACTCAGGTTAAGTGCTTAAGCAGGTCTCTCTGCCTATGTCCTATTCTTCCTCCCTCCAAAAGACTGGGGCAATTTTTCAGGAAAAGGTGTTCTGCTACACCTACATGTAATTCTTTTCCATTTGCATTTTTGTGTACTTTTATGGCTCCTTTACAGAGTTAAGAAGGATTCTGCCTTGGGGCGCTGGCTTGTGTCTTGGTATTTTTGTGTGGTTTCCAAGCTCAAGGCAATGGCTTGCCATCCTTGCCATGGCTGGTGGCTGGACAAGCTGCCCCACAGCTGCCCTGCACAGCTACTTGAAGAAGCTGTGCTGACTCTCTGAGGTCCTCCCTTCTGCCAGCCCTGGCTGGCCCACTACATAGGCAGTGGGCCGGGTCACTTGAAGCTCTGAGGCCATTTCTTCTGCCTTTTTCACCCACACCTTCCCTGGAACAACTCCCTTCCTGAACTGTCTCATGAACATGATCAGATTTTCTCCGTCTTTTTTCTGCTCCACACCAAAATTAAATAAAGTGACTCCCCCAAGAACAAACAAACAATCAACAGAACAGAGGAAAAGCACACCCTGGCCTTTATCCCAGTGGTCCTCCCCGGCACAACTCTTGCTCCTCCTTCTAGCCCTCAACATGGGTACAGAGTGGCATAAACTAGGCTTCAGTTTAAAACTCTCCTCCCTGTTACCCTGGAATCATTTCCAAAGCCGTATCAAGGTTTACGCACCCCCACCCATCTTCATAGCCTCAGAACTCCCCAACGCCCCCTTTACACTATTTCCACCACAGCCAAGTATGTTCTGTTCCCCGTAAACCACCCCAGGCCTTGGAACATTCCAAAACAGAAGTGTTATTCTTACAATTCCTGCTCCTCCTTCAGTTGGCCAACTTCTACTCCTTCGGCAGGGTCACTGCTTTCCCTAAGGGTGGCCCCAACACTGGCTTAAGTGCCCCACCATGACTTCTCTGCTGTTATTACCTGTTTGTACAGCTGCTCCCCATCAGGGTCTTGGAAGGCAAGGCCTCTGTCTTATTCCCTGTTGTATCTTCACAACCTAGCACTGTGTCGGACACACGCGTGATAAGCGTTGAACAGCTACTTGACTTATGGATGAATACAAGAACAAGAACCAATGTTTAGATTAAGCCAAATGAAATTGCTGATATGTGATGAATTTTGACCTACCAAAGAATTGGCAATTTTATGGTTCTATCTAATATACAAACTGTCTTAGAAATACTGTCCCCCAGCACTAAAAATTGCTTCCAAAAGACTGGGGTTTAGACCCCATGAAGAGAAGCTTCAAATAACACAGAAGGGGACAAAGGTGAAAGTAAAAAAGGATATTGTTTAAAAAAAAATAAAAAAAAAGGACTGGACAGGCATTTCCAATCAATTATATGCTGGGAAGTTTTCCTAATCTCCCAAATATTGCCCCTCAGCCTTCCAAACCATCTGGAAAGTTCTTTCTTCTGGATGAAGCATAATCATGCCAAATGTGAACTCTGTACCCTCTGACATTCATGAGGAAGCCTGTCAAATTATGTAGCACTATGGGAAAAAAAGAAAGAAAATCTTTTCTAAATCAGAAAATGATTCAATCTTGTTCAGTCTTCAGAGAGCTCAATAACAATGGGGTTAATATGCTGAGTGTGTGGCATATTGTGGGCTTATAAAAACTAATGTTCTGAAAAACTGGATTCTAGGAGGAAAATGAAGCTCAAAATAAGAAAGGAGAAAACATGAGATGGTCTAATTTGGGTGGAAGTTGAGAACATGTCACTCTTGTCATGAGTAATTGAGAGTTTGATGGTTAAAAAGAAAAAGGATCTGACATGTTTCTCCTCCCCTGTAGGTAAGGTAGTCAAGGACATAAATCCCTGCTCAAATCCAGTCCCTCCGACTGCAATCAAGGGGAAGCTGAGAGTGTTCGAGCAGCAATCACAGTTCTCCAGGGTGGGAAGTTCTCCCAGGTAATCAAATGACACAATTTTCGAAAATACTAGGAAACCGACCCCAAAAGTAAACTACCATGTTTATGCGTAGAACTCATCAGAGTAACGTGCATTCAGGTTGCATAGATTCTGTTTTAGAAAGATGCTCCTAAGAGCTAGGGTGTGTTCAACAGTGTCATCCACAACACCACCACCCAGGGAATATCATTCAACCACCCACCAGGGAATCCTACCAAAACCATTTACCAGGCATCCATCAGGAACTTGGCTGTGGGGCCAATGGGCACACAGATGAAGGAGCAATGACTCTGGTCCTCCAGGAGTTTGTGCTCTTATGCAGGAGCTGCACGGACAGAGCCCCCGAAGCCAAGTGGAATGGGCAGGTACAGAGCAAGGATGCAAGGAGACAGGCCATGATTAGCGACCCAGTGTGAGTAGTGGACCTGGTGTGCTGAAAGTCAAGAAACGGATGGCAACCGGTGAAGACTGACAAGTCTGGGAAGACATCTTGCAGGAGACAAGCTGATCAGTGCTGAAAGGTGATAACTGATGTGAACCATTTCTCTGATACGTCTCTTAAAGAAGCATCCTCGAAAAGGAAAAGGGGGGTCCAGGTGCCCTATGCTTTAGGCCTAAATCAGGGATGAGAAATACAGCTGGGGTTGTGAAGTCTAATACCCTTTGCATTGGTACGAAGCCAGTAAGAAAGTCCAGCTTTGTCTAACATACAGGCACAATTATCTGTTCCAGTTTTTTTTTTTTTTTTTTTTCCGGTTCGCTGGCCTCTCGCTGTTGTGGCCTCTCCCGCTGCGGAGTACAGGCTCCGGACGCGCAGGCTGAGCGGCCATGGCTCACGGGCCCAGCCGCTCCGCGGCACGTGGGATCCTCCCGGACCGGGGCACGAACCCGTGTCCCCTGCATCGGCATGCGGACTCTCAACCACAGCGCCACCAGGGAAGCCCTCCAGTTTTTTTTAACGGTTTTCCTTTTATAGCTAAATTTATCTCATTTACTTTTATTAAGATGTTTAGAATTAGTTCTATTTTTTAAATTTCCTTGTTAGCTTTCTGAATTGTCTTTTGACCTTTAATTACTGTATAACATAAGTACAGAAAAGTGAACAAATCAAAAACGTGCATTTGAAGGATTTTCATAGAGTTAATGCACCTGAGGAGCCAGCACTCAGATCAAGAAGCTGAACATGACCATCATCTAAGAATCTCCCCCTGGTGGCCCTTCCAGCCACTAACTCTCCCCAGAGGTAACCATTAACCTGACTTCTAACTCCATAGATGAATCTTGCCTGTTTTTGAACCTTATATAAATGGAATCTTATAGTATAGACCTTGCTCAATATCGTGTTTAAGAGATTCAATAATATTGTTGCATATGGTTGTATTTTACTCATCCTTATTGCTGTGTAGTATTCCGCTGTGTGAATATACCACAACCAATGTATCCGTTCTACAACTGAAGAGCACTTGGATAGGTTCCTGTTTGGAGCTATTATGACTACTACCACTATGAATATTCATGTACTTGTCTTTTTGTGAACATGTGTATGTATTCCTGTGTGGCCCCCACCTAGGAATGGAACTGCTAGGTTATAGGGTTTGTGGACTGTCAGATTTAGTAGGTTCTACCAAGTAACTTTCCTAAGCAGTTGCACAAATTTATATTCCCACCAGCAGTCAGAAAGTCAATAAGATTTGGTTAACAAAAAAACTCTGATGCTCCCTCAGGCAATACATGTATACTGAAGAAATCTCTTCTCTACCAAGTCAGCATGGCCTGAGAGCTTAAGTATTAAATATTTTTTTCTTTCTTAGAACAAAAGTAAGAGTTAGCTGTACTGTTTTTAAAAGGAAGGAGACTAGAAAGAAGGGTGTTCTGATAAGCATTGAGGACTCCTTTTCAAGATGAATGAATAATGTAAGATAAATAAAGGTTGATAAAATGGCACAAAATAACAGTTAAGAGTAACCAAGATCACGCCAGACAGTGGTTAGAGAGCCAGATGTTTCCAGGAAACTATGGTTCTTGTTTTGAACTTAGCTGGCTTAAATCTGGGTAAAATTGTACATGTCAAACTCTCAGGGCTATCTGACAACAATGCTTAGCCTATTTTGCAAAGAAAAATTTCCTTGGGTGCATCAGGAAGAAAATGCTGATGAAAATTTTAAAACTCTTGGGATAAATTTTTAATAATTTTCCAATTTTTCTCATTGATGCAGCATTTTCTAGCATTGTTAGCTCAAAAAAAAAAAAGTTTAAGCAAATTGAAAGTGAGCATGCAGACTGGCTGGAGGCTTTAAAAGGTGAAATCTCTTTTAAACTGCAGGAAAATACCATGGAACCACAGCTACAGAGACACACCTCTGTGATGATTTCCCATAGATGAACAAAGCGTGTACAGTGTAGGCGTGCAAACCTACATACAAAGGCATAAAATATTTCCAGAACAAGATACAAATCTCACCACATTTGTTCTCTCCTTAAAATCCCCAGTGTTTTTCTTCCCATTGCCTAAAATCCCAGCTTTTTGGCCTGGCATCCAAAGACCTTGATGAGCTAGCCCTTGCCCCTCTGCTCCATCCCATCGTCACTGCCATTCACCCCTCCCCGCTTGCACAGTTCGTCCCAGCAAGAGCAAACAATCTCCAGGTCACACAATCTTCTCTGCCATTTCAGAAGCCCTCTCTGTGGAGCCCACTCTGGCCTGACTTCGCTTCCCACTGCCCATCTGATTGTCCTCATCGAGGTCACCAGGAACCTCCATTTTGCCCAAACGGGTGCTCCTTTCTTGGTCCTCCTCTTACTTGGTCACCCTGTTTCCAGTGTATTCTGGGAAGCTTACTGCCCAGGCTGTCCTCCTACCTCACCGGCCTCTTCCTCCTCTGCCTCCTCTTCTAAGCCCTGAAAGTCGAGGTGCTCAAGGTGCGAGTTCTTGAGGCTCTGCTCACCTTTATCCATATTACCTCCTGACTTGATCTCAGCTGGTTTCATGGCTTTAATTGGCACAACATACACCGCCGATCCCCTAACTTTATATCCCCACCCCAAGTTCCTTTCTGAGCTCCAGGTGCCCCTTTCACACTTCTACTTGGTGGTCCGCTAGGTGGTGTCCTAGACCTTCACCAGGCCCGTGTGTCCCTACCCCGGGGGCTGTTGGCTGCTAATAGCACACAGCTGCACTCCTTCTGGAGTGTTGCCTTGCCTGATAAAAGATGCTCGGGATGATGAAAAACCCCTCACCCAGAAATGCTGGGGGGATTATACCCTAGAAGGGATGAACGGGCACCCTAGCCAATGACTGGCTATTACAGGGATACGAAGCCCAGCCCCTGTGCCTCCAGGAGGGGCAACTCCACAGTGCCATTCATGCCCCAGAGTCCCCTGTGGGATCAGGCTGAGACGAGACCAGACTGCAACAATGGCTTTGCCCAGCTGATTCTCCTGCTGTATCCCGCATCACTTTCTGTGGAGAGCTCCTCCTCTATAAATCACTTGCACAGGAATCCCCAGGTCAGGCTGTGCTTCCAGGAAGCCCAGTCTAAGAGCTACGTTTCCCACCAACCAGCCCAAACCGTGCTACGGATCAACTCCTCCCACACGTGTCCTATGACCCCTGGATCCTCTTCATGGCCATACATGGCACCTTTCCCCAGTTGCCAGGTACAGAAACCTAGAGCTTGTCCCTGTTTCTTCTCTTCCTCTCATGCTCCAGATCCAGTTCATCAGAGAATCCTGTTATCCTCACCTTTAAGAAACATCCTGAATCTGAGCCCTTCCTGCACCACTGGAGGAGCCTCTGTACAGGTCTCTACCTCCCCATTCTTCCCAAAATGTAAGTAGAAGCAAGTCTCTCCTCTGCTCAAAACCCCCGGAGGCTTCCCGTGTAGACCTGGAATTGCCTGACCCCCACTACTTCTCTCCACACTTCACCACCAGAGGGAACATGACATCTCTAGAATGTTTTAAAATTCCTGTTTAAAGTGCAACTATACATATTAATTTCATGAACTTTATAAAGATACATGATTACTTCTGTTACCATCACGGCTCAATGTTCATCCTTTAAAAATTCAAAGTGAAAAAACATTTCAAGAGGAAAAAAATAAAACAGTACATATCGTACCAAAAAAATATATTAATTAGCAATGTCACCTGCTTTATCTTTAAAGGAAAACAGAATAACAACTGGTGATGGATGAAAGTAAAAAGTGGATACTCACAATAGTGTTAGAATCAACATGTCCTTTTAATGTTTCCTGGATCTAAATAGGGTGTGGGAAGTGTGTGCCGTGTGTTTTCTTGTGTCATCCTCTTTTCTCCACTAAGGAGAACATCAACTGCACATGTTGAAAAGATTCTCAGTCTTGTAAAAAGAATGACCTTTTAAAAAAGCTGAGTGTGATACTTATGCAATAAGCATCCCTTGGCCTTACATCAGATACTGCTATACCTCAACGCCTCTTCAAGACCCTATGCAAAAGTCACTTCCTTTTGCAGCAACACGGGTGGACCTAGAGATGGTCATGCTAAGTGAAGTAAGTCAGAGAAAGACAAATATCATGATATCACTTTTGTGTGGAATCTAAAAAAAATAATACAAATGAACTTATTTACAAAACAGAAACAGACTCACAGACATAGAAAACAAACTTATGGTTACCAGGGGGGAAAGTGACGGGGAGGGATATATTAGGAGTTTGGGATTAACAAAAACGCACTACTATATATAAAATAAACAACAAAGTCCTACTGTAGAGCACAGGGAACTATATTCAATATCCTGTAATAACCTATAATAGAAAAGAATCTAAAAAAGAATACATGTATAGATGTATAATGGAATCACTTTGCTGTACACCTGAAACTAACACAACATTGTAAATCAACTTTACTTCAATAAAATAAATTTTTTTTAAGTCACCTCCTCTGGAAGCCTTCCTGACCTTCAAAAGAGCCCAACCTGTTGCCTCTGCATTTCTATTTCATTTTGCCCTGTTCATCTTCTTCTCCTTGACAATAAGCCCAGGCCCTGTGCACAGATGGTGTTAAATAAATGTTTGGTGAATAAATAATTGAATGAAAGTATTAATCATCTAGAAAAGTGACTGTGGAGTGGGCTGCCCCCTCTCCTCATTTCCCCACCTCCTTATGAGGAGATGAGGTGTCTAAAATCTAGGAAGATTAGAATTTGTTCACACTGAACTGTTGTCAATGAGCATGAAAGGAAGCTCCTTCTGTGCTCTGCCTGGTTCAAGAAACACATCTAGTTCAACACTCTGCTGGTACAAGAACATCGAAGTAAAAGCAAAGTTTTGACATCTCCAGATCAAATGTACTATTGCCTGCCAAGAGATTCATTCAGCACACTTGAATAAAAACACCTTTCTAGAAAGGCTGTTTGCCCACCTGCTTCTGTTTGCAGCACCCAATATCCATCACGTGTGTTTTCAGGAATCAGTGAGGATGAACAATAAAAAAAGTGACTCAAACGCTCCTCTGGGCAGGTGCTTGTGACCGGCTCACTTAGAAGGTTTGCTCTGGGGGTGAACGTGATCCACCACCTCTCGCCAGGTGTCCACACCTAGACAAATAGGGAAGAAGGGATGAATCTCTCCACAGTTCTGGAAATAGATTCTGGGTGTGCAAGCCATTTGGCCAAGTTAAGCATTAAACATTTGGAAAGTCCGGTTTTGACAGAGTCCGACGAGTTGCATTTTCATGCACCTCCCATAATTTCAAACCAAAAAGAACAACGAACAATTCAAATTAGACAAAACATCGGAGTCTTGTGAAAATGCCAAAGAAAAATGTCTAAAAAATTGTTCTTTCTTTCCCTTTTTTTAAAAAAATAGACCCTTGTAGATTCTGGTCCTCTTTCAAAGGCGCTTTGAACAGCGTGGGGTGTCCTACAGAGGACCGCACAGGAGCCTCGGAGAACCCTGGGACCTTGCAGAACGGCAGTCAGCACATTCACAAAGCTCTGCTTTTAGGTTTAACTGCAGCGTCTCTGACAAGCCACTCGGTGACAAGAATTGAATAAGGACAGAGGAGATCTGTGTTCACTCCTACCTGCAGGTGGAGAGAGCCCTTTCCCCGTGCTCACACCCTAATGGGAGCACAGCCGTTTGCCCTCCTCCAGGTGGCCTCCCCCCTCCACTGTCAGCCTCAGCCCACCTGGCTCATCCCCTGTGGAAAATGGCAGCAGAAGGTCCACCTTCTGAAGCTGGCGATGCTGTCAGTAAACATCCAGACCCTTTCTGCAAAGCTCTGGTTGAACTGGTCCCTGTGGTCCACCACCAGGGGTGGACCTTGAGAGCCATGCACCCATGGTAAGTCCTCAAAGATTCAGAAGAACTATCCTTCCCCAAAGCCTTAGCCACAAGAGCAGAGCATCTTGTGCCAAGTGCTGTGCTAGGTGTGAGGGAGGGATGATGCTAAAAATCAGGATGAGAGAAAAGTTTCTCTCAGACTCCGGGGAACTTCGTGCCCATCTCTCTCCCACCAACTGGAAATTAAGGAGCATCAGCCCTGACTTTTCTTAGGTGACCACCTTCAACACCGGCTGTCCCTCAGACCCTACCCTATCCCACCCACCCCTTGTCTCCACATCACCAGCCCCCAGGATGCTTCCTACCTCTTGACACCTAGGAGAGTGTAGAGAAAAACCTCCTGTTCTGTCTTCCAAAAGGTAATACCAAAAGCCATGTTCCCCATCCTCAACAGGGTGAAACTTAAACAACGGGAAAGTATAATTCAAATTGGCAAAGATTAAAAAAAGAAACTCACTAACTTAATATGGGTGAAGTTTGAACATATTCTCCTATGCTAGGAAATATAAACTCATTTAACCTTTCCATAGAGCTATTTGGTTACAAATATCAACATTTTAAAACTTTTGTAGCCCCCGAATTTCACTTCAAGGAGTTTATTAAGAGGGAATAACAGAAAATCTAGACAGAGATGTAGTCACTGGCATGATCGTCTCCACCTTGTTTATAAGAGTAAAACTTTGGAAACAATCTAATTTTCCAATAATAGGGAATTGGTTAAACAAAGTAAGACTTGTGTATATAATGGGATCTCATGCAGCCCTCAAAAGTGATGTATAAACATGATCACGGCATATTATCAAGTAAAAGTTAAAGCAACTACCAAACCAAACACGCACCATTACATCAGTCTTGTAAACATCAGAATACATCTACAGGTGTACCTCAGAGATATTGTGGGTTTGGTTCCAGACCACTGCAGTAGAGCATATCTGCTTTCCCAGTGCATATAAAAGTTATGCTTACACTATTCTGCAGCCCATTAAGTGTGCAATGTGTTATGTCTAAAAAAGCAATGTACATACCTTAATTTAAAAATACTTTATTGCTAGAAGATGCTACCCATCATCTGAGCCTCAGGAGTTATCATCTTTTTGCTGGTGGAGGCCCACCTCGATGTTGGTGGCTGCTGACCGATCAGGGCGGTGGCTGAGAAGGTAGGGGTAGCTGAGCCAATTACAAACAATAAGACAACAATGAAGTTGCCGCATCCATTGACTCTTCCTTTCCCTTGAACACTTAGCAGCCATCGTAGGGTCCTTAAATGGCCTAATTTCAGTATTGTTGTGTCTCAGGAAATAGGAGGGCCAAGGATAAGGGAGAGAGATGGGGAACAGCCTGTCGGGGAAGCAATCAGAACACACATAACATTTACTGATTGTTTGCCATCTTATACAGGCAAAGTTCACGGGGCCCCAAAACAATTACAATGGGAACATCAAATATCATTGATCAAAGATCGTGTAACAAATATCATAATAATGAAAAAGTTTGCAATATTCCAAGAATCACCAAAATGTGACACAGAGACACAAAGTGAACAAATGCTGTTGGAAAAATGGTGCCAACAGACAAATGTTGCCACAAACCTTCAATCTGTAAAAAACACAACTATCTGCGAAGCACAATAAAACGAGGCACGATCAAATGAGATTTGCCTGTATTAGCAGGAAAACCAAAATCCTGAAGACTCACTGTTGAACTTTAACAATGATATCTGTGTCTGGAAACATTATCAAAAATATTTTGCTCTTTGCATTTTACGTTTTTCTTATTTTAAAGATTAACAAACCTACAACACCCATTACAATGGCCAAAATCTGGAACACTGACAACACCAAGTGCTGACAATGTTGTGGAACAACAGGAACTCTCATTCATTGCTGGTGAGAATGGAATACTTAGTAGGTGAGTGGATAAATAAACTGTGGTACGTGCAGACCATGGAATATTATTCATCGCTAAAAAGAATGAGTTATCAAGCCATGAGAATACATGGGAGAACCTTAAATGCATATTACTAAGTGAAAGAAGCCAGTCTGAAATTGCTATTCCAACTAGATGACATTCTCCAAAGGCAAAACTATGGAGACAGTAAAAAGATCATTGTTGCTACGGGTGAGGGAGTGGTGACTAGGCAGAGCTCAAGGGGTCTGAGGGCAGTGAAAACACTGCGTGACACCCTAATGATGGGTCCATGTCACTACATATCTGTCCAAACCCATGGGATGTGAAACACCAAGAGTGAACCCTAATGTAAACTATGGATTGGGGTGACGATGGCGTGTCACTGCAGGTTTATCGGTTATGACAGATGTTCCCCTCTGGTGGGGCATGTTGACAGTGGGGGAGGCCGTGACATGTGGGTGCAGGGGGCATATGGGAACTTTCTATACTTTCCCCTCAATTTTGCTATGAACCCAAAAGTGCTCTAAAAAATTGTCTTCAAAAAAAATCAATGAATCTCTAGTCCAAGTCATCAAGTAAAATGTTAAATGATATCTTCCAGGACTAATGACAAATTTTCTCCCAATTTGCTCTGTGCATCAGTACTCAGGTAGGAAATGCTCTGCTCCACCATCAACTGTCCTATCAAGACATGGAGAGGGAGGACACATAATTAAATAAAATGGTAGCAAAGTGATAACATTTTGTCTGTGAATAATGTACTCTTTTTAGGAAAATTGTTCCACTCTGCCTCTCCAGCACATTCTTATTCCAACATATTGATTGATTCTTTCATTCATCAAAATTTTTGAGCCTACTGTGTGCCGGGCACTGTTATAGAAGAACAGGACAAAATCCCTACCTTCGTGGGCTTACATCCGAGTGAGGGCAGAAAGGAGGAGGGAGAGAGAATGGCAGTAAACAAGTGAGCAATGCTATGAATAAGAAAATTTCTGGTTGTGGTGTCATGAGAGATATAAGGCAGGTGACATGATGGAGAAAATAGTAGGGAAGGGGGCTGCTTTAGATCTGGAAAGGGCTCTCTGAGGGAGTAACTATTAGGGAGTAACGGGAGGGAAGAGCAGTGGGTAGCAGAGGAGAGGAGGGGAGGGGTGTTCCCAGCAGGAGAGACGTCAGGTGCAAACATCCTGGGGTGGGAAGGCTTTGGCATGTTTGAGGATGGGTGGAAACCAGTGAGTTAGGGTGAGGGTGGGATGAGGCATGATGGGAAGTGGGGCAGAGTCTAGACCACAGTGAGCCTTGTCTGGGCCACCTCAGCTTAGAGATTCTGACAACACATCAGAATGGAATTAGGTGTTAGAGTCTCGTGTCTGGAGCTCAGGGGAGAGACTAGGGCTGCAGATATAAATTTGTGGAGTTTCCAGCATTGGGTGGGACTTAGAGTGACCAGCTCATCCCAGTTTGCCTGGGACTTCCCTGGTTTTCAGCACTCAAAGTCCCACATTCCGTGAAACCCCTCAGTTCCAAGCAAACCATGGTGGTTGGTCACTCCAATGGCATTAAAGTTATGAAAAGGGATTGTATTACCTGGGAAAAGAGTGTTGATGGGGAAACAAAGAGGCCTCAGATGTGGTCCTGTGCATTTCAACACTTACAGGTCAAAGAGAGGAGAGGCTCTGAGTCCGTCTTGCCGTAAGAGCGGCCAGCGACCTCTCTTAAAATCAGATCAGACACATTCCCTGCAGTGAAGCGGTGGGCAGAATGCAGAACAGGCATGAATTGTATTACACTGAGCGAAGAGGGCTTGGGGAGTTGAGGCCCCCAACATCATCCAGTGGGGATCATGGAAGTGGCGTTCACACTGAGACCTGGAGGATGACAAGGCTTGCCCTGCGGTGGTGCGCAAGGGAGAGGATGGTTTTCCAGGCACATCGAGAAGGACACAAAGGTCAGAGAAAGAAGTTCAGAGACACGTGGGTCCAAGGGGAGGTCGTCAAGGCCGGGAGGCAGGGCCATGACTTTGAACTTCATCCTGTGGGAGAAGGGGCACGATGGATGGCTTTTAGTGGGAGAATGATGGGATCAGATTTGCATTTTATTATTTTTTAATTTTATTGAAGTAAGGTTGATTTACAATGTTGTGATAATTACTGCTGTACAGCAAAGTGACTCAGTTATACATATATGTACATTCTTTTTCATATTCTTTTCCATTATGGTTTGTCACGGGGTATTGAATATAGTTCCCTGTGCTCTACAGTAGGACCTTGTTGCATTTCAAAAGGATCAACGGCTTAAGTGCAGAGAAGGAATTCATTTGAGCAGGGTAAGGATGAGAGGTGGGGACAACAGTCCTGGTGAATGAAAGGTTAACATGCATGTGACTTAGGGCTTTTACTTTTGTGTCCCTCTGCTTTCTAAAATTGCCCCCGTGAACATAAATTACTTTTTAGAAAAGAAAAATCAATACAATGCCATTTTTAAGGGGAAATTGTACAGAAGTCATTGAAAAGGAGAGAACGTGATTGAAAGACGAACACGATGTCGTGGGTGTAAAAGGCCACAGGGAACCCCCCCCGTTGTCCCCCCCGGGCACACCTGTCAAAGACAGGCATTCGTTCACCCCTGGACTCTGCACTTTTAACTACACGCAAGATGAGTCTCTTCAGATGAGTTTCCTTTTCTAGAAGCTTCAGCCCTACAATCATTCTGATGCACCCACAACCTAGAACTTCGCCCCCATCGCCATCCTGGTTCATCTATCGCTCTATCCTTTACCAGGATAAACTAGACACCATCTGTGTGTGCGGCAGGGCAGAGGGGAGAGGATAGAGAGGGCCCTCTTATACCAGCCGGTCCTTTTCTCTCTTTTCACCTTCACAGCCAACGGAGTCTCAGGCTCCTGTTCAGTTTAGAAACTGAGACTCATATATATCAAGTCGTTGGTCCCAAATCACAGAACTAGTGAGTAACGGGGCCAGGATTTGCACTGCTGTCCCCCGGCCGGCAAAGCCATTGAAATACAATATGGTAAATTGCAGGGTGGACTCAGGAGTGGGACTTCCTGGTTCAAACATCAGCTCCACCACTTATGAGCTGTGTGACCTTGAGAAAGATATCGATACCTAACATCGACAGACCGCCATCTGTGCAGTGGGTTGCCGATGAGGGTATCTACCTCATAGATTTCTCGGGAGAGCGGAACTGGGAATTCATGGAAGGTGCTTAGGACCCGCCTGGAACAACACAGACTTATAGTTGTTGTTTCCACTAATCCATCCTGCCTTCCCACCTATCCCAGACCCCCAGCCTTGGGAAACTTTTGGGCATCTTGCTAACCAGCTTCCTCAGAGAGGCTCCAGGATGGAGGCTTCCCTTGGTGAAGAAGGTGGGAAGAAGACACCAGCTTACGAATTAAAGGTCAGTTAAAGCTAAGCTCTCTACTGTCTCTGCCCTTTCAGGAATATTTCTCATGCTCGGAGACGTTGGAAACATCCACCTCGATTCTCCTCAACACGTGTTCACAAGCCCCAGCCTGAGCTCTGAACAGCCCTAGAATCTCCCTGAGTCTGACAAAATGACTTTATGTCACCGAGTCACTGATAATCTAGTGACAGAGACAAGAGAACTGTTGATGAACAGGGACTGCCTGAGGCAAAGGAGAAGGAAGTGCAACCCGAGAGAAATGCATGGAGGAGGATGTGCAACAAGGGTGCAAAGCCGGATGCTGCACAGCCGGGGGCGGGAGAGAAGAAGGAGCATCTTGCTGCGAGCGAGCGCAGCGCTTACTGAGCTGAGGCACGTAAGTTTCCACGTCTTTCCAGAGGTTTGTCAGACGAAAGCATGGCGTGACACTGATGCATTTGTTGCAGGGAGAAGCATAACCATCAGGTGGCTGAGTAGCGCTGCTTCACCCCTTCCAACCCTACTCAGGCAGATACACGAAAGAAGACAAATTATGATTGACAGGCAGCTTGACTAGCCTGAAATCGCAGCCATTGGCTGTGTCATCAGATTAGGATCCTGATACTCTTTTGTCCCCTGAGGGGCTTCCCCGTGGCCCAGAGCCCCCACTTAATACTGTGGTCAGGGCACAGTCTCCCTGGGAGACGTTACAAAGTATTGCCAAGCTGTGGACCTGATACTATGTGGGATGCTTTCCCCAAGGCACCCAGGGGCGGTAGATTTCAGGTTACAAGTGAATGGCAAAATCGACTTCAATGTAAATATTTTAAATAGTCAAGATCTAATTGGAGAACTCACCCACATCAAGGCTATAAAGAGGTCAGGCTTGGGAGATGCAGGTTTTGTGACAAGGATTTCCCTGGAGAAAAGTACAAAACACCCCTATAGGGGTGGTACATGGAAGTGTGCCTTTTCTCTTCCTTTCAAACTTCTGTAGGATGGATTGGAGCTGGGGCTCCATGTGCCCTGAACTCTGGGAGGCCTGGTGGACTGATGTCTGACACCTGTGCAAAGAGCCCAAAGATGAGAAGCTGTGGGCTGTGGGTTTGCAGCAGCAGCAGGGCAGGAGAGGGGGACGGGATGCAGCGAGCATGAGGTCGCTCCCATCAATGGGCGCACGGGACTCCAGGCTGTTTCCCACGGACCATGTGTGGGCCATGATGGAGAGACAGAAGATCTTAAAGTGTGCTCAGGGGAACATTCTGGAAGGGCACTGGTGCCACAACAAAGAGATTCTGGGAGAGGGGAACTCCAACAACCAGGGGCAGGGCCGAGCTGCACCAGGGGAGCCTACAACACCTGCCTCATGGAAAGGGAGGTGGATGCTTGAAGTGGGGCCTCAAAGATTCCCCCGAGAAAGGGTCAGCTGCAAACAAAGCCAAGCCCTGCTCCTCCAAAGGCTTGGTGACATCAGGAAACCAGAGTTGTGGGCCAGTGTCTGGGAGAGACGGTGGTCACTGCTCAGGTATCATTTCAAAATCTATGAAGACAGGGAAATATGGAAAGAATCCAGAATTCGATCAAGCGACAAAGAATTGAGAGAAGGAAATTACCTGGAACCTTAATGGGCTGCCTTGTCTACACAAATGAGATGGAATCATCAGACAATGGAATGACTTCAACCCGAGGGGTATCTGAAGAGTGTACACCCGGAGCTGCCTGTTACATAAACGCTCAGTGGGTCCCCATCTAGTCTTGCAAATAGGATCATGCTTCTATCAGTTTGATCAGAGAAACAGAAGCACTTAGGAAGTGACAGATTCAACAAGAGATTTAACTGTATACAGTTGTGGGAGCTGGTGAAACGGTCTCCCAAAGGCTGTTGCCTTTGTGTCTGCTGCTGGAGCTTGAGGTCTGCAAAGCAAGCAGTCAGACTGGGAGACTTAAAAATGGTCTCCTAAATCATAGCTACGCAAAACTAGAAAGAAATGTAGTGATGCTCTTGGCTAATTTTGTCTGCAAGAATAAGCACAGAGGGCTTCCCTGGTGGTGCAGTGGTTGAGAATCTGCCTGCTAATGCAGGGGACAGGGGTTCAAGCCCTGGTCTGGGAGGATCCCACATACCGCGGAGCAACTAGGCCCATGAGCCACAACTACTGAGCCTGCGCGTCTGGAGCTCGTGCTCCGCAACAAGAGAGGCCGCCATAGTGAGAGGCCCGCGCACCGCGATGAAGAGTGGCCCCTGCTTGCCACAGCTAGAGAAAGCCCTCGCACAGAAACGAAGACGCAACACAGCAAAAATAAATTAATTAATTAATAAACTCCTACCCCCAACATCTTCTTAAAAAAAAAAAAGAAGAAGCACAGAGAGTTCTGTTTTGGGGGGTGGTTTGGGGTGCCTGATGTGGTCTTCACAGATCCCCACAAGGACCCTGGCCACGAAATTCTTCCTGCAGGTAGAGTTTGATAGGAAAAAAAAAAAAACACTTAGATTCTCGTCCACCTTTTCCAAACCCATTACCCATCATTAATGGAAATAAAGGACCTAATTAGGGGCAAGGGAATGAGTTGGAGGGAAAGAGGACCCAGGTCCGGAAGTGGAGAAAAGAGCTTCTGCTAAACTGTACAGTTGTCAAGACACTTTCACATTCCTGTCCTGTTTCACTGGAGCCCCAAGTCACCCCACAGGGCGAAATAATCAGGCATTATTATCCTCCATTTATAGAGGAAGGGACAGAAGCCCACAGATCTCACCCAAGGCCACACCACTGAGGGAGGGAACACACAGATGCTTGTCTGGGCCTCGTGGTCCTGACTCGTGGGGTCTCCACTTCACTCCGAAACTCTCAGCCTCCCAGCTCGTCAAACTGGATATAACAGCGCCGGAAAATGACAGGCCTTGGTGAGATGTGTCCTCTCCCCCAGGGCCCCCCGACACCCCAGCACCTCTCACCCTGAATCTAACTTCACGTGTACACGCTCCCCGACCCCTGGTCTGCCAGCACTATTGCTCACTGCGTGGATGAGGAACAGGACCGGGGCCTCAGCATCCCAGGCAGAGATCAAGTAGACTGAGGCCAACACAGTGAGACAGGGCGTCCTCTGCCTCTACCCTCAGCTCAGAGCCAACACACCGTACAGAGACCTGGAGTCTTCAGCACAGAAACGATTCCACACGTGACCTCTGTGGTGCTCAACACAGTCACTTACGGAGATAGTTCAAAATGCAGATGCCCAGGGCCCCACGCAGAGCACCTGATCCAGGAGGTCTAGGATCGGCTTCAGACTTTGCATTTCTAACAAATACCCCTGCAAGAGTCTCAGGGAGTACTCAGAGTCCTTATTCCTGTTATCAGAACAGAGGGAGGGAACACAGCTGGTGTAATGACGGGTCCCTGGTCCCATGGCTCCGCCCCTCCCCCACTCCCTCCCTCCCGGTGAGAACCGCATCACCGTCCCCTGTGCCCCGGGCAAACGGCATGGACCACATCCAGGCACACTGCTGTGCGTCCATCCGGGGACAGAGGCAGGTACCAGAATACACATTTAGGGACACTGGTGGGTAGCAGAAAACACCAAAAGCGAGTGAGTTCTTGTGTGACCAACTCATGATGTTTTGCCCCTTGGATGGTTGTTCTGAAAGAAGAATGCCTGTATCTTACTGTGTTCATTTTGAAATATTCACTCTTCACTAAGACTCTGGGAGGAACAGACAAATGACAGGAGTAGAGAACTGGCATTTATTTTCCTCCACACTGCTTCCCTCGCCTGCCCTGGGCAGGCTCACAGGGTGAGAGCAACCGACTAGAGACGCAAAGGACACTTCACAGTTGAGACACATGGTTTGGTGTCTTCATGGATTCCAGCTTTGCTTTTTCGGTCAAGCCAACAGACAAACAGACTTTTTAGCTTTCATCTCCCCGGCCCCCAGAATGCAGAGAGTCTTTATTTTAATTCAGGGAGCAGACTCACCCTCCACCTCATCCTCCTATGACAGTAGGAGGTGACGTTTCCCTGACGCGTCCCTTCAGTTTAAGCCAGTTCGACTGATTAATTGAAGAACTCTCCCCAAACCTGACAAAAGACATCTGCAGGCTGTGATACGGTCTCACTGCTTCTGCAGGGAGATGGTACTGCCTTCAGAACACGTTTATCAGCGAGCCAGGGGCTCCCAGAGGGCCACCTGCCAAACCCAGCAATTACACTTTGCAGTTTCGCCGATTAAAAAGTGTTTAAACATCTGCTACTTAAAAGATACTTAAAAAGTCATAAATTAAAACCAGGGGGTAAAGGAACTCAAAGTGAACAGAGAGTGAAAAGTTCTATGTAAATAGAGAAGCGGTATTTTTTCCTTTCTGAAGGTATCCCTTGACAACTTAAAAATAAGCGCTAACTCAGGTGTCCATAGTGTAAAATAAATCTGGATAAGCTTAACAAAATTCAGGTAGTCGTCCACAAGAAAATGTAATAGCCTCACTCTCTTAACTTCTAATCGCGCGGTTTGCTTTGCATTGGCTTTTACTGAGAGATGGGGGCCGCCTAGCTAGTTAGGGCAATTGTGGGCTCCAGGAGCCCAAGCCCATGCAGGAAGTGGGCTGGAGCATTGCAAACTTGACACACAGAAGATAAGTTTGTTGTGCCTGGTTAATTTTCAAGAAACTTGCCAGCTTTCCGTCATGTATGGTTCAGTTTTAAAGGACCCTATTAACTATCACTCATAACTGGCAAAGACTCTATTACTGCTGCTTCATACTTCGGCATTTATTTTCATCTCTCTTAAAAATTAGATAACATCATATTGTCCCTTGCAGTCTAAGCATCTCTTTCCTACACACGACATTATTTAAGAATATTCTACTAAAAAAAGAGTGGATGTACGTATATACATCTACTTTGCTGTGCAGCGGAAACTAACACAACATTGTAAATCAACTATACTCCAATAAAAATTAATTTTGAAAAATAAAATAAAATTCTGGGGGAAAATATAATATTCTAACCTACAGCCTTTTCAGTCACACCTATCTGTGAAGGAAAAGTTAATTTCCAAAATGAAAAGTTTGGCCGTGGCACCCCATGTACATGGAGAGAACGGGAATTAATGGGAACGCAGCCACGTAAAAATTCTGTCCATCATTTATATAAACCCAATTCTGTGGGTCTTCTGGGTCACACACAATTTCGATTCCCACACTCTTCCAAATACCCTGATGGAGGCCTGAACAGTCTAATGCACTTGCAGTTTATTCTCTTTTAACAATGGTTGATTTAGTATTTAACTCAAAACTAGATTTCTTTTTTGCATATTGGTTACGTTATAGTCGTGGGTGGACGGGTTTGTATAAATAAGCATTCAGAGTGTGTATAATCTGTGTAGCTGGCAGTTCAGTTGCCTCCCTCATCCTTTTCCTGTCTGGATGTAAAACCAGGTTTTCTCCTTGGTCTCTTTTGCAATTACAGGGAACTTCAGCTGTGGCCCTCACTGGGTGTGTGTTTCACCCATGCAGGATAGAAATCCTGGTGTCAAAACGGAGCTCAAGGTTACAATCAGCCGACCTAGGTCAGGTCCTGCCTCTGCCACTCACAGGCAGACTGACCTTCAGGAAGATACTTGGCTCCTTTCTTTCCCTTTTCAAAAAGTACAATGGGAATAATAACATCCTTTCATAACTCCCAGAGTCACCGTCAAGTTCAAGTGAGTACATGCAATCATACCCAGAGTTTTTTTATATGATGACTCTGTTTAGTATCTCAGTAATAAATTTAAAAATAAATGAAAAGGGCTTCCCTGGTGGCGCAGTGGTTGGGAGTCCATCTGCCGATGCAGGGGAACACGGGTTCGTGCCCCGGTCCGGGAAGATCCCACATGCCGCGGAGCGGCTGGGCCCATGAGCCATGGCCGCTGAGCCTGCGTGTCCGGAGCCTGTGCTCCGCAACAGGAGAGGCCACAACGGTGAGAGGCCCGCGTACTGCAAAAAATTAATAAATAAATAAATAAATAAATGAAAAGAAGGACTTGTGGTCAAAGACCTGTGAAGATGCTTCATTGTTATTTCCACAAAGGACAGAGACTTGAGCATTCAGTGGTATTATTCTTTTAAATGACTTCTGTTGTCTATTCCTAATTCCAAATGAATACATGTTCTTTCTTAAAAATTGGAAAAACAAATGTCACTCAGAACAAGAGATAACAATTCTTAACATTTTTGTACCCTTATCTAAGTCTACATCTATGAAGATAATTTTTTTTTCTTTCTTACAAAACTTGGATCATAATGCATGCAAATCTGGGTTCCTGATACTATTTCCTCTGGAGAGGTTCTCAAGAGTGAAATTACTTGGTCCAAGGATTGAAAATCTTTGAAGGCTCTTCATAAATTCATCCACATCTTTCGAGAAAATCTGTACCCGTGTATAATGGCACCAGTAGGGAACAGGTACACTTATCTTGCAGCAGCGTCCTAGCACTAAGTGTGATCATTATTTCAAAATTTTGGTCAAATTTCACTTATTTGATTATTATCGAAGCTGAATTTTTTTCATATCCTATTGGCCATTTGTGATTCTTATTTTTCACATTGTGTTTTCAGGAATGCTCTGAGCTGAAAGTTAAGAGAAAAATCTGACTCACAATGATGCAAACCAATAGAGTTTTTCAGAATTCTGCAGAAATTGGCTGCCATTGTTGGTTCAGTAGCTCAATAGTGTCAATGACAGTGTTTCTGCCAATCTCATGGCCTCGCACTCATGGTGGCAAAATGGCTGCCCCAGATCCAGCATCACATCCAGGAAGAAAGGAAGAAGAACAAGGCAGCCATATCCGTTCCTTCCCAGAACCCTCCCCATGAAGATTTATGCTTATGTCCCATTGAACTATGACACATGGCCATGCTAGGCACAAAAGAGGCTGGAAAAGATGATCAGTTTTTCCAGCTCCTAACATGGAGTTGGGCAAAAGTGAAGGGGGTTTGAAAATGAATGTTGGGTTAGCCAACAGTCGTGGTCTTATCTTTTATACACCACCACAATAAGATTTCTAAATGGTGTGTAAAACGCCAGCCTTCCCAGTAGTCCTTAGAAGTAGTAACTACCATTAAATAAATAAAATTGCTGATAATCACCTTAGCCCATGCTACATAGGTTAATCACATGAGAGGCAGCTGGATCACAAACCAATGTCTCATTTCCAAGGCACTCTCCATGTGACTCTTTGCCTCATTGGAAACCACTATTCTTTTTTCAGTCCATGACATCTAAACACATTTGCCATGTTTCTTCAGTGAAACTTGCTTCTTACCAGATGGCAGCTTCACTCACAATTCACACAGTCACCATCCAGTGGGAAAAAGAAAAAAGGGTAACCAGATGAAAGGCAAAAAAGTGATTCAGGAGGGGCTGCCTGTCCTGAGTCTAGCAGCTACGTCTCCGTGCCTAAGCTATGCCCATGGCTTCCTCAACAGCAGAGAAGCCTGGGGAAGTGACATTTCCTTAGCTAGTGGTTGGATTTCTAGGCCATAGGAAGGTTCTGTTAATAAGAAAGAAAGGGGAAAACATGAATATTGGGGGAGCTGCTGGCATTATCTACTGCAAACATATACAACTACAGCACAAGAATCCTCCTTATTGATATATTGAATTTTTAGTCTCTGCTTTCAAATGGTAGAATGGCTATCGGCCAGGGTTCTCGGCCGTCCCAATCAACAGAAATTGATGAGAGGCCAGACAAGAAATTCAGGCAAGGCTTTACTGGGAGACCCGCCTCAGCAGGAGGGAGTGAAAACAAGTATGAAAACAAGTAACAGTTTCCCCAGCTTGCTCCCCAAGGTTGGGGGCGGGGCGAGCTGTTCCTGATATGGGGTGAGGGTAGGGGTGAGTCCAGGGGTCAGGCCAGAGGGTGGCTTAGGTGTTTTGCCCACCCCTTTACTGGTGTCGAGTGTAGGGGGCATGCACAGTACCCTGCTTTTGCTCCTGGCTCTTCAGAAGAGGCAGTGGATTTTGAGGGGGCGGGGGTGGGTCTTTTTGTATCATTTTGTCTATAATTTGCCCCGACTGTGCAGGAAGCCAGTTATTTTTAGTCCCGTATAGTTTCTTTGTATTTTTTTGCTCCAGGAGATGTTTGTCCAGGTGCAAGCACTGCAGCAAAGGATCCCAGGTCCCAGGTCCCTGGTCCCAGCCTGTCTCCAAATGAATACAAACTCCCAGATTCTGGCTAACTATCACCCACCCGACTCCGTTTTCAGCCTGTTTCCTTATATTAGGCACTCCTTTCTTCAGCCCTCATCCCTCTCACAGACAAGCCTGCAGAGGTGCAGACAAAGCCCCCAGGGGCCTGTAGGTTCATTACTGGGCCCTCAGCGGCTCATCAGTGGAGAGGCATGAAATCAGCCTTTCCCACAGTTATCTCCCCCATTACCGGGAGAAACAATTTGTATCTGCAAAGACTGCCCTCTGCCCTTTATTTGATGAGCTATATACCCTGCATTGTCTGTGTGTATGTGCGTGTATGTGTGTGAGTGTGTGTGTGTGTGTGTGTGTATGTGTACACAGGCATGCACACCTCACGGCTCCTTAAAGAAGTCCCAAAATGCAGAGATGAGGCTGCCTCCCTGGTCCCTATGATTTTGACTCACCTAGCAGGACCACTTTCAATTTCTGAATGGTTTCTCCATTGTACCATGGAATTCTGCCAGGTATTTCTTAAATGGTTCCAACTTTCTTTCTTCCCTGAACATTTTAGCAACATAAAGAGCAAACAAAACATGCACAATCTTTAAGTAAACTCAACAGAGCTTGTTTCATAAAAGTATTACCCTTTCCAAATGTTTTTCCTTCCCCCCAATTCCTCTTCAGTATTATGAATTATAGATGTGGAAGATTAATCATATAAGGTCTCTATATTTCAAGCCTGCCAATGACTTCATTTCTCAGCGGTGGTCAAATTTACAAATGAAAACGGGTGCATATTGCTATAGGACAACTGGACACAGGTGGGAGTGTCCATCCCCCTCACACAACTGGTCCTTTCCATCACCTCCCAACGAGCTATCTTGAAGGTATTTTGGGGTATCCCTTCACTAATTTAGCAGAACCTGAGGCAGAAGTTTCTGAGAATTGTAACACAGGGACCTATGCCAATGAATTCTAAAGTGCTAGAGCTGAGAAATGTCCCTAGGGATCCCCTAACTTTTTAATTTTAAAGATTAGAACTCCAAGGCCCCAAAATGTCAGGGTTCCCAGACCTCTCCTTCCAATTTTAATGACTACATTACATTAAACAGTGCAATTTGTTCGTGCTCTCTCTTCCTGTGTTGGGCTACTATTGGCCTAGAAATAAATACCCCCCCCAAAAGAAATACCCTGGTGCATTTATGAGTTTTACACTCAATCAACCTAAAGATAATAAAACAGAAAGAAAATAAGATCAAAATAAAATACTCTCCCACTTGGCCACATGCCTTCCCCACCACCATCACCACACCAGTCCCAGCCCAACATCCAATGGTCCAATGTCTATCTCTGCTCACCTTCACTCTGTTCACTCTGCCAGCTCTTCGTGCAAATTTCTCTCTACCCCACAGTGGTGTTTGCCATTTGCAAGGAGAATGGGAAAAGTTTATAGAAGCTTTGACTTCCAGTCATCACTTGTAAATGTTCCGTGCATGTTCATGTAGCCAACCAAAATCATGTGAACCCACAGATTCACACTCTCTCACACCCCTCTCCAGAGTCCTAGGGGTTATTTCAAAGGGGCTGGATGGAAAGCTGTTTCTGGTTTTGGTTTAGGGTTATATTTTATTTTTGTTTTAAAAAGGCAGCTCAAGGAAGCAGTTGGCTAAATGTCTCACCTAAAATTAAGACTGAGAGACACAATGAGTGACCTAAAAGAGATAACCAAGTAGTAGAGATTCTAGAAAGTTCTCAAGATGGGAGAGAAGTCTACGTAGAATTAAGCCCAAGAAATACTGAACTGATTTACAGCTGATTTAATATATTTCAGAGAGAGGAATAACTTTCCTCTCACAACTCTGCTTCATGAATTTGCAATGCATATTATAAATGATGCAAGGAGGGAACTGATCTCTATTTCCTGGTGTTAATTCCTGGAAAAGAATGCAATCATCTAAGGGTTCCAGAGGAGATTCTCTATCTCCACATGAATATCTAATGTATTGCAGTTTCTGAAGTTGTAAGACATTGTTCTTGTTAAAGTCGTTTATTATTAATCATCACCACCACCATCATTGCCATAATGAAAGCCACATTTCTTGAGTGCCGTATGAAATTAGCCATCACATCCATATCACAAAGCACACTGACGACGTTTCATGTGGTCTGTTGAATGCACGTTTCAATTTGCTCCTACACCATGTCACCAGTGTGTGCACCCTGCAACAAAAGTGTATTTGGGGGCTTCGCTGGTGGCGCAGTGGTTGAGGGTCCGCCTGCCGATGCAAGGGACATGGGTTCATGCCCCGGTCCGGGAGGATCCCACGTGCTGCAGAGCGGCTGGGCCCGTGAGCCATGGCCGCTGAGCCTGCGTGTCCGGAGCCTGTGCTCTGCAGCGGGAGAGGCCACAGCAGTGAGAGGCCCGCGTACCGCAAAAAAAAAAAAAAAAAAAAAGTGTATTTGGGGCAAGGATAAAAGCAAACAAATAAACACAAATGAACATAAATTACTAATAGGGAGATACCTCCCACTATCAACTCAAATGTATCCATTTTTAATACAAAATTGACCCGAGCTACAAAAGGCTACAGTCTGGAAGAGGTCAGACTGTGGTGAACAGGTCGCAGGGCCTAGAATCGGGAGACAGGTGTTCTCAAGGGAGACTGACAATGCTGGTGTGCAACCAACAGTAATTCCTTGCATTTGTTTTGCCCTCAGTTTTGCAATCTATGAAATTCACTGGATGTTCCCTAGGCCCTGCTCAGGTGTCCTGTGTTATACAAGCACAGGTGCATGCAGCCCCATGTGGCGGGGTTTGAAGAGGGAGCAAAGAAGAAGAAAGAAAATACGATGTAGTTGATATTTGTTATTGGCCTTTCCAGCACTCATTGCTGCCTCGTTGAGTAGATATCACTCTGAGTCCACGAAGCCTGGGTGAGGCTCAACCCTCATTTCCAGGAGTGGAGAATGCAACTCAGGCTTAGCCAAGTAAAACACCACAGTCCTCCAGCCTTAAGGATCAGGTGAGGGAGAGACTCATGACCTAAAGGAGTCAAGTTAGAATTTATCTCAGAATGTGAACAGAAGTTACTCTTTCCCCATAGAATTGAACCTGGAAGGTTGTTGGCTTAGTTGGAGTTACCTTAGCCATTGTGCCAGCTGTGACAAAGGTTGTGAAAGGAATAGGCAAGGGACACAGAGAAACTAAGTCCTGATGATGCACTGGAGTCCCCAGGCCAGTGGTTCTGAGTGTCTAAAATTCCCTTTTAGACAGCGTTCTGGCTTGGATTTCTGCACAAGCAGACTATGAGATAAGACTTCTAGTGCAAGTAGTTAATTTGGGAGATGGTCCCAAGAAAGACCAATAGGGAAATGGGATAGTGAGACAGAGAAGGAGAGGAAGCCAATAAAGCGTGTTCTGGTAGGAAGAATAATGGTCCCCAAGGATGTCTGCATCCTGAGATCTGTCCATAAGTTGGATTACAAGCAAAGGGGAATTCAAGTTGCAGAGGGAACTAAGTCTGTTAATCAGCTGGCCTTAAGATAAGGAGAGTATCCCGCATTATTTGGGTGGGCCCAAAGTAACCACAAGGGTCTTTAAAAGGAGAAGAGGGAGCAGAAGAGAGAACCAGAGATGGTAGCAGGAGAAGGACTCAGCCCAATGGTGCTGGCTTTGAAGTTGGAGGGAGGGGCAACAAGCCAAGGAATGTGGGCAGCCTCTAGAAGATGGAAAAGGCCAGGAAATGGATTCTCCCCTGCAGCCTCCGGATGCACCTGCTGGCACCTTGATCCTCAGCTCATTTCTGACTTTTAACCTCCAAAACCATAAGATAATAAATATGTGTCGTGTTAATCACTAAGGCGTGAACATTTGTAGCAGCAGCAACAGGAAACTAATACAAGCGTGTTAGGAGTCAGCTACCACGTGGGCAACTGGAGCTCAGGCACACTGGGGGCTTCTGGAAGGTGGTGGACAGCATGCTTCCAGGTCGCCCAACCAAGGGTGAGGATTTGGGGCATCCACCACTGGTCTACAGCCAGCAGGGTGAACGCTCCAGCATTTCCAGTTGTTCTGTGCGTCTGAGAGGGCTCTGCAGTCATCCAGCAACAAGCCTGCAGGCAGGAAGTCTCACGTGTTCACAGTAAGCAGCCATTTGTGTCAGAGATGACATCCAAGGACACCAACAGCGTCTGCGACAGACGACTTTTGGAAATAAAGCGTGTGCGTGTGACTGGGAGTGGGTTTTACTTGTCACAATAATTGGGAGCTCCTATCTGTATTTACTGGCTGAGGCCATGCTTGGCGTGATTCTGCACCAGCAAGAAATGTCTCACCCAACATGAAGAAGCACCCCCGTGAGAAATGCTGGCTGAGACCACTGGCTTCTACTCTATCCTGTCAGACTAGCCGGATATTTCCTCCCCGCTTGGCTAATGTGGAATGAGTTTCCCTTCGGTTAGCCCAATGGCTCTCAAGATATACACAGAGGACAGGGATAGACAGAGATACATGGGAAGATCTAGGTGTTGCTTTTTGTAAAAATGTCCAACAACGGTTTCCGAAAAAAAGATGAAGGATAGCCAACAATTCATAGCAGCTGGGACTCAGTTCCCACCCATTCTTTACACTTTTGTGCATAGTGTTGAAAGGGGCATAAAATCAGCCCAGCCCAGTTAGAACACTGTGTCATAAAGTAACAGAGACACATTTCAAAAAGAAGGAGAGGGGATTGCAGTGTGCTTTCCTACTCCCTGAAGGCGTATAGACAATAAACAAGTAAACGTTTAAAGATCAAATAAGAGCCTGAACAAACTGCTTCCTAATGTCTGTCTAACACCCCTGTCAACCAATAACGTGCAGGTAAGGGAGGAAGAATGGAAGGAAGTTTACAAAAGGTCGGAAGGAAGGGCGGGGGGATGGGGAGGGAGGGAGGGAACTGTTTCCTTTTCTCATCTTTCTTTAAAATACGCTGTGGAGTTTTTTGACCACAGGAGACTTTTGATAGGCAGGCCTTCCACCTGCCCTCTGGAATGGAAAGCTACGTCAGTAGCACTTGTTTCAGACATGGGCGACCCCGGAGGACAGGAGCAGAGGGAAGAATCTGGAAGTTGGGGGGCAGGCCCAGAGCTACCCAGGTGTTAATTCTCTCAGACAATCACCTTTGCTAGATACCTCGTGGATGAGCCGCCCCAGGGCCACCATAACAAATGATCCTAAACTGGGGGGCTTAAAACAACAGAAGTGTGGTCCCTCCCGGTTCTGGAGGCCGGAAGTCCGACATCAAGGTGTCAGCAGGGCGGAGCTCCCTCTGAAGAATCCAGGGGAGGGTCCTTCCTGCCTCTTCCAGCTTCTGGTGGATGCCCGCAGTCCTTGATGGTCCTTGGTTTGTAGACACATCACAGCAATCTCTGCCTCTGTTGTCACGTGGCATCTCCTATGAGTCTGTGTCTCTCTGTGTTCAAATTTCCCTCTTCTTTAAGGACACCAGTTATTGGGTTAGGACCCACCCTAACCCAGTACAGCCTCATCTCTATATGATGACATCTGCCAAGACCCTGTTTCTGAATCAGATAAATTTCACAGATATGTGGGGGATGGGGGGCGGGGGGGGGCGGTTAGGGCTTCAGTGTATCTTTCTGGTGGACACAGTTCAACCTATAACACCTCCTCAAATCACACTGGGTAAACAGCCCCTCTGTCAGGCAGCTCGGACATAAATATTTTAAGTTATACTTGTGATGTCAAATGACCAAGACCTGGTGTAAGGATAACAAAGGTCCACCCCCACCATTGTGTCCACACAGCACTCTGTTCCCCAGAGTCGTGTGGCCCCAGTGGACCTGATCCTCCAATACCTGCAGCCACCAGGACTTAGAAGAATGGCTTTTAGAGCACATGGAAGGAATGAGGGAAGGCATTTACCTGCAATGGTACTTTGACCAGGTCGTGGTCCTGTCTTTCCAAGAAGCTCTCTTTGGCAACGTCTTTCCCAGTCTTCATCTGGCAGGGATGCTCTGAAAATTTCTTCCAAGTTTCCTGCCTCTGAGTGGACCCTCAGTCCCCTTCTCATGCTCAGCTCTGCAGGCCGGGCTTGCCTGCCAACTGCGTTCCAGCTGGGTTTGCCTGGGGGGAGCTTAGGCAGGAAACTAGTGGAAGTATTAGGTTAACCATATTAAATCACCCATATTTGTCCATTTTGTACCTGCAAAGGCAGTTTCATATCAACTTCTCACCACTTCTGTTTTGCTGATGGGGGTCTCAGTGATACACTGACTGAGCTCAACTGCAAAAAAAAAAAAAAAGAAAAAAAGAAAATCCACCTTGATGGAAAGATTGGCCAGCAAAGCTGCAAGTCACTCCCAAAGTCAGAAGACGCAAAACTATCATTTTTCTTTCAGCATGTGCTAATTTGTTGATCATATCCTTTAATTCCCTGCAGGACAAATCAGCCTGTTTAAACTTTGCTAGAAAAGGAAACAATAACTGTCAAGAACAGTGTGCTAGTTCAGAAGTGAAGGGAATAGTAGTTTGAGGTATAAGAATTTTCAATAATGGTTTTTAACCAATAAGACCTACTAATAAAAATACAATAGAGGTCTCAGGCTTGAGAAAACCTGAACGATTTTAAATGCTAAGACTTAACCTCTAAATTCACGTATGCCTCTTCAGAGCTGTCTCTCTGAAAGACTGTGACCTTTTCCAGGGTTAACGTGAAGGGATCGAAACAGCTCTCAAGAACCCCTTTGACGTGGCTTTTCAGAACCACCTTCTGATTTCTGTAGTAATTTCACTCACCCTGACAGCTCCCTTTATTCATCAAGTTGATCACTAACTGACTTCTGGTTGTTTCAAAAGATCCAGCTCATCTTTACGTGGGATGAGTTGCCATCGCTTACTAGATTCCAAACGAGGCCTGTGAAAAGGTACTGAGACTTGCTGCGAGGTTTCCTATGGGTAAGTGTGTAAGCCCACAACGCGGCTACTTAGAAAAGGTCTGTTTATACTTTAGAAATTTAAGTTATACATTGATTTGTTTTTAAAATACCTGGATTGTATAATCCCACCTATTTGTGACAAAACCTCCCTGTTATTCAAAGGAAAAGCAAAACTCATTCAGGCAAAGAAGCGTAAGAGTGGGCATAACCCTGCTCCAGCCCAGCTTCTGAGGAATCCAACGCCGCTTATTCCCTAGGGGACTCTGCAAGGCCCTAACGGGTGCCTGAGTGGCTTCCTAGGGACTGTCACAGAGCCTGAAACTCACGTCATCACTTGTCATTGTACCCAGAGGTCCTGCTGAAACATATAGATGTAAAATGATGAAATGACCTAGTAACACTTTGGAATCCGCTACAAAACGGGTATTGTCTTGGCTTGCTGAACCATGGCGAGAAGAGAGCGGGAGCCTATTTAAAGGGACATAGGAGGGGAAACGGGGGCGGGGGGTGATAAGTTAGGAGCTTGGAATTAACATATACAAACTACTATATGTAAAATAGATAACCGGGCTTCCCTGGTGGCACAGTGGTTGAGAGGCCACCTGTCGATGCAGGGGACATGGGTTCGTGCCCCGATCTGGGAAGATCCCACATGTCGCGGAGCGGCTGGGCCCGTGAGCCATGGCCACTGAGCCTGCGCGTCCAGAGCCTGTGCTCCGCAACAGGAGAGGCCACAACAGTGAGAGGCCCACGTACCAGAAAAAAAAAAAAAAGATAACCAACAAGGGCCTACTGTATAGCTCAGGGAACTCTACTCAATATTTTGTAATAACCTATAAGGAAAAAGAATCAGAAAAAAATAGATATATATGTATGTATAACTGAATCACTTTGCTGTGCACAACATTGTAAATCAACTATACTTCCATAAAATTTTTTAAAATTTTTTAAAATTAAAAATAATAAAGGGACCTGGGTGGAGGATTGTTTCAGGAAAGGAGGGAGCATTTAAGAGTTAGGTGTTGAGCTTTTAGCAGCTGATATGGACCATTTTATTGAATTTGTTACAATATTGCTTCTGTTTTTATGTTTTGGTGTTTTGGTCGCGAGGCATGTGGGATCTTGGCTCCCCGACCAGGGATCAAACCTACACCCGCTGCATTGGAAGGGGAGGTCTTAACCGCTGGACCGCCAGGGAAGTCCTCTGTTGAGCAGTTAAGAGGCAGAAGAAGGACACGGGGTCCGTGGCTGAGTCATGGGAATGGAGGGAGCACAAGGTTGTGGACGGCTTGTGGGCTGTTGCAGTTGGGTGGGACTCAGGCAGGGGAGCAAGGTCACGGTGAGTGTCACGGGATAGAGGAATTACAGGAATTAGACCTTCCACAATTGTGGGAGGACCTGAGTTAAGCCAACGTTGGGGCAGCTGGTGATGATCAGTGTTAGAGACCCCAGTCCATCAACCTGAGAGTCAATCTTCACATTGCTAAAATGAGAGCACAGAGGCAGATCTGGGGAGAAGGCTGCTATCACCTCTGCAGCCAAGAGCCTGAGAAAGCCAGCAGTCAGGATCAAGAGCCGGCAGGGAGCAGAGAAGGGAGATGATGACTGAAACCCACCAGACCTCTGTGTCTACCCACCTCCACATCCAGATTCTCCAAAAACCTCAGAGAGTAACGGCCGCTGCTTCACTGCCTTTCAGAAATCACACACATTTCTCTTCTGGTTAACTCTAAATCAGACCCACACAGGACCATGCAACTGGAGATTCTGGTGAAACATTTTATAGAAACACAGCATCACTGGAATGATTGGGGAGTGGAAAGATTAGATTATTGATCAGACGTATTCACTCTCTATCCTTCTCTTAAAGGGTGGAGTATATTTCCTATCCCTTGGCTTTAAGTTTATTCATTGCCTTGTTTCATCAATGGAACCAGGAGAGATGAGTACCCATCCCGAGCCTCAGCCTTAAGACACTTCACGTGTTTCGATGCACCCTCTTTTACTTCTGCCACTGGCAGGAAACTAGACCGCTAGGCTGGACTGTTGGCTGGCCAAAGGGGAGGAGGAGAGACGCATGGAGCAGAGCTGAACCGCCCCAGATGAACCAACCACAAGTCGGTTCATCACTAGCTGACACCCAGATGTGTGAGTAAACCTGGCCAAGATCGTCAGACCCGCCTGGCCAAACCCAGCCTAGATCAGCTGACCCCCAGCTGACCCCAAGATGCATGAGTTAAATAAGTGCTTACTGTTGTAGGCTACCGAGATTTTGTAGTTGCCTCTTACACAGCATTGCTTTGGCCACACAAAACCAGAACAAAAATTGGTACCAGAATTGGAGTCCTATTCTAACAAAACCCAAGGTATGTTGAGTTGGTTTGAGGGATGAGTGGCAAGAGGTTGAGAAACTTAAAGAAGGTAAGAAAATGGTTAGAAAACAATTTTAGGGGGCTGAAATAGCGATGATGCATGGTGGGAGTAGAAAATGGAAAATGTACCTAATGAACTTGTGAACCTGGACAAAGAGATCTCCAGGCAAAATACCAAAAGTGTGAGTTGGTTCCTTTTAGCACATGTGATGAGTTACTTCAAGAAAGAAATGAGATCAGGAAGAACCAGCCAGTCTACAAGCAGAGTTTGGAGGGAATATAGGAATTCAGAACTTACTGAGTTAGAGAATAAAAGTGTCTCTCATTTCCAGCCTTTCCAGGTAACAAAATATTTTCAAATCAGGATACAACCTGGCAACAATGATTAATCCAACAACACCCCCAGTAAGACCTGGCCTCAGAGTAAAAACCAAATTAAGCCTATGGATGTAAGTGCTTTTGTTATGAATTTTGTAAGAATTAAGGTAAAGTCTGATGTACTTTCTCAGTTAGACAAAAAGACTTTTAGAAAACATAGAGTGGGGTGCAAGGGCAGCCTGATGTGACTATAATAGCAGTAAGTACATTGAGAGATGAATATCTCAAAATGAATTATGTGTGTGATTTTTGGTACATGGAGTAGACTGCAGCCAAATATATGTAAGACATACAACATTTTTGAGGCAGCCACATAGACGTGTTGGCAACCAGGGGTAAAAGTGATTGTTCAAAACACAGAAAAATCTCTGGGACTGTGTACCAGTCTCCAAAAGAACAGAACCAATAGAATCTCTTGACAGAAGATAGATGATAGATAGATAGATAGATAGATAGATAGATAGATAGGTAGATCCTTTATTTTGAGGAGCAGGCTCATATGATTTTGGAAAGTAGCAAGTCCAAAATCTGTATGATAAGCCGGCAGGCTGGTGACCCAGGGAAGAATTGGTGTTGCAGCTTGAGTCTGAAGGCTGTCTACTGATAGAATTCCCTGTTCTCTGGAGGAAGTCAGCATTTTTCCTACTAAGGAACTAGTTGGATGAGGCCCATCCTCATTATGTAGGGCAATCTGCTTTACCCAAAGTGTACTGATTTAAATATTAATCTCACCTACAGAATCTATTCACAAAAACATCTAGGATAATGGTTAACCAAGTATCTGGGTACTGTGGCCTAGCCAAGTTGATCTGTAAAATTAACCATCTCAGCCTCCAACTTTCTCCTGACAGAAAGTACACCAAGAAAGTTTCTGAGTCACCAAAAATAGCTTATTTTCCAAAGTCCTCTTCAGAAGTGTCCCTGAAAAGGGATGCAGAAGAGAGGACAGCTCAGAGAACATAGCCATGAGCCATAGTGAACAATGGAATGAGGAACCACACCCAGTGAACTGAACCTGGTGTTAATCGGGGAAAACTCACCAACCCCAATGTCGTAGGACATGGAAACTTTTGCCGAGCAAGACTTTAAAATTGCGGCCATTCTTCCCTCTTTTAGATAGGCATATTTTACTGGGCTTATCCTGTCTGTTTCACTGTATTATTTTGTATATGTGTAGAGAGGAGGGATCAACTTGTTCTTTAAAGCCTCCAAGAAAGAGGAATTCCATCTGGCCCTGATGTAGATCATGAGATCTTGACCTTCAAGTCTAGACCATGATTGGATGAAACTTTGGGGATTTTTGAATAAGGGTTAACATATTTTGCATGTTGAAGAATAATTAATATTCATCAAGAAGAGGGTGATTATAACTTAGATTATTGTTGACAAATATTCACTTCCCACCACCACGAGCCACACACACACACAGACACACACACACTAAGGCAGAATATGTTTTGCTGTCTCTTGGCTTTAGGGATAGCCACGTGACTTGCCTTGGCCAACTGAACAAACGTGGGAGTGATGATGTATCGGGTATGAGCCTTTCTGAGGCTTCATGTGTTTCCACTTGCTTTCTTGAAGAAACAAGCCCAGACTAGCTTGCTGGTCCCACAAGGAGGATGAGAGTCACAGGAGCAGAGCTGAGCCCGGATCAACTGCCCTCCAGCCAATTCCTAGATGCATGAGCAAAAGCCCAGCCGAGATCAGATGAGCCTTGATTAGGCCACCTGGTCCGTGGACATAAGATGCAAAATAAACCCTCTTTGTCGTATGAAGCTGAGACTTTTGTTTGTGACACAACATTATTGTGACCATAGGACACCTATACAAAAAGTAAGCTGGGAAAGTGAATAGGGTAGGGAAAGTAATACTTACTGAGAGCTCATAACACTGTACTGATTCTTTTTTTTTTCTTTCTTTCTTTTTTTTAATTTTGCGGTACGCGGGCCTCTCACTGCTGTGACCTCTCCCGTTGCGGAGCACAGGCTCTGGACGCGCAGGCTCAGTGGCCATGGCTCACAGGCGCAGCCGCTCCGCGGCATGTGGGATCTTCCCGGACCGGGGCATGAACCCACATCCCCTGCATCGGCAGGCGGACTCTCAACCACTGCACCACCAGGGAAGCCCTGTACTGATTCTTTTAATTCCCAGAAAAAAAAAAAAAGATGAGATAGAGTACTAATATATGCCTCCAATTTAATAAATGAAAGCCAAACTCCTCTTTCCCACTCTTACCCTCCCATCATCACCACCTCCCGCCATCCTCACCATCTTGAAAAATGGCTACTTTGTTCTACCAGTTGCTCAGGTCAAAACTTTAGAGTTTCCTTGATTCCTGTCTTTCTTTCACTTCTCATCCAATTCATCTGCAAATTCACTTGACTCTTTGTTTAAAATATATCCAGAATCCCAAAGTATATCTCATGCCTATTGCTCAAATTCAAATCACGATACTCCCTGACCTGGACTTTGACTGTTATGCACCGACTGTGTTCCTGCCCCTCCACTTGCCCTCCAACATGCTGTTCTCCACGCAGCATCCAGACTGTCCTTCTAGAACAAGTCAGATCATGCCATGCTTTTGCTCACAACTCTACAATGACTCATATGACTCAGAATAAAATTCTTTATAATGGCCCACAGCACCCTACGTGATTCACACCCCCATCCCTTACCTCTTTGAATGCAACTCCTGCCACAGTCAGCCTTGCTGGTTCCACTGTAGCTACAATGGCTTTTGTGGCAGATGCTGGCAAAATCCAGAATCCATCCTTCAGTACTCAGCTCCTCAGCCTGGGTGATGACTTCCTGCTGTAAGAACCTGCAACTCTCAGCTCCAGTGCTTTCTCTGGTGCTTCTTCTGGTGCTTTCTCTGGGGTGAGGGGCCCGTACTCAGCGAAAGCCAGCCCTCGGCTAACGACAGACTGGATTTGGAGGATCCATACTCCTGTTTCCTCATCCCTCAGGTGGGACAACACAGAGGGCATATTTGACACTCCCTGTGGTTCTGGCCAGTTGTCTCCAGTGACAGCTCACTCATTAATGCCCCTCAGATTTTCTTCCTTCCCTTCCCTATCTCACTTCCCCACTTGTGGGCTCCACCTTCCTGGGATCATTTTCCAAGCAGTCTACTTGCACTTGAATCCTTGTCTCAGAGTCTGCTTTGGGGATAACTATCTTATATAGTTTCCTTACTGCTCCTTAAACAAGTCGAGCATACCTCAGGACCTTTGCACTGACTTTTCATTCTGCCCCTATTGCTCTTCATCCATATACCTGATTGGCTCACCCCATGCTCACTCATTCTCTCAATGTTACTTTATCCAACACCTCCCTGAGGAGCACACCTCTCCCATTCTTTCTCTCATTATTCTTCTTACCACTCTAGCTCCCCTGTTTATTTGTTGTTGTCTGTCTTCCCCACTAAAACACAGTTCCATGAGAGCAGAGTCATTGCCCACATTGATCATTCCTACACGGCTGCGTATCCAGCACCTAGGACAGTGCCTGGCACAGAGTAGGTGCCCAATAAACATTTATTGAATTAATATTAGTTTTTCCACTTTACAGATGTTAATGATAATAACTAACATTCATTGAGTATTTGGTACGGGTCAGGGGTTTACATATGTTGACCGTTAACTCTCTCAGCAGGTACTATTACTATCCTCACTTCACAGTTGAAGAAACTGAGGCACAGAGAGGCTAAGGGGATCACTCCAGCCATGCCAACAAGATGAAGGGCAGCCAGAATTCGAACCCGAGTAGTCTGGTTCTAGAGTCCGTGGTCTACAGTGTTTTCCTACTCTTCCTCTGAGTCCCAGAAACATCCACAATCACACTAGTCACAAAGGTGATCAAACCACAAACACCATGTTGTTTTGAGTTTGGAATTTTACTTTTATGTTTTTTCCAATTATAAAAAAATACATATTCATTGAAGAAAATTTGGAAATTCAGGGGGAAAATAAGAATATTAAATCACCTGGGAGCACTGTTCTCATGTGGTTGTTTTTATTCCAGACTTTTTTAATACAAATGTATGTCTCAATTATCTGATGCAAAATTAGTACTGTGCAATTCAACATTCTGTCTTACTTTTTTTTTTGTTTGCGGTATCCAGACGCGCAGGCTCAGCGGCCATGGCTCACGGGCCCAGCCGCTCCGCGGCATGTGGGATCTTCCCGGACCAGGGCACGAACCCGTGTCCCCTGCATCGGCAGGCGGACTCTCAACCACTGCACCACCAGGGAAGCCCCTGTCTTACTTTTTACAATCACAATTTTATATAATGAACATTCGTTGTGCTAATATGCTTTGAAACATAATGTGTAAAGTCTACACGATATTCCATTGAACAAATTGACTTAATTTATTTAGAAATGCCCTTACTTTTAAACATTTAGCTTGTCTTAAAATTTTGGGAGTAAATGAGCATGTACATGAATCTCTGTCTCCATCACTAGACTATTTCCTTAGGACGAATTCCTAGAGGCAGACCTGCTGGGTCAGAAAGCGTGCATGTGGCTAACAAGGCATGTGATTCATGCTTCCAAATGGTGCTCCCAAAAGGCTTGACTAGTATTCATCCCCACCAGGGCAGATAAAACCCTAGAGCCCCGTCGCTAGAGGTTTCTTGGATGAATCATGCTGCCCTCTCAGTGCACCCAAACCCAGATTTTACAGATGAGGAAAGAGGGCCCAGTTTAGCTGGGTGCCTTGCCCAAGATGCGTGTCAAAACCAGGCAGGCAGGAACAACAAATAGTATTTCCTCAGAAATAGGAGAAGGTAGACCAAGAGCCAGGTGAGATTCCTCAGCCTGGGATGTTACCTCTCCACCCCTCAACTTCTGGCCACCCACATACTCTCTTGCAAAGCAAATAACACACTGCGTCTTTAGTGATTCCAGAAACTGCATCTCTTGGAAACTTCCAGAACATTTCCAAATCATGGTCAAATTATAATTTTTCTTACCCACACAGTCACCAAATGACCCATGTGATGAGGAACTTGCTATTCACTGCAGACAAGATCCAACACCAATAAAATATCCTGACCTCAAGCTGTTCAAAGGGAAGCCTCTGTTTTCATATCTAAAATAAAAATAATAACAAATTTGACAGCTGTCAGCAAGTCATAGGTAAATGAAAAACACAGGTCTTTGTCTTTTGCCTTTCTCTTAAAATAAGACAAGATTTCTGTCCAGTACAGTGCTTTGGGTCACATGAGTGGGACCATACTGGTTTTAGAGTTTAATCAAAGCTGTCACTTGAAGAGCAATTTATATCACCATTCCAAAGCCTGGGCTGCATATTAAAATGTTCCCACTTATCCTTTTAGAACTGGAGTTTCTAGTTTCTTTGTCCAAACATATAACAAAAATGATCTTTGAGAAATGGCTATTCAGCCCATGGATCATTAATCCTGTTTTCGCCATCCACTTTGGAAAAGAAAAAAAGATATAGTCACAAATAGATATAATGCAGATTTATCACACAAGATTCTCATTTTTGTGTGTGCTACTATTTTATTTTTTAATTGAAGTATAGTTAATTTACAATGTGTTAGTTTCAAGTATACAGCAAAGTATATTATTTCAAGTATACAGCAAAGTATATATTTTTATATTCTTTTTCAGATTCTTTTCCATTATAGGTTATTACAAGATATTTGAGGTGTATGGGTCCCTGTACTATAGAGCAGGTCCTTGCTGTTTATCTATTTTATATATAGTAGTTTGTATCTACTAATCCCTAACTCTTACTTTATCACTCCTCACCCTTTTTCCCCTTTGGTAACCATAAGTTTGTTTTCTATGTCTGTGAGTCTCCTTCTGTTCATTTGTGTCATATTTTAGATTCCACATATAAGTGATATCATATCTGTCTTTCTCTGTGTGACTGACTTCGCTTAGTATTATGACCTCTAGGCCCATCCATGGTGCTGCAAATGGCAAAATTTCATTCCTTTTTATGGCTGCGTAATATTCCATTGTATATATGTGCCACATCTTCTTTATCCATTCATCTGTCGATGGACCCATGGGCTGCTTCCATGTCTTGGCTATTGTAAATAGTGCTGCTATGAACATTGGGGTGCATGTGTCTTTCCGAATTAGAGTTTTTTCTGTTCTAATTTTTTTAATTGGTAAGGATATTCTACACAGAGGGCATCAAAGTTCTGTAAGCAAATGCGGGGTCTTCAAGAGCTTGAGAGTTCTCTATAATTCATCTTCTTTTAGGCATTTTAGACCCTTTCCTTTTAATCTTGCTTGTACTTTTATTTTGTACTTTCATATAATTTTTCAGTTCAACTGAAAGTTAGCCTTGACTGCAAACGCCTCAAGATAAGCTCCATCTCCTGTCACCTATTATCTTCAACCCACCCACCCCATCTGGTGCCCAACACTTAGCTGATTCTCTTACACATTTGTGTAGCAAGGGAGAGACCTCACGGTTGTGAGATGATTTACCCAGGTTTCGTAATGAGGCTGTCAGAGGCAGATTCAGAATCCCCTGCTGAGCCTAATCTCATTCTAGATCCCCACCCAGAGGGAGAGGCTGGCTACAGGACCTGCAGGCCAAGCCCCATTCCAATTGCCTGGGTCCATTATGTTGTCTTGTAATGCCAGTTAGGACTGTTTTGAGATCATCCTTAATTGTAATGCATTTTTAGACATATAAAATGTTAATGCATTTTGGTCACAAACTTCTATCAATAAGACATTTAACCCACACTCTTAATACCTTTTAAAATGCTGATTTGTAAATGATTTACAACAACTGTTCTAATAATTTTACATACATTATAAAATATAAATGTTGAAGTTTGAGATACAAAATAAGTATAAGTAGAATTCCTAAATTTTCTTTTAGCACTCCAGGGAGACAACTCACAAAGCATGTGCACACACACTACACACACACTCTGGGGTGTACACACTTTTTAAAACCTTCTAATCCTGTTCATTCTGGAGCCTGGGTCTGTAAAGTCAGTGCTATAACTTGGCTATCAACCAGCTGTGATGCCAGGTGATTTGGGGACCGTGGGGGGAGGGTGAGCTATTTCCATTTAGATCTATCCCAACATAGACAGAATGCTGAAAAACTAGGTGAGAAAAAGAGTATTTCCTGAATGGTCCTGTTATTGTATTTTTATATCACCAAAGCATATCATATCCACCCATTTATAAATAATACAATTTATATGGTTTTTAGTTGATGATGCAGATTCTTATTTCAGTACCTTTAAACTCAAACTATTGCAAGAGAAATGTGTAGAGTTATTCAGAAGAAAACTACCTACATTAATCAGGAAGAATATCCATCATAGTCACTTTACAGAAAGTGGGTAAGGATGAGGATTGTACGAAGGCTAGAAGAGCCACCTCAGCAACTTTCCAAGTTGATCCTCAGCGATGGGCAGAGGTCGTTCCCGTTTCGGCCAGGCGGTGGCGCTCCAGGCAAATGGTGCTTCTATATTGGCCCTGGAAGCGCAGATCCTGAAGATGCTCTCCAAACAGGATCGTCAGAGAATGGACTTGAGATGGTCAGAAACATCGCGTTGGGGTGAATGGGAGAAGCATCTGGAAGCCATGCCGGGAAGACGAATAAAAGGGCCCCCAAAGAGTGGGGCGCCTCAGAGGGAGACAGGCTGTTGGATACGAGGAAATGCCAGAGCAGCCAGGACCAAGCGCAGCACCTGCTGCAGCTGCTGTAAAAGAAACGGATTGACTGAAAACGACTGCCCCTCGGTGGCAAGAATGCCAGGCCCTGCCCTGGGAGTAAGAGGGCGCCTGGCAGAGTCCCTGCGAGCACCCCGCAGCTTCCGGCCCAGAGTGCAGCCTAGAAACCTTTGTGCAGGTAAAAGCTAGGAACAAAACCTAAATCTTAGACAGACTTATTGGGACTAAGCATTTGAGAATTAACCTCCGTTACGTTTGTTCTTCTTTCATATGCAAATGAATTCAAAGTGATTGTTTTTCCCCAGTGTCTTATTACCTTACAAAATTATCATGGCCCTTTGCAAGTAAAAAGATCTGTCCTTCCGGTAACTGTTAAAATATTGGTAATTCTTATCTCTATTTAAATAAACATAGGAAAATAAAATAGGGCCAAATAGGCAAAAGCTCATTTTAAGGAAGGAAGTTCTCCTAAAAGCTAGGACTGTACATTTAGCTTAAGTCTGCTTATTTTTTCAAGAAAATACTTCTCAAATGGAATGTTCCTGAAACCCGGCATTTTCTAGTCTTTTCAATAAGCAAAGCATATTCTGCAACCCTGCCCTTTATAAGAATAAAGTAAACTTTCTAGAGATATGTACATTTGGATTCATTTCTAATTTCTAAATAACCTCTAATTGGAGGCATAATTGTAAAAACTTCATTCAATTCCTTGAAAATTTGGGCAAGGACAAAGAGAGAGGCTTGTGGCTCAAAATGATGGATTAAGGAAGAATAATGACAAGAATGAGAAAAGGCCAGCATCCGCCAGGGCAATAACCACTTTTTATGAGACTGAGCCATGAAATAAAGTGAGTGGAATAATCACACACCTCTTCCAGAAACACTGAAGTTCAAGATAGACTTTTCAGTAAGAGAAGAGAACAAGATCCTCTGTCATGCCATTTCCTATATTTCTGTTTCATTTTGTCCCTTGTCCCTTGCAAATTCTCTGTGACTTAGTTTTCCAACTCACGAGGGCTCTCTCTCCTGGGAGGAGCCAAGTCCTATAAGAAAGAGAAACTAAGACTTTTTTCTCCCAGGAAACACGCTTTGAATATCTGTGCACATGGAGTCTCTTCCCAAACTCAACTTGCCTGTAACCACCAAGAGTGTACACAGATATTGAGTTATGACCTATTCATTGTGCAATTTGAAGAAGGAGGCAGAAAAATGTGTTTTTCAAATTTGTTCTGGGTGGCTGATTAGAAAACACCTATGCAGAAAAGACAGTCGATGCTCTATTTTTAACAGCTGCACACATTCTTTACAGGAGATGTACACTTCTGTGAAATACAAGGTCATGGTGGGTTAAAAAAAAAAGAAAGAAATGCTTATTTGAAGACAGTGTAGACTTTTCTCAAAGTTATACATAGGGAGGATGGAAATCAAAAGAAAGTGGAAAATCAAAAGAAAGCTGGAGTAGCAATTCTCATATCCGACAAAATAGACTTTAAAATAAAGACTACTACAAGAGACAAAGAAGGATACTACATAATGATCAAGGGATCAATCCAAGGAGCTATAACAACTGTAAATATTTATGCACGCAACATAGGAGCACCTCAATACATAAGGAAAATACTAACAACAATAAAAGGGGAAATCTACAGTAACACAATCATAGTAGGGGACTTTAACACCCCACTTTCACCAATGGACAGATCATCGAAAATGAAAATAAATAAGGAAACACAAGCTTTAAATGATACATTAAACAAGATGGACTTAATCAATATTTATGACATTCCATCCAAAAACAACAGAATACACTTTCTTCTCAAGTGCTCATGGAACATTCTTCAGGATAGATCATATCTTGGGTCACAAATCAAGCTTTGGTAAATTTAAGAAAATTGAAATCGTATCAAGTATCTTTTCTGACCACAACACTACGAGACTAGATATCAGTTATAGGAAAAAATCTGTAAAAAATAGAAACACAGGGAGGCTAAACAATACACTACTTAATAACCAAGAGATCACTGAAGAAATCAAAGAGGAAATAAAAAAATACCTAGAAACAAATTACAGTGAAAATTTGATGACCCCAAACCTATGGGATGCAGCAAAAGCAGTTCTAAGAGGGAAGTATATAACAATACAATCCTACCTCAAGAAACAAGAAACATCGTAAATAAAAAACCTAACTTTACAACTAGAGCAATTAGAGAATGAAGAACAAAAAAACCCAAAGTTAGCTAAAGAAAGAAATCATAAAGATCAGATCAGAAAGAAATGAAAAAAAATGAAGGAAACAAGAGAAAAGATCAATAAAATTAAAAGCTGGTTCTTTGAGAAGATAAACAAAATTGATAAACCATTAGTGAGACTCATCAAGAAAAAAAGGGAGAAGACTCAAATCAATAGAATTAGAAACGAAAACGGAGAAGTAACAACTGACACTGCAGAAATAAAAAGGATCATGAGAGATTACTACAAGCAACTATATGACAATAAAATGGACAACCTAGAAGAAACGGACAAATTCTTAGAAAAGCACAAGCTTCCGAGACTGAACCAGGAAGAAATAGAAAATATAAACAGACCAATCACAAGCAATGAAATTGAGACTGTGATTAAAAATCTTCCAACAAACAAAAGCCCAGGACCAGATGGCTTCACAGGCGAATTCTATCAAACATTTAGAGAAGAGCTAACACCTACCCTCTCAAACTCTTCCAAAATATAGCAGAGGGAGGAACACTCCCAAACTCATTCTATGAGGCCACCATCACCCTGACACCAAAACCAGACAAAGATATCACAAAGAAAGAAAACTATAGGCCAATATCCCTGATGAACATAGATACAAAAATCCTCAACAAAGTACTAGCAAAAAGAATCCAACAGCATATTAAAGGCATCATACAACATGATCAAGTGGGTTTATCCCAGGAATGCAAGAATTCTTCAATATACGCAAATCAATCAGTGTGATACACCATATAAACAAACTGAAAGATAAAAACGATATGATCATCTCAATAGAGGCAAAAAAGCTTTTGATAAAATTCAACACCCATTTATGATAAAAACCCTCCAGAAAGTAGGTATAGAGGGAACGTTCCTCAACATAATAAAGGCCATATATGACAAACCCACAGCCAACATCGTCCTCAATGGTGAAAAACTGAAACCATTTCCACTAAGATCAGAACCAAACAAGGCTGTCCATTCTCACCACTATAATTCAACATAGTTTTGGATGTTTTAACCACAGCAATCAGAGAAGAAAAAAAAATAAAAGGAATCCAAATTGGAAAAGAAGAAGTAAAGCTGTCACTGTTTGCAGATGACATGATACTATACATAGAGAATCCTAAAGATGCTACCAGAAAACTACTAGAGCTAAGCAATGAACTTGGTAAAGTAGCAGATTACAAAATTAGGGCACAGAAATCTCTTGCATTCCTATACACTAATGATGAAAAATCTGAAAGAGAAATTAAGGAAACACTTCCATTTACCACTGCAACAAAAAGAATAAAATACCTAGGAATAAACCTACCTAAGGCAACAAAAGGCCTGTATGCAGAAAACTATAAGACACTGATGAAAGCAATTAAAGATGATACAAACAGATGGAGAGATATACCATGTTCTTGGATTGGAAGAATCAACATTGTGAAAATGACTATACTACCCAGAGCAATCTACAGGTTCAATGTAATCCCTATCACACTACCGATGGCATTTTTCACAGAACTAGAACAAAAAAATTTCACAATTTGTATGGAAGCACGAAAGACCCCAAATAGCAAAAGTCATCTTGAGAAAGAAAAACGGAGCTGGAGGAATCAGGGTCCCTGACTTCAGACTATACTACAAAGCTACAGTAATCAAGACAGTATGGTACTGGCACAAAAACAGAACTATAGATCAATGAAACAGGATAGAAAGCCCAGAGATAAACCCATGCACATATGGTCACCTTATTTTTAATAAAGGAGACAAGAATATACAATGGAGAAAAGACAGTCCCCTCAATAAGTGGTGCTGGGAAAACTGGACAGCTACATGTAAAAGAATGAAATTAGAACACTCCCTAACACCATACACAAAAATAAACTCAAAATGGATTAAAGACCTAAAGGTAAGGCCAGACACTGTAAAACTCTTAGAGGAGAACATAGGCAGAACACTCTATGACATAAATCGCAGCAACATCCCTTTTGACCCACCTCCTAGAGAAATGGAAATAAAAACAAAAATAAACAAATGGGACCTAATGAAACTTAAAAGCTTTTGCCGAGCAAAGGAAACCATAAACAAAACCAAAAGACAACCCTCAGAATGGGAGAAAATATTTGCAAATGAAGCAACTGACAAAGGATTAATCTCCAAAATATACAAGCAGCTCATGCAGCTCAATATCAAAAAAACAAAAAACCCAATTCAAAAATGGGCAGAAGATCCAAATAGACATTTCTCCAAAGAAGATATACAGATTGCCAACAAACACATGAAAGGATGCTCAACATCACTAATCATTGAGAAATGCAAATCAAAACTACAATCAGGTATCACCTCACACCAGTCAGAATGGCCATCATCAAAAAATCTACAAATAATAAATGTTGGAGAAGGTATGGAGAAAAGGGAACCCTCTTGCACTGTTGGTGAGAATGTAAATTGATAGAGCCACTATGGAAAACAGTATGGAAGTTCCTTAAAAAACTAAAAATAAACTACCATACGACCCAGCAATCCCACTCCTTGGCATATACCCTGAGAAAACCATAATTCAAAAAGAGTCATGTACCACAATGTTCACTGCAGCTCTATTTACAATAGCCAGGACATGGAAGCAAACTAAGTGTCCATTGACAGATGAATGGATAAAGAAGATGTGGCACATATATACAATGGAATATTAGTCAACCATAAAAAGAAACAAAATTGAGTTATTTGTAGTGAGGTGGATGGACCTAGAGTCTGTCATACAGAGCGAATTAAGTCAGAAAGAGAAAAACAAATACCATATGCTAACACATATATATGGAATCTGAAAAAAAAAAAAAGGTTCTGATGAGCCTAGGGGCAGGACAGGAATAAAGACACAGATGTAGAGAATAGACTTGAAGACACGGGGATGTGGCAGGGAAAGCTGGGACGAAGTGAGAGAGTGGCATGGACATATATACACTACCAAATGTAAAATAGATAGCTAATGGGAAATAGCCACATAGCACAGGGAGATCAGCTCGGTGCTTTGTGACCACCTAGAGGGGTGGGATAAGGAGGGTGGGAGGGAGACACAAGAGGGAGGGGATATGGGGATATACATATTCATATAGCTGATTCACTTTGTTATACGACAGAAACTAACACAACACTGTAAAGCAATTATACTCCAATAAAAATGTAAAAAATAAAAAAAGAAGACCTGAGGGAGTGAAGGAGCCACCGTGATGGGTAAGGGTCAAGGCCACAGAGAGCCTAGTTAGTGTTTCCAGACTGGAGAGGTCAGTGCAGCTGGAGCTTAGTGGACAGAACACAAGATGACATCCCTAGACAGAAAGAACCAGCTCCTGCGCAGCCTCAGACATTGCACGGCAAGTGTGGGTTTTATTCTGAGTGAGAAGATCAGCCACATGCAAGTGAGTCTAGTGCGTCTTCCATCTGCAAACACCCGGGCTCCCAGGACCTCCCCACACCCTTCTCCTTCTCCCTAGACAAAGAGGCACCCTCCACACCACTTCCGCTCTCCTCCACCTGCATGTTGTATGTATCTCAGTCACAACTGCGACTTGGTATTTATGTCTTATTTTTCATTGTAGCACAGAAGGGTTTGGCCTCTGTGATAAAAATTCAAGATCCCAGTCATTTGAGGAAGGAAGGGGGAAGAAGGGGAAACAGGGTAGCTTCCCCTACCTCACTTATGCTAAACCATCGTGGTCCCAAACGGTCCAATTACAAGAGCTTCCCTGCAGTTGTTTTAGAGAAGCTTGGGGTCCACTTTGACTGAATTGTTGGATTTATTAAAAGGCAGTATTTCTCCAAGTGTGGACGATGGATGTTTTGAGAGATGTCAAACTATGTTATATGGAAAAGTTTGGCAAAGATGGAATGAAGAGAAATGAAGTAGATTTCTTCACCACAGGACTTGTCAGAGCCCTTGACCTGGAATGGCAGGGTGGGTGTCTGTCTGTGTCACCATAGCAACTATATTGGTCCTACCCCTGGGTACCCTGCTTTCCTTCTGTATCTACAGTATAAGCACCACGAAGGCAAAGTCTGTGTCTTCTTAAGTATTCTGTGTCTTGGACAGTGTCTCAAACATAGTAAGATCTCAATAAAGATTTATTAAATAAATAAATAAAGGATTCACCAACAGATGGTCGTTTCCCAAACTCATGGAACACATCTTGAGACAATTGTTCTAAAGAACAGACACTTTAGGAAGTTCTCAGGAACACTTCTTTAGGGAAAAAAACAACAAAGCTATGATGTTGTCCAGGTTTTTTCACTGCTGTGGAAGATCCCAGAATTCATTCTTGTATCTTGTGCTTTTTTTCTCTTAGAGAATTGTTCTGCCTAAAATTTACTTCAACTAAAAATATCATCATCATCAGTCAGAATAGCTGTCTTGCTGTTACACCCCCTCCCTCTCCTTCTCTCTCTCTCTCTCTCTGTTTCTCATGCAAACATGCAATGATGCCTAGCCATCATCATTAAAAATTAGTTTAGAATTGAAAATGCAAAGAAAAAAAAATTGGTAATCCCACCACAGCTAAGACTTTGGCATCTTTCTTCTGGCCTTCTTTTTTTTCTTTTTTTTTTAATTGAACTATAGTTGATTTAAATTGTTGTGTTAGTTTCTGGTGTACAGCAAAGTGATTCTGTGATTTGCATATATATATACACATATGTATGTGTGTGTGTGTGTATATATATATATATTCTTTTTCATATTCTTTTCCATTATGGTTAATTACAAGATATTGAATATAGTTCCTTGTGTTATACAGTAGGACCATGTTGTTTATCTGTTTTATATATAATAGTGTATATCTGCTAATCCCAAACTCCTAATTTATCCCTCTCCCATCCCTTTTCCCCTTTGGTAACCATAGGTTTGTTTTCTATGTCTTTGAGTCTGTTTCTATATTGTAAATAAGTTCATTTGTGTCGTATTTTAGATTCCACATATGAGTGATAACATATGCTATTTGTCTTTCTCTTTCTGACTTACTTCAGTTAGTACGATAATCTCTAGGTTCATCCATGTTGCTGCAAATGGCATTATTTCATTATTTGTTATGGCTGAGTAGTATTCCATTGTGTATATGTTCCACTTCTTTATCCCTTCATCTGTTGATGGACATTTAAGTTGCTTCCATGTCTCGGCTATTGTAAATAGTGCTGCTATGAACATTTGGGTGTATATATCTTTTTGAATTACAGTTTTCTCCAGATATATGCCCAGGAGTGGGATGGATGGATCATACGGCAACTCTATTTGTAGTTTTTTAAGGAACCTCCATACTGTTCTCCATAGTAGCTGCACCAATTTACATTCCCACCAACAGAGTAGGAGGGTTTCCTTTTCTCCACACCCTCTCCAGCATTTATTATTTGTAGACGTTTTAATTCCAACCAGTATGTCGTAGTACCTCATTGTAGTTTTGATTTGCATTTGTCTAATAATTAGAGCATCTTTTGCATCTTTTTACGTGCCTATTTGGCCTTCTTTATTTACTTCTTTTTCCAAATCAAATTTTTCCATACACACACAGAAAAGGCCATGGAGGGGACCCCCCCCTCAGTTACCTTCCTTCCCTCTAAGAAGTCCAGTGTGCCTACCAAGGCCTTAGCCCCCTACTTGGGCCAACCCAAAGTGGTTCCTTACACACAAGTATCACAAGGCTGCCACAGGTCACCAAGGGTCATCACCTGACCAGAGGCACATGGGGGGCACTGAGATGAGCTGACACAAGCCTCCTGCCTGTGGGCCGGGGACAATGCTACACGATGCCCCTACAAAGTCTAATGGGAGGCCCAGGGAGCCAGTCCACAGAGCCAGAGCATGACTCAGAGACCCTCAGACAAAAAGCAGAGAGCATGGGTCTGAGAGGGGGTCAGTGAGGCAACAGCAGGAGCACAGAAGCAGAGGAGGATTGAAGCACCATCACAGGGTGGCCACCTCCATGGAGGAGGGAGCCGCAGGAACCTCCATGCACACCCAGGATGCTGTGCAGCTGGTGCCACTGGTCCAGCTGCATCCAGAGCTCCCGTACTGAATGACTTCCACACTGGTTGCTAAGTGTCTCACCCCAGCTGCCCAGCCACACCAGCCCTTCCCCTGGGACATCCCTCAGCCCCACTTGGTCTTTAGGACCCTACTCTCGGCATATGGCCCAGCAGCCACTCTGACTGGTGGGAGTGCAGGGGCTGATGGGAGACAGGGGTTTCAGGTGAGCACTGTTTCTCTGTGATGCCAATTTCCAGGGGGACTGTTTCTCTGTGGTGCAGGTGGAGCTGGGCTTCCTGTTGTCTCCATGCATCCCTCCTCCCCTCCCTGTATCCTTAGAAGGAGCCCAGTCACTGAGGTCACCCGGACATCCCTTTCCTCCTTACAGCAGGATACCACCTCCCTGGCACAATGACACGTGTGGGATACACAACTGTGTCTGGTGCACTTCAAGCAACTCAAAACAAAAACTAAAATAAAATAAAGCAAAGCTAAAAAAATAACACCATTACTAAGAAAGAGAGGAAGCATTACCCTACCTGTGAGACTTTGTACAATTGAAAAGATAATTCTGTTCTGCAAAAGTAGCTAAATACTCGATAATCTCGTCTATAAAATCAAGCCCTTTTCATCTCCAGGAAGGTGTCACTTGGGGTTCCTACATCACAGGCCTAGGAGGATGCTGAGAGGTAGATAAGAGATAACCATGCCCAGTAAACAAACTCTCTCGATTCTCCTTCTTTGAGATTTGATGACTAATTGTATTGCCTAAAAAAACCAAAGGACAATATCAGTATATCTCTCTTAATTCTATGAAACCCAAAGTGTTGATTGTTGTTTGGTTTGTTTTTTATCAATAGAATCAATATTTCATTAGCATATGTTCAATATGTACCTCCCTTGCCTCAGGCCGTTAGGACAGAAAATCTTGAGCAGGGTAACTAGCAAATAAAGCTAGGCTTACAACCTCATACCTATGCTTTCTCGTGCATGTCACCGAAGTATGTCACAGATTGCACCAGGAAACTTGTACCATTAATTTACCTACACTCTTAAATAAGATGTTGTGTCTCCAATGTCTAGCCCGGTGCCTGCATGTAGCAGATGTTCAGTAAATGTTAGTTCCTGTCTATTTTATCCTGTTTTATTTTATTTTATCTTAATTTACTTTAGAAATGCATTTTTTTATGTAACTTAAAAAATTTTTTTTACTGAAGTATGGTTGATTTACAATGTTGTGTTAGTTTCTGCTGTACAGCAGAGTGATTCAGTTATACATAATATATGTTCTTTTTCATTCTTTTCCATTATGATTTATCACAGGATATTGAACATAGTTCCCTGTGCTCTACAGTAGGACCTTGTTGTTTATCCATTCTATACATAGTAGTTTGCATCTGCTGACCCCAAACTCCCAATCCCTCCCTCCCGCCTCCTCCCCCTTGGCAACCACAAGGCTGATCTCTGTGTCTGTGAGTCTGTAGAAACACACAGTTTTAAAGCTCTTTACAAATATTAACTTGATGAAGACTCATAACACCCCAGTGGGGCAGTTACTATTACTAGCCCATCTTACAGCTGAGGAATCAGAAGCACAAAGAAATGAATCATTTTTCGACCGTGGTGCTGGCTTCCTCCACTCCCTTTCCCAGTTGTGGCTAGAAATCCATGATCCTTTGTCTACCTGGGATTTCTTACAGGGTTTTCGACTCTCCTTCCATTTATGATCCAAGGAACAGGCATTTAACATGGTGCCCGCACTTCCTCCCTTCCCTCTCATCCTTCCATCTCCAGGACGATCCTTGAAGGGGCCCCAGTGGTCCATGCATTGCCCTTCCCCTCAGCCCTTGGCCTCCCGGGCTTCTCCCCATCCACCACCAGCTCCTAAGAACCAGCTCTGCCTTGGCTGCCATAAAAAATACACCACAGACTGGGTGGCTTAAACAACAGGCATTTATTGGCTTGCAGTTCTAGAGGCTAGACGTCTGAGATCAAGGTGCCAGGAGATTGGTCACATGGCCTTCCCTCTGCAGGTGTGGAGCGAGAGGTCCCTCATGTCTTTTCTTCTTCCTATAAGGACACCAGGCCTATATGTCCTGATCTCACCTTTGGTGCCTCTTTAACGGCCCTGTCTCCAAATACGGTCACATCAGAGGTCAGGACTTCAACATAGGAATCAGGAAGGGGGAACGTAATTTAGTCCATAAGAGGCACCATGGTCCAGTGGAACCATGGTGTGAGTTTTTAGTGACATGTGGACTTGTCTTGGGACAGGTCGAAGGGTCTTCCTCAGTCCCTGACTGGGTCAGGCCCCTCACATTCCACCACTTCCAAAGACCCCAATGACTGGGGCAAATGGGCATTCGGCCACTTTTCTGCTCACTCTTGAGAAATTGAATAAGCATGCTTTTTGTGTCCCCCTCTAAACATTTGAATCCCAGCGTTTGTAAAGTGCAAGCAAGCCTTTCACAGCAAAGCCTTATAATCTTATAATGAAATTAGGTGCTTGTGGGAAATAGCACAATTAAAACCAGCAAATAATTTAGAAAGATTAAACCCATTAGGGTAGGACATTTCTTCTTTAGTGGAGAGCAAATAAAATTAGGTAAACTAACTTATTAAAAACACCTACACAGATATCTGAAAGTCTCCCAAATGCACTGAAACGCCTTGCTCTCCACGAAACAGAGATTCCACTTCCTTTTTTTGCTAAATCAAATTAGAAAGCCCAACCCAATGGTTCCCCTGGAGAAATATTTACACCTCAAAGTAGATTGAAAGAAATTTAATCTGAAGCTGCCTGGAAATTATTACAGAACTCAGTTATTTCCATCGTTTCAGGGTGGTAAGCTCCGGATTTTGTGCTAAGTAGATCTCTTCTAGGACCTAAATTTATATAAACCTTAAAGAATAAACCGGAAGGCAGAAATCAACTTTTCAGGATAGACAGTTCTTGTGACCATGATAACAACATAAGGACATGTACAGATGTGATCTAACTGATTGTACAATAAATAATTTGGGTATGACATTGACCTAATGTACATGCATGTTAACTGGATATATGGGAAATGCTATCAACCAGATATCCTCAGGGTTTTGATGATTGAAGAAATATAACATAGTGATTAAAAGCTTGGCTTTTCGAGTCAGACAGATTTGAGTCCAATGTGGCCGTGGAAATGTTACATATCTCTCCAAAGCTCAGTCTCCTTATCTGTAAAATGGGGGTTCTGGAAACTTCTTTTAGTACTGTTATGAGGATTCGATAAGGCAATGCCTGTAGTTTTCTTAGCATTGCCCCTGAACTCAGGAAATACCCAAAGTGAGCTATTTTTAAAGAATAAAAATAACAGTTCACGCGTTTACAGCTTGTAGTGTGATCCAGGCTCTACTGTAATTGTTTTATGTATATTACCTGATTTAACCCTCACAAATACCTTGTGAGTAGGTGTTGTGAATTCCATCCCCATGTTACAAAAGAGGAGACAGAGGTACAGAGGGTTTGGGTAACGAGCCAAAGTCGTACAGACAACAAGTAGCTGAGGCTGGGCTCAGACCCCTCAATCCAGTAGCGTGTTATAGGAACTCAGATTATCTTCAGCAGAAGGACAAGGAGGTCTCCGGAGCAAGGACACAGCTCTAGGAACCCCAGCTAATCACCGCATTTCAAAAAGCAGTGTCATCACTGTTAGCTGGTTAAAGCATGGTGGGGAGGTCCTCATTTTGTTACTATACATACAAACTTCACTCACCATGGTCTAGTTAAACAACACTGGTTTCCCAGCAACATGGTTCAAATTTTGGTTACCAGGGTGCATTAACTGAGTAACTGCATGAAGTACAAACCTTGATGCTAGCTCCTCACTCCACAAATGGCTGCTTAAATAATAATCACGTCGCTTCTTTCCGTCTGTGGGGGACTGGTCACTGCATGTCTGTGGTTCAGTTCACACACAGGCAGCAAAATGTGAAGTTGTGTTGCTTCCTTGTACCCCACTGATAAACCCACGTGACATTTTACAAAAATGGACAATTGAAAAAGGGAATTGGCAAAAAAAGAAAAAAAGAAAGTACATCAAAGGAAAAAATGGATAATGTCGAAGTGAAATATATGTACACGGAGTTACAGAAGAAACAGCTGATTATGGAATGTCAACACCACTGCTGTTCCAGAAACTTCTAGATGTGCAGCTAGAGGAACCGAGTGAAAGCCGTTTAATGACATTAAGGAGCTAAGTGGTTGTAATATAAAGGCTAAGGATGTCCCAGAGGAAGTAAAAATCTTGTCATTAAAGGAACTCGCATAGATATTTCACAACATTGAAAGCACAAAAGCTAAAATGTGGGCAGCTGATCCACACTTAGAATGGAGTATGCCAATTTGTCAAGGCAAAGGAACGATGCTCTCTCACTATCACAAACTCTATGATGAGCAGGCTAGCACCGTTCAAACTGCCCTCGATGTGTTCTCTACAAAGAAATAAAACACGTTGATTCTCAATGTTTCTAATGTTTAAATTACAATATATAAAGTCAACGTTAGTTTTATGTTTTTAAAAATTGCCCTACATATTTATAACTGATACTTACAACATTTAATGTCTGACAAAACCTTTTTAAGGTCACAGGACAACTGAAATGTTTCCCATTGATTAATAAGATCACTTTGTACAGCGTGTGATCGTTTTTTCCGGTCCTGAACGAATGTGCGAATGCTGTGTATGCTAAAGGTCTATACACGTGAAGTGGTTCATTTCTTCCCAAACGGATCATAGTGCGACGTGAAAGCGGACGCCTCCTGCACTCTTGGGATCCTTGTTATTTCCACTTGTCAGTGTGCCTCGGGCTGGGTCCCACCTTCAGAAGGGGTCATTCCTGTATCAGAAGAAGCTCTCCTTCCTTACACCTCCTCTCGTGTGGCTTGCCCTACCCCCCAACCCGCACCCCACCCCCGTCTCCTCTTCTTTCCTCCACTTCCTCCTGATGCCACCCCCCGCCCCGATACATGGGCCCTCCCAGGCTGTCCCCAGCACCCTTCCATCCCATCACCACAAGAACTAACATTTATTAATACCTATTTCAAATTCTCCAACACAGGCTCTGCTTTGGTTGGAGGTTGTTTCGTGTAATAAAAAGTAGAATTGGTCAGCCGTGAAAGAAAGAAACAAGATAATAGAAGAGGGAAAACACACACACATTAGGAATAAGAGGAAAACATGAACTAAAAGTCTACTTTAAAAAAACTAGTGTTTGTCGAGTGCATGCTTACTTGTAACTCATTTCATCCTCACACTCACAAGCCCCTACGAGCCTGGTGATACTAGCATCGCTTCCACTTTGCTGGAGAAACTGAGGCACACAGAGAGAGAGTAACTTGCTCAGGTCACCAGAGAGCCAGGGCTCTGGCTTCAGAACCTGTGGCCTTGACCTCTAGGCCTGGCTCCCATGAGTGATCTTCGCTCAGATCCCACTTAACAATTGGGTCTTCAAGCTACTTGCAAGGCTACAAAAAACATTTTAAATTTGGTGAAAGAAAAATATATACAGTCTCCAGAATATGAAAACTGCAGCAACAAAACTAATCTGCTTCAGTGTGTACATAACACAGCATTTATCAACTTAAAAAATAACTAAATCTGGTGTTCAAAAAATTCCATTATTTTTGAAAATCTTGTGTAGGTTTGATTTTATGATTTGAAAGCATCTCTATGTATACAGAGTAACTGCCTTGACATCTTAGCCAAGCATAACGCAACTCATTTTTAAAACAAATGGTATAACAAGTCTTTCAAATTATTTTATAGCCAAATACATATGTATGTGAGGTGAGATGTGGCTGCATTTTAAAATGTGTGACTTGATATAGGCAGGGGTCTCCTCCTTAAAGAAAAAGGAGAGCTCAGGGCCTCAACATGGTCTTGTCTTGCCCTGGACCCTGGCTTCAAACACCACTCACTTGTAGATGGTCCCCCCCAGGACCTAGATCTGCATTTCTTTGCCTGGGATCCCCACCCTGCCCCTAGCTGTACTTCCGCACAGGGCAGTCAACCTTTGGTCCAAGGCCAAAAGGTTTCAGGGCCAAGACACTGGAGCCGGGCTGTGTGGGTTCGAATCCCCATTCTCCTGCCGACACAGAAGGCAACCTCAGGTGGGTTACTTAACCTTTCTGCTCTCAGATGAAGATGACAAATAGCCTACTTCTAGGGGTTGTTTATGAGGATTGAGTTAATACATGGCACATGGCGAGCACTCAGTACATTCATTCATCCAAATATATATATATATATATATATATATACACACACACATATATGCAGCAGCAACCACGTGTCAGGCACTGTTCTAGGGACTGGAACAGCAGACAAAACAGAAAACTGTCTGCCTTTAGGGAGCTTACCTCTGGTGAGGGAGACGGATGATAAACAGGAGACGTGGAAGACAGAGCATGTTGAGGGGTGATCAAGGCTAGGGAAAGAAGTTAGGTGGGGAAGGCATCGGGAGAGTTGGGGGCTCCCAGAGGTCATGGAAGGTGAGGACCTGAAGCAGATAAGCTATGAGGAGTCTGGGAGAAGGGTGTTCCAGGCAGAGGGTACAGCCTGTGCTAAGGTCCTGAGGCAGGAGTCTGCTGCCCGTGTGTCTGAGGAGCAGCAAAGAAGCCAGCATAGCTGGAGTAAAATGAGGGAGGTTGTATTCGTCTTCTAGGGTGGTCACAGCAATTACCATGGCCTGGGGGGCTCACACACAGCTCTGGAGGTTAGAAGTCCCAGACCAAGGTGTTGGCAGGGTTGGTTTCTTTTGAGACCTCTGTCCTCGGGTTGTAGATGGCGTCTTCTTCCTGTGTCTTCACAAGGTCTTTCCTGTGTGTGTGTCCCATCTCCTCTTTTTATTTTATTTTTAATTTTTTTTGCGGTACGCGGGCCTCTCCCTGTTGTGGCCTCTCCCGTTGCGGAGCACAGGCTCCGGACACGCAGGCTCAGCGGCCATGGCTCACGGGCCCAGCCGCTCCGCGGCATGTGGGATCTTCCTGGACCGGGGCACGAACCCGCGTCCCCTGCATCGGCAGGCGGACTCTCAACCACTGCGCCACCAGGGAAGCCCCCCATCTCCTCTTTTTAAAAGGACTGGGTTGGGGCCACTGTAATGACCTCATTTACTTCTTTAAAGACACTGTCTCCAAATACAGTCACATTTGGAAGTCTTAGAGGGGAGGGCTTCAACATGTGGATGGGGGGAGGGAACAGGGGAGGTGCACAGTTCAGCCCATCACCCAGGGGAACGTATCAGATGTAATCTGAGAACACAGGGCACAAGGCTCGGCAGCTACTGTAGGTGAGTCACACGCGGAGGAGCTGGAAACAGGGGCGCTTGCCTACAGAGCATTGATTGGATGCACCTCAAGGAAGGCTCTCTGAACCACACAGGGCTGACAAGCAACCCCGCCCCCCGGGGGAGCCACGAGCCACGACGCCACCACTGGAGTGATGAGTCCAAGAACATGTACCGATAGGCGCCACCTAGGGTGTGGTTAAGTTTCGTACCTGCTGATTTAACAAGCACCGAAACTCAGCGCACGAGGAGCTGGCGACCTCTGGATGAAACCGAGCTAAGAGCTTGCTTTGCTCTGTTGCACTTTTTCAAGTACCTACCTGTTAACCTTTCTCTTTGTTTCGTTCATCTTTTCCTAGACCTCTTCTTTTCCTTTCATCAGATTCTGGAAAGCCTGCCGGGTACCTCTCATCTACTGCTGCTGCTTCTTCTCTAAATCTTTCAAATCACCCCTTCCGTTGCCTCATTTTTTTTTCCTGTTCCGATCACGCTTGCAACTATCTCCTCCAAAATCCATCCCGTCCATAGCATCATTTCCAAACTCAGTTCTATTCGGTCACATCCTTTCACTGCTTCTCCCCCCTCCCCCCTGCAAAGAGCCATTTTCTTATTCTCCCAGCAGCCAAGACTGTGGCTTCCGTGGATGGCTGCACCAGAGCAAAGAAAATCCCTCCATTGGGAAATGAGAACAGATGTCTCCTGACCAGGAACGATGCTGATGCGCCCCACAGGAGGCTGCCACCGAGCATCCGTAAGGCCCTTAGGGGGACCGGACACTAATGCACACCCACGGCGACTCAAGCCAGGTGGGGGGATTTTCACCTGCAGCAACAGCAGCAGATCAAACACATCACTTAGCTCCCTTCTCCCTCCCGCATCAGGACCATATCGCTCCCCTGCCACCTGGAGGAGAGCACCTCGTACCACAGCATCCCTCCCTGCGCCGCGGCTCGGGGTAGGAGTCAGTCCCCAAGAATGCGGCGAGAAAGGCGGTGAGTTGGTGGGAGCCGACCTTGCCCTTGGCCTCCGCGGGTCCCCTCTGCTCCTGCTTCCCCTGCTTTCTGCTGAGACCTGTGTCCTGAACGGTAGCAGAACGGCATCTCTCCAACCGGTTGAGCCATCTTTGAAAATGACTCGGGGTGAAAGCCACCAGATTCGACACTGACGACCTAGCGAGAATTAAGTTGGCACGTTCTTTGCATTCCCAGGCTCCTCTTTTGTCGGGAGGGAACGGTGCCCTGTTGGGGGACGCTTCAGACCCCACCAAGCAAAAGGAGCTGTATTTAGGGAAGGCGGGGAGGATAGGAACTTGTGTTTTCCAGCATCTTCTGTGGCTTGGCCCTTTGGTGGGTCACAGGGATGAGGTGGAGAGAGGGCCCCCAGCCAGCACCTGGGGCACATCACGTAAGTGATCCAGGGGCTCTGGACTCTGATGGCCTCTGCAGGCTCCCCTCCCACGAGTCAAAAGGCCCCTTTCCCCCTGAGATCCTGGGCTTCTGCCTGTGATACACAGATAAACGCTCCCCCCACCAACCAAAGGGTCAGCAGGCAGAAACACCTTCCACAGAGTGGCTCCCCTTACCCCCAGGACCATTTCCTCTGTGTCCCTGCTGTCACCCCAGTAAGACTGAAAGGATAGATCCGATCGGGCCAGACTCCCCAGGACAGGACACCGCTGATCTGACAAGATCAGGCCTGGACAAACCTCCACCTCCCCCAAGAGGGGGCCCTTTCTCAGAGACCCTAGTGACAACTTGGCCTGCTGGGGAAAATGGGAAAACACACATATATTCACCACACAATAGGGCACAGGGGACTCCATGCTTCCTACAGCAATTCTGTTGCTTATATCTCTGGGAAAAATAACAATATACTTTGTTTTTGAAAAAGCTGATGGGCAGTGAAATTAGCAGGGCTGCTCTAATGCATGGAGAGCATGGAGAGCAAGTGGTTCTTCCAAGTGAGAGGAGAAGGGGCAGGTGACTGCCTTGGGGACCGGCCAGATAAGCGGACAGCCACGCAGGCAGCTCACACCGCATCTTCAGGAAATGGAGAAGATGACTGATCTCTGCCTTTGCCACAGTGGACAATTTCTGAAAACTTTGGAGGGAAAATCAAGTTGATTTTCCTAAAAAGGTAATATCTTGGAGCAACATGGATAGACCTAGAGATTGTCATGCTGAGTGAAGTAAGTCAGACAGAGAAAGACAAATATCATATGATATGGCTTATATGTGGAACCTTAAAAAAAAAACTGGTACAAATGAACTTATTTACAAAACTGAAATAGACTCACAGATGTAGAAAACAAACTCATGGTTACTGGGGGGAAGGGGGAAGGGATAAACTGGGAGATTGGAATTGACATATACGCAGTACTATATATAAAATAGATTACTAATAAGGACCTACTATATAGCACAGGGAACTCTACTCAGTACTCTGCAATGACCTCTATGGGAAAAGAATCTAAAAATTAGTGGCACAACATTGTAAATCAACTATACTCCAATTAAAACATTTTTTTAAAATGTAATATTATCTCATCCCTTTAACTCTCTCTCAAGTCTTTTTTAATGCCGCACTTGCCTTATCATTTCCTTGTCTTAACTAGGATTGGTTAAAGTCTGGGCTAAATTGGTTTAAACAAGCTCTATAATATTTTAAAAAAGAAGAAGAAGAAAGCAAAGTACATAGAGTTTCCAAGTCTCAAGAACATTCCGTTCCCAGCTGAATATGCTTTAAGTTCAAAGACAAGCTATAGCTTCTACAAAGAATGTGGAAGTAATCTGAAGTATGAGACATCCATTATTTATTACATAATTGGAGAAAATTCTGGCTAGGAGAAATCTTTGGCTGAAAGCCAAGATGATCCATCCTTAATTGTTCTTAAACAAAATTAAAATGTATCTGTTGCTTTAATAATATCTTGGTGGAAGGCAGTTCCTCTTTTATCCTGCCGGGTGTCACTTGCCAAGTTGGGTGTCACATATGTAATCATAATGATGGCCAAGTGAGAGTTCCTTGGGCAAGAAAGTCAAATATTTCAAGTGCTGATGTTTTTGTAAACTAGGTTTTTTTTTAAGCACACTCAGCATCTTAAATTTATAACTGTGACGTTTTGTCTCCAAAATCAGTCATCGTTAACAGCATCCAAGATAATTCTCTTCGAGAACTGTCTATGATTTTAAAGCATTGTGATATTATTCCATAAACTGCCCCCTTTTTGCCCCCCATCTCTTCAAGCTATAAAAATAGTTCCATCAAGGGAAATAAGTGCTTTTAATGACTTTTTTTATCACTTTCCTTTAACAAAACTGTTTCCCTAGCGGCCCCTCCCTCCTGCCAGCCTGGACTTGTGGAGGTCCAACATCCCGTGAATGGATGTTGATTTTATAAAATGATCATCCTGCATCTCTTGCCGCTGGGGCAAGCTTTGTGGAGGGCTGGGTCATTCTCAGCTTTGTGGAGTGGGGCGTCCCCACAATCCTCACCTCCACCACAATCACGCTCTCCCCTAAAGCTGCTTTATTTTCTTCACAACACTTAATACCCTCGCAACTATATTACTACTCAACTCATGTATTGACTTTCTCTTCTGACAGGAAATGAAGCTCCAAGGGTACAGGAACTCTTTCTGTCTTATTCATTTCTGTATCCCCAGCTTCTAGAAAAGCACCTGACGCATAGTAGGTGCTCAATAAATGTTTGTAGGGCTGCTTAATTAATGAAGAACTATAATGACAAAAGGCACTGTGAATTCATTAATGGCATTGAAAGATTGTGTCTTTTATTACATGCAATAAATACATACATGTAAAAATGGCGGTATATGTGTATGAGTGTATAAGTTATTATTTAATCACTGTTATGGATTTCTGAACCGCTAGAAGTCACTCCAAGGCAATCCATTGAGAATCATTGATGCATGGGGGCAAGTGATAAATTGAAATGCAGAAGAATTGATCCTATTACCAGTTATGTAACCCTGAGCAAACCCATGTGATCTCCCAGGTCTTGGTTTCCTTGTGTGGCAGATGGGAGTGATAATAGCAGATCTACCTACCCAATAGCGCTGAAAAGAAAATGAAACTGATGTATGCAGACAAATTCTGTAGGCTACAAAGCACCATATACATGTAGCTAATTCTTATGAAAGTTTATTATGATGAACCGTTTGGTCCATGATACCTGTGAGGCAGAGGATTGCCCTGCCTGCACCTTTTGTCAACTTGGTCGCCATGGTCCATCATCACCAACATTGCAATAGGAGCACTTTCTCTCTTGGAATCTGTTGATCTACCACATGCAGGAAAGCCCCATGTAGATTTGCTTTGAATGTAGACACTCCATTTCCCACAGTGGTTGTATACTGGGCTCCTGCTCTGTGGATTCAATGACTCATGGAACGTACATTTTTGGTCTTTTAGCCTTGGCGACTGCTCAAAATGTTGTCTCTCGCAGTTCCCCTCAGCTGTAGTATCGTCTCCGTAGCACTGCTGTTTCTTTAGGCCAAGTGAAATTTTAAAGCACGTTGGAAACATTTTACCTCTGACCTTCCTTTTCTGTTTAGTGCCCCCAAAAGTGCTGTGCGAACATAAGAATCATAATGATTGGTTGTTCTCCCCCATTCTGACCAATGTGCTCTTTATTACCACGGTTACGTAACGACTAACACACACAGCGGAACCCGGCCTCATCAAGGCACCCTGATATAGATTATGATTTTCCTCACTGGGGATACCTAAACATTGCCAATACCAGACCCAAATAACTCTGCAGCTTTTAAAATGTAGAGAGACTGTGCTATGAATTTTCATGTTACATATACTACACAACAGAAAAGTGTGAAAATAAGAAATGAACAGCTCAATGAATATAACACACACACGTACACACACACACACACACACACACACACACACACACACACCCCTGTGTAACAATGCTGCAGGTCAAGAAAAAGAACGTTGGGAACACCCGGTAGCCCCTAGTGTCCCCTCTCGTACTACATCCTCCCCACCTCCAAAGACAACGGTTATCCTTTCCTGACTCTTGCTAAACATTGTCTTGCTCTTCTATAGTTTTACCACCTAAGCATGGCTCCCTTACCACCATAGTTAACTTCTGCCTGTTTTTAAAACTCTGTGTCTATGGAATTCTCCCACGGATTTTCTTGAGTATCTGTCTGACTTCTTTTGCTCATCATTATGTTGTGAGAGCCGTTCATATTCATGTGACTGTAGTTCAATTATTTTCACTGCTGTAGAGTAGTTTATCATGAAAACATTTTCGTGAATCCATTCCATTGCTGATAGACAGTTAGGTTGCTTCCAGTCTAAGGCTACTAAAAATAATGTTGCTGTGAAGACTCTTGTCAAGTATCTTGGTGAACACAGACCGGCTTTTCTCCTGCGTATCTACCTAGGAGTGGAGCCACTAAGAAAGAATGTATGCATATATTCACTTTAGTAGCTCACACCAAACTGCTTCCATCAGTTATTAGCACTGCAGTGTATGGGAGACAGTTTACATTGCTCCCCGTCTTTTTCTTGATGTAGACACTCCCCTTAATTTTACCTACTCTGGTGAGCATGTCGTAGAATCTCAATATGTTTTTAATTTGTATTTTCTATTAATAATGAAGTTGAGCATCTTTTCCCATGTTTATTGGCCATTTGAATATCCTTCCTGGTCAAGCATCTTCAAGTCTTGTCCATTTTTCTATTGGGTAACTTGAGTTTTGTATAGACACCTCATATCAAGGAGTCTTACTAAACTTACTTATTGATATGACTCAGTAACCTGAATCCTAATTCATTTTTTGATTCTCTATATACATAATTATATCATTTAGGAATACTGACGATTTTATTTACTCCCTTGCAAACCTTATATCTTGTGTTTCTTTTTCTTGCCTTACCACACTAGTTTGTGTTTCTTTTTCTTGTCTTACTGCACTGGCTAAGATCTCCAATGCAGTGGAGAATGGAAATAACAATAAAGATGTCCTTGCCTTGTTGCTGATTTCAAAGGTAAAGCTTTCAACACTGTACCATAATGGATGAGATGTCTTTATAGGTTTCCTATCTATCAATTGACAAATCAAGGACGTTCCTATCATTCCTGATATGCTAAGACTTTTTCTCATGCCTGGATGTTGAATTTTATAGAATGCTTATCCTGCATCTACTGAGAAGACCTTATTATTTTCTCCTCTATTCTGTTAATGTGGTGAATTTACAATGATCTTTTCCCAAAGGTTTTCCACCTTACATTCTTGAATTAAACCCAACTTGGTCATTGTGTGCTATCCTATTTCTATATTGCTAGATTTGATTTGTTAAGATTTGGTTTTGGATTTTTGCATCTATATTACATTCATGAGTTAGGCCTGTAATTTTTCTTTCCTGTGATGTCTTTTTCAGGTTTTTGTATCAGAGATATGCTATTGTGAACAGTTGAGAAGTGGTTCTCTTTTTCTACTCTGTGGAACAGTTTGTGTAATTTTAGTGATATTCCTTCCTTAAATATTTGTTAGATTTGCCAGTGAAGCCCTCTGACCCCAAGAATTTGTGTGTGAGTGGTGGGGAGAGGGGTAGGTAGCCAGTGTTAAATTCTGGATTCGATTATTTTAATAGTTGTAGAACTATTCTAACTTTTCTTCTTTTTTTAAATTTATTTATTTTTGGCTGCATTGGGTCTTCTTTGCTGCGCGCAAGGCTTTCTCTAGTTGTGGCGAGCGGGGGCTACTCTTCGTTGTGGTGTGTGGGCATCTCATTGCAGTGGCTTCTCTTGTTGCAGAGCACGGGCTCTAGGCGGGTGAGCTTCAGTAGTTGTGACACATGGGATCATTAGTTGTGCCTCACGGGCTTAGTTGCGTCATGGCATGTGGGCTCTTCCTGGGCCAAGGCTCAAACCCGTGTCCCCTGCATTGGCAGGCAGATTCTTAACCACTGTGCCATCAGGGAAGTCCTACCTTTTCTTCTCTTAAATGTTACTTTGGTAGGTTGTATTTTTCTAGGAATTTGTCAATTATTATCTTAATTTTTAAATGTTTTGCAACAAAGTTAACCATTGTATCCACTTACCATAGAAACTGTAATGTTATCTCCTTTCTAATTCTTATAATTGATTATTTATGTCTTCTGTCTTTTCTTTCCCCTTAATCTGTCTTGCCAGAGATTTATCAATTTCATGAATCTTTCTAAAGAACTTTGGCTTTGGCTTTGTTAATTTGCTCTATTAAGTGCTTGTTATATAGACATAAGTCTCATTCATTCCTGCTCTTATCTTTACTATTTCCTCTCCCCTCTTGACAAACCCTGGGTTCCATAGTTTCATCCCCAGAGGCTCAGCCTCTTTACCTTTCTGATGCCCTTGCAGGAATCAGAAAAAAAAAAAAATCAGCCTAAGATCCAGGCTACCATCTTGGAATTTCATCCTCCCCTGCATTTTGGCCGGGTAATTCTTTACTATTTTGTTGGCTTTTTGATGCTCCCAAGAAATTTTTTTTTTAATTTCCAAATATATTGGTCCTTTTATTTACTAGGAAATTCCAAGAAATCAATATTAGGGAATCTTTCTTTTTTTATTGGAGTATAGTCGATTTACAATGTTGTGTTACTTTCTGCTGTGCAGCAAAGTGAGTCAGTTATACATATACACATATCAACTGTTTTTTAGATTCCTTTTCCATATAGGTCATTACAGAGTATCGAGCAGAGTTCCCTGTGCTTTACAGTAGGTCAATATTAGTTATCTATTTTATATACAGTAGTTTGTATATGTCAATCCCAATCTTCCAATTTATCCCTCCCCCTTCCCCCCGGGTAACCATAGATTGTTTTCTACATCTGTGACTCTATTTCTGTTTTGTAGATACGTTCATTTGTACCATTTTTTTAGATTCCACATATAAGCGATATCATACGATATTTGTCCTTCTCTGTCTGACTTACTTCACTCAGTATGATAATCTCTAGGTCTGTCCATGTTGCTGCAAACAGCATTATTTCATTCTTTTTTATGGCTGAGTAATATCCCATTGTATATACGTACCACATCTTATTTATCTATTTCTCTGTCAATGGAAGAAAAAATTTTAAAACTAGTTTCACTGAATTTCTGGCTTCCCTGAATTACCTAGCCAACTATTACAGTATAAAATTCCTCTCTTAAACTTAAGCCTGGTGTGTGCACAGGAATGCTTGTTTCAGTGGCAAAATAATGTGTCGATGATAAAATCCATGTTCTGAAGTAAGAACTATGTCCATTTTCCTGTTCATCAGCTTGAGGATAAGCATATACAATAGCTATAAAATTGTACTGTTGGATCGAGGTAGACCCTTCCAGGCTCTGCTTTCTAAGGAACTCACAGGAACTCCTCATTAGTGAGATTATGAAAATACTGTAGTATTGGCCCAACCGAGATTCTGCTTTTTCCAGGTTAGAGAGATCTTTTTTCTATCTTCTTTGGCTTTACTTTGTTTCCTCCACATTCCATGCTGGTCTGCATGGCATTGCTCCCATTCCTGTTTCAGGACCTTGACTGTTTACAGAGTTTTGTAGATTGTGCTGATGCAGTTGCTCACAGTTCACTCCAAAGACTAAGTTTTCATCGATTCATTTTCATGAAAGTTTGTTCTTTTCAATAACAAGTAAGAGAAAGACCTTGTCCTTGGATGGAGGAACCCCAAGCCTGGTCTTTCTCACACTTCAGTAATAGGAGGGAGGTGGTCGAGTCCACCCTTTTGGCTAAAAAAATTACTTCTGAATTGGTAGCCAATCTGAAAACGGATTTTCCCAAATGTCCAGAAACATGAGCACCTGTAATATCACCCTCCCCCTGCCCATCTCCCGCCACCCTGTTTCTTGGGATCCCATCATTCTTTAACCATTTTATCTGCATTTACAGGCATTATGCTGCTTTCGCTGTGGCCAGTATTACTGTCAGGAAGCACCCTCATGGTATCTTTCTTAATGATGTGATAACATCTCGCTTCATGAATGTTCTGACAAGTTCATGAACACATTTAAGAAGTACAAGTTCCAAGAGTTCCTGCAAAATAATGACAGATTCCACAGGCCAAAGAAATGGTCAGTCTCATTCTTTCATGGCCATCTCCTAAACACACTTCTTTTGAGGAGGTAGAGATGTCAGGAAGGCTTCTGAAGTTCTTATGCCTCTGCTATTCCTGCAAACTATTTACGTTCACCTGTGTGGGCAGCAGACCCCTGCCCTGCCACAGCCCAAACAGGAATCCTACAAGGCAGTGATAAGCTGTATGTGCTTGTGAATATGTGCGTGTGTCTATAAAATGAAACCATTTTTAAAGGCTAAACAAAGGCAAGTGTTTCCCATAATCCTACCATCATAAAGCAACCAACGTTAATACCTGACTATTATTATGTAACTTTGAATATTTTGTCTACCCTATCCTTGCCAGTATTAGAGAATAGCATGACATTTTATCCTTTTCTTGTGAATTTCATAGGTTAAAAACTGTTTTTCTCCTTAAATTCCCATTTCCTCCACTGTTAGTGGAACTATTTCTCATAAACTAGGTACTAGTTGCACTTCCTCTTTTGTTCACATCCCATGCCCATTCACATGTTTTTGTGTGCCTGTATCACTTACCCAAGAAAGATTTGGAAAATGATCTTTGGATAACACAATATTTTACCTATCACAGTGTGATATAAAGATGCACACAGTTTCATTTTTTTAGCCCAGACTTTCCACCATTTAGTGGAACTAGAATCCTCGGTTCCCTCAACCTTGTAGGTGTAGGACTCTCGAAATTTGTGTCCCCAGCCTGCCGGGGGATTCAGTCCCTCCCTCAGGGGCTCTCATCTTGTGCTTGTCCTTCTGTTTTGCATTTGTTCACTCCACACATATTTATGGTGCCTAAATATACCGGGCATAGTTCCAAGTGCTGGGGATGAAAGAAAGTACATGCCTTGGTGGCATTTACAGCCTGGAGAGGGATGGAGACACCCAATACAGTAAACAAATGAATGTGTAATGTAACATCATGTTCCATATGCTCTGAAGAAAAATAAAACAGGACAAAATAAATCTTTCCTGGTAAAGAATGACCAGGAAAAAAGGGTGGGAAGAGCTACATTGAGAAGAATTATACATTCCACCTTGCCCTGTTTTATGATCAGAAAAGCCATCTTGAGACTGTGCTTTCTGCCCGATGCTACACACACACACACACACACACACACACACACACACACACAGGCAACCCCCTGACAACAGTGACAATGTCTGTCTCACATTTGAGTGCCCACAAGGCCTAACACAGCACTTAGGCATGACTGATAACAATTTTGTTAAACAAGAAAAGCTTTTTGGGATGTTTCCATTCATTTAACCCGACCAACGAGCAATTTCTGGAAGTTTCTGGAATTTTCTGGAGCACACCCCCTCCCCTCCACGCACACATACCTTTCTGCAGCCTCTGTCTACCCAGTTGGTAGTTTCTGGGGCTTTCCCACAGCTGTTCATGTTTATCTGGTATTTGCTGGATGTTGCTCTGTAAGATGACATTTGTGGGCCTGGAAGGTCTCACTCCATCAGTTTGGTTGGGTTTCAGGTTTGCATGTAAACAGCTCCCACCGCGATGCCAACAAACTTGGACTCTATTTCTCATTAGAAGGCGCTCCTTTCCACCCACACAGTCCCACAAAAACTTCTGACTCCAAAAACTCATCCTTAAACCCCATGTTACATGGGAGGCCCTGAAAGCCAGGCAGGGAGGGCGCTTCACTTCTAAGAAAAAGGGACCCCTTTCAACGTCCACAATAAAATGCCAAGTTTGGCAAAAAACGTAAATAAGAGCCTTGTTTCAAAACTGCAAAAAAGCACAAACTTCCATTTGTGCTTCTGTTTATATTAAATAAGAAGCCTATTTTTCTATGAATAAAGGCTCTTGTGTGGGTAGTGAGAAGAGCTGTCGAGACGAACTTCTGCTTCTTACGCTGTGCTGGACCGGACCCAGCCTGCCCCCAGCCAGCCACAAGAGAGAAACTGCCCAACCGAATGATCGGGCTCTCTCCGATCAAAGCAACAAACCATGAGATGGCATGATGGAGAAACATTTTAAGATAAAACCCTGCTAAAGTGGTTTCTGATGAAAAGGAGGGACTAGTTCTAGCAAATTATCTTTAATAAGATTAAGCATCATATAAAATGGGTCCTTGACCTGCAGAAATAATAACTGAGGTGTGTTTGGTGCTTTAACTCTGAAAAGTATACTCTTACACACTTTATCCAGCTGATTCTCAAATACCTCTGAGAGCTTCGCACTGTTATTTTGTACATGTTGTAGGTGATGAAACTGAATATCTGAAGGTTGTCTGTCCAGCTGTTATGGCCTAAAATGTATCTCCCCAGATTCATGCACTGAAGTCCTAACCCCCGGTACCTCAGAATGGGTTCTTATTTGAAGATAGGTTCTGTAAGGATGTGAATAAGTTAAAATGAGGCCATTAGGGTGGGTCCTAATTCAAGATGACTGGTATCCTTATAAGAAGAGAAACTTAGGACACAGTCAAACACAGGGGGCTGATCATGTGAGGACATGGGGAGAAGAGAGTCATCCACAAGCCAAGGAGACAGGTCTCAGAAGACACTGAAGCACCCAACACCTTGATCTAGGAACCCAGCCTCCAGAACTGAGAAAACAAGTACCTGTTGTTCAAGTTGCCTGGTCTGTGGTGCTTGGTTATGGCAGCCTGAGTGGACAGAGACACCAACACAGGGTCTCCCAGGGCTACTGTGGGGCTTCTGCTGCTTCTTGAAAGCTCTTCAGATTCTGCAAAGCTGCAGTCCTATTTTGAGATGACGTCAGTAAAAGGCACAGGGCACAGGCACGCCACCTGCTCATTCCCCTCTCCTCTCATGGCTCCTCACTTTCCCTCCCGTCTCCACCCTCTTCCCTTTTCCTTTCTGCCCCCTCCACACCTGGCTTCACATTTGCAACCATCTGTGGGATGCACACTGTATTTTGTGTAAGCCCTCGTACCTGGTGTTATTTATTTCACTATGTTTCTGACTCTTTTTCTTTAGGACTATTTTGAAGCTCAGTTGGTATTGTAGGATGAATACCTAACTTACTGTAATTGTAAATTTCTGAAAATATCTTTCTTCTGCTTTTGCACTTGATTAATAGCTTCTGTGGGTATAGCATTCCAGGTTGAAAATCATCTACCTTCAGGACATTCTGTGATCTTCTCATCCCAGAGTTGCTGCTGGGAGAGCTGAAGCCATTGTGAGTCTCGATTCTTTGTACGGTGCTTTTTTCTTCACTCCCTGGAAGCTTGCAGAATCTTCTTTTGTCCTGGTTGGTCTGAAATTTCACAACACTGGGCCTTAGTGTGGGTCTATTTTTACCCATCGCACTGGGCCCTTTCAACCTTCATTCTTGGAAAAGTTTCTTGAAGTGTGTTTTAAAGACCTCTCACCATCTTCCCTGTTCCCTCCTCCTGGACACGCACCTCCTGGACTGGGCCTCCCATTTCTTATATTTTCTCCCCTTTTTCACTCTGTCATTTTGTTCTATTTTCTGATAGAATCTTTCAACCACACCTTCCAACACTTCCACTGAGTCTTCCATGTCTGCCATCATGTTGTTACTTTCCCAAAGTGCCTTTGGATGTTGTTGTTTCCTAAATGTTGCTTTTTTATAGTATCCCTTTCTTGATTCATAGCTGAAAATCTCATTTCTCTGAAGATGTTAAGGGCAGGCACAGTCTCTGTTTCCTCCAGAGTTAAAATTTTTTTTCATTGAGATATAATCCACCTAATATAAAATTCATCTTTTTAAAGTACATAATCCAGACTTCCCTGGTGGCAAAGTGGTTTAGAATCTGTCTGCCAATGCAGGGTCTAAGCCTTGGTCTGGGAAGATCCCACATGCCACGGAGCAACTAAGCCTATGCACCACAACTACTGAGCCTGCGCTCTAGAGCCCACGAGCCACAACTACTGAGCCCGCATGCCACAACTATTGAACCTGCTCCCTAGAGACTGCGAGCCACAACTGCCGAGCCCACGCACCACAACGACAGAAGCACACACACCCTAGAGCCCGTGCTGCAACTACTGAGCCCACATGCCGCAATACTGAAACCCACATGCTCTAGGGCCCATGTGCCACAACTACTGAGCCCACGTGCTGCAAGTACTGAAGTCCATGCACCTAGAGGGGCCATGCTCCACAACAGGAGAAGCCACCACAATGAGAAGCCCGTGCACCGCAGTGAAAAGAAGCTCCCCCTCACTGCAAATAGAGAAAGCCCATGTGCAGCAACGAAACCCAACACAGTGAAAAAAAAGTACATAATCCAGTTGGTTTTTTTTTTTTTAATATATTCACAAAGTTGTGCAACATTTAATCTCCTTTTTGGATCTCTAGATTTGTCTGTTGGGGACATTTCATACAATTGAAATCATATGTGACTTGTGTTATATTTGATTCTCAGGCCCCTTCAGTTGAAATGCCCTCTTTAGAGCAATTCATAGTCAACCTGCTTCCGGAGATAATTGGTAGGGATCGCAGGTTTTTCTATTAATCACCCTTATTAACAGATCTAGGAAGGGAACTGGGAGACTTTCTAGACCAACATCCTCATGTTTCTCCTAGAGAAACTCAAAGAGGCCAAGTGGGAACCCCAAGTGCATGGCAGGTGGGTCGCAGGTTTGGCATCACTTCTGTGGGATGAGAGGACGGTGTGGGAGAAGATGGCTCCAGCACCTGAAGGGGGACTAGGAAAGGCGCTGTGAAATGCCAGCAGAGAGGAAGCGCGAAAAGGGACTCATCACCCTCCCCAGTCCCCACACCTAGGTCTGACCAGGAAGATGCAAGGTCCAGAAAGGAAGCCTTTGGAGGACTCTGTCACTGGTTGAATCTTGTCCCCCAAAATGATGTCCTAGAACATGACCTTATTTGGATTATTTGCAGTTATAACTAATTAAATTCAGAACTGATCATACTGAATTAGGGTGGGCCCTTCCCTAATCCCACATGACTGCTGTCCCTATAAAGAGAAGAGACTCAGAGACAGAGATGCCGGGAGAAGGCCAGGTGAAGATGGAGGCAGAGATTGAAGTGATGTGTCTACAAGCCAAGGAGTGCCAAGGAGTGCCAAGGATTGCTAGAAACCAGTAGAAGCTGGCAAAGTAAGGAAGGACCCTCCCCTACAGGTTTCAGAGGGAGCACCACCCTGCTGACACCTTGATGGGCTCCAAAACTTTGAGAATAGCTTTCTGTGGTTTAAGCTTCCCAGTTCGTGGAACTTTGTTACCGCAGCCCCAGGACACTCACACGGCATCCAAGGCACGAGCGTAAGGCTTGGGTTTAGCTGCTACTCTGCCTTTAGCCTTTTTCCTCATCCTTATTTTGACTGATCTTACAAAAGTAACTGCTTTCAGACCCATTGCGTTCACTCTCCATAAGCATAAATGGCCCCACTTGCCTTAGTCGATTCCCCGCCTGTGCTCTGCAGGGGCCTCGAACTGTAGGGAACTTAGCTCTGAGCCCTGGGGGCCAGCCGGGGAGGAAATGGGGGGAGGACTTGCCGAGCCTGCTGTGCCCAATACCTCTGCTGCCACATAAAAGGCACGCTGGACATATTTAGAATGATGTCAAATTCTACCCCCAACATGCCATTACACACGTGAGGTAGGCTGAGGCCAGCCTACCTGACTGGTATCCTGGGCTGTAGAGCATTCTTGACTAGTATCCTTGGCTAGTGAAAAATGATGCCCTTATTCAAACTGTAAGTGAAAGACAATGTCATAAGTGGGAGGGGAAAATGGCAAAAGTGAAAACCCAAAAGTGCCACTTGTCTAGTAAAAGAGAAAGTGTTTCACTAATTTAAGTTGTAAAGTCAGTACATGATGATTCAAAACACTAAAATTACATAGAAGCATATAGAGTCAAAACAGAAGTGCCTCTGCCTCTGTTTTCACCCCCAAAACCTGTCCTCCACATTCGGACTCCCCAGGAACTACTATATATAATATGTGCTGAGTCCGCCTAGCGGAAGACTCTCCATTGCCCATACAGACATGCCGTAACACCGTCTGTTTCATTTCATTGTATTTTAAAAGCACAGTGTCTGACAACTTCCTTTTTCACTCATTAGTACGTTATCGACATCTTCCCACATCAAGGAAGAGACTTATCTCAGAAAGTAACTGTGAATCGGTCTTGGGGTAGCTCTAGAAAATATCTGGGTGATTATAAATTTACAGTGTGCCTTGGGGAAACATACCACATGTTTCTATGGGTACAATTTGCAGCACGTGAATCTGACACACCACAAAGGCTGGGGAGAAATAGATTTGAAGGAGATCAACAGGAGAAATGGAAAAAAATTAAGCAGCCAATTTTACCGCTAAGACTTCTCGCCATATATGTCAACAGTTATGGATGATTAGACATTTTGTCAATGGAGAAAGGAGTTGAAAAGCCAGGGGAAATGATATATTTTTATCTCAGGTCAAGTAGAAGGTAGACCTAATTTACCCAGTGCGAGGATGGCTAATGTACAATTTCATTCCTAAACCTTAAAACTCGGGGAGGTAAATTGCATAGAAAAACAAAAATGTGACCCAAAAACGTATTTAATAAAGTAAAAGACTTTATCTTCTTGAAGAGGATAAACAATCCTGAGATTCAGTAATTCCTTGAGAACCTTAGAAAAACAAAATTCAAGATATTTTAGACACGGAGAAGGGCAGAATGAATTTTCCCTACCCTGATAAATCATGTTATATGAGGTTCTCAACCAGGGCAATTTTGCCCCTCAACCCCCCGCAGGGGACATGTGGCAATGCCTGGAAACAGCTTTGAATGTCACCCTGGGGTGGGGGGGAGGAAAGAGTGGTACTGGCATTCGTGGGTGGAGGTCAGGGTTGATGCTCAACATTCTACAACATATAGGACAGCCCACAATGATGAAAAATAATCCAGCACAAAGTGTCAGAACTGATGAGGCTGAGAAGCCCTGTGTTATAGCTTTTCTAAAGGGATTGCTTTTTGTCTTATAATGGGTATGAAATCCTATTTAACCAACTTCATAAACACATCCAGAACAGATTCATACCATTTTCTTGTGAATCTAAACCAATCCAAACTCTACTCCCCGACTCTCCCACCAAAAAAGTTGGAGTGAAGCTTTCGAATGAGATTTACTGCACTTGTAAAACTATGAAGTAAGGGTAAACAGTGGTACCCAAAACACAGAACAGGATTTCTAGGCGGGCAAGACACGAGTTCAGATGCTGGAGGGGAAGGCTGATTCTCAGGGAGCCGATCCGGGCACCATTGTGTACCTCACAATAAACCTATTCGTAGCTTGAAATGACACTCCGAGCCTGGGGAACATGGTTTAAAATGATTTCCATCATAGAGCGAAGGAATAGAAACTCAGCCTCGTCTGTGGTTAGTTGCCTAATAGGACACACACACACACACACACACACACACACACACACACACACACACCCGACTTATTCTGGATTTTTGTGAATACAGTCCAGTTCAAGCCTAGGAGAAAATCATGGCCAGAAAAATCTCCCCTTTTATCACTGGGTACCAGCCATAGGTATTAGTCTCTGGAGCCCTGTATGAGTTTAACTTGTCACCACTCTACCTCCACCCCACCCGGGAACAGCTATGGATTTTGTACTCCTGAGGTCACCTTGGGTATTAGTACAGGTTGCGTATCTCATTGCCTCACACGTGCTTTCAAAGTCACCACTGTCTTTTAGTAAGTCATCTGAAGCTCTTTAAGACCCCCAGCAAGGCAAAAGAATGTAGCATGTCTCAGACAGACAGCAGCAGCATCGTGTACTTAAACTGTTTACTTAAGGGCAGGGAGTCATAGACAGTGGGTGAGCCAGGAGTTTCATCAATAGGTTCACAGTGGCCTTAGAAAAATCCATGCAGTAACCACAGGACCAGAGATGACGGAGAATTAGTTCCACGAGGCCTCTGAGGGAATGAGGGCTGCCACCCAGCACTGTGCAGTTCAGACCCAGCTTGAAGGCTCCACCCAGGGGTCCGGGGAGGCTGACTCCAGCCCCCACTGGCTGTCCTTGTTCTGCCCCAGGAGCGGGGCTTTCCTCTAACCCTCACAGGACACAGTATCGACTCACAGAAGCCTGATGAAGATGTTTTGGAGGAAAATGCAGAACGATAGCCATTCTCGGTCTTACAATGAGGGGGTCCCTCCAAAGTAGCTTTGCTCTGTCCTCTGTGTTTCCATTAGAAATGAGAAACCTGCTGATCCTTATTTATTTTTAAGCCTTCATAAACTAAATAATCAGTGCCCATTAATGACTCTAATCATTCAGCTCCTGTTTTTAAATCCTGGTCTTTCAGCATGCTCTAAGTGGGTGGTTTTAGTTAAACCTAATTGCAGATACATCACATCCAAATATATACCCTACACAAACGATTAACAACGCTTGGAATCTAGTTCATTAAATAGGTGTTTGCAATGGGATGATAGTGTACCTCAAACTTAAACATATCATATAAGTTACCCTTCTGGTAACTATGATGGTGAGAGGGTTGTTTATTAGAGTCATTTAGGATACAGTCTAGCGTCAGTCTCAGAAGTTCAATTCTCAGTTGTCAGGTTCACAGAAGTTTTGTTTCCTTGAAGCTCTAAGTAGGAATGTACTGGTTTTGATTTTCTTTCGGATTTGTATGCCCAGATATCTTCTTCCAAAAGAGTGTCTTCGAACATGGCAACATGATATTATCATTAAAGAAGTTCTAATCTTAAATTTAAAAAAAAAATCACTTTCTGTGCAAAATGTGATCACTCCTCACCAGCCCTTTCCTAGAAATCAGCTTTTTATCACTAACAGCACACTCTCACATCCTTTATCCAGATAAATCTCACCTGACTCTAGAATACTTCCAGGATCCCAGTGTTGCTATTTTTTACATTAGAAGTGAGGAAACCGAAGGTGGGAACAGTAATTTGGCCAGCACGAGATCTCTGCAGGCCGGCCTTTAGGTTCACCTACTTGGAGAACTCACTTGCAACAGTCCAATTTGTATTGGAGACCTGATTTCCTTGCTCTGAACCATTACCTCACTCAGGGTCACTCCCCATGGGCGGGGCCATGCACCCCAGGAGCCAATCAGGGGCCGCCATAACAAGCACCCCGTGACTCCGCTCCCTCCCACCTGCTCATGCAGAGTCCACATTGTACATTCACCATCGAGGAAGGATTTGACATTTTTACCAGAGTCTTTCACAGAACACAGCCAGAGCAAGTAAAAATCGTCCTCAGTGCCCGGCTGCAGACTGCCTGATCTTTGCAACAAAGACGCGCAAAATACTGTTGGAAAGTTCGTCAGAAAACTGTCATAGCTGTGATGTTCCTGCAGTGCCTTCGTCAGAGGAGATGTCAGCTAGTTCGAATCCAGCAACAAAATATACATGGTGTGTAGAGACAATCACTGCCAGGCAGGGTTTCTGTTGTTCTTGGAAAGTTATTCCTTGCGAGAATATGTTTCTGATGCTCTGAAGTACAGATAGATGCTCCGTGACAGTGCGAGAATTGGACTGGATTATAACAGAGGCACATAGAATTTAAGTTATGTACTGTTTCAGGCGTGTGTGGCCTATACCAGCTTCCACCATTGGCCTTACCTTTCAGCTGAATTGGGAGGGGTTCCTTTTAGTCCAGGTCAGAGGTCTGGAGGAGGAAAAGCGAAGGCTGGTTACTGTCAGTGGTTAGATTTGACCCTTACCTATTTGGCCACCCAGCACAGTTGACTTGGATGAACTGTGTAGAGAAGTTAGGGTGGATATCATCTCCTCCATTATCCACTGTGTGACATCAGGTGCATTAGTCAACCTCTCTGAGCCTCTGATTTTTGCATCTATAAAACGGGGCAGTCACACATAAATTACTGAGTCATTGTGCGGCTCAGATGAATTAATGGGAATAACGTGCCTTGTTCACAATAAACACCAACATGTATCAACAAGGGGTCGTTTTTTAAATCAGGGTATTCCTCCTGAACTTAGAATTAGGACCATGTTGCAAAGCAAAGCCAAATTAATCATAATCCTTAAATATTCTCTAATGAACTTAGGGAAGTAGATGACACTCAAATCCCTCCACACCCAACACCAGCCTTGACTGCAGACTATTGTGTCAGTGTCTACACCAGTCTCATATATAACAGACAAATACTGAAACCACCAGAAAACAATGTGCAAAAACAATGCAAGCTGATGACAAAGTGGAAATTCAAACCTTGCCTGGGATAATAAGTTTCCTGAAGTTAAAGAACACGACTGAGGAACTACTGGAATTGTTCAGTGTGTGGTGAAAGCTGACGTTGTAATTATTACTTTAAATGTATTAATAAAAAAAACAATTATTTATTTTCGTCATTTTTTAAATGTTTATTTTCAAGATGATGTCCCAGTTATCCATTTCCTCCCACTGGTTCTGTGAAATCATGTTCCCCATCCTAATTAAGTTCACTTTAAGTGGGCTTGATTCAGTTGAAAATATCCTCCAAGAAAAGAGGCCCTTGTGCCTATAGACTCCATAGGTCATTTCACAGAATAAGGAAGAAATGGCTTCATAAATTATATTCCATCAATAGGAACTCTCTTTGGGCACAAATACAAGACAAAGATGCGTTGAATAGGATTACATCTCCTGTGTGCCACCGGTGAATGGGATGCATATGGGACAAGATAAAGACAAGGCAGCAAGAAGAAGAATCAAACAGACAATACACAGAACAGGATTCTGTTACTGAATCTGCTTCCCTGAAAAGCAGTGCAGACCTCCCAGGGCCCCTGAAAGCAGGAAGCCCTCCCACCTGAAGCCAGCAGAGCCCTATGGAGAGGAGACCAGAAGACTTAGTCTGCTGTGTGCAAGAAACCTCACTGCCTGAGCGTGGCTTTCAAATGCAGCAGAGGGCGGTTTCACCCTGGGTCTTTCCTTCTCCAACTCCATCAGTGTCTGATTCGTTGGCATTGTCGCACTCCATAATGCCAGCCTCAGCCTTCCCTACCCACTTCCAATCTGCCCAGGCCCCATGCTCCATGCCAAGGCAGTGGTTGTATAACATCCCTGGAAATGCAGCTCCCAGCCTTCATGCTGGTCTCTATTTAAATGAATAATCCCATTACCAGTCTTCTAAGCAAGCCAGCTCCCACAGGAGTACCGTCCTCCAGCCCTCGTAATACAAAAATCATTCATTCGTCCATCCATCACACAATAATGTGAGTCGAGCGTTATAAAAGACAAAAGGATGTACATTGTGTACACAGAAATCTAAGGTTTGAAAATTTCTAAGATTTAACTTGACTGGGGGAAGGAGTGGGCTAGAAATGAATGCCACATTTCTTCAAAGTGAATTGTATTAAAAACCCACGTCATGCAACATCTGTGTGAATCAGTCTCCCAGGACTCAATGTAAACAGTTGTTGATATAAATAGATGTGCTTTTAAGCAAAGACAGATGTCCCAGACCAAAATGTTAAGAAAACACATAAAACAGTTAAGTTCAAAGACATCCTGGCTTCCTTTTATTTTTTTTCTCCTATAGGTGAATCTTCACTGAGTTGTGACAGTAAACGGTGGAAGAGAGAATATGTTGTTTTGTGCCACAGAAGCAGATGTGTGAACAGCACACAGTCGAGAAGAGCGTCCGCTAGCCTGTGTCGTGATGCGTTCTCCTACTCACACATTCTCATGGTATTCATTGATTAATTTGAAGAACATTCTGGAAGCCTCCTGGACTTGGACTGCCTCAGAATATTATTTCAGGGAGTACTAAGTGGGAGGCGTTGGGAAATAAGTCACTGGGAATTTGGGGTCAGTCATGCTGACGTCAGTGGGAGAAGAATCTAGGAGCCGGCCGGATTCTGGAGTGAGAGCGGCTGTAGGACCACAGTCCTCACTGGCAACAGGCCTGCCTCTCATTCTCCTGGGGCAAGAACTGATCAGAAAGTTGATAAACGAATCCACATTTCAGTGGGAAGGATACTCTCAGTGAGATTATCAAGAAAACTAGAACCAGGCAGAAAGGTCATTTATAAATAGAGCAATTCACATTTTTTGCATGTCAGGCACTGTGCTAGGAAACATTTTCACATGCATTCCCTCCCTGAATGTGAGCGATGTAGTAAAGCATTTAAAACTCCAAAGGAATTAGAGACAGAAGACAAGTATGGATTTTTGACTCTACTACCCTTTATATGGTAAAAAATTCTACCAGACTCTGCAAAGCAGGTTCCCTTCCTTCCAGGAGTGTGTGGCAAAGAAAATTGCCCTTGGATGGAGGTTTCCCCAGAAGGAAACTGTGGCTACTTTGCAGGGGCTGAGGACTGAGATGGGGGGCCAGAGCTGGAGGTCAAAACAGGCTGGAAAACCCCCCAGGGGTCGTCTTTGCCAGTCACCTCCCCATCCAGTCAGTGGACACAGGAGACAGGGCTGGCACCCCTGACCTTGAGGGCATGGCAGCCTTGCTGACCATATGCAGGTGTGGACACACAGGCTGGCTGAGGTTTAAGGTAGAAAAGCCCCACTTTCGTTTCATTTGTCATGAAGCCAAATGACCTGGAACATGGTTCTTTCTCAAACTGTAAGAAAAGAAAGTCAAAACAAAGCCCCAATCACAATACAGATATGGATATAGATATAGATATCTATATTGTGATATATAGATATAGATATCTAGATAGAATTTTTCATTCTTTTCCATTACAGTTATTACAAGGTATTAAATATAGTTCCCTGTGCTATACAGTAGGCCCTTTTTGATTATCTATTTTATATATAGTAGTGTGTATATGTTAATCCTAAACTCCTAAATTATCTCTCCCCTCCCTTCCCTTTTAGTAACCACAAGTCTGTTCTCTATATCTGTGAGTCTGCTTTTGTTTTGTATATAAGTTCATTTGTGTCATATTTTAGAGTCCACATGTAATCTCTCTCTGTCTGACTTACTTCACTTAGTATGATAATCTCTAGGTCTGATAATCTCTAGGTCCATCCATGTTGCTGTAAATGACAGTATTTCATTCTTTTTTATGGCTGAGTAATATTCCATTTTATACACACACACACACACACACACACACACACACATATATATATATATATATACATACCACATCTTCTTTATCCATTCATATTTTGATGGACATTTAGGTTGCTTCCATGTCTTGCCTATTGTAAATAGTGCTGCTGTGAACACTGGGGTGCATGTATCTTTTCAAATTATAGTTTCGTCTGGGTATATGCCCAGGAGTGGGATTTTTGGATCATATGGTAGTTCTATTTTCAGTTTTTTAAGGAACCTCCATACTGTTCTCTATAGTGGCTGTACCAATTCACATTCCCACCAAGAGTGTGGGAGGGTTCCCTTTTCTCCACACCCTCTCTAGCATTTGTTATTTATAGACATTTAATGAAGGCCATTCTGACTAGTGTGGGGTTATACCTCGTTTGTGGTGTTGATTTGCATTTCTCTAATAATTAGAGATGTTGAGCATCTTTTCATGTGTCTGTTGGCCATCTGTATGTCCTTTGGAGAAATGTCTATTTAGGTCTTCTGCCGGGCAGTATTATTTATAGGAAATTACCTCTGGGTTGCATGCACAGGCTGAGCACATTGTCAAGAGTTGCAGAAGCATCTCTAACTGTGTTGATATAATACTGTCACCAGTCAGTGACCTGAAGATTTGGTCTCCTTGCTGCTAGACATCTGTGAGTATTGGGATAAAATGTCATATTAATCAAATATTCAGATGCGGTCACAGGTGATGCTTGGTCTGTGTGGACAGGCTGTAGTAGAGGTGGGTGAGGCAAGATATTCATAGTTGCATGTCCTCAGCCTGGGCACACAGGAGGATGCATTTCCCGGCCTCCCTTGTGGTTAGGTTGGCCATTTCACTGGGTTCTGGCCAATGGAAAGTGGGCAGAAGGTCTTGGAGTTATGACTTGGCCTTAAAGCTCCCTGCACGAACTCTGATGCGTGCCCTTCTTCCATCATGACCCTAGAGGTCATGCGTGAAGATGATGGCTTCACAAGATATAAGGAGACTGGATCCCTGGGCTACCACTTGGAGGAGAGCCCAGGAGAGCTGCCCAGCCTGCATCAGACTGTGGAGGAGGGAAAGCAGATCTTTATGATGGTAAGACAATGTTACAGCAGCTAGCATTTATTATCTGACCGATGCATCTAGTTCTGGGAAGTATAGATGGATACCACTGAGCAGGGTGCTTACAGGTGACTTCTTTTTCAGATTTTTTTTCCCGATCAGGTGTGTAGTTCAAAATCAGTCCCAAAAGGTCATAGCTGGGAAGAGAAAGAGAAGTAGGGAATGAAAGTAGTGCGGTGATGCTCACTCTGGACCTGATTCACATACATTCCTAGAGCAAAAGTGTTATTCAGTCCACTCCCCGCTTCTAAGTAAACACAGCTGTACCCAGGTCATCCTTGAGGGGTAGTGTGTAACCCTATTCCTAAAGACAGCCAAGAGTGAGATTCCACAGCCCACCCTAGTAATTCAGTGACCCAAATGTCGGGGACCAGGGGCTTCTCTTTGAAAGCTGAACCAAGCCCATTGGCAGACACACCTTGTTCTCACTCATTCCGTTCAATGAAGGACAGACTGTTCACAATTTCCACACTGTATGTCTTCATTTATTTGGTTACTGACACCACATGAATGCCTCATGGCTCTTTCCTCACTAGGTAAAATAATGCGTTGCTCTGAAATTTATTTAATTAAACCAGCAGTGGCTGAGGCTCAGTCTCTGCCCTAAAAGAGATAAGGCAGAGACATAAAAGAGCTAACGGGATCTTATGTTTACAATGAATGAGAGATATCTGAGGAAGAGGAGGAAGAGATGGGCTACAATGGTCAAAGAGGGATTCCTGGATGAGGTGGGCTTCCAGAGGCCCTAAAAGATGATGAGAACATGGAAAAGTCAAGAAAGGGGTAAGGTCATTATAAGAAAATCTGGAGGCCAAGACTGTGAGAACACCAGCTTGGCTGGAGTGGAAACTTCCATTGGGAAGTAGAGAAGAAGGCTCAAGGGAGTGAGAAGACTCAAGAAGAATGAGATCTATACTTGGAGGGTATGGGTGGTAGAACGATGGCTCCCCAAGGGTGTTCAAGCCCTAATCCCCAAAACTATGAATGTTGCCTTCCATGGCAAAAGGGACTTTTACAGATGTGATTAGGTTAAAGAACTCGAGATGGGGACATTATCCTGGATCATCCAGGTGGAACCTAAAGGTAATCACAAAAGTCTTTATAAAAGCGAGGCAGGAGTCTCTGTCTCAGAGAAGGACCTATCACAAGGGAAGCCAAGGTCAGAGAGAGAGATTTCAAGGTGCTGTGCTATGACCCTACGCCTTGAAGACGGAAGAGGGACCATTAGCCAAGGAACGTGCATGACCTGTAGAAGCCGGAGAAGGCCAAGAAACAGATTCTCCACTAGAGTCTCCACTAGGAATGCAGCCCTGCCAACACCTGGATTTTAGATCTTCTGACCTCCAGTACTGGAAAAGAATAAATGTGTGTTGTTTTGAGCCACTAAGTTTGCAGTAATCTGTTACACTAGCTGTAGGAAACGAATACCCAGGACTTTGAATTTGAGGCTGGTGAGACTTTAACCTGTAAAGCAATCAGGGTCTTGGACTCAGAAGGCATGACATCACTCATCCTACACGTGTGCATTGCAGGAGGTCTCTGTAAGCACCACGAAAACAGGTCCTTGCCTGTACTTGTCCCCAAGAGCCCCAGCATGGAGAGCAGTGCCTGCCACCCAGTAGAATATTTTCTGGATGAATGACAACGTGGACAGTAAAGGCTACAGTGTCTCTAGGAAGTTCTCATGGCCTCCCACCCGAACTATTTCACTATCCACCTTGTCGGCCGCTTGGCCTTTGATCTTGTCTCCATTCCAACCTGCTGCCATATTCATCCTCCAATACAAGCTCTGGTTCTGTCATTTTCATTCAAATAAAATTTAAATTCTTTCAAATATTATTTAAAGTGCTCCGTGACATAGCCTCAGATTATCTCCAGGAGCAGAAACATCTACACCCACACAGGTTCCTGTCTACGCAGACGTGGCTTCACTGTTCAGCAGCCCTCCCTGACATGACTGCACCATCCCACTGTGCCCTGGAAAGTAGAAGTTACTAGCTTTTATTGTTGATTCCAGGAACTTCCCAGAAAAATGAATTTAAATAAACATCAAGCTGTCCCACTCTTCAATAGATAGTATCAAGGATCGTTTATTCTGAGACTCTTTGGAGTATCCTGCTTTAAAACCCTCATCTTGCTGTTCATATTCATCCTACACCATTATTTCATGATGCTTATTTCATAATCAAGCTTCCTCCCACACTGAAATACCTGCCAAACCTCCCAAACCTATAGACATCCTAATTTGGCCTCACCCATCAAAACACTACTTGGACTCTGTCAGGATTATTTGCATAGTACAGAAGAGACACCAGAATGGAACCTGGTTCTCAGACTGATTTATCCACTAGGTATCGTGGGCTTAAACTTTTAGCTGAGAACTTTTTGAGAGGCCTGTGAAAACGTTTGAAAGCCTAGATGAGAGAGGAAAATTATGAAATCCAAATTGTTTCATTGAATATCTACAAACTGTAATGCTATCTCAATTCATTAATTGTTGAATTTCGAATAGGTACAAATTCCACTATGTTTTAAAACAATTTGTGAACTAGATTTTCTCAATTTACCAGAATACAGAATTCTCAGCTATGCACAATAGATTAAAGTAGCTACTTGCAGCCAGCTCATTTTGGAAGCAATGTTATTTTTTAAAAACATCTCAGGTTATTTTACATTCAAGAAACATTTAAGATGGGAAATGAGTACATTTTAATATATGTGATATAATGCATTATGCCTCCTTCAGAAGTGAGGGAGACCCTTAAAACAAGTCTGCTGGTAGATAAACAAGGTCCTACTGTATAGCACAGGGAACCATATTCAATATCTTGTAATAAGCTATAATGGAAAAGAATCTGAAAAAGAACATATACATACATATGCGTGTGTGTGTGTGTGTGTGTGTGTGTGTGTGTGTAACTGAATCACTTTGCTGTTCACCTGAAAATCAACTATACTTCAATTAAAAAAATAAAAATAAATGGAAAAACAAAAAAAACAGGTCTGCTGGTTATGGGGCAGAAAGGACACTGGTAATAATAACTGTGGTTAATAGTCATCGCCACTTATCATGTACCATTGATTCCTTTCATCTTTTTTTTCAGTTGAGGTGAAATTCACATAACATAAATTAGCCATTTTAAAGTCTACAATTCAGTGGCATTGAGTACATTCACTAAATGCTTCGTAGCCACCACCTCTCTCTAGTTTCAAGTCTTTTTCATCACCCCAGAAAAATACCCAGTTCTCATCAAACAGTAACTCTCCATTCACTCCTCCCCCCCGCATCCCCTAGAAACCACTGATCTGCTCTTTCTTTATGGATTTGCCTCTTCTAGACATTTCATATGAATGAAATCATACAATATGTGACCTTTTGTGTCTGACTTCTTTTTTAGAATAAAATTGACCTTGAACAACATGAGTTTGAACTGTGCAGGTCCAATTATACCCGGAGTTTTTTCAACAGTAAATACTATAGTACCATGTGATCCTTGGTCAGTTGAATTCACGGAATTGAAACTGTGGATAGTGGAGGAACCAGAGATATGAGTAACCGCATATACAGAGAGCCGACTATAAATTACATTTGGATTTTCAAGACCACAGAGGGTCAGCACCCCAACCCCCATGTTGTTCAATGGTCAACTGTTTTTACATTACCTCAAGAAAACCTGATTCTCATTATCTATCACCCCATTATCCCTCCAGTCCCACCAGTCATAAGCAACCATTAATCTACATTCTGCCTCTATAAACTTGCTTATCTATAAACTTGCTTATTCCGGACATTTCATATGAAAAAAATCATGCAATATAGGATCTTTTGTGACTGGTTTCTTTCACTTGACATAATATTTCCAGGGTTCATCTATGTTGTACTTCATTCCTTTTTATGACTGAACGATGATGTTCCATTGTATGTATACATCACAATTGGCCTTTATCAATTTGTCTTTTGATGGGCATTTGGGTTGTTTCCATCTTTTGACTCTTATGAATAATGCTGCCAGAAACATTCATGTTCATGTCTCTGTATGGACATACTTTTTCATTTCCCTTGGGTACATACCTAGGAGTGGAATTGCTGGTTAATATGGTAACTCTATGTTTAACTTTTTGAGGAACAGTTCCTTTCACATTCCTTCACAATAGCAATGTGAGGAATTGGAAATAGGTATGATCATGTGCCCAGGGTGACACACAAGTAAGATGTAGGGCCATAATTTAAACTTGGGTCAAACTGAGTTTAGAGTCCCCCCATCCTTCCACTCACCAGTGCACAAGAGATAGTGTGTAGCGGGAAGAACACATGGGCCATGTGCAGGGCAGGACAAGAAGTAAAGACTAGCAAGTATATGATGTGTCCAGGTGCGTCCTGAATGGAGGACTCTGAAGGTGGACGGTGACCAGATCCTGGGGGGTACTCAATGTCAGGATGGTAGCCAAAGTCAGGTAGCCAAAAGAAGATGGGCTTTGAGGACCAATGTGGCCAGGATGTACCATTAGGGCCTTTTAGGGACACGGGTAGTAATGGTGACCAAGAGTGGGCCAGGTTTGAGAACCCATACCAGGGGACAGACCTGAGCAAAATGAACAGCACCATAGGCTGCCTGCATTACTTTTTATGATTATATTAAGATTGTCATCATCTCTTTCCGAGAAAGAGAAATGAAAAACAGTGCAAACACAGAGACACACGTAAAAGAAGTAACCCCCAGAGCCACAGCCACAGTGGCTGCAGCAATTAAGGAAACTAAATAAAGAAGTCAGAAAAATCTGTGCGACCAGCCCAGAGAAACTTTGCAAATCTGTCGAGATATGTGGACTCTCTCCCACATACACACAAAATCTGGCAGTGTCAGGGGTCCCACTGACTTCTTGAAGATCTAATCTGCAAGTTTGGGTCCTAAGTTTATTTATTTTGCTGTTCTTTCTCTTGTGATATTAAGATGAATATTTAACTCATTTGTTTTCAGCCTTTTTCCCCTCAATGTGAGCATTTAAAACGATGAACATACTTCCAAGTTCTGCTTTAACTGCATCCCCCAAGTTTTAATATTTAGTATATTCCTAGTCGTTCAGTTGTGAATATTTTCTAATTTCCATTATGATTTCTCCTTTGACATTTTGCTTTGGTTATCTATTGCTGCATTAAAAAAAAAAGCACAGCAGCTTAAAACATCAATCATTTTATTTTCTCTCACCAGTTTGTGGATCATGAATTTGGGCAACTTTCAGCTGGGTGACTCTTTTGCTCCCCTCAGTGTTGACTGAGGTAACTGGTGGTATTCAGCTGGTAAATGGACTGGTCTGGAGGGTCCAAGACAGCCCCCCCGTACATGTTTTGCATCTTGGGAGGGAAGGGTAGGCTCAGGTGAGACTGTTGGCTGGTATGTCCACACATGGCATCTGCCACACAGTAGTCTCAGGATGGTTGGACTAATTCAAGGTGGCTCAGGGTTCCCAGAGAGAGTGCTCTAAGAGGAAGGAAACTGCTAGTCTAAGGTTCAGACCTGGAAACTGGCCCAGCACCACTTCAGCCATATTTTCTTCCTCAAAACAACCACAGAGACCTCCCAGATTCATTGGAAGGGACACAGATCCTGCCTCTGGATGGGAGAAATGGCAAAGAATTTCTGGTCATCTCTTTGGGCTGAATTGTGTCCCCTCAAAATTCATATGCTGAAACCCTAACCTCTAGTACAGAATGTGACAGTATTTGGAGATAGATTCTGTAAAGAGGTAACTGGGTTAAAATAGAGTCATTAGTGTGTTACTTAATCCTTATAAGAACTGGTGTCCTTTTAAGAACAGGTGATTGGGACACAGATGCACAGATGAAGAGGTGATCAGGTGAAGACACAGGAAGTAGGCAACTATTTGCCAACCTAGGAGAGGGGCCTCAGGAGAAACCAAACCTGCCAACACCTTGTTCTTGGACTTCTGGCCTCCAGAACTGTGTGAAAATAAGTTGTTGTTGTTGTTGTTATTGTTACTGTTTTTTTTAAATGAAAGAGAAGGAACTGCTAGAAATAACACTGGGACAACACTAATGAGAAAAGTAACACCAATTGTATAGAAAGCAGTTCTAACAACAGGAATCATACTATTAATAAACTCTGACATTCTGAAACATATTATTACCCTCCCATCAAGTTTTTATAAACATAAACAACTAATACAAACAACTCTAACAACCGATACAAAAGAGACAAGTACAAAGAGAATAGCTAACAAAGATGGCATCCTGAGAGTGACACTCAAAGGGAAAGTTTAAAAAGAACTGGCAACGTATGTAGTGTAAGGTAAGGACTTTTTTCCCATTTATTCAAATATATTCAGGATCTTGACGGAGTAGTAGCGATGACTAACTGCTTTGTTCTTCTTGAGAGTCAGGTCATAGCAAGAGAGTTATATCATCTAGCTTCCAGGAAAAGATGTTGTGAATTCCTCGAATTTATGCCAGGAGAAGTTCTCTCCTCTCTGGCAATTCTGAAGGGAAGTGTAGTCAGCTATTCTTGTTGATATTCAGCATAAAATCTAGCTTAGAATCGTGGTGCTCATTCTACTGATACATAATAATTATCCCTCTGCCCTATTGAGCTACAGCTCCCTTTTGAGATTCAAGGATGGATATTTCCGTTTACATGTTTTGTCTAATTTAATCTTCTCAACATTTTTTGCATTGCTTGTTTTTATTATTATGCTTCTTTCGCAGATGAGAAACTTAAATCTCAGAGAGGTTAAGTTCCTAACATGGGGTCATATGGCTATTAAGTGGTTGAGCAGAGATGAAAATTCCAGTTAGTTGTCGTTCTGGGAGTGTCAGTAGCAAAACCAACTCTGGGTAACTCAAGCAGAATAATATGTGTCGTACTCAGGGTTTTCTGGAAGAACAGGACCAATTGGATATATACAGACATATAAGAGGAAATCTATTATGGGAATTGGCTCACAATTTTGGAGGCTGAGAAGTCTTACAATATGCCATCTGCAAGCTGAAAAACCAGAAAAACCTGTGGTAAAATTCAGTCTGAAGTCCAGAAGTTCTGAGGTCTGAGGGCAGGAGAGATGGATGTCCCAGCTGAAGAAAAGAGAGAGAATTTGCCCTTCCTCTATCTTTTTGTTCTGGTCAGGCCCTTAATGGATTGGATGATGCCTGCCCATTGGTGAGGGCGAATCTCTGGCTCACTCTACTGAATCAATGCTAATCTCTTCCAGAAACACCCTCACAGATACACTCAGAAGTAATGTTTTATCAGCTATCTAGGCATTCCTTAGCCCAGTTAAGTTGACACATAAAATTATGTAAATAAAATAAAATAGATTCAATGTATTTGGATAAAACTAACTAACCAATAGAAAGATGTGAGAAAGGGTAACATTTTGTTGTTTCAGTCACCTGATCTGTGGTACTTTGTGATGGAAACTATAGCAGACAAAGACACCACCTTTGACCTGTACATCCATAAATGATGTATAACTGTGTTTCTTCAACTCCAGTCACATGGGTTTTCTTCTAGTTACCTTTTTGTTATTGATTTCCCATGTAATAGCATTGTAGCCAGAAAATGTGGACTCCAATTTACCAATCATTTGAAATTGGTTGAGGCTTGTCTTTTAGCCCAGTATGTGTACAACGTAGGTAAATATTCTGTGCATGCTTGACAAGAAGGTGAATCTATAGTCATGGTTCTGTGGTCCTTCTATAGCTGTTGGGTCAGGCAAGGGGACTCAAGAGAAGTAAGAGATGGTGGCCAACTTCCTTGCTGCCACCAGCTAGAAATAAATAGCCTTTGCAGTCTTTGTTATTTCCACACATGTTTAGCTGTTTTGGTTATTTTAACCAGCATTTTCAGTTGTTTTGTAACCTGTCATGTGGTCTGGTACTTCTCAATTGAAGGTTTCTTCTTACCAATCTCCACAATAAAGAACTTGTTCTCTCGACATGGACTCAGAAATGCTCCTTTGCATCTCCATTTCCCTTACCTCACAGCCCTCTTCTAACCTGGCCTCATGGCAACAAGCTCCCCTCCTTCATCTGTTCTCCACACAGTAGTCAGAAAGATGTTTCTAGAATGAGAGTTTGCTCACCTCACTGCCGATCCACCACCTCCAGGCCAGCCCCGACCTCCATGCCTCTTGCTGTGTATTCAGGAGACAACTGTTAAGACCCCACCCAGTTCATTGTGTTGTGTGTAAATCTGCATTAATTCTCCCAAGAAAGGCAAGAACCTCACAAAGGGTGAAATTAACAGGATCATGGTGGGTTCTGTGTAACACTTGGTGGTGAGCATCTGAAGCCAGGAATGGAGCACTGAGTGAAGTGCTGGGGTTCAGATCTGTCTCCCTGGCTTTCACGACCTGACATGACGGGAACTAGAAGAAAGATGTTGCTTAATAACCGAAGCCAGACCTCTGTGGGAAGTTGGCCTGTCCGTGGGCATCACTCATCCATCTGGGGAAAAAGCCAGGATGAAGAATCTGCCTGTAGGAAAAGGAACTAGTATTTGGAACACCCCAGTGGCCCTGAGCATCTGTTCCACCACCCACTGCCAGAAGCCTTCCTGGGTCACTTTGCTCAGAATGGAACCTAGCCTGAGGTCAGAAAGGTCCTCCCTGTAAGGTGATACTTAAGAGAGAGACCTGCAGAAAAAGTCCCAGTTAGAAAGGAAAACTCTTGCCCAGAATTTCCAGCTTTACTGACTGAATGGCTGCAGGGCTCTGATCCACCATCTTAAGTCTGAAATCGTAGATAGAAAACTTTTAAATGTAAGGGATTCATTTGGCATCTTAAATTGAGTGTGCATTAGTCAGATTTGGTTCTTCAGGAAAAAGAGAGAGAACCCTCTCCCTGGAAGGTTATCAGCCTGATCAAGTACTTATCAAAGAGGAAGGCTTTCAGGACTGTAATTCATTTTTACCCGATGGTCTGCCTTGGGCTGCCAGAAACATCCCTCATTGCTAACCAAGCAGCAGGTTTATTTAAATCAAAATAGTTTCTATTTACATAATTTAAAGAAGGTCTTCAGAGAAGGAAGAAACAGGCTTTGTTAAAAGCATTTCCTCCAGCCCGGCTCTGAGCAAACATTGTCTCATCAATCCTTCCCACTACAGTAAAGGGAGGCTCAGAACTTCAGAGTTCCATTTTTATAGAGTAAGAAACGGGCTGTGTGCCCAAGTGGCTACCCACAGCTTGGGGGCCATAATCACTTACTTAAAACAGTAGGTTGATTCACTTCACTGTCCGATACAATTAAACTGAACTTTTAAAAAGTCATTTCTGCTCTGTTACACAGCAGTAGGACAGAACAAAGACCAGAAAATAGTACCTTACAGTTTCTTCTCAGTTTTCCATTTTTACGATGTTCTACTAGATTCTCAAACTTCCATCCATCTAAGATGTTCTCAAATTAGAGAAGTAAGCAGTCCTACTTTGCACAAAATCACAAGGAGGTATCACCTCCCTCTGGCCAGAATGGCCGTCATCACAAAGTCTACAAAAGATAAATGCTGGAGAGGGTGTGGAGAAAAAGGAACCCTCCTACCATTGGTGGGAATGTAAATTGGTGCAGCCACTATGGAGAACAGTATGGAGGTTCCTTAAAAAACTAAAAATAGAGTTACCGTACGATCCTGCAATCCGACTGCTGGACATATATCCAGAGAAAACCATAATTCGAAAAGATACGTGCAACCCAATGTTCATTGCAGCACTATTTACAATAGCCAGGACATGGAAGCAACCTAAATGTCCATAAACAGAGGAATGGATAAAGAAGATGTGGTACATATATACAATGGAATATTACTTAGCCATAAAAAAGAATGAAATAATGCCATTTTTTGGCAATACAGATGGACCTAGAGATTATCATAGTAAGTGAGGTAAGTCAGAAAGATGAAACTGAGCAGGATCCTGCGGGGCTCCTGGGCATGGAAGCCTTCCCGTGTCCCCCATTCCTTGTTTGTAAGGAACAGGCTCCAGCCTCCATGACCTTCCCTGAGTCCCAAAGGGCAGATTCGAACAGTTGCTAATCAGGGAAGGGAGGGGATGCAGAGACAGGGGAGGAGCAGTCAAGAAACAGTAGTGCAGCCTTGGGGCAGGTCCTGGTTCTGCCTCAAGGGATGCACATAACAATATCTTTGAGCTCTTCTGCAAAACTAAAACCCCCAACTAATGGAAGATGTAGCATTCTTCAGATTAAAGGAACTAGAGAAGCTCATCAAGAGATTACTTGAGACCAGATTAAAGGAGTACAGGCCTTGCACACACTCCAATCTTATCAGCAACCCCGCCCTTCAACCATTGCTATAAAACTCCTCACCAAATTCTCCCAAGTGGGACACACAGTTTTGAGGGGCGTGATCCCACTGTGTCCCCCTTTGCCTGGCAAAGCAATAAACTATTCTTTTCTTCTTCGCCCAAAACTCTGTCTGCAAGATTTGATTTGGTACTTGTGCCTAGAGGCCGAGTTTTCGGCATCAGAGAGAAAGACATATCATATGATATTGTTTATATGTGGAATCTTAAAAAAAAAAAAGATATAAATAAGCTTATTCACAAAACAGATAAAGACCCACAGATATAGAAAACAAATTTACAGTTACCAAAGGGGAAGTGGGGGAGGGGAGGGATAAATTAGGAGTTTGGGATTAACATATACACACTCCTGTATATAAAATAGATAACTAACAAGGACCTACAGTATAGCACAGGGAACCGTACTCAATATTTTATAATAACCTATAAGGGAGAGTAGTCTGAAAATATACATATATATGCATAACTGAATCACTGTGCTGTACACCTGAAACTAACACAACATGGTAAATCAACTATACTTCAATTAAAAAGAGAGAGACAGAGACAAAGGCATAAAATGGAATGATCTTTGGAGGCAGTGTAGTCAATGACAGCATTTGTATTTCCTGCGCAGATTGTGCCAGAACACTGTAGCCTGGTCTACAGACTGTGTGATAGACGGGTAGATAGATAGATGATAGATACATAGACAGGAGGTGGATCCATCAATCAATCATCAGGGTGGCTACTTACCCTCACAACACCACTGAGGTAGGTGTTACGATCGCCGTGTTACGCCTGAGGCCCAGAGAGGGTCAACACCTAGCCCACGGTCACACGGCTAGTGAAAGGCAAAGCCAAGATCTGATCCACACCAAAATCTAATCCACACTGTCTGGCTGCCTCTCAAAATACATCCAAGACAGAACTCACACTTTGTATAGTGTGAACAGTTAATTCTACTGGGTCGCTACTGAATTGAATTACATCCTAGTGCACTGCAAACTAAAATATCCAGTAGCAAAAAAAATTTTTTTAAATAAATAAATAAGCCAGCATACTGCATATTAGTCTAAGTGCGGCTGTTTCGGGGCCAACTATTTCTTTTAAAGCTCTGTCCTAAAATTAAGTTTTTATAGGTTTCTAAGCCCAAATGTGGCAGTTTAGGCCCATTAAATTGATTCAACAAAGAGGCCGTTAGTCTGACGTGGCCTGATGCCGTGGCAGCTTCATAAGCAAACCAGAACCTAAGCCTGTAAATGCCTCGAAGTTCCCAAATCAAAAGCTAAGGACAACCAGTTGCAAACAGCCAACTCTGCCTCACGCTACAATCAGCCAGTGATTTCCTGTCTTTGCCTCTGCACTCTCTCTATACGTATCTTTCTTCTCTGGGGACAGTGGGTGGGGGCTTGAGAACAATTTCCAGTCTGGTGCTGCACGATTTGAATAGATTTTTGCTCCAAGAAACTCAAAACATTTTAATATGTCTTAGTTCCTCCTTTAACAGGCCCCAAAGGTACTGTTAAAAAATGATTAAAGACAGCTTAGGTGATACAAACAAATTTTACTTAACCCTTCATGAAGCAGACAGTCTCCATTAGGAAAATGGCAAAATGCGGCAGAAGGCAGAAGGCGTTTACAGGATAAAACATAAAAAACAAGGACTTGAGTGTAGAGCCCAGAGCTGGCTTGGCATTTGGGGAGTGGCTGGCCAGAGACACTGCGTTTCTGGTCAAGCAGAGCATTTACGGGGCCACCAAAGTTATGTTGCGGTTTGCTGACGTGGTAGCCCCGGGTCCAGAGCATCTCCACCTGGGGCCTGGTAATTTATTTCAACAATACCTAAAGCTGCAGAGTTCAGTGATCACCTTGGCCCTCGAGGCTGGGGGGATGGAGGTTCCAGGGGGACTTATATTATCTTTTCCTGTGAGGGCCAAGCCAGATGCCTGGGAACGCAGTCGGGTTACGGACTCTGTATCTGGATGTTTACTGCCTAACTTTTCTCAAGTTTCTCCTGAAATTCCTGCTCATCCTGAGTATCCACCACTAAGTAACCATTTTGTTAAGTGTTTTTTTTTTTTTTTTTGATCAAGATAGGAATTTCCTTGTAAAATTTATGGTTTAATGACTTTGTAATATATATTGTTTCTTCTACAATCTGTTTCTGACATTCATTCAGTATTTATTGAGCATCTACTACCTGCTGAGTGAATTGACATAAGGAGAAGCAGGAACCTGTGTCATTTAAGAAGCCTGCATGTTCTCATTCACTATATTATACCACTGGGCAAAACACAGTGCATCTGATTCAGGTAGATCTAGAATGTTATGATGAACATGCTAAATTGAGTAAGGGGTCCAAGTCCTTAGGATACATGGAACGATAGGCATTAACTTTCCCAGACACGAACAAAACCAAAGCTTCTCACCTTACACACTTCCAAACACTGACCCAATGCAGAGAGCTTAATGTCAGGGTCTTAGGTGTGTGACTGTCCCCAGTCATAAGTGATACAGATGAGTAAATGTCACTAATGAGAATGTCCGGCTCTTATAGTGGGAGTGATAAGGGTATTTAAATGTCATTTCAATAGAAATAAGTCAATAGTTCTTTTAACATTAGCATTAAATATGGTGTAAAATTAGTTATATATTCTAACTTCTGTCTAGATCATTTCTCTAGATTTTAAAGCAATGACCTTTTTTAAGTTGGCATTCGTATTCAGCCCTCTCATGAGACAGTATTTACAGGCCCAGATTTTCTCCATTTATGCTTAATTATAGTACAGCTTTATGAACAAAGAGTTGAAAATTTGAAAAGGGAAACATGAAAATGAATTATTTTATAGAGAACAGTACATTAAATGTCACCTTAAACTTACCCTAGAGTCTCAGTAAACATGGTAACTACTTAATAATTCAAATTTATGATGGCTCTAAAAGTCTTATCAACCAAATTATTTTATGATCTCAAAAATGTCTGAAGAAAACAAGGAACTGAAATCTTAAAATATAGATCCTTAGTTAAAGCCGTTGAAGGAATAAACTTCAGAACTCTGGAGTCACTCTTCCTAATTCTACTAACAACCCATTTCTTTCTCTTGCAAAGCCCCCTTCCCTTTCTTCCTTCCCAGAAATGCCTCTGCCTTACCCCCATGAGGCTGGTTTTACATTTTGACACTCTAAAAGGGGTACAGACCACCTTAAGAGATCAGAGACGTAGTGGAGGAACATAACAGGTCGTGGGCCTCAGCTTAGAGATCCCCACCAATTCCCTGGGCCCCATCAGCTGGGTACAGGGGACATCACCTTCCTTCCAGGTGGTGAAATCTTTGCTTGCACAACCCCTGCCGGGCCCATCGGGTGAAGGGCACTATATTGATTTTTCTGCTTCATTTCTGTTTGTCTCATTGGTCTTTGATGGGGCCCAGTGACTCACTCCCAACCCAGTCAGGACTTTCTACATCTCGATAACACCTAGATGACTAATGCCTACAACACCTGGGAAGCTCGGTGAAGGCACTGTTTGTTCAGACCACACTTGCTCCAAGGGCTTGTCCTTCCTGGAACAGAGATCAAATGGTGCCGATTGGTAGCTATGTCCCTCCAGTCCCAGAACAAGAGGAGTTGATCCATTCACTCTAGTTGGCTGTGATTGAGCCGACTTGGGGCCTCCCGGGACGGAAGTCAAGGTGTGTCAAATACACCTGTCCAGAAGGTGAGAAGCTCTTCTAAGTGTGACCAGCTGACACAGAGCAGCCTATTACCTCTCCTCCTTCCATCAAGATGCAGCTTAAATCACCTCTGCTCCATTCATCAAAGGGAATATTTACTGTGGTTGTAATGACCCTTCTCACTGTACCCAAGGCTACACTTAAGACACACAGGCCTTTCAGAAAGCACAAAGGGGCATTGTGTAAACCAGAGCCCAGCGAGATGGAGGAAGCAGTAAACACGCCGTTGACAGCTGTGCTCCTCCGGCACGGCACGTATGACTTACCTTGGGCTGTGGGTGGCATTGCGTTGATACCGTATTTCTTACAAAAGTTGTGCCTTCATTTTAAACATAATTAAATACCTAGGCATTTGCTTTGCATTAAAATTATCAAGCAACAAACATGCTGGGGAGAGAATCTTGGGCTAAGGTAAGAAGCTGTGCATCTGGTCCTCCTTACGTGGTACTGATCAGCTGACAGACCTCATAAACTCACATTGGAATCTCTGTTTTCTCATCTAAAAAATGAGATTAGAATACAACAGGGCAGTAGTTCTCAAAGTGTGTTCCAGGGCACCTATGGGTCCCCGAGCCTTTTTCCTAGTGTCTGTGAGGGCAAAAATTACATATTTGCTTTTTTCATTCTCACTCTCTCCTGAGTGTCCAGTGGAGCTATTCAGTGACACGTGATATTGCAAGGGATTGAATTCAGAAGCTGATATGAGGACGTCCCTGGTGGCACAGTGGTTAAGAATCTGCCTGTCAATGCAGGGGACACGGGTTCGAGCCCTGGTCCGAGAAGATCCCACATGCCCTGGAGCAACTAAGCCCGTGCACCACAGCTACTGAGCCTGCGCTCTAGAGCCCGTGTGCCACAACTACTGAGGCTGCATGCCACAACTACTGAAGCCCTCACGCCTAGCTCCCATGCTCTGCAACAAGAGAAGCCACCACAATGAAAAGCCCGTGCTGCAACAAAGAGTAGCCCCCACTCGCCGCAACTAGAGAAAGCCTGCGCGCGTCAATGAAGACCCAACGCAGCCAAAAATGAATAAATAAAATTTAAAAAGAGGAAAGAAGCAGATATGAGAATCCAAATGCCTTCCACGAAGCCAGACATTAAGAAGATTCACAAAATTGTAAAACAATTCCATGGGTCACACTAATGTTTTGCTGTTTTAGAGCATTCAGTTACCTTTCATTAAGAAATGTTATTCAGGTGAACATGTAATAGGTCTATCGTCATTATTATAATAGGAACATGTAATCGTCATGTTTATAATAGGAACATGTAATAGGTCTATCGTCATTATTTTTAAATAAATAAATGTTTTCAACATGTTTCAGTTTTGATTTCTAATATGGTAAAAAAAAAAACAAGAAATTTTAAGAATATAAAGGCATCCTGAGACAAAAAGATTTGACACCCATTGCACTAAGTCATCTTAGGGTCCCTTTGTCATTCATAATTTAGATTTCTTTGCCTTGTCAGTTTTTTTTTTTCTCTTTACCCACAATGCACTTATGGTCATTTTAATTACTCAATACTTTACTTACTTGTTATGCTTCTTATCTGTCATGTGTATTTCTCTGCTGATGTATAAACTCCATGAGGGCTGAGATGTTTGTCTATTTTGTTTTAAAGTATCCCAGGCTGCTTAGAACTGGGGCTGGCACGTGGCAGGCACCTGATAAATATCTGTGGATGTGAGGGAGGGGGAGGGGAGAGGGAGGAGACAGGGGCCTAGCTCTTCCAGTATCTGTATAATTGACAGGGCAGGTTGCACTGTCACTGTTTTATGGGAGAAACCGAGGCATCGGAAGTGAAGGTTCCTGTTGGAGGTCCCATGGTGGTGGTAAAGCCCAAACTTCCTGTTGTAGCTTCCTCTGTAACGTGGCTCTATAATCTGACCCCAGAAGGCAACCCCTTCTCTAGTCATCCTGGGGGTATCTGAGCCCCCTGGAGTTGGTAGTAACAGAGAGCCTGTGTCCAGTTGTCACTGAAAGATGCATAGATTCCCAGGAAAGAACTCAGAGCCCTTTGGAGGAGCTCACACCATCAGCACGGGTGGTGTGAGGAGATCGCTGGCTCTGTGAACAGATCCAGGCTTTGGAATCCACAGGAAGCCTTCCAAGTTCAGTGTGGTGACACGAGTCAAGCCCCATTCACCAGCCCCGGAGTGTTTCCTGCTATGTGAGGTATGCCCTCTGAGGGCCACCCACTGCTTTTGCTCCTGGTTAAGTCCATGATTCAGTAACCACAGCCACAGACCAGGCCTGGCTGCCTCTTCTGGAAATCTCTGGGAAGGAAGAGGGGTTCTTGCAGTCACCCAGCCAGGATCCTGACGTCCACTGAGCTGGTGGAGCCCCTTTCAATCTCAGCCCCTCCAGCCTGGAAGAAACTGCCTGCAACTCCTCTAAAAGATCCTGGTGCTGCCCTCACCCAGGAAGCCTCAAGCCCTGGGTGGAAGGGGGCTTTTCTGGACCTTCAGGAAGCTTAGAGTCTCTAAGGAGAAACAGCCAAAACTGAGCGTTACAGCCCAGGGATTAAGACCCAGGACTCTGCTCACAACAAGGCTACTATAAGGACCGTGTGCAAAATAAGCAGGGCCCTCATGATGCAATCACCTCCCCAATCCCCCGCCTCCAAATACCATCTCAGGGTGGGTTAGGTTTCAGCACATGAATCTGGGGGCCACACAAACATTCAGACCATAGCAATGATTATTCAAAAAACCCTCGGTACATTTCTACTTTGTTTTCTCCTCACTCTCTTCCCTTCCCTTGGCTGGGTCTTGAGGCTCACAGGGTAGGTGATGTGGGGTAGCAGGAGACAAGGCTGGCGATGCAGACGAAAGCCATGCCAAGCTGTTTAGGTTTCATCTTTAGGGCAGTGCTGAGGCACTGAACGCCTTTGAGCAGGGGAATAACATAATCAGAGCAATGGATTAGGAAGCGTATCGGGCTGCCTGGTGTAGTATTGACTGAAAGGAAGATACCAGGGGGAGGGCATCTGATGGGAAAACAACTAGCTGACACTATTGTGCTCATTCCTATTAGATCAGTAAGAATAGGAAGAAGAGATTGTTAGGGAAATGTCATAGCTAGTATCCACAGTTCCCGGTTCAGGTTTCAGATTGATTTGGAGAGGGCAAGAGATAGACAGCCTGAGGAATGTCCCTGGTCAACAGGGAAATAGCCCAGGGGGAGTGGCGTATCTCAGGGATGGATGTAGCTGAGTCTCTGCTTGCCCTGTGGGTAGCCATTCTTATCACAGGCTCATCCAGCCAGAGACTACACCTCCTAGCCTCCCTTGCAGCTAGATGAAGTCACGTGACTCAATCCAGACCAACGGGAACAAGCTGGAATGCAGTGCGCAATTCTGAATCGTGCCCCTAAACGGAAGTGCCTCTGCTTCTCTTCCCTCCTATCCCAGGAAGGAATGTGGACATGGTAGTGAGTCATCTTCTACCAGGGGGACAAGGGCTGAACAAGATGGGAGGAGCCTAGGTCCCAACATCACTGAGCCACCAAAACCAGCTTTGGACCACCTTCTCCGAGTGTTACGCCCAGGATCAGTAAAATTCCACCTCATTTAAGCCCCTGTATTTGTGGTGTCTTGTTTCTGACATGTTTATGTGCTGTGCTATGTGAAGGGCAGACCCATTTGCTTTTGTTGTATTTTAAGGGACCAACAGGTTGAGAAACTCTATCTCTGGACTATAGGCTCTCAGAGCCACCCATCCTCTGCCCACAAGCTCTGCACTGTGAGGTGTCCACAGCCCATGCCAGCCCGGGAACAGAGGCCGTTTAGGTGTGCAGCAGGCATCCGGGCAGCAGCAGACACTTCACAACTGCTCTGGCAGGGCTGAGCCAGGACACACTCCCGACTGAGTGAGGGCCTCAGGGTTGCTAGGATATCATAGCAAGTTCCGTCGGTGGTACCTGGTGGGCTTATTGGTGAAGCAGAAAAGGTGAATGTGACATGTTATTTGTTCTTCAGCAGGATATTTCGCCCAATGTCTTATATCTTTAAGGGCAGTTATACAAAATGAGTTAATCATCCCTAGGTTATTGCCACCCGGAGGGAGAGTCCTAGTGACATACTTCTGATTCTTAGTCACTATTTGTTCAACGACTTGCTTATCAAGGTTATAGCTTACTCAAAGTGGTTAGTGATGGAAGATACTTTGGATAACGAAACTTGGGAGTCGTAAAGATCGGAGAGATAGGACTGGTACACTGAATCCAGTCAGATTCATTCATTCATTCACTCATTCATTCATTACTGAAGGTGCTGAGACACGGCAGTGAACAGGATGGACAAGGGCTCTGCTCCCACTGAGCTTGTGTTTTACTTTGCAGTAGAAAGACAGCAAAATAAAAGAAACAGATTAATGACAATTTTTTTTTTTTTTTGCGGTACGCGGGCCTCTCACTGCTGTGGCCTCTCCCGCTGCGGAGCACAGGCTCCAGACACGCAGGCTCAGCGGCCATGGCTCACAGGCCCAGCCGCTCCGCGGCATGTGGGATCTTCCCGGACCAGGGCACGAACCCATGTCCCCTGCATTGGCAGGCGGACTCTCAACCACTGCGCCACCAGGGAAGCCCTAATGACAATTTTTGAAGTGATAAATGCTAGAAAGGGTGTTACAAGTGTGATGTGATAGTGACGGGAAGGTGAGGCTCCTTCTGATCAGGGATCAGAAAGGACTGCCTTAAGCCAGTGATATTTATCCTAGATGCAGAGACAGGGCAAAGAACATTGTGGAGCAGGGCAAGTGCAAAGGCCCTGGGGTGAGAGCAGTTTCAGGTGTTTCAGGAACAGACAGAAGTAGGTGTGTTGCAGTATAATGATCAAGGGGAAGAATGATGGGCAAGAAGATGGGGCCAGTTGTTCAGAGCACTAGAAAAAGTTGAGATTCTATTCTACTTAGAATGAGAAGCTTTTGGAGGATTCTGAGGAGAGATGTAGCATTGCGGGATTTACTTTTTCAAGACTAGGTTGACTGCTGTGTGAAGGGTGACTCATAGGAGGGCTGCAGTGGAGGGTGGTCCGCAGTTAGGAGACAGATGCACGGTCAAGGTGAGCAAAATGGTGACAAGAGTATAGAAGCAGAAAGAGTGAGACACGGTTAGATTTGAGATATGCTATGGAAGTGGAGTCCACAGGATTTGCTGATGGCTTATGCGGCTGAGAAAGGAAAGGAATCAAGGATGACCCCCAGGACCTTGGCTTGAGTAACTGGATGATGGTGCTGGTTTCTAAGATGGTGAATCGTTTTCTCCATCTCCACCATTAAGCCACTGGTGGTTCACGCCACCCTGGCGCCTACCTTTACACCCAGTGCAGTCACCTGGCTGGCCTTCCTGAGGCCCTCACTCCTGTCCTCCACAGCCTGTGATGGAGTACGTTGAGATCAGCCCTGGAGTCCCACAGAAACACTTGCACGTGCTAATGGATGGGCTGGAAGGAAATCCCAGTGTGGTTCATGCTCAGAGGAGAGACAGACAGGTGGTCACTATAAGGGACTGTCCTTGGATGGCAGAACTTGGACATGCTTCTGGCCAGGGAGGGGATTGAGGACACCAAGCAGGGGAGAAGATTGAACTGAAGAAATAAGACCAAGGCAGAAGCTCCGTCCTGGAGACCAGAAGTGAGGGAAGGAAGAGGTCCTGGTGCACAGAACAGCAGTGACCAGGGGACTTCTCAGGACCCAGCAGTGACCCTGGGTCCAATCTCCACCAGACCACGGGGCTTCCTATTGGGGTACTTTTAGCTGCTGTCCAAAAGTCCATGGGGCCAGCCCAGTTCTCTTCCCAACTCAGGAACAGGGACTGGATCAGATCCCAACGTTGAGGGGCCCCAGAGAGCCCAAAAAGGAGAAACTAGGAGCAAACAGGGACAGGAGAGCCAAAGACGACCTTCCAGTTTCTTCTAATCTTCAGGCCGTTGACCACTTCACAACGTTATTAACATGTAATTGATCTGAATCCTAAGCTCTTATTCTTTTATTTTAATGATTTTTTTCACATGAATCGTAGACGGTGACTCACTCCCCAGATTGCACTTAGGAGTCCAACGTGTAATTACCACCATAAACGCGTGTTGCCCCCACTGGCTGGAACATTCAAGAAAGAAGCTTCATAAACCCCTTTTTCTCATTTTCTTGTAGAGAATGTCAGAGATCCAAGTCACTGCCTAATTCAACTTTTTACTTGTTACCCTATTTTTTCAGTTTACTCGAAACTTCCTTACTGCTGCTAAGACCCCTCACTTTCTTAAAAGGTTCCTGTCCTTTGACTGCACCCCTGGTGCCTCCTTTCTCTGCTTCCAGTGTCTTGTCTCACAAAGGGATTGTATTAGCTTCCTGTGGCTGCTGTAATGAATTACCTCAAACTCGGTGGCTTGAAGAAATGGACATTAATTCTGTCCCAGTTCTGGAGGCCAGCAGTACAAAACCAGGGTGTCACTAGAGACACGCGCCCTCTGGAGGCTCTGGGGGAGGGTCCTTCCTGCCTCTTCCAGCCTCTGGCGGCTCCAGATGTCCCTTGGCTTGCGGTCGCATCACTCCAACCCCAGCTTCCGTCTTCACCTGGCCCCCTCCTCTTCTCCCTGTGTCTCTCCTCAACACTTATCACTTCATTTAGGAGCTGCCAGGGTAACACAGCATGGTTTCATCTTAAGATTCTTCACTAAGTACATCTGCAAAACCTTTTTTTCCCAATAAGTTCACATTCGTAGTGGGTTAGGACATAGACATATCTTTGGGCGGGGGAAGCACCATTCAGCTCACTTCAGGGATATGACCACTACCCCTCGTGGAGAGTTACTGCACAGGCCAAGAGAAGGGGAACCCACCCAAGTCAAGGTGAAAAGCACCCTGAGCAGTGGGGGAGCCCCTTCCCCCTGTAGCCACGTGGCTGGAGCAGTTGAGACATGTCTCAGCCAAGTTTCAAAACCCAGTCCACCAGGGGTCTTCAGGCTGCCCTCACACGATGGAACTGACCAACGTGACAGCCTCGAATGCCGAGGTCACGTCATAGTTCCTTCTGCAAAGCACAAGGATGGCCTTATCTGTTGTCCAGTCAGTACACAGAGCAGACGGCTGGCCCTGGCCTGCAGCTTAGCCAACGGCCGCCGGGCAAGACACTGGCCAGGCTGAGTCACGGTTCCCTCACTGGTTAACAGGGATAACAGGGCATGTTCTGCTTCCCACAGGGCAAGGGACGGGAAGCTGATGTCTGTGGAGCAGTGTGCAAACTGTCAAGGGCTACACACATGCAAAGTACTATGTACTCTCAATGAAAACTTCAGGAGGTTTTAGTCCTGACTCACCTTGAAGTTTGCTCTGTGACTTTGGACAAGTCATTAAATTGGAAATACTAATGTTATCCAAAATAAGTAATGCCACAGAAGGTAAACCTAGGAAAAGCATAAAGTCCAACGTAAATGCAAGGTTCTGTCACTATTCTGGTTTTTTACTATTTCAGCAAAGTATTATAAAAGACATTGCTAAAAAACTACAAATAGAGCTACCATACGATCCTGCAACCCCACTCCTGGGCATATATCCAGAGAAAACCATGATTGGAAAAGATACATGCATCTCAATGTTCACTGCAGCACTGTTTACAATAGCCAGGACATGGAAGCAACCTAAATGTCCATTGACAGATGAATGGATAAAGAAGATGTGGCATATATATATATATGTATATATAATGGAATATTACTCAGCCTTAAAAAAGAATGAAATAATGCCATTTGCAGCAACATGGATGGACTTGGAGATTATCATACTAAATGAAAAAGACAAATACCATATGATATCACATGTGCAATCTAAAAAAATGATACAAATGAACTTATTTACAAAACAGAAACAGACTCACAGACTTCGAAAACAAACTTATGGTTACCGGGGGGAAGGTGAGGGCGAGGGATGTTTGAGATTAACATATACATACTACTATATATATATAAAATTGATAATCAACAAGGACCTACTGTATAGCACAGGGAACTCTACTCAATATTCTGTAATAACCCAAATTGGAAAAGAACTTGAAAAAGAACAGATATATGTATATGTATAAATGAATCACTTTGCTGTACACCTGAAACTAACAAAACGTTGTAAATCAACTAAACTCCAACATAAAATAACATTTTAAAAATATTTAAAAATGAAAGACATTGTATCATGTATTTATCTCTTTTTATTGGTAAAACTTTTAACATCTGCATCCATACTTATCAACCAAAATTTTACGTGTTCCTCGGAAAGGTGACAAAAATTCATCCTCGGAATTCATGAGTGTCATTTACTCAACAAATATTTATTGAGTGGTGTGTCAGGAATTGTTCTGAGCACTGTAGAAAAGTAGTGCCCTAAATGGATACAAGCCCTGGCCTGATGGAGTAGAATTCATGCTAGGGAAATAGAGAATTAGCAGGGTAAAAAAGTAGAATGTCAAAGGAACATTACATAATGACAAGGGCTTTAGAAAAAAAATCGTGCTGTGTCAGATGAGCAATGGTTGAAATGTTCGATGGGGAAAGAGCTTTCCCAGGAGAGGAAAGGTACCGCCTGGTGTTTGGGGAAGGCCAACTGGTGCCCTGGGGGGCACCAGGATTGGGGAAAGAAGAGAATCGCAGAGACAGAGGGAGACCGGGTCACAGGACCTCGGGGGTCCTGGTGGGGCCTCAAGCTTTTCCTCTGAGTCACCCGGGGCCAGTGGACGGTTTCAGCTGTTGAGCGACAGGTCTGACGGATTTTTTTTAACAGCATCCCTCTGGCTGCTGTGTTGAAAACAAGCACAGTGTTTAGGTCTTTAGAAATGAGTATAAGTCACACTGAAAAGTCATTTTTAAGATGTCAAATGATGCCAATTATATCTCAATAAAACTAGAATGAATGAATGAATAAATAAAATGTCAAATGGTTACTTTTTAAAAAATTAAACCAGATCAGGTGGTTCTTGCAGGGAAATAGTTGACTCACTTTTCTATACAAACCTCAAAGTGTAGGGTGAAAATAAGGGAACGAGAAGACACAACTCGCTAAGTTTCATTAAACATTCTTCTCCCTCCTTACCAAGAAACACATGTGCTAAAGATCAGAGGTGGAAGGGTCTTCTTGGTCTCTCCTCCATCCCCTACGAGGTAGGCCCTGCTGTTCCTGGGGTGCCCCACTGCCGGGAGGGCCGCTGTGAGGGAAGGACAGATGGGACCTAAAGGAAGCCCCGTGATGGACCGTCCGGCACAGCCCAGGCTGCTCCTGCCTGGACTGGCTTTGCTTCTTCCTCTGCTACCCAGGCTGGTCCAGGAAAAGAACAATGAGGGGTGACCCCTCTCTAGGTGCTCAAGATGCTCTAAGACTCATCGATAGGCCAGCAGTTTCCCAGGTAGTTGCCAACAGAAACCAGACAATGGTGTATACTAAAATATATATTGGCTATAAAGAAAAATGAGATGCTGTCACAGGCTGCAACATGGAAGACCCTTGAGAACAGTATGCTGAGTGAAAGAAGCCAGTCACAAAAGACTACGTGTGGTACAATTCCGTTCATAGGAAATGCCCAGAATTGACAGACAGAAAGCAGATTAATGGTTACATAAGGCTGGATAGGGATAGACGGGCCGGTGGGGTGATCGCTAATGGACGCAGGGCTTCTTTCTGAGGTGAGGAAAATGTTCTAAAATTGACAGTTGCACATATTTGTGAATATTCTAAAAACCAACAACGAATTATCTATACTTTAAATGGATCAATTTTATGGTATGTGAATTATATCTCAGGAAAGGTGTGGCTGTGCGTTTGTGGAGTGTGTAGTTTGAAGAGGCCAAGTCAGACTGACACAGAGCCCCAGACCTGCCTCGGGAGCAGGGGACTGACAGCTACACGTCTGCCGTGTGTTCTGTGCGACAGAAGTGCCCGCTGGCTCCCTGCACGTGGGGACGGGCGTGGGAGAAATGTCCCACCTGGGACCGACTACATAATTCGCAGAGCCCTCTGCAAAATGGAAGAGAGCCCCCTATTTTTAAAAAGAAGTATTAAGGGAATTCCCCGGTGGTCCAGTGGTTAGAACTCGGTGCTTTCACTGCCGAGGGTGCAGGTTAGATCTCTGGTCAGGGAACTAAGATCCCACAAGCCGAGGGGCATGGCCAAAAAATTACAAAACAATAGATAAATAAATAATTTTAAAGTATTAAGAATTTCAAGGTGGAGACTGGGAACTGGTCCCTTCACTGTCCCTTTCTCCAGGCGTGGAGGGGGAGGGGTGTGTCCCTGCTAGTCAGCTCTGCTTTGTTTTGATTAAGGGGGCACATGAAGGGATGTTCCTTTGCTAGGAGAGCTGGGGTGCCTCATGCAGCATTCTGTGAGAATCTTCCAGAAGATGAGCACATCTGGTTATCCCCCTTGACAGCTGCGAGTGGAGGGTGGGCCCTTCTCCTCACCCTCAACCAGAAGCAAAGAGGCAAGTTCGAGGAGACAAGTCCGGCATTTAGAGGTAAAGCAAGCATTAGCTTTAATGAAAAGAGGTGATTTACATAACGGCTATAAACAAGAGGCACTAACAACTCAGTGGGTCTGAAATAGACACCAAAATCCATAAAAGTGAAGAAGTGGGGGAAAAAATCTTGCAGCAATTGGAAAGCCATTCCTCAAAAGAAGGTGAAACAGGAGGGAAGGGGGCAGGGCACAACCTTTAAAAGAATGACATACCAGTTGAGAATACAACATAAACTGCTTAGAACCAACTAGGTCCAAGGTGGCAGAAGATTCAACTTCCAGGGGACCTTAAGACTCATTACACGCTCATTATACGCTCATCAGCACCTGCTAAATGACATGCCCACAGGCGCCATGACTGTTCCAAGGGTAACCCTAAAAGGCTGAAAAGTAGGCGGTGGCCCAATTCTTGGAAATCCCCACCCGTTCTCCAAAATAGTTGGCATAATCCTCTCCCCCTCATTAGCCTATGAAATTACTCAGCCCATAAAAACTAACCACCCATATTTCGGGGCATCTAGCCTTTTGAGATGGCCCACCCCCTGTCTGGGGAGTCTGTCTGTTTCACTCCCCAGGGCCCTTCTTGCCTCTTGAGATAGACCTCATTCTGTCTATGGAATGTGTATCTCTCTAAATAAATTTCACTTCTCACCTATCACTTTGCTTCTCGTTGAATTCCTTCTGCGCTGAGACATAAAGAACCTGAGTTTCATTAAGTCCTGCGACCAGGTGTGCAATCTCAATTAAAAGACAGTGAGTTCGGGCTTCCCTGGTGGCGCAGGGGTTGAGTCCGCCTGCCGATGCAGGGGACATGGGTTCGTGCCCCGGCCCGGGAGGATCCCACATGCCGCCGAGCGGCTGGGCCCGTGAGCCATGGCCGCTGAGCCTGCGCGTCTGGAGCCTGTGTTTTGGCTGGGTTCTGGTCCTGGCCTGTGGGTTCAGCTTCCAGCTTGAGGTGTGCGGTTTCAAATGGACATAATATAGATATCCCGTTTTAATGATTTATTCATGTGTTGCTTATGTCTGTTACATTATTGAGCTTTAAAATGCTAATCCAGGTCTTATGTTGTCACCTAAAGTGGCATGAGAATTAGCCTTCCTTAATCTTTTGCTGGACTGACAGGTACAATAGAGACTAAGTCTTCATTTGCGCGAGGACTAGCAGTTCCGCGTCCAGTTTGCAAGACAAATAATCAAGTTGGTGCTCGAAGCATCCTTCAGCCCAGTGTGTACTGTGGGAATCATGTTGTGATTCAGAAGAAACACACACAACTCCAAAGTCCTCTATCTGTACAGGTCTGACTCACACTGCAGACACATTTATTTAGGGATTATCAATCCTGCAGAATACAGCAGGTCCCTCTTACTATTTTTGCTGTTCAGACTTGCCTAAAGCATGTCATCACGTAGTTTAATATCACAGTGGATTTTGAAGGTGGTTTATATACTCCAAAAGCACCGCCTTATAAGGAAAAAATGACTGCGTCAGGGAGGCAGTGGGGGCAGTAGGTCTAGACTGAGGCCCCAGGCCCACGAGGGAAGAGTCCTATGACCATTGGCAAGGAATTGATCCTCCTTGGGCCTCAGTTTCCTGGTAAAAACAGGAGTTGGTCTCACTTATCAACTCTGAAGACTTTTCCAATTTTAAAATTCAGTGTTTCATTCCCTGGTCTCCTGCTACCAAAGGCAAGAGAATTATAGTGAAACTGTGAGCTCCAATGGACAGCATTGGTCTTTGACCTTATTCCCTACTGTGAATCAAAATCCTGCTTAGAGTGTAGCAGAAGACCGTGAGCAGAGGCGGCTGAAGGGGATGGCAGGACCAACTCTCTGCGGACCTGTTGCTTGTTTATCACAACCTTAGACTTAATTATGTGCCAGGCATTGTTCTAAGTACTTAAGAAACTTTAACTCACTTAATCGTCACACAACCCTAGAAGAAAAGCAAGGCTATTATGCAAACTTGACAGAGAAGGAAACTGAGATCCAGACAGTTTAAGTAACTTGCTGGGGCCACAGCTGGACAGCTAGTGAAGGGCTAAGCTGGGATTTGACCTCAGGAAGTCTGACCCCACAGGCTGCCCTTCACAGGATAAGATCACAGGCTCTATATCTAGTTATCCTGCCTTCACGCCCCAGGAAACACAAGGGACCAATGAGGCTGTCAAAAGCAGCTGAAGTTAACATAGGACATTAGGAGAAGTTTTTGACCTCCCGCGGGTAGTCCCATGTTGGCTGTTCCGAGGAATCTTAAAGAAAAGGGTAGAAACTACCTGCTCTTGCATAGTGTGGGACCACCTTGTCGGGGGGAGGGGCCTGGGAGGCTGCTGGATGACCCTAGCTTGGCCTGGATTCCAGGAACCAGTGCCAGCCCGTAGATGGACACAAGGAGAGAGCAGCTGGATGGTATACACGTTGTGCGCGTATTGGCTGTGTGTGGTGGGAGGAAATGGGGGAGGTAATAAAGTTTAATTTCATCTGCTCCTTGACCCCAACATGCATCAGTGGAATAACTACTGACGGTCATGACCCTGTGACTGCAGGGTGAATGGTCAGCAAAGGAAATGTAGGTGCCAGAAAGATATGCATGCATTAAATTATTTCTATCTCTAAGTGCATTTCCCCCTCCACTGCCCACCCCCCTCCCAGGATTTCCAAAGTCTCACACTTGTGCATGATTTTTGCAGAACCGTGGACTTCATTTTTACTTCTTCAAGGGCAGGAACTAAGCCCTTACTCATCTGTCTCCTCAGCAGCTGACACTGTGTTTGCTGAATGAATAAATGATACATCTCAGACCAGATGACATCTGTTTAGCTTGCAAGTGGAAACCACCTGTATGGTTTCCACTTGCAACTGTATGTTGACTATTGATTTGGATTTCAAGATAAATACAGACGTGTTTCTAAGGAGAGGTTTTTGTTGTCGTTGTTTTTACAGGATAATATGGTAAGCTAATCATTTTTAATAATTACGTCTGGATTCTAAAGAACTCTTTGTCTGCATTTTACCCTCTAGACATTTACTGTTTATAATGCATACATTCTACTGTAATTTCCTCTTTCTTCTTCTCCTCTATGAACTTCCCTCTTTCTTAAAGGAAGAGTTAAGACTGCTCTTACACTCACCCTGACATGGTAAATCTGGTCATTTCACCTGATGGGCCCTCCTGACTTTTAATTTCCTTCTAACACCTTTGACTTTTGATCTTGAAGCGCAAGGGCCGTACTTTTATTGGGTTTAATTTACTGGAAAACCCCATGTTCCTTGTGAATCAAGCCATAATAGTCAATGAATAATCACAGGCTGCAGCCAGGCTGGGTTTTAGTTCTGCTGAGTAACTAGGAAACCGACTAACAACAGGAAGGTAAAAAATGTTAGGAACCCTGTTATGGCCCCAGAACTAGGATAAGACATTTTATTATGAGCATGTGACCACCCAAGCCTAGAGTGGGATCAGCTACCGCCGCGTAGGACCCAGGGCAAGGGGGTTGCTTGCCTGAGCCCAGGGCTCCTGGGAAGGGGAACAGGGAGTGGCAGAGGCCTGGGTGGGAGTCAGGAGTACAGGCTTGTGCGTGACCCCAGCTTCCTCTCTCCAGCCTCTGCACCTCTTTCAGTTCTGCATTTTGCTCCCGGTTGGATTATTTTCTATCAGGTTTCACACATTTATATCTGAGAGGGTAGGGATTTTTGTTTCATGTATATATTTTTTAAAGGATTTTTCATAAAATGATCCCAGAGGGGAGCTTGGAAAAAGACACTTTATAGCTATATCATTTTTAACCTCTCTCTACCATGCGCTGAACAAATTCTTTACAAATTTGGTTCTGTGTCAAATGCCCATCACAGCCTGATGACATAGGCGCCATAATCACCCTTGCTTCTACAGAGGCGAGAACTGGCCCAAGGTTTAGCCCTTTAGAGCAGAGGAAAAGTTGGTTGTCAGGAACGGACTGTCTCCAGACTCCAGTGCCACTTCTTTGGACGTCTTTCTGCTCAGATGTGTTGGAAACGCCCCTCCCCCGACCAGCCCCTCGAGGAGGAAAAATGTCTTCCCAAAGAGTCAGTGGACCTCAGGGACTCAGGGAGCCCCTGATCACCTAGCACCGGAGACCCACGGGCAGGGGAACAGGTCCTATGGACAAGGCAGCCCCACTCCGGGCAACTGAACTTGACCTAATGGCTGTCTGTACCAAGCTTCTCAGATGCTTTCAGTAGCCTGGGGGAAAAGACCCTCTATGAGTGGAAACTGCAGCCCAGATGAGTCAGTATTTTCTGCTACAGTTAAAAAAAAAAAATACTCTTTATGTCTCCATGGTAACTTACTATGGATCTGTATCCCATTTATGAAACTCCTTCTTGACCTATCTGTGATTTCTGTTCCAGGCCTGAATGTACATGGAGAAACCATCAGAATCAGTTCAATGTGCTGGAAATATCAATCTTCTCAGCACCCGGTTGTTTGAGCCATGTAGACCCTGCCTCTGACCCATGCAATGCTGATACCCGGAGACCCTCAGGTACCTGGAAACATTAAGGTGCAATAGTATCTCAATTATCTGGATAACTCCTGGTTTAGGGTTGCCATGGAAACCAGGAACCTTGGTAACGGAGAAGTGAGGCCTTTCCTCTCTCCCTTCACAGCACTGCAGTCCCTGAGACGCACCAAATTTCAGCCCCTGGCCTTGCCTAAGCTGAGCTATTTTATTTTATAACTACTCTTAGGAATCTAAATATTTCTCCAAAATATTGAGAATCCGACCTGAATCTGAACAGGAAATGTGCACGTTTCTAGCCAGGGACTCAAGTATTGAATATTTCCTGCTACAAATGGAAATGGGAGGTATGGGTGATGGTTTTGATCCTAGTTAGAAGTCAGATAGAGTTTCAACCCTGAATTTCCCATTTCTATGTCTTATGACTTGGCAAGTTATTTACCCTGAGGGTCAACTCCCTCATATTTAAAGTGGGGACAATAATGCCTTGGGGAATTATCATGAGGATTAGCCCAGGGAAGCTCAGTCAAGGCTGGTTACTACTAAGGAACCGCTCAGCTCTAGGGGGCGCCACTCACACGGAGGCTGTAGGAACGGGGCTTCTCGGAGCAGGGGGACTCCGTGACCCATAAAAGGGCCCATTCTGCATCTTTATCATCTCAGCGTCAGCATGACAGAATGATCAGCAATAAAAATGATCAGAAATCCTAAGTCCACGAGGAGGTCCAAGAATGGGGCCAGGATGAATCCCTTATGACCCCAAGCCCTGCGGCCACTCGGTGGCACCAGTACTATTCCAGTCCTGCCAGGGCACGTTTGGGGTTAAAGCCTCCGGACCCGGGGAAGAAACCAAAGAACGACTCTCCTCCTCAGCTCCCAGGACACACAGAGCACGGGGCGCCAGGCCTCGGAGTCCCCGGCCCAGAGCGGCCCTGGAACAGCAGGCGAGGGACAGCCGAGTGACATCAGGCGCCGAGCGAGGTCCCGCCTGAAAGGTCCGGCTCCGCCCCCTGCTCTTCCCCTCCCCCTCCCCCCCGCTGCCCTCCCCTCCACCCGCCCTCTGCAGTCTCTCCTTCACTCCCCTCCCTCCTTTCCCCTCCCCCTCAGCCCCTCCTCCCCTCCTCGCTGCCGTCTCCCCTCCCTCTTGTCCTCCCTTCTCCCCCCGCTCCTGAAGAGCGCGCGGCGGAGGGGACCAGCCGGTTACTTCCTCCAGCGGCTGCGCGGAGTGCGGTGTAGCCCCAGACCCGAGCGCCCGGAGCCCGCCCGCCAGCAGCCTGCCGCCCGCCGTCTGCCGCCCATCCCGGCCTCCCAGACATCCCCCGCCGCGCGCCCGCGGCCGCGCCCGCGCCCTAGCCGGCGCGCACGGAGGAGCCCGGGCCCCGAACCGCCGGCGGCCCTGCCCGAAGAGGCGCGGTAAGAGTGGGATCGGGCCGGGCGGGCGGCCGGGGTCCTGCGGGGAGCGTCCTCCGGCGTCAGATCCTCTACCGGGGAACCCAGGAACCGGGCGGGGGACGTGGGTGGCGCCGAGCTCCGGATCCCGGGGCGCAGCCGGGACCCAGGCTTGGTGGCGGCTATCCGTAGTATTCGGGGGTCGAGCGTCTGGGATCCGGTACGCTCGGGGCTCGTGTTCCTGGGGCCGAGTGGCTTTCGGGGCGGCGGGCAGAGCTCGGAGTGGGCCCTGCGGTGACGGGCGGAGCAGGCTGCGAACTTGGGCCGCGGCCCCGGGGTCGCCGAGGTGGCAGGGGCGGGCGGGGCGCGCCGCTTGTTTCACTTGCTTTTGTTTTAAAAGGAAACGCGGGCGTGGTAGGGGGGCTCCTGCCAGTGGGCGCCCGGCGGACCTGATTTCGCGAAGGGGTGGGGGACGCTGGAGAGGCGCGCCCGGGTTTGCGGGGAGGACGCCGGGCCCGGGAAGATCTGGGGTGCCGGGTGCTTGAAACACCTGGGAGGCTACGGCTTCCCGAAAACGCGCCGATCCCAATCCCCCGGTCACCTCCGCGGCCAGGTCCGGGGCCCGGCCGTGGCAGCGGGCGAGGGGGGCGGCTGGAGGGTCCTGCGGCTCCAGTGGGACCCCCGCGGGCGCCCCAGGACCTCTGGGTCCGGGCCCCTCGGTCCTGCGAGGCGAACATGGGGAGCCTGTCGGAAATGGAGATGTGGGTGCACAAGGCTGACTTTATTTTCCCGTTCTTAGAGCATTTTGGATGAAGGGGTAACAGCGTTTGAGCGTGTATGGCTTTTATTTTTTTTTTTTTAAGCACATGAGACTTTTACATTGGCCTGTATTCAGTGTTAGGGTATCCGAAAATAGTAGTTGACCTGCTACTGCTGATTTAGAAAGTAAAGAAGTGAGCAGTTCTCTTTGGAGATAGGGGTAATTTATTTTAATTTACCCGTAAGAGATTATGTTTGTTCCGTGCAGTGGAAGCGGCTGTGCACTGTCTGCTTGCCCACATCACCACCAATCAGAGAGATAAGTCTCTAAGTTAAGGTTTATTAAAATTCTGAATGATATCACAGTACAGTACATGCTAGCTCTCTGAGTCCTGCAGGGAAATAATCAAACACTCATTTCTGGGATTAGTCATTCCTCTCTCTAGATTGATAACTTTCAAAGGAAAAAGCAAACTAATCTTCAAAAGTGCGTTTCAGGCTTGTTTTTCTTTATTCTCGCTTTTTTTTAATTTACCTAAATAGAAACCTGTGCTCTAATCTCACATAAGCGATCACTTGTTTCCATAAGGGTACTGTTGTCCGGCAAGTTCTGCTTGTTTTAAAATTTAACCATTCTCAGCCCTTCCATTTCTGCCATTTTCCCTTTTTTCTGTTGTTCAAAAGCATCGATCAATAGGGCAACACCAAAAAGATCTAAATGTGAAATTGACTTAGGTGGAGAGACTTGGCCTGTCTGCCACCTTCACAAGCTGTGTTGAGTAAAATAAGGGAACTTAAATTTGATTAGTTGTGTGTTTGTCAGAAACCATCGGTAGAGCATTTTGATTCTACATGGTTTCTACAAAACAAATTAAAATCCGGACAACAGAAGAATTCTATTCCATAGCTAGTCATTACAGCTCTTTATGTGGGAGTGGTAGACGGCCTTTCCTCCTGGTATTTGTACACAAAAATCAGGCGAGGCTTCTCCATTGCCTTCCACTTCTATTCTCTGTCCGTCTCCGTGAAGCTGAAGAATGTGGAATAAAGTCCGCAAACCAGGCGAAGACGATGGGTAACTGACAACACCCAAGGTGTGCTTTCATTTTGGTCTCCTGTTGGAGGCTTGCTGGTGTAATCAGCCGGTGACAGGACTTAGTTCATCCGGGTCAGTGGCATAAAGCTCTACATTAAGGAGCGTTTCACATCATGAAGCGTCTCGAGCAGGGGCCTAGGCTAAAGATATCTGTGTGCCATCTCTGCTCTTTATTGATGTGCTGGGAGGAGGGCGCACGCCTCATCGTGATCCTGGCTCCTGGAGGAGCTCAGGAGGTAGGGCCATACTCCCCGGGGCTTTGGTCTGCCCTGTGCCCCTTAGATGCCCCCGCAGTAGCTGTGTGATCCCTGGGCAAGATCCCGAGGTCTCTGTTGCCTCACTGTAAGATGGTATAACATCTGCCGCTCGGGGATGTCAGACAGTTGAGTGAGGTGGGAAGGTGTGGTGCCCCAGCTCGGGCTTCGCCCTTAGCAAGGTGGAATCTACCAGGGCAGCGATCATCAGTAGTGAGTATTGATTCTTGAGTGCAGGTGGATGACAGGATCCACCAAGTGGAGATTCTGAGCAAACGCGGTCACTTTTGATCCAGGACAACTCCGCCCCTCTGAACCCCTGCTCCCACCCCTCCACCCCCAACTATGATTTACTGTCAAAGCTTTCGCGCCTCCGCTGGCCCCCAAGATAATTACCCGCAGTCTGAGGGTTTTTACAGGCCTGTCCAGTGCCTCTGGCCTCCCTGGTGGCTGGGACTCTGCTCTCATACTGCCTTTTCTAGCCAAGGGGGTGTGTGTCTGTATGCTGAGTTGTTGGGCGGTCTGTTTAGCCATAACGTTGACTATAAAGAGAAAACAAGAAAGTACAAACTCGAATTAAGTAGTTACAGGAAAATAAGCTGTTTGCCTCCGCCAGTGAGTCTATCCATTGCACAATGTTTTAATTACTCAGGGTTCTTGGTTGTAACAGGTAGGAGCCCTCAGTGGAGACCGCAGGGCAGGCAGTTAGAGGTACCCCGTAAAGCTTCCTTCTAGACCCCCAGTTCAAGGCCGTGAAGCGGGGAGGGTGGGTTACTGTCATAGGGGATTCCCAGGTTATTTGAAAATCAGCTTTGGTTGCTCTGTTTTTTTAATCTAACCCTAAGGCAGGATTATCTAAGTACCTTTCTCACTTATTAATGTTTAACTTACCCCACCAAACAATTACATTTTAGGGCCCCAAATAAGTTTTCAGTTGATTACAGCAATCACAGGTCACATATGGAACTGTCCAAATGCCCGTCACACATGCAACTCTAAGTTTTCTAATAGCCACGGTAAATGTGGTGAAATTAATTTCAATGTGTTTCAATTAACCTCGCACATTCAAAATATTACATAAACATGCAGTACATACAAAGTTAGTACTGAGATACTTTACTTTTCGCTATGAAATCTTTGAAATTGAGAGTGTCTTTTGCACGCTGAGCACATCGGAGTTCGCCCCAGCCCAGTGCCAAGCGCTCAGGAGCGCCCACGTGGCTGGTGGCCGCCACGTTGGTCAGTGCAGGCCCAGGATAAGCCCAGACCATCCAAGCAAGTAAGGCAGATCTGTGATCAGAATTACTTCCTCTTGAAGAGATGCACAGCTGAGCAACACGCAAAGCAGACGTAGTTTGAGCTTGTGTATTCAACGCAGGAGGATCTAGACGATGCAGGAGGGTTTGAGCTGCAGCCCTGGTTCTCCCTTTTATCTGCTTCCTGGGCCCGTGCTTCCTCACAGCTTGGAGAGGGGAGGGGGCCTCCGAGGCAGGTCTCCCGGCAGGCTTTCCTGGATCTGGGAGCTGCGGTGGTACGTCATCCCTGCGCTTGCCCTGGAGCTCCCAGGTTGAGCTGACTGTCTCCCTTGCGTAAGGGAGATAGCCCTCCCCTGCCCGGCAGCCCACACCCCGAGGTGAACCTTGGAATTGAGCATCCTCCCACTCCTGTCCTGGAAGGACCCAGGCCCCCAGCCCAGCTCACCCAGCCAGCTAGAAGGCAACTTTATCTGTATGCCTCAAATCTAAATAGAATTCAGCGGCGAATCAGCATTATTATTTAATTACTTAAGTAGCATCCCATTTGTGAGAAGAATTCCCGGCATTCAGTTTTGAATGACCTGTTAGGGCTGGAGAACTTGGGCCAACTCAGCCAGAATTAGGTGTGGATGTGGACTTGATTTGTTGCCTCTTTGACTTTCTTCCTTTCTTTTCCTTTTTCTTTCTTTTTTTTTTTAAGATGAATGATTTTGGAATCAAGAACATGGACCAGGTGGCCCCTGTGTCCAGCAGTTACAGAGGGACACTCAAGGTGAGTGAACAAGTATTAATTAAAACTTAAAAAAAAAAATTGGAAAACTCAATCTCTAGGAGAAAAAACAGTTGGTTGGGTCCCAGAAGACCGGTTCTAGCCCTAGCTTTTTAATTAACTGGCTGTGTGACTCTGGACTGTTTGCTTAATCTCTCTGGGCCTCCGTTTTCTAGTCTGCAAAATGGGTGTCCTGGTGCTTGTTCAACTTGTCCTCCAAGATATGAAACCATTTAATTTGTAGATGGTGAGGCCTTTGTAGTTGCTTTTGGAGACTCCTACCAGGTGAAAAATCCTATGAATTCTCCAGAGAACAGAGCTGGAGGAGCTATCTGTTCTGTCCCCCCAGAAGTTTTCTTGGGTGACAGAAAAGTTGTTTAAGAACTGAAATGAAAGAGCTTAGAAGAGGCAGGCGGGCCCAACTGCTGCTGCAGCTCCCGTCAGAAGGGTCAGTGCCCACCGGGATGCAGGCAGTCTACATCCATTGTGTCCTTCCAGGCACAACTGCGCCTGTTTATGTAAACCAAAGAACAGATTAAAGATGAAAGAGCCTTCTCAGCTGCGTCATAAACATTCTGTGTAGTTTCTGTCTCAGTCCCTTTGGGGAACATTCTTTAGCAGCACAAACTGATAATTTCCCATTTGCCTTCTACAAATGTGACAGGGAGATTTGATTGGGGTTTTTTTAGTGCTGAGTAGTAAACATGTCTCAGAAACAGCGATTTTAAATTAGCCTCCTCCTAGCTTGGTGTTTTGTATGATGATGTGTCTCTGGCATGTTACATTTTTCTCAGTGGATCAGCGTGAGGTTATCTGTCTGATAGAACCCCAAGAGGCAAAAATTGGCACAGACCTTTCTAGAGTGTCATGAAATTTATCAGACGTCAAGTCAGCGAGGTTTTCTTTTTTCTGTTCATTTTGGTCAGACGTTTTCAGTGTTGGCATGGCAGAAACCATACAAGAAATTACGGTATTAAGTTTGAAACGACCCCTCTAGAGAGAAGACTTCTATAAACTAGAAGAGTTTGACAATGCCTGTGCGATCTCTGGGCTTGGAGAAGAAACTGTCATTGCTGAAATTTGATGTGTTGAAATACGCAGCAGGAATTTGTCTTGTCTTTTGGCTTCCTGGTTTTAAAAAAAAGAACAGTCAGGAGTCCAGTCAGGAAAGGGCAGGCATTTCTTAGTCACTGGGCAATGCTAGTGGGAATTTTAAAAATCTATTGGCTATTTCACCAAAATTGGCGCTGCTAGAAGGTAGTTCATAAGCTGAGATGAGTATTTCACACTCTCAGGATTGGTCTTTCCCCCTTGGGCTTTGGGCCATTGGACATCTTTGCTTTGGGTTTTGGGGAGCTGGACTCCAACATCATTGGGACATCACTGGGTTGAGCTCCTACTTCTTATGTAATGTGTCATTCATTGTTCTGCATTTCTAAAAAGAAAACACACAAACTGTTTGATTTGTAAATGTCTTACACATTTTTTAATTGATGACTCAACAGATGGGTCATTGCATTGCACATGGCATGGGATTTCCAGCTTATGTTGGAAACATATAACCTTCACGTTTTTCTTCAGGTTAGGCAATGATGAATCAAGCCTTTATCTGTTACATGTGTTACTCATAAATGAGTCATTTTTCCTTTTTTTGACTGCGCCATGCAGCATGAGGGGTCTTAGTTCTCAACTAGGGATCGAACCCATGCCCCCTGCAGTGGAAGTGCAGTCTTAACCACTGGACAACCAGGGAAGTCCCAATGAGTCTTACATTAAAGGCTATTCCATTTGTAAATGTTAGATGAGATTATTAGAAGTCCTCACAGTTCCAGGCGTATCTTTCTCTGTGTATTTCTCCCCCTCTTTCCTCTAAATTATAGATAGTTTAACTTCAAACCTATTTCCTTTAGAAATCTTTCCCCTTAATAGATGATGGGGGAGGGGTGTCCTTTTCAATGCACTAAACTTTTACAAAATTTAGTCTTAAGGAATGTTCTCATATGTATTATTATTTTCTGAACCGTTGGAATAGATAAGGAAAGACATGTAGTTTCAGTTACAGTGTTTCATGGTAAGCATTTCAGAATAAATGCTTCAACAGAAAAAGTAATGTATTTTGTTGTTTGATTTTTCATTTTCATTTAATCACTCGCCTTTCATTTTAACTGCAGTGAACCAAGTCATTTTTCTTATACACACAGCCTAAGCATCTCTCCCAAGTAGCTTAGAAGGCCCAGGTGTTTGTTTTTCTTTTTGTTTGTTTGTTTTTTGCGGTATGCGGGCCTCTCATTGTTGTGGCCTCTCCCGTTGCGCTCCGGACAAGCAGGATCAGCGGCCATGGCTCACGGGCCCAGCCGCTCCGCGGCATGTGGGATCTTCCCCGACCGGGGCACGAACCCGTGTCCCCTGCATCGGCAGGCAGACTCTCAACCACTGCGCCACCAGGGAAGCCCGCCCAGGTGTTTGGATCGCAGTGGTCTCTGAGTCCCTCCGGGCACTGTTCTAAGATTCTCTTGGTTTTAGGTTTGTTTACTTAATTTATTCATTTAAATTGGTTAGGCCATTAAAAATAAGCTCCCAGTCATTCTGGCTCTGCGGTTGATGACAGGCAGACCTTGTTGTGTTCTACTTCGCTTTACTGCGCTTTTTACAAATTGAAGGTTTGTGCCAACCCTGCATCCTGAGTTTGTCGGCACCATTCTTCCAACAGCATTTGCTCTCTTCGTGTCTCTGTGTCCCATTTTGGTAATCCTCGAAATATTTCAAACCCTCCACCAGTGGAATGATTACAGCTCTCTGAAGGCTTAGATGACGGTTAGCATTTTTTAGCAATAAAGTAGTTTTTAATTAAGGTACGCATAGTTTTTAGACATAATGCTATTGCACAATTAATAATGTAAACGTAACTTCTACGTGTATTGGGAAACCAAAACATTTGTGTGACTCGCTTTACCGCAATATTCACTTTATTTTGATGGTCTGCAACCACACCTGCAGTATCTCCAAGGTAGGCCTGTAAGTGATCCAGAGTAAAGCAGAATCGTTCTGGTCACTTGGACCCTGTCAGAAGTCCACTCAGACTGGTTGATTCCACGCGTGGCTTTATGACTGACAGCTTAATCAGGGTGTATCAGTGAGGCTGCCCGTGGACCACTTTGAAAATAGGTCATTAAGTAAGTTGAAATGTCACGTTTCAGTTTTCTTTCCCTCTGCTTTTGCAGCGCCAGCCTGCCTTTGACACCTTTGATGGCTCCCTGCTCGCGGCTTTCCCCTCCCTCAATGAAGAGCAAACACTCCAGGAAGTGCCGACAGGCTTGGATTCAATTGCTCATGGTAATTTGTTACTCAGACTTGACAAATCGAGCGTGATGTCCCTAAGTAGTTCAGTTCCTACATTATAATTCATAAGTGGCGAATGTTGGTATCTTGAATCTTTGTATGAAAAGTGCGGTAGAGGCTCAGATCTGAGAGAAGACAGTTTTCCTTTTTTATGCGCTTGGTGACTCTTGAAGTCCTCACTTGCCAGACACACCCCAGGGAGGGTGGGTGCCCTGCTGGGAGCAAACCACAGGGGTTCCCCCCCTCCCCAGCTTCTCCTTAGGATATTTCAACACTGCAGCCAGCCCGGGCCCCATCTCCCAGTCCCCTCTGCGAAGCAGACCAGTAGACATTAAAATGCACCCCAACTTTTCATCCAGGTCCTTAGCTGGATCTTCCTCCCCTACCCCGAGTTTTGGGGCAACAAATTATTCCTGCTCATCTTTACCCATCTGTGTTTGCTTCCGTAGTTCTTAACGTCCTTGTTTACTCTTTTTGTTTTTGTTTTTCGTTTTCGCGGTAAGCGGGCCTCTCACTGTTGTGGCCTCTCCCGTTGCGGAGCACAGGCTCCGGACGCGCAGGCTCAGCGGCCATGGCTCATGGGCCCAGCCGCTCTGCGGCATGTGGGATCTTCCCGGACTGGGGCACGATCCCGTGTCCCCTGCATCGGCAGGCAGACTCTCAACCACTGCGCCACCAGGGAAGCCCGTTGTTTACTCTTTTTAAGGGAATAGCACGTCAAGTAATGCCTCTGAGATTACTGTGATAGAGTTATTAGTTGGAAACGTTCCAGAAATTACTTTGTCATATGAAGTAGGTGCTAGAAAATATAGCCCAGAAAATTAATTAAAACACACACGCTTGTGTAAGCGTGCCATCATGTGACGGTCATTTATCATTCTTGAAATTGCCGAGGGAATCCAGAGAAGGCTGTGTTTCAATAAAAATTGACGTCACGGGTGCTAAGTGCTGTGTGTTCCTGTTACATCTGATGTTCCTTTGCTGCCGCTTAGTTTAATGGAAGTCGCTTCCAAATTAGCCATTTACAACCCCTTAAGGCTTTTGGCCAAAAACCTTGCAACTTCTTTCATTGTCGAAAATGTAAGAATAGTCTTAAATAGAACCGTTATCTAGGCATCACTGCTCTATGAAGTTTGGCAAAAAATCAAACTCGAGTTTTATTTTAGATTTTTTTAAAATAAGTGTAGTTATGAGATGTATGATATTTTCTCCATTGCAGTCAAAAACACAGTTTTTGTTAATATTTACACTCATCTAAGGAATGATGTGGAAGATTTGAGATCAGAATTGTTCTTCCCTAGAAGCTAAGACTCCCCCCACCCCCAATTCTCCCTGTGTTGCTGCCAGCTTGAACTCCTAACATCCCCGTGGGGTTTCTTTTCCAGACTCGACCAACTGTGAGTTGCCTCTGTTGACCCCATGCAGCAAGGCTGTGATGAGTCAAGCCTTAAAAGCTACCTTCAGTGGCTTCAAAAAGGAGCAGCGCCGCCTTGGCATCCCGAAGAGTAAGCGCTCCTTCCTGGAGCTTTCTGCGCCTGCGCTGTACTAGACAGAGCCATCAGGCTGCCATAGCTTAAGATGACTTAATTTCAAGCATTTGTTTAGGGCGTATTGAAAAGAGGGACAGAGCTGTCATTAAGCTGAGCCAGTTTTTATTTCAAAATCCAACCAACGGAACACTTCATCCAGCACTGCTTTTAGTGCCTCAACATCTTCCTGGGTGTCTCGTTCATTTCCTTGGACTCTGGTGCCCGTCTGGGCTCTGCGGGTAAATCAGGAGTGCTTCTGGCCTTACTGCGTCCTTTTCTTCCCTCCCCGGTAGATCCCTGGCTGTGGACTGAGCAACAGGTGTGCCAGTGGCTTCTCTGGGCCACGAACGAGTTCAGTCTGGTGGACGTCAACCTCCAGAGGTTCGGCATGACCGGCCAGGTGTTGTGTAACCTTGGCAAAGAGCGCTTTCTGGAGCTGGCGCCTGACTTTGTGGGTGACATTCTCTGGGAACACCTGGAGCAGATGATCAAAGGTACCGGTGAACGACTGGGCTCCCCAGGCGGGGTGAGCATAGCAGGGAAGAGTGATGGGGGGGTCATCTATGGTTGGCATTTCAGTGATGTAGGACAGATTGTCTGAAAATGCCATTGGCGTGAGTCAGCTACGTGACGGTGATTTATGGATTTTGGCTCCACTTAAGTACGTGTGTGGGGAGCATTGGCCACAAGGCAGGAGCCCTAGTCACCAAGGTGTTCAGTGTCGCCAGACGTCATGAGTTGGAGTTGGAGGCATACGTGTGGCTCAGGTGAGGAGACAGCAAGAAGGCCCGTGTTTGGAGCTCACCTCACAGAGCCTTAGGAAATAAGTCAGCCTCAGCGAAAGTGAGCCTTTGTTCAGATAAACTGGGAATTTTATAATAACATTTCCTAAGACCAAATGGAATCCCACAGAGGAGTTTTTTGTTTTATGTTTATAAACCAGTGGAGAAGTAATTGATACATATTTACACCCTGACATATTATACAGGACCTGGCCTTTGAGTAAAAAGAGCTCTTATATAGAAAGTCTTGAGTTCGACCGAAAAAGAGCATTGAGACCAATGTTAGAAATATATTGAGTTACAAAGGAGAAACGGTATAGTGAGGGAATCCTTCAAGTTAAAAATGTAAGAAAACAAGCCCGTGAGAAGAGTTTAGGGAAGTATTCCTCATTTAATTGATTTTAAACTCTGAGTTTCAACGTCTGTCACAGACTCAGAATCTTAAAAAGCTCTCGGGGTCACCTGCCAGCTCTTCTTAGTTATGGCTTCTGAGGGCCAGGGAAACTTAAAGACCCTCAACTTTTCCCTGAACTTGGACACGTCTGGTCTGACAAGTTTCTGGTGAATCTATTTGCTGGCGAGTTAGACCTGTTTTGCCATTTCTCGCTGTGTGAGTCTGTGTGGGTCTGGATTTGTGGTGGGCGTGCATGTGGTTGTGTGTTTGTAGGACGTAAGCACGTACAGGGAATGCTAACCTTTTCCCTTTAAGTTCCTGGGCGTGTGTGTCCCTGTTCGGTTGCCCATAGCACTGCTTTGACCTCTCTTTCTGTAACAGCGCTCACCACCCCTGGACACACCTCAGGGTTTGAGGCAATGGGTCAGAAGCTTCACCAGGGCAGGAACTGTGTCCATGTTACTAATCTGCTGTATTCCAGCCCCTGGTACAGGGGGGTACTTCATAAGCATTTATTAACCCTTTGTCGACTACACAGATGAATACAGTACACCATCTAGATCTCTCTCTTGTATACTAGAAAATTCAGCTTCGCCAATAACAGCACTGAGGAGTTTAGAAGACTTATTCTAGTTATTAGAAAAATACATTTCTGTCTCTAGTGCTTTGAAACGACATGATGACATGGAACACCGTCAGATTAAGTGGGAAGTGCTAAAATGCATTTTGTTATGCTGAAATAACCATAGAACAGTAATTCAGAAAGGAACTTTTGTTCTTCTGTAGTTTAAACCTCTCAATTTATAATCTTATGTCTCCTCTGTCTATTTTTCAGAAAACCAAGAAAAGACAGAAGATCAGTATGAAGAAATTTCACACCTCAACTCAGTTCCTCATTGGATTAATAGCAATTCGTTAGGTCAGTGCAATTAATTCTGCCCTTAAGAGCTTCTGAGTCTTCCTGTTAGATTCATGGAAGGTTCGAAGGCAGAACCTGCACTGTCCCATACGGCAATCACACACATTCACAAATCCAGAAGTGCGGCCAGTCCACACAGATGTGTAGTGAGAATATAACGCACACCCGCCCGATCCGAAAGTCTTAGTATTGAACAGAGAACATCAATATCTCCTTAATAATTTTTAAAATTCTGATTACGTATTGAAATGATAATGGCTCTCTTAGGTCAAGTAAAATATTCAAATTCATATCGCCAGTGTCTTTTTAGTTTTTCAGTGTGGCTACTAGAAAATCTAACGTCACATCAGTGACTTATGTTATCTTTGCTTTGGCCAGGGCTATAAATTGGCAATTTATAACTCAAGGGGCAGAATGGAGTGAGCCAATTGCTGTGGTCAGATTAGTGTAACAAACAAAGGTGGCAGGCCCAGGAAGTGTGTGGACAGCAATACTAAATTTGCTCTGAACTTTGGGGTTTAAATAGGTGTCATGGAATTCTGTCCCCCCCACCACCCCCGCGGTGGTTGACACTGGCGAGTGTAGGTTTTGGTGGTCCTCCAGCCAGAGTGGGCAGGGCAACTGGAGATACTCCCTTATGGGTCACTGGCTGGACGGCAAATCACTTCATCTGTCTGAGCCTTAGTTTCCTCAGAAGCTGAAAGATCCAGTGACCCTGTTGTCCCAAGGCTCACATGGAAGCACTTGAAAAACAAGAGATGTAGAAATATTCACATGAGGCATTGCATCCGGGGTCCAGGGGCTGCAGGCATTTTGGAAAAGGGCTCATTGACTGAGAAGACGAACATTTAGAGAAGGGGAGGACACAGGAGAAAAGCCGCCCACCCAAGCTCACAAGTCCACTGGGGTTTTGGGGAGGGAGGGCTGGAGCGGGCAGACCTGCTCGCGCTCCGTTTTGAGGTGTGGAGGGTCTCTGGTCATCACGTTGATGTCACCTGACGGCTCTGCCATCTGTGGTCCTGTTGCAGGTTTTGGCGTGGAGCAAGCGCTGTATGGAATGCAGACGCAGAGCTACCCCAAAGGCGGCCTCCTGGATGGCCTGTGTCCAGCATCCTCAGCGCCCAGCACGCTCGGTCCCGAGCAGGACTTCCAGATGTTTCCCAAGGCCCGACTCAGCACCGTCAGCGTCAACTACTGCTCCATCAGCCAGGACTTCCCGGCCGCCACCTTGAATCTGCTCTCCAGCAGTTCTGGTAAGATCCAGGCTTCCAAGTGCCCTTCACAGCAGGGTTGTTGGTTCGATCCCACAGCCACGGTGACATGAGCTCATACATCCGGAGTTCAGCCAGTGAAGGAGGTCAAGGACTGGTCCGTCGGGTCACGGTCCCAACAGTGGTGCTCGGCGAGCTTACTCCTAACGTATCTCAGGTCCCAGGCACTGGGGGTGCCGGGTGAATGACACAGTCCTTGCTCCTGTGGCCAGAGTCGTCCACGCAGTGGGCTATTGCGGGAGGCAGTGTAGGAAGGTGACAGATCTCTTCGTACGGGGATGCGTATGTACTGTGCGTGAAGCTGAGGTTGGATTTTTCCATATTCACCCCCGTGTGACAGCCACCCAGATTGACATGGAGAGGGTGCCATGTCACCCTCCCAGTTAATAGCATCCCCACCCCATCATTGTCCTGACTTTTATCACCATAGTTTTGCCGGTTCTTGAACTTGACGCAGGTTGTGTTTTCTCCTGTGTTTGTCTTTTGCTCGCATTGTGTGTGCCTGAGGTCCGTCCACGTTGCTGCCCTTTTCCTTGCTGTGCAGCCCTCTGCTCAGAGCTACATCCTGCCGTTGATGGAAGATGCGATTGTGTAGCATATGTTTCATAAGGAATAAGCAGCTCTGTTTCAGGGCATCGTGAAAAGTCTGGGTGATTCTGAACCAGCAGGGCGAACACTTAAAGGGGGCAATGGCGATGATGCCGCCTCCGTGGGTGGTAGCACCAGACGTGCTGTTGTCCTGGAGGGTCAGAGTCCGTTGTTGTCTCTGCCAGGGAAGCCCGGAGACCACGACTCCGCCGAGACAGGCGCCGACAGCTTCGAGAGCTCAGAGTCGCTGCTGCAGTCCTGGAACAGCCAGTCGTCCCTGCTGGACGTGCAGCGGGTACCGTCCTTCGAGAGCTTCGAGGACGACTGCAGCCAGTCCCTGGGCCTCAGCAAGCCGACCATGTCCTTCAAGGACTACATCCAGGAGAGGAGCGACCCGGTGGAGCAAGGCAAACCAGTTATACCTGCGGCCGTGCTGGCTGGCTTCACAGGTGGGCGCCACCCCGGGTCCCCGTCCCCTCCCCTGCACCCGCCCAGCCCTGCACCCGCCCTGTTTATCAAGGGCGTTTCTCGCTGGACCACATTGTGTTGACACCCCACGTCTTATGCGTGGGGTGTAATCCTGAACCCAAGCGAGCTGTCTCCCTGAATTCAGAAAAGGCCAAATTTGCTGCTCCCTCACCTGGGATGTGCCTGGCCGGTGCCTAGAAGAGCAGCAGCAGGGGACACGGGCCTGTGGAGGCTTAAGCCCTGACTCAGCCACGCCAGGAATTTCAGAGAATGTAAACTGGCTGGGGGAGGGGCAGCAGAGCCAGCCTCCAATAACCCAGGGACTGTTTACCTCTGCTTGCTTCTCAAATCCATCTTATTTTGAAGGTTTGGGTAAGAGCTATTCTAGGCCGGGGACAAATATTAAAGCTGTTTTTAGAACCAGATATTTCCAGTACATTAGCGAAAATATCAGAAAATTTTTTTCGTTGCTTCATGTGTCCTTAAATGTGCTTTTTTTTTTCTTCATATTTTGAACATATGGGGTCATTGGGGATTTAAAAAAAATACCTGCTTTAAAAAAATCCAATAGGTTAAAATAAGAATACGTAGACACCCATTTTTTTTCAGTCACATAAAACGAATAGCCGTGAAAAAGTGTTAAAATACTCAGAGAGTGTGGAAACTGCTGTAATTTTCATACATGGGCATTAGGGCCTGATAAGAAAGTAAACAGCCGTGGTGTTGGTGGTTTTCATTTTAATATTAGTTACCGTTCATTGCCTGCCAGGTCAGTGTGGTAGGCATATGGTCAGTAGACCCTAGGACAGCCTAGCCTGGGTGGTATTAACCCATTTTACAGGTGGGGAAATGGGCTCAGAGGAAGATAGCTGTCTGTGGTCACAAAGGTCACACAGCCTTATCAACAATACAGCCACTGCGCCTTGCGGAACGGCGCTTGGATAAGCGTGTGATCCAGGGCAAGGCACCCAGCTGCTGAGCCCATCTTATCCTTCATCTTTAAAATATTGATACGGTGATACTTCACAAGGTGGCGGCAGTTCTAAGTATTAATCGAGAAAAGGTATATGAAGAGCACTTTGCAGAGCATATACCTCATCAAATAGAGGCGGTGAGGCCATGGCTACAAGCCCAGATGCCCCAGTGACCACTTAAAGCAAGTCTTCGGTTAAGCAATTTGCCCATTGTCATCTGGCAAGAAAGCTACGCATGGGATTCGGAGAATGACACGCCTCATCCTGTGTTGAAAGGCTCCTTCCACCGCCTGCATCCCTGTCCCACTGGGTGTTTCTAGAAATAAACCTTGAAAGTTATTACATAAGGAACAATTAAATAGGGTGAGGAATTTTTTTTTTTTTTTTTTTTTTTTTTTTTTTTTTGCCGTACGTGGGCCTCTCACTGCTGTGGCCTCTCCCGTTGTGGAGCACAGGCTCCGGACGCGCAGGCTCAGCGGCCATGGCTCACAGGCCCAGCCGCTCTGCGGCATGTGGGATCTTCCCGGACCGGGGCACGAACCCGTGTCCCCTGCATCGGCAGGCAGACTCACTGCGCCACCAGGGAAGCCCTAGGGTGAGAAATTTTGATGCCAAGAGTTGGTGGCCCAGAATTTTTTTTTCTTTTTTTCCTAAAAGACCCAACCCAGCAATCAGGGGCCCAGCGGCCTCTTTTTCAGGAGCAGGGGGCGTGGAGGAAGCCCTCCAGGATTGTCACCAGCACCCAGAGTCACGCCTTCACCTTGGCACCCAGTCCAGAGCCAGGTCTCACATTCCTTGGTTCAGTAGAATGATTAAAGCCATGCTGTATTTTAAACCTAGAAAAACATAACCCGCCCCCTTTCCCCTCAGGAAGCGGACCTATCCAGTTGTGGCAGTTTCTTCTAGAATTGCTGTCCGACAAATCCTGTCAGTCTTTCATCAGCTGGACGGGGGACGGATGGGAGTTTAAGCTTGCTGACCCCGATGAGGTACGTCCAGAACCTGGGACCTTGCTCTCCAGGCTCTCAAACCTGATGCCATCCCGTGGGGGTTCACAAATCCAATTCTCTGGGTGCAGGAAAGGGGTCACCAGTATACAGACGAGAGCACTTCCACAGGAGGCGTGCCTGACTGTCGGGAAATGTGGAGTCTTGTTTCGCCGATGAACAGTTTATAGTGTCCCCTGTTTACGCACACAGCCCCAGGCAGGCTTCACCACCCTGCTCTGTCATCTAGTTAAAAGGTGAAAGTTGTCAACTGAGGCTCTCGCCTGATCATCTGAAGATGTTCTAGGAAATTTGCCTTTTCCCTTGGAGGGACTGAGCCCGCTCCTCGGATGAGGTTGGCAGAGCTGCTCCAGCCCCATCTGGAGGAGAAAGCCGAGGGCAGGTCCGATACCAGCCCCTCGAGGACAGTGTAAGGGGGCAGCCCTTGGTCTCTGGTACCAGTAGAGCGCGTTCTGTCACCTCCCCAGTATCCTAGGGCAGCAGAAGCACTGAGGGATGCAGAATGTCCTGAGGTCCTGATTCCCCTCAGCCGCTGTGGACATGGGGGTCAGAATTCAAACCCAGGAGGTGGGTGGGACACAGCACTTCCCTGGTCTCAGGACCTCCCTGATTCTGAACCCTTGGCTCCTGGGGGTTTTGTGAGTGAGAGGCCTCCGCAGATGGAGCTTTGGGTGGGGTCACCTCGCTCTCGCATCAGCGCCTCCCTCCATCCCCCGAGAAACAGCCGGGGGGATGCAGAGCCCTGGCCTGTGCACAGAAGCAGATGACACCTCTGTGGTCCTTACGTAGTGGTAAAGTGAGCGTGCATCCGAATCATTGTTGGGAAAGTGATGCACTTTTTCTTAATCGCCAAACTGAATGGAACTCTTTTCCATCCATCCCACAGGTGGCCCGCCGGTGGGGAAAGCGGAAAAACAAGCCCAAGATGAACTACGAGAAGCTGAGCCGGGGTTTACGCTATTATTACGACAAGAACATCATCCACAAGACGTCGGGGAAGCGCTACGTGTACCGCTTCGTGTGCGACCTCCAGAACTTGCTGGGCTTCACGCCCGAGGAGCTGCACACCATCCTGGGCGTCCAGCTGGACACGGAGGACTGAAGCCGCCCGGGGCTGGAACTGGGGCCATGGGGACGCATCCAAGGACCCCGAGAGGCAGGATCAACGCGTCTGGGAACGTCTCCAAGAAGCAGCGGCCTTATTTCATCTGGTACCGCGGTCCTCTGCCGAAAGCAGCACAGTTTCTCGCTTCTAACGCCTGCTGCCAGGAACACGCAACTTAAGATGCTGTTACATTAGAATGGCCCAGAAGAAGCACCAGGCAGCCGTCCTGGCTCTGGGCGGGCTGTGTCGTGACAGGATCGTTCGGGCCGTTGGGTCTTCTCAAAGGAGCGAGCGTCTTGTGGACACACACTTTTGGATTTTCTTTTGCCTTTTGCAACCGGGAAACGCCAATGCCAAAGAGGTCTCTGGTTCAGAGGGGGAAGAGAGTGCAAGGAAACAATCATGCCATTTCAGAAGTTAGTTTGTATATATGACTGTAACCTTATAATTGTTATCAAAATCCCCTAACAGACCTATTTAACAGAAATTGTATATTGTAATTTAAAATAATTATATAACTATATGTGAAATGAGAATGCAGACGGCATTTTGCAATGTGTTCCAGTTGTCAAGAGCACAGGTGGCATTTTGCAAACATTTAATCTGCCAGGACAGACTAAGAGAAGTTGTAAAGTGTGTATTATTTACATTTAATATACCTACAGGAATATGGTCTAAGAGGGTTAATTCCTGGTTTTTTTCGTTTTGTTTTGTCTGGGTTATCTATGGCAAGGACTTTGTACATTTGGGAATTTTTATAAGAAACTTAATGTTATTATCTGGGGGCCCATCTGGCCTCTCTGCTTCTCCTTTAATTGTAATGTAAAAGCTATAAAGCAGTATTTTTCTTGATAAATGGCATATGTTTTCCATTTCTATGCATGCCTTTAAATCAGTTTATATACAAAACTTATTTTTGAGTTCAACTGTTTTTCCCCCAACAACGAACCTCCCCTTGACCAGCCATTTCCTTCCCGTGCCCCAAATTATGCTGTTTGATTAAAATAAGAATACTATTTTTGGAAATATGCGACTCCTTTTCAGAGATCAGGAGGGATTTATGTAGCAGCTATTTTTACTGCAAAAGTAATTCACTGGAAAAAAATGTAATTTGTAAAGAAAGTTTTATTTTTACCTCAGCTCGATGTACAGTTGATGTACAGAGCTGAAGGTGCAGGGGGAGGGGAAGCTTTATTAAACCTCTTGAACGTGAGTAAAGCCTGATTTTCCCCATCTTCTTTACCTGTCGAGTCTCGGGCTTTCTGGATACCAAGCTGCTCCTTTCTGCTTAGTGTCCACAGTTTTATTTTCTTGGACGCAGAATGCCCAGAGGCAAAGAGAGGACCAACAAGATGGGAAAGGGAAGGGATTGGGGTTGTTCCTGTGAAGAAAACATCTTGATCGTGATGGAGACTTTAGTAGTTGTTTCAAAGGAATCCCTGGTTCAGCCTGTGCCTCCTGCCTTTTGTAAATGATCAAGTCAAGTCGGTTTCAAAGTTGGACAGCCCTCACTAGCAGCATGAGGAGGTACTAGGACCATCGGTGATATCTCTAAAGAAGAATCATCCGTGCGATGAGACCAGGGGCTTGGGTAGTAGGGCGAGCGGGGCAGAGCAGAGCTGGAAGGGGCACCACACAGTCTCAGAACCCACACAAGACTGTATTCCAGTATCACTACGCACAAGGTGTTTTTCTCAAGCAGGACCTGTTTATCTCTCAGACATCTGTTTATAACATCAATAGACATGGGACTGGGAACATCTTGCTGCCAAAAAGAAATCTTAGCTATTGGCTTATTTTATATGGGGTTTGACCACGTGAAATTGCCAATGTTTGTGTATTTCATCTACGAAGTTGGCAGTTTTATGTGGCTTAACCCAATCGTTATGGAAAATCAAATCCATGGTAAACCTTTGGCGTGGTAATGAACAGGACTTGAGTATAAAAGTTTTGTAATTCGGCCTTTTCTTTCTCAAATAATAAAGTATTTTGTTTATATAAACTCCTCCTTGTAAGGGTCCTCATTCTTCATCCCCACCGGCCCCCCGGCATGGAGGCGGTGGAGTCAGGATACTGGGCTCAGAACCTCCGGACACACACCTGCTCAGTCCCTCAGAATTACATCTCCCTGTAACTGATTTCACACACCCATCCCCTAGTAAATTGGGACCAAGCTGGAACCAACTGTGAGCACTTCCTGAAGGAATTCCCCCAAAGTGTTCCTTAAAGCGAAAAATTTTCAAGAAGAGATTAAAATAGAAAAATACAGGGGTCTAGTCTTTGCCAGGGGGTTGGCAGAGATAACAAGAGATTTTAGGATGTTTCTAATAAGAGCATAGGAGTTTGAAGTTCAAGGACGTTTGTAACTGAGACCTTGACTCCCCTGGAGTTCTGATGTTGCCGAGATGACTTATCATAGATGAGGCTGGTGGTCCCTAGGACACCTCTTCTCAAACTCATTCTTGGACCACCTTTCTCCTCTGCAAAATAAGTGAGGATTCTAAAAACTTAGGTAGATTGTATCAGTGGTGTGCTGAAGCCAGCTTGCCACGGGCTGGCCAGAGCAGAAGGTGAGGGCCTCTCCCCAACTTTGCATCAGCGAGGTGTTAGTAGCTCAAACTTGTTTGGGACGAGAGTAAGTTACACCACTGAACCCAGCAAACGCTACAAGTCAGGGCTTCCCCCACCAACCCTTCTCAGGGAGCAGGTTACTAAACACTAGCACACCACTGGTCCTCAATGTTAACCATATTAGAAATTAAAACAAGTTTAAAACTATGATTCATTTTTGAAGTTACATCTATGTTAATATTTTATAAAAAATAACTTTTTCCCAAAAAGCGAGAACAGCACTATTTTACATGTTTTTAAATCTCTTTGATGTCTGGTTTAGTGGGAAAGAGCTGGATTCCTATATTGGCTTCTGCATCAGTCTGTTGGGATACATTTTGAAGAAAATCAGGCCTCACAAGGATCTGTAATTGGAACAGGCAAGTGTGTTTTATAGCGGTTTCACATAACTGGATATTGCTTTATACTACACCTAAACTGACAAATGGTAGTTTCTTAAAGATAAATTCCAGTTGGCCTATGAAACCATATCAATAAACTTGCCTATGGTTATAGTAAATTCCATTGGTCCATCCTGCGCTTTGAATGGGTCTTTTATCCATGTGTGGGTTTGTAACATGCATTAGTCATTGGAAAACACTGCTTCAAAATGTTGACTCATTTCAACATATGATATCAAACGATCACATTAGTTACTCTCACCACCAGTTTCACCAGAAACGTCCTGAGGAGCTGTCAAGCTCCCAGTGGCAGATACAAATTTTCAAAAATTCAAATTTTCACTTGAAAGCTCAAATTTTATCATCAGCAACAAATATTCAAAGTTGTTCTTTTGGGAGTGACAGACTGATTTCATTTACTTTTGGGGAAATAACCTGCCAAATACCCAAGTCTGAATAAACATCATTTGTCAGTTGGCCTTTCAAATACAAATGGCGCTTATGAATGAAATGGTTAGTTTAGCTTGCAACTCAAATCCACAACTGCCTTTCCCAGGACAACCAATCTATCTCAGTAGCACCAGACCTTCTGTGTACTTTTCCATGTTATTACCCAGAAACTAAAAAGATGTGTCTTCACTTATTAAGAAAAGTTTTACTGCTTCATCAAGGACATTTTTTAAAGGAAACTAGTATTTTTTTCCTGCATGTACATGATGAAGAATATCGTGATTGCTCGTACAGTTTAGTGCTGAGGCTCCAGGAGTTTTAAGCACCATCAATGCAAATGTCAACACAGTAAAAAAGGTGAAGGTTTTAATATTATTATAAAAATCATTTCGACCCTTGAGGATCCCTCTGAAAGGGTGTTGTCTGTGGACCTCACTTTGAGAACTGTTCTAGAAAGAGGAGAAGCTCACCCAGAATAAAAGGGGTGGAACTGGGGCAGGGAGGGGGGCACAGGGAGGGAACATTTTCTTTTTGTCTCTCTAATTCAGTATCTGTGTTTCCAATCTTACCCTTTCATAGCCAGTTAAGATGAAGCATCTTTTATTTAAAGCAAATAGAATGGTCTAATGTCTGCATGATAAGGAAAAATCCATTCACCCAGGCTGAGATGGATCCAAAGTCCTTCTATTAGCCTCACTCTTTGTCCTTCTCCTAGTTCCACTGAAATTCCAAACCTTTTTTTAAATGTATATTTTACCATAATATTTTTTTAAAATTATGTTTCCTAACATAGTCAAATCTGTGGTCATAAAGAGATGAGGTTCCTGTGGCCTGTCTTCCAACTTTTCCACAAGGTGGAGAAGTAGCAGAACTAAGTTGCCTTTAGCTGCCCCCTCCTCCCTGGGTCCTAGCTATTCCTCATATTAGGGGCCTGAGAGCTGCAGATGATGGACACTCACAGCAGATACAGGGACTGGGAGCCTGGTGGGTGTGTGAGGCACAGGATGTGGGGCCGCAGGAGGTGGGCAGGGTCCAAGGAGGGGGGCAGGGTGGGCTGTTTCATCATCTCTTTGGAAACATCAAGTTGGCAGGAGGGTTTATTGTGCTTAGGAGCCAGACCTCAGCTTATCACCCTTACCCGGCCTTTGTGACCATGGGCACGTGACTTACTCCATGCCTCAGTTTCCCCCCACAAAATGAGGTCCCTGGTGGATGTATCCATGGTTGGTTTAAGACTGTGGGAAGTCAGTGGCCTGGGGACTCCACTGAAGTCTTAACCAAAGCCTTCCAGCAGGGGTTCTGCAAAGAACAGACGGCTTCTCACATCAATGCTCTGTTTCCAGAAGCAGCATGGGTGCACAGTTCAGCGATAAAGCTGACACTGAACAGAACCAGGACTCAGACCCAGGTCTTCTGTTTCCTCATGTTGTTCTCTTGCCAAGATAACCAGACTGAGTTTTGTTGATGTCATTAAAACTGCTACCCAGGGGCTCCCCCAGGCTTCTGTGCACTGCCCTTGGTTTTGAATGTTAAATTATCCAGGAACCTCCTACAAGAGAACACAGAGTCCTTGGACACACAGCAGCTGGCGGCAGCTCCGTTCTCTGAGAAGAGGACAGGATCGCATAACCTGGGCCAGAAGTTAATCTGTCTTTTCTGTAAGAGCACAACAGAAGGGTGAGACACAAGCAGGGAAAGGGGAAACCCCTTATTGTATACACTCTTTTGAAACTCCTGGGCAGGTTTAGAACATGTGATACTGCTTGAAATCTCATATTAGGGAAAAGATCACTTTTGGTCACAGCTGGTGTGTTGACATCTTTGCAACTGGAATTGGCATGACCTTTGTCCATGTGCTATGAGTAAGTGACCCCTCCTTGCTTACCGAATTCATGTTCAGATGGCAAAACAGCCCCAGATTGCCACATCTGATCCCCATCAGTTGTTTTTGTGTCTATGGCTTCATACGCTGAGTACATATAATCAGGGCTCAGCACACACCTGTGTGTTTACATGACTGGGGGACAGACAGGCTGATGCAAGGGGGCCTGTGGCCTGGGCTGGCTGGAGGATGGAGACAGAAATGGAGGGAAAATGGTAAATAGAAAATGAACAAAAATATTGTGTATCAGCCATGATCCATCTCCATGTAAAGCCCTTCAGAAACAATTTTGCCATTTGCTGGTAAACTCCACCAAATTGGGTATTGAAGAGGTCATTTTTCATCACAATGCAAATAGGACAGGGCCCCACCACTCTGCACTGACTTGTTCTTCTGCACAGAAAGGACATGGCCTGGCCCTGCTCTGACCCCCTAGGTTTGCTGTAGGGCCAGGTGGGGCCTAGAGGGGTCCAGCTCCAGGCGGTAACCAGCACTTTCCACCTCCCCCAAGGCCTGTATAAGTGATTAGATCACTTTCTATTTCAGAGCAATTAGGGAGAACTGTTTCCTAGAACCTGGCTGACCTCCCCTTCCCCAGCCTAACGGCTCAGCCCTGGTTGTCAGGCCCTTGTTTACCTTGGAGACAGAACACTCTGCAGGGTTCTGAGTGGTCAGTTGAGAACCAGAGGACACTGGCCCTCAGAGGCAGATCTGTGGGGCCCGCACAGCCATGGAAGGTCTGCCACCTGCTCCCTGGTCCACTTTCCAACTGATCCTGGAACACCTGTGGGGTGCTCTGCTGGTGGTTCCCCAAAGCTTGACGCACCTCCCAGGTCTCCCTGCGTTTCCCTGCGAGTTCCTGTTATGTGCTGTGCTGCTGGTTCTGATAGTAAAGAGACGGCACACTTTAAGAGGTGTGAAGTTCTGAGGGAAAAGGTCTTCTGACCATGATGAAGTCTGTGGAAAATGTAATGAGAATATTGGACCAATAGCTCAGGCTGATGAAGCCCTCAGGCCACCTGGGTGGAGGCCAGTCCTCCCATGTTACAAACGCTGTGCTTGTCGGCAATGAATGCAAACCAGAGCAGGTCATCATTTCAGGACACTGTGGACCTTCTGGAAAAGGTACACAACAGCCAGCCTCCTCAACTTTCCCAAGTTACTGATGGAAAACACACCTTTAAAGCATCAGAGGAAGAGGGAGAACAACCTCAGAAGAAAGAAACAAATGATCTGAATAACAATGTTGATTGTCCAGAAAGTCTAGAACTGTCTGACCAAGAAATTGAGAGAGAAAAGTGGCGAGTCCAGGAAAAGGAGGAGATGGGAGGAAGCCTGGAGCAGTGGAAGGCACGAAAGGAGCAGGTCCTGAAAGATAAAGTCAGCCAATTAAGACCCATAGCAGAACACCTGCTGACAATCTTCCTCGCACCTGAGCCCTTTGGAGATCATGTGGATGAAGGGAACTCAGATATCCAGCCAGAGAAGGAAACAGAAAATGGCCATTGCCCTGTCCATGGGTCAGAAGTTGACCTGAAGGGCATCATTGATGATGTTGACTGCAACGTGTCCCTGCCACGTCCTGAAGAGGCACATCAAGGAGCAGCCAGACAACTGAAGGAAGAAAAGCCAATGATCGAAGAGCGTACAGGACAAATCACGAGTCTCCAAACTGAGGAAGCATCTGTGCAGTGTGAAACTTTACTTCTTGACAGTGAGATTCAGCTGCTGAAGCAGAAACTTCAAAGTCTGCCTGATTTACATGACGACTATGTGATGCAACTTCACAAAAAATTGTTTAAGGAGGAAGCACGCTGCTTAGGATGGAAGAAACTTTTCAGCGTGTATAGAGCCATGAACTCCATAATCAGAACCTCAACCTCTCCAAGAAGACAGCCAAAGACATGGGCAGAGAATTGGAGAGAACCACTTCCTACTATCACCAGGAGACCTGCCTCCATGAGAAAAAAGCTCAAGAAAGCTGGGTGGTGGAGATGGAGAGAAAGCTCAAGGAGCCAAGGCAAGAGAGTGACCACAACAGGCAGGTGCTGGCCAAGGTCGAGTCCAACATCCAGCCATTCCCAAGGGGCCCTTGTGCCCCTGCTGCTCTACCCACAGTCCACAGAGGCCCGGAAGTGTCAGGGGATCCCCTGGGTCATCAGGCACCACCTCCCCGGAAGGAGGAAGATCATGCCACGAGGGCCCAGGCACCTGGGGTCACTTGCAGGTTTGACTCAGCTCACAGCAGCGAGGTCTGGACACTCACAACCAGGACAAAACATCTGCATGTGTTTTCCCTTTTTAGAGTAATTTTGATTTTTATCTTTTTAGTTTAGCTTCTATTACATAATTTTTATTCATACAGATAATGCATTATAATTTGTAAGATTTTTCAAATAAAGTTTTATTTAATACAATTCTTTTTTTTTTTTTTTTCCAGTACACGGGCCTCTCTCACTGTTGTGGCCTCTCCCGTTGTGGAGCACAGGCTCCGGATGCGCAGGCTCAGCGGCCATGGCTCACGGGCCCAGCTGCTCTGCGGCATGTGGGATCTTCCTGGACAGGGGCACGAACCCATGTCCCCTGCATCGGCAGGCGGACTCTCAACCACTGCGCCACCAGGGAAGCCCTTAATACAATTCTTATGAATAATTTATTTGTATGTCTTGCACCGTCTAGCACAAGATAGTATAAATAATGTATTTTAATTTAAATCAAAAGTCGCTATTCCTTAAGCCATCATTGAAGTTTAACATAGAGAGAGATGTTTGAAATAATAAAGACCATTTCTGTATGCTACGAACTGTTATTAGAAATCTGTACAGGTATCTAAAATTTGCCCCCAAGAAATTAGATGGGTTTTAAAACACAATGCAAACAAACAAACAAAAAAAACCCTTGAATACACTACCACTGAAATGTCATAATTTTTTATGAAGTGGTCTAAATTCGTTGAATAATTTAGAGGAGTTGACATCTTGCACTCTTTTTTTTTTTTTTTTTTTTTTTTGTGGTACGCGGTACTCTCACTGTTGTGGTCTCTCCCATTGCAGAGCACAGGCTCCAGATGCGTAGGCTCAGCGGCCATGGCTCACGGGCCCAGCCGCTCCGCGGCATGTGGGATCTTCCCGGACCGGGGCATGAACCCGTGTCCCCTGCATCGGCAGGCGAACTCTCAACCACTGTGCCACCAGGGAAGCCCTCATTTTTTGTTTTATTATATTTTCAACCTTTGTCATTTTGTTTAAAGTATTGTTCGTTGTTTAGACATTTTTCAGTTTTATGAAGTGAAAATAAAAATTTTCTATTGGCAAATCACATATGCACACACACACATACACACATGTACACACAGACATACACAAACACACAAAGACTACAATGTGGGTGTAAGACAATTTATTTGTTATTTCAGTACCTAAGGAAAATGTAAAAATAAAGAGAAAAAAATTTTAGTTAATAAAGGAAAAATAAAAATCACACATGTGCAATTTGTGTATATAGGGACAAGATATCTAAATCTTATACACAGAAAAGATAGTTATTAAGAACAGGGGACCGAGGTAGTAATTTTACTGGCCACTCCCACCCGGATTATGGCGTGGCCTGGTTTCAGGGCTGAACGATGCCAAAGATTGTTTGGATAAGTTATTTATTGTCTCTAAGCTGTGACGGTGAGGAAGCCAGGAAACGATGGCAGGAGGTGCAGGGGGTGGGGTTTTTAGTAAGGACGATGCTGCCAATGAAATGATAAACCCACTTTTCACGCCGCCTTGAACTCAGGAATAGGGAGACAAGTGAGGAAAGTCTGGGCTCCCCTGCTGATATTCGGGTCGCTCTAAAAATGAGAACACTCACAGGATGAGGTGAAATGACAGGGTCCTGAGCACCGACACCCCCGGTTTGGTTCCTGTGGGACTGGGGCCAACAGGTGACAAGGGGGCTCAGGATCCTGTGTTGAGAGCTTCAGGGAGGAAAAGTGCTGACCTGCAGCTGGGTTGTCCCAGGTGCTCTGGGGGCCATGCCACCATCTCTGGTGCCACAGCTCCTGGCTGGTGGCGGCTGCGGGCATCTGATCCCGAAGGGCCAGGATGGGTTCAGAGTGAAGAGCAGGTAGAGGATGGGGAGAGGGTTCCCATGGCAACACACGGACAGAGATCAGACACTGGAGAAGGTTCTGTCCTCGAAGCCCAGGTGAGCAGCAGCTCAAGGTGACAGATGACATCAGGCCCACATCACCTGCGTGTCCACTGTCTGGGCGCCCACCTCCCTGTCTACACACAGAGGGGACCACCCTCATGCCGATCCTATGAGGTCTGTGCAGGGTCTCCAGTCTTCTGATCCGCCAGCTCCGTCTTTGTCTCCAGTTGCTTCCCGCCTCCCCTCCCTCCCCTCCTGCCTCTTTCCTCCCCTTTCCCACCTCCATCACTCCTTCCCTTCCTCACCTCCCCTTCCCACCTCAATCCAGGTCACCTGCCCGACATCCATCCCAACCCCACCCAGACTGAGCATGTGATGGGCGCCAGGCACTTGGAGACACATGGGGAAGTTCTCCCCACCCGGGAGCACCTGCAAATATGCTCATGAAATTACAGGGAAAAGGGCTGCGTTCAGTGTCTCCCCTGAGAAAGCAGGGGAGCTGGATATTGTACTCATCTCTCCTTGGTTGGCCTCCATTTCTAAGCAATGTTCAATAAGCATTTCAAGTAAACCCTGCTGATGTGTGATTCAGGGAGAGGAGCTTCGGGATGGGGAGAGACCTGCTGGGCAGCTGAGGACCTGCCAGGAACCATCAGGAACCATCAGGAAGGACAGGGGAGTGGAGGGGAGGGGAGAAAAGTCAGCATCCCCAGCGGGAACTCAGGCTTTCCTGGATGCTCCCATGATCTTTCAGGGAAGCAGAATCTTCTTCAGTGAGAAATCTCTCCCTAGTTTTTGGGTTCATTTTGAACTTAAATCCTCTCTGAGCCATTATTTATTCACCGTCAACCATGAGCTTTAACTATGAACTGGGATTTTCCAGTTTAAAGAATAAGAAAGAAATGGGTCAAGTTCTCTGTCATCAACAGGGATGGAGAGATCTTTGTGGAAGAGTGAAAATATCACCTCTCTCACTGATCAGAAACTGATAATATTATTACCAGCCTAAAACATTGTACCTCCTCTTTATTGTTTTAAAATTTCTGATGACTCCTTTTGAAAAAAATACCTAAAATCAGATATCTAAGTATAGGTCAGATATCACAGATAGGAAAATTTGGGGAACCCTGCAAGGAGTGTTTGGGAAAAAAATCAAGGGTCCCCGAATATAGCCCGAGGGAGGTTCTCTTGTTCTCACCTGTCCTCCCTCAAGGGTGTGCCTCCTAAGGCCCCGCCTGTGCCCACAGGCACCTGCGCTGTTCATACCTTCCTGTGAACCTGGTTGGAGGATGCACGGGCTTTGGGAACACGTCTGACACCTGCCCCCTCCCTGGACCAGAGCTTGACCTTCACCTCTGAGTCAAGAAGGTGAGGTAGCTCCCTGCTAGACTCTCTGGATTTGAATTCCAACACTGCCACTTACTGACTCTGAGTCCTGGGGGAATTTATCCACTCTGTGAGCCTCAATCTTTTCATCTGTTAAATGGGGGAATTCTTCATACCTACCTCATAGTGTAGCTGTGGGGATTCTCTTAATAACACTTGTAAAACTCACAGCACAGTGCCAGCACATAGGACGTACTGTGGCTCCCAGTGGCAGGCTGGTGAAGACCATGGGCCCCTTCTCAGAATCATATTTTTAATCGCATAACATAAAATTCAGAGGATGACAAATGAAACCAGTTACTGTACATTGAAATGCATATTGAAATATAGTCGTGGAAAAGTGATCTATGTGCTTTTTATTAACATGTTGTAGAATAAGATCAGTGGCAGGCCTAATAACTACTGCAATTTCAAAGCAGTTACGAGCAGAAGCGGTGTTTCGAGATTTCACAACAGCGTTAATGCGGTATGAAATATCTGTGATTTCGACTGGTGACAAAATCACAGGTGCTGCTAATGCTGCTGTAATGTGTTGCCTCCGTTCAATTAATGAAGAAAACGCTACATTTTAGTCGGAAGCTAGTGAAAATTAAAATGTTGTGGGGTTTTTTTGCCCATCCAAGTTCATTTATGGACCCTGAAAAGTCACGTCCCTCCCTGGGTTTTTCCATGATCGCCAAGCGGGGGTCAGAAGGGTAGGGATACTGGAAAGAACTCACCCCTGGTTCTGAGCTGGGACCCCGTGGAAGGTGCAGAGTCACAGAGGAGGACTGGTTCGCTCCCTCCCTGTGCTTCTCCTAAGAAACAGGCATTTCAGAAGAGGGGATCTTCTCCCAATCTTTCTCTTGATTTACCTGAATATTCAGTTCAGAGATGATCTAGTCTCTCAAAGGAACCCGGGGCTGGAATATGGTTTAAATGTCAAGTGCACCAGTCTGCTGGCACAGCCTGGAGAAAGCTCTGGACTCACCGTGGTGCCTGTCACCCAGGACGGGGCAGAGGGACTCGCAGCCCTTTCTCCTGTTATTTAGGTGACATTCTCAGGTTTTCAGAGTTGTGAGATGGTCAGCAAGCAGCGGTTTTTAGAGGCTCTTTGTCAGGTCCAACCTCTGCTGATTGCTGTCTCTCGACTCTCACTAGGTGCCAGGGAACATCCCCTCGGGGAGCCTGGTCTCTGAGCACTGGTAGTGGAAGCCTGATGCTGGGTGCCCCGCAACTCTGCCTCCTTCCCTGCTTTCTGGGAGTTGCCCTCCTCCAAGTGGGAATGACCTCCAGCTCTGAAGTACAGGGTGGACATGTGACCCCTGCAAGCCCGGGCCCAGCCCCCTTTTACAGATTAGTACAGATGTTAAGAAAGAGGGAACTTCTCTCAGTTTGAAACCATGAGCACCAAGAATCCTGTAAGCCTGGGGCATCATTGGTCATCTCCTCCCTTTTGGAGATCTCCTATTTGAGAACTAAGCTACTGCAGAGAAAGCAGTGAAGCCAAAAGACAGAGCCAGAGTCCTGAGAGCTGGACCCTGGATCCAGCTGTTCCTGAAGTCCCATATCCTCCTCTCTTAAAAGCCCTGAGCCATTGAGTCCCCTTTGGGGTTTAAGCCAGACAGAGCTGAGTTTCTATCAGTTGCATGTGAATGAATCCTATTGGTTATATTTTTACAATCATTCTGCCAATAGCAAACTCTGTCTTAAATAGAACACTCTGTTCAGAGTCACAGTGTCCATCAGAACAGACAAGGTGAGAGAGCTCAAAGGTGCAGTTGGTCACACCTGGGCTCATGCTTTACAATATAGGAGCAGTGACAAGCGTCCCTGTTTCTGAGTTTTCAAGGCATCCTCCCTCTGGAGTCACCCTCTGTCCAAGGCTGTTGCACTCTCCTTGTGGGCCCTCAGGGAAGGGGATTGTTTGGCCCAGCTTCCAAACTTCCCAGGGAAGACAGCAGGGACCACAAGGGCTCAGCCTTCGCCAATGACCCATCAGACCCACAGCAGTTCCTCCAGGGAGCAGGGCTGGGGCTGGGGGCTCCCACTCCTGTGTGTATAGGGAGCACCTCCCTGCCAGGGAAGCTTCTGGGGAGGGGCTGCCACTCTCCTAGGGAAGGAGAGGCCACAAGGGGCGAGACCCAGGTATTCTGTCCCCAACAGTGGTGGTGGTGAAGTGCTCTCTGGATTTCTGACTGAGGGTTACTCCTGGACCTTCGAAACCAGACCTGAGGAAGAGGCAGAAGCTGGTCCTGATTGGAACCCCCATCCTGAGACCCCTAGAAGTTATCAGCAATGCTGGAAGACAAGGCACCTAATCAGACAGCTCCATGGAGCTCTCACGTCATCCACAAACACAGCTTTTCTGCCATTTCATCCCACACCAATATCTGACCTCAACCTTGGCAAATACTCACTGATGCAATTTGGTCAATGAGTGTCAATGATGGCCAGTTTGGGACTGGTTTTCTACTTGAATACTCTGCTGTTCCCACTGCTGGTGAAATTTCAAGTCTGAATCATGAGGTCAGGATGAACAAAACCTGGGAGATTCGAGTAGTTGTAAGATTAGAACTAATGGGCAGGTCTATATCACATGCCTTCTAAATATCTATATATATATATATTTTTTCCTCCTGGGCAAAGTTAATGCCAAGCCTATCAACTAATTTCTGAGACAGAAAGGTGTAGGGAACAGTGTTTGTGGAATTTGAGACTTGAAGGAGTTCCCTTGACCGCCCCCCAAACACAGACTACATCACTCCAGCCACATACCTGCTAGAGAATGACCTATGAGATGCAAACCCCCCATCCAGTTCCCAGGTTCATAACATAATGGTGAGGATACTAAATCCTGGAGGATTTGCCATCAATTGGCATAAAACTCCACCCAGAACCCTTACCTTACCACTAAAGGCTAACCCCCCACGTGAACTCCTGTATTTTGAGTTAGGCCCAGAGGGTCCTCTACCGATTGCTAGGGCGACAAATCTGCACCCTCACCCGGGGCTCACCCAGGCAGCCACCCTCCTGGAAGGAGGCCTTTCTTACCCCCAGAGCTACAAGCTGCTCTACAGCTCCATCATCTCTGGACCCCAGACTATCAAGGGAGGAGGAGAGGCTGCTGGCCATGCACAGACCCCTGTGTGTGGGGTGTGTGGACTGTGAATGATCCATGGAGGGAGGGCAGGACCCCCTGAGAACTGGGGGAACCATGGTAGACGTGAGACACAATCACCATGGCAACCTGCTCGCCAGCCCTTGCCCTCCCCACCCGTGCTCATGACACACTTTTCCTTCCAGAATGCTTTGCCTGAGGTTGTCTTCAGGATGTGGTCACAGGTGGGTCTTTCCACCCATCTGCAGTGTGAGGTGACTGATAGACGCATTTGATGCCTGTGCTGGGTTGAACAGCATCTCCCTAAATTCATGTCCACTTGCAACCTCAGAAGGTGACCTTACTGGAAATAGGGTCCTTGAAGATGTCATTAGTCAAGATGAGGTCATACTGGGTTAGGGTGGGCCCCTAATCCTGCACAACTGGTGTTCTTATGGAAAACAGACTCACAGGGAAGAAACCACGTGAAGACAGAGGCAGAGACCCAGATGCTGGGAGAGGGACCTGGACCAATTCCTCCCTCAGGGCCTTCAGAAGGAACCAACCCTGCCGACACCTTGATTCAGACTTCTGGTCTCCAGATCGGGGAGATAATAAATTTCTGTTGTTTTAAGCACCCCCATTTGTGGTCATTTTTGTTGTTGTTGTTATTTTGGGGTTTTTTTAAACATCTTTATTGAAGTATAATTGCTTTACAATGGTGTGTTAGTTTCTGCTTTATAACAAAGTGAATCAGCTATACGTATATCACCATATCTCTTCCCTCTTGCGCCTCCCTCCCTCCCACCCTTGTGGTCATTTGTTATAGCAGCCACAGGAAATGAAGACGGTGCCACACATGATACTTCAAAATGGAGGCCTTGCAAAACCTCTAAGCTGGGATTCAACTGGCCTGAACCTAGGATAGAATGAAAAATGTGTCTGATATCTACTCCTTATACTTTTTTTTTTTTTTTGCAGTACGCGGGCCTCTCACTGTTGTGGCCTCTCCCGTTGCGGAGCACAGGCTCTGGACGCGCAGGCTCAGCGGCCATGGCTCACGGGCCCAGCCGCTCCGCGGCATGTGGGATCTTCCCGGACCGGGGCACGAACCCGTGTCCCCTGAATCGGCAGGTGGACTCTCAACCACTGTGCCACCAGGGAAGCCCTACTCCTTATACTTTTAAGGAAAGAGTAAAGCAATACAGAAAAATAACACACACGTGCACGCACACGTGCGCACACACACACACACGGACCCCTTAGATATTTTTAAAGTAATCTTCTAGGGAATGTCCTGGGATTGACACAGATTCATCATGAACTCAACCAATGACCTTGAGTTCATAGTTTGCACCTGTGTGTAATCCTGCAACTGCTCCATGAAGACAAGTTCTGTTCTGTTTGCTGTGCTTGGCTCCTGGGAGGCCCGTCTCTGCCCCAGGATGGGCAGGAAGGAAAAGTGGGGAGAGGCAGTCCTGCCACATCTGTGACCTCATCATGTCCTCATAAAGGTTCCCTTGTTGGGACGTGTTCACAGTCTGTCTCACTGACTCTCTTTCTGTGTGGCTCCTCGCCTTCACTGGGGGTGAGTGAAGAGGTGGCTTTAAGTCAAACCTACCAGGAAAAGGCGTTCATGGACCTGCCTATCCTCAAGCCCTGTTACGTGAGCACTTCAGCTGAGCAGCGTTTCACATGCGTGTGCAGTGATGGGGGAGGTACCAGGACATTTCCGATGTGACTCCACCCTCCACTACCGGATGATCCAGTCGGACCCAAAATCCCAACCCGTGGGAGACCATTGGGAAACCATTGAGTCTTTCCCAGGGACAGTCTGAGAGCAGCAGACATCATCCCAATACCTAATAGGAAACATTCACCTGCTTTGAGACCAAAAGGTGCTGCCTTAGCTTTCCTTCCTTCACACCTGTGACCCTGCATCCACCGGGTCCTAGGCATCATGGGGTAGGGATGCTTTCCTGTCAGAGGTATGATGGGGGTCCTCGGTATTTGCTCCATTAAGGTGGGGCTTGGGTTCACCTAGAAAGACCATGGCCCTTGTGTTCTCCTCCTGGACCCATGATGGGACCAGCTGACCGTGGGGAGGCACCACCTCCAGCACATCTGCCTTCCAGTGAATAGGACTGGCCTCCGTGGCAGGACTGGCGTAAGCCTCGGTCCTTGGTCCCCTCAGCATGAGTCACACACACACACCCCACAGGTATCACCTCAAAACATATCTACATCAGGGATCAGGCCAGGGCCATAGCTAGTGTCCTCAGCTTTGGTGGGGACAGGGGGCAGAGGGAGAGAAACAGGTTACTACAGAAGACTTTAGTACATTCTGAAATGTTCGTTCTTTTTAGGGCAAAGCTTAAAAGGTATTGCAGTGTGAATTCTAGTTAAAACTCCACCATTGAGGATGATGTTGGCTGTGGGTTTATCATATATGGCCTTTATTATGTTGAGGAAAGTTCACTCTGTGCCTACTTTCTGCGGGTTTTTATCATAAATGGGTGGTGAATTTTGTTGAAAGCTTTCTCTGCATCTATTGAGATAATCATATGGTTTTTCTCCTTCAATGTGTTAATATGGTGTATCACATTGGTTGATTTGCGTATATTGAAGAATCCTTGCATTTCTGGAATAAACCCCACTTGATCATGGTGTATGATCCTTTTAATGTGCTGTTGGATTCTGTTTGCTAGTATTTTGTTGAGGAGTTTTGCATCTATGTTCACCAGTGATATTGGCCTGTAGATGCAGAAAATTATAAGACACTGATGAAAGAAATTAAAGATGATACAAATAGATGGAGAGATATACCATGTTCTTGGATTGGAAGAATCAACATTGTGAAAATGACTCTACTACCCAAAGCAATCTACAGATTCAATGCAATCCATATCAAGCTACCACTGGCATTTTTCACAGAACTAGAACAAAAAATTTCACAATTTGTGTGGAAACACAAAAGACCCCGAACAGCCAAAGCAAACTTGAGAACGAAAAATGGAGTTAAAGGAATCAGGCTCCCTGACTTCAGACAATACTACAAAGCTACAGTAATCAAGACAGTATGGTACTGGCACAAAAACAGAAATATAGAACAATGGAACAGGATAGAAAGCCCAGAGATAAACCCACACACATATGGTCACCTTATCTTTGATAAAGGAGGCAAGAATATACAGTGGAGAAAAGACAGCCTCTTCAATAAGTGGTGCTGGGAAAACTGGACAGGTATATGTAAAATTATGAGATTAGAACACTCCCTAACACCATACACAAAAATAAGCTCAAAGACTTAAAGACCTAAATGTCAGAAACTATCAAACTCTTAGAGGAAAACAAAGGCAGAACACTTTATGACATAAATCACAGCAAGATCCTTTTTGACCCACCTCCTAGAGAAATGCAAATAAAAACAAAAATAAACAAATGGGACCTAATGAAACTTAAAAGCTTTTGCCGAGCAAAGGAAACCATAAACAAGACCAAAAGACAACCCTCAGAATGGGAGAAAATATTTGCAAATGAAGCAACTGACAAAGGATTAATCTCCAAAATTTACAAGCAGCACATGCAGCTCAATAACGAAAAAACAAACAACCCAATCCAAAAATGGGCAGAAGACCTAAATAGACATTTCTCCAAAGAAGATATACAGATTGCCAACAAACACATGAAAGAATGCTCAACATCATTAATCATTAGAGATATGCAAATCAAAACTACAATGAGGTATCACCTCACACCAGTCAGAATGGCCATCATCAAAAAATCTAGAAACAATAGATGCTGGAGAGGGTGTGGAGAAAAGGGCACCCTCTTGCACTGTTGGTGGGAATGTAAATTGACACAGCCACTTTGGAGAACAGTATGGAAGTTCCTTAAAAAACTATAAATAGAACTACCATACGACCCAGCAATCCCACTACTGGGCATATACCCTGAGAATACCATAATTCAAAAACAGTCATGCACCACAATGTTCATTGCAGCACTATTTACAATAGCCAGGACATGGAAACAACCTAAGTGTCCATCGACTGATAAATGGATAAAGAAGATGTGGCACATATATACAATGGAATATTACTCAGCAATAAAAGAAACGAGAAACTATTCTAAAAGAGTCATGTACCACAATGTTCATTGCAGCACTATTTACAATAGCCAGGACATGGAAGCAACCTAAGTGTCCATCATCGAATGAATGGATAAAGAAGATGTGGCACATATATACAATGGAATATTACTCAGCCATAAAAGAAACAAAATTGAATTATTTGTAGTGAGGTGGATGGACCTAGAGTCTGTCATACAGAGTGAGGTAAGTCAGAAAGAGAAAAACAAATACCATATGCTAACACATATATATGGAATCTAAGAAAAAAAAAAGTCATGAAGAACCTAGGGGTAGGATGGGAATAAAGACACAGACCTACTGGAGAATGGACTTGAGGATATGGGGAGGGGGAAGGGTAAGCTGTGACAAAGTGAGAGAGTGGCATTGACATATATACACTACCAAACATAAAATAGATAGCTAGTGGGAAGCAGCCACATAGCACAGGGAGATCAGCTCGGTGCTTTGTGACTACCTAGAGGGGTGGGATAGGGACGGTGGGAGGGAGGGAGACGCAAGAGGGAAGAGATATGGGAACATATGTATATGTATAACTGATTCACTTTGTTATAGAGCAGAAACTAACACACCATTGTAAAGCAATTAGACTCCAATAAAGATGTTAAAAAAAAAAAACAAACTTCACTCTGCAGTGGCCACTGCTGGTATTAAGGTTCAAGTCCAAAAGGACTCCCAGTCTTTCTTTTCTTTAATCTTCTTCTTTTTTATTGAGATACCACACTTGCACTGCAGGTGCTTGAATGTTCGGGGTACCATTCAGGGACCTTTAACATATGTCTCCAGCATGGGACACCTCCCCGAGCAATAGGTAGAACTTTCCAGGCCCCAGCAGGCCCCCTGGTCAATAGCAACCCCCACCAAGGATCCCCAGGCTGGAGGCGGCTTCTGTCCCGACACCCAGCACCACGTGTCACTGGACTTCCGGCAGGTGGGTTCACACAGTACACGCGCTGGGATCTTTTTTCGCTCGACACTGTGTCTGTGACGTGTCCTCGCCTGGAACAACTGTTTGTTTGTTTACTGTGTACCGTCCCATTATGTGAACATAGCACAGTTGATTCAACTTGTCCTACAACTGATGACCATTTGGGTTAGCTCATGTTTGGGACTATTATACATAAAGATGATTATGGACATTCTCACGAGTGTCGGTTTGTGGCCCGAGCCCCCATCTCACCTTACTTACACACACCCAGGAACCGCTGGTCATGGAAACACGTGTGTTTACCTGTAGGGGATACAGCAGAAGAGTTTCCAAGGTGGTATCACTCTGCACTTCAGCCACGGATGTCCGAGAGCCCCAGCTGTCCCACCATTGTCACACTGGTCAGTCTCTGGAATTTTAGCCATTCTAATAGCTGCACGAGGTAATTTACTATGGGTTCGGTTTGCATGTTCCTCTTGGCTAATAACGTTGGGCACCTTTTCATATGCTTAGTGGGCTCTTGGATCTGCAGATTTTTCTGAAAGGGGCTGATAGTAAACATCTTTGGTTTACAGGCCACACAGTCTCTGCCCCAACTCATCAGCCCCACTGCTGTAGAGAGAAGCAGCCCTTGACCACATGGGAGTGAATGGGTGTGGCTTTCTTCCAATAGAACTATTTATAAACCAGGCTGGGGGGTGGGATTTGGCCTGAGGGGCCTTCATTTGCAGACCCTGCTCTACTGTAAAGCACCGGCTCAGGACCTTTGCCCATTTTTTAATTGGTTCGCTTGTCTCTTTCTTAGTGATTTCTGCAGGTTCTCTGTAAGTTCTGGATCCCAGTCTTGTGTTGTTAATCATCTATCATGTTCTGGAAATTAGAAGAAATGATGGTATTGCGTTGGACCACTGCTGCAGCCTTGCCCTCGAGGTTTCTACCACAAGGCCCCTGGGGGGTCAGTTGTCCGGTGGTCGCAGGAATCGTCCCCTGACATGTGGATGCGGTAGGGCCGGCCTCTGCCAGAGGCACCCCGAGGGGCACAGCTGGCACACAGCAGCCCAAGCCCGGGTCCCTCTGCCCCTCTTGCTGGTCTCTCAGAGCCAGGATGGGCCGTGTGAAAAATGGCCCCGACGTGTTCAACTGGACACATTTTCCAAAAGGAGCACAAACTCAGTGTGGATAATGAAAGTATGTGCCGCCAGGAATTTTTTTCTCATTTGAAGGTAATTTTCCAGTTCTTCAGACCACAGATGTTCAGAATGAGGGAGGGGGTGGGACGCCTTTTCCATTGTGAGCCAAACCTTCTTAGGCTGGGCGACTGGGGGGAAATTGCCCACTTTCTGGGTTGCTTCACTAGCAAAATCACCATTGTTTTTGCCCTGCAAAACCTTTTTCACAGGTAAGCTCCCCAGGGGAGCTGCGGCCAGGTACCAGGTACGAGGGCACGTCAGGAGCAGAGTGTTGTCTTGCCTGTGGGATCTCAACTGAACAAACATTATCATCTCATTTCACAGCAAGAAAACTAAACTCAGAGAAGTTAAATGACTTGACCAAGATCAGAGATTCAATCACTGAGCAACCCAAATGCTTCACTTCAAAGCCCAGCCCTTCCCTACTGGACTGTACTCAGATCTCCCCTTACAAAGATCGGGCTGGAAGGGCTGTTTTGGGAAATGTGGTCATTTCCACCCAAGATAAATGAGACCTTAAGGTCTAAAGCGGGGGTCAAAGGACTCATCACTCAGGGTCCCCAGCAAGCTAGCTGCAACGCTGGGATGAGAGACCAGATTTTCTAAGTCCAAAGCTTTCCTCGCATATTTTTTTTCTTATTTAAATAATTTTGATTTTATGACTTCAACCACAACGTAAGCTGCATAAAAACAGCAATTTAGTTTGCCTTTTTCTCCACTGTATCTAGTGTCTATAACAGCATTCGTGATTGAGACGCTCCATTTCTTGAACAAATGGACCATAAAAAGTTAAGTAGCAAGTGGTTCGTTTTCGTCCCGCAAGGAAGTTTTAATGCTGTTCCTCCCTCTGGCTCCCTCTCAGGTCTCCACTCAGACAGAGAGGGTGGCTGGATGCCCGAACATCAGCCAGCACCCAAGGCCAAGGGAAACTCACATTACCAGGCCTCTTTTCCTGATATCTTACTAGAGTCATAAGCATGCAATCATTCATGTCCTTGACAGATTCTCTCATTACAGCGATATATAGAAATACGGAGAATTCTGCTTCTTTCATCCAAAGTGGCTTCAGATGGCCAACTATTCTTCCTTTCATTGTACCCATTCCAAACATAGAGCTCCTTAGGAATGTAGGAAAGCTGTTCACAGCCCCTAAGTGTGGGATTTATCAACTCGTGTATTGTTGATTCTTGTGCAATTAGCAACATCATTTCTGAAAAAAGGACTGAATTGATGTCATTTTCCGAGCAGTGATTCTGCTCCTTTATGCCTGCTCTCATTTCATACCAAACTTGGTTTATGGGAAGTTTAGGTAAACAAAACTCTTATGAGTAATTAGTATTTAATTAGGCTAAGTTTCATGTCTGTGTGAGTCAAGGCCTCCTTTTCCAATCTCTGGGACCAATTAAGTATGCCAGGCCTGTGTTTACAGAACAAGGCCCAAGACTGACTCCCCCAGGCATTTCCCAAGTTGTTGTTAGTAGCTAAACCTCTAGATTAAGCTACTAAATATTTTTCTTGGCTCTTGCTGTTGGTGAAAGGGCAAGACTGGTCACCCAGTGATCTAGGTCCTTCTTCTCTGTGTTTGTCTTATAGGAGTTGCCACAGCCCACCAGCATCCCCATCAAGAAGCTTCATCCTGACACAGAGGGAAGGTCACAACACCGCCCTCTGGGAAAAAAGGTCATGACACTGTCCTTCCCACCATCAGCCTATTTCAAGTGAAGAATCTGGAGTGAAAGCCTCTCTGCTGACAAGTATTTATGCTGGATTTCTTTTTCCTAGTGTCATAGTATGAACATGTTCAAGTACACAGAAAAGGGAAAGGAAGAACACAATGAACATTTGTACACCAGCCAGTGAGATTCAAAATTTCAATTCACCAACCATCAAAATTGTGTTTAATCATTTGAAAGAGAGTTGCCCTTCCAATATTTCTGCATGTATATACTAAAAGTAAGGACACTCTTCAATACAACCAAAGTAATATTGTGACAAAAAATATCATTTAAGTTATTAAAGTAATTGGAGTAATATTGCTCATATTATTTTTATCCTTTTAAAGCCTATAGTGTCTGTAGTGATGCTTCTATTTCATTCCTGAAGTGGTAATTTGTGTCTTCTCTCTTTTTTTCTGAATAAATCTAGTTAAAGGTTTATCAATTTCATTGTGTATTTTTTTTTCAAAGACTCAACTCTCGGTTTCATTCATGTTGTTATTTTGCTGTTGTTTTTCATTTCATTGATTTCTACTTTTATGTTTATTATTTTCTGCTTCTGATTTTTGGATTTAATTTGCATTTTTTTCTTTCCTAACATTTTAAGATGGAAGTTTAATTCATTTTTTTAAGCTATACCTCACAAATTTTGCTGGTATTTTTATTCTTGTTTAGTTCAAAATATTCTTAATCCTCCTTATAGTTTCTTCTTTGACCCATGTGTTATTTAGACATATGCTGTTTAATTCCCAAATGTTTGAAGATTTTCCAGATATTCTTCTGTTGTTGATTTCTTACTAAATTCTGTTGTTAAGCAAAGGATAAACTTTGTATGATTTCAATCCTTTTAAAATTTGTTGGGCTTCCCTGGTGGCACTGTGGTTAAGAATCCACCTGCCAAGGCAGGGGACATGGGTTCAAGCCCTAGTCCAGGAAGATCCCACATGCCACGGAGCAATTAAGCCCGTGCGCCACGACTACTGAGCCTGTGCTCTAGAGCCCACGAGCCACAACTACTGAAGCCCATGTGCCTAGACCCTGTGCTCTGCAAGAGAAGCCACGGCAATGAGAAGCCCATGCACTGCAATGAAGACCCAATGCAGCCAAAAAAAAAAAAAAAATTTGTTGAGACTTATTCTATGACTTACCATATGGTCTATCTTGGTGTATGTTCCATGTGCACTTGAAAAGAATGGTTTATTCTGCTGGTGTGGGTAGACATTTTTAGGTCAAGTTGGTGAATAATATCCTTATTTAGTATCTGTTTACTTGTTCTATAAATTATTAAGAAAGGAATGCTAAAATTTCCAACTAAAATAGTTGCTCTGCCTAGTTTATGAGGCCCGTTAAGTTTGTTTTTGTATATGCACACATTTAGGATTGTTATGCTTTTGTGGTAAATTGACCTCTATCTGTATGAAAGAATCTTCTTTACCCATATTAATAATTCTTCTTCTGAAGTCCATCTTCTCTTAAAAGTTAATGAAGCTACTCTTTATTTTGTTTACTCTTTTCATGGTATATCTATTTCCATCTTTTTATTCTTACATATCTTTGTCATCACATTTAAAGTAGATTTTTTGGAGATCACACACAGTTTTGTTTTTTAACCTTAGAATATCTGTCTTTGGAGTGTAGACTATTACATGTGTTATCATTATCATTATGGTTGAATTTACATATATATGTCTTTTTCTTTTTTTTTTTGCGGTACACGGGCCTCTCACTGTTGTGGCCTCTCCCATTGCGGGGCACAGGCTCCAGACGCGCAGGCTCAGTGGCCATGGCTCACGGGCCCAGCCGCTCAGCAGCATGTGGGATCCTCCCGGACCGGGGCACGAACCCGTGTCCCCTGCATCGGCAGGCGGACTCTCAACCACTGCGCCACCAGGGAAGCCCTATGGTTGAATTTAAATTGGTCATCTTGTTACTTTTTTATATTTGTCTCATCCCTTTTTTATTTCTTTTTTTCTCTTTTCTTACTTTCTTTTGGATTAAATGTATAATTTTTTTTACCACTCTATTTATATTCACTATTGCCTGATAGGCTATATTTTTCATGTTTTATTATTATTTTTTAAAATTTTTTTGACTGCATTGGGTCTGCATTGGGTCTTTGTTGCTGCACACAGGCTTTCTCTAGTTGCAGTGAGCAGGGTCTACTCTTCATTGTGGTGTGTGGGCTTCTCATTGCTGTGGCTTCTCTTGTTGTGGAGCACAGACTCTAGGTGCATGGGCTTCAGTAGTTGCAGCACACAGGCTCAGTCGTTGTGGCACATAGGCCCTAGAGCACACGAGCTTCAGTAGTTGAGGCCCATGGGCTTGGTAGTTGCAGCACACGGGCTCTAGGGCATGCAGGCTTCAGTAGTTGTGGTGCGTGGGCTCAGTAGTTATTGTGCGCTAGCTCTAGAGAGCAGGCTCAGTAGTTGTGGTATGTGGGCTTAGTTGCTCCACAGCACATGGGATCTTCCCAGACCAGGGATCAAACCCGTGTCCCCTGCATTGGCAGGCAGATTCTTAACCACTGCACCACCAGGGAAGTCCTATTATTATTTTTGAAGTGGGCCATTTTTAAAGTTTTTATTGAATTTCTTACAGTATTGCTTCTGTCTTATGTTTTGGTTTTTTGGCCCTGAGGCATGTGGGATCTTAGCTCCCCAACCAGGGATTGAACCCACACCCCCTGCATTAGAAGGCAAAGTCTTAACCACTGGACTGCCAAGGATGTCCCTTATTATTTTTAAAGCAATTACTCTAAGGCTTACAATATTCAACTTTAACATATCACAGACCATATAGAAATAATATTATGCCACTTCATGTACAATACACAATTCTTAAAACATCATACAATACTTCTATTTTTTTCCTTGCTATTTGTGCTATTTTGGTATTGTCACATTTTATTTCTCACATATTAAATCCACAATACATTTTTTACATTTTGTTTTCAATATTCAATTATCTTTTAAAAGAATTTTTAAATGCGGCAAAAAAATTATATTTACCACACATTTGCCAATTTTTTGCATTCTCCATGTCTTTATATAGGTCTAAGCTTTCATGTGGTCACATGTTTCATATTCTTGTGATACAAAGAACTTGGCTTCAATTTATTGTACAGCTGATCTCCTAGAAGTGAATTATTGCAGTTTATGTTTGTCGGAAAAAAATTTTATTTTACTTCCATTTTTAATGGAATAATAACTTCCATTATTTTCCCTGAATATAGAATTATAGGTTGACAGGATTTATTATCTATCTATCTATCTATCTATCATCATCACTCTATCTCTCTTTCTTTAATATATCATTCTTTTGTCTTCTGGACTGCACAGTTTCTGACAAGAAATCTGCAGTCATTCTTACCTTTTCTCCTTTGTACATATGTCCATCTTCTCTCTCTGCTTTTAGAATTTTTCTGTCACTGGTTTTCAGCTATTTTATTGGGATGTTTTATGGTGTAGTGTGTGTGTGTGTGTGTGTGTGTGTGTGTATCCTACTTTGGATTTGTTGAACTTCTCTGACTAAATAATTTTCATCAAATTTGGAGGTGTTATTTCTGCAAATAATTTTCTGTTTTCTTCTCTTTCAGAGATTTCAATTACCATCATGTTAGAGGGCTTGAAATTTTTCCACAGATAATTGAAGCTCAGCTCTTTTTTTTTTTCAGTTTTTTTCTCTCTATGCTTCATTTTGTGTAAATTCTATTGTTATATCTACAAGTTCATTGACCTTTTCTTCTGAAGTATTTAATGTACTATTATTATTCCTTCCACTAATGGTTTTTAAATTTCCTCTATTGTATGCCTCATCTCTTTAATTTCCATTTAGTTCTTTTAAATGTATTTCATTTCTCTTCTCATTATATCTTCCTTTAAATATTAAAATCTAGTTATGATTCCTGATGTAATGTCCTTGTCTACCAATTCTATCATCTCTGTAATTTCTGGTTTGCTTCTAAAGACTGATATTTATCCTAGTTATTGGACTTTTTTTGGCTTTTTGTAATTTTTGCAGGATACTGTAAATTTTATGTTTTTGTGTCTAGATTTTGTTGCTTTCCTGTATAGAGTGATGGACTTTGTTTTGGAAGGAGAAAAGTTACTTGAAAATCAGATTGATCCCTGTGAGCTCTGGTTTTAAGCTTTGCTAGGGAAGGTCTAGAGTAACTTCACTCCACAAAGAGTTCAGTCCTACTGATATGGTGTGACTACTCTGGGGTCTTCAATGAATGCACCAGGTTGGTACCGAGGACCCTCCACTCTGACTGGTCAGAATTTAAATAGTCCACTTCCTTCCCTGTGTGACTCTGATACTCTGTCAGCTTACAACAGTTGGTCATTCTTGGCCTATCTCTGTCAAGGTTCACTGTACCCAGAAGCACCCTAATACTCAGCAAACACCTAAGGAGTCTCTATGTAGATTTCTGCGTAGCTCTTTCCTATTTGGGAATCTGCCTATGACTTCATGTAGCCCCATCCTCCTTAAATTCTGATCTCTATCTCTTCAACTCATGAGGGCACTGGGCTCTGTCTTGGTTGCCCCCCTGTCACCTATGGTCTGAAAAATGTCTGGAGGTAGAAGGCTGCGGCAATTGTAAGGCTATTAGTAAGGATCATAGCACTATGCTATCTATTGTCTAATGTCTGAAAACAGTTGTCTAATCTATTTTGTCCAGTTTTCAAATTGTTTACAGTGAGAGGGTAAATCTGAGCCTTGTCTTCCCTCTTGGCCAGAGATAGTTCTCATTATATTTTAACTTCCTTGGTTTCATTAATTATTCTCCCCTTGTCATTGTGTTTATAATTGTGTTTCTCCCTTTTTTCTTAAGTAGCTAATGTCCACTTTGTTCTTTGTTGGTTTTTTTTCCCATGAACTACATTTGAATTTATTATTTATACTATTTTTTAAAGTTTCTATCTCATTAATGATGGCTTTTATCTTTATTATTTGCTTTCTTCTGCTCTCTCTTGGTTTGCTTCTTAAAAACTTTTTAATTTGGAACTTCAATTTCTTATTTTCTTTTTCAATTAACTTTTTAGCTGAAGCTAGGACTGTACTTCGTGCCATGAGCATATCATGAATAAACGTTGTGAAATTCAAATCTCATGCATTACTTTTTTAATAGATGGAATGCACATACCACAAAATTCACCTTTTAAAAGTGTATAATTCAGTGGTTTTTCATATACTGTACAGTCGACCCTTGAACAATGCAATGGTTAGGGGAGTCAACCTGCTGCAACTGAAAATACATGTATAACTTCATAGTCAGCCCTCTGTGTCTGCAGTTCTGCTTCTGTGGATTCAACCAACCGTGGATCATGTAATTCTATACCACTGAGAAAAAACCATGTAGAAATGGACCCACACAATTCAAACCCATGTTGTTTTAGGGCCAATTGTACTCACAAATGTGTGCAGCCATCACTGTTATTTTGAAACATTTCCACCACCCTCAAAATAAACACGGTACCCATTAACAGTCTCTCCTTTCTCCCCTCCTCCAAGCCCCTGGTGACCACTAATCTGTTATCTGTCTCAGTGAATTTGCCTATAATGAACCTTTACTATGAATAGTATCATACAATACCTGGTATTTTGTGACTGGCTCCTTTCACAGAGCATAATGAGTTCAATATGCATCCATATTCACGGACTCCCCTGGTGGTCCAGTGGCCAAGATTCCACACTCCCAGTGCAGGGGGCCCGGGTTCAATCTCCGGTCAGGGAACTAGATCCCACATGGCTCAACTAGGAGTTTGTATGCTGCAAATAAGAGTTCGCATGCCACAACTAATGATCCCATGTGCAGCAATGAAGATCTCTCATGCTGCAACTAAGACCCTGCCCAGCCAAATAAATAAATCAATATCTTTTCAAAATGCATCCATATTCAGTATGTATAAGTACTTCATTCCTTTTTATTGCTGAGAAATATTCCAGTAAATATTTATTTATCCATTCATCAGTTGATGGATATTTGTGATTTTCTATGCTTTAGCTATTACAGATAATGCTTATATAAACATGTGTGTATAGATTGTTGTGTGGCTATATGTTTTCAATCCACATGGAGTAGGTCCTCGAATTGCTGGGTCATATGGTAACTTTCTGTTTCAATTTTTGAGGAACTGCCAAACTCTTTCCCAAAGTCACTGTCCTGCACTATTTTAAAATATTACCAACTAAACTATACTTCAATTCAAAAAAAGGAAAAAAAAAAGGAAATCAATAAATGTAATTCACTATTTAAAAAAAGAAAAACACACTACCAGTTATGAATGAGGGTTCTAATTTCTCCAAGTTCTTGCCAAATTCTGTTTTTAAAAAATTTTAGCCTTCCTACTGTGTGTGTCAAATTTTAGTTTTGATTTGCATTTCTTGAACAACTAATGATGTTGAGCATCCTAGGTCATTTGTATATTTTCTTTGCAGAAAAGTCTACTTAAATGATTTGCCCATTTTTAAAAATTGGGTTATTTTTCTATTATTGAGTTGTCAGAGTCTTGTATGTATCCTAGATACAGGTCCATTATCAGATATGTGATTTGCAAGTATTTTCTCTCATTCTGGGCATTTTGTGCTTTGAAGCTCAAAGTTTTTTTTTAATTTCCATGAAGCCCAACTTATATATGTATTCTTTTGTCACTTGTGCTTTTGGTATTATAGCTAAAAAAACTATTGCCAATTCAAGGTCAAAAAGATTTACTCCTGTGTTTTCTTTTTTTAAAGTTTTATCGTGTTAGTGCTTACATCCAAGTCTATGATTCATTTTGAGTTAATTTTTGTGTGTGTTGTGAGATAGGGTTCCAATTTTATTCTTTTGCATGTAGATATCCAGTTGTTCTAGCACCATTTGTTGAAAAGTCATATATCATTTTTGTCAAGAAAGAAAATACACTCTTCTAATATGTAAATGAATGACTTTCAAATTTCATAAAGTCATAGGACATCCCTAGAAATACGCTAACAGGTAACTTAGCCTTCAAACAAAGTCAATTAATTTACTCAAGGCCATCCTTGCACCAATTCTGTTTCCAGCTAATGTATCCAGGATCTGTACCAAACCAGAAATGGTGCAGCTGGTCCACTCTTATGTTATGGTCAGAATTAATTTCTCCTTTGTATCCCCACATATTTATAGTTCCACCCAGAAAATGAAAGTCTCAAAAGACTAGTGAGTGTGGAGGTTTGTGGCATGAAGGGTTTGGGGAGAGATTGCTGGTAAAAAATTTCATTTGAGAAAATAAAGTTCAGGGGAAGAAGATTCAGGCAGGAGAAGCCCTAGAGTTAGTGTGAGAAGGAACTGTAGTTTTTTCATATCCTTCGTTGGTACAGAGTACCAGGAAATCAGTGGTTTATTGTGAAAACCAGTTCCTATGCAGCAAAACCCACCAGAGATGAAGACCTCCTGGATCTGGGATTGTGGCTAGATGTGTTCCATCTATCACTAAACTTATTTAGTGCAGTAGATTTTTCATAGGTTCACTCAAATGCCATTCTTACTGCCTTTTAGTGAGCCTTCCAGAATTACAGATGCTAGGAAACTAAAAAACCTCATTTAGAAGAGCCAGGATGGTGTATGTGACTTAATTTCTGTCAAGTAGATACCTGCATGACACTAGAAGGATGCCAGTAATGTGAGGCAGTGGCCAAGCACAGGGAAATTAGGGGTCTTCGCAAGCAAGGTGATAGGCACATTGGTTCTCCTGGGGCATCTCTGGCAGAGTTTCTGTAGTCTGGCTCCTAATATCTTAGGTACTGAGCAGTAAGTGGTGACAACAGTGAGGTTTCCACTAGAAAAGTTCCATACACTGTTGGTCATTTCCCTTGGTTGCCACTGTTTCTGATTGTGTAGCAATCAAATCTCATGCCCTGGGTCTCACTGAGATTCTGTAAGTTTCATAATATCATCTGATAAATCACTTTTTATGCTAACTAGAATGCATTCTGTTATCTGTCACTATGAGCCTTGACCAATATAACCAGCAATCTCATCCACAATGAAAAGGCAGTCAATACGTTTTTCTGTAGGCCATCCTTAAGCCTAAATAAATGTTTCTTCTTGGAAGAGTACTTCATTTCTAAAAGGAAAAAAATCGATATGGTACCAATTTGAATAAAATTCAAAAACGTTGAAAGAAACCACAATCCTGAAGACTCAGAGGAGGATGAAGAAATTTCTGAAAATTATTTACTACAGAAAAAAGAAACGTTAGTTTGGAAATAGTTTTCTATCCTTGGTAGAATACAAGAAGGTGGTACCTCCATGAAACAGGATAAGAAAATCAAAATCTAACAACAGGCTAGGGTGAAAGAGTAAAAACAATGAGCATTAAAAACAGAAAGATAGGACATCCCTGGTTGTCCAGTGGGTAAGACTCCGTGCTCCCAATGCAGGGGGCCCAGGTTCAATCCCTGGTCGGGGAACTAGATCTCGCATGCCTACCACAACTAAGAGCCCACATGCCACAACTAAGATACGGCACAGCCAAAATAAATAAATAAATAAAAAATAAATGAATAAATGTTTTAAAATAAATAAAAATAAAAACAGAAAGATGGTAGGTAGTATACTGTGTGAGAGGCAAGTTTTTCACCAGCTCCACAAGAGTCTGTGGCCCAGTGAGTCAGGGGAAGAGGCATTGTAATGTATGAGAGCTTTGAGGAAGGATTAAAATGTGTGAAAAATGGCCTGGAGCTCACTCCGTGGGTCTGACATGGTGGACCCTGGTCCAGGGTGTCCTGCACGCATGTGGCACCATCTTCCTGGAGCACCCATGGGAAGTCAGATCCAATCTCTACTTCTATAGAAATCGTGGCGAGATGGGAAGGTTGGATGGACCATCCAGCTCCCAAGTTTACTACTCCTCCATCCAAGGTGGAAGGCTGGTCTGAAGGTATATGGTTACCCTCTGTGCCTGTCCAGCAGCTCCCTACTGAAGACTGGAGCACCCGCCTGCCCCTGAAGACAGGGCTGCAGTGCAACTGAGTGGTCCTTGCTGCTCTTCCACAGACAATGGAAATAAAGTTGATGAAAAATAAATATCACTTTCTTAAAAAGAAAAAAAAAGTAAGATGAGCCAAGACTATAAGATGAGGAGATAAACAGATAAACAGGTTTGGTGAGATAAGGAAGGAGTCTAAGGAAACTAAAATTGCAGTAACATAAATATGTTTGGGAGGAGGAAAAGATTACAGCGTCAGAGTTGATGTAATTAAATATGTACTTGATTCTTTAAAAAATATAATAGATAAACTCTAGGCAAATATAATCAAGAAAACAGGGGAAAATGAGCAAATATAGAAATGAGAAAAAAGTCAAATAAATAAATTTCAAGCAAATATAATCAAGAAAAGAAATAGCAAATAAGAAATTAGACGTGAGAAATTCAAGGCAAAGAGAGTTGGAGGGAGAAATATATAATCAAAGAAATGTAGGAGACTTAGCAACAAATTTTAAAGTATGGACTCAAACAAATCATAAACATGCAAAAGATAATTGGAGAAAGGTGAACACAGAATGGATATTTGATGATAGTAAGAATTATTATTTATGTTTTAGGTGAGTAGTAATATTATTATTTTTTAGAGTCTTTGTATTTTAGAGATAAATGCTGAAAGAGCTACAGATAAAATTATGATGATAAGATTTGTTCAAAATAATGAGGGAGAGGGGGCAGTAGGTGAGCAAGTGAATGAGGGTATTGATAGAATAAAGTTGTCCATGAGTTGATCATTATTGAAGCCAGGGGGTGGAACGGTACTACATTGTAATATTCTCTCCAAGTTTTTTAATAATAAAAAGGTTTTTAAAAATGAAACTGAGGTGAAAACAAACCTGATAGAAAATTATGATATTCTATTCCATGCAAAATATAATTGAAAATCTTTAAAAAGGGGAGGGGGCATAATCTTCTGGGCTTATTACCAAAATTGACCTAAGAAGAAATTTTAAATGTTAATAGATTACTACCCACAGAAGAAATATAAAATACAAGTTATGCATCTTAAAGGTTTCTTTTAAATTTTTAAGGAATTAGGTCATATCAAGTATTCCAAAGCATAGAAAAAGATAGAAAGCTACACAGTCTATTTCATGATGGTACATTAACCCTGATTCCAGCACCTAACAAAGATAACAAAAGAAAAGCAAACTATAAACCAGCCTCACATAGGAGTAATTTAAAAATCTTAAATAAAGTAGCTTCAAAATAAATAGTATCTTAAAGGAACTTTCTATCAGCATCAAGGAAAGCCTTTCTTAGCCTGGGATTGCAAAAGTGTTCACTATTAGGAAATTTGACATTATAATACTTTATGTCAGTAACACCCCGTTTTAATAGTGGCTTAAAGGGCATAAATAACACCTAAAACACATCCCCAAATTATAAAATATCCTTAAGGGAAAAATAGGACAAAAGGATGCTTCTTTAACACCATAATAATTACATAAACAAATGGCCAACATCTTACTTAATAGTGAATCACTGAAGGTATTCCTATTAAAATCAGAAACAGAGCAGGCATGGCTGCTTCAAGCATTAGTATTTCATGTTGCTTAAGAAGATCTGACTCATGTAATAAGATCTGAAAGAGAACTGGGAACTATAACTGTTGGGAAGGAGGAGACAAATATTGTATTATATACCAGCCATATGATTAGGTAACCTAAATATCTAAGAGAATTAATTCCAAAACACTTGGAACTTAAAAGAAAGCCTAGCAAAAGAGCCAGATTTTTAAAATAATAAACGTATAACAGTCAATAGCTTCTACATATACCAACAAGAAGCTAACAGAAAGCATACTGTCATGGATGGAAAAGATTTCTTATTAACAACATGAAGAAAACAACAAAGCTTGACGGAGATGCAACACAAACATAATGGACAAAAAGCACATTAAAACAAGCACAACCATTAAAAATCTGCAATGCTGTGTGAAAATTGTTCTGGAAAAAACAAAACTGAATAAATAAAACCCAGAATCTGTAAGAGTATATTCACTGTGATTCCTTTTTGTAGAATAGAGATGATATAAAGTCCCAAGAAAATAAAAATAAAAAAGATTTCAGATAAACCTAAGAGATTTTAATAATGATTATTATTTTTATGGAGGTAGATTTTCAGATCATTTTCATTTTCTCTGTACTTTTATGCTCTATTATCTGCAACAAGCAAATATGACTTTTGAGGTCTGAAAAAATGTTGAATTGAGTTTAAAACCAATCAAGTGAAATATAATAAATTTTTTGGCCACTTATAATTTTCAAGATTCAACATTATGCTTCTCTGAATCAATATGAAGAGTTTCTCTAAAACATGGGATAATACCCAAGAGCAAAGAGTCTGGGACAAAGTTCAAATGGATGAGTTGGAAATATTTCTCTGGCTTTCCCGAGCTCGCCAGTCTGTCTAGAAACTAATTTAAGAATATGAAATGACATCATTGCAGGTGTTCTTTCAAAGTAGTACATACATTTATAATGCTCTGGCTGACAAACTTGGAAGGGAGACAAGATTTTAAAAGCCTCAGATATTCTCTTTGTTAATGCTAACCATCTTCATCTTCAAATAAAAGTATTTCTATTTCTTCCTTCTGCCCTTTAGGCTCCAGTTCTCGGTTAAGAAATGTCTCATAAACTTCAGAATAGGAGAAAAACATAAGATGTTTCTTAGTACATAATGTTCTCTTTTTTAAGACTATAAATATTTTAACTTCTAGAAGAGACCACCTATCATGAATACTTCATATTTTCCTAATCTTATAAAGATTAACCATAAAGTTTATTGTAGTTTCCAAACTCAAGTAGAATATTCAAGATTGGCTTAAAACATTTGGAAATAAATACACTGAACGTTTGCCAAAGGTGAAGATACTGGAAAAGATTAATGTCAAATTCAAAAGCTGAAAAGTAAAAGAAGCTGTCAATCAAAAAATTAAACATATAAACTTGACTTAAACTTATTTTAAGAAAATCAACAAGTTATACCACTATACTATACAGGCAGAGCCTAGCACTTGCTGACAATCCAATAAATTTTAAGTACCTGCTACTGACAAAGAATTGTGGTGAGCACTGTAGAGAGAAATATCTCTCTACAGTGAGATAATATAATCCTTGGTAAAATATCTCAAGGAATTTAGAGAGCAAAGAGGTAAAAAGACAAGTACAGAAATAAATAGGAGAACTCCTACAAATTAACATGAAAAACCAAAGCACTTAATTTTAAACATAAGCAAAAGACTTGAACAGACATTTCACAAAAAAAGATATATGAAAGGCCAGTAAGCATATGAAAAGTTACTCAACAGTATTAGTCATCAGAGAAATGAAAATTAAAACTACAGCAAGATGTCATTTCACACCCACTAGAAGAACTAAAATAAAAAAGACAGACAATGCCAAATTTTGGCCAGGATGCAGAGCAACTGGAACGCTTGTACATTGCTAGGAGAGACTGAAATGGTACAACTGCATTAAAGATCTGTTTGGCATTTCCTTTGAAGTTCAATGGTCATCTACCCTATGAGCCAGAAATTCCATTTCTAGGTACTTATCCAAGAGAAATGAAAGCACGTCTACAGAAAGGTATATGCAAGAAGGTTTATTTACAATAACCAAAAAAGTAAATGCCCATCAACAGGAAGATGGATAAACAAGTTGTGGTATATGCATATAGTGGAATATTACTCAACAATAAAAAGGAACTGATAGGTGCAACTACATGAACACATCTCTAAAACACTGAGTGATGGAGTCATGCACACAAATGCATCCTGGAAGAATCCAGTTATTTGAAACTCTAGAATAGGCAAAGCTCATCCATGGTGACAGAAGTCAAAGAGTGGTTACTTCCAAGGTCATGAGAGTGGGCCAATAACTAACTGGGAAGGGGCAGAAGGGGACATTCTGGGATGGTGTGTGTGCTCTAGATCTTGATAGAGGTGATGGTTGCACAGATGGACAACAGTACAAACTTATTGAACTAAACATCTAAGAGCTGTGCATTTTATTATACTTCACCTATACTTCAATTTTTAAAAAATAGTTAGAAAAGGTAAAAATAGAAATAATAAACATTTGTGAGTTTTCATAGCAAGGACTACAAAAAGCCTCATACTTGCTATCTTAGTCAATTCAGGCAGCTATGACAAAATACTATGGACTGAGTAGCTTAAACAACATGTATGTCTCACAGTTCTGGAGTCTGGAAGCACAAAATCAAAGTGCCAACAGATCCCGTTCGTGGTGTGGGTCTTCTTCCTAGATTGCAGGTGACTGACTTCTTTCTGTGTGCTCACATGACAAGAGAAAAGTTCTCGTGCCTCTTCCTCCTCTTATAAGGACACTAATCCCATCATGGGGGCCCCACCCTCAGGACCTCATCTAGCCCTAATCACCTCCCAAAGGCCCCACTTCCTAATGCATCACATTGTGGGATGGGGCTCCAACATGTGAGTTTAGGGGGAGCACAAACATTCAGTGCATAACACTTGTTAATATTACTACAGAGCACATCTTCACCAATACAGTGTCCCTCTGTCACATGAGGAGGTCAGGAGCCAGCACTGGACGATGAAGTCACAATGAGGCCAGGTGTTGTGGGGAAGCAGGAACCACCTCTGGGGACCATCCCTGCAGGGTCTGAGACTCAGAAAAATATAACTCACCACAACTCATGAACCTCTACAGTAGCTGGCAAATGCTCAGAAGGGGAAATTTACATCCCAAAATGCACTGCAAGATAGAATATTAAAAAAACCAGATGAAGCCACAGAGAATGTTTTCTATATGAGGTTTAAAATGACAGAGACATCTCACCTCCTGAGGAACAAAACCACATTAACTAAGATATTTACCCATCATATAATCACCACCCCTCAGAGTCTAGCTCCATCTGAAAGTGATGAAGTTTACATTGGTTCTGTGATCTGAAATGGACACGTGGAAAACTACTGGAACACTTAGTTGCTTCGTTAAGATACACCCTTAAGAACCTTTAAAAAATTATACCACGTTGTCTAGTGTATTTCTAGTCAGGATACCTCATTGGAATATAAATGATAAAAATAAAGAGTTGCCCTAGAAGAGAGTTTGTTCATAGCAGACAAGAGGAGATATTAGTTAATTTCAACGTGTTACAACATTGATCCTCAACCCTTTCCCTGCCCTCACACACCAGGAGTAAGACACATCATTGCCCATCGGTACTGATGCCTCCTTAAGACAGTGGTGTGTTCTAAAGAGGGGAGCCATGCAAAGACTTTCCAGGGGTAGGGGGGAGTTATGATATACAGCTCCCCTCCCCGACCAGGAGAGTCACTGATTCCATCAGGGATTAAACTAATCCAACACCATTTGCCTATTATATTTTTTGCTCAGGCTCATCCTTGATTCTTCTCTTTCTCCCCAACACCCCGCATGTTCTGGCCCCATTCCCCTCTGCCCCAGCATCCCACTTCCTCCCTTTCCTCCAGCTTCCAGCCATACTGGCCTCGTTGTTATTCCTTGACCATGCCCGATGCTCCTGCCTTAGGACCTTTGCAGTGACTGTTCCATCTGCCTGAACACTCTTCCCCAGATGCTCCAATGACTAACTCCTTCACCTCTTGCAAGCCTTTTCATAAAGGTCATGCTCTAAGTGGGGCTGACCTCTGTCCTCCTCCAGACAAGTTCTTCACCCTCCTCCCATGTTCTCTTTCCTTCTTTCCAGTGCAGTTATTACCTTCAACATCCTGTGATATTGGCTCATTTTATTATATTTATTACCTTACTGTATTACACTTATTATTTATTATATTACTATCTTACTATATTCATTGTTTGTTGCCTGCTCTCCCTGTGACAATGTAAGTGCCTCATGGCAGGGTTCTTTGTTTTATTCATTGACATCTTCTAAGCTTAGGACCCTACCTGTCACAGAGCAGGTGCTTAAAAATATTTATCAAGTGGATAAGGGTATATTTTTCTATGCTCCTCTAGCTAACATAAATAATGACCCTAATATTGCCATTGTAAGAATTTATTTCATCTTTTCCTTCCACCTACCCAACCCTCCATTTAGGGGAGACTTATAAGGACTGTGCTGAACATCAAAGACAAGACTAGTGAACTGAGTGGTCTGAAAGCCTGTGATGGTAAACAGAGGGGAAAACAACTCAGAAAACAGCCCCGATCCCATATTTTTCATGAAATTTGTGAACAGTTGCGTCTATGCAACAGCAAGGTCTCCAGCCCTATCTTGTGATCTCTTTCCCCCTCTGTTTCTCTTAATCCAGTACAGCTCTTACTCAGCCAACAAAGTAAGGAGATGGAGCAGAAAGCATCTGAGTGAGTCTCTTCTTAAACTTGGACTCGAATCATTCTGAAATGTCAAGTAGAATAACGTCACTGGCATTAGTTTGTCATGTGTGGTAGATAAAGGTTCATCTCATTTGATGGTAAGGAAGAGACTCATTCAGTTCACCTTAAGAACAGGGGTTTTACGGTATATTTAAGGAACCATCTGGTGATAAGGGATACAAGGGGAGGACAGAATCTAATGCACTACTAGCCCCACAGCAGATGAACCTGGGAAGTTGTTCAGGATAGAAGGTAGTTCTGGGTTCCATGTTGTCTTGTTGCCTCAGTAGCACCAGGCGCTCTTGCATCTTCACTATGGCGCCCCCATTAGCCTGGATCCCCTACTGCCAATTGGTCTCCGCTTCTCTCTGGAGGTCTCCTTGCTTCTCCTTTTGGTACCAATTGACTGATTCCATCTATGTCTCCATGAAAGAGACCATAACCATCCTTGCTAATTACTATCGTCCCTACTTAAGGCTTTTATCCTACACTCCTTCATACGTCATTACTCAGCCCACAAAGTGGCCGCCCTTGGTTTGGGCAAGACCCTCAACCAACTCGGTCTCTCCAAGGATGGGAATTGTGGTTTGGAACACCGTGATGGTTAATTTTATGTGTAAACTTGATTGGGTCATGGGGTGCCTGGATATTTGGTTAAACATTATTCTGGGTGTTTCTGGATGAGATTAACATTTAAATCAGTAAAATGAGTAAAGCAGATTGCCCTTCCTAATGTGGGTGGCCCTCACGCAATCAGTTGAAACCCTGAATGGAACAAAAATGCCAAATAAGAGGGAAACTCCTGCCTGACTGTGTGATTGGTCTTTTCTAGCCTTTATGCTCCACTGAAACACTGGCTCTTCTGGGACCTCCAGCTTACTGACTGCAGGTCTAAGGACTTCCTAGCCGCCATCACTGCATGAGTGAATTCCTTATAATAAATCTCTGTACATAGATATAGATACATATCCTATTGTTCTCTGGAAAATCCTGACTAATAGAGACATGGTCACCCATGAATAAGGAACAGATTAGAGATGTTTCCCTTGCCTTAGCTATGGGCTGAGCCTTCTTCGCCTTCAGAAGGGGCAGCCATGGCAGGTGTGTGAGTCATGGCCTCAGCACGGTCCTCCTGACTGCGTGAGCCAGATACGGAACCAGTGGGCTTCTGTGTCTGACCACGGCCATGGCCAACCATTCTCCTCAGGACCTCTGGGATTCTAGTAAGCTCACTACACTGCCCTAGTGCCTGGGGCCCCAGACTCTGAGTCTTCAGCCTCCGCTCAGGACACATCGTTCTCACTCCCCATTTCTAACTCTGCAGTCCTCCGTTTGGGAAGGGTGCTGACAACTTAAAACAGAGCAGCATCCCTACAACACAACCCTGCTGGTGTCCAGTAACTCTCCAGCTCACAGACTATGGCAGCCGGAACAACCCAAATACCATGTTTATAAGGTCCAGACTGGATTTTTTTTTTTTTTTTTTTTTTTTTTTTTTTTTTTGCGGTATGCGGGCCTCTCACTGTCGCAGCCTCTCCCGCTGCGGAGCACAGGCTCCGGACACGCAGGCTCAGCAGCCATGGCTCATGGGCCCAGCCGCTCTGCAGCATGTGGGATCTTCCCAGACCGGGGCACGAACCTATGTCCCCTGCATCGGCAGGCGGACCCCCAACCACTGCGCCACCAGGGAAGCCCCAGACTGGATTTTGATAAGCACTGAGAAGAAGGCAAACAGACAGAAAAAGGCACATATCATATGATATCGCTTATGTGTGGAATCTAAAAAAAATGATAGAAATGAACTTATTTACAAAACAGAAATAGACTCACAGACATAGAAAACAAACTTATGGTTACCACAGGGGATAGTGGGGGGACGGATAAATTAGGAGTTTGGGATTAACAGATACACACTACTATATATAAAATAGGTAAACAACAGGAACCTACTGTATAGTACAGGGAACTATACTCAATATTTTGTAATAACCTATAAAGGAAAAGAATGTGAAAATGAATATATATATATGTATGTATGCATAACTGAATCACTTTGCTGTACACCTGAAATTAACACAACATTGTAAACCAACTATACTTCAATAAGAACATGGAAAATAAAATTAAAAATATAAAATAAAATAAAAAGAAGGCAGCAAAAAGGACGCATAGGCTCAATGTAATGTCCACATGCCCCAAGGCTCCCCTTAGAAAAGCCAAGGAGGGTAAACGAAGTGACCACGTATAGGAAAGAAAAGCAAAGTTTCCATGGATAGAAAAGGAAGGCACGAAGTCTAGAAATTCCATGGCTTGGAGCCATACCCACAAATATTTTGCTTTGGGAAAATTATAGGCATCAGGCTCCTCAATTCAGAAACCGACCTGCTGGCTGCCATGGCCACGCGTTCCCCACGCTGTGCAGCAGGGGCAGAAACTGCTCGGAATTCATAGGACCCCTCAATGTTTGTTTTTAGCAAATATTTGCCGAATGCCTACTATGCCCCGAACTTGGTGGTTGAGAGCAGGCCTCCTCCTGTTGGTGTTTTCATTTCAGTCTCTGGGCTCTGTCCTTAACTTGCTGGAAGCTGTGAGGAATTCAGTGCTCCCGGGGACAGGTCTCCACACGTCCAGTGGACCCGGCTGAGTCTCTGATGCACTCTTCCATCCAAGAATAAAAATAGAGGCCGACCCATTAAAACAATCCTGGGAGATTAAAGGATTTCTAAGCCAAAACAAGACCTGAGATAAATTGCTTACATGTGAGCAAGGAGGTAGCATCGGGTCCAGGATGCCAGCAGTGTCTGGGAAGGGCCCCCTGCAGCCTGATGAGACTTGTTACTGCAGCCTCTTCCTGTCCTGTCAGATCTGCAGGAGCGGGTGGCAGGGCGCTTAGGCGAAGCCCTTCAGGCCGCCGGCACCCCTGTCCAGGGTCTCTGCTCTTGTCTTTTTTGCTGGGTCACTTACAGTTAAAACTCACGTTTGTATTGTTTTAAAGGTCTATTCCACTCTTCACAAGTGCTTTTAGTACCAAATCACTCTCCTCCATTTACCGAGCTTGGAGATCTCCCTGTCCCCTAGGAGAATTGGATCGGATCATTCCACGGCTTCAACACAGATATCTTGGTCTCCTCAAGGGCTCACACAGCTTGGCCCAGAAAGGAGTGGAATGCTGACACATGACCCAGGATACCTCCACATGAGGCAACCTCTAGGGAAGGGTCTTCCTGGAGCACGTAAAGGGCCACACCAGTGCTGGGTCCTATACCCTGCATGGGGTGACCTGCGCACACCCCCAGACAGCACATCTGGACTGTTTGTCCACAACTGCCAACCAACCAACCATGTGCAAAGATGGGAAGACAAATAATAAACCTCTTTGCATTTATTTCCAGGTTTGGAAAAGCCAACTACTCTATGGTCTTGCTTTAGAAAGACACTAGATTTGGAGCTGGAGGACACGATTTCTAGTCCCCCCTCATTATCCATGTTACCTTGGAAAATCGCTCTGGACCTCAGTTTCCTCACCTGCCGCTCCTGGGAAATACTTGCCCTCCTCACATTCACAGGGCTGTCGGGAGGATCCAAATGAGGTACAGCACTTGAAAATGCTTTTCAAGTCTATACCAAGGAAAAAGGAACTTATTGTTATTATTATTATTTTTATTACTATTATCATCATCATCATCTTTCACTCCAAATGGACAGCTTGACCTTTGCCTTAGGGAAATGGTTTTAAATAAAAAGGGACTGTGTCTTATGAATATGAGTGCAATGGAAATGGAGGTTTTTGTAACTTCCATCAGGAGGGAGGAAAGGGTCAGTGGCCTTTTATTAGATCACAGGTATGGAATGTTCCAGCGGGAAGGGACCTCAGAACCTCCCTGCCCAGCACACAGTGCTCCCCATACACAGAGCCCTCCACAAACACTCATTATTGGTGGTGATGCTGATAAAAGCTCCTGGGTATTGAGTGCTTGCTGTGCACCTGCCTGTCTGCTAAGCGTCCTGCGTGCTTTACCACAAAAATGCTCAGAACAGCACCAAGAGATCACAGTACACAAATGTCTCCACTTAACACATGACAAGACTGTGTCCTGACAAGGTAAGGCCTTTCCCACAGTCCCACAGCCAGGGAGATGGAGGACGGGAACCCAGGAGCCCCCATGCCAACCCTAGGCTGGTTGCTGCCCACTAAGGAATCAATGACTGAACACCCTTATCACACAGGTAGGGAAACTGAGGCTCAAAGAGGAGAAATGATTTGCCCGTGTCACTCTGGAAACCAGCTAGCCTGAGGCCAGTTCCTATTCCCAGACTAGGCTACCTTCTCAAGAAGAAATTCTGCTCTAATCAACCCTTCCAAAGTGCAGCCCGTGGCATGTCCCCGGACAGTGCTAATGCAGCCATCTGGTCTACCCCAGTCTCTCTCTTCACATCAGGTGACTTTCCCAACTGTCTGCTAATCTCACCTTTCCTGGACTCTCCCTTTCTTGGCCCACATGCTGCCCGAGTGACACGCTCAGTGCTATAAATGAGGGTGTCGTGGCGTGATTTCACGTCTTACTGGAAGTGCAGCTCTTGAAAAACAATCTAGTAAACAGCCAGCCCAGCCAGTACACGTCAGCAGCCCTGCTGCAAGGCTCCGATGTCAGCTAAGGCGGGCTGAGGACTCAGGCCAGAGCCCTCTCCAGCTGCCGTGCTGCCCTCAGGCCAGCCCCGCCTGCCCACGCTTGCAGGATGAAATTGACCAGCGCCGGGCAGTGCTGACCCCTCCCTCACTGGCTTCAGGAGCGCCCAGATGTCCTGGGGTAAATGGTTCCATGCTCAAAATTGGGACCTGGGAACTGCTCCCGGGGCAACCACGTTCAGCTGAGCAGGAAAAGTGAATCAGAATACGGATAATGATCGGATCACTGAGTCTCTAAACGGAAATTGCATGGATTGGTGGATTGCTGGCTAGAGTGTTTACTTTGTGCCTCAGTGACCCGGTGGTCCCATCTGGGGTCTCCTTGTCAGTTCTCGACACATGAGAACTGTTTGCTTATTAAAAAATGACAGCTCAGCAAGAGGTCATAGGAGGCCTAAATAACCTATTGGAAGAAAGAAGCGAAAGCTCATTAGAAACATGAGGATGGGGGTGGGGGGTAGTGGGGGGATGAATCGGGAGACTGGGATTGACATGTATACACTAATGTGTATAAAATATATAACTAATAAGAGCCTGCTGTATAAAAAATAAATAATTAAAAAGAAATATGAGGATGAAGACTCCAATTGGCTTCTTTAAAAGATCATTAAAAAAGAAAACTATGGTACAAAAGCATTAAGGCCATTACAGAGTTTTAGTAAAGGTGGACAGGAGGCTTCTTCCCTGGATCTAAAAGCTCACCATCCTTCACCCCTGCAGAGGACAAAGCTGTTGGGTAACCAGCCATGAGTAGGCATAGAAGTGGGTGTATTGGTAAGTTCTGAATCCAACCGTTAAGAATAACAGGAGGAATAAAACCTCAGCCTCAGTCTACCAAACCGTGAGCTCTCAGGGGCAAGGATTTGGTTTTGTTCCCTGCGGTATCTCTAACCTAGAACAGTCTTTGACACATAGCAGCTCAATATATGTGTTTTAGACAGGTTTGTGCGGGCATGAATCCAGATGCGCCAGACACTGTATTTCACGCTGTTTTTGTGTTACTAACAGTCGTTTCCACCCCTATGAAGCAGGTCTAATTCCCATTTTACAGATGCACGGGGAGGCTTGGGGAGGTTGAACGTGGGTTTGCAGCTGAAAGTAGTAGAGCTTGACCAGAAAGCGGGTTCAGTCCTCCCCCCGGACTCATACAATTGACCACCAGGCCAAACCCCCTCCTCGTGCACTGCATCTTTACCCTGGGTCTCTGGACAGGTCCCTGGGGCCCCCAATTCCCCCTTGAATTGTTAAGGGTAGCTCAGCACCCCTGAAAATGTATGTAAAGTGGTGTGTCTAAGGGCCTATCTGTGCTAAACAGAAGAGAAAGCCCATGGCCTTTAGATTCTCAGGACACTCAGGATCAAAAGACTTGCAAAAATCACTGTTCTAGACCCTAACATAGCAACTAATAAGGAGCGAGGGGGACCAACTGTCTGGTTTGCCAGGGTCTGTCCTGATTTTAGCACTGAAAGTCTCAGGCCCTGGTAACCCCTCATTGGTAACAGGGCACACGGACCCCCCAGGAGGAGAGGCAACGTGGGCCTGAGTCCAGATTCCTGGCTTTTCTCTTTCTCAGCAGGAAAGAAAAGGCCAGGGGGGAACCAGGGATGTGGGGAGCAGGTACAAAGCCTGGAAACTGGAAGGCCTGGGAGGGGTTGAGGGGGGAAGATGAGGTGTCTGGAGCAGCAGCACGTGGACGTGCGGGGCAGAGGCTTGGACGCCATCCCCCTGGGTCTTGGGACCTGCCCACTAGCTCTCCCTTCAGTGGGCACTCTCTCGAGGCAAGCTGAGGGGGAGAACCCAGCGGCAGGGATTCTGAAGAGGGAGCGTAAGGGCTGTCAGGAGCACCCCTCACTCCCCGCACCCAAATTCTGTGGCTCATGTCTGTTTGAGTCGTGCAGGGCAGTGGCGGTTGGCACTGCGCTGGCACTGTTCACATTTCGGAGAGTAACTCTCCCCTTCCCAGATCCACCTGTGGATGCAGGTCCCAGGAGCCCAGGAAGATGGACGAGCAGTTCTAGATGTAAGACGCAGGCCCACGGAGAGCAGGAATATTCCTGGACGCACCCCAAAGCCAGTTCGGTTCCAGGAACGGGAGCCGTGTGTTCACGGCTAGCGGGAACTGCAACTCTGCTCCAGGCCTGAGGTCTCCATCACAGGTGATGGGGCTGAATCACCCGGCCTCGGCCACGCCCCCAGAGGGCCTGCGTCTGACATCTGGACCATCAGTATTTACAGCTCAGACGCAGGGCTGACACACATCTCCATCTCGCACTTGCTCTTAGCGATCTCCCAGGAGACCCTGGGCTTCCCGGATCCGTGTGCTGCTAGCAGTCAGTTTCAGGATCACTCGGTGTTTGCCTAATGATTCCTCTCTCTCCTGTTCTTTTGTTTCCTGAGTTCAGGGTGTCCTTGTCTACGAAGCATGTTGGGATGCATGCTTCTGGTCTCCAAGTGGCTGAGCTCCAGCTAAGGACCAGGCAGCCCTGGGCTCTACAGAACTGGCAGTAGGGAGTCCTCTGTGTGTACCCTGAGATGCACGGTCGCCCCAGAGCCAGCCTCCCTCCTTAGGAAAAGCAGCCACGCTTGTCACTCAAGTCCATTTGGGTTTTGCCTTTTATTTGCACCAAGCGTGGCAGGGATAATCTTATCCAAACAATTAAGAGTGTCACCTCGCCTTGGCCATCTGTGACTTGAGTACTTAAGGACTTATGGGTCAGAAGGCACCCCCTTTAGAGCACTTGCCCCTACAGAGACGGATCTGGGCCTCAGGATCACCAAATCCACCGGGGTCAGTAAGAAATGACCACTGACCTCACGAATGCCATGGACCAGCTCCAGTATGAGCAAGGCTGTCCTCCTCACTGGCCGCACGCTTTGCCTGTGGAAGGAAGCCCAAGGCAACTTGGGTGGAGGAGTTGCCAACTGTGTTAAATTAAGTGGTTTTCAGACCCAGGACCAGGAAGCAGCCACAGGGCTCCCGTCCCTCCTCCCAAAGTTCTTAGGGCGCAAAAAGCAACCTCGCCACACAGCTGTGCCAATCCCAGGCAGAGCCCAGCCCTGTGTCTGATCCGTCAAGGGCACCGGCCAGTGTTCCGGGAAGAACCCAGCTTTCAAAGTTGACTTCAGATTGCTATGAATCACCATATCTGATTCAAATGCGGGCTTGGGTGGACTTAGAGATAGCTGATTGCCTCAGATTAATCCACAATTGCCTCAGCAGGTAACTTACCTCTGGGAGTTCCAAGGACTGAAAAGAACAATGCATTTGCATAAATAGTCTAACCTCAAGAGTCCAGGCAGCATGCCATTCTTTGGCTGGCAGCACCCAGTGACAGGGAGGAATCCTGGGATTCCAGGCCTCCCCCATCCTCTCCCCGCCTTCTCCCTCCCCCTCCCCACCATCTATATCCCATAAGTGAAATGCGTCACCCAAGTCAAGACTCGGTCCCCAGTCACCGCCCCTGATAAGCGGGCTCCCCACCCCACTGCTCCTAACCAGGTGGTCTATCTCTCCATGTCCGGTAACTTTTGCAGGTCTTCCTCGCCCTGGGTAGCAATCCACCACCTCATGGCTCCAGCCATCCTCCAGGTCCACATGGCAGAAGTCAACTCGCTTTGTCATGGGACATTGCTTCATGTTTGTGAAGTGTATTCTGACTTCCCTATGCACACCAAAACCCTAGACCTCCTAGTACGTCATGGTTCCGGAAAGCTCCACCGTCCTGCCCATCTTCCTCCAGGCTTGCTCTTCTTGGTGGCCTCCCTCTGAGAATGTGGCAGCCATACCAGGGGTGGTCTCACCAGGGCCACCTCCCTTGTTTCAGCCACTATACTCCCATTAATATAATCTAAAATCACATTGGCTCTTTTCTGGCAGCTCAACCCCATGTGGCTCTTAATGAGATTTATTTAGAGTCAGCTAAAACCCTTTTGTAGATGGGCGCCGTTTGGCCTCCTTTCCAGTAGCCCCAGCCAGCAGCTGTTCTGTTGGGTTTTGGCACTAAATGCCGCATTTTATATTTATTCCTGTTGTATTTCACCTTTTTAATTTGACCCATCATTCCTTCCCCGTCATTCACGGTAATTTTCTGTCATTTGGAAACCTGTTACAAAAGCGTCTCTGTGGCTTGACCCAGATTATCATTTAAAAAGCAGTTTCAGGGCTTCCCTGGTGGCGCAGTGGTTGGCAGTCCGCCTGCCGATGCAGGGGACACGGGTTCGTGCCCCGGTCCGGGAGGAGCGACATGCCGCGGAGCGGCTGGGCCCGTGAGCCATGGCCGCTGAGCCTGCGCGTCCGGAGCCTGTGCTCCGCAACGGGAGAGGCCACAACAGTTGAGAGGCCCGCGTACCACAAAACAAATAAACGAATAAAAATAAAAAGCAGTTTCAGTTATGGACGCACTTAATCATGTCAGCCTGCAGCTTGCTTTTCTCTACCTTTTTTAAAAGGTAATAGGTTAATTGCTTTCTAAAATATCTTAAAATGTTAGAGCCAGATGCTAGAGGCCATGTGGTTCAAGCCCTTCGTTTGACAGATGGAGGAACTGAGGCCAGGTGAGGTGGGGGGATGCTGGGGGAGCACGCAGCTACCCATCTGTGGCAGAGTCAAGCATCATGACTCAGATATTCTAACCCAGGTATCCTTCACTTATGTGCTCAGCAAACAAATGATGTGCACATTGATCCAAGTCTACTGGAAGTTTCCAACAGTGGACAACAAAAAATCCTGCCCAAAGCCACAGCAACCCATCAGCTGATGAATAAACAAACATCATGGTCCCTGGCCATTCCATGGATATCATCCAGCCCTGGAAAGGAAGGAGACACTGACACATGCTGCAGCATGGAAGAATCTTGACAATATTATGGGAAGTGAAAGAAGCCAGTCACAAAAGGCCACACATTGTGTGATTCCAGTGATGTGAAATGTCCAGGATAGCCAAACCCACAGAGAGAGAAAGAGTTACCAGGGCCTGTGGTGGAGGAGGACACCGGGAGTGACAGCTAACGGTACAGGATTTCTTTGGGGCGTCCTGAAAGAGTTCTGAATTAGTGCACAACTTTGTGAATACACTCAAAACGACTGAACTGTGCACCTTCGAATGGCGCATTTTACGGTGTGGGAGTTATATCTTACTTTTTTGAAAAGAAGCCACAGGGGGCCTTTGCCCTCGTGGACCCTGAGGCAGACAGGAGGTGCAGAGGCAGTGAGGGTGTCCAGGGCCAAACCCGGCCTCTGGTCCCAGTGGCCACGCTCTCCAGAGGGCTGGCCAGCGGGGAGGGAGCGCTCCCGGTGGGGACCGCACGGGACATGCCTTCCCCGGCCCGCAACATCAGCTCCAAGTTAGTGGGAAGGGCCGTCCTCTGCCCTCAGATGCCCCATCTTCCGAGCCGTCCAGCGTCCGGAGGATAAGGCTTCCTGGGGAAGAATTCGGGCGCAGCCGCTGCAGCATCCGCGGGGAGTGACAGCGGCGACCCGCCAGCTCACGGGGTGGCCAGAGAAGGACGGGGCGGCGTCAGCACTTATAGACCCCTCCCAGGGGCGGGAGGGGATGCTGATCAAGGTCTGCAGAAATCAGGGCGAAGACAAGAGAAGCAGCACTTGGGGCGGGCGGGGGGGAGGGGGCTTAAAGAAAAATCGAAAACTCCCTGTCACTTGGAAGCTAATTCCTTTCACGTTGGCCCACTGATCCGCGTGGGCGGTGCAGCGCTGGCAGCGGGCCTGGAGCGAGGGCGGCCTTAGTTCCTGGAATAAAAGTTCAAGGCCTCGCAGCAGATCACCTAAGGCGGCACGCCCCTCCCTGCTGGCCTCCAGCCCCACTTCCCACAGCCGCGCCCCCCCGCCCCCCCCCCCCCCCCCCCCCCCCGCTCCGTCTTCCTTCCCTTCCTCCCCACCCCCGCCGCGCCCGCCCTTTTCTCCCCCTACACCTGCCACGGCAGCCCAGACAGCCCAGGGTCAGGGAGGGCGCATGCCCCGGGAGTGAAGACGTGCACAGAGGTACACACACCACACACACGCAGGCCCACATCACACACACACCACACACACACACCACACACACATACCACACACAAACACCTCACACACAAACACCTCACACACACACGCACACCACACCACACACACACCACACACACACCACACACACACACACCACACACCACACACACACACACCACACACACCACACACACGCACATCACACACATGCACACACCACACACACAAACACACCACACACACCCCCCACACAAACACACCACACCACACACATGCACACCACACATCACACACATGCACACACCCCAAACACACCACACACCACACACACACACACACAAACACACCACACACACACACCACACACATGCACATCACACACATGCACACACCACACACACAAACACACCACACACAAACACACCACACACACATACCAAACACACACACCACACAGACACACCGAAACACACACACACGCAGGTCCACATCACACACACACCACACACACACACGCAGGTCCACATACACCACACACACACACACACCACACACTCACACACACGCCACACACAGGTCCACATACACCACACACACACACCACACACACATACATACACACATCACACACACGGGTACACGCACTGCATGCACACACACACACCACACACACATCACATACAAGCCCGCCTCCCCCAGCCGATTGCATTCCTCAGGACTGGGAGCAGCTATTTGACTTCTTTGAGCCTATTGGGATTCGGCTTCCCCCAAAAAAGAAAAGAAGGGAAAACACAGAGTCCACTCTCTCTACCAGGAAGACCAGCCCCTGAGGTCTTGTTGTCAGCACAGCAAGAAGCAGCTTTTGGGGAACACTCTTGTCTTCAAAGAGCTTCACACACATTCACTAATTCCCCCCAGCTCCGCCCCACGGGCGGGGTCCGCAGAGCCGCCAGGGGACAGCAGCCCTGGCTCCTGGCTCTGGGAAGACCAGCCAGGAAGGAGTCAGCCGGGGCCAGGTGGCTGGTGACGTGAGGTCACCTCTCGGGACACCCCCCCTCTCGGGGGCACAGTGTGCTGGCCTCGTGCCTGTGACCCAGGGAGCCAAGTGCAGTGGCCGTGCACAGCTGTGAGGGGGTTGCGGTGGGACCCCAGCTGCCAGTGTGGCAGGGTCGCAGGGTAGCAGCCGCCTCTGTGCCAGCAAAGGAAGGGCTCGGGGTGCATCCGCTTCTGATTCATGATGACGGTATCAACACGTCTCACTCCCAGGTGGGAGCCTGCAGTGCCCCACGCTGATGAATCTTTCCATATCTGAGAAGCAGTTTGCACGCTGCATGAACTCACCAGTGGGGAGATGGTTATGATGCTCGTGGGATGGAAAAGAGAATTTTTCGCACGTGAAAGAGCTTCAAAGACCTGTATTCCCGTGTGTGCATGTGTGCGTGTGTGCGTGTGTGTGTGTGTGCGTGTGTGTGTGTGTTTCTGGAAAGGTGATCCTGAGCAGCCTCTCTTCTCCAATTTAAACCCCTATTTAGAAGCAGACATCCTTCCTCTCTGAAAAGGAGTGATGGACAGCGGGACTTGACATCCAAAGGCCTGGTCCTCAGAACTGGAAAGACGTGCTAAGGTCACTGTCTCACCGTGGATAAGAACATTACTTGGTGACCCCATCGCTCTCCAGATCCACACACTGAAAAAACAAGTTTGAAAGAGGGACCATTTAACTCAAAGCCAAGGGCAACACAATGGAGACTGGCTTCTTTATTCATAGTCTGGGCTAGCTGTTTGTCCTAGGGCTCAATGATTATTTTAGCCCATTAAGTGAAGCACAGAAAAATAGACTCACCTCTTTTTTTAAAAGGCATTAAAGAGAAGATCAAAAAATCTAAAGCCGAAAAGAGGCACAGCGACAGAAGCAGCTGGACACAGACTATAGAACAGCTTCAGAAGAGAGAATGAGAATTATTATGACCAGGACTTTATTCTGAGCCCTTCGTTGGAAATCGTACCCATTTTTCTTAAACTGGGATTATTAACTAATACAAATTCTAAATGCTGCTGTGGACATTTTCAGTACTAGGCAGGAGCTCCGGGTGTCCTTTCAAAAACACTGTTTAACCGGGTGCATTGTATTTAGGTCAAAGTGATTTGAAGTGCTAGCTTGGATGGACCTAGATGGATTCTTTTTTTGTTGTTTTAATTACTCTTTCATTTTTTATTTTTCTGCTGCACACTCTGTGGGATCTTAGTTCGTCCACCAGGGATCGAACCTGAGCCCCCTGCACACAACCAGGTCGATTTACGTGTGAAGGTGTGTGTTGGGTGTTTTTTGGCACCTGGTTACAGTATCAAGAGTTCGAATTCTACCTCTGCCATTTACTAGCTAATTAACCCCCTCTAGATTTGGTTCCCCATCTCCAAATGAACGATGGTAAGAATACCTCCCTGGGAGGCTGTTGTAAAGATTCAGTGAGAGGTTGTATGCAGAATTCTGGCTTATTGTAGGCACTCCTCCTTGCCCTGGATTATTTTTCCATAATAAGTTTTGTGCACCTGAGAAAAACCAAATGATGACACGTTGATTCTAACGTTTATATGGAGAGGCAAAAGACCCAGGATAGGCAATACAATATCGAAGAACAAAGTTGAAGGATGAATGTTCCCTGACTTCACAACTTACTATAAAGCTACCGTAATCAAGACAGTGTGGTATCAGAGAAAGAGAAGACAAAGAGATCAATGAAATGAATACAGAGCCCAGAAGTAGACCCGTATAACACAGTCAACTAATCGTTGACAAAAGAAGCAAAGGCAACAGTGAGACAAAGATAGTCCTTTCAACACATGGTGTTGGAACAACTGGACAGCCACATGCAAACAAATGAAGCTAGACACAGACCTTCACCCTTCACAAAAATGACCTCAGTATAGACCATAGACCTAACTGGAAGACACAAAACTATAAAACTCCTAGAAGAAAACATAGAAGAAAATCTAGATGACCTTGGGTATGGCAATGACTTTTTAGCTACAACACCAAAGGCATGATTCCTGAAAGGAATCATTTATAAACTGGATTTCGGTAAAATTTAAAACTTCTGTTCTGTGAAAGACAATGTCAAAAGACAAAGAAGACAAATCACAGACTGGGAGAAGCTGTTTGCAAAAGACACAGCTAATTAAGGACTGTTCTCCAAAATATATAAACACTCAAAACCTCAACAATAAGAAAACAAACAGCTCAACTGAAACATGGGCCGAAGACCTTAACAGACTCCTCTCCGAAAAAAGATACACAGATGGCAAGTAAGCATAGGAAAAAATGCTCCATGTCACGTACCATCAGGGAAATGTAAATCACAACAGTGAGATACCATGATGATTTTGTTAATTTAGTTACTGGAGTGAATCAGAGGGATGCCTGTAAGGGTGTTGAAATTTGCATTTTTGCTTTCTAGCTCTTTTAATTAGAAATAAGGATTGATCAAAGGAAGAGAGGGTGGGAGGGAGGGAAAGGAAAGGAAAGGGTGAAGGAAGGAAACAAGGAAGATGAGCTTATGTTAGTCAAGCAAACATGACTCCTTAAAATAGAGCTGCCCCATCTCGTCCTCGCCTATTTATCCACATGTGAATCACAGAGAAGTAAAAGGCCTTCCCTGCTTTCTGCTTCATCAACAGAGGTGCTGCGGGCACCCCTCACCCCCAGCCAACGCAGGCCAGGGCCTGTTGCACCCATTTATGGAGACCTTCTTTATCTTGACACAGAACACTGAGTAAACACTCCTGGAATTAGAAATATGTAAAAGCATCTGAAAAGTTTGAAAAAAGAAAAAAAGCACACAATAAAAAAGGAAATGCGTTACAGTCAGAACTAGTTCAGTAAACATTTGTGGAATGAAGGAATTCTAGCCCCTAATGATATTCTTGAACATGATGTATTCTACTTTTCTGTAGGGTTGGCTGCAAAAACGGTCACCCCATTTTAGCTTCCTGTGTTAGTGTTGGCTGTCCTTGCCCAGACGGGAACTGCTGTTTCATGTCACCTGTTCTCTAGGATTTAGAGTGCATTTTTCAGACCCCTTGCATCACAGCCATCTGCTAAAATGGTATATTCTAGGCCTTTCCAAACGCCCTAAGCTAGGAAATTCTGAAGAGAGGTAGTGCTGTGCAATTAACTTCTTTGGGAAGGGGGGGGAGACATCTGGCTTCTAGAGAGGGAGCAAGTGAGAGCTGATGTGGGTTCCAAAGCCAGCGTGATACATAGGGTGGGCGAGGGCTGGGTGGAGAGAGGCTGGAAGGAGTCTGGGGAGTGGGGGGAGAAGTGAGGAAGGTCAGGACACTAATATATTTATCCTGGCAAGTGAGGGACTAAGAGACCCTTGAAGAGGCAACAAATCCATTATTTTAACTCACAAAGTCAACCAGCTGAGAAACCCAAATCATGTAATAGTTATATTGGTGGGAGAGAAGAAGAGAAGGACATTTTCATTTCCCATGACAACAAGTCTATAGGTATTGCCAAAAATGGGTCTTTTTTTAAGTGGTATACATATTTCACTTAGCAACCTGGCAGTGATTGCCATAGGACTAGGGACAGACATAGTTTAAAATTTCATTTAAAATGGTTATTTCTGGGCTTCCCTGGTGGCGCAGTGGTTGAGAGTCCGCCTGCCGATGCAGGGGACACGGGTTCGTGCCCCGGTCCGGGAAGATCCCACATGCCGCGGAGCGGCTGGGCCCGTGAGCCGTGGCCGCTGAGCCTGCGCGTCCGGAGCCTGTGCTCCGCAACGGGAGAGGCCACAGCAGTGACAGGCCCGCGTACCGCAAAAAAAAAAAAATTAAATTAAAAAAATAAAATAAAATAAAATGGTTATTTCTGTAGAGCTAGACCGCAGTGGAGAGGGTAGGGCAGGGAACCCTTGATTTCTAAGATAATCCTTTCTACACTGGTTGGTATTTTCCCCTCAACCATGTCTCACTTTAAAAAGAAAGGTATGATTTGTGTTTGAAGAGCCCTTTGCCCCCCACACCCACCATGCTGGCTGTGTTATCCTCTCTGGTCGGGGGACCCAATGACAGTGCATCTCAAAAAGCTCCCATGTGAGCCCCTGAACTGCTGCCAGGCCTCGTCAGCACCAGGGAAAATTGTGACAGAAATGAACAAATGCATAAATAATGAAAAGAAAAATGAAAGAAAAATCTCTCTGATAACTCCTTTATTAGAAGGTCAACCCAAAACTGACGGTTCAAGGGTTACACGGTCACGATATCACTTCTCTGCAGTACCCCCTCTTTTCCTCCTCCCTCCCTATTTTTTTTAACATAGTCTAAGTTTTAAAATAAGAAATTAAGATATTGAAAGATGCACCACATACAAATCTTTTCCCCAAATGTCCTCGGCTGACGCCATCACGAGGCGTTCCCCAAGGTGGCTGGATGACCATTTCATGTAGACCCCTCAGCCGTCCCCACCAAGGACAGAGGCCTCAGCCTACAGAACTTTCCGGCAAAACTCCATCCTTTCAAGACTTAAATCAAGGTCTCCAACAGAAAAGGCTGAGACAAACAAAAACAAAACAGATTCTGGTCCCAACCAAGCTCAAGGAGCCTTGTTCAATGCAAGCCAAAGCTCTCCCGGTAGCCAGCTCGTGGTGTCTAATCATCAACTGCGCTTATCAGATCGTGATTTGTGAGTTCCTTGAAGAAAAAAAAGGTGCAGAAAGAATCCTTTTGTGCTTTGGAGACTGATTTCAAAGCAGACCTTGAGGTCACCTGCAGATATGCTTTAGGCGGAAATTATAGGCGAGAAACAAAATGCACTCATTTGATTTCATAAAGTTGGGCGGAACCCCTGGGTTCAGACTTACCATTGGAATCTAACCATGGCTGAAGCACCAGTCTGCACGTTATTTTTCTTTTGGGGGCAGGAGGAGTAGCAACAATGCAGGTTGGGGTCTGCTCTGACTCCCCTGGATGTGCTCCTATATCCTGATTACGGGGCTGAGACCAGAGGAGACCTGTCAGGTTTACCTGCTAGAAACAAACGCTCATCTTGCTGTCCAAGACCTCAGAAGAGGTTAGATTGTCTGGGTTTGGCTTTCCCTGGCTAGTTCTCCACTATAGTTTAGAGACTCTGGGTCTTTAGGTGGAATTTGACTCAATCAAGGTGGCCAGTACTCAGATCTGTGGTTCCAATTCCAATATCCTCTCCTGGGGAGAGCAAGAAATAAGACCTACCTATGGGTGGATGATGATAAGAATAATATTAAACGGTATTGTTATCAGTGAGGCCTGCAGTAAGTTGGGGTGATCTGCTGGCACCCTGAAGTGAGCCATGGTACCGTGTTTTTTTTTTTTTTTTTTTTTGCGGTACGCGGGCCTCTCACTGTTGTGGCCTCTCCTGTTGCAGAGCACAGGCTCCAGGCGCGCAGGCTCAGCGGCCATGGCTCACGGGCCCAGCCGCTCCGCGGCATGTGGGATCTTCCCGGACCGGGGCACGAACCCGTGTCCCCTATATCGGCAGGCGGACTCTCAACCACTGCGCCACCAGGGAAGCCCCATGGTACCGTGTTTGATTCAAAAACCAAACAACCCAGCAGGCAAAGAATAAAGCAAAGAACAGATGAAGTCTCTGGAAAGGCCAAAGAAAGATTCCATCACCATACACAGTGCCACTTCTTCCTACCTTTCTTCTCCATTCTTCTCTCTGTGTCTCACATTTCAGTTTTTTGAGACTCTCTCTCCTGCCCAAACAAACTCTGCCCCTCTCTTCCCGGAAGACATGCTCACTGCATTCCCTCTGTCTTTTTTGTGCAACAGTAGCTCTCAAACCCTTCTGTTGAAAACCCTACCATTTTCTCCTTTTCCCTCTCTTTTATTTTCCCTGTACCAAAAATATCAAGACGAAGCTGGCATTCCAAAATGGGGGGACCCTGGGGGTGGGTTGGGAGAGAGAGTCTAGGATTATTGGTGCCTTTAACACTAATAGTGCCTGAAGCACTATGATACTCTATTGATTACCTACTATGTGTTGGACATGATATTAAATTACTGAATTTAACAGGTATCTAAATTGGGGTTTCCTTAAGTGCTTTCTGAGGATACTGTGTTCCTTGATAGCAAGGTTTGATGATTAAACACATTTGGAAAATGTGTTGTGTCCTTGAGATTCCCAATACATATCAAATGTAGGATAATTCCTACAGTAAATATGCATATTTGTCATTGGTTAGCCCAGGATTTCCCTAATTTATTTGATCACTACACTTACCTGACGATGGAAAAAGAAGAAGCTAATGTCAGCAGCACATGGCCCACACGGATCTAGAAAATGGAAGTCACCAAAGCACACTCGTTCTGTTGTTTGCAGGTCCTGGAGAGCCTCATGGGAATCCACCCTGATCTGCTGGGGTGTTTGTGGTGATGTAGACATGGGCTTGTTTATTCTTGACACAGAGGTTTTGTCCCCGAGGCATAGGGGATGGGTAAGGATGAGCCAATGAGACAATTCAGCGATGGCTTACACACAAGTCAGAAATGCAAGATGGTACCTAATCGTCTTGGTGGGGAAGGAGAGGGGACGGGTGCCTCAGAGACCAGGAAGTCCAACCCTAACCCAGCAGCTATCACTGGCCCACAGAGTGGCACACATGATGTAATTCTGCAGCCACACACTGAAGCCCTGAATTTAAGCTTGCTCTAGACTTAGGCTGACAACTAGAAACAGAAAAATCAGTACATCAACTTGGTGCTTCCGAATGGGATTTATTTTCAAACATGGTGATGGCATTTCCAAACACCCAGATCCCTTCTGTGTCCTTTCTCACACTCCCCTGCTTCACCAAGCCCCGCCCTTCTCCCTCAGCATCATGCTTTTCTAAATCAAATAGAGACTTAGCAGGACCCGCAAGCCAAAACAGCCCAAGGAGCAGCATTCCCTCCGGCCAGAGCCAGCGCCTCACAGAGCTGCTGCGAGATCCAGGCTTTTTGTTAGTTTGCTGTTTGCTTTTGGAACTTCTTTAAAACAAACCTCAAAGAAGAGCAGACTCTTATCTGAGACTAATTCCTTTTAGAATCCAAGGAATGACTCACAGAGGCTGTTTTGACATCTGTGTTCCCTGTTGAGTTAATATGATTAGACTCATACATTCTATTTTTGAAATGTAGACGATGTGCCCTGAATATTCTTCCAGAACAAAAAAGAATAGGGGGAAAGTGACACCCCTATTTACATACGTGCTGTTTGCCCCCCTTACTTTTGTCTTTCATGGTCTAGTTTTTTCCATCAGATTAAAGAGATTGGACAGATTATTCAGGTAAGTTGCATAATGCTCTTTGGAATAAGTCATGTCCCTGCACAAACTAATAATATGAAAAGTTCTCTTTTCACGAGATGACAGATGAATGGCTAAGCAAACATGTAGTATATCTACTCAATGGAATATTATCCAGCCTTAAAAAGGAGTGAAATTCTGACACAGGCTACAACATGGCTGGACCTTGAGGACGTGATGTAAGTGAAATAAATCAGTCACAAAAAGACAAATACTATATAATTCCACTGATATGAGGTCCCTAGAGTAGTTAAATTCATAGAGAAAAAGGTAGAATGATGGTTCCCAGGGACTGGGGGAGGGGAAATGGGGAGTTAGTGATTAATGGATAAGACGCTTGAGCTGGGGAAGATGAAAAAGTTCTGGAGACGGATGTCATCATTGTAGTTCAACAATGCAAATGTAGTTAATAGTATTGAACTGAGCACTGAAAAATGGTTAAAGTGATCAATTTTCGTTATGTGTATTTTACACTCCCCCCTGACAAACACGCAAAGTTCCCTTTTCTCTGGAGCAGACATTGAGCAATGCCTGTGTCCCAAGCTTCCCCCTGCTTGTTTCTGATCTTACCAACCCTGCTGCTCCAGAAATAGCCGTGCTCCTGGTTCTTCAAAGCTAAGGCATGGCAGACCTAAGTCCCCTCTCCTCCAGAACTGGCACAGTTCCAGCTGAGGGAGGTGATTTTCTTATACTCTGCGAAGGATGGTCTTAGCAGGGGGTAGGTGCAGCCAGCTTTCCAGGGAAAAATGTCTCAGCGGTTGAAATCCGATGGGTCCTGAGATTTGATCTAAGTCACGGTAGTCGTTAAAATAAGTTAAGGCTGGTACCCTTTGTTCTCGTGTCATAAACCATCTGCTACAAAGCGTTCAAAGACATACGGCCCTCCAACTTGGCCATAAAATTAACCCTAATCTTCAGACTGCTTGCTCTGTGTTTCAACTGTGTGGCCACAGCCCAAGTGTTGAAGCACTTTGTGTGTGAGATAAATTTTGATAAGTCCCATAAAGCAGTGTTGCTCAGAATAACAGACTTCCTGTGTGCCCATTAAGGACACCGAACTGGGCTAAGAACAAAGCTCAAAAGAAGTATTCTGTTGCTTGAGGTTGAAAGAAACAATAAAGATCTTTCATTCTTGCCACTAGAATAATGGTCCTTTGAGAACTTCATTTTTGAAAGAGTCTCTGGCATGACTGCAGAGGTCATAAACACCCATATCGTATGTATTTTCAAGTTTTCTCTTTAAGGCACTCACACATTTCAGAATGACATGTTAAAAGATATATACAGCTGGGGGAGGGACCAGTCAGAACGTTCCAAGAATAATCCCTGTTAAATACGTTATAATCTTTCTCGGCCAGATCTGTTCTGAACATCTTATTCGTTGTACTGAAAGAGCTATTTTCCTCTCTTTACAATGCACCTGCATGGACTTTGGAGAGATAAGGATTGATCGTACCAAATAAATACCCAATTGTCAGATAAAGTTTACAAATAAAAAGTCTTGTCACGTGTTTTTCACATGCAGGTCATTCTCAATTTCTTAATTGGGTCTAATTTGGAGTGATATTAACACACTCGCTGGTTGTCTTTAACCCCTCTCCTTCATGTTTCTAGACCATAGCAGTGATGTACCCTAGGGGCCACAGGGTGGGAAAGATGGATAAGAACTCAATTACCACCAGTTTCCAGGACACCTAATTAGGAAGGTCTCTTTCTGGCCAGGACTGGGGAAGCAGCCGTATGATACAGTGCAAATACAGTGCCAAGGGCAAGGGGCTGGGCTGCCTCTGGTTGTTGCCACTTGAGATGCCAGGCTGGGTACCATATTGCACCAGCCATGACAACAAGCTCTTCACAGGGCAGGAAAATGACTTAGGCATGGTTATTGCCAAATACCCTCTGCTGGCCTTTCCCCCCCCTCTTTCCTGCCCTCCTTTAAAGTCTGGGCAGAAAGAAGGATGCGCTTTCTTCTGGGGGTCCTAGGATAAGCCACAAGAGAGACCCTGCCGACAATTATGCATTCTGTGGTCATGGAAGGCAGGTGCGGTTGGAGCCCTGCACAGAAATTAACAAGCCCAACACTGACCCCAGAGCATGCTGGGAAAAGCCCTCCCGGTGCCCTGGAATGGAGAGCAGAAGCTCGTCCTAGACTTGCAGAAGCTCTGTGGACTGTAAAGAACCGGAAGGGAGGAGGTAGGCAGGGGCAACCGCTGGTGAAGCTTCAAGCCTCCATATCTCCGTCTGCAGATAAGGACGATGCTATGAAGAAAATAAACAAAGTGATGTGCTGTGGGTGGTTTGGTGTATTTTTTTAACTTTTTACTTTCTATTAGAGTATAATTGATTAACAATGTTGTGTTAGTTTCAGGTGTACAGAAATGTGATTCAGTTATACATATACATGTGTGTATCTATTCTCTTTCAAATTCTTTTCCCATCTAGGTTGTTATATAATATTGAGCAGAGTTCCCTGTGCTAGACAGTAGGTCCTTGTTGGTTATCTGTTTTAAATATAGCAGCGTGTACATGTCAATCCTAAACTCTCTAACTCTCCCACCCCCCCCACCCTTCCCCCCTGTAACCACAAGTTCATTCTTTAAGTCTGTGGTGGTAGTTTTAGGTGGGTGGTCAAGCCACAGCCAAGCTGAGACCTCAGAGATGCCAAGACACCAGGGAAGCAAAGACACAGGAGGAAATCTCTGTATAGGGGAGGAGCATCAAGTGCAAAGGCCCTGTGACAAGAAGCATCTGGGGTGTTTAAGGAGCAACCAAGTGTATGGCTACAGTGCACGGAGGGCAGGACCTGCTGGAGGCTGAGTCTACAGCAGTGGACGGGGTCCCTCACTCAGAGCATCAGTGAGGAGAGGAAAGACTCCACGTGTCCTCTGAGGGCGCTGTTCTCACCTGCAGCCCCAAACCACCCAGGGGCCCGGTGGAGGAACCGTCCGACTCAACACCCAAGGAGGCTGGCCTCCTGTGCCCCTTACATATGGCTGATGGGGCCACTCACCTTCTCTGCTAGTCTCTCCATCCACCTTAAATATTCCAGGCCATTATCCACATACCACACACAGCTTGTTGTAGTCTCAACAAAGAGGGCAAAGCCAGGAAATGGCTGATTCTTTCCACACATTCTGTTTTTCTCAATGGTTTATTTGGACCAGTCTTTCTCCCCTGCGGGTGATTTATCCCCTCAGAGACTTTGGCCAATTTTTTTGGAGACATTTTTGGTTGGCACAAATAGGGCGTGGTGCTACTGGTATCTAATGGGTAGGGGAAGGGATGCTACTAACATCCTACAGTGCACAGAATGGCCCCCTAACAACAGAGCATTATCTCATTCAAAATGCTGATGGATAGATAAGAAGAAAGACCATCCCAGGGAGTCTACTAAGGAGGATTTTGTGCCAGAAAGAAAACGACCCTTAGGAAAGCTGGCTCAGCTCCCTTCAAAATTAAATACCTCTCTCCTTTGTTACACATTGGAAAACAAATGAGTTTCTATTTCAGTCTGTTTGGCAGGCTTTCTGGCAGAGGCCGGGTGCATTGTGGACAGCCAAGTGTGGTTTGCAGTGCATCAGAAGTCTCGGGATGGTCCAGAGCCATAAACACGGGCAGGCAGACCACCCTGGGCTCTGAGGCTGCTTGGAGCTCCCAGAAGCTGGAACACACCCAGCTGGGTCCTCCCTGTGGGAAGTGCCTGGATGCAAGGCTTAAAGCTGTAGGAACTTGCTGGCATCATGGGTTTTCACTTTGAGACATTTCCCCCTTTTATACACAGTCATTAGAGCTCCTAAATTCAAAGCAGGGGTGTGCCTAAAAACATCCTTACGTAGATATGTCAGTAAAGTCATCATGCCACAGTTGCTATGGGCTGAACTGTGTCCCCCTCAAATTCTTATGCTGAAGTCCTAACACCCAGTACCTCAGAATGTGACTGTATTCGGATATGGGGTCTTCACAGAGGTAATTAAGGTAAAATGAAGTCATATGGTGGCCCCTAATCCAATATGACTGGTATCCTTATAAGAAGAGGAGATTAGGACACAAATGCTCACAGAAGGATGACCATGTGAGGACACAGGGTAAGATGAGTACCTACAAGCCAAGGACAGAGGCCTCAGGAGAAACCAACCCTGCCAACACCTTGATCTTGGGCTTGCAGCCTCCAGAACTGTGAGACAATAAATGTCTGTTGTTTAAGCCCTCAGTCTATGGTGCTTAGTTTTTGCAGCCCGAGCTGGCTAATACAACAGTCGTAGGGCTGGGAAGGGTTCAAAAGTCCTCCCATATGACCTGCCACCCAGAGCCACCTTCTCCTTTATGGACACACTCTGAGAAGCAGTCTGGTCTCTGATCACCATCAGAGGTGGGGACCTCGTTACTTCACAGAGAAATTGTTTAGCATGAGGTATTAGTTTCCTCTTGCTGCTGTAACAAACTACCACAAACTTGGGAGTTAAAAACAAGAGCAATGTATGCTCTCTCAGTTCTAGAGTTCAGAAATCCAAAACCAGTTTCACTGGGTTGTGCTCTGTCCTGGGGGCTACAGAAGAGAATCTGTTTCCTTGCCTTTTCCTGCACCTAGAGCTGCATCCCCTTGGTTCCTTGGTCAGTGGTCCCTGCCTCCATCTTCAAAGCCATCAGTGGAGCATCTTGCTTGCCTCATCACATTGCCTCCTCCTCTGTGTCAAATCTCCCTCTATCTTTTGTAACACTTATGATGGCATGTAGGAACCATCCAGATGATCCAGGATAAAGTCCCATCTCAAGATCCTTAATCACGTCAACAAAGCCCCTTTTGCCATATAAGGTAACCTATTCGTAGGTTCCAGGGATTAGGACATCTTTGGGGGAGGGACATTATTCAGCTCACCACATGCCTTAGGGCAGAGTTCTTGTGTCAGGTCACTTTACTGGCCACCAGCCAGCCTGGAGGACAGACCACCTCAGTGGTGGTCAGAGTGGCTAAATCACGGGACACAGGCTAACTTGGCAGCCTGTGCATTAGAGGCTCTCCAAGAGACACTGGGGTCTTGTAGACCCTCTTGCAAGAATGTTTTCCCACGGACATTTACATTTTTGAAGATAGCTTTGGATTAAAGGAATAAAGGTCAAATGACAAAGACAGCGTTAGGGATGAGCAGCTGTCACCTACTCTGTTAAAAGAAACAAGCCACATTCAAGCAGTCAGAGACTTGAAAACTCCGGAAGGGGCACCATCCCCAAGACCAGACCAGGTCCTTCCTTCTGAGGTTGTGCAATACTTTGCTTATGGGAAGTGAGGTCACCCGTTTCTCTGTCCCTTTATCCAGAGCACAGCAGGGTGCAATGTGTAAAGTTTTGTGGAGATTTGGCTAAGCTCATTTTTTTTCCCCAACCCAGCAGGGATTTTTGAGGGTTTTTTTTTTCTAAAAAAAAAGCAAGCCTTCAAAGAAATGGCCCCCAAACAGTACCAGGGAACTTAAATCCTAACAAACACATCATTAAACTTATACGACTTCCTTCCAGTACATTCCATGCAGATGCAGAGGACAGTTAAGGCATTTATTTTCAGACCACCCTCATTATTGTTCCCATCCACCCTTCATTCGATTAAATAGACGCCAGGCCAAAAAAGTCATAAAGATCTAAGTTGCTGCTTCTCCTTTTTCTTTATTCAATTAAATGGGGCTAAATAGGCGATAGCTGGTTTCAGAAAATGACCGAGTACATGTCCTGATTTTCTCTATTTTGCAGGTCCCGAAAAGGTGTCACCGCTTTTTAAGAGTCTGTGAGTCCAGCTGATGGCTCCCAAGTGAAGCCTCCTTCCTTGAGGAACAAACACTTTCGAGAAACCTCACAGCTGGCTGCAGCCGGTCACTCACCTGCGCACTGCTACAGAGGGGGTCAAAGGGGCACCATCAGTCAGCACGGCTATGTCAGCACTGGGCTGAATTGTGTCCCCCAAAGAGGTGTGGTGAAGTCCTAACCCCTGGTGCCAGCGGATGTGACCTTATTGGAAACGGAATCAAGTTCACATAGACTAGACTGAGTCAGGGTGAGCCCTGGAGCCCTGACTGGTGTCCTCATAAGAAAACACAGGAAAGAGGGTGAGGGAGACTCAGGGAGAGCCTGGGATGGACACGGTGCTCTCCGAGCCTAGGAAAACCAAGGCTGGTCGGCAACCCCTGGAAAGTAGGGAAAGGCCAGGAAGGAGTCTTCCTCTGAAACCCCAAGAAGGAACCAACTCTGCAGACACCTTGATTTCAGACAGCTGGCCTCCAGAACTGGGAGGCAATAATTTCTGCTGTTCTAAGCTGCCCCATCTGTGGTGCTCTGTTACAGCAGCCCTACAACACAAATGCACCGAGTCAGGCCCTGAAATGCCCCTTTGGTCACCGTCATGCAGAAGCGGCTGTCTGGCACTGTTCCGAATCTCTCTCTGCTGCTTCTCATGTCTGCCCTGGAGATTTCCTAAGCCTGATTTGGGCTTCAAATGTGAGGAAGGACCACCAAGGCCCTCTCTGGGATTGGAATGACTTCAAAGGGAAGAAAACGGGGTGTCTTCTCCCCAGCACCCTCCCCACAAGTTCTCTTTCTTTTTCTATATTATTTACATAATTTTATTTTATTTTTTAATTTTATTGAAGTATAGTTAATTTACAATGTTGTGTTAATTTCTTATTATAGCAAAGTAACTCAGTTATACATACATATATATATATATATATATATATATATATATATATTCTTTTCCATTATGGTTTGTCACAGGATATTGAATTTATTTCCCTGTGCTTGTTGTATCCATTCTATGTATACTAGTTTGCATCTGCTAATCCCAACCTCCCACTCCATCCCTCCCTCAACCCCCTCCTCCTTGGCAACCACAAATCTGTTCTCTATGTCTGTGAGTCTGTTTTTGTTTCGTAGACATATCTATGAAGCAAGTTCTCTTAAAGCAGGATGGAGCAAAACAAAAAGAAAAGAATGCCACACACGTGATCTACAGGGCTGATGGAGGGAAGGAAGGAGCTAGCCAGTGCATGCCAGACGCTCTGCTGGGAGCCGTATGGAGAATATCTCATTCTCGCCCAGCTGTGTTGAGGGCCAGGGTTCCCATCCTGCACGTGCTGTGTGCAAGCTGGATCCAAGCCGAGGTCTCCTTGTTCCAAAGGTCACAGAGATTTGCCCCACAGCCCGGTGTCTCGGAGTCTCCATCCAGGGTCTATGCGGCTGCTCAGTTTAAATTCAACCACCCAGCATAATTACATAACTATAGCAGCGGCTCTGAAACTTCCAGTAAGCATCAGAGTCACCCGAGGGCCTGTTAGGACACCCATGCACCCATCTCTCCCCTGTCCCCCACCCCTGCTTCCAGAGTTTCTGATGCAGTGGGTCCAGGTGGGCGTGAGATCCTGCACTGACAACGCGTCTCCAGAACGGTGAGAGGTGGGTCCAGGTTCCAGGGTTGAGGACCTTTCATTGATTTGAACGTGGGACGGGACGGCATCAGGTGTGGCCCGAGTCCTGGGGCCCCCGCCCTCACGTGATGGGAGGCGGAGGTGTGGGACAGTAGGACTTCTCTTCCTCACCGCCCTCCCCTCCCCTAGTCTCTCCTGACCTGTCCTTCCTTGCCATCCACCTCCGCGGCAGTAACTCAGCGCTCTAACCCACACCCTCCACGAGCCTCTATCCTTCTGCACCCAGACAGCTGCTTCCCTGTTTGTCCTTGGTCAGTGGTGGATTCTTGGGATGAAGGGTCGCTGGCCTGGTTCACAGGCTCACACGCGCCCACAAGGCGATGCCGTCCTTTCCCCCACCTTTCCCTGACCACGTTGCACTTTCCTTCTGGAATGCACGCTATGCATCGTGCTACGGGCTGAACTGCGTCCACCTAAAATTCACATGTTGGATTCTTAGCCTCTGGTACCTCAAATGTGACTGGATTTGGAGAAAGGGATTTGAAAGAGGTGACTAACGTTAAATGAGGTCATTAGTGCGGGTCCTACTCTGACATGACAGGTGTCCTTATAACAAGAGGGGATCAGGACACAGACACACACGGAGGGGCGACCATGTAAGGACACAGGGAGGAGACGGCGGTCTACAGCCAGGAGAGAGGCCTCGTAGGAGCCAACCTTGACCTTGGCCTTCCAGCCTCCAGAACTGAGAGGAAATAAACCGTTGTTTAAGCCGCCCAGCCTGCGGTACTTGTTACAGCAGCCCGAGCAAATGAATACACGGTGTTTGCATTTCTGTGTCTCCAGTGGATTATAACCTCCCGAGGACAGGAACTGTGTCTTTTCACCTTGCATTCCCAACACTTAGCATGTGCCTGGCACAATTAAAGGGCATGATAATAAAGATGATCATAAAATAATAACTATCATTTGTTGAGCACTTACTATGTGCCAGGCCCTGTGCTCAGCACTTCACATGTAATCCTCAGAACCATAATGTAAGTACTATTATTATCTCCATTCTAAAAATGAAGATGTTGAAGCACAGAGGTGAGGAAACTTGCCACAGACACACAGCTAATAAGTGGTGCATGTGATGGGCTGAATGATGACACCCAAAGATATCCACATCCTAATTCTTGGAAGCTGCAAGTGTTACTAGAGAGACTCTGCAGGTGTGATTAATTTAGGGAACTTGACATGGAAGATTATCCTGGATTAACCAGATGCACACTGAATGCTATCACATGTCCTTGTAAAAGGAAGGCAGAGGGAGATTTCACACAGACAGGAGAGAAGAAAGCAATGTGATCACTGAAGCAGATGTTACACGAATGACCTTGAAGATGGAGGAAGGGGCCATGAACAAAGGAATGCAGGTGTCCTCCAGAAGGTGGACGAAGCAAGGAATGGATTCTCCCCTAGAGCCCCTGGAGGGAGCACAGGCCTGCCGACGCCTTGGTTTCAGCTCCGTGATGCTGATTTCTCAGCTCCAGAACTGTGAGAGAATAAATTTCTGCTGTTTTGAGCCAGTAAGTTTGTAATAATTTATTACAGCAGCCAACGAAAACTCATAGAGACAGGATATAAACCCAGGCAGTCTCTCTTCAGACCCTGCACTGTTGTTTTGTTTTATTAAAATGTTTTAAAACTTTCTTCTTAAAATTTTAAGATTTAAAACATTCTTAAATGAGGTGCAATTTCATACAGTGAAATGCACAATACATGTGACAAATGTAAACACTTGTGCAGTCCCCACCCCATCAAGCTATAGACCAGACCCATCCCCTTTTCCACCAATCCAGTCTCTGTCCCAAGGCAGCCACTGTTCCGATTTCTATCACCACACATTAGTTTTGCCTGTTTTTGAACTTCCTATAGAGAATGCATAGAGAAGGTTGTGAAACTGCACAGCTCAGACTGGGACTTGAACTCACGGGCTGAGACTCGAACCCACTGTCTTTTAATTAAAATCACTCACCTGGTGTCAGGACTTAGTGAAGCTCAGGTTCTTTATGTCTCAGCACAGAAGGAATTCAGCGAGAGACAAAGTGATAGGTAAGAAGTAGATTGATCGATCGATTGATTGATTATTTCTGGCCGCACCGCACAGCATGCGGGATCTTAGTTCCCTCACCAGGGATCGAACCTGTGACCCCTGAAATGGAAGTGTGGAGTCCTAACCACTGGACCACCAGGGAAGTCTCAACAAAGAAGTAGATTTATTAACATAGGACACTTGTGAGGGATACAAGGAGGCAGGCATGGGGGCTCTGCCTGAGAACTAAGTGGGAAAGCAGGTTTGTTTAGAGAGATACACATTCCACAGACAGAATTTGGTCTGTCTCAACAGGAGAGAGAGGCCCTGAAATATGGGGTGGTTAGTTTTTTTGTTTGTTTGTTTTTTTGTTTTTTTTGCGGTATGCGGGCCTCTCACTGTTGTGGCCTCTCCGTTGCGGAGCACAGGCTCCGGACGCACAGGGTCAGTGGCCATGGCTCATGGGCCCAGCCTCTCCATGGCATGTGGGATCCTCCTGGACCGGGGCACGAACCCGCGTCCCCAGCATCGGCAGGCGGACTCGCAACCACTGTACCACTAGGGAAGCCCGGGGTGGTTAGCTTTTATGAGCTGGGTAATTTCATAGTGGGAGGATTATGCCAACTATTTTGGAGAAAGGGTAGGGATTTCCAGGAATTGGGCTCTCACCCACTTTATGGCCTTTTATGGTCGGCCTCAGAACAGCCCTGGAGCCTGTGGGTGTGTCATTTAACATGCTGACGTGTTACAATGAGCGTACACTGAGGCTCCAGGTCCACTGGAAGTTGAATCTTCCACCCTCTTGAGCCTAATTGGTTCTAACCTGTTTCTGTTGAGTCCTCAAAGGCTACGTCATTCTTTTAGAGGTTGTCCCCTGCCCCTTTTCCTCCTGTCTCAGTTTTGTGTATTTGGAGTTTCTTTTCATTCATCCGTGGTCTGAATGTCCCACAATTTGTTTGTATTTTATTGTGTCCCTGAGAGGAAATTTTGAACATCTCCTGCAACACACAAGTCAAACTAGAGATGAACACCAGGAAAGATGCAGACACCAGCCAGGAGGGTCACATGGGTGGGGTTTGCCTTGTGGTTGAAATGGGACAACCTCCCAAAAGCCCCCAGCGTGGTGTCTGGCAGGCACACAGTTAATGCAGCAGAAATATTCGTTTCCACTCTCTTTGTTAAATGGGAGTTCTTTTGTCTTCAAAGTAAAGCAGCCTTGGACCGTATGGTCACAAAATGATACTCTATGAAGTGTAGGGCAGGAAAGACTTCCTCCACCCTCCTAGGTTTGATAGCTGGGTCTCTGAAATAAATTGATAGCAGGCAGATTAAGAATAGAAAAGGTGCACACATTGATTCATTTTTAATATTATGTGCATGGGGACATCACAGGAAAAAAAGGTGAATACTCAGTAAATTGGTGCAATTTGAGAGTTCCTATACCATCTCAACAGGGGAAGGGGAGCGGGGATGTAGCCAGTTCAGGGAAGAGCAAATGCCTCTTAGGAAAGATAAAGGGACACTTAGAGGAACAGATGGGAGATATGAGTTTGTGAGGACGTTTGTCTGGGTGTGGTGCCGACTTCTGGTCTTTTCTCTTGGGATAACAGTCAGTCTTCGCAGCTGAGGACACTCCTGGGGAGGGGATTTAAGACACTCGAGTTCCCTTTGGAGACTCTGTCTTCAGGCAGAGAGGGGGAGTTCAGAAAAAGCCTCTCCCTGTGTTTGCTGCTTTTCCAGTGGCTTCAGCTCAAAATAATCAATATGACATAGCGACATATTTTGGGGTGGTGTGTCCTGGACTCTTTTAAAATCGTATTTCTTTTGCTCTCGCTGAAACTTTTGAGTTGCCATTTATGTCCTCTTGCTACACAACTACAATGCCTGGTCTCGGAGATTAGTCCCCAGACTCTAAGGACACAGTGGGTTTGGTTTATGTTTTTCATCGACGGCTATGAAACTGACAGCTCCCCCTTCCTGTCTGTCCCCAGCCCAGAGCGGGACTATTCGGGAAAGACTGCTTAGAGAAAACCAGCCCCTCTCTCCCCCACAATCCCTCTCCAGTCTCAGCTTCACAGAAATGGGCTGTCATCCTCTCTTCATGGAAAATGCATAGACCTCCAGTGTGTGCGGTATTGTAATAAACCCAGTGAGCTGCCCACGCATCACGAGATCCAGAGCATTAACGATAATTCACATCCACTTTCATGTCCCTCCCCCTTTAGAGGAACACTTACATCTTGAAATTTGTGTTTAGCCTTGTATTTTTTTTAAAAAAGATGCATAATTGCATCATACACACATATGCCTAAAAACATACTCTTTAGTTTTAGTCATTTTTCACTTTGACCGAAGTTTATCGAGTTGAATGAAATTTTCTGGGGTTCGTATTTTTCACTCGATGTTTTCAGTTGCCGAGATGTAGTCATATGATGGTGGACGGCTCTGGTTAATTCTTTCTTACCAGTGTATCACATCCTGTTATGTGACCTGCCACAGTCTGTTTATCCACTGTCCAGGTGGTGGGCGGTGGGTTATTTCCAGGTTTTTGTTATTCCTAACCGTGCTGGTTTGTAAAGATTCTTCTGCATGTTTCTGATAGATTCGGGCAGGAGTTTCTCCTCAGTATGTGCCTGGTATGAATGTTCAACTTTACGAGATGATGACAAACTTTTTCAAAGTGTCTCTGCCCGCTCTGGTCTCCCACCAAGCAATCTCTAATTCACTTCCCGATAAAGAAAATAGGAACTCAATGAATGAAGCTAGAGAAAAATATTTTTCCACGTGGAAGAAAGGAAATTGTGCCCTTACCTCACACTATTCACACCACTCCAGGCAGCTCAAAGACTGAATGAAATTCCAACAGCGACATTTGCTGTTGGATGAATATTTATCCTAACATGGGTAGGGAAGGATTTCTTAAGACAAGATAGGCATACACCATAAATTAAATGATTGACAATTTTGATTCTTTTAAAACTAAGAACTCTTGTTCATCATTTAAAAACTTGAGGACAGTGAAAAGACAAGATGATACTTTTGTAACAAAAAAGGGGTTAGAATCAAGAGTAACTATTGAATATGGAATCTAAGAAAAAAAATGGTTCTGAAGAACCTAGGGGTTGGACAGGAATAAAGACGCAGATGTAGAGAATGGACTTGAGGACACGGGGAGGAGGAAGGGTAAGCTGGGACGAAGTGAGAGAGTGGCATGGACATATACACTACCAAATGTAAAATAGATAGCTAGTGGGAAGCAGCCGCATAGCACAGGGAGATCAGCTCGGTGCTCTGTGACCACCTAGAGGGGTGGGATAGGGAGGGTGGGAGGGAGACGCAAGAGGGAGGGGATATGGGGATATATGTGTATGTATAGCTGATTCACTTTGTTATACAGCAGAAACTGACACACCATTGTAAAGCAATTATACTCCAATAAAGATGTTAAAAAAAAAGAGTATATATTGAAACTAACACAATACTGTAAATCAACTATAGTTAAAATGTTTTAAAGAGTATATATAGAGACTCTATGAAATAATAAAGAGAGCCCAAATAATCAGTTAAAAATGGGCACAAGAGATCATATAAAAGTGGGCAATGTATATATACAGTAGTTCCTCCCCTTATCCATGGGGGATACATTCCAAGACCCCCAGTAGATGCCTGAGGCTGCAGATAGTAGTGAATTGAAGCGTATATAGACAATGCACTTTCCTTACATACATACCTTTGATAAGTTTAATTCATAAATTAGGCACAGTGAGAGATTAACAACAATAACTAATAATAAAATAGAACAAGTATAACAATATACTGTAATAAAAGTTATGTGAATGGGGCCTCTCTGTCTCTCAAAATAGCTTACCTGCCTATACTCACCCTTCTTCTTGGGATGATGTGAGATGATGAAAAGCCTACGTGATGAGATGAAGTGAGATGAACGATTCGGGTATTGTGATGGTGTGAGGACGCTACTGACCTTCTGATGATACGTGAGAAGGAGGGGCCCACGCACCTCCCAGATCCTGGATCATGGGGCCATGAGGCTGTTGATGGTTGAGGACCCCACATGGAACAGAGCAGGACAGTGTGAGATGTCACCATGCTACCCAGAATGGCAGAAAATTTTAAACTTATGAATTGTTTATTTCGGAATTTTCCATTTAATATTTTTGGACCCTCATTTGACTACAGGTAACTGAAACCTCAGAAAATAAAACTGCAGATAAAGGGGGATTATTACATATATAAGGAGAGACACCTCATCTCGTCCCTCTCAGCCTCCCCAGGGCACGTGGACCTTCACACCCCCTCCCCCCCACCTGGGAGTCTGCGCACGCACGCACACACTTGTACACACCCACACACTCACCACCCATTATGCGCTTCATATACTTTATCTCTTTGAACACTCATAACAATCCTTTGACGTTGGTATTATTACCCTCCATTGTACAGATGAGTAAACTGAGGCTCTGGGGGCTGAAGTCTTATTCTGAGGAATCAGCTCAGGGTGGCAGAGCTGAGCTTCTAACACAGGGCTGACATTCTCGTCACCTCCAGGGCACTGCAGGCTCCTCACATCAACCCCAAGAAGGGCGGGCAGAGATCCACCTCGTGCCCACACAGACCCCGAGACCAACTTCGAATCACCACACGTTCTATTCACCGGTCGGGAAATGTCTTTGCCCTCTCCTTCAAAGCGAGGAGGTAGAGGATGGGAAGTTGGCGTTGCATATGCATATTTTTAAGAACCTCCCTATTCTCCTAATTGCAAAGTGAAAAATGTGGGATGTGGGATGGAACGGGCTGCTGTAGCCCAGCTGGTGCCTTCGTCCCTGTTAGGAAAGTCTCCCCTTTCTCCAGGAAGACCCAGGTGCTCATCAGGGCTCATGCAAGGAGCACAGGTGGGCTCAGCCCCTTGGAGCCCTCCTTTGGGTGCCTGGTGCAGCATGCAATCTGTGCAGCTGTACATCGCAGCCCCGTGACAGAGGGGAGACAACCTCAGGTGCAGTGGCTGAAGGTAGCTTTGGCTCTGGGCTGGTTTTGCCAAACCTCCTGGGGCCATGCTCAGCGCAGTCAGGAGGCGCAAGGGGAGAGACAAGCCAGCCTCCTCCCAGCAGCAAATCTGTCCTAAGAGAAACGTGCCTTTTCCTAATGTCACCAACTTCGCCAGAAGTGATTCTCTTGGTGTGTCTGTCTGTCTTTCTCTTATTACCTCTCTCTCTCCATGTCTCTGTCTTAAAGAGTCTATTTAAATTTGTTGCAACAAATAGATGCTATGTTCACGTGGGTGGCACTTCAAAACCATGGAGAACATTAGGGAAAATGCTTCGTTCAGATAGCAGGCCTGAACCACACCTGGGATTGGCCAGGACACCGTTGCCAGGGCAACGCGGCTCCAGCTTCCTGCCTGACTCTGCATCAGGCACCACCTTCATTACCCTCAGCGACACTGCAGGTTATTAAAGCACCTTAATTAACTCTGCTTTGGTGTCGGGGCCTTTATCACCGTTCCAGGGACAAGGGCCCATCACCCTCTCTGTGCTGCCCTGTGCTACCTCGCGGAGGGCAGCCTGTGAGTCACTTCTGGTCTTTCTCACATTTGGGGCTGTAATAAATTTATATCCAAACAGTACTCGGTGAGATTCTAAGGGAACCACAGCAGCTGCCTCCTTTGCCTTCCACAAGGCATGAGGTTCCCTTTATCTTTCTGAGACCCATCATATGGTGTAAATACTAATGTCTCTGAGAAGAAAATCTGTCCACTGTAGATGTGTCTCACCTGCAGTGCTGTTACACCCAGGGGTTCCAGTGCTGGGAGACAGCGACCAGGGCAGCGCAGCCCCCACCTCCTGGACCCCAGCCCAGGAGGAGGGATGGGGGAGAGGGGGCACAGAGGAGGGGCCATGGACCCAAGCCAAGCACGTGGGGCTCCTTACCTGGATCCATGAACTTGAATAGTAAAAAACGACATTTTTATTTTCACTAGCTTCTAATTGAAATTCATCACTTCCTCCCAATAGGCATGCAGGCAACCGCAACAGTATGTTTGCTACCCCTGCGACCTTGACAACAAGAAAAATCACAGACTGTTGCTTCATCCCATGTTACATTTAGTGCCAATGTCTTCACACATCACTGCCCATCACCGCTTCCAAATGACCGTAGGTGTGAGTCCCGCCCGTGGTTCTGGTTATGACATAGCATATATGTTGCTCTATAATCCATTTGCTTGGCAATTATATCTTAATATAAGTGATTTGCTTTGTAACCTATGCGTTTTAGTCCATGTGCTTAAAAACCCTATTCTGAAAAGCAGTCTACTGGTTTCACAGACTGCCAGTGAGGTCCATGGCATAAACAGTTCAGGGCCCCATAGAGGAAAATATTCTATCACTAATGTTGTCTACTATTATCAGTGTTCTGTCCCTTCGCGGAGTCAGTCACTGGCACCTCACTAAGAAGGGTACATATCTATATCTAGCTATTGTTCAATCAATTGATTGATCAATGCATATACAATTCTGGGTAAATACACATATCCATGGAGGGAGGATTATTTGCAAAGAAAATTAAGGATGTTATTTATTTACCTCTTTTTTTTTTTTTAACCATTCTAGTCCTCAAAAGTCATGCCAAAATGACACACATAAGTGAGAAATGGTGAAATTGACCCAGATTTTCTAAAGGGGAAAAATATATTTAAAAAATTAAAACCCAAGGCATGGAGAAAACACGAAACTCACTACAGACCACAGGAGCCATTATGCTTGTTATTTAAAATCTAATCCTGTTTCAATTAATTCTACCAAAGCAAAGACACTGAAGCAGGATATTCTTCAATGTGCATCGAGCACAGACGCAAAATCTGGCCTTCACGCTCCTGGCTGGCTCTCCCTCATCTTCACACAGCTACTTCGTGGCAGGATTCAAACCCAGGTCTGTCTGAATGGGGCTTACGCTCTAACCATCATGCTTTCCATGCCATCGTTCACATAGGGAAACAGGCATCAGAGAGCTACAGGAGTTTGGCCAGACCTGCTGAGGCCATTTAGGAATAACTCTTATTGTACCTCACCGCCCTGCCCACTGATGGGAGGACGTGAACCGTTGGAGTCTAAAAGAAAACTCGTATTTCCCTGACTTTGCTTATTTTTCATCCTTCAAAGGGCAACTGTTGTGCAGATACCCAACCGGCATCAGATAAAAGCACTGGAGCCACATCTAATCCATCATCTTTACTTGGGTAGCGACTTAATAGCCACCTGACTCAACAAGTCCATGATTACAAGCACGATTGCCACTCAGCACTTACACCACCCTTGGTCATTGGTTCTAAGAGCCACATGATGACCAGCGAGTCCACCTGCACAGCCCCATGGGACTGGGTCTGAGATATCGTTTCATCCTGATGATGGGAAAGCAGGACTGTGGAGGCCCCAGGCCCAGCATGGTCATCAACGGCAAGATCTGAATTCAACTCGGTCCTGAAACCCTCCCCTCTCCCAGGCAAGGGCTGTAGCATGCCCCTGTCTAGCTTTTCAATCAACACTATCGATATATAATTTACAAACAATCAAAAGCATCTATTTTGTTTGTACAGTTCAATGAGCTTTGACAGATATAAACAAGTAATCAACACAACAATAAATATATAGAACGGCCCCATCACCCGCCCCCCAAATTTTCTCATATGCCTTTGCAGTCAATTCCACTCCTGGCCCTAGGCAGCCAGTGAACAGCTCCCTGACACTGTGATTTTGACCTTCCTCTTCTAGAACTTCAGATGAATGGACTCGAATATAAACTTCCTATAAATGGAAGCTGGATGCGATGTTTGCTGAGCGTTTACAATTTGCTGGGCTCTGGAGAGGTCAGGGGGATATTTACATCAATGCCATTTGAAGGCGCTTCTTCCCGCTTCAAATGGTCCACCTGTTCTGCTGGCTGCCATTGGGAGAGTCTGGTTGAAACGGGAATGATAAAGCACCATGCTGAGCTCCCCACTGGACACTCCCCACACCTAGGTGCACCTGGCCCTTTCTCAGTCTGGTTGCTAGGGAACGTTTGCTCCACGTCATCATTGTAGATGACACAACACGTTGCCTTCAGTCCCCAGCATGGCTCTCGTCACCTTTTTTCCTCCTCCTTTCTCAGCCCACACCCTCCCAGGGCCACCCAGCCTCTCCATCTTGAGGCCCGTGTCTGACATTCAGATTCGCCTTCACTTGGACCATTTCCACCACTGGCTCCTCCACGGGCCCTGGCACTCTGCTCATCGTTTAAACTCCTTCCTTCCCCTTGACATGCCAGCATCTCAGTAATGACAGAACGTTGTCCTTGGGGCGTTCTGTAAGCCAATGTTTCCCAGTGGATGTGAATGAAAAACCATGGGTGACTGTCGGGGATGTTCCGGGACAGAAGAGTCTCAGGGAAGAACATTTGCTTCCTGGCGTGACCATGTGTAGAGTGAACCTGGCTCTCCTACTCCATCTTTCACAGCCTCAGTTTCCTCTTAAGAAACCTGGGTTACGAGTGGCGAGGGGAGCCCTCATCACCTGGCCTTGCAGGGAGCATGAGTGCCCAATGTATGTTCACTGCTGTGAACACACACCTCGTCATCATGGGGGAAAGTTAGGGTCAAAAAAATGCTAAGATATTACTCAGGCATAAAAAAGAACAAAATAAGGCCATTTGCAGCAACATGGATGGACCTAGAGATTGCCATACTCAGTGAAGTAAGTCAGACAAAGACAAAGGTCATATGATATCACTTATATGTGGAAGCTAAAAAAAAGGGTACAGATGAACTTATTTACAAAACATAAGTAGAGTCATGGATGTAGAAAACAAACTTATGGTTACCAGGGGATAAGGGGGAGCAATAAATTGGGAGATTGGGATTGATATAGACACACTACTTCTATATAAAATAGATAACTAATAAGAACCTGCTGTATAGCACAGGGAACTCTACTCAATACTCTGTAAAGACCTATACGGGAAAAGAATCTAAAAAAAAAAAAAAAAAGAGTGGATATATGTATATGTATAACTGATTCACTCTGCTGTACACCTGAAACCAACACAACACTATAAATCAACTATACTCCAATAAAAATAAAAATTTAAAAAAACCCTAAGAAAGTCATGCCCAGATAAGCCCTCTTCATGGTTCACTTTATAAAAGTCTCATCAGAGATAAATAAAACCATGTCCTTTGTTTCAGAGCTGCAATAGGTAGAATGATCCCCAAAGATGTCACATCCTAACCCCTGGAACCCGTGAATATGTTGTGTTATATGGCAAAGGGGACTGTTCAGATGTAATTAAGGTTCACACTTTAAAACAGAGAGATTATCCTGGATGATCCAGGTGAGCCCAGGCTAATCCTGTGTGTCCTCGAAAGCCAAGAACTTTCTCTGGCTGGAAGCAGAAGAGAGATGCAGCAGATGGAGAGTCAGAGTCCAAGAAGGAGAAGGATTCATCCTGGTTTTCCTGTCTCTGAGTTACAAGGACCATGTCCAAGGACCAGAGAGAGGCCTCTAGGAGCTCAGGGCAGCCCCGGCTGATGGATATGAGGAAACAGGATCTCAGTCCTACAACCACAGGGAACTGGGTCCTGCTAACAACCTAGAAGAGCTTGGAAAGGGATTTCCCCCTGAGCTTCCCCATGACAGCCCAGCAGGTCGATACCTTGATGTCAGCTCGTGAGACCTGAGGCAGAGGTACGGGCTGAGCCGACCTGGCCTTCTGACCACAGACCTGTAGCCAATCAGTGGTGGTCTCACCCTTCCCTCTGCTGAACTCTCTGAGGCCCAGTGTGGCAGAGTTACATCCAGCCTCTCCAGCACCACGAGGCCCGTTGCCTCTGTCTCTTCTCCACATGCTCCTCTGCCACCCTCTCCTCCAGCTGAACAACGTCCCCCCTTTCTGTACTTGCCCGGCACCATCCCTCGGCCCCGTCACCCTGAATGCACTTGCCCGGCGTCGCTTCTTCCCTCGCCTCCTTGGGGACTTTGTTCAAATGCCACTTCTCAGTAAGACCTGCCACAGCCCCCTCGGGCCACCACTCTTGCTTTACATCTCACTAGAGTTTAGCACACATATTTTCGCTGATTCATTTCATTCATCATCTGACTTTCCCATTAGACCAATGGTTCTCTATCCCGGGACCAGCTGGCACTGTCTGGAGACATTTTTGAATGTCATGAACAACCGAGGATGCTATAGACACCCAGTGAGTAGAGGCCAGGGGTGCTGCTATACACCCTACAATACACAGGACGGTCCCACAACAAAGAACGATTTGGCTCCAAATGTCCATAGGGCTGAAATGGAGAAACCCTGTCATAAACTGTGAATTCCATGAGGACAGCAACTTTCTAGACACCACTGTGTCCCAGAGCCTGTCCAGAGCCTGTCCCAGAGGCTGACATGTGCTCTGTGGATGTGTTGGACTGAGTGAACATGTGGAGGATTATTCCGTAGGATGTGGGAAATGCTGGCCCATCTATAACTGGCTGGTCACTGGTCATCCATCATTATCTCTTCCTTTCCCAAAGTTGGGAAACTGGGAATCACTTTCAACTTTCCCTTTTTCTTCTCCCCACCCCCAGAGTCCACAGGGGCCCCTCATTGCTGTGCAAGGGGTCCTACCCCGGTCTCCATCCTCCCCTACCCACCTCCATCCTCCCAACCAGAAGCTATGGGGGCAGGTGGGATCCCACAGTCCCAGCTGCAGAAAATGGAGCAAAGGAACCAAAGCAGGCCCTTCTTCTCTGTTCCAAAAAGAAGCATCCTCTCCTCCTCCTTTCTGGCTCACCTGGTTTTCATATTCAAGAATTCAGGAAGGGAGGGAATCGGATGGAAGTCCCTCGCACGGTGGGAGACCAGCGCTAATATTTTGCTCCATCAGCTTGGCGAGCACCGGCCTCAGCGCAGCCTGCTTTATACCAGCCGCTTTAACTAAGTGAATGGAGCGGCCGCGGGGTCCTTGCAAACAGAGCCGCGCTCGAGCTGAAAACCGCAGGAATAAAGGGAAGAGATTTAAGCGATGGGTCTCAAACAAGGCTTTCTCCCAGAACCTAATGTTCTGGAAAAATCTTCCTAATTAGTCATTAATTGCTACATTATCAGCACCGTGGGCCAAGGATTAAACGGGTAATTCCCTTATATCTCGAGAGCAAGGCAATGTGTCCAGTCAGCCAGACAGAGCGGCCCTTGGCTTATGTAAGGGCCGCAGCCAGCCCCCTGCGAGCTCTGCAGAAACAATGCTCCCTTCCGTCTTTGAAGCAAACTCCGGAGACTTCTGTTTCCCCAGCCCTGTGGAGAAGCATTTCTATCATTTAGGGCTGATCTTCATTTCCTGCTGTTGGGTATACACTTTCTTGAGAACGGATTTTTCCTCTTAAAGACACTTTATTGTTTAAGTCTTGTTCTCTGTCTGGGGAACTTCATGTTTCCAACCTCTTGGTCATCCGAGGAGAGCACTGCAGGCAATTTTAGCATCGCTAATTGGCTCTGCTAAAGAAGCTTATTTTAAATGAGTATGATTCAGCTCTTAATCATAGCATTTTATTATACTGTCATTACAAAAAAATAAAACCCTAGACTTTATTCTGCACTAAAAAAACTAATTAAGTCATCTTAAAATCTGGTCATTCTATATAGGGGGAAACTTTCTGTATTTCTGTATTATCCAGATGTTTTACGGCCAAGGGAACAGTAGTACATGGAGAGAGAGAGGGTCCTGGAATCAGAGGTCTTAGATCTGAGTCCAGTTCATACTTGTGCCTATGGACTCTGTCTGTAGAAGAGTCCCCATACTCCCTGGATCTGTAGGGACGACGGGGATGGGCAGCCCCGCCTCCGTGGACAGGGAGGGGATGACCTCTCAGAACGAGAAGCAAACGAGGTGAGGGAAGGGCGGTGAGCGAGGTGCAGGAGGGTGCCTGCAGGGCGGGGGCACAGGAAGAGGCAGTACCACCCCTGTCTGCTGCGTCTGCTGGGTCCACTGGTGCGAGGAAGGGCCAGGGTGTGGTGGATGGGGAGAGCGTTGGGAATTAGAGAGCACCCAAGGCCTCTTCAGACGGGCGAAGAGAACCCTTCTCTCTCTCTCTCTCTCTCTCCCTCTCTCGTCCCAGGCCTTTCAGAAACAGAGCCTCCAGAAGGGGGGACAGATGCCCCAGGGTCATCGGGAGGAGGAAAGGTGGACACGAGAAAACCTGGATGTGCAATGCAGATGCACATGCCATCGGTCGCGCCTGCAGCGCCAGCAAAGGACTCGGTCCATTAAGAGCTTGACACTGCTAGGAAGAGACTCTCTTGGACATGGTCCCTCCCCCGTTTTTGGTTTTTTCCTGCTCCTCTAACTTGGGGTGTCACTGACACTTAGAAGCGCAGCGTCCCCTGCCGGCCAGGTTTATGCCCACTGTTCTGCTTTCCCTTTACACTGAAGGGCCTGGGTGCACCTGGGCACACCTCTTGCAGCGTCTCTGGGGTGTCCTCAGCATGCACCTGGCATGTGACAGACACACCATAAATGTCAACGAGGTTCTCTTGAGTGATCCGGGAGATGTCCCTCTCCAGATAGTGACAAAAGGTTAGGCAGCCCACAGGGACACGCATGACAGAGGAGTCGGGTCTGGGTGAGGCCCCCTCCTTGCTAGGCGGCTGCATCCTGGGCACCTTGCAGGGGGCCTGCCACTCTCTATCAGGCAGCCCTCTGTTTTAGCCCCAAAAGGTTTAAATGTTGAAAATCGGCAAGTCAAAGAGCGGATGTACATATTCTACCAGTTAGGGTCAGCTAGGATAACAGCGGTTTAAACGGCATGAAAGGGGGATTCCCTGTCCCAGAAACCCTGGCAGGAGCAATCCAGCTCGGCTCCACCAAGCTCCTTCCACCCGTCCCCTTGGCCACCCCGACGGTTAGGTCCTTGTCTCCCGGTCCAGCTGGCGCCTCTGCCGCCACATCTGTGTTCCGAGCAACAGGAAGGCTCCACGCGGCACAGGCGGACTCCATTGCTGTCACCTCATTGGCCAGAATCAGCCACGTGTCTTCACCTAGTTGCAAGGTGGCCTTGTGTTCCGCTGAAAATTCTAGTCTTCAGAAGAGATTTGGGAGGAACATAGCAAACTCTGCCTCGCCTATTATGGTGAGGGTAAATGGTAGTTCTTTTTCCAGAAAACAAAAACACCTCCACTTAGAGTTTCTGTGAGCAAGGCTACCCTAACCTTAGCCCCACGTGTGTCCAGGCAACACAGTAGGAAGGTGACAACCAGCGCAAGAGCCAGTCCAGGCGCGGATGTTGCCGCTGGGGCCACATCCAGGCCTCCCCCCTCCCCAGGGGCCAGTGGTTCCCTGCAAACCTCTGGTGAGGCTGAGACGGCTGGTGGGCGGCCGTCTGCTCTCCGCAGGGACCTGCTGGATGCCTCCAGCCAGGCGCAGGCAAAGTGGTCTCCACTCCGCCAGCCCTGTGGGGCTTTATCACCAGTCCCTGGCCTCAGCCAGCCCCTGCTAGCCCCCTACCTTAAACCAGAGTCTCCCATGGACACAGCGGGCTCGATTCGTCTTTGTTGCAGGGCTGTCCTGTGCAGTGTAGGATATTTAGCAACATCCTGCTTTTTATCTACTAGGTACCAATAGGACCCCCGTTGTGACAACCCAGACTGTCTCTAGACAGTGCCAAGTGTCCCTTAGGGGCAACATCACACACTCCCCTCCCCCACTGAGACCGTTACCCTAAACCCAGTACCAGCTACTTCTACGCCTCTAGCTGAAGCGCCCACGTTTATGAGACTCAGAAAAGGAGGCAGGGCTGGGACCTCCTCCGTCTGTGGGCAGGGGAGGTGTTTATGGAAGAAGGCACATAGGATTTCAAACGAAGAGATGGGAAACTGGGAAGAGGGAGACAGCCCTGATGACATCATCTGAGACCCTGGATCCAGTGTTACTTTAAATGTTTATGTATTTATTTTTGCTTAAGCCAGTCTGAACTCAGTTTCTGTCACTTATACCTGAAGGAGTCCTGATCATTTCAACAAGTGTCTGGGTAGTATCAGCTCTATGAAGCCCTAGTAGCTCTGGACCTAAATGGTCTTAATTTTATTTAGTTTCTATTGAGTAACATGCTTTTTAATCCAATACTTGCATTGCCTCAGCATGAAAGCAAAAAACAGAACCAAATGCAGGCCTTATTTTTAGCTGGGATCTTGAGACATATTTTGTCTTCTGTGGCGGAAAATACCCCACTGATCCGAGCATGGCGGGTGAGCTTTGGGGAGCATCTTTGCAAGAGTCAGTGCCCTGTGTCTGCTCTGAACCCCGTGGCAGCCTCATCCACACCATGGATCAAGCACAGAATGTATCACTCATTTAATTTTCTTTGCTTCAGAGAAAGCATCTAGACTGTAAAGGCCTGGGTGACTTTTGCGTTTTCAGCTCCTTTGCAAAACTTGACTCAACACTGATGGAAAGAACACAGGCAACAGATATGTGAGGTTGTTCTTTGATTTTAACAACATATCATTAAACAGGATTATCCATTTGAAACCTCCCAAGTAGAAGACACTGTCCTTATACGTTTCATACGCCATGGAATCATTTTTAAGCCACGGAATAATAGTATTATATTTATTATGAAAATTTGCTGAATATGGAACAGTTCAAGTTAGAGCAAAGAAAACTCAGTGCAAATGATCAAAAGCTTAGAGACAATCAAAGAACAACATTTACACTTGTAATTTAAATAATACCAGCAGCTTTTAATCAGCCCAATTGTGTCCCAGAAATGCAGAATGACTCAGAAGATTATCATGCTTATTATCTCAGAAACATTTCTTTTCACCTTTGGTTTTCTTAGAAACACTCCAGTACCATCTCAAAGCTATCACCCAGTGTTTTAGCTTTTCTGTTTTTATTAAAGAGTGGGGATGTTTGGTCCAGACACCACTCTCATTTCTGATCCGGGTAAACACAGGAGTGGATCGGCCAAAGTCAAAGCCTTGGTTAATGAAAAACTTCATTAGGAGGAAAACAAATCGTAATCTAGACTCCACCTTGGAGCGTGTACATAGACAGACTGTTCACTGTTACGTTGACAGTGGTTTTATAGAAAAAGCTTTTTAAACATATCCTATTAAAACTTAATTGCTACTTGTATCATTGACTCACATAACACATGAAAGGACTGGGGTCCGTCCACCATGGAAGCGGTTGTTTTATTGCGGGGCTGACGTGTTACACAGTGTTCCCTGCCTCTCGGTTGATGGGGTGCTTAGAGCACGCTGCTGGCGAGCATTGTCTGCACGTGACTATAAAGCAGCCCTTAAAGACTGTCCAGAAACATCAACTCGTTAACTATCTCTAGATGTAAGTCTGAGTGCCTATATTTTTCGGTTTCCTGGGTCATGTTTGTTTAAGAAAAACCCAACTGAGCATCTTTAGGTCCCAAAGTTGAAATTTCAACTCTGAATATGGGGTGAAATGGGAAACTTTCATCAGGATTGAGACTTAGACCCAGTGCAACTCCAAAAAAGTCCCTAAGAATCACAGATGTTAGACTGAGATTGAATAGATTTCCATGGAGGGATCGCTGCCTGCATGGGACTGTGCTAGGTGCATTGCTAAAATCAGCTAAATTCTATGAGGCTGGTTATTTTTGTCTCCTTTCTACCATGAGGGTACGGCGGGGCCGGGAGCCTTGCCTGGGAATGGAGTCAGGTGGCTGAGCCCCAGGCCTTTGAACTGTCCTTGCCGACAGCAGTCACCTGCCAGTCGTGTGACAATGCAGGTTCTGATTCAGATGGGGGGTCGGGGGCTGGGCTGAGATTCTGCATTTCTAACAAGCCTGAAGGCCATGCCCATGCTGCTGGTTCTTGGACTGCACTTTGAAGAAAAAAATCACACCTGTCCAGCTAGTGAACATTTGGTCACGCCCTCCTGTCTTCAGATTTCCCATTGGAATATAAGCTCCAGGACGCCTTGAAGCTCCTGTGGCCAAAATTCCTCGGAAGACACCCAAGCAGCCACCCTTGCCATTTCCACCTGCCAAGTGAGGACAGAGCACTGTTTTAGGTCAACTCAGACCTTCTCAGCATAGCCTGATGCAGACAAAGGACGTGTCACCAATTCCCACAGGAATTATGGAATTTTCAGGCTGGAAAAGACAACAGAGAGATGAGCTTACCTTTCACCATTTGAAAAAATATATCATGATCAGGCTTTTCTTCAATGAAACTGTGCATGGATTCTTAGGGCATAAAATACTCAAAGCAGAGCTGTGATCGTGGAAGAGGAAAGAGGCCAGGCCGGGTACAACCCCTCTCCCCCCTGTGAAGGCAGCCCAGGCCCCTCCATGGAATTTTTCAGGCTCCAGAGGAAAGTTGGAAATGCTTGGGTTTAGTACAATGTACCATTTTCCCCTTCTTCAGTGTCACTGAGGTGAAGTTCATTTTAAAACAACCATTTTAAAGTAAACAATTCAGTGACACTTAGTGCATTCACGATGTTGTGCATAGATCTAGTTCCAAAGCATCGTCAGCCCTGAGAGGATCATCCCGCCCCCATCAGCAGCCACTCCTCGCTTCACCTTCCCCCCAGCCCCTGGCAGCCACCAACGTGCTCTGTGTTCCTGTGCATTTACACATTCTAGATATTCCAAATCAGTGCAGTCATACACCATGTGGTCCCATGTGTCTGTCCTTCTCACTTTACCTAATTCTCTCGAGGTTCACCTACATGGGAGAACTTCGCTGGTTCTTATAACTGAGTAATATTCCATTTTGTGGGAGACCGTGTTTTATTTGCTCACCTGACCGTTGATGGGCATTTGGGTTGTTTCCACCTTTTCGCTGTTGTGAATTACTGCCGCTGTGCACTCTCACGTGTCAGTGTTTGAGTTCCCTTTTTTAATTATTTGGAGTGAAGGCAGACCTCGTTTTCCTGTGCTTCTCAGATACTGCATTTTTTACAGATTGAAGGTGTGTGGCAACCCTGCGTTGAGCAAGTCTATCGGCGCCATTTTTTCAACAGCATTTGCTCACTTCATGTCTCTGTGTCACATTTCCAGTAAGTCCCGCCATATGGCAAACGTTCTCATCGTCATTATATTTGTCGTGGCTATCCGTAGTCAGCCGTCTTTCATGTGACTGTTGTAAGAAGATAACGAGTCACTGGAGGCTCAGAGGATGTTGACCATTTTTAGAATTAAGTATTTTCTAATTAAGGTATGTACATTTTTTTTTAGACAAAATGTTATTGCACGCTTCACAGACTATAGTACAGTGTAAATATAACTTTCCTATGCACTGGGAAACCAAAAAATTTGTGTCATTCACTTTATTGTGATATTTGTTTTATTGCAACAGTCTGGAACAAAACCCACAATATCTCTGAGGTGGGCTGCTATACACCTCAATGCACCAGTTTTGGAGATGAAGAACCAGGCCACAGAAGATTGGGCGACTGGCCCAAGCTCGCTCAGCTAGTTCAGGGTCAAACTGGGACTGGAAACCAGGTCCCAAAGGTCTGGTCCAGCCCCACAGTCCCTAGCCCCCTCATTACTCATCCCCATGCTGGTTCCCTCCCTTTCCAAACTTTTCCACCTTCAGATCTCAGCTGTCCATCCTCCTTCCCCAGGAGCCTTACCTGATCAAGCCACGGTCCCTCTAGTTCTCCTTCCTCTGACTGCCACAATTTTATAAGAATCACCCTCATCCCACATGGAGAGCTGCGTCATGGTGTCTGGCTGATTCGACTGTAAGATTTTGGAGGACAGGAGCTTAATCATGTGCGACCAGCCTGGTGACGTCCGATCTGTGGGTGTCCATTCTGGGGCCAAAAACTCTGCAGGTGGATATGGTGACCATGCACCCTGTCATCAGCCACAGCCAGGGGAGCCACTCTGGCTTCCGTCCCTCTCTAAACAGTGTGCCGTTTCACCTGCTGGTTATGACACGGCAGCAGAGCCACCACAGATGTACAGAGACATACAAGTCTTATCAGCCCCACGTTTTCCACTTTTATCCATTAACTATGTGGACAGAGTCCTGGCCAGGAGGGCAGCCTGGAAGGGAATGGACACCCCTCCTCCCACCTTTGAACAAAAAAATGACCCGCGGATGCCACGTGGACTCAGCCGACGACCTCTCCACTAGCAAACCTGGACCCCAGGTGCAACACTTGATCTTCTATCTAAAATTTATTAGGGAAGTGCTTGAGGGTCTTTGGAAAGATGCCAATAGAAAACACAAAATTTCTGAAGTCCATTCCAGAGATTTCCATTCCCCAGTGAGGTCCTCATTAGAATCACCGAAGGATCAGCAAATCCAAGAAAGGCCAAAAAAGTTCAATTTTTGAAAAATGGCAAAGCCGGAAAACCTAACCTTCCCCCTCTTTTTTTTACTTTCCCTCATTTATAGATTTAGGAAAAAATGCTACCTTTCAGTCTCAAAACCTTTGGAAAAAGTAATGTTCCACTATCTTTCATGTCAAATAAAGGAGACAAATATATCCATCACACAGAACAAACCTCTTCCTCCCTAGTATGAAATAAAGAGAAGTTTGCATTCTTTTCAGCACAGAAATAGATGCTTTGTTCAAAATATATGTGCTGAAACATCAATAATTAAGAACGTATGTCCCCAAGGCAAGAGATCTCTGTGTGCTCTGATTGGAAGGGACCGGTAGCGTCCTGGGTACTGAACCTTTGTTATCAATTTCATGTTCCCAAGAATGCCCAAAGCAGGCACTATAGTCTCTGGTTAAAGGTGAGGAAACCCACTGCTTGGGGAAAGTTACGTCACCAACGCTAACCTCACATGTAAATATTCATGGGCTCAGGCTAGAAGCCGAAGGCTCTGCTTTTCCCACCACACTGGAAAGCAGTGAATAAAACATGAACCACCTTGCAGGAGAATCTGCACAGGAGCCACCAGCTCTGCCGCGGCACCTCCCCCGTGTCCACCCTCTGCACGTCCTCAGGTCTCCCGCGCCCTGGAGAGGCACAAGGCTTCTCAACCTCTTCACCCGCCCAGCAAGCCCCATGGTCCAAACGACCAGGTGCCCACAGGTGCTGTGTACACAAGACTCCTATAAGAGGACACCTGTGTCTATCCAGTTTCCTGCTAGCACCAGCTCACCCACTGGGCGTGAAAAGGAGGAAAATCACTAAGCCACTCACTGGGTAAATAGTCATTGTTTATCCTTGTGCTAAAAAACACCCTTCTGGAGGAATAAAAGGAAGAATGGAAAGATGGAGAGAAATGGGGAGGGAGCGTGAGCAGATAGTCCTGGGTTTGGAGCCTGCTTCTCAGTTTGTGTGGACAAGTTACCCCCCCCCCCCGCCCAAGTAGCCTCAGTTTTCCTCTCTGTGAATGGGGGTAACAATCAAACCTCATTGTTATAAAAATAATGTTTGCCCACAATAGCTAAATGGTGGAAGCAACCCAAGTGTCCATCGACAGATGAATGGATAAGCAAAACATGGTATATAGAGAATTCAACCTTAAAAGGAAGGAAATCCTGACCCAGGCTCCAACGTGGAGGAGGCTTGAGGACATTCTCCTCTGTGAAATAAGCCAGCCACAAGAAGACAAATACCGTGTGATTCCACTTCCATGAAATATCAAATTCAGAGATGCAGAAAATAGGATGGTGGCTGCCAGGGGCTGGGGGAGGAGGGACCATGTTTAACAGGTAGAGATTTTCAGTTTCACAAGATGAAGATGTTCTGGGTGTGGGCAGTGGTGCTGATTGCACTGCCATGTGAGTGTACTCAAAGCCACTGAAATGTGCACTTAAAAATGGTTAAGATGGGACAATTTACGTTATGTGTATTTCACCTCGATTTAAAACTACTACTAACACAACATTTTAAGTCAACTACACTCCAATAAAATTTTTTAAAAATAAAACTAATGCTAGTAATAGGTAATGATGTGTTTGCCCTAATTCTGTCTTTGTTGCTAAGGAGAGAGGAAAGCCATCCTGCATAGTGGACCCCAATTCACTGAGTCTGCTGCTCTCGACCTCAGCTGCATCTAGAATCCACCCAATGGGTAGATGGGAGGCAGGATTAAAACCACGAACGTCAGAACTTCCCTGGCGGTCCAGTGGTTGACTTCGCCTTCCAATGCAGGGGTTGTGGGTTCGATCCCTGGTCCGGGAGCTAAGATCCCACATGCCTCGCAGCCAAAAAACCAAAACAGAAAACAGAAGCAATATTGTGACAAATTCAGTAAAGACTTTTTAAAAAATGGTCCACATCAAACAAATCTTTAAAAATAAAAGACAACGTCCAGAGCCTGCCCTGACAAATCAAATCAGAATCCCTCGGGTGGGTTTTCCTAGAGGTTGTATTGTGTGCTCACCTGATTGGCACCAAATTAGATGAGAGCTCAGCTCAGCCAGCAACCGTAGGCCCAAGGCTCACTCGCCACCCTGGTGAGAGCATCAGGACTCTTTGGGGCATGCAGGCATCTATGCGCATTGAATCACATTTTTTATTCAGTTCAGCCTAAGACACATTTCTTGCCTCCAAACAGCGCTGGCATCATGGCCGCAAGACCCTGCCTCCAGGGGGGCCCACTCCTGTTTTAATGCTCTGCAGTCACCATCTTGAAATGCTGAGTTGTTTTTGAACGTGGAGCCCCTTTTTCCTTTTGCTTTGGGCCCTGCTCATTGTGTGTCCAGTCCTGCCTGCAAGGCCAGATCCTGTGCTAGGCCTACCCAGAGAAGTTAGAACTGAAAGTGGGATGTCCACGTGTAGGGAGGCCACCGTCTGTAGAAGGAAAGGCCGGTCCTACCAGGACCTCCTGTCCACCACCACCAACTGACCGTGTGAGCCAGGGAGCCGGGCACAGAGCTGCCTGTGGAGGCGGGAGGGAAGCAGCCCTGGCCCTGGAATCATCCTGAACAAGCTCATGACTACTAATAAGTAACAAATACAGGGAACGATGACATAAAACATGGCTGTACTTTAGGCTATAGAGCAAGGCTAGCTGTACACAGAACAGGCATCCAAGAAGTGGAGGGTCCCAGAGCTCTGAGCTCTGGGCGTGGTCCTGTGCTAATTCTGCTTCTGGCTTTCACTGGACATCCAGCAGCTGAAGCACTGACCCCACAGCTCCTGCAGCTTCCAAGCTAAGACATGGCCAGAAACTCGACCAGCAGTAGCCAGCATTCACTGAAGGCTTCCTTCATTCCAGGACAGTGCTGCGTGTTTTAAATAAATTCTTGCAGTTAGTTCCCGTCATGGCTCCATGAGTTGGCTATGAACTGACCCATTTTACAGATGAGAAAATGGAGGATCAGAGAAGCTAAGGAACTTTCCCAAGGTTATGTCGCCCGTCAGCAGGTGATCAAACGTGAACTTGGGTCTTCGGCTTTGGAGTCTGTAACTTTGTCATTCACTATAATACACTCAATGGTTGTTTTGAACCATAAACAATTGGCATATGGCCACACACTGTCCATATCCTAAGGCAACGTGCGACCCAGCGCCAACTGAGCCCATCCACAGGGGCTGCAGAAGGTCAGTAGACCCACAGATACATCTAGACAGTTCTCCTTCCTGCAAATCCTTGTGCTGGGCGAACAGCTCTCTTCAGGAGAGAAACGAGGAGAAAAAAGAACAAAAGAGTGGCAGCTCTGTAAGAACAGCGTGTGTGGGCCTGTTGCATGAAGCTCTTACCTTTTTCCCTCCGCCGGCTTGCTTCACAAGTCAGGTGGCCAGTCTGTTAGACGCACCTTTTTAAAAGAAAGGTGAGCGTGGACAGCTGCTCTCCAGGTAATTCAACTGAGCGGGGCTATTGCTATTAAAGCCACGCCGTAGATAACGCCGCTTTTCTCAGGAATCGATTTGGGGGCAGGGTCAACGGAACATGTGTAATCTCAGATAACAGATCATAAACGTTCCGCTCTGGAGCTTCTACGTTAAGGCTCTGCACCTGCTGGAGGGCTCCAGCGTTAGCGCCAGGCCTGCAGATGGCTTCTTCTGCCGCCACCCCTGGATTTCCCCGATAAAACCCCGCTCTCGACTTTGCCATCTGCCTCTCCCTCTCTCTTGGTGGAATCTACCGCCTCCTTCAACCAGTGCATGGAAAAGCACACGGTCAGCGCCACACGCAGGGCTATAGAAGCAGACCTATCCCACGGTGAGTTCACACCATCCAGCCTTTCATCATTTAAAAAAACAAAAGTCTGTGGGCAAGGAGGCAGGAAGAGTGGTGAGCGCCAAAGCTGATGACTCATTTCAGAGAGAACTGACAAGGCCATTTCTGAACGGGTGGGTTGACAGGACACTAGCCAATGCCGCTCTGCATTCCTTCCCGCAGGCTCACGTACTTTCATTCAGCCCCTATGACCGAGCACTCACTGAGCCCCAGGGTGGGTTGCGGGCACTGGGGGAGTAACAGCAGCACAGGAAGCAAAGCCCCAAATTCAGTCTTCCCTGAGCGCTTCCACCCCATGCGGGTCAGAGAGGCAACTGTTAGGAAAACCCTATCACGTGGGATAAAGAAAGCTGGGGAGAAGGGCCTGGGGTAGGGGCCACAACTGCGATTAGGGGCAGCCTCGGGGGGAGGTGGCAAAGCGCTAAAGGAAGTGCAGAGGAGACACGAGGTTGTCCGGCGACAGCGGTCCCAGCAGGCGTTGGGAGCAGCGTGGCTGGAGCTGGGCGAACAGGCCAGCAGCAGGGAGGGGAGGGGTCCACAGAGGGCCTGGTGGGCTCCACGAGTGGCGTGGGAGCTGCTGCTTTGTGCAAAGGAAGCACGGGCTTTCTTTCTAGCAGGCTCACTCTGGCTGCTGGCCAGCTGGGAGGAGAGAGAGGAAGGCGGTACAAAGATGGGGTGCAGCGGCATGGAGAGGAGAGCAGGGTCTCGCTGGGTGTGGACGGGGTGTGATGGAGAGAGACACGGTAGCGACCCCTCCGGACTGTGCATTCCTCCCCTCACCCCTGGACGGCATCCCGACCTGGGAGTCTCAGCAGGAAGTCTTTCCGGGGTGGCCCGCCGGTGGCAGAGTCCCCATCTGTGTCTGTGGCCTGTGGTGACTGGCGCCCAGAGCTGTGGCAATGTGCTTCCCGGCAGCCCCAGGATTAGGTCATGATCTCTGTTTACTAACAGGAAAGAACACTTGGATGGAAGATTCAGCTAGCTGGAAATGGGAGCCCTGGTCGCCCTTTTGCTTCTCCCCATGAGGCCACCCTGAGCCCCGGGGAGAAGAGCCATGTACAGACCACAACTTGTAACCCGATTCTTGTTTTCACTAAAGACGGGCTTTTTTTTTTTTTTTTTTTTTTTTACATCTTCATTGGAGTATCATTGCTTTACAATGGTGTGTTAGTTTCTGCTGTATAACAAAGTGAATCAGTTATACATATACATATGTTCCCATATCTCTTCCCTCTTGTGTCTCCCTCCCTCCCACCCTCCATATCCCACCCCTCTAGGTGGTCACAAAGCACCGAGCTGATCTCCCTGTGCTATGCGGCTGCTTCCCACTAGCTATCTAGTTTACGTTTGGTAGTGTATATACGTCCATGCCTCTCTCTCGCTTTGTCACAGCTCACCCTTCCCCCTTCCCGTGTCCTCAAGTCCATCCTCTAGTAGGTCTGTAAGACGGGCTGTTTTTTAAGATCGTGATTAGAAATGAGTAAACGCTAAGTTCCAAGGTCTTCGGGGCTTTATCGTGCAGCGCTTATCAAAATGAAATAGAAATAGTTCACGCGGAGAAAATGTTTCCCTCCTCATCCTCAGACTTCCAGGCTTGCAAGTATCTCTCTTAAACAAGCAATGTATTGATCGCCTGAGATGAAGACGCAATTGAGCTCTAACCCCAAGTGCAAACCAATTCAAAGCACACATCTTAGCAGGTGCTACTTGAGTTAACCTGGTGGGTGATAATTACCCTGGTTTTGCACCTAGTCCTTGAACTGCTTTCCAATGAAAGGAACACAATTCCATGTCATGTTTCTGAAGATGCTGCTCTTCTTTACTGGAGGTCTTTCAGGCGTGACTCATATTAAAACGAGGTTGAGAAGTTTGCTTAGTAAAATGTAGTAAAATACCTGGGATGCTCTGAGTTGTCGTGTGAAGCGGGGCGGAGGTGTTAACCATAGCTGCCACGAGCCAGGCAGTCGGAGCGGCTGGAGTGAATGGTGGACCCCAAAGCTATCTCTACATCTTACCCCTCAGGCTTTGTAAATGTGACCTTATTTGGAAAAGGGAGCTTTGCAGATGTGATTAAGTTCAGGATATCAAAATGAGATAATCCTAGATTTAGGGGGGGTCCCAAATCCAGCACCAAGTATCCTTGTAAGAGACGGAAGACACAGATGGAGGCAGAGACTGGAGTGATGAAGCCACAGGCCAAGGGATGTCTGGAGACACTAGTACCAAAGGAGTCGAGGAAGGATCCTCCCTGAGAGGGGGCATCACCCTGCTGACACTTTGATCTCAGGCTCTGGCCTCTGAAACTGGAAGAGCATAAATGTCTGTCGTTTTAAGCCACCTAGTTTGTGGTGCTTTGTCACAGCATCACTAGGAAACGGATACAGTTTCCAAAAGGGAACACGGCCCTTCCAGTACCTTGATTTTGGACTTGTGAGGCCCCGAGCAGAGGACCAGCTTAGTCACGGTGTGCCTCGACTTCTACCTGCAGAACTGGGAGGTAGTAAGTGGGTGTTATTTTAAGCCACTAAATGTGCAGTCATTTGTTACAGCAGCAACAAGACACTCACATGGTAGGATGTCATGTGAGTGACCAGCAGGGCACTGGCCTCACTGGAGGGTCAGGGAGGCCTCCTTGAATGGGTGGCTTCAGGCTGAGAATGAAGCAGTGGGTCTTGGAGAAAGTCACGCATTGGGGTCTCAGGGACCCGCGGGCACTGAGCACAGAACTGACGGCCTCCGTTTCCATTTATAGTCACAATCCCAGGGCAGGAGAAGCTGCCTAGGGTCCCGAAGAGCAGAGAATAGAGAACTCAAAGGTCCGGGGTGAGACGGCAGCCTCGACGAATACTGACCCCTATCAGTGTCCTGAGACACTGGCAGCCGTGTCCTGAGAGGCTCTGCAAAGTGTCTCACCGGCCCAGAGGTCGAAGGCGATTGGGCCATGGCGTTTTACGTGGTACTTATGGTGACAGCCCAGGAAGCCCAGTGACTGACAGCTCCTGATGTAACCCCAACGTTTCTGGAGTGAAGTCAGCCATGAGCAATGGCACCTTCCTGCGGGATCCCGCCTCCCTGGAGACTTTCTGGGTGAGTATAAGGCAGGATGCTGGCTTTGAAATTTCTCAGCAGCAACTAATCCCCCAAGAAAACCATATTGCTCCAGATTCTTTCCAAATGAAATTCAAGTCTGCCTGAACGCCTGTTCCAAGGCATGTTATTTAGACTCCGGTGGCATTAAGCGAACTGGCAGCTCTCGAAATACTTTGGTAGTTGGCTGGAGCGGTGTGTTTTATGGCCACAATCACACTAACCCACAGCATTTGCATAGGGCCTAAGCCAGTTCCTAGAAGCTTCCCCCAGAGCCAGGTCCATGGACCACCGAGGGGACCCCATCTCCCACAGTCAGTGAGGTCTTGTCAATATTCTAAATAAGTCGGGGGGGGGGGTTAATTTACTTTTATTGAAGTATAGTTGATTTAAAATGCTGTGTTAATTTCTGCTGTACAGCAAAGTGATTCACCTATGCATATACATACACTCTTTATCATATTCTTTTCCATTATGGTTTATCACAGGATATCGAATATAGTTCCCTGTGCTCTACAGTAGGACCTTGTTGTTTATCCATAAAATACATAATAGTTTGCATCTGCAAATCCCAAACTCCATGTTGTGTTTTTTTAAAATATGTTTGAGGAACATCTTTTTCTAAAACCAAACAGATCACTAAATAAATTGCAAAATCTTCATTACATCGTTCCAGCCACAATGAGGCGTTCTTGGTGATGGTTAAACTCAAATATTAGCAGTGTTATTCTGTCCTGAGGAATAGGTCCAAGAGAGGGGTCAGGTCCAAGCTGAGGTTTCCTCCTGCTGTGATGTGAGAACTTTTTCCATCATCTTTGACCTTCCCCTGCTCACCCTCCTTTCCTAGGTCTCCACCAACATGCACGCGGAGGATGCGGGTTGGAGTGTGGCCGAAATCACAGCGTCTGAGACCTGAGGGCCTGGTGGGTATCTGTCTGCTGAGTGCAGCTGGAGTGTACTTTCTCACAAGGAGCAGGAAGACAGCTTGCAAAGCCAAAGAAAATTTAACTCGGGTGTGTGATTGACAGCGGCTAGTCTACCACCTGCTACTGCTTCCACACTTATATCCGTTTGTCCAGAGAAGACGTCACAACAAACCAAGCAGCCGCGCCACTGGTGCTTCCCTGACTCTGTCTCTGGTTGGGGAGCCTGCAGCGGACTTCAGTGCCCCTGACCCCCTACCCCACCCTCACCCCCGACCCCCTTGCCAAACTCTTCTCATTGGCCAATGTAACTCGTGCTTGTAAGAGACATGTGGGCTCCTGAAATATCCCTTAGATTCATTTTGGTATTTCTTGGTGGGATTTAGTTATATGATCTTTCTTCTCTCCACCTTGATTAATTTCCTGATGTGGCTGTAACGAACGACTACACATGTAGGAGCTTAAAACAACCCAAATTTATTAACTTCTAGTTATGGAGGTCAGAAGCTCAAAAATTCATTTCACTGGGCTAGAGCCCAGGTGCTGGCGAGAGCTGGTTTCTTCTTGAGGCTTTAGGGGTCAGTCCTCTTTGCCTTCTTCAACTTCTAAAGGCCACTGCACTTCTAGCCCCTTCCTCCAACTTCAAAGGCAGCAGCAAGACCAGAGGTTCCTCCAAGCTCTGTCTCTTTGCTTCCATTGCCCCATCACCTTCTGCTAATCCTTACCTGGCTGCCTCACTGTCATAAGGACCCTTGTGATCACATCGGGCCCAGACAAATCATCCAGAATCGTCTCCCCATCTCAACATCTCTAACTTATTCACGTCTGCAAAGTCGCTTTTGCCATGAAAGGGGACACATTCACAGTTCTTGGGGATTGGGAATCCACGTCCCCCATACAAGCCAGGGTCCCAGCCACAGCACACGGGGCCTCGCATGTCAGGGGGGCACTAGGAGGGAGGCAGCAGCAGCTGTGGTCTCCTGGTCTGGCATCCCGGGATGACAGCACTTACAGTCCAGCTTTCCAGAAAATCCACACACCGCCACCACCCTATAAGTGTCCTTTCTCCTGGCCAGCTCAGTGTACTGATCTGGTGTTAAGAAAATGTGGTCACTAGAAGCCCTGCGCTGTGGATGTCATCCCAGGAAACAAACGCCCACTAGAAAGCTCTATGACACCTGCAGATGCCACCTGCTACATCCGCATTTCCTAACCCACATCCTTGTGGGCTGTAAGCTAATGCTCTGTATATCTGGGTGGCTGTCAACAAAACTTATTCTAAATCCATCCCCTCTCTCTAGCCACCGCTCCCCCTGGTCCAAGCTGCCATAGTCTCTCCCCAGGACAATGGCAGCAGCCCCTCGAACCATCCTTCCACTCCTGCACAGGGCCCCGTATGCCACTGCCCCACGCAGCAGCCAGAGTGTGTCCCCAAAATGCACATCCATCATGTCATTTGCTGCTTAGAAACTCCCAGTAGCTTCTTACCACACATAGCGTGAAAATCAGCAGCTTCAAGTGGCCTCAAAGCCCCGTGACCCAGCCAACCCCATTCCACACTGCCCCCTAACTCACCCCCTGCAGCCCCAAGGTTTCCTTTCTGTTCCTCAAATAACACTCACTCCTGCATTAGACCTTTGGCCCCAGTGGTTCCCTCTGAGATGAATCTGCCCCCCAACAGCTGCCCCTTGGCCTGTGGTAGAGTGTAGACCTTCCCCATCTCCAGTCCGTCGGACTTTGAGGTCTTCTTCCTACAGAAGCTGAGTGCTGTGGACACAACCGTGTCCCCCAAAGTCATATGTGGAAGTCCTGACCCCGAGAACCTCAGAATGTGACTCTGCTGGGGAATAATATCCTTACAGATGTAGTCAGTTAAGGTGAAGTCATTAAGGTGGGCCTTAATCCAATATGACAAGCAGCTTTATAAAGAGGGAACTTTGGACACAGGGACGGGAACACAAGGGACAACGTGATGTGAAGATGAAGGTAGAGAAGGTATGATGCCAGCAAACCCCTGGAAGCTGGGCGGGGGTGGGGGGGGCGGTGAGCCGGGAACACATCCTCCCTCACAGCCCTCAGGAGGACCCAAGCCCACTGACACCTTGGTCTCAGACGTCCAGCCCCTGGAATTGTGAGGCAACACCGATCTATTGTTCAAGCCCCCCAGTGTGTGGTGCTTCCTCACAACAGCCCTAGGAGCGCTGCAGTGGGAAGCCTACCACCACCCTTCCCACCCCCCAGGGCTGGGATTCCGCACTTGCAGGAGATGGGGAGGGAGTGGCGGGGGGACTGGAGCTGTCCTGCAGCACGGGGATGGCAGTACCGGGACCGGAGGGGGAGTCCTGCCCAGCCACCCAGGCTTCCAGACCCAGCTTTGTGGGCCTCCAGGGGCACTTCCAGGAGCTTCCCGATCCCTGGATCCAGCCTCTGACAACTTCCTGAGCCAGCTCCCCTCACCGGCTGCTGGGTCCCCACTTTCCTGATAGCGGCCGTAGGTGCAGCTCCTGGCAGGCCATCTGGGTGGCCCAGGGCCTTCAAATGGTTCTGAAAGCAGCTAATTCCCCGCGTTAAATCCCATTCCGCTTAACATGACCAGAATGGCTGCCTTTCTGAAACTGAACCAACCCATAGCCTCCACTTAGACTCAAGTACCCCTCTTCTTAAAGACTCAACCCCCCTGCTCAGGCTGCTTTTTGGTTGCCCTCACTGGCGTCTAAGTAGTCGTGCTACGTGTCTATTGTCTGAATGGTGGAAACACGGACCTTGCCTGTCTCACTGTCCCATGTCCCCTCGTCTAGCACAGGGCTTGGCTCACTGGGGTGCTCCCTGGGTATTTAGGGAAGAAACGGGTGAGGGTTGCAGAAGATGCCACCCCTGAAGGCATCTCTTTTGCAGAGGATTATTTTGAGCTGATTATTTTTGAGAAACTACAGATAGAGGAAAAGCTCTGAAAACAGAGTAGAGGTTATTCTTGTGCAAGGAAAATTTACATGTATAAAGGAAATCTCCATTTACAAGGGTGCCTCTCTCTTTACCTGGAAGAGAAGGCTGATTCACTTTGCTGTATGCCTGAAACTAACACAATATTGTAAATCAACTATACTGCAATAGAAATTTAAATAAATAAATGAATAAATCCATTCATGAAATATTGGGAGAAGCTATATATAGTATTGATAATAATAAAAGTTATCAGCTTAGGGGTTTCTTTGGTGGCGCAGTGGTTGAGAGTCTGCCTGCAGATGCAGGGGACACGGGTTCGTGCCCCGGTCCGGGAAGATCACACATGCTGCGGAGCAGCTGGGCCCGTGAGCCATGGCCGCTGAGCCTGCACGTCCGGAGCCTGTGCTCCGCAACGAGAGAGGCCACAACAGTGAGAGGCCCGCGTACCGAAAAACAAAAACAAAAACAAAAAAAAACAGGAGGTCAATAAAATTTAAACTGCTTAACAACTAAAAAAAAAAAAAAGGCACTGCAAGAAGCTAAAAATAGAATTGCCATATGATCCAGCAATCTCACTCCTGGGTGTATATCTGGACAAAACTAGAATTCAAAAGCATGCATGCACCCCTGTGCTCATAGCAGCACGATTTACAATAGCCAAGACACCCTAAATGGAAACAACTTAAATGTCCATCAACAGATGAATGGATAAAGAAGGTATGGTGTATATACAAAATGGAATACTACTCACCGATAAAAAAGAACAAAATAATAACTTTTGCAGCAACATGGGTGGACCTAGAGATGAACGTACTAAGTGAAGTAAGTCAGAAAGAGAAAGACAAATACCATATGATATCACTTATATGTGGAATCTAAAATAGGACACAAATGAACCTATCTATAAAACATAAAAAGACTCACAGACATAGAGAACAGACTTGTGGTTGCCAAGGGGGAGGGGATGGGAGAGGGAAGGACTGGGAGTGTGGGATCAGCAGATGCAAACGATTATATAGAGAATGGATCAACAACAAGGTCCTACTGTGTATTACAGGGAACTATATTCAATATCCTATGATAAATCATAATGGAAAAGAATATGAAAAAGAATGTGTATATATGTTTAACTGAATCACTTCATTGTACAGCAGAAATTAACACAACATTGTAAATCAACTATACTTCATAAAATAAATTTAAAAAAACAGAAGACACTGCAGCCGCTATCTTTTCTCCTCTGCTTTAAAATGTCATGTTTTGCCACTTCACATAAGAAACTAACAGTTCCAGAACAGTGAGAGAGTTTCCTTCTCTTGAAAAAGTTGTAGGAATAACTGAGGTCCTTTAAGAATCTGTGGGTCAAGTGTAGAAACTTGACATCTCGACATCCAGGTTACTGAAATCCTGACTGTGGTCATTTCTGACACATTCACACACCCCTCACTCTGTCTAACTCCTCGTAGGAGCCCTACCCCTCTGACAAATGAGAAGCTTCACTTGGAATGTTTTGTTTTTATTAAAAACTCAACTGGGGCTTTCTAAGGGATGATCTTACCCTAAACCAGGCTGAGCAAACTATGGCCCACCTGTTTTTGTAAAGAAAGTTTTATTGGAACACAGCCACGTCCATTTGTTGACACATTGTCTATGGCTGTTTTCCAAAGATGAGCAGCTGGGACAAAGACTCGATGGCCACAGAGCTTAAAATATTTACTCTCTGGCCCTTTAGAAAATGTTTGTGGACTCCTGCTCTCAACACACCTCACTGGCCAAAGGGCCTCTGGCCTCTGGTTTCTGGGAGTGGTGGAGGCCAGCTGTGCTCGCTGGCATCCCATCCCCTCACCTTGCTGGGGAGCTGGGAGCCCGCCCTTCCCAGCCTGTGCAACCTGTTCTGGCCCATGAAATACAAATAGAAGTGATATGTGTCACCTCCAGGCTGGGGCAGTGACAAGCCCTGTGCAATTCTCCACTCTCTTCCTTCCCCTGTCATGGCAATCAGCAAACTTCCAGCGAGTGAGGCCAGGGACCCTGAGTGATAAGAGCAGAGTCCCCACTGCTGCTGACTTAAGATGGGCTTACAATGAGCAAGAAATAAACTTTTACATATTATGCCACTGAAATTTTGGGGCTGTTTGTTGCAGCAGCATAAGCCTAGGTTGTCCTGACTATTACAGTGGTCTTTGGGGAAATAATTTATTTGCATTTTTCAATGACTAAAAGAGTGTGTTTGCCCCAAATCTCAAATGGGCATTTATTTATGAACTGGCCCAGAGAAAAACTAAGCTCAACAGTCTTTTTTTCCAGCAAAGATGGCAAGTCATTAGCACCTCTAGGCAAATTAAAGACTCCCCAAGACTCTGGCCTCCCCTGCAGGCCAGATAAGAGCACATAAATGGACACCGATTACTATGACTACAACTTCTACTCCTAATGAAAACTGTGCGATGAGAACATTTTGAATATGCCAGGCACTGTGGCAACTGCTTCCCCAGCATTACCTTGTTTAATCTGCACAGTGCCCTACGAGGTAGGGATTCTCCTGGTCCCCACGTTATGGATGAAGAATCTGAGGCTGAGAGAGGGAAGGTGACTTGTTGAAGGTCTATCAAATGATAGACCACGGCTATCAAATGATAGGACTTGGATATAAACCCAGGCTACTTTCACAGAGTCAGAGAAAAAGCAGCAAATACAGGAAGTAAGGGACACTGCCTCACATCGTGTCCTTGCAAAGGGGGGCAGGCTGAGAGACACAAAGATGGCCATCTGGGGGAAGCCTTTCCCCGACTGCGGGAGGGAAGTGGCCAGCTACCTGCAGCTGTCCAGTCAAGAAGGCCCTGGGGACACGCACATCAGGCTCTGCTTTTCTTTCCATCGGCAAGCTCAATGCCACCTCCTTGAAAAAAATGAGAATACGAATGTAACACTATTTGATTTAGACTTGATTTTCTTAATCTTTTAAAAATGTGGCCAAAAGCCTCTTCCTCCTTTTTATTGATCTGAAACATGACATCTAAGTAGGAGTTTGTCAACTTGATGTGCAAACTTAACCTTTTCCTTCAACCAGATTTTATCCCCAAGCCTCTCCTTGGGAGAAATTCTGGAACCTACACTGCTGCCCAGCCCGTCTGTGACCACACCTGAATCACGGCGCAGGTATGGGGGGCAGGGCACGCCTGAAGGGTACATCCTCCCAGTAATGAGTAAGCCCTGGCTCCTCCTAATTTCTGGGTTAGAAATCTCCTCGCTGGCCTTTGACATCACGACCACCGCCTTTCCTATTGCAGACACTTGTTTTTTATGTTTCAGTGATTTTGTTCTGGTTTTGAGATTTTGGGGGGAAGTTTCACGACATTATTAAATAACCAGGAGGTCCTGTTACCTGACAGGTCCTCTATAGAAAATCATCACCCTGGGGAGAAGGAATAAAGGCAGCTAAGGCATCTTTCCTCGTGAACTGGAATCGCAGTACCTCCCCTACCCCAAAGTGACCAGATCAAGAATCGAAGGATGCTTCTTATTATACCTTATGGCCTTGTAATCCAGACTCGGTCGTTTTGGGGATCATAGTTCTTCGCACTCTGGCTTGTGTTTTGTGATTATGAAAACATCTACTTGAGTCCTGGGTGGGTCACGATGCCCTTAAGCCTCTAAGTCCCATGTCTTGAAGCCCCATGAAAGTTCGAATGTTCTGGTCCAGAGCAGAGAACGAGAGGCCAGACACATTGCACAGTATCTTACAATGCACAGGACAGCCCCCATGACAAAGAACAACCGGGCCCCGGATGTCAGCAGCACCGAGGCTGAGAACACCCGGGCTAGCTTAGTGTGTTTAATAAAGAAATGAGAACCACGACTGATTCTGGAATTCTAAACTCTTAGGAGAGCCAAACGCCAGTTTCCACCCTGCTGGGCAATTACGCCTGGGCAAAGAGAGCGAGCAATCTCATAAAACTAGCCCTCTAATTGTTGTGGTTCACAGGCTCAGACCTCAGGCTGAGCAGGAGAAAAGGAGAGCAACACCCACAGAAGCAGGACAGGACACCTCCGCAAGGAGGAAGGAGAGAGGGCAGGGCAAGTGCAGCTGGGCTCAGCCCTATGGTTCCCGTTGGGTTTGCGGAGAATACAATCTCCTGGGCCATCCATAAGGATGACGTCACGTTCAGGAGAAAACAAGTGAAGCTGAGCTGGTGATTTAAGTAGTCTCAGTCACCCACCCAAATCATAAGACGCGTGTTATTTTATTCCAGTGGAAACTCAGTGACGTATGGCTATGTCACTATCCACAGTGACTACCTCTTTTGGCTGACAAGCACACTGAGATTTGGGGAGGTGCAATGACACGTGAGCAGTTGTACAACCCCCAGAGACAGCCCCGGACAGCCCAAAGTCTGCCTCCTGGACCATCGGCCAGTCCACACACCTACTTCAAAGCCAAGGGGGAGGAAGGATAGCGCAGACTCATCTGTTTCAAACCCTTTCTTTCCCGGGAGGCAAGGGGAAGCTCTCATCTGACCTAATACTGGGCATCTTCAGAGTGGGCTTCCTGTGGAGTCAGCCTTGACCTTGACTCACATAGAGGACTGAGCCTTGGAACAGCCTTTAACAAACAGGCCATGTGTCTAGACCTGGAGGTTCCTGGTTAGGGCCAGTGATGGATTTGGGTACCAAGGGGTCCATTTCATTTGAACCAAAGAGGTCGTGTCAATGTCAGAACCGTTCACTCTTAAATCGCGCGTGCTAATGTCCTTCTACGTCTCTCTCGAAGGATCATCTGAATGGGAAATGGGATCAGAGCTTTGATCCTGGATTTTTTTGTCATTTATTCTCTCAGTTCCTATCAATGTTTTTGCCATAGTCTCTTCTCAGGTCCTATGAAACTGGAGCTGGATTGACCCAAGCCTGTTTTCAAATAGAAATGAAGAAACAACATTAAATGTTAAAGATTCTGTCTTACCCAAGGGCATCCTTGCTTACCATGGAAACGGCACTAACAGCTCCTCTACCTGTTTTGTGGACACAGAAATGGAAAACTGCTCTCTAGATAGGATCCTGCACTCTCTTTACCTGTAAACCCCATGGCAGCCCCACTCTTGAGACTCACACAGCGGGTACACCTCACAGGGCTGACATTAAGCACCCTTTGGAGACCATCCTTTGTGTCAGGGCCTGGGCTACAGAGAATCTCCATATACGCTGAGAAAATGAAATGAACGATGTTAGCTCCATACCTGGTACTGCTTACCTGGTGGGCGCTCACCTTACAAAGGGGGGGCGTGGCAAAGAGGTGAGGGTATCCATTAGAGTGGATTGCTGGGATTAAACCCCAGCTCCACCCCTTAGAACCAGGTGATCTGTGCCTCAGCCTCCACTTTTGTTGAAAAGGGATAATAACTAAACCTGCTCCTGGGGTCCGTGTGGGGATTTGCTGGGTCAGCAGGTGTGAAAGGCTCAGCCTGGGGCTGGCCCAGGGGAGCCTCAGAAACAGCAGCTGTTGCCGTTCGTCTTCATAACGGCCCTGCAAGCAGATATTTGGGGGCCTCATTATAGCATGAGAACCAGAGGCTCAGAAAATGGATGTGACTCGCTCAAGGTCACACAGCTAGTAAGTGGCAAATGGGTGCAACCCCCAAACCAAACACACTTCCCCAAACTCAGCCAGTGAGGGGGTCAGCATGGCGGGTGACCAGCTGGGAGGAGGGGCTCCCCTTGCTTTGGGCAGCTGTACAAAGGGTGTGTTTTGGTTGAGACTCTAATTTGCTTTTCATGGAAATCTAATTTTTTGAGTCTAAGGGAGATGATGTGATACCAGGCAGTGCCTTTGCTTTTTTTGGGGGATGGGGGGCAAAAGCCCAAAGCGTCAGGGTGCAGCACTGCAAGGCAGTGGGCTTGACTTGAAAAGCTCTCACAGGAAGGGTTAGGACTCAGTTAAATTCCCCATTGAAATGCTGGGGTAGCAGATTTATTAGAGAGCACGGTGGGGAGAGACCCCAGTGGCTGCTGATGGCTTCGCTTCCTTATGTCTGGCGGTGTCACTGCATCTGAATCTGCCCTCCTAGACAAGTGACCAGCTGAGTGCAATCCTGCCCACCCCATGGTCGGGGGTGGGGCTGACATCAGGAGAGGGGGTAGGAGTCTAGGAAGGCAAAACCAACACCCCCTCCAAGGGCAGAGGACAGGCCCTCCAAGGGCAGAGGACAGACCCTCCAAGGGTAGAGGACTGGCCCTCCAAGGGTAGAGGACAGGCCCTCCAAGGGTAGAGGACACCCCCTCCAAGGGTAGAGGACAGGCCCTCCAAGGGTAGAGGACTGGCCCCCCAAGGGTAGAGGACACCCCCTCCAAGGGCAGAGGACTGGCCCTCCAAGGGCAGAGGACTGGCCCTCCAAGGGTAGAGGACTGGCCCTCCAAGGGTAGAGGACACCCCCTCCAAGGTTAGAGGACAGGCCCTCCAAGGGCAGAGGACTGGCCCTCCAAGGGTAGAGGACTGGCCCTCCTCTGGACCCAAGACTCATCACCCTTTCCTCTCGCTGAACCTCCTCATCTCCCCATGGCAACCAGACTACACCCCTTTATGCCCCTGTCCCCATCTTCCTAAGATTGCCTTTACTGGTGGGCAGTTCTCATCAGGGCTAAGAGAGTAAGTGATGTGTTCTCTCAGCCTGGAGACAAATGTTGAATGATTGAAAAAAGGAAGGAAGGAAGGAAGGATGACCTGGTCTGACATCTTTCTGTTCAAACAATAAAAAGACGTTGTTTTCATCAGGCTGCTGTCACCAAGCCCACTTTCCTGCCCTCAACTCCAGGAAGCCAGACTTCAGCTGAATCCGGACCTCACCCAAAGGCCAAGCCAGCAGACCGTTTTTATGTTGTTGCTGTCCTTGCCAACCTGATCACTGGGGTCACTGAACAGGGAGAATCAGTGGTTTAGAAGAGCCCATACCTGGCCTGTCTCAGGCGGCCTGTGAGGACAGAGCAGAGGAGTGTCCTGCTGGGAATAGTGAGCCCAGCCCTTCCTGCCTGAGGTGTGTGCACACACACCTGCACTCAGGTTCCCCACAACCTGGTCCCAGGCTAAGCTCCATTCCTTTTACTTGGTGCACTGGAAGCCTTAGCGTCTTAATCATGGCTGTTTTAAATTCCCGCTCTGATGATTCCATCAGAGTGGAATCATCTGCCGTATCTAAGTCAAGATCTGATGCTTGTTCTGTCTCTTCAAACTCCTTTTTGTCTTTTAGTGTGTCTTGTAATTTTTTATTGAAAGCCAGACATCTTGCGCCGGGTAAAAGGACCCAACACTCATTTCAGGGAGGTTTCTGCTCATGCGTTTCTGCTCCCAGGTTCTCTGTATCTGGTTGCTGATTTTCAGTTTGTTAAGTGTTTTTCTTGTGTGTGGGTGACAGGGATGACTCCCAAGCTCCCTACGTGCTGGACAAGAAACTGAAAGTCTAACCAGCGCTTTCACTGCCAACACAGCTTCTGAAATCTGTTATGGCACTGCCTCTGAGCCTTGGATGAAGCTGTGAACTCCACCTGGGTGTCCTGTCCCCTCCCTTCCCTCCATTTCTCCATGTCCAACATCTTGAGGTCTGGCTGAAGGCTTGTTCCTGTAGCAAAGTCTTCCCTGACTCCCCAGCTGCAACTTTCAACAGCACTGCTCCACGTCACTCTGGACACAGCAGATACTCTGCTTCAGGTAGTAATGCTGCTCGCCAGGACTGGCTCTCTTACGAGCCTGAAAGCTCCTGGAGCACAGAGAGTCCTTCTGCCCCCAAGAGTGGATGCTTGGTAGATATTGATCAGACAAATAAACGTGACTTTAAATTCCCATCCTACAGCCAATCCATGTCATAGTCATCTCCAAAAATGTACTATCTTAAGTTTACCAGAATAGACCACCTCACACTGGTCAGTATGGCCATCACGAAAAAAGTCTACAAATAACACATGCTGGAGAGGGCGTGGAGAAAAGGAACCCTCCTGCACTGTTGGTGGGGATGTAAATGGGTGCAACCACTGTGGAGAACAGCATGGAGGGTCCTCAGAAAACTAAAAATAGAGTTGCCACAGGTTCCTGCAATCCCACTCCTGGGAATATATCCAGAAAAAACTCTAATTCAAAAAGATGCATGCACCCCTATATTCATAGCAGCACAATTTACAATAGCCAAGACATGGAAACAACCTAAATGTCCATCAACAGATGAATGGACACAGAAGATGTGGTGTATATATATATATATATATATATATATATATATATACACAATGGAATACTACTCAGCCATAAAAAAAGAATGAAATAATGCCATTTGCAGCAACATGGATGGACCTAGAGATTATCAAACTAAACAAAGTAAGTCATAAAGAGAAAGACAAATACCATATGATATCACTTATATGTGGAATCTAAAATTTGACACAAATGAACTTATCTACAAAACAGACTCCCAGACATAGAGAACAGACTTGAGGGAGGGATGGGCTGGGAGTTTAGGGTTGGCAGATGCAAGCTATTATATATAGGCTGGATAAGCAACGAGGTCCAACCATATAGCACAGGGAACTATATTCAATATCCTGTAATAAATCATAGTGGAAAAGAAAAAGGTAATAAAAATAAAAAAATTAGGCTACCAGGGTATCTTTTAGGGAAGCGGCTGTCTCTGTTTAGCCAAACATCTCGATCCAGCTGCTTGGGGTAGAAATTGAGAACCTAAGGACATGGGTTACTGTAAAAGAAGGAGGTAAATTGCAGCACTGGGGGTTATCTGAGGAATTTGGGAAGGAGAAAGAGCCAGGAAGGGCTTTTTCAAGGAAGGGGAGATGGTGAAGGAGCCCAAAATCACAAGGAGGAGGTGAGTTGCAGCTGAGCAAATGGCCCTGAGCAAAGGGGGACTGTTTTGGGCACAGATATAGTTCTTTCCAAAGTCGTTGGTGTTGCTGGAGCATAAGTACTCCAGCTCCCCAAGCCACTGGCCAAATCACACAACGCTTTGTTGAGTTATTTGTAGCGGAAGGATCTGGAGCTCCGTGTCTGGCCACCCAGGGTGCACATCCACCGCAGTGAGAAACGGGGATGGGAGAAGCAGCTGATGAGATGGTCCCTGAAGAGAAGCAACTCAGCTGAAGCAGAAGCTCGGAGAAATTGGACTTCCCATGACCTGCAGAGTGGGTTTGATGCAGCCTAGAACTTCAGAGGCTGAGTGACCACAGTTGACATCTTCGGCACAGACCCCCAAACCAACAATGAACAGAGGCGCTCTGAGCAGTCGCCCTGCAGAGGGAACCCGAGGGTGTGGGCCCTGACCGTGAGTGAGGGTCAGGACTGACCTCAGGATAGAGCATGGAGGTAAATACCACCCACACCACAGAAAAGCCATTAGGGGAAAGAGGCCTCTGCCGGTTTGCTTTATTCCACTGTATTTTGCAAAGCAGACACAGCAGTGACTTCATCTGACCCAGTGGAGAGGACCAGAAGGGATTTGCAGCTACGGGCAAAATACTCAAGCCACTGGGCTCATCAGCCGGCCTTTCCTGGTGTGGGTCTGGTCAGGGGACCCACGGTGACCTGCCATCCCCGAGAGGCAGAGCCTGGGCTCAGGGCTGACCCAAGGCTGGGTTCTGCCCTAGGATGGTTGGCCTGGATGTAAAGAGTCTCTCTCTCATCTCTATTATTTGTCCCCGGAGCCCAGGTTCTGAGAAGCCTGCACCCCCAGATTCCATCTGTAAATCTTGTAGCCAGACTCCCTCCAGTAATCGCATTGCCCAATGCAGGGAAGAAATGAAAGACAATCCCCAAACACATAATGCACGTTAATTGCCGGGAGACATCCCCAGAGATTGCATGGAAACTCCACAAAAGCAAAACGAATCCTAACCAAGAAAAACCCCTCGACCAGAGGCCAAGGTGCTGAAGTCAGTTGTAATACAACGTGAGTCATTTTTCTTGGGAAAACAAAGAGTCATATAACACAAGCTTTTAAAGAAAGTTACTGAATGTCCTCAAGCAGCTTCAACAACAGAGCTCGGTGGATTAAAATCCGTAACTGTACCTGCAGGTGTATATCAAGTTCAGACATCTGATTCCAGGTATCAGGCCCTGGCAAGGCCGGCAGGCTCAGCATTAGACATAACCATTCTGCTTAATGCTGTGTTCAAAGTCCATGCAATTCACTGCTGGGGTCGGATTTCATGTTTAGGTTGTCTGCCTTTCTTTGTTCTTAAGAAAACAACCAACCCATACCAGCGGGCCAAACATTTTAAGAATTGTGAAATCATAGAACGTCAACCCTGGGAGGCAGCTCGGAAATCCAGACGCCAGTCCCTCTAGTTTTCAGACAAGGTAACTGGGAAAGCAAGTGGCCTCTTGGGCCAGAGGAGGAAAGAGTCTAAAGGAGAGACAGGATAACCCTCAGCAAAGAACCAAATTCCAGCGCTGACACGAAATGGTACCTCCAAATTTCACACCACCTGGATTGAACAATAATAACACCTACTACTTGTAGGACTTTTTCCAGTTCATAAAGAGATCTCAATTGGAATCTCTTTTGACGTGCAAAATATGCATCTAAATGCATGTATTATGAGTCCCATTTTACAGAGTAGAAAACTAAGACTTAGAGAAATTCAGGGATTTGCCCAAGATCTTAAGACTTGGGGCTTACGTTGAAGTTAATAGTATCTTTTACTAGTTTTGAGAGTTGAAGGGTCACTAGTATGAACCATGACTGCCCCAGGCAAAGCAGGGGACCAGGTCACCCCATCTATGACATCAGACCATGCCAGTCCCATTGGGCTACATTGCTCCCAATCCCACCATCCACTGCATTGGACCTTATATTTTCCCAAGGACGTTTATGGTTCTCTGGAGCTAAGTGACCCTGTGAGTTAGGCAGGGTAGGCGTGTGGGTCTTTCACACAAGAGGAAAGAAAGCGTCCAGAATTGGGTCTTTCAAGGCCGTGTGGATGCTAAGCATTACGGCCCAGGTGCAAAGCCAGTGCCTCTCACTCCTGCTCTGGAATCCTCTTCCCCACATGTACTTCCTCCACCCGCGAAAGTGCGGAAGTAAAAGGAGGTATTAACAGACTGGTAACATATGAAACCAAAACAGATCCTTAAGAAAGAGGGAGAAGCGGCTGGGGAGGGAAGAGACACCTCCCTGGAGTCAGGCCTCCAGGCAAATTCTTGGAAGGCCAGCCCGTGTGTGTGTGTGTGTGTGTGTGTGTGTGTGTGTGTGTGTGTGTGTGTGTGTGTGTGTGTGTGTGTGTGTGTGTGGTGTGGGCTCTGGGACAGCAGGCCCACCCACTGAACCTGGGGAGATTAGAAGGGTCCTAATTCCCCACAGACCATGAAGCCCACGGCCAACAGTCCCCTGAGAAGAAAGTGTCAGCCTGGTTATGTTGGCCTTGGGGCCAAATCACATCCTGGCAAATCACATACCCATAGGAGTAGCCTGGAAGAGGAGGCCCCTGGGATCTCGGAATCAGAGGCTGGTTTGAACCAAATCTCCAGGTGGTCCCAATGGGCAGCCAGGTGGAAACCAAGGGTTTGAACTAGATTCAACTGGTATTACAATATATGTAATAATAACTTCTGAAATCTTCCTTTTATTTCAAATGAGACAATAAACAGAAAACCATTGAATCCATTTAAAAATAAATAATTATTATTTTTACAAAGCAATTTTAGGCTATTTGGGTAAAGCATGGATTTGAACAGCAGAAGGACCCAAGTTGAGGTGCTGGCTCTGACGAGCTGTGGGATCTCAGGTAAGTCATTCGATTTACCCCAAACCTGGTCATCCCAACTGGACAATGATGATGATGATGGTAATTATGGTGATGGTTATGATGATGGTGGTGATGGTGATGGTGGTGATGATGATAATGGTGATGGTGATGGTGATGGTGATGATGATGATACTGATGGTGGTGATGGTGATGATGGTGATGATGATGGTGATGATAATGGTGATGGTGATGATGATGATAATGGTGATGGTGACGGTGATGATGATACTGATGGTGGTGATAATGATTGCCTGAGCACTGCAGAGCTATTGTAAGAGTCAATTATAACATGTATATAAATCGCCTGGTGCATTGGGGGCATTTAAAAAATCGTAGCTTCGGTGCTTTGTGACCACCTAGAGGGGTGGGATAGGGAGGGTGGGAGGGAGGGAGACACAAGAGGGAAGAGATATGGGAACCTATGTATATGTATAACTGATTCACTTTGTTATAAAGCAGAAACTAATACACCATTGTAAAGCAATTATACTCCAATCAAGACGTTAAAAAAAAAATTTAGGGGCTTCCCTGGTGGCGCAGTGGTTGAGAGTCCGCCTGCCAATGCAGGGGACACGGGTTCGTGCCCTGGTCCGGGAAGATCCCACATGCCACGGAGCGGCTAGGCCTGTGAGCCATGGCCGCTGAGCCTGCGTGTCCAGAGCCTGTGCTCCGCAACGGGAGAGGCCACGACAGTGAGAGGCCCGCGTACCACAAAAAAAAGTTTTTTAATAAATGAATAAATAAAACAAAAAGGTTACATCTTACCTTATAAAGTTTATCCAACAGGAATTAAAGACTGGTTAAGCAAATGCCAACAGCAAGGACCATTGTTGGGGATGGAGTTGGCTATTTGATATTGTTCTGTTCTGTGGGAAATAAAAATTGTCTTTGCTTTTGGATCTTTTGTAATCTTCTACTCATGATTTTTAGATTAAGTTAAAGCAAGAGTGGTCAGGCATTTGACCAGGGCGCAAGATCTGGGTGGGATCAGTAAGTAATTTAAAGGAACAGTGTCCTTTCATAACAAGTCTGTGTTTTCTGGACTGCTGTAGAAATGGGCAGATTTTCTCCATTTTAGGCATTTATTTACAGCCTGCCTTTGTTTCTCATGCCATGTTCTCTTTCTATTCTTTTGCCTGGGGGTTGCTCTGTAAGATACTGTTTCTGAAGAGCTCTGTGAAAGAGGATATGTCATACTAGACTCAGATGCAAACCTGGTTTTTCAAGAGAGTTAACGGGTTGATAATTATTGAAGCTGGGCAATGAGTATATAAAAGTTCATGATTCTAGTCTTTCTACATTTGTGATTTTTGAAATTTTTCATAATAAAATGTATAGAATATTAAAAAATGTAGCTTTTAGAAATATTTTTTGTCATTATTATCCTTGGTAATTTGGGCAGTTCACACTGTAAAGTGCGGGATTTTTACTTCTCTCACTGTGTCACCATATTCTCCACCCAGTTTAAGCCAACACATGTAACTATTTTGCCATGCACTCTGCACCCAGCCAGGCCGTCTGCAACAGCATTTTGCTGTCCTGCGTCCAAGGCAATCGAAAGAGGATGGGGTAGTCCTTCTACTGAGTGTTTTCCCAGGTCAGGTTCAGACCCAGACCTTCTGGGGGAGGTGAGGGAGTTCAGTGAAATCCCTTCCCATGAGTCAAGTAGGAGAATCACCGTGACAACCAAACCTAAAACAGGGTAAGCATTTGAAGGGTGCAATAGGAGTTCAAAGGTGTGATTGGGAAAGTCTGATGGAGATGGAGGCCTCTTCGCTAGACTTTGATGAACAGGTGAGATTCATGCAGGGAGGGGTGTCTGGAAGTGCTCTCTGGGCGAGGGGAACAGCAGGGTAAGAGCTCAGAGGACAGGCAGGTGGCCCCAAGCCTGGGCAGTCGGGAGAGTTTCCAGGCCTGATCAATGGTGCATCCACACTTGGGAGAGAAGAGAGGGTGGAGAGGGTGGGGAGGGCATGAGGCCAGCGCTTCCCATGCCACTCAGCCTCCCCAGCAGATAGGGCTGCCAGGAAGCCAGGGTGGGGCCCAGCTCCTAAGCCCCTAAGGAGGGGCTAACCCTCAACCAACCCTTTGCACAATGGCGCATGAGGCTTTGTCCTTACTGCTTCTGGTCTTTACTTATACTGCCTACACTCAGAACCAAGGATGTCCCAACGGCCATGGCTTTGACTTTGCAATTCAACCACAACCAGCCCCGATTCTGTGAATATCCAGAGGCATTTACACCAAGAGTCATCAGAGTTAGACTAGTGGGTACCCGGAAGCTGGAAGGTGTTATGGAGGCACTGGACAGACTGGCCCAGGTGAGAAGCTACCAGGAGGTAAAGGTGACATCCCAGCCGTGGTACTTCTGGTGCTCAGCACTGGAGTTATGATTGGATTGGCCACAAATGGGAGTTGGTTTTCAGAATGACAGTCCACAGCCTTCCTAACTTCTTTTAAGACACACTCCAGGGCTTCCATGGTGGTGCAGTGGTTAAGAATCTGCCTGCCAGTGCAGGGAACACGGGTTCGAGCCCTGGCCTGGGAAGATCCCACATGCCGCGGAGCAACTAAGCCCGTGAGCCACAACTAATGAGCTTGCGTGTCTGGAGCCTGTGCTCCACAACGGGAGAGGCCGTGACAGTGAGAGGCCCACGCACCGCGATGAAGAGTGGCCCCCGCTCGCTGCAACTGGAGAAAGCCCTCGCACAGAAACGAAGACCCAACACAGCCAAAAATAAATTAAAAAAAAAAAAAAAAGACACACTCCACCTTGGTTTAGCACTCAGGTCAGGGCAGGGGTGGGGAGTTTCCTTCGGGAGCCCAGCTTCTGCAGCATCGCACCTCGTCCCGCTAGATGGGGACTCGCGTTGAGCTCCTGAGTGGCTTTGGCATTGAACACATTGCTTGGCCATCAGAAGCCCTGCATTCCAAGACCATGAACTTCAAGAGTCATAGTAAATGTTGAGTGGTCCTTTCTCGGCAAGAGATTGGGTGTCTCAGTTGAAGAAAGAGGAAGGACGTGTGGAAAGGAAAGCAAAGCAATGGTTGTTTGGGGCCTGATCCCATTCCCTGGACCTCAGGCTTCCTAAGGGCAGGCCTGGGGTCTGGTCCTGCTCCCTCCTTGTTCCCCCACGCCTAGCACTTGAAAGTTCTCAGTGAATCATGATTTAATGATTGGGGGGCGGCGGGGTGGCTTGTGTAAGTTCAGGGCTCCCACCTCACCCATCTGAGTGTCTAGCATTTATTGGCATTTTGGCAAATCCCCATTTGGCTCATTGCTAACTCCATTTCCCTGGATGCTTCCTTCCCAGCGCCGGGAGGGAGTGTTTACAGAGAGGAATCTGAGAGACCCCAGACCTCTGACATCTCTGCTGTGCCTGGGTTAGAGGGACCAGGCACATCCCCACATTTTCAGGAAAACACAGAAGTCACAAACTGGCTTTTGAGCTGCTCTTTCATAAATGAGTCAAGACAGCGGAGGGGAAAGATGTCCCCAGACACTGGAAGTCCCCAGCCCTTCCCAGGAGCGGTGGGACCCCAGATCGGCCCTGCCCTTGCCGTTTGGTTTGTGGCAAACTGTAAACGCAGAAGCAGCAGCTTCTCCGTGAGGAAGCCACCCAGGGGCGCAGAAAGGAGTCCAGGCATCATGAGCATGAAGGGAGGGCCCACAGTAGCCCCCAGCCCCCAGCTGCCTTGTGGCTCTGGGACACTCCGCAGGCAGCAGCCCTGGCTGGACGCCAGTAGACCTTCCGTCCTCTGACTTGTGTTCTCACCCACTGACCAGTTCTGGGCCTTGATCACACACTCCCTCGGCTTCCCCAGCTGTCAGAGAACACGAGAAAGGGTTTTCCATCCTTACCTGGACCAAGGACGCACAATGATGATTACCGTGACCTCTAAAACTTGCCCACAGCTTGAACCTGCCCCTCCTACAAAGGGCAAAGTTCATGAAAGCAATACTGCCACCTCCCCACCCCGTCCCTGTCAAGCCCCATCCCCATTCAAAGGCGCTAAGCTACCCTGAGCAGAGCCCACTACACTCTCTCCTTTCCAGTGTGCCGGCCGTGAATTCCTCTGGCCACTGGTGTCCACTGTAGCCCCTCCAAACCCCCGCCTCTTCCAGTGCCAGCTGCCACCTCACCCAGGACCCCAACAAGGTCTGCTCAAGCTGTCATCATTGGAGCGTGGACTTCTGCCTCCGTTTTGAATGTATGTTTACTGGCGTCATTATAAAACCAAGGTGGATATTAAAGAAATCCCCCAACTGCAAGAAAATGGCAGAATTGGTTGGTCCAATGGCCAACAGGTCCTCTTCCCTCCAATCTGGGAACACGGATGAAACTCGGTCAAGTGGAATGCTCCCAAAATAAGAAGTTTAAGTTCCTTTTACTGGCTAGTTCAAGGAGATCTTTGCAAAAGCTGGGCATTTGTGGAATAAGCCCAGTCTACATTCTTGCCCTAGCCAGTGTAATGGAGCAGATATAATTTACTCTTGCTTTTTTGAATGAGGACGGCCGCCCGGAGGTCAGGGGTCCACGATGACCCCACGGGACTCCTAGGTGGAGCTACACTTGGCCATTCTCCTGGTATTCCTGAGAATGTGGTTGGATTTTTTAAATCTCTCTTCCATTTGTCTGCCTCTCATTTTCTTCTTACTCCACAAAACTATTTGTTGAAAAAACTATCTGGTTAATTGAGGATTCTGGTTAGTTGTTATGCCATTGATAGAGATATTATTATAAGATAAATATAAACACTGGTCCAGAGAAGTACCACTCAGAAGAGCTTTCTGTGCCGACAGAAACGTTCTATGTTTCTGTGTTGTCCAATATGGCAGCTGCTCCCCTCCATTGCCTTGGAGGGACTGGATTTTAGATTTTATTTAGAGTTAATTATTTTAAATTCAAATAGTCACATGTAGTAAGGGTCTAGTATCCTGGATAGCACAGGAAGGCCTTGCAGGTCAGCAGATGAGAGCACCTGGAATGAAGCTATCCGGATTCGCTCCAGGACTGATTTGTGGATGAGAGCAAGTTAATCTCTCTGAGCCTCCATTTGCTCACCTGTAACCTGCGAATACAACAGCCCTACCCCTGCATGTGGCTGTGAGGACTTAGTGAGACGGTTCACAGGAGCTCCAGGCTCCACGTCAGGCACGGTGCAGTTTCTCCAGGAAGCCCGGCTTTGTGGTTCTGCAGCAGCCCGGTGAGGAGACTTTTCGTTTCTCCACACTCCTGGTTTCTACACTCCATCACTCCTATAGACAATTTCTGACTCGGGTGTTTTAGTGAGCTGAATTGTGTCCTCAGAAAAGATGCACAGGGAAGAGGCCATATGAACAGCCAGAGATGGGAGTGATGCAGCCACAAAACAAGGACTGCCTGAAGCCACCAGGAGCTGGAAGAGGTAGGAAGGATCCTCTCCTGGGCCTCTCCTGCTGACACCTTGATCTGGGGCTTCTGGCCTCCAGAACTGTGGGAGAACATCTTCCTATTGTTTTGGGCCACTTTGTGACCGCATCCACAAGAAAAAGCCCAGGAGCAGGTAGGTGGCCTTGCTGAAAACCAGGCTTCATATTTGGTGTCTTGTTTCTTTGGAAAAACTCTTTCAAATGGAGTGGACCCATTATATGGGCTTAGACCCATATAAAAAGAACTAACTCACTCAATTTGGTTTGACTCCTTGGAAGGGGGTAAATTTCTAGCTTCGTCACGAGGACCCGGTTCAACCAAGAGACCTTAGGGAAGATAAGCCAGGACTCAGAAATGGCAGGAGGTCAAAGTCATCAGAGCCACAAGGCCAAGCAAGGACCTGCACACAGGAGAGTAGGGGCAAAGCAGCGTCCACATGTGTCCGGAGCCATCACCACCAGGGCACAGAACACAGGGGCTTACCCGAGTTAGAAGTCCAGCCGTCGTAAACTTGGGTGGGAAAGAAATTGTATTGTTATTTTCACTGACCTCCAGCAGAATGTAGCATTTCCCTGCTTCAGAAACACAGGCAACGAAGCCCACAGGCTCTGCCACGCCTGTGACCACCGGACCCACCGATATTTTCATATTGCGTTGCTGCCGTGGCAAGAACCTTACATACCTTCCATGCTTCCCTCGCCTTTGAAATTATGGTAGTTATTGGACAGACCGCTCAATCTTGTTTTTAATGTATTAATAAAGAAGCACATGGGTTACCATTCCACAGTTCTGGTTTTTTTGTAATATTTTGTGAACTGTGTTTCAGCATAATGGTTTCCTTGGTAACCCTATATACTTAAGCCCTTATTCTGAGAAGCCATCCTAGGCTTCTCCAGGCTGCTGAAGGAATCCTAAGGAGTCCTAAGCACAAAGTAGGTTGAGGACTCCAGATTTAGACATGAGAAACCTACACTAGTGCTGTTGGGTCTCTTTCAACATAAGCTCTGTGCGGCTGGAATCTTTTAAGATTCACTGTCACGTGAAGAAGACAGGTGATCTTCACTGACCAGAAGCAAAGAGATGTCTCTCCGTCTTTGTAAAGCAATGCAACTGACGTATAGCCAGTAACCTCCACCAGGTCGGCACCAGCCCACTGCCTAAAGGGAACAGGCATATTCATCTTCATGAACTGTTGTATTGTGACACTGTCTCATTTCCGGGAATCAGAGGGTACAAATGATATATGTTTGTGGTTTAGCGTTTGGAACTTTGCTCTGGCTTGGCCGGTGACTGCCAACATCTGCAAATTATTATGTGCTTAAAAAAAAAAATCAACTGCTACCACAAGCTGCACCCATGGTCCCTGGGGGAGCCAGGCCTCCTGAAGGCCCACAGGGAAAGTTCTGGGGCCAGGAGGTGGCTGGGTCAGGACCCCGGAATGCCTAGGAAGCCCTTGAAGACGTTTGTGAGTACAGCTGGGCGCGCCCTACGTGCGTGAGTCTCTTGGTTTCCAGGTCATGGCTCACTGGTCATTCATTCATCTGTTAGAGAAAAGGGGAAAAGAGCTGCGGCTGCCCAAAATAGAAATTACTCAGCGCACTCACGTCAACGTCAAGAGTCATTTTGTCCCTAGACCCATTTTTGCCCCAGGCCACCAGAACATGGGAGCACAGTATCCAGGGGGCTTATTTCTAAATGCAGCCACAGAGGCTCTTCCAGTCAGGGATGGTGGGTCACACAGTTTGAGAGGCCCAGGCGGGTGCCTAGAACTTGGCAGGACCCAGCACCTCACCCAAGAACCCATCCCTTTGCTAGTCTGAGCCGGCTGGCTCTCATGACAGACTGGGAACAACAGAGCAGATGTTTGTGTGGGAAGGAAACCACACCTGACATCTGTCCTGCAGTAGGGAGATGTGTGCATTCACAGAGAGCGCTGGAGTTCCCTGGGGGTGGGGCAGGCAATTAGCTGGCTGCATCACAAGTAACCTAATTATGGGGGAAATGGGATAAAACCCCGGGTGATAAGCAGGGCGACTGCTCCAGGTGGCTCTGCAATTTTTCCTGTTAATTTTCTCCCTAACTCACATGAATGTCATAAAGGTTATTTAAGAAGAGCACAGGTAGACTCATGTCATGTGTGAATGGACAAAAAGGCGCTGAGCGTCGGCTCATGAATGGAAGGGGAGGAGGAAGGAGTGGCCCATTGGGTGTAGAGTGAAATTTGAGGACTCTGAAAAGAGACCAAAAAGGGTTTCGGTGGAATCAGACACACGTTGCAAAGCAGTGTATCACTGTGAACCCAACTATGGTATATTTATTTAGATGGATTATATAAACGATGAGGATGTAAGGCAAAGGAGAGATTCCAGGAAGCCTTCCTGGAAGAGGCGAGCTCTTAAAAGAGATGATGTGCACAGTTGGCGGACAGATATGGGGAAAAGAAAGGGCACTAAAGCCAAGGAAAGAGTAGGAACAGAATTAAAAAACCCAAAACCAGATGGCTGAAAGACAAGAAACCCGACTCAAGGATGAGTGTCCTTCAGACGTGATGCCCAGTGGGGGGAAAGGGTGGGGAGGGTAGAGGATGTTCACCCCTGGCTGTAAGCAAAGGTCTGACAGACCCCCAACCTTAATTTGCAACCCATGTCAAAACAACCGAGCCTTCCATTAATGTCACCCAGAGTCCCTAGGACGGCAAATGTATAGACACCTGTATACCCGGTACACCCAAGCCTGGTGACACCTAGGATTTGCACATAGTGGGCAATGCATAAACACTTCTGTCTAATTTAAGAACTTTGACCTCAAACTCATCACCTCTTTTTGCTTGTGGATGAGCTGAATGAAGTAGAGTTGAATGAGTGAGATTGGGAGTTATCCTAAGTGATGGGGAACATATCTGGTTTTTTTTTTTCTGAATGCATATAAGATCACACTAAAATCACTTTGTAGTTTCAGAATATACAGCAACTGATGGAGTTGGGGGGTGGAACAGAACACACGTCACCCTTGAGCAAAGTGTATGTGAAAGACACATTTCCTAAGAGGGTGGGGGCTCCTCTGACCTAGATATTAGACTGACACTGGCATCTTGACTGTCCTGATCTACTCACCTTGATGACAGAATCTCAAGCAATTATTTTAATTTAAGACTTCATAATGACAATCAAGAGTATGACCCCTACCGGGGAAGGCATTACATACAGAGTGCAGTCAATATATATTAGATATTATATACAGGGTGCAGTCAGCAGATAATGTAACGGAGTTTTTATCTACACACTCTGACACACACATAGGTTAGGAATACCTGGAATGTGTTTCTGGTGTCACCAAGCCTATGCTGGGCGTCAGAAGCAGCTCCCTCCTGCGTCTGGCCAGGTACTCGTCTTATTTTTGTGTCTAGAGTCACTAATCCTGGTGAACCATCTCTGTTTTTTGTATCCCACTCCACTGGTTGTTGGAATAGCCTCTTGCTTGAATTCAGGACTTTAAATTATTGCAGAGCACCCTCAGTCTTTTTGCTGGCCATCAAATGACGGCCACTCTGGTAGTTTCCTGGGGCTGCTGTGATGAAGCACCGCAGACTGGGTGGCTTAAACAACAGGCATTTACCTCTCAGTTTGGAGTCCAGAAGTTCAAGGTCAAGTGTCAGCAGGGTTGGTTCCTCCTAAGGGTGGTGAGGGAGAATCCGCTCCCCAACCTCTCTTTTAGCTTCTGGCGTTGCCAACAACCCTCGGCATTCCTTGGCTGGTAGACAAATCACTCCCATCTCTGCCACTGTCATCACGTGGCATCTCCCTGTGTGTCCTGTGTTACTGCTTCTCTTCTTATAAGGACACCAGTCATATGGGATAGGACCCATACTAAGCCACTATGAGTGACCTCATCTTAACTAGTTATATCTGCAAAGACCCCATTTCCAAAGCAGGACATGTTCTGAGGTACCAGGGGTTAGGACTCCGACCTATCTTTTGGTGGGGGGACACAATTCAACCCATAGCAGTCCCGCGAGTGGATGGTTCTCAGTAACGGCATATAGAGACCTACTTCCTGCTGTTTCTAACGGATGCACTGTTCTGTCTCAGGCTGAAAATTAAGGAGACCCCCTATCTGTCAAGGTACCCCACCCACAAGTCATTGCTGTATCTGCTCGCTGCTAGAAGATTCTTTCCCTCTCTACAGTCCTGCAACAAACGGTTGCATTTTGTGTCTTCACACACACACCCGTACACAGACACCAGGTCTTTTGGCAGGAAGGGAATAACACCTCGGCTAAGTCTACTTGAAAGAGTCTCCCTGCAGAAGGGACACATATTTAGCAAAACCAAAAGTTCAATTTGAATTTCAGATAAACAATGAATTATTTTTTTAGTATAAGTATATCCCAAGCAGTATTTGGAACATCCTTATACTGTAAAAATAATGAAATTTCAATGTAACTGGGTGTCCAGTATTTTATGAGGCCACCCTCCCCCCACCACCACGTGACAATGATTGATGTGGGTCATGTGATCATCCCCCACCCCATCCTCTCCCCATCTTCCCTGTAGTCTTGGGGCAAGGATGCTACAAGATGTGAGCAGTAGCAAAGGGGACCCAGGTGGAATTTAAAACGTGTAGCAGATAATCCCCCAAATAAGCAGTTCACATGGGTGGGCATTTCCAGTTTTACATAAAATCGTTTCAGAATAACACACGTGATGGTTTTCAAAGTTGATTTTCATTTCCAAATTGCTCTGACAACTCTCTCCAAGAACTCGCCAGGATAATCCTCTTCCTCAAACACTTTCTTCTTATCCAAACCTGATCGGAATGATGTTCTTGGTCTGGGAAGCCTTCCTCTCCTGCCCCAAACAGTTAATGCAGCTGGAGATGGTTCCTCGGCGGCAGCATGAGCTAGGAGCTGGCCTGGGGAGAATCAGCTTGCCTTCTCACCCCTTGCCTCTCCCCTCCAACACCCATCCCCACCCTCACCCCCATCCCAGGGCTCTCCACCTTCATGGTCTCCGCCAACGGCTCTTCTAGACACATTTGGGATCGACCCACCGAGTAGCAATAGGAAGAGTTTTCAGTCTGCTTCTGACCGCAAGTCTGCTTTGGAGCTCTAATCCATCACATGCGCTATTTCTGCCCCACTGTTGCTCCACCTTAAAAATGAGAATAGGGCAGGACAGGAATAAAGACACAGACGTAAAGAATGGACTTGAGGGGCTTCCCTGGTGGAGCAGTGGTTAAGAGTCCGCCTGCCTATGCAGGGGACGCCGGTTTGTGCCCCGGTCCGGGAGGATCCCGCGTGCCGCGGAGCGGCTGGGCCCGTGGGCCATGGCCGCTGAGCCTGCGCGTCCGGAGCCTGTGCTCCGCAACGGGAGAGGCCACAGCGGTGAGAGGCCCGCGTACCGCAAAAAAAAAAAAAAAAAAAAAGAATGGACTTGAGGACACGGGGAGGGGGAGGGTAAGCTGGGACGAAGTGAGAGAGTGGCATGGACATACATACACTACCAAATGTAAAATAGATAGCTAGTGGGAAGCAGCTGCATAGCCCCAGGGAGATCAGCTCGGTGCTTTGTGACCCCCTAGAGAGGTGGGATAGGGAGGGTGGGAGGGAGGCTTAAGAGGGAGGAGATGTGGGGATATATGCATATGTATAGCTGATTCACTTTGTTATAAAGCAGAAACACACACACCATTGTAAAGCAATTATACTCCAATAAAGATGTTTAAAAATAACAAGAATAGAAATGTCCCTTAAAAATAAGGGGTTTTTTTAACTATGAGAAAGCATATAATTTTCTAAAACCGCTGACCTAAAATCTGATTGCTAATTTCCAGGATAGTACTGTATGTATTCCTGACTTTCCTGTCTGTACCTTCTTCAGGCCACACCCACCCACTGCTCTGCTGCTGCCTCTCTCTAGGCTGGAAGGACTAACCACTGAGATATACTGGAAAGGTACCACCACCCTCCCCGCCGGGCTGGCGGTGGCCCTTTGGTTTACACCTGAATGTCACTGGCAGTTTGGAATCCGACAACCCTCCCTTACCCACCCCTGGTCATGGGGAAGCTTTGCATCGCTTCTGACTTTTTGCAGGAATGTCCCAAAGCACAAAGAAAATTGTAGGTGCCCAAGACCATGGATGCAGGTACAGGTACAGTCTAGGTGTCCATAGCTGTGCTGGGTGGAAGAGACAGTGAGTAGGGGGGATGGGTGAGCACTTAGAGGTAGTAAATATGAGAGAGGTAGGCAGCAATACACATGGAAATTGGTCCACCAGGTGAGTGGGTCTGCCTTGCTATCTGTCGAATAGATGTCCTTGGAGGCGGGAAAACAGTGTTCTTCTGACTGGTTGCCTGGAATTAGGCTGATCCTGGAAGCAGAGGCCTGGGTCTCCACTTGCAGAAGAATTGGAGGGTCCTTATCTGAGGCCCTTGCTATGACCCCTGACACCCTCTCTAGCCATCATTTTCCTCTCAGGATTACTGGTCCCTCTAACAACAACAACAAAAAAAGTGATTAAGGTGATAAATAATAAGTGAAAGGTTATTCTCTCTGAACGAGAAAATTTGTATCAGCATCTCTCCCTGTGAGCCCGGGCAGTTGAGGCTATGGAATGGTTGAGTAGATTATCCCTTTTAACAGAATCCCGTGGTGGTCACTGTGGTCTGAACACCAGGCTGGTGTCAGGCTGCTGATGGCGGGAAAACAAAAACTGCAAGAACATGAGCGTAAGATTAGCATCCGCAGGGGATTTGTCTGTTCACATCAGGGTCACATGCCCTTTTCATGTCCTGCTCTAAGAAATTCCCGCACCAAGGCTCAGAGGGAGGGGGCATCCGCAGCGTCTCGGTGGCTGTCCATCCACGCCAGAAGGTTTCTCCTGCACTTCCTGATGGGTGCCGTGAGAGTCTGGCCCTTTCTCGGGAGTATTTCTATGGAGCAAAAATGCACAGACTCATCATCGGGTCACCTGCTCTCTTTGCATCTTGTAGGGAGCCTTTGCATCAGGTTGTACCTGGAAGGGCTTTTTCTGCTCATTTTCTTCTTGACTTCTTTCCCCAAAATCCACTGAAAACACTTAAAACCACTATTTCACTGACTTTTTTTCTGAACCATTGGAGAAAGATCCCTTTGGTGAGAGCTCTGCCAGTGAAAGACATGGAGCTGGAATCCAAACCTGGAATCAAGGAGCCGGACAACTGGTCTAGGCTGGAGAACACAGCCACAAAGAATGCAGTCCCTGTACCTCCCGGGATCCCCTGCAAATAGAGGGGCTCTGTCTGCAATGAACTTACCAAAACGCGGCTGGGAATTGCACTTTGGAAACTAGAAGTATAGGGCTGACTAAGTCCATCCTGGCTCTGCCTGCACCAGACCTCGACGGAGTGAGAGCAGGCTTTCCGAGAGGGGGTGGCCTGTCCAATTCGTTCCACAGGTTTTCTTCACCTGGCAGCCAGTAAACGCCCCGATCGACTGATACAGGGCTCCTCAGAGAAGCCCACCTCTATTCCCACCTCCCCACACACAAACCTCTTTGCCAGTCTGCAAAAGTGCGTGCCAACGCAAGAGTGCGTGCACTCGTGTGTGTGCACGTGTGTATGTGCGTGTTTAATGAAAAGAGGCCTGTTTAGAGTTGGTCAGAGGCTTCGGAAATCAAATGTGGCTTTGAGCTTCTGGCTGCAGAGTGAGTCCACTTTGAGGAGAGGCCTTGGCTGACCAGAACATGGGACCGGGAACCTGGAATGTGGCCCATCCAAACCTGGCCCCAGCCCTGAGGCACGGATCACACAGAGTATTTCATTTCTTTGTGTTTGTTTTTTCTTGCATCAACAAAAGTGTAGACGTAGAAAGGAGAAGAATATGAGACCAGAAAGGCTCATTATTACCTGAACAAAAGGGTCATTGGGATTGACTAAAGTCATTGAAATGCTTTGAAGATTAATGGGCCCATATAAACGTTAATTTGCTATGAGGTTTCTCCTAAGAAATTAAACAGAGCACAGAAGGCTTGCATATAAAACACAGAATGGAGTCCTCAGCTATAATTAATGTCTATAAAGTTCTCTTTATCAGATTTAGTTGATGCCATTGCAGGAGGGGTGGTGAAGAGCTATACCAGCACTCTTTCTTTCAGGAGAGAAAGTGGAACTTTGGGTCGCTAAGCTCTTCTGAAACCACATGGGAAGCAAAAACACCAGGGTGAGGGGTTAATAACAGTGCCAGAAAGGGGAATCAAATGGAGCCCCTTGGGGAGAACTCAGGGCCCTTGAGGGGACCGAGTAATTGTCCAAATACTACTCAGCCATAAAAAAGAAGGAAATTTTGCCATTTGTGGCAACATGAATGGACTTGAGGGCATTAAGCTAAGTGAAATAAGTCAGACAGAGAAAGACAAGTGCTGTATGATATCACTTATATGTGGAATCTAAAAAAATACAACACACTAGTGAATAAAACAAAAAAGAAGCAGACTCAGATATAGAGAACAAACTAGTAGTTAACAGTGGGGTGAGGGAAGTGGGGAGGGGCAATACAGGGTGGGGAGGGCAGAAAGGGGCTTATTATGGGATTATATGAACGCATATGTGTGAAACTTTTGAAAATTGTAAAGCTCTATAGAAGGTAAAGAATCTTTCATTCAATAAAAATAATAATAAGGTAAAAAAAAAAAAACTATGATTATTCACCATCAACCAAAGCATGCTTGCTCTGTCCCATCTGCTTTAATGAGGATGCAACCCAAGGTGGACCAGTAACCACAGTCCTTTCAAGGGGACCCTAACTAAGGACCCAAGGGCTGGGAAATTCCACCTCCCTGCAAAGTCAGGGTGCTTCTTGTGGGGACACACCTCACACTGATTGACAGTGAAAGGGGTTCAGCTGACCTTGAAAATCCTCTCACGGAAATGAAAACTAAAGCAAAGGAGCAGAAGTTTACATCAAGCTTAGCTTCACCAACCACTAAACAGCACCGCCTAATTGTGGTCCGAATGTCCCCATGACCCGGAAGGGTCTGACCTCACGGCATCTCTCATACCTCCTGGACACTTGCCCTCTGTGCTGGAATGTGGCCATAGAGGTGGCTGAGGTTTGAAACCCAGTGCGAAACAAGGGGGAAAGTCAAGAACAGGTGAGTAAAGGGTGACAAATTTCAGGGTATTTAGGTGACGTTTACATACTCTATGGAGGTGTGCAAACATTACGCAAACGACGCACGTAGCGTGTGCCTTAGCTACTATTGCGTTGAATTGCATTTCATCCCCCCTACAAATTCCTGTATGGAAGCCCTAACCCCCAGCACCCCAGACTGTGACTGTATTTGGAGATCAGGTCTTTACAGAGGTGACTAAAGTAAAATGAAGCCATCAGGGTGGGGCCTTAATCCAATCTGACTGGTGTCCTCGTAAGAAGAGAAAATCTGGACATAGAGACACCAGGGAGGCTCGGACACAGAGGGATGGTCACATGAGGACACAGGGAGAGGAATTCCGTCCACAAGCCAAGGAGAGAGGCCTCAGGAGAAACCAGCCCTGCCCACACCTTGATCTGGAACATTCAGCCTCCAGAACTATGAGGAAATAAATGTTGTTTAAACCACTCAGTTTCAGGTATTTGGCTACGGCAGCCCTAGCTGACTAATACAGCCACCATCAGAGAGCCAGAGGCCACAGGGCTCCCACCAGCCTGGACACCTTGGGCACCAAACTCCCACCTGTGGTCCTGGGAGCCCTGCCGCCACCCCCGGCTCCAGAGCACAGCTCAAGGTCACAGTTCCATGGTTCCAGAAGCCTAGTGGGCAGCACAAGGCAGCAAGGAGAACACTCATCTAAGGCGTCACCTCCTCTAGGCAGCTTTCCCTGACTGCTGCCCCTCCCCTGGGCTGGACATCCTGCATCCATCCTCCAGCCTCTCCAAGAACACTAGAATCCCATGCAGGGGACCACTTTGGGCACCATGTTGTAATTCTCTGATTCCCTCAGCCCGGCCCCAGGAAGCCCCGGTCCCGGGCCTTTTTCTCATCCCTGTGTCCTGGCACCTTGCTCAGCACCTGGCATTAGGTGCGCAGGGCTCTTTATTCCCACAGCTACCAACTGACCGTGACGTGCAGGCCCTGGGGAGAGAGCGGTATCACACAGGTCTGGTCCCTGCAGAGCTGACATACTAGGGTAGGACGTGGCTGAGCCCAGAGGCTGACCCACGTGGTCCAGGCTTTGTCATCAGGGAATGTGTGAGGCGTGTGGAAGCACAGGATCAGGCCCCTGATCTCTTTAGGATGGCCAAGGATGACACCCTCAGGGGTGCCCCACGGAAGCTGAAACCTGCTGGAGGATTAGGACACGGCCAGGCTGGGGGAGGGAAGAGTGTATCAGCACAGGGAACAGCATGTGTGGCAGCCCAGAGGTGGGCAAGGGCAGTTCCAGTAGCTGGAAGAAGTTCAGGATGGCTATAGGGCAAAGCTACGTTAGCTAGAGAGAGAGCTTGGATGCGGCTGGACCAGTTAGTAAGGCAGGGCTTGAAGCCCCTTTGTCAACCAGGGTCAGGGCTGTGAGAACCTATGAGAAAGGAATGGCTGCAGGGGAGCAGCCCCCGGGGTTTCTGCTGGTTCCTAGCCCTCTGGTCCCACCGGCCAGCGGTCTTCAAATACCATGACTCCACTGCATGGCATTTTGCCCTGAAGGACATCCACGGATGTCCCAGGTTATCCATCATCACTGGATGAGGCTTCAGCAGCACGAAGCCTAGCAGAACCCCCTGCAGGGCTCTTCACAGAGGTGGGGGCGGGGGCGGGGTCCAAGGCAGAGACCATAGGCTGACGCTGACCCTCAGGGCTTGCAGACAGGCTAGAAAGGGCAGGAGCTCATCTGATCCGGAGTACAAAGCCCTGTCCCCTCCTCTTGGAGACCTCATTCTACGCCCACTCCTCCAGCCCCCCGAAATAAGGGGGTCAGATGGGAACATTAGTCACATCAGCAGTCAGACACCAGCCCTGTGCTCCAAATGAAAAAAGCAGTAGGGACCCGGGGCACTTTATCAAAAAATGGCCAATCTGGTCTTTGCTCTGGGAGGACTCCAGCCTGTGGCTCGTGGAGATGAAGACAAGCTTCTGCCCAAGTGGCAGGTAACAGCACAATCTGGTCCCCAGGGTATGAACTTAGCTGGCTTTCTGGAAAGGGAAAAAGATGACACTGCTAGATTGTGCTCGGCTGCAAAGAATAGCCGGTCATAGGGGGTGACTCATTCAAGAGTCAGGCTGAGCTGGGACAAGGATACCAGAAGCTTTCCAAACAAAAGAAGGAAAAGGCCAGGATAAGGGTTTGGGACATTCTGCCAAAAAATATAGAGGAAACGATCATTTCCACACTGCTCTCGAACCTGCATTTCCCCAGTATTTGTCAGAACTCAAGTCTGTTCCCTCCTTCTACAAACTGTGCCAACCTGATCGGGGGTAGAGTCATAGTTTACAGAATTTAGTGTGTGTGGATGTCATCGCTCCTACAGTTACCTCAATAGCACCATATTTTGCCATGAAAACACAATGGTTGGCTTTAGGAATGTTTTTTAAACAAGTGACGTAAAAATATTGAAATAACGTGCCAAGGATTATTTAAAGTTCTTCTAGGATGCTGAAGAGATGGGAAAAATCATTTCTAGAATAAAATCATTCCACAAAAGTGTTTAACATTTTGGCAAAATTAGCACCGTATGACGCATGTAGTGAGAGGGTGATATCTCTCCGTTGCTTGACTGAATCAGTGAATCAATAAATCACAGGCACTCAAGAAATATTTGTTCAACGGTTAAGTGAGTGAAAGAATGAATTCAGGGGCTAGGAATGGCATATTCAAATTCCCATAATAAGGCACCCTCATAATAAGCGTCAGTAGTTGCACAATTTATTGTTGACACCCTAAATTCTGAAATGTAGTACATTCTACATTTTCTTCTTATTTCCTTTTCTGAGTTTCTAACAAATAAAACAAGACATTCTTGGATGCAAATAATCCCTGGCAACCCACCCTTGCATACATTCTTCTTCTTTGTTATTCTCTCTGAGCATCTTTTCTTGGCCTCCGCTCGTCCCCAGATCATGTCCAGACAGCTACAGGTTCAAACTTCCTGGAAGGAGTCCGCTAATCCAGCCGTCCACAACATGCCCTGCATCTGGGTAGACCCGGCACCTTCTTCAAAGAGGCTTTCATTTTATTTTAATAACCGAATGTGCTAATTCAGGCATCCTCTCTCTCTCATACACACACATACATGTGTACATGCATGCACAAGCCTGTACACACATGAACACCCACCCAAGCACATGCACACATGTACACACCTGAACACATGGACCCCATCCATGGAAACCATGGTCCTCGCCTTCGAGAGAGTAAGAGGTGAGTCTGAGGACCTGCCAGTGACAGCCAACACCTGAACTGGCTCAAGATTTTCTCCCCAGTCCAGAGCTTTCCTATTTCCTGTGCTGGGCGGCCACCCGTGCGTTGCGAAGAAACAGGCTCCAACTCGACTTTCCCATTCCCTGACCCTAGGTCAGTCCTAATTCTCTCTGTGATGAAGTTTAGACATTTGGAAAACAGTCAACATGAATGCAGGCCCTGTCCTGAGGCCTGGAGGGCTGTATCTCAGATGAGCAAAAAATTCCCCAAGAGGCTTCTGAGGAAATATGGCGCATACGTACAAAGAGACCTCACATTCTGGCTGTCTTGGAGTTTCTTTTTCCTTCCAGAAAAACTTATTCATCACATTTGCCAAATGCCAATATCCTGACAATTGATAGGATTAGATCATGTTGCATGAAGAGGAAGGAAGTCTGTTAAACTTCATACACATGTGTTCTCTCTCTCTCTCTTTCCCTATGTCTCTCTTTCTCTCTGTGTGTCTCTCTCAATCTCTCTGTCTCTGTTTCTGTCTCTGTCTGTCTGTTTCTCTCTCTCTCTCTCTCTCTCTCTCTCACACACACACACACACACACAGCACTGCACGTCTGATTCACTCGCACACCAGCCTCCTCCCACCTCCTGGCACCTCCCTTGGACCGGCCCACCTACAGCTGACACTATGAAGTGATGAAGTGTTAACGCTCAGAACACCTCCACTCACCACCTACCACAGCCTAGACTCCAACTCAGAGAGGGCGTGGAGAGTATCCCCATGTGGCTGAGTGCAAGGCCATGACCGCAGACAGAGAGGATTAGATGTGTCAGACAGCAGAGAGACAGGAGAGGCTGGGGCCGGAATGGTTCTGGAGTCCCTGGCTGCAGACACCCTTGGGTTGCAGTGTTATTCATCAAAGTGATGACCAGAGGAGATACTGGTCTGCAGAGGCCAAGACCAATGAGTGCAGTTTGGGGCATTTGGGCTTAAGAGGTGATCAGAGAAGGAAACCAGCAAAGATTATTAAAAAGGAGAGATTTGGAAAACCTTCCATTCAACAAACTTTTGCCCCAGCAGAGCACTTTCTACTTATCAGGTGATGATTTAGTCCCTGGGGCTTCAGCACCGAACATAACAGACAGAAATCACACCTTTATGGGGTTGACACGGGGATGAAGGGGGCTTTGGGACAGACAAAGGACAAGATAAATAAAACATGGTATCCCAGATGGTAGTAAAGGCTAAAGAGACAAATCAGGCAAGGAAAGAGGAAAACGTGCTGGGGGAAGTTGCAGCTCTAGGTATTGTCTTAGCTCAGGCTACCGCAACAAAGCACCACAGACCAGGCCGATTCAACAACAGAAGTTTAATGTCTCATAGGTCCAGAGGCTGGAAATCCAAGATCGAGGTGCAGGCAGGGCTGGTTTCTTCTGAGGCCTCTTGGCTTATAGACCATCATCTTCTCCCTGTCTTCTTACAGGGTCTTCCCTCTGTGTGTGTCTGTGCCCTAATCTCTTTTCTTATAAGGACACCAGGCAGATTGGATTAGGGCCCACCCTAGTGACCTCATTTACCTTAATTATCTCTTTAAAGACTTGATCTTCAAATAAGGTCACATTCTGAGGTCCTGGGGGTTAGGACTTCAACATATGGATTTGGGGGGGGACATAATTCAGCCCGTATCAGGTACGGCAGTGGCCGCATGCTTCTGCTTGCCCCTGTAGGTTCACTGTCCCTGCTTTTCCACTCTGCACTCTGCCACAGGGTCCTGGGGGTGAAATGCATCCATGGCCCCCACCTGCCAGCCTCTGTTGGGAGCACATCAGAAGTTCACAGAGAGGAGGGTGTTGTGGTATTTATTCCCCCCCACAACCTTCCCTGCTGGGCTGCTTTCAGAGATGCACTTCCTTGAGCTCTCTCTCCAGGTTCTGTCAATGATAAAACTGCTCCCCCCCTTTCGGCTTTCGGACCAAGAGTCAGCAAGGGCTCCCCACTATTGCTGGTTCTGGGGTGCTGCACCACCCTGCCCCCAAGCTGGTAAATTGTCCGTTTATTAAGTTCTCCTCAAATTACCCCACTTCAGTGGGCCATCTAACCAACACAGGGAGAGCCAGGGCAGGCTTCCCTGAGAGTCAGAGGAATAAAAGGCAAATCAGGAAAACATGGTATCCCTGAAACCAAGAGAACTTCAAGAAGGCGGCTGTGGTCTATGGTAAGAACTACAGTGAGTAAGAACCCGCCAAGAGGCAATGAATAGAGAAAAACCCAGGCCCGCTCAGCCGCGGCGGTGGGGGACAGTAGAGTCAGGACGCTCCTCAAAGCCAAAGCAACTCTTGGTTAAGGAGAAGGGGGGTGAATTTCATAGTAAGCACACACACCAAAAGCCTTATCTACCCTGCGATCCAGACACAGTGAATGAGTAGCTGTTGCCTTGGAACGTTCAGCCTCCCCAGCTTTGCATGCAGCACACGTGTATGGGCATTGCACGTATGTGTGTGTGCGTGCGTACCAGCAAATGAATGAACTGTCCTTGGGGCCTACCACTACAGATGTTATTCCTTTAGTAAAGATGTGTATCTCCCACTTCAAGCCAAACAACAGATATCAATCTAGCTTTGAAGATAAAGCCTTAGTTATTCAAGCTACGCCTCTCAGAAGATGTGCTTTGTATTACTGCTTAATTTATGATACGATCTCTGTAGATTTGGTGCTGACGTGGTAGGAGATCTCCTTTTCAAAAGTCCTTTCTTTCTTAATAGACTTTATTTAGAGCAAAATTGACTGGAAAATACAGAGTTCCCATAAGCTCCCTGCCTCCACACCTGCACAGCCCCCTTACTATCAACCATCCCAAACAATTATGTCCAATTTTTATATATGTTTTAATCCATTTAACCAACCATAGGGTTTTTCCAAAATCTTTCTGACAATAAACAGCATTAATATGTGCCTGTTGGGGCTTCCCTGGTGGCGCAGTGGTTGAGAGTCCTCCTGCTGATGCAGGGGACACGTGGTTCGTGCACCGGTCCGGGAAGATCCCACATGCCGTGGAGCGGCTGGGCCGGTGAGCCATGGCCGCTGAGCCTGTGCGTCCGGAGCCTGTGCTCCGCAGCAGGAGAGGTCACAGCAGTGAGAGGCACGTGTACCACACACACAAAAAAAAGTGCCTATTGGCTAAGAATAACAAAAAAGATTAAAGACTTTCTTACAAATTCTCAAATTCTTTCTTACAAATTCTCTCTCTAAAAAGTTCTCAAAGCCAAGAGTTAGGCGTAGGGTAGAGCATCAGGCCTCCCCCCTCTGCCTTGGCCATTCCGCCCTGTTAACCACAGCTGATACTTTCAGTGGTTTCAGCCACTTGCTTTCTGGGGCCTCACAAAAATCTTCCTTTTTGCTCCAGTTCCAAGAAGGAGTGTTGGCTTCAGCAAATCACAAACTCTCTGGGCACACCAGGAAGGCAAGGAACCAGCAAAAGGTGAAGGCCCTGCCTCCCGCTAGAGACAGAAGAAATATGGTACAGAAACATTTTTGCCTAAGTATAACGTTGCCCAGCCAATTACAGAAACAAGTTTCTTTCCTTCAAAGAAAATTCTAAAAGAAAATCTTTTTTAAAACATTGGCATCTTAGAGCTCAACTAGCCAGCCTTCCAACTGCAGGTAAAATCAGAGACCGGCTTCAAAAATGGATAAAGCACTTGAATAGGCATTTCTCCAAAGAAGATACATAGGAACTTCCCCGGTGGTCCAATGGTTAGGACTCTGCCCTTCCACTTCAGAGGGTTCGGGTTCGATCCCTGGTCAGGGAACTAAGATCCCACACGCGGCGCAGCCAAAAAAATAAAAAAAGATATACAGATGGCCAATCGCACATGAAAAGACAGGCAGCATCGCTAATGATTAGGGAAATGCAATCCCACCATGCAATACCACTTTACACCCATTAGGGTGGCTACTATTAAAAAAAAAAATCAGAAAATAACAAATTTGGCGAGGATGTTGGGAAACTGGAACCCTTGCGCATGGCTGGTACGAATGTAAAATGGTGCAGCTGCTATGGAAAATAGTATGGCCGGTCCTCAAAAATTTAAGCGACATTACCATATGACCCAGCAAATCCACTTCTGGATATATACCCAAAAGAATTGAAAGCAAGGACTCAAACAGATATTTGCACACCAATGCTCACTATTTATAATAGCCAAAAGGTAGAAACAATCCAAGTGTCCATCAGTGGATGAATGGATAAAGAAAATGTGGTCTATCCATACATACAATAGAAGAGTATTCAGCCTTAAAACAGAAGGAGGACTTCCCTGGTGGCGCAGTGGTTGAGAATCTGCCTGCCAATGCAGGGGACACGGGTTCGAGCCCTGGTCTGGGAGGATCCCACATGCCACGGAGCAACTAGGCCTGTGAGCCACAACTACTGAGCCTGCGCGTCTGGAGCCTGTGCTCCGCAACTGGAGAGACCGCGATAGTGAGAGGACCGCGTACCGCGATGAAGAGTGGCCACCGCTCGCCGCAACTAGAGAAAGCCCTCGCACAGAAGCGAAGACCCAACACAGCAAAAAATAAATAAATAAATAAATAAATAAATAAAGGAGTTCCTTAAAAAAAAAGGTCAGCAGCATTTTTTATGCCAAGTCTTTCCTTAGTACATCCCATCAGAGCAGGGCGGGGGCAAGGAGGCTACTGGGTCACCGTGGCCTCAGGTGGGGAGGGCTCTGGGCAGGAGCTGCAGCCTCCTTTCCCCTCTCCTTCCTCTTACCTGTGCTCACACAGGTAAGTGGTGGAGCCGGCACCCAACCCAGAGCCCTGGCCCTCACTCTACCCACCTCGTCCCTGCCACCGCCCGATCACCACTCCTCCTGACCGTCTGCTCAGGCCTGGCACAGAGCAGCATTGGTACCCACCTCTTCGTTCCTTAGGTGCCGGCCTTTCTTTCAGGTGTCTTTGATTTTTCTGTGCTATTAAAAGGAATACCTGAGAAAGATATTGACAGCCGACAGTAGGGAAAATAAGAAGTGTCTTTTTCCAATTGGAAAGCAAAGTGAAAGACCTCACGGGTGATGCACTTTTTATAGAAACCATCACATCACAGCATGATTATATTCTCACCCCAGACCTCTTTGGCCCTGAGCGGCACGGCCCGCTCTAGCCATGGTCCAGCCTCAGATGGAGCTGCACACGACGCAGATGAACAGGGGCACAGCGGGGCCAGCAGCACCCACAGTTCTATTCGACATCATCATAGGTTCCCACCGCAGCCCTAATGGAGGTTTGCCTTTGTAAGAAAAGCCTCATTCTCAATCCCACCAAGTCCCCCGTGGAATGTTCCAGACAGAAATGGAGCTGACGGTAAGATCGCAGACACTCTGAATGGTTCAGGACCATACAAGGTCATGAAGTCCGTTTTCCCACCCTCAGGCGGGCTCACCATGGCTGGCAATCACCTTGCTTTTAGGGATATCCAGAGCCGGGGAGTCGACATCACACCCTGGACGTCGCATCCCGAAAGAGGTCCTGTTTCCATCCCATCTGAATCCCTCATGCTGCCGGGGGAGGGGTGATCTTGCCCTCACCTGGCTACCACCTACTGGGAGGGGGGTGGTGCTCACTCATTGTCCCCCGACTCTCCTACAGGACAGACGATTTCACCTTGAATCACCTGAGTGACTCTCCTCTGAAGCCCTAAGCCCCACCAGAGCCTGTCACAACGGCAATTGCCAAGTGTCAGATCTGTGAAGATGTGGCATTGGCCATGGGGCAGGACTGGACGGGAGAAGGACGGAGAGGAGTGACTGAGAGACAGGAAGGCAATAGGATGGTGGTTCTCCAACCTGAGGGGCATCGACATCCCCTGGAGGGCTTGGGAAACTCAGATGTCTGGGCGGCATCCCAGTGCTTCTGATTCAGGAGCTCTGGGTTAGGCCAGAGAATCTGCACTGCCAACAGCTGGGAGGGGCTGCTGACACCATGATGGATAAGGACACCCTCTCAGGAGAAACACACAGAAAACCCTGCTGACCATCCAGCTTCCTGTACAAACCTGTCATCACCATGCTGAGGAACGAATGCTTAACAAACAAAAACCTATCCCAGTATCACAGGTTTCTCTCCCGTGCTTCCTGCCCACACTGAAAGAGGGGTGGCCGTCCTCTCTGTGATGTGACCACACACCCCGTGGTGACCTGCCATCCTCCCACTTCTTTGCAGCATTTGAACAGGGAACCCTAAAACCCATCCCATCAGATCCATCCAGTCACCCCGACTTCCTCCCAGGCATGCATCCAAGTCACCTTCTCAAAGCTGATCCCTAGGGACCCAAGGCATCTCCAGCAGAGACCCAGATGCCCCCAGTAGACCTGCCCCTCCTCTGGCCCCTGACAGGCCCTCATGCCCCCCACCAACCTCGCCCAGGTACCCGCTGTGGGGTCCATCCTTCCATCAGCACATCTGACTCCTGCTGCTGGAACCAGGCCCCGTTGCTCCTGGGTGTTTCACTGTTTTGCTCCAAATCTATGCAAGTTGCCCAGGGCCTGCATCCTTGGGGAGGCCCTAACCTCCCTAATTTATCCTTCCTTTGCCCCTTGTGAAATCCTCTACTACAGCCCACCTGACAGAGTCAGATCCCCTCAGCTGCCCAGTACGTCTTCCCTCTGGTCCCTGACCATCCTGATCTCTTATCTCCATGGGTCCAACCCACTCCTGTCCTCCAAGGCCCAGCCTCAAGTCCTCCAAGCATGCCTCCCCCTCGAAGACTTTCCAGCTCCCAAGTATAAAAATCACCCCTCCTCCTCTGGTACCCATAAAGCAAGAACTGTTCCCCAACTACGATTTCTTGTGAGCAACACGTAAAATTAGATAGATGATAGACAGAGAGGTCGGTAGATAGATAGATAGATAGATAGATAGATAGATAGATAGATAGATAGATAGAGAGATGATAGGTAGATGATAGATAGATGATAGATAGATAGATAGATAGATAGATAGATAGATAGATGATAGATAGATAGATGATAGGTAGATGATAGATAGATAGATAGATGATAGATAGATAGATAGATAATAGATAAATATACACCATATTTTATTGTTATTTGAATGTACGCTTTCCCAAACTAATCTTCCCCACCCTACCCCTACTGCTGCCACCTGCCAACCCAGGTCCAAAACACCTACTTCCCCTAGACAAGCACCCTGAGCAGTTGGAATAACTAATCTACATTATATTAAAATTACTATTTACAGGTATCAATATATCAGCTCAAGTTTATATCATATTGTAGTTACTACTTACGTATATATATATCCCTGGTAGGCAGAATAATGCTCCCCCCTCCCCAGATTATGCCAACGTCCTAATCCCTGGAAACTGTGACTTCGTTACATTACATGGTAAAGGGCCCTGGCAAGTGTGCTTGGGTGCAGACCAGGTGGGTATCCTGGATGACCCAGTTGGGCCCAATCTAATCACAGGTGTCCTGTGATTAGCAGAGGCCCTGTCCCAGCTGTGGTCAGAGAGAGACATAGCGACGAGGAATAAGAGTCAGAGATGGACGGAGGGACCACCGGCCGAGGAGCCACTAGAAGGTGGAAAACGCAAGAAAACAGAATCTCCAGAAAGAAACGCATCCGAGGTTGCACCTCGTTGTTAGACCAAGGAGCCCTGGGTCAGACTTGTGACTACCAGGAAGTAAGAGAAGAAACTTGTGTCGTTTTAAGCTACTAAATTCGTGGTAAATTGTTACTACAATAAGAGAATTACTGCAACGTTATATTCTCTGTGTGTGTGTGTGTACGCGCACACGTATCCTTGCTACGCCAGAGGTCTCGAGGACAAGATGATGTCTGATTTGCCTTTGTGTCCCTTATAGAACCCAGAAGGTACCATCATATGGTGGACACTTCATATGCACTTGTGTAATTCCCCCTTCCTATGAGTAATTTTTTGAATGACACAGAATATATTGGGGCCAACGTTCATTTCTAGGCTCAGAAAAATGGGAACGGGATGCAATGGGGGGATCTGATGTCCTCAGGGTAGCCAACATTTCTCAGCTAGGAAGAGGCTTTCTGGGAGGAGCTGTGGCCCAAATCACGAGAATGGCCTTTCTGGCCTGTAATTATTTCACTAGATAATGACAACCTGAAACTCAGGCTGCTGCCAGGGTGAGCCCTGGGGCTGCTGTGTCTTGTTCTAGGGCCTTCACCTCCCACTGACCCCACTCACAGGCCATAAGCAGCAGCAGAGGCTGAGTAGCTGCAGGGCATCAGAGAGAGAGGAAGGGCCCTACTCCACCCTACCAGACTTAGTCAGCGGTCAGAGGGATGGGAAGGCCCCGGCAGGTGCTGGGTACCAGGATGCTGGAGGGAAGCCCTGGGTGGGGAGCGGAGGGTGTCCCAGGGAGGAGATACCTGCTGGGAAGCCCTGATACCCACCTAATGGGCGGGACGTGGGGCTCCCTGCTGAGTCTAAAAGCCTGGTCACGGACATAGCATCTGAAGGCCCAGGCCAAACCAGTCGGGCCAGATGCAGGAAGACACTGCAGCTCTACTGATCTCACAGCTGATCAAAATCGACCTCAGGTCAGGGATAAAGAAACACCAAAACAATAAATATAGAGAAAAGCTCTCATGCTGATTAGGCCAAGGCAATAAGATGTGTGGGTGGTTTCTCGCAGAATCCTTGAAATGTCCAAGACTGCCTTCATCTGATTAATCGATCACGCTTGCAGAGTTAGCACGGCCAGGCAGCAAGGCCTCAGAGGTGACACTTCCAGTCTTGAAGGAGGAAGAATAGATAAGGTCTCTTGGGAATAAAATCTGACAGGGGCTCTACACACATCATGCAATTAATCTTCACAGCAGCCGATGAGGTATCTGCCAGGATGCCCATTTTACAGAAGAATACACTGAGTCTTGGGGAGGTTCAGTAATTTACCCAGGGTCAGAGGTTAAGTGCTCAACTCTGGGTCCTACAGCGGGTGAGTTGCAGGGCCAAGCGTCAGCCCCAGTCCAAGCAGCATCCCTCCCATTTCCTTGTGCGGCGGGATGGCCCAGGCAGCTTGATTTTGGGTATGGGGGGGTGGGCAGGAGGATATTGTGTTAAGAACTGGAGCTCTGGAACCACACTGCCTCACTCCTGATTATTTTTCCTCTCTGCCTCAGTGTCTTCAGCTGTGAAATGGGGATGAAGCCTGTATCACGGAGGTCGTGAAGAGTCACCAAACTCGTGCACGGAGGTCACTGAGCGAGGACTGGCTCACAGCAGGGGCTCAGCACAGGTGAGCTCTTTGATTGACATTCTCTCCATCGCGGCTTTGGTGCTAAGTAGCCTTGTGACCTCGAGTAACTTACTTTCTTTGCAACCCAACATGAAAGAAGGTGACCATCCTTCAGGGAGACGATTGAACAGTTGGCAAGTACCCAACTTCCGAGAAAGCGGATCCCCAAAGGAAGAGATGATTCTGCACCCCTGCCCAGGAGAATCACATGCTCAGAATCCTAATTTTCAAACCTTGGTCTTTGGTTTCTCAGTCGTTCAAAAGGGCCAATACTCTGAAAATATTCCATCGCTCCCTCCCCATGGCTCAGAAGGTCTTGTCAGGAGATAGTATCTTATAGAGGAAGGAGTCATTTTTTAAAAGCTCCAAGTCCCAGAAAACTTTTTCAAAAGCAAAGGTGAAAGGTCGGTGTGGCTCCCTGGGGTGGTCACACGCATCTGTCACCCTGTCCACGTCACCATAGCACAGGGCATGACGGAGTGATTCAGGGTACGTGTGTCACGTGTGCGTGTGTGTGTGTGTGTGTTGCCCTCGGAGCAGCCTCGTGCCTGGAGGCACAAGTTCACCTGCCTTGAAGACAACCCTGGGGGGTGAGAACGGGATCCGTGACACCCAGGTCAAGTATCACAGCTCAGTTGTTGGCTGGGAATTTGCCAAACGGCAACATCTGTTACCAAGGCAACCGTGATGTCACTACCATTTGAAAGCACTTGACAGACGAGACAATAGTCTCACACCTGCACTCAGTCACTTTATCCTCACCCAGGATGCACGTTTGTGCAAATCATTAGCCCATTTCTCAGCTGAGGAAACTGAGGCAGCTCATAGCCATGTCCTGCTGGAGGTCACGTAATGAGAGGCAGAGCTGCGACAGCACAGGTCTCTGACTCTGATCACCTGGCAAAGGCCATTCTGGGCATTGGCATCAAGGAGACACCACTGGGTCACTATTTCTGGCAGTAATTCCATCTCTGTCCTCTGCGCTCAAGTCCCCTCTCCCCCGACTTCCTCCCTTTCCCTTATCTCTTAAACACAAGCAGCTACCACTACCGGGCAAAAAGGAAAAGAACAAGCCCAACACACCAAGATTTACACCCAGCTTGTGACGTGGCCCAGCCAGGCCTCCCACCTGCCTGCCCGCCCGCACCCGCGAAGGCTTAGCCCGGAGAAAACCAGTGAGGAGGGAAAGAAGTGGAGCCCAGGGCCTCTTCCCAGCCATCGCAGGAATGTGTTTATTTTTATGCATTTGGACACCCGAGTCCCTGGAAAAAAGGCTTCCCTGCTGTATTCATATCCTAGGGCTGCACAGCAAAGGGACTTTGACCAGCTCTAGAGCCAGAAGTCCCGACATCATGGTGTCAGAGGCCGCAGCCCTCTGAAGGCTCCAGGGCAGGATGCTTCCCGCCCCTCCAGCCCCTCCAGCCTCTGGTGGCTCCCGGCTCGTGGCCACATCACCCCGACCCTTGTCTCCATCCTCGCGCACCTTCATCCCTGTGGGCCTCTGTGTCCCCTCCTCTTCTCATAAGGACACCAGTCCCTGGATTTACAGTCCACCCTAATCCAGCGTGACCTCACCCCCACTTAATTAATTATACCTGCAAAGACCCTATTTCCAAATAAGGCCACAATCTAAGGTTCTGGGTGGACACGAATTTGGGGGGTGGACACAAATTTGGGGGTGGACACGAACTTGGGGGTGGACGTGAATTTGGGGGTGGACGTGAATTTGGGGGCTGGACATGAATTTGGGGGGTGGACACGAATTTGGGGGGTGGCCATGAATTGAGGGTGGACGTGAATTTGGGGGGTGGACATGAATTGGGGGGTGGATATGAATTGAGGGTGGACGTGAATTTGGGGGATGGACGTGAATTTGGGGGCTGGATGTGAATTTGGGGTGGACACGAATTTGGGGGGTGGACATGAATTGGGGGGTGGATGTGAATTTGGGGGGTGGACGTGAATTTGGGGGGTGGACATGAATTGGGGGGTGGGCGTGTATTTGGGGGTGGATGTGAATTTGGGGGCTGGACGTGAATTTGGGGGTGAACATGAATTTGGGGGATGGCCATGAATTGAGGGTGGATGTGAATTTGGGGGGTGGACGTGAATTTGGGGGGTAGACGTGTATTTGGGGATGGACACGAATTTGGGGGGTGGAGGAGGGTGGGATGCAGGCTCACCCAGTTTGACTCAGTTCATGCTGGAGGTACCACTGCAGTGTTTCCTGAGCTCTGTACAAGCTGGGAAAGGCACGTTTCTGTAACGTCCGTGGCCCCCGTTCCTCAGAGTCTGCTTGTACAGCACGTCTAACAACTTAGTTTCTGGGTAGATGGCTTCCCCAGTTAGATGACTCTCCGTATTGGAAAGGCCTGCGTTCGGGGTTGGAAGTCCTGGCTGGGCTTCTGGGCTTTATGACATCGGGCAAATAGGTTCATTCTCAGCCAGAGTTTTCCCACTGGTCTTACGGAGAGAGATGAGGGTTGAAAACACCCTCACGAGAGGCTGGCTTGTGACGGCTGGTGGTGACAATAGGAGTGAGGATGCCACACAGCTATACACGCTACACACGCAAGCATCAGTCTCATCACTTATCAGAATGTATCGCAAGACAGCTGAGATGGTCCCCCTGGGTCAGAAAGGAGAGGGCAGATGACAGTTCCCCACGACAGGGTTCTCTATGAAGGAAAGTCCAGCAGAACATTATGGGAGGCCGATCACTTGGAAGAAACACCACTTGTTGCGTGGCCAAGAGATTCAAGGTTTAGATCAGAAGAAGTGTTTAAAGTATGAAGTATCCAGGGAATCACTCTAACCTTCGGTGAGTGACACTTGATGGAAAAAAAAAAAAGAATACAGAATTAACCCAAGCAATGCAAGTCTCCACGGCATAGCCAGCTGTCCCTGGGGAACTCTTGACTTTGAGCTTGAAATGTTTCTCTTTTTTTAACCTAAACTAAATGGAGGAGCTCGCCAGCAGCACAGAACGACAGGAAAGCTCACCCCAGGGCCCTGGCACCTCCTGCCCATCCCACCCAGCTTCCCACTGGCTCCTTCCTCAGCTGAGAACCTTGCCAGCCTGACCAGGCCCACGGAAGCTTCTGTATTGCCCACCAGCAGCCAGCAAGATCCAGAGCCTCACGTGGACACACACCCCACACATCGCTTCACATCCAAGGACCGAGGTCCCTGGGTGCAGCCCAAAGCCACTCAGCGAGGAGAGGGGCTCAAGGTTCAAATCAGCCCCTCCCCGCCCCCTCCCTTCCCCTCCTTCCTCACTACTCTTAAGGGTATGTGAAGAATTAGCAATGTTTCTGTTGTGGAGTAATGTTTCTAAGGTTGTATCCAGTGGGCTGCATCTTTTCCAGAAAAATGTTTCAATTTTATGTTTTCATTTCAGTGGTAATATAAATGTAAAACATGATTCTACCTTCACAAATTCACAGTTGAAGGATAGATTCATATCATAAGACTAACTCAGTGTTTTACAAATGAGAGAATCCTTGATGTTTCCTCCTTTAAGTGGGATCTGAGCATTACTCAAATTTGGAGGGATAAAAAAGAAGTGTCAGGATATAATCCATAATCCACTGGTTCTCAAGGTGTATTTTCCCAACCAGAAGCGTCAGCATCCCCCGGGAGCTCGTTAGAAATGCAAACTCTTGGACCTCACCTCAGAGGTGAGTTTTCTGAATCAGAAACTGAAATCTGGGTTTTAACAAGCCCTCCAGGAGATTCTGCCCCTAAGGAAAGCCTGAGAAAATGATGACTATTCAAACTATTATAATAGAAACTGGAATTCAAGCAGATCTTGCAGCATTTAATTGAACCAAGGGCATTTCTGCACATATTTTCACCTGCTGCCTATTTCACTTTGGAACGGGTCCCTTTTGACCAATCATATAACACACAGCCCCTGATGCTGCTCTATGCTGGAGAGCTCACATCATTCACTGAGCACTTAATCCTCCCAACAAACTTTGAGATTAAAAAAAAAAAAACTTATTAACTGCATTTCACAGATGAGAAAACTAGGGCCCAGAGAGGTTAAGCAACTTGCCCGAAGTCACACAGTTGATCGGGACAAAGTTAGAGATGGCATCCATATTGCCTGATCCACACTCTGACACGTCATCAACTCTACAGGAAAGAATCATTCGGAGGTGGTTTCTAGAATAGAAGAGACACCTAACCTGCAAGGGACTTCAGAGGCAATCAAGTCCAACCCTGAAGGCCCAGGGGGCAGAGCAACACCCAGGGTCCCCAAGCAGAGCCAGGACAACCCCTGATGCCTGCGACTTCCTGGCTGGCATCCTCCTCCCGAACCATAGCGCACTTTGCACTCAGAAAGGCAATTGGCCCTGGACAGCACGGGAGGGGAGGGCTCTGAGGCCAGGGGTCCGTGGGCACTTCCAAAGCTTCCATGGTTCCCAAAACCTAAGAACTAGAGGCCCGATCTAACATGAACAAGAGAATTTCTGAATGCCAATGAACAATGGGCCGAATAGCTATCTTCTTTGGAGAAGAACGTTTTATCAGCAGTAGGTCTAGTTGTCATAATTCAGCCTTTTCTGAGGAGGTCATGACTCTTCCCGACACCCTCTAGCCTGCTTCCGGTTCCGTCCCAACTGGATGCGGAGCTGTCCCAATGTAAACCTCCTTTTTCTCTTTTTTCTTCCCTGTCACTCTGTCACTCTTGTTTTCAGGACTACTGCCCCCACCCTACTCCCATACCCCACCGTAGTCTCTGCAAGTCTTCTGCTCTACGAGGGGTGAGTTTCCTTTTTTTTTTTTATTCTGGAAGGTTCTAACACAATTGGCTCTCACCTTTATCCCTGGGCTCCAGGACGGAATTTCGAGCTCTGACCATTTTCCTACCCGTGCCCATTTTTTCTTTAAAAATGTACCTCTAGATGCCCTTATTGGTGTCCACCTCTGCATCCTGAATGACTGTTTCTTCTTGTGTGACCACAATGTAGGTTTTGTTTGTTTGTTTGTTTGTTTTCGGTACGCGGGCCTCTCACTGTCCTGATCTCTCCCGTTGCGGAGCACAGGCTCCGGACGCACAGGCTGAGCGGCCATGGCTCACAGGCCCAGCCGCTCCGCGGCATGTGGGATCTTCCCGGACCGGGGCACAAACCCGTGTCCCCTGCATCGGCAGGCAGACTCTCAACCACTGCACCACCAGGGAAGCCCTAGGTCTTTTTTTAATAGTTGATTTACAATGCTGTTCCAATTTCTGCTGTACAGCAAAGTAACTCAGTTATACACATATTTACATTCTCATTTTTTATATTCTTTTCCATTATGGTTTATCACAGGATATTGAGTATAGTTCTCTGTGCTATACAGTAGGGCCTTGTTGTTTATCCATCCTATAAGTAAATAGTTTGCATCTACCAACCCCAAATTCCCAGTCCATCCCTCTCCCTCCCCCCACCCCGTAGCAACCACAAGTCTGATCTCTATGTCCATGAGTCTGTTTCCATTTCGTAGATAGATTCATTTGTGTCGTATTTTAGATTCCACATATAAGTGATATCATATGATATCTGTCTTTCTCTTTCTGACTTACTTCACTTAGCATGATCATCTCTAGGTCCAACCATGTTGCTGCAAATGGTATTATTTCATTCTTTCATATGGCTGAGTAGTGTTCTATCACAATGTAGGTTTGCATCAGAGATTTGTTTTTCCCCAAACACTTGGGTCTCAGCATCTGACCCTTCTGGTTCTGCTACCATGTCATCTTAACAACATGCCTGCGTTTTGCACCTTCGCTACACAAGGCACCTGCCACCTGGCATCATCCCTGCCCCTCAAGAAGGCTTACAAAGCCCCCCGGGAAGACAGGAACATATATTCACCCAACAACAAACTCAGGAACGCGGTGAGCTCACTGAGCAGCTTAGGTAACACCCCCGCTGAGTGAACCACAGGCCTGGGCTTAGGAAGCACAGAATTATGACAAGGGGGCTGTGGGCACAGAGGCCAATCAGGCACCGTCTGAAAACTCAACAAGTACAATGAGCTGTTTTTTGATAACATGTAAGGATTAGGATTGTTGGAATTGACGAAACCCACCTTCCTTGAAAGAGTTAGGAACTTACAACACCTTTCTGACAATCGACACCTTTTCTCAGTCAACAAATGCCCAGATCCTGTGGGTCTTCAAGATGTGTCGAATCACAAGGACCCTCATTTTCCAAAGAGCCGGGAGACCCTGGTCTGGGCAGTAGGTGTGTTGGGAGGTTAAGGTCTGAGAGGGGTGGGGACAGGCTCTCCAGGGGAAGGGACTTCTTGGCTTTTGTTTTAACCCCATCCCCCGCAACCCACCGTGCATCTGCTTGTTCGCATCTGAAGATCAGAAAGCACTTTTGTTCAGGGCAGCCATTCGCCTGGGCAAGCTTGGCCTCTCGGGACACGGCTCCCAGTGACATCCTCCAACACCTCCAGGCTTTGCGCGCTCCCCACCCGGCCAGGCAAGATGGGTCGATGGAAAATGCAGCCCCTGGCGCCTGAAGCCTCCCCTGGGGATGCAAGCAGAGCTGGCGGGTGTCCTAAACCCGGGGGCAGAGCGCCAACCGTGGTTTCTGTCCCCGTCCTGTCAAGCCCCCTCTCCCACTGAGGAACACGGATTCGCTCTCTGGAGCTTCTGTAGTGTTTTGGGGTGGGAGGCAGAGAAAGGAAGTGGAATCACCTCAGATGCCCACAGACGACTGATTTGCACAAATGGTAACGTGCTGGGAAGGTAGAGTAGTTCTCGTTGCTCTGGAAGCACGTTAATTGTATAAATAAAAGAGCCGATCGCCAACTTCCAAGATGGGGAAAAGGAGCTGAGGGGCCAACCCCTCGCCCCCCCAAATAGAAATATTCGTTTTGAATATTCAGACCTGGAGGTTCACCCTCAAGTGTCCTGAGGAGGCCACGCTAGGATGGAAAGCCGTCCCAAGCTACTCCAGTCCCCTTATTCCTGACACCTGTCCTGTTCCTGCACCAACTCACAGAACCTGACCCTGAAAAGGCCCCTAAAGCCAGGCCCCCTCCCCAGGCTCAGGCTCACGGGGCATCAGCGCCCACCTGTCCTGCCGCCCGGCCTCCTACTCGACATCCCCCAGACCGTCACTCCCCCGCTTTGCATCCTTACTCCCCTCGCTCCCGGGTGCGTCCAGGCCCCAGGGAGCAATGCGCTGAGCCCTCCGGGCCATGGTCCCCCTGCCATCGCCAGCCCCTCCCTCCACACGCCTGCCGCGTCCAGCTCACACGGTTTCTCAAACGTGCCAGGGCCGCTGCGTTCACACTCTGCCTGTTCCAGGAATTCCTTCCCCCTCGTGCCCCTGGAGACTCCATCAGTCACGCCCTAACCCTTATGGAGACCACCCTAGAGAGGGCTGGGGGCAGTGGCGTTCACAGGACAGAGGCGCTGTGCTCTCACGGAGCCCAGTGTTCGGGAGAAACTCCACAGTTACCCGCGTGGCTACTTAACTACAATTAATGTGAGTGCAACAAAGGAAGAGAACGCCCTGTGCTACAAGATGACCGGTGGGCTGGGGCCCTGGGGGGAACGGGGCAGGGGATGTCACCTACAGGGGAGATAGGGGCCACTCTTTTGGAATGAGAAGCAAACGTTCCGATCAGGATGCCTAACGAGCTCCCATCTCTCACCTGGGTGGCCATGAGTTGGTCATCTGGGCCATCCAGGTGGGAGATGCTTGGTCCTCCGGGAGATACTGGAGGCTGAGCCAGAGGCACAGGACTCAGGTCGTGGGAGAGGAAGGCAGTGGGTATTAGCCAGAGTCTCTCAAGAAACCAGACTTAGAATATATATATAAGGATTTGGCTCCAGTAGTTACAGAGGCTGAGAAGTCCCTGTACCTGCAGTCAGCGAGCTGGAGACCCAGGGGAGCTGACAGTGCAGTTTTGGTCAGAGTCTGAAGAAGGTCGATGTCCAAGCTCGAAAGGTCCAGCAGAGAGAGCAAAGGCCCCCTTCCTCCATCTTTTGTTCTATTTGGACCCTCAAAGGATGGGCTGAGCCACACCCACCCTGGGGAGGGCAACCTGCTATACTCAATCTACCGATTAAATGCTCAGCCCATCCAGAACAAAACCCTCACAGACACGCCCAGAACAAGGTTTAACCAGAATCCAAAGCACCCTGTAACCCAGCTACACATACATTAGCTATCGTAGGGAGTTATGACTCCAAGAAACAGGGGCCGCGTCCCCAGGGGAGGAGCGAGGACAGGGGAAGGGAGGGAGGCCGTGCGTGTGGTCTGGACCTGCTGAGTCTGGGGGCCTGGCACACACCCGCGTGGAGATGTAAGTCACCCACGTGGAGGTAGAGCTCAGATGGGAAGAAGCAGCTGGGGTAAAGCTGGGGCAGCGCAGGCACCTGGGACCCCAGGCGATCACGAACTTGCCAAAGGCAAAAAGGGGCCAGAGCGAGAGGCACATTCAGGACGGAGCCCTGAGGAGGGCCCCCGAGGCCCTCCCCTGGGGGCCCTGCCACCCCACCTACACCGGCCCCTCATTCAGCTGCTCGCTCACCCCACAATACAGCTCTGCGTGATGGCAAAGTTGCGTTCATTTTAGATGTTTTTGATGTTCTTTTTAAAATCTCCTCCGCTAGTTTCCTGAATAAAAGTATGGATGCATGAATGCTTCCTGGTCCCTGAGCTTTGCCGCTGCAGGTGCACCAACAGCCCATCCCTGCTGGGAGCCCGCCTGCCCCCGCTCATCAGCTCAGCCAGACGAGGGGTGCCCCGCCTCCCCGACAGAGGATGCTCTCCCGGGAGAATGCAAGATGATCTCATCACTGTTGCAGGGGCTTTTCCCGGGAACTACTCTACGGCCAGACTCCCTGGACGCCCCTGGGTAGAGGCATGGAGGGGCTCGCTGGGGCCACGTGGAAATCCTCCTCTCTAGGTACCTGTCCCTCCCCACCTCCCCAGACTCGGTTTCAGGAAAAGCAAACCATTCCCTTTGCAAGTTGCGCCTGTAAGGCAGCGTCGTACACGGCTTAGAACAAATGCAGCAGCAGGATTGGTCCACCTGCATGATCGGGTGTTCACTGTAGGCTCAGCCAGAGAAGCCCTGAGCTTCCGTAGTGATGCTCCCCGGAACGTTCTGGGAACAGCTGTTCTGGGAGTTGCCTTCAGGGCTGGGCTTATGAGACAAGCCTGCTGCAGCCACACTGCGTGCACGCACACACACACGCACACATGCTCACACTCACACACTCATATACGCACACTCTCACGAGCTCACATTCATGCTCCCATACATGCTCCCAGGTGTGCACACGCATCACCATTCTTCCTAGTGGCACCTCCACTTCTAGCTCATTCCCTTTAGCCTAAAGCATGTCTGCAGGAGACTAGGGCCCTGCACGTGGGCAGGTGGGGATGGAGGGCGCTTCCAGGGCACAGCCATCAGGAGACAGTTAGACGGTCCTTCGGAAGCAGCTGTGGGCAGGTGAGCTGGGCAGCTTCGTGACTGCTAACACATTAACAGGTTAACACATCGAATGAAAGCACTGGGTGTGTTGCTTTGGGGCCCTGACAGCCCTCCACTGTCACCTGCCCTGGCCCTGTATACGGACACAGGAGCCCAGTACAACCTTCTGCCCCAACCTTGTCCACAGAGACACACGGCAGGCAGACTCGAGGAAGAAGAAAAGGCCTTCCTGCCACCAGTTGCAGAAAGAACCATGATTTCACTCTTTGCGAGGGTTCCCTGTGCAAAAAAATGTGTGTGCCCCATTCCTGAGAGTGTATTAAAATTCAAAGAAGTTAATATTTTTAAATGAAAATAGTCATCATCTTACAGGGGTGGATTGGGAGTTTTTCCATTTATTTCTTTAACGTGGCCATTGTTTCACACTTTTAAAATACTTTTAGCAAAAGGGGAAATGTCAGTCCATTTCCTCTGACCTTGCAAGTGGGCCCTGTCTCCACAGCAGGGCCTGGAGCTCCAATTCCTGCATCCGCTGACATTGTCACCAAGCATCCCGGAAGACCGGCTTCAAGGGGCGGGGATATCTGGCCCTCGAGTCACCCCACGGGTCACCACGCCCGCTTTCCATGAAAACAAAGCTTCCAACATGATCACTAACATCCAGAGATTTGCATTTCCCGGCTGCTCGTCTACAGGCACCACCCGTCCCCACAGAAATCTCGTTCGCGGTCACCACTGGGCAAGCAAAGGAGAAGTGGGCACTCTGCCCACTGGGGTGGTTATTGCTTTCCTGGAAAGTTTGATTCATACGCCCTTCTGCTTAAGTCACCCCATAGTATTAGTAAGCAACGTTTATTCAGAGCTACGTGAGGTGTGTGAGCTGAGTCCAGTGAATGTCACGGAACACATCTTCCTCCTGCAATGCAACCGTCCATCTTCCCTGAGTTAGGGTTGCCCGATGGGAGCCATTTTTTTCTCATCAGCACCCAGAGGTTTTCCTCTTACTATCCTACTGGACTGTCCCTCAGTGAATGGCACAGACTCAGAATCCAGTTACAGGGCCTCTGGTCCCTCTCAGATCGACTGGAGACTAACCAGTTTTCTAAACAGAATACCCTCTCTCACTTGGGTTCTCCAGAGCCGCTTTTTTGGACATCTACCAAAAAAAAAAAAAAATCCTGCTGAGATGAACTTTTTACCCCTTGGCAGGAGCCTGTAGTGCTTCAGCAAACCTTCAACATAAACAGGGCTCCTTGACCTAAATCTTCCTATACACAGTAGCAGAGCGGTGATCAAACGGGAGTCTGACAAGCAAGGTTGTATTTTTGGATCCACTGAGCTGCAGCGGCTGGACCCAAGTATTCGCCTCCATTCTTGGTTTAAAAAATACACAGAGTAAAAAATACCTGTGATCATACACCTGGCTTTGCTTGGAAGGTCCTCCCATGTGGATGAGGGCTTGACTGTTTTTCTTTCATGTGTCGAAAGGGAAGTGAACTGATCCCGAGACAGCTTAACCCATGGAAACACCACTCCCAGGGAGGTTATGGGGAGAAATAAACACACACGAGGGGATGGGAGCTGGGTAAGCATAGCGCAGGCAGTGGGACCGCTAACATGACCGTGGTGATGCCTCTCTAACTAGGGGGTGACTCCAGCACTGACATCCAAAGACAATAACAGGTTGAAGGAACAAGGACCACTTGTCCTGGATGTATTCCTATTCCATCATCAGCTCTCTGTGCAGTTTCTTGGTTTTTTCAAGTCTGACTTCAGAACTTTCTTGAGAAAGCTTCTCAGCTTTCCCCTGCTTTTCCTCCACCACCTCCCACCTGACCTGCAAAATGCTCTGCAGTGGTCCTCCAAGACACATGCTGCAAATTTCTTAAGGAAGTTACACTTACCCAGCTTAAGAATACTCCTTCCAGAAGATGTGGTACATATATACAGTGGAATATTACTCAGCCATGAAAAAGAATGAAATAGTGCCATGTGCAGCAACATGGATGGACCTAGAGATGATCATACTAAGTGAAGTCAGCCAGAAAGAGAAAGACAAACACCCTACAACATCACTTATATGTGGAATCTAAAAAAATGATACCAATGAACTTATTTACAAAACAGAAACAGACTCACAGACAAAGAAAACAAACTTACGGTTACCAAAGGGGAAAGGGGGAAAGGGATAAATTAGGAGCTTGGGATTAACATATACACACTACCATATATTTATAAAATAAATAACCAACAAAAACCTGCTGTATAGCACAGGGAACTATATTCAATATCCTGTGATGAACCATAATGGAAAAGAATTTGAAAAAGAACGCGTATGTATCGATGTATAACTGAATCACCTTGCTGTACACCTACAACTAACACAACATTGTAAATCAACCATACTTTAATTTAAAAAATAAATACTCTTTCCACAAAGGTGAGTCGGTACAAAAATTACTGTGTCAGGACCAGAAGCCAACAGTCCAAGGGCAGGGGTGGCAGACTTTCTCTTTAAGGACCAGCTAGTAAACATTTTTGGCTTTTAGGGCCATTTGGTCTTTTTGTAGCTACTGAGATCTGCCATCAGAGTATGCAGAAACAGCACCGATCCCATGGAAGTGAATGGGCCTGAATATGTTCCAGTAGAACTTTATTTATGGACAATGCTAACATTGAAATTTCATGGAATTTCCATGGGTCACAAAAAACTGTTCTTCTTTTGATTTTTTTCCCCAACCATTTAAATATGTAAACACCATTGTTAGCTTGTGGGCCATACAAAAACAGAGGGCGGGCTGATTTTGGCCTGTGGGCCAATGTATGCTGACCCCTGGTCTACAGCACTTCTACCAGTAACAAAAACATTATGCTCACGTACACTACATTGTGTATGTTATAAAACACACTCAAAAAATCAACAAGGTGAAAGTGAGAAACATATAACTTGACATTCTGGCATTTTCTTCCTGAACTCCTGCATCCGATTGTCTTACAGAGTCCTGGAAGCGCATGCACCCGCTTTGGAGATATCTGATCTGGTAAATGAGGAAACTTTTACGAGATTTATGTTTCCTATTAGCCCCCTGTTTCCAGAGATCAAGGAATGATGGGGCACTCAACATCTCAGTCTGAGATATTTTGGTAAAATGAAGACATGCTGGCTTATACTCACAAAGCCTAGATGTGAGAAGTGAAGAAGAACTCAGTATTTCAAAATCTGAGCAGGGCCGAGCTAGAGTCATGCAGCCTCAAATTGGCAGAAGCGCTTCAATTTGCTCAGGACCAGTTAATCTTGTTCTACGGGAACAATAGTTCTATCAGTTTATCTCGATTGGAGAAGAAGGATGTGGCTGCCCTCCACCCACCTCGTCCTTTGTTTTGTGAAGGATTGAAACCATCCCAACTTCTTTTTCAAAGTCTGATAATGAATCTAAGGGGTCCGCTTAGGCTTGGAATAAGCCATTATTGGATGTCCATAGAGACAGTCTGTCTATGTGGGATACATCCGTACTTATCTTCCGTAGCCCATGGGTCCCAGCCCAAATCTGGATCAACCAACCATCTGAACCCCTCAATGATCTCAGGTTTAAATCTGTCCCCCAGAACTAGATGTTGATTCAAAAATGGTCTAAACAGCCTTTCCCCAGTGCCCCACACCCAAGGGGAAAGCAGTGTCAGGATGCTGTTAGGAACGAGGCAGGTGCAATAGTCATCACTGCGCCTAAGGGTCGCCAGTACCTGTGAAATTGACATCAGGAAATCTGAAGGATCCTGAACATTCCGAAAAGCGGGCTAGGGTGTTAAGAATTTCCGAGGACTGTGGACATTGCTCCCAAGTGCAAGGTGACCGTGTGGCCTGCAGTCTCCAGGTTAGTGTCCATTGCAAATGTTCCATCTCCTTAGTTTTTACGTACCTGTTCCCCCAGATCAGGAAGACAGGCCTTGGCCAGACCATGTGTCCTGATTTGAGGGTGAGAAAATATGGTCATCATCCCTCAGGAGATGGACTTTAAACATTTCTACAAACTGTGGCAAATGTCTGCTCAATTCACTGGCCACAAATGCTCTACTCTGCCTCTTTCTCTCATTTTAGGAAGATGCTGAGAGGCCTCGTTGGTCATGTCTGAGAATTTCTGAAGCATCCAAAGTCATGGCCATGACATAGCTCACGGGCCATTAGAAAAATCTGTGAAAAGTCTAAGTGAACCAATATACCTTTGGCCTCTAAAGGCTTCTGATGAAAATCCTGGCATTATCTATGTGTTCTAAGAGATGAAAATCAGGACAGCAAAGGGGAATGGCGAGTGACCACCCTGCATGGGGGAAAGCCCAGTTGCACCCTGCCCCCCAACGTCATTTGTGTGTGTGAGTGTATGAGTGTGTGTGAGTGTGTGAGTGTGTGAACGTGTGTGTGCCTGTGTGTGAGCGTGAGAGTGTTATGTGAGTCTGTGTGTGTGTGTGAGTGTGTGTGTGTGAGTGTGTGTGTGTGAGTGTGTGTTGTGTGTGTGACTGTGTGAGTCCGTGTGTGTGTGTGCGTGCGTGTGTGCATGTGTGTGTTGTGTGAGAGTAGGTGTATGTGAGTGTGTGCGTGTGTTGTGTGAGTGTGTTGTGTGTGTGAGTCCGTGTGCGTGTGCGTGTGTGTGTGAGTGCGTGTGTGTTGTGTGTGTGTGAGTAGGTGTGTGTGAGAGTGTGTTGTGCGAGTGTGTGTGTGTGCGTGAGTAGGTGTGTGTGAGTGTGTTGTGTGAGTGTGTGTGAGTAGGAGTGTGAGTGTGTGTGGGTGTGTGAGTAGGTGTGTGAGTGTGTGCGTGTGTTGTGTGTGTGTGAGTGTGTGTATTGTGTGAGAGTGTGTGTTGTGTGAGTGCGTGTGTGAGTAGGTTGTGTGAGTGTGTTGTGTGACTGTGTGTGTGAGTAGGTGTGTGAGTGTGAGTGTGTGTGTGAGTAGGTGTGTGAGAGTGTGAGTGTGTGTGTGAGTAGGTGTGTGAGAGTGTGAGTGTGTGCGTGTGTGTGTTGTGTGACTGTGAGTAGGTGTGTGAGTGTGAGTGTGTGAGTGTGTGTGTGAGTAGGTGTGTGAGAGTGTGAGTGTGTGTGTGTGAGTGTGTGTGCGTGAGCAGGTGTGTGAGTGTGTTGTGTGTGAGAGTGTGTTGTGTGAGTGTGCGTGAGTGTGTGTGAGTAGGAGTGTGAGTGTGTGAGTGTGTGGGTGTGTGTGAGTAGGTGTGTGAGTGTGTTGTGTGTGAGTCCGTGTGCGTGTGTGTTGTGTGAGTGTGTGTATTGTGTGAGTGTGTGTTGTGTGAGTGCGTGTGTGAGTAGGTTGTGTGAGTGTGTTGTGTGTGTGTTGTGTGACTGTGTGTGTGAGAGTGTGAGTGTGTGTGTGTGAGTGCGTGTGTGAGTAGGTTGTGTGAGTGTGTTGTGTGTGTGTGTGTGAGAGTGTGAGTGTGTGTGTGTGTGAGTGTGTGTGTGAGTAGGTGTGTGAGTGCATGTGTGTGTGTGTGAGCGTGTGTGTGTGGCGTTCCTCCCCAGCACCCCACTCCACCCCCGGCAGCACGGGATACCAGCAGTTACCTCCGCCCATTTAGGACGGATGCCTCCTGGCTGACCCTTGTCTCTCCAGCCCGGAAGAAAATCATGGGCCTCCTGAACCTCCATTGCCAGCTCAAGCAAGACCAAGATGCAGATCGACTCCCAAATAAATTCCTCTCTGTTGTCCTGTGATGTGCTAATTGCCCATAATTAGAAAATTATAATAATTACGGACAATGACACAAAATCTTAAGCAGCAATCTTTTACCCATGAATTGCAAGGCCTTTCCTAAATGTTAATTAAAGGCCACACCAGCCACCTGAACTAAGGCCATGTTATCCCACTTTAGAGATGGGGAAAACTGAGGTGCAGGGTGGCACATATTTTATTCTGCCTTGTAAGACAAAATTGTACATTTCAATCCATTTAAATTAAATTTTCCAAATAAAATGGCTTGGCCTTTCTGTGGAACGGCAGGTAGCTGTTAAAACTTCACGTTTTCAAAGACGGGGGAAAATGCTGATGATGGAATTTTATATGAAAATAAGAGGATGTATGCTGTATTTTTAGGATGGTCTCCTTCATGAGTGAAGGGGTAAGTGTCTGTTTATGTGTCTGTGTGTCTGTCTGTCGATCAAGACTAAACCATAAAGTTAATAAAGGTTGGTTGTCAGTTTCTGGCGGAATTCAAAATGATTTTTGCTTTAGCCTGCAACTTTTCTCTCACTTCTAGATTTCCTACAGTAAACATTTCATCTTTTATAATAAGAAAAAAAAATGTTATTTTTAAGAATTTCTAAAAAGTAAGTTTTTTAATGTTAATAGCATATTTTATTTAACCCAATACATTCAAATATTATTTTCAACATGTAATCAATAAAAAAATTATTAATGAGATTTTTTTTCATAATAAGACTTTTAAATCTAGTGAGTGTTTTCCACTTACAGCACATTTCAATTCAGATGAACATTTCACATGCTAAATAGCTACGTGTGACTACTGGCTGTACTGTACTAGCACTAGCGGTGAACACTCTTGCTACCATGTTCATCAACTCATTTTAAGCAGCTGTAAAAAGCAAATATAGAGATAAGAATCATTTCATAGGAGAATTAGAGTATAATAAATTACCACCACATAATAGTAAGTCTTGGCCAAACAAATATTTACTTAAAAGTTATATATACTTCAAAATATATATTCTAATACGTTTCTTCTTCTGCTTATCCTTGGGGGTAGGAAATAATCCGTTTGATAGGTGAATATAGAATAAGAACCTATAAATCACATTAAAAATTAAGTTTTTTAAAGGCTTTCCTCTTCCCTGTTTTAAATCAGGCTCCTTAACTCTTTAAGTGCACTTAGGGCATTTCTTTTTCGACCCTCTCCACACAGTAACACAGATGCGCAGCTCCTTTCCCCTGTGGTAAATTAATAAGCAGGACCCCAGGGTGGGCCTCTTGCTGGAGTTGCCACGGGGCTAGGATTCACCTAGAGAGGCTGGAAGTGGCCACAGAGGATGGGGATGAGGCCAGGGGCCAAACTCGAGTCTCGGATCAGGCAGGGAGGGACTCAGGAGTCCCAGGTCCCTGCTCAGCTTGTCTGGAGTGACCTTTGCCAAGGCTGCTTTCCTGGAAACGGAAGCCTGCCCCCGCCTCCCCCTAAGCCCACCCAGCTGTCCAGTGGTCGGGGAGAGAGAAAAGGGCAGCCGACATCAAAGACATAGCAACTGCCTGGCGAAACCCTCCCCTGCCAGTCTGGAGGTGTCACTTCCTGCTGTAGGGCAGCTGCTGCCTCTTCCTGCCCTTCAACTGAAGGGTAAAATGTTCACACCACCTTGTAAATATCACCCTCCGCCCTTAACATCCTCGCCCTAAACAAAACAGCAACCGGGGCAAACCTGACGCCCCTGGGAGAGGCAGGGTGGAAGGGCTCGTGCCCACCAATAATATCCACCCGCCACACCCCAGAAGGAGAGCAGGTGCTCCGTTATCCCTTTTGGATCCGCCCCCAGGTGCTCAGGCCCGCTGCCAGGCGTGGCTGCACGTCACCGGGCACAGGCTGGCTCTCTCTGCAGCCACCTTGGGAATTCTGGCTACACTGGGCTGAAAACACGGACGCGGTGCGCAGGGGGCAAAGCTGCAGCCCGACTTGTCTGTGGCTTGGGACTCTGTAGAGCTGTGTCCCGGCACGTGGATGTGCCCTGGTAGATACAGAAATCTCTGCTGTGTCTGCCTGCTCTGTGCCCCTGTTTCTACAGGGCTGTAACCATTTTCAAGGAACCTTGTACGAAAGTCCTGTCTTCGTGAAGCTATGCGTTAAACACAGTTTTTAGTAGTAGGACAGTTCTCCCAAGACCTGCCATGGACCTTGGGCATGGAGGAAGGCAGAGTGGGCCAGAGGAGCTGCTGGAAGGGGGCTGTAGGTGGGGGGACCCCTAGAGCTTGCCTGACCCCACAGAGTTCAGGTTCATGCCACTGAACCGGCCTGGTGGGTGTTCAGAGTCCTGCGTCCCGGAAGTAAGCCCTGAACACAAACTGCTTCGAGGAGCAGCGAGGAGTGGAGTGGGGAGGGGACAGCCCCTCTCGCAGACTGCTGGGGGGAGGGGATTCTTGGAGGAGAAAAGGGGAGGGAAGGGAAGAGAGCAAGAGGAAAGCCACTCGCAGGGTCCAGTGGGCTCTGGCTCAAAGCTGCCCCTGAAATACCCGGGTCTCCCTTCTACCTCCCAAGTCACCCATCAGCATCTCTTCCCTGTCCTTTGTGGGAAGGTCCAAACAAGAGCAAACACAATCTTCACGCCCAGAGGGTCGCAGCCCAGGTGGTGAGAGCCTGTACATTTTGAGGGAAGATGAGAGTTGGAGGGTGGCGTCCAGCCCTCCCTGGCCCAGGCGAGTGGCCCAGCCTCTGGGCTCAGCCCCTTCCCCAGGGAGCTGGCTCCCTTCTCGGTGGTTCCTCCCCGGCAGCCACCTTCTCCCAGCGCCTGGCCACAAGGGCCTCCCCCTGGGGGCCACCCGAACCCCGTCTCCAACCTGCACATGGCGTTTCTGGGTTAATTCAGGCTTCTGGAAGCAGTGGCTCAGGGAGAGTCCCCGCCCCGCCTCAGGGGGTGGCCCGCAGGCTGTCACCGTCCACGTGTACGGACCCCTGGGGAAAGGCAGTGTCCAGCCGCCATCCCCGCTGGACAGGCTCATGTACTCCCTGCGGGGGATGTCAATAACAACATCGATTGTCACTAATCCCACAGCCAGGTGTTTTTCCGTCCCAAATGTGGGACAGGGACAAAGCACGGGGCAGGGAACCCAGGAGACTGTGTCACGTCACATACCTCTCCACCTCCACTTTGTAAAGGCGCTGACCAGACACTCACTCGGAAATCCGTTCCAGCCATAAAATCGAAGAGCTGATCATGGGACCTGCAAGCTCTCAAGAGCTGTTTCCCAGAGCTCACACACTCACCCACCACTACCAAGCCAACATCCCCCGTCCGAGGAGGGACTGGGTGGTGTCAGGGCTCCACTGAGGCTGGGTCACCAAGCCGGTGAGAGGCTGAGACTAGACCCCGCCCAGAGCCCACACCCTACCTCCCCATCTGTCATGCATGTAAGAAAAAAAGCCCCTACGGGCCATTGTCAAGGAGGTTGAGAGAAGAGCAAAGCCCTGCGCCAAGGGCCAGAAGCGTGTTTTTTAGGAAGAGACTCGCCCAGTTCCCGCGGGACCTGAACGTCCAGCCTCCTGTTCCTACCTCTGCAGGGACCAGAGCTGGTAGAGGATTTCATGTCTCTGAAGGCCCAGCTAATATCTCCAGCTTAGCTCTGAGTCCAGGCAGAGACACTGACCCAAAGGGAGGGGGGACTCGTCTTTCTGTGCCACCAGAGAGCACCTGTGAACGTGCAATGCCGCGAGCCAGTCAGGGGAGATGTGCCGTTAATTCAGGGCTGGCGTGGGTAGGTGCGCTGAAGCGATGATGCCGTTTCTGTGGGTCAGAGGCAAGCCCACAGCAGGGCGTCCCTCGGATCAGGGCTTGAACTGCACCCTGGCTGCGCTCCTGCCGCCGCACCGTCTGGAACACAAATGACATCCAGAGTTAAGGAGGCGCAGGCAGTGTCCCAGGCCCTGCTGGGACGTCACTTAGGGCCTGGCCGAGCTGCATACCTGTGTCTCAACACAGGAGCTCAGCTCCAGACCCGAGTGCTGAGGACGCACAGCCAAGTGCAGAGAAAGGACGTGAGGCTGGCCGCCGAGGTCACCCCGGCTGAGCTTGACAGGTAGAATCTTCGGGGTCCGTCCCTTTACAGAGGACCCTGCCGGCCAGGCTGGAGGAAGGCCGAGGCCGCTGCTCCTGTGTAGCCTGTTGGAGGCTGAACCACAGCGCCAGCCCCTTCCCAGAGTGGCTGGACCCGTACCAGCTCGCCTGGTGCCAACAGTCACCCCCGGCCAGCAAGGCAGAGTCATGGGATGCGGGTGTGTGTGGTGTATGTGACAGAATATCAGAATTAGAGTCTGTGTGGGTTCCCTGGGGCGACGGCAACAAAGCCGCAAGCTGGGAGGCTTAACAACCACAGAAATGTCTTCTCTCAACGTCTGGAGGCCGGAGCCTGAATCAAGGCGCTGTCAGGGTCACGTTCCCTCTGAAGGCTCTGGGGGGATCCTTCAGTCCCTCTCCCGGCTTCTGGAGGTGGCTGGCAGTCCTTGGCTTATAGACGCCTCCCTCCAGTCTCCACTTCTGTGGCGTTTTCTCTTCTTCTAAAGACACCAGTCATTGGCCTAGCACCCACCTTAAGGACCTCATCTTAACTTGATGACATCTGCAAAGACCCTATTTCCAAAGAAAGTCACATTTAGAGGTACTGAGGGTTAGCACTTCCACATATATTTGGAGGGACACATCAACCCAGAACACCTGGGCTCAAAAGAAAGACAACAATACAACTCAAACATTTCCTCTGCAATGTGATAGTTTAAAAATATAGAGAAATAACCTGAAGGCAGATCATTTGGAATTTTTACTTGTTGGACTATTTTGCAGTCGTTAAAAATGATTATTGCGAGGCTATGTGGCCACCTGACAAGTTATTTCTAACAAGGCTGAGTCATACTTCTTAGTACATTTATGAGAGATGCCTGTCACACGAGCAAGGCCTGGTGGGGAACAAGAAGAGCTGTATTGGAGGCAAGGGGTTATGGACAGTTTTCCTCTTAGCATTTTATCTTAAACTTTTCTTTATTTAATATATTTTTAAAATTAGAAACAAGGAAGAAACAATGGATTTGCATCACCTCTACCACGCAGCTGCTGTGAGATTAAGGGAAAGCGTTTAACTCTGCACACCTCGGGTTTCTAACTGCAGAATGGACAGAATATGTGTCCCTTCGACCTCTGAGAATGGCTGTGGGGCACACGGGTCGAAGTGACCTAAGGATAGGGAACCGCCTTGACAGCCAAGGCCACTGAGCAAAACCTTTCATCATTCCTGTTACTGGGGGGCAAGGCTGTCCTTTTAAATACCTGAGAGTGTCCTGTGGCCAGCAGATACTTGTGGCAACACAAAGAGAAGGAAGAGGAGGAATTAACAGATGTAAAGAGCACAGAATCAAATGTGAGCTGGCCAGCAGACATGAGGAGAGCGGGCACAAATGCCCAGAAACTTGGTTCGCTCTCAGTGATTCCCTCCGGCCGCCTGAGGACGTGCAGTGTGTTTCACTGGCAGTGTTGGAGCCCGTGAGGCTGGCCAGCCCGCTGCCTCTCCACCGGTGTGTGACGCACTCCTTCCGCATCTGCTGACGTGAAAGCATCCCTCTGTGATGAGGGCGGGGCGGTGGTCCACACGGAGTCCAGCGCCAGGAGGGAAACGTAAGGCCACGTGAGCGGAGCCCTCTTGGGTGAGGGGACATTTGGGCGAAGACGTTGAGAACTGGGGGGCGGGGGGGAGAAGGTTTCATCCGGGAGGACCAGCCCGCAAGTGCAAAGCTGGGATGAGAAGGGCTGGGACGGGTGCGTGTATTCAAGGCGCAGCAAGGGGGCCAGTGTGTCTGAAACAGGGAGAGTGCCGCGTGGGGGAAGGGGTCGGGGAGCGGCGGGGGCCAGACCACCTAGGGTCTTGAAAGCAGAGGTCTGGGCTGGGAGATTTTATTCTGTGTGAGAAGGGAAGACGCTAGAGGGTTTTGAGCAGAGTGATGTCTTTAATAAAAGGCACACTCTGCTGCTGTATGGGGGGGGGCAGTTGGGGGGTAGCAAGGCGGAGGCTGGGAAATCAGCGAGGGAGGGACGGTGGCCGCTTGGACTAGGGCGGAAGTGGCGGGAGGGATGAGACGCGGTCAGGTTCTGCCCAATCCTTAAGGGATTTGCCGATGGATCGGATGTGAGAGAGAGAGAGACTAGAAGGACTCAAAAGTTTGGGTCCGAGGAACCGGAATAATGGAATTTCCATTTCCTGAGACTGGAAGACCCCAAGGGGAGCAGCCTGGGAAAGGGAGGGGTGGAGACGTCACACTGGGAGATGATTATGGTGAACGAAGCCTTGGGGTGGGGCAGGGAGAGGATTCCACCCACGCCGCGTCTCCAGGCTGCAAGGAACTGGCTGGAGCCAGCCTGCTTCCAGAACCGTCCCAGACTGCGCTATGTCCAGAACCATGAGTAATTGGAGATGCTCTTCCACTCGGGTTTTGCGCAGATCTCCAAGATGCTGTTGAAAGGAGGACGTGTCATGAGCATCCCCAGGTCTCTGATCGGGCTGCTCTTCACACTGAGAGGAGGGAAGGGGGGTTGTCGGAGCTCGTCCTAAACCAAACCTGCGATGAGTTTGTTTTTTCACCCCAGGAAAGGGATCCTGAAGGTGGGAGAACAGACAAGAGGTTTAAAGACCTCTCAGATGCCACAGGCTGCCGCAGTTGGGACCGATGTGGGCTGTGGGGAGCTGGCGGGGCTCAGAACCAAGAGGACCACCACGGGTTATGGTGAGAATTCACCTTACGCGACGTTGGAAAAGCTGGGAAGCCTAATGCGTGGGTAAGGACACGCCAGGCACATCCAGATGCTGAGGCAGGACCGTCAAGGGATAGCTCGTGGCCGGGAGGCAGGAGGCTGTCAGCAGGGCCAGCAGTGGGGACACAGGGATGCAGAGAAGAGCAGAGAACAAGCTGGAACCCCCGGGCACCTCTGCCCTGGCCCCTGCTGCCTCGGACCATAATTACCTTCCGAGCCGCACACTAGTTTCTCGTGCAGGCTTGCCGTATAAAAGGCAGGATTTCCCACTCAATTTGAATTGTGCATCAACAGTGAACAATTCTTTACATAAGTATGTCCCATGCACTATCTGACACATGATAAGAAACTACTTGTTGATCTGCGATTCAAGTTTGACTGGGAGTCCTGTGATTTTAGTTGCTAAACCTTTAGCCGGCTCCTGCCAGAACTCTCAAGGGAAGGGGGTCAGGGCAGGGCTCCTGCCGCCAGGCGGTAGGGCAACCGCTGCCAGGGTTGAGGGCTTACCCCACACCAATCCTGCACACACAGCTGCTCATCGAATCCCCACAGCGCAGGAGGACAGATTTTATTACTACTTCAGATGGGAAAACGGAGGTTCAGAAAGAAATGATTTACCAAAAATTTTATAAGTGGGAATAATAACAGCTAACACGTAAGCAGCAATTACAAGGTCAGGCAAAGTTCTAAGAGGTCTATGCATAAGATCTCATTTAATTCTTTTTAACAACTCTAGGAGGAATTTTGGACCCACTTTACAGATAATGAAATAAAATCACATTAATAGTAAGTGGCCTGAGGGAGAGGACTGGGGTTGGCTGCATGAACACAGCCTGAAGGGGGCTGGTGCGCCACAGCTAGCCAGGAGGGAGTCCGGGAAAAAGTCTGGACCTGCCTAAGAGGCAAGAGACCATTGTTTCAGGGGTGCGTGAGGAGGCATTCAGAGCACCACCTAAACGAGCTCCAGAGACGGGCACGAGCTGAGGCTATCAGTGCAGGCCCCAGAGATGGGCATGAAACACTAAGGCTGCTGCTGCCGCCACCAAGAAGCCTGTGTGCGAGCACAGGTCACTGTCCACACGTCCCCTCCCGGGAGCCTGTGCAGCCAGCCACTGCCAGGGTCCCGTGATCCAGGGACAACTTCCCCGGGAGAACGCACGGCGCGCCTCAGGCTGTTGCAATGTCACAATGGCCTCTGCCACCGCAGGCTTGCCCCACATTCTGTACCCTTCCCTCGCCCCAGCCTGAGTGAGCCAGAGCCCCTGAATCAGCTGCTCCTTTAACCCGTCCTGTCTGGGCAAATAACAGATGCCAGAGGGCAACCGACATGCAGAGGCGGGGCCACATCCAAAGCTGAACCCCAGGAGCTGTGCTAACATAGAAGAGAAAGGGAAATCTCTCCCAGCAGCCTCAGGAGCAGCGGATTAAATCCCCACAATCAACTTGAGGTACACTGCATTTCTAGAATGCCTGAAGAGACAACGAATCAACCCAAAATTGAGGCAGTAGACTTTGGGAGCAACTATAGACCTGGGGTTTGCTGTATGCGACTGACTAGTTTCTGATTTTTATGTTCATATTAGTTTAGTTTTTAGTGCTTGCTATCATTGGTGGAGTTGTTTATTGGTTTGGTTGCTCTCTTCTTTTCTTTATTACTTTTTTATTTTAATAATTTTTTATTTTAATAACTTTATTTATTTATTTTTCTCCCTTTTCTTCTGAGCTGTGTGGCTGACACGGTCTTGGTGATCTGGCCAGATGTCAGACCTCAACCTCTCAGGTGGGAGAGCTGAGCTCAGGACATTAGTCCACCAGAGACCTACCGGCTCCATGTAATATCAATCAGCAAGAGCTCTCCCAGAGATCTCCGTTTCAACACCAAGACCCAGCTGCACTCAATGACCAGCAAGCTACAGTGCTGCACACTGTATGCCAAATAACTAGCAAGGCAGGAACACAACCCCACCCATTAGCAGAGAGGCTGCCTAAAATCATAAGTTCACAGACACCCCAAAACACACCACCAGGAATGGTCCTGCCCACCAGAAAGACAAGATCTAGCCTCATCCACAAGAACAGAGGCACCAGTCCCCTCCACCAGGAAACCTACAAACCCACTGAACCAACCTTACCCTCTGGGGGCAGACACCAAAAACAACAGGAACTATGAACCTGCAGCCTGAAAAACGGAGACCCCAAACAGAGCAAGTTAAGCAAAATTAGAAGACAGAGAAATACGCAGCAGATGAAGGAACAAGGTAAAAACCCACCAGACCAAACAAATGAAGAGGAAATAGGCAGTCTACCTGAAAAGGAATTCAGAGTAGTGATAGTAAAGATGATCCAAATCTTGCAAATACAATGGAAAAAATACAAGAAACATTTAACAAGGACCTAGAAGAACTAAAGAGCAAACAAACAATGATGAACAACACAATAAATGAAATTAAAAATTCTCTAGCAGGAATCAATAGCAGAATAACTGAGGGAGAAGAATGGATAAGTGACCTGGAAGATAAAAGAGTGGAAATAACTACTGCAGAGAAGAATAAAGAAAAAAAATGAAAAGAATTGAGGACAGACTCAGAGACCTCTGGGACAACGTTAGACACACCAACATTCAAATTATAGGGATCCCAGAAGAAGAAGAGAAAAAGAAACGGACTGAGAAAATATTTGAAGAGATTAGAGTTGAAAACTTCCCTAATATGGGAAACGAAGTAGTCAATCAAGTCCAGGAAGTGCAGAGAGTCCCATAGAGGATAAATCCAAGGAGAAACATGCCAAGACACATATTAATCAAACTATCAAAAATTAAATACAAAGAAAAAATATTAAAAGCAGCAAGGGAAAAACAACAAATAACGTACAAGAGAATGCCCCATAAAGTTAACAGCTGATCTTTCAGCAGAAACTCTGTGAGCCAGAAGGGAATGGCAGGATATATTTAAAATGATGAAAGGGAAAAACCTACAACCAAGATTACTCTACCCAGCAAGGAGCTCATTCAGATTCGACGGGGAAGTTAAAACCTTCACAGACAAGAAAAAGCTAAGAGAATTCAGCACCACCAAACCAGCTTTACAACAAATGCTAAAGGAACTTCTCTAGGCAGGAAACACAAGAGAAGGGAAAGACCTACAATAACAAACCCAAAACAATTAAGAAAATGGTAATAGGAACATACATCTTGATAATTACCTAAAATGTAAATGGATTAAATGCTCCAACCAAAAGACATAGACCAGCTGACTGGATACAAAAACAAGACCCGTATATATGCTGTCTACAAGAGACCCACTTCAGACCTAGGGACACATGCAGACTGAAAGTGAGGGGATGGAAAAAGATATTCCATGCAAAGGGAAATCAAAAGAAAGCTGGAGTAGCAATTCTCATATCAGAAAAAATGGACTTTAAAATAAAGACTATTACAAGAGACAAAGAAGGACACTACATAATGATCAAGGGATCAATCCAAGAAGAAGCTATAACAATTATAAATATTTATGCACCCAACATAGGAGCACCTCAATACATAAGGCAAATGCTAACAGCCATAAAAGGGGGGAAATCGGCAGTAACACAATCATAGTAGGGGACTTTAACACCCCACTTTTAGCAAGGGACAGATCATCCAAAGTAAAAATAAATAAGGAAACACAAACTTTAAATGACACATTAAAGATGATGGACTTAGTAGATATTTATAGGACAGTCCATCCAAAACAGAATACACTTTCTTCTCAAGTGCTCATGGAACATTCTCCAGCATAGATCATATCTTGGGTCATAGATCACGCCTTGGTAAATTTAAGAAAATTGAAATCATATCAAGTATCTTTTCTGACCACAACACTGTGAGATTAGATATCAATTACAGGAAAAAAAATGTAAAAAATACAAACACATGGAGGCTAAACAATATGCTACTAAATAACCAAGAGATCACTGAAGAAATCAAAGAGGAAACCAAAAAATACCTAGAAAAAAATGACAACAAAACCATGACAACACAAAACCTATGGGATGCAGCAAAAGCAGTTCTAAGAGGGAAATTTATAGCAATACAATCCTACCTTGAGAAACAAGAAAAATCTCAAGTAAACAACCTAACCTTACACCTAAAGCAATTAGAGAATGAAGAACAAAAAAACCCCAAAGTTAGCAGAGTAAAGAGATCATAAAGGGCTTCCCTGGTGGCGCAGTGGTTGAGAGTCCGCCTGCCGATGCAGGAGACACGGGTTCGTGCCCCGGTCTGGGAAGATCCCACATGCCACGGAACAGCTGGGCCCGTGAGCCATGGCTGCGGAGCCTGCGCATCCAGAGCCTGTGCTCCACAATGGGACAGGCCACAACAGTGAGAGGCCCGTGTACCGCAAAATAAAAATAAAAAAAAAGAGATAGATCAGAAATAAATGAAAAAAAAAAAGAAGCAAACGATAGCAAAGATCAGTAAAACTAAAAGCTGGTTCTTTGAGAAGATAAACAAAACTGATAAACCATTAGCCAGACTCATCAAGAAAAAAAGGGAGAAGACTCAAATCAACAGAATTAGACATGAAAAAGGAGAAGTAACTGACACTGCAGAACTACAAAGGATCGTGAGAGATTACTACAGGCAACTCTATGCCAATAAAATGGACAACCTGGAAGAAATGGACAAATTCTTAGAAAAGCACAACTTTCTGAGGCTGAACCAGGAAGAAATAGAAAATATAAACAGACCAATTACAAGCACTGAAATTGAACCTGTGATTAAAAATCTTCCACAAACAAAAGCCCAGGACCAGATGGCTTCACAGGTGAACTCTATGAAATATTTAGAGGAGAGCTAACACCTATCTTCTCAAACTCTTCCAAAATATAGCAGAGGGAGGAACATCCCAGACTCATTCTACGAGGCCACCTCACCCTGATACCAAAACCAGACAAAGATGTCACAAAAAAAGAAAACTACAGACCAATATCACTGATGAACATAGATGCAAAAATCCTCAACAAAATACTAGCAAACAGAATCCAACAGCACATTAAAAGGATCATACACTATGATCAAGTGGGGTTTACCCCAGGAATGCAAGGATTCTTCAATATATGCAAATCGATCAAGGTGATACACCATATTAACAAATTGAAGAATAAAAACCATATGATCATCTCAATAGATGCAGAAAAAGCTTTTGACAAAATTCAACACCCATTTATGATAAAAACTTTCCAGAAAGTAGGCATAGAGGGAACTTTCCTCAACATAATAAAGGCCATATATGACAAACCAACAGCCAACATTGTTCTCAATGGTGAAAAACTGAAACCATTTCCACTAAGATCAGGAACAAGACAAGGTTGCCCACTCTCACCACTACTATTCAACATAGTTTTGGAAGTTTTAGCCACAGTAATCAGAGAAGAAAAAGAAATAAAAGGAATCCAAATCGGAAAAGAAGAAGTAAAACTGTCACTGTTTGAAGATGACATGATACTATACATAGAGAATCCTAAAGATGCTACCAGAAAACTACTAGAGCTAATCAATGAATCTGGTAAGGTAGCAGGATACAAAATTAATGCACAGGAATCTCTGGCATTCCTATACACTAATGATGAAAAATCTGAAAGAGAAATTAAGGAAACACTTCCATTTACCACTGCAACAAAAAGAATAAAATACCTAGGAATAAACCTACCTAAGGAGACAAAAGACCTGTACTCAGAAAACTATAAGACACTGATGAAATAAAGATGATACAAAGAGATGGAGAGGTATACCATGTTCTTGTATTGGAAGAATCAACATTGTGAAAATGACTATACTACCCAAAGCAATCTACAGATTTAATACAATCCCTATCAAACCTACCAATGGCATTTTTCACAGAACCAGAACAAAAAATCTCACAATTTGTATGGAAACACAAAAGACCCCGAATAGCCAAAGCAATCTTGAGAAAGAAAAACGGAGCTGTAGGAATCAGGCTCCCAGACTTCAGATGATAATACAAAGCTACAGTAATCAAGACAGTATGGTACTGGCACAAAACCAGAAATATAGATCAATGGAACAGGATAGAAAGCCCAGAGATAAACCCATGAACATATGGTCACCTTATCTTTAATAAAGGAGGCAAGAATATATAACGGAGAATATACAGCCTCTTCAATAAGTGGTGCTGGGAAAACTGGACAGCTACATGTAAAAGAATGAAATTAGAACACTCCCTAACACCATACAAAAAAATAAACTCAAAATGCATTAAAGACCTAAATGTAAGGCCAGACACTATAAAACTCTTAGAGGAAAACATAGGCAGAACACTCTATGAAATAAATCACAGCAAGATCCTTTTTGATCCACATCCTAGAGAAATGCATATAAAAACAAAAATAAACAAATGGGACCTAACGAAACTTAAAAACTTTTGCACAGCAAAGGAAACCATAAACAAGATGAAAAGACAACCCTCGGAATGGGAGAAAATATTTGCAAATGAAGCAACTGACAGAGGATTAATCTCCAAAATATACAAGCAGCTCATGCAGCTCAATATCAAAAAAACAAACAACCCAATCCAAAAATGGGCAGAAGACCTAAATAAACATTTTTCCAGAGAATATATACAGATTGCCAGCAAACACATGAAAGGATATTCAACATTGCTAATCATTAGAGAAATGCAACTCAAAACTACAATGAGGTATCACTTCACACCGGTCAGAATGGCCATCATCAACAAATCTACAAACAATAAATTCTGGAGAGGATGTGGAGAAAAGGGAACCCTCTTTCACTGTTGGTGGGAATGTAAATTGATACAGCCACTATAGAGCACAGTATGGAGGTTCCTTAAAAAACTAAAAATAGAACTACCATATGACCCAGCAATCCCACTACTGGGCATATACCCTGAGAAAACCATAGTTCAAAAAGAAACATGTACCACAATGTTCGTTGCAGCACTATTTACAATAGCCAGGACATGGAATCAACCTAAGTGTCCACTGACAGATGAATGGATAAAGAAGATGTGGCACATATATACAATGGAATATTACTCAGTCACAAAAAGAAATGAAATTGAGTTATTTGTAGTGAGGTGGATGGACCTAGAGTCTGTCATACAGAGTGAAGTAAATCAGAGAAAAACCAATACCATATGCTAACACATATATATGGAATCTAAAAAAAAAAAAAAAAAGAATGGTTCTGAAGAACCTAGGGGCAGGACAGGAATAAAGACGCAGATGTAGAGAATGGAGTTGAGGACACAGGGAGGGGACAGGGTAAGCTGGGACAAAGTGAGAGAGTGGCATGGACATATATACACTACCAAATGTAAAATAGATAGCTAGTGTGAAGCAGCCGCATAGCACAGGGGGATCAGCTCAGTGCTTTGTGACCACCTAGAGGGGTGGGATAGGGAGGGTGGGAGGGAGACGCAAGAAGGAGGGGATATGGGGATATATGTATATGTATAGCTGATTCACTTTGTTATAAAGCAGAAACTAACACACCATTGTAAAGCAATTATACTCGAATAAAGATGTTAAAAAAAATGGAGGGATGTGTTGGGTAAAGCTATAGAAGGAAAAAGGGAATTAGTAAGTGGCGTCATCACTGACTATTTGAACGCAGAAATGTGACTCCAGTCTGTCCCCTCACCAGCATCTTAAACTACCACTGAGCCACCACCTCCTGCTCTTGGTGAAGCGATATTTACAAGCAGGAAACTCACTGAGTCCCAGCTCCCAGGGAGCTCTTGGGGTGCAGTAAATTGGACTAAACTGACAACGAAAGAGAGGAAACCTCTGTGGTTTGGGAAGGGGCGAGGGAGGGTTCATGCAGGCAGATAAGTGGAAACCGGAACATTGGAAGATGCAGCAAAGGGGAGGTTAACACACACCCACCTTAGGAAGTGTAAATATGTCAAGTAAACATCGCCGGTCCCTGAGTGCGTCATAGGAGCCATGTGCTGTATGGAGGAGAATTGAGCTACCTTCCTTGGTCCTCATGGTCACTCCCAGAGTACTGGCCCCGTCTTACAAACTGGAAACTGGGGCTTCAGGGGGCCAAGCAGCTTGGCTGAGGTCACCCCATCCGGAAGAGGCAGATGCAGGACAGGAACCAAGTAGGTGATCCCCAAACCAGCACATCTTTCCTGCCACCATCCTTCCTGGCTCGCTTGTAAGGATGTATGTCCTTAAATTCAAGACAGAGAGGCACGTGCAGTACAGCTAGATCCACTGAAATATATGTCATCTCTGCTTCTGGGAGTAATGAACGGAGGGGTTTGCTCTGAGAAGCACGGTCTTCATCTCAGAACCCCGCAAACACTCTTCCGGGCAGCGCTGAACAGACTCCTGCTGCCCGGAGACAGAGGGAGGGGGAGCCGCCTGCACTGGGTCCCAGAGAGCTGAGGTCCCCTCCCTGGGCAGAGGCTTCCATCTGGGGAGAATGGCGCCTCCCCAAGGAGACCACCTCTAACCATCCCTGTTGTTCACAGCATCATTCATTCCTTTCCTTGTTTTTTCTTTTTGTTTGTTTTGGTTTTGTTTTGTTTCTGGGTTTTGGTTTTGGTTTTTTGGGGGGCCGTGCTGCGCGGCTTGTGGGATCTTAGCTCCCCGACCAGGGATCGAACCCGGCCCTCGGCAGAGAAAGCGAGACCTCTTTACCGTTGGACCACCGGGGAATTCCCTCATTTCCTTGTAAATCCACGAGTTTCCCAAGAACCCTGCTGGGGGTTTCAGAGCTTTGGCTCTAGGTGGAGAGCCTGGGGTTCTGATCCAGACTTGCCACCTGGGCAACTTGATGAATCTCTCAATTTCTGAAAAAATTCTGGGGAGAAATGCAGGAAAGAGTATAAGAAAGGTGAGGGAACGGGATCTGGAGAAAACTTACCAGCCTGGAACTGAGAATGGAAGGACGTCCTCACAAGGCCACCCAAACACATGACGACCAGGGCAGCTCTGAGTTACTGATTCCAGTTAGGATGAGGTGGGCATTCCGTTATGTCTCAGAAGTGTCGATGGGTCTCCGTGAAGCTGGGTTTCTGGGGAAGGATATAGATACAGATATAGATATATAGATCCGAGGTCCATGTTGCTGTATCTTTTGCTCATTTGCTTCAATCAGCCCTCGGCTCAAAGCGTTTGGAGGGGATCCTGTGAATAGTTTAGGCTAGCCAGCGCTCTGCTCGGTTACAGCATCAACGGCAAGCCTGTTGCTTCTGTCACCGTCCTTCTCTGCACTCTTTCTAGATAGCAAGTCAGAATTAAGGCAAGGCCAGAGCCGAAAGTCGGAGGCAGGGCAGGTGGAGTCAAACCAGCTCTCAGATTCCAGAGCAGCTGAGAAAAACATCACGCACCAATAAGCACATGAGCACACCTGCGAGGACAGCCCAGCTCCTTGCTGTCGGTGCTGTGACACAATCTAACCTTTGCTGATTTTGTTTGTAATTTTTGAATTTTGTATAAGTTTGTGTTCCATTTGAAATATGAACTCTTTTATAATGTAAAAAAGTAAAGGAAGCTTTTAAAAATTACAAAAGAGAGGGATGTTGAGAAGAGCAATTGCCAAGCTTTACTCTGAGCTGCAGACTTAATGCCATCTCACCACACAACACATGATGTTTTCTTTTTTACTAGATGATAACGCCCTTGGTAATAAAACACGGAACCACACTGCAGGGGTGACATTGACCCTAAGCGCTTGCATTGACCCTGGAAACATGGGATCAAATCCAGTCCATTCTGTCTGTTGAAGGAGGCTTTTCTCCTTCTCTGGTTTAAAATAACCCAGCAGATGGCACTGAATTTCAGAAATTGTTCTGTGCACTTATTTTCCCCCGCAGAGGTGGGCAACGTGGGCCTCGGGGGCTCAGTCTGAAGCAGCAGCATGTGGTCGCTTCTGGAATGTTTCTCCGTGGGGCCCATTGTCCCGACTTGATGGTTCTACACCTCACAGAGGAAAATCGCTATGAATACCCGTCTCCAGGATGATGCAGGATGCCCAGCTCACTCCAGATGCCACTTAACAGTTAATCCTCGTGCAAAAGAAAGAGCACAGGCAGTCGACGTGGTCCAGGTGGAGGAGCGCTGGGGAAGGACATCCCGCGGGGCTGGGGGAAGGGAGAGGTGAGGAGTGATTGCTCGATGGGCTAGGAGTTTCTTTTGGGAGTGATGAATTGTTCTGGAATTAGATAGTGGAGACAGCTGCACATCATGAATATACTGAAAACCACTGAATGATACGCTTTAAATAGAAAAGTGAATCTTATTTTATGTGACTTTTATCTCAATTTTTTTTAAAAAGTAAGTTAGGACATGACATTCCTTAGCTTAAAGTCCTCAATCTGGAGGCTTCCCCTCCCCCTGTGAGTACAAGGCAGAGCTTCCCCCTGACCCGCCTGGCCCTCCCTGTGTGTTCCCGCTCTGGCCACCTGCCTGCCCACACCTCCTACCACTTCCCGGCACCCACACTGGCCTCCCTCCTGCACCTGGAACTGCTCAAGCCTGTTCCTGCCTCAGGACCTTGGCACAGCTGCTCCCTTTGCTGGAGGTACTTTCCGGGTTCTCCCATGACGTGTCCCCTCCCTGCATTCAGGTCTCGCCTCGAATGCCACCTTCTCTCACACCTTGAGCTAAAATGCCTCCGAGCCCCCCGCCTCCATGGCCCATTACCCTCTTGTCTTGCCTCTTAATTTTCTCTTGGGGTCACCCCTACTGAAACCATACATCTAGTCTTTTACGCATCTGGTCGCTTAGTATCTGTGTCCCCCACCAGCAGACCATGACATAAGGGAACCAGGTCTGTTCTGTCCACTGCATCATCCCCAGCACACAGGGCAGGGCATGGGCTCACAAACGGTATTTGTTGAATAGATCCAATAACATAATGCTATTTATTTCCAAAGTATAAAAAGAAATAGCTATTTTCAGTATTAATAATATCAAGTAAAATAGTTCATACTACCTAAGAGAGTCATAGACACAGGTGACAGGGGTTTAAATGAAGGTGAAGTTGTTTCTACCTGGGTTTGGGGGGAAAAGAGACAGGGCAAAACGGGAGCTGAGGAACACAGCTAGAAGTCACCAGGCTTGGGCAGGAGACAAGGACTAAGTAATTACACTCAGAGCAGACGCACAGGAGAATGCTGGGTGGAAAATTCAGCCCCGGCCTGGCCTGCCCATTGGCCTTTTTTTAAATCTCTGCCAATACATTAGTTGAGAGTCGCATTTTGTATTAATAACATTTCTTTGATTGTTAGCGAGGTTGCTGACTGCTTTTCTTAAGAATATTAGTCATTTCTATCTCTTCTTGTGAATATCTGTGTAGTTTGGTGCTCGTGTTTCCATTGGGTGTTGTTGACTTAGTTTCTGTTGAAAGGGATCCTTAGTAAAGAGATGGGTACTGCTTCTCACACACACATATACACATATAGATACATATATGATACAAATGCACAGCAAATAGAGATTCCTAGTTTACTGTTTAGCTTTTAATTTCATTGATGTCATTTTTGGATATGTAGTTAAATCCTTTCATTTTTTTCATTATGCTGTACCTTTGCTTCTATATCTAGGAAATCCTGTACCCTGAGAACAGTCAGTATGCATCTACACTTTCTAACTCTTCTGTGATTCCTTTTTTATACTTAACTTTTATACACATAGAATTTATTTTAATGGCAATATGAATCAAGAACTTCTAAAAAGTTCCCATCTGTTAACCCTGCAATTCCATTTTTGCATCTCTCTGCTAAGGTCTGTTTCTCAGTCTGGTGCACGTTTGTCCCCTGAGGTGTGAGACTGAGACCTCAGGGTCCCCAGGTCATATCTTCCTGGGACATCTGTTGTACTGAAAGGCTTTGGGGGTAAGGCTAGAAGAGGTCATTTAAGTGATCAGTAATTGAAAGCATTATTTTAACATTAAAATAAGCCAGTCCACTCTAGGGATGATAAAATTCATATAACATTTTAAGAAAAAAATGAAGACCTCCAAGTTGCTATTAGATTCACTTTAGGGTTAGGAAGGAAAGTTGAAGAACCACTAACCAAAGCAAGGAATCTGAGCTATGCACCAAGATTTATTTGCCAGGGTGTTCACTGCAGCGTAATTGGTTCTGAAAAATACTGGAAACAGACTAACAGTATTAAACTGTTAGTATCAATTATGATAGCATAAGATACAATATGATAGGGACCAATTAAAATCATGTTCATAAAGATGGTTTTAATTACAATCATTTCTTCAAAGTTGAATGCAATCACAAGATAATAAGTTTAAAATGTGAGAAACAAAAATGTACCCAGTTTTGTAACACCATCAAAACACATACACACAGAAAAAAGCCTGGGAAGGAAATATGCCAAAACGTTAACAGTGACAGAAGAGCGTGTGGTTTTAATTTTCTTCTTTATAATTCTCTGAATTTCCACTTGCTTCCCAATGATTTTATGACTTTCTTCTCAGAAAAATAAACTGGGGTTTGTGGTTGATGCTACGTTGTTTGGCAGGTGTTTAGAACCGTTTAAGAAAAGAGGCAGAGGCTCTCTTCTAAGACATTTGTGGTTGCATTCAGGGCCTACCTGGATAATGCAGGATAACCTTCCCATTTCAAGATCCTTAATTTAATCACATTTACAAAGACCCTTTTCCCATATAGGGTAATACTCAGAGGTTCCAGAGATTGGGGCCTGAGATCTTTGGAAGCCAATATTAAGCCTACTACAGTGATCGCACCATTTCGTGTCCCTGTGAGCAGTGTGGGAAAGGACATGGTTTTCACATCCTCGCCAACTGAGTGTGTTGACAAACCTTTGGATTTACCAATCTATCAGTTTAGAAATGGTATCTTAGTGTGGTTGTAATTGCATCTCTCTTACCTGAATCAAGTTTGAGATTCTTTTCATGTGTTTGAGGACATTGTGCATATTTTTTGTAAATTGTTGATATTTGTTACATGTCTTTGATAAGGTCGCTGTATTTGATGCCTCTATATTGATGAATTTATTTATAAAAGGAATATCAACACTTTGTGAGAGGGGGAAAAAAAAAGAGAAGCGGCAGGGGGCACTGCCCATGTCCATAAATGGCCCCAGGAGACTCTGGGAATGGGGTCCCTTTTATTTCTTTTCTGCATGTTAGGAATGGTGGCATATTAATATTTTTGCATCTATTTTGGCATCACCCTCCGCCAGCCCCGAGGTTCGGAAACAGCCCAAACAATTATTATGTGTTCCGGAGCAAGGTACGTCCCCCTCGGCTGCCCTGCGACATTCACAAAGTGACATGGGGTCGCATTTGTCTGCCACATGTTTTTGATCAGCTTCATCTCCAACGCAGATCCCTCACCAATGCAGTTTGTGACCATTAATGTGAGATGGGTCTTCAAAGCCGTTCCTTGGTCGGGAAACCTGCGGGAACACCACGGCCTCGCCTGCTGTCTCTCTGCTGGAGGCGGTACGGCCCATATATCACATGTGCCTTCACACACACGACAGCCCAGGGCAGCTGCCCAACCTGGAACCCCGACCTCGGGAGCAAACGCCCTGGGACCTGCAGGGTTGCGGCAGAGCCAGAGGGACCCTGACCCCCCCGATCCTGCCTTCCAGGCCCTTGGCTGTTGAACACTAAATTATTTAATAAATATTACATGATTCTCTTCTCCACACACACACACACACACACACACACACACACACAAGATTAAAAATCAAAGGGAGATAGGCAATTCAGGAAAAGAGAAATAAAGAAAATCGTTGTCCAAAGGTAACAGGATATGAAGAAAAGTGCCCCCAGGCGGATCTGCTGAAACATTTTAAGTCAGCAGAACAGAACCAGCCCTCCTTCTCATCTCTTAGCCTGACATTCATGCATATTTCCTTTCAGCCTCATAGCTACGGGGCGGGGGGAGGGGGGGGGATGCAGAAAGCTATGGGAGTCGCTCCCTCAGCTTGGCTGTCCCAGGACCCCTTTTCTTATAATTCCCGATACTCGCAGTTATGCCCCTGACTTGACACAGGAGTACGTTTTGAGCATTTAGTCCATGCCAAGCACACATGCAGAGAAGCTGTGTAGGTGAAGAACGTAGGTGCTGGAAGCAGATGGCCTGAGCGCCGCCAGCACCACCTCTTACCAGCTGTGTGAACTCAGGCACGTAGCGCGTAACCTCTCTGTGACTCAGAATGACCAGCTCCCAAATAGAAAGAATAATCAACCTACCTCGTAGCTATTGTGAGGGGAAATGAGTGAACGCAGGCAAAGGGCTCAGAGTTTGGCCCATAGTGAGAACAATGACACATTAGCTACTGTTGTGTTTTTTTTTTTTTTTTTTTTTGCGGTACGCGGGCCTCTCACTGCTGTGGCCTCTCCCGTTGCGGAGCACAGGCTCCGGACACGCAGGCTCAGCGGCCACGGCTCACGGGCCCAGCCGCTCCGCGGCACGTGGGATCTTCCCGGACCGGGGCACGCACCCGTGTCCCCTGCATCGGCAGCCGGACTCTCAACCACTGCGCCACCAGGGAAACCCAGCTACAGTTATTGTCTTAACAGAACCTAAGTGTTCTACCTCTGTTCTCACTCACAGCAGGGTCTTCAAGGGTTGGACGCCGATGATGATTTATCCTCGTTTCACAGCCGTGGAAACAGAGGCTCAGGTCTGTCTGATTCCAAAGCCCTTTCTTCTCACCTTCACACCACGTCTGCCAATAAAACCCAAGTCGTGGGTCCTGTGTAAGGTTGTCCAACTCCAGTTACCTTCCCCGCCATCTCTTTACTCCCCTTCCTTCCTCTATCCTCTCCCCCACTCCTTTTCCTTCTGTCACCCAAAATACTAACATCTGGGGAAAGCCAGTAATGGACAAAAGCCATCCACCCACCAATTTATGTTTCCAGTCCAGATCTCCCTCCCAAATTCCGACTCGCTTATTCGCCAGCCAACTCAATACCTCAACCCCTGCATCTCCCGACCAGTGCACCGAAAGCTGAGCTCTTTCTACCCAAACTTACTGCCCCACCACTCCCCACTTCCCTCGACTCCAACCTCAGCCTTCTGGTTGCTCAGGCCAAGGGCCTTGGAGTCGTTCTCTACTCTCCTTCCCCTCGCTCTCCCGACCCCCAACCCCGCCCCCCTCTAATTAGATAGGAAACCCTGCTGGCCCATCCTTCCAACCATATCCAGGACCCAAGCATTTCTCAGTGTCTTGGCCCTTTGCCCACCCTCAGCTCACTCCTGATTCGCACACCAACTTCCTGACAGTCCCTGTTCCTGTTCTCATCACCTGTGGTTACCTGGTGTCACTCTTCCGCCCTCAGTTCACTCAGAGTTAAAGGCAGAGTCCTTATAATGGTCCACAGGACCCTCCGTGATGCCTGTTCCTCTGCAGCTCCCCCATCCCCCAGCACTACCTCTGCCCCAGCCACACGGCCTCTCGGGGACTTGGTTCAGGCTGGCCCCTCCTCTTGGAGCACACTTAACCCAGAGAGCTGTCTGGCTCACCCCCTCACCTCCGTTAAGCTTTCTCTCCATCTTATTTTCTCATTGATGCCCACCCTGACCTACCCTATAGTGGATCAAATAGTTCCCCTCCCCAAAATCCATGCCCACGTGGAACCTGTAAATGTGACCTGAGTTGGAAATCGGGATGCTGCAAATGTAATTCGTTAAGAATCTCGAGATGAAATCATCCTGGATTTGGGGTGGGTCCTAAAACCAATGACTGGTGTCTGTGTAAGAAGAAAGGGAGATTTGATGCACAGAGAGACACATAGGGGAAGAAAGCCAAGAAGACAGACGCAGAGATCAGAGTGACGTGGCCACAACATAAGAACTGCTTGGAGCCACCAGGAGCTTAAAGAGACAAGGAAGAGGCAAGGCTTCCCTAGAGCCTTCAGAGGGAGCGTGGCCCTGCAGACACCTGGGTTTTGGACTGCTTGCCTCCAGAACTATGAGAGAATACATTGCTTTTGTTATAAGCTACACTGTTTGTTATGGCAGCCCAAGGACACTATTCCACCACTCTATTGACTATTGCAACCTGCCCATCCCCTCCCACCCCCAATAGCTCCACTCCTTCCTACCTGCTGTTTTTTCTTTCTTTTTTTAAAATATGTGCATACAGACAGGCATACCCCAAAGATACTGCAAATTCAGTTCCAGACCACCAAAATAAAGCAAATATCGTACTAAAGCAAGCCACACGAAAGTTTTGGTTTCCCAGTGCATATAAAAGTTATGTTTACACTGTACTGCAGTCTATTAAGTGTGCAATAGCATTATGTCTAAAAAAAATTACATAATTAAAAAATACTTTATTGCTAAAAAATGCTAACCATCATCTGAGGCTTCAGGGAGTCATAAGCGGTAACATCAGAGATCACTGGTCCCAGGTCATCCTAACAAATGCAATAATAATGAAAAATTCTTCAATATTGTGCGAATTACCAAAGTGTGACATAGAAACACAAAGTGAGCAAATGTTGTTAGAAAAATGGCACTGACAGACATGCAGCGTTGCCACAAATCTTCAATTTGTAAAAAAAAACACAATAACTTTGAAGCACAATAAAGTGCAACAAAATGAGGTCTACCTGTATGTGTACATACACACAAAAACCTACTTTTACACGCATTATTTTCTTTTTCTGAACCACTCTAGAATAGGTTATATTCATGGTCCTTTACACCTTAATACTAAAGTAGTAATTTCCTAGGAACATAGATATTCCCTTACAGATCCACAGGAAAGCTACTGAATTCAGAAAACTTGGCTTTGACACAGTACTTTTATCCCATCTGTAGTCCGTATTCCATTTTCATCAATTATTCTAATAATGTCCTTTGTAGCATTTAATCCCCTTTAATACAGGATCTGGTCCAGAATTTAGTTGTCGCCTATTTAGCCTTTTTAAATCTCCTTTAACAGCTCAACTTTTCTCGTTTTTCATGATATCTGTAGAACACAGGCCAGTTATTTTACAGAATGTCCCTCTACTTGGGTTTGTTTGATGTTTCCTCTTGGTTAGATTCAGGCCATGCGTCCCAGCTCGACGCATCCTATGGAATGCTGTATCCTCCTGGGGGTACCCCATCTGGAGGCGCCCAGTGTCATCTGCCCTCGACTGGGATGTTAATTCCCAGTTAAAGGTGTTGTCTGACACATGCACAGTATTGTCTCTATTTCCCCCTTGCAAATAATGAGTCATCTATGCAATCCGTATGGAGACTAACTCATACATACACTCACACACACACACACAAACACACACAAACACACACACACACACGACTTAGCATCCATTGATATTTCTGCTTAAACCAGTGTTTACCATGATGCATGCAACATGATGATTTTTACAACTGCAACACTTGCATTTCATTCATCAAGTCAGCATCCTCCTGTAAGAAAGTCTTCCTCCCGCCTCATTTGTTTATCAATTTATCGTCAGTGTAGAGAACACCTAGCCTCTGAGATCATCGTTTTCACTCTGCGCTTAAAAACCATTCAACATTTACAGTGGAAGCTGAGCAGTGACTTATTTGCACTCTGACAGAAGAAACAGATGCCTCTGCGTGCACAAAAATTACTGAGAACAAAAAATAAACCAGGCAACCTTTTAAAATATTAGTCGTTGATGGCTGTATTCCAGCTCAGAGAACATAAGTTTGTAAGCAAAGTAACATTAAAATGTTAAGAGCAAGAAGTAAACGTTAGGCATTCCTGTAACTAGGTGGGAATGATTGATGATTGGAGCAGCAATGAAATAGTACGCACCGTGTTCCAAGAAACCAAGAAAGGGGGAGGAACACGAACACGGTAGTCGAAGGGCATGGATGAAAATGCGTGGGGCCTTCAGAATACTTAGCCAAGGATAACATCAAAGATGACAGAGGTGAGGTTGTTTTTGGAATATATGACAGGCCACCCAGCCAGGGAGAAGATGGGCAATGTTTCCAAATACAGATGGAAAAACTGGCTCCAAGGCCAGATCCTGTGGTGATGGCGGCTGTCGACAAAACAGATGTTGGCAGAAAGCCTGATTCTGATTGAAGTGAAGCATCTGATTAATTCGTGGCTTGCCTCCTTGGAAATTTCATCTCTTACAAGTCTGAGGAAACCCTAGAACAAGGGGCTGGTGGGTAGCACGAAGTCCCAATCACCAGGCAGCCATAAAAGCCACCAGACTTGTAAGCAAGCAGGATGTCTTTCAATAGGTGAATGGATAAACAAACTGGTACATGCGTACGATGGAATATTATTCGGCCATTTTAAAAAAGGAGCTATCGAGCTACAAAAAGACACATGCAAGAACCTTAAATGCATTATACTAAACAAAAGAATCCAATCTGAAAACTCTGCATACTATATTATTCCAATGATATGGCATTATGGAAAAGGGAAAACTATAGAGATAGTATCAAGATCAGTGGTTGTCAGGGGTTCAGGGTGGGGAGGAGGGGAGGGATGAATAGGTGGAGAACAGAGGACTTTTAGGGCCGTGAAACTATTCTGTATGATACCGTCATGATACCACATGTCATTCTACATGGGTCAGAACACAACACAAAGGGTGAACCCTAATGCAAACCAGGGACTTGTTCTAATAATAATGATCAGTACTGTGGTTGCCAAGGGCTGGGGGAGGGATGGACTGGGAGTTTGGGATTAGCAGATGCAAACTATTATATAGAGAATGGATAAACAACAAGGTCCTATTGTAGAGCACAGGGAACTATATTCAATATCCTGTGACAAAACATAATGAAAAAGAATATGTATGTGTACATATACATATATGTTATATATGTATACATGTTATATGTGTATATATAGTATATGTGTATATATATGTATTATATAACCGAATCAATTTGATGTACACCAGAAACTAACACAGCATTGTAAATCAACTATACTTCAATAAAAAATAAATTAAAAAAAATAGTGATCAATATTGGCTCATCATTTGTAGCAAATATAACATTCTAATATAAGATGCTCAGTACAGGGAAATGGGGGGTAGGGGGAGTGAGATGGTATATGGGAACTCTCTGTACTTTCCACTCAATTTTTCTGTAAACATAAACTGCTAAAAGAAAAAGAAAAATCATCTAATATATATATATATATATATATATGAAGCTATTTTATAGTCTTTATAATTTTATAATCCAGTATAAAAGCCACCCTTAAAATTATATAGAATTCATATGACGTTGTTGTATATGTTAAAGTTAATAGGCTAACGATGTCAATATCGTCTACCGAATGTGGATCCCACAATATGCATGGCTGTACACTGAAAAGGAACACTTCGAGCTTTCAGACTGAAGTGGGAAGTTATTTATCTTCCAACATGCAGAGAGAGGCTAAGGGAAGATAGTAGAATAAAACAAAAGAACATAAATTTTAAATTTTTTAAGGAAAAAATTCATTTGGATGTTTAACGGTAACTCTCTGCACAATTGTTCCCGACACATCCTGATGAAGCAGGAAGTCTAAAACACAGGGCTACTCCCCAGGCAGTGTCCTGCCGTTCCTTTAGAATGTTCCTGCTTAAATAGAAGCATTTGTTGTTTTAACATATCCTCAGTAAAACTGAGGGTTAATCCTGCAGTAGGACATGGCATCGCATTTTCAAAACTACACACAGGGCTTCCCTGGTGGCGCAGTGGTTGAGAGTCCGCCTGCCGATGCAAGGGACGCGGGTTCGTGCCCCGGTCCGGGAAGATCCCACATGCCGCGGAGCGGCTGGGCCCGTGAGCCATGGCCGCTGAGCCTGCGCGTCCGGAGCCTGTGCTCCGCAACGGGAGAGGCCACAACAGTGAGAGGCCCCGCATACCGAAAAAAAAAAAAAATACTACACACAACGTACTCTCAGGTGAAAGAGCAAATGCTTACCCAATACACTCTCTGAAATTAAAACTCTTCACACGTTCCAAGAAAAATAGAAGACTTTTTCCCTGGTAGCTCTACCGATCACACTAAAGGTTCTATTTCAGTTCAAACCTAAACACACAGCCAGCTCTGATGACAAAGCTGTTTAAACACTCAGTACCTCTAATAGAATAACTCGATGGTGCCAGGTTTCATTTACCTTAGATGGGGCTCTGTTTTTCTGGCTCCCGGGTCCCTCTTATCCTAAGAACAAACATCTCGTTCCGGGAAAGATTATGAGCTAATTATCAGGGATTATTGTACAAAACTACTCCTGAGTAGACAGATGGCCTCTTATAGAAAACCAATCTTTAGAGCGCGTTTAAAATGAAATAAAATTCAAGAAGAGCAGACCTCTGTTTTAAAGCATATTCGACCTGACACAGTTAATTAAAAAAAAAAAAAAACCTATCATGGAACTCTGGTTCCAGGTACAATGAGTTAAGTGCAAGGTGGCTATAAAATTTGGGGGCCCATTACAAAGTGAAAACATGGGACCCCCATTTAAGAAATTACAACTGAGCAGTAAACCAAGAGCAGGTCGCTTCTGAGTGTGGGGACCCAGGTGGGACGGCACACAGGCGGGACACCCAGGAAGCCTAGACAGGTTGACTTAGCTTGGACCTGTCCTGATGGCCATCTTTGCCATTTGCAGGCACTGGACACTCACTGGTGCACAGCAGGAATATTTGAGAAAAGGGGGAATGTTTCAAACCTCTGTCTCCTCATTAATTAAACTAAAACTCTGATGTATATTCACTATGTAACCGTATGAGAATCACGTGATTTTTGAAACATTTTGAAAATGATCATTTTTTAAAATTTTATTTTATACTGAAGCTGTGTTAGTTTCAGGTGTACAGCAAAGTAATTCAATTATACATATACATCTATCTATTCTTTTTCAGATTCTTTTCCCATGTATACACAGGTTATCACAGAAAATTAAGCAGAGTTCTCTGTTATACAGTAGGTCTTTGTTGATTATCTATTTTACATATAGTAGCGTGTATATGTTAATCCCAACCTCCTAATTTATCCCTCCCCCCACCTTTCCCCTTTGGTAAACATAAGTTTATTTCCTAAATCTGTGAGCCTATTTCTGTGTTGTAAATAAGTTCATTTGTGAAAATGGTCATTTTTGTCAGGACCCAAAATCCTTTTCTTTACTGCTAGGTTTGAGACATCTCCAGAACCCATCCCCACCACGCCTGCACTGAAAACGCCACTTACCTTCTTTAGCTGCTGTTCCTTGAGAGCTTCCCCAGAGACACAGCAATCCTGTCACCCCAGTCGGCTAAGTACCTGCCCCCGCTTGGCACTACATCCTTCCCGGGGACGGGGACGGGCTAAACAAGGGGGTGTCTTGGGGTCTAACCTAACGGATTTGCACACTCAGGCCCTCTCTCCAAGAATGTTCACAGTCCCTGAAACCTGTCCAAAGAAAACTGTAAAACTCCCACCCTCGATCCAGCAGTTCTGAACACTGGGTCTGTGTGTTTCTTTGCTAAAACCAAGCCAATGAGACGCGCCGTGGATCCATAAAGATTGGTTTTGCTGAGCCAACCTCAGCCAATTTTAGTGCATGCCTTTTTGCATTTATCACAGTTATGCAGTCAGAAAGTCTGACGTTTTAACGGTAAAACTAAAAGGTTGTTCATGTCAACAGCAGGACTGTCTCGTTTTCAGCAGGGCTCCTTCTTGTCTAGAAAAAGCAAAAGGGGCTTTAGTGAAAAGGATTTGGGCTGCTTTCCATCTGGATTTTATTTTAGGTTTTTAATTATTTTTAGACATAGTTCATGTTTGACGAGGTAATACTTGCCTGTTATCAAAAAGTGTGAGAAGGTATACAAATCAGAAGTTTCCCTCCTGCCCCATCCAACAAACCTCCACACTTAGTGCCTGGTTTTACATATTACCTTCTATCTAATAATATTCAGAGATTATTATGCAAATACAAACAAATGGATACCCCCCCCCCTTTTGCACGAACGGTAGCACACCCTATACCCTTTTCTGTACAGTTCCGTTCTGAGAGCACGTTCGTAAGTCCAATCTGTTCGTATGTCCAACAAAGTTAGCCTAGGGACTCAACTAACACAATCGGCTATAGAGTACTGCACTGTAATAGGTTTATGATACTTTTCACACAAATAATACATTAAAAAAACACAAAAAACAAAGAAAACATTTTAAATCTTAAAGTATATTATCTTGAAAAATACAGTCGTACAGTACAACAGCTGGCATAAAGGGGCTGGCATCAAGTGAACAGGCAAGAAGAGTTACTGACTGGAGGACGGAGAGGAGGTGGGAGATGGTAGAGCTGAAGAGTCGTCAGCAATAGGAGACGGAGTGCAAGCTGCAATGTCATTCACGCCTGACGTTGATGGTACAGGTTCTGAGCTTGAAATAAAGATACTGTACTCTATACAGTACTGTACAGTAAAGTACACAAAAGCACAACCACTTGTAGAGGGTGCACGCACGTGACAACATTCACCAGACACAGGAACTAACCTACGTGATTGGACATGCGAACACACGTTCACATTTTTGAAAGTTCGCAACTTCAAGTTTCGTATGTCGGGGACTTGCTGTACTTTCCTTTGTAATTTAACACTCTTTCCTGGAACCATCTCACGAGTACATAAAAGGCACACCCCTTGTAGCGTTCCATTGTATGCATGGATGTCCCATAATATACTTCACCAGTCTTATTTTAGGGGACAAGTATGTGGTTGCTGTATGAAATTACCCAAATCTATTTTTCAAATGTGATCTGTTCACTTGTGCCTGAAGAAGCCACCACGTAATGAAGTCACTGCCAATCACACCAGGGCCCCAGGGCATGTGTCTCAGTTGTAAAAAGTGGATTTCCAACAGGGAGCACACATTTTTTTTTTTTACACCAAAGAAAAATGTATTAAAGTATAGATTACCAGTTATTTAAAAATCCGTGAGAAAAGACAAACATACAAAGGCATTATCATACAACTGATTTCTAAACTCAATACTTTTGAAATACAAAACAATGATCATGACCCCCAAAAGTCAGTTTGAAACAAATTGATTTTTAAGTTGGTATTATAATTCTTTTCACTCAATTTTGCTTACAAATGTTACTAGGTTTTTCAGTTTCGCCACATATCAGAACTTTCTTTTAACGTGTTTATTTCTCAAAGTAGAATATAGTTATTTCTTGCCATTAATGTCAGCAACTATAGAAAGTTTCTCTTAAGTCGCAAGGATTCAGTGTGGTTGCTGCTTTGGAAATAGTTACCATTCTAAGTTACCTATACTAAGACTCATGTATTGACAGGCAAAATGTTAATGGGCAAAGTATGGAGACTGAGAGCAGGATGACTAAGAAAAGATGCTATCTCTTACTGCAGACCTGCTAAAAAAAGACTCCATTATTTACTCTGATAGTATTGCTAGGGAAGCAGTTTCTGCGAGATCACAGGTTGGCTATGTAGTTGTCCATTTTAAATTTCCATTGCTAAAGAATGGCAGACCTCAACAATTAGATTGCTCAACCAAATCAGCAGACCTTCAAGTTACCATATACTTTAATTACGAGAAATAAATTCTTTTCTTAATTCGTTTAGCAGCCTTGTATCTGGAAAGGCAGCAAAACCCACTTTGTTCCAAAATTAGAAGGCTGACTCAGAGGCTGCTTCTATGGTGCCTCACTATCTTCTATCATCAATCAGTCGTGAAGGTGGACCTTCATGAACTCAGTAACTTAATAAGTGTAAAAATGAACTCATCTATCAACACAATGTTGAACCTGTAAAACCAAAAAAGTATATTCATAAGGTAGGAATTGGTTTGTGTAAAACAAGAGGATATATATCCTCTTATAGAACACAAAAGGAATATGCACGGTAATGAAAACAATCTATAATAAACTTGTAAAGAAATGATTCTGGTTTACATGTAACTCTGCTTAAACGGACCGTGACTGAATGATGAAACATTTTCTTCTCTTAACATAATGCCCATTCATTATAAGCTTAGCTGGACTTAGTTTCTTATAAATCTCTTATTTCCTTGGATTTATCTACTACACCTTTACTTTATAGCCATTTAACTTATAAGCTGGGCCTGCCCAGCCTGCCTCTGAAGCCTCTCTACAGAAGGATACCAGATGCATTGAACAAAGGCATCTTCTCATAGGAATCTGCACTTCAAAACAGCATATGAAAAACCAGCAATTGGCTCTCCAATGTAGCTACCTCTCATTTCACATTATCACAGAAACGGTGCAGTTTAGTACCCATTCCTTCCTTACAGAAAACTCAGTAGCTGTAAACATTTTTGTTGTTTCAAAACACATTTCAATACTTATTCATTCCAAAGATCCGAACACCATGTAGCTGCGGCATTTGGGGAACTAGCACACTCAGGAGAGCAGCTGTGTTTAAGATGAAGTGAGTTGGATCATACTTCGTATAGAAACTTGCCAGAAAATATAGAATTATTGGAGACATTGTGAAAAACTTCCGTGAAGATGTAAACTGTACTCTATGGTCCAGTTGTTCCCAGTGTGTTAGGAGCCTCGCTTTACCCTGGTCAGGAGTTTCAAATGGCATTCCTTTTACTGCATGCAAAAATACATACATCCCCAGATTAGGGATAACATTTGTTAAGGTCCAGGCAACAGGAATACTGAGTAGAACGATATGAAGCAAGCCAACTCCCAAAGCATATGCCGTCCACACACCCCGGCTGTTCATTACACGGGTATTTGGATTCACCTCACTGTGGGCAACTCCAACATTCACGTTTGCGATTTAATGTAGTGTTGTGTCGATAAAGAGTGGTCAGAGTTCAAATCACTCCTTTATGAGTACTGAAGCAGCCGCCCCACTCCCGGCGGCTGGCTCAGCGCAGTTTCAATTCCGCTGCCGGGAGCACACATTGTTACCCCACAGAATTTGGGAGCTGAAGATTTTTCCCTCTCCACCTAAGTTCTTCCGAGAATTTTTCTGAGAATTTGCCTCCAGTCTAAGGACTGTGGAACCCTCTTATGCCCAATATACAAAAGAATCTCTGGGTATTACAGATTCACGCAAGAGCAAAGTCATCACACAATTAAAGGGCCTACGGCACCTTTAAATTTCCACTAACACCCGATTCTTTCGATTCAAACCCTTTGTATGTTAAGAGCCATGCAAAGGATAAACTAATTTTAGCAAGAGAAAGCAGTCAGCAAAACGACTACCCCACAGCATGTGCTCAGTAAATAAGAGCGAAAAATCAATGCGCCACCTACAACCCGCTTCCTGTAGTCACTAAAATACTAACCACTTAAAAACTCAAAAGAGACGAATAAACACTAAAAAGAAAGTTTAACGCCTGCAGCCACCTCAGTTTTCCCCTACCCCCAATTTCTACCTTCATGTCCGATGATCTAAGCCAGACTTCAACCCTGGATCATATCACAGCACTAGATCTGTGGGTTCTAGAATCGAGGCAGTAACTATACCACATCGCCAGAAGGGCCAGTGTCGGTGGTTGTCAAAGTGTGGTCTATCCAGAGACCCCCGGGAGTCTCAGACCCTTTCAGGGACTCCATGAGGTCAAAGCCAGTTTTATAGTAACACTAACACCTGTCTTTCTCACTCTCGCTCTCTCAATATACTGTGGAGTTTTCCAGAAGATTTATGACATGTGATATTGCAACGGATTGAAAATAAAGGCAGGAATGAGAAAGAATCCAGCTGTCTTCCAGTAGGCCAGCCATTAAAGAGACTTGAAAAAAATGCAAAGGAATGCTGCTCTTCCTAGTAGACGACTTTGTTTTGGAAAATATAGTTTTTTAATAAAATATATTACTTATGTCAACCTCTAATGGGCCTATTATTTTTTAGTCAATAAAATATATTTAAAATTTCACAGTTTTACTTTCTAATACAGTAAAAATGCTCTGGTTAGCACAGTCCACGAAAACAAAAGCTCTTGGAGGTCTTTAGTAATTTTTAAGAGTGTGAAGGGGTTCCAAAACCAACAAGTTTGAGAACCCCTGCCCCGTATGACAAAGATATGCTGGTTATCAGTTCCTTCGCCTGAAGTTCTAGGGGGTCAGCCAGCCTGTGGACTTAGTCACACTTACATTCCCAGCACCCGCACAGCACCTGCATGCGGTGGTGCCCAGTGTGTGAAAGGAGGGAGGAGGGGAGGGGGCAGGGCAGACCCGAGGACCTTTCCATCAATTATCACTAAGTAGTGCAACTAAGGCACAGGTAGGAAAACACACCGAGAGAACATGGAAAGTTGTTTGGGGTGAATCGCTCACCATGAAGAAAATAAGCAAATGGAAAAAGACTTGGAGATCTACGTCGAAAGGAAGGGAAGGCAGGAAACACAGAAGCAGATATTCATGTCCCAGCGAGGCTTGTCTGGCGCATCTAGTCCAACCCCTCTCACAGCTGCTGGTGCTCCAAGAAGAGCACCTTCGCATGTGACCCACCCCCAGCCCCAAGCCTGGGCAGCCAGCTGTACCCAGGTTTCTGCGACCACCCTCAACTGTGCACCACACACCCTCACCCACGTGCCCCTATGGCTCTGATAAGAATGTATCTCGGAGGGGAACGGAGTCAAGATGGTGGTGTGGGAAGACGGGGAGTTAGCGTCTCCCCACAACTAAGGCTTCTGCCTGCAGCTGGTGAGGGACACTGACCCCCAAGGAGACGGGACGAACCCCAGAGTGAACTGGCAGGACGCAGGGGGACTGAGGGGGGAGGAGAAGTGGAGGCCAGACAAGACCAGTGCCCCTGAGGCCCTGAGATCGGGAGACGCAGGTGGGAGGGACTCTCTAGGAAGAGCAAGAGAGGAGCAGAGGGAGATTGCCCCGCCCACTCGGCCCGGGGAGCCTGCTGAGCTCCCAAGCCAGTACCCCCCCTCCAAAGCCCCATGCAGGCCGTGTGGGCCCTGGGGGCATAGGAGGGAGGCTGGGGAGGTCTGAAGAGGCAGGTGGGAGGGGCCCTCCCAGACCCCAGATTGGAGGAGCAGGAGAGGAGAGGAGGGTGTTTACCCCGCCCACTCGAGCCCAGGAAGCTTGCCGGGCTCCCAGGTGAGATTCCCGCCCTCTGAGACCAGGGGTGGGGGGTACACCTGGGCCCCATCTGTTCCTTGAGCCTAAACCCCACCCCCCACAGCTTCCAGCACCTTTTCCAGCCCTGTGGGTCCTGAGCATAGGCCCCGCTCACCACCCAAACCTCACCCTTGCTTAGGCCCCGCCCACCACAGCCAAGGCCTTCCCCCTCAACCTTTTTTTTTTCCTTTTCTTTTCCTTCCTCCTCTTTTTTACTATATGGTACCAATGTACCTTCCAGTTATTGATTCACCTGTATTTTTATTTTTATATTCTTTCTAACATATCTGTTAGTTTCCTAGTCTAATTTTATTTTTTAATTTGTTATTGTTCTCTCTCTTTTTTTTTTTCCCCTCCCCACACGGCTTGCAGGATCTTGATTTGGGAGCCCAGGGTCGGGCGGAAACTCCTGCAGTGGGAGCTCTGAGCCCGAACCACTGGACTAACAGAGAACCTCAGACCACAGGGAATATTCATTGGAGTGAGGTCTCACAGAGTTCCTCATCTCAGCACCAAGACCCAGCTCTACCCAATAGCCTACAAACTCCAGTGTTGGAAACCTCAGGCCAAACAACCAGTAAAACAGGAACACAATCCCACTCATAAAAAAAAAAAAAAGAAATGGCAAAAAAATATGTCACAGATGAAGCAGCAAGGTAAAAACCTACAAGACCAAATAAATGAAGAGGAAATAGGCAGTCTACCTGAAAAAAGAATTCAGAGTAATGATAATAAAGATGATCCAGAATCTCAGAAATAGAATGGAAGCACGGATTAAGAAAATACAAGAAATGTTTAACAATGATTTAGAAGAACTAAAGAACAAGCAAACAGAGATGAACAACACAATAACTGAAATGAAAAATACGAATCAATAACAGAATAACAGAGACAGAGGAACAAATAAATGAGCTGGAAGACAAAGCGGTGGAAATAACTGCCGAGGAGCAGAATAAAGAAAAAAGAAAGAAAAGAATTGAAGACAATCTCAGAGACCTCTGGCACAACACTAAACGCACCAATATTTGAATTATAGGGGTCCCAGAAGAAAAAGAGAAAAAGAAAGGGTCTGAGAAAATATTTGAAGAGATTGTAGTGTAAAACTTCCCTAACATGGGAAAGGAAATAGTCACCCAAGTCCAGGAAGCATAGAGAGCCCCATACAGGATAAACCCTACAAAAAACACACCAAAATACATATTAATCAAACTAACAAAAATTAAATTCAAAGAAAAAATATTAAAAGCAACAAAGGAAAAACAAAAAAAAAACATACAAAGGAATCCCCATAAGGTTATCAGTTGATTTTTCAGCAGAAACCCTGCAAGCCAGAAGGGAATGGCAGGAAATACTTAGAGTGATGAAAGAGAACAACCTACAACCAAGATTACTCTACCCAGCAAGGATCTCATTCAGATTTGATGAAGAAGTCAAAAGCTTTTCAGAAAAATAAAAGCTAATAGAATTCAGAACTACCAAACCAGCTTCACAACGAATGCTAAAGGAACTTCTCTAAGTGAGAAACACAAGAGAAGAAAAAGGCCCACAAAACAAACCCAAAACAATTAAGAAAAAGGTAATAGGAACATACATATCAATAATAACCTTGAATGTAAATGGGTGAAATGCCCCAACGAAGAGACACAGACTGGCTGAATGGCTACAAAAACAAGACCCATTTATATTTTGCCTACAAGAGACCCACTTCAGACCTAGGGACACAAGCAGACTGAGAGTGAAAGAATGGAAAAAGATATGCCATGTAAATGGAAATCAAAAGAAAGCTGGAATAGCAATACTCGTATCAGATAAAATAGACTTTAAAATAAATAATGTTACAAGAAATAAGGAGGGACACTACATAATGATCAAAGGATCAATCCAAGAAGAAGATATAACAATTATAAATGTTTATGCACCCAACATAGGAGCACCTCAATACATAAGGTAAATACTAACAACAATGAAAGGAGAAATTGACAGTAACACAATAATAGTAGGGAACTTTAACATCCCACTTACACCAATGGACAGATCATCCAAACAGAAAATAGATAAGGAAACACAAGCATTAAATGACACAGCAGACCAGAGAGATCTAATTGATATTTATAGGAGATTCCACTCAAAAGTGGCAGAATACACTTTCTTCTCAAGTACACATGGAACATTCTCCAGGATAGATCACATATTGTTTCACAAATCAAACCTCAGAAAATTTAAGAAAATTGAAATTGTATCAAGCATCTTTTCTGACCACAACACTATGAGACTGGAAATCAATTACAGAAGAAAAAAACTGTAAAAAACACAAATACGTGGAGGCTAAACAATGTGCTACTAAATAACCAAGAGATCACTGAAGAAATCAAAGAAGAAATTTTAAAAATACAAAGAAACAAATGACAACAAAAACACAATGACCCAAAACCTATGGGATGCAGCAAAACCAGTTCTAAGAGGGAAGTTTATAGCAATTCAATCTCACCTCAAGAAACAAGAAAAATCTCAAATAAACAATCTAACCCTGCACTTAAAACAACTAGAGAAAGAAGATCCAAAAAAACCCAAAGTCAGTAGAAGGAAAGAAATCATAAAGATCAGAGCAGAAGTAAATAAATGAAATAGAAACAACAACAACAAAAAACAATGGCAAAGATCAATAAAGCTAAAAGCTGTTTCTTTGAAAAGATAAACAAAGTTGACACACCCTTAGCCAGACTCATCAAGAAAAAAAGAGAGAGGACACAAATCAATAAAATTAGAAATGAAAAAGGAGAAATCACAACTGACCCTGCAGAAATAAAAAGGATTATAAGAGACTACTACAAACAGCTATATGCCAGTAAAATGGACAACCATGAAGAAATGGACAAATTCTCGGAAAGGTACAATTTTCCAAGACTGAACCAGGAAGAATTAGAAAATATAAACAGACTTATCACAAGTAATGAAATTGAAACTGTAATTAAAAATCTTCCACAAACAAAAGCTCAGGACCAGATGGCTTCACAGGTGAATTCTATCAAATATTTAGAGAAGAGCTAACACCAATCCTTCTCAAACTCTTCCAAAAAACTGCAGAGGGAGAAACACTCCCAAATTCATTCTACGAAGCCACCATCACCCTAATACCAAAACCAGAAAAAGACGGCACAAAAAAAGAAAATTATAGACCAATATCACTGATGAAAATAGATGCAAAAATCCTCAACAAAATACTAGCAAACAGAATCCAACAGCACATTAAAAGGATCATACACCATGATCAAGTGGGATTTATCCCAGGGATGCAAGGATTCTTCAAAATACACAAATAAATCAATGTGATACACCACATTAACAAATTAAGGAATAAAAACCATATGATTATCTCAATAGATGCAGAAAAAGCTTTCGACAAAATTCAACACCCATTTATGATAAAAACCCTGCAGAAAGTAGGCATAGAGGGAACTTTCCTCAACATAATAAAGGCCATATATGACAAACCCACAGCCAACATTGTTCTCAATGGTGAAAAACTGAAACGATTTCCACCAAGATCAGGAACAAGACAAGGTTGCCTACTCCCACCACTATTATTCAACACAGTTTTGGAAGTTTTAGTCACATCAATCAGAGAAGGAAAAGAAATAAAAGGAATCCAAATCGGAAAAGAAGAAGTTAAGATCTCACTGTTTGCAGATGACATGATACTATACATAGAGAATCCTAAAGACGCTACCAGAAAACTACTAGAACTAATCAATGAATTTGGTAGAGTAGCAGGATACAAAATTAATGCACAGATATCTCTTTCATTCCTATACACTAATGATGAAAAATCAGAAAGAGAAATTAAGGAAACACTCCCATTTACCATTGCAACAAAAAGAATAAAATACCTAGGAATAAATCTACATAAGGAGACAAAAGACCTGTACTCAGAAAACTATGACACTGATGAAAGAAATCAAAGATGACACAAACAGATGGAGAGATATACCATGTTCTTGGATTGGAAGAATCAACATTGTGAAAATAACTATACTACCCAAAGCAATCTACAGAGTCAATGCAATCCCTATCAAACTACCACTGGCATTCTTCACAGAATTAGAAGAAAAAATCTTACAATTCGTATGGAAACACAAAAGACCCCGAATAGCCAAAGCAATCTTGAGGAAGAAAAACAGAGCTGGAGGAATCAGGCTCCCCAACTTCAGACTATATCACAAAGCTACAGTAATCAAGACAGTATGGTACTGGCACAAAAACAGAAATATAGATCAATGGTATAGGATAGAATGCCCAGAAATAAACCCACGCACATATGGGCACCTAATTTATGACAAAGGAGGCAAAAACATACAATGGAGAAAAGACAGCCTCTTCAATAAGTGGTGCTGGGAAAACTGGACAGCTACATGTAAAAGAATGAAGTTAGAGCACTCCCTAACACCAAACACAAAAATAAACTCAAAATGGATTAAAGGGCTTCCCTGGTGGCGCAGTGGTTGAAGGTCTGCCTGCCGATGCAGGGTACACGGGTTCATGCTCTGGTCCGGGAAGATCCCACATGCCTCGGAGCGGCTAGGCCCGTGAGCCATGGCCACTGAGCCTGCACTTCCAGAGCCTGTACTCCGCAACGGGAGAGGCCACAACAGTGAGAGGGCCGCGTACAAAAAAAAAAAAAAAAAGGATTAAATACTTAAATGTAAGACCAGACGCTATAAAACTTTTAGAGGAAAACATAGGAAAAACACTCTTTGACATAAACCACAGCATGATCTTTTTTGACCCACCTCCTAGAGTAACTGAAATAAAAACAGAAATAAATAAATGGGACTTAATTAAACTTAAAAGCTTTTGCACAGCAAAGGAAACCATAAACAAGACAAAAAGACAACCCTCAGAATGGGAGAAAATATTTGCAAATGAAACAACAGACAAAGGATTAATCTCCAAAATATGCAAACAGCTCATGGAGCTCAATATCAAAGAAGCAAACAATACAGTGAAAAAATGGGTGGAAGACCTAAATAGACATTTCACCAAGGAAGACATACAGATGGCCAAGAGGCACATGAAAAGATGCTCAACATCACTAATTATTAGAGAAATGCAAATCAAAACTACAATGAGGTTATCACTTCATGCCAGTCAGAATGGCCATTATCAAAAAAGCTAGAAACAATAAATGCTGGAAAGGGTGTGGTGAAAAGGGAACCCTCCTACACTGTTGGTGGGAATGTAAATTGATACAACCACTATGGAAAACAGTATGGATGTTCCTTAAAAAACTAAAAATAGAACTACCATATGACCCAGAAATCCCACTACTGGGTATATACCCTGAGAAAACCATAATTCAAAAAGACACGCACCACAATGTTCATTGCAACACTATTTACAATAGCCAGGACACGGAACCAACCTAAATGTCCATCGACAGATGAATGGATAAAGAAGATGTGGCAAATATATACAATGGAATATTACTCATCCATAAAAAGAAACAAAATTGAGTTATTTATAGTGAGGTGGATAGACCTAGAGTCTGTCATACAGAGTGAAGTAAGTCCGAAAGAGAAAAACAAATACTGTATGCTAACTCATATATATATGGAATCTAAAAAAAAAAAAAAAAAAATGGTACTGATGAACCTAGTTGCAGGGCAGGAATAAAGAGGTAGACATGGAATGGACTTCATGACACGGGGTGAGAGGGGAAGCTGGGGTGAAGTGAGAGTAGCATCAACATATATACACTACAGAATGTAAAATCGATAGCTAGTGGGAAGCAGCCGCATAGCACAGGGAGATCAGCTTGGTGCTTTGCAATGACCTAGAGGGGTGGGATAGGGCGGGTGGGAGGGAGACGCAAGAGGGAGGGGATATGCGGACATGTTTATACATATGGCTGATTCACTTTGTTGTGCAACAGAAACTAACATGGTATTGTGAAACAATTATACTCCAATAAAGATCTATTTAAAAAAAAAAAAAGAATGTATCTGGGACACATGGTGCTGTTGCCCTGGGTGCCCATCGCTGAGTGTGCCTGGGCACTTAGCTGAAGTGCTGCCATTCTGCCCTCCTGTGAACACCCCACCAGCACTGAGGGCTCCTCTATCCACTCCCCAGCCGACACTTGGTATTAGAAGTCTTCCTAATTTTGCCTAATGGATTTAAAGTGATATCTTATTCTTTTGCTTTGCATTTTTCCCATTCCCATTCCTAAAGAGTGTCTCCTCCTAAGCTTAAGCACCTTTGGAGGTCTGCCTCTCCTGTAAATCACCTGTTTATATCCTTCACCTTTTTTTCCATTAGAATTTCTTCTTTTTTTTTTTAAATTTTATTTATTTTTGGCTGCGTTGGTCTTCATTGCTGTGCATGGGCTTTCTCTAGTTGTAGTGAGCGGGGTCTACTCTTTGTTGTGGTGCATGGGCTTCTCATTGTGGTGACTTCTCTTGTTGCAGAGCATGGGCTCTAGACGTGTGGTCTTCAGTAGTTGTGGCTCGCAGGCTCTAGAGCACAGGCTCAGTAGTTGTGGTGCTCCAGTTTAATTGCTCCGCGGCATGTGGGATCTTCCCGGACCAGGGATCGAACCCAGGTCCCCTGCATTCACAGGCGGATTCTTAAGCACTGCGCCACCAGGGAAGTCCTCTTCTTTTTTTTTAATTGAAATGTAATTGATTTACAATGTTGTGTTAGTTTCTGGTGTACAGCACAGTGATTCAGTTTTATATATATATACTTTTTTCTTTTTCATATTCTTTTCCTTTATGGTTTATTACAAGATATTGAATATATTTCCCTGTGCTATACAGTAGGTCCTTGTTGGTTATCTATTTTATATACAGTAGTGTGTATATGTTAATCCCAAATTCCTAATTCATCCCTCCCCCACCCCCTTTCCCCCTTTCGTAACCATAAGTTTGTTTTGTATATCTGTGAGTCTGTTTCTGTTTTGTAATTAAGTCCATTTGTATCATATTTTAGATTCCACATATAAGTGGTATCATATGATATTTGTCTTTCTCTGTCTTACTTCACTTAGTATGAGAATATCTAGGTCCATCCATGTTGCTGCAAATGGCATTATTTCACAGGACTCCTCTGTCTTACTGGTTTGTAGGTGTTTCTTGTATATTCTTTACTAGTTTCAGCTGTGGAAACATTTTTCTGCAACCTGACACCTTCTCCAATCTGTCTTCTTTCTCTAACCTTGTCCATGGGGTCCTCATGGGCAATAGGTTTTATTGATTTTTGTTTGTTTGTTTGTGATGTGAGCTTTTAAACTTTGGCTTACTAATCCTTTTCCCTCTCTAAGGCCAAAGACATCCTCCTACATCTTCTATTGAATTTATGGTTTTATGGTTCACATTTAGGTCTTTACTCCAGTGGGAGTCAAAGCTGGTAATGAAGTTATCTTTACATTGCAAAACAAGCCGTGCAGTAGCCAATGTATAAAAGCCAGGCATTTCCTTGCAATGGCCAGAGAGTCCCCGTCTTGAGCCTGTACCTCTGGGGACAGCTCAGCAGGTATGTTCTAAATTCCAATGGCTGAAGGCTTTACGGAGGCTCCTTCTAAGGGAGCTGTTCCAGCCGGAGGCCCCTGGCAAGAACACCCATGCGCGCCTTTCTCCCCAGGACAAACCCCATGGAGCCCCAGTATGTTGGGGCCATCTTAGTTCATGGTTTCCAAGAAAACCCAATTTGTGGTTCCAATGTGGCAGGAGCAGGTATCAGAGTAGTACCTGAAATACCTACATATTCCAATAACCAGCACCTGCTCTCTGCCAGAAACTGTCGTAAGCACTTAGCACCCTTTATCCCAGGATCTTTCTTGTGGTGTAAGGTCTCATTGAAGCCTCAGTGGAGACATTCCAGGGAGTGATGAGACATGGCTGGTGAGAATTCATCAGGCACAGAACATGAAGTGACACACATTACACCCCGAGAAACCAGTGTCATTGGACAACCTTCCAGCATCTGCTACAGGAAACCATTCATGGCTTGTACATCCTTTGAGCCCAGCCCTTTGCTTGAGGGTCCTGGTAACAGCGTGACTGCTTGAAACCCAGCTGGGGCAAATGCAGAGCCACGGCAAGAAATGCTCGCTGTTAAGGTTGTAACACAAAGCGGAATCTAAAAAATAAAAAATTCACGAGCTTCCCTGGTGGCACAGTGGTTAGGAATCTGCCTGCCAGTGCAGGGGACACAGGTTCGAGCCCTGGTCTGGGAAGATCCCACATTCTGCAGAGCAACTAAGCCCGTGCACCGCAGCTACTGAGCCTGTGCTCTACAGCCCGTGCTCCACAGCAAGAGAAGCCACTTCAGTGAGAAGCCCGCGCCTGGCAAGGAAGACCCAACGCAGCCAAAAATAAAATAAATAAATTTATAAAAATTAATTAATTAATTTAAAAGTCACCAAGGGGGGAAAGCAGCAGGGGGGTGGTGGTGGGATGAATTCGGAGATTAGGATTGACATGTATACACTAATATGTATAAAATGAATAACTAATAAGAACCTGCTGTATAAAAATATAAATAAAATAAAATTCAAAAAAATAAAAATGTCAAACTCATAGAAACAGAGAGTAGAATGGTGATTGCCAGGGGCTGGGGGTGGGGGAAACAGGAGAGGCTGGTGAAAGGGTACAAACTGAGTTATGAGGAAGGTCTGAGGATCGAATGTATAACATGGTGACTGTCATTTCGAATACTGTGTTGAATAATTGAAATTTGCTGAAAGAGTGGAACTTAAGTGTTCTCAGAAAATGAGCGAGTAAATACATGAGGTGTTGGATGTGTGGTAATTAGCAGGATGGTGGGAATCTTTCACAAATCATACAGATATCTAATCACCATATTGTACATTTTAAATACATTACAATTTTATTTGTCAACCATACCTCAATAAAACAAAAACTAAAGCTGTAGCCACATGTCGAGTGGGGTTCTCCCCATCCCCCAGACCTCGACGACGTCAGGTTGGACCCCCAATTCCACGTCAGATGCGGCAGTGTGAGGTCCTCTCCAATCATCCAATGGTTTCCTGAAGTTTCAGCCTCCAGGCCCGGCCCTGGGGCAAGGTCTCCAGCATGTGAACACACAAGCACACATGAAAACCCAAGCATAATAACAAATGCTGGAGAGGATGTGGAGAAAAGGGAACCCTCTTACACTGTTGGTGGGAATGAAAGTTGGTGCAGCCACTATGGAAAACAGTACAAGGTTCCTCAGAAAACTAAAAATAGAATTACCATATGATCCAGCAATCCCACTCCTGGGCATATACCTGGACAAAACTATAATTCAAAAAGAGACATGCACCCCTATGCTCATAGCAGCACTATTCACAATAGCCAAGATATGGAAACAACCTAAATGTCCATCGACAGATGAATGGATAAAGAAGATGTGGTACGTATATACAATGGAACACTACTCAGCCATAAAAAAAGAACAAAATAATGCCATCTGCAGCAACATGAATGGACCTAGAGATGATCATACTAAGTGAAGTAAGTCAGAAAGAGAAAGACAAATACCATATGATATCACTTATATGTGAAATCTAAAATAGGACACAAATGAACCTATCTACAGAACAGGAAAAGACTAACAGACATAAAGAACAGACCTGTGGCTGCCAAGGCGGAGGGGGTGAGAGAGGGAAGGACTGGGAGGTTGAGATTAGCAGATGCCAACGATTATATAGAGAATGGATCAACAACAAGGTCCTACTGTGTAGCACAGGGAACTAGATTCAATACCCTGTGATAAACCATAATGGAAAAGAATATTTTAAAGAAGAATGTCAGAAAAAAGAAAGAAAAGTTGAACACAGCAAATGTGTGCACGTGTGGGCATGGGCATGCATGGCTATTCATGTGTGCGTGCGTGAACACACATGGAGAGGTACACACATGAGAGGACACATGTACATGAACGGGCGTGCACACTCGCACAAAACCAACTCACACAGAACACCCGTTAGGGGTAACTGGCTTCACTGCAGATTGGTGGCCAGAGAGATGGAGAAGGGTTCAAACTGAAGTTCACCTGCAAAACTACCTCCAACTGCAGATCCTCAGCCGCCGCAGCACCACCACCCCCGTCCCCTGACCTCTCTCTCCTCCCCCTTCTTTTCTCATCCTCCTCTTCTCATCTCTGAAAAAGCAAGGGGTCTTCCTCCTACCTCAAGTTTCATGGCGCTTTCCAAATGTCACGACGATTTCCTCCTTGAGAAAAATTCTGCTGCCAGTCGTTCAGATGACCAATGCTTTTAAATCACTTTATATAGTAAGAAGAGAGGTACAATTTCAAGAAATTCCTCTCCTGGGCTAGCCTTCCCATGTGGATTCTTTTTTTTTTAAATGTTGAGCCTTCTTTTAATTTATTTATTTTTATTTTTGGCTGTGTTGGGTCTTCGTTTCTGTGCAAGGGCTTTCTCTAGTTGTGGCAAGCGGGGGCCACTCTTCATCGTGGTACGCGGGCCTCTCACTGTTGTGGCCTCTCGTTGCGGAGCACAGGCTCCAGATGTGCAGGCTCAGTAGTTGTGGCTCACGGGCCTGGTTGCTCCACGGCATGTGGGATCTTCCCGTGCCAGGGCTCGAACCCATGTCCCCTGCATTAGCAGGCAGATTCTCAACCACTGTGCCACCAGGGAAGCCCCCCATGTGGATTCTTGAATGATGCTGCTTGTCACCTACCACGGAATGTTGGGTACCTCTTAACTATTTCACCCCTCATGTGTTTTTCAGGATCAGAACCAATGCCAGGATCCCAGGTGTCGCGTCAGGCCGAGTCGTTTGCACTTTGCCCAAGAGATTCTAAGAGAACAACACACTGACACATTCTCAACGAACAGATAAGCAGTTCACAGGGGTGCCTGATAAATGTTTTTAATCCTCAGGACATTTTCTTACCAACCACTTTCTCCACTCCTAGTTTAGTTGCCCATGAAGTCCATTAGCTTAGAATGGGGCTTAGAAAAGCCCATGGCAATGACACAGTAAATTTGGAATCCTCAATGGCCAAAGGCTCAAGACATCTTCAGTTGATATGGCCTCTCAGGAATGAGATGAGCCTGTAATTTTAAGTACTGAACAAAAGTCTCCATGACTAATGAGGAGGAACATTATCCAGGGGCAGAGGGTTGTCCTTCCCAGGAAGAAAAGAAACTTATCTTCGATTTTAAAGTAGGCTCATCATGGGTTGTCCCAACTGTTTGATGGGTCAAATGTCAGTATTATTTATTTTATAGCTTAAAAAGGTGACATAAATTCTCCAGTTTCACATTTTGCCCCATTGGAATCCACAGTAACAAAAATCTCAAAGGAATTTCTGGACTCTTCCCACACGTTCATCCAAAAAACTAATCATTAGAGCATCGGAATAGGGTCCCACGCTTGGAAAGCAGTGACTGTACCAAGCGCACAAAAATTCAGGCTCAGTAGAAACTCTAAACCTAAGGATTTGGGGGATGTTGAGGGACAGTTTTCCAACATTTGCAGAAGCAACTTTGAGACCTGTCACCAGTAAGATCAATTTTGGCAAAGATCTCTCCACACGCCACCTCCTCCAATCCACGCAAAGACTGCAGGAACCAGGTATTAGAGCAACATGTAAGTGTCTAACTCTCAGTGTTCTTGACACCTTCACAAAGACTCACCTTAGTGTTAGTAGTGACTGTCTAGTTAAATATTGGTTGTGTGTGGCTCGCATGAAGGTGCTCACCACATTTTAAATAAACAGGCTCTTTTAAAAGCATTTTCCCTCCGGGCGAAGATGCATTCCTCTTGGCGGGGTCTAAGGGAAGAGGTTGGCTTCTATTTGTAAGTTTCCAGCTCCTCAGAGCCTCACTGGGGAGTTTAGACCAGTAATGACCACCAGTGTGGTCATTAGTAGTGGTGTGAACTGGTTTCTTCCTAAGAGAATTCTGTGTCAATATCTAACAATGAAAAGAAGAAATACAGAAATACACATTGCATTTGGAAAAGTATCCCCTTTGCCTTGTCAATTCCAATAACACATATCCTCTAAGTTACCAAATATTCAGTGTTTTACACTTCAAGGGCTGGGCAAGGATTGGCTTTTAGGAAAGAAAACTGGCTTAGGGCATATCCTACAATTGAATTAGACCCTATTGGGTATCTACTCTGTGTCACATGTTATCTCTAACTAATAACAAACCTACCAACAAGGTACATTGATCCTATGTAACTTGTCAAGCTCAGAAAGATTAAGTAATTTGTCCAAGGTCAACCAGCAAAGTGAAAGAACCAGAATTCTAAACTAATTTTGTCTGGTCCCAAACTATTGGGCTGTATTAGTCTTAGGCTGCCATAACAAAATATCATAAACCAGGCAGCTTGAACAATAGGAATTTATTTTATCCTAATTTTATTTTTTTTTAAAGCACTTTATTTTTTAAAATTTTATTTTATTATTTATTTTGGCTGCTTTGGGTCTTTGTTGCTGTGCACAGGCTTTCTCTAGTTGGGGCGAGTGGGGGCTACTCTTCATTGCGGTTCACAGGCTTCTCACTGCAGTGACTTCTCTTGCTGTGGAGCACGGGCTCTAGACACACGGGCTTCAGTAGTTGCAGCATGAGGGCTCAGTAGTTGCGGCGCGCAGGCTTAGTTGCTCCACGGCATGTGGGATCTTCCTGAACCAGGGATCGAACCCGTGTCCCCTACATTGGCAGGAGGATTCTAAACCACTGTGCCACCAGGGAAGTCTCTATTTTATCCTAATTTTGGAGGCTGAGAAGAAGTCCACGATCAAGATGTCACATTGTTGGTTTCTGATGAGAGCTCTCTTCCTGGCTTGCAAACAGCTGAGCTCGCTGGTGTCTCTTCTTACAGGGACACTAATCCTCTCAGAGAAGGGTCCCACACTTATGACCTTGTTTAACCTTAATTACTTCCTTAGAGCTCCCAATTCCAATACAGCTACACCAGTGGTCAGGACTTCGACACAAGAATCTGGGGGGACACATTCAGACCATAACATTGTCTTTCTACTACATCATGTGGCCTCTCTGTATCAATATATCAATTAGAGAAAACACACTAAAATTTTGGATATTTTCAGTCACAACATCACACACTAAGACTCAGGTCTTCCCTGGCCTAAATATTTTCAACCATCAAACTTTTTTTTACTGTTAAATCAGGAAGCAAGAGCACAAGTTAGCAAGATAGAGTCAATCTTTTTCTTGACAACCTCCAAGAATTTTTTTGTATCATTTAATCTCAATCTTAATCTTCTTCAGTTTTAGATATTACAAATACTTTCTCCTAGAGTGACACTTGCATGTTTGCCTTATCTTCTTTACCGAACAGGTCTTCTTCTTTTTTTTTTTTTTTTTGCGGTACACGGGCCTCTCATTGTTGTGGCCTCTCCCATTGCGGAGCACAGGCTCCGGACGCGCAGGCTCAGCAGCCATGGCTCACAGGGGCAGCTGCTCTGCAGCATGTGCGATCCTCCTGGACTGGGGCACGAACCCGTGTCCCCTGCATCGGCAGGAGGACTCTCAACCACTGCACCACCAGGGAAGCCCAGGTCTTCTTTATTGAACAGAAATTCTTCTGTTCATTTTAATGTGCTCAATAGAATACTATTGTCACAGACACATGTGGAAGGACAAAGGACAACTTGGAACTTTGCTCCGCTGGGCTCAGATGACTTTCCCCAGTTCGGTAATCAGCGGGAGTTTGTCTAATTGCACAGTTCCAGCCATGCCAGCTAAATCTGTTGCTTGCTCAGAACACTGTAGAATTACGATATTCCCAAAAGACTAATGAAGCACAAATCGATGAAAGACAGGAACCACAGAAAAATCAGAGTTGCTCCCAGCTGTGAGAGACATAATCTTCCTTTAATATTTTGATTCCCTAGCAGAGCAGAAGTCATTTTTCTCCGTGCATCACACTCAGAGGGACTGCAGACAGCATCATGCTCATATTGAAGGCGCCACGGATTCACAGAGAGGCTGGCCTGCTTGTTATGATGATGCAGAGGGACAGGAGGCAGCTGTGATATTGATCCCTCCCAGCCCAGAGATGCTTTCAGAGATAATGGGAATCAGAGCTGAGTTCTGAAAAATGAATGGCCATAAAGAACAGTGGTTAAGACATGGGCCTTGGGATAGACTGACATGGGTTTAGTTTCAGCTTCCAGCACTTTCTAGCTGCATGAGCTTAGGCAAGTCACTTAACTGACACAGGGCTAGAGTGAGCCTTGGAAGGGAGCTGTGTAAAAGGGCTTGGATCAGCCTGGCACTTGGTTTTCCTCGTGGAACAAGTATTTGTGGGCAAGAGGGAATTTACTCTTGAGAATGGAGGTTCCACAGCAAATTAAGCGTCTTGACCTCAGGACAGAGAGAAAGACTTACTCCTTCTCCTGGGCTCAGAGGGGAGGGTGCAAAGCCCAGCTGAGAAGCTGAATGATAAGAGAGCCCCTGTCATGGTGCATCCAGCACTTTGGAAGGACCATTTCAAGTTCCTCCCAGTGCAGGAGGGGAGGTTGTTCCTCACAGTGTCTTTTTTTTTTTTTTTTTACCTTTTATTTTATTGTGGCAGAGTATACACAACACAAAATTTACCATTTTGATCATTTTTAAGTGTAGAGGTCAGTGTCATTAAGCCCATTCTCATGGTTGTACAACCAGCACCGCCCTCTATTCACAGAACTTTTTCATCATCCCAAGCTCAACCCCTGTCCCATTAAGCAGTAACTCCCCATCCCCTCCCCTCTCCCCTGGCACCCACTACTCTAGTTTCTGTCTCTATGAGTTTGGCTACTCAAGGCACCTCATATCATGTAGCATCTTTACAGAATTTGTCTTGTTGTGACTGGCGTATTTCACTTATCCTAACGTCCTCAAGGTTCATCCCTGTTGGAGCACATTTTAGAATTTCACTTCTTTTGCAGGCTGGATAATATTCATAATAAGGAATAAGACTGGATGGACCACATTTTGCTTCTCCAGGCATCCATCGATGACACTTGGGCTGCTTCCACCTCTTGGCCACTCCGAGTGATGCTGATGAGCAACGGTGGACAGGTACCCGCCCACATCCCTGCCCCCCCCCACAGTGCCCTCCACCCGGCCCTGGCCCTGGAGATTGTCCCTGTATCCAGGCTCTGTGATGACACCGATGCCCAGACATCTTCCCCTCAGGTCTCAGTAAAAGCAAGGCTGACTTCATGTCTTCCCTCTGTACTCATCTGAGGAGGTGGCTATTCTGAGAAAAATTCCAGAACAATTCTCAGAAGAATGTCTTGGGGCCGCAGCAGCTGGGAAGGAGACCTGAGTTCACCCCCTACTATCACCTGAATGTCGCAGAGAAGCCATTGCTTAACTTTCTTGCCAGACAATATATGGGGACCTGCCTTAGGAGGACACAACATTTTCTCCTGGTGGTTGTTAGCAGGTTAAAAGCCATGCAAACCTGAGATAATTGCATCACACCCCATAAATTATTAGTGTGTGTGTGTGTGTGTGTGTGTGTGTGTGTGTGTGTGTGTGTGTGGCAGTAACATAGACCAGTACCCAACAGCACTGAGTAGAGAGAATGACCTAGAATTCCCTGGTGTTTCCAAAGTCAGATGACCTCCAAGCAGGAGGCCTCCACTCAAGCCTGGTGACCACAACTATGACCCTCTGGGAACTGTGGGTCCCAAGCCGGAGCTCAGCACTCCTCCAGATGGGCGATTCACGTCCCCTGCCAGGTGCGAGCCCAGATAGCTTGGCCACCCATCCCTAGAGCAGAGGTTTGACCAGAAGATCTGAAGTCATGTTGGGGAAGCTAGTAAAATAGTCTTGTTCAGGCTTCAGAGGAAACAATAGGTCTTTGACTAAACAAAGACCCTGAAAGAGCTACATGCCGAACTGCTAGACTACATGCAGTTCTGCAGAAATGGCGTTAGCAAGTCTTGGGAACCAACAGATAAAGAAGGGAGTAAGTCACGCAGCTCCTTGGGCCTTGGGGATCCGGCTGGTTCCCAGGGATCAGGGAATATTCTGAGACTTACAACTAAAGTATCAAAGCATTTGCAATAGCCGGAGCTACATATTTGCTCGCAAGCTGATAGTAATCAGCGTTAAAAGCAGGACTCCTTCGGGCGGCACTCTGAAGCGTCACCCGTGGGGTGGACGCACCGCCTGGGACCTCCCCAACTGGGACTCCAGATTGCTGTTCAAGGGACTTCCCAGCTGCTGCTTGGTTCTGGAAGTAGGTGTCAGCCCAATTCGGTGATGTATGCTCTGTTATATACTCTGTTAATATTCTTATTCCTTTCCTTTTAATGATTGTATATTGAAATTAAGTTAAATCACCTTTTCTTGTTGATTTTTTTCTGTGGTACGCGGGCCTCTCACTGTCGTGGCCTCTCCTGTTGCGGAGCACAGGCTCCGGACGCACAGGCTCAGCGGCCATGGCTCACGGGCCCAGCTGCTCCGCGGCATGTGGGATCTTCCCGGACCAGGGCACGAACCCGTGTCCCCTGCATCGGCAGGCGGACTCTCAAGCACTGCGCCACCAGGGAAGCCCTAAATCACCTTCTATTAAAGATTTGATTGAAGCTGTTTATTTGTGTGAGACAAGTGATTATCCTGCCAGCGAATCCAATGAACCCTAAAACCGAAAGCAGGCTTTTGGCCAAAGAGGGCAGGGACGGAAACATGGAGGAAGGGATCAAAAAGTCCAATATTTAATTGGTGACCGATGTACCTATTATAAGAACAAAGCAGACAGCTACATAGAAACATAGAATCCAAAAATTCTCATGAATTGGTACAGAACATGAGAAAATCTAATGGAAAAACCCTCCAAGACCAGCTCCACATTGGTACTGGAAGAGTGGAACATGTCCTGCCACTCCCCCTCCCTGGAGAGGTCAATGCCACAGTGGGGGAGGGCAGTTAGGAGGGGGCTGGCTGGCAGAGTAAAGAAAGAAGAACCAGCCCCCTTCCCTGTTTCCCTTTCCCAAGGCTGGGGAAGGAGTGAAGTGAGGGGTTTTCATGAGTACATGGGGCTGGACATGTGTTAATTACTAATCTGAGACCTTGAGGGAAATAAGATGCCCAGAGAATTTTCACTGATCTGAAAGTAACCAGAAGAGCCATGGGGCCTGCCCTGATTCCAAACAAGGTGACAGGAAAGATACGCCTGTATTACAGGACGAGATGCAGAAAAGAGATAACCTGTACGCCCTGCTCATTCAAGGTAGGAGCCCTGAGAACTTCCAGGAAAACCCTCCCTGGCTGGCAAAACAGATAACAAACTATTTAGAAGTAACTTGGGAAACCTTTCAAGACAGGGCATTCAGAGAGCTGGAACCACCTCTGGGCTAGGAGATCAGGAGCCTCCAGGCTGATTTGGTCTCTGATTCCAGGTAGCCTGGGGGTGGGGGTGGGGAGCGGTTAAAAAATAGTGACCCGCCCCTCCCCCCAGCTTGAATCATTCTCAAAGTTATTCTCACATGACTGCAGTGCACTCAGGTGTGAGGTTGCCACGTAAAATACAGGATGCCTGTTGCAGCTTGAATTTCAAACAAACATGATGACTTTTTTAGTAGATCCCAAACGTTGCAAGAAACATACTTATACTGAAAATTAGTCACGATGTATCTGAAATTCATATTTAACTATGCATTTTGTATTTTTAACAGCTTTATTGAGGTATAATTTATATTCCACACAATTCACCCATTTAAAGGATATAATTCAATGGTTTTTTGGTATATTCACAGAGTTGTGCAACCATCACCACAATCAATTTTTTTAGAACATTTTCATCACCCCAAAAAGAAACCCCATGCCCGTTAGTGGTCACGCTCTACCCCCTGCACCCAGCCCCACTCCCTGGCCCCTGACATCCACTACTGTCTGCTTATCCTGGACATTTTGTATAAATGAAATCTTGCAAACGTGGTCTTTTAGAACTGACATACTTCGCTCAGCATAATTTCTTCAAAGTTCATCCATGTTGTAACACATGTCAATACCTCCTTCTTTTTTATTGCCAAATACTACTCCATTTGACGGATATAACACACTTTATTCACCAGAACATCAGCTGATGAACATTGAGCTGTTTCTACTTTTGAGTCATTATGAATAATGCTGCAGTGAACATTTGTGCGCAAGTGTTTGTGTGGATATATTTTTTCATTTCTCTTGGTTGTATACGTAGGAGTGGAATTACTGGGTCATATGATAACTCTAACGTTTTGAGAATTTTCCACAGCATCTAAACTATTGATATTTATTTTATATTCCCACCAGCAATACACAGGGTTCCAATTTTTCCACTTCTTTACTACACTAATTAGTTTCTGGGCTTTTCTTATTATAGCCATCTTGGAGGGTATGAAGTGCTTGCTATCTCACTGTGGGTTTGATTTGCATTTCCCTAATGGCTAACAAGCATCTTTTTATGGGTTTTCTGGCCATTTGTATATCTTCTTTGAAGTCACATCTATTCAGATTCTTTGCCTATTTTTCAATTGGGTTGTTTATCTTTTTATTGTTGAGCTTAAGGGTTCTTTGTGTATTCTGAATACTATACTTGTATCAGATATACGACTTGAAAATATTTCCTCTCATTCTGTGAGTTGTCTGTTCACTTTCTCGATTGTGTCCTTTGAAGTACAAACCTTTTCAATTTTGATGAAGTCTAATTTATCTACTTTTTCTTTTATGCTTTTGGCGTCCAACCTAAGAAGGCTTTACCTAACCCAAAGTCACAGCGATTTACCCTTTGTTTTCTTCTAATAGTTTTGTACTTTTAGTTCTTACGTTTAGATCTATGAGCAAGTTTCGTATATGATATAAAGAAGGGCTTCAACTTCATACTTTTGCATGTGGACATTCAGCTGTCCCAGCACCGTTTTTTCAGGCATCCTATATTTTTATTGGCTAAATCTGGAAGCCCTAGTCCGAGGTTTAACCACTGGAACAAAGCTTGGGACTCCCTAATCGTTGGCAGTTTCGGGTTGATCTTTTCTGGGGGAGGTGCTCATCCCCTTCTTTCCTCTTAGCATGAATTCACAACTTCCTCCAACTCTTGCCCTTAAGCACTGGGTGGGAGCTGCTGAGGAGTGACGATGGGCTGACCGCTGTTAGCACGCGCTGGCAGTGGCACCATTGTTGATGTTCCAGAGTTGACACAGCCCTCGTGGGATACGGCTTCTTGGCATGTGGTCTCACCCGCTGTTCTGCTTCAAGCTGGGCCCTCTCAATCCCGAACCAGCAACTGAAACTCACGAACGTTTCTTCTTCCCGTAAGCAAGCCCCCGCCCCAGGTCTCTGGTGTTTCCTCCGATAGAAGGTGTGGACTTTTCCAAAATGGTGGGCACCAAAGGGCCTTTCATCTCTGTCCCAGCCCTCTGGGCCAGGGCAGCGGTGCCCTTTGGGGTCTCTGCCTGCAGTTAGACAGTCACCCTCCCTGCCCTCTGCCACCTCAGTTCCCAGAAATCCCCTTCTTGTCCCTAGGCCATCGGCCAGATTGCACAGAGGTTTCTGCCTGTGAGAACTGAAACACTTGTTGGACTCTGTTTCTATGAGCTGGCATTGGGGTAACTCATCACAGCCACTCTCTGTGAAAAGACGCAGCCCAGTAGCTTGTGCCAGGCCCCCTGCCTGACATTTAGCCTGGGCGCCAACCAGGTAATTTACTTTAAGGTTCAGACCCGACATGGCTCATAACTTTCTTCTGAGCCCCTGGAGCCACTTCCCCAGACCAGCTCTGTTGTCTACACAGATGACTTACTCATTAGAAAGAGTGAATAATGCCTAAACACACCACTGGATTTTCCCACAAGGCCCTACTGGGGTGTGCATGACAGGGCATAATCTCACCTGCAGAGCTGGAATTAGGCAAGCGTCTATGATGCCTGGAGTGTCTTGATTCATACCTGGGAGTCATAAGTGAACATCTCCAAGGTCCGTAGAGCCAAACTGGGGTGGGGGTGGGGGGCAGGCAGAGGGGTCCATTAATACATTTCTAGGTTAACAGAAGTCTCAATGTCTCTGAATGACCCCTGGGGTGAAAACAGAAGAACCAAAAATATACCCACCTTTTCCATTCAAGACAGGCTTTTTTTTCTCCCTTTGCAGTGGAAAACATCATTAAAATTTCACTTTGTTAATTAAACTCATCATCACAATTACATCTCAGTCTTGCTCTTACCATGCGTATCAGCTCAGGGGTCTGAGCAACAGAACCAGCTGTGTGTGTGTGTGTGTGTGTGTGTGTGTGTGTGTGTGTGTGTTTAAAGACAAACAGGCAGACGGATTAATTGATTTCAAGGAATTGGCATATGCAGTTGTGTGGTCTGGCTGGGCAAGTCTGAAATCTGTAGGGCAGGTTGGAAACTCTCGGGCAGGAACTGAAGGTAAAATTTCGGTCCATGGCTAGAATTTCTTCCTCCTCGGGAAAGCCTCAGATGTGCTCTTACCTGTTACCTGTGCTCTTGCCTGTTAACTGACTGCACGAGCCCCATCCACAGCGGCGAGGATGATGTAATCTCCCTGACAAAATCAACCGATCACTGAGGTTAAATCAGCATCATACCTACAAAATATCCCCACGGCAGCGCCTATATTATCATTTAATGAAATAACTAGGTACCATAGCCAGGCCAAGGTGACACGTGAAACTAACCATCAAACCATGAAATGCTTTTCTGTCATCGGAGGAGGAGCGCTGGCACCATTTCCCAGATGAAAACGCTGAGACACACACCAGGTGAAGAGTCCGCTGGCCAATCCGAGATCACACACACACAAGCGGCTGAACATAGCGGGTGCTGGGGGTCACTAACCCAGGCCCTGGACCAAACCTGCAGAGGACTCAGAGCTCATCCAAGGGTCCTCGGGCCAGGGCCAAGCACGGCTACCTCCCACCTCCCCTTCTCATCACCCTCCCATTTCTGATCACGTCTGTCACCTGCCTATAACTCGGCGGCTTTGCAGCAGTAATAGGAAAAAGCCCACATTCCTTGCGTAAGGCAGGAAACCATTCGTGACCTGGTCCTGGCCTGACTCGCCAGCCTCCTCTGCTATTGAAGTTACCCCCCATCCTTGCCTAGGCAGTGACACACCAGAGCACGTGGGCGCCCCACATACTCCAGCTCTGCTGTGTCTCAGTGCCTTTGCACCTGCCATTGCTTTTCCCTGAATCCCCTTCTGGCTTTGACCTCCTGAAACTCCCACTTCATCCTCAAAACCCATCTTGGCACCACGACACCTGAGAAGCTCACTGACCCTCTCCACCCTCCAGGTCTTTTCCCCCAACCTTAGCTCTCATGTGGGGGAGATCAGGTGCCCCTCCCCCATGCTCCACCAGCACTTCCCACCCTCCTCTGTCTGCTCTGTTCTTATCAGAGTGTGATACAATCGAGCTTTTATATTCCATAAGCTGAGACATTGAGAAACTAATTAGTGCCCTGCCGTTCTTTTTCAGTGGGAAGAGTTACTATAGACCAGCCCACTGCCTGTTTTTGCAAATAATGTTTATTGGAACACAGCTGTGACCACTCATTTAAGTATCACCCATAGCTGCTCTCATGCTATAATGGCAGCGTTGAGTCATTGTCTAGATGACCAGCAAAGCTTAAAAAACCTGCTATTTGGCCCTTTACAGGAAAAATGTGCTGATCACTGCCATAGACTCACCAGCAAGAAGGTACTTTTCCTCCTGCCCCTCAGGAACACAGGCATGCTCTTCAGTTCCAGAATCCCTCGCACCTAGGGGGCTAGCAATCATTGTGGGGTTTTCAGTGTTCATTGCAACATTATCTACAAGAGCCAAGACATGGAAGCAACCTAAATGTCCATCGACAGATGACTGGATAAAGAAGATGTGGTACGTATATACAATGGAATATTACTCAGCCATAAAAAGAACGAAATAATGCCATGTGCAACAACATGGATGGACCTAAAGATTATGTACTAAGTGAAGTTAAGTCAGACAGAGACCAACAAATATCATATGATATCACTTATATGTGAAATCTTAAAAAAAAAAAAAGGTACAAATGAACTTATTTCCAAAACAGAAAGAGACTCACAGACATAGAAAACAAACTTATGGTTACCGAAGGGGGAAGGGGGGTACGCGGAGGAATAAATTAACAGGTTAGGATTAACATACACACACTACTACATATAAAATAGATAACCAGCCAGGGCCTACAGTATAGCACAGGGAACTCTACTCAATATTAATAACCTATATAGGGAAAGAATCTGAAAAAGAATGAATATATGTATATGTATAACTGAACACTTTTCTGTACACCTAAAACAAATACAACATTGTAAATCAACTGGACTCCAATAAAATTTAAAAAACAAACCCACTGGATTGTGCCCTTTAAAAGGATGACTTTTACAGTATGTGAAAAAAAAAATGGTTGTGGGGTTTCAAGGATGGCCCATGAAGATCTCCCCAACACTGGTCTTTGCTAGGTGGAGGCTGCCCAAGAAGTGGCAAGGTTGTGGAGGCAGAGTCTCAGGGCATTCCCAAAGTGCTTAAAATCTGCACAGATCTGATTTAACTGCTGGCTCAGTCCTTGTTGACTGGTCGCCCTCAATGAAATTCCATGGGAAAGACTCCACAGACGAAGAGGATCTCTTTCAAGGATGTTGAGATTCTTGGGAATCTGATGAGGCAACTAGAACAAGTACTTGTTCTGTGATGCTCTGGAAAGGCAACATCTGCTAACCCCTCCTCCAGGAAAAGGTCAGCCCAAAAAAGGTCGAGGGAGATAAGGGACAAATCCCTCCTTCTCCTCCCATCAGCACATACCCAAGTCTCTGGGGGGGGTGTCCCAGGCCCTAAAATTGGCCATGTCTTGGCAGCGAGAGGCCCCATGAGGAGGTTGGCCTCCCACAAGAAACCACAAATCTACAGTGATGGTAGCCAGGATCCGAACAAGGAGACATTCAGATGCCATTTCCACCATTGGAAGGTGCTCAGCTTCCCAGATGAGTAAATGACTCGAGTAATTTCAAGTCAGAACAAGAGCCCCAGGGGAAACCTTCCTCTGGATGCTTCCCCAACATAACTGAAGCCACCTGCCAACTTTCTGAAGTCCTAGGTGCAGGACAGACCCGCATTCTCTGCAGGCAGGTCTTCAAAGGAGAGTTCAGCCATGTCCAAGGACTGAGAGATTGGTCAATATCCCCCCTGTGAGATGGTCAGTGTATTATTGGTCCGCCCTTTCTAGGTGGGCAACTGGCATGATATATGTGTGTACTCTGGTGGGGATCCCATTCATCTCAAATATCTACTTTCCCAAAAGGTGGCACAGACCCCCTCTTCCTGCCAACCCAGGAGAATTTCCCTGGGATTTCAAATTATTTGCAGAGCCATGTAGCCATTTATCGCATCGATGCCATCTGACGCTTCACAGAGGGAATCTGGCAAAATCACACACTGCTCAAGAAAAGCAAAAAATATTCCATCTTCCCCCTCCCCAAGGGAAGCCAGAAATTACACTTGTTCTTCCAAGACACTCATACCAGAGACGTTACAAGCGACCCAGAGAGATTTCTCATCAAAGGGATTCGAGACAATGACAATTTCCAACATGATTGGAATTGCAACAGCAGAGATGACTGCTCTGCTACTCAGAAACTTTTTAATTGCCTTGGCTGATCTCTACCCTTGCTTCCAGTAATTTTATTACTATTATTGGGTTTGGGGTTTTTTATATAAAACATCTCAGGGTGTTTTCAACAGTCATCATGGAGAGTTGGCACCAGAGAGACATCCTGGAGAAAAATTATTTCAAAGGCTCGTGTCCTCTAGACAAACACACCTAAAAAAAAAAAAAAAAAGATTTTACAAGAGAACAAGAAAGCAGCTTTAAAGACAAAAACATCATGATGTGATCTATAAGTTCATTTCTCTCTCTAGCACCCATTTGGAGCCCTACCGTCTGCCATCACCTACAAATTATTGGCTTTTATTACAATGTTATGATTATACATGACAGCAAATATGAAACCTTAACAAATTAACAAAGCATAATTAACACAAGTGATCAAAAAACAACTGCAAATAAAAGCTCTAACGAGTGGCGGAAGGCATCAGGGAACCCGTCTACATGCATCTGTTTGGAAACATCTTTGTATTGAGGCCACTGGTCAGCTTAAACGCACAGGCTGATTACCAATATCAAGAGACATTTCATAACTTCTAAGCTAGTTTAGAGAGGATGACTCCTGAATAATAATCCACAAAGTCACTTGACAAGTCCATACAAGTTCTTTAACGTTGGGTGTGAAAACAAAGCAGTCTGCATTTTTCAGAAGTGTATACATGCATAAGACCTGAAACACTGTCTCTTTCAACCATAAGGACCATATACATATTTGGAATCAGGTGAAAAATGGACAGGACACAAAATACCATGAGGTTGTGCTATGGAAGAAAATGTGGTCTGTGCTCCAAGACTGCAACCTACATTACTGGGGTTGCTATTTCAGGAAGTACAAGAAAGGAAGTACAGAATTCCAAGAGTCAATTTCTTCTTCCTAATATGATGCAGCTTTGAGAAAAGACATCAAAGAGAAGACCAAGGATCAGAATAGGAAAATCAAACCATCAGGTTTGTGAAGTGTGCATCCTTCCTTAGGCCTTTCTAATGTTTATGTGAAAAACTCGACCTTCCTTTATCTTGTATTTCCATCCATCCATCTCTCTCTGGGAGACAAGAGTCACCGGTGGGTGACTCGTTTGGGACTGCTCAATTCTTGACCATCCACGCCTATTTCACGATCATTTCATTTGTTTCTCTTTCCTCCCTTTTAGATGCTACTTGAACATTTTTCCTTTTCGATAGTCTCCTTTTAGAGATTTAGAAGATCCCACTTTTAAGTCTCATCTGTCATTTTTTCCCCTTTATTAAATTCCAAGTTCTGCTGGAAACACTTGAGGGAGAAGCAATCGGGAGAAGAAAAGAATATTTAAAAGAAAGTGAAATAAAAGGAAAAGCTACTGTCTCGGCAGCCAGAACAGAGCCTGGAAGATGCACCTCATGTAAGCTGCAGAGATCTCAGTCACATGGAGGTGAAAGAATTTGGGAAGGTCCCCTGCAAAGGAAAGAAAAGTCCTTTGCTCCCAAGAGCAGGAGGAGGGTTGGGTTTTATTGCACAGCTGTGCACCTGTTCGCTAATTTTTTTTTACCTGTGTGCTAATTTCAACCTCTCCCTTCCCCACCTGTCCCCATGCCCTTCCGCACACACTGAAGATTCTCAACAACAGGGATGGAGAAGCCAGGATGCTCCCTTCTGGCTCCTTCCAGCCTAGCCTGGAAACCTCTTTCAGAGGCTCTCCAGTTCCTGCTGCTGACCGTCCATGAAACACCCCTTCCCCCTCTGTGCTCATGCTACAAAACAAAACATTTCAGGACGTCATCAGAGTCCTTGGCCAGTTCCCAGGAGTAGGGGTGGGTTCCCGGTGAGTCCCCTCTCTCCTGTGTGTTGATTTCCTGCTGTAACAAATGACCATAAGCACAGTGGCTTAAAACAACACAAATGTGTCATCTTACAATTCAGGGGTCAGACATCTGACATGGGCGGCACCAAAAATGAGGTCTCAGCAGGGCTGGTTCTTTCTGGAAGCGCTGGGGGCAATCTGCTTCCTTGTCTCTGCGGCTTTCTAGTGGTTGCCCGTATTCCGTGGTTCCTTCCACCATCTTAGAGCCGACAGCAGAATCAAATCAGCAGGAGCCGGCATGTGGAGGAACCGTTGTGGGCTGGTAGGTGTTTTCGTGCCTGTGATCATTTCCATTCCGGTAGGGGGAGCTGAGAGTGGCCCTCGGGTTTTGATCTGGGGAACTGAGAAGTGTCCTTTACTGAAACAGAGGACAAAGTGTAAGTAGAGGGTTTGATGGGAGTAGGTCATAATAGTTCCTTATTCATTAGTAACATCATTATTCACTGATGCAAGTATGAATTTATTTTGAATACTAACAAATCCATAATAAATGGATATTTACTTACTCATTCCTAACTATTACTTGAGGCTTCTGTGTGCCGTGCAGTGTGCTCTAGGCACTGAGTAGACAGCAGTGAACAAGATAAATAACATCTCTGACTCGGGAGTTTCATGTCTTTTGCTATGAAACTGGCAGGCTGACTTGTTAGCTTACAAGTAGGGTAAAATCTAGGGCCCTTTGTAGTTCTTGACAAAGTAAAAATGAACAAACGAACAAACTCATAGAAAAAGAGATGGGATTTGTGGTTACCAGTGGCAGGGGCAAGGAAGGAATAGATTAAGGCAGTCAAAATGTAACAAACTCCCAGTGTAAGACAAATAGGTACTAGGGATGTCATGTACAAATGATCAATACAATGGACACTGCTGTACATTATATATGAAAGTGGTTAAGAGAGGAACTCCTAAGCGCTCTCATCACAGGAAAAAAATTTTTCTATTTCTTTAATGTTGTATCTATCTGAAATGATGGGTGTTCACTAAACCTACTGAGGTCATAATGTCATGTTGTATGGAAGTAAATTATGCTGTACACCTTAAACTTATACAGTGCTCTATGTCAATTATATCTCCAAAAACTGGAAGGAAAAAGAAGTATATGTCTTAAGACCTTTACACAGAAAATTTAAATTTGGCCTATGAAGCCAGACCAAACACTGAGAAAAACTTTATTCATAAGATATTAATTTTAAAAGTCTTTTCACTGAGTCAAAAAGCAACTGAATCCCAAAGAAATGTAATAGATACTAACTCAATATACTCTGATTTAATAAAAAGATTATTTTCCCATCCCGGGATGGTTTGGTTTACCAATTTGCAAGTTGGCCAGCGTGACAGAGAATGCCTTGTGTCCCAAGGGGCTTCTGCTTCCGAGACACACAGCTAGACCAACTCCCCGGTCCCCTTTGCGAACAGGTGGACACGTGATGGTTCTGGCCAACAGAAGATAAGCAGAAGTAACACATGCCACTTCCTGGTCTGACCCTGAAAAGTCTTCTGGGAAATCTTTCATATGCTCTCTTTCCACATCTGCTGACTGAGTGGAGAGGATACCAAGGCCTTGGAGAATGGCATGGCCATAAGACTGAAGGAGCCTGGGTTCCTGAATGACGCTGTGGAGCAGACTCCCTTCCCACCAAATTTCTACCACCAACTGGACTTCACATGCATACAGAATACATTCTGTTGTACTAAGCCAGTAAAATAATGGGGTTGTTTGTTACAAAGGTTAACTCGTGGTGACTCATTCAAACAGTTCCTTTATGTGGATCTCAGAATTGTCTCTCTCTTGCTCTCTCTCTCTCTCTCTCCCCCTCACACACACACACACACACATTTACAGACACAGATAATTGACACAGCTGTGCAGAGAGAAATCCCAGGACATGGTCACCATCTGCTCTCACACTTCATCTTCTCTCCCCAAATCTTGCAGGCCCCTCTAATACAGAGAAATGTTCCAGATTCGTGTATTATAGTTGCTGTTATTTTTAGCCAGTTATATAAGTTATAAAGTTACATAAATTATATATGACCATTCTTACTTATGGAAAAATACCGTAAAATGATGCTTGGTTCAGAAGGAGGTTCAGATTATCAACAGAGGAGATATTGCTAATTCAACCATCTTCCTAGATGCTGAGAATTCAGTGTCCGTGAACTTTGGGCGATTAATGCAACAGAGTGTTCCCTGGTACTTTCTTTATTGATCAGACAATCTCCACTTTGGAAGCTTCAGTGACACATGGCAAAGCGTCTAAGTCCCAAATTAAGACTTTCAGCTGCTTTGGTGTTAATTTAAACCAGGCCCGTCAGTCAAAATTGTCTTGAACTAAGACACTCCTTTATGAGTGGGGAAGCGTCTAACCAAATACACAGTCTTCAGCCCAGCTTCTGCTTCCTCTTTTTCTGAACTATAGCTATTTGACGAATGGTTCTAGAATGGGATTAATAAAGATTTCATGTGGTAAATAAATACATCTAAATCAGAAAGAAAGAAGGGACATTGTCTCTGCTTGCAGATGACATGATTTCATACAGAGTAAACCCTAAAATTTCCACCAAAGAAAAACTGTTACAACTAATAAAGGAATTCAGCAAAGTTGCCAGATACTAAATCATCACACAAAGTACACTAACAATGAACAATGCAGAAAGGAAATGAACAGTTTCATTTATAATAGAGTCAAAAATAATAAAATATTGCTAAAGGAAATTACAGAGGATACCAATAACTGGAAAGATATCTTGGGTTCATGGATTGGAAGACTTAATAATGTTAGGATTTCAATACTACCTTGAAAACTTTATGCTAAGTGAAGTAAGTCATCACATGAGAACAAGTATAATGTGATTCCACTTATATGAGGTCCCTAGTGTATAAAATCCATAGAGAAAGTAGAATAGTGGTTGCCAGGGGCTGGGGGAGGGGACAATGGGGAGTTAGCATTTAATGTGTTTCAGTCAGGGAAGGTGGGAACGTTCTGGACACCAATGGTGGTGATGGTTGCACAATAAAGTGAATATACTTTATGTCACTGAACTGTACACTTAAAAATGGTAAAAATGGTAACTTTTATGTTATGTATATTTTACCACAAGAAATGAATTACTGTTATGAGAAAATGGAATGTAAGTAAGAGAATAGAACTATACCATGCAATATATACACAAATATGTATATTGTCAACAATAGCAAAAATTAAAACCAGAATAGCTATACTATTATTAGGTAACGTAGACTGTAAGGCACGAAAAATTACTAAAAATAAAGAAGAATGTTTCATTTAAAAAAATTTTTTAAAGTACAATACAGCAAAGGCTTATTGAACACATATTACATGGAAAGCCCAGGGCTCTGCAGTTAAAAAATACTGTGGGGGGATGGGGGAAGTCACAGCCCCCACCGACCTGTCTCCTGCGGGGACTGTGCTTTGCGTTCCTCAAATTCACAAAGCATTTCCCAAATGCCCTGTCGTTGTCCACCCCCAGCAGTGCTGTGAGGTCAGCAAGGCTTGCTGCCCCCATTTTATGGATGAAGAAACTGAGGTTTGGGAGGCACAAGGGGGCTGCTGAGGGTCACACTGCTCTTTGGGGGTGGAGCTGAGACCCAAACGCAGCTCAGTATTCTTCCCACGTCACCACACAAACATAGAAACTTGATTACAACTAATCTAAGGTATGTTCCATCAATAATAACAAATATTCCAAATTTGAGCACCAAACTAATTATATCTCAACCACAGAGTCCAGCCTAGAGGTAAGGCAGTTATCCCGGTATTTTACATACACACACGCCCCTCACCCCCACCTTTTATACTTTCTAGAACGTTGCCTCCACTCTTCCCTCTGTGAGCCCATGTCTGCAGCCTCTCCTGGCAGAGAACCACAGGGTTCAGTGCCGACTGAACCTCAGGGGAGAAGAAGTCACCTGCAGGATTACCCACACCTGGAATTTCTTGTTGACACGCCACCACCTTGGTCCTGCTGACGCCCCTTCTCAGGATGCTGACTCTCCCTCGGGGCATGTTGCAGCTTGCCAACTCACTGGAAGACGCCAATAACTACTAATGGGTAAGAAAAAGAAGGAATAGGGCAACACATTAGACAAAATCATGGGGACGCAATCAGCAATGGCAGACTCTAGGAGATTACAGGGAAAATGCGTTGGTTTCTTCAATAAATAAATTATAAGAAAATTTAATAATAAGAGAGGGATGTATGGACCAATCAAAATGAACCAACTTTGTTTGGATTTCAATTCAAATAAACTGTCGAAAAAACGAAATAACATTCACAAGACATTAGGGAAAGGTAAACATTGACTCATTGACTGGGTATTTGGTGATTAAAGTTCTGATTTTAATTTGATTAAAACTTTGTCATTGTTTTTAGATGAGATAATGGTACTGTGGTTTTCTTGGTATTATTTAAGTTCTCAGTCTTTTCCTTATCTTTCAGTTACATACTGAAATATTTAGAGATGACATTATATGATTCCTGAAAAGTGCTTCAAGATAATTTCGGGGGCGGGGTGTTGATTAGAGGGGTTAAAAGAAACAAGACTGGCCACATTCTGATCATTGTCAGTGTCTCCAGTTCATGATAAACTGCTCTCAAATTTGGTACGCTTTTAAATTTCCACAGTAAAAAGTTTTAAAACCATGCTTACAAATAAGCTTCAGTGACATGAGAAAAATGTCATTATATACTATACACCATATTAAGCAGAAAAGCAAAAAAAAAAAATCAATACAGTAAGATCCAAGCTATATAAATCAACGTGTTCTAGACCAAAATGTTCACAGTGGCTATCTTGGCTGGTGGGATTATTATTGTAAATTTCATTCATTACTCTATGCTTTAACTTTCCAGCTTCCTACCATGGGCATGTATAACGGATAATTAGAGAAAATATATATTTTTTAATTTTTAAGAGTAGAGAGCGATGAGCCATTTGAAGTAACACTCTTGAGTCTTCAGCCATGTGTTTGGGGAATATTCTCTCAGGAAGGGCTAATGCCATCCCATAATGCACCTTAGCGCTTAAAATTCACACCTGGTGAACGTATCACTTGATTTTTAAAATAAGCCACCGTATCATGGAATTAAGGACTTATTTGTGCTTCCAGAATTCCACTCCATGTTACCAAAGTCAGATTTGAGTACCTAGATGTCCCCAGAGGACCAGAATCTGGTTAATTATTATTAGGGAATCATCTTTCTAGAGATTTCTGTCCAGAGATGACTTGGGCATTTCACCTTTTTTGTTTTGCAGAAAGATATGATGCTGAGGATTCTACACACTCTTCTGACGCCTTTCTCCACAAGAAATCAGCCTTTGTGTCCCTGCACCATGGGGGAAACCTGCCTAGTGGTATTTCTGCTGGTAGCCGTGTCCTCAGAGACCTGGCCCTGAGACACCTCCTACAGCAGGGAACTTGTTTTCCAGTGGGGTGTTTAGGTAAAAGGAATTTGTATGCCAGTGGCTTCTTAGGAATCTTTCTTTAAAATCATATGAAAGGAATACTGACAGAGACCTGAGCAAGGCTTTGTTACACACCAGCCTCAAAAGTTCCAGAAGGGTTCGAAACGTTCCTACAGCCAACAGCAGCCTGGTCTACTCCCATGGGGTCATTTATACCCTGGGAGGGTCTGGCTGGATTTTTTCCATTATCTCTTGGATTTCTTTATGTTTTTGTTTAATTTTGTTTTCCTCTCTTTTCTCTACACTGCCTGAGGATCATATGACCTTTCTGATAAAATTTAAATTTGGGAGGTTCTTGGATTTCCTACTTGGAGATTATTACCCCAACATCTCTGTATCCCATCTGTGCGTGTGTGCTGTTCCCAGCACCTGCACTTCATTCCTTCTCTCCCTGGGTGGCCCTCAAATGTCTTCTCCAATCTCAGGAGAGACCCTCCAGGAATGTAAACTCCGTGTCATCGATGGGAAAACAGAGACACCAAGAGGCTAAGCGATTTGCTAGGCTCTCGGTTGCCTGCTTTTGCGGCTGGCTGTCCTTAGCGAGGGCCGACACCCACACACAGGAGCGTCTCTGACTGACCTCCAGGGAAGCCTACATTTACACGCTCCATCATCCCAAACGGGAGACCCTGGTATCTCCCCACCAGGCTTCGTTTCCCAACCACGGCACGTCTGCTGTGACCACACCTACCCCGGGATCAGCAAGCAAATGAGTCAAAGTCACAGCCCTTAGACCAACTTTCCAACAAATTTTGCAAGATGGAATTTCCATTTACAAGGGTCCGGTATATGGGAATCTAAACTTACCCACGAAAGGGAGAAAACCGAACTGTGAAGTTCAAGCAGGGGAGAGCATCATTCTTCAGGGAAGTAGAAGAAAAGCTTAGATGACCCATCCACCTCCCTGACCTCACCCAGATGTGATGAAAGAGCTGGTTTCCCGTGACCCAGGACACAGACATGGCTTTCCACACGCCAGGGCAGCCTCCTCTCCGCCTTGGTGCTAACAGCAAACAACAGTCCATTCACAGTTGCCGAATGTCCTGAACCAAAGTCCAGCCGGCTGAAGTCCCCATCGGAGGAGGAGGGAATGGAACATTTCTTTTCCCTTTTGCTGTCTGCAGGCCAGCTTTCATCCTCAGCCATCAGATAGGAGGGGGCACCTTCCGCAGAGAGCCCAGGGCAGTAGAGCTTCAACAGAGAGGCAGCTGAGTTGGGGGAGCCCAGAGTCCGGGTTGAGAAGCTGGGGATTGGAAAGCAGCTGCTGGGAGAGAGACACTGTCTCATCTCTCTGCACAGGAGGGTTCTGCCTCAAGGTAAAGGGCCTGGGCAGGTGAAATGTACCACCAAGCTGCGTCTGACTAAAATGCAGGGGTTAACCCAGCAAGTGTGGGTGGGCCCTGAGGTTCTGCATGTAAACAGCTAACAGCCAAGGAATTCCCTGGTGGTCCAGTGGTTAGGACTCCATGCTTTCACTGCCGAGGGCACAGGTTCAATCCCTGGTGGGGGAACAAAGATCCCACAAGCCTTGTGACCAAAATTAATTAATTAACTTTAAAAAACAACTAAATTCTAGTTGATGCAGATACCACCAGTTGACCTGGACCATACCGACCACACTTAGAGGAACAAAGGTCCAGGGCTGTACCATCCAGTATAGCTAGGTAGCTCTAGCTACCGTGGCTTTGAGCATTTGAAGTGTAGTTGGTCAGAAATGAGAGTTGAAATGTGCTATAGGTATAAAAGACACAATGGACTTTCATTTAGAATAAAACAAAGAATGCAAAAATCTCCATTTTTAGAGTGAACATATGATGTGATGATAATATTTTGGATATACTGGGTTAAATAAGCTATATGATTAAAATTAACTTCACTGTTTCTTTTTTCCTTTTTTGGAATGTGGTCACTAAAAAATTTTAGACAACAAAAGGGCTCAGATTCTCTTTCTCTTGGGCAGCCCTGATCTACAGCTCTCCCCAAACTTTAAAGCTATGATTCTTGGAAGTATTCTTAAAGACCATTTTATATCCGATTGCCTCTTTTTTGAAAATCCACACAATTTCTCGGCGTGTCAAAACGGTCTTGTCATCCCACCTCTTCTCACTAGAAAGGAGAAGGAAAGGGCTAATGGTACCAGATATTTATCTGCCACAAGTTATCCCTCAGCCTCGCCAAGGCTTCCTTTGAAAATTATCATGGTGGCCTTTGATTGAACATATCCAGTTCCAGGTATCAGAGGCTCATCCTTTAAATTGATCTTTAAGTCTATCCAACAAAATACTAACCTGCTATCACCCTCTGATAAAAGCGACAAGTGTGATTGGAGTCCCCAGCTGATACTTTGCTTGACCAACGTGATCAAGCAAATTGTTTTTTCCTAATGATACCTTCTCCTGTCCCTTTTGTTACCAAGTCCAAGCTTATACTGCTCTCTGCACAACAGGACAATAAATCAAGAGCCAAGTTGATGGGGCAAGGAATATTGATTTTATTCAGAAAGCCAGCAGACCTAGCAGATGCTGGACTAGTGTCCCAAAGAACCATCTTGCCTGAGCTAGAATTCAGGCTCCTTTCATACTAAAAGGGGAAGGGGTAAAGTCCAGCATTTCTTGGTTCTGGCCAGACTCCAGAGAGGATGTGTTACTTTCTTCCTTCCTGCAGCCATTCACAGGTAGGCCTGGTCAGGGTGTTTCCTGTGAGCTAAACAAAGGTATTGTAGCTTAACGCTCATTATCTGGGAGGCAGGGTTCCCAGAGATGGGCCGCTATGTATAATTTAAGCTTATAGGCAATATCCCTTTAGTGATTAACTTGTAAATAGAACACAAGGGCTCTTCCCTATTACAGGTTCAGCTGAAAATGAACAAAACATCTCATTAGCTGAGATTTTTTTTTTCATTTTAACATCTTTATTGGAGTATAATTGCTTTACAATGGTATGTTAGTTTCAGCTTCACAACAAAATGAATCAGTTATATATATACATATATTCCCATATCTCTTCCCGCTAGCATCTCCCTCCCTCCCACCCCTCCAGGCGGTCACAAAACACCGAGCTGATCTCCCTGTGCTATGTGGCTGCTTCCCACTACATTAGCTGACATTTTTATTGAAGTATAGTTGATTTACAATATTGTGCTAGTTTCAGGTGTACAGCATAGTGATTCAATATCTTTGCAGATTATACTCCATTATAGGTTATTACAAGGTAATAGGTAGAATTCCCTGTGCTATACAGTGAATCCTTGTTGCTTATCTATTTTGTATATAACCAACGTTTTTGAAGCAGAAGGATTGTTTGTTTTAGGCTTCAAGACCGAGGCAAACATTTGTTATAAGGGTCCAAGGGATTTTGCAAACAATTTCCACCCATGACTTCCAAAGCTTATGCAACACTTTGTGCAAAATGCGTGGGCCGCTTCCATGAAGAAAGAGTTTCCAGAGATGTTTACTTTGCAGAAGTAAGCATGCATGTTCGCCCATTCCCTTGAAAACTTCCACATGTCCACACAACAGCTGGAGTGTCGAGCAGACACACGCTCTCCTCTCCACAGATGGCCCTGGCCCTCTCCATGCCTGTCCTCTAATGAGCTGACTTCCTGTGACTTGACCCCTCTGGACTGGCCGTGGTTGTCACCTTGTGAACTGTCATCAGTTAAGACTGATTGTTCACAGGCCAGATACAGATGGGCTCTCCAGCCCTCTGAATGTAAGCCATCCAACCAAGTCTCAGAAAGGAAAGGCCCTGGACAGTCCTAGGGCCATGTTATGGATCGAACTGTGTTCCCAAAAGAGATATGCTGAAGTCCTAACACCTATGCTATAGACTGAATATCTGTGTCTGCCCAAAATTCATATGTTGAAATCCTAACCCCCAAGGTGATGATATTAGCAGGTCAGGCCTTCAGAGGATGATTAGGTCATGAGGGTGGAACCCTCTTGAATGGGATTAGTGACCTTATAAAGAGACCCCAGAGAGCTCCTTCACCTCTTCCACCACGTGAGGACACAGCAAGAAGGTGTGGTCTGTGAACCAGGAATCCGGCCCTCGCCAGGTGCCTTGCTTTTGAACTTCCCAGCCTCCAGATGGTGAGAAATAAATTTCTGTTGTTTACAAGCCACTCAGTTTATAGTATTCTGTTATAGCCGTCCAAACAGACTAAGACATCCCTGTACCTCAGAATGTGACCTTATTAGGAGATCGGGTCTTCACAGAGGTAATCAAGTTAAAATGAGGTCGTGAGGGTGGGCCCTAATCCAATATGACTGGCGTCCTTATAAAAAGGGGAAATTTGGACACAGACACACACAGAGGGAGAGCTGTGAAGAGATGAAGGAGAATAACATGAGAAAACTGGAGTTATGCTGCCACAAGCCAAGGACCATCTGTGGCCCCAGAAACTGGGAAAGATGCCTGCATGGATCCTTCCCCAGCACCATCAGAGAGAGCACAGTCCCACCGACACCTTGATCTCAGACTTCTACCCTCCAGAACTGTAAAAGAATAAACGTCTGTTGTTCTAAGCCACGAAATTTATGGTACTCTGTTACAAAAGCCCTAGGAAACTAACACAGACCAGAATTCCAACAGTTCCCGTTATTGGTTTATTTTCCATCACTCAGACATGTCAGCCCAGCTTGGGCTCCAGACCCACATCAGTGATTTGGCAGCTCCCATATATAGCCCTAGGTGTCCTAAGAATGCATTCGATATAGAGTTATCAACTTCATGAATAAAAACACAGGATACCCAGTTAAATTTGAATTTCAGACAAATAGTCAATACATTTTTAGTATAAGTATATCCCATGCAATATTTGGCATATACTTATGCTAAAAAATTATTGGTTGTTTCTTCTGAAATTCAACTTCAACTGAGCATCCTGTATTTCATCTGGCAACCCTGGATAGGGAGCATCTTCGGAATACTTCCGACTCCTTAGAAAAGACATGTACTTGGTGCCACAAGATGAACTGGGAAAATTTCCACAAAGCTGGGCCAGAAGACAAGGCTTGTTGTTTGGCATCAGGTCACTGATGCTCACAAGATGAATGGCAGAAACTTAAGTGCTCTCAACTCTGGCATTTTCCATGTAGGCGACACATTTCTGTTGTTGCCATTTATCTTTTTTTTTTTTTTTTGGCCATGCCACATGGCTTGTGGGATCTTAGGTCCCCGACCAGGGATTGAACCTGTGCCCCCTGCAGTGGACACACAGAGTCTTAACCACTGGACAGCCAAGGAATCCCCTGTTGCCATTTATCTAATACCTGTGTTGTAGTTCAAACTATAGAGCCCATCTCTGTGACCAAGTTATTCCACCTCAAATAAGAATAATCACCCTAGCCTGTTCAGAACAGACAGAGCCAGTCACACAGGGCCCCTCGTTCAGAAGGGCCCACACAGCTGTTGCCATAGTGAAGTTCTTAATTTTTGATCAAGAGTCCCTGCATTTTTCTTTTGCACGGGGCCCACAAATTACATAACAGGTCCTGAAGACAAGTGTAAAGACAAGGAAGCAGGCTATACTAAATGTTTTCACGACGAACAACTGCCAGGTTGTGACTTTTAAAGCACAGTTGTTGCTGGTAGCAACTTGGAGGCTGGGTGGAGATTCTCCTAAAGTCCCCTGAACCTGCAGATTTGGGCTCTTTGTCTTCCCACCAGTGTTGATTCCCAAGCTGTGTTACACGGAACCAAGTCTCTACCATCAGCTATGATGGTTTCCAATCTCTGCTTTCCCTTTCTTCCACACACAGCTTTCTGTTTTCCTCTCTTTCTCCCAGTCTTTCTCTCTAAATTTCTGACACACCCCTTTCCTTGTCCTTTCCCCATTACTAACCCCTTCTGTTATGCCTGTCTTTTTGCTTGGTTCTCTCTCCAACAAAGAAAACCAAAAGATGAAATTCAAGTGTTTTCTGCTGAATGTTAGCGTCACCTAGTGTCTTGTCAAGGGCACAGTTCATGGGCAGAAATTATGAAAGTTGATTTTCCAATTCATTCCATTTCTATACCAACCTCTTCAGTGATTACATCATATGAAGGGCATCAGAAAAGAAAGACAGAATTATGACCCAAAGTCGCTGCTATGTAACCTTGGATAAGGCACTTAACCTCTTAGGATCCTGGTTTCTTCAGTTCTCAAATAAGGGTATTAGATGAGATAATGATCTCAGATGAGTCTATAATTTGAACATCAAAGTTAAAGCTAATCAGTCTGGTGAATTTGTTTTCTCCCAAGACCACTATGTACAGTTGCTCAGGTTGTGCACTACCCAAACCCAGGGACTCCACGCATGTAGCCATTGTGTTATGGTGCCTAAAAACTGCACAACTCAGCAAGCATCCCTTCAACAAATTATCCCTCCCTGGTCTTCATGCTAACTGTCCACGGGGACCTTCTCTCTGACCACAGTTCTCAGCCTCTCCCATTCCCAGTGCCATCCCCATCCTGTCCCTTACAGAACCCTGCAACTGTCTGTGTTAATGTATTTCCACCCCATTCTCTGCCTTCCCTGCCCGCCTACACCTCCCAGAAATGTACATACATCTAACATGGATGAACTGCGGAAAATAGGCTTCTATCTAAGCAAGGTAACTTTAAGGAGCATGAAGGTTGGAATGGTGAAATTAGCTGGTAATTGATGGAATCTACATGATGGAGAAATTCTGAAGAGGGATAATGAGACTCTGGTTGCCTACCTAATAGAACTCCACCCGGAGGAAACCATGTATATGGTGTTGCATTGAAAGGGACTTGGGGTTATCATAGACGCACAAGCACAAATGCATCGCAGACGCGGGGAGGCTGGCGCACCGAGGACTCTGAGGCTGCAGATGCCCCTCTGGGATATACCGCACTGTTTAGCATCCCTGTCATTTTTTTCAGTTGAGGTGAAATTCACACAATATAAAATCGACCATTTGAAAGTGAACAACTCAGCGGCACTTAGTACATTCACAGTGCTATACAATCATCACTTCTATGTAGTTCCAGAGCATTTTCATCATCCCGAAAATAAAACCCCACACCCATTAAGCAGTCCTTCCCTCTTCCCCTCCCACACAGCCCCTGCAAAGCACTAATTATTTCTGTCTCTTTGGATTTACCTATTCTGGACATTTCATATAAATGAAATTATACAATGTATGACCTTCTATACCTGACTTCTTCCATTTAGCATAATATTTTCAAGGTTCATCCATGTTGTAGCATGTGTCAGTACTTCATTCTTTGCTATGACTGAATAATATTCTATTGTATGGATATGTTACATTTCGTCCGTTGATGGACATTTGGGTTATTTCCACCTTTTGGCTATTGGGAATAATGCCACCATGATTGTTCGTGAACGACTATTTGTGGAGTCCTTGTTTTCAATTCTTTGGGGTCTATATACCTAAGGATGAAATTGCTCTGCATCCCCAACATTTTGATTTCACAGCAGACCCTGCTGAGACCTTACGTTTCAGTGTATTCTGTGTAATATCTGCTCATATTTTCAACATTTATCTTGAATCTTTTTGCTGTAGATCAAAGGTCAGCAAACTTTTCCTCTAAGGGCCAGATAAGTAAGTAGTTTAGGTTTCATGAGCCTTGTGATCTCTGTTGCAACTACTCAGCTCTGCCTTTGTGGCATGAAGCAACCACAAACAATACGTAAAATATTCATGGTGCTCCAATAATACTTCATTCACAAAACTAGGCAGCAGGCCAGATGTGGCCCTCGCACTGGAGTGTGCCAACCTCAGCTCCAGGACGAGCACAAAAGGATGTGACCTCCTTCCAAGTGCTGCATCCTCCAAGGATGGACGGGACAGGATAGGACAGAACGCATATACATATACACATATGGGTACAGGCGCAATTACATCTCCACTGCCAGGGAGGATGCCAAGGGAAGTGAACTTCATTTGTGGCAGATGGGTCTCGAGACAGCACCTTAAGAACTTCTTGATTATGAAACATCTGAAGTCCTGGAGTGTGTTCCCGACATGAACAGCTGAGTGAGTTTGAGGAAATGTGGCCACCCTCTGGCTGGGCTGGTTTTGAAAATGAAAGGCCAATGACTTCATTGACAAATCCCTCAATGTCTTTTCTAACATTCACCCTGTCTAAGATTCCTCAGGGCAGGAAAGGGGCACCCAAGCTCAGAAACTTATTCATCCAACAAGCATTTATTGAGTGCCGACTGTATATAGGCACCATGCTATATCTTGAGTATTCCAAATCATGCATTCCAGGAGGTCTTCTTGGGCAATTTGGTTACTTCCAGTAGCGGGGAGCTCATGACTTGCACAGAGCAGCCTACCCCATGGCTGGACAGTGCTTTGCTTCCTCAGAAACACCTAAGCCTCCACAACATGATTCCACGCTTGCTTCCCACCAGTCAAATATCAACAGGCACCCCCGCCATATACAGGTTCAAAGAGAACAGGCAAGGAAACAAGGAAATAGCAGGCAAACAAAGGAACACTGACAACAGCTTTTATCACTCCCGATGTTTTTAAAAGCAAAATCGATTTCACATCTGATGACTTCCTGGGAAGTTCCCTAACTCGGGCTGTTTCCCACGAAGAAGAGCACATCCTCCCTCCAAGGACACTGTCAGAGCCCTTCCCTTAAACAGTGGTTTCCGGGCTTCCCTGGTGGCGCAGTGGTTGAGAGTCCGCTTGCTGATGCAGGGGACACAGGTTCATGCCCCGGTCCGGGAAGATCCCACGTGCCGCAGAGCAGCTGGGCCCGTTAGCCATGGCCGCTGAGCCTGCGCGTCCGGAGCCTGTGCTCCGCCCGGGGAGAGGCCACAACAGTGAGAGGCCCGCGTACCGCAAAAAAACAAAACAAACAAACAAAAAAATGTGGTTTCCAAAAAAGGCAAAGAGAGTCTGGATAACAGAGATGAAAACCACAGGCCTGGGGGCCAGGCAGGTCTGGGCTGGAGGGGCTGCCCTTTCCCCTACTTGCTGCAGGACCTGGACCCGGGGCGAGTTAGCAGCTGGAGAACTGGGTGACAACCGAGCAGCTTCACAGAGTTGCCTGGATGAGCCACCCCATCTGCAGGGGCCGCGAGGCTAGGCGCTAACAGTCAGAGACCTTTCCCACCTGGCTGTTCACGAGAGGCTAAAGAGAATCCAGTGCAGGCCTGAGCAGAGGGGACCCCATGGAAACCAAGCAGCCGTGGGGTGAGGGATTAGGCTGACAGCCTGAGGATAAAACAAAAAAAGTAAGCGTGATGGAAACAGAGGCAGACAGAGGTAAAGGCCAGGAGACAAGGGGAGGCGCCCCAGTGCTGAAGCCACAAGAAGCAGGCCCCTCCCCCCGCCAGCCCAGGAATTCCTTGCCTGCATCACAAGCCTCCATGCATCCTGCCCACGCCTGTAAGATCTGTTCCCCAGCAGCCATCTGTACGGGGGCTCAACCCACCAGTAAGGCATGAAACCAATTGAGATATCACAGCCAGCAATTGATAAAAATGAAACAAGAATGGACTAGAATAGAATATGTAAGAATGCATAGCATATGTAGGGTGAGTGTGTCGTGTTACACTGTTTCATCAACATGCACATGCATGTACATACATGTGTATACATACATGTACATACATGGATACATACATGGATACAGGTATACTCACATGGCCTAGAACCAAAAATGTCAGCATGTGTGTGTACTTTAATTTGCAGAAACCTCCCCAATTATACACACACACACACACACACACGTAGATGTGTATGTATGTATACACGTATTTTGCTAAACTTTTCTCAGTTACAGCTGGGAAGGATTGGAAGCCTCTGTCTAATGCATCCTTCAGGACCTCTGGGAGCCAGTGAGGGGAAACACCTGTGGTCCAATTTCATGACCCCATCGTGCTGTCTGGGGAAGGTGGACAGGGCAGCAGAAGCAGACGGTAGAGCCAATCAACAAGTATTTTATGTATGGGGAGCCGTGAGGTGTTCATTTATTTCCTGAAGAGACAGGTTCATGAAATTAATTCTAAAGGCAACAAAGAAATTCCACAGTCAATAGAAAAATGTGGAAAAGAGCTCTAATCGTTACCAGCCAGTGCCGCTTTGCATCTTTCCCAGTCCCATTGGCGTAAAGTATAAGCCAAGCTTGTACCCGAGAAAGATCTGCATTTTCATAAACCCAGTGTTCACATGCTCAGGAAGCACAGATTAGAATATTGACTTTTCTAGCTTTCAGCACCAGCTAACAACACCTGGCAGGGGGCGGTGGGCATATAAACTGCAACAAATCCACTAAAATATCGGCGTGAAGAATGGAATCCTGATTTTACAACACTCATGTAGAGATACCAAAACCTGTGGGCTCGTGAAGAACTTTCTAGTCACCAATCAGCCTGTTGTTACAGCAAAATACCCAAGTCTGAGGACCCCAGGCAGGTGTCATCAGCCTGGGAAGCCCATGGTGAAGCAGGACCCATGCAGGTGGTGCCCAGGGCTCCCTCTCAACCTGTCCGTTCATCGTGCTAGGGTTCTGAGGTTTGGGCTTTACGTCTTCCCTCTTTTGAGGCACTAGATTTTAAATCAGGTGACAAAGGGTGGGCCTCCTTTTAAGTGAGTTGCGAAGAAAATCAAAATCCCACAGGACTCCCTCCCCTTGAAGGTCAGGCTTGCAGCCTCCCACCCTCCACTGTCACCTGCCTTTCCTTTCCTCCTGCTCATGCCCTGGCAATGCCATCCCACAGGGTGACGGTAGCTAATGCTTGCTGAGCACCCAATGGGGTGACCAACTCATCCCCATTTGCCTGGGACTATCGAAGTTCTAACCCTGGAAGCCCGGTTTCCAGAGAACTTCAGTCCCTTCAGGAAACCCCAGGAAGATCAAACAGCTGGTCACCCTGACCATGTACCCAACGTTCTAAGCACTCCTGAGATATCAGCGCATTTGACCTGGGCCACCCATGGATCAGCCCCTGATCTCCTCTCCTCTTAACAGGTATGGAATTGAGACATCAGGCGGTGATGGGACTAGAAGAAATGATAATTATGGGATGTGGTGGAAGTGTTAGCTAATGCTACAGTGGTAATTAAACTGCAATATAAATGTATCAGATCAATCTGCTGTACACCTGAAACTTACACAATCTGTCAACGATATCTCAATATTTTAAAAAACAGATGTGTCTGGGTCACACCAGTGGTAAGGATGGAGGTGGGATTCTGACCCGGAGCCCAGAGCTCTACATCAGGGCTCCTTCTCCTCTGCCTCCAACCCTGGCCAGCTGGGACCACGCCCCAGCCGCAGAGCTCCACGTGGAGGGCGGGGACTATGGTAGAGCTCTTCTTTATCAATACCTGACACGGCACTGGGCTCACGACACAAGCTGCCCTCATGCCTATAATCGAAGGAATTCGTTCCTTCCAGAAATATTTATTAAGGGCTATTTTGTATCAGCCTGGGAAAAATAGTGGGGAAGGAAGGGAGGGAGGGAAAGAAATGCACAACATGGTTGCAGGAAGCCAGGAGACATTCCTAGTGAGTAAGCTCTAGTTCCAGGGGTCCTAATCAGGAGTGTCCATGGGCAGAACTTAGGGGGTCTTTGAAATTGCATAGGAAAATCATGACATTTATATTTTCACTAATCTCCAACTGAAAATCAGCATTTTCTTCATTACAAATGGACACAACAAACAGCATGGACAGAACCTGGTACTTGGTCATGGATTTGAAATCATAGATACTTTGATGGAACATTACAGGAGTTCCAGAAATCTCAGAACAGCACTGATTGCCCACCACTACTTTCGTATGACTGGTTATCAAAACTGCTGGTAGGTCTTATTACAAAATACAGTAAAAATAAGAGCACAAGTTTTTTAATTTGATAACTGTATCGATACACTAATTGATTTCTTTCGCAATCCAGAGTGTTTTATTCTTTTCTTTATTTTATGCATTTAAAAACATTATCCTAACAAAGGGTCCACAGGCTTCGTCAAAGACGTCATGGCACCCGGAGAGGGAAGAACCCCTGTCCTAATCAGAACCCAGCTCACAATAGCTGGGAGTACACCCAGGAGACCCCGAAGCGAGGCTTCGCCCCTCCAGGTGAGCAACTGAGCAGCTCAGACTCCAGGGAAGGCGGCGCGAAACGGCTGCTCCTGGGGCTTCCATCAAAATCTTCGCCACGTTCACACTTTGGTGTAACTAAACTGTCTCAAAGCTTTTCTGCAGAGCGGAGATGGCTGGTTATAAAATGTTTCATTCTCACCTAACAGTTTACAGACAGTACGCGAGCCACGGCACTACAACCCCGTAACTGCGAGGCTGGCAGCTTGGAGATTTTGCCATTTTTTAAATAAAGAAATCGAAACAAAGAAATACATTTGTGTCTTGCCCAGCATCACGCAATCCACGTGCCAGTGGTGGGGCGAAGCCTCACGCATCGGCCTGCGTGGAGCTAAGCCCTGGACCTGGCGCTGGCCGCCCTCCGCTGGGGCATCCTTCATGCCTGCCGGCGCCGCGCATGCGCTCTGTGCAGCCGCCCAGCACCCCGGCCTCCCAGCACACCTGACTTTGACCGCCCCTCCGCCTGAACTTAGGTGGATGCGACACCACGTGACAAGGTCCGTTAGGACAAGTATGCCCTTGTTTATTGGCCTGGGTGTCCCTTGGTTTCTTAAAGCATGGTGCTACCTCCCCGTCTTCCGTTCGGGTGCCCTTGAGGATGCCATGAAAGCCAGGCAATGACAAATAGAATCGATGAAAATAACACCAGGGGAAGCACCCGGCCAGTCGCCCACTTCCTCCAGGATATTCGTAAAAGTACACATAAAAGGTCAGAAAGCATTTTGATTTCCTGATCCACTGCTGTCCTTAGACTCCTCGGGCTTCTCCAGATGGGTTCCCCATTAAAATCCGACACCTGAAGGGGTGTGGGGGGGGCGGGGGGGCTGCCTGATCCCAGCCACTGTCACTTGGGAAGACCCAGCGGGCAGCCTAGTGATGGTAACCCTCCCAGGAAGCAGCCTCAAGTACAGCGCATCCTCTCAGATGGCGCTCTTCAAGGAGCCGGAGAGACAATTTCCTCTCGTTTTACAGATGTAGAAACTGAGGGACTCCACTCGGGTATGGGCGAGACAGGTTGGCGCCTGCCCCCTGTCCTGAGCTCTCTTTCTGCCCCCTCCCCCCCATTGGTTCTGCAGAGGGGAGAGAGAGAGCGCACACAGGCTTCAGCGTTCTGCATGAAGCTCTGTGATCTACAGTCGTGATTGCCCCAAAATAGTCTGGCAGCAGCAAAACTGCCCTTTGCTCTCTTACCCTGCCCTCTGACCTCTTAAATCTCCCTTCAGGCTCTGCGACTTTCTTGGAGGAATCTCCCTGAAGTACTAGTCACAGGATTGCATGGGGTGGAGCTGGAACATTTTGCTTAGGAAACCAGATCCTGTTTAAACTGCACAGTTTTGCAAGCACCCGCGTTTAGCATCCTTCAATCTCCTGAGTGCTGGGGTGGGGCACGGGGGGTGGGGAGGTCACTCAGTCCGCTAGGTTGCATAAGCCTTGCACAGGAAAGACGAGAGAGAAGCCAGGAGCACATATGTGCATGAGCATCTTCATATCATCAGCCGTTGGATAGCATCTCTGTTTTCTTGCAGATTGGAGGTAAGGATTCAAAATGCTGCAAATGGGCTCGCTGAGCCTCTTACCGAGGAAACAGTCAATGGCCACTGAAGTTGGGGGGCAGGGAGCACTGGGAGGTCCAGGACCCAGCCCTAATGAGCTTGAGCCAGGTCGAAATTTTCCTCACAGCTGCTGGGCATTTCCACAGTTGAGAATACCAAAGGGTGTGGGCAACTTACTAAGTGCCAAGCATAACAGGATGGACAATGGGCACCTCCTGGACCCACACTAGTGGCTGCACTGCTGCCATTGGGCGGGGAGGGGGAGGGGGGCTGGCAGTGGGAGGTGGGAGGCAACCAAGGTTTGACAAAGGGACAACAGATGCTTCCTCCCTGGTGAAGTAGGAGCTCCCACTCCGACTCTTTCTCCCCCACCTGGCCAGTGTCATCTGGCCCTTTGTAAGAGGCACAGGCGTGCTTGTTAAAGATGCAGGTTTGACCTAGAGGGGTAGGTAGGGAGGGTGGGAGGGAGACGCAAGAGGGAGGAGATATGGGGATGTATGTATATGTATAGCTGATTCACTTTGTTATACAGCAGAAACTAACACACCATTGTAAAGCAATTACACTCCAATAAAGATGTTAAAAAAATAAAAATAAATTTAAATAAATTTTTTTTAAAAATGCAGGTTTGGACCCTGCCCCAGAGCTCCAGAATCCAGCTCTCCAGTGGCAGGACCTGGGGTGTTGCAGCAACAAGCACCCCCGTCCATATGCCGGTGGCTCACAGATATCAGAATCCCCAGGAACCTTGTCAAAATGCCTGCACCTTCTTTCCACGCCAGATAAGGGTCCATACGGCTTTGTTCTGGATTCCCATCATAACTTAAAGGGAAACTTTCACAATGTCCGGGGCCCTTGATGTCCTGCAAATGAAGGAGGAGGATGTCCTCAAATTCCTTGCAGCAGGAACCCACTTAGGTGGCACCAACCTTGACTTCCAAATGGAACAGTACGTCTACAAAAGGAAAAGTGATGGCATCTACATCATAAATCTGAAGAGAACCTGGGAGAAGCTTCTGTTGGCAGCTCGTGCCATTGAAAACCCAGCTGATGTCAGTGTCATATCCTCCAGGAATACCGGCCAGCGCGCTGCTGCCACTGGAGCCACTCCTATTGCTGGCCGCTTCTCTCCTGGAAACTTCACTAACCAGATCCTTCCGGGAGCCAAGACTTCCGGTGGTTACTGATCCCAGGCCTCTCCCGGAGGCCTCTTACGTTAACCTGTCTACCATGGCTCTGTGTAACGCAGACTCTCCTCTGCGGCATGTGGACATTGCCATCCCATGCAACAACAAGGGAGCTCACTCAGGGGGTCTGACGTGGTGGATGCTTGCCCGGGAAGTTCTGCGCATGCGTGGCACCATCTCCCGTGAGCACCCACGGGAGGTCATGCCTGACCTCTACTTCTACAGAGACCCTGAAGAGATTGAAAAGGACGAGCAGGCGGCAGCTGAGAAGGCTGCGACCGAGGAGGAATTTCAGGGTGAATGGACCGCCCCACCTCCTGAGTTCACTGCTACTCAGCCTGAGGTGGCAGACTGGTCCGAAGGTTTGCAGGTGCCCCCGTGCCTATTCAGCAGTTCCCCGCTGAAGACTGGAGTGCTCAGCCTGCCGCTGAAGACTGGTCTGCAGTTCCCACCGCTCAGGCCTCTGAGTGGGTAGGAACAACCACTGAGTGGTCTTAAGCTATTCTTCCACAAACTCTTAAAACGGAAATAGGTTGACGGAAAATAAAGAGTTTCTAAAAAAAAAAAATGCATGCATCTACCCCAATACATGACAGACTTACTGAAGTCGAAATCTCCAGAAACTAGGCCCAGATGAGTCTCAGGCATCCAAAGTTTGGGACCCCATCTTAGACGTGCGGTTCTCAAAGTGTGGTCCCCAGACAAGCAGCATCAGCATCACCTGGGAACTTGTTAGACATGCAGGTTCTCAGGCCCCACCCCAGACTGGCTGAATCTGAAACTCTGGGGGTGGGGCCCCACCCTCCAGGTGATTCTGATGCAGCTGAAGTGTGAGAATCTCAGGGGAGACTGTGAGCTCCCAAGGGCATGGACGTGTCCATGGCTGCTCCAGAGGGGGCTGTCTGCGCCTCCCAGCTCCCAGGGCAGCTGTGTCTGCAGGGGAGACACTGCTGTGAGGGGAGAGAGCTGCCTGCCTACTGCTGTGGCAACCTCTCGAAGGTTCTGGTTTAGTCTGTCTTGCACCACATAGGCCCTAAAACCTGACCAGCGCCTTATGCATTTCCAGAGTCCCAGGAGTGCAAAGTCCAGCGTGGAATGTGCTTTCTCTACTTGTTTGACGAGTAGAACAGATATCCCCAGCTCCCAAATTCACACTCAGGGCCAGTTCTAGGGACACTCAGGGCCAGTTCTAGGGACAGCTCTGAACGAAATAGGGAACCCTATGTGGTCCCCATTGAATTGATTTGGACTTCGCATTCCTGCTGCAATTCTGCTCATCCCCTGGGAATCATGTGACACGTGGAGCCTCCCATCCCACACCCACCTGTCCCTTGTGCTTTGAAGCCCCGCTCAAGCTCTCCAGTCCATGAAGCTTCTCTGGCCCTTTCCAGCCCTCACTGACCTGTCCATTCTCCACTCATGGAGACTCAGTTGCCCTCAGCATTTGGCACTTCTGGGGCTCTTGGACTTCTGTTTTATTTCCCCACTGAAAATACCAAGTCTGTGAGAGCAGGCCCGATATTCATATACTGGTTTTTTTTCCTTCCCTCGAATTGTTGAGCACCCAAGAAAGTCATTGCCTAGGTGCTCAGCAAAGATCTGCTGATGACAGTAAAATCCTCATCACGAAAGGCAAGAAATCTGTGTCACTCTTGCTGCACGAAGAGCTCTAGCTTTACATGCACCTTAGGACGGTTCCAGATCAACAGGGCATTTGTCCTGAGGCCTGTGGGTGAGCTTTGGGTCCTTTATAAAGACAGGAAAGCAGTACCACCCCCTGAAAGCCATGCCTCACGGTCAACCTGGCTCCGAGGGACTTCACACAAGCCCCCACACGTGCTCCTGTCGACAACGTAACAAGGGCTTGGGCGTCCACAGACACGGGTTCAAGTCCCAGCCTCACAGCTTAATAATATTAATATAACTGTTAACCAAAGGGGACCTGCTTCTCCCTGGAAGAGTCTGGCTTCACACACCTGGTGTCTCCCCTTCCTGCACCCATCCAGGCAGGTGTCCTGCTCTGGGAGGCATCTGAGTTTGGGAATCAAGAACTGGGAAAGCATTTCAGAGAGGAGACTCGGGCATTGGAAAGGGGTCCAGAGAAGAAAGCTGCAGTGCCTGGGAGAAGGAGGAAAGAGCAGGGTTGCTGGACGTGATCGACTGCAGCTCTTTCAAGTCTTTCCAAACCACGGATAAAGAATGGCATTTCCGGGCTTCCCTGGTGGCGCAGTGGTTGAGAGTCCGCCTGCCGATGCAGGGGACAAGGGTTCGTGCCCCAGTCCGGGAAGATCCCACATGCCACAGAGCGGCTGGGCCCGTGAGCCATGGCTGCTGAGCCTGCACATCTGGAGCCTGTGCTCCACAACAAGAGAGGCCCCAACAGTGAGAGGCCCGCATACCGCAAAAAAAAAAAAAAAAAAGAATGGCATTTCCATCTACCTCACTACAAATATAAATATCTCAAAATATCTCGATTTCCTTTCTTTTTATGGCTGAGTAATATTCCATTGTATATATGTGTCTGTCATACAGAGTGAAGTAAGTCAGAAAGAGAAAAACAAATACCGTACGTGAACACATGTATATGGAATCTAAGAAAAAAAAAATAGGTCATGAAGAACCTAGGGGTAAGATGGGAATAAAGACACAGACCTACTAGAGAATGGACTTGAGGATACGGGGAGGGGGAAGGGTAAGCTGGGACAAAGTGAGAGAGTGGCATGAACATATATACATACTCCAATAAAGATGTTAAAAAAAAAAAAAAAGAATGGCATTTCCTGTACATGATCTTTGATGACCAGACTGTGCCTTCCACAGCGAAGCGGCAAGAGGTCAGAGTGATGTAAGGGCCGTGAGTCAAGAATTGAAGGCACATCTGGAAGCTGACAAGGGGAAGAAAAGGGATTCTCCCCTTGAAGCCTCCAGAAGAAATGCAGCCCAGCCCATGGCTTGATTTTAGGCTTTTGACCTCCAGAAAGGTAGATGGAAGCAGATGACGAACAAGAACAGGAACAAGAAATGTGAACTTGAACGTGTTTGAGGGATAAGTCCTTAGATGCTACTGATTTTGGTGACCAGCCGGATGATCTGCCGGAAACCGATCGGTATATTCTGTCGAAGTAAATCGTGGTGGGTTGTTAAAGTAATGGAACCGATGAATTACACCTCCCAATGTTTAACTCCACGTGTGGGCCCCCTCTCCTATTTAACTCCTGGTCGGGCCCTATGATTTGCTTTGGCCAATGGGATGCTGGCAGACGTAACACAAGCGAAAGCTTAAAAAGAACTTGTAGTATATATCACATCTCTGAGATTGCCACGTGAAGAAGCCCAAGCTACCTCTTGGAGGATAAGAACACAGGGAGCAGAGACAAGCCATCTCAATGGAGACTCCATAGCCCGGGCGACCCCAGCTTACGCACCAGGAGATCACAGCGTCGATAGTGACCCAGGCAGAAGAGCACAGCTGCCCAATGACCCCAGCCCAGTTGCTGGCCTACAAAAGCATAAGCAAATAAAATGGTTGTTATTTGGTGGTAGTTTGTTATACAGCAGCAGATAACTGACATACTCCATTTCCCTAAATTTCAGGTCAAAACTTAAGTAAGTTGAAATTATCCTTTAAAAAAAGAAAACTTCTCAGGCAGACTCACAGCTTCAGTAAGGCCCCAGCATTGATAGCGAGCATTTACTGGGCATGGGAGCTAGGGGTCACACGTGATCACCCCTTGTCATAAGCACATTATGGGGGTTCAAGGAAGCACAGAGAGGTTAAGAAATTGCTCCAGGTCCCACAGCTTGGAATGGCAAAGCTGGGCTGCGAGCACAAGCCTGTCCCGAGGGCTGTGCTCTGGGGCGGGCAGAGATGTGGACCCCACAAGCCAGCCCTGTCCACGTGGGGCTTCACCAGTTTCTCTTCTCCCTTCCCTAGAAGTGAGCCAGGTCCAGGATTGAAAGCCTGAGGCCGCCAGCCCTGGAAACTAAGCCCCGAGCTGACGTCTAAGGATCCTGTTTGCTCCGGTTCCGCCCCATGAGAAGCCAGCTGAGGTCTGAGCTGGGACAGTGGGGACAGAGCCACCCGGGGGGTCTGGTGCCAGTGAGGCTCCCACAAGGAGGGGATGCAGCCCTCGGGTGGAACGGAAACCAAACAGGGCTGTCAGAGCCGCAGGGTCTGCTGTCCAAGGGCCTGCAATTAATTAAGACAGAGGGGAGCGCTGAATGGCCCTTTTGTGGGTCAAAAGCCTTCACTTGGAAACCCAGCTGACAAACCCAAGAAAACCGACTTCATGGTTTCTTATAAGAAAACCATTAATACATCGTCGAGGACTGAAGAAACGCTTTGTTCCGACCTTCGTGTGACCACCAAAGATGCGGATTACAAAGCAGCTGGTACTGCCCAGTGACAACAGACATCACCTCGCAAAGCCAAGGCTGCCCAGGTATAAGAAAGCCAGAAATAACACATGACAGCTGACGCCAGAGCTAGGGTGCCCGCAACTGCCCTTTCACGATGTTTCATTTACCCAAAAAAAGATACACACACACCCTACAACTAAGGACCCAGCAAGGCTAGAAATTGCATCGACCCCCTCCACCAGGTGGATCCCCAGCTGAGCCTGTCTCGGTTTAGATTTCTCAGTATAAAAGGCAACTGAAAACACAAGACTCCCTTGGGTTTCTCAACCAAGGCTGCATGTTGGAATCACCAGGAACTTTGAAAACTCCCAGATCTGTGTCCCGGTCCCAGGTCTGGTGTAACTGACTTGGGGTGAGCCTGGACAGCAGGACTTTTAAAACCCTCCAGGTGTCGTGGGCTGAGGGGTGTTGCCCACCAGAAGATATGTCCCCCGGAACCTCAGAATGTTACCTGATTGGGAATAAGGGCCTTTGCAGATGTAGTTAAGGTAAAGCTCTCTAGATGAGATTATCCTACACTAGGGTGGGCCTTCCATCCAATGACTAGTGTCCTTATAAGAGACAGAAAAGAAGAGACACGGGACGAAGGCCATGTGAAGATGGAGGCAGAGATTGGAGTGATGTGTCTAGAAGCCGAGGGATGCAAGGACTGTGGGAGCCACCAGGAGCTGGGGGAGAGCCTGGGACAGAAGGAACCAGCCCTGCGGACACCTTGATTTTAGCCTCCAGAACCATGAAAGAATCCATTTCTGTTGTTCTGAGCACCCAGTCTGTGGTTCTTTGCTACTCGTAGCAGCCGCAGGACAGGATTCCATGGGTGAATGTCAGGTGCAGCAAAGGCTGAGAATGGCTGGCGGGTCAGGACTGAAGGTGACGCCTGGAGAGGCTGGGGGTCAGGGGGTGGCCAGGTTGTTGGCCGGATCGAAAACGCGCCGCCCACAGCTCCTAGACCAGTGACCTCCAAGCCTGGCTGTGCACTAGAATCCACTTTGTGAAATCTTGCTGTCCAGGCCCCGCTGGAGATTCTGATGACACTGGTCTGTGTCGGACTCGGTTGGGGGCACATTTTTTTTTTTTTTTTTTGCGGTACGCGGGCCTCTCACTGTTGTGGCCTCTCCCGTTGCGGAGCACAGGCTCCGGACGCGCAGGCTCAGCGGCCGTGGCTCACGGGCCTGGCCGCTCCGCGGCATGTGGGATCTTCCCGGACCGGGGCACGAACCCGCGTCCCCTGCATCGGCAGGCGGACTCTCAACCACTGTGCCACCAGGGAAGCCCGGGGGCACATTTTTAAAGCCCCCGAGGTGACACTAACGTCCAGCCAGGGTCAGTAGCACCTGCCAGAAGCTCAAGGCCTTTTGAAAGCAAAGCTTGGCTGTGTCCACATGCTGGACACCAGAGATCTGGCCCTTAACTAGCACGACGCACACAGAGGGACAGTTCCGGGCTTTCTTTGCTGAATTTCCCACAGCTTTTGCTGAGTTGAGCAACCTTAACAGCTGGAGAGGAAGCTTCTCTCCCCAGCCACTTCCCCAGTGGAGCTGGACCCAGAAGGTGTCCAGTTGTCATTTCTTTGCTTTTTGCTGTTGCTGTGCGGTTGGTTGGTTTTTGTGGGGATGTTTCTTTGGATTCTGAGATGCTGCAAAGAAGCCGTGCCTGAACGCAAAGCAGAAGTGCCGGGAAAGCAGAGCCAGTCAGTTTTCCCAGGCGGTCAACGCAGGCAGGCGCCTGGCTGCCAAACAGTGTCCCACAGACTGAGGGGTTTAAACGACAGAAATGTACTGACTCAGGCTCTGGAGGCCAGAAGTCCGAGGTGAAGGTGTGGGCAGGGTTGGGTCCCCCTGAGGGCTAGCAGGGGGGATCTGTGCCAGACCTCCCCAAGTTTCCGGTGGTTTGCTGACAACCTTTGGCTTGAGAAGCGTCACCCCAACTTCTGTCTTCCTCTTCACGTGGCCTTCTCCCTCTGCTTGTCTGTGTCCAAATTTCCCCTTTTAATAGGACACAGTCCTATTGGATTAGGGCCACCCTAATGAGCTCACGGTAACTTGATCATCTCCATAAAGAACCTGTCTCCACATCGTCACTTCTGAGGTACCAGGGGCTAGCATTCCAACATATCTTTTGGGGAACACAAGGCAACACCTAACAGGCCCCAAGCTCACACACCCGCCCAGACCCCAGAGGCTGGCACTGGTCCTTTCAGGGTGGAGGAGAACAGGGCCCAAGAGGACTTCTGGGATGATTGAAGGCCTCCAGGCTCTGGCCGGCTCCTGACTCATGGGAACCAACAGCTTTGTTCAGGCTGTGCACAGGTCCCGGGGCCTCGGCCTAAGACCCCTGGCTTCGTCTTCAGGATCTCTGGTCCCAGGTTGAGGGTGAGTGAAAGAGGGGGTACCCTGAGCTCAAAATGGAGGTGACCCAGCTCCTTGGCAGGTGTTCGGGGGCAAGGAAACCTCGAGAAGGGGCTTCTTCCAGGGGCAACCGGAAGGGTGACACTGTGTGTTTATTAAGAAAAGGTACATTCACTTACAACAGGGACTAGATTTCAGCTCTTTTAATCCCAACAAAACTCCCCACATTTTATACTGAAATAAGCTGTTCTCAAGCACTCTTACCAAAAGTATCTATTTTGATCCTTAAAACAGGCCAGACTCAAAAAAAAGTAGGTGCTCAGCTAAAGGCCACGAATGGTAATATTAAGCTCAAGGTCTGGTGCTGATTAGAGACAAATCCAGGTCCAGGTCCCCTGGGTTCTAGAAATTTCTGTGCTCAACACACCACTCACCTCACCCCACTTTTTTAGGAAGTTGACTCATGGCTCGGATGACACTCTCCCTTCCCTTCCTCCCTCACAGCCCCTGGATGCTGACCACGTCCCCCCCCGCTCTCCCCCCTCCCATACTTCTACCCTTCCTGGGCTGGGGAGTGGGGAGCCAGCAGAGGGCAGCTCCCCTGGCATCTGACTGGTTCCTTGGCCGCAGAGAGAGTTCGTGAGTTTGGGCTGAAATTGTTCATGAATGGGCAACTAGCCCAGCTGGTTACTTGGAAGGTTCGATTTTGATTTTAATTTCTACGTCTCACAGTATTGCCAGAAAGAAACAAAAGCCTCTTTTATAGATTGAGACCCAAAAACACAGACCTACTCCTGAGCTAAACAAATACTGATTCATGGACACAAGGTGGGCATCATTTATAATAGTAAAAAAAATCACTGTGCTAACACCAGGACGTTGAACAAATACATCGGGGATAAAAATTAATTCCATATTGACAAAGTAAGTCGTATTGAAGGAATAGTAGCATAGCAAAACATTTTAACGTGGGAAGATGTTCATAATACAGCTAAGCAAGAAGAAAAGCAGGTTACAAGCAGTGTGGGTAAGATGGAAATATCAACCCCACATCCTGGACAGAGCATTTGACAGAAAGCAATGTTGACATTTTTCCTTTTAATTGATCTACAGTGAACAAACATTAATACTTTCATAACAAAATAGCTCTTTTCAAATAAAGTTAAAGGGAAAAAAAACTTCCATTCATCTCACTGACCCCCTTGGTTGTCCAGGGACCTCTCAGTGGAGGGGATTTAGAAACACGACACCAGTCGAAACCAGCCGCCTTGGAGGGGTCTGAGTTCGAAGTGCAGCCTTGAAGAGGAAACCAAAGGAATGCCAAGTCCAAGACTGGCCTTATCCGCTCCCCGGGCACCCGGCCCCCATGCTGACCGAGCCTCTGACCCTTCCCACTGCAGGGGTTTTGCCATCCTGGCCTGGAAGGCAACGCCACCCTCCGCCCAGCTTGGTGCTGATTCCCCGTGAAGCGCGGGATCGGGTTCCAGCTGAAGCAGCCCCAGAGTCTCCGTGAGAAGAGTGCAGTGTTGGATGCTGAGGCCAAAGGGAAGGAAAAAGTCCTCTGTATCCAAGGCTCCTGATGCGGGTGGCCGTGTGGGGGGAGCCTCTGGACCCCTTCACGAAAGAATGTTCTCAAATACGTAAAATAAAACACGTACGATTACAAAGGAAGCCCGTGATACCAACACATACGGTCTGATCAGAACAGTGTTTCCTTTTCTGGTATAGAAATAGATGTGCTATCTCTTAAAGATAGTTTTTCCTTGATTGTCCTACTAGCCTAACTTAGTCCCAATTTATCAGATTACCTTACTTCCATCACAGAATAATAATAAAAACAAATATTATCTTTGGTGAAAAACAAAAAATAGATGTGCTCCTTTAACTCATTGGATAACAAGGGCAGGCAGCGAGTCTAACACGCCCGCCCGATGTTTTGAAGGAGTAAAGGGTAAACCCAATTCCTCTAACTCCGTAGCAAGTGTACCACAGCGGGAAGTGACCTGGGGTTTCCGTGGGGACAATGTGGCAGGAAGTCCTGCCACCACTGCTGCTGGGCACTGGTTCCACCGTGCAAGGAGATGCCAAATTTGGTCCAAGGCTGGTGGTGGTGAAAATAAGGATATGGTTTGTTCCCAAGCGGGTCCGGGACCCTTGAATTGGATCTATGGTTGAGAAGGGCTCCCCAAGGAGGAGGGTGAGGGGCCCACCGTGCTTCCTGGCCCCTCATCCGCCTTCCCAGCATCCCTACCGTCTCACGTCACCTCCACCAGCCTGGCCGGGCACTCATGTACACGTGGGCCCCGGCTGGGCCCCGGCTGAGCCCTGCCTGTAACCATGAGACCATAACGATGACTGGCCAGTGGCCCCGTGTGGACAGCATCTTTCGCAGAGATTCCTATAGTCTGCGCCCTCACAACCAACTCCAACCCTCAGCGAGATGGGGCAGCCAACAGGTGCAGATGCTACCCAACTTACCTGCCGCTGTGACAACAGGTGAAGTAGCCGCCCTTCCTGGTGACCCTGAGGAAAACTCAGGAGTTATCAAGGGAAGAAGAAAGTGTCCAAGAGACACCTCTCCTTGTCCCCTTCTTGTCCCCCGTACATCGTAGCCCACTTGTAGAAACTGGCCAACATACACTTAGGAACTCCTGTTTCCCCAGGTGAAGGGAGCCTGTCCAGGTGAGGAACCCATGGAAAGGGCGACCCATTTTGGAAGCAGCTGAGAACAGTAGAAATGGCAGCTTGCCTGTCTTGAATTAAACTGAATAAGCAAAGCCACGACATCATTCGAAGCCACAAACAAGACACGCAGTGCTTAAGAGGACTTTTCTTAGCTTCTTTAATGTCAGTGGCCCATGGGCAGTGTTCCAACCACGGACCGTGGCTCTAGGTTTGGCAGGGGTGATCTTCAAACACCACAAGCAAGGCAAGCCCTGAACCCCAGGAGCCCAGGATGACACCTCATTTCCTCATTCCGTTCTTAAAAAGCCCTCTCAGAATCTGTGCTGAGTACCATCCTTATTTTAGATGCCTGGTTCACTGAAGGCATACGTCATAGTTCTATAGGCAGTTTGGGTTTTTTTTTTTTTTCTTAAATTGAATTGTTCTGCTAGTTTGTTTCACTTCCTCTTTGGGGAATACCAGGGAATACAAGTTCCCCTTTTCCTGGTATTCAAAGTACGTCAAGTCTGATTAAATGACAAGTGAAGAATAAGAGGTTGGCTTCATTGTTTGGCAAATCACATCCGCTGTGAGATTTGGGAAACTACGGTTTGTCACTGTTTTCTTTTCCAAAGTGCCTTCAGAATATGAGTGAGTCTCTGAAGAGACGTCTGCACCTGGCAACACGCGGCTTCGATGGCAGGATGGGGGTCCAGGGACGTGTCTGCCCACTAAACTCCACAGCCTTGCAACCTCCAAGTTATAACCGAACAGAGAGCTCAGCTCAGCAGTGACCCTCTGTGCTTTCTCTGTCCCTTTAGGACCTTGAACCTTCTGAAAGCTTCGGTGTGAATAATGAATTCTGCACATGAAGAGGACGGCTTCTGATCTTTCGTTTATACCATCTCAACATGATTCAAAAATAGAGTAGCAAGTATATTGATAAGAAAGACTGTTTAAATACACTATTAGAGTCAGAGAACATGGGAGGTATATGTGGACGGCAATTTGCATAAAACTGACATTTTTCGTGAGAGTTTTAGATTATGATTTTATTTTGTATTTTTGCCCAGAACACCACAGAAGTGATAATGTGTCTTGTGTGCTTCCAGCACCTGATGTTCATTTGTTCCCTAGTTCAGGTGCTTTCTGCAAGGTTCCTCCACTATGCAGTTCATATATTGTATCTTTAGTAAATGTTTGATGTGATTCACTGAGAAATGTGCATGAACCATCAAGGTAAATGTGGAAAATCCCGTTTCTTCTTAGTTTTGTTTTTTTTTTCTGCTTGTAGTTTGCTTTGGAAAATGAACGTTGTCACCTTTGTCTACTAAAGATATTGGCTTTTCAAAAAAAAATAAAGCCAAGTGGCAAAAACATATTTACCCCAGGAATTCCCTGGTGGTATAGTGGTTAGTGCTCTGCGCCCTCACTGCTGAGGAGCCGGGTTGGATCTCTGGTGGAGGAATTAGGATCCCACAGGCCATGCGATGCGGCCAAAAATTTTAAAAATGTACCCCCTCAAAATGCCACATTATCCAATGTGAATGGCAACATGGATTTCCTCCCTAGCCCAGGACAGAGAAACAGAAGGGCTGTCAGGGCTGGATACACAGGCCCAGTATGACGGCAGATAAGAATATAATGTCTACGCGAAGAGCACAGTGTCACAGAGAGCTTCAGTGGATGAGATCCATGAACTCCAGTATCACACGACCTATGAAGGGGCACCATACATGTATGCATCACTTTACACAGGACCTGACAGACAGGGTCCTCCTGGGTGTCGGCGACCTTCAGATGAGGCCAAGTTCTAATCCTCCTTCACCAAGTCCTCATGAGCTTAAAATAATTGCATTTTTTAAAATCTGTCCCCTTTTGAAGTTTTCCCAAGCTCTCCCTCTCCTCTGGAAGAGGCTGTTTCATGTAGACCCCTACACGCTTCTCCCATCCAAAGGCTGGGGGCTTCCACGTGGGCCACCAGGGCTGCTCTGACAGGTGATTTTCTTCTACGTGTTCTCTTCCTTGGTATTTATCTCTACATTAACCTGGTAGTAGAGGAACTCAGGACATGGGAGTCCCTTGTGCTGTGTAGCTGAGTGAGATATAGGAAAGCATGAGCACAGAGGTGAAGGGAGAAGATTTGGAAGCCAGACACACACGGCAGGCCCGGCTCTCACCGTCCTGCCTGACCATGGGCGACTCCTCTGTTTTCTCTGATGAAGGCAGATAACTTGTGTAAAGCCCTGACCTCTCTTTCCCTCCCGAGTCAGGACTCAGTAACAGCAAGGCATGTCCAGTGCTGAGTATTAACACCAAGCAGCCCAGGAAAAGGCTACAGGGGGGCCCCGTCAAGAGGCAGGGTCCTCCCCAGGCCCGGTCACCGTGGGAGACCCAAAAGCATCCCCAGGGTGAGTTTGCAATTGGAGGGGCCTGCTGTCCTGGCGGAATCACCCTCAGAGCTCTCAGGGGCCAGATCGGAGGGTACTAAGGTTTGCTCTGGCTTCATAGAAGTCACCGCACACCTGGAAAAGTCACTGTCTTTTCCAAGCAGTGGAAGCACATACAAACGCCCTTGGCGGGAGCATGTCTAGATCCTTCAGAATCTCACTCTGTGCAGAGGCTGCCAACAAAAACGCAGCCTATCACATTACAGTATGAATTTCAGAAGTGAAGACGGGGAGTAAGGGGGGTCCTGCTTCACAGGACCACCAGCGGGGGAACGGCAGCAGATAAAATGAGAGGTTCGAGAGACATGCGGTGGAAAGTGCCCATGGGGAAACTGTGACATCAAATATTAAACTGCAAAGGATGTGCAGCCCAGATAAACACGATGAGCTAAGATCAGCTGAGGAAAGTGTGGTTTGCTTGGAGGAAACTGGCACATTCACATTAATGCTTGTAAACGGGCCTCTTAATAATTTCTCCCAAAGGAAGGACCTTGAGAGCTGATTCTTCAGGGTGGCCACAGATGAGACGACGTTCTTTCAGGTGACTGACTTAAAGTCTTTGGGCTCCTCTCCAGGCCCCCAACAGGGGGTCCAGAGGAGCTCACCAGCAAAGCCCACCCAGGTTTAATCTGGTTGGAAACAGACAGAAGCATCTGAAAAAAAATTAAAAGAATATACATGTGTTTGTATATATATAGATGTGTTTATATGTATATATGTGTGTGTGTTTATAATATTTGATTTTGTGTATTTATTTTATACACACACACTTTCTTTTTTTTTTTAATCACAGAAAGACATATCGGAACAGTTCTCAGAGCTTTCTGAGATGCTCTTCCCAGGTTATAATCCTCAAATTTGGCTCAAATAAAATTTTCCAATTTTTTCTTTAAAAAAAAAAAGAGACAGTATATCTTTCCTGTAATATGGAATAAACTCTACTGATATAGATTCAAGTGGTCCAAAGGAAGGAAGGGGAACATGGAAGAAATTTCTGCAAAAGCATTCTGCTTGGTGAGAATGGGAAATGCAGGGAGAATGAGCTCATTAGGGAAGATGGGAGATGCACAGAAGTGCAATGAAGAAGACGAATCACCCATACCCCATCGCTCGAGCTGCTGTTCACACTTGTGTCTCCGTCCTTCCAGACTTTTTTTTGCGGTACGCAGGCCTCTCACTGTTGTGGCCTCTCCCGTTGCGGAGCACAGGCTCCGGACGCGCAGGCTCAGCGGCCATGGCTCACGGGCCCAACCGCTCCGCGGCATGTGGGATCTTCCCGGACCGGGGCACGAACCTGTGTCCCGTGCATCGGCAGGTGGACTCTCAACCACTGCACCACCAGGGAAGCCCCTTTCCAGACTTTTTTATTGAGTATATTTATTTCAAATGTTACATACACTTTTTCACCTAATATTCTATCACACAATCTCCCATATTATTGCCTGGCCTTAGCAGCCATCATTTTCAGGGCCATGTAACATTTCATCAAGGGATACACCAGTGGACATTATCCATTCCCCGACTTTCAAATATTGTTTTGAAATTTCTCCTGGTATTAATCACATAGCCATGAAAACCTCTAAGAAAAAAAAATCTAGATACTTCTCAAGCCTGGAAGCTTGTCTTATATGTTTTCATATTCTCATCAGTATTGGGGGGAAATGAAGGGAAATAAATACATGAATAAAGGTTTGGATGGATGATTTGATAGATGGATAAATGAATGGATGGATGGATAAATTGATGGTTTGATACGGATAAATGAGTGGATGGATGGATAAATGGATGGGTGGATGGATGGATGAATGGCCTGAAGGCTTTAATCTTAGGCTTCTTTTGACTCAAAATTCTCTAACAAAATATCATCTCTCCAGCTAGGATATGGGTCACCTCCTATTTCTGATATGAGAGCCAAACCTCCTAGATATTTCTTTTGGAACACAGCCTTCACGTACTCTTTTTTGAAGGTGAACTCTCTTGATCCCTTGAAAATCTGGAAGAGGATTCCATCATGTAACCCTTTTGTTCCTCCAGCTGACGTGTATTAAACACCTGTTGTTTGTACTTGTTTGGACCAAGTACAAAGAGATGAAGGTGAAGAAAACCAGGCTGGTCTCTGGATAGCTGGGCAGCCCCTGGACACCAGGTAGATCAAGGCTGGCTCCAAAGTGCTTTCTGAGAAGGAGGGTAGTGGCTCTGGTGGCTAGAGAACTGAGCTATGGTCACACAGATGGGGGTCACAGAATTGACCTTTGGTCTGCGCCTGACGAACGCAGATGGCGCTGCTGGGCGTGGAGGGTAGTGAGGGCATCAGACAATGAAAAGCTGGCTGTAAAGACCAGGAGCGTCCAGAACACCCCAAGCGCCCAGTGAGGTGGAGCACGGGAACCATGGAAGGAGAGGGTGACACAGGGGAGGCCAGCAAATTGAGGCGGATCACAAGGGCTGCACAGAGCAGGCGATGGGATCCCACCAAGCCTCGGAGCATGCGTACGAGCCCTGGGACTGTTCCCGACCCTCCCCCCCCCCGCAGAGGTCCTGGGCTATGAAAGGGAGGTTCTTCAAAGTCAGGCCAAGACTTGGCCCCTGAGGTGACCATGCCCCCAAAAGAAGGAAGACCCGCTGTCGTGGGTCAGTTGGTGCAGTGTCTGGAGCCGTGAGAAGAGAGAGGACCCGCCTCCCTAAACCGCCACCATCATGGTAAACATAAAGGCAACTGGAATCTGTCCTGATTTCATCCTCTCTCCCCTCCCGCCCCTCCCCATGGCCTTCCTGCCTTGTTATGCTCAGACCTCTGCCGACTCCCAAGGTCCCTCTATATGTTTTCTCTGCCTGGATCATTCAACTCAAAAGTTCACCAGATCAGTGCATTTCTCCATGGAGGCCAGGAATACTGCTGCCTTTGAAAGCCAAATGTGCTTCTACAAAAGATGACCTTTGGCAAGAAACAATGTTTTCTTTTTCCTGTGGTTTTAACAAGATATTAGGGAAGTGAAAAAGAACAGTCGGCCGAGGAAGTGGAAGTAAACTTTGAGGGGAATCAAACAAGACTTGTAAGCCTCCAACTTAAGCAATAAACCTGAATGTGCAGTTTTCGTTTCTTGCCAAAGTGGTCTGGGCCCACCTGTGGGCTGGACACGCTCCAAGCCAGTAAGACATGTCCCCCGATGGCGTCCCAAGTTCACACAGGACCCATGTCAGAAAGTCATGAAACCGTCATTCCAAAAGCAAAAGTACCCTCTTATTCTGCCAGCTTGTCCCCTTCCAAGTAAGGAAGTGTCAAACATGCAAAAATCGCTGGCGTGATTTCTTGAACAAGCAACTGCAGGTCATTGGCAGCATTTCAAAGTGCCGATGAAAGAGTCTTCATTTAAAGACAGAACAAAAACAAAGCCTGCCCTTCCCCTGTGTGGCCTCCTCGGCAGAGCCCCCGGTCCTGTTAACGAGCTTTTCGCAATTACATCAGTTCCATTTGTATCTGGTTTCCATCAGTAGCAGAAGTGTCAGCTCTCTTGCACCGGGGCCAGATGGTCATTACGCCTGGGAGCAGAGCTGTCAGTGACACCCGGCAATCTCTCCCCGTAAGTGCAGGGTCCGTGCTAACCACTCAGGGGACGGCCCCCGCGTAACTGGGGTGAAAATCTAATAGAGCACCGTCTGGAAATTTTCCCCATACACCTAAGCCAGGGCTCGGGAATTAAAGTGTCTCTGACGTTACGCTGCCATCAAATCTCCTGCACACCTACTTGCAGAGTGAAAATGATCCTCAGTACAAAACCCGGCCCCGTCTGAAACCTACAAGGGAGTTCAAAAGAGACGTGACAGACTGCAGTTTCAGGTCAGTTGTATCGACGAAAAGAGAGCTTTGTAGGAAGGGGCAGACAGGAGGGTGGCAACAAGCAGGGCATGGCATCTAATTTTTAAATCACAATTTGGTGTGCAGATTCTAGAAAGCCCGATTCTAGAACCATGTGATCATATCCCCACATTGCTGTTCCCAAGTTAGGTCTCAGAAATCTGGAAAATCCTCATGCGTGGGGGACACCAGAGTCATCGATTAGAGGCCAACGTGGTGCATGTCAACCCCAAATTGGCCTTGGGTTTTCCAGCAGCAAAGCCCTGCTTAATTAATTATTCGTGATATGAAGTGACCCAGCACAACATAGGGAGGTATTGTGTGTCAGTGACCCCCAGGAAAAGGACAGGGCCAAAAGTCATCCCAAGAGGAAATTTGGCCTTGGCACCCAAGGCCTCCCATCTCTGTCTCCAGGAAACTCACATCTAACAAATCAGAGATTCGTGCCATGAACACTGAGTGAGACCCAGGCTCTGAACTCACTCAGCAACACTAAAAAACACTTGGAGTCATTTACTCCTCAGTTACCCAAGGGCCGCCACCGAAGACAGAGAGTGAGAAAAGGAACCACGCTGCAGGATCTTGGTGGACACTTTACGGCCATATTCACTTGTTGTTGGCATCTTTATCACTTTACTCCCCAAAGACAATCACTATGGCAACCGATGATTTTGCCTTTAGCCATTCAATAAATAAAAAGCCTTCTTTAAAAAATTTTTTAAATCTCTTTCAAGCTTCATGTCAATTATCTCAGGAAAAAAGTCTCAACTGCATTAACTGGGTCTTTTAAAAAAGATTCATTGGCTGTCGTAAAGTTCTAAGTTAAACTGAAAAATCACGAGACATGTAATCCCAGCCAGAGCAAATGTGGACTTTCTGAAGAGGAGCCTTTCATCCCCAAAAGCCTCTGAGAATTTGTATTACACTGTTTCACCTTTATAGCTGGGAGAGTAAGCGTCTTCTACAGGCTGTAAAGAACTGTTTTCCTTGGTAACCTGGGGACTGATCCCCCCTGATGAAGGGATCACCCAACCCCTGATGAATTCATCAGAATGAAGTGCTCTTAGGATTCTTCCACATGCCTACAGCACCTACCAAGTGCCGAGCCTTCACTCATTCATTCTTTCATTCATGCATGCATCCAACAATATCTATTGAGGCTAATTATGGGTTAAGTGCTGACTGTATTCAATACAGGAGTGAAAAAGACACTCCTGCCCTCATGGGGTCGCCATTCCAGTGACAGGGACCAAATAATACATAAATACACATGTAATAATGAGTCAGGTAGTGAAGAAAAATAACACCATGGAAGTAGACAGAGAACCATGGGCAGGGAGCCAAGGGATTCCTAGGGTGGTCGGAGAAACCCTCTCTTAGGAGGTGATGTCTGAGCAAAACCTGAGTGATGTGAGGGAAGAAGCCAAACAAATATCTGAGAAGAACTTTCTAAGGAGAGGGAACGGAAGCCCTGACTCGGGAACAAGTTTGTTGTGTTCAAGGAACAGCCAATCAAGAAGGCTGGAGTGACCTCACACCTGTTAGGATAGCTATCATCAAAAAGACAAGAGAAGGGCTTCCCTGGTGGCGCAGTGGTTGAGAGTCCGCCTGCCGATGCAGGGGACACGGGTTCGTGCCCCGGTCCGGGAAGATCCCACATGCCGTGGAGCGGCTGGCCCCGTGAGCCATGGCCGCTGAGCCTGCGCATCCGGAGCCTGTCCTCCGCAAAGGGAGAGACCACAACAGTGAGAGGCCCACGTACCACAAAAAAAAAAAAAAAAAAAAAAGACAAGAGAAGACAAGTGCTAGTGAGGATGTGGGGAAGAGGGAACCCTCGTGGCTGTGACGGGACTATGAATTGGTACAGACTCTATAGAAAATAGTGTGGTAGTTTCTCAAAACATTAAAAATTAGAATTATCTTGTGATCCAGCTATCCTATTTATTTATCCTATTTATCCTATTTATTTATTATTTATCCTATTTATTTGGGTATTTATCCAAAGGAAATCAAATCACTGTCCGGAAAAGATATCTGCATCCTGTGTTCAGTACAGTATCTTTTACAATAGCCAAGACATGGAAACATCTTGACTGTCCATTGATGGGTAAGTGGATAAAGAAGATGTGAAGATATACACACACACACACACACACACACACACACACACATATATATATATATATATATATATGTACAATGGAATATTATTCAGCCATTAAAAGACAGAGAAGGAAATCTTGCCATTTGTGACATCATGGATGGGCGGGCCTTGAGGGCATTATGCTAAGTGAAGTAAGTCAGAGAGACAAATACTGTATGACGTCACTTACATGTAGAATCAAAAAAACTCATAGATACAAAGAACAGATGGGTGGTTGCCAGAGGTACAGTGTGGGTGAGATGGGTGAAGGGGGTCAAAAGGTGCACATTTCCAGTTATAAGACAAATAAGTCCTAGGGATGTAATGTACACCTTGGTGACCCTAACCCTAACCAATACTGTACTATATATTTGAAAGCTTCTAAATCTTAAAAGTTATTATCCCAAGAAAAAGAAATTTGTAACTATGTGAGGTATAGATGTTAACTAAACTTATTGTGGTGATTACTTAGCAATATATACATTCATCAAATTATTATGTTGTACATCGTGGACTAATACAAGGTTATATGTCAATTATGTCTCAATAAAACTGAGGGATAAAAGGCTAGAGTGACATAAACAAGCTGTAGGGTTGCAGGAGATGAAACTGAACGGGGGGACCAGGTTGTGCAGTCTTTGTCAGCCATTGTAGGGAACTTGGATTTGATTCTTTTGAGGTTTCCCTTTGTCTTTGGTGGCCAGCCATTTTACTGTAATGCACTTAGATGTGGTTTTCTTCCTATTTATCTTGCTTAGGGCTCAGAGTCCTTCTGGAATATGTCATTTGATATCTATTTTGGAATTTTTTCTGTCATTATCTCTTCAAACATTACTTCTGCCTCATTTTCTCCCTTCTCTCCTTCTGAACCTTCAGATATATACATGTTAGAGCTTTCTCTACATTGTATGTCTCTGGCTCTCTTCTGGTTTCTTTTCTGAGCTTCCTTCTAGATATTTCTGTTATTTTAATTCACTAATTTTCTCTTTAGCTGTGTCTAATCTGTGAATGAAAACTTAGTGTCTTAATTTGTTACTTTATGTTTCATTTGCAAGATTTTCTTTTGATTCTCCTTCATAGTTTCTATTTTTCTACCAAAATCCTCATTTTGTATTCATTTCCTTGAATATATTAAGCATAGTTATTTTCCCTGTTGGTATGTTTCCTTTACCTCTTAATTCTCTCTTTTTTGAATATCATTGTTTTGTCTCCCCATGCACAGGTTATTTTGATTGAATGCCAGACATTGTGTATGAAAAATGAGATCTGGGAAGGTGTTTCCTTGGTCCAGTGAGAAATTGCCTCTACTTATGGGAGGCAGCTGTGGGCACTAGCAATGCCTAATCTCCTTAATCCAATCCGGGATTGAAAAAATTCAAAGCTGGGCTTCATTTCTTCAAATGAATTTCTTGTCACTGCCTCACTCCTAGACCGAAGCCCTGTGCCATTTTCCCAAACCAAACGCTCTGGGGGAATGGGGGTGTCAAGGGTCTCCAGTTCCTTGTGGGCCCAAATGTTTGTTCTTCTATCCCCATATGTCTATCAACAGCTCTGTTAGCTTCTTCTTCTCAGCTTCTTTCTTCTTCTGGAAAAAGAACACCTGGGGGAAAGGAGTCACAAATGCTGGCTCACATTGTTGTACTTTATTCTTCTCCCAGATCCTGGCCCTAAAATTCTTCACTGCTCTGTTAACTCTCCAGTGCCTTCAAATACTTTTCCTATTGTCCTCATTTCCAGCTGTTCTCAGGAGGAGAGTTGGATTTCATTCTGTGTGTGTGACGGATTGCTTGCAAAAATAACGCAAATTCTCCACTCCTCCCTCTATAAACATAGACACACACAAACATATTGTTTATAAATTATCAGCATGCTCTGTTTTAGTAATAGATTATGTACATTAGCAAATGTACAATGTGTACATTTTTAAATAGATGGAAGGATGGGAAATGAGAAAATGTAAATAAAAGATTTAATGGCTTCCTTTCCTCCCTACTCTGGAGACCACTGGTCTAGGAATATTTGAGGGATGGGAGGCTAACTATTATAGGTCAGGTGGTGAGGGTGGAGATGGTGAGAAGTTGTTGGATTCATCATGTGTTTTGAAGGTTGAGTTGAAAAGACTTGCTGATGAATTGGATGTGGAGTGTAAAGGAAAGAGGACAAATCCTGTTTTTGGTCCCAGCAGCTGGATGCAGGTGCTATTGAATGAGATGGGGAGGACAAGGCTCAGGGCGGGCAGTGGGTGGGAAGGGGAGGATGAAGAGTGTATTGTGCACAGTGAATATTAGCTTTTCCCCAAAGAATCCCTCTATCTGAAGTTGAACTCAAGAAAGTTGTTTAGGCCCCTCACCTTCTGAGATGGCCCACACCATGGAATGTGTTTCTCCCAGGCTGCTCTCGCCTTTTAAGATGGACCTCGTTCTGTCTATGGAATGTGTATCTTTCTAAACAAATCCACTTCTTACCTATCAAAAAAAAAAAAGTTGTTTAGACTTAAATCCCAGCTTTTCCAAAAACCCTCCTTGGACTCTTCCCACCACTTCCAAACTGTGCTCAACAGGTTTACGACCTCTAGGCCAACATTTCCCAATCTGGGTTCTTCAGAATACCAGTTCTACAAGGAGTTAATATGTATCCTATGGTGAAGAAGGAGGAGGAGGAAGATTCTCAGGACCAAGTGTGGGAAATGCTGCACTAAGTAAACAGTGGGAAATGCTGCATAGGTTATTCAATTGCAGGACTTCTCAGAATCTTTATTATGCTAATGTGTACCACGACTCTCTAAGAAGGATACAGAGTCTGTAGTAGTTCCCAAACTTATTTTTCTGCATGCCTATTAATAGCCCATGAAGTAATTTTGTCCTACTAACCAATTCAGGAGACACATCTTTAGACCAGGGATCAACAACTACAGCCCACAGGTCATATCCAGCCCACCACTTGTCTTTGTATGGCCAGCAAACTTAGCTGTTACATTTTTTAATGGTTGGAAGAAATCCAAAGAAAAACAGTATTTCATTACAGGTTAAAAGCATATGAAATTCAAATTTAGCATCTGTAATAAAGTTATGCTGAAACACGCCCATGCTCATTTGGTTATATATCATCTAGGGCTGCTTTCTTTTTATATATATATTTATTTATTTATTTATTTATTTTATTTTTGGCTGCATTGGGTCTTTGCTGCTGCACACAGGCTTTCTCTAGTTGCCACAAGCCGGGGCTACTCTTCATTGCAGTGCACGGGCTTCTCACTGTGGTGGCTTCTCTTGTTGCGGACCATGGGCTCTAGGTGCATGAGCTTCAGTAGTTGCAGCACATGGGCTCAGTAGTTGTGGCTCGTGGGCTCTAGAGCACAGGCTCAGTAGTTGTGGTGCCCGGGCTTAGTTGCTCCGTGACATGTGGGATCTTCCTGGACCAGTGTTCAAACCCATGTCCCCTGCATTGGCAGGCAGATTCTTAACCACTGCGCCACTGCACTACCAGGGAAGTCCTAGGGCTGCTTTCTTGCAACAATAGCAGTTGAGTAGCTGAGATACAGACAGTATGACCCATTAACCCTAAAATATTTACTAACTTTATAAAAGAAGTTTGCCAACCCCTGCTCTAGACTCCCAACACAATAGAGTATTAAAATATGTGCTCTCAGAGGATTTTTAGGACAACGAGACTGTTTGGTATGATGCTTTCATGGTGGATACATGTCAAACATTTGTCCGAACCCATAGAATGTACTGCACCAAGAGTGAACCCCATGTAAACTATGGACTCTGGGTGATGACGATGAGTCAGTGTAGGTTCATCAATTGTAAAAAAAGTACCATCTGGTGGGAGATGTTGATAACGGGACAGATTGTAGGTGTGTGGGACCAGGGGGTATATGGGAAGCCTCTGTACTCGTGTTCAGTTTTGCTGTGGACCTGGAACTACCTTTAAAATAGTGTACTTTTGATGAAAACTCTAATTCAAAAAGAAAAATGCACCCTAATATTCATAGCAGCGCTATCTGCAATAACCAAGACATGGAAGCAACCTAAGTGTCCATCAACAGATGAGTGGATAAAGATGTGCTACCTATATACAGTGGAATATTACTCAGCCATAAAAAATAATGAAATAATGCCATTGGCAGCAACATGGATGGACCTAGAGATTATCATACTAAGTGAAGTAAGTCAGGCACAGAAAGATAAATAGCATATGATATCACTTATATGTGGAATCTAAAAAATGACACAAATGAACTTATCTACGAAACAGAAACAGATTCACAGACATAGAGAACAGACTTGTGGTTGCCAAGGGGGAAAGGGGAAGGGGAGGGATAATTAGGAGCATGGGATTAACAGATACAAACTACTGTATATAAAATAAACAGCAAGGGCCTACTGTAGAGCACAGGGAACTATATTCAACATCTTGTAATAACCTATAATGGAAAATAATCTGAAAAAGAATATATATGTATACATATATATGTATATGTATAACAGAATCACTTTGCTGTACACCTGAAGCAAACACAACATTATAAATCAACTATAAAAAAAAAAAAGTGGTCTATGTTTTTAAGTGCATAATGTATTACCATTTGTGTAAGAGAGAGAAATGCGTGTATGTGTTTATTATATATATATATAATGCACATGTATATGTATTAACATATACATATATTAACATGTATATATATATATATATATATATATATATATATAATATGTATAATATACATAAAACATCACTGGAAGAAATTAGTAAGATTGATTGCTTATGGAGAAGAGACCTGGGTGGCTGGAGGATTTGTGTTGAAGGAAGAGCCTTCTGTGGCTTATTAATTTTTTTTTTTTTTTTTTTTTTTTTTTTTTTTTTTTTGCGGTACGCGGGCCTCTCACTGTTGTGGCCTCTCCCATTGTGGAGCACAGGCTCCGGACGCACAGGCTCAGCGGCCATGGCTCACGGGCCCAGCCGCTCCGCGGCATGCGGGATCTTCCCGGACCGGGGCACGAACCCGCCTCCCCTGCATCGGCAGGCGGCCTCTCAACCACTGCGCCACCAGGGAAGCCCTGGCTTATTAATTTTGAGCCATGTGATCACATTACCTATTCAATTTTTTTTTTAATTAAAATTGTTGAGAAGTAAATTTTTTAAAAGCATGTGCTCTCTCATACTATATTTCTTCCTCAGTTCTACTCACTACTCAGAGAGCAGGAACCATGTCCTATAATCTTCCATCTTTGGCAGAACCTGGCACAGCCCTGAGCACAAACATCCCTGTCGTGATTTTCTTGCCAAGTGTCCAGTATTTGTTAGGAGGCGGCATTTCCACAGGCCATGAGGAGGCACGTGAAGCATGGCACCTGCCAGAGTAGATCGATTAGGGAATCAAAGCCACTCTGTTCCTCAGGACTCTGCTGCACGGAAGAATTCCCAGCGCTGGGTGTACATCGGCCCCATGTGTGCAGTGCCGTGATCATTTTTCTTCCAGGAAAGAAATTTAAACTACATGATGGAATTACGTGATGTGTAAGCTCAATACTGTCGAGTGGGGAGTCACAGTAATACCCCGGTCTGCGGTTGCTTTGATAGTTAATGAGAGCAATCAAACGAGATAATATAAATTAAAATCACTCAGTCGATGGTTGAGGCACCATAACGGCAACTCAGGAGCACCATTCCGATTGGGCCCACCCTTAACACTGAGGGGACCCAGGCTGAGAACTAAAGTAGAGGCATACAGACCACACATTTAAATATTTTAAAGGGATAAATCCAGTGGACAAAGTGTTCAGTTGAGTCCTAGCCTTCCACCCCAGTAAATAGATCTTATAACAACCTGGAAAACTCAGGTTGAATGTAGACCACTCCCTCTCCCAGGGGTTCCGGAATCGGTGGCGGGGGAGCAGACGGCCTCCATCCACCAGTCCAGGGCCCCTCCCTCACTCTGTCATCTCTATACCCCCACCCGGCTCCCTCCATCCCCTGCGAAACCTCCCAGCCACTGTAGCAGTCCATCTCACTTAGCTGTCCATCATTCATCTCACAAACAGCCATCCCACAGCCTCCTCCCTGGGCCTAAGGGGGAACAACCTGCCGCAGGTTCACCCTGGGGAGGGGGGCAGACCCCAGGGAGATGCAGTCTTGGGACCACGGGGGTGGGAACTCCAGAGTCCCCGGCAGCTGGAACAGGATCTAGAAGGGGGGCATGGGCTCAGCCCCACAGATTTCTGACCCCACGGGGAAGCCAAGGTGGAGCCCTTCTTGTCCAAACCTCAGGGCAGGACTGATCATGACATGAAGCTCAGTGATCGTCGCTCATAAAAATCATAATGGGGCTTCCCTGGTGGCGCAGCGGTTGGGAGTCCACCTGCCGATGCAGGGGACGCGGGTTCAGGCCCCAGTCCGGGAAGATCCCACATGCCGCAGAGCGGCTGGGCTCGTGAGCCATGGCCGCTGAGCCTGCGCGTCCGGAGCCTGTGCTCCGCAACGGGAGAGGCCACAGCAGTGAGGGGCCCGCGTAACGCAAAAAAAAAAAAAAAAAAAAAAAAAAATCATAATGTCAGCAGCTACTTCCTGTGGAGGGCTCTATATGCCAGGAACCCATGTGTGTGCTTCACACAAATTACCTTACTCCATAACAACTCTGACTGTCAAGTGGCTTATCTGTTTCCATCTCAGCAAGACTGTCCCTTGGAAGGCTGTTCTCATTGAGAAGAAGGATTTTCTGAGTTCTAAACGGAGGGGGGGGCGGTCAGATCATCACAATGCTTCCCTGGGGAAGGGAGGATCCCCCTTTCCTTGTGGCTACCAAGCCACGAGTAAGAGAAGATTGTGACATTGAAAATGACAAGGGAATTCCCTGGTGGTTAAGACTCCGGGCTTTCACTGCCATGGGCCTGGGTTTGATCCCTGATCAGAGAACTAAGATCCCAAAAGCCATGTGGCACGGTCAAAAAAAAAATAAGTTTAAAATAATAAAAATAAAGAAGAGGTCAGAAACCCAGTCCTGCATCATGTGATCAGGGGGTCAGAGAGAGGAGGAAGTGAAAACCTGACCCCTTCTGGCCCACACCTCAGTGGCTGGGACACAGAGCCGTTAGAAAATCCCAGAAAGATACCTGGAAGGCTTAGAATATCCCAGGCACAGAGGAAGGATTTCTTCAAGCCCCATGGAGAACTCCAACCCTCAGCTCAGATAAGAAGAAGATGGAAGAGGAGGGGACAATAGATGGAAACCTAGATGAGACTGAGAAATGGCCCCCACAACCTGTGTACAGCGTGCAGGGGACCAAGTGCCCCAGTGAGGGAGTGTGGACTGGCTGGGCGTGTAGGTGAGCTGGAAGGAAACTGGGGAGCAGCAGAGGTATCTTTTCCTCCTTGATAGTCATGTGAGGAGAAATGTGTCTGCCTCTAAACAATCTGTATGTTGCAGTGATTGCTGGAGCAGCAGCAGCCATCTTTTGACCAGAAGAGGACAAAGGCTATGGAGCAGCAAATCCAAAGGGGAAAAGGATTCTGGTCTTTGATGACGTCTGTGGGCCACTGAGCCCCAGAAGTGCTGCCTCTGGGCTTTAGAGAAGTGGTGTTTTGTTTTGTTTTGTTTTCATATTTAAGCCTTTGTCACTAGGATTCTCAATGGCTCATAGCCCAAAGCTCCCTAAGGACAATGAACCCTTTCCTGGTCATACGTGGAAAGCTTCTTTCCTGCAAAGGGACTTAACATCTTTGATTTTCCTGGAGAAAGGAAAGGGAAAGTAAACAGATCACCAGCAACCACTAGCGTATTTTGTGAGAAAACAATTGTCTAAGCAGGATGATCCTTGTGAGAGAGAAAAACACTTGAAAGTATTTAATGAAATAGAGGACATCTGGTTGAACAGCAGCTTTGAAGGAGGCAGCCTGGGACGAGTGGTAAAGAAAAGAGGAGGATAAAGTGAGGAAGCCCAGAGCAGCCCGCCTCCTGAGCTGACAGATATGGAAGATGTCAGCTTCCCTCAGATCGCTGGCACTGAGATGCCAAGGGAGGCTGTGCAGGTCCAGTGAGCTCTCTGAGCTTCAATGTCGTCATCTCCAAATTGGGCCTAATGACAAAACCAGCCCTATCTACGGCAGGTGAGTGGGTGTCACATGGTGAAAGATGAATTTTCCTCAGAGTCCTTGGATGTGGAACCACTGTGGTCCACACGACAACCCCATCTAGCCACTGAAGGGCATGGGCGTTCATCTTCCAACCTGCTCTGATGAGGACAACGCAGCCGCTCATCACTCCTCCCCAGCGCCAGCCTGGGCCATGCGCTTTCCTGGAGCCCATGCCCCCTCCAAGGAGAGCCCACCCCTGCCTCTGCTGCCCACCCAAGGACTTGGTGGGTGGGGGGGTTCTCGGGGTGTCTTGCCCATTCTGTGAACAAATCTTGTCAGATGTCCAATCACCACCACCTACATCAGCTGTTTCCTTCTCAGCTCCTCCTGGGGGCCCAGGTCCAGGCCCTACCATGGTCACCAGGTGCCACCTGCCCCCGGATTTCCTTCCCGCCATGTGTGCCAGGTAGCGCAGGACGCCTGCAGCTGTCCCGTGACTGTGCACACTGGACACTGAGAGCACGGGTCAAAGCCAAGGACTCTCTCACCGACACACATGGTAACACACGTAAAAGGAAGCCGTGAAAACAAATCCGTGTAAAGTACAAACATGGGTTGGCTATTCGAGCTACGGGGTGTTTGCAAGTGTTTATAAACAAGTAAACAAACTTCATAGTCCCTGGTTATTGAAGTAAACCAAGTCACTCTCCACTGGGTTTTGTTTTTAACTTTGCCACGAAGACAGCAGGGATCTCGGGCGCAGTGAGGAACAGCAGCTTTCACGCTGACTATTTTTCTTATAATCCCCAAATTACAAATTCCGTGTTGAATCAGAAGTCACTCATTTAGAAAATATCCCTGATTGATACAGAGAGAGGAAATGCATTGTCCAAGCCTGGGCAGTGCCCAGCATACGGACGGCACACAAGAAAGATGTGGTGGGAACTTCCCGGTCGGTCCAGTAGTTAAGACTTCTCGCTGCCAATGTAGGGGGCACAGGTTCGATCCCTGGTCAGGGAACAAAGATCCCACATGCGTGTGGCCCAGCCAAAAGATTAAAAAAAAAAAAAAGATGTGGTGTCTCCTGCAATTTACAACTAATGCTACCAAGGACCAATGATGTGAGCTACCTAGAGGCACACAGTGCCTGCGAAATTTAAAAATAAGTAAATAAATAAAAGAAGCTAGGGCTTCCCTGGTGGCGCAGTGGTTGAGAGTCCGCCTGCCGATAAAGGGGAGGCGGGTTCGTGCCCCGGTCCGGGAAGATCCCACATGCCGCGGAGCGGCTGGGCCCGTGAGCCATGGCCGCTGATCCTGCGCGTCCGGAGCCTGTGCTCTGCAACGGGAGAGGCCACAACAGTGAGAGGCCCGCGTACCGCAAAAAAAAAAAAAAAAGAAGAAGAAGAAGAAGAAGCTAATACATGAATACAGTCAACTGATCTTGTCACCCACCATCTCAGACACACCAGGAAGACAGATAGGGTGGGGACAGAAACAGCAATGCTGATTCATTTCGTCTTGGGCCGCTGTTGTTTTGCTGTCCCAATAATACATTCTTGACTTGCAAGCCTTTTAAGAGAGGCTGAAAAGGAAAGGGGGAAAAGGAACAGCCTTGGATAAAACTTTGGCCACCAAGTCAAGAGGCTGGTCCATATGCATGTCTTTGTGTGGGTTGAAATCTATTTTCTCTAGGTTCCATGGATGGTTATAGCACCCAAAGTTTTCCCCAAAACGTCAGGCGAGTTTACCACAGCAGTTAAGCTGTCTGCCATCTGCAAGAGGCCTGGCTTAAGGTTTCCTGAAGTAAAATATATTTTGAAAAGAAAAAAAAGTAAGTCTGTCAGTGTTTTGAGTATCAGTCAAGCCCAGCTGCGTGAGGCCTCGGACTTCTCAAGAGAGGGTCGTTCTCTCTAAAGGGATAGTTTAGTGTTGGCACGTTGACATTTCAGAACACAAGGAACACTCTGAAAAATGAAGTATTCCTTAAGAAACACTTCACCTAGTCTTGGGATTGGCCAAGTTACAACGTCTCTAGGAAATTCGGCCAAGCAGTTGAGATCAGCACTCTTTATCATCTTCCCAAACGGCAAGTTATTTTCAGAAAAAAACCAGACTCGAATGGTAGCTGAATCTCATATTCCCACCCCACGGTCTCTTTAAAGTAAATAAGTGTCTAAAATGATGACAGTAAGACCTGTGGTTTAACATTCTCAGTGTCCGCAAAATCTTATATTCTCTCAGCAAAATCCCGCGGCTGAACAAAAGCTTTCCTGAGAAAGGGAGGGGGGAGGAGTGGTTTACATTTCGATAGCACATGTGCCTGGGAATATTATGATTATTTTCAGTTGCCTGTCTTTAACCCAGGGTTATTTATTTCTTTTTTTTTTTTTTATTTATTGAGACTAAAAAGTTTATTCTTTATGGAGAAAGAAAATATTCCAGAAAGCAAAAAAACATAGTCGATTTTATCCTCTGAACAAACGGGGGCGGGGTACGGGAATCCAAACGTCTTCCTCATTCTCCTCCGGGAATAAATGACAGGAGATTTTTCTCATCTTCAAGCAGTGGTGTGTAGGTAAACCATCTCTCTGAGAGGAAAATGTGCTGCCTTTGCCAGTTTCCATGGTGTAGCTATTCCTACCATGGCCAATGTCAAGGCGTCAACAGTTTAACAATCAGATCCCTCAAATTCCGGAATATTTAATAACTGCTTCTCGGAAGAGGGTATAAGTCAGCTTCAGCTCACCGCTGTCTTGAAGAGAATTACTATTTTTGTCCACAACATGTATTATTCATCTATGTAGCTAACTTTACGAGGCATTGGTACAATCCTAATAGGAAGGATAGAATATAGGAAAGGTCTCTACTGTTAAGAACCTTACAATTTAACGAGAGAGAAAAGACACACAATAGAGGGCTTGAAAAGCACAGCTGGGTAGCGTCCTCTTTTTATGCTACGTCAGTTTGGAATGTTCTCTCCCCTTCCGGACACAACATTTAAAGACAGTCATAGTATCCAAGAGTGTCCAGGCAATTAAGATGGTGCCAGGCATTGAAACCACATGGTTTGGGGATGATGGAGGAGAGCTAAGTGTGTCTAGCATGGGATGGAGGAGATACGAACCCACAGGATGCACTTCAGTACGTCAGGCAAAGACAAATGATAGCACTTAATGTGGCATCTAATTAAAAAATGATACAGGGCTTCCCTGGTGGCACAGTGGTTGAGAATCTGCCTGCTGGTGCAGGGGACACGGGTTCGAGCCCTGGTCTGGGAGGATCCCACATGCTGCGGGGCAACTGGGCCCGTGAGCCATGGCCGCTGAACCTGCACGTCCGGAGCCTGTGCTCCGCAACAGGAGAGGCCACAATAGTGAGAGGCCCGCATACCACAATGAAGAGTGGCCCCTGCTCACCGCAACTGGAGAAAGCCCTCGCACAGAGTCAAAGACCCAGCGCAGCCAAAAATAAATAAATTTTTTTTTAAATGATACAAGTGAATTTATTTACAAAACAGAAACAGACTGTAATTTGAGAGTTTCTTCTCAGAATAATACTAGAATGTGCCACATTGAAAGGTGACCACTGGTTAAAGAGCCTGAAGTGAGTGCAGTGCCTGGAGTCCCAGGCCAGGCACCCCCCTCCCAGGCACTGGACTGGGGGTGTGAACGGAATCCAGTCTACATACAGGCACAGTGTGAGTGAGAGAGTGTTCTCCTGGAAATGGTCCTAACTTAGCGATTTAGACAACCTGAGTGGGAAACAACGAGTCAATGATAAGAGGTGCTGCTGAAGGGCCAAGGCCCCCGTGGACATAGTCCTGCAGGTGCAGGGATGCGTCCACCAGGGATGGCTCGGAACAACTTTATCCCTCTCCTGGGGACACGTCAAGGTACATATTCTACACTTTGAGCCACAGTCCACCACAAATGAAAACATTGCTCATTCAAAGATCACAGAACACAATTCTGAGGAGAACAATGGTTTCTTCTCTGGGGGTTGTTAAGGGTTGTCACAGATTCAAGAAGTTTCCAGAACAAGGTAGACATTCCTCTCTCCGCATTGGTCCAGCCACTGCCCACCCAGCCGCCTGCATCCCAAGCCCTGCACTTAACCCAGGGCCCAGACGGTAAGACCACAGGCTCCCGACATTGGGGTCTCTCTCGCGAATAACTATCACTTTGTAGATAGAAATTGCAAAGCACAAACCGATCTGCAGACCTCAGAATAAAACCTGGAGATCTTTCAGGTGGTGTTTTTAAGCTGCCAAAGGCACCCCTAGTTGGGATAATTGTGCAGATGTTGGATGCTTCTTTGAGCTGACCGTGAACTCAGGATGTACAAGGCCAGCTTAGCCCTGCGGTCCCCCCTCACCTCCCCACACAGCCATCCCTCAGGGGAGCTGATCCCAGCCAGTGAGCGCTGGTGGCCAAGCTTGCCTCTGGCGACACAGCCAGCCCCCAGCAAGGCTTCAGGGCCCCCTGGCAGGGCTCGCCCCTGCTGGCACTCATGCTGTGAGGTAGTGTCGCCACTCAAGGGCTAAGTGTTCAGTGAGTGTCTTATCCTCTCAAAGACGACAAATGCATTACCCTACAGCTTGGGGAGCTCTGGGCCCATTCGGACAATAGGGGAGTGGTGAGTGGAAAATGAAACCTCGCTGGGAAGGCATTGAACGGTTTCCAGATAACACAGTGGGAACTGACACAGAAAACCAGAATGTTTTCTATGCACACATGGGCAAACCCACACCAGCTCCTGGGGGAAAACAAGTCTGCACCACACTTTGCCCCTAAACAAGGTCTCTCATCTCTCTGGATTTGGGCCTCTGGAGATGGTTCCCCCTGGTGACTTGCCGGGGAGGATGGTGGAGCAGGAATGAGGCCTCCGCTCAGGCTGACGTGCTATCCATCCATCCCAATGTTACATCCCCCCTCCCCCGCCTCCAGCCCCTGGGAAGGCAGAAAAGCTGTCGAAATTTCCAGGCTCTGGGGGAGAGGGCAGCTTTCCACCAGCCTTGCCCTTTGTCTCCAGCTGAGGTGCGCTATGCGTGTCCCCCCTACAGAGGGTCATAATGCTTCTCCTGCAATCATCGCCTCTGCTCAGGATTCTGGAACCTCAGCCCTGCAGTCTCAAGAGCCCAGCACTGGGGCCGCTATGGCGTCCCTGTGCACAGCACAGCTGCACACGGACCTGCCCACCACAGCAAGCCTCGGGGTCTTTCCCACCCCACCTCCTTGGTGGCCCAGGCCCAAGGCAAATGCCAGGAGTCTTCCTGCCACCCACCACATGTCAAGCCTAATGAGACCCTCTTCCAAGTGGTTCTCCCCAGGCCCCAGGGGAACTGAGTCCCACGCACTCCCACGCACTCCCAGCCCAATCATACCTTGGTTACATTTGATTTTTTAATTTTTAAAATTGTTTAATGGTTACGGGTTGCGATGGTTAATTTCATGTGTCAGGTTGGCTGGGCCACAGCGCCCAGTTGTTTGGTCAAACACAGATGTGGCTGTGAAGATATTTTTTGTTTTTATTGAAGTATAGTTGACGTACAGTGTTGTGTCAGCTTCAGGAGTACAGCAAAGCGATTCCATTATATATGTACACATATATATTCTTTTTCATATTCTTTTCTGTTATACATTATTATAAGATAATGAATATAGTCCCCTGTGCTATACAGTAGATCCTTGTTGTTTATCTATTTTATATATAGTGTGTATCTGTTAATCCCAAACTCCCAGTTTATCCTTCCCTCTCCCTTTCCCCTTTGGTGACCATAAGTTTGTTCTCTAAGTCTGTGAGTCTGTTTCTGTTTTTGTAAATAAATTCACTTGTGTCATATTTTAGATTCCACATATAAGTGATAGCATATGGTATTTGTCTTTCTCTGTCTGACTTACTTTTAGATGTGATTAACACTTAAATCAGTGCACTCTGAGTAAAGCAGGTTTCCCTCTGCAATGGGGGCAGGCCTCGTCCAAGCAGTCGAAGGCCTTAAGAAATAAGACTACGGACGGTCCCCGGGGGAAGAGGCGGCTGCCACCAGACTTCCTTTGGACTCAGGCTGCAGCATCAACTCCTCTGGGAGTCTCCAGCCTGCCAGCCTGCCCTGCAGATTTTAGATTTTTAGAAAGATTAGATGGTTGGATAGATAATCGCTAGTTAGCTAGCTAGCTAAATGGTAAATATATATATATTATTCATTAATTACAAAAATCCTTTATATATATGTTCTTTCTCTCCATATATATGTGTGTGTGTATATATATGGAGAGAGAGAGAGAGACACGGAGAGACACAGAGAGACAAGTATTCATATCCTATTTGTTCGGTTTCTCTAGGGAACCCTGACACACATTGGTAGACATATGGGCCTCCCCAAAATGCTATCCGGATAGTAAGTCACGAGACGCACAAGCTGAGTGTCTTTGACCTCTGTGACCCCCCAGCAGGTGCCCAGCCCCCACCTTCCACAGAACAGACCCTCAATAAACACATATTGGACGGGACCGGCACCCAGCCTAGGCCGGGCGGGGCAAAGGGCAGGAGGCCGGGCAGGGCAGGTTGACGCCCCGAGAGCCCGGGGGGCCTCCCGCGGGGTCTGCGGGGAGGAGTCGCTGGGCCACGTGCACAGACGGCGCCCCTCCCCTCCTCCCCCGCCCACAGGACCAAGCGCCTGGCTGGCACCGCTCTAAACGCTTGCGGTACCCGCTGGGCATGAACGAGGGCCAGGGATGGTCTGCAAATTTCAACTGACCACAGTGTCCCGGGGAGTCAGAACCTTCCAGACCGCGCGCAGTTCTGCCCAAAGGCCGAGCGGTGCCCCTTTCCGACAGCCCAGGGCGGCCCGCAGCAGGCGCGGCCCTCAGCACGGGGAACGGGGACCCTGGCCTGGCCGCCCCAGCGCTGAAGCTTCTCCTCCACGAAGGATGTGGCCTCGGGTTCCCTCCATCCCGGCAGCGCTTACTGTTTCCCGCTAATCTGGGAGGAAACGGGTGCTGATACCAAACCCCGGCGTCGTGCCCCAGGGCCTCACAGCTCCACGCACAGCTCACACCCCCAGGGCGCCCTCGAAGGTGCCTCCTGTCTTGTCACCGCTGCTCGTGGCTTTTCCTGTCCGGAATCCCGACAGTGGGCCCACATCCTTCCTGGGGCCTGGAACGCTGGTTCTCCTTGAATCCACAGCCCTTTGGGGATGGAGCCAGGGAGTCAGGAGCCACCGAGGCCTCCCCTGGCCCCGCCCCCGGCAGACCCCGGGTGTCCCCCTTCCTTCCCCTGCCCGCTCCCGTCACCAGCACAGAGTAAGCAGAAGTACACATGCCTTCTTACTTTGCGGTGTCGGCACAGGAGTGACTCAGGGATCTGAGGACATCTCAGATCACAAGAGGCCATGAGTGAAATTCCTGATTTGCTCATCGATTTGTTTGCTTTGGGCCGTCCACGCAAAGTGGAGAACTCTGGGGGCTGCCAGGCGCCTCCTGGGGACCACCCCCTGAGATCAAACAGCTGATAAAAAAAACTTGGCGGGTCTAAGAGCCCCTTCAACGCTGACAAAACAGCTGGTTCGACCAGGTGGGCATTGAGGGTGGGGTGAGGTGACGGGCAGGTAGGAAAGCCGTCAAGGCCACGGCTCCCACATGGGGGCTGGAAAGGCACCTCGACTTGTGGCTCTTTCTCTTTCCTCGGAGCAATCAGGGCCGACCCCTCCCAGCTCCCCCACCAGACTTGCACTGCTCAGCTGAGGGCCGCAGGGTTTCAGGGTGCTCAGGGCCCCGAGAGACAGAGGGCACAGAGAGAAACCACCGCTATGCGCTCGCAAGCTTGGAGCCTGGGCCCCCAGCGTCCTTGTCCATCCCAGTCTATCCCCAGCTCAGGGAGGGGGCTTTGAGCCAGCCTGGCTATCCCTGCAGCCCTGGAGCCAGGCCAGGGGAGCCCCAGCAAAAGTTGCCTTCCCCAGGCCTCCCCAGGGCAATTATTTGCAGGCTGGCTTCCCCCCCACAACATAAAGAGAAATGCTTGGAAGGAGGTGGGAGGGCGTCTGGGGGTGAGGGATGAGGCTGATGAGCCCTTTTCATACTAGAAGCTTCTATCTTCCTAAAACCCCAACGACCTCAAGTAGGCCTTTTATCCAGCCTCTAGGGAGACAATATCAACCTGCTCATAGTAATAAGAAGATAAGGATTAAAGAGAAGGTGAAATTTCAAATCCCCCAAAAGGAAAAAGTAGATTACCTACTGTGTTAGTTTACCTGGGCTGCCCTAAGGAGGTACCACAAACTGGGTGTCTCAGAACAACTGAAATATCTTCTTTCATAGTTCTAGAAGTCCAAGATGAAGGTGTGAGTAGGACCAGCTTCCCTCTGAAGGGTCTAGGGGAGAACCTGTTCCAGGCCCCTCCCCCAGCTTCTGGTGTTTGCTGGCGCTCCTTGGCGCTCCTTGGTTTGTAAACACATGACTCCCATCTCTGCCTCCATCGTCACATGGCATCTCCCTGTGTCTGTGTCTCTTCTACTCTTCCAGTCGTATTGGATTAGGGCCCCCCCTACTTCAGTCTGACCTCATCTTAACTAATTACATCTGCAACAACCCTATTTCTAAATAAGGTCACATTCACAAGGTACCAGGGGCTAGGACTTCAACATATCTTTTTAGGGTACACAATGCAACCCACAACTCCTACAAAAGGTCAAAACCAAATTTTCACAGAGCTGTCAATGGTGACAGATACAAGAGAACAGCAGAGAATCACTTAAATATTTTGAAGGAAAAGCATTTTAGCCTAAAACAGTATATCCAGGTTTGTGACAAAAACTAAATTATTACTTAACATAATAAGGAACATTATTCTCATACATATGTGATTTCAAAGAATTTATCCCACAAAGTCCTCTTTGAGAAAATCCTTGAGTTGTTGACTCTGGTAAGAAGAAGAAGAAGAAAGAAAAGGAATCTGGAAGAAAGCAGAAAGATACAAGAAGTAGGGATCAGGATAAAATTTAGCAAAAGAAAAAAAAATGTTGTCAAAAATCATCAACTGTTACCAAATCCAAGCTCGTACTGCTCACTACATGGCAGGCCAATAAATCAGGAGACGAGGTGCTGGGGCAAAGAATAGTGGCTTTATTAGAAAAGCCAGCAGACCGAGAAGATGGCATTTGCCCCATCCCAGGGCTGACTTTGGCCAGTGATGACCACCGGTGAGCTGATTAGAGCTGGATTCCGGCCACTCACAGCCTTTCCTGCCACGTACCCTCCCCCCACTCCTCCCGAGCCCCTCATATACCCCTTCCCAAAACCCCCTCTCCAAGGCTCTGCTTCCAGGAACTTGGCCTGAGGCACGAGGAACCTAATTTTATTTTTTAACATTTTAAAAAATTTATTTATTTTATTTATTTATTTTTGGCTGTGTTGGGTTTTCATTGCTGTGCGCAGGCTTTCTCTGGTTGCGGCAAATGGGACTTCTCTTGTTGTGGAACACAGGCTCTAGGTGCGTGGCTTCAGTAGTTGTGGCACGCAGGCTCTGTAGCTGTGGCTCGCGGGCTCTAGAGCACGGGCTCAGTAGTTGTGGCGCACGGGCTTAGTTGCTCCACGGCATGTGGGATCTTCCTGGAGCAGGGCTTGAACCCATGTCCCCTGTATTGGCAGGCGGATTCTTAACCACTGTGCCACCAGGGAAGCCCAGGAACCTCATATTTTGGACTCGTGTAATAAGGAAGAACAAACCTAACTCCATATTGGATCTGTTTCTTTTACTTTAACCTTTGTATTCTGTTGCTTTTGCTTTCAGTTAAGAATGTTGCCTGTAGCCTGAAATGTACAGGATAGCCCATCCTCAAGGCTCTGACCTTTAAGAGTATAATGCTTTTCCATTCATATAGAGATAAAAAGTTGCATAACAGACAATAACATTTGTCTCGTTGGAGGTTTGTGACCTGACCTACTTGGACAGATGAAAAAACAAAGGATTCCTGCACCAAGAAGTTTCCAACAACCAGCCACCCTCCCTCTCCTTCTAATATAAAAGAAGCCTGAATTCTAACTGGGACATCAGTCTGCCATCCTCTCGGTCTGCTGGCTTTTCTAATAAAGTCACTATTCTTTGCCCCGACACCTCGTCTCCTGATTTATTGACCTGTCGTGTGGTGAGCAGTACGAGCCTGGACTCGGTAACAGTTGATGATTTTTGACAACATTTTCTTTTCACTCTGGAGCCAAGAAGCTCAGCCCCAAGACCCTCTCCCAGCTCTGCGGGCCTGAGAAGACCACCCTCCCCCAGAAGCAGTTCACCCATTGCTTTGATGCCAGCACTGTGTTTGAGGGGCTTGTGAGATCCCCAGATCCCTTACAATCAATACCACACTCAGAAGGTCATCAGTGTCCGCCAGTCTTGGGGGAGGAGGTCTGGGGTGCAGCCCTCCCGAGCAGGGGATCTCACTGTGGATGCAAAGACGCAACCATCTTCAAAGATGCTCACATATTTCATTTTAAGAAAATGGAACCAACTTGTTTCTGTCGAATTGAGCACACGTGGAACATTTTTTCATGCACCCCAGTCGGCTGATCTGCCAAAGTTAAAGACGTCAGAGGAAACAAAAAACTCACCCACACTCACAGCCAAAGATGTCATGAACATCCAAGAAACGCAGGAAGGGTTCAACACAGCATTGCTCAGCCTCATGGTCAAGAAAAAGGCGGGCTTCTTTCCCACTCTGGTAACAACTGCTTTCCTCCAAATTGTCCCCCCAAAATGGTATCAAGACTTCTCAAACACATGCGTGACGTGCACATGCACACACACCGGATCTGTGTCCCAGGAGAGCATGTCCCACTGGAGGTGGCCATGCACGTGCAGCTGTGAGTCCAGACACAGGCTGACGGGGGCTGCACGCTCGGGTCCCAGCACCTGCCCTGCTGGGAAATGACGAAAGCTGAAAACAGGCTGAAATGGAGATTTTAGTTAAAGAAAGCTGGCCTTTTGCTCCTCAGATAATTTGAGGGCAAGATGTGATTTTTTGTCTGAGTATATTTATGGTATTTTTCCATTTGATAAAGCATTAACAAAGGAAAAGGAAACAATGCTAAGAAACACTATTTCCGTTTTCAAGGGGGGGTGGGAATCCCTTTCGGAGGGGCTGTGCCCAAATCTGTAAATAGCCAACCTTGGAACGAACACAAGGGAAACCAACGTGCGTGCCTACGTGTGAGTGGGGGGCGGGGATCCTCACCTTCCAGAACGTCCCCATCCCATGTGGCGGAGGGAAACCATCTACAGCTGGAAGGCTGCAGACCTGACAGGAGCCCAGGCATGAGGAGTTGCTCCTGGGGTCCAGGTAAGACCCTGTCCCACCACCATGAGCTTGCAGGCACGCGCGCGCACACGCGCGCACACACACACATTACATACACTTGTTTCACTGTGTTTCTTTCCACTGCAGGAAAGGGACAAGCAGAGGTTGGGGGCACAGTGTAAGGGACACTTGCTTTACACTGTCTATCTCTTTGTGCCTTTTGTGTGTGTGTGTGTGTGTGTGTGTGTGTGTCCTTCGGATGAACTGTTGTCTTCTAAGAGATTCTGGCTCTACTTCCTAATCTCCAGCAAGGACCCACTCTCCTTCTGGAACACAGCATGCCCTCCCCTCCCCACCCACTCTGACACACACACCACATACAGCACACACACCACCCGCACCCCACGTGCATGTGCACACACCCCTGGCCCGGAGGACACCTCCCGCAGAGTTTCTGAACCCAGGTGCTGGCAAGGCTCAGCTTGCAAAACAGGTCAAGCCAGGTCAGGATGCACCCTCGGATGGGACAGGAAGGGCCCTGCCGAACAAATCTCCAGGGTGCAGTGCCACCTAGAGGCTCCTCTGTGGCGCTATTTCCCAACTCCGGTGGAAAAGGAACGCCAGCGCTTGGCGTCATGAAGCGGGGGGCGGGGCTGGGATCCAGAGGAAGGCGCCACGTTTCCTAGGAGGACTCGGGAGCTGGGGCTGCCCCTTCGACGTGCTGGCCTGGCCACCAAGGCAGCCGGATGTGCTCCACACTCCTGCAATTTTGTGGCTCCACCTTTTATATATTTATAACTCCTCGTTTTACACACATGCACACACATATTTACATTTTTTTCGAATTATAAAAGTAAAGCATTTGAAAAGAGGCCAAATGTCATTAGTCATCGAAAAATGCAACCTAAAATCATACACTCCCACCCGAACGCTCATAGGAGGAACACTGAGTATTGGTGAGATCGTGAAGCAGCTAGACTCACACCACACACATCAGGGCATAAACCCAGTCACCGGCAGAAACTATGTAGTGCTTACCTGTGGAAGTCGAGCCTGGGCAGCCCTTGGCACTGCAGTCCCTCTCCTGCTGTACTCCTAACACTCAAGTGGGCACTCAGACCCGCTGCCCCCTCCCAGGTGGATAAAACGAGGCTCTGGGGGACTTCAGCCCCCTCACTGAGCCCTTCACCCCTGCAGGGGAAGGTCCCCCCAGGTGCAGTGGCATCACGGGTGTGGCTGGCCCCCTCCACCTGCGATCTCTCCATCCCCTTTCGAGGCAGCAGTCCTCCACCAGGGACGGTTTGGCGCCCAGGGCGTCTGGAGACGTTTCCGGTTGGCAGCACGGGGGAGGACGTGCCTCTGGCATCTAGTAGGTGGAGGCCAGGGATGCTGCCCGACATCTTCCAGCGCACAGGCAGGCCCTCACCATCGAAGGCCCATCTGGCCAAAATACCAATAGCGTGAGGTTGAAAAATGCTGCCTGAAACGCCCAACTGTGGAGCAGTGGTGTAAATTATTACTGCTTTTACATAAATGGACGTTTTAGCTAAAAGTTTAGAATAAAAAACTTCTAAGTAGAATTAAGCAGGACACGGTTATAATGTAAATACATTCAGTCTGTATCGAAAAGGACAAAGCTGCAGAAAGACAAAGTCAGGGAATGAGAGCACGTGTTTTCCGGGGCTTATGTGCAACTTTTTTTTTTTTTTTAAGAGGGATTTGGTTTTTTTTAAGATGTTGGGGGTAGGAGTTTATTAATTTGTTCATTTATTTTTGCTGTGTTGGGTCTTCGCTTCTGTGCGAGGGCTTTCTCTAGTTGCGGTGAGCAGGGGCCACTCTTCATCGCGGTGCACGGGCCTCTCACTATCGTGGCCTCTCTTGTTGCGGAGCACAGGCTCCAGACGTGCAGGTTCAGTAGTTGTGGCTCACGGGCCTAGTTGCTCCACGGCATGTGGGATCCTCCCAGACCAGGGCTCGAACCCGTGTCCCCTGCATTAGCAGGCAGATTCCCAACCACTGCGCCACCAGGGAAGCCCTATGTGCAACTTTTAATGCTTCCTTTATCAGCGGCGGGGCCACTCTGGTCTCCAGCTAATACTTCTCTCCTTCACCTAAGGGCTGTATGTCTTTGGGCTTGTGAGGGTGTCCACATCCAAATGCTTCTATATGGAGCCATTCAAGAAATACATTTCTGTGTATTCTTCCCTCCCCTAAAGAGAGTGTCTTGCTCGACATTCCTTTTGCCTATTTGGGTAATTTGAGTGATTTAATTATTTTAACTCTGAGATTGATGATTGAAAGATCAACATAGTCAAAATGAACTAGTCATATGATCTATTATCATCGACATTAGCCGTGAAAATTGTTTCCACCCACCATGGAGTTATTAAGCATTTAACTTAATACTACATAGAATTTACTGAATGCCATGGAAGACACAAAAAAAGTAGAAGACATGGTGTCTACACGTGAGGAATTGTGTGTGCTCATTTTTTGCCAAATGCTGTCTCGATTGTGGCTCTGTTTGGTGTCTTAGAAACACTGAAGCCTCTTTCAGTGACCTTTATTTGTTGATTCACATCATTCAGATACAATCCAACAAAGTTTCAAAATTTATTCTGGCTGTTTTGCTGTTGAAGAATTAAGTATTACCCTCTGGAAAACAGTTTTGTAGAAGAAACCAAAACCCAACAGCTCCAAACATCTCAGCAGAAACCAACATAAGGAATCAGTATAATCCTCAAGGGCTGGCCCCAGAGTAATCTAAGGAATCAATGTAGGAGAAAATCCAATCTCCTCATTAATAATTTGTTTTAAATTTTAGAAGTAAGACACGTACGTCATAAACTAAAATTCCAAACAGCACCAGAAAACATACAAACGTTGGTCTCCCCGTCATCTGATTTCCCAGCCTCCCTACTGTGGGTTTTTTTGTGTATTCTTGCAGAAATTCTCTATGTATACAAGAAACAAGCATACATGTTTTTATAAATTGGGGTTGTGCTACATATTATTTTTGCAACTTGCTTTTTTTCAACTTTTGATACGTATAAAATTTACCATATTAACCATTTTTAAGTATACGGTTCAGTGGCATTAAGTGCATTCACATTGCTGTGCAAACGTCACCACCATCCATCTCCAGAACTCTTTTCGTCCTGCAAAACTGAAACTCTGCCCCCATTAAACAACAACTTCTCACTCCTCCCCTGGCACCCACCATTCTGCTTTCTGTCTCTATAAATCTGACTACTTTAGATGCTTCATATAAGTGGAATCATACAGTATTTGTCTCTTTGGGGACTGCCTTATTTCCCTTAGCATTATGTCATCAAGGTTCATCAAGGTTGCAGGATGTGTCAGAACTTCCTTCCTTCCTTTTTAAAGCTGAATAACATTCCATCAGAATGGACCACAGTTTGCTTATCCATTCTTCTGTCTGTGGATACGCGGGTTGATTGTACACTTTAGCTACTGTGAATAAATAATGCTGCTGTGAACATGAGTGTACAAATATCTCTTCAAGACCCTGTCTTGAATTCTTTCAGGTATATCTCAGAAATGGAATTGCTGGATCATATAGTAATGCTATGTTTAATTCTTGGAGGAGCTGTCAAACTGTTTTCCTCGGAGGCCATACAATTTTACATTCCCACCAACAGCGTACAAGGGCTCCAGTTTCTCCATACCCTTGCCAACACTGGTTATTTTTTTATAGTAGCCATCTTAACGGGTACAAGGTGGAATCTCATTGTGATTTCAGTTTGCATTTCCCTAATGACCTAAAGATTAGTGATGTTGAGCATCTTTTCGTGTGCTTATTGGCCATTTGTATGTCCTCTGTTCACATTCTGTAGATTAGAGCTTAGTCACATGGCAACATCTAACTGCAAGGGAGCCTGGGAGATGCAGCATAGTTGGGTTTGCATTAGCTATCTATTATGCCTAATAATGTTGCCATTAATTTAGTATCTTAAAACTAAACATTTCTTAGCTTGCAGTTCCTGTGGGTCAGGAGCTTGGGCACAGCTCAACTGGGTCCTTTGCAAGTTTGCGGTTAAGGTGTTGGCTACGGCTGCAGTCTCATCTGAGTCTGGACGAGGGAAAGATCTGCTTCTGGTTGTTGGCAGAATGCAGCTCCTTGCAGCGGTAGAACTGAAGGCTTCAGTTTCTTGCTAACAACCCCATCAGAAGCTTCCCTCAGCTCCTAGGAGCCATGTTCAATTCTTTGTCATATGGGATTTCCTCGAAGCCAACAAAAGAGAGAGAGACTCCAGGAAGATAGGTGGTGCAATCTTACATACATCATCACTTGCACACAAGCATGTGTGTCCTGCTACCTTTGCCGTATTCTATGGTTAGAAACAAGTTGCATGTCCTGCCCACACTCAAGGGGAGGAGACTATGCCAGGGCGTGAACATCAGGGATTGTGGGCACAATTCTGGAGTCCTACTGAGGCCTCCCTAGTATTCCACAGCAATGGAAGAAAGAATACAGATTTCAGAGGGCACTGGCTATCAGCCCCCACCACATTAGGTTGCAAATATTTTTCTTAGCAATGGAAAATTGCTAGGTATTTTAGCACTTTTTAATTTTAATATAAAATTCATATTTTATTTGATGGTTACTTTTTGGTTGGTATTTTAAATTTTAGCTTCATATTTTAATTTGATGGTTACTTTTTGGTTGATATTTTAAATTCGTTTGTGGTACCCTTGACATAAAATCTTTCAAATTGCGTGAAGTCAAATGTATCAATATTTTCCTTTACAGTTTCTGAATTTTGTCATGATTTGTGTCATGTCATGCAAGACCTCCCCCCTTCCAAGATTATATAAAATCCCATTCACATTTTCTCCTAAAATAACTCATTATTATGGCCAAGCATCCCATTTGGGGGAATTTTTCTTCACTACTAATGTAATTTATGTAGACTGTTTTGCTGCTGACTTGCTTGAAAAGCTATTTGTTTGCAATTTTGCTAATCAGTGACTTTTTAAGGGGAAGAAGTAGGATTTCAGCAAATTATTTTCACGCTTTAATATACAATTCTTAGTGCGGTTCTCAGATAAGCACTAAAATTTGATGGGAAGCTCTTTTTTGGTGCAAAATCAGCATTATTCACATGTAGTCACTGATACTGTTTATTCCAGTTCTGAGTTCTCAGCCTTTCTTGAACAGGGCATGACTTTATGTGCTCTGGGCTGTTTACCCTCACAGGTCACTCTTTTGCTGAGTGTTTACTTCCAACAGAAACTAATGATTGTGCCAATAGTATTCACTCAAATAAAGTCACCTGCCTCTCAAACAGAGGCTAAATCGTTTGGGAAATCATGAAGAAACAGAGTTTCCTTCTTTTCCCTCAGCAAATATTTAGTGCACCCCCTACTCTGGGCAAAGCAAACTATCCAAAGTGGGTAGCTGCTAGCAAAAAAAGTACTTTGAAAATTTGCCACCGGCAAAGGAACCCCATAATTTAGTTCTACAGGTTCTACACTCGTGTTAATAGTATAATAGCCCAGCATTCTTCAGACATTCAAGTAGCATGAGACCTTCAAGCTTGGCCACCTTAGGCCCTGGTGGCTTGAGTGGAGAATAAAAGGATAGAAAGAAGAGACCAATGTCTCCTGCATCTCTGTGTCTGTGACAGTTTTTGCATCTGCAATACTCATTATTTCACCAGGCCCAGAACTGATGTCCATAAAGCCATGTGTAGTAGATACAAATATCGGTTGATAAATGCAGGTGTAACTCTGTTCATTTCTCTGTAGCTCAGCATAATTTCCACCAATCGAATCCGGGTCCCCGGCCTTTCCTGAGTTGCAGCTGAGTTCAAGGAGAAGTTCATGGTTCCCTGGTGTTGCAGAGGGGCTCAGGGGGGGTCATCTGTCCATGCTTGCCCCTGCTGAGGTGGCCTCAGGCCCACCCATCCTGCTGAGTCAGGCCCCTCTCCCCGGCCCAAGGCTCCCAGGGCCCGGTTTTCTGTCTGGGTCTCTCCCAGTGCTCCCACTCAGTGGTCTGCACAGAGGAGTCCTTTCTGACGCCCCCCAGGGTTGGCCCAGACCGGACTCCAGTTTTTTCTCTCTGTGGTCCCCTCCCTTCCCTGAGACAAAAAAAAACCCCACCTGAGTGAAGGATCAGAGGGCAAAAAGGAAAACATCAACTGATATTTCCAAATCATATGCTGCCACACTTGTCAGATAGGCTGACACACCACAGGGAGATTCAGACCCAAGAGCAAACTGGACCGTTAACCTACCGTAATGCACAAAACTCCTTTTTTAAAAAAGGAGGCTATACACTGTTGCTTAACAATGCAAGGCTAGGTAAGCATTGATTTGGTTAAGTGTGATTAAAGTTAGCTTTCGGGCTTCCCTGGTGGCGCAGTGGTTGAGAGTCTGCCTGCCGATGCAGCGGACGCGGGTTCGTGCCCCAGTCTAGGATGATCCCAGATGCCGCGGAGCGGCTGGGCCGGTGAGCCGTGGCCACTGAGCCTGCGCGTCCGGAGCCTGTGCTCCGCAACGGGAGAGGCCACAACAGTGAGAGGCCCGTGTACCGCAAAAAAAAAAAAAAAAAAAATTTAGCTTTCAAGAGACCCTAAAACTTATTATTTTACATTACGACATAGGCTCATAGCTTTACCAGAGCTGTAGCCACATTAATACTGGTTTAAACAAGAAAGACTTTTCTTTTCTGTCACATCCGGTCTGGGTGTAGGGTCCCTCTGTCTCATCGCTCCATCAGTCCTGGAGGTGGCTTCAGCTGTGGCATCCAAACTGGCTAAGTACCACCATGGCCACCTGCCTGCAGGTAGTAGAGAAAAAAGGGAAGGGTGTCACTCCTGGGAGTTGCATCTAATGCTTCCTCCCCTTGGCCACACCCAGCTTCAAGGAAAGCTGGGAAAGGTAGTCCTTAGGGAGCCCCAAAACTGGGAGTGTCATTACTGCAGAAGATGGGACAGTGGCTAGTAAAGGACAATTAGCAATCGGTGATGCTCTTCTATAATAAAACAGCTACTTTGTAAAAATGCTATCCATCCTTCAAAGCCTAGATCAGACACCTCCTCCCTCAACAGTTCTCTGAACTAAGTGATTCCTTCCCCCTCCAAACTATACCCACACCATTCATGTGACAATTACCCTCAAACAGCCTCCTCCCCACAAGCTGACCCCTAAACCTCCTCTATGTCCCTATATGGCAGCATCCACCTTTGACAGCACCCACCAGGGGAGGAAGGGTTGCCTTTCCCAATCACGTAAAGAGCCTGTTTATTGAGTTTGTGGCAACAGACCCCTTCTATTACCCGCCAGCATCCATTCAACACACACACACCCACACACTCACACTCACACACTTCTCTGCTAACAACCCCCCATGTCTTCAGCAAGCCCCTGCCCAGTGCTGGGGGGACCACGATGGGTCTAGACCCATCTTAGCAATTTCTTTCCACTCTGATGTCCAGATGTGGCCACGTGACCTGGTTCTGGCCAGTGAGATGTAAGGGGACATTCCCTCCAGGGGCTCCACCAAAAAGGGTGCAGCCTTGGCTGCCAACACCCTCCCCCTTTCCTTTCCCTCTTCCTCTGGCCTCTGTCCTAGAGGCACTTTCTGGAGACGCAACTGCCTCTGCAACCACGAGTGGCCAAGGCAACGGGCTGCAAGGGCAGAGCCAAAAGAGTAACATGGGTCTCTGAGCCCCTGCAGCAGCCCATGACCAACCCACTCGGACCTCTTGATAATCAGGACTATTCCATTCATCAGGCTAAGAAGAAATGCACTAGCACGCCACAAAAAGACATGCGTGTTGCTTACTACTGAGTGAAAGAAGTCAATCTGAAAAGTCTGCACACTGCACCATTCCATCTCATGACGTGCTGGAAAAGGCCAAACTATGAAGAGAGTAAAGAGATTAGTCTCCAGGGTCTAGGGGGAGGGAGGCATGAAGAGGCGGAGCACACAGGATTCTTAGGTACTGAAAATTCTATTCTATATGATTCTCTTTTTCTTATCAGAGCATAATTGCCTTACAATGTTGTGTTACTTTCTGCTGTACATTGAAGTGAATCAGCTATATATATATATCTATATCCCCTCCCTCTTGGATGGACCTCCCTCCCACCCCCCTCATCCTACCCATCTAGGTCATCACAGAGCACCGAGCTGAGCTCCCTGTGCTATATAGCAGGTTCCCACTAGCTAGCTATTTCACACATGGTAGTGTATTTATGTCAAACCTAGTCTCCCAATTCGTCCCACCCTCCCCTTCCCCGCCCTCCACATGTCTGTTCTCTACGTCTATGTCTCTATTCCTGCTCTGCAAATAAGTTCAACTGTTCATTTTTCTAGATTCCACATACATGCGTTAATATACGACATTTGGTTTTTTCTTTCTGACTTACTTCACTCTGTCTGACAGACTCTAGGTCCATCCACATCGCTACAAATGACCCAATTTCATTCCTTTTTATGGCTGAGTAATATTCCATTGTATATGTGTACCACATCTTCTTTATCCATTCATCTGTCGTTGGACATTTAGGTTTTCTCCATGTCCTGGCTATTATAAATAGTGCCACAGTGAACATTGGGGTAAATGTGTCATTTTGAATTATGGTTTTCTCAGGGTATATGCCCAGTAGTGGGATTGCTGGGTTGTATGGTAGTTCTGTTTTTAGTTTTTTAAGGGACCTCCTCCATACTGTTTTCCATAGTGCCTGTATCAATTTACATTCCCACCAACAGTGCAAGAGGGTTCCCTTTTCTCCACACCCTCTCCAGCATTTACTGTTTGTAGATTTTTTGATGATGGCCATTCTGACTGGTATGAGGTGTTACTTCATTGTAGTTTTGATTTGCATTTCTCTAATAATCAGTGATATTGAGCATCTTTTCCTGTGCCTCTTGGCCATCTGTATGTCCTCTTTGGTGAAATGTCTATTTAGGTCTTCTGTCGGTTTTTTAATTGGGTTGTTTGTTTTCTTGATACTGACCTCCATGAGCTGTTTATATATTTGGAGATTAATTCTTCGTCCATTGTTTTGTTTGCAAATATTTTCTCCCATTCTGAGGGTTGTCTTTTAGTGTTGTGTATGGTTTCCTTTGCTGTGCAAAAGCTTTTAAGTTTCATTAGGTTCCATTTGTTTATTTTTGGTTTTATTTCCATTTCTCTAGGAGGTGGGTCAAAAAAGATCTTGCTGTGGTTTATGTCAAAGAGTGTTTTTCCTATGTTTTCCTCTAAGAGTTTTATAGTGTCCAGCCTTACATTTAGGTCTTTAATCCATTTTGAGTTTATTTTTGTGTATGGTGTTAGGTAGTGTTCTACTTTCATTCTTTTACTGAAAGATGTAAAATGCAGCTGTCCAGTTTTCCCAGCACCACTTATTGAAGAGGCTGTCTTTTCATCATTGTATATTCTTGCCTCCTTTGTCATAAGTTAGGTGACCATATGTGCATGGGTTTATCTCTGGGCTTTCTATCCTGTTCCATTGATCTATAGTTCTGTTTTTGTGCCAGTACCATACTGTCTTGATTACTGTAGCTCTGTAGTATAGTCTGAAGTCAGGGAGTCTGAGTCCTCCAGCTCCATTTTTCTTTCTCAAGATTGCTTTTGCTATTCGCAGTCTTTTGTGTTTCCATACAAATTATGAAATTTTTTGTTCTAATTCTGTGAAGAATGCCATTGGTAGTTTGATAGGGATTGCATTGAATCTGTAGATTGCTTTGGGTAGTATAATCATTTTCACAATATTGATTCTTCCAATCCACGAACATGGTATATCTCTCCATCTGTTTATGTCATCTTTGATTTCTTTCACCAGTGTTTTATAGTTTTCTGAGTACAGGTCTTTTGCCTCCTTAGGATTTATTCCTGGTATTTTATTCTTTTTGTTGCGATGGTAAATGGGATTGTTTCCTTAATTTCTCTTTCTGATTTTTCCTCCCTCCCTCCCACGGTTCTAGGACCCACATGGCCCAGAGGGGGCTTCAGAGGGCGGAGGACCCGGCCCGGGAGCCCAGCAGCCTTCCTGGAGCCTGACTGGGCAGGGAAAATGCTAGGCGCACTCCCCCCTGATCCTTCAAGCCCCCGAGCATCCCTCCAGGAGTGGGAACCCCTCCCTCCTCCCAGCCACCCCTCAGGGGTGCTGGTCCTGTCCAGCCTCCACTTCTTGTCCCCCCTTCCTCCCCCCCCATGTCCTACCCAGTTGCTCGGGGGTTCCTCCCATCTCCTTGGGCGTTGAGGTCCCCCACCAGCATCCGGCAGGTGCCTTAGGTGTGGGGAGACACAAATTCCGCATCCTCCCATGCCCCATCTTGACTCTGCCCCTCTATATGATTCTACAGTGTGGATACATGTCACTGTACATTGGTCCGAACCCACAGAATGTACAGCACCCAGAGTGAACCCTAATGTAAACTATGGAGTCTGGGCGATGATGCCATGTCAATGCAGGTTCATCAATTGTAAAACGTCCCCCTCTGCTGGTGGGTGGTGATAGTGAAGGAGGCTGCATGTGTGGGAGCAGGGGGTAGATGGAAGACCTCTGTACCTTCTGCTCAATTTTACTGTGAACCTAAATTTGCTCAAAAAAATAAACTTTATTTATTGAAAATAAATGTTTATGACTATTCACCCCTGTTTGCTTCCACCTCTGCCATCAGGTGTTCTGATACGAGCAGCCAGATGTGACACGAGCTGCAACCTGCCTTCTCTCCACCCTGGTGTGAATTCACAGAACCCACCAATCCCCTCCCCAGGCAGAAGGGCTGGGAAACAACCCACCTGAGTCCACTGGCACCCCATCTCCCTTGGCCAACCCCCTCATCTCGGTGGCCAGGGATGGCCCTGGGTTTTGTGGACAAGAGCTGGGACCCAGGTCGGAGCAGACCCAAGAGACCAGACAGCTCCCAGACCACAGCCTCGGGTCTCATGACCACGTGAGTCCAAGGTGACCCAGGACTCCCTTCGCAGGGAGATCTGAACTCCTGGGGTGCTCCATGCTGGCCTTACATCTGTGATGATTGGGTTAGTTCGCTGGGCCGCAGGCTCCCAAAGGGCGGGCCCAGGATTGGGCCGGGCATCACATCAGTGTCCGTTAAACAATATCAAGCCCCTATTGAAATTCTGCCGTGGCCTCAGACAAAGAAGAGAGCTCCCACACAGTCGTGAGGCGATTATACCCCAATAAAGATGTGGGGAAAAAAAAAAAAGCACTTCCTACACAAAGTGAATATCTAAATGTCTTGAGGACCTTATTTCTTATTTTCATTCTTTTTACATATTAATGTTATAAATAATATAATATTCATTTGATAAAAGATTGCTACCAACCTTGAAAAAAAAAAAAAAAGAAGAAGAGAGCTCCCAGCAGGCCAAATGGAAGCCACCAGAGAGAACACGGAAACTGTCACCTTCCGTGTCACCGTGGATCCGGCCTCTTGAGTCTGCAGCCACTCCAAAGAAAACCCACATTGATGGCTCGAAAGCAGGGCCCTGTGTGGGGTGCAGAGCTACCTGGAAGGAAGCCCAGCAGACACAGACAATTTATGGTTCCCGAGGGGGCAGCTGGAAGCCAGCCTCTTCAGAGGTGGCTGCGGGAGCATGTGGGGTCACATATGGAAACAATCTCGGCATGGGGGGGCGGTGAAGCTGGCCTCTGGAGATGTGGCCGGGCGGGGCGCGCAATTAACCCAAGAAGAAGCCTCGTTAACGGGCCTGCAAAACAGCACACGCAGCCCCGGGGTCCAGGAAGGAAGAAAACGCCTGGCGTTCCAGCAACTCCTAGGTCAGACGTCTCAAAAAGGAACAGTGCAGGAATCCACGCACTTTGTTTTGATAAATGTCACCATCTGAGACCCATGCAGACCAGCATCGAGGGGGATGTGACGGGGCTCAGTTTGGAACAGGCGACGGTGGACCAGGACATTGTGTTCTGGGAGACCCCTCGGCTGTCCCATTCATCAGTGACCGTTGCCCCTCAGAAGAAACTGAGGCAGCAACTGAAACATCCAAAATAACTCATTCTTGAGTTTCTCAGCCAACAGGCTTCCCCACAGATCAATATCTCCTCAGGAACAAAAATTCCTGAATCTTAAGAATATTAATGTCTCCGGGGCTGGATGTTCCAGCACTGCTGATAAAGAACAGCGTCTTCCAGGAAAAGGATCACTTTTTCATCTTTGGTAATAATGAGCTAGAGTCGCATAAAAATTTCAAGAGAAAAAAAATCCCTAAAAATATTTTTAAAAACAGTCAATAGACATTTTTATAAAGGTCCAATGCCTACAGATTTGGGGGGCATGTTTTTGATTGCTTCCGCGTCTTCAAAGAAAGAAGAACAAAGAGTATTACTGATACATAGACGTATTTAAAAAGAGCAGGTGACCAGCTCCAGGTTCAGCAGCCGAAATGAAGAATCTTTGTGGGGCAATACTGCCCCCTCGTGACCAACTTTTACTTAACTATTTCAGGACGTTAACCTCCGGAAACCGACACAGGTGCCTGATTTGTACAATCTGCAGGAATATATTTTCACCCCCGGTTAACGCTCCTGCACTCCTGAAGGAGGTGGGCAGATACAGCACCACCTCTAAGTAAGGAGAAATTTGATTTAACAACGATGTCAGCAAAGAGTCACAATGGCGTTCCCAGGACAACTTTAGAAAATGTGGACTCTCTGCTGACATGGTGAAGAAGGCCTCACCTCCATCCCAGCTGTTTTGTTTGTTTGTTTGTTTGTTTGTTTGTTTTTTAACATTCCCCACAAATAAGGGAGCTGCAAATGCCTGAGGGATCTAAAGTGTAAATTCCTTCCAGCCCACATAACTCACCTGCTGGATTGTTTGCTGTAAGGAGAGACTGCTGTTCAAAACATTTCCAGCGATTTTTAAGACTGTGTAAAGAGCATTCACTGTGGTCATTTTGCTTGTTTGTTTGTTGTTGTTTGTATGTTTTTAACTTTTTATTTTATATTGGAGTATCGTTGATTAACAATGCTGCGTTAGTTTCAGGTGTACAGCAAAGTGATTCAGTTATACATATACATGTATCTATTCTTTTTCAAATTCTTTTCCCATTTAGGTTATTACATACTAACTATTAAGCAGAGTTCCCTGTGCTACACAGCAGGTCCTTTTGGGTTATCCATTTTAAATATAGCAGCGTGTACATGTCAACCCCAATGTCCCTAACTGTGGTCATTTTTACCCTGTGAATAATGGGTAGTCACCCCTATGGCACTTAATCCTCATCTTCACCAAATATTTACCCTATTCACCAGGGACTTAACTGAGCATCTACTCTATGCCAGTGTCATGGGGACGCCATGCTCAGCTGAGTCCGCCCACCAGCAGAAGCTTCAGCACTGGGAGCTTATGAGAGAGGCAGGATCACAGCCCCGCCCCTCCCCAGCCCCCGACCCCTGAACCCAGAGTCTGAATCTGCATTTCGACAAGATCCCCACATGGTTGAAGTTGAGTGTTTGGGATGCTCTGCGGAGGGGGGTGGGGGGGGTTCCCAGGTGTGAACAAGCTTCAGAATCATCCGGAAGGTGTGTTAAAACACAGGCTGCTGGGCCTGACCCCGGGGTGCCTGACTCAGTGGGTCTGAGGCGAGCCTGAGAATTTCCAGGTCTAACAAGTTCCTGGGTGACGCTGGTGATGGTGGCCTGAAGACCACGTTGGTCCTCCAACCCGGCTGCCTGTTGGCATCTTCTGGGAGTTGTAAAAAATAACTATACCTGGGTCTCACCTACAGAAACGAATGTAAATAGTGTGGTGTGTGGCTTGGGCATCAAGCATTTGAAAAGCTCCCTGGGTGATTCTAAAGGCAGCAAAGTTTGGGAACCCCTGTTCTTTGTTTTGTTGTCTCTTAACCATTTTCTTACTGAAGTACAGTTAATGTACAATGTTGTGTTCCTTTCAGGTGTACAGCAAAGAGATTCAGTTACATGTACATGTATGTGTATACATGTACTGTATATATGTATTTTTTCAGATTCTTTTCCCTTACAGGTTATTACAAGATATTGAATGTAGTTCCCTGTGCTATAGAGTAGGTACTTGTTGTTTATTTTATATATAGTAATGTGTATTTGTTAATCCGAAACTCCTAACTTATCTCCCCCACCCCCTTTCCCCTTTGGGAACCATCAGTTTGTTTTCTGTGTCTGTGACTCTATTTCTGTTCTGTAAATAAGTTCATTTGTATCATTTTTTTAGATTCCACATATAAGTGATATCATATGATATTTGTCTTTCTCTTTCTGACTTACTTCACTTAGTATGATTATCTCTAGGTCCATCCATGTTGCTGTCAATGGCATTATTTCGTTCTTTTTTATGGCTAAGAAGTATTCCATTGTGTATCTGTACCACATCTACTCTATCCATTCATCTGTCAATGGACATTTAGGTTGCTTCCATGTCTTGGCTACTGTGAATAGGGCTGCCATGGGGAACCACTGTCCTAAGGGATAAAAGGGAGAAATTAGAAATCCTTTATCACCAAGTTTCACTATACTCCATGACTTTTTGATGAAAATATTTCGATGGCTTGGTAAGGGCCCTCCAGGAACCTATATGTACCTCTTTGAGCGATAACACGGGACAAAACATAGTGTTAGCAATAAAGGGCCGTGTGCAATGCTCACCATAATTTCCCACTATTCTCAGTTACAATGTGTGTGAACTGCTATGTTTCATGCACTGCATGCCGTGGTCCTCAGCTTTTTAAGGTGGCAGGTGAAGGACAGGCAGAAGGTTTTACTGGTGTGTCCCTGGATCATCACCTAGATCAATGCAGCCTCTTTTCTGAACCATAGAATGATGGGCAAGGTTTGTCCTCCTGACTGAGAACCCTGCAACAAAGAAATAGATATGACCAACCCTACGTCACAGAAGAAGAGGTGCAGGAAGAGTAACTGTCCAACATCACTTAAAGTAGCACAATCAGTCTGCAGGGCTGATGGGTGGGCATAAGGCTACTGGGCTGGGGACAGAACAGTGTGGAAAGGTTTTGAGCTAGAAATCAGAGGGCCTGGCTCTGTGAGCTCTTGGGCAATGTAGACCAAGCCCCTTGGTCTCCCCAAACTTCTATTTAATTACTCATAAAATAGTGTTAAGAACTGTCGCCTAGCTCCCTAGGCTGATGCAGAAAGCACGTGGAAAACATCTATGGAAACACTTCATAATTGAGAGAGCATCAATAAAGTGTTTTCTGACTACACAGAGGCAATTAAGTTAAAATAAACACACAGCACATGAAACATAGCTGTTGCATACATTTTAACTAAAAATAGTAGGAAATTATATACTGCATATTCTCTTAAGAATCACTTTTCCCTTACAGTTTAGAAGGTCTTTGGGGGAAATTGTTCAATGGCAATGAGTTTCCAGAAGGTTGTCCAGGATAGTTTGCTTCATTAATTTCTTCATTCAACAAGATTTTATTGAATGGCATCTGTGTGCCAAGTGAAGTGATGTGTCCTTTATTCTTTGTAAATATCTTTATGACAATAACATTCAAACTATTGATGGGGAAATACATACAGAAAGTTCTGTGTAAAACAAGATACAGTTATTTTCCTCCTTCCAAGAACCCATTCAAATGAAAGCAAAGGATATTTAAAAGCAATAAGCCCATAAAAGCATTAAGTTGAGACCTCTCGTGGTAGAAATGAAGCAGACGAATGGTTTTCCCTCCCGGTAAATCCTCGTGAAAGGGAATTTATAGGAATATAGTTCACGTAGAAGGCGTGTGATTTCAGATAAGAGGTCTAAAGAATGCAACAGGAACGGAGGACAAAGGAAGTGTTAAATGAGTGGGGAGATTTCAGTGACCATCAGTTATATAAATTGGTAGTAATAATAACCACTGGGTTTTTAAAATTTGTACAGGTAGACCTAAAACCCCATTTGATAGTCACATAAGTCAGGAGCATGAATAGGCTGAATGTTTCCTAAGATCTGTGTATTATCTAGGAGAAGAGTAATGGTCTTCATACATTTTAAACAATAACTTAATTTTTTACGTTGTAATTTCTAAAGTAACCACTAAAAGAATAAAAACAGACAGTATAATTTACAAACCAGTGAATGGGGAAAAAATGGAACAATATAAGAAGAACTTATTAGATGCCAAAAAATGCAACAAAAAAAAAAAAGAGAGAGAGAGAACACAGACAGCACAAAATAAGATGGCAGAAATAATCCAAATATAACAATTACATTAAGTGTAAATGCAGTAAATGTCTCACTTAAAAGGCCGCCCATTTTTTTAAATCCAATTTACAAGAGGTGCAGCAAAAATATATATTTATATACAAACACTAAGCAAATACTAACCAAAAGAGAGTGAATGCCACTAATTAATATCAGATGAAATAATATAATTCAGCCTTGAAATAGAAGGGAATTTTGCCTTTTGCAAAAGTATGAATGGACCTTGAGGGCATTATGCTAAGCGAAATAAGTCAGAAAGAAAAAGACAAATGCTAAATGTTCTCACTTTTATGTGGTATCAAAAAAGCCAAACTCAGAGAAATAGTGAGTAAAACAGTGATCACCAGGGGCTGAGGTTGGGAGAAATAGGAAATGTTGGTCAAAGAGTACAAACTCCCAGCTTTAAGATGCATACATTCTGGGATCAAATTTACACACGGGGACTCTAATGAACAATACTGCATGATATACTTGAAAGTTGCTAAGAGAGCAGATTGTAAATAGTCTCACTACACACACACACACTAAAAGTGTAACAAGTGAGGGGATAGATGGGTTGACTAACCATTTTTGTGGTAATTATTTGCAATATATACATGCAGAAATCATCACATTGTACACCTTGAACTTACATGTGTTGTATGTCAACGGTATCTCAGTACAGCTGGAGGAAAATAAAAATATAAATAAAAAGTAGTGGGTGAGGGACTTCCCTGGTGGCGCAGTGCTTAAGAATGTGCCTGCCAGTGCAGGGGACACGGGTTCGAGTCCTGGTCTGGGAAGATCCCACATGCCGCAGAGCAACTAAGCCCATGCGCAACAACTACTGAGCCTGCGCTCTAGAGCCCACAAGCCACAACTACTGAGTCCGTGTGCCACAACTACTGAGCCCACGTGCCACAACTACTGAGCCTGCATGCCACAACTACTGAAGCCCGTGCGCCTAGAGCCCATGCTCCACAAAAAGAGAAGCCACCGCAATGAGAAGCCCGTGCACCACAATGAAGAGTAGCCCCCACTCGCCACAACTAGAGAAAGCCCACGGGAAGCAATGAAGACCCAATGCAGCCAAAATTTAAATAAATAAATAAATAAAGGTAGTAGGTGAAAGTTAAAAAATATGTATCAGATAAAATATAATTTTAGTCAAAGGCATTTTTAGAGACAGATAAGATTGCTAGTGGAATGCCATTTTGGGGCAACGTCCCTGTATTTGACCTGGGTGTTCACAAGAATGTGTCCACTTGTGGCCGTAGGTTTATGATCTGTGCACTTTCTATACAGGGGAAGGGGGTGCTGCTCTGGCCACTCCGGCCTCAGGTCTCGTTCCCTCCCCAGTGTGGCTAAAAGAAGACTTTCACAAGTCAGACTTGCACTTCGTGAAAAGACAGCATCTGTTCTGTGTCTAAGGTTTGGGATCCTAGAATCTCCCCCATGTGTCCCTGAAATGCCTTGTATTACCGCTTATTTGGCTTTGCCTAATTAAGACTGCATTTGTGTGCCAACTGCATGTGATAATTAAGGGCATAAACCGCCCCCCCCCCAAAAAAAAAGCACTAAAAGTGAAAAATAGCCTTCTAAAGTTAGATTTTAAGTCCCTATTTATATAAAAATCTTTTTAAAGAGATATACATGCAGAAAACATTCTAACCCACTGAATTTATAAGGTGATTGAAAGGTACATAATTTGTGGATTGGAGGGCCGCATGCCTTGGTTCTCTTCTCGTTTCATGAGCAGAAAAGTGAGGTCAGAAAATCCAGGACCTGAGCTCTCCTTGCAAGTCCTCCTTCCCCCTTGAGGACATCAGGGCCTCATGGGTGAGCCCCCTCTACCGAGCCCCACCATCCGTGAGTAGCGCTGCAGGTGCCCCAGCAGGCACGGTCCTCCCTCTATAGGAACTGCAATACCAATATGCTTAATCAACACCGTTATCAACTGTGCTATAGGTGGCTGTCTCTAGGTACCTGCCTGTAGATGCAGGAAGATGCTCAGACATCACGACAAGGACCCTCGGGAAAGCAACATGCACACTTCAGAGCCGGCTGGTTTCAGCCAGCTAGGAGGGAGACCAGGGGTCTTTGGGATACCCTGATGGAGGGAAGGGGAGCCCAGAGAGTGAGTGCAATCATTCTCTTCCTCCCCTGTGTTCTACCAGAGCCCAGGTTTCCAAGAAAGCAGAAAGATACCACAGAAAAAGCCTTTGCGCAGGACTAACTAAACCCAAGTTTACATCCTGACTGTGTCACTTGCTAGTTGGTGATGGACAAGTTACTTCTCTGATCTGCAGTTTTCTCAGTCATAAAAATGAGGAAACACTTACCTTAGAGAATTGTTACAAGCGTTAAATACATCTGGAATACCAGGAGCTGGGCTCATCGTAGACTCTCAGCTAAAGCAGGTCTCTCTGCTATTGGCTGATGACAAAGGGCCAGCAGACAGACAACCAACCAGCTTTCCTGAGGGTCCCAACACCCCTTTGGGGATCTCTCCAGACTGAAGACCACTGCCCTCCAAACCCATTCCACGTCCCCAGAGCGATCCCTGCCAGCCTGGCTGCTCTCTACCCTAAAGGTAATAGAACTTTCTGTAATCCCGGAAATGTTCTATATTTCCACCACACAGTAACCCCATGAGGCCACTGAACATGGGCAATGTGACCAGAGCAACTGAGGAACTGAACTTCTCCTTTCCTTCATGTCACTGGAAAGAGCCACATGTGACCAGTGGCTTCTGTTCGGGACCGCTGAATCTTCATGAGCTCCGCTAGCCCCACGTGGTAGCTGGAAGGGTCAGACGAATTCCAAGCAAGAGTAGCCCCGCGTTAATTAAGCAGCTCATCCAGGGTGACGTCTGCACGAAATGCTGGATTCCGTGGCCGGGAGTACAGACTTCGGATAAATATTTATTTTTACACTTTCATAAAGCAAGCCATCCTGATTGGACATGAAGCCAAACCCAGCAGAGCCCAATTTTGATTCGTTGGGTAATTACGTCTAAAACATTTTTGTTTCTATCTGCATTGTTTCATACCCCACGTGTCCAACACACACACACACAGGCACACACAGGCACTTGGAACCTCACACGCTTAGCGCTTGGATGTCCCAGCATCCTCTGTCTGCTCTTCAACTGGTGGCCAAGGCTGCTAAGCAGGCGGGAGCTGGGGTTCTGAGAGCTCGAACCCCGCTCGCCACTAAAAGCTGGGGAGAGTGCGTTTGTCCTGCTTCCTTTCTCAACCCCAGGACCTGCAGGGCCTTCCAGGACTGGCCTGGGCCAGGATGTACTTCTCCGCAACCAGAGTAATTACAAGATTTCGTTTGCTTTAAAATAAACTGGTTGCCAGCCACACAGCGAAGCCTCCACTGTGAGCGAGTGGTCTATCATCTGGCATTCTGTGAGCTGAGCACGTGCTGGCGCTGTCCTGGGTCGTGGGGTCTGGAGGCGGGCAGCGCAGACAGGGTCTCTACCTTCATGAACCCTCAGGAGGGCCAGGGGGCAACAAACAAGTAATAAATTCCAGGCAGTGACTGGAGTCATCGTGAAAAATAAAGAGGAGTGGTGTGATAGAGAGCGACTGGGGAGGGAGGGCTCTCAGGCTCTTCCAGCCGCCATAACACAATGCCTCGGGTTGGGGGGCTTAAAGGACAGGCGTTTGTCTTCTCACAGTTCTGCAGGCTGGAAGCCCAAGGTCAAGATGTCAGCAGGGTTCGTTTCTCCTCGGCCTGTAAACGGCTGTCTTCTCCCTGTGTCCTCACGTAATCTTTCCTCTGCACGTGTCTGTGTCCTAATCTCCTCTTCTCGTAAGGACACCAGCCAAGTTGGATTGGGGCCCATCCACAGGATCTCATTTTAACTTCCTCATCTCTTTACAGACCCGTGTCTCCAAATAGAGTTCCATTTGTAGGTACGCATGAATTTGGCGGGGTGTAGGGGGCCCAGCGTTTCAGCCTACAGCAGAGTTTTAGATAGATGTTATTTGAGGTAGTATGGGAGGCGAAGAGGGAATCAGTTTGCCGTGGACCTAGGGGTAGACGAGGTCAGGCTGACTTCTGAACTTCACCTCTTGGCGGTAACAGATGAACAGAGCTGTGGTGATCAGCCAGGTCCCTGAGGTCAATTTCCTCCATCATCCCTGTGCCCGGAGGGAGATGGTGAACCATGTCTCCCACTGTGGAGGCCAGAGGCTGCCTGCACAGAAAGGGCTGGAGGGAGGATGTCACAGAAAAGGCACACATACCAAATTGCCCTGAGCTGAGGTCTTGGAAACCATCGCGCTTCTTTGTTGCTTAAAGTCTAAAGAAAAAAACTGGTCCCCAGCAGTGCTTGGCTTTGGTTAAGTTTCACTAGGAAATGCATGCATTTTAGTACCCTTCACTAAAAGCTGAAGGAAGGGAACTTCCAGACACACCAGAGAAAGACCTCGAATGTTGCTGCAAGGATCAGGGGAGCACCGAGGGGGCGCACGGAGAGAGGGTCTCCGAGGTGCCAGAACCACGTGCTGAACGGACACCACAGGGTGGAGCCCAACGGTGCCCACTGGGCCCCCTCAGAACTGCAGCCCAGAGGGAATTCCCCCAACCAAGAGAAAAGGGAGGATCACTCCCAGTGGTTTTGCCATTTGGGGAAGAGGTATATGTTCATTTTGCTGGTTGGAGAGGATGACAAGCAATCAGAGTGGGGCTTCCCAAGCCCTGGGGGCACCTAAAGCTGAAATACCATCCCCACATCCCCACTGTGGGGTGTGGCGGGAACCACAGCGCTGTTCAGAATCACCGCCTGCAGTGGTAACAGCAGTACTAAGTTCAGGGTGATTTGTAGAGCAAAATCTAATGTGGTCATAGAAAAATCCCTGCACAGTCCTCCACGTTTGCTCTTCAAGCAGCTTCCAGCTGAAAGGAAAGGACTCGGAAGGTCTAGAGGAAGGAGGAGATACAAGATGGAAGAAGCTGGTCCCCGAGTCACCAGGGGAAGCAGAGTCTTCCCTCCCCTCCTCCAACCCACACAGGACTAACATGAGCAAGAAATGAGGGCTTCCCTGGTGGCACAGTGGTTGAGAGTCCGCCTGCCAATGCAGGGGACACAGGTTCGAGCCCTGGTCCAGGAAGATCCCGCATGCCGCAGAGCAACTAAGCCCGTGAGCCACAACTACTGAGCCTGCGGGTCTGGAGCCTGTGCTCTGCAACAAGAGAGGCCGCAACAGTGAGAGGCCTGCGCACCGTGATGAAGAGTGGCCCCCATTTGCCACAACTAGAGAAAGCGCTCGCACAGAAACGAAGACCCAACACAGCCAAAAATTAATTAATTAATTAAAAAAGAAATGAACACGTCTTCTGTCAAGGCCCCCAGGTAAGATGGCAAAAGAGTACCCAGGATCTTTCAGACCATGAACATGGTATATCCCTCCATTTTATTTAGGTCTTCTTTAATTTCTTTCATTAATGTGTTTTAAATTTCAGAGCAGGTTGTTTGTAATATTTTCTTGTTACCCACTTAATGTTTTTATGATCTGTAGTGATGTTCCCTCTTTCATTCCTAATTGGTAATTTGTGTCTACTCTCAATCCAGATAAAGGTTTGTCGATTTTATTGATCTTTTCAAAGAAACCGCATTTGGTTTTTTTGTTTTTTTCTATTGTTTTTCCATGTTGTATTTTATTGATTTCCCTACTGATCTTTATTATTGCCTTCCTTCTACTTACTCAGTATTTAATTTTCTCTTCATTTTTAGCTTCCTAAGTTGGAAGCATAGTTCACTGATTTTAGAACTGTCTTCTTTTATAACATAAGCTTTTAAAGCTATAAATTTTCCATATAACCACTGCTTTGGCTACATCCCACAAATTTGAATATGTTGTGTTCTCTGTTTCATTGTTTGATGCATTTTCTAATTTTCCTTGTGATCTCTTCTTTGACTCATAAGTTAGTTAGAAGTGTGTTTAGTTTCCCCATATATTAGGATTTCTCAAATTTTGTCTGTTGTAGATTCCTAAAGTTATTTCCATTGTCATCAAAGAGCATACTATATATGATAGTAATCTTTTTAAATGTACAGACATTTAAAATGTTTTATCATCCAGCATAGAGTTTATTTTGTAAACATTCCATGTACATTTGAAAACAAAAGGTATTCTGCTGTTGTTGGGCGAAATGTTCTATAGATGTCAGTTTGGTCAATTTGTTTGATAGTGCTGTTCAAGTTTTCTGTTCTTACTGTTCTACTTGTTCTATCACTTACTGAGAGAACAGTATTGATATCTTCAGCTATAATTATTGGTATTTCTATTTTGTCTTTCAATTCTGTCAGTTTTTACTTTATGAATTTTGGAGCTCTCTTTTAGGTACAAATAAATTAATAATATTTCATTTCTTTCTCTTGTATTGACACTTTTATCATTATAAAATACTCTGTCTCTAGTAATATTCATTTTTTTAAAGTCTATTTTGTCTGACATTAATAAAAAATCATTCATCTCCTTTCTGATTATTGTTTATGTATTTGCCTCCTATATATTATTCATCCATTTACTTTAACCTCTTTATGTCTTTGAACTTAAAGTGATCTCTTATAGGCAACAGCTCTCTCTTTTTTCCAGTCTGACAGTTTCTGTCTTTTGATTGGAATTTTTAGTTCATTCCCATGGTTATAAGTCTGCCTTTAGCTTTTTTTTTCTTACTTGTCTCATCTTTCTCTCTTTTTAATCCCTGTTACTCCTGCATTTTTATATTAAACAAATATGTTTTTGTATTTCATTTTAATTCTTGTATTAATTTTCAAATTTTTTAAAAAATTTTATTTTGTTTTAGCTGCATTGCATATTCATTGTTGTGCAGGCTTTCTCTAGTTGCAACGAGCGGGGGCTACTCTTCATTGTGGTGCACAGGTTTCTCATTGTACTGGCTTCTCTTGTTGCGGAGCATAGGATCTAGGCGTACAGGCTCAGTAGCTGTGGCTCGCGGGCTCTAGAGCGCAGGCTAAGTAGTTGTGGTGCAAGGGCTTAGCTGCTCCATGGCATGTGGGATCTTCCCAGACCAGGGATCGAACCCATGTCCCCTGCATTGGCAGGCGGATTCCCAACGACTGCACCAACAGAGAAGTCCCTGTATTGACTTCTTAGCTATATTGCTTTGCACTAATTTTAGTGCTTTACCTAAGTATTACAATATACATCTTTTATTTATCACCATCTATTTCAAGTTAATACTGACTAACTTCAAATAAAATGTAGGAACTTTGCGTTTATATAACTCCATTCCCTTTTGTGCTATTTTTTGTGCTATGGTGGTCATATATATAATCTTTATATGTTAAAGTCCAACAATGTAGTATTATAATTTTTGCTTCCAATAGTCATATGTCTTTTTTAAAAAAGTAATAGAAGAAAAAAATGTATTATTTCCATTTGGGGTATTCTTTAGTCCTTCTTGAATCTAAGTTACTATACAAGTTACCACCCGATGTCACCTCTCTTTAGCAGTTCTTTTAGCACAGGTTTGCCAGCAAAAATTCTCTCAGTTTTATTTTCTCTCTCTTTTTTTAACCTAGAAATGGTTTTATGTTTTGTCTTCAGTTTTGAGAGACGGTTTTGTTGGTTATAGCTTTTTATTTTCTTTTATCATGTCACTAAACAGAATAGGCAATCACTAAAAAAGAATAGGAAGCCACTGTTCTTTCACAGAAAATGCAGCAAATTCACAAAGTATTTTAGGCTTTCAATGTCCTTTGGCTTCTGTTATTTCTATGAAAAGTCAGCAGTAAATTATATTGTTGTTCCCTGTGTAGAATGTAACTTTTTTTTTTTTGCTCTCTTAAAAATGATTTCTTGGGACTTCCCTGGAAGTCCAGTGGTTAAGACACCATGCTTCCACTGCAGGGTTTTGATCCCTGGTCGGGGAACTAAGATCCCACATGCCACAGGGCATGGCCAAAAAATAGAAAAAAAAAAATGATTTCTTTACTTCTAGCTTTTGGCAGTTTGATCATGAGGTGTTTTCTTTTTGTTCTTTGGATTATTTCTATCATTCTATGAAAGTCAGCAATTCTTTCTTCTCACATCCCAAATAAACTCATGCCATGAATTTTTCATTTCAGTTAGTACAGTTTTAAGCTCTAGAATTTCCATTTGCTTCTTTTTTCCATTTCTCTGTTGAGATTCTTTATTTGTTTATTTGTTGTTGGCATAGTTTCCTCGAATATTTTGAATATATATATTTTTTAACATCTTTATTGGAGTATAATTGCTTTACAATGGTATGTTAGTTTCTGCTGTATAACAAAGTGAATCAGCTATACATATACATATATCCCCATATCTCCTCCTTCTTGTATCTTCCTCCCACCCTCCCTATCCCACTCCCTAGGTGGTCAGAAAGCACCGAGCTGATCTCCCTGTGCTATGCGGCTGCTTCCCACTAGCTATCTATCTAGTTTACTGCTTTGAAGACTTCGTCTGCTAGGTGTAAGTCTGAGCTGACTCAGAGTCAATTTCTATTGAATGATTTCCCTCCTTCCTTCCCTCCCTGGGTATGGAAAATACTTTACGTTTTCTTTGCCTGTCTAATAATTCTTTATTTAAAACCAGACATTGTAGACAGTATGTTGCAGCAATTCTGGATTCTGTTTTGCTCTTCTGAGGGCTCTTATCTTTAGCAGACAGGTAACTTGCCTGGATTCAACCTGAAAATCTATCTCACTTTCAATGGACAGCCACTGAAATCTCTGCTCATTTTTTTTAAGGGGGTGGGGTCTGATTCTTAGGGGTTTCCCCTTCACCTGCATGGTTTTATAGTCACGCAATGATTTAGGCAGAGATTATGCTCAGACACTTCAAGCCAGTAAGTCTTCCGCTCTCCGCTGCCTAAGCTATGTGTGGACTGAGGCGTGTTCTCAAAAGTGCAGTAAAGTCACACATCTCCCAGGCTTTCGATTTTTGCTAGACCTCCTGTGGTTCCCATGTGCCTGCACTGTCTAGCAGTCAACCAGCAATGTGTGGAGAGACTTCCGTCTGTGCTCTTCCTTGGCTCTCTCACTTCCAAAATCTTACCCTTAAATTTCTAGCTGCTCTGTCAACTCCCTGAATCAAATCTGTCAAGTCCAGCTGGTAAAATTGTAAGTTTTCCTCACCCAAGTTGGGTAAGATGGAAATGCCTCCAGACTAGGCGGCCACAGACTCACCACTCTTACCCAATGTTGTAACAATTTTCATGGGTAAATTCTTCTCAAGTTGTTGCCTATCTTTTGTCACTTTCCAGTGACCTGAAATGATTGTCTTTAATAATTTTGTCAGTTTTGTACTTATTTTCTGCAGAGGGAAGTCACTTGATTTTCTTTCACCACCATTACCAGAAATAGCCCCTAGATTTTATCTTAAATGGAACAGGAAGTTACTGAAAGGACTCAATCTACAAAGTGACATGAGTCAGCTTTGTATTCTTAAGTGCGCACTCTGACTGCTGTGTGGAAAATTAATTGGTGGGAGAGAGTTCCAGTCAGGATGAGTTCCAGGGACAGGTCACAAGAAACACAACGCATTTAGCTAAAACAATGAAAGGGATTTGTTGTCACATAACTAAAAAGTCCAGAGGTACGACAGTGCAGCTGGGGCTGCACATTCATGATGTCTTCAGAAGCAGTTGTTTCTCTGGGATGCCCCTGGGTCTGTCTCAAACCCTCATGGTAGTGAGGTGTGTGTCAGGAGCCTACAGGCTCATGTATCATCATTTATTTCCAAGCAGAGGGATCTTCTCTTTCTTCAACCATTGAGCAAGAACCCTGGGCTTCTCTCTGGTTGGGTCAATATGCTCAGTCTTAGACTAATTGCCATAACCAAAGAATTCAGTGTGCAGATGGCTTTGATTGATCAGAATCAATCCCACCCAGTTCCCACATAGTTGGGAATTTCTGGATCCCATTAGTAAGGGTGGAGGGCTAAGTGGAGGCTGAGGAAGCTCCAGGGTACCAGAGTGGAGAAGCCCTGATTCCATTCTTCATTACCAGAGGTATTAGTCAGCTTGGGCGGCCATAACAAAATACCACAGACTGGGGGCTTAAACAATAAAAAATTTATTTTCTCACACTTCTGGAAGCTGGAAGTCCAAGACCAAGGCATCAGCAGGGTGAGTTTCTGGTGAAGCCTCTCTCCTTGGCTTGTAGACGGCCACCTTCTCCCTGTGTCCTCACACGGCCTTTCTCTGTGCACATGCATAGAGAAGGAGAGAGCTCTGGTGTCTCTTCCTCTTCTTACGAGGACCCCAGTCTTTGTGGATTAGAGCCCACCCTTATGACCTCACTTAACCTTAACTATCCTTAGAAGCCCAGTCTTCAGATACAGTCACATTGGGGGTTAGGGCTTCAATGTATGAATTAGGGGGTGAGTGGGGGGGACACAGTTCACTCTAACATCAGACAAGAAGCAAGGCTTTGGACCACCACTGCTCTCCTCCATCCTGGCCAACATAGCTGCAGAAGATCAGCAATGAGACCACACTCCAGCCCAGAGGCTTTGCAGTGGACTCCCAGGCCAGCCTGGTAGGGAAAGGAGGAAGGGAGAGTCACAAAACCCAGCGATTCTAGTAAATATTCCACTCAGTTAAGACTGAAGACTTGGGAAAATAAATCTTTCTTTGGTAATGAAGGGATTAAGATAGTGGTTGTCGGCTGTGACGCAAATGCAGTGGCCGTATCCCAAGAACTGTACGTTCAAGCTCCAAACCATCCGTAAGTCAGGGGGAGAAATGGTAAATGAAAATGAAAAACAAAACCTTATCTTAAAAAATAACTCATTTTTTAACCCACGTAAGAAGTTATAAATATAATTGGATTTACTCACTTGCAATGCGTCACTGGAGTGGTAGCCTGAGGACTGCTCTCCACACCGTGGAAATGTGTATCCTCAGCAGCCTCCAGTCTCCCTCTCTGCACTTTCTTTCCATTCCTCCCCAAGTGCTGAGTACAGAATTATCCTTCCCTGACTATCTATAACTCCTTTTGCAGGCCTGCCCTGCAGGGCAGTTGTTCTCCCTCATTGCTATGGGCTAATTTTTGTGTCCCCCTCCCCCAAATTCACATATTGAAGCCCTAGTCCCCAGTGTGATGGTGTCTGAAAATGGGGCCTTTAAGAGGTAATTAGGGGACTTCCCTGGTGGTGCAGTTGTTAGGAGTCCTCCTGCCAATGCAGGGGACATGGGTTTAAGCCCTGGTCCAGGAAGACCCCACATGCCATGGAGCAACTAAGCCCATGTGCCATAACTACTGAGCCTGCACTCTAGAGCCTGAGAGCCGCAACTACTGAGCCCACGTGCCACAACTACTGAAGCCCATGCGCCTAGAGCCCGCGCTCCGCAACAAGGGAAGCCACTGCAATGAGAAGCCCGCGCACCACAACGAAGAGTAGCCCCCGCTCGCTGCAACTACAGCAAGCTTGCGCGCAGCAACAAAGACCCAATGCAGCCAAAAATAAATAAATAAATAAAGTTATTGTTTAAAAAAGAGGTCATTAGGTCATGAGAGTGGAACCCTCGTGATAGGATTAGTGCACTTATAAGAAGATACACGAGAGAGCTTGCTTCCTCCCTCTCTCTCTCTCTGTCTCCCTCTCTCTCTGCCATATGAGTATCCAAGGAGAAGACAGCTGTCTGCAAGCCAGAAAAAGAGTCTCATCATTAACCAAGCCAACTAGCATCTTGATCTCGGATTTCCCAGCCTCCAGAACTTTAGGTAAATTTCTGATTTTTAAATCAGTCAGTCTGTGGTAATCTGTCGTGCAGCCTGAGCTAAGACACTCAACACAGTTCCTCCTGTCCCACACAGCCCCAGTCCTCAGGGCACAGGACTGTCACCCTGCCAGCCGTCCACCTACCAGGAGCCTCTTTGGCTGGAGACCTCTAAACCCAGTGGAGTCCGTTCTCATTATTCATGTTAGTAGTAAACTTGCCATAAACACTGGATCAGTGAGTGCTAAGCCATGGCCCTAGGGGAGATGTAAACACATTGATGGTACGTATATACCAATCTCACACAGATCACAATCTGTAATCTTAAAAACAACTCATCCAGGCAGATCCTATTTTCTTTATTTTACAAAAGAGAAAACAAAGGAGGCTCAGAAGTGTTGAGTGAGTTGCCTGAGGCCATCCCACTAATGGGTTCCAGAGTTGGGATTCAACCCCATCCAGCTGGCCCCAGAGCCAGAGCTTCTTACTCTGCACTGCACTGTCTGCTCCCGGCTCCATCCTCTGGTCATCTCTGTATGATGCCGAGGCAAGGAGGCAGAGCATCACTTGGTTCAACCTCAGCTGGAAACATGTGCATCAGGCAACTCAAAGTTTTTGTTGCTCTGCGCATGGCCACACAAAGGACCAAAAAAGTATTGGGAGTATTTGGGGCTTACAAATAAATTTTAGTGAATAGGCAATTTTGCAAATACGGAATCCGCAAATAATGAGGATTGGCTGTACTTTTCTGCTACTGTTAACATGTAATAGCCTAGACAAAAGTTAGCTTTGTGAGGAAAACGTCTGCATGTGGGGCTGTTCCTGTGTTTGCTTGTTCAGAACTGGGAATCTGGGGGTCAGATCCATGCATCCATCAGGTCAGTCCCTTAAGGGCCACAAACTCTGTGAGGACAGAAACTGTCTACCTTGCCCGTTGCTGCATCCCGAGCACCTGGAAGTAAGAACATGCTGAATGGTGGACAGAGGGAGATGAATGACAAGGTTTGGAATTAGTGCTTTAACTTGGGTCTTTACGAAGATTAAACAAGATTTGCTGGGCGTGGGCTTCCCTGGTGGCGCAGTGGTTAAGAATCCGCCTGCCAATGCAGGGGGACACGGGTTTGAGCCCTGGTCTGGGAAGATCCCACATGCCACGGAGGAACTAAACCCATGTGCCACAACTACTGAAGCCCACGTGCCTAGAGCCTGTGCTCCACAGCGAGAGAAGCCACTGCAATGAGAAGGCTGAGCACTGCAACAAAGAGTAGCCCCCGCTCACCGCAACTAGAGAAAGCCCGCGCGCAGCAACGAAGACCCAACGCAGACAAAATTAAAAAAAAAAAAGAATAATATTAGAAAAAAAAAAAAGATTTGCTGGGCATCCTGAATACACACACTGAAATGAGATCCAAACCAGACATGTTTAAGATTGAAACAGAGTGGGTCTTTTTTTATAAGTCATTGGTTTGGGTTTTTTTCCCCCTAGTTATAAAAGTAATTCATGTTCAATGTTGAAAAAAATTTAAGTAGAAAACAAAAAACTACCAAATCCCCACCACCCAAAAACAGTTCTAAAATTTAAGTAAATATTCTCCTTTCTGCCCACAGTTTCTTGCAGTTTGACTCAGGTGTGTTTTCCTCGTAGATCCCTGCACCCCGGCCTCCCTCCAGCACTCCCTGCTTCGTGCCTCAGAGAATGGATGACAAGGCAGAGCTCAGAGAACAGGAGTCAAGCTGTGGCATCTTGAGTTCTAAAATGTGAAGTCGGGCTTCCCTGGTGGCGCATTGGTTGAGAGTCCGCCTGCCGATGCAGAGGACACGGGTTCGTGCCCCGGTCCGGGAAGATCCCACATGCCGCGGAGCGGCTGGGCCCGTGAGCCATGGCCGCTGAGCCTGCGCGTCCGGAGCCTGTGCTCCGCAACGGGAGAGGCCACAGCAGTGAGAGGCCCGCGTACCACAAAAATAAATAAATAAATAAATAAAAATAAAAAAAATAAAATGTGAGGTCTTGGGACTTCCCTGGCCGTACAGTGGTTAGGACTCGTTGCTCCCACTGCAGGGGGCACGGGTTCAATCCCTGGTCGGGGAACTAAGATCCTGCAAGCCGCATGGCGCTGCCAGAATGAATAAACGTTTTTGTTTTTTAAAGTGAGGTCTTGGCCTAAAGAGAGAGATGGCATTATAAGATCAGTCCGAGCTGGTCCTTCCTGGGCCCAGAGATGAGATCACAGGGGATCTGTATGCGGAGGGGCAGACAATGAGCGTGGATGTCACTGGGGTCCCTGTGTGCACCTGACTTCCAAAGCCAGGGCCGCAGGGCAGAGGGAGCCTTCCCTAGGTAGGTCCCAGCCCAGCTCTCAAACCCAGAATCGGTACCAGACACGCTTACAAGTGACCTCCAAAAGGAACAGGGTGGGCCCCCCAACGTGGAGCAGAAGGAATTCCCCTCTGTGGTGTCCGGAAGCCACCCTGAAACAGCCCTCCTGGTCCCTGGCCGCCCCAGCAGGTGGGGCAGTTTCAACCCAGTGTGATGCCTTCCCGAGGCCTCCATGTGGAGACACACCCCAGGGAAGGGGCCACCTCTGAACTGATGGACGTTCAGGTCCTGTTGCTGGTGGAATGTGGGCCTAAAAGAGAAATTCAAGTCCAGTTGCAGAAAAGTAAAGCACTTGTATAACCACTAGGGTTTGGGCAGAGATTCGCACCCACTGCTCACATATATGTTGACCCTTGCGCAACTTGGGAGTTATGGGTTACCTTGCATCCCCCATGCAATTGAAAATCCCAATACTGGTCTCTCATCCTCAGAAACTAAGGAATTGATAAATGCCTCACCCAAAGGCATGAAGCAGAAGCAGTCTGGATAGAATCAAACCCTAGCTCTTTTTTTTTTAAAATTGTGCTATGACCATTAAAGGCTGAGGATCGGGCTTCCCTGGTGGCGCAGTGGTTGAGAGTCCGCCTGCCGATGAAGGGGACGTGGGTTCATGCCCCAGTCCAGGAAGATCCCACATGCCGCAGAGCGGCTGGGCCCGTGAGCCATGGCCGCTGAGCCTACGCGTCCGGAGCCTGTGCTCCACAACGGGAGAGGCTGCAGCAGTGAGAGGCCCACGTACAGCAAAAAAAAAAAAAAAAAAAAAAAAGGCTGAGGATCATATTTTTAGTGCCAGATTTTTAATTTTTTTTTTTCAAAAAGACACATGCACCACAATGTTCATAGCAGCATTATTTACAACAGCCAAGATATGGAAGCAACCTAAGTGTCCATCAACAGATAAGTGGATAAAGAAGATGTGATGGATAGATATGTGTATATATAGATTATATATATATATATATATATATATATATATATAAGTGCAATCCCACTCCTGGGCATACATCTGGAGGAAACTCTTATACACACACACACACACACACACACACACACACACACACACACACACACCCATATACAATGGAATATTACTCAGCCATAAAAAAGAATGAAATTCTGCCATTTGCAACAACATGGATGGACCTGGAAGGTATTATGCTTAGTGAAATAAGTCAGATAGAGAAAGAGAAATACTGTATGTTATCATTTATATGTGGAATCTAAAAAATAAAGCAAGCAAATGAATATAACAAAATAGAAACAGACTCACAGATATAGAGAACAAACTAGTGGTTCCCAGTGGGGAGAGGGAAGTGGGGGGCAAGAGAGGGGCAGGGGAGTAAGAGGCACAAACTACTATGTATAAAATAAATCAGCTACAAGGGTATATGGTACAGCACAGGGAATATAGCCAATATTTTATAATGACTTTAAATGTAGTATAATCTATATAAATTTTGAATCACTATGTTGTGCACCTGAAATTAAGATAATATTGTAAATCAACTATACTTCAATTAAAAATTAAAAGAAAAAACACATAAAATAAATAAGCCATGAGGATGTTATACACAGCATAAGGAATATTGTGAATAATACTGTAATAATTTTCTGTGGGGACAGAAGGTTACTAGACTTATCGTGATCGTTTCACAGTGTATGCAAATGTCAAATCACTATGTAGTATACGTGAAACTAACAAAATATTGTATAGTAACTATATTTCAATAAAAACCCTAGTTCTTTTTATTCCACACCTTGTGATCTCTAATGAACAGACTTTTCCCCACACTTAAAGATCTGTAAATTAAAATACATTTTAATTTAAAATATATTTATTGAAAATATCTGTGTATAAGTGGACCCATGCAGTACGCACACATGCATGTGACCTTCCTCCTTTTCAAAGCTGCCCTGCACTTACAAAGTGTGTTCTGATAGTTCTAGTCTCACGCTTGCACTTTCACAGACATCTCTGCTCCCGCCCATGAGTTCTCCAAAATCCTCCCAGAACATCCTGCCCTCACCCTCCAAGGTCTTCCCTCGCAGTGAGGTCCACACAGACAGCCCCGTTTCTAGGTAGACAGTCATACATGCCGTAGGGCTCTGCAAACATCCAAGAGCAGAACAGATGGCTTTCAGCTGAGCAGCTGGGGGCGGCTTTTGGAAAAGGCAGCATGTAGTTGAGTTTTGAAGAAAGGGGGTGATAAGGTGAGAAAGATGAGGTAGATCTAGACCGTTCAGGAGCCTGAAAGGGGACCAGATATTTGGAGTGTATCTTATAAACAAAGGCCTCCCACAGAAAAAAGAACCTTCATACACTGTTGGTGGGAATGTAAACCAGTGCAGCCACTATGGAGAACAGCATGGAGGTTCCTTTAAAAACTAAATATAAAAACAAAACAAAACAAAAAAAAAACTAAACTAAATATAGGGGGCTTCCCTGGTGGCGCAGTGGTTGGGAGTCCGCCTGCTGATGCAGGGGACACGGGTTCGTGCCCCGGTCTGGGAGGATCCCACATGCCGCGGAGCGGCTGGGCCTGTGAGCCATGGCCGCTGAGCCTGCACGTCCGGAGCCTGTGCTCTGCAGCGGGAGAGGCCGCAGCGGTGAGAGGCCCGCGTACCACAAAAAAAAAAAAAAAAACAACTAAATATAGGGCTACCGTATGATCCTGCAATCCCACTCCTGGGCATATATCTGGAGAAAACTCTAATTTGAAAAGATACATCCACCCCAGTATTCATTGCAGCACTATTTACAATAGCCAGGACATGGAAGCAACCTAAATGTCCATCAAAAGACGAATGGATAAAGAAGACGTGGTACATACATACAACGGAATATTACTCAGCCATAAAAAGGAATGAATTTGTGTCATTTGCAGAGACGTGGATGGACCTAGAGACTGTCATACAGAGTGAAGTAAGTCAGAAAGAGGAAAAACAAATATCGTATATTAATCATATATGTGGAATCTAGAAAAATGGTATAGATGATCTCATTTGCAAAGCAGAAACAGAGGCACAGGTGTGACGAACAAACATTGGATACCAAGGGGGAAAGGGGCAGGGGTGGGATGATTGGGAGATTGGGGTTGACATATATACACTATTGATACTATGTATAGAGTAGATTACTCAGTGCTCTGCGGTGACTTAAATGGGAAGGAAATCCAAAAAAGAGGGGATATATGTATACGTAGAGCTGAGTCAACTTTACTGTACGGCAGAAACTAACACAACATTGTAAAGCAACTATACTCCCATAAAAATTAATTTAAAAAATAAAAGCCAACTTCAAAAAAAAAGAAAAACTGGGCTCCCACGTCCATGCGGATGTGGGTGGGGGAGGGGAAATGGAGGTGCCAGGCTGAGAAGGAGACCAATGTGGTGACATGGTGAGCCTTCTGCTTACCTGAGACCCGATTCTCTCCGACGAGGCTCGTCTAAGAAGAGGCGACTGGATATTTAGGAGGCGCTGAACCTGGTCAGCTAGGTGGTCTGACTGCGGCGTGCACCTCAACAGACTATTGCTCCAGAAGCGCGAGAGGGCAGAGGACAAGAGAGGGGGTGGGAGCTTCAGGGAACAGCAAGGCTGGAAGAAGCCTGGAGAGTTCTAAAGCAGGGCAGAAGTAACCACGTTTGCTGATGGAAGGACAGCATCCCGGGGAGAGAAACAGAAAAAGGATTTAGTCAAAAATCTAACCAGATCATGAGTCCAAAAGCAGAATTCCTTTTGTGATTATAAATAACATTTCCAATTTTTTAAATTAAGAAGACTGCATCCGTTTAAAGTCCAACCATTCCTGTGAACTTGCAGCCGTAACTGCAGGGCTTTTTAGCCTTTTCTCAGGATGCCTTTAAAGTTCACTGCACATGTGAGGATTCAGATGTAAATTCCCCGCTTCCTTTGAAATAAATATGCTTTGAGCTATTTTGGTATCAGTCATGTTTAATATCGGTTTCACAATGTATAGATGTGAATCTATGAACCATCTCACATTTTAATATTAAGAGACAGAGCAGATGGCTGAGTTATTAATATGTGTTTAAATCCAGCACTCCAGCCTTTGGAAAACGTGCGCGGGATTTCTGAGTAATCACCGGCCATGCTCAGCAGTCTGGCAGCCACACGGCAACCCAAAAAGCGGGTTGTTTTGTTATAAACGTCAAAGGCCCAGGCTTGACCCGGTGGAGACAGGCACCACCCAGAGCATTCACTGGAGCAAGACCTCCATGGGGAGCTCGGAGTCCAGGGGTCAGAGGCCTAGGCCTTGCCTGCACCTCGAGGACAGGGCAGCCGGGGTATCTGCTCCTCCTGGGGCCTCTCAAAGCTGGAGGCATCCTGGGAGCAGAGAGAGAAACCCCACCTCTCCATTCGCGAGCCCAGAAGCCAGCCTGGCCGGCCAGGCCTGCAGAGAGGCTTGGTCTTGGCAGGCCGGCTGGCACTCGGCACTGGCCGTCAGGTCTACGGCCAGGCCTAGCGGGTGATGCTGTCTGGATTCAGACTCGAGGTGGAGGGTAGGCAAGCCCTGGGACGGCCACCCTGGCACTTCGGCCGCTCCTGGCTGGGCCCCACCGGTCTCGTCTCAGGAGTTGACATGCCCACCAGACGGACTTCCAAATACCCTTCTGCCGTCGAGAGCCCAGTTCCGCGGCCAGGCCTCTGACCGGCGGTATATCTTACCCTTCACTAAACACCTGCAGACATCCTCAGCCTGGCAGTGTGTGAGCCACAGCCTGCGCGGCCTCTGATTCCCTTTCCACTAGGACCTGAGACTTGGACCCTTGCTCTGTCTGCCCAGCCAACTGCCCACGCTTTTCAAACTGTTGCAGCAGGAAACGGGTTCCTACAGAGACTGCCGTGTTCACACCAGGGGGGGACATCGGCAGAGCCAGGCCCGGAGCTCTGAGCACGTGGCCCGCAGGCAGGCACCTGTGATGGGAGCCCTCGGGCAGAGCTTGGAGAGGCCAGCACTGGGCAGCCTTGCCCCGTGTCACCCTGGCCTGGCCAGAGGCCGCCAGCCGGCGTCCAAGCGCCCCAGCTGTGGCTGAGATGGAGCTGCCGAGGCTGGGAGCCTGGCGCTTCCGGACGCTTTCCCTCCCAGCAAGGTGGAGCGCAGGCTCCGGTGGCAGCAGGGTTTCCGGTCTGCTGGGTGGTTCCAGCCGCGAGGCCCCCAGGACTTCGCCTCCCCAGCCCCGGGCAGGGCAGGTTGGCAGGATTGAATCCACTCCTTACCAGGGCCCGAGGCTGTTCTACTCAACTCATTTGTATTGTCAACTAGGCTCTTCCTAGGCCTGTTTCAAGAGTGATATGATATCAGGGGAGGGATAACTTAGGAGGTTGGGATAAACACATATACACTACTATATACAAAATAGATAACCACAAGGACCTACTGTATAGCACAGGGAACTATACTCAATATCTTGTAATAACCTATAATGGAAAGGATCTAAAAAAGAAGATATATAGATATATATAGATATGAATCACTTTACTGTACACCTGAAACTAACACAACATTGTAAATCAACTATCAATATATTCCAATAAAATTCTTTTAAAAAAAGAAACAAGGGACTTCTCTGGCAGTCCAGTGGTTAAGACTCCGTGCTTCCAGTGCAGGGGGTGCAGGTTCGACCCCCGGTCAGGGAACATGCCGCGCGGTGTGGGAAAAAAAAAAAGAGACACACACACACATACAAAACAACAACAGCAACAAAAAGAATGATGTGAAATGGCAAACATAACCCTGCCTAGGCAACGTCACGTACAGTGTGAGGATTTAACAAGCATTAGTCCCCTGTGCTCTGGTTAATCGCAGTAGCTTCTTTTTAGGAGGAAATTCAGGTGGAAGGGGAGTAGACGCATCTCCAAATGGCACCGAGGATGGAGAAAAGAGAGGGGGGTTTAGTTCATTCTGTTCATCGTTTTTCTAAATAAGCAAGTCTGATGTTCCTGGCTGGAAGTTATCATTTCCCACAAGGAACAACACTGACCTGGCTTCGTTGGAAACCGTTCCCTCCCACCCCCCATCTCGGCTCTGCTGGAGGAAAAGCCAGGACGGCCCAGATAACTCGGCAGGGAACTCAGGATCGCCTTTGCCAGACATATTAACAGTCATCAACATGATTTGACTTTCAGCTCCCCTTCTTTGCTTTTCGGAGGCACTAATGAAGAGCGACACTGCCGTGGGGTTTCACAAATTATAAAATATAATTTGCAGATTATGCCGAGACAGGGCTCCTATTTGTGGCCATAATGGAGTGTATTTAAGCAGCGTCAGGCAGTGCTTTGTTAAACAGGTCATGAGATGGGGAGCTGGGGACAGTGTTCATATTGCAAAATGGTTGCGGCGGCCGTATTTAATGGGAGGGGGTGGGCCACAGACTGGATTACCAGCACCGAGACATTCTAAAGTTGGATGATTAGCTCAGAGCTGCACAGACGTGGGCGGCATGGCATGCAAACTGAGTTCCTCCTGTTATTGGAGGCTCTCGACCAAGCCGAATCTGAGTTGTTCTTGAGCCCTGATTTATCTGGAAAGTCCCAAAGGGGAATCCAAGCTGCATCACTCGTCCCACTTCCCTAAGAACCCAGAATTCCAGGCCGCTCTTTCTCTTTTCATCTTTCTCACAGCTTCCCCTTCTCTCTGCCCTCTCCTCTGCCCAAATGAAGATCGCGAAACTTTACAACTCAGAAATGAGTCTCCATTGCATTGAAAAGACAGAAATCAGAATTAGAAGTAATCGTTTGTGTACGTTCTGCTGTTTACTTTTCTTCAGAAACCACCACCATTCACATTCGTGATCCACAAATCCTAAACCTCAGAATAATTATTGATCTGTTACCCTTTATGAATCTCTGTGCAAAGTAAGGACTATGTAACTCATTCAACCAACCACCACACAGAGAAATCCAACCTCAGTTTCCTTGATGTGTCTTCAGCACGAAGCCCAGGTAAGTCCTTCCTGCTTCAAGCACCTTCTTCACAGGCTTCCAGGAAACCATGGTCTCCCAGCTCCATCCTCCTTTACCGGAGGCCCTTCTCGGTCTCCTGGGATCTCCCTGACCACTGACACTGCAGGGCCCCGGGGCTCAAACCTCAGTCCCTTGTACACATTGCCCGGTGATCTCACCCAGCCCCAAGGCACTAAATGGTCCCATTGCCGATGACTCCCATCTTTAGCCGCCAGCCGGGACCTGTCTCCCAAACCCCAGCCGGTGTCCAACTCAACATCTCCACCTGAACACCCAGCTGACACCTCAAACTTATACCCAGAACCACACTGGGCTTCTCTCCTTAACCTGCAAGCAGCCCCGCCTCGGCTGATGTAATCCCACTCTACTAGGTGCTCAGAACACAGACCTGGGGTTCACCCTGGCTCCCCCATCCATCCAAGCTGTTAGCAAATCCTACTGGTCAGATTGCTCAGTGGCTGGAGGGGCAGTGTAGGTGCGAGGAGTGAATACGATTGGGAGAGAAGTCTCACACATTTGCACTTGTTAAGAGCAGAGATGCTATCTTTTCAAGGCTGTTTGTAGAGCAGACGGTCTTGGAAGACAGAGGTGGTGTCTCCTGGAGCAAAGGGCAAATCTGCTTAACGTCCAGTGAAATAATGTTTCCTACAGAGAAAAGACAGGTTTGCTTGCTGTCCATCATAAAAGATCTGGATTCCCTAAGCCTGAGGGTCCTCAGTGGTGATGCAGACCCACTGCGATCACAGTATCCACCTGGATGGTTCTGCATCATCCTTGTAGGACTTGACGGGGTCAGATGAAACTGATACAAACAAGAAGCACAGGCTTCATGCTATGCTGTAATACAGTCCTTTGTCTCTATCCCAGGGTCTCAAGTCTATACCAGGATCCAGGACATTGTGGCAGGCTTCCCTGTAAGTTTGCAAGTCAGCAAAATCCCTGACCCTTCACAGTTGTTGACAGTGTGATGTTTGGAGCATGGAGCAAACTATGATTATATACATAGAGGGAATTCGTGGTTAGGGCTCCACGCTTCCACTGCAGGGGACATGGGTTCGATCCCTGGTCAGGGAACTAAGATCCCGCAAACTGTGCAGCACAGCCCCAAAAAAAAGATACACAGAAAGCCCACAGTGTTTTAAGGGTGTTGTATTTCGGGTACTCATCTTTCTATGAATCAGAAAGCTACAGAGCTGCTAACAAAGGTCATTTCTTTGAGAGCAGACAAGGCATGAGATGAAAAAGGACACCTTAGATAAAGGCTGAGAATGAGACTGAAGAGGCTCTGCCAGAGGACAGAAACTGGGCCTCGTCAAGGAACACTTCTCACTCCCAGGGGAGGGGAGCTGGGCACTATTTGCCCAGCGGAATTTCAGAGTCGGTACAGACCAACGCCTACGGTCTATGTCCTAGTCTTTGCCGTTTCAAATGGAAGCACTTCCTGCAGATGGCCTGTCCCTGTCTCACCGCTGTGCACTGGGTGTGTAGAGAACAGACACCTTGTCTTCTTAGTTTGTTGGTTTCTGTAGAAGATGCATCTAGACCTGATCTAGGTTACAAGATTCTAGACTTCAAGCCGGATACTGGACGAGACGCTGGGTGTCCTAGGACTGGGACACACATATTTTGCACGTGCAAGGGGCATGAGTAACTGCGGTCAGAGGGCAGACCAGGCAAAATTAACGGCCCCAACTTCTCACGCCCCCTCGTCCCCGCCCCATCCACACCTTTTGGTGGTGCCCCCCTCCCCCATACTGTCTGGATGTGACCATGGGGATTACAGCAAACTTGATACAGAAACTTGAAGAAGCACTTGCTAGTTTCTGTTCCCTCTCTTGCAGCTCTGTAATCACCATGAGAAATGCCTAGACAGCCCTGACCCAGGCTTGTCTTCTGGGGGGACAGGAGTGACACATGGAAGAGAGCCAAACCACACCAGCTGAGGCCATCCCAGAGCAGCCAGGACCCCGTCAACTCACATCAGACGCCTGACCACAGATACAGAAGCCAAGACCAGCTGACCAGGATCACTCATCCAACCTGCAGACTCAAGAAATGGATAATGGCTGCATTTAGTCTCCAAGTTCAAGTGTGAGTATTAGGCAGTAATAGCTAGTGGACAAGTTATCATTTTGTTCTTATGTGCCTGGCACTTTGGCCTTTAGGTTCGGTACATCTAGCTTTTTATGTCTTCGTTCTTACCACTGATGGGGCTCTTTTAATTCAGACTCAAAGTCTTTCTTCACTTCAGAAAAATCTCTGTTGTCGTTCATTACTGTCTTGATCTGATCCCTTCACCAGGACACTACCTACATGTTGGAGGCAAGCTATCTTGTGCCACCTTGTGTCATCTTTCCATTTCTGTCCTTCGGCAACTAAGGACACCACTTCAGCTTAGTCTCCAACATAATGGCTCTGTATGATACACTGTAATTTACATGTAACAGTATATACACTTCAGATGACATACTGCACTCGTTCTGCCCTTTACTTCTATACGATACCGATTTTAGTTCTAAAGTTAAAATTTTGTCTCTTTCAAAATCTTCTATGCAGTTCTCAAATTTTCCTTTCACCTAGCTTCATCTCATACATTCTCATTCTTTCAGAAAAATCCAAAGTCCCTGAATTCTAAAAAAGAGCCGTTTTCTATAGTTTTCAATAGAATGCGCTTCTGTATTTTTAAGGCCGTTTCCTATCCTTGACATCACCAGTTCTCTTCGTGGGGCCCACGTATGCTGTTTCGGCTACTCCCCTTTGAATGGGAACCCTACCCAAGCCCGACGTTTGCCCGGAAAAGGCGACCTCCCAAGTCCGCGAGCTCTGAGTCTCCCCCGACACCTCCCGCGCCCCCCGCACAGGGCTGTGGAGCCGCACACCCTACACCAAGTCTCTGGTATCTCGCTTTTCACTACGGCCCCCTCTGCTGCGCTGATGACCCATCTCCCGCAGGTGCCACCTGCTGCTTCTTGCAGAGGCTTATTCCTGGATAGCTGAGGCTGCCTGTGATTCTTTCTTTACCAAAATTAATGGGAAACCACCATCCCAGGGTATCTGTTTTTATGGTTTTCCCAGGATCACGCCTGATGAAACTTTTCCAACTACTCCACTCCTGGCCACTCTACATCGCCAAGAATTGTGGTTCTCAGATTGGTGGGAGGAGTGCTGAGAAGGAAATGGCCTCCTCCTGGCTGCACCATGAGGTCGGCATCTTTGGCATGTGTGTACACGTGTGTGTGTGTGTGTGTGGAAATACCACTCTACTGTTCACCAAACGCATTTTTATATTTTTATTCTCACAACCACCCAACAATGTAAGCAGAGAGAATCCTCATCAGGCAGGTGAAAACCTGAGACTCGAGGGAAGTAACAATGACTGCACATTTACATTAATTCATTAAACTTTGATTTCTAGTTTTTTTTTTTATTTTTTTATTATTTGGTTGTGCCAGTTCTTAGTTGCGGCACGCATGTGGGATCTAGTTGCCTGTCCAGGGATCGAACCCAGGCTCCCTGCATTGGGAGCACGGAGTCCTAACCACTGCGCCACCAGGGAAGTCCCTGATTTCTAGTTTTACCTGCAGTTTACAGATGAGAAAACTGGGCATCTGCCCTGCTTGAAGGCATCTGCCTGAGGTCACCAGCCTGTAAGGGCTGCCCTGAGATCTGAACATAGGTTCACTCCAGGATGGATCTTCCTTACTTTCCACACTAACCCTCAGGGCAGGAAAAGACTCCAGGTCCAGCTGGGGCCAGAACCCAGTGTTACCTCAGGGCTCTACAAACGCAGTGCCGGATGGATACATACATTCTTGCAAGAAGTAAAATATTTCAGTTTCTATCACCCGGGCACGTTGACGTGTGCTACGCATAAGCCTCACAGCACTTGACTACGAGAGAAACCGAGCTTACTTGGGGAGCCGACAGTCTCCCCTGCCCACCTCCAACCAGTAGCAACAAACACACTGAATCTAGAAGACAGAAATGGGTAAGCTGTCTCAATCTATAACATATCAATGACTCAGTAACGAAATAGGAGGAAAGGTAGAAGACATAAGAAGCACTTCTCCACTCCACCATCTTAAAATTTATCTTCACTGTTGCAGGTTACAGTTTAGTTTGTGGGTCTGTGAAGCAGTGTGCCTCCTTGGAGCTCACGATCTAGTCACATTCTAGTGTAATACTCTACCGCAGTAGAGCTGGGGACATCGACACATTAACCCTGCAAAAGAGCCCAGAAAGTCTGCGTAAAGAGGCTTCTGTGAGATATTACTGAAAATGAGGAAACACAAATTTTTTGGTTTCACTTTGAGTAAATTGATTTTTATTCACAAAAAAAAAAAACTGAAGAACTCATAAAATAGAACCTTTCCAAATAATAAGAATCACCAATAGATCATCAACTTTCAGGTTTCATACAGAATTTTTGCACCGAAGTATATATTTTTCCATATTATAAAACCTGTCGTTATCTGTAGCTTTTGAACAATTTAACTCTATTACCTTAAAATATTCAAATAAAACAATACTCCCACCTAGTGGATAAAGAAAAAGGTCTGACTTATTTCAGGTGTGAACAGTACCACCATAAAAAAGGAACAAAAACTACAATGAATTTAAAATAAGCTTATTCTGTTAACATCCTCAAAATACCTCCCTGAAAAAAAAGTAACCTACAAAACAGTTGCACGCCGCTCCCCTTCTAGGAATGGATGGGTAATATACTCTACAAAACAATCTTTGGAATCATGTGTAAATGTTACTCTGAATCTCATTTGTTGTCATCAATTTCTTCAGTATCTCTGTGCTCTGGGGAATATTCTGGAAGGAGAGAAAAAAGGCGTTCATATAGTGAGGCTGAGCATTCAGTCAGGAGCAAGGCACACTCTCGCGGCAGAAGCAGAGAAGGGCACCAAACGTGACAGGCCCTGCCCCCCACCTCCTCGCTCGGCAGACACGACATTGAGCGTGTCCCCCCCCCGCCCCCCGCCCGAAGCTCTATCGGGACCTCAGGTCTTCCGGGAGCCTAAAGCCCTCAGACGGACACAACACTCTGCTTGGCCCACCTGAGCTCATGCCCGTCTGCACCCCAATACCACGCTCCCTACCGCTCTCCTCAACTGCACCCTGAACTTGCCAACTTCGTGCTCACGCCGCCTCCCTCTGCACGTTCCCCCCCCTAGGACTCACCCACCCTTCCAGTCCAGCTGGAGGGCCACCCTCCCCGTGGGGCCTCTCCTCGGGTCAGCCTCGCCCCCAGCCCCCCGCCCTGGCTGGCACCTGGCACAGCGGCCGCCTGCGCCACCTCCAGGCTGTGGACCACCCAGCACCGTGGGGTCCACGCGGCAGGCGTGCAAGAGAATTCCATTTTGTTGACCAAATACCACTTTGAGAAGGACAGAAGAGATGACCTAAGCCAGGATGACTGTATCTGGTCATTAAGAAAACAGCACCCTTCAAAGAGTCACTTTTAAAAAGTTAATTAAATTTCCTCTCCAAAGAATAGTTTTAGACACTGGAAGTTGACTTAAACCCCACATGGCAGATGATTTGCAAGTCTGAGAATGAGTGCAGATGCTCCTGGAGCGTCTGTGCCCTGAGCACCAACTGCACCACAAGCAGAACCTGCCCGGCCCTCCTGCTGAAGCCCCAGCTCCTCTCTACTGTGCGCACCGTGGGGCTAACTGGCCGCACGGCAGTTCAGCTACAAAAGACGAAACAACTGGCCGACAGTCTGGGTCTCTCTGTTGACACAGGACTCTCTAAGTCACTTAAGTCTTGGCCCTCATGATGGTGTGCAGGGTGACGAGCAGACCTGGCGTCTTAAAACAGGGGATCGTGACAACTATGCACATCGACTTGACACAAAATACGGTGACAAAACTTAGGGGAAGTGTGAAACAGGAGAGGATAAAGCCAGATCGTGTACGACACTAGAAAACGGTAACACACCAGTTCACAAATCCTTCGGTGATTTGAAGGTGCAGAGTGGAGTCCACATTTCCCATACTACTTAGAACGTCCACCAGTGGACATGTGACAACAGGCCGAGAACAAACAGTGCAGAAAAGGTTTCACAAGGCAATAAGGAGGCTCAGGTCACACATATGCATCCCAGGCTTGGAAACTGATATCTCTCTTAATGAAGGAAGAAATTTTGGTAAAAAAGAATAGGTGCAATGCTGAAAGAAGAGACAAATCAACAAACGTGTGTGTGTGTGTGTGCGCGCGTGTGTGTGTGCACGCACGTACACGCGCACAAATATGTATACGTATGTATACATACACACACGTATGCTCACATGTATGTACAACTTGGAAGACAAGAGCTTACGTACAACCCACAGAATCTGTTATTTGCACAGTACCGCCATAAATTTACATACATTTTAAATGTATTCAAATATTTTGTATTTTGCAATAAAATCTTTCTAAATTTGTTATTCATTTCTCATGTTTCACTATGTCCTTTTCAATGTCCCTCTTTTATTTTTCGTTATTTTATCTTTTATGGCAAACTGCCTTTCAGACAATTAGTTATGTGATGAAAATTTCTGCTGTGAACATGCTTGCAGCCACAATGTCTGTGGCAAAGATGCTCCAGTGAAAGTGCCCAGAAGAGACACAACGGCCATGGCCCCTGCTCTCAACGAAGTGGGAAGAGCCAATCGGTTAACTACAGATGCAAGCAGCACTATTAGTTACTATATCCTCGGAAGGAGATGCTAAATACAAAATAACTCAATTTGTCTGAAAGATTATCCATGACTCTAGCTCATCTGAAAGATATACTTGAATTATACTAAGCTACAGTTTCACTCTTACTAATTCAACAAATGGTTGAGGGCCTTCTACACATCATATTCAGGATGATCTGGGGACACCAAAAGGGAAAACGTTCCCACGGAGTTGACAATCTAATTTATGAGAGCTATGAAATGAGATGACGCCAACAGAACTTACAAGAAAAGCTGCCCTAATACCAATGGCCATTCTAGAATAAAACAAGGCTTCCAACTTGGAACAATGTTGTTATAATCTCTTCCCTTTAAGGAAGAAGTTCTTAAACCGGGAGTCCATGGACTTTCAGCTAATCTCTTAGGGAGAGGACTGGAGTTCCTAAACTACCTGAAATTACTGGCAAAACTTTTCTATACATGTTCCCATATGTATTTTTCTGGGAAAGGAGCCCACAGATATATCCAGACTGAGAACAGGGAACAGATTTATCTCATCTAGTCCCATGTAAAATTAAGTGAATAAACATGACGATAATTTGATCCATACTGTGCTCAAAAATGCCTTCTCAAAAATTACACCTTCCAAATTAATTAGTTACAGAAACTTCTTGAACAGTGAAAACATCTTTCCACACAAACATCTGGGATTTAAAGCACTGATCTATCCTGACAAAACATGAACAAAATATTCTCCAAGTTACAGAAGTATATCTAGAAGAATATGTGACAATCAAATTCAAACTGCCAGACCAGCAGTTTTCTCTTTACGCGGAGAAAAAAGGATCTCTACGTGCTGCTTAGGTTTCACACTGATACCATACATTTATGTTTGTTACTAAGTTCATTATAATAACTCAGCTATTAAGTCAATGAGATAAAACCTTACCTTAACCAAACTTTTCAAGCTTCTGGAAGAAAGTACAGGCTTAAAAGCTTCAACTGTGATTAGGTCTAATTTCATCACATCAGTATAACATAAGTACAGAATTGCAGAGATTTTCCATACTTGACAATAACTCAGAACTATGAATATACAAGAAAAAAAAATCACTTAAGTTTTCTGTTATATGATTTTGAAATTAAATACCTCTAACTCATAAAGGCTGCTTTTAAAAAGTCATCTCTGTTGCCTCTTTTAATCAAAGCATTTACTGACATTCTGAACCAATTATAATGCACATTTTCTTTCAAAGCCAATTTATTTTCCTAAGTTATCTCTTGCTTTTACAATTATGTTTATTTTGCATTTTCTGAACATACTACTGAGACACATCTGGGTTAGCTAAGACACAAGATTAAAATTTTGCTGACTACACTAAAGTAAATTAAATAATAAATATACAATGCACAATGTAAAATATTTAGCCATTTATTCTAGTAAATTTAACATTTAAAGTTAAAAACATTTTATTTATTAACAAATAACACTGAATTATCTATTATAACATATTAGCCACTAAAAAGTGACCATCATTATTTGATATGATGTTAGGGTATAATTGGTAACAGGAATAAAAAATAAACTATTGAAGCAACAACCAAAATTCAATATCTGAAGCTTCTATTCTGACAATTAAAACGTACTTTACCAACTTCTCATACACCAACAACTTACATCTAACACTGGCTTGCATGATGAGTTATCAAAGACCAAAAAGAAACGGCAACTCGGAAGCTAACAGTTAAGAACTCTGAGCTGCTCTCATACAACTGTGTGTCTGGAAAGTTTCAAGACACAAACCAAACAGAATATATCAGCAACTAGAGCAATTAGTGAGGACAAACAGCAATACAATGGCATCAATCATCATTAACAAATGGCCTCAAAAAGATTCCTACTAGTCCAACTCATAACTATGAATAAAGTAATAACAAGATAAAATGTGAATGCTATGCACTGTAATACCACCTGCTGCAGGAAGGTCATGCACGATATTTGGTTGTTCTAGCAGTGAACAGCAAGGAGGCTCTCTGAAATTCTGTGTTTTTAGGGCTTTCAGGAAAGGAGTATGAAGACTGCTGGTAGATTCTGAAGTTTTATAGTCAGTAACATGTCGACATGTAAGAATAGTTACTTGCATATTCTTCCTTGGACAAGAGCCAAAAACCTAGCACAAAATTGATTTCAAATTAAAATATATATATATATATATAATTTTGTGACAGAATAGAAACATCCCTCTAGTTGTTTATCTACACCATTCATATATATATACACACATACACACACACACCCCTTGCAGGGGTGGAACTGTCCATGGAAAAACAAAACCCATGCTTTGCTGTGCCCTCACCTGGGTCTGATCTTAATTCTGTCACTTTCTAGTTGGGTAACCTTCTCCAAGTTACCTTCCTCCTCACCTGTGAACTAAGGGCTACTTACCTGAGGGAGGTGTGATCTGGATTAAATGAAGTCAGGAACAAAGGAGGCAGAGCAGCTAACAGCCAGGGATGCCATGGAAGGTAAGGCAGTCACTCAACTATGAGCACCTGTTCGTTTACGCCCTCTCCCGCCCGCCACAGATGCCTGCAAATTATTCTTTTTGGTTTGTTCCAGTTTGTTCTGTTTCTAAGATCACTACTTGCAATCAGTGTTGAGAACAGTGTTACAATGAATAGAAGTGAATGGGAATGACACCCATTCTTTACTGGATAAAGTGACGTGATCAAGATCTCTTCTAACACAGGTATCTCTAAGAACGCTCCACTTAGACTAGTGTTGTATCAGCAACAGGAAGTGATCCTTTCACTAATATAATAGGTTCAAGAACACTGTATTAAGGATGTTTCTAAGAACATCACTTGCAAGTTGCACTCATAAGTGTTTTATCAGTGCAAATGATTCTTAAATTCGCTTTTAAATTTATTTCAATTGTAGACTAAGTTTCAATCGCTCAAGACCTCAATGTCCACCTAAGTTGGTATTTCATGGATTTCCAGGGACCCTTCCGGCTTTTAAAATCTTTGGTGATGTAAGAAAAAAAAAAAAAGCAGCTATCTTTTAAGGAAAAAAAGAGTAATTTTAGGTCATTGCACCTTGTTTGAAAATATTTTATGAAGAGAGCAAAATGGCTATTTCAAATAGCAAGGGAACTGAAGATTTTATATTATGTGCCGTAAGTGATTTATAAGGCGACTTCAATTGTAGTGTAGCTTTATAAACACAAAACTTAACACCACATACATTTGTCAGCAGATACGTCCCATTTAAGGGCTATAACGTTACTCACAAGGCCTGATTTATCATCCTCCCTAAAATACTTATCATCTGAAGCCACAATACTTGACACCTGTTGGACTGTGTGTGATTATCAGGATTATGCAGCTGACATGAACCCAACAGCAGAGGGACCCGAAGAGTATCCCCGGGGGGGGGGCGGGGGGGGGGAAATACTGATTACAAAATTCTGTTTTGGAAATGCATAATTCTACATTTTTTCAAGTCTGAGAGAGAACAGCTGTTCCATAGTACAAAAATAATAAAACGCCCTACATAAACTGACAATACAATCAATACGGCAGCTTCCCACCCTTCTGAGATCTGCTGAAAGCTATGCACCCTCTCTCTAGAAAATACACGTAGGTACACAGCATAAAATCATATATACAACCATAAGATTCACAGATCTTATTAGAAAATTCCTCATTTAATAAAATGCATTGAATAACTTTTAATAAATGTTTCTAAGTATGCCAATCTGGTTTAAAGCAGGTGTACATCAAATTTTTTATTTCTAATGAACTTAATTGTAATACCTACATAAAAATATGCCTAAGATTTAAGTTGCAATGTTGAAAAGACGTATATAAAAGGGCTATTTCATTTAAAAATAACCTGCAACTACCAACTGGACTTCCCTGGTGGCGCAGTGGTTAAGAATCCGCCTGCCAGTGCAGGAGGCACGGGTTCGAGCCCTGGTCCAGGAAGATCCCACCTGCCGCGGAGCAACTAAGCCCCTGCGCCACAACTACTGAGCCTGTGCTCTAGAGCCCACGAGCCACAACTACTGAAGCCCACGTGCCACAACTACTGAGCCTGCGTTCTAGAGCCCACGAGCCATAACTACTGAAGTCCGTGCGCCTAGAGCCCATGCTCCGCAACAGGAGGAGCCACCGCAATGAGAAGCCCACGCACTGCAACGAAGAGTAGCCCCTGCTTGCCGCAACTAGAGAAAGTGTGCACAGCAACAAAGACCCAACGCAGCCAAAAATAAGTAAATAAATAATTTAAAAATAATAACCTGCAACTACCAAAATTAATGATTATTCTCTAAAATTTCTAGCTAAGTTCTTCACTGAAAAATTTGTTTTAGTGGACACATACCATGTGCTCAATTTTCCCACAAAATGAAGCCTCAATTGATCCATTCTAATGCTACGAAAAATGGATGAAACCCCGGTGTGAGTGTCAGCTGAGTACCAACCCCAGGAACCCAGTTTCTCACCTCCCGTCCCTGCGCTTCCGGGCAGCATTGTCAGCACGGCCCATTTTCACCCGTGGCTGCAACCCTGCTCTGTTTCATGGGGGTAACTTGTTCCAACTATGTCTTATGTTTTTATGACCAACGATCTTTAGCACATTGCTGATCACATTTGCCAAATTAGTTCTTTTATTCTTTATATTCTGTAACAAACTCCTACTATATTTCTAAGGGAAAAAGCAAATACTTACCCCGCTTCAACATCTGACTACATAGGTTTAAGTGTAAAGAAACGGAACCTTGATGAAGTAGCAACCCCAGAATCTCTCTTACCTTTTCCAGCCACTGATACTGCTGATCTTCAGCAACGTAGCAACTACATTGACAGAGCACAACCTGAAAATCAAACCCCGAGTTTTCTGTCAGGTCAAATAAATGTTACACACACCCCACACTGTCATCATATACATATCATGTGAATCCCAACATAACCTCTGGATAACACTTGTTTTGCTTAATCTGCTACTGCCTTACTTATTTTTCTTTTTAAAATTTAAGAATCAAGCCACTACTGGCAATTAGTATCAGAGAAAAGTGCACATTGACGGAGCACCTGTGATGGCCGGCACAGGAGATTCTAAAGATACTATCAGTAAGTACTACCGGAGTCCTCTTTATAAAACAGAGACGACACCAGGCCTGCTGCCCATCCGGGGGTGGGTGGTGCCACACACCGTGAAGATCAAACTCAAAAAGCGTTACAAAAACATTAAGTGCTATCAGGACAGCAGCCCAGCAGCATCTCAGCCCAGCGGCACCCTAGGACACTGCTGATGCCTGGAAGGCAATATTATTCTAGACACCATGTCCAGACCATGTGCTTGAAGTGAAAACATGCAATGCACAATGCTGTAAAAGGATGACATTCCGGATTATTAATGCTTGTGGAATGATAGCATCCATAAAAGTCAACTTTGTCTTCTATTGAAATATCGCCAGAAACACTAACACTTAATGACACAAGTGGGAAAAAATGAAACACAAGGACTTCCCTGGTGATCCGGCAGTTAAGACTCTGCACTTCCACTTCGGGGGCACGGGTTCGATCCCTGGTTGGGCGGAACTAAGATCTCGCATGCAGTGTGGTGTGGCCAAAAAAAAAAAAAAATGAAGAAGCAGCACAAGAGGGAAAAAGAGGGCCCAGGGACAGGGGGAAGAGAAAGACTAGATATGGAATTAGCTACACACAAAGATTCTGGATAGTCAAGAGACACCCAACCAATCAATGGTATAACTAAATGCAGTAACAGAAATTTCTACTGCTTGACCTCCATGATGTATTCTAGAGTGAAAACTTCCCACTAAGGATCAGATAAAGAACATGCTTTGGGACTTCCCTGGCAGTCCAGTGGTTAAGACTTCGCCTTCCAACGCAGAGAGTACAGGTTCGATCCCTGGTCAGGGAGCTAAGATCCCACATGCCTCGGGACCAAGAAACATAAACCAGAAGCAATGTTGTAACAAATTCAACAAAGACTTTAAAAATGGTCCACATCAAAAAATCTTAAAAAAAAATGCTTAGTTTCCTTATTACTTATTTCCTATAAATACTGGATGTTTACAAAAATCCTTAGGTAAACTTTAATAACTTTGGATAACATATTACAAAAACAAACTGTAAGTATTACAAAATCAAATTTTAGTTTTCAAGGCTAACATTATAGTATTATGGAATTACTGACTTCTTGCATTGTCTGAATCCCTGCCCCTGGCCTCTGTTCAAGCACGCAGCAGCTGTGGAACGGCACTCTGTCAGACGAGCAGGTGGTGAGACAGATCACCTGCCCGGCCACCTCACCTGCCTGACCTGTCTCCCAAACCGCCCAGGACACTCCTTTCTCTCAATGAACCCAAGGATACGATTAGGACAAACGGTTCCAATGAAATCACTAGGCATCAGCTACAGAGTTATCTTTCATAACTTAAAAAATCGGGATGAATTAGGAATTCGCTGGCGGTCCAGTGGTTAAGACTCTGCACTTCCACTGCAGGGTGCACGGGTTTGATCCCTGGTTGGGGAACTAAGATTCTGAAAGCCGAGGGGAGCGGCCAAAAGAAAAAAAAAAAAAAAAAATCAGGATGAATCAGGTGAGGATGAAAGCTTAAGGTCAACAGAATTGTATTTAGAATGCACGAAGCATCCATTTGCTCAATGTTAACTGAGTCCCTAGGCTGTGCTCAGCATTGGCGGAATACCGGGTGGGTATACAGCGACAAAGCAGAACTCCCTGCTTCCACAGCGGGTACGCATTTTCCCATGTTTACCTTTGCCAGCTTAAATCATTCTTTGAATGTGGGCAAAGTTTAAATATCTAATGTTTCTGGTTTGTTTCTAAAAAAGTTATTTCAGAATTTCCTCAGAAGTTTACCAACACACCACGTTAACATTTATATAAACAAAAAAGTGACGTTGTTGACCAAGTATGCTTCAATAAAAAAAGATTTTTTAATTAAAATTTTTTTAAATTTGTTTTTAATTTTAAAAAATAAAAATAAAAAAACAAGAACCAGACAAAAAAGTGGTTACTAACACTGCCTACAGGCAGAATTCCTCAGTCCAAAAGGAGACATAAAGGAACATGAAATTCAAAGGAACACTACATAAATGATGCCTAAGGAACCCCACTTAAACATACAAGTCAGGCCCCACATACCGAGGGATTCGATTTTAGGTGATAAAACACACAAAAAGCCTCTGTGGGGGACAGGTGTATAGTGTCCACTGTCCTACACCATTCATTCCAGAGTTTAGCACAACCAACTTCTTCCCAGACTCCTGAATTCATGATGAATGATGACAAAAATGCTGTGAAAAACAATTCGCATAAGTTAGTGTTTGGATCCACAAGTTGCATTTTCTATTCAATAAAAAAGATATTCACGTTACTTGAGAATCTTAGAGCTGAAAGAGCCATTGAGACCATCAACCTTATGCACACCATCATCTTGCAGAAAAACACGCTGAGGCCTCAAGAAGTTAAAGGCCACACCCTGAGTACAGGTGGTACTGGAGCCAGGAATCGAGAAGACAGGTTTGCTGACAGACTTTATCAGACACACACTGTAACACCCTTGTGGAAAATTTCAGGCCAGGAGAACTTCATGTAAATGAGTCAGCAGTTATTTACCATGTACTCCTCTACAAGCACTAGGGGTACCTTACAGGGCAAGGAATCTTCACTGGGGTTCCCCAAGGCTCTCCTCCACGCCTGTGAACCCCCTAAAACGATACAGGTTTGTGTACTTGTGTGTGTGTGCGTTGTTCTAGCTGCACTCTGCACCGTTCTGGCTTTAACCTATCAAATGAATTCACATATGTGAAGATCTTAGAAACCAAGTACTGAAAAATGTAGCAATTATTATTGTCATTTTTAGAGTGCTCCATATGTTTTTAAAGGAGCTGATTAACTCAAAAACATGCAAGGACCACTGTGACAAGGGGGCCATGTTGCACATGCCACCGCTGCCCTCCCAGTCTGGCCACAACAGGCCCAGAAGCCTAAGAAAACCTGTATACTAGAAACCGTGTTTCCTTGACTTCGTAAGTTCCCAAAGCCAAGAATATTTCCTCTAAATCTCATTTTCAAGCTTATCAAAAAGACAGTGCCGCATGAGCAGAGATAGAATTCACTCAGATACAAAGTTACTCTGCTACGACTTTTTCTAAAAAAGTAACAGACATTAGAAATCTTTTATGGTGGAAATAAATAAGTAACTTCAGCTTTTGGTCTTTCAACAAAATGTGTAGTCTAATGCACTTGCACTTACCTACTGCATTATTTCCTATAGCAATTATAAACTTGGAGCAAGGATATTTTTCTAGCAGAGAAACTTCCAAAGTTGTTTTTGTTTGTCTTCGAAGGAGCCGCACCTCCCTAACACAAGAAACGAAAGACGAAACGAAAGCAATTTAAATGTAATCAGTACTATACTATGACAAAAAGGCTACTATAAGTATGATTTTGTATTAAGTAAAATGCAAACTTTAATTCTATAAAGAACATAATTATAATCCTAAGGAAACAATGGATTCAGGCGACGCTAACAGGTAAAACCGTTTGCTGCAAAGTTCCTAGAGAACTGTACAAGAGGGATCAAGCTGTCCAGCTGACCCACTGATCAATCCATCTTAGAACCCCTAAAAGTGGGACAACTGGGCACAGTGTGCAGTAAGAAACTGCAAATACCACCTCCGAGGCATCCGTGCCAGCAAAATACTGACCAAGCCTCTTAGAAGGAGCTTCCCTTTACAGGAGATGCAGATGATGGACACACATCTGCATAAATGACACCAAGAGGAAGCAATCAGGCAAATCCAGAGCATGGGACAGCCTGCAGGACAATCAGTCTCTCAGCCAGGGTGAAAAAGGAGGGGGGCTGCTCCAAACGAAAAGGAAGCACAAAAGAAGAAACATCTAAATGTAAGGTGCGAGCCTGGCCAGGATTCTGATTTCCAGAGGCCCACTGTAAAATGTCACGTCTGAGACAACTGCATAAATCTGACCACGGACTGGCTATTAAACAGTATCCAAAAAGTATTATTAATTGTTAAGGAGGATGACAGCATACGTAAGACAATGCCTATATCGTTGAGACGCATTCGGAAAACTGTAGCGGTGAAAGGCCACGGTGACTGGGACCCACCTACGGGGTGGAGGGAGATAAAATAAATGTGGCAAAATCCTCATAACTGTTGAACTTACGTGACTGGATGGGCTTAAAGTGTCATTTTACTATTTTCTCCAGTGTCTGTGTGTTTGGAAATAATCCATTTTTTAAAAAGACATATCCATCTGCTACTGATACGTAATACTAACTGAGGTGTGCGGCGGCGAAGAAAGTTCTGAAAGACCTGTCTTATGTCCATAAACCAAAGACACGACAAACCTGGAGCGGGAAGACAGCCCTGCAGCGCTGGAAAACCTAACAAGCCCGCAGGAAACCACCTGCATCAAAGCTAAAGGATGCCTTTAAAGACGCGAGGATCTGACGGCTGCACGGAGCCTGCAGCAAGCCCCGCGAGCCGCCTCCACCCGGCGCCCCCGGAGCTGTCTGGACCCCCTGTGCCCCTCGAGGATCGGTGCCGAGCGCGGAGCAGCCGCGACCTCTGGGCCTGCGCGTCTGCTCCTGCGCCCGCCAGGCCGGGTCTGCGACGTCGCGCCCAAGACCTCACCTCTTCCGCGCCAGTTGCTGCCGGACCTCCCCGTCTTCGGGCGTCTCCCTCCTCCCCTCCTCTTCCTCCTCCTCCTCGTCCTCCGTCCCGGCTCGGCACGGCGCCCTCACCACCTCCCCGAAGAACGTGGCTGCCATAACCGCCCTCACACCCTCCCGGCCGAACTGCGGCACCACAGCACGACGCAGGCGCCCCGCGCAAGCGCCCCTGATCACCACCACACACACACCCCGCCCCCCCAGGGGCACCACCCCCGCGCATGCGCCCCGGTCCTTGCGGCGGCGCAAGCCCGGAGCGTTTATTCTTCAGCCGCCTGAGCTCGGCGGGGCCACCGAGAGATCGGATGACTGCGGGCTAGAGAGGCGAGAAACGAGAGGCGAGCCAGGGGGCGGGGCCTCCCGTCCGGCAGGTAACGGGCAGAGGAGGGGCTCGGCCGACCCAGCCCCAGTTTGTAGCGCTCCGGGAAGAGGGCAGCCAGGTTACCTTTCCTTCTTTAAATCCGTTTTCTTCTCCGTTAGGAGTGACTGGGTGAGCTTTGGTTTATTAAGCACCCGGCTTCAAACCGCGACCGCCCCAGGTAGGTGCCAGCCCGGCGCGTCCTAGGGACAGTGGACAGAGGAGGGCAGGAAGAAATACAGTGCTTCGCGGTGTTGTAAAAATGAGCCTTTACTCTGGCAATAGGAAGTCACATTTCAAAAGCTGATGCTTGTCAAGCTGATCTAAAAGACTTAATGCAAAAATAGTTGCTTCTTTGTTAAGACTTGGCCATTTCTAATACAAAGTTTGTTTTCGTTTTAAATAGCCTTTCATTAATAAGCAAAGTACGTAATTTTTGAATTGGTTCTCATCTTTCAAATTTAATCGAGACAAAGTTAACGGAGCACTAATCCAAGCAGGAGAGAAAAGGGACACTATACCATAGTGTAAATGAAAATACCCAGTATTGCAACGGAAAAAAAAGTCCATTCACCTAGATTTAGTTGTGCTGAAACTAGAGGGCATTGCTTACATTCTGAAACCTATCAATAAATAGTAACAAAGTTAAGTGCTAATTTGGGGTCGGGGGAGCCTCTTGAGATTAAAAAAAAAAATCTCAGAAATCTGTTGCTAGAAACATCTTGTTTAAAGAAGTGGAACAAGCCTTTCCATAAAATCAGTATTTAGCAATTTTACACATTACTGCAAAATAATATATTGAGTTTTGAAGAAATTTGAACATTTAAGTATAAACAATAAGACCAAATTGCTATCCAGTTAGAGCTTAGGAAACTTTGGGTATAGCTAGCAAGCTAGAATATACAAGATTACCAGTGTAATATTTTAAAACTGCATTAACACTCCTGGGTTACTTGGTTTTATAGAATGACTGAATTGCAGAATAAAAGTTTGGGCATCACTTAGTCCTTCTGTTCAATAAAATAGCTTCATTTTTACCAGTAAGATCCTAAATTTGATTTCAATTACATTATGAAAAAAATCACTTGTGGAAAGCTGATTAAAATTATAAATAGGGTAATGATAGTACATTTAGCCATGATTAAAATTCTGCATACATTTCAGAGAGAGAGAGTTTTACAAGAATGTTAAATTTTAAACAAATGCTTACTTCATGCAGTTACAATAAATTTAGGCCAAACACTTAAAAAAAGGCACGTATATGTTCAAATTAAAAAGTCAACCAGAAAAGGGATTCCACTATGAAAGAAGGCTGATGATACAATCTCAAGTACTGACAGAAATTAACCCCACCACAGTAAGTTATAATTTCAAAATGAAATTTTCATGACACTGAACCTGTCAAAAAACTTTGAATAAAATAGTCTTAAACTGAGATTTTAACATTTTCATTTTATGGCACTTGTTGAGGACACAGCATACCCAATAAGAAGTTTCTATGAAATTAAGTGTAAATATGGGACTGAAAATGGGTTTAAACATTTCATTAAAGATCAAAAATCAAACCTCATGCACCTAAAAATATTAGCAGTTTATTAGGAATTCTTCCCTTTCTCACCTGTACTAGTAACAAGTTACTGGTATCAGTATTTCAGATGAAAATATACTATAAACAGAGCAAAGAACACAGACTCCGTAGGTTAAAAATACTCTGGCTTATGCTAAGAAAAAGAAAATGACAACAAAAAGCCTTTTTTTAAGCAGACATGCAACCACAAATTTCTCAAGTAATCAAGACACTCAGTTGATCTGTATAACCAAAAAATATGCACTACATTAGTCTAATGAAAAAGGAATAGAAACCCTTAAGTTTCTATATTTTACTTTCTCAGATTTACACATGCAAATCTTATATTAATATTCACAGATATTTTTAAATGGGAGAACAGCTTGCTTCTAACAATTCAGTTTTCCAATAGCATATTACCATGTTAAAAAGATTCGACAGTGCGTTCATTTAATCTGGTGATTTTAATTTCAACTATTAACAAATTAAACCTCATTGCAAATAAGTTCTTTATAGTATCAAGACCAGATTTTCCAATCCTAGTGAAGGACTGAAATAGCCCAGACATGCTGCCATTGTGATGAGACTGTAATAAATTTGTAATAAGAACATAAAGTTCTTTTAAGGTGCTATAGAGAAACATAAGAGGATGTGACTGTATCATCTAAAAATATGACTGTTTTGATCTATACTTTTTATTTTCTATGTCATTAAAACTAAGATCTGCCTCATAGGCACATTTTGGCCATCTCTGTAAATGCTGCTACATGAAAGTAAAAATGAGAAAAAGTTGTGATAGTCACATTCATAGCTTTCATAGAAAAATATATATTCCCTGAATTAGTCATATCAAGTGGTCACCATTCAGTATGAATTCCAGTATTATAAACAAAAGAAGAATACTAATGGATTTTCTCTAATTGTCTATTTCCAACGCTCTACTTCAGAACTCATTTATCAACATCCCCATCATTGAATCCCCAGGTCCTTCTATAGTTTAAGTTGTTTATAACTTTGGGGGCTGCGAATTATGGGGACTGGATCTTGTTAAAGTATTTGCTTCAATCAAAAGTCAGATAGGCTTGGGCGTCCCTGGTGGCGCAGTAGTTGAGAGTCAATGCAGGAGACGCGGGTTCATGCCCCGGTCCCGGAGGATCCCACATGCCGCGGAGCGGCTGGGCCCGTGAGCCATGGCCGCTGAGCCTGCGCGTCCGGAGCCTGTGCTCCGCAACGGGAGAGGCCACAACAGTGAGAGGCCCGCGTACCGCAAAAAAAAAAAAAAGAAAAAAAAAGTCAAATAGGCTCAATGGCACTTCCTCTTGAAATGTGCCTTTTTTTCTCTTATTTCATTAATGACACTATAGTCATGGTGGTCTGAAATTTTATACTGTAATGCAGAACGCTGAAAATTAGCATCAGGTTGAGATTTTGAAATCTCAACCCTGTACAATTCCCATTATTTTCTTCCTCTGAAGAATCAAGAGATTTCTTCAAGGCCCTCCCTTTCTGGAAAGAAATAATCTCATGACAGGCCATTTGTCTTTTCTTTCCGCCTCTCCAGCTACAGGCTCCACAATCTATTTCCCCTTCAGAATTCTCTGTAACGTGTGTCTGTACGAGGTCTGACTAGGAGGAAGCCGTCCTCCCACTTTGACCCACTGGATTATGGCTTTTAGAAATTCCTCCGAAGGTGCCAACAAGGGATTAACGTTTAGAGCTAGGAGCAGAATGCAACTGCCAGTTTACTTGTGGCCCCTGGTTTTCAATTCTACTCTACATTTTCATAGTCACTACTGTGCTTTTTCTTTCCAGGATCTGAACCGCCTTAAAAAAGGCATTTTTCTATTAATATCTTCTAGCTCCTTTTCACTTTCAGAATTTATGGTTGTGTCATCCTCTTTATAAACATTCAGTAATTTTCCTTAGCTGCAGCAGCAGCATTTCGACGGGGCAGTCTTCTGCTACTCTCCCTAATCCACCCCTTTTCTGGTCCTGAAATCGTTTCCTTTAGATTACTCATTATCTTTATTTTATTTGCAGACAGTGGCACATCTGCGGGGAACTTTCTCAGGCACCATTTTTGCTTTCAGAGTTTCACTAGGCATTTGCACTGCATCCTTCTGATTATGCACACATGTTCTCATTTTTGTATTGGGGTCTCTGTCTCTAGAACAGATTCTGAAAAATGAGTGAAAGTTCATATAAATGGAAAAATCTTGTAACACAAGATTTTACTACTACTTACATTCCTCAACAATAAATGTTAAAACTACTCACATTGCTAAATTAAAAAACATAAATGATCATCGTCAATGATACGTTTTCGACATTGATACAACCTTCCATTTCCTTATCTACAAAAGGAAGTCTTGGGTAGAAGCTACGATCCCTTGCACCTGGCATACTTTGCAATCTGGAAGGATAACTGTCACTCAAAGCAGTAGCAGACTTGTAAGAATGGAGTTAAGTACGTTCAGTCACTAACCTAAAGCTACTAACCTAAAAGCACTTTTTAAAAATCTGAATTTTTTCAATAGAACTTTGTAGGTTTTAAATTTTTGGTATCATTTCTAATACTCTATGTTGAATTACTTTAAAATACTCAATATGATTTCTGAAATAATTTTCCTAGAACCTAAACAAGGAAATGCCATCATGACTGATGATACAGCATCAGCCCTACTTCAAGATCGTTAAGGTTTTAGTTCCAACACCAATATTTCCTTCAGTCAAAAAAAATTACATGGGTAACTAGTAGATAAAAAGGAACTGTATATTAGTTTTATATAACTGAAATGTGGTTTTCATCCTAGATTCATTTATTTTTCAAATTATTTCAGCATTTTATATAACTGAAATGATTAAATCCTAGTTTCACTATTATTCAGATACTTTCTGAGCTGGTATATGCTGGGCACACAGAGGATCAGGCTAAATATTCTAAAAGAAATGAACTCTACACACACAAGTATAGTTGCTATAAGGAAGCACAGGGTGCTGTGAGAAATACTCTAGAAACCTAACTTCGTAAGGGACAAGGAAAGCTTCCTTTGAGGAAGTGTTATTGTAGCTGTGAGCTAGAAACTGTGACGGGATCCACCAGCCAAAAGGCAGGACAAAAGGCACACTAGAGAAGCAGGTCCTTCATGTGGCCTGAGGCAGCCTCCATGGTAGCTCAGATGGATCTTAGTGGGGCTGTGCTGAGCTGCCCCATGGTGCTGGGCCTACCACTCCACATCTACCAGCTTAGATGGGCTCATATCATTTTTATTTTTGCCAACATCTGAATGCTGTATTTTCAAGTTTCAAATACAAGATTAATGAGCAAAAGTATCTGGGGCAAAAATATCTCTTGATAAAAATGCATCTGAAGTTCATCAGCCCCTGAATATTGGGCCTTATCTGTTGGCAATCTAGTCTTGCTGCCACTGAGTCAAACTATCTAAAACTGTCTTAAAGGTTCACAAGTCTTGCTGGGGGGTGAGGTTGTAGGACCCTGCCTCATGTTTCCAGACATTCAGCAGTTGATAAGGAAAGGCTGCAGATACTGAAATCACCACACGTCTGGAGGACTCACTTCCACTATATTCCTCTTCACTGCTAAGGAGAGAAAGTAAGGGTTTTCTCAGCTATCAACACGGTTACTCTGTAGCAGTGAAACTACAAATTACCAGCCTTCTTAGTTTTTCCTTTTGTGAGGGGAGATGTGTATCTTTCTGTCACCAAGGGCAAATGAGTACAGGTGAAAATGGCTTCTGTGGATTGACATGTTCATTAACAACAGAGCAAGGATTATGAGGAAGGTCTTCCACACTCAAAAGAAAAACCCTTCAGATTTTACCTTAAGTCTATGAAACTCGTTTCAAAGATGTGCTTTGTGCTTTCTCCAAGACCCATGAAAGTTCTCCCAAAGTAGATTAGGAACTACTCTGCTAAAAGCAACCCCCCACAAATGCCTCAGTCTTCTATTTGTTTTTCCAGTGAAACTCTATTTCTAAAGACATGATGTGCTCAGTATAAGTCCCACGGCATTGCAAAAATGGCATTTTAGCAGGCTGAGCTACTCAGCAGGGCGGGGCTCCATGCAGCAGGTCCACCCTTCGTTGGGCTCTGTGGAGTTCCCTGCACATGAAATTGGGGAGTGAAAGGAGGACTGGCTTAAAGTGGTATCTTTACCACTTCAAACAATGTTTTTAAATTATAAACTACTGTCTCAGCAAACCAACCCTGGATTCAAAGTGAATCTTTAGCACATTAAATCAATGTTAAGCAAATGCTAGAATATAAATGTGCTACAACAGATGAAGTTTTTAAAAATATATGGCAAAATTAAGGTGAAATTTGTACTTTATGGTAAGATAAGGATATGCTATTATCAGTCAACAAACTGCATCCATTTGCATGTTGAAAAAAATATTAAAAATAGACAATTGGGGCGTCCCTGGTGGCGCAGTGGTTGGGAGTCCGCCTGCCGATGCAGGGGACACGGGTTCGTGCCCCGTCCGGGAGGATCCCACATGCCGCGGAGCGGCTGGGCCTGTGAGCCATGGCCGCTGAGCCTGCGCGTCCGGAGCGTTGCTCCGCAACGGGAGAGGCCACAACAGTGAGCAGCCCGCGTACCGCAAAAAAAAAAAAAAAAAAAAAAAGGCAATTGGTTCATTCATATGTTGTTGTTGGTTCATTCATATGTTGTTGGTTCATTCCCAACAACATATCCAGTTGAATGGTATAGATAAAATCCTATTACACTAAAATTTTCTGTGGGACAAAATGATTTAAATTGCATTAACTAATTCCTTTTTTTTTTTAAATTCCTTTTTAATGTAGTGATGAAAGTACTTATACTGACAACTTAGGAACCTAGTAGTACCAACTCTTAAGACATTTGTAATCCAAAATAAGGGAAAAGTTAAGATTCTACAGAAGAAACTATAATTAGCCTTTTAAAAATGCTTTAAGGAAATATGAACTATGTCCAGAGGGGAGAGAATACAGGAATAAGTTATACTGTATAAGCAACTTCAACTTGATAAAGCTGTTATCTCTGAAGACTTAGACCGTAAAATGGGAATTTCATAAAAACAATCTGAGGAAGACAGAAGAATGACAGTGGTGAACTTTTTAAAATATAATAATAGATACATGTAAGTCAGTGTTAATTTTATTACTGAGAACTTAGTAAATTATAAAGTGTTTTATTGTCCTTGAGAAAATCACAAACAGTTTTTAGAAATATATACAGGATAATTCAGGGTTAGAGAGAAGTCCAATTTATGTATTAGGGTACAAGCTTAAAATTTTTGGAGGATACTGCTCTAAAAATACATCTGTGATCATGTCATTTACTACTAACAAATCAGTATAATCCCAAAAGTCCTACTGTCCTAGATGGTCTTGGGTCAGCCACAGGTGTTGGAACAGTCACTGAGTGTTAGAGGCATTGTTGCTTTTCTGTAGATGATTCCCTATTTGGGTATGGTAAAAACTTCACTAGTAGAGTGAAAATTTACATCTTTAATAGTGCTCCATCACAGTTTACCTAGATGACCACTTTAAGTTATAACTCAGAGATCACTATGTATTCTAATATAGTCTGTAGTGAATAGAAACCTAGATATAGACATTACAGTTCTGATTCAGAGCAGCAATCTCTAGTTTCTGTATTTTAAGGATCATTCATATTCCAATTATGATACTTCATGATACAAAATTGTATTCGTAAATCCAAAATAAACTTCATATCACTGCTACAGAAGCATAAACAATTTTAATCTTATCAGCATTTCAATTGGGAGTATTAGAAACAAATTTGATACTGGAAAAATATAAAAGAATGTCTGAATCAAAATGGAAATATGCTAGCCTATTTCATATACTTTAAGTACAGACATTATTGGTCACTGTGATTGGTGGATAAATCAAATCCCTATAAAGGGGAAACATTTTAGTTGCAAGTCATAACCTCTGTCCTGCAAGCCTCTTATCAGAGCAGATATGAGATGTCCTTTCTTCATTCTCTCCTTCATTGATAGGCAGTGAAATGACCAAAACTCAGGAAGCAAATAGCATTTACTACTGATATTCCTTACAGCGTAAATTTCCAGAAGATCCCATAAACTGAAAGTCTCTTTAGAGAAGGGCTATAGAATAGTGTTTTCTGTAACTCGCTGGGTTTAACATTTTTCTAGGGGGAGTTGGTAACACTGAGAAGTCAATGTCTGTAGTATGGCAGTGTCAGGTCAAGGGATTGTCAGAAATAATTCTGTAACCAAGAGCTGTTCTCTGCTAGTTTGGTCACTTCTGTGGTTGAACACATGAACTTAAGTCTTTAATTCATTCAATGATGGGTACATAGAACCTTATTTTGTTTTGCATCTACAGCTAATCTGACTGTAGTTTTCTTTCATCTCTAGGAGCAATTAATTGGTAACAGTCATATAATGATTCTCACAAGAGTTGTGATGGCTACTGCAACTTTTTTTCTAAAAATCTGATAAAGACTATATGAAGTATGAATTCAGGGATCTTACATTTATCTGCTTAATGAATTTTTTCAGAGAGATCTTAACATCATTTCAGACTAACATAGGCAGGATAAGAAGATATCAGAAGTAAATACTGGCTTTTCCATCTACTTTATTAGTTACGAATGAAAAGCAGCAGGGCCACACAGTCCAACGGCAGCCCCTTTGCAAGAACATCTGACTCCCTCCAGTTTCCCCTGGCTCACAACGAACTGTAGCCCTGCATTCTGCCTGCATGAGAAGAAATCACAAATGAATAAAGGTTGGAGGGTTGCTTAAGACAAGAGGTAAAGATGAGCTGCAATGGAAACTGACTGGATGTTGCAGACCTCACAGACTTAACCAGCTAGAAGGCTCGTAGTAGTTTAAAAAAAAAGCCTTTGCTTATAATTATGATGACTTAAATTTATTATACTCTACTACTTCAGTTGTCTAAAAAATTGGTTCCTAGGTGACAATGCTGACTCAGTCGTGGTAACGAGCTAATTTAGAAAAAGTTAAAGTAGAGCTCTCATGTGGGAGTGAAAAATTAAAGATGTGCCTTTCTGACAAGCTCCACTAAAATGGTAGAATTTTACAGATGAACTGAATATGTCCATACAGTCCAAGGACTAAGGGTGGATCAAAACTTAGGAAATCAACTTCAACCTATTAAAAATTAAAGATTCCTTTAACATTTAACCACTGATCGAAAAAGGTAATGATTTCTATATAATTTTCCTTGTGGAACCAACAGTAAGTAGGGCTGGCTGCTGCAGTCCACATAGTCTGTGCGATCTCATTTCAATTTTCAGAATGCCTCTTTCTCTTTACAGTCCTAATTCCCATTAAAGATTTTAATAAATGATAAAACTTACCTTAAAATTAATGTAAAAACTAAAGTGTGACCAGACAATATGCTGTAGCACTGATAATTAAATTCAATGAAATGATCGGTCTTGACAAATAGTCTGTAGCGACTTGCATGCTGCCAAAGATAGAGCCTGCAAATCTGTAGGACTCAAATGCTGTGAGTGCCCCCGCCCCTCCTCCCTCCATCAAATCCATAAAGGCAATCTTTGAAGAGATACCAAGTAAGAGTCTTGATATTCTTCTACCAAATTAACAACATATTAGGAACCAGTCTGGCAGATTATGAGTGATTGGTAAAAACTTCTCTTAACTTTGAGAATTCCCATGTATCCTTAGGCAACATATATAATTTTAAGAAACAGCTATAAAAACTTTTCTTAAAATGTGAGAAAACACAACACAGCCCTCACCATTATACTTTTCACACTTCAGTTCTTTCCATTAAATTCACAATTTGAGCTATAAGTAGGATTAGCATTTACAAATCAAGTTGGACTAGATTCTTCCACAATGCTCCATTTTCTCCCTAGCTTTGACAAATATATTTGAGCTGGTATGTGTGTTCCCGAATACTAGAATAAGAGACAGTCTTATTCTGTTAGGTTGCAAATTTCTTAGGGTTTCTGCTTTATTATTCCCTGATACCCACAGCAGAAGTTGAGAGATATAACTTAAATAATTAACAGGCGGAAAGTTCTTCTACAATGAAGGTGCTTTGTTAAACTCCATCATACTAGAATAAGTGAACTATAATTTCTATACAATGTACGTACTAAAGGATTTGACGACAACCACAAGATACCTGATAAAGTAAATATATTGACTTAGTATCAATGAAAAGAGTGGAGATGGCATTTCAGCTCTAAAAAGGCAGGCAAAAAAACCTTTTCTAGCCATTTAAATATTACTCAAAAAACGAGTACAACTGAGTAGAAAGGAAAACCAAAAATATTGTATGCACCTTTAACAATGTTCTTGCAATCTACTGATATACAAACCTCTCATTTTTTTCAGGTAACACAAATTCAATTTGTACTGACAGGAGAGATTAATAAAATCCTTTCATTTTAGTTTTTAATACCATACAGTAAAGTTAATAAATTCTGTGTTCTGATTATTCTAAAGAAAAAAAGGCTGGAAGAGGGACAGGGAACACAGTATGGACCCAACATTACTCTAAATAACAATTTTTACTTAAGAAGTCATCAAGCAATGGAGTGTGAAGGATTCAGTGACATGTCTTATTTTTGGACAGTAGTTACCTTCAGATGGCATGTTTATTGGTTTACGTCTCCTTTTCCCATTTGCACTTCTAGGTTTTGAAGAGCCTTTTCCTAAAACATAAGTTATTTCCCCCCATTCTCTTATTATAAAACTAATTTATTTTTTAGGTACAACTCTTAACTATCTAGAAGAAACTTTTTTGTTGTAACTCAGAAGCTGTGAGTAAATAAATGCTTTATCATTCTTTCAAGGATTACTAAATTGACAAAGGGTTTAATCCCTAAAATAAAGGGAGAATGATTACCCTAGGAATTATCGGAAAATGGGATAAACTTTTCCTTTTATTCAGAAGTTACTACACATTGTCAGTATACCCTTTTTAAATAAGCAGGAGTGGGGGAAAAAAAGCTTTTTTAAACCTCACTTTTTTTTTTAACGTCTGAAATCTTTTTGTCTTAATATGCTTGGTAAAATTAGTCTTTCAAAGGAATCAAAAATCAAATCTAAATACACCTCAAACCTTTTTTTTTTAACCATAAATGAATAAAATCATAGGACTTTGGACATAAACAACCACAGTAGTCTTTTTTTCATATACATCATTAAGTTACTTCAAGTGTAACTGAAAGCTATAGCACTTACTTCTGGATCAGTTCACATTCACTTTGTAACCTTTTGTCTTTTTTCACAAGAAAAATACAAACTGATCCCAAACATATTAAAGTACATCTGTGCATTAAATCCCTGCTCATTTCACATAAAGTAGAAAAAAAGTCAAACATGTTCTAGTGCTCAATGTAAACATTTTGAACTATTAATTATTTATTAATTTTCCTTAAAGGTACTTAGCAGTGTGTGTCACATATTCAAAGTTAACCTTAGGAATAGCACCGTGACCAAAAAAACCCATAAAAATGATTCTTTCTATAATCCCTTAGTTTTACTTCAGAACTTGAGAAGCTACCATTGTCAACCATGCTTTCAAAGTCACCAGGCCAATTTTTGGGGGGGTTTGTTTGTTTGTTTTTCAGATGAAACCAAAATACTGCTTCTACACACAAAGGCCTAACCATTTTGGACAAAATGAACAATTATGAACGGTTGACCAGCCAATCAATTCAGTTAATTCAGTCCAAAAGATAAGACTAGTTCTATTGATGAAGCCTAAATGGTCAAAGTATCATTTTACCAAAAGAACTGATGTATTTATGAATATATTCCATATTTATTTATGGATTTTTTTGGTACCTTTTTCCAGGTGATGGTAAACATGGAGTTATAACCCTGAGAATAGATATAAAACAGAGAAGCTTAAGAAGAGTTAAAATAAATTAATGGATACGACATCTATCACCATTTCTTAAAATTAAGGAAGAGCATGCCATTAATTTTTTTCAGGTCAGTAGTCAAGGACAATTACCCTGACTCAATCTGTTAACAATACAGTTAACACGAGCTTTGAGAAGAAAAGCATCATAGTTTTGAAGTGGTGATAGCTCTCTCAACAACCAAAGGAGAGGTAGGTATACCACCTACCTCAGTTGGTAATGTCTAAGAACATCCTTCCCCTTATACCAGAGTAGAAAGAGAAAGTACCTTCTACCATGTCAACTGGAAAAGATAACTAAAAAGTAGCAACACTTAAGAACACTCTAACACTGATACCAGAGTCTGATGCTTTTCCTTATCTGCCACCTTAAGGATACACAGGAGAAAAGGGTTAATTTTGTCTGAAACCAAACACAGTTAGGGCCAATAAATAACAAAGGGTGGGAGTACTGTAACATACCCCTTTAGCTACGAAATATGTAAACCACTTGAATCAAGTCCATCTTCAGGCACAAACAAGCTAGGAATGGCCACCTATACTGTTTGGAGTAGCACAACCTATCAAGTAAAAATATTTGGCTCGAAAATAAGTGTACTATGGTATTTGATGATGTAAAAGTTACGCTTTAAGTGGATTTCAAAATTATTTTCCAACAACACATGACAGTTTCTTAGATTTAAACTAGAGGTCACTAATAAAGATACTTAGTTGCACCAGCAAAGAATGCTTGGGATTGCACATGGCAGCAGTAGACTAAAAGAGATGGAGAATGACATTTAACTATTTACCTATATAAATGAGATTTGTGATTGCACTCTTAACAAAAATCAACTCTACAATTTCAAGAGATGGGGGGAAATTACACATAATTTACTCTTTTAGCCCTGTACACTCTATTAAAGAACACACTTTATCTAAATCTAAGGCACACAAACTCCTCTATTTCACAGAGTAAGACTATGGAAGACCAAGATTTTGGTTAAATTCCGTACATGGAAACCAGGAGATCTTGGAAAGACAAATTATATAGCATTTTGTTAGTGCACAATTTAAAAGAAAATGCTAGTACTATGGTCTGGCCTTAGAGGTTTATAATGCACAAATGTTAAAAAAAAATAATAATTTACCAGCACTTTATAAATTCAAGTTTATAAAATATAATGGATGATATTTTCCTTAAAAATAAAGAAAAAGAGAAAGACCCAACAGGGCTTTGAAACAAAAATTGGAAACCATTTCAATGAAAATGACCAATCTGGTATAATGCATTCTACTCAAGTAGCCAGGGAAAGAAAAAAGTGGTAGGTACCTTGCCTACTAATCATGGTTACCCCTCCCACAATTGTTATGTCAGTATGCACAGAATATTTATGAAGAATCTGTAAACAAAGGTCACATGAAATTCATACTACAATAGGACTGGGATTAGAAACTACCACCTCTTGACGAATTCTGAAAATAACTGTATGACAATTGCTACCATGAAAGTAATGCTCATTGGTTTTGATAACCAGAATGTCTAGTGTTTAACGTATTTCAAACTCTTGCTATATGTAAATACTGTCAAAGTAGATCTGCCCCCAAAATGAAGCATATTTTGGCACCTGTGCTGAATGCTGCTACAAAGGCAAGCAAGTGCAAATAAAAATAACAGTCATGATTTAGTCACATTCATAACTTTTCATAGAAAAATATAAATATATTCCCTGAATTGTAGGACAAAAAATAATTTCAACAGCCAGCTTTCACTATAAATTCCAGTCCATTCCCTCTTTAAATGAACTGGTTTTCCCTCAAGGTCATAAGGTGCAATCATCAAAATCTAACACATTTTCTAAGCTTCTATCGTCATCCCCATCATGGTATCTCACGGTCCTCCTACCCTGATTTCTCGTCTTTATTTTTGAACGCCGAAGAACTCTTTTAGATTTTGCATAGTCCACATCCTCCCAGTCATTATCATCCACGTTTAACCTAGGACGTTTGCTTTGTCTTTGTCGTCTCACGGTTTTAGATACGTTAGCTGTAAAAGTTTTACCTTTTCTAACTACTTTTGCTTTTCCTTTCATTTTCCTCTTTTTGGTTTTTGTATCATCAGTAAAGTCAGCATCTGATTCAGTGGCAGACCCCAAATCTGAATCAGATTTGGGACTAGTGTCAGGTCCACACTTTGAGCTCCCTGTTGTTTCAGAAGCTTTCACATTTTCCAATTCAGGATGCAGTCTCTTCCTTTTCATTTCTGCCATCTCGGCTGCTTCCTGCGAATCCCGCATCACTTTTGTCTTACTGAAAGGAGCCTTCCCATAGGTCCTGAGTCTTCTGCCATTCCACCTGCGTAGCCCATAATTCAGTTCCTCTTCAAAGTTATTCTCTGCAGTAGCCTTTTGCACCGGAGTTGACTCAGAAGAACATTTTCTACCAGTCTCGTTCCCTGGAATATGGCTTTTTGAATCTTCCTCCGAAGACCCAATCAAGGAATTCTTTGTTTTAGAAGGTGCAACATTTGTTTTGTGACTACTGGTATGCCTGTTCTTGTGTCTTGAATTCAACATACCTTCAGAGTCTGAGTCTTCATTTAAAGACTGATTAATACTTTTTGTACTACCGTCTGAGTCGGCTTCAGGTGGCTTCCCTTCACAGCCATATTGTTCGTTTGGCACGTCACAGTTTACATCTCCCTCAGAATCACTCACTACCTTCTTAGCTGTGGTACATGCAAAATGGAGGGACTTTTTCCTTCCCTTTTTGCTTCTAGTACACACATTTTCTAAACCGACGTCTTCCACATCACTCATTAGCTTGATCCTAGTAGCAGCGGTGGTGGCACATCTTCGAGGAACTCTTAGGAGACCCGTTTTGGCTTTTGATGCTTTCTTAACCACCTTCGAATTGCTGTCTGAGTCACTGGAACAGACCCTTTTCCTGGCAACTTTTCTGCTTTGTCCATGGTCTTGTGATGCAGAGTCTAAAAGTTAAAGAGTACTCTTTTAATCTTTAATAGAAGATTAAGTCTAAAGGAATTAAATGTTCAACATTTTAAACAACTGAAGTCCGAGATTCTTTCTAACTTGGAAAGAGGGTGGCGGTGAATGGGTTGGGCTTTTACTACTTTAGAACAGTGACTTTTTCAGCCTCAGCACCAGCCACAAGTATAACATACTCACATCAATAACATCCCATGCCTTTCTGTCTATATACACAAAGCACCTGACACTAGAGTATTTTATTTACATGAATACAAACTGCACTCTCTTCATCACTGCACTAGAGTATGCAAACTCATCACTCTCAGCCTCCCTGAAACTTCTTAACTTCACAGGTTCCATCACACACTACAGTTAGTCTTAGCTTTAGATGCCTCTTGCTCTTTAATACTTTTCAATCTCCATTTACCAGGACAATCTTAATTCAGAAAGTTATCTAAATTCTCCATGCTCCAGAGTTATTATCAGTAAAATGGACATAATAATAATAATAGTACTTATCTCATAAAAGATATGAAGACTAAACTGGTTCATAAATAAATGTAAAGCACTTAGAAAAACTTCCTGATAAGAAATAGCTTGGTAACTTGGTAACTGTTCTTAGCTGCTATTATTATTTTTGTTTGTTTGTTATTTTGTTTTGCGGTACGTCGGCCTCTCACTGTTGTGGCCTCTCCCGTTGTGGAGCACAGTCTCCGGACGCGCAGGCTCAGCGGCCAGGGCTCACGGGCCCAGCCGCTCCGCGGCATGTGGAGTCCTCCCAGACCGGGGCACAAACCCGTGTCCCCCGCATCGGCAGGCAGACTCTCAACCACTGTGCCACCAGGGAAGCCCCTGCTATTATTATTATTACTTATCACATTCCTTTCAACCCTTTTCTTTCCTCTCCTCAAACTATTATCACCAACAGCTTATAAATGTGCCGGCCTCTGCTTTTCTTAAGCCCATAGCCAATACAATATCCCCATTCCATTATAAGAACTGAAATCTCTACTAAAAACAGCTATGAGGCTTCCCTGGTGGCGCACTGGTTGAGAGTCCGCCTGCTGATGCAGGGGACATGGGTTCGTGCCCTGGTCCGGGAAGATCCCGTATGCTGCAGAGCGGCTGGGCCTGTGGGCCATGGCCGCTAAGCCTGCGCGTCCGGAGCCTGTGCTCCGCAACGGAAGAGGCCGCAACAGTGAGAGGCCCGCGTACCGCAAAAAAAAAAAAGACAAAAAGAGAAAAAAAACAGCTATGGCCAAGGCTTCCTGTTACATAAGCAAAACTAAACAGGTGGCAAAGAAAAGTTTTATGGGAGGAAAAGACATGTATGCTATAAAAAAAAAAAGGACAGTGAGAAAAATCAGTGAACCAAGGTTAAATGTTTTGAATTACCTTTCATAAAATTGTTTGGTTTTTCTTTTGTTTTCTTGTCATCATCTGAATCCAGATCAGTTTCAGATACATGATCTGAAAAACACTGGGACCCAGCAATAGGTTCACACTTCACATTCCCTGAACTCGGGTTAATTTCCATTTTATGACATCTACCATCTTCTCCATCTTCTGCTTCAGATTCAGAGTCCTCTGAATCACTGAAGATTTTTGCTTTTTTAAGGAAAGCAGCATTCTTGCGACCTGTGTTGTACCTCCTACCACCATATTTTCTTGGTTCAGAATTTGCTTCCTCCTCTTCCTCTGAGATGCTTTCTGCCTTAGGTTTCTGCGAAGATGTTGATGGGCCAGCAGTTCTGTTACGTCCATTATCTGAATCATGACTTTTAGAGTCTTCCTCAGAAGACTCTATCTTAAGAAATTTTGTTTTAGAAGTTGCTGCAGTTTGGGACTTGTAACCATTAGCATGCCAATTTTTCCGGGCTACCCGCAAATCACTTTCTGACTCTGAATCTCCATTTTCAGTATTCTGGGCAGCATGAGAACTGGACAATGGTGATGGTTGATTTTGATCTTTTAGCTCCTCTTCTTCAAGTTCTGACTTTAAGCTCTGGTCATCCTCAGAATTATGTAATAACTTTTTTCTAGCTACAGCAGAAGCATTGCGGTGAGGCAGCTTACGGCCAGAACAGACACTTTCAGAGCTAGAATTCTCCTCTACGTCACTCATTAACTTTATCTTATTGGCAGCCACAGCAGCACACTTTCGTAGCACTTTTCGGTTACTTCCAGCTCTGGCTTTTAGACTTTCACCAGTCTCCAAAAAATTGTTATCAGAGTCACTTAAATAGACTCTCTTTCTAGTGGCTCTTCTACCACATCCATTTTCTAAAGAAACTGGACCTAAAAATAAAGTAACAGTAAAATTAGAGAGGTCTTCCTTATTTCAACATTTTTAAATGACTTCATTTTAGTACTGATGTTCCTTATTTTTTTAATGCCAAAACAAGTTTACCTTTCTAAATTTAAAAAGTTTAAAGGACAGAACAGAGAGTCCAGAAATAAACCCATGCATATATGGTCAGATAATTTACGACAAAGGAGCCAAGAATATAAAAATGGTAAGGGACAGTCTTTTCAATAAATGGTGTTGGGAAACTAGACAGCCACATGCAAAAGAATGAAACTAGACTACTATCTTATACCATACACAAAAATTAACTCAAAGTGGATTAAAGAATGTAAGACCTGAAATCATACTACTAGAAGAAAACATGGGTAGAAAAATCCTTGACATCATTCTTGGCAATGATTTTTTAGATCTGACTCCAAAAGCAAAAGCAACAAAAGCAAAAATAAACAAGACTACATCAAACTAAAAAGCAAAGGAAATCATCAACAAAATGAAACGGCAACATACTGAATGGGAGAAGATATTTGCAAATCATATACCTAATCAGGGGTTAATATCCAGAACTCATACAACTCAATAGCAAAAAAACAAACAATCCAATTTAAAAATGAGCAGAGAATCTGAAGAGGCATTTTTCCATAAGAGGCATACAGATGTCCAACAAGCACATGAAAAGATGCTCAACATCACTGATCATTAGGGAAATGCAAATCAAAACCACAGTGAGATATCATTTCACACCTTTTAGAATAGCTATCATCAGAAAGACAAGAAATAACAAGTGTTGGTGAGGATGTGAAGGAGAGGGAGCCCCTGTGCACGGCTGGTGGGAAAGTAAATTGGTGCAGCCACTAGAGAAAACAGTATCGAGGTTCCTCAAAAAATTACAAATAGAAATATTATATGATCCAACAATTCCACTTCTGGCTATTTATCCAAAGAAAACAAAAACATGAATGTGAAAAGATATGTGCACCCCCATGCTCACTGCAGCATTATTCACAATAGCCAAGATATGGAAACAACCTAAGTGTTCGATAATGGATGAATGGATAAAAAAGGTACACACCCACACAAATACTTCTCAGCCATAAAAAAGAATGGACTCTTGCCATGTGCGACAACACAGATGGATCTTGAGGGTATTATGCTAAGTGAAGTAAGTCAGACAGAGAAAGACAAATACCCTATGATCTCACTTATATGTGGAATCTACAAAAACAAAACAAAAAACAAGCTCATAGATACAGAGAACAGACTGGTGGTTGCCTGAGGGTAGGGTGCATAGGGAGTGAGTGAAATGGGTGAATGGAGTCAAAAGGTACAAACTTCCAGTTATAAAATAAATAAGTTATGAAGATATAATGTACAGCATGGCAAGTATCGTTAATAATACTGTATTGCATATTTGAAAGTTGCTCAGACTAAATCTTAAAAGTCCTCATCACAAGAAAAAAGAAAATTTTGTGACTATGTATGGTGACGCACAGTAACCATTCTGTAAAGTACACAAATGTCAAATCATTACATTGTACACCTGAAATTAATATAATGTTATATATCAATTATACCTCAAGAAAAAAAAAAAGCCTAAAGGACATGTAATCATGTGCAGATGCGTTAAGTCAGTAAACCATCCAGGACTTGCCTGGTGGTGCAGTGGTTAAGAATCCACCGGCCAATGCAGGCGACACGGGTTCGATCCCTGGTCCAGGAAGATCCCACATGCCGCAGAGCAACTAAGCCCGTGCGCCACAACTACCAAGCCTGTGCTCTAGAGCCCGCGTGCCGCAACTGCTGAGCCCAAGCGCCGCATATACTGAAGCCTGCACGCCTAGAGCCCGTGCTCCCTGCAACAAGAGAAGCCACCGCAATGAGAAGCCCATGCACCGCAACGAAGAGTAGCCCCCACTCGCCAAAACTAGAGAAAGCCCACGTGCAGCAACAAAAACCCAATGCAGTCAAAAAATAAATAAAAATTTAAATTAAAAAAAAAAAATTTTTTAAGTAAATAAATAAATAAACCATCCAATATTTAGCTTTTGAATTCTCTTGATATACATTTCTCCAAAGTACCACTGAGCCTCTTCTCACCAGTTTTTCTTTTAGCGGCTCTGGTTCTGGTCATCCTGCTCCTGGCCAGCCCACTACGTAAGGAGGATTCACGAGCTCTTGAACTCTCTTTGCTTTCCTCTGAACTATTTGAAGCTGAAGATGATGAAGAGGTACCTAAGGAATCTTCCATTTCACTTTCTAAGAAAAATGAAGCATCAACAGTTCATTACATATATTCTCCTATCTTTACACACAAGCAGTTATTTTGTAACAATAGACTAAAAGCAGATTCTTAAAATACTCTGAAGAGGAGAGTATATTTTTTAAAACCGTTCCAAAGAATAGCTGATAACATTTTGGTATTAAAAGGTACATAATCAGCATCTGAAATCAAGTTTGTTCTCTTATTTCTGAAAGTAACATGTTAATACTGGTTTGGATTCAGAAAATACAATTTATATATTTTATAAACAAGCTTTCATTAAAAATTTAATTAGCTCCACTATCTTCTTCCTTCTGTTATGAGACAGGTATTTCCTATAGAAAAGACAATCATTTCAAGTCCAGTATTTCAGTAGGCTTTCAGGTCTCTTTCTAGTAGCCCTTCCTAACAGCATAGTTGTACCATACAGGCTTCCAAGCTCAAGAAAGAGCATTTCAACACACACACACACAAAAAAAAGGCAGAAAAGGTGTGAGATGAATAATTTAAATAGTACAGGTCATTTCCCCCCACCATAATACTTAATGAGTATATGCACAAGTGTAGGCACAAGATAGGAAACCAAATTTCCTGCTCCTTCATCCAGGCTCAGTTCTTGCATGCCTATCACAAAATAAATATTGCATCAAAATGAGTGGGAACATACTGTTGAAAGACAAAATTCTGCTCCATATTACAACCCAACTCTACGTCAAAGAACAGAGTGGCTGTTAGAAGGGTATCAGTCACCAAATCGTGTTCCTTCCTTTGAAATTGCTCTGCAGTTTGCCCACTCTGCCTGCTCCTACTGTATCCCACTTCCCATCATGTTGACTATGTTTCCAGATTCTTCTCCTTCCCCACATATCACTGCCAAACTGATTAATCTTCCTGAAACAGAATTCGTCATGTGATTCCTTCACAACAAGGGACCCTATTAAGTAATCCAAACTTTTCTGCAAGACTTGCCAGTCTCTAAAATTTGGCTGCATTTTACCTGTTTGATCCTACTATTTTAAATCACAACAGTGATCATTATACCATCATCACAAGTCACCAAAATCACTCAGAGCAATATGCAAGTATGTACACACCATGGCCTCATTCGCACAATGCTAACAAAGGGTCAGCGTCAGCTACAGTTATACCACCAAATAGTAATAAAACAAACAGTTTAGAATTTACTAGGTCATCAGCTTTAAACTTACATGATTACCAAGTCCTTTTTTTAATTTAAAGAAATTTTTAAATGTCAAATTTTGCACAAACAGTGGTACTTATATCACATTATTTAAAACCTGAATGATTCAAATTTGCTTAAAATGTGGCTGCACCACTTGCAAAGAACAGTATTTATCAAATATAATCTAATTATTCCATGTATTACTTAAATCTCTTCTGTTAAATTTAAGTTCCTTGAATGTCAAGGTCATGTCTTACTTCTTTATTCTCTCCTCTAAACCCACAGTAACTACCAATGTTACAAACGTGAGTGCTCAACAGGTGAATATATAACATTCCATTTCTCACCAGATAATGTAGAACCATTTGTTAGAGTGACAGGTGTATTTCTCCTCATTCTTTCTGATGATGCCGCTGAATCTGAAGAATCACCAGAAGTAACACCCGAAGAGACACTAGCACTTGTCTTGTGGCTTGTAGAATAAGCTGCCCTACTTGAGGTAGACTGGACAGGAGAACCTACCAACTCAGGAATTACTTTTGCCTGAGATTTTAAGCGCTTCTGCTTGATATTTCTGGTCAAAGAAAAAATAAAACAATATTTAACAAAACAGAGGATGCCTAAATAAAGTGTATTATTACTTAACCTGAGAATAACTTTATGATCAAGACATTAAAATATTCATTATTAACATCTTATTCTAGCATGGATTACTGTTCTCTTTAAACTTGACATCATTTTATTCCAAATTTGAGTAATGAACAAATGATCCAAGTAACAGAATTACAGAAAATCATGCTGAATACCTTAGATTCTTTGGATTAAATGCTAAGAGGAGCCAACATTTATGTAATACAGGCATTCATTCATATTACAAATTTTTTTAAAGTTATATCTGCAATAGAGCTTGTGATGTGATGTGATTTTGACTGATTGATTGATTTTTGGCTGCACCACGGCTTGCGGGATTCTCAGTTCCCTGACCAGGGACTGAACCCAGGCCACACAAGTGAAAGCCTGGAATCCTAACCACTTGGCCACCAAGGAACTGCCCATATTACAAATTTGAGTCTCAATATGACAACATTCCCTCTAGGCTCCTATTTATATATTCCTAAAGACAGTATAAAATTAGGAGAAATTGACAAAACCTGAAGAGAAAGAACAGAGAGGCAAAAAAGAGAACAAGCTAGTTTTTTTCTGAGACCAATCTGTTTACCTCTAAGGGCCAATTCACCAAAATTGGCCCCTGAGCCATGGATTATGGTGAAAAACAGTGGAAGTTTAAGATAAGACAATCTTTGGGTTTAAATTACAGATCTGAGTAATATTCATGTTTTTTAAAGATAATCCTTTAAAACAAAAGGATTTGGTTTTGTTTTCCTTTAAAACAAAAAGACAAAGGAGCTTTTAGGAGCTTAAAGATAAGCACAATTAATAAACTATACTTCAATTTTTAAAAAACACAGTTCTTTTAAGCAGTTATTGTTTATCATAATCAAGAAAATTCAAGTTTCCAAATGTAAACAGACCATGTTTAAAGACAAGTAGTCTTTCAGTTTCCATGTGTTAAATCCAATCTGTCAGCTACAAATGGGAGGGGGACAAATGACTGTAAAACGTAACATCTTGGTTTCCTCCTTTTATTAAAAAATAAAAAGAAAAAAAGAAAAACTCAAACTTGTTATGTCAAAATTTTAACTTCCATTAATATCAGCTGGAGGGTAATACAAAAAGAAATAATTATATGCTTATATACTTATCATAAGTATATACATATTTATTTATTTATTTATTTATTTTTTGCGGTACGCGGGCCTCTCACTGTTGTGGTCTCTCCCGTTGCAGAGCATAGACTCTGGACGCGCAGGCTCAGTGGCCATGGCTCACGGGCCCAGCCGCTCCGCAGCATGTGGGATCTTCCCGGACCGGGGCACGAACCCGTGTCCCCTGCATCGGCAGGCGGACTCTCAACCACAGCGCAACCAGGGAAGCCCATAAACTTGATTTTTAACAGTAGACAAGGTGATAGTAGCTCAAGAGTGAAAACTTTTCCTTTTTATCCTATCCTTTATGAAGAAAAAAAATGCAGAAGGCCTCAGAGACCTTTGGGAGACCATTAAACATACTAACATATGGGAGCCCCAAAGGAGACAAAAGGAGCAGAACAAAGTACCTGAAGAAATAATGGCTGAAAACCACCCAAATCTGATGAAAAACATTATACATCCACAAAGCTGGACAAATTTCAATAAGGATAAACGGAAAGAAATCCACACCTACAGTCATTTGCAAGATGAAGACAAAAAGAAAATCTTGAAAGCACCAAGAGAAAACTCCATATGCACAAGGAAGGGAACCTCAGTAAGATTAATAGCTGACTTCTCATCAGAAGCACTGGAGGTCAGCAGGCAGTAAGATGACATATTCAAAGTGCTAAAAGAAAAACACTGCCAACTAAACTAGTCTTAAATAATAAAAGTGAAATTAAGACATTCCCAGATAAACAAAGATTAAGGGAATTCACTGCTCGCATGTCTGCCTTACAAGAAATATTAAAGGACTTCAGGTTGAAAAGAAAGGACACCAGAGGGTAACTCAAATCTATAAAAAGAAAGACCACTGGGAAAGATAATTACATAAGTAAATATAAATAACAGTGTAAGTAATTTGTTTATTCTTATCTGATTTAAAAGACAACTTCATAAAACAACCTATAAAGATATAAACTGTATGACAGTAACAGCACAAATAAGAAGGGGAAGGGAGCTAAACTAGAACAGAATTCCTATATCTATGGGAATTAAATAGTATTAACCTGAAGTAGATTGTTTTCAATTGAGATGCATGGTGTAATCCCAAGAACAACCATGAGGAAATCCATCAAGGGTATAGTGCACATTCAAAATGTAAATGATGGGTTTCCCTGGTGGCGCAGTGGTTGAGAATCTGCCTGGCAATGCAGGGGACGTGGGTTTGATCCCTGGTCCGGGAAGATCCCACATACCATGAAGCAACTAAGCCCGTGAGCCACAACTACTGAGCCTGTGATCTAGAGCCCACGAACCACAACTACTGAGGCTGTGTGCTGCAACTATTGAAGCCCGCGCGCCTAGAGCCCGTGCTCCGCAACAAGAGAAGCCACCACAGTGAGAAACCTGCGCACCACAACCAAGAGTAGCCCCCGATCGCCACACTAGAGGAAGCCCACGTGCAGCAACAAAGACCCAATGCAGCCAAAAATAAATAAATAAAATAAATTTATAAAAAAAAAAAAGTACATGAAAACAAACTAAACACTGAAAAACTCAATTTCCATATTTCTACATGTCAAAATATCTATAAATTTGATAGTAATGTAAGCTACATAGTCATAAATGGCAAAATATAAATATTAATTTACTATAAAGAGAATAAATCCTTCATTTTATATTTCTTCTCTACAACTAATCCCCAGTGAAAATAGAGTGCATTACATCTAACTGGCATTTTCCCTTACACGATCAAATGCTCAATAGCCATACACAGTAATCATTTTATCCTCTGCATTAAAAACAAAACTTCTTATGCAAAAGACAAGAAATATTTTGAATAATCCTTAGTAAGATTTAGTTGATGCTTTTCATTAAATGCTTACAAATGTATATAATTAAAAATTAATGCAACAGCTCTATATGCAGAGAATGCTTTCAAGCCATAAAAAACAATGACTATTCTTTAGTGAATATACTGTAAAATGATTAAGAATTTTTAGCTTAATAAAATCAAAGAAGTATCACAACCTGAAATTTTTAAAAACTGCACACAAAGACTGCAATAACCAATTTACCTGATACTTTTGTTAGACTGATTGACACGGTTACAATTTTGCCGTCTCTTGAACCTCTGGCTTCTTCGAAGTTTTTCACTGAATTTTTGACCAATCTTAAAATCAGAAGAGATTTTCTTCATTTTTTCTTCAAATAAGGCAGACAATCTCAACGTCATACTGTAAATCTGCAAGGACATGAAAGCAAAACTAGTACTATAAAATATCTTTTAAAATATTTTTACAAGTAAAATTATAGTCATTGAGGCTACTTGTAATCTATTATATCACTGTTATAGATAAATGACTGTTCCTTACTTCATTTCCCATCGCTTCCCTGCAAGGACAGTGGAAGTATCAAATACACACTTCTCCGATGAAAAGAAAGTAATTTTAAATCAATCAACCCTAGGGTTGTATCTAGGATTTATGTCTGTATGTCAATGGTTCTCAACTGGTTTCTTCCACATCTACCTGTACAAATCCCCAAAACGCCTCCTTCTCCCAAACTTAGATAGGAAGTTGGTTGGTTTTTTTTTTGCGGTACGCGGGCCTCTCACTGTTGTCGCCTCTCCCGTTGCGGATCACAGGCTCCAGACGCGCAGGCTCAGCGGCCATGGCTCACGGGCCCAGCCGCTGCGCAGCATGTGGGATCTTCCCGGACCGGGGCACGAACCCATGTCCCCTGCATCGGCAGGCTTACTCTCAACCACTGCACCACCAGGGAAGCCCCCTGGTTGGTTTTAAGGCTGCTATTTAGGCAGCAGAAAAGCAGTGTCTCCTTGGGGCAAGGGAACAAAAGCACTTCTACACTACTCTCTACTTGAAATCTGACTGCCTCTGATGCCACTTAGATTATTATTGGGAAAAAAACGATTGCTTACATCCAAAAGGAGACATTACGCCCTATAACTTTATATAAGATTGTGTTCTAATAACTTTTATAATTAAATAACATCAAATCTTCAAAAGAACAGCAACGTAATGTTGAGTGCCACTATAAATAACTTTTTGGCACAGCTCTGTATTCACAGGAAGTACTCTTTACTCATCCACAATCATTCCTGTAAAGTAAAAATCTAATATTCAAAAGCTAAATATCAATCATTCTGGTGCATGGTAGAGGAGGGTGAAGAGACTAACACTGGGGAACCTTTAAAAAGTATGTAAAATGTATGAATTTGCCATATTCATATATATATATACACACACACACACACACATACATATATACACACATACATATACAGGTATCCCCACTTTCAAAAACGCTTTCTGCCACTTCACTTTTACAAAAGACCTACTTTATTAGTACTTGTTTTCGCTAACTGAAAAAAAAATCCAAAGGAGATTTTCACTTCTATGAAAAAAGGTGAAAACAGAGTTCAGCATTTGTTTGCAGCAAGCTGTTATAGAGGTAGTGCGTACCCCAAACAGCAAGAGTAGCACCGCCAAGCTCCTTCCCCAGCAACTACACTCAGCATCTCAGCATCAGGTCACCTCAGTTTTTTGTTTGTTTGTTTTTGTTTTTTTAGCAACGTCCCAAACCAGAGAGATATATTTATTATGGTTGCTGAGCTTGCATTGACACGTTATCACCCAAAGTCCATCAGAACCATTAGGGTTCATTCTTGGTGTTGAATATTCTATGGGCTTTGACAAAAGTATAATGACAACAGATTTTCCCTTTCGGCACTTTGAATATGTAATTCGACAGCCTTCTGGTCAGCAAAGTTCTGGCAGAGAAATCAGCTGACAGCTTTAAGGGGTATCTATTACGTTATGACTCTTTGTTTTTCTCTTGCTGTCTTTAGAATTCTCTCTTTATGCTTAGCTTTTACCATTTTAATTATGATGTGTACACCTCTTTGTGACTCATTTTGTTTAGGCAGGTCACCACAGTTTTGAACTGTATCTGTGAGCATCTGTGCTTTATCTTGATCTATTCCGTGTATCTGTTATCAAGATGTGTCCTAAGGTAGCTGGTTCTTCACCTAGAAATGGGGTATGTTCAAATACAGAAGGAAACCTATATACACATACATATAATAAGTATATGTGAAATCTGTAATCCCTCTTTATCTTTGAAGTGGTCTTTAACAGTTATTTCCAGTATTTTGTATATATATTATTCTTTTCCCTCAAACCTGAACTCTAGCATAAGTCACCAATTTTAACAAGAGTGATTTTTTTTCCTCAATCGTATTAAGTTTGAAAGCTCTGATACTCCTGAGTACCACCACTTTCATCTGAAAAATTCAATAATACATTTGAATTAAAAATAAAATTGTTTAACAAAAATGAGTGCTAAAATTATTGGTTCCTCAACATGAAAAAGGGCATGTGTGAAAAACCCACAGTTATCATTATACACAATGGTAAATGACTGAAAATCTTTCCCCCTTAGATCAGGAATGATACAAGAATGCCTGGTTTCACCACTGTTATTCAACACTGTACCTTAAATTCTACCAGAGCAATTAAACAAGAAATAAAAATAATTCAAATTGGAAAGGTAGGAGTAGAACTATCTCTATTTGCAGATGAAATGATCCTATATATAGAAGCAATCAAAGATTCTACAAGAAAGCTATTAGTGCTAACAAATTAATCCAACTAAATTACAGAGTATGAGATTAACACACAAGAATCTGCTCTGTTTCTATACACCAACAATGAACAAGCAAAAAAGGAAATTAAGAAAGCAACTGCAGGGCTTCCCAGGTGGCACAGTGGACAGTGAGAGGCTCACGTACCACAAAAAAAAAAAAAAAAAAAAGAAAGCAACTGCATCTCAAATAGCATCTGAAACAATAAAATATGTGGGAATAAATTTAACCAAGGAGCTGTGCTGTAAGACTCTCCACTGAAAATTACAAAACATTGCTGGAAGAAATTAGACCTAAATAAATGGAAAGACATCTGGCGTTAAAGGATAGAAAAACAGTAGTCAGGATTTCAATACTGCCCAAAGCAATCTACACATTCAATTCAATCCCTATGAAAACAGACATGGAAAAAGTCAATCCTCAAATTCATAATGAATTGCACCCCCTGAACTGCCAAAACAATCCTGAAAGAGAACAATTTAAGAGGACTCAAATTTCCTTTACTGCCAAACTTACTACTAAAGCTACAGTAAACAAAACATTATAGTACTGACACAGAGACAGACACTCATATGTATAAACCAATGGAACAGAACTGAGTTCAGAAATAAACCCATATATCTATGGCCAACTGATTTTCAAAATGGGTGCCAGGCCATTTAATAGGGAAAGAATAGTCACTTCAACAGATGTTGCTGGGACAACTGGATTTCTACATGCAAAAGAATAAACTGGACCTCTATCTTACACCATACACAAATATTAACTCAAAATGGATCAATAGCTTACATAAGAACTAAACCATAAAACTCTTAGAAGAACACATGAGGTGAATCTTCATGACACTGAATTTGGCAGTGGATTTTTTTTAAACTATTTTGAACACTATTTCCAAACATTTCCCTCTATAAATTACTCCTTAATATGTATGTTTTGTGCAAGTAGTCTTTTTCCACAGTTAACACTGTCTATAAAAAATAATTATTAAAATTAGAATTAATGGGGCTTCCCTGGTGGCGCAATGGTTGAGAGTCCGCCTGTCGATGCAGGGGACACGGGTTCGTGCCCCGGTCCGGGAGGATCCCACATGCCGTGGGGCGGCTGGGCCCGTGAGCCATGGCTGCTGAGCCTGCGCATCCGGAGCCTGTGCTGCGCAATGGGAGAGGCCACAACAGTGAGAGGCCCGCGTACAAAAAAAAAAAAAAAAAATTAGAATTAATGGGTCAAATGGCACTTAAGTTTCTGACACATATTTTTCAAATTGCTCCATAATAGTGTTGGGCATCTTACAGGCTGTGTGACGCTAAGTAGCAATGGGTTCTTAAACATGAAACCAAAAGCACAAGAAACCAAAGAAAAAAAATAGATTAATTGGACTTCATCAAAATTAAAAACTTTTCTGCATCAAAGGACATTATCAAAAGTGAAAAGACAACCTACAGACAAAATAACTGGAAAACATTCATCTGATTAGGACTTAATATCCAGAATATATTTAAAAATTCTTACAACTCAACAACAAAAGGACAAAAATCCAATTAAAAATTGGGCAAACCACTTGAATAGATATTTTCCCAAAGAAAATATACAAGTGGTCAATAACCACATGAAAAGATACTCAACATCATTAGTGTACTGACTATATTTTCTTATTTTCTGTATCATTGATGCTCTGGCATTTGGAGCCTTGATCCTGGAGAGACTACCCCATCCCAGGGCTAGTTCCCAGAGATAGCAAGTGGCTTTTTTTTGCAGGTGTACCTCTGATACAGAAAACAATCAATCCAGAGATCAAACATCTAACAAGTCTTCTTTATCAAACTCTCATACACCAAGCCAATATTCCCCCTACCCAAATCACCCCAGGGCCAGGAATCAGACATCTAGAGACCACCCGTACAGATCAAAGCTCCAATTACTACAAACTAGCCAATCCCAGACTGTTTACTCTGCCCTGCCTTGCCGTCCTGTGAAAACCCCAATCTAAGCTCTGCGCCATACTCTTCCCTTCCCTCCTCTCCCCTCTGCCTACTCATCAACCTTGTATCACACACTTCTGTTTCTAGGGATCTGTGAGTATAAACTTCTTCCTTCGTGACAATTCATGTCTGCATGTCTTACTATATCTGATTTAAATAAATTCTAGATATAATTTTTAATAAGTCGTAACATAAATACAAATCAAAACTACAAGGAGATAACACTTCACAGTTACTACAATGGCTATAATTTTTCTAAAAAACACAGAAAATAACAAATTTTGGCAAGTATGTGGAGAAACTAGAATCCTCGTACATTGCCAGTGGGAATACAAAATGGTGCAGCCATTATGGAATATAGTTTGGTGGTTCCTGAAAAAGCTAAACATAGAATTACTCTATGAACCAGAAATTCCACTCTTAGATATATACCCAAGAAAACTGAGGACAAGAACTCTTACAAATACTTGTATTCCCATTAATCACAATAACCAAAAAGTAGAAACTCAAGTGTCCATCAAAAGATGAATGAGCACGGGCTTCCCTGGTGGCGCAGTGGTGGAGAGTCCGCCTGCCGATGCAGGGGACATGGGTTCGTGCCCCGGTCCGGGAAGATCCCACATGCCGCGAAGCGGCTGGGCCCGTGAGCCATGGCTGTTAAGCCTGCGCATCCGGAGCCTGTGATCCGCAACGGGAGAGGCCACAACAGTGAGAGGCCCGCATAACACACAAAAACAAAAAAAAAAAGATGAATGAGCAAAATGTCATATACCCATACAATGAAATATTATTCAGCCAAAAAAAGGAATGAAGTTCCAATACAGGCAACAACATGGATGAACCTTTAAGATACTATTTTAAGTGAAATATGCCAGACACAAAAGCCAAATATTGTGTGATTCAATTTGTACGAAATATCTACAATAGGCAAATTCGGAGGGATACAAAGTAAATTAGAGGTTACCAAGGGCTGAGGGAAAGGGAGAATGTGGAGTTACTTGCTTACTGGTGACAGAGTTGCTGTTTGGGATGATGAAAGAGTTCTGGAAATAGCGGTGATGGCTGAGCAACACTGTGAATGTAATTAATGCCAGTGAACTATACATTTAAAAATGGTTAAAATGATAAATTTTGTTTTATATATATATGTAACCACAATTTTGAAAATTTGGTAATATATACTAAAGCCCACTAAATTGTGCACTTCAAATGCATGAGTTGTATGATGTATCCTCAAACATATTTTAAACAAAAGGGAAAAAGACATGAATGAAATTTATTTTCTGTCTGGAAAGAAAGTCTCGCAAATGGTGAATACTGACAACACAAGCTTGGAAAAATGTTAGACTTGTATGTTAAACTGATCCAATAAGCAATTTGGATACTGAATGCAATGAAAAGGTTCTCAGATTAAGAGAAGAATTAATGCAGGCAGTCTGATAATAAGTAATGAGGGAGAAGTGAAATTAAGACAAAATGGTTAATTAGCAGTGATAGTCACTGATGATAGAGAAAGTGCTGTAACATCAAGCAAGGGCTTTATTTTAAAGTCTTACTCTCAAATTATTGCTTTTTTTTTTAATTACCCAGCACACTGGCTACAAAGGTTTATGAATATTCACTGAGAGTACGTGTATCCTTTTGTGTATTTATTATGTTTCAACAAGTTTTGAAAAGTTATCCAACATAGAACATTTGAACAAAATTTAGGAATGTCCACTCTACTTGTGTTCTTAACTAATCAGATGGCCGATGTGTTTCTTCTTCAGATAAAAAATGTTAGTATGCCATCAGTAGTCCACGCTCACTTCAGATTTTCCTTTTCTTACTTTTAATATTCTTCCAGCCTCTATCACTAAGTTCCCAATCCACTTTTCAAGATTCCCATATGTAAGAAAACACATTTTTCTCACTCTATACATCAAATACAAATTTGTTCATTTTTCACTGGTGTCCTCACTCGCACCAATCCTCTTTTGTTTATAAAACTTGAGGAAAGCGGAACAGTGTCACAAGGAAATGATGTTTCCTAAGCAGATGCCTGGGCAGTGGCACTCTATGCTTAACAGTGGTCTTACTCTACTCACTGATCTTTTATGCTCCCACCTCTACCAAACACTAGAAAATTACCATCTACACAGATCACACGTACTTTTTTTCTTTTTTATAAACCACTTTTAAAATTACCTTTGATCTTTTATTTGGTGTATATGCTTTTGCATTGCTAAATATCAACCGGATGTCTTTGCAAAATTCCAAAGGGCTGTCATAATTTCCCGCTTCTAAAGTTTCCCTTACTGTTCCAAAATCCATTGGAGTATCTATAATATCTCGGTAATCCTAGGTTTTAAAAACAATAATTAGTTCAAAGATTCGATTCCTGTTTTTAGAAATGTAAGTGCATCAAATCTCTAAAATATTCAAAATGACAGAAGAAAAAAAGGGTACAAGGATCTTAAGAATCAACAATAATTTTAAAGAAGACATCCAAACATATGGACAAGAAATATAACAAAATTATATACTTGGCAGCAAGATATGAAATTGTTTTTATTTCCTTCTTTATACCCTTCTATAATTTCTAAGCTTCCTACAGTAAATTTGTGCTTTCTAATCTTTTTTTTTTTTTAGGTCATTTTCCATTTCCCTATTAGAAAGTAAAGACAGACACTTTTAACCAATTCATAGTTTTCCTGGGGCTGGGCCTACTAATCCTCCAATTATATTACGTAACACTGGTTAACTACGTCTTAACCCAAGTTACAAGGGTGTCTATTAATTCAAGAAAACTATGTAAAACAACTCTTCCACAGCTGAATTAGTGGTCAGAGACAAAGTTAACAGGAAGCCTAGTCATCTTACTTTTTGGTTGCTGGGGGTTTTTTCTTTCTTTTTTTTTTGGGCCACGCCACGTGGCTTGCAGGATCTCAGTTCCCCGACCAGGGATTGAAGCCGGGTCACGGTAGTGAAAAACCCAGAATCTTAACCACTAGGCCACCAGGGAATTCTAGACATCTTACTTTTTAATTTGAATACCTCTATCCCAATCTCCTCTACACCAACAAGAAAAGCCCCAAACATTCAAATAATGACAACTTACTGGATATTCAACCAAATCAACAGGTTGTCTAAATGGTTCAGAATCTTCACATTGAAATATTAAGTTCACTAGTTCCTTACACTGTTTCTTCCAGTTGCTTTCAACATAATTGGTTGCTTTGATGCTCCTTGTTTTCCAATCATGAACCTAAAAATACATTCATAATATTAAAAGTTTTTTCAATCTTGGAAAAGCCACACTATGGTATGATATAGTATAATGGTAAGAATGCAACAGAGCTGTTGTCTTCTGTATTATGTCATAATATGTCATTACATGATTTTCTATCTACTTGGGGAAAAAAATCCACTTTTTTAAAAAAACCCTGTGTCACATCTGTTACTCTAAAAACATTTTCATTCCACCACTTATCTCCTAAGTTTAGAAAATGTTCTCACAGAACATGAAGTATTACAATGGATAATGCAGTAGGCAGAATAATGCTCCCGAACACGTGTACATCTTAGTCCCAAGAACCTGTGAGTATGGCAAAAGGGATTCTGCAGATATGACTAAAAGAGTAGATAGACTTTGAGATGGGGAGACAGTCCTGGATTATCAGGGTGGGCCCAATGTAATCACAAGGGTCCTCATACAAGGGAGGCAGAAGAGTCAGAGGCAGACTGGAAGATGCTATGCTGCTGACTTGAAGATGCAAGGGGACCATGAGGCTCCAGAAGCTGGAAAATGGAAGGAAATGAATTCTACCCTAGAGTTTCCAGAAAGGAACACAGCTATGCTGACACCTTGACTTTAGTCCAGTGAGACCCATGCCAAACTTCTAATCCACAGAACTACAAGGTATTTTTATTACTTAAGGCACTAGATTTATAATTTGCTACAGCAATCACGACAAATACTAAACAGATACTAAATACTTAGAAGTCTGTTTACAAATGAAATTATATGAAAATGGTAATAATTCAAATCTTAACTTTTCATTGTTATTTGAGGCAGCATATTATGAAAATTGATGTGATAAACAGCTTAAATTTAAGCATTTGAATGAAATATAACACTATTAAGCATTTTCCAATTAATAAGCTTTACTTTTAATTAACATTTACATAAGAGCTTCAAGAACTGCTGATGACACCACAATTTTAACTACCCAATATCCAAAGCTTATTTCCCACTTTGTTCTCCCCTATCCTCCCAACAAATCCTCATTTTTAAAAAAGGTTCAGTCACCAAATCCTAGTTAATTTTCCCATTAAAAGGTCTCATCTTCTTTCCTTCCTCTCTATTGCAGGCCAACACTATTCTTTTGTTTTGCTTTTTTAATGGCCACGCCACTGTGCGCTTGTGGAATCTTAGTTCCCTGACCAGGAACTGAACCCGAGCCCTCGGCAGTGAAAGTGCGGAGTCCTAACTGGACCGCAAGGGAATTCCCAGCCAGCACTATTCTTGACTAAGTTTCCCACTTTTTCTCTGAGATTCTTGCAATGAACTCCTAACTTTAATACAAATCTATCTAACTTTAATCAAAATCTGTTTTGGCTATGGAATTGACTCTCTACTGTAAATTTAAAAGAAATCTTTGGTTTACAATATCACCATAATCTGCTCCCAACGTAACAGCCAGACACAACCACTTTGCTCACTCCAAAATTCAACCCCTACGCCAGTCAGGCCAATGCTCTCAGTAGCCCACTGACATGCCACACTTTCCTACTTTTTTAGCTTGAATCATAATAACCCTTACTTTTCAAGTGTCCTCTTCTTACTCTATCTCATTCTGAGGACACAGTGCAAATCCCAACCCTTCCACTAAACCTTACCTAGCCATCCACCTTACAGTGATTTCTCCCATTTCTCTTATAAAATATTCAATATCAATATCAATGTAACTTTTCAAAGACAACACCTAAAATCTTATGTTGATTTTAAAACACAGAGTAAATAAACAACTAAGGTTAATCACACAAATTAACTTACTCTCCTTCTTCCAGAAGATGTTTTAGGAAGATCACTATCATCCTAGGAATAAAAATCAGAGCATTTTAAGTGTTAATATTTTCATTATATATGCAATAATCTTAGCATATCAAAGACATTAGGTTTACGAGGGTTGTAACTTGTTAACAAAATCTCAAAATACAGACTATCAGATGGTCTTTGTGGCACTCACCCTCCAAGAAACCAACCCTTATTCTTATTCTTAATAACCATTTACATTCCCTAACGTAAACATGCACTAAATCCAAAATATAGCTATAAAAAGTTGCCTTGTGCATGTCCACAGAAGACATGCCCAAGGAGCTTTAAATTTGTGTTTTTACCTCTTCCATAAAACTCAGAAGAGTCTCCCACAGATTCCTACATTTTGTACGCTACACATTTTCTTATTCCCTAAATCACATATTAGCATCCCCATTTTTATTCCAATGAAAATCAGTGAACTACAATGATGGTTTGTGTAGAAACTGACACCACACTGTTTTTAAAAAAATATCCTTCCTGCAACTCCATACAACAACCTGATTTTCTATGAAGTGAAATTACACAACATCAATGATATCTGCCTTTACTTACACTTCAACACCATATTGAGTGAAGGATTTTAGGGTACTTACAGCATGGTAAAGTTCATTAATTTTTAATTACAATTAAATCCAACTCTCAGAAACTGATTTTTTTTTTTTTTGGCTGTGCCACATGGCTTGTGGAATTCCAGTTCTCCAAACAGGGATTGAACCCAGGCCACGGCAGTGAAAGCACCGAGTCCTAACCACTGGACTGCCAGGGAATTCCCTCAGATGCTGATTTTACCAAAAACATATCCAAGGTACTTCTTATAATACACCTTTCTCTATCTCAAATTTGGAAAGAGAATATATTCCACACCTAAGTTAATTCACTTAGACATAACTTGTTTATTTAATATCAATTATTGGCTATTACCTCATTGATGATCTAGATAATTTTAAAATGTAGTTTTATCAAGTGCCCTATTTTCATAGTTCATTGGAATATAGCAAGAATTGATTTAGGTAACCAACGTTTTCTACTTCACTCTTCATTCTAAGTTATCATTTGAAATTAACAAAAATCATTATAAAATTGACAAACTTCATACCAAATCCCCGGCATTTTGCTCATCATTTTCAGAAGTGTTAGAAAGTTCTGAGATATTTGTACAGTCTTGACTCCTAAAAGACAATTTTTTAATTTAACAGTATGCAAATGTAGTCCCTGTCTCCAAATATTCAAACTACAGGTTAAGATACAAACAGTTCCCCAACTATGCAAACAGTTCCTATGCACACCTAATTTCAAGCAGTAGAATATCAGGTTTTTACTCTATCCTCTGTGGAAACAACTGACCATACTAGAACACTGAAAGTTAATTTTTTTTTCAATTTAAGTGTGTACAGAAATACTATATGTATAGCCTCAACTGGATGAATACATGGATGAGTTTTTCAAAGTTATCACCACTAGTAATATTTGTACAGTGAGTACCAGGAAAATGGTTGATTTGAGATAAAAAAGAATAGAAGCAAAAAAGGAAGTAAAAACTGAAATAAATTATATCTTAACCTCACTGTAAACACAGCAGAAGAAAGAATCATAAAATAGGGGTATCTAGACACAACGGAGATGAAAATGGGTATGTGACCTTCCTGAAGTAGAAAGAAGAAACTTTGGGAGGAGAGGCAGTAAGTTTGAGTCCTCCAGACATCAGACAGATTCAGCCCAGGAGAGTGAAACAGCTACAATCAGTTATTCCCCAGTTTGTAGCCAGATACTGAAAATGATGTCAGAGTTTATAAATTATCTTCTCCAGTATATAATTCTTTCAAAGAATTTTTATAACTGGGGGAAAGGCATACAAGGTCATACAGCAAAATCATTCATTTTAAAGGAAAGAGGCTGAGTAATGTGTGCAAAGTCACCCAGAAAATTTCACCAGAACAGATTAGGTTAGAACCTGGATCTCAATCTGCAGGTCAGTTTTCATCCTACTAGTCCAAATCGATTTCCAAATGCAAGAAAAGTGTGGAATATTCACAGGATACAATCCAAAACAGATTAAAACTCAATCTAATCATGAGAAAATATCAGACGAGCCAAATTAATTACACACTACAAAATAAGTGTCCAGCACTCATTAAAAAATGATGAAGTGATAAAAGAAAGGAAAGACTAGAGAACAGATTAAAAGAGACTAAGAAAACAAAACAGTGAATGCAGTGGGAATTCTGGTTTGGATCCTGAAACAGAAAAAAACATTGATGTAAAAGCTGATGAAATCCAGATAAATTCTACACTTTAGTCAATAGTACTGTATCAAGGATAATTTCTTAACACTTCATAAGGACACCACAGTTGTGTAAAATGTTAACCTAAGGGGAAAACAGGTGAAGGGTATATGTATACATAGGGCAACTCTCTGTAGTATAAAATTATTTCAAAATTTTTAAAAATAGAAAAAATTGGACTATTCAATTTCTCATTCCTTTACCTAAATTACAATCACAAAAGAAGAAATGTAAAGAAATGTCATTTAATGTAACACATTAAAAGGGTATAATTCAGAGAGCACAAATTAAGAACTGGATAGTTTTAAGAGCACAATATGCAAAGGCACTTTTCCACAACATCTATAATATGAGGTCACTTACTTGATAAATTTCAAAAGCTGGTCAGTTATCTTCTTAGCTGATCTTGCAATTACACTCTCAGGTTCATTAAATGTTCTGGCATTATGTTCTATATATCTGACTTCCCAAACTAATGCAGATAGCCTCCTTCAAAGTAAAAAACAGGCAATTTAGGGCTTAAAAAATGAAAAGACAGAAACCAAGTAAAAAAATCCAGCATATTAAGCCAGCATGATATATTAATTAAACCGTAAGTGTAAAGTTATAATGAATAACTTTCTAATACTGTCAACTTGATCACAGTCATAAGCAATTATACTGGAAGCTGAACTGCAGAGAATACATTTAAGGACTGAAAGTTGTAACAGATCACTTAATCACATCCAGAAAACCAAAAGGGCAACCCTCCCTTTTCACACTGCCTATAGGTATATTTGAAGCTACTGAGACTCAATGAAGAAAATGTGTTAAATACCATCAATCCTAAGAAAGTCAATCTGACTATAAACTCACAAACTGGTTTCTGAACGAATGCACTACAGAGGTAAATTAACATCAACAATGTGAACTCAAGAAGTCAGTTTTTTGTAAAGATAATTTCTCAAAGCAGCTGAATCATACAGAATACCATCACCTGCTTTAAAAAAAAAAAAATCACTGAGAATGGGAAATTTTATAGTTTTCAAAGCTCTAGAAGCCAGAGATAAAAAGTTGATGACTCTGGGGATTTAATCTTTCAAAGGCCAAAGTCATTACTAACTAAATTTTATATTTAAATGGAGCAGCTTTTGCAAGAAAAACAGACTACTAAAGACTGAGGAATGAAACGTGGTACTTCTCCTTATCCAGGTTCTATCCATACCTACCCACAGGCATCTAACACACTGTCTTACACAGGACCAAGAAATGACTATAACAAAAGAAGAGAATGAAACAGAAAATAATGTCAATCAGCCCCCACTCCACCACTGTCACTATCAGCCACCATTACCTCTGTTAACTCTACCTGGTTAACTGGCCAAATAGCTTTTCAAATTTTTTTTTAAAGTAGGTTTCTACTGACCTGTAAAATCGATTAACAAGTCTCATTCGAATTGTGTACAGATCAGTTGGATAGGCCACTACAGTACAGTACTTTGGATATGTACACAGATCAACTGGACCTGCAAAAGCTGCTGCTATATCTGTAATGGCAGAAGGAAGAATTTTCATCAAGAAATTCATTACCTCTAAGTGATATTTCTCTACAAATCATTCATAAAACAGAGCTACAATTAGCACTACAGGCTTACCCAAAAAGTAATAAATACAAATTGTAATAAAGAACACAACCACAATTATGCTACTGTTTTAAAATACTTTTGTGGAAAAGAAATCTTGAACATAAACTTGTCACCGTAAAAAAACTTACCAAGATTCAAAAGTTGATCTATACCACTAATAATTCGTTCACATTCTTCATCTCTCGATTTCTGACCCCATTCACCATCTTGGGGTTTGTAGAGCAATTTCTCTAGCTCATCTGAAGTGACAGAAATACTGGCTCCTAATTCTTCAGGTGGATCAACTATGAGTCCATCAAAAAAGAAAAAAAAAATCAAACCAAACTAAATATACACTATATTTAAATTCAGTTGTCCAAGTTCACATACAAGATACTAATCAAAGGAAAAAGAAGTTACTTTATAGCAGAAAAACCTGGCAGACACCACCTAAATTAAATGATTAAAGTTAATATTCCCAGTAACAGGACAAACTGCTATCACGTGCCTCCTGATATGATGCACTGAGAAAGACACAACGTCACTTCTCTGACACTCTTGCCAAATATGCAAACTCTGGACTTAATCATGAAATATATCAGACAAACGCAAACTGAGGGAAATTCTACAAAGTGGCCAGTGCTCTTCAGAAGTGTCACGGTCATGAAAGATAATGGAAAGATTCAGGGATTCCAGACTAAAGGAGACGAAGAAGACATGGCAATGAAATCCAATGTGTGAAAGAACATTAGGACCATGGTCAAAATTTGAAAAAGGTCTGTAAGATTAGAATTGTATCAATGGTATTTCCTGATTTTGATAAATGCACTATACTGTGTTAAGATGTTAACATTTGAGAAAATTGGGTGTTCAGAAATTCTTCGTACTCTTTTTGTAATATTCTTAAGTTTGAAATTATTTCAAAATGAAATGTTTAAAAAGTGCAGTAAAAATTGATAATGGAAGAGTATGCACATTTTTAAAAAGAAAAAGAGGCAATGTAAATATTCAGAGAATAGTTTCTTGAAAACTATTTTTTTAAAAAAGAAAAATGTCAACAGAAAGAAGACAAACGTATCAATCTAACAATCTGATAGGTAAAACGATGTTTTAATATTTTAAATTATTTAAAATATTATTATTTTAATATACCTTTCCGAGACTGATAATGCAAATGAGCTTTTCTTCATATGCCTCCAAATTTATTTTTCTGCCTGTTCATGTCTTTTGACAACTCTTCTAAAGACTTATTGGCCTCATTAACATGTAAAATCTCTTTATGCAAGTGCTTTTATTGATTTGGTATCGTTTACAAAGCGGCAGCTATAACTAGCAGTTAAAAGCACTGGTTGGTGCCAGATGGCTTAGGCTGGAATCCAAACTCCTATCCTTTTTAGAGGTGTGTGACTTAGCTAAGTTACTGAAAACGCTCTGAGCCTGAGTTCCTTCATCTGTAAAATTAATAACAGAGCATCACCTCAGAGTAAGATTAAATGAATCGATACATATGAAGTTCTTAGCAGCAGAGTAAGACCTCAAAAAAATGTTGGTTTTCACTTATCTATATATGTTTTATACAACGCAAAATGTCATTTCATATTGCTAAGTGTAGTTATTTAGAAAACATTTTTTTGAAAAACACTCCTTAGTGGGAAGCAGCCGCATAGCACAGGGAGATCAACTCAGTGCTTTGTGATCACCTAGAGGGGTGGCAAAGGGAGGGTGGGAGGGAGACGCAAGAGAGAGGAGATATGGGGATATATGTATCTGTATAGCTGATTCACTTTGTTATACAGCAGAAACTAACACACCATTGTAAAGCAATTATACTCCAATAAAGATGTTAAAAAAAAAACAAAAAGAGGAAAATAAAGGAAAAACTCCTTATTTCCAAAGTAAAGCAAGGCAACAGTTGATGGAGATACGTCAGAGAATAAAACACAAAGGGGGCTTTCCTGGTGGCGCAATGGTTGAGAGTCCGCCTGTCGATGCAGGGGACACGGGTTCGTGCCCCGGTCCGGGAGGATCCCACGTGCCGCGGAGCGGCTGGGCCCGTGAGCCATGGCCGCTAAGCCTGCGCGTCCGGAGACTGTGCTCCGCAATGGGAGAGGCCACAACAGTGAGAGGCCTGCGTACCAAAAAAAAAAAAACACAAAGGAAAAAGGGCTTGACCCTTAAGGCAGACACAAGCAAAAAACACAGGGCAAAGATTTCATGTGTCAAAAATGGTGGATGTGGAAGGACACAAGTTCTTGCATGTTTTTATGCTGAATCAACACTAATATAAAAGAAAGCTTGATGGTGGAGAGATGGGAGCCAACAGATATACAGGGTACCCCTTCAAAAAGTTCAACAAGAGTGAAGTAATTCAGTAGCAAAATGTTCAAGAAAATGAAATGAAAGCTGTTTTAAGGTATAAGACACAAATCCAAACTTGAATGGAGATAGGAAGGAGGAAACTAAAATTGTTGGAGGGAATGAACTAAGTGTAAATACCAGGTCCAAGAGAAGTTCAAAGGAGTGGGACAGCAAGCACTGGAGAAGATACGGCCTTTGGAACAAAGAACTCTACTTCTCAGACAAGTTGAGGTAATGCAAAAGACAGAAGTCAGGTTAGAGCTCTTCTCTGAAGAAAGAACAAGGGTAAAAGAATAAGGATGAGGAAAGAGAAATGGAGGCTAAGTGAAGGAGATCAAGAAGAGACTAAAGCACAATTACATGAGAAATGACAGTTGGTGACTAAGACACAGTGAGCAACAAGCTGGAAACAGGGTAAGAATTAAGGAGCCAGATACACATAATTCTGTTCACTTGTTTTAGTAAAGCTCAGTTACCATAAATTTAAAAATGTTTCTCAAAGACCACAAATGTGCTCTATGTGCATTAGTAACATAAAAACTTGAAAATGTATTTTCATTGTTTAAAAATTACATACCATTATCAGGTATTGGTTCCATGTCCCATGGGCTAAGTTTTTCAATTTCAGTATTGTCCCACCTGTTAAAACCAAAAAAAAGTCTGGTTAGCCCTTCATAAAGACAATTGATAGCACATATAAAATAGATAACTAATGAGAACACTGTGTACAGCACAAGGAGCTCTACTCAATGCTCTGTGGTGACCTACATGGGAAGGAAATCCAAAAAAGAGGAGATATATGTATAGTTGATTCACTTTGCTGTACAGCAGAAACTAACACAACATTGTAAAGCAACTATACTCCAATAAAAAATAAAAAATAGGGGCTTCCCTGGTGGCGCAGTGGTTGAGAGACCGCCTGCCGATGCAGGGGACGCGGGTTCGTGCCCCGGTCCGGGAGGATCCCACGTGCTGCGGAGTGGCTGGGCCTGTGAGCCATGGCCGCTGGGCCTGCGCGTCCGGAGCCTGTGCTCCGCAACGGGACAGGCCACAGCAGTGAGAGGCCCGCGTATCACAAAAAAAATAAATAAATAAAAAATAAACCTGTGGCTAATAACTAGGTACTCACTACAAGAGTAAACAAAAAGATAGGAAATGCAAAAATTAACCTCACTGTAGCAGTAAGTTTAAATAGTATGGTTTTTTTCGAATAGATTATAACTAACAAGTATAAAAATGTATGGTGGATTCAAGGACAAAACCAGAAATCCTGTGTGGCCTGTACCCAGGGTAAGTGAAGAAAGATAGTGTGAAGGCCTTGAATGCCACACTTCAGAATGTGGACTTTGTTTCCACAGCCAATGGAAAGGCAGCAAAGACTTTTTTTGAACAAGGGAAATGAAGTAACATGTGCTCCTGAACAATGATCCTGCAATATTGGGTTGAGGAAATATTAGGAGGCTACAAAAAAGGTCCCAGGGAAGCAAGCAGAACCTGTACCAAGGCGGGTACTAGTAACAGAGGCATTCTAGAGAGATGCTGCAAAGGTGAGACTGACGTGACTTAACAACGAACTCAATGGTGTTTTTTTTAACCTGAAACACATCATTCATACCACAACCTGCCGCAGCGAACAAATGTTTGTAGATGACTGGTTTTCATCTGCATACATACCTAACAATGTAACACTGGAAATGACTATCAGGGTACTGTGGCTGATACGGCTCTTGACTCAGCACCGTTCCAAACCACCAAGCATCGTCAATGATAGAACGAAACCTGTCACCTATAAGAGAGACGACCAAGTCTGAGACATCAATTTGCTAACATTAACATTTTTAACTTACAAAATACCTATGACAGATAAAACAAATCAAATAATATTTTTATCTTACACTTAGCCATTCTCCACCACTTACCTGCAATCTTTAGTGATAAAACATACGTGAAAAAGACATAGTACTACACTCGGCAATTTACCAAAGGTATAAAACCATATAATATAATTGATGAAAACGGTTTATGACTAGGTTCCATTATTTAATGGATCCAAATGCCCACTCCAAAATAAGTTCTATTACAAAGAACAAAATTTAACAAAACTCAAAAATCTTTTACAACGATGTATACAAATCAATATTTAATAAGCATATTAAATATACTTATGAAATATGTAACTTTTCCTGAATAAAACAAGTTATAAACGTATGATCAGAAGTTAATCCATGATTCTTCTAAAGTTGCTGCTATATAAATATCTCCACATAAAACGGTGTTCTAATTCTTAAGATCTCATAATAAAAATCAGGTCTAAATGTACCCTTAAAAATACGTATTTATTATTTAAAAGATTTAAACATCCACATACCCCATTATCTCAGCATAATATAAAAGCAGACAAGCAGAGCTTAGGAGAGCTCCCTATACAAACCAAAGTAACTGGAAAGAATACTTCAACTGACTTCAGTGATTTTAGATTATACATATACATTTCTAAATATATTCTATAACTGTTAACAACTTCTAGAGAAAGAAACTGTATTCGATCTTTGTTTTACATATATTACAAAAGAAACACAGACTGCTGTAATAACCCTATCTCCTCCTTCCCATCCATCCCATCATTTTCAAAACAAAATCAATATGAAAAAAAGTTACTTATCCTTCATTAATAATTCTTTGGTAGATTAACAATTCCTTCTTCAAGAAAAGTTTTACAGAAATAGTATCAATCAAAATTAAAGCTACATATCACTCCCAAGAAAGAGAATATTCCCCACAAATGGTCTTGACTAAAGAAAGTATGCTTTCAATAAATTCTGTAAAACTGAAAAAAATAGCAATATCACAACTATTGGAGCTACATGTTTTGAGGTTAATATATTTTCAAATTTATATAAACATGATCTTTAAGTATATTTTACTTCAAAATCATTAGAAACCCATAAGCCCCTCATCCCACCACCCTTCTACCATTAATAAAATTCAACTTTTGACAGTATTTCATTAATACAGATATTCCAAAACACTTTAACTTTAAAAAGAAGTCTTAATAAATTTTAACAACAAACCTTTTTAATAGAAGGAATATACCAAAATTTTGATGTAACACCAGGATTGCTGTCCAATTCTATAATGTAAATAACCTAATTTAACAAATATCAATTATAATATTTGTTACAATAAGTATTACTGTAATAATAACAAATCCAGGGGCTTCATTTTGAGAAACCTAATACAAAAATATATGGTTACTAAGTGAGCCAGTCTTTGACACCAAGAATTAGTTAGGTAATATTTTTCTTCCCTATTTATCTATCATACTTTCAGTTGAGATAAAAATAGTTCTTTGGTATAAGACTAAAAACTTTAACTTAAAAGGAGGCTTAAAAAATTTATTTTCTCATGGTAAAAATGGGCATTTCTATTCCATTAAGATTTTTCAAATAAACCTATTTTGGCTAGTCAAAAGCAGGATAAACATCTGCTCAGTAAAAAGTTCTCACAAGCAACTTCCTATAATAACTGCTCAAACTTCAGCAGAAGAGGTAAGATTTTTATGGGGGAGCAAAAACAAATTAATTAGCATAGAAGATATGATACAATAATTTCACAACCTCAAAAATAAAACAAAACCCACCAAATTACAAGGGGTAGTCAGGAATCAATCTCTAGCATTTACTTGTAGAGAATCGAGGTTAAGAAATCTTTTTGAATGGGTATGTTGGTAGAACAAAATGAGAGCTTCTAATTTACACATCATGGGGGTTGAAAACCAGACTGGCTAGGAAACTATAAAGTTCTTTGGAACTTGGCTGTACAACATTAACTTCTACATACTCCAGCTGTCTGGTTTGTTTTTTATTTTGTTCTGTTTTGTCTTTGGTGGCTAAATGCTTCTCTTCAAGAAAACTTTCCTTTACACCTCCAGTCCCCAAAATAACCCTGATTACTTGTGTGGACATTACCATTAAAAACAGTGTACTAAAAAAAAAGTCTACTAAGAGCAGCCACACTCTCCGATAAGATTTCGTTTCAAATAGGGACAACTCAGGGAATTTATTTACCTGTTTCTACTGCCTGCAGAAAAAGGCTGCAGGAATTACGAAAATTAATGAGGTCTGAACATCATTTATGAATGTGTACACCAGCTGACACAGCCTAGGTAGAACTCAGTATTTCACTAAAATTGATAAAAGGAGAATGACTTTTCATTCTCCTAGGTGACTAAAGTCAAACTCAATACATGAGCTCCCCGGACAGCATTACATACTGGAAAGTAATACATATACACCTGTGAAATAACTATTACAGTTGCTGGCCTAATTACAGTCATCAATTATATCCTGAGGAGATTAATAACCTACACAAGTCTAAGCAAGTGAGCCTACCAGCCTGCCTTAAATAGTCACCATGAAAACCACATTGAAACCACATTCAAAAAGCCACATTCAAAAGTTAGTGCCCACCTTTAGGTGATTTTATTTTTTCTGTCGACCCATACAATGCATGGTTATAAAGCGTAAGTTTTACACAAATTTTTTATGTTTTAAAGGAATGGTTACCTCAAGTCAACCTATTTAAGTCTGGGTTGATATGATTATCAAAGGTAAGATATTCTGGCATACCAGAACATTATTGTGTTATTTTTCAAATTTCTTATTGTTTTACATTACAGGTAATTTTGTTAATTATACCAGTGTCACATTAAAGATGGAAGTAATGCAGTGTGGACAAGTCTGAAAGGAAATAGAAGGTCTACTCTGGCCTATATTCCAGGAGTAAGAAATCATGCTTCCAAAATGTCACATACCATACCAAGCCCTAAGCAAAATATACTTAGCAGTCTTATATTTCTTTCCAGAATTTACATGTTTGCATCCACCATAATAAGCAGCACCACAACCAAAATATTTAGAGCAATAAAATGAGAGATTCATTTCTCAGGGTATATAAAATTCAGTAAGGACAGACTTACAAGACTGCCAGTTCCTCTGTCTTGCTTCATCGTAAAATTGACGCAATACAAGAAAGTCAATAACATCTGGCATATCATGATATCTAAACAAAAATAAAAGACTGTTAAATTTCCTGCACAGCAGGTTATAGTCTAGAGCAGCAATGTCCAAAAGAAATACAATGGGAGCCACATATGTAATTTTTAATTTTTGACTAGCCTTATTAAAGTAAAAAGAAACCAGTGAAATTAATCTTAATAGTGTATTTTATTTAACCCAATATATCCTAAATATTGTTTCACCACATAATCAATACAAAACAATGAGATATTTTACATTCTTTGCCTTCATACCAAGCCTTCAAATCCAATGTGTACACTTACATCACACTCAATTCAAATTAGCGACAGTTCAAGTACTTGGCAGCCACACGTGGCTAACGGCTACCATATTGGACAGCACAGGTTTAGCAAATTATTCTAACATTTTCTCAAAAACAAATGCGGAAGCAATTTCCACTACAGGCCAGAATTCTCTACACATTTAAGTGGCATGAAAAATGTATAAAACACGCTCCCGCCTAATTGCTGCTGCAGTACTAGTATTTTTACTTCCAGTGGGTCCCATCTATCAGAACTTCAACTTACATCTTGGGCTGTCCACAGTGCTCTACTATTTACCCTGCAGCTGAATGCAAAGGACATGCTGATCAGCGAGAGGGAAAATCTAAATTTAAATAATTCCATTTTTTAAAAAGTAACACATACCTAATAGAGAAAGATTTGTCCATAAGTTTTCCAGTCGCAGGATCTATAAATGCTAGTTTGAGGCAACAAAGTGTAGGGGGCCCAACCTCATATCGTATTCCAACTATTTTGACCAACTCTTGATCCTTTAACAGATATTTTTAAAAGAATAAATGGTTAAAATAAAGCAATTCCTCAAGATTATAATTCTCCACATATTGCCAAATTAAGTCAGCTCACAATTTAGGATTCCAAACCAGAAGAGGGGTTTAATTTACCATTAATTACAATTGTTTTTGCTAAATCTTCACATCTTTTTGAAGACCGGTATTTAACACTGTTTCTAACGTAAGGAATATACCAACTTTAGAAAAAAACACAACAAATGTATAAGAAGGAACACACAAATCACCCATCAGCTCAGTATCTAAACATAACCACTGTGCACAATCAGAATTTCCTTCTGGCTTTCTTCTCTTCCTAAAGAAACATTTTCATTTATGTAACTTTGTATTATGCAAATCAAAATATGTAAGCGTTTGGCTTATTATTCTTCAAAAACTTGACAATAAATTTCTACCTAATACATTTCAATAAATATTTGTTGAAGATCTATGTGCCGTGACCTATTCCAGGCAGTAGGGGTAAGACAGGGAATGGGAGAAACTTCCTACCATGATAGAGCCTCCTACTCATTATACTATAATTAGCCTTCCCCCAATACCTGTTTCCTTAATACTAAGAATATGAGATGATTCATCCATTTATTCACTGCACAAAATATTATTGTTATAATGTGCCAAACAAAGTGCTAAAAATACAGTTGGTTCTCATTATCTGCAGCATTCTTACTATTCTATAGTGCCACCCAAAATGATGAGTTAGTGAGTTCCCAGTGAACACTTAACCACTGCTCCTGGAGGGAATACAAGGCTAGGTGGCTACAGGCCCCCAGTCGTAATATTTCAGTCACCTAATTAAGACAGTATCTTGTGTAATGTGAATTTCTATGTAAAGACACGTCTTTTTTCTTTTTTTGCGGTACGCGGGCCTCTCACTGTTGTGGCCTCTCCTGTTGCGGAGCACAGGCTCCGGACGTGCAGGCTCAGCAGCCATGGCTCACGGGCCCAGCCGCTCTGCGGCATATGGGATCCTCCCGGACTGGGGCACGAACCCGTGTCCCCTGCATCGGCAGGCGGACTCTCAACCACTGCGCCACCAGGGAAGCCCGAGACACGTCATTTAATCTACGTTGTTGAGTCATTAACATTGAACTCACAACCAACAGCACTATGACTCATGCCTAAAAGAAGCTTATCTAACACACAGATTTTCTCCATAAGGTACATCATCACCTTCTTGTACATAGTAACACAAGACAGCACTTTAGCACTACGCTAGGCGGCCATCTTAAACAGCAAGTCACCAACACAAAAATCTGAAAAAAAAAGCACAAAAATCTGAAAAATGTTTAATGTGGCACTGAATAGACTGCAAAAAGAACATTTATGTACAATATGAGAGCTCAAAAGAAGAAGGTATCACCTTGTTCAACCTCAGCTGAGAACATGCTGGGCAGACAACTCAAATCTTTTGCCACACTGCATGTCTGCAAATGACTAGAAAGCACCTTGAGTAGTGATTTTGGTGTTACAAATAGCAAACAGTGAGAAAGGCAAATTTGTAAATACAGAAAACAAGAAATATGAGGATCAGCTATCCTCAGGTACACAGTAATAAGTGAAAGAGACACAAATTTGAATGTATCTAAAGCCAAATTCAAAGAAGTAGAGCCATTGAGTTTTTTCATCTTCTAACAGTTAATGAAAGTATCAAAAATATGAAGTATAAAGATTAAAAATCACCTGTAATACTACTCTACATGTAATCACCACTAACATTTTAATGTATTTATTTTGGTTGACCATATATGTCTTTAAATTTTTATCATAACCAAAACCAGAATTTCACATTCCGTTTTTCCTCTTAGTAACACACTGTGAATACGTAACATTCATTCTACAAACATTTTAAAAGCCTCGGTTACGTGGTGGGCTCTACACAGTAGCCAAACATGTGAATGTATCATGGTTTGGTTCGTTCAGTACTGTGGGATATTTGGAATTTTTCCTAATTTTTTGTTTTTATAAACAGTGATATAGAATTTAAATTTGTATGCACTTCTGGTTGTTTCCTAAATTACCAAAAGTAGAACTGCTGATTTAAAAGGTCTAAATATTTTCAGTTTCAATTCCAACTGCCAAGATACCCTGTAGGGAGCCTGCACCTGTTTCATGCACCCTTATCACCAAGTTGAACAACTATTAACAAACCTAAACCTTTGCTACTTGTTAAAACATGGTATTTTCTTTAAGTGTTAAAAATATGTACATACATAAAATTGGTTAAGTACAGAGAAGCTAAAGTTTTTTCTGTATTTTATTACATGTGAGGTCGAACCTTTTTCTCCAATTTGTATTGGTTTCTTTGAAAACTTGCACTTCTTTTGAAAATCTGTCCTGGGTACAATCATTTTAAGATTAATGATATATACAGCCAAGCTGCCTTCCAATAATGTACAGAGTGCCCAGTGACAAGCATGTCTTCTGACTAGACCTTAATGCTTAGCAGGTAACAGCAGAAATGTTTTTAAGTTGGAAATTAACAGAAAGGTAGTAATGAAGTATGCCTCCAGTAGGTTATTTTTAATGGATTTATAAATAATTTAACTATACATGTATGTGCTAAATGTTTAATGACTTAATAATACCATCATCTTACCCTAAGATCCATTTTCCTCCATGGCTCCTTGTTAGGGTTCAGTTCATAAATGTTATTTCTTCTGACAGCCTCAATATAAGCTTCATGACCCTGTCGAAAATATATTACCTACAAAAGAGAAGTATATGTTTAAAAATAAAAACCTAAGAGTAATATTAATTTTACGTTCCATATTCACATTTTTAAACTTTATTACTCTCACCTCATCACCCATTTGAGGAACAAAAGGAGACTTCCGAAGTGTGGTGTCAGTTATCCAAACCGGAGGATGAAATTCATATAAACGTTCCATGTTTGCAAGCTCTGCCTGCGTCATCCTCCGCAGATTCTGCCAAGGGGAAGAAAACAAAGTTTAGTAGAATAGAAAGGGGCAGCATGCACTGTTTAATTGAAAAACAAAAGACTTCACCATTCAGAATGGCTGTTTTATTAGCATGTCACCTAATGATTAATTTTTAAACAGCATACATATTTGGTTCTTTAACATACATAGGAACATTATCAGCTGTGCAAGCATTGTAGATCTACCTAGCACTTTCCTAGCATCCCCTGAATTTCTAACAGATTCTGCATAGCACTTTACATCCTATGAAGTGGGTCTAATTTCCAGCTGGATCCTCTTCAACACACTAAGGCTGCTTTGCCAAGACTCCACAGTGAATTTCACCACAGACTAATCATCTCAGGGAGTCTCCTCTTGATTTGAGGTTTTAAGACTGGTAATCTTACATATGATATCACATGTGGAATCTAAAATATGATACAAATGAACTTTTATGAAATAGAAACAGACTCACAGACATCGAGAACAACTAGTGGTTGCCAAGGGGGAGGGGGGTGGTACAGGGATGGAATGGGAGTTTGGGGTTAGCAAATGCAAACTATTATATTTAGGATGGATAAACAACAAGGTCCTACTGTATAGCACAGGGAACTATATTTAATATTCTGTGATAAACCATAATGGAAAAACCATTAAAAAGAAAAGACTGGTAATTTTAAAATACAACCACAAATTATTTGATACTCCTCCTTTCCTCTCTAAGAGGTGGAGCCTAAGTACCCTCCACTCAATGTGGGCTCCAACTACTTCTAACAAATAGAAAAAAGCAGAAGTAACGATGTGCGACTCCTAAGACTAGGTCATAATAGGCTTAGCCCCTGCTTAATTTTTGGATCACTTGCTCTGGGGACAATCAGCTACCATGTCAAGAAGACACTCAAGCAGCCCTATGGAGAGGCCCATATGGTGAGGAACTGAGGCCAGCAGCCAACTGTCCCATTAACAAACTTCAAAGATCCACCCCCAGTCAAGCCTTTAGACAACTGTGACCCAAGCTAACATGATGACTGCAACCTCATGAGCCAAAAATCAGCTAATCAGTTCCCGAATTCCTGATTCATCAAAACATCAAATAATACATGTTTCTTGTTTTTAAGCTAAGTTCCAAGATGATCTGTTACACAGCAATAGATACCTAATACAAAGACATAGCATCTTTAAATAACAACAGCTACCTATATGACAGGAGCACATGTAGCACTGTACATGGAACAAGGTATAGCAATATTACAATTAGGAGAAAAGTATGAAGACAAAACATGTCAAATGAAAATGGGAAACAGGACAACAGCAGACAAAACAAGAAGCAAGGATCTTAAAATGCCTTGAAGTATATTTTTGGTGTTGGAACTGGAGGACAAAATAAGAGTTATGGTGGGGATCTGAGCAAAATAGAGCTTTCCCTCTAAGTTACAGATTCAGAAAGGTATAAGTGCCAAGTCCAACTCAGAGCAGATTAGAGAAGTTTTAATAACAAAGGAAATTTTCCAAAAATAAGTTTGTTTGCATTGTACATTTGACTCCTGATGATGTATATCGATCAAAAAAATAATAATAATAAAGCCTCCAAATTCCCAAAGATTTCTATTTCTAAATATGGACAGAAACTATAAAAGTGTAGATACATGGTATTTTTAAAGATATACTTTTCTTACCTCTTTTTTAGGCTTATTTTCTTTCTTTCTCTTTCGTCTCCTTTTTGGAGGAGATAAATTCTCAGTAGACATTTCGTCCTCTGAACTACTACGAAACCGAGTAATTCGTCGACGGGATGACGTTCGTAAAGGAGGCTGCAGATTGATGCCTGCGTCAGCCGTCCAATCAGAATATCTAGATGAAGAGCCACTAGGGAGGAAAACAGTTTCAGTCATACAGAACCAGAATCTAAGCCCTAAGAGTAAATTCATCCTACAACCTTAAGAGAGGAGAGATAACAAGGAGGAAAGAAAAGATCCTGGGAAGATTCGACTGCCCTCCCTATCAGTGCATACTGAAATGACCAAAGACCATGAGAAGGAGAAAAATCTTCACTGACACTGGAAATTAAGGATATAAGCCTGAGAAATTTTTTGAAGTATAATTTGGATGAGACCTCATAGAAGACAACATCTAGAGCCAACTAATAATACCCTTTCCAAAAGTGAAATGTAGCTACGAAAGCAGGAGACACTGTGCAGAAAGGCAGCACACCCCTAAACCGCAGGAGGCTCCAAAATGGGACTAGAATTTGTAAGTAGAATGACAAACTGTCAGTGACTACACTGAGAGCCACAAGGAAAGCACAGAACAGAAAGCTCTAAGTGGACAAAGCTTCTTGCCAACAGGGGGACTCTCCCTGATATGAGAAAAGATCCCAGAGAGGGCCTAGTCCTAACCTACCCTGGAGCAAAAGCAGAGTCAAACAGGAAACTAGGAAACTAGCCCCTGGTCCACTCCCAGCTTTAGCAAACACAGAAAAGGATAAAAATCCTCTACTGGGGCCATCATTGTCCAACCACATACCTCTCAGGCTTGATAACACACAGTTCCAAAAGCTATTTATTTCAAATATTATTTTTGTATTATATTTTATGTTATAAAAAGAGCTGTTTTAAAAATCTTAAGAGCATCTGCTTTGTACAATAAAATTCAAGAAAAATTGAATTAAAAGATAGTGAATATAGAGACAGGAAGGACAGTGGTGGTTGCCAGGGGTGGGTGGGGTGGAGTGGCGAACTGCTGTTTAGTAGGTACACAGTCTCGGTTTTGCAAGACGAAGTAAGTTCTGGAGACTGGATGCACAACACTGTGAATGTACTTAACACTATTGAACTGTACAATTAAAAACAATTAAGATGGTGAATTTTATGTTCTGTATATTTCACCACAATTAAAATTAAGTCAACAAACAAAAATAAGGGTAGACAAGTACTCTAGAAATCACTCCAGCTCCTAAGCATAATGGAATAAAAGAAGACAAGAAAGGAAGCCAGGAGTATGGGATGGTGTTCTGTAAAGCACAGTATCAATGGAAATTAAAATAATCTGAGTCATATTTAGAAGGGAGAATTTTCTAGACTTGGTGATGGAAATGTTATGAAAAGAGAATGATATCCAGGTTTCTGGCTGAAGCATCTGCCAGGACAAAGTTGACATTTACCAAGACAAGGAACAGATGTTAACATCTTAGTCCCATGAAATTTGGATACCAAAACTAAACAAAAGGTAATACGTATGATAAAATAAAATTTATATTTTAAGGCAGGACAAGAAAAATTAAACATAAAATTCTCTCTCTGTGTCCATTTGGGCCTCCACCCTCCCTAATGTGCAGCAGGCATCGGCATTACACATTAACCAGAGCTGCTCAAAGATGGGAGTGCCTGCTCAACAGCAAAGATCAAATTTTTTCTTTCTTCTGATGTTAGCAATTTAACCTCTTAAAAGAATAACATTCTTTCCCAGCTCTGTAGGGGGTCATAGTGCTTGGTGCTCACTTTGCAAAAGTTTACCTGGACTATGTATCCTTCGTGAACTTTATATAAAATAGCAGTATGTCATCCTGATGTACCATCATTGAAAATGTACATGACTGTGCCTTCAGCTTCTAACAGGTGGAACAGTTCTCAGAGCTTCCTGAGAATCTGCTTCCCGGTTATAATCCTCAGTTTGGCTTGAATAAAAGTCCCTTTTTTTTTTCTTCTTGATAGTTAATTGAACTTACATCAACGTATGCAGTAACTAGTAATAAATTTAACGGTGATTTTACCAAACAGACGTTGTATACTCCTCTTTATAAATGTAGCCCAAGACTAAATTGATGTTTTGAGCACACATACTTACACTGTTGGCTCAAATGTTTTATAGTCCAAAAAAAAAATACCCAAAATATTTTCTATAGAAAGAGCAGTTAATCCAGCTTTCTTCTCCTTTTAAATGTATTAAAAACTCAATGTTAGTTGTTCCACAGCTGGAAGCTCTTACACCTTGAATGCCATTCAAGTAGGATTCCATTCAACGTCATGACTAAAATGCTTAGAAGATTAAAACGAGTAAAAACAGGTACCTTGAACTTTCACTGTCACTTTCACTTCTTCTATCACTTTTCCATTCTTCTTCTTCAGAAGAACAAGAACCTTCACTTTGATCACAGGAAGTCTCCTAATTTTGTGAGGGGGAGAAAAATAAAATAAAAATCTTGATCTCTGAGATTAAATAACACAAGGCAAGAGAAACCACACAGTCATTCTAATCATCTCAGGAGTAAGTATGGTAACCAGGTAATAAAATAGGTAAACTTAAAACAAAAAGCAAGTGTCTTTACTACATCCTTTTTCTTATCAAAAAATTAGACAATAGAAAATATTTGTGAGACTTAACACTACTACTATTAACAAAAGAAACTGATACAAGAGGCCATTCTCTGAGCAAAGTTAATAAGTCAATGTAAATGTTCTCAGTGTTTTGGACTCAAGCCACTGTAATAGGTGGGCAGTGGCATCTCATTTTACTTTCAATTCTCTAATCACATATGATGTTGAGCACCTTTTCATGTGCTTATCTGCCATCTGTATATCTTCTTTAATGAAGTCCCCGTTAGATCTTTTGTCGATTTTTAAATTGGGTTGTGTTCTTATTGAGTTTTAAGAATACAAGTCCTGGGCTTCCCTGGTGGCGCAGTGGTTAAGAATCTGCCTGCCAATGCAAGGGACACAGGTTCGAGCCCTGGCCCAGGAAGATCCCACATGCCGCAGAGCAACTAAGCCCATGCGCCACAACTACTGAGCCTGAGCTCTAGAGACCGCAAGCCACAACTACTGAGCCCATGTGCCACAACTACTGAAGCCTGCACGCCTAGAGCCCGTGCTCTGCAATAAGAGAAGCCACGACAATGAGAAGCCCGCGCACCGCAACGAAGAGTAGCCCCTGCTCACCGCAACTAGAGAAAGCCCGCACACAGCAACAAAGAACCAACACAGCCAAAAATAAGTAAATAAATAAATTTATTTTTTTTTAAAGAAGACCTTCCCAGTCCTTTTCTCAAAAAAATTAAAAAAAAGAAAGAATACAAGTCCTACCACCTAGAGAGGTGGGATAGGGAGGGTGCGGGGAAGACGCAAGAGAGAGGAGATATGGGAATATATGTGTATGTATAACTGATTCACTTTGTTGTAAAGCAGAAACTAACACACCATTGTAAAGCAATTATACTCCAATAAAGATGTTAAAAAATTTTTTTAATTAAAAAAAAAGAATACAAGTCCTTTATCAGACATGAGTTTTACAGGTATTTTCTCCCAGTCCATGGCTTGTCTTTTCATTCTCTTAACAGTATCTTTCAGGCTTTTCTATTTGTCAAGTTTTTCTTTCATGGATCATGCTATTGGAATTGTATCTAAAAAGTGATCATCACACCCAAGGTCACCTAGATTTTTATTATATGTTATCTTTTAGAAATTTTATAATTTTGTGTTTTACATTTACATTAAGTTTATGAGATATTTTGAGTTAATTTTTGTGAAAAGACTGTGTCTAGATTTTTTTTTTTGCATGTGGATGTCCAGTTGTTCCACACCACTTGTTGAAAAGACAACGCTTTGTCCATTGAGTTGTCTTTGTTCCTCCATCAAACACTAGTTGAGTATATTTGTATTGGTCTACTTCTGGGTTCCTTATTCTATTCCATTGATCTATTTGTCTATTTTTTCACCAGTACGACACTGTCTTGAAAACTGGAGATTTATACTAAGTCTTAATGTATCTATCAGTCCTGCACCTTTGTTGTTCTTCAGTATCGTTAGCTATTCTGGGTCATTTTTTTCTCCAAACAAACTTCAGAATCTCTTTGCCAATATCCACAAAATAAACTTGCTGGGATTTTGACTGGAACTGTGTTGAATCTATAGATGAAGTTGGGAAGAAATATCATCTTAAAAAGATGTGAAGCACAGGAACTCTCATTCACTTTTCATCAGAATACAAAATGTAACACAACCACTATGGATAATAGTTGGGCAGTTTCTTACAGAGCTAAATATAGACTTATCATAGAGGAAAATTAAACTCATATTACTAGAAAGTAGTCAATGTGAAAAGGCCACCTACTGTTTGATCCAACTATATGACATTCTAGAGAAGTCAAAACTATGGAAACAGTAAAAAGATCAGTGGTTGCCCGTAGCTCAGGAAGAGGGAGGGAGTGATGATTAAGTACAGCAGAAGGGGCGTTTAGGACAGTGGAACTATTCTGTATGATACTATTATGGTAGATACATAACATTATGCATTTGTCTAAACCCATACAACACAGAGTGATCCCTAATGTAAACTACAGAATTTAGTTAATGATAACGTATAAAATTGGTTCATCAGTTGTAGCAAATGTACCACACTAAATCAAGATGTTATTAATAGGAAAAACTTAGGGAAACAGTATATGGGAACTCGCTGTACTTACTGTGTAATTTTTTTTAAACCTGAAACACGGAAGTCTTTAAAGGAAGAGAGGGGAACAAGCAGCTAATTCCCACAACCCTAATAGCTGCCGTCTACTTTAAATTCTGGTCTTGGATACTAAGCAGGTACTTTTAAATTGAGATACAACCTTTTCCTGTAACAGCTACTTACATTAAGTGAATCATAAACGGATGATGAAAATGCCATGGAGAAACAAAACTAAAAAGATGGAACTGCAAGGAAATAGCTATTTTGTTTACTTCATTTGAGTAGGCAAAGTAAACATATTCTTAAAAAATGTTCCTCAAAATGTGAGACCAATGCTATTCAAGGAGTACAGATTCCTAGGCCAACCACACTAGATCTACTCAACACGAGGCTGCTTTTTATGCTCAAAATAGACTTCTAAAAAATCACAGTAATAAAATAAACTCTTAAAATCTACTACCTGGAAACCATGCATTCTGGGAAAAAGTTTTAAATGTTTTATCTGCATTAACTCTCAAAATACTTCTGTAGACAGAGGCAGGGTTAAGAAAAAGCTAATGAAACTTAAGTTTCAGAGGTTTTCAATTTAACTTGCCTACCAAGGCCCTGTGTCTATCTGTAACTTTGAATTCTTTTTCTAAAGGACGTCCCTAAAATTATACAAGATTCAAACCCCACAAATCTTGGATCCGTCTTGCCAATGAGTTTTGTATTATCTCAAGTCACTACCTGCCCACTACTACCTTTTCATATATTGAGAAACCCAAGGCTAAGAAATGTAAAGAAATACGCCTGGGGTCACAGAAGAGTAAGTATAAGAAATGGAATCAGAAACCAGGCCAACTCTAAAACCCATACTTTTTCTACTATCAGTGCTTTCCAAACTAAAGCGTAATGGAACCAACATACACATATACACAACCGTCTCCACCCATCTGCAACACTCAGGAGAATGAATTCATACCACTGTAGGAGGTAAACTACCATAACACAAAATTATGACTTATCTTAAAAGATCAAGTGGATTTAACATTCTGCATTATACTTGTGTTAATTTAAAAGTACCCCATTAATTGCAAATAAACCAAATTAAGACATAAAATCGTAAGATTAATACTACTGATCTAAAAATTAAAACTCAATCTATAATCATTCCTGATTTTTCAGAAACACTTAAGAAAATAAGAATTAGTTGCTATTTCCCTAGCATAATATATACGTATACTGTAGAAACCTAAAACAAAGCATCTTACTTATTGTGAAAATAGACACATTTCCACTGACAACAGGAATATGGTCCACTATCTCACTAGTATTCAACAATGTACTGGAAGTATTAAACACTGCAATTAGACAAGAAAAATTAAAAGTATAAAAATTAGAAGAGAAGTAGTAAAACTGAATACTGTATAAATGAGAGTGTACCTGGAAAACTTCACAGAATCCAATGATAAAATTAACTCAAAAATACAGTAATGTAGCAGGGTGGAAAAAATTAAAACTTGAAGGGGGAAAAAGGCCAAAAACACGATAGAAAAATGGCCAAAAGACATGACACACAATGCACAAAGATGAAAAAGACTCTAAATATATAAAAATATGTACAACTTCACAAATAAGAGAAATGTAAACTACACTGTAAATAAACCAAAGACAAAAGTACAAATATTGTGATTCCACTTACATGAGGTACCTAAAACAGGCAAATTCATAGAGACAAAGTATAAGAGAGGTTACCAGGGGCTAGGAAGAGAAGGAAATAGGGAGAGTTCTTGTTTAATGAGTACAGAGCTGCTGTCTGGGATGATGAAAAAGTGCTAGAAATGAAGAGTAGTGATGGTTGCATACATCTGTAAATGCAGTTAATGCCACTGAACTGTACACTTAAAAACAGCTAATTGTAAATTTCATGTTACATATAATATTCTATCACATAAAAGAATAGCCAAAACATATAAAAAATAAAACTAAGATACCATCTCTCGCCAATTAATTGGCAAAAATTAGAAACTGTAACACACTGTTAGTAAGAAAGCGGACACTCTCCTACGCCACAGGGAGGAAAGCAAGTTGGAATTCTCCTTTATGAGGAATTTTTATCAGCATCTCATAAGATGCAAACGTGTTTATCTTTGGGCCCAGCAATCCCATTTCAAGGAATGTACCCCCCCCAATAACATCTCCATCATTAGACAAATACATACATCTACAAGATTATTCATTGTAGCATTATTTAAAATGAAAACGCTGTAAACATCCTACATGCCCATAACCAGGAGAGTGGTTAAATAAACTGTTACAATCAGATAACTTAAATATGATGCAACTCTTTAAAAATAAATAAATAAATAAGGAAGGCACTTATGAACTGATATGAAGTGATTTTAAGAATATTTTAAGTGAAAAAACCCAAGTGCAAAAGAGTATCTGTGGTATGCGACATTTTGTGTACAAAAGGAGAAAAAATATACATGTATCTAATTGAGTATACAGGGGAAAGAAGAAAAGAAAACACAGGAAAGATATGCCAGAAACTAGTGAGGATGGATGGGAACATTTATCGTAATTATCCTGAATCATTAAAGGTTAAAACATGCTCAATACATATAAAGAAGAAGAAAATAAATAAGAAAGGTGTTAACACAAAATCATTTAAGTGAACGGTTAGCAGCTAACATTATTGGATATTAGGCAGTGTTTTAAACACTTTACATGGTTAACTAAACGAATTCTCACAACACCTCTGAGGGACATACTATTAATTACTTTTACAGATATAGGCAGAGGCACAAAAGTTTAACCAACTTGTCGAAGTAGAAGAATTTGGATTTAAATTCAAACCCTATGTTTGACTACTACCTTAATGCTTTATAGAGGAATTCAAATTGTTCATCCTTATGTAACATTTCAATCCTCAAAACATTACTGATTAGAGAATACTAACATTCTAATATTAACCTTTAAAAACTCTTTACAGAAATACTGGTTTTCCCCCCAAAAATCAAAAAGAACAGTAACTTACATATGATTACTGTAAGTCAAGAAAAGGGTTAAGACAAAGACTTCTTAGATATGATGGCAAAAGCACAAGCAACTAAGGAAAAAACAAACTAGGCTTCATCAAAATGTAAAACTTTTGTGCTTCAGTGGAAACAAGCAAAGAAGTGAAAAGACAATCCAATAAATGGGAGAACATATTTCAAAGTCATACATCTGATATAAAGGATTTGTATCCAGAATGTATAAAGAACCCTTATAGCAATAAAAAAGACAACCAAATTGAAAAATGGGCCAGAGATTTGCATAGATATTTCTCCAAAGACATACAAGTGGAGAACAGCACACGAAAACATGTTCAACATCATTAGTCATTAGGGGAATGTATCAAAACCACGGTGAGATATCATTTCACATCCACCAGGACAACTGAAATCAAAAGGACAGAACATAACAAGTGTGGACAAGGATGTGGAGAAACTGGAAACTTCATACATTACTGACTGGGAACATAAAATAATACAGCCACTTTGGAAAACAGTCTGGCAATTCCTCAAAAGGTTAAAATACAGAGTTACCATATGACCCAGCAAACTGACTCACAGATATAAACCCAAATGAATTGAAAACTTATGGCCAAACAAAACCCTGTACATTAATGCTGATAAGGAGCAACATCCGTAACAGTCAAAAAGTAGAAATAATACAAATATCCACCAGCTGATGAGTGGGTAAACAAATTGTGGTCTATTCATATAATGGAATATTGGGCAATGAAAAAGAATGAAGTATTCATCCATGCTATACATGGAATCAGCCTTAAACATTACATAGTAAGTGAAAAAAGCCAGTCACAAGATCATACTGTATGCTTCCATTAAATGAAATGTCCAGAATACAAAAATCCATGGGGATAGAAAGATTAGTGGTTGCCAGGGGCTTGGGTGGAGGGGGAATGGGAAGTACTTGCAAATGGGTACAGGGTTTCTTTTTAGGTGATTAAAATATTTTGAAATTAAATAGTGGTGGTGATGGTACAATTTTGTTAATATACTAAAACCACCAGATTGTACACTTACATGGTATAACAAAGCTGTTCAAAACTGTTAGAGAAATTCAAATGTGAAATTTCATCTTAATCTCTAGAGAATACTATACTTCCACAAAATTTCAAGGTAGATTCAAAGTAAAGAGTTAAGACAAATTATTCAAGATTATTTTATATATTTTAAAGTTATGAAACTCACATGTCTTACGGAGCTTGAAGATTCATTTCCAGAAGACAACTCAAGCCGTCCAAGATTTCTTCTACCATAATTTGGATATTTACGCCTACATGTCCTCTGCCTAGACTGTGACATCAAAGCCACGGAATCAGACTGAAACACAAACATGCAGGTGAAAATCAACTCTTCAATAAGTACAATCTTCAATAAAGTATTTCGCACTCTATCCAATCCCAAAAGGATTTAAGGCAAAAATAATAATAATAGTTCAAAAAATAAAATATTCTTGAATGGGTATTTTTGCCACATACTGTTAACCAAGATTGGTTTTTGTTACTTTTAAGATATTTAGAAAACATGGCTAAATTTAGGCACATTAGATCATCATTTCCCAAACTAAACCATAAGTTAATTGGCTTACCATAAATTAGATAATAATAACTATAATCCAAAAAAGAAATCACTTTAAAATATATATCTTAGAAGTGAAAATATATATTCATATATTATGATGCAGTAACCAACCTTAAGGAATATATCACTGTGTGAATACACAGGTATAGAGAAATATCTGAAATGATCCTCAAATATCAATCCTAGTTATTTCCAGGTTTTAACTTTTTGGATGATTTGTTGTCAGTACTTTCAGTTGTGCTTGAATTTTTTAAATATCTTTTTTTAAATTAAAACAAAATAATTAAATAATCTTTTAAAATCAGCCAAATAAAATAGCTAGATTGAAACGGCGGGGGGGGGGGGGGTGGGGCAGGGGAGGGCACATGCTATTCCTCCAACACCAAAGTCACATATGCGAGATCACTCAGTGAAAGTACATATTCCCAGAACTGATACACAAATCAATTTTCACGTTAGTGCCATCTGTTTGATAATCATTGAGATGTTTTATCATTTCAACATAACCTGAACAATATATCCTGGCTGATTTTAATACAACTCTTCTTTCCTTAATTTGTCAGTACTTTTTTTGTTAGGGCAAAAACTCCTATTAATGAATTTCATGACTAATAGTATGTAAATTCAGATGGACCAAAACTACCACTAAGAAGAACAAGAAAATCTGTCAAAATATATTTTTTTTTTAAAAACGGTTTGAGGGCCCTATATACCTAACAAGGCTATGAAGATTTACAGGACCAATACACGAAAAAGGATACAAGCAATAAAAAAGAACCCTAGAATTTCACTCTGGAAGAGGAAGCTGAAAGGTTTAGCAGGTAAGCAAAAAACTGACAGACTAAACTCTTGAGTTATGCTAACAAAACTTACAATTCGGAGTCTCCTATGTATAGGCAAACACCTCAAGCTTCAGCTGTTAGCCCAAAGAGCTATAATCTAGACCTATAGGTAAACTACAGATAAACAGTAATCCCAAGGAACTAAAAGCCCATCCTTGTCTGGGTGAAGGTGATACAGGCTTGAGAGTGGCCTTAGTAGCCTACCAGAAGCAAATTAAAACCTTCTCTGGAGAAGAAATGCCATCCTAGGCTTCAAACCATCTCTAACATCTAACATTCAATCAAAAATACAGGCAACAAAGAAAATGTGATTGTAATAAAATGAGAAAAAAATCAACACAGAATGCAAAGAGATTAACAGGGGAACAAGATAATGAAATAACCAGAAATGGGTTTTTTAAATAACCAGGGCTGATTTTCAAGGAATTAAAATAAAGAGAACTTCAGCAGAAAACTAAAAACTCTGGAAAATTCTGAATAGAAAAATACAATAACTAAAACTAAGAACGCAAGGTTATTAGCAGGATACACACAGCTGAAGAGAACTGAGTGGAATATATTCGGTCAGAAAAAAATTCAGAACAGCAAGAAACAGCCTAAAAACAAAAAAGACAGAAAATAGGGCTTCCCTGGTGGCGCCGTGGTTAAGAATCTGCCTGCCAATTCAGGGGACACGGCTTCGAGCCCTGGTCCAGGAAGATCCCACATGCCATGGAGCAACTAAGCCCATGAGCCACAACTACTGAGACTGTGCTCTAGAGCCCGGAAGCCACAACTACTGAGCCTGTGTGCCACAACTACTGAAGCCCGCACACCTAGAGCCTGTGCTCCGCAACAAGAGAAGCCATTGCAATGAGAGGCCCGTGCACCGCAACAAAGAGTAGCCCCCGCTCACCGCAACTACAGAAAGCAGCGCACAGCAACGAAGAACCAAAGCAGCCAAAAATAAATAAAATAAATTTATTTTTTTTAAAAAAAAGGCAAAAGGGAAAGACAGGAAGTAAAGTATAAAAACATGTACTATGCAAATGCTAGCCAAAAGAAAGCTAGCATAGCTACATTCATATACAAGAATTTGAAGAATAAAGCATTACTAGAGATAAGTTCAAAATGGTAAAAGGTTCAATTCAGTAGGAAAAAGGGAAATTCTAAATTTGTACACACCAAATAACAGCTTCAAACTACACAAAGCAAAGTAAGTAGAAACAAAGAAATCTACAAACATAGTGAGACTTTAATACTTATCTCACTATAAGCAAGAGTGCAATCGTTTTGAAACCACATGTGGCATTAACTACTAAAGTTGAATATACGCATATCCTATGCTCCAATAATTTCACTCCAGTACATATACTCAAAAGAAATACAGACGGGGCTTCCCTGGTGGCGCAGTGATTGAGAGTCCGCCTGCCAATGCAGGGGACACGGGTTCGTGCCCCGGTCCGGGAAGATCCCACATGCCGCGGAGCGGCTGGGCCCGTGAGCCATGGCCGCTGAGCCTGTGCGTCCGGAGCCTGTGCTCCACAATGGGAGAGGCCACAACAGTGAGAGGCCCGCGTACCGCAAAAAAAAAAAAAAAAAAAAAAAAAAAAGTAATAAAAAAAAGAAATACAGACGGATACCAAGAAATATGTACAAAATGTTGAAAGCAATATTGTTCCTAACATACTATTCCTAATTCATATTCCTAATATGAAAACAACCCAAATGTCCTTTAAGAATAGATTAAACAGCAACATTCTCATTAAGGAATACTATCCAACAGTGAAAACAAATGAACTTCAACTACTCACAACAAAGATAGATCTCACAAGGGCAAATGCAAGCCAGATACAAAAGATTACATATACATACTGTATGACATTTAGATCAGTGTTTCTTATCCTTTTTTTCTTTTTTTTTTTTTTTGCGGTACGCGGGCCTCTCACTGTTGTGGCCTCTCCCATTGCAGAGCACAGGCTCCGGACGCGCAGGCTCAGCGGCCATGGCTCACGGGCCTAGTTGCTCCGCGGCAATGTGGGATCTTCCCGGACCGGGGCACGAACCCATGTCCCCTGCATCGGCAGGCGGACTCCCAACCACTGTGCCACCAGGGAAGCCCTTCTTACCCTTTTTGTAACATTACCACTACCCTATAGGAAACTTGACTTTCTCCTAATTTGCTCCCTCGAATTGTAATACCACAGACAATACATACAGTATGTAAACACTTATGTAGTATATCTGTACTTTGTACATCAACAGATTAAGTATAAGGCTTAGCCTTCTTATCCAATACAGGGTTTAAAATAGATAACATTTTTAAGACAAAAGCTAAATTGAAATTTTTAAAGCTCTCTGCATTTAACTTTATAACTTTCTTGAATAACTTCTGATGTATTTAATTACAGATTGTATCAAATTACATATCCAAATTAGAAATTTCTGAATACATAACAGCAATCAAATGTTTAAAAATCTTTCAAAATTTTTCCAGCAAAAATAAAACAAATGAAAAAATTTCTTAAAAATTTTAGTAAATTTAACTTTGAAGGCTTTTTATCATGAGAAAATATTCTAACTATAGCTGAAGATAGTCAACATTTTTTTCTTTTCAGTACTTGACGTAATAGATTTGAATTATTTTTAAATTAAATAAGATAGAAACTATTTTTATTTAATTCTCAAAGCCCAAGTCATAAGCAAAAACACCATGCATCAAGGCAGTTAATGTGGCAGACAGGCATGCACAGGCCATTTCTCACAATATGGCTACAAAATTGAATGACCAATTGAGAGAATATCTTGCAAACACAACCATTTTCACCATAGTTTTGTAGCACTGATCGTGCATACATTTTGTATAAATTCCATTAACTTGTTAATACTTCACATATGATGGTCAAGAAATTAAACACTAAGGAATAAGATTTTCTCAGGTAGGGTTGGGCTTTGTCGCAAACCATTGTGACATCTAAGATTTTTTATAAATGCATGATTTGGAAAACATCAGAAACAGACAAAGCTAACCAGCATCTTTAGAAGTCAAACAGTTGGTTACCTGCAGGAGAAAGGAGAGAGTAGTGATTGGGAATGGATACAAAATGCTTTTGATGGGCTGGCAATGTTCTAGGGGTTATTAGACAATAACATTTTGTTTTTAGGCCGTGCCGTGAGGCATGTGGGATCTTAGTTCCCCGGCCAGGGATCAAACCCGTGCCACCTGCATTGGGAGCTCAAGGTCTTAACCACTGGACCGCCAGGGAAATCCCAACAATAATTTTCTAGAATCCTTCATCACTGTTAGGCATCAGGCTACTTCCCGCAAGTTTCAAGCCACTTTTCCTAACACCTGTACAACTTTACGTCTACTACTTTAAATCCCAAACAGAAGACTAATATTACTAATATTCTCAGTGATCAAAAAGAAAACTATAAATTTCAGTTTACTTTCTAATTTGTTTATTCCTAAGGAAATGGAATTTAGGTTACCTTTTGTGAAAGATGGAGAGTCTTCCTCTTTCTTCCAATTATATAAAGATTTCTTTCTTCTTCACCTTTCTCTATTCTGAAGTCTTCCAACTTCCTACAAATTTAAGTACCCAGTTATATTAATTGCTGATAAATAAAGGATATATAGAGAAAAAAACTAATCATTATGATTCTGGGAATCATAACTTAAGTATTTTTTTAATTAACACAGAAAATTCCTAAACTTATAACAAAACTTAAGGCAAACTACACTTTTCTAGAAATTTAATATAACCAAAATCTCAGAGGCAGCTAGTAGGTCCTATTTTTCATATTTACCACAGAAATATTCATTCATTTGTATTTTGATTGGCCCTATGAGGACCAACTCAAACAGAATCTCTCGTGTTAGCTACTCAGAATGTACCTATGATTTTCCAAGATTGCAAATCCATTCTCTAAAGGATTCTACTGTATCACTCAGCATCTCCTTCATAAAAACTCAAATGTATTTTAGAATAGAGTTCTAGAAAGAGCTATGCTCTTCTTTGGGAAAATTATACTGCAGCGGCTAGCTGACTCACAAAATCCATTCTTTCTTCCTTAGAAACAAAATCTCAATTTTCATCTAGGCTCTTTGCTGCTCTAAATAGAGACTGTATTACCTTGCCTCCTCTGTAGCTAAGTGTGGCCATATGAGGACATTCTGGTCAATGAGTTATGAGGAGACATGTCATGTGGGACCATTAAGTCTGCTTAAATGAAATCCCTTTAACTAGAAATGTCCTTTTTGCCGCCGGGGAAAATGCTGGGGAACCATGATTCTAGCCTTAAACTACTTCCAGTCTTCCTTTATGTTAACAAAATAAATGCTCGTTTAAGGAACTATTCTTCAGGACTTTCATTCCTGATACCTATTTGCTTCCCTTGATTTTGACAACAAAATGTATCCTAAAATGACACTTTCAGTTCTGATGAGCATGCAACTCAGACATAATTTTAAGGCTTAATTATAGAATGCTGCATACACGACAGTGATTTTCTGTATTTCTCATCCCAATTCCAGATTTTGCTTTTCATTAGTTTATCGTATACTTATAAATATCCTTAAGTTCACTGTATGAAATATAAGTATTATCCAATATTACTCCACCAATCAACTGACTCTTCTGGCTAAACACATGAAAACTTTTACAAAATTATCTTCAAGGTATTAGTTATTATGAGACACAAACATGACAGAATACTGAAACATTTTAGATATCAATGAAAAACAGTATTTGCTGCCTCCATTCTGATAACTTGAAAATCAGTACATCACAATTCAGTACAAGGAAAACCCTACGATCCACACTATACTTATGAAATATCATTTCTCACTAAAAGAAAATAGGGCTGCTTAAGAGAAAAGACTAATCCTAAGTCTAGGTCAAGAAATTTACAAGAAGAACCTATAACACCCTGCCATGCCTGACAGCAAAGATGCTACACAAGGCTACTACATCATTTCAAAAGGACTCAGGAGCCAACCTGAAGAAGCTCCTCCTGGCCAGAGATAAAAAAAATTTAAACATTAACAAGGACATTAGAAATAAGCTAAATCACAGCAGTGTAATTAATACAGTGAACAACACAAACACACAAATTGGCCACTGCGGGAGAATATAAAGGAATAAATCTTTATTTTGAAGGTAAATAAAGCAAAATGAGCAGGCAGCTATCCTGTTTTTTATACAGAAACTTGTTTATTATATACAAACTTTACTACTGGATAATCAAATAGTAGATGTGGGTAAATTTTTATTTGGAAGTAGCCAAGATAATAAAGACTTCAGAGCTGAAATATCACTATTTATAATCCCTAATGAATTAATGAAACTGGGCAGTGAGTATCAGTTCCTGCTAGCATCACACACACAAAAAAAAGAAAAGAAATAAAGAAAAAGATATTATGTGCCTTCTGATGGAATTTTACCACTTACGAAATACTCTTGCAAGAAACTAAAAATATGACATTTGGAACAACTGGAAATTTAAACACTGGCTATTTGGTTCTACTGAGGAATTGTTTGTTTTTTAAGATATGACAATGGCATTACAGTTATATTTTAAGACAATTCCTTATCCTTAGAAATTACATACGGACATACTTTTAGACAAAATGATATTAATGTCTGGAATATCTTTCAAAATAATACTGAAGGGAGAACAGGGGGTTGTCTGTATAGATGAAACAAGATTGGTTATGGAGTTAGAGAACAATTTTGACATTTTCCTACCACAATTAAAATACATCCCAACCCATTACTAAAATATATGTATATGATTATTTATACCACTAATGATTAAAATGTGTAAATAACCATATAGATATATTTTCACAGATATAAACAATATTAATAGATATCCTAAAACAAACCTAAATATGCCTAGTGGTACCTCTGGTACAACCACTCTTCGTTTCCAGGCCTGCAGGTCACGCTCTGTAGCCATCTGACTACGTGGAGCATTCTGGTGCATCTGACGAACACCTTCCACTTGACCACTACGACGCAGACCAATATTTGGAGGGGACTGGATGTCTAAGCTTAGTCTTCTAAAACCTAGGGAAAAATTGTCAAGAATGATTACAAAACAAACTTCAATCTAATATGCATATACATTCCTCCTACTAAGACACAAACCAAAAAAAAAAAAGATCTACTGAAAAAACTTTGGAAAAAAGAATCTTAATGTGACTGAGATCAAAATGTAGGCTACATGGGGACTTCCCTGGTAGCGCAGCGGTTAAGAATCCGCCTGCCAGTGCAGGGGACACAGGTTCAAGCCCTGGCGCGGGAAGATCCCACATGCCGCGGAGCAACTGAGCCCGTGCGCCACAACGACTGAGCCTGCGCTCTAGAGCCCGTGAGCCACAACTACTGAAGCCCGCACACCTAGAGCCTGTGCTCTACAACAAGAGAAGCCATCGCAATGAGAGGCCCATGCACCGCAATGAAGAGTAGCCCCTGCTCACCACAACTAGAGAAAGCCCGCGCACAGCAACGAAGACCCAACGCAGCCAAAATAAATTTAAACAGATCTCTTTAAAAAATGTAGACTACAGAACAAACACTAACATAACTATTAAGCTCAATTTCCATTTTTATTAGACTTTCTGAAATTTAATGTACAAGCATTTTCTATAATAATGTTATATTTGCAGTCCTAAAAACCTCGCCTTCCTCAAAACTGCAAACTAAAAACACATCTTTCTGGAAAAATTAGCACTGCAAATAGATGCCTCAAACTGTGGTGGCTTTATAATAAGAGCTCTAACAAAAAACATTATTTGTGACCTAAAGAAATAATCTAAGCCACTCAAGCAAGCAAGTTGCCAGAGCCCATTATTAAAAATTCACAAAAATGCAAAGTGGGGAAATGCTGGCAGCACCTGAATTGGAGCTAGAAGAGTGGGTAACAGGGCAATGCAGACCACATCAAGCCCTAAGCCTATGCAGAGCTGATCAGGTAGACACAGGAGGCAGGGCAACCTCCCAAGAGCTGGAAGTCACAAAGGATGGAGACCACCCTGGGGGCATGTGGAGGGAATCCCAGGCAAAGTACTTGTTTTCTTGAACCACAGGGTGAAGGGGATCCTGCTACTAAGGCAACAAAAAAAACTGGGGGCTATATCCTTTCCTACGGGAGGCTATTAAATTTTACTCCAAATACACCAGCTCTCCTTGCTTAGGGTAAAACTCAAATATGAATGAACAAACCTCTGCATTCTTCTATGTACAATATTCTGTTCACCAATCAAATGTGAACCAATTTGCCCTGCACAACATATCATACTCCATCTATTAAAAATGACATTAAATGCCCCTGCTATTAATCCAAAATTTGTATTAAAATATATTGATGTTTAAGAAACACTTTTTGAATTGAGAACTAAAAATAAATTCTAAATTGTGCGTGTGTGTGTGTCTGCAATGGGTCTTCGTCGCAGTGCATGGGCTTTCTCTAGTTGCAGCAAGTGGGGGCTACTCTTCATTGCGGTGGGCAGACTTCTCATTGCCGTGGCTTCTCTTGTTGCGGAGCTCGGGCTCTAGGCACATGGGCTTCGGTAGTTGTGGCATGTGGGCGCCGTAGTTGTGGCTGGTGGGCTATAGAGCGCAGGCTCAGTAGTTGTGGCGCACGGGCTTAGTTGCTTTGTGGCATGTGTGATCTTCCCGGACCAGGGCTCGAACCCATGTCCCCTATGTTGGCAGGCAGATTCTTAACCACTGCGCCACCAGGGAAGCCCTAAATTCTAAATTTGACTGCCCAAGTCATAGTATTATTCTCCAACAGTTTGAAGAAAATATATGTTATGTATCACAACATTACTTGTAATAGCAAGCATGAAAAATAACTTAAGTGGCCATAAACAGATTAATTACAAAGACTGGTTATTCCACACAGTGGAGTCCTATGAAGCTATAAAAAGTAATGAAGACAAGCTCTGTGAATGGAAAGAGAGTGACTTCTAGAATATGCTGTTAAGGGAAAAAAGCAAGGTGCAGAAAAATGCATACATATCTTGTGCCTCTTGCTCTGATGCGCTGAGAAGAACACAGCAACTATGCAGTATTCTTACCTAAAATGTTTAACCTGAATCCAATTTTGAGATAATCAGACAAATTCAAATTGAGGGAAATTCTGTGAAACAACAGGCCTGAACTCTTCAAAAGTACCAGTGCCATGAGGGAACTGTTCTAAATTAAAAGAGACTCAATAATTAAGCACATGGACCAAGGCTTGATTAAACCCTAAAATTTTAAAAAGCCATGAAGGACAATTTTGGGACAAGTGGGGAAATGTAAAGATTGTACATCAGAGAGCAGTACTGTATAGTCTGTACATTGTGTAGTACTGTGAAGTCTGTTGACTGTGACCATTGTATTATGATCATATAAAAGAATGTTCCAGTTCTTGGAAGATACAGAATGAAGCCTAAGGGATAAAGTTCACATCTTACTCTAGAATTTAGGAAAAAAACATACCTGAGAGAGAGAAATTCTTTCAAGTGTATATGAGACCCATACAAGACTGTTAATAGCATTTCTGTTTGAGATTAGCAAAATCTCAAAACTACCCAAAAGCCCATCAAGAGAATGAATTAATAAAATCAGATATACAACAGAGTACACAATAGTCAAAATTAATCCAATGTGACAACTGAGCAATCTTAAAAATACAGCACTATGTGAAAAAAATTAAGTCACTTTATAAACCTTTTATAAACCTTTTGATAAAGTTAACCTTTATAAACCTTTGGAAAAAGTTTAAAAACAAATACTTTTTATTCATACATTTAAGACTGTCAAATCTATTTTTTAAAAGGCAAAGAATCAACATGAGATTCAGAATAGTTGTTATCTTGGGATAGGGAAACAGGACAGGACCACATAAAAAGATGTAGATTATTATCATGATTTAAAACAAATAAAAGAGGAGCATGTGTAAATGAAAAATAAGAGTATGTCAATGGGCTTCCCTGGTGGCGCAGTGGCTGAGAGTCCGCCTGGCGATGCAGGGGACGCGGGTTCGTGCCCCGGTCCCGGAAGATCCCACATGCCGCGGAGCGGCTGGGCCCATGAGCCATGGCCGCTGAGCCTGCGCGTCCAGAGCCTGTGCTCCACAACAGGAGAGGCCACGACAGTGAGAGGCCCGCGTACATCAAAAAAAAAAAAAAAAGAGTATGTGAAGAACAAAGTTTTGATAGACCCAATTCTGTGCTGCTAGAATCCAAAACAGTTAAATGTATAAAAGAAGTAAGACTTAAAGTACAAGGCACTAATTTTAAAGTCATATTTTAAAAAGAAAAAAATGAAACTTGTAGACCTAACAGTCGCTGCAAATAAAAATCTAAAGCACTGCGAGTTCCCTGGCGGATCAGTGATTACGACTCCCTACTTTCATTGCCAAGGGCCTGGGTTCGATTCCTGGTTGGGGAACTACACAAGCCGGGATTTCCTGGTGGCACAATGGTTAAGAATCCACCTGCTAATGCAGAGGACATGGGTTCGATGCCTGGTCCGGGAAGATCCCACATGCCACAGAGCAACTAGGCCTGTGTGCCACAACTACTGAGCCTGTGCTCTCGAGCCCGTGAGCCACAACTACTGAGCCCACGTGCCACAACTACTGAAGCCCACGCGCCCAGAGCCCATGCTCCACAAGAGAAGTCACCACAATGAGAAGCCTGCGCACCACAACAAAGAGTAGCCCCCACTCACCTCAACTAGAGAAAGCCTGCGCACAGCAATGAATACCCAACGCAGCCAAAAAGAAATTAAAAACAAACAAAAAAGATCCCACAAGCCATGCAGCCAAAATAAAAAACAAATAATAATAAAAAAAATCTAAAGCCCAGTTACGAGGCAGATTAGATGAAAGGAAGATCAAGAGTGAAAGGGCAGGGCTTCACTGGTGGCGCAGTGGTTGAGAGTACGCCTGCCAATGCAGGGGACACGGGATCGTGCCCCGGTCCAGGAAGATCCCACATGCCGCGGAGCGGCTAGGCCTGTGAGCCATGGCCGCTGAGCCTGCACGTCCGGAGCCTGTGCTCCGCAACGGGAGAGGCCACAACAGTGAGAGGCCCGCGTACCGCAAAAAAAAAAAAAGAGTGAAAGGGCAGAAAGAGCTGAAGAAACTGTTCAGAACACAGCACTGAGCGATAAAGAGACAGGAAATTTTATAGCATTTTACAGCCTCTCAAATCTTCTCTTATCTTCCACAAGGTTTTAGCTTTTCTAGAGTAAGTTTTCAGTTGCATAACAATAGCCCATCTCTTCTAGATTATTTCCACTAACATAATTATTACCACGTTCCAATATCAAGTACTTTGCCCTGAAAACTCACTTCAAGCTTTCTGATTCAGTAAGAAACGTTAGGGCTCTACTCAATTCAGTTTTTTAAGGATTATAAAGGAAAGGAAATCTAGTGTTTCCTTTAGAAAACACTTCGTTCTTTACTCTTATTTATTTAATGTAATTTTGTAAATACTCTTATTTTAGAGCAAAAAGATTTCAATAGCCTTTCATAGTACTTGAAATTCAAATGTCCATTTGTTAGTCCATCAACCTTACACCTAATAAAGCTACCTCCAGACTACTACTCAAGTTGTAAGCGTACATTGCTTAAGGCTTTTTACACTGCATGTAGGGGACAATGACTTCATTTATTCTTCAATTTCAATCCAGCCATATTAAGGCAAAATACCTCTCATATATTTATTACCTCTTCGGGGTGTTTCTTCCCCATTTGAAAGTCCACTTGGAACAGCATCTTGACCTGCTCCCATTCTCTGATCTTGCTGCTGCTGCAACTGTCTTATCATTCCATCAAGAACACTGGACTCTGGGCTTCGTTCACCATTGTCATTGGTTTGTAGGCTTATAATTTGTTCAATTACCTCTCCATCACCTGCAAATTCAATGAATGAATATGAAATCATAATACATATGAAGAGGAAAAAACTTTCAATAGGCTACAATTAAAATTACATTAGCAATTGTCAGAATTCTTGTTTTCCAAAAATAATCAATTAAAGATATCCTTTATATTCATAACTAATTAAGTCACAGAAAAAAATTCAAAACAAACTTTAGGGTACTAAGTACCACAAAAACCTCAACAGAGGTTCTGAAATCCTTAGCAGTGAGCACCTGGAAACACACTTGAGTGAAAGTGCAAGTCTTGTTTTTCTGTTTCACATTAACGCCCCTCATTTATACAAGTATTTCATTAAAATCTTATCTCTCAAGGTCTCTCTGACTATAACAACCAATAATGTGCGATTTCTGATGTAGAGAAAAGCAGTGGCATTTCTCTGTCTTATGAAATAAAAAAAAGTAACACCTTTTAGGCCTTCAACAAATGACCACTCCCAACTCCAGCTCTCTCCCACCCCAAGTATGCACAGTTGAGGGAGGCAGTTTCCACATGCCTCTCCCACCAAGCTTAAGTCACTCTTTCAAATAAGCTTTAAGCATAGCCATAATCCTCCACGTACAAAATCAGATATTTTTAAGTGTCTTTGCTTCTTTATTTTTCAAATAATACATTTTCAGAGATATTTAATAGGTTCAGTTAGTGTTCATGGATAAAAAGTGTTAGATGGTTGTGGGGTCTTGAAATTTACCTAAACATTGACATTTTCATGCAATCAACTCGTTACATATCCTCCCACCATAAAACGCATCTTCTTTGAACATAATAAATAACATGGACCACCCCCCCACCAGTTTATAAGCAGAACCTTAACAAATTGAAATTAATAGGGTATTAGGCAAAAAGAATGCAAAGATATACTTCCATCCATAGTAACACGTCAGAAACTGAAAAATGTCATATACTATTTCAGGGGGAAAAATACTTCTATTCTACTAATCTACTTTTAGATCCCTTAAATCTTATTGATGACATCTCCATTTTACTGTGGAAATCAATGAAGAATTTAGAAGAGCTAAACAAAATCCACGGAAATTTTTTGACCACTGTCAAAAACTGAACTAAGACAGCAAGAAGTGGAGCCCTAATCTAAAAGGATAACAAGGGACTTCCCTGGTGGCACAGTGGTTTAGAATCCGCCTGCCAATGCAGGGGACACAGGGTCAAGCCCTGGTCCGGGAAGATCCCACATGCCATGGAGCAACTAAGGCTGTGCACCACAACTACTGAGCCTGTGCTCTACAGCCCACGAGCCACAACTCCTGAGCCCACGTGCCAGAACTACTGAAGCCCATGTGCCTAGAGCCCATGCTCTGCAACAAGAGAAGCCATCGCAATGAGAAGCCCTTGCACAACAACAAAGAGTAGCCCCCACCTGCTATAACTAGAGAAAGCCTGCACACAGCAGCGAAGACCCAACACAGCCAAACATAAATAAAAATAAATAAATGTATATTTTTTAAAATTTCGTAAAAGGATAAAAAGACTTTAATTAGGACTAGGAATAACATAACATCCCTAAGATCACAACATAGAACCAAAGGGAAAACAGCAGAAAAGGAGACTTCTAATCCTCTCCCCTCCCCAAAAAACCCTATGTAACTTTTCTTTCGCAGCACTGAATTTAAACGTAACTTGGGAAATATCAAGAATGATACCTGTTTCTACTTGGCATACGCAGTCACCATTCAAATACTAAAGAAGGGTTCTACACATAAAGGCTTAAGTACTACAGTGCCCTTCCACTATAAACTACTACAACACTGGAAAAAATATATATGAAAGAAGGGCTTTCAGATATTGGATAACAGCACAGGACTGTGATCCCTGAGAGAAGACAATGGAGCCCAATCTTTTGATTGCTCCAGATAACAGCCTGGAGGCAATCTCCAAACTACAGAACAAGGAGAGGGAACCCAAGTACCATCCAGAGGTCACAATGAGTTGAGAGACAGAGGTCAGAGTTTGAGAGCAGGGGAAAGACTAAAATATGCAAGGCTGAATATCAGAGAGGACTGGATTGCACAGAAAGCTCAGAGGTACACAATGAGGAATCGATTCTTTGGCTAAATAATATGTGCACACATTTACCAAACTCCACCATGCTGGGGAATAAAACATGAAAAAGCCAAGCCATTTTTTAATGCCAAAAAATTGCCAGAACTCTCACAGGGCTGGCAATAGTACACGTTCCCACTAGCCAGTACAGAGACTTCAGACACAAACAAGAACTGTTTTAAGCATATTTCCAATTTTAACACTCAGAATATTTTAAAATGTGTGTTCAAATCAGTGGAGAATACAATGACCGCTAGCAGTTTGGTGCCATGGCCTTGATTTGTGCTCAGGTACCAAATGTTTCACCCACCACTGCTTCTGTTTCATCAGTGCAAATGTCAAAGGTAAATAATAGTTTCATATTATTATGAAGATAGTCATAACCTCGAAGACCCCATAAAAGGTCATGGATAAAACCATGGGTCTGCAAACTACACAGTGACAATTTAGGCCCTAGAACAACCATTAAAAATAAGTAAGACTAACAGGTATTGCTAATAAAACATTAGTGGCAATAATGATAAAACACTAAAAAATAAGCAACTTCAAAAAAGTTTGGAAAAAAAGGAGAAACGGCACAAAGAACAGAAAGGATAGACAAAACAAGTAGCATTATGTAGAGCTTTAAGCCTGACTACACTAATAATTATATTAAATGTAAATGGTCTACACAGTCCAATTAAAGGACAGGTTGTCAGACTAGATTGCTGCCTGCAAGAAATCTGTTTTAATATAAAGACATATTGGTTAGAAGAATTGAAAAGATACAACATGATAACACTAATTTTAAAAAGTTGGATTATTTACTTGAATATGAAACAACGTTAATAGTCTTCAAAACAAGAAATACTCCTGAGGATAAAGAGGGACATTTCATAATGATGAAAGAATTAATTCAGGGCTTCCCTGGGGGCACAGTAGTTGGGAATCCACCTGCCAATGCAGGGGACATGGGTTCGAGCCCTGGTCCGCGAAGATCCCATATACCGCAGAGCAGCTAAGCCCGCGGGCCACAACTACTGAGCCTGTGCTCTAGAGCCCGTGAGCCACAACTACTGAAGCCCACGTGCCACAACTACTGAAGCCCGTGTGCCACAACTACTAAAGCCCGCGCACCTAGAGCCCATGCTCCGCAACAAGAGAAGCTACCGCAATGAGAAGCCCGCGCACCAGAACTAGAGGAAGCCCATGCACAGCGAGGACCCAACGCAGCCAAAAATAAATAAAATTGTAAAAAAAAGAATTCACCAGGAGCACAATCTGAAATGTGTAGGTATATAATAACAGAATTTTAAAATACATACAGAGAAAATTGAGAGAACTGAAGGAAAAAATAAGACAAATTCACAGGATAGTTGGATATTTCAGCACTCCTTAAAACAGCTACAAAATGGAAAAAAGACTAATGGTTTTCAGCTACTAGTGAATAGATAAATGATGGTATATCCATACAATGCTGCACTATCAATAAACAGGAAAAAAACAACTGATACCTGCAACAGGAATCTCAAAAGAACCATGTTAAGTTAAAGAAGCCAGACACAAAAGACTACATATTGTATGATTTCATTTATACAAAATTCCTTAAAAAGGAAAAATCAAAGTGACAAAATAAAACAGTCATTACAAGGGGCCAGGAGAAGGGAGAGGACTAATTCCAAACAGGACCAAGAGAACTTTTGGGGGCAATGGAAATGTTCTGTATCTTGATTGTGGTGGTGGTTTACATGACTGTTTAACATTTCTCAACTCATATGAATTGTACACTTAAAAGCGGTAAATTCTGTTGTATATAAAGTACACTTCAATCAAACTAATAAAAAAATTTGAAAGAGTAAACATATAGTGATTTACATTAATCTTTAACCTTAAGGTGATTTAGTTTCAGTAAATTAATCCTCATCCAAACAAAATAGAAGCATCTTTTTTCTTCATTTAATAATATTAGGGCTTCCCTGGTGGCACAGTGGTTGAGAGTCCGCCTACCGATGCAGGGGACACAGGTTCGTGCCCGAGTCCGGGAAGATCCCACATGCCACGGAGCAGCTAGGCCCGTGAGTCATGGCCGCTGAGCCTGCGTGTCCAGAGCCTGTGCTCCGCAACGGGAGAGGCCACAACAGTGAGAGGCCCGCGTACCACAAAAAATTTTAAAAAATAAAAATAAATAAAAAATAGCATTTAATAATATTAGGGAAAAACATTACACTGCCATGAACAAATACAAAAGCAAACAAAACAAAAACCTCTGTACTTGGCTAGGACAGGCAAAGTACAAGACGGGACTGGAACATCTTTTGCCAGAAAGTAATGAAGTGCTCAAGGAATGATGGGGACTTGGGAAAATACACAAAACTCAGCTTGAATGGACTCTCCCAGCCAAATCCAAGGATAATATGAGCAACTAAACAATGATAGTACTAGATTGTAACCCACTATATAACAACCCGGAAGTCCATACTAAAACTTAATAAACGAAATAAATAAATAAATGGGAGAGTAGTAGATGGCCAGCTAATGATAAAATGCAGATGCAATGATAATAGAGTTAGAAAACCGTTTTGCAACGTTCAAAGTAACAACTGATTCAGGCAAATATTATCAATGGATCCTAAAGGTCTGAAATAGAACAGGTTATTTAAACCACAAGCTACTTAATAATTACAAAGAGAAAAAAAAATTCATAGTGGAAAACCTTGGCGGATACCAAGTGTTCAAAGTCAGCGCCACCAATAAGTGCACAAAACACAATCATAAGCATCCTTACATGATACTCCAGGAAGGCTACAACACCATTTATGTTGTCTTCTTTCCAAAATGCATAACCTGAACTTAATCAATGACAACTGAATTTAATATGCAGTCCCAAATTAAAATCTACATCAAGGGAGGAAAAAAAAGCTGTAACAGGCATTATTAGAACAATAATATTTGATTACAGACTATAGATTTGATAACAGTATTATATAATTGTTAAATGTCCTAATTTTGATAACAGTTTATGATTACATAAGAAAACATCTTTGTTCTTAGAAAATACATACTGAAGTATTTAGGGGTAAATGGACATGAGGGCCAGAACGTAAGTGTCAAATGGTTCAAAACAATAATATGTATCCAGCGATACAATAATAAAACAAAATATTAAGGACTGGTGAATCTGAAAGTACAGAAGTTCTTCGTATTATTACTTACATTTTTCAAATTAAAAATTAAACAAAACAAAAAAAAAGACTTAGAACTTACTTGTTGCCACATAACCTAGCTGTGGAACCAAATGTTCATCTGCAGAATTTTCTCGGCCTGGTACTAATCTCTGATACTTAGTTGGATGAGGATTTCCATCTACATCTACCAAGAATGGTGGAGGCATAAGATGAGGAGCCTGCTGAGTTTGCTCATCTAAGACATAATTATTAGAATCCCTAATCAGTGGCCGATAGTCAGTATGGAAGAACATCTGATCGGGAATCTAGAAAAGGCAAGTTTACAAATTGATATTTTGAGGTTTACACATGTTAAAGAAAATAAATTATTAACCAGTTAACTTTGTTTGAAAAGATAAAAAAATAAATCAATACATCTAACCTATTTTCAAAACATCCTTTATAACTATTTTACATGCTGTGAGAAAGTATATGAAATGACCTTTTCATATGGCTTGCTGCATCCAAAACCAAATATCAGAAGGTGACCGTGAGAATCTGTACAGGCAAAATGCTGTCCATCCTGTGAAAACTTACAGTCAAATACAGCTCCATGTCCTTGTCCTTCAATCTAGGAAACACAGAGGGAAAAATGTTATGACCATTTCTGTGTAAGAGCTTTTGCTATATCACCTTCTGAAAAACCAAATTTTTAAACAAAGTTTTCGTTAAGCACATGTTAATATTTTCAGAAAATAAAATTCATTTTAGATACCACTAGCCTAGAAAAAAATCTCAAAAGATCTTCTAAGAATTAGCTCTCAAATTGATCAAGTGAAGGATCATAAACCAATCCAAAATGGCTTTCTTTACTTCTTACATGTGAATGACAATTTCACAAACTTTTCTTTCAATATGTAACAAAAATCTTTTGATTAATAACCTACAAGGGAGGGGCTTCCCTGGTGGCGCAGTGGTTGAGAGTCCGCCTGCCTATGCAGGGGACACGGGTTCGTGCCCCGGTCCGGGAAGATCCCACATGCCGCAGAGCGGCTGGGCCCGTGAGCCATGGCCGCTGAGCCTGCGCTCCGCAACGGGACAGGCCACAACAGTGAGAGGCCCGCGTACCGCAAAAAAAAAAAACTACAAGAGAAATGATTAAAGATTAATAAAGTTTGGAATTCATGAACTAAAATCAATACTTTTATGGAGTTTAAGCTTTCCACTTAGATGACTAAGTGGAAACGCAAAATTTGTAATGCTGCAAAGTCTCAAGGGTGCATATGTAAATGCCTGCACCTGCAACTACCTTATTTCAAACTGCCACAAATTTCAGAAAGAATACTCTAAGTGCATCATGAATGTTGCCTTAAAGAGATAACTTTTAAACTGTTTTCTGTTTTATTCTTGTTTTTTTAACTGTAAATTATAGTAGTTTAGTATTATCAATTTATAGTTAAATGAGTTGTTTCATTAACTCAATAGTGTAGAGCTATGCTTATCTGTTGTCTCAGCCTATAACGTTCCAATAATTAAACTTTAGGACAAGTTAAATCAGCGTTGGAAAAAGGATTCATCCACCCAGCTAACTGCCAAAACAAACTCACATACATACCTAAATACCCGCTGGAAAAGCAATAATTCACTACTGCTATACCACACATGACTGAGTGCCAATTAACAAAATGGGGTGGGGGGGAGGAATTAAGGTATTGGGATATTTAGGGACTTGCTGAATAAGATAATCCATGTATACAAATTTGCATTCTCTCATAACATAAAAAGGAAAAAAATGTGTAAATATTTTCCCTCCTATTACACAGATTCACCCCCAGGGTCCTTTGAAGAGCCACCTCCACCACAGCCCAACCTGCACCCTGGCACCACTTCACACCTCTGGCCTGAGACCTTCAGTCCAAGTAAAGCAGAGGAGGGTGGGGAGGGGAGAGCCCTTGGCTGGTAAAGCAAAGATGGTGGCAGCTACTCTCCTATCATACATGTGGAACTTACTGCACCAAAAGCTTTGCTCAGGGTACCTGCTGAGAAGGAAGTTTTCCCAAGTGGGCAAACCTACCTAGGCAGAGCAAGACAGACTCCGGTTTTTACCTGCAGTCTGAAGAGTCCTACACAATGATTCCTGACAAAATCCGACCTTCAACTGTGCATGGAGAACACTTCAGTGTCACATTATGTTAACTATTTACTTAATGAAATACTGTTTTTGTTAGTAGTTTACAACCCTACGTAATTTGTCTAGCATTAAAGAATTAGGAGACTCTCAGCTGAGCAGTAAAGTTAACAAGAATTCAGTATACAAGGCCAATTTTTGGTGTCTGACTGGAAATAAGATCATCGTTGCCCATTTGAGACTTTTTTCAGATTACTCTTTGGCTTAGAGGTTATTTTAGCTTATATTCTGTTTAAAGCCTGAATTAATGTAGTTTTCTGTTTTAATAGATTAAATTTAATATGTAATGTTCCTATTGAGTTTTAAAGGCTAATTAAAAGATGGATGTACCTATGAATTTTAAGGCCATAGAAAAACTGAAGAAGGCTTAGTTCTTTTTCCAGTAATTTGAACAGAGATGCAAGTTTCAGAGATGCCCAATGATGTACTTGGGTCAGGCTATTTGAGTTGTTTTAGTGCACTTAATGTTAATAAATAAAAAACTGTATTTTAAACTGTTTGTTGAAGAAACTGTCCAGTGTAAGCACATTGAAATGAAAATTTTAAGGTCAAAAAAACCCAACAAAAACATGGAACACATGAACTAAGATGGTCTTCAATCAAATATCTAAGAATCATTCACCTATAGGATGCTACTATATTGCCTCAAAAATTAATTATAGTTTGAATTGGATCTCAATATAAACTGAAGAGTAATTTTATAAAACCTATCATATATATATGATATATATATATATATATATATCATATATATATATAAATCAAAAGTCTTAACAAGGTACAAGCCCTTTTACACATTTCCCTCAGAATTTATCCCAAGGAAATAATCAGGGATCTACCTAAACAGCCAAGTATAAAAACATTCAAAGTATTGTTACTGTGCATATTTTAGAAACCACTTAAATACTCGACAACAGTAAATTAAACATATAGGTAACATACTTCTAAGATAGGCTGAATTTACCGTCAAAAATACATTTGCAAATTCTTAAAAAATATTTAAGGGTTTGAAAAACATTCTTTACATAAAATGAGAAAGGATTACAAAACTATGTGCAACAATGCCAACTACTAAATATGTAAAGAACGATGCCATTAGAAAGCCTTCGATGGATACTGATATTTGTGAAAGTTTCATGAGGAACCAGACATTTACATAGTCTCTGAACAAATCAGTTTAAAATTTACAAAGAAAAAACAACTATTTTAAAAATCAGTGGGGAAACTTGGCAGATGCCACCTTAACCAAATATTAATAATTACCACCATATAACAGTGGAACATATAAATATCATATGCCGTCTAATATAATGCATGGACGGCACACTATCATTTATGTTTTATTACATCAAAAAAATGTGAAACAGTATTGTATCATGAAGAAGTATTAGACAAAACAGAGATATCCTGTAACATTATTTGCCTGTAAAAGGGCAAGATATAGGGAAAAAAAAAGGCAGAATTATTGATCTTACAAAACTAGGGATACATAACTACTTAATACAATGCATGATCCTGAATCAGATCCTGGTCCAAGGGGTAAAATGTAACTATAAAGGCATTATTAGGACAACTGACAAAATTTGAATGTAAACGTGGATTAGATAACGCTACTTTATCAATGTTAAATTTGCCTATTTTGGTAACTGTATTGTAGTTATGTATAAGAAATTCTAAAAACATGCAATAAGATCGTAATCTGGTTTTCAAATATTCATGTGCAAAAAGCAGAAACACTAAAAAACAAACAATGATGTTCGATTCCCTAGATGACTCTGAGTATTATTTTTTATTATCAATTTTTTTTTTTGGCTGCACCACGTGCCATATGGGATCTTAGTTCCCCTGCATTGGAAGTGCTGCGTCTTAACCACTGGATGGCCAGGAAGTCCCTATTATCAAATGTTTTAATAAATTTAAATAGTGAAAAAGTTGTGTGAATTACCATAATTTTGCCAATTTAAACACAGACAGGGAAAATTCACACACACAAAGCTAAATAAATAAATTGTGAAAATCTTCCCCTCATGTGAATTAGTTATACAGATTAATTTCACATTTGTATGTATGTACGTATATATGGCTATCAGATATTTATCAGACTAGGTAGTACCCTGATTTCTAGAAATATAAACTGCCAAAATATGCAGATAGGTTTCTGGCTACACTTCATTATCCAAATACTTGGAACAAATGCAAACATGCATAAAGATACCTCTCACTCCACTTACCATATTAAAATAATGTTTCATCTTGGTGCCTTTTGTAATATCCCATATAAATATGCTGCCATCATGTCCTGCAGATAACATAATTCTGGAATCAAAGGGATGTGTCTCCAAAACAAATACTTCATCAGCATGTCCCTTTATTCAACAAAGTCATACAGTTAAGGAGGGTTTGCAAGTTACAAGTTTAAAATTAAAAGCCCATATTGTCACAGTGTATAACAGTTTTTAAATATGTATTAATGACAGTAATTTATACATTAGTATATATATAAATTTCTATTCATTTGATAATATAAATGAAACATGTTTATTAAAAATAAAATTATAGTTCAAAAATTTTTGATTTGTTGTATGTTATAAAAACTACCTACCAATAAGTTATGAAGCAGTTGTCCAGTATAAGAATTCCACACTTTGAGGACATGATCATTCACAGCTGTGACAACAATGCTATCATTCTGATTCCAAGCTATCATTGTTACCTTGGGTTTCATAAACCTTTCCTCTTCTAAAGATAAATCTCTAAGAAAAAAAATATGAAATGTGCAATGCTATATGTGTAGGAGGCTGTACAATGTACACAGTCCCTCATCAATACAAAAATAACTGAAGTAATCCAGCTCATGTCCATACCTTACCAACTCGACAGAGAGTTCATCACATCTGACCCACAAAAGATTATCTATAAACAGATAAGGGCAAAATCCCGAGGGGTAAGGGATGATTTACAAACAGTTCAGAGACTGAATACAGGCAGATTTCAGAATACCGCCGCTGCTCATAAAAGCAAAGCTTTTTCTCTCTACCTCTTTTCTAATTATTCCCTTCTCCTGACCCCAAGCCCTATAAGTAATACTTTCAACTGCTTCACTCTCTATAGATGACAAAAAACTTCAGGAAGACAGAAAGAAGGTAATTCATCTTCATGACCCCAATGTCTAGCAAAGTGCCTGACACAGACTCTCAATTTGCTGAACTGTAAATGAGCTGCATTCATCTCTTTCTACTTCCCTATAAACTGTTCCTACAGGTCCTTGCCAAGAACGGTCTTGGATACACGTCTGCAGTGTTTTGCTGCCTTTATGAAAGCAATATGCAAAGCTTCTGTATAAAATACAGCAGTCAGTAGTATGGGGTTGGGGGGACTGGGGGGACCTAGCTGCTTCTGAAATCATAGAGCACATTCTAAGAAATGATTAAGCATATAATAAACATGTATTTTAAAGAAAACGGCTACAAGAATATGGAATGAGTGCTATGTAACACCTATCTATGTAAGCACCATGGAACACAAATGAGAGAATAAATCTAACTAGATTGGTCAGAGGAAGTGTAACATAAAAGACAAAAGGGGACTTCCCTGGTGGCGTAGTGGTTAAGAATCTACCTTCCAATGCAGGGGACACGGGTTTGAGCCCTCGTCGGGGAACCAGGATCCCACATGCCACGGGGCAACTGGGCCATGTGCCACAACTACGGAGCCCGTGCACCACCACTAGAGAGAAGCCTGCATGCCGCAATGAAGATCCCACATGCCACAACTAAGACCCAACGCAGCCAAATAAATAAAATAAATAAATGACAAAATGGAATACAGGCTAAGACCCTCCACACTTCATTTGAATTTACTAACAGACATGTTGCATTTCATCAAGTTGATTAGCCAAGATTAGAACACTAAAACAAATATATCCATCAATTTTTACACACAGAAAACACTGCCTTTCAAGATTTGAAATAAGTAAAACTTTAAATGAGAAAAGAATATTTCCACCATGAGGGAAAATACAAGAAAAGTTCTCTCCATGAAGAGAGGGTGACAACAAGAAAAATAAATAGTTCTCAGTCTCACTTAAAAATTTTTATTCAAGTTTTTACAATGGTATTCCTATTTTGCCTAATAAAATAATTATTCATGGGCGAATACCATTTCAAATGTTCTTCACTGCCATTCTTTCATTATTATTTACTTTCACACTAAGATGCTTCTAAATATCCAGATGTAACATTTTTAAATAACTGTAAAGATTTGTTTGTGAACAAGGATTATCAGATTTCTAGTATGTATTTTTCCATTCTCTACCACAGATCATTCCACAAAAATATTAATATCAAATTTATTTTGAAATCCAATACAACTGTTTGAGCCACAGCAGAGAATGGGTTAATTTCTCCTACTATTACTAAAAATAAAGCAGACATGAAGATCTAAAATGTGTAACATTTCTCAGAAAAACTCCTAAGAATATTGATATGCCTACTCTAGACCAAGCAGTGCTGGAAATTTTCATATGATTTAAAATTGCCAACAATACTTAAAGGCAGGTAGTCTCACTTCCCAGATGATGAAACAGATTAATAAATATTAAATGATGTTGTCAAAATTATATAGCTATAAACAGTGTAAATGGTATTTGAGCAAAGGTCTGACTCCAAAACACATATTCTTTCTACCACCTGTACTGCCTCCCAAAATATACAAACCAAAAAAGCAATGTATTTGAGATTTGTAATATTTATCTTGCAAAGTACTAAACTTATCTCAAAGATGCTAAAGATACGTTTTTGAGACTTTGGAGGTTGAGGGAGGGGGACAGTTAGACAAACTTGCCTTCAATGCCATTTTACAAACCAAAATTTCAGCATACAAAAAGAAAAATTTTCACTCCCACTGGAGCCCAATTTTTTTAAACCTAAATAAAGTGTGTTTGTTTGCTTTTTTCACCAGACGTAGCTGTGTCTTCTTAAAAATTCCAAAAATCCTACCTTCAAAAAGTAGAATTTTCTGAAAATTTTCACATTTGATATACTTGAGTTATTTTTATATATTTTTTGAAATAGTAGGCGGGGATTTCCCTGGTGGCACAGTGGTTAAGAATCCGCCTGCCAACACAGGGGACACGAGTTTGAGCCCTGGTCCAGGAAGATCCCACATGCCGCGGAGCAACTAAGCCCATGCACCACAACTACTGAGCCTGTGCTCTAGAGCCTGCGAGCCACAACTACTGAAGCCCATGTGCCTAGAGCCCGTGCTCCACAAGAGAAGCCACTGCAATGAGAAGCCCGTGCACCGCAACAGAGTAGCCCCCGCTCGCCGCAACTAGAGAAAGCCCGCGCGCAGCAACGAAGACCCAACGCAGCCAAAAATTAATTAATTAATTCTTAAAAAAAAAAGAATATACGAGGTTTAAGTATTTAACTGTCAGATGTGCAGGAGGGAGCCATTCACTTAGATCGTAGCTCTTCTAATAGGAGGTGGCTCCAGTCCCCTGAACAAAGCGATCAACCAACCAGAGAGAGAGAGAGAGAGAGAGAGAGAGAGAGAGAGAGAGAGAGAGACCAAGTACTTAGGATGCACCTACTTAGAAACAAACCATCTCAACTTACCCTGAGATTCTTGTAGCCATATCCAGTAAGATGCTTCTCCATTCTAACTGCTCAAATCTCCAAATCCGTGCTGTTCCATCTCTGCTACCACTTAAAAACCTTAAAAGAAAAGAAGATCTTCTACTCACATACGTGCTACCAAGGGCTACAGTTAATATTTCAAGTGAAAAAATTTTTATTGTAGCTATCTTGACTGCAGGTAAATCTATAGGTGTTTATTCCAAAAGACACGGAATTTAGCGCGTATCTAAACAGAGAAAATCTGGTTTGCTATGATTTGCCTAGCCCTATTAAGTAAAGCACATTTCAAACTCAATCACTAGCTTCTCGAATAGATTGAGTTTTGAAAAGACAATGTACAATAAGTATTTGGAGGGGGGGTGGGGGGGAGAAGGACAATTAAAGATGTATGGAAGATGGGCTTCCCTGGTGGCGCAGTGGTTGAGAGTCCGCCTGCTGATGCAGGGGACACGGGTTCGTGCCCCGGTCTGGGAAGATCCCACATGCTGTGGAGCGGCTAGGCCTGTGAGCCATGGCCGCTGAGCCTGTGCATCCGGAGCCTGTGCTCCACAACGGGAGAGGCCACAACAGCGAGAGGCCCGCGTACCACACACACACAAAAAAAATGTATGGAAGAAACAGTAAGACCAAAAGCACCATTATAAGCATTTTAACTCTAAACTCAAATTAATTCATGCTAGCCATGTGTAAAAATAAATCAATCATTTAATAAAGTTAAGTGTTAAAAAATCACAGTTTAGGAAAGGTACCTGAAAAGACACTGGGGACCATAAAGGATGTAATTTAAGTGATAATTCTGTTGCACTACATCACAGTGATTGATTAGAAAAGATTTTCTTTTAACTACTCAAATATAACAAATTTCTTTATCCTTACACCTAATTTTCCTATAAATCAAACATTTAGCCAGCAGTGAGATAAAGAAAAACTACTTTTTGGTCATAGGAGGCTACAGAAACTACAATTCTAAAAACTTACATTTAATTGTTTCCTCCCTGCCCCAGACACTTTTCCTTCAATTATTACATTTACTAACAAGTACCTGCAATATGATATATACCTACAAAGTGATATATTAGTTATACTAATAGGAAGCATAGTATATTTACCTGAAAACACACTCACAAATACAAACACAGTGGGGGGTGGGGGTGGGGTGGGATGAATTGGGAGATTGGGATTGACATGTATACACTGATGTGTATAAAATGGATGGCTAATAAGAACCTGCTGTATAAAAAAAATTAAATTAAAAAATTTAAAAAAACAAACACACACACACAGTTACTTACCGATCACCATTGTTACAAAATTGGATACTATCAACTTTATCCTAAAGAGGGGAAAAAACCAAACACAAAAGTAATCATCTACATAGTCTGTACACAAAGAAAACCCACTCAGTTTTACAGCCAGAAGCATATTTGGTTTAAAGCTAGAGATATGCACTTACGCTGCTTAACCCTGCCATTCAAACATATATTGTACGTTTAAGTGCAAAGAATCTAACTACGAACCTAATAAGACTAAGATACAGCTCTTGTCTCAAAGACAGACACATGTGGTAAAAAGAAGCCTACTTCTAAAATTAAAGCAGTATTTGCAATTAATTACATCTGTATAAAAATTGACGTGTAGATAGTGATCAAAATAAAAGGTTTAAATAGCTGAAAACAAGGCATATTCACTTCGATGATTATGTGCAAAAAATAATAATAATTTCTTTTAAAGTGATTTTTTTTATCAAATAACTTCACAGAACTTCCTACAGGAGAAAAGATGACCTGACCGCTAACCAGCACTCCAGAATACCGAGAGTTATCTATCTTAGTACACATTGATAAAACAGCATTCTAATTTCATGAGTTTGGTTTAGATAAATAGACCCAATTCAAACCTAATCACCCAGATTAATTATCATAATCAAGAGTTTGGACTTAAAGCTGAAATAACCACTGCAAAGTATTTGGCACCATAAGGTGCTGAGTTTGTCAATATCATGTTTCACCTCCAATTCCCCCTAAATTTAAGTTAAAATTAAAATCAGTAACAATTTCCCTTAGCAATATGAGGCTATGTACCAACAGGAATATTAACAATCTACAGAATTTTAAAACGTGAATACTTACAGTGTGACTTTCAAGTTCTGCGATTTTTTCAGGTGCTTCAAAACCCAAAAAATACATTCTGATTACATGATCAGTACTACCTGTGGCTAAAAACATACCACCTGAAATAAAAATTTTAAGGTTTAAAAAATCCAGTTTGTAACAAATATCTTAACCAAATTTCTATATTAAATTAAGCAAGCTCTCTATGCCAAAACTAAATTTATCTCAATAAATCTGTTTTCTAATTCATTATATAAAGAACTTTTAAAATTAATGCAGTGTAATGCTGTGACTTTTAGGAAGAAATATATATTTGGTCTTCATCCCTTTTTCTGGCAGAACTCCTCAAACCCTTAGAATGTCCTAAGTGAAGTGATACTGGTGTCTTGATTTTCATCAAACCCATTTCAAACACAACAGAGTTTATGTTAATGAGGTGACTTTTGGAAAGCATCTATGGATGGGAGCTAACTGCTAGGGGAACCAACCATGTGATAAGAGAGCTGGGAGAGAGCTGAATCAACAGTGACGACCAATGATTTAACCAACTGTGCCTATGTAATGAAGCCTCCATAAAAAACTCAAAAGGGCAAGGTTCAGGGCTTCTCTGGTGGCGCAGTGGTTGAGAGTCCGCCTGCCGATGCAGGGGACACGGGTTCGTGCCCTGGTCTGGGAAGATCCCACATGCCGTGGAGCGGCTGGGCCTGTGAGCCATGGCCGCTGAGCCTGCGCGTCCGGAGCCTGTGCTCTGCGACGGGAGAGGCCACAACAGTGAGAGGCCCGCGTACCGCAAAAAAAACAGGCAAGGTTCAGAGAGATTCCAGGTTGATGGACAGGTGGAGATCAGAGAAGAATAGCACACCCAGAGAGTGCCCCTTCCCATGTACTTCATCCTATGCATCTCTTCCATCTGGCTATTCCTGAATTATATCCTTTTATAATAAACCGAAAATCTAGTGAGTAAAATGTTTGAGTTTTGTCAGCTGCTCTAGCAAATTAATCAAACCCAAGGAGGAAGTTGTGGGAATCTCTGCTCTATATAGCCCATCAGTCAGAAGCACAGGTGACAACCTGGTCTGAGGCTGGGGGTAGGTGGGGCATCTTGTAGGACTGAGCCCTTAACCTGTGGGATCTCACACTATTCTCTAGGTAGGTAGTGTCAGAATTGAGTTGAATTATACGACACCTAACTAGTGTCGGAGAATTGTTTGGTGGTGCTGGGGTGGGGGGGGAGGGCAGGAAGCACACATCAAATGAGGCTTAATTTTTAAAAGTTAATTCGGACTGGAAATGTTCACTATCTCCTTCTGCTGTATTAGTTGTGACAATGACTTTAAGATGCTGCGGCTCTGAAAATGCATGAAAAGGGGCTCTGCTTTCCGAACAGCTTTACACACCTAAACCTAGCTTTGGAATATAAAGTTCACTTGTTCAAATTTTCAGACTTCTATGGGGAAAGATCTTTGACCTCTCCCAAAAAGAAAGGTTTCACACAAGTCCACTGTACAAGAAAATGGAGAATAATTTCACAAGATGTGTGGAAAACAAATTTAAACTACCAAAAACATGCAGTTCAGTTAAAAGAACCACATTGTTGGTTTATCATACACACAGGGCACATGGCACAAGAACTGCTCATATGGACACTTTAAGCCTCCTTTCTGCCAGCTCTCTCTCATAATGTGGTCATTCAAAATGCTAAAATAAAACTAAGAAAAAAACACTAAAGTTATCTTACCAACACTAAAAGAAGAACAAAGCATTTGAACGCCTGGTCTAGGCTTTTCAGTGAACTTCAGGGGACGTGGACTTGAAAAGAAAAATACATTAGTTTAGCACATTAACATGGTTTAAAATATTGGTTTTAATCTAGCATATTTAAATGTTATAATCTTATTTCTAGTACCTCACAGTATACCAAATATTTCCACATATGCTGTTATAGCTGGATGGATTTCAGAGAACTGTCCAATCCCCAAACTTATACAGAACATAGTATACAGAAAGAGCAAGTCTACTAACCCCCGTTCTGTAACTTAGGTGACTAAAGCTCAGACAGTGTGAGAGAATCCATTATCGAGGCCGCAGAGTAGGATGTAGAACCACCGGGTGATAGCATGGTCCAACAGAAAGGGCATGCGAGCCACACGTGTAACTTTAAATTTTTAGTAGCCACATCATTAAGTATAAAGATAAAACTAGGGTTTTTTAGTAGCCACATTATAAGTAAAAAGATAAAATTAGTTTTACTTCATTTAAACCAATATATCCAAAATATCACATCAATGTTAATAAAATTTTATTGAGAACTTTAGGTTCTTTCATATTAAATCTTTTAAATCTTCCAGATCATACTAGACACTAATAATACATCTCAATTTGAACAGTTTTCATCAAAAATACTTGATCTGTACTCAGATTTCATAAAACTTATAGATGAAAAACTAAATTCACATATTCAAGTTGTTTGAAATACGTTTAAAAGTTTTGTAATAACTGAATCGTATCAGTTAAATTTAAATTAATAATTCGATTCCTCAATTGCACTAGCCACACCCGAAGTGCTCAATAGAGACATGTGGCTAGCGGGTAACACACTGGGCAGTGCAGGGCTATGATCCAGGTCTGATTCTTAAAGGATCCTTCCTAAATTTCTGCCCATGTAATTATACTTTTCTAACATTTTTCAAAATGTTCACATATATACTATCACTTTTTCTTTTTCAAAAAAATGTGCCCACTAAGACAGCATGGCTATGCTCCTTTTACATATCCAACTATCTAAATCGTACAGTGTAAACAGTAGTCAATATGGCCCATATGCTGTATATAACAAAAATTAAATTCAAAAGTAAAAAGGGAACCACAATACACAATTTCTCTTTATAATCAGATTTCATTTCACTAGACTAAACTGTAACAACATTAAAAAAGAAAACTCATTACACAATTAAAGTCACTTACCTGAATTTCAGGGATTCTAAATCCCACTGCCAAAAACAAACTGTCCCATCAGCACCAGTAGAGACCATGTATCTTTGAGAGCCTTTGGCCATTGGGCTAAACTAAAAAGGAATAACATTTGCAATTCAGTTTCCTGAGCTGCTACTGAAGTTAAACAGTTTTTCAAAGTTAACTTCAACTAACACTTTAAGTAAAACACAAGAAATCCAAAACATAGGTAATATTATTGCAGTGAAAACTCATAACCTGTAAAAAATGAAGTCTATCTCTAATTTGTAAATGTAATGTGATCTCAATAAATGATTATTTTCAAAACTAACAAGAACAGTCAGAAAAACTTTTACAAAGAGAAAGTAAAGATCTAGTCCTATCAATGTGAAACCGACCACAAAGCCAATTAATTAAAACTATGGGGCACAGTAGGTACACAATGACAGAATGACCAATGGAAAAATGTGAAGTCCAAACTGGACGCTAATACACAAGACTTAAGATAAAGGAGCCATCTTAATCAGTTGAGGAAACAATGGATCGTAAATGCACAAATGGTAAAGGGACAACTGTGCAACAATCTGGGAAAAAATGGATCCATTCTTCAGACTGTAAAGCAGGATAAATTCCAAGTGATCAACATTTTAAATATTTAAATAACAAAACCATAAAAGTATTATAAGAAAACACAAAAATTATATCGTAACTTTGGAACAGGGCTAACATTTGTGCTACACAAACAAGCTAGAGAAAGCAAGATCAATTTGGTCCAGAGACATCCTGGACCAAAGGCAGCTTTTAAGGCAGCTTAAAAGACAGAAAAATATAAGGAAAACAAGAAAAACGCACTAGGCAAAGGAATAAGATGAACAAAAATACAAAAGTGAGAGGGAATGTGATATGTGATAGTTAACAGAAAGATCTATAAGACTAAGTGTTCATTTTGGAAGTGGTATGGAAATGGGTTAAATGGATAGAAAATCTGGACCCAATACCACCAAGTTAAGAGGTTAACTGTAGTTCTCAAGTAAAACACTGAAGGCAACCCAAAGATCTGTCTGACAGCAGTATATAATATTGATTGAAAAGGAACAGATAAGATAAAGAACCAAGAATCAATCCAATTGATCCAAGAACCTTAACTGGATGGCAGTACCCCCTACCTTCATGAAAGAAGCAACACAACTTGCTGACTCATGAGAAATTCAAGATAAAGGAACTTATGCAAAAGGAAGACCAGTATTGCCATTAAGAGAAAAGGAAGTGTTGGGAAGAAATGGGTTGGTTTTGTTTTTCCGTATGAGTTACATACTTACTTATCATTACAACATGCCAGAGAGATATAGTTTATTATCTCTGTTTCATGCTTTTTCCCAAAGTTATATACATTTTGTAAGAGAGATAAGATTTGAACCTATGACTTCTTCAGTGAAGCTTCTTCTAAGCTCCTTCTCTTCGAATATATGAAATCAAGGGTTTTTTAAGTGATTATTTACATCTAAGTAGATATGTTTCAGAATATGGACTAACAATGAGTTTTAGAGAATATCCCATTAAAAGTAATAACTGAAATTATATTAACACTTGGATAATTCTTGTTAATTAAAACAAGGTAAAATTTGTAACCTTGCAAACACAGAGTAAAGAATTTTAATTAAAGTTAGTTAGAACACAGGTGACTTAATATGACAGATACACAAGACGTTTGTTGCTCTCTATTTTGTCTCACTGATGTCTTTGTCTAGCCCTGGGTTGACACTATACTGTTTATAACATCTTTTAAAGCATTTTTAAATATCTAGTATCGCAAAAAGTTGAGGGTTTTTTTTGAGGGATTGGGTGGGTGGGTGGCTATTTGTGCTTATCTTTCTCTTTCTAAATGAACTTGATAACATGCCAAGTTCCATTAAAACAAAGCAACTGGGATTTCAAATGTAAATACACTGACTTTACACCATGATCTGGAGATGTGACAGCTTTACAACACTGAATCTCCTGATTCAGGAGCATGGTAGAAATTTTCACTTATTTAGACTATTCCCTCCCCACCACCAAGGTTCTGCCATTATTTTTAAGACCTTTCCCCGTCTCCTGGTAAGTTTACTCCTATGTGAAGCTTTTGTTGCTATTATGAATTATGTACTTTTTTCATTATATTTGCAAACTGATTATTGATGGTTTATAAGAAAGTTTTGGTTTTAGGACATGGGTCCTATATCTAAATGTTTTACTAAGCTCTCAGCAGTTCTAATAGGTTTTATAGAATTCACCAGGTAAATCCTCTTAAGTTTGCATTTTAAGAGATTTTTTTTTTTAGTACCCAACAGGCATTTTTAACTTTTGAAGCCTTCCTTTTACTGTTTCTAAGTAACAACATTTCCTCAAATGCAGTATCGCTGACATATAACCATGTTTTATTAACCAACCTCAAAGCTACTCATCGATGACTGTAACATGCATCTCTAAATAAAGGAAACAGTAAGAACTGCAATTTCTCAAAGTCCCTTTTGGCTTTGTGATTCTGTACTGCAATCTCACATGTCTACTTCCAAAGTCAAAACAGTTTTCCTGAAATCACACATCCTGAGTAACTGTCTAGTATATAACATGTGCCTGAGAGCATAATAACTTCTACTTTTACAACTTATTCAGTGACAAAATAAGCAGTCTTTAATATATGTTGATCCTCTATTTTGCTATTAAAGAATGCATTATTTAAAGGTAGTAAGCCGTCCTACTAACTGTTAAAATGCAAATCTTTCCTGTGTGCTCACATGTGCATTCTAGACAGAGGTATTAGCATGGGGGAGTGGAGGAGGGGGTAAAATTCACACGTTAAATTCACCACTTTAACCATTTTAAAATGTATAATTAAGTGTCATTTGGTACATTCACAATACTCTGCAGCCATTATCACTATCGAGTCCCACAACTACTGTAAGATTAAACTGAAATCTGTCAAGGCATTTTCCATTGATTCTCTTGGCTTTTTCAAGTAGGTAATCAAACTGTTTGAAAAATGAGAATTTGGGGGACTTCCCTGGCAGTCCAGGGGTTAGGACTCCATGCTTTCACTGCAGGGGGCAGGGGTTAGATCCCTGGTCAGGGAATTAAGATCCCACATGCCACACGGCACGGCCAAAAAAAAGAAAATGAGAATTTTTTTCTCTTTCTTTCCAATATTTATACATTTTTGTTTTTTCTTGCTTAGTAGTACTTGCTAATGTTGAACAGTTGCAGTGATAGTATAGCGTTTGTTCATTTTCCCCAAATGTCGCTTTGCAATCTTTCAAATCTGCATAAAAGCTGCAAGAATAGTACAATGAACACTCACATACCAGTCACCAAGATTCACCAATCGTTAATATTTTGCTACACTTGCCCCTGTCTACTGGATGGACTTGAACCATCTGAATCTAAGTTGCAGACATCATGACACTTCAACCCTAAAATCCTCAGCATGTATCTCCTAAGAACAATTATATTCTCCTACATAATACATTTATTAGACTCAAGACATTTAATATACAATTAATATTGAAATTTCCCCCAATTTCTCAGATGTCCATTATAGGTTTTCTTTTTTTTTTTCCTCTCTTAAAGACAGGATCCAAATCACATATTTATATTTGTCACAGTTTTTACTTCCCTTATAAAATAGTTCTCCCACCTTTTGTCTTTTTGAAACTAAGCTTTTGAAGGATATAGATTGCTTTCATAAACTGTTAATTTGCATTTGTCTGACTGCTTCCTCATGTGATTCAGGTTAAACATTTCTGACAGAAATACTAACAGGTAGAGAAAGAATTTTAACTACAGATTCAATGCATTTTATAGTTACAGGTCTATTCAGATTTTATTTCTTTCTGTGCCAGTCTTAGAATAATTCACTTTTTCAAATTTTCCATATAAAACTATTAAAATATACTTTTTAGTGTCTGAAGGGTCTATAGTGATTCCCTTTTTCAACTATGATAATATTTATGATATTTCTATTTTGATCCTAGATTAATCTCAGTCTTACACCATTTTTAGTATTTCATTCAAAGAACTTCTGGCTTTGTTGATACTCTTTACTGTTATGATTATTTTTTCCATCCTTAATTGTTTCCTGTTCTTTTTCTAACTTTCTGAGAAATACATCTAATCACTGAATTTCAGCCTTTTCTTTAATATATGCATTGAGGGCTATAAACTTCCCTTTCAGCACTGCTTCAGCTGGCTATTAATTATCTACTGTTGTATAACAAACTATCCCAAAACTTAGCTACTGGAAACAACAGTAAATATTCATTATTTCACAGTCTCTAAGGGTCAAGAATTCAGAACAGCTTAGCAGGGTGGTTCTGGCTCAGGGTCTCCTGAGGTTGAAGTCAAGATGTCAGCCCAGGCTTAAATGAGGATGGAGGACATGCTTCCAGAAAGGCCAACTCACACGGCTAAGGTAGGAGACTCCAATTATTCACCATGAAGACCTTTCCATAGGGCTGTCTGAGTGCCCTGTCGACATGACACAGCAGGCATCCCTCAAGACAAGTGAGTCAAGAGAATAAGACAGATGTTTCCATTCACGTCAAGAGAATAAGACAGTGACTCCCACTGTCTTATAACCTTTCACAATCAAGCAATGGAAGTCACCCTACATCACTTTCCCAGTATCCTATAGGTTACACAGGTCAACCCTATTCAACAAGGAGACTACCAATGGGTAACAGCATGAGGAGGGAAGAATCACTGGGCACCATCTTGGTGGCTGGCTACCAAACTCTATATCCCACAAGTTATAATTATAGTATTTTCATTATTAATCAGTTCAAAATATTCTCAAATTTTTATTGTGATTTCATCTTTGATGCATGGGTTACATAAAAGTGTATTGCTTAATTTATAAAAGTAAGGATTATTCTATTAATTCTGGCTGCTAGTTAATTTCCAGCTTAATAGCACTACTGGAGAATATACTTAAGATTATTTTCAGTATTTTCAAATTTATTGAGAACTTAGTTTAAGGGTTGGAATGTGGACAATATTTATATAATAATCCACTTAAGACTGAAAAGAAATGATGTGAATATAATATGCAGTGTTCTAATGTATCATACAGATCAAGCTTATTATTTACATTGTTCAAATCTATATTCTTAATGACACAGATTGTTCTTCCAACTACTGAGAGAGCCAGAGATGTGCTTATTGCCCATTAATATTATGGAGGTCTATTTTTCCCCATATGTTCTATTTTTGCTTAATGTATTTTGAGGCTGTGTTACTGAACACATACAAATTCAGAACTCTTCTTCCTGCCTAATGAAACATTTAATCATTATAAATTGTCCCTCTTTATCTCTAAAATTGGTATTTGCCTTAATGCCTTTTTATCTAATAATATTAGTATGTTATACCAGCCTTCTTATGGTTAATTTTTGGATAATTGTTTCCATCCTTTACTTTTTTTTACATCCAGACTCCCTATACCCTTATATTGAAGGTGAGGTTTGTTTTTCAATTATGTCTGAAATCTTTCTCTCTTATCCGGACCATTTAATGCATTTACAAGTAATCTATGATTACAATGCCATTTAATGATATCCTAGTTTCATCTCAGTACTTTTCCTACACTTCTTTTTCTTTCCTTTCTTGCTTTTTTATTATTCCATATTTCCCCCTCTATTAAGCTTAGTAGTTATATATTCTCTTGCTAGTCTTTTAATTGTTTTAGAGATTATGAAATGCAAAGATCTAACAAATACTAAAGTTACCTCCTCCCTATATACAAGCTATTACTACTGTTAGTTTAATTCCATACATAATTTAAAACCCTAAGACATTACATGTGTTGCATGGAGTCAATGTTTATTTCCATTTGCTCACACACATTGTTTTTAATTCTTCATTCTTTCTTATTCCAAGCCTGGGATCACATTCCTTCTCTGCCTAATAGATACTATTTCGAATTCCCTTTAGTGCTGTTCCATCACTAAGAAACTCTCCATTTGTCTGAAAATGTGTTTATTGTAGTTCAATGGTTATTTTCAGTAGGTTCAGAATTCAAGACTGGCAGTCATTTCCTATTAACACTTTAAGAAGAGTACTCCTTTGTCTATCAACTTCCACTGCTTCTACTGAGAAGCTAGCCGTCAGTTTTATTCCTTCTTTATTTTCCCCTCTGGTTACTTAAGATTTCACTTTGTCTTCGGTTTTAAAGCTTTTACTGTAATGTTTAGTATGTCTGTATATTTATTCTGCCCAGGATCCTTAGTGTTTCTTCAATCTGTGGCTTTATTTCTTTAGCATATTTTGCAAAATTCTCAGCTATTATCACTACAAACAAAGGTTTTGCTTCATTCTCTCCTCTTCTTCAGGAATTCCAATTACACATATGGTATATATGTATGTATACACATGTGGAATCTTTTCAGCATTTCCTGTCTATTTCTTAATCTCTTTCAGTACATTCCAAACTCTTCCCTCTGTGCTTCCATTTATTTTCTTCTAACCTCATTTCCAGCTCATTAATTCTCTCTTTGATTTCTTCAGTTGCATCTAATACACTGTTAAAACCATCCACTGAATTATTAAATTCAGTTATATATTTCAATTCTAGAATTTCCTTTTTACTAACTTCTAGTTCTCTGATGAAATCTGCATATTTATTATGAATTTATTATGCATACATACTTCCAAGATATATCCTCCCCAACCCTACAAGTCTGTCAAAATTTCAGCTAAGCTTCTCAGCCACCTCCTGTGAAACTGGCATATGCCTTCAAACTCAAGTTCCTCTCCCTGGGCTTTCCTTACTTCCTGTATCTTGGTCCCATAATTTCTCATTCTATTAGAACTTCAGATACTTCTGTCACCCTCATCCAGCTTTTCTATAGCTGCCAGCTCTGCATTATGTCTTTTACTCCTGAAGAATGTTCACTTGATCCTCTTAGATAGACAAAAGGTTCTACCTCTAACCCAGTTAAGTCTAATACTAACATTTTTGAGAATGTAAATTATATTAAGTGACACTGTATACTGCTACCCATGAGAAAGGTGTGTGCTAAAATACTGAAAGTGATTATTTCTAGATGGTAAGATTATGGAAGTCTTTAATTTTATTTGCTATTAACTACTGTCTAATTTTTTTGCAAACCATATTACTTACATACCATTTTTTAATAAATAAAAAGAAAACCTTTACTAAAATTTAAAATGGTTTATACATGCCAGTAACAACAAGGCAAAGAACATGAAAAAGATTAATAACTAAAATCATGCATTTGCTTGACTTTGAACTTCAGAGTAACCACTAGCAAGCACAGATAAGCCTTCTGAAGTATAAAAACCTATCACCACCCAAGTAGAGTTTTTTGATATATTCAGTAGGTAGTGAACACATGTGGGCCCCCATTACCAAAAGAATGGGACTTTCAGTGAAGTCCAGAGCTCCACTTTCACACTGAAGAATTCCCTAATGGTTTTAAGACAGACACCCTCAAAAAGTATTATAAATGTTCTTATTTGCTGTTATGTTGCCTATAAGTTCATACCAAATAACAAAATGAAAAAAAATTTTTTTAACCTCTAGAACATAGCTAGGATTTGAATTAATTTTTAACCTATGAAATCCTCTAGAGAACAATATACTCCTTGCCAAAAAATAAACAGGCAAATCAAAAATTTTGCTTACATTTTCAAAGTAAAACACAACCCCAATTAGAGTTGTCATCCTTCAAAAATAAGTCTGCAGTCTTTATTCTTCAAGAATATTGGCCACAGGAGTTGAGAAAAGTCACTTTTATCACAGAACTTCACACCAAATCTACTTATAGACCACTTAACATATACCCTAGGTAAATTCACATATGAAAATGAAACCACTCTGCTTGTCTTACTCAAACTCAAATCAGAAGCACCAACATGTCTTAAAAGGCCTTACAAATCATTATCTACTAACAAAACGTAATTTTCAAAAAAAAAAAAAATGACTGAGTAGCACCATTCTCAGTACTAATGGATCTAAGACGACTGCAGAGTCCACCAGACGTTCAATGCCTGGAAGAACATACCTCAAGGTAACCAAGCCTCTCAATCAATGATCCTGAAAGTGTAGTCCGTAAGGGGGAGCAGGGCTTCCCTGGTGGCGCAGTGGTTAAGAATCCACCTGCCAATGCAGGGGACACGGGGTAGAGCCCTGGCCCGGGAAGATCCCACATGCCACGGAGCAACTAAGCCTGTGCACCACAACTACTGAGCCTGCGCTCTAGAGCCTGCATGCCACAACTACTGAAACCCGTGCACCTAGAGCCCGTGCTCTGCAACAAGAGAAACCACCGCAATGAGAAGCCCACGCACCGCAACAAAGAGCAGACCCCGCTCGCCGCAACTAGAGAAAGCCTGCACACAACAACAAAGACCCAACGCAGCTAAAATTAAATAAATGAATAAATAAATAATAAAATAAAAGATACAATGAAATAAAATTTTTAAAATAATAATAATATATAAAGGAGAAGCAGAAGCAGCACTCGAGAACTTGTTATGAAGGCAAATTCTCAGGCCCCGCCTCCAACATTCTGAATCAAACAAAATTTCTGGCACTGGGGCCTAGTGATCTGTGTTTTTTTGTCGTTTTTGTTTTTATATAAATTTATTTATCTATATTTGTTTTTATTTTTGGCTGCGTTGGGTCTTCATTGCTGCATGCGGGCTTTCTCTAGTTGCCGTGAGCAGGGGGCTACTCTTCGTTGCGGTGCGCAGGCTTCTCATTGTTGTGGCTTTTCATTGTCGTGGCTTCTCTTGTTGCAGAGCACGGGCTCCAGAGCGCAGGCTCAGTAGTTGTGGTGCACGGGCTTAGTTGCTCCGCGGCATGTGGGATCTTCCCGGACCAGGGATCAAACCATGTCCCCTGCATTGGCAAGCGGATTTTTAACCACTGTGCCACCAGGAAAGCCCCTCAATCTGTGTTTTAAACAAGGCCTCCAAGTGATTCTCATGCACATTAAATAAAACTACTGCTCTGGATCCAACAACCAACTTACAAGAAATACAAAGAAACATGTTATCTACTCCACAAGGAAGCAAATGGTACCCAAACTGTGGGAACTCTATAGATAAACCCAACTTCCTCAACAAAGAAACTGCAAGTGGTTATAAAAAAAAAAATTGGACAACACTGTGCAATTGTTTTAAAATTCTTTTAATCTATAGCAATTGTAAGGTACAGGCTTTGTCTGATTCCTAATTCAAACAAACTAAACAAAATAATGTTATTTACGAAACAACTGGAAATTTGAACATCAACAAACAAGTGTGATGATAATGTTTCTAATAAAACACAGTATGTCTTTTAGGAAGACATACTGAAGTTTTTTACAGAAGAAATGATATGAAATCTAGGATTTGCTTTGGGTACAAGGTGAAATGCCTGAAGAAGAATTGGCCTGAGGTGATGGGCACATAGGGGTTCATCATACTATTCTGTCTACTGTGTATGTGGTTCAAAATTAACATCCCCCATGAAGGAAAAAAATTAATATATTTCAGCAAATTTAATCCACTCATCAAAATCCACAAGTCTTAAATTGATGATTTTTCTCCTTTAACACCATGAGTGTGTAATGACACTCATTCAGTTCAACTATAAACCTTAGGGAAACAATAAGTCATCCATCAAGCCTTCATATACAGCTCTTAACTGCATTACATATTTGTTACATCACCCTTCTAAGATTCATGGAACAATGATTAATTATATTTCTCTTCATTACTAAATTTAAAATAGAGCATATAACTACTAAGCATCTTACTATTTCTCATCTCCAAAGAAAAAGAGTTTTAAAGGAAAAGGAGATAATACACAAATGTGAACACTAAAGCTGGTTTACCTGTAAAGATGTAATTGACCCCGTGTGTCCTTGGAGCACAGCAACTGGAGCACAAGTTCTCAAGCACCACACTCTAATTATTTTATCACAGCTCCCTGCAGCAATCATTGTATTCTCATAGTTTACTGCCATATCTGAAATTTCTGCAGAATGACCTCTTAATGTGGATAATAGGCGGCCATTGTGTGTTGACCAAATCTTCACCAAACAATCGTCTGAACCCTGAGAAAAAATACACCCAAAAATAAAATGTTAATACAGCAAGGCTTTTTTATCATTTAAAAAAATACCATTTACATGTCACTCAAATTAAGTGTCTATAACTCCTCCTCTCTTTCCAACTGTAGAACATTCTGCAAATTATGAATCTTACAGCCAACAACACTTACAATAGTTTTTTCTGACAGCCAAGAACACTTATAATAGTTTTTTCTTCAAATCAAATAATAAAGATACCTTGAAGTTTTCATTTCTATGGCTTAGACTTATTATAAATACTATTTTCCCCAAATTCTCTGCCATGGAATAAGTCCAACTAAAAGTTCATGGTTCACCCATTTCAATTAACAATGGTTAAACGTTCGTTTAGCTCACATCAAGCTAAATAATTTGACAAATGTTAGTTAAGACTGATCTATGTTTCACAAGTTGATTAAGTGGCAATTCCAAAAACAAAAAATAATGGGACTAGAACACTCATTTTAAATAACTAAGCAACAGAGTCTCAAATTTATAGTACCAGCAAGCATCCATCCATTCAGCAAATATTTGAGTATCTACTGAGTCTCAACAACTGAAAAATGAAATTTAAACTTCTTACCCACCTTAATTTTCCCTTAAAACATTAAAATGGTAAATTAAATTCCAAATATTTACATATAGTTTTACAACAATTATAAAATAATCTTTCAGTGTTAATCAATTTCCCTAGATCATGATTAATCAATGTGAATATGAATCACCTGTAGAGATTTGGATTTGGGGGAAGGGGGTCTTTTTGATTAATGTAGAGGGGTTTTTGGGGGGATTGTTTTTGGTTAATACATACTATAACCTAATTCAGTAGGTCTAGAATGGGCTGGAGGGGAAGTACTAGGAATGCATATTTTTAAGCATCCTTGATGATCATGCTCAAGAACCACTGCTCTAAATCAGTGTATCACAAAAAACACACAAGGCCTGATTATCTGCATCTGAATCACTTGCGATACTGAATAAAAATGTAAATTCATGGGCCCCACACCAGACCTACTGAGTCAAAATTCCTGACAAAGAGGAAAGATAGAATCTACATGTTTTATAAGATTTTCTAGATAATTCTGAGGCACACTAAAGTGCTCCAGATGATACCAAATTGAGTTTAAAATGTTAACTCACTGTAAAGATTCTATGTCCTGTCCTATCAAATGCTACACAGTAAACAGCAGATAGATGTCCGAGAATCCTTCTGTGCATTTTTATATGCTGATACATAGTTCCTGGAAATGCTGTGCTAAAAGTGGAACACCCTGTGAGTTGTTTTCCTCGATGTATCTCCACTAGGAAATAAAAACAATGAAAGTGGTTAAGGGGGAGCCAATATGTAAAAAGCTAAGAAAACCTCCAAAACAATTTCTAGAGGGTCACAAAAATCAATGCTCGAGAAATCCTAAAGACGAAGTTTCTTCCCAATTCTCTTCTACTATAAGCACTAGTACAGACTTCTTATTAAAATAAGATTGTTTTCATTGACTTTTATTACTTTTAGTAATAATTTTAGGAAAACCACAAATCTGAAACAACATTACCAGTACTACCTTTTAAGTTTTAATATAGAAGTTACAAAGTTGGTCAAGAAATTTAAAAATGGTTTTGGGCCTCTAAAAAGTCAACCTCACTTACCAAGATTTGGTGGGGAACCATAATTCACCGGCATTTCAGGAGGTCTTCCTCTATGAAGAGCAGCAAAGGCAGAGCCCTTCCAAACTGTGTGCCTGCAGTCTTTAAAATGAATTTTAGATACACATAAAATCTTGAAAGTTAACCCCAAGAAAGATTTTATAGAATACTTACGTATATTGTAATAAACTGTTTATTCAAAGGTTTACCAACTAATATACTTTAACAGAAAAGCCCTAGAGGTTTATTAGACTATTTCTGAAGGAAAAAAAAATTTAAGACATCTCAGATACAACAGCAACAACTAACATTTGTGTAGCACTTTACAATTTACAAAGTGCTTTCCACATACATTATCTCATTGAATCCTCACAACAACCCTGTGAGGTAGGTATCATTGCCAATTTACAAGTGAGGTAACTGAGGCTCAAAGGTTCCAGGACCTTTAAAGAGATCCACTGTAAATGATTAGTCAAGATGGACCATAAAACCAGATCTTTTGACTCCAAGTCCCACTCAATGCCAAACAGGTTTTTATTTTTCATTGCAGAATTATACCATACAATTATTAATGATAAAGGTCTTAATCACAACCGATCCAACTCTCCAAAACCAGAAATTTTTGTACGGAAAATTTCAATTTTTTTGGTTTATAAGAAAATCCTGACTTAATTAACTTATTGAAATGTTACTGAGTTTTAAAAATAATGATGGCCAATATTACCATGATTTTAATCTCCTTAGAAAGTACTGACAAAATTAAATGACTTTCCTCTTGTTTTAGGATCATAGATAATCCTTTACAAAAGAGCATATGTAGGATCTTTGAGTCTGAACACCAATTCTCAAATCCTATCCCTCTTAGCAAATATACTAAGAAAAACTGTCTACCCCCTCTATAGGAGATAGCAGCAGAATACAGATCATGCTGTGCTAGAAATGTGCTTCTTCACAACTGAAAGAGGAAGGTAAGAAAGGCATTATATAAACCCTCTACTGAGCCTCGGGTGCCCCAAACTAACAGGCATATCATGTGTTACATGAATGAATTCATTACCACTATCATTATCAAAGAGCAGTTACAAGGCATCCTCTTGCGTCACTAGTACAAAACAGAGAAATATGGTCCCTACCCTAGGACAGCTTGCTGAAGTTTCTTCTAAGGTCTGCCAGTTCTAAAGCAGTGCTCATCACAAAACGACATTGAGCTTGACACAAGTAAAGAAAACAGGAAAACAGGCTACCCAGGCAACTACTATATAACAACCTAAAACAGAATAATTACAAGGTGAATAGGGACACAGAAAAAGGAAGAATATGAACAGTTTCCTGATTCAAGCCACAGTGTGGCATGACCATAAGAGCACTGAGAAACAACTAAAGCTGACAAACCAGTCTGGCATGGAACCAAGAGGAAGGGTTGTTCTTTCTCAGTCAAACTTTACACTGGTGGAGCATCTAAGAGGCAGCATCACGTCAGCAACAGATCTTAAAAATAATCATGAGGGATGAACTTGACGTATACTCAGGATCAGAAGAGCCAACATTCTTGCCCATTAGCAGTTAAGCCACGTTGTATACATAGATCATATCACATACATATACTGAGTCTAAGTAATTTATACCAAGCTAACAGAAAAAGAACAGCAATTCCAAACATTTTGCTACCACATAATTTCGCAAAAAAATTAAACTGGTGAAAAAGAACCATGCATTTGTACATTTTTGGTGCTCATTTTCAAACTGCTACCAAATTTAGAAAATCACTTCCCCTTATAAAAGGGCTTCAGAATCTAAATATCAAGTGAAATACTTCTAGCATTTAAAGAGTTTATTAGACACATACAATTACATTCAATGAAGTTATAAGTGAGCTACAAAATGGAAAAATAAGAACTCACATTGATAAAACCTCAAACACATCTCAGAATAAATTCAAGCTTTTAAGCTTAACATCTATACCTTTATCATTTTTTTAAATGCAGAAGGACCCATTAAACACTGATGTAATAAAATTCAACATCTATGCTAAATGCAGAGAATTTTATAGTCCACAGCATGGTTTTTAGTTACATATCACCTTTCTTCCACAATGCTTACATTACTTCACAATTATAATAATTATTAAGCTAGTAATACAAAGCAGAACACTTCTTCAAATTAAGGTACCTTTTGCTGTACGTAGCAAAGACTGCCTTCCTGCACCAAGTAAAGAAGTGACTCTTGAAATACTGGGTGGAATTTCTTTATCCAACATGGGACCGATGCGCTGGCAGATTTGCAACAGATGATCAGGAGCCACATGCTTATTGGACAACACCTGATTGGAGAGCAAGTTTCAAAAACAACATTTTTTACAAGAGTTTCAAAAAATATAAATACTTAGGGATAAGTCTGATAAAACATGTGAAAAACATGTACAAGGAAAACTACAAAACACTGCTGAGAGAAATTAAAGAATGAAATAAGCAGTAAATTAATCTACAGATTCAAAGCCATCCCAATCAAAATCCCAGTAGGCTTTTTTTGTAGAAATTGACAATTTTATTCTAAAATGTATATGCAAATGGCTTAGAAAAGTCAAAGCAGCTTTGAAAAAGAACAAAGTTGAGGGCGAACAATACCTGATTTCAGGACTTGTTATATAAGAACAACTGATTTTTGGCAAAGGTACAAAAAAAAGATAATCTTTTCAACAAATGGTGCCAGAACAAATGAATACCCATTTGCCAAAAAATAATTATAATATTAACTTTAATGTATACATCACACAATAAATTAAAATTATCTCAAGACAGATCATAGATCTAAATGTATCATCTAAAACCGTAAAATTTGTAGAAGAAAACATTGGAGAAACTCTTTATGACCTGATGTTAGGCAAAGATTTCTAAAATGACACCAAAAGCATAATCCACAAAAGAACAAATCGATAAAATGGACTTCAGCAAAGCTAACAACTTTCTGTTTTTTCAAAAGGTATTGTTAAGGGAATGAAAAGACAACCACAAACTGAAAGAAAATATTGGCAAAGCATATATCTGATAAAGGACTTGTATCCAGAATATATAAAGAACTAGCAACACTATTTTAAAAAACCTAATTTTTAAGAATGATTTGACTAGACACTTCACCAAAGAAGACATACAGATGGCAACCAGACACATGAAAAGATGCTCAACATCACCAGTAACTGATGAAACACAAATTAAAATCATAATAAGCTATCACTACACACCTACGAGAATAACTAAAATTAAAGACTGACCAGACCAAGATCAGCAAGAATGCAGAGAAACTGCTGGTGAAAATGTAAAACAGAACAATCACTGTGGAAAACAATGGGGTAGCGTTTTTAATAGTAACACATACATTACCATACTATCTAGCTATAATACTCCTAGGTGTTTACCCAAGAAAAGTGAAAGCACACATCCACATAAAGGTTTGTATGTGAATGTTCTTGAACAGCTTACTTTTTAAGAGCCCCAAAGTGAACACAATCCAAATGTCCATTAACAGGTGAATGCCTACACACATTACTGTATGTCTGTACAATGGAATACTATTCAGCAATAAAAAAATTTAATAACACACAACGACGTGGATGAATATCAGAATAATTATGCTGAAAGAAGCCAGAAAAAAGAGCGCATGCTATATGATTTCATTTATATAAAACTCCAGAAAATGCAAATTAATATATAGTTACAGAAAGCAGGTCACAGGTAACTGGGGGCTGGTAGATAAGCAGGAAGAATTATAAAGAAGAGGAAACTGGGCTTCCCTGGTGGCGCAGTGGTTGAGAGTCCGCCTGCCGATGCAGGGGACACGGGTTTGTGCCCCGGTCCAGGAGGATCCCACATGCCACGGAGCGGCTGGGCCTGTGAGCCATGGCCCCTGAGCCTGCGCGTCCGGAGGCCGCGGCCGTGAGAGGCCCGCGTACCGCAAAAAAAAAAGAAGAGGAAACTTTTGGGTGTAATAGGTATGTTCACTATCTTCACTGAGGTGTTGGGTCACGGTACACGTAACACATCTAAATTTATCAACTTGAACACTTTATGTTCAGTTTATTATGTCAATTATACCTCAAAAAAATAAATAGGGCTTCCCTGGTGGCACAGTGGTTGAGAGTCCGCCTGCCGATGCTGGGGACATGGGTTCGTGCCCCAGTCCGGGAGGATCCCATGTGCCGCGGAGCAGCTGGGCCCGTGAGCCATGGCCGCTGGGAGCCCGTGCTCTGCAACGGGAGAGGCGACAGCAGTGAGAGGCCCGCGTACCGCAAAAAAAAAAAAAAGACTTCAACATAGGCAAGTAGATAAAGACAAAGTCCAGATACTATAGGAACACGGACTCCATCCGGCAGCTATTAACTCCCATAAAGAGAATTACAGATTCTCTGCTTTTCTGAGGATTCTAACAAAATCAAATCAAAGATTGGGGGGGGGGGGGGTTATCCTATTTTTGTACAAAATAAGGTGTATCTGAAAAATAATATGGTTCTAGTCCCAATACAGACAAAAAAAAGAAAAAATGGTCCTGAATTTTTAAGAATATCATAGACAAAAATCAATATAATAAATAGCTAATTTTCCTTTAATATTTTCAAGTCCTAGATATGAACGTTAGTAACAGTTTCTAACAGCAACTTCAATGAGTAAGCCACAGTTACACAAGGTCCTCAGAAGTAAAGCCAGAAACAAAGTCCCTTCAATGGTCAAACAGCCCATCTCTCTACCATCTTGTTTTTCGCAGGCATATTCAGTCTCAGAAAGTTTATCAGCAACAATCCTAGAATCACTGTATTACTATCATTATCACCAAATACTGCTGTGAGCATAAGCCCCTTCAAGCCCTGGGTAGCAGTTACAGAAAGTGGTAGTAGGGTCTAGATAACCTGACTAACAAACTGAAGAAAAAAAAGTCATATTAACAAATTTAAGGAGAAAACCCATATGATCATCTCAATAGATGCAGAAAATGCTTTGGACAAAATTCAACACCCATATATGATAAAACTCTCCAGAAAGTGGGCATAGAGGGAACCTACCTCAACATAATAAAGGCCATATATGACAAACCCACAGCAAACATCATTCTCAATAGTGAAAAACTGAAAGCATTTCCTCTAAGATCAGGAACACGACAAGGATGCCCACTCTCACCACTATTATTCAACATAGTTTTGAAGTCCTAGCCAAGACAATCAGAGAAGAAACAGAAATAAAAGGAATACATATTGGAAAAGAAGTAAAACTGTCACTGTTTGCAGATGACATGATACTATACGTAGAGAATCCTAAAGGTGCCACCAGAAAACTACTAGAGCTAATCAATGAATTTGGTAAAGTTGCAGGATACAGAATTAATGCACAGAAATCTCTTGCATTCCTATACACTAATGATGAAAAATCTGAAAGAGAAATTAAGGAAACACTCCCATTTACCATTGCAACAAAAAGAATAAAATACCTAGGAATAAACCTACCTAGGGAGACAAAAGACCTGTATGCAGCAAACCATAAGACACTGTTGAAGGAAACTGAAGATGATATAAACAGATGGAGAGATATACCATGTCCTTGGATTGGAAGAATCAATATTGTGAAAATGACTATACTACTCAAAGCAATCTACAGATTCAATGCAATACCCATCAAATTACTAATGGCATTCTTTACAGAACTAGAACAAAAAATCTTAAAATTTGTATGGAGACACAAAAGACCCCAAAGAGCCAAAGCAGTCTTAAGGGAAAAAAATGGGGCTGGAGGAATCAGACTCCCTGACTTCAGACAATACTACAAAGCTACAGTAATCAAGACAGTATGGTACTGGCACAAAAACAGAAATATAGGTCAATGGAACAGGATAGAAAGCCCAGAGATAAACCCACGCACCTATGGTCAACTAATCTATGACAAAGGAGGAAAGGATATATAATGGAGAAAAGACAGTCTCTTCAATAAGTGGTGCTGGGAAAACTGGACAGCTACATGTAAAAGAATGAAATTAGAACACTCCCTAACACCATACACAAAAATAAACTCAAAATGAATGAGATACCTAAATGTAAAACCAGACACTATAAAACTCTTAGAGGAAAACATAGGAAGAACACTCTTTGACATACATCACAGCAAGATCTTTTTTGATCCACCTCCTAGAGTAATGGAAATAAAAACAAAAATAAACAAATGGGACCTAATGAAACTTAAAAGCTTTTGCAAAGCAAAGAAAACTACAAACAAGACGAAAAGACAACCCTCAGAATGGGAGAAAATATTTGCAAATGAATCAACAGACAAAGGAGTAATCTCCAAAATATACGAACAGCTCATGCAGCTCAATATCAAAAAAACAAACAACCCAATTCAAAAATGGGCAGAAGACCTAAATAGACATTTCTCCAAAGAGGACATACAGATGGCCAAGAAGCACATGAAAAGCTGCTCAACACCACTAATTATTAGAGAAATGCAAATCAAAACTACAATGAGGTATCACCTCACACCAGTAAGAATGGGCATCATCAGAAAATCTACAAACAACAAATGCTGGAGAGGGTGTGGAGAAAAGGGAATCCTCTTGCACTGTTGGTGGGAATGTAAATTAACACAGCCACTATGGAGAACAGTACGGAGGTTCCTTAAAAACTAAAAATAGAATTACCATATGACCCAGCAATCCCACTACTGGGCATATACCCTGAGAAAACCATAATTCAAAAAGACACATGTACCCCAATGTTCACTGCAGCACTATTTACAATAGCCAGGTCATGGAAGCAACCTAAAGGTCCATCAACAGACAAATGGATAAAGAAGATGTGGTACATATATACAACAGAATATTACTCAGCCATAAAAAGGAATGAAATTGGGTCATTTGTAGAGACGTGGATGAATCTAGAGACTGTCATACAGAGTGAAGTAAGTCAGAAAGAGAAAAAAAAATATCGTACATTAACACATATATGTGGAACCTAGAAAAATGGTACAGATGAACTGGTTTGCAGGGCAGAAAGTAAGACACAGAAGTAGGGAACAAACATATGGACACCAAGGGGTGAAAGCGGCAGGGGGTGGGAGTGGTGGGATGAATTGGGCAATTGGGATTGACATGTATACACTGATGTGTATAAAATGGATGGCTAATAAGAACCTGCTGTATAAAAAAATAAATAAAATTCAAAAATTAAATAAACAAATAAATAAATAATTGGAACGTTACGGGGAAAAGTAGCTTTTTCTGTGAAGTTTGGGATGCTGTAATCTAATCAGGATCTAGAATTAATATTTAATATCTTTAATATGTACCTGTCTAATCTTTAGCTTTCCCTCAAATTATTTTAAGCTACACCTAGAAATCCTACAACAGAAAACGTGTAAACTACCATATCATAATTCCTATAACAATGAAAAGTACAGTATAACAATGAAACATAAGAAGTGACAGAAAGCACTGCCTTTTATTAAAAAAAAAAAAAAAATTTGGTGTCTTCCTTGCTTAAGAAATTCCCCCCAGCTTCTGATGAGACAGACATTCTTCTTTATTTAAAAAGTGCAAGTTTAGGGACTTCCCTGGTGGTCCAGTGGGTAAGACTCCATGCTCCCAAGGCAGGGGGCCCAGGTTCGATCCCTGGTTGGGGAATTAGATCCCACACGCATGCCACGACTAAGAGTCCACATGCCCCAACTAAAGATCCTGCGTGTCGCAACTCAGTCATGGCGCAGCCAAAATAATTTTTTTAAAAATTTTAATAAATAGGGACTTCCCTGGTGGCGCAGTGGTTGAGAGTCCGCCTGCCGATGCAGGGGACACGGGTTCGTGCCCCGGTCCAGGAAGATCCCACATGCTGTGGAGCGGCTGGGCCCGTGAGCCATGGCCACTGGGCCTGCGCGTCCGGAGCCCGTGCTCCACAACAGGAGAGGCCACAACAGTGAGAGGCCCGCGTACCACCAAAAAAAAAAAAATTTTAATAAATAAATAAATAAAAAGTGCAAGTTTAGTAGTCAATGGCAGAATATTCCTATATAAATAAGAGGAAAAAGGAGCTTAACAGTATTTACCAAAGGACCTAGGCAGAGAAATGTTCTAGTGCTGGCATGAAGATCCTTCATTTAAAAGCATTTCAATGTATTTTAATTCAAAAAAGTTAACCAGTTTTAGCTTCCCAGAGCAGTGACTGCCTGCTTAGCCAACACTGAAGTCAGCATTAATAGCATTTTCCAGACAAGCCTCACTTTACTGAGATGGTTGGTGGGTGACTTTGTTACAGGTATTCAGATTGGTGGACATGCTTTTATGATTTGTAAGATTGCGCAGCACATGAAAATAGGCTGTTGAATACTCCATTTGCTGCAAAGCAGTGGCTTAAGTAATAAGAAAGATATGTAATGGTGTCTTACAAGTCTGTAGATGGAATCGATGCAGTGATCTAATGGTGTCATTAAAGAGCGTGTCTTTCTGCTTCGGCAGCCTTGACATTTTGGCTTTTTTCCCCTCAGACTCTTAGTTTTTACGTTGCTGGATGTTTTTTGCAGCTCTTGCCATCATACCCTGGAAATGCTGGAAGGGAAGGATTCTTTCTTCCTGTGACTATTTTATTAGGGAGGAGAATTTTTACGGGAACGGTCCCCTGCCTCAGGAGATTTCTTCTCAGTTTCATTGCCCGGACACATCCTTAGTTAGCATTTCTGTGCAATCTATTAATATTTTCTCCTCCCTTAGCAAAACAATGACCCCTGTTTCTAGACCATATAAGCTTTTCCAACTTACAAACTATTCAGGAGAAAAAAAACCTAAAACTTCTGATATTCTTTTTTGTTTGTTTGGTCAACACGCAGCTTGTGAAATCTTAGTTCCCCGACCAGGGATCAAACCCGGGCCCCAGCAGTGAAATCACCGAGTCCTAACCACTGGACCACCAGGTAATTCCCATAAGGTTTCTGATACACTTGACAGGGAGTTCTCCTGCTGTTTCTTGAACTACCATCAGATCACCTGAAAAGAATAAAACACAGAATGCAAAATTCTCAGGGACTTTAGACATAAATCACCTGACTTCTGAAAAGAAAACACTCATCTTGAGATTTTTGTTGTACCAAATCAAAATGACAGAATTTTCTTAGCAGAATGATCAAAATGTGCAAAGACTAATTAAACTATGGATCCTATATGGCAGGGGTCCCCAACCCCTAGGCCGAGGACCGTCAGAGGGCCACAGAGCAGGAGGTGAGCAGCAGACGAGTGACCAAAGCTTCATCTGCCGCTCCACATCACTCGCATTACTGCCTGAACCATCTCCCCCTACCCCGTGGAAAAACTGTCTTGCATGAAACTGGTCCCTGGTGCCAAAAGGTTGGGGACCGCTGCATATGGAACTTAATGAAGACAGAAATATTCCCAAAGAAGTTAAACTTCATTTTTTAAAAATACTGTTTAACAAGATGTATTAAAACAGAAGAGACAGGCACACTTTTTTTTTTGGTGCCACGCATCTTGTTGGATCTTAGTTTCCTGACCAGGGATAGAACCTATACCCCCTGCAGTGGAAGCACAGAGTCCTAACCACTGGACCGCCAGGGAATTCCCGAAATAGGCACTTTAAAATGCATGAATTTTACACATGTATAGCCTACAGAAGATATGAAATAATAAATGTTCTTGGTCAAATAACAATTTCAGCCACATGTACATAGTAAAGACCATAGATTTCAACATCAATGTAAAACATCTCCTAGCCAGACTCAGTTATTTCACCCAGAAGTCTGTCCTATTCCAAATGGCCAAAAGAAATAAAACCTATTCATTTTAGCTATGTCTTTAAAACAAATTCATAAAGTGCAATACAAACATAAATCAAGAGTTTACAAAGAATCAAATAAAAGAAATGTACTTGGTGGAGAGTCAAAGGTTCAGGTGCTAAGCCCTGAAATGTCTAAAATACTTAAGTAAATGCAATTAAATAATTTAGAACAGAAATATTATTTCCCAAATACAAGGCCAGAAAGCGTACATGGCTACACAGCTATTGGTTAAGGTATAGTTCAAAACCAATTCCTTCCTAATTCCCTAGCACCTTAAAGCACAACACAATGTATTTAATGACCACCTTCTTTTTGACCTACAATGCTGACTATATATTATAAAAGCTCAATCAACTTACGTCAACATAATAAAGGCTATATATGACAAACCCACAGCCAACATGGTTCTCAATGGTGAAAAACTGAAACCATTTCCTCTAAGATCAGGAACAAGACAAGGTTGCCCACTCTCACCACTATTATTCAACATAGTTTTGGAAGTTTTAGCCACAGCAATCAGAGAAGAAATAGAAATAAAAGGAATCCAAATCGGAAAGAAGAAGTAAAGCTGTCACTGTTTGCAGATAACATGATACTATACATAGAGAATCCTAAAGATGTTACCAGAAAACTAATAGAGCTAAACAACGAATTTGGTAAAGTAGAAGGATACAAAATTAATGCACAGAAATCTCTTGCATCCTAATACACTAATGACGAAAAATCTGAAAGAGAAATTAAGGAAACACTCCCATTTACCACTGCAACAAAAAGAATAAAATATCTAGGAATAAACCTACCTAAGGAGACAAAAAAACCTGTATGCTGAAAACTATAAGACACTGATGAAAGAAATTAAAGATGATACAAACAGATGGAGAGATACACCATGTTCTTGGATTTAAGAATCAACACTGTGAAAATGACTCTACTACCCAAAGCAATCTACAGATTCAATGCAATCCCTATCAAACTACCACTGGCATTTTTCACAGAACTAGAACAAAAAATTTCACAATTTGTATGGAAACACAAAAGACCCCGAACAGCCAAAGCAATCTTGAGAAAGAAAAATGGAGCTGGAGGAATCAGGCTCCCTGACTTCAGACCATACTACAAAGCTACAGTAATCAAGACAGTATGGTACTGGCACAAAAACAGAAATATAGGTCAATGGAACAGGATAGAAAGCCCAGAGATAAACCCACACACATATGGTCACCTTATTTTTGATAAAGGAGGCAAGAATATACAATGGAGAAAAGACAGCCTCTTCAACAAGTGGTGCTGGGAAAACTGGACAGCTACATGTAAAAGAATGAAATTAGAACAGTCCCTAACACCATACACAAAAATAAACTCAAAATGGATTAAAGACCTAAATGTAAAACCAGACACTATAAAACTCTTATAGGAAAACATAGGCAGAACACTCTATGACATAAATCACGGCAAGATCCTTTTTGACCCACCTCCTAGAGTAATGGAAATAAAAACAAAAATAAACAAATGGGATCTAATGAAACTTAAAAGCTTTTGCACAGCAAAGAAAAACATAAACAAGACAAAAAGACAACCCTCAGAATGGGAGAAAATATTTGCAAATGAAGCAAATGACAAAGGATTAATCTCCAAAATTTACAAGCAGCTCATGCAGTTCAATATCAAGAAAACAAACAATCCAATTCAAAAATGGACGGAAGACCTAAATAGACATTTCTCCAAAGAAGATATACAGATTACCAGCAAACACATGAAAGGATGCTCAACATCATTAATCATTAGAGAAATGCAAATCAAAACTACAATGAGGTTAACATCTCACACCAGTCAGAATGGCCATCATCACGAAATCTACAAACAGTAAATGCTGGAGAGAGTGTGGAGAAAAGGGAACCCTCTTGCACTGTTGGTGGGAATATAAATTGATACAGCCACTATGGAGAACAGTATGGAGTTTCCTTAAAAAACTAAAAATAGGCCTTCCCTGGTGGCGCAGTGGTTGAGAGTCCGCCTGCCGACGCAGGGGACACGGGTTCATGCCCCGGTCCGGGAAGATCCCACATGTCGTGGAGCGGCTGCGCCCGTGAGCCATGGCCGCTGAGCCTGCACATCCAGAGCCTGTTGCTCCTCAACGGGAGAGGCCACAACAGTGAGAGGCCCGCGTACCGCAAAAAAAAAAAAAAAAAAAAAAACACTAAAAATAGAACCACCATATGACCCAGCAATCCCACTACTGGGCATATACCCTAAGAAAACCATAATTCAAAAACAGTCATGTAGCACAATGTTCCTTGCACCTCTATTTACAATAGCATAAATTAAGAAAACCATAATTCAAAAACAGTCATGTAGCACAATGTTCCTTGCACCTCTATTTACAATAGCACCTCTATTTACAATAGCACCTCTAATACAATGGAAGCAACCTAATACTGGGCATATACCCTAAGAAAACCATAATTCAAAAACAGTCATGTAGCACAATGTTCCTTGCACCTCTATTTACAATAGCACCTCTAATACAATGGAAGCAACCTAAGTGTCCATCAACAGATGAATGTTTAAAGAAGATGTGGCACATATATACAATGGAATATTACTCAGCCATAAAAAGAAATGAAATTGAGTTATTTGTAGTGAGGTGGATGGACCTAGAGTCTGTCATACAGAGTGAAGTCAGAAAGAGAAAAACAAATACCGCATGCTAACACATATATATGGAATCTAAAAAAAAAAAAAAATTGGTCTGAAGAACGTGGGGGCAGGACAGGAACAAAGACGCAGACACAGAGAATGGACTTGAGGACACAGGGAAGGGGAAGGGTAAGCTGGGACGAAGTGAGAGAGTGGCATGGACATATATACACTACCAAATGTAAAATAGATAGCTAGTGGGAAACAGCCACACAGCACAGGGAGATCAGCTCGGTGCTCTGTGACCACCTAGAGGGGTGGAATAGGGAGGGTAGGAGGGACATGCAAGAGGGAGGGGATATGGGGATATATATATATGTATAGCTGATTCACTTTGTTATAAAGCAGAAACTAACACATCACTGTAAAGCAATTACACTCCAATAATGACGTTAAAAAAAAAAAAAGTTCAATCATAAAAATAGTACAGAATGTCACAAGAACAGAAAAAGTCCATAGAGGAAAGTCAGAAAGAACTTAGAAAATGATAATGACTGCATTCTCTGCAGAGAAAGAAGATGACTCAGATTTTACCTGCAAACTGACTGACAATCTGGAAAAGGCTAGATCCATATATCATACCAACCAAATGCTAAAATAAACTCTACATAAAAACATTTAAAGGGCTTCCCTGGTGGCGCAGCGGTTGAGAGTCCGCCTGCCGATGCAGGGGACACGGGTTCGTGCCCCGGTCCGGGAAGATCCCACATACCAGGGAGCGGCTGTGCTCCGCAGCGGGAGAGGCCACAACAGTGAGAGGCCCATATACCACAAAAAAAAAATAAATAAAAATAAAAAAAAACATTTAAAAAGAAATTATGGGCTTCCCTGGTGGTGCAGCAGTTAAGAATACGCCTGCCAATGCAGGGGACACAGGTTCAAGCCCTGGTCCGGAAAGATCCCACATGCCGTGGAGCAACTAAGCACGTGCACCACAACTACTGAGCCTGTGCTCTAGAGCCCACGAGCCACAACTACTGAGCCTGCAAGCCACTAGTACTGAGCCTGTGAGCTACAACTACTGAAGCCTATGAGCCTAGAGCCCATGCTCCGCAACAAGAGGAGCCACCACAATGAGAAGCCCGTGCACTGCAATGAACAGTAGCCCCCGCTCGCCACAACTAGAGAAAGCCCGCGTGCAGCGACAAAGACCCAACATAGCCAAAGATAAATAAAATAAATTTATTTTAAAAAAATAAAACGATAAAAATTTTTAAAAAGGAATTATAAATGACCTAGGAAAAATATAAATGAGTAAATACATAATATTGCCTTTATAATTTTCTAGTACAGAAAGTATGGTTTAAGAACAACCATAAAAGCAAAATAAAGATTAAGATGTGTAAAAAGTTAAAAATTTTAAACCTCTAAAAACAAAACCTCCAAAGAAAACTAAAAAGCAACTTGCAAACTGGAAAAAGGAATTTAGAATATGTGACAGACTAAAGAATAACCTAACATATAGAGAATTCCTGCAAAACAATAAGACAGCAGGAGAAAAGCAGGTAAAAGATATAAAAAGGCAGTTCAGAAAAGATGAATTATCAACCGCCAATAAACGTACTTCCTTAAAAAAATAGTCCTGGTGCTTCCCTGGTGACGCAGTGGTTAAGAATCCACCTGCCAATGCAGGGGGCATGGGTTTGATCTCTAGTCTGGGAAGATCCCACATGCCACGGAGCAGCTAAGCCCATGCACCACAACTATTGAGCCCACGAGCCACAACTACTGAAGCCCACACACTCTAGAGCCCACGTGCCACAACTACTGAAGCCCACAAGGCTAGAGCCCATGCTCCGTGACAAGAGAACCACTGCAATGAGAAGCCTGCACACCACAACCAAGAGTAGCCCCCACTCGCCACAACGAGAGAAAGCCCGCGCGCAGCAACAAAGACCCAATGTAGCCAAAAAAGAAAAGTGAGAATTTATTTTAAAAAGATGTGATGTGCTATAAAAAAAAAACTTTGAGGCCTATCTATTTAAAAAACAAAGAGTTATGTGCTATAACGCTTTTGAATTCCTATATGTTTTCTTCACATGGAGCTTACCTAGTCCATGACTACATTTCCCAGTGATTCACTATTGTGTAAGTACACATTTGGTTCAGAAATCAGTTTTTATTTCTCCCATTTCTTGTTTTATCAAGATTTTGTTGTTGTTGTTCCGTGTGATTTAAAACACCATCATTTGAATATACATAATTTTTAAAAAATGCCATTTCCCCATTTCCATATAAAAAAGGAAAGATAATAAACAATCATTGAAAAATTCTATTTTGTAGGTTCCTAATGAAATGGATTAAGGAGCTTTAAAAAAAAAAAGGGATGTATAACTTCCATGTATCTCGTGACCATTCGGTGCTAAACACTGCCCTACCTGCCCTACAAATGAAGTACACTTCTTAGAGAAATTTTAAGAACTCAAAGATCAGACAAAACACTATTTAATAACCAAACTGTTAATGACTGGTTCTCAGTAAAAAAATATACTAAGCATTAAACATTAATTATTTCGATAAATACTGAGCGCCTACTATGTGCCAAGAAATATAATTAGCTGTACCTACAAATAACTACAGGTGGTTGTATGTCCCACATAAATTAAAAAAAAAAAAATTATGTTTGGCTGCGTTGGGTCTTCGTTGCGTGCGGGCTTTCTCTAATTGGGGCGAGCGGGGGCTACTCTACGTTGCGGTGTGTGGGCTTCTCATTGCAGTGGCTTCTCTTGTTGCGGAGCATGGGCTCTAGGCATGGGGGGCTCAGCAGTTGTGGCTCGCGGGCTCAGTAGTTGCAGTGCATGGGCTTAGTTGCTCCACAACATGTGGGATCTTCCCGGACGAGGGCTCAAACCTGTGTCCCCTGCATTGGCAGGTGGATTCTTAACCACTGCACCACCAGGGAATTCCTGTGCCACATAATTTTTAAAAGTCAAAAGTAATCATTTATCTATTCCAACTATTTCAAAGGAGATAATGCAAGAAAAACCATTGCTCTCACCTTAAAAATGAGAACAAGCTAGATTATCTACCCCCTTCACAGGGCTAAGGAAACAAATCTAAATTAACTGTACCCCAGGAACTGATGAGCCCTTCTGTGAACAGAAAAAACACTCACAGCTGTTTTCATCCATAGCAGACAGGCAGGAAGAACTGACGCAGACATAAGGAAAAAGGAAAAATCTGTCAAATTTTTAAACAGCCACCTGTGGGCTGACGACTGATTAGAACACTAAGGAGCCTCCTCAGAGTGAGTTGCACCCATGCCAATTCCCTTCCACAGGCCTTCACCAACTGCACAGGGCCAAAAACTGGATGCAGAGCAGCTGGCTAGGGATAGGACAACAAGGTAGAACTGGAGAGCAAAGAGAACTCTTCGTGAACCAAAATGTAGGCAACTGGACTATAAAATAGCGCAAGATCTTACAAATTTGGAAAGCAGGCAACTCAGCTATAAAGTATAGACCTCTCAAGAATCTAACTGGTGGGATCTCCCTGGTGGTCCAGTGGTAAAGAATCCACCTTACAATGCAGGGGACACAGGTTCGATCCCTGGTTAGGGAACTAAGATCCCACATGCCGCAGGGCAATTAAGTCCACACACCACAACTACTGAACTCATGCGCCTCAACTAGAGAGCACGCACACCACAACTACAGAGCCCACATGCCACAACTAGAGAAGAGAAAACCCGCATGCCACAGCTAGAGAAGCCCGTGCACCGCAAAGAAAGATCCCACATGCCTCAACGAATATCCCGCATGCCATCAACTAAGATCCAACGCAGCCAAAGTAAATATAATTAATTAATTTTAAAAAAAAGAATCTCACTGGTGCCCAAATTCCAAACTCTGCTGCAAGAGTCTCAATCCCACCCTCAAAACACGTGAAGCCAGTTATGAAGTGAATGCAACTAAAGCTGCACCAAAGGCCAGAGATGATCAGCTACAAATCAGATTGACCCAACCCCACAAACTAACAGCTATGAGAGAGGAAAAAAAGCACATCCTTTACTGACACTAACTACACTACTCTTTTAACGCAAAAAGGCCCAGTATACTTCAAAAGATGATGAGACAGGGCTTCCCTGGTGGCGCAGTGGTTGAGAGTCCGCCTGCCGATGCAGGGGATGCGGGTTCGTGCCCCGGTCCGGGAAGATCCCACATGCTGCGGAGCGGCTGGGCCCGTGAGCCATGGCCGCTGGGCCTGCGCATCCGGAGCCTGTGCTCCGCAAAGGAAGAGGCCACAACAGTGAGAGGCCCGCGTACCGCAAAAAAAAAAAAAAAAAAAAAATGATGATGAGACATACAACAAAGCAAAATATGAGACCCAGGGTCAAGAGAGGGAGTGGCGAAAAGCAGCAGACCCAGAGATGGCCCAGATGCTGGAAAATGCTCGGCCATTATCTCTTCAAAATACTTATTCTGCCCTATTCTTCTATGCTTTCCATATGAGACTTTAATTATACAGTGAACTACTTGATATACTACAGATTCAAGAAGCTCAGAGAACCCCAAGCAAAGTAAGTGCCAAGAAATCTACCTAGGCACATGTGGTAGGCAGCTTCTGACATGGACCCCAACAGTCCCACCTTCTGGTACTCAGACCTGTGAAATCCCCTCCCCTTGAGTAAGTTACTTCTAACCAACAGAACACACTAACATTGAGTAACACATCCATTATTAGGTTACAGAAGACTGTGACTTCTGTCTTGCCTGCAGACTACTGCCCTCTCTGCCTTCATCTTTCCATGAGGCATGCTGTTATGTTGGAGAGATCAATGTGGCAAGGAGCTGAGTGCAGCCAAGAGCCAACTAGGAACTGAGGCTCTCAGTCTAACAATCCATTCCAGGAACTGAAGCCAGCCAAAAACGATGTGAACTTGGAAGCAGATCCTTCCACAGTCAAGCTTTCAGTTGAAACCCCAGCTCTGGCCAACACTTTGATTGCAGCCTTGAGAGAGACTGAGACAGAGGATTCAGCTCAGCTGTGCCTGGACTCCTGACTTAAACAGAGACAATAATAAACCTGTGAGACTTCCCTGGCAGTCCAGTGGTTAAGACTCTGCTCTTACAGTGCAGGGGGCACGGGTTCGATCCCTGGTTGGGGAACTAAGATCTCACATGCTGTGTGGCGCAACCAAGTAAAAATAATTACTTAATTAATCTGTGTTGTCTTAAGTCACTAAGTTTAGGATAATTTTTTATGTAGTAATCGATAACGGCTACAGTGTATCATAGTAAAACTTTTGAAAATTAAAGACAAAATGAAAATCTTAAAAAGCAGCCAGAGGAAAAAACATTATCTTGAAAGAAGGAATAGTAAGACTGCTGGCTTTACACTATTAATGTGCTGAAAGAAAAAAACACCAGAACCAACCAACCAACCAGAATTTCACAGCTTAAAAACAAAAAAAATCTGGGGGGCTTCCCTGGTGGCACAGTGGTTAAGAATCCGCCTGCCAATGCAGGAGACACCGGTTCGAGCCCTGGCCCGGGAGGATCCCACATGCCATGGAGCAACTAAGCCCATGCACCACAACTACTGAGCCTGCGCTCTAGAGCCCACGAACCACAACGACTGAGCCCACGTGCCACGACTACTGAAGCCTGCGTGCCTAGAGCCCGTGCTCCGCAACAAGAGAAGCCACCACAATGAGAAGTCCACACACTGCAAGGAAGAGTAGCCCCTGCTCACCGCAACTAGAGAAAGCCCGCGCACAACAACGAAGAACCAACACAGCCAAAAAAAGCAAACAAATTAATTAATTAAAAAAAAAAAATCTGGGCTTCTATGGTGGCGCAGTGGTTAAGAATCTGCCTGCCAATGCAGGGGACACAGGTTCGAGCCCTGGTCCAGGAGGATCCCACATGCCGCAGAGCAACTAAGCCCGTGCACCACAACTACTGAGCCTGCGCACAACTACTGAAGCCCGTGCACCTAGAGCCCATGCTCTGCAATGAGAAGCCACCACAATGAGAAGCCTGCACACCACAACCGAGAGTGGCCCCCACTCGCCACAACTAGAGAAAGCCAGCGCGCAGCAACAAAGACCCAACACAGCCAAAAATAAATGAAAAGAATTTTTTTAAAATATTTTTTTAATAATAATGAGTAAAAATTATTTAAAAATTTTAAAAAATACCTTAAAAATAAAGTCAAGGGACTTCCCTGATGGTCCAGTGGTAAAGAACCTGCCTTCCAATGCAGGGGAGGCGGGTTCAATCCCTGGTCGGGGAACTAAGATCCCACACGCTGCAAGGCAACTAAGCCCACGCGCCACAACCATTGAGCTCACGCACCTCAATGAGAGAGGCCAAATGCCGCAAACTACAGAGCCCACGTGCCCTGGAGCCCATGAGCCACAACTAGAGAGAGAAAACCCGCACACCACAACTACAAAGAAGCCTGAGCACCGCAACAAAGAGACCGCACGCCACAATGAAAGATCTCACGTGCCGCCAACTAGGACCAGACACGGCCAAAAATTAAGAAAATAAATAAATCAAAAAAATAAATATTTTTTTAAAAATAAAGTCAAAACAAAGAAGTTTTCAAACCAATAAAAAAGAAAGAAAGAAAAAGGAAAACTGAAGTCACTGCCAACAAACTTTCATTAAAAGAAATACCAAAATAAGTTGTGGAGACTGAAGAAAAAATAATCACATATAAGAGGCATGGAAAGACAGGAAGGAATTAAAAATACCAGGAAAGATATACAAGTGGATAAGCAAATGAAAATTGACTTTAAAACAACTACAGGGACTTCCCTGGTGGTCCAGTGGTTAAGACTCCGCACTCCCAATGCAGGGTATGCGGGTGTGATCCCTGGTTGGGGAATTAAGATCCTGCATGCTGTGCAGTGTGGCCAAAAAAAATAAAATAAAATAAAACAACTACAATAACATCTGGAAAAATTTATAACATATGTAAAAGTAAAATATGCTAATAGCCCAAAGGACAAGAGGGTGACAACTAATAGTTTTAACTCCATTTATATGAGAAGTGGTTAAAGTACCTAAAGTAAATGGTAATGCATATTATAATCTCTAGGGTAACCACTAAAACAATAAAAAGATATATTATGGAAAAGCAATAAAAAAAATAAATAGAATAACAGCTGCTTAATCCAAAAGAAAGTAAGAGAGGAAAAATAAATGGGACATATATAAAACAGATACTTGGTAGGTCTAACACAATCATGTTTAAGTAATTATATTAAATACAAATGGTTTAAACACTCCAACTAAAAGACTGAATAAAACTACATGCTGTTTCAGGAGACACACTTTAAAAATGAGACCCCAGGAATACCAAAAGTAAAAGGATAAAAAAAATATATATACCATGCCATCACTAACCAAAAGAAAGCTGGGCTGGCTACAATAACACGAGGCAATGTTAGACTTTAAGGCAAGAAGTATGAAGAGAGAGTATTTCCTAATTTTTAAAAAAAGGGTCAGGGCTTCCCTGGTGGCGCAACAGTTAAGAATCCGCCTACCAGTGAAGGGGACATGGATTCGAGCCCTGGTCCAGGAAGATCCCACATGCCGCGGAGCAACTAAGCCCATGCATCACAACTACTGAGCCTGCGCTCTAGAGCCCGCAAGCCATAACTACTGAAGCCCGCGTGCCTAGAGCCTGTGCTCCACAAGAGAAGCCACCGCAATGAGAAGCCCACACACCGCAACGAAGAGTAGCCCCCACTCACCACAACTAGAGAACACCCGTGTGCAGCAACAAAGACCCAATGCATCCAAAAATAAATAAAAATAATATAAATAAATTTTAAAATAAATAAATTTTAAAATAATAAAAATAAAATAAGGGTCAAATTCTGGAAAAGGTGAAACTATGGACACAGCAAAAACATTAGTGGAAGGGAGGAAGGGAGGGATATTTAGGCAGAGCACAAAGGATTTTTAGGGCTGTAAAATTACTCTATGATACTCTATTGGTGGATACATGTCACTGTACATTTGTCCAAACCCAGACTGTACAATACCAAGAGCACTGAATGTAAATGTAAGAGAACACTAACATAAACTATAGACTTTGGATGAGCATGGTATGTCAAAATAGTCATCAACTGCAATAAATGTACCACTCTGGTGGGAGATGTTGATAATGAGGGAGACTATGGGAGCAGGAGTATATGGGAAATCTGTATCTTCCACTCAATTCTGCTATGAACCCAAAACTGCTCTAAAAAATTAAGTCCATTTGAAAGAAGGAGGGGGATCAACTAAACAGGAAGATAAGTTTGGAATTTGTATGCACCTGATAACATAGCTTCAAAGTAAAGAACTAAGGAAAAAAAAAGAGAGACAGATAACTCCACATAGGAAGATTTTTTAAAATCTGTAAGGATTTAGACAATTTGAAAGGAAAAACATCACATGACCTTTGTCCTTTAGAGCAGCGGTCCCCAACCTTTGTTGCACCAGGGACCAGTTTCGTGGAAGACAATTTTTCCACAGACCATGGCGGGGGGGGGGGGGGGGGTTGGTGGGGGGATGGTTCAAGCATAATGTAAGTGATGGGGGGGAGCAATGGGGAGCGGCAGATGAAGCTTCTCTCGCTTGCCTGCCACTCACCTCCTGCTGTGCGGCCCAGTTCCTAACTGGCCTCAGACAGGTACCAGTCTGCAGCACAGGGGTTAGAGACCCCTGCTTTAGAGGAAAGTAACTGTTATGATTAGATGAGCCTATGAAAACAAAATAACTAATAACTATTCTCTTTTAAAGTAGCATAGTCAAGGGACTTCCCTGGTGGTCCAGTGGTTAAGAATCTGCCTTCCAATGCAGGGGATGCGGGTTCCATCCTTGGTTGGGGAACAAAGATCCCACAAGCCACGGGGCAACTAAGGCCGTGAGAACTGCTGAGCCTGTGCGCCACAACTAAGACCCGACACAGCCAAAAAATTAAGTAAATAAATAAATAAATAATAAAGTAGCAGAGTCAAGGCTAAGTGACTCAGATAGTGACACCACTACCGTTATTCAGCACTAAGGTATAGAGACTGCCGTTCCCCTTCCTACTCTGTGGTCATCCATAAGGGTGAATACCAGGTATCATTCATACAAGTGTTAGAGCTCATAAAGACTGTATTTTGTTATTTCATAAGACCCTACAAATATAAATTAGGTGAAGGGGAAGTCTAACAATATTATGACTTACTGTCCTATCAACATTGTTACTAATAAACACTGCAAAATCATTTATTTCCATATAAGGTTCACAACACTTTGATATAATTATTATTACCCTTGTCTTGCAGATCGAGGAACTGAGGTAGAGATTAAATAATCTGCCTTAGAACATCTAGTAAGTAATGCTAAAAAGTCAAGATTACAGCCTAGCCACCTGGCACCAAAACCCAAATTTCTGATTTAATACTGCTCTATTGCTAGACTGTAACTTATCATCACACTACCATGATCATTAAGTGTTCCCAAGTGTTGTCAATGAAATGCCTGTAGAATGATAGATCTCTGTAGTCAAGTACAAAGAAAATGCAGAGAGGAAAGAAATAAGCTGCACTCAGGATGAAGGGTCTTTAGAATCCCACAATGAAAATAAAATGGTAATGTGACTAATTGCAATACAGGTGGGGAAAACAGAGTTTTATTTATTTATTTTTGGCCGTGCAGTACAGCATATGGGATTTTAGTTCCCCAACCAGGGATCAACCCCATGCCCCCTGCAGTGGAAGAGGGAATTCTTAACCACTGGACCGCCAGGGAAGTCCCAGGAGTTGTTCTGTCTGAAATGGGTAAATAAGTAGCCTTGCTATTTTTTTAAAAAAGGCTCAATTTGAGACTACAGTAGAGTCTATGTGGCAGTGCACCCAAATTTCAAGACCTGGGTCATAATCTTCAATCATAACCTGAGTCCTTAATCCAGTAGGGAGCTCAAGATGGTAATACCACTCTCCCCTTGGTTTGGACAGTGAATTCATAAACCGAGGAAGGTTGACAAGTAGAGATGAAGAAAAGAAGTATGAATACACTTGTGCAAGTTATAGTTATTCTGATATAGTAATAAGTTTTGTAATAACTGAACTATTTTTAATGTTTGTAAGAGTAAAAAAGAATAATTTGCTACAATAAATTTAAAATACATTTACGGGACTCCCTGGTGGTCCAGTGTTTAAGAATCCACCTTCCAATGCAGGGGACACGGGTTCGATCACTGATTGGCCAACTAAGCCCACGCACCACAACTACTGGGCCCGCAAGATCTGGAGCCCGCGCGCCACAATGAGAGATCCCGTATGCTGCAACTAAGACCCGATGCTGCCAAATAAATAAATTTTTTTTTAAATAAAAATAAATAAAATAGGACTTCCCGGGCGGCACAATGGTTAAGAATCCACCTGCCAATGCAGGGGACACGGGTTCGAACCCTGGTCCAGGAATATCCCACATGCCGCGGAGCAACTAAGCTCACAACTAGTGAGCCCAGATGCCACAACTACTGAAGCCCACATGCCTAGAGCCCGTGCTCCGCAACAAGGGAAGCCACCACAACGAGAAGCACTCATACCACAAAGAATAGTAGCCCCCGCTCGCCATAACTAGAGAAAGCCCGCACGCAGCAACAAAGACCCAAGGCAACCAAAAATAAATAAATTAAAATGAATTTATAATAAATAAAATAAAATAAAATAAAAATATACTGGGAATTCCCTGGTGGTCCAGTAGTTAGGACTCTGCACTTCCATTGCAGGGATCACAGGTGCGATCCCTGGTTGGGGAACTAAGATCCCGCGTGTTGCATGGAGCGGGCAAAAATATAAATAAATAAATAAATAAAATATACTTACAACAGTTAAATTCTTAGAAACATTATGCTTAGATCTTATGTTTGCCATCTTGAGACATCTATAGATTAAAATCATCATCTATTTGCATATATAGTGTGGAAACCCCCAAGGAAATTTAATTAACAATATTAAGTTGGTGTTAAATATTTTAAGATTTAATTCTTGTGACAAATTAAACACTAATCAAAATGTAAAAACAAATATACTTGTTTCTATATGTTACTAGACTTCTAAAATTTGTAAATGAACGTAAAAGTTTAAAAACTATGACCACTTACAATTCTAATAAACCAGATACTGATTTCAATACAAATAACTCTGAAGACTTTCCCTCACACAAAAGGCCTACTCAAACATTATTTTAAAAAATATATATATCAAGGGACTTCCCTGGTGGCACAGTGGTTAAAAATCTGCCTGCCAATGCAAGGGACACGAGCCCTGGTCCGGGAAGATCCCACATGCCGTGGAGCAACTAAGCCCGTGCGCCACCACTACTGAGTCTGCGCTCTAGAGCCCGTAAGTCACAACTACTGAGCCTGCGTGTTGCAACTACTGAAGCCCATGCGCCTGGAGCCCGTGCTGTGCACCAAGAGAAGTCACTGCAACGCTCGCCACAACCAGAGAAAGCCCACGCACAGCGACGAAGACTGGACGCAGCCAAAAATAAATAAATGACAACTTAATGACGATAAATCCCCTAATGATAGGCTACACTATACGAATCTTCTGATTTTTTTTTTTTCTGGTTAAGAGATTGCCTACAAAAATTGATCTATCGGGCTTCCCTGGTGGCGCAGTGGTTGAGAGTCCGCCTGCTGATGCAGGGAACACGGGTTCGTGCCCCGGTCCGGGAAGATCCCACATGCCGCGGAGCGGCTGAGCCCGTGAGCCATGGCCACTGAGCCTGCGCGTCCGGAGCCTGTGCTCCGCAACGGGAGAGGCCACGGCAGTGAGAGGCCCGCGTACCGAAAAAAAAAAAAAAAAATTGATCTATCATGTTACTCAATCACAAAGTATATCAAATCACTTTCCCCTTTTTAAATACACCCCTCCTTTTACAAACCTAGTCTTTCCCAATTCCCATGCCCAGTTCTATACTTCTATTTCACTCTTCCCCTTTCTTCACCACCTATAAATCATAAAAATTCCAATTAAATTCACAGGCCCAACTGCTAATGCAGGGTTAGGTATTGAGAGATAACTAGTCTCAATTCTCCTGAGAAGTATCAAAAACATTCTTACTTCCAAAGTACATGCTGGAATAACAGCATGGCCACAAGTCTAAGATAAACTGTAGCTTTATAAACAGTGATATGGGAATCACCTGAAAGGCTTTAAAAAATAGTAATGTCCAGCCCCACCACAAAGATTCTTATTTAACTGGTCTGGGGCATAGCCTGGGCATCCAGATTTTATAAAGCTCCCAGGTGGTTCTGATCCAAGAATGCGAACTACTGAGAAAAAGGAATAAATTAAACAAAGTAAAGAAACAAACAACATTATAAGAAACAATCAGACAAAACCAATATGTGAAACATTCTACAGAATAACTCAGTCTCTTCAGTAAATCAACAGCACGGGGAAAAAAATACTATGCAAGATAAAAAGTGTTTTAATTTCGGCCCAATGCATGGAACTTGTCTGAAGCCCAATTCAAGCCAAATATAAAAAAATAAATAAGTATAGCAAATTGGGGGACTTCCCCAGGGGTCCAATGGTGATGCCTCCGTGCTTCCACTGCAGGGGGCGCAGGTTCAATTCCTGGTCAGGGAAGTTCCACATGCCACAGGGTGAGGCCAAAAGACAAAAAAAAAAAAAATTGCTAATGAATTTGTTTATGATATATGCAGATTCATTACATTATTCTCATTTGTGTATATTTAAACACTTCTTAAAATTTTTTTTTTAAAAAAAGGAGACTTTGTTGGAGAACTAGAAACTACTCATACCTTTGACAAAAGAATAATTCTCTATACAGGAAACTCATCCTCTACCATTTAGTGCTGGGAGAGGAGGAGGCAGGAAGGTAAAGGAGGAAGAGGATACCCATCAGACAAATCATCCAGACAATGAGAAGACATATGTCGCAGCCACATCATAGGGATATATCACAAAGAGAGATTCTGAATAATTTAAAGCAGAATTTTAAGTTTTAAACAATTCTACCAGCAAAAGCCAAAAAATATACAAATCTATTTTTAAAGAAACTTTTCCAGTAGTTACAGCATTACGCTTATTTCAAAATGTAAGCAATTTTCTCTTCAGCAGCATGACTGCACTGTCATGTCAATGATGCTTTTCTGGGGAGGGAGGTGGGAGAGGGTTGGATTGGGAGTTTGGAATTAGCAGTGCAAACTGGTATATACAGAATGAATAAACAACAAGGTCCTACTGTACAGCACAGGAACTACAGTCAATATCCTATGATAAACCATGATGCAAAATATGAAAAAGGATGTATATATGTGTATAACTGAGTCACTTTGCTGTACAGCAATAATTAACACATTGTAATTCAACTATACTTCAATAAAAAATAAATTTAAAAAATATTAATGCTTCATTGACAACACTGTTTTCACCTACCAACAGGAGTAAAACAATAAAACGGAGCACTCCTTTAAACATTTCCTTAAGTCTCAAAATGTCAAACTCAAGAAAACATAAAAACTGCCATGATACAGAACCTTTAGAGCTCACTTGCTTGAAAATATTCACTTTTAAGTGTTTGCTTCAAAAAACTCTAGGAAGGCAAATATTAAAACTGCCAATTGAAATAGAATCTTTTGTTACATTCAACCAACTTTAACTGTTAACACTGAAGTGTTCAGTATCTACGAAAACAGAAACAGACTCACAGACAGAGAACAGACTTGTGGTTGCCACGGGGGAGGGGGAGTGGTGGAGGGAAGGACTGGGAGCTTGAGGTCAGCAGATGCCAACTATTATATAGAGGATGGATACACAACAAGGTACTACTGTAGAGCACAGGGAACTAGATTCAACATCCTGTGACAAACCATAATGGAAAGAAACGTGAAAAAGAATGTATATATAACTGAATCACTTTGCTGTATAGCACAAATTACCTCAACATTGTAAATCAACTACAATTAAGTTTTTAAAAAAATACTTAACTGTTCACATACAGATAACAAATCCCCCTATTTCTGTTCTTTTGTATAATTCAACAATGGTGATCATATTCTACCAACTTCTGCTTGCAGGTATTAGAACTGTGATAAAAAATCATTCAGGAACTCTTTTTTTCCCCCCCAGTTGTTTTGTGCATACAAGATGCTGAATATGACCTGGCAACTAAAGAAATCCTTTGTCCTAATATACAAATTGGAAAAATATTTTCCTGAAAAATGTTTTATTTCACTAAGGACAAAACGAATGAATCAAACCAAATCATATATACTGTGAGAGCAACTAAAAAAGACGACAAAATACAATGGAAAGAGAACTGTAATCTATGTTAAATGGTGCTCCAGAAAGAAACTGCGTATTTAGAGCCTATATTAAGTAACATACACTAAACAGCAACATAAAAATTCATCACATTAACTTTCCTAAGGCATTCAACAAGTGTAGCACAGTTTACAGCGGCACAAGTATTGGAGGAGCGGCACAGTCTCACAGCAGCCAAGATTTTTTATTACTCTGCTGAGGAAAAAAAGAGGAACATTTCTCCACCTTTCAGACACCGAAGCTTCTATTCCTAGGAACAAGTGGTTGGAGAAGATGGGCGGGGCAAAAGGAGGAAGACCAATCACAGGTCGAGTTACAAGTCGCGTTCAGGAGAAACACGGATGAGAGCAGCTCGCTGAATGGCTGGCGCGCCCCCGGCTCTCACCAGAAGCACCGCACCTGGGGACCCACCCCGCCACCTCGCCCCCCGCAGCCGTTTCCTACCCAAACAAACCCGGCCACCCCAAAGCAAAATACTACCTACAGGGGGGAGTCCCGTCGTCCCGGTGACGCCCGGGCCGCCCTCCCGCCCCCTCCGAGCGCCGCTCGGTCACTTCGCCCCTCCAGCAGGAGACCAGAAAAGGGGGCGGGGGGCGGGCGCTCGGAAACACCGGGATGGAAATGTCAAAACTCTCACCAATTCCTCGTAGCTCCTGTTGTGCTCGTTGCCCTCCCAATCCAACCTCTTCGGCAGCAACTGCAAAGACCCGAGACGCACACGAGTGACCACCGCGCGGGGCCGGGCGGGGGGCGGCGGGGCGGGGGGCGGCGGGACGGGGGACGGGGGAGCCGGGAGAGCGGCCCCCGGGCAGGGCCGGCAGGGGACGCAGGGGACGCGGCGGGCCGGGCGCCGCCGCGCAGCACAGACCTGGTACTGCTCCAGCTCCTGCACCAGCACCTGCAGCCGAAGAGACGCGCAGTTAGGGGGGCGGGGGCCGCACCCCGGGTCCGCCAGGCGCCCTCCTCCCGCGACCCCAGGCGGCGGCGGGGCCGCGACTCCCGGAGCGCGGCCGCCGCCCGCGGGCCCGCACTCACCTGGGCGGCTCTCCGACACGGGCCGGCCGATAGGTACCGAGCGATAAGGAAGTACAGCTCTGCGGGGAGACGGGGAGTCGGGTCAGGAGCAGGCGCGGCGGCGGGGAGGGGGCCGCGGCCGGGGCGGGGGCGCCGCGGGCGGCGCGTCTTACCCGACTCGATGAGGGGCACCGGGCGTCGGGCGGGCGAGGACTCCGCCATGGCCAGGCGCGGAGCCGGGGCGGGAGCGGGTGAGCGAAGCGTATAGGCCGCGCCGAGGCCTGACCGGGCCGGCGTCTCTCTACCTCAGGCGCGCCGCCGCCGCCGCTGCCGCCGCCATGCCGTGCGCGCCGCCAGCGCCGACGCCTCCGCGAAGTAGTGCCCCTGAGGGAGAGAAAGTAGTTCCTCCGTGGGGGGCCGCCGGCGCCACCGGACGAACGGCGGTCGGGCCGCGGCTGGAAGAGCGCTCCTCGCCTCCCTCTCCTCCGCTTCAGGGGGCGCAGGGCGGAGACTATGTGCGCCAGGGGCCGAGCCCCGGAGGAGGCGGCGCGTGGGGGAGGGGAGCGCGCGTGGCCGGGATCCCTGCGCGCGGTGAGAAGGCGCCCGGCCATTGTGAGGCGGCGTCCCGACTGCGCTGAGGGGCGGGCGGCGGGGGCGGAGGTCGGGTGGGGGTCGTGCGGGGGCGGGGGCGGGGGCGGGAGAGGGACAGGTCTCCGCTTCAAAGGCCGGAGCGGACCCCCCTCGACGCGGAAGCGGGGGTCCCAGGGCGCGCGGCGGGTGCGGCGCGGTCGCCAGCTTCGGGTTCTCGGAAAGGACCTCACGGACGGTCATCTGGGGCCAGTGTGTTTGCCCCCCACGGAAGATCGCTTGCTTCGAGGACGCGAAACCCTTACAACTGAGAATCGTGTCGCCCGCAAAGAGAAGGCCGGCCGAGAAGCTTTCCCCCGAGAGTGGAGGAGGGATGTGGGGAAGTCACAGGATGGGGGTGGGGACCGGGGGGCCGCGGACACTGAGCCTCTGTAGCTTGGAGAGCACAGCAAACGTTTACTAAGAGTCCACGTTGCCGCGTGCAGTAGAAGAAGATAGAATCATGAGGCCGAGCCGCAGTCCTAGGAGAGCCCAGCAGTCTTGTAGAAAGGGTTAAAGAAAATGCAGTACAACGCTGAGGATGTCAACTTCGCAGTCCGGGAAGGCAGTCCAGGCCGGCGATGACTTAGCCGGATAGGAAGGCGGGTGGGAGGAAGCGGGCAATAGACACGCAGCAGCCCAGTCCCTTGAGGGACACCCGGGGCGGGGCGGGGCGGGGCGGGGGGGGGGAACCATGCGTCACTAGGATGCTCTTGGAAGACAGTAGTAGGATTTGAGGCTGGAGCAGTGCACAAGGGTCCAGAAAATTCCCTTAATGCCGTGGTAGGCTGCGGATTCATTCACTCGGCATAGCCAACGAGCCCTATTCGGAATCCTAAGGTACAACAGCGAGCAAAATACTGTCCTCGTGGAGAGGACGTTGTAATCCCAATTCCTACGCAGTAGAATAACAACCACAGCATAGAAAAGTTAAAGGTAGTGGTTTAGAGCAGACCCTGGAGTGGGACTGACCCTGGGCCTTGCCGGGCTGTTCAGTGTGTGACTTTGAGCAAATCACAACCTCTGAGCCTCAATTTTCCTCACTTGTAAACTGTAGGTAATATTTGTGCCTACTTTATAGGGTTGTGAGGGTGTAATGGGTTAATATGTGTTCTTAGCGTACAGCAAGCACCCTGTACGTGCCAGCTTTTAATTATTTAGACACCACATAGCAGAAGTTTTTATATATGTTTGTAAGGGAGCGATCCAAATGTGTTTGAACGAGTGCATCAGCAGTCTTTACTTGTATCTGTTGGTTCAGCAAACACTGATGGGGATTGAGATGAAGGAATGAGCTACAGCTTTGCCATCCAAGATTTCAGTGTCTTTTAGGAGAAATGATGCTTACATCGTTGCAAAGAATGACCAGAAGGAAGGTTAACCCACCTGTGGGAGGGGGAGATGGTAGAAGTTTGAGTCTTCAGTGTGTGGAAAGGGATTCCAGGCACATGGACAACAAAGGGCCAAGGCATGAATAACATTCCAAGTTTAAGGAATTCAAGTTTCATATGACTACTTGGGGTGACTTTGGAAGTATGAATGGGACCCATTAAATCAAAGTTTAAATTGGGGGGGGGGAGTTAAAATTGGGAACAACTGAAGGGTTCTAAGCCAGAAAGGATTCTTTTCATTGTAGGATAGATTTGAAAGGGTTAAGACCAAGAGGCAGGAAAATCACTTAGTCGACCCCGAAAATAGGAAAGAGATGAGATGCATTAGGGCAATCATTGTAAAGATGGAGAGAGAGACGGGTTCAGAAATAGGAAGTTCAGGGCTTCCCTGGTGGTGCAGTGGTTAAGAATCCACCTGCCAAGGCAGGGGACACGGGTTCGAACCCTGGTCTGGGAAGATCCCACATGCCACGGAGCAACGAAGCCCTTGTGCCACAACTACTGAGCCTGCACTCTGGAACCCGCGAGCCACAACTTCTGAGCCCACATGCCACAACTACTGAAGCCCGCGTGCCTAGAGCCCATGCTCCACAACAAAAGAAGCCACCGCAATGAGAAGCCCGCGCACTGCAACGAAGAGTAGCCCCTGCTCGCCACAACTAGAGAAAACCCGCGCACAGCAACGAAGACCCAATGCAGCCAAAAATAAATACAAGTAAAATAAATTTTAAAAAGAAGCTCAGAAGTAGGAAGTTCAATCAGTAAGATGAGGTTGAAGTGGAATGAGAGGAAAAGTCACAAAAATCTCAAGTTTGGGGCTTAGTAGGTCAAGGTTGTGCCACCAACTGAGATAGGGCATCCAGGCTAGTTAAATTGTTACGATGGATAACTACTTGGAACAACTTGATTAGTTGAAGTTACAGCGCATATATTCCTGTGGGACAGTATGATCTGATGCTACAAGATTACCAAAGTTAGCAAATAACAAAGACATGAAGAGAAGAGAATTTAACCTTTCAGAGATAGACGAAGGAGTTGCATATTTCATTTTGTAGCAAAATCATAAAAGTAAAAGCCCCAAAACATGTTACAAGAATTTATATCCCAAGCACTGGTCATTGTCCAAAACTGCAATTCTGGTGTGGGCAGCATGGTAACCATTACAAGAGGTCAGAAAAGATGACAGGAGTTTTCCCTTGTACAAGCCCTACTAGTTCCTTTACAACTTACCCTGACGTCCATGACAAGCACTGTTCCTAGGTTTGGAATAGACGCAAGGATTTCTGACAAGAGGCAGAATATCTTCCCCCTTCAGCTGTCAAGTGACAGAAACCCAGATTTGACTCCCACTTACAGACAATGAAGAGGAGGAAAGGGGAGAAAACTGTCCATCAGCAACTCCATAGTTGGGACCTGCCTTATTTGAAGTGGTCTCCAAATAAGGCGAGAATCATGTTTGGGTCCCTCACGCAATTGAATCCAAGCCATCCCAAATGCACACACTAAGGTTTGCTTTTGGGTAAATGGAAATAGCTTTTGAATTTCACCACAGGAAAGCTACATGGAAAACTAAATTATCGAAAAAGTGCTTTGTAAGCAAGGGTTGGAAGATCTTAATGGCTGGTGACATCAGCTATAATGCTGTCACCCATCTCCACTAAAAGGGAACTACTATGATGTTTTAGTCCTTGGCAAGCATCCTGGATACACATCACTGATCTTCACAACGGTCAGGTGCTGTTAAGACGCTAACTTCACAACTGAGAAAGCTGAGGCCCAGAGAGACTGAGAAGCGCCCAAGGACATGTAGCTGCAAGCCCGGTGGGGTAGTACTACCTTAAACTGAGCACAAGCACTGCAGAATGCTTTCTGCCCTCGCCACATTTCAGAAAGGAGGAAATCAGAGCCCAAAGACCGGGGGGCCTAGACAAGATCACACAGCTAGTACATGAGAGAGCTGAAATTTGAAAATGCATAATACGTGCATTATCTCACCACAGGCAAGTCTGAGCTAGACTCTATTATTCTCATTTTAAGAAGGAGGAAACTGAGGCTTAGAAAGTTTAAGAATTTGCCTAAGGATGAATCATCATAAAAAAAAAAATTCAGTGGGGCCTTCCAAGTCACCATTTAGGAGTCACAAAGGTATTAAGTGTGAAAAGCACATCCGGAAAATGGTGAGCAAACCAGACTGTTTCCAACAGTTCACATAGGAGAGTGGTCCAAAATGAGGATTAAAGAGTAGATTAGGGTCAATTTTAAAAGTAAAAAATGAGGTCGGTCTGTGAGCAGTGGAGATTATGCAAAGAAAATTATATACATCATTAGATTCTAATATCAATATGTTAATGCAAGTGTCCATTATTAACTGAATTTAGATTCAGCTAGCAGACATCAACGATGCAGGCACAGTATCAGCATAGTTCTGAGGGATGTAAAAAAGTAGAGGACGTTGGACCTACAGAACAACGATACCACAAAACTGAATCAGTACATGGAAGTGAATTCAAGTGCACCCAAAGCCCTGCATCATTTCATTCATTCAACAAAAACTGAATTTCTCTAAGGCAGGCACCATGTGGTAAACACTGGCTCCCGGGCTTCCGTAACTAGAAATAGAAGAGTTAACATCTTGAGAGACTTCCAGAGGACTTTTTTTTTTTTTTTTTGTGGCTGTTTTGGGTATTTTTTGCTGCGCGCAGTCTTTCTCTAGTTGCGGTGAGCGGGGGCTACTCTTCGTTGCGGTGCACAGGCTTGTCATTGCAGCGGCTTCTCTCGTGGAGCGCAGGCTCTAGGCGCGCAGGCTTCAGTAGTTGTGGCTCGCGGGCTCTAGAGCGCAGGCTCAGTAGTTGTGGCGCATGGGCTTAGTGGCTCCGTGGCTTCCAGAGGATTTTAAAAGGAAAAATGAATGAAGGTGTCTGACTTTGGGATCAGCCCCTAGTCACTCGCAGACCTTGCATCTAATTCCCAAGGCCCTTCCTCCCCCTTCTGGCAGTGTCACCTTTCTCTCAGGGCCTCTTCTTCCCTCTAAGTCTAACCCAGCCAGCTGTCCCCTTAATGCAACTTGTCCCTGCCTCCCTCAGCAAATTGTTTCCACATTTATCTCTTGCCTCTCCAGTTCTGCCTCTCCCTTGTTGTTGGCTTCGGTCCCTAGTGTTCCCACATTGCAGGCATTGGCCCGTGTCCGTCTCCAAGACTTACCAGTTCTTTCTTTGAAGTGTTTCTCAGGGCGTTGCAGAAAACACAGGTTGGACATGACCTTGGGAATGTGGGAGCCAGAATCAGAATGCCCCTGTGTTTGAACACCACTTACTAGTTGAGCAACTTTTCTGTGGCACAACGTTTGTTTTTGGTTTTTTAATCATCTTTAAAATGGGGATGACAGCTAACAGATAACACATGTTGAATGTTTCTATATCCTGGGCACTGTGCTAAACCACTGACGTGTATTCTTTCACGCTCATGCAATGGCTGGCGTTGTTTGGGAGTTCTGCCAGAGAGGATGCCTGTAAAACTCTTTGAACAATGCCTCTCTCTTAGCATGATGCTATCACATAAAAATGAGTATCTTTCTCTCCATTCCCTCGGTCACCAAAGAGCCTCCTCCTTGACTCCCCGCCCAATTAATCCTATCACAACTTTTACATTTCCCGAAGCACAACTTGGCATATTCTCTACTCAAGCCGTTCTTGGTCCCTATCACCTAAAGCTGAACTCCTGGCTTGTTTTGAAAGCTGGGTGGGCTTTCAAGGGGGGCTATCCAGGCTCTACCCTCCCCCCGCACTGCCCCTGCTGCACCCCCAGCTGACTGCACTAACAGTTAAGGGCTCTCTTGCCCTCTGGCTTCATCCAGTAGGAGGCCCCAGCGGGAGATGGCAGGGGTGGGTTTCTATTTTCCCAGCTCCCTTCCTGCCAAGCTGTAGGTTAGTGGCGGCTACTGTTCCTCTCCTGGAGGCCACAGTTCACGAGGGACAGCCCTCTTTCCACACAGCAACAATCTCGGGGTTTTGATACCCCTACCTTCCCTGGCCCCCCAGGACTTGGGCTTGTCTTCTGAGTCAGATGGCCATTGGAGGCAGCCCAGGGCGCTGTGCCATCCTTTGCTGATTTATTTTAACCGCCCACACCCTCGTAAATAGCATCATTAATGCTCCTCAACTATCCCAGCAGATTATGCATTCTGTTTTCTTCCAGAACTCTGATAGGTACTAATTCTCTCCGTAATGATTCCTACCCTCCACTGTAACCCCTGTGGCTGTCCAGAACACCTGCTCTCCAGGTCTCCCCTCTGCTCCCATATTTCTTCCTTGTCTGTATATATCTGTCCTCTAGCCTGAAAGAATCCTTCTAGATCCCCAAACTCCTTCCTTCACAGAACCTTTCTTACATCATTTGGGTCCTGGTTAATCTCTTTTCAAAAATCTTAGAATCATCTGTCTTTTCTATCACACGTGCAATCCGTCAGTAAGCCCTGATGAGCCCACCTTCAGAGAAGATCTTGAATCTAACCACTTCTCACCCAGATGAGCACAGCAACCTGCTAAATGTCTTCCTCCTTCTGTCTTCATCCTGTTACCGCCCATTCTCAACAGGCAGCTGAAGGATCCTTAAAACCAGTCAGGTCTGCCCTCCTCTCAAAACACTCCGATGGTTCCCATCTGACTCAGAGGAGAAGCCCAAGTCCCAGAGGCCCCAAGGAACTGGCCTTCCTGGTACTTCTCTGACCTCTTGTCCCACTGTTCTCCCCTCCTTTGACTCTGCTCTGACTACACCGGCCACCTTGTTGTGCCAGGCACGCTGCTGCCTCAGGGCCTTTGTACTTGCTGTTCCTTCTGCTAGAACCCTCTTCCCCTAGAAAACTGCATGGCCCAGTCCCTCTCTTCCTTTAAGTCTTGGCTCAAATGTTACCTTTCCAGAGAGACCTTCCCTGACTACCCTAAATAAAAGTAAAACTTACCCTCACTCTGCACCCCCATTTCCCTTTTCTCCTTCCTGCTTTCTTTTTTCCTTAGTACTTTCGACCTTCTAACCTACTGTGAAATTTGCTCATCTCTTTTGTTTATTGCCTGTCTCCTCCCACTCTATGAGGGTAGGCAGAGATTTGTGTGTCTTGCTCTCTGAAATCCCTCTAGAGCTACAACCAAGCCTAACATATGGTAAGTACACAATAAATAGTTGTCGGATGTTTAATGAAAAATTCCTTTTGACCAGACAGTTCCTCAATATGAGATAGTTATGCTCTCAACATTCACTCATAAACCTTTTGGATGGTGTGGTGGTTAGACCTGGGGACAGCCCACAAAGTCCTCTTTGCTCATAACATACCTGGAGACCTGGCCCCCAGCCCGGGCTGTTGCCACGAAGACAAGGCCAGCACGGGTAGAGCTTGGAAGGCCGGGAATGCCTTGTCCCTCTCCAGGCCCCAACCCACAGTGACCCCGTGAGGGAAGGGCCTCCTGGCTTCCCTCAAAGGCAGGAAGAAAACAAAGTTTCAAGAGATGAAGGTGAGTGGAAAGAGAATTTTCAGGAACAGGATTGGAGGCTGCTTTGGGGAGAGGACTGAGCACTCCAGGGATGGAACATTCTGTCATGCCTTTCCCGTGGGCGTGGCGTGGCCTCTGCCTCCCTGGCCACACGGCGCCCCGTGCCCCCAGGACCAGCTGGCTCACCCCCACCGCCAGCAGCCTCCGGCCTGAGCCCCAGCTGAAACCGTGCACCTCAGATTGGGACTTGGACCCACGTGCCGGGACTCAACCCAGCCTAAAGCCAGATTTGGACTTGAACCCGGCCAAAACCCACAGTCTTCCAACTGTGATCACATACCTGGTTTCAGGACTTAATGAAGCTCAGGTTCTTGATGTCTCATCGCAGAAAGTACTCAGCGGGAGACAAAGTGATCTGTTAGAAGTGGATTTATTTAGAGAGAAACACACTCCACAGAGCGTGGGCCATCTCAGAAGGTGAGAAAGGCACCAGGGTATGGGGGTTGTCAGTTTTATAGGGGTGGTGATTTCATAGGCTAATGAGGGGGAGGAGTATTCCAGCTTTTTAGGAAGGGGCGAGGTTTCCAGGAATTGGGCCACTGCCCACTTTTTTTTTTTTCTTTTTTTTTTTTTTTTTGCGGTACGCGGGCCTCTCACTGTTGTGGCCTCTCCCGTTGCGGAGCACAGGCTCCGGACGCGCAGGCTCAGTGGCCATGGCTCACGGGCCCAGCCGCTCCGCCGCATGTGGGATCTTCCCGGACCGGGGCACGAACCCGTGTCCCCTGCGTCGGCAGGCGGACTGCCAACCACGGCGCCACCAGGGAAGCCCCTGTCCACTTTTTGATCCTTACGGTCGGTCTTGGAACTGTCATGGGGCCTGTGGGTGCGTCATTTAGCTTGCTGATGTGAGCGTATACTGAGGCTCAAGGTCTAGTGGACGTGACTTGTCTGCCATCTTGGACCCATTTGTTTCTAATGCGTTTACGTCATGTCCTCGGGCTGTGTCATTCTTTCAAAGGTTGTGCCCTGCCTCCTTCCCTCCTGTTTCACAGGACAGAAAGCACCCCCTCCCCCCTCCCCCATTCTCCAGCCTCTCCCCTCAAGCTGGCACCGCCTTCTGGGGTTTCCTCAGGGCTTCCTCAGGCAAAGATGAGGAGACCAAGGAAACTGGCTTCGGGCCCGCCCCGACAGATGAGCCTCTGGAGCTGCTGGGAGGGAGCGGAAGCCCCGGGCAGGAGGAAGTCTGTAAAGAGGAAAGGACGAAGGGTGGAGGCTGGGGTTGAAGGAGCGCTCCAGGGACCCCGGGTCACCTCGCTGGGGAATACCGCCCTCCTGGGTAGTGCAGGTGGAGTGTAAGCTGGGTGCCTAAGGGAAGACTTCCCGTTTTCTGTGATGATGTTTGACACCTAATTGCAGTAATAACTTCCCTGTTTACAACCTGGAGAAAGCTTCCTGGTCCCTCATTTTCACTTACGGGCAAGTCTGGCCTAGAGCAGGTCAAGAAACCCACAGTCTAACACAAAATAATGTTAATTAAAAAAAAAAATTAAAGCCACCAAAGGTTTAAGATATGAATGATGGCAATGATGAGGTTAAGATAATGTTTGAATTAAGAACCCAGAATCTTTCTAGCTACGTGAGAGGGAAAGACTTTATCAACCTACTCCCCATAGGACCCAGCCTAACCTCCAGAAGAACTGGGCTTTGTGTGGGGTTAGACAGGGGTTGGTTTCTTTCTCCAGGCCTTTAAGAGAGCAGAGGCTAGAATACTGACCAGCCCATGGATTCGTACTACTCACACAGAGGAGATAACGAAACAAAATTAATGCAGTCATAGGTGGTGTGAGAATTATCCCAAAGTGGGTATGTTCATTACAATTTTGTGAGTAGATTTATTTTCCATAACAATAACAACTAAAAGATAGAATTTCCTACAACAAACCGATTAGACAAGCTTTGCCAAAATCTAACCTCACAAAGGTTACACATCCCACAGAATTTAATTATAAAGACTTTGCAGAGAGCGGAATATGACAAAAGAACATCTTGCTCTTCGCAGTAAAATATTCAAAACCTCAATTCTATGATGACAAGGTACACCATAAATTAAACGTTTACCTTGACACAGATCTTGGTCCGACATGGCTAACAGTGTCTAATTAGTAACTGGAATTACTAGAATATAAGTTCTTCAGCTTTCTCTTTTTTTCTTTATAAAAAAAGAATAATGACCAGCCCAATACTCTGAATTCTCTACAACCTTACAGCCTTTCAAGGATTCTAACTGCATGGTTGTCTCATTAAGATGGGGATGGATTGACCTATAGGTATAAATTTCCCCCAGTGGCAAAGAACACAGAACTAAACTTTGCCAGCTACATAAAGCAGGAGACACACGAGCTACCTGCTTGCTACCAGCCAAGCACAGCTTTCAGAGCTTCCTAAGTTCCCCGCAAGAGCCTAGAACCAGCAAAGATTCCATCAGGTGGAAGAAGCTATTTATTTTTTGCCATTCTCCTGGTTGTTTTTTTTTTTTTTTGGTTTTTAAAAACCTTTCTGACGCTCTTTCCCACCTGACACTTGAAGCTTTCATGCCCTGCCACCAAGTACAAAACACCCCAGTCGTCTTCTGAATGCATGTATTTTAACACATCATTGGCATGCACCTTCATTTGACCCAAGGGACATTATGTCACAGCCTAAAATAAATAGACAGTTAACACTTGCATCATTTTAAGAATCAACCAAGGCATGCATGAAGTACCTACATTCATCTGATCCCTCAGCTTCATTCCAGAGCTGAACTTTACCCCGTCGCCAGTTCCTGGGGCATAGGGTGTTGGGAGGCGGGATCAGGGGTTGCAGAATAACAAGGAGGTCAGGGACAGGGGTAAGGGGCAGCCTCAGGAATGGGAGGGATGCGGATGGAGCAGAACTGTGTTTCTGAAGTACCTGGGGAAGCTGAGTGTATGCAAACCCCGTGACCCGGCAGTCCCATTTCTCAGATTACACACAGCAGAGGTGCATGTTTGTGTTCATCAGAAGACACGTGCAAGTATGTTCATGGCAGAACCAACCGGAAAACATCCAAATGCCCAACAACTGTAGAATAGATAAAGAAACCGAAATTTATTCATAATACTGGTAAACTATACAGAAGTGAAAATGGATGTTCAACATAAATGACTCATAAGGATTGAGCAAAAGAAATCAGACGGACACAAGCGAATTCCCTGGCGGTCCAGTGGTTGGGACTTTGCCTTCCAGCGCAGGGCGTATGGGCTCGATACCTGGTCGGGGAGCTAAGATCCCACATGCCTTGCGGCCAAAAAACCAAAACATAAAAACAGAAGCAATATTGTAACAAATTCAATAAAGACTTTAAAAATGGTCCACATCAAAAAAAAAAAATCTGACACAAAAGAGTGCATACTATATAATTCCACCGATGTGCAGTTCAGAACCAGGCAAAATGAGCCTGTGGCATTAGAAGTTAGGACAGTGGTTGCCTTTGGGGGTGGGGAGAGTGACGGGAAGGACACTTCTGGATTTTGGAGTATGCTCTGTTTCTTAATCTGGGATGTATTATTCACTTGGCAAAAAATTCATTCATCCATATGCTTATGACTTATCTACTTTTCTAAATAGATGTTACATGTTGATTAAAAGTTTACATTAGAAGAAAAGAAACAAGGAAAAACTTCCATGGTGCCTGTGGTAGTCATATTAAAGGCTCCCCCAAAATACCCATATCCTAACCCTGAGAATTTGTGAATATATTATGTTACACAGCAAAAGGGATTTTGCAGATGTGATCTAGTTAAGGACCAGGATCCAGATCGGGAGCCTATCCTCAATTACCCAGGTTGGCCGATGCAATCACAAGGGTCCTTATCCAAAGAAAGCAAGAGTCAGAGTCCAAGAGGAGGAAAGCAGAGGTTAGAGATGTGCTTTGAAGTTGGAGGCAGGAGCCGCAGGCCGAGTAATGTGGGCGGCTAGAGGCTGGAAAAGGCCCGGAAACTCACCCTCGTCCAGAGCGGCCAGACGGAGCACAGCTACCCCCAGCACCTGGGCTTTGACCCATTGAAACTCATTTTTTTTCCTTATAAATTTTATTTATTTATGTTTGGCTGCGTTGGGTCTTCGTTGCTGTGCACGGGCTTTCTCTAGTTGTGGCGCCCAGGGGCTTCTCACTGCGGTGGCTTCTCGGTGCGGAGCACAGGCTCCAGGAGCACGGGCTTCAGTAGTTGCAGCACGCAGGCTCAGTAGTTGTGGCTCGTGGGCTCTAGAGAGCAGGCTGAGTAGTTGTGGTGCACGGGCTTCATTGCTCCGCGGCATGTGGGATCTTCCCGGGCCAGGGCTCGTGTCCCCTGCATTGGCAGGAGGATTCTTAACCACTGTGCCACTAGGGAAGTCCCTGAAACTCATTTTTGACTTCTGACCTCCACAACTATATAAAATAATAAATCTGTGTTAAGCTACTGTTTGTGATCATTTATTACAGCAGCTATAGGTGCCAGAAGCAACTTTTAAGATCCTAATAATCAACTCCAGTAACGTAATTAATAATTTGCCAAGTTACATGAAACTATTTAATTCATCATTCAAAAATTCCAGACTCTGGAAAATATACCTCTCTTCCCTCTCAGCTTAATTAGATAATTCTCAAAAGTAGGTTCAGCTGTGACTCCAAGGTATTTAAAGATGAATGATCAAGTTATTTCCATCTGGCCACAGAAAACAGTTGTCTTCTGTTTTTTTGTTTTTTTCTTTGTTTGTTTGGTTTTTAAGTTTGGGCTTCTATCAATAATCGGGGTTCGATCACAGAAAGCAAACCACTGGGTACGTAACAAGGATCTGACCTTCTGCAATTGTGGAAGCTGGTTAAACGGTCTCTGTAAAGCTATCCTCTTGCTTTCTAACGCTGCAGCCTGACGTCCACAGGGCAGGCAGTCGAAAAGAGAAAAAACTGTACGTGAAGTGGGTAGAAGGAGGACAGACAAATCCACAGAGACAGAGGGGAACCGATGTCAGCTCACCTCCAGGCTCCAAATTTGAGGATGTGGTGTCCTGTGAGACAAGGTAAAGCACTCTTTGTCAAAGAGCTAAGTCACATCTGGAGCATCTGGGGCGAGAAAAGAGTAGCTCCGGAGAGGCTGGGCCAGCAAGTAACCCGTGCAGGTGAACTCCAACAGCACCTGGGTGCCTTGCATAGTCCTGCTGAGTGTAAACCACCACAGGGCTCTGGCTCCACCCCTCCCTTCCCAATTGGACGCAGAATGTCTTTTGTAGCCCCACCCCCACCCCCCCACCCCCGCAATGAAAACACACAGAGAGGAGAATTCTGGGAAATGCTGTTCAGCTCACCAGGTAGGCCGGCTCATTACAAAGCCACCAGTGGCTGTGTTCTTACTAGCTGGCATCCCTTGGGGAAAATCCCTTCACTTCATCTGAAAGATGGAAACTGTAATAATTTCGCAGGGACCTTCTTGAGACTTAAAAGAAATAATATATGTTCTAGGCACCATGCCTAGAATATAAGACACTCAAATTTTTGTTGAATGAGTTCATTGATCCTTAGATGCTCAAAGAATATACTTTTGGTCTAAATGTACTTCTGGTCACTCATAAAGATAATTAGCTCTTTGAAATGGTACAAGAATTCTTACATGCAAATTTAAGATTAGTGATAACATCATAAATCTTTTATCTGTTTCTGGAGGACAAAAAGGTCAGAGGACGTGAAGTTGACTCTGGATTCCACCTCGTACTAGGCACGTGAGCAAGTTAGATGAACATGGTGACTGTGCTGTTAGTGAAAGACAAAAGGGATAGCTCTCACCTCGCAGAGTCGTGTTATCTTAGAAAATGTGGGTACCTGGCACGTAGCAAAGTGTATAATAAAACCCTTCTTTTTCCCCCTCAATAATGAAAGACTATTTTTGTGGGGTCAAATGCAATATGATGTGAAAACATTATTTTTTTAATTAATTATTATTATTTTTGTTTTTGCGGTACGCAGGCTTCTCACTCTCGTGGCCTCTCCCGTGCGCAGGCTCAGCAGCCATGGCTCACGGGCCCAGCCGCTGCGCGGCATGTGGGATCTTCCCGGACCGGGGCACGCACCCGTGTCCCCTGCATCGGCAGGCGGACTCTCAACCACTGCGCCACCAGGGAAGCCCTAAATTAATTAATTTATTTTTGGCTGCGCTGGGTCTTCAATGCTGCACACGGGCTTTCTCTAGTTGCAGCGAGCGGGGGCTACTCTTCTTGTGGTGCACGGGCTTCTCATTGCAGTGGTTTCTCTTGTTGTGGAGCACAGGCTGTAGGCGCGCGGGCTTCAGTAGTTGTGGCACGTGGGCTCAGTAGTTGTGGCTCACAGGCTTTAGAGCACAGGCTCAGTAGTTGTAGCGCACGGGCTTAGCTGCTCCGCGGCATGTGGGATCTTCCCGGACCAGGGCCCGAGCCCATGTCCCCTGCATCGACAAGCGGACTCTCAACCACTGCGCCACCAGGGAAGCCCAAGGCAGGTGGATTCTTAACCACTACACCACCAGGGAAGTCCCTGTTTTTTTACATTTTTAATTGAAGTTTAATTGCCTTACAATATTATATTAGTTTCAGGTGTACAACAATGTGATATTTTTATGCATTACAAAATGATCCCATGATAAGTCTAGTTGCCATCTGTCACCATACGAAGATTTTGCAATATTATTGAGTATATTCCCTATGTTGTACATATATTTTGTAAATGGAAGTTTGTACCTCTTAATCTCCCTCACCTATTTCACTCATCCCCCCCCAACCCCTCCCCTGTGGCAACCAGCCGTTTGTTCTCTGTATCTGTGAGTCTGTTTCTGTATTATGTTTGTTCCTTTGTTTTCTTTTTTAGATTCCCAGAATAAACATTTGCTCATCATCATCATCATCATTTTTACTAATGTGTAGAAAACAGCCTGGAAGCAACCTAAATGCTATCCTCTGTGGTGGCATGTTGGTGGCTCTGTTTTCTTCCCGGTGCTTTTCTATGTCTTTAAAATCATCTACAATAAACTTTACGTGTTATTTTTGAAGCAACGTTCCCCCTTAATAAAACCCCTTGTCTTTATTTTCACAAGCCCTTTCCTTTGACTCCACTTACGTAGTTTCCATGGTGCCTTCTGCTCCTCCACATATGAAAAAATACTTAGAATTAGATCCTTTCTGTGTTCCCAAGACCAAGCATGCATCTCACCCTCTCCATATAGTTTTTATCGTTACCCCATCTGTTAGATTCCTCTAGCTCCTCCTTTCCATAAGAGGGACAATTTCTGTCCTAACTCCTATTATGGTAAACAGTAAATGTATCTCGTGAATAGTTGTACTGTAAAATTCAAATATGCTTAGCATAGGCAGAACGTTTTCTTCTAGCCAGTAGGCAGGGCACACCCTGCCAAAATCAACTCTACCTTTTCAGCATCTGATTCAAAGGGCAAATATTTCTCCATGGCTACCCTGTAATCTAAATTTAGACGCTTCAGCAAAAATATCCACATTTTAAAAATACTTATTTCAAGATTCCAAAGAAATGCAATGCCAAGTTTAACAACGTCAAAGCACGTGTTTTATTAACCAAGTGATGCTCTTCTTTTACCGTTCTTTTGCATTCTTCCCCCTCAAATTTTTATCTTGACATTCACCAAGCCTATAGAAAAGTTGAGAGAACGGTACTAAAGGAACCTTGTATATCCTTTATGTAGCCCATCAATTGTTAACTTTTTGCCATGCTGCCTTATATTTATTTCACCTGACCCATGTGAAACAAGTCATACACATCATGGCTTTTCATCTCAAATAATTGAATATGTACCTATAACTGGCTGCTCGCCACTCAAAAGCCAATAAAGAGGCAAAGGTGGTGGAAAGGAAAGCTTGCTTTATCTTGGATGCTGGCAACGGGGGACGGGGGAGGGCGGATGACTGTCCGAAGATCGTCTTCCCCCACTGACAATCAGTGGGCAAGAGCTTTTATAGGCTGAGGGAGGGGCTACATGCAGAAACAGCACAGGTAGCTCTGACGGTAATCTTTTTTTTTCTTTTTTTTTAATTTATTTTTAGTTGCATTGGGTCTTCGTTGCTGCACACAGGCTTTCTCTAGTTGCGGCGAGCGGAGGCTACTCTTTGTTGTGGTGTGTGGGCTTCTCATTGCGGTGGCTTCTCTTGTTGAGAAGCATGGGCTCTAGGTGCGCGGGCTTCAATAATTGTGGCACGCGGGCTTCAATAGTTGTGACTCGAGGGCTCTAGCGCACAGGCTCAGTAGCTGTGGTGCATGGGCTTAGTTGCTATGCGGCATGTGGGATCTTCCCAGAGCAGGACTCGAACCCGTGTGCCCTGCATTGGTAGGCGGATTCTTAACCACTGCGCCACCAGGGAAGTCCCTGACAGTCACCTTGAAATGGGTCATCGATGGTCTGATCACATCATCTTGATTGTTTTAAGTAGAGTTAGTCTTCAGTTCCAGGGTCGGTTTGTTCCCACTTCCTTGAGGCCAATTCTTGGAACTGTGGCAGCTTATGTCATAGCTACAGTCTCATCATCATGTGGTTAACTCCTTCCACCTGGCGGGGGTTTCATTCTCTATAAGACAGCTCACAGGACATGGCTCAGAATATTATCTGTAGCCCTTAAGAAGGAACTAAAGTCCTTGACCTTTAGAATTGTTCCTTCCCCAACATTCTCCCCTACCTTTGGTTTTTTTTTTTTTTTTAATTGAAGTATAGTTGATTTACAATAAGGTAAGTTTCAGGTGTACAGCATAGTGATTCAGTTCTATATATATTCATATTCCTTTTCCATTCTTTTCCACCATAGGTTATTACAAGATTTTTTTGTTATTTTGTAGTTTTTTATTTATTTTTTATATTTTTAACATCTTTATTGGAGTATAATTGCTTTACAATGGTGTGTTAGTTTCTGCTTTACAACAAAATGAATCAGTTATACATATACATATGTTCCCATGTCTCTTCCCTCTTGCCTCTCCCTCCCTCCCACCCTCCCTATCCCACCCCTGCAGGCGGTCACAAAGCACTGAGCTGATCTCCCTGTGCTATGCGGCTCCTTCCCACTAGCTATCTACCTTACGTTTGGTAGTGTATATATGTCCATGCCTCTCTCTCGCTTTGTCACAGCTTACCCTTCCCCCTCCCCATGTCCTCAAGTCCATTCTCTAGTAGGTCTGTGTCTTTATTCCTGTTTTACCCCTAGGTTCTCCCTGTGCTAAACAGTAGGTCCTTGTTGTTCATCTATTGTCTCCCACATTTGTTTAGAAATTGACTTTTTGCAAGAGTCCAGGCCATTTGTCTTCTGAACTGTTTCACATTCTGAATTTGTGCAATTATTCTTCATGATTAGATTCAGGCCAAACATTTTGGACAAGATTGTCTCACAGGTGATACCATTTAGTTTTCACTGCTTCATATTAGGAGGGGCACAATATCACTCTGGATACTGTGAGGTGATGCCAAGTTTGATTACATTTTTTTTTTAAGATTTAATTTTCTATTTATTTTTGGCTGTGTTGGGTCTTCGTTGCTGAGCGTGGACTTTCTCTAGTTGCGGCGAGCGGGGGCTACTCTTCGTTGTGGTGCACGGGCTTCGCCTTGTGGTGGCTTCTCTAGTTGCGGAGCACAGGATCTGGGCACGTGGGCTTCAGTAATTGTGGAGCACAGGCTTAGTTGCCCCGAGGCATGTGGGATCTTCCCGGACCAGGATCAAAGCCATGTCCCCTGCATTGGCAGGCAGATTCTTATCTACTGTGCCACCAGGAAGTCCCTGTTTTTTTTTAACATAAATAAAATCATGCAATGATTAATTTGCTTGAGATTAAGTACAATTTAATTATTAAATTAATCTGCTTCTCTCTAACAATATTTTGAAAATCTTTGTTTTAGTAGCTCCCCTGTGTTTTTCATTTTTTAAACTGCCCCGCTCTTCCATAGGGTGATGTATTAAACACTTGACAAGATCTGGGTTGTCTACTCATACAGACTGAATATTTGAGTCCCCCCTGTCCAATATTCCTATACTGAAACTTTACCCCAAGCGTGATGGTCTTAGAAGGTGGGGCTTTGGGGGGTGATTAGGTCATGAGGGTGGAACCCTCATGAATGGGATTAGTGCCCTTATAAAAGAGACCCTGAGAGCTCTCTTGCCCCTTCTACCACCTGACAAAACAGCTAAAAGATAGCTGTCTAAGAACCAGGAAGTGGACTCTCAACAGACACCAAATCTGCTAGCACTTTGATCTGGACTTCCAGCCTCCAGAACTCTACTAAATAAATGTTTGTTGTGTAAGCCATCCGGTCTATAGCATTTTGTCATAGCAGCCCAAATGGACTAAGACAACTAGCCCAAATTTTTCTTAATCAAAATCCCAGTGAAAGATGGGAAAAACATTTGCAAATCATGTATCTGATAAGGGATTGCTATGCAGAATATGTAGAGAACTCTTAAAACTTAACAGTAAATAACCTAGAGATTTGTCCAAGGGTTTTTTTCTGCCTCTGGGCTGTACCAACTAGATTATTGCATAATGTTAGGTTATAACATTTACTTCAGCCTCCTTTGAGATTTTTTCTTTTCTTATGTTTTAGCAGATCTGTCCCTCCCCCATATTTTAGCTTTCAAAGTTGATTCATGTAAAATAATTTATGTATTAAGTCATGAAGCTAGTATTAAAATGAACTCCCTTGAACACACCATCCAATTAAAGAGTTAGACCATGATGGGGAATTCCCTGGTGGTCCAGTGGTTAGGACTCGGTGCTTTTGAAACCATGCATCTCAGATTGGGACTTGAACCCATGAGTCTGGGACTCGAACCTGGCCAAAACCCACAGTCTTCCAACTGAGATCACACACCTGGTCTTAGGACTTAATGAAGCTCAGGTTCTTGATGTCTCATCGCAGAAAGAATTCAATGAGAGACAAAGTGATAGGTAAGAAGTGGATTTATTTAGAGAGAAACACACTCCATAGACAGAGTGTGGGCCATCTCAGAAGGTGAGAAAGGCACCAGGGTATGGTGTTGTCAGTTTTTATAGTGGTGGTAATTTCATAGGCTAATGAGTGGGGGGAGTATTCCAGCTATTTTAGGAAGGGGCAGGGATTTCCAGGAATTGGGCCACTCACTTTTTGATCATTATGGTCTCCTTAGAACTGTCATGGAGGCTGTGGGTGTGTCACTTAGCTTGCTGATGTGTTACAATGAACATATACTGAGGCTCAAGGTCTAGTGGAAGTCGATTTGTCCACCATCTTGGACCCATTTGGTTCTAATCCTTTTATGTCATGTCCTCAGGCTATGTCATTCTTTCAAAGGTTGTGCCCTGCCCCCTTCCTTCCTGTTTCACTTTTACTGCCAAGGCCCAGGTTCAATCCCTGGTCAGGGAACTAAGATCCCAAAACTGAGTGGCACAGCCAAAAACCAAGACAAAACAAAACATGATCAGCATTGTTGAAGTTAACCTCCCAATTTTATTCCCTGCTTGGCCCCCAGAGGTACCCACTGGCCTGAACTGTATGTTTATCAGACACTGCTTTGGTTTTTAGTTATAAATAGTTTTACTAGGTATATAGGGTTCCTTCCATAGCATACTGTTTAGCATCCTTGGTTCTGAGCTTTGAAAAAATGAGATCATATGTAGCTGTATCAGCTGAGATCTCTCCCAAAACAAACATCCACTCTCATGGTTCAAAGGAAAAGATTGTATTGAAGGAGGTACAAGTTGGGGCCTAAGTTGTGGGAACCAAGAAGGACAAGACCAGAGCGGGCTTGCAGAGCAGCCAAAAAAAAAAAGAGGACAGAGATCAAGTGGATGGAAGCAAATAAGTGAAAACCTGTGTATGCTTGGTTGAGATTTTCTTTCACTCCGTACGGTAGTGTTTCTGTTTCAGCCTTGTTGCATGTGACTGCGGTCCATTCATTTTTAAGAACTGTTTAATATGCTGTTGGATGGATGTACACCATGTATTAACCCATTCTCTTGTGGACGGACGTCTGGACTGTTTCTAGTGTTTTACGGCTATGAACAATGCATGCTGCTATGAAGATTTCTGGGCTAGTGGGTGGAGGGCTTTGCCTGCAACCAAGAGTCTCATCGAAGCCGGGAAGAATCCTGGGGTTTTACAACCTTTCCTGGAGCAGAGATGACCCAGTCACTCCAGGGGGGATTCATTAGCAGGACAACAGTTTCTGTTTTTCATTTTGCTAAAATACATATAACACAAAATTTACCATTGTAATCATTTTCAGCGTACAATGCAGTGGCATTAAGTGTTCACAGGGCAACTGTTTATTAAAGTAGTAAAATTGAACAGGTAGCTCGCATTATTGGTTTTTTTTTTTTGCGGTACACGGGCCTCTTACTGTTGTGGCCTCTCCCGTTGCGGAGCACAGGCTCCGGACGCGCAGGCTCAGCGGCCATGGCTCACGGGCGCAGCCGCTCCGCGGCATGTGGGATTTTCCCGGACCGGGGCACGCACCCGTGTCCCCTGCATCGGCAGGCGGACTCTCAACCGCTGCGCCACCAGGGAAGCCCTGTTTTTTTTTTTTTTTAGCTGGCATTATTGTTAAGCCGAGGTTTCTCCCACAAATTTTACACACAATGTACAAATTTTCAGATTTCTTGATTTATTTATGAGAAAGGTACACACAGTTCTGGGTAGAATTTAGCTGAGAAGAGAATACAAGTTTGGGTTTAAAAAAAAAATCTCTTTTGGGAATTCCCTGATGGCCCAGCGGCTAAAACTCTGTGCTTCCACTGCAGGGGTCACAAGTTCGATCTCTGGTCAGGAAACTAAGATCCTGCAAGCCGCGAAGTGCGGCCAAAAAAAAAATCTCTTTTAATAGATTTTTTTTTTTTTTGAGCAGTTTTAGGTTCACAGCAAAATTGACTGGAAGTTATGGAGAGTTCCCTCTACCTCGTGTCCCCACACATGAATAGCGTCCCCTGATATCAGCATCCCTACCAGATGGTACTTTTGTTACAACTGATGGTGCCGCACTGACCCATCATTACCATCCAAAGGCCATAGTTTACATTAGGGTTCACCCTCAGTGTTGTACAATCTATAGGTTTAGACAAATATCTAATGACAGCTATCCATCATTATGGTATCACACAGACCAGTTTCACTGCCCTAGAAGTCCTCTGTACTTTGCCTGTTCATCCCTTTCTCCTCCACTAAGAGTGCAAGTTCTTATTTTCATGTTTCCTTTCTTTTCCTAAGGGGGCCCCCAAACATGAAAGGTGTGGTGAATGTAAAGGAGGTCTTAGGCTTATGAAGCAGGATGTGATGAAGTTAATTTAGCCAATCCCCTACTGAGAGACACTGGGCTCCTATCAATTTCTGCCATTACTATCAATACAAACATTTCTGCCATTAACATAAAAGAATCTGCAAAAGAATATATGTATATGTATAACTGAATCCCCTTGCTTTACACCTGAAATGAAGACAACATTGTAAATCAACTATACTTCAGTAAAAAAAAAAGGAATGAACTGATACATGCAATAACATGGATGAATCTCAATCTCAAAAACATTCCTGAGTGAAAGAAACCTGTTACAAGAGTACATATCACGTGATTCCATTTACATGAAGTTTTAGAATAGGCACAGCTAATCTATGGTGGATAAGGTAAGACTGGAGTGGGAGTAATGATGGAACAGGAAGGGGTGTGAGGGGATTTCTGGGGTGATGATGATTTTCTATATCTTGACTGGGGTTTGGGTTACACAGGTGTGTCTCATCAACAGTACACTTGAGATCTGAACATTTCAGCAGATGCAAATTTCACCTCAAAAGAAAAAAATAGAACCATAAACAAATATTGAACTCTAATTAATTATATGCATGCTGAAGTATTAGGGGGAAGTGTCCTGATGTCTGCAACTGACCTTGAAATAAATGAAGAAAACAAGATGAATTGTTGTTTGCTGGGAGGAACGGGTAGAGGAACAGAAAGATATGGAATAAAGCAAGTATAGTGAAAACATCAATTGTAGAATCTAGGTGGTGGGTACATGGGTGTTCTCTATAAAATTGTCAACTTTTCTGTATATCTGAAACTACCATAATAAAATGTTGGGACAAAAACTGTACCACAAATTGGGGAAACTAAACTTTTATTGGAAGGTTAAAATTGAGCCATATAAAACTGAAATAAAACTCAAATTCTAGCCATGCAACTTTCTAGCTAGTTGCTTAATCTGTGTCTGCTGCAGTTTTCCCATATATTATGTGGACATGATTCTTCTTTTGTAGGGTTTTGTGAGAATGAAATTAGGTAATATACTTAAAGTATATTAAAAACATAGTGGGTAAACAATGAATGGGTGCTTTTATATTCCTCTTTGTGACTATAATCTAAGAATTCAAAGAAGATGGCCCTCGATGCGGATTAGAAAAATCTAAGGAGGCTTCCTAGGAGGTGTGATTTTAAAGAAGAGTAGAATTCAGGCAGAGCAAATCAAGGGCTTTCCTGGTGGAAAAAAAGCCTGAGGAAAGGCCTAGAAACAAGAATGAGTTCACGTGGGCAAATTTGGTGAGAGGCGAAGACACTGCATTTTGTTTTTTCAAAATAAAATTAAAATATCAGCGTATGGGCTTCCCTGGTGGCACAGTGGTTGGGAATCTGCCTGCCAATGCAGGGGACACGGGTTCGAGCCCTGGTCTGGGAAGATCCCACATGCCGCGGAGCAACTAGCCCCGTGAGCCACAACTACTGAGCTTGCGCGTCTGGAGCCTGTGCTCCGCAACGGGAGAGGCCGCGACAGTGAGAGGCACGCGCACCGCGATGAAGAGTGGCCCCCGCTCGCCGCAACTGGAGAAAGCCCTCGCACAGAAACGAATACCCAACACAGTCAAAAGTAAATAAATAAATTAATTAATTAAAAAATTTAAAAAAAATCTGTGTATGTCAATCTCCTGATAAAAGAAGACTTGAACAATTTACTAGGCACCCATGAACACTTTCAGGGGCAGGGTCTTTACATGTGAAGTGAAGACAATTTTCAATTCCGTTGTCTGAGAGTAGAATTTTACTGTCTACTGCTCTACAACTTCCTGGAAACAAAATTTCATTCTCTTTACCCTCTTTGCCAAGAGATGCGGGACCTGGCAGGAACTGAAGCTGCCAACAAGAGTCCTTTCTCGGGCTTCCCTGGTGGCGCAGTGGTTGAGAATCTGCCTGCCAATGTTTGGGGAACGAAGATCCCAAATGCCACGCGGTGTGGCCAAAAACAAACAAACAAAAAAAAAAACACGCCCTCCAAGGTGCAAACCATCTCCCCTCTCAGCCTCCTTTGCTGTCTCACTTCCACTCTTGTCCTGTGTAGTAGGCAGAACAATGGACCCCAAAGGTGTCCACATCCAAATCCTGGAACCTGTGACCTTGTTACTTTACATGGCAAATGGATTTTGCAGATGGGATGAAGTTACAAATTTGACACAGGGAGATTCTTCCGGATTATCTGGGTGGGCCCAACGTCCTTGTAAAGGGAAGTGAGGCAGGAGGGTCAGAGGCAGAGAAAGATGTGACGGCAGAAACAGTGGACAACGTGATGCAATCGCTGAGGGGCGGCACACAAGCCAAAGAATACAGGCGGCCTCCAGAAGCTGGAAAAGACAAGGACCCAGAATGTCGCCTAGAATCTCCAGAATGAACGCCGTCCTGCTGACACCTTGGTTTTAAGCCCAATGAGACGCATCTCAGATTTCTGACCTCCAGAACTTCAAGGTGATAAACTTGTGTGGTTTTAAGCCACCAATGTTGTGACAATTTGTTCCAGCAGCCAGAGTTAGCTTTTATTTATTTTTATTTTTAAAAATAAATTTATTTATTTTTATTTTTGGCTGTGTCGGGTCTTTGTTGCTGTGCGCGGGCTTTCTCTAGTTGCGGCGAGCGGGGGCTACTCTTCGTTGTGGTGTGCAGGCTTCTCATTGCAGTGGCTTCTCTAGTTGCGGAACACGGGCTCTAGGTGAATGGGCTTCAGTAGTTGTGGCGCGTGGGCTCAGTAGTTGTGGCTCATGGGCTCAGTAGTTGTGACTCATGGGCTCTAGCGTGCAGGCTCAGTAGTTGTGGCGCACGGGCTTAGTTGCTCTGTGGCATGTGGGATTTTCCCGGACCAGGGCTCGAACCCGTGTCCCCTGCATCGGCAGGTGGATTCTTAACCACTGCGCCACAAGGGAAGCCCCAGAGTTAGCTTTTAAAAGTATAAACTGGAGCACATTGATCCCCTTTTCAGTGTTTTCCCATCACACTCGGAACAAAACCCAGACCCTTTCTGTGATCTGGCTCCTGCATACCTATTTCTCCTCAGCCCCTACTGCTCTCCCTAACCCTGATTAAGCCTGCCTTTAATTCCTGGACTAAACCCAGCTCATGTCAACCTCAGGGCCTTTGCACTTGCTGTTTCTTCTGATCAGAATGCTCTTCCCGCAGACCCTCACATGGGGGGCTCCTTTCCTCTATGTCTCTTCAGAGATGCTGCTGCCCCAGGGCAGCTTTCACTAAACACCCTCTGCAAAATAACATGGCTCCATTTTCTAGAGTCTTGCCCTCATTTTGTTTTCTTTGTAACCTGACTTCCTGAAATTATCTCATGTATGTAGTTTTCATTTGTCTCCTGCTGGCCTCCTCAGAACGTAAGCTCCAACAGGGCAGGGAACTTGCCTGTTCACTGAAGTATCTCTCACCTTACCCGGACACAGGGGCCATCCTAATAAGCACATGTTGAATGAGTGCGTGACTCTATCTTCCTGATCACACACCGTTGTTTCACCAGTGCGCCTTCCACTGATAAATCATTTTTCATTCAACATGAGCAAAGAGCTAGATCGTCAAGCATATCGGGTCGCTGATTATTTTATTTCCAGTGTTTCCTGTCAGAGCTGGGGATAAATCAGCATATAGTCCCCAAACCAGTCATGAAGTAAGTAAAAAGGGACCCTAATTCAAAAATATACCCCCTAGGGGACTTCCCTGGCAGTCCAGTGGTTGGGACTCCACGCTTCCACTGCAGGGGGCCCGGGTTCGATTCCTGTTTGGGAACGGAAGCCATGCAGCGCAGGAAACAAACAAATAACCTCCCCTACATCATGCAGCTGAAGGCTTTTAAAAAAACTTATCTTTGGGCTTCCCTGGTGGCGCAGTGGTTGGGAGCCCGCCTGCCGATGCAGGGGACACGGCTTCGTGCCCCGGTCCGGGAAGATCCCACATGCCGCGGAGCGGCTGGGCCCGTGAGCCATGGCCGCTGAGCCTGCGCGTCCGGAGCCTGTGCTCCGCAACGGGAGAGGCCACAGCGGTGAGAGGCCCGCGTACCGCAAAAAAAAAAAAAAAAAAACCAAAACAAACAAACAAACAAAAAAACCTTATCTTTGGATATTCAGATGCCTTGCCTCATCCTCAGACACTTAAGCCCTTTCGCAGCTTTTGGTCTGTCTACATGGAGACTGTAGTCCTCTGTGAAAGGGATTTTTTTCTTGGAGGGATTTAGGGAAGGGTAAAGGAGGGAGGGTGAGCACAGGATATAAGAGATGTGAATAGATTCTTTTTTTTTTTTTAATTTATTTATGGCTGTGTTGGGTCTTCGTTTCTGTGCGAGGGCTTTCTCTAGTTGTGGCGAGCGGGGGCCACTCTTCATAGCGGTGCGCGGGCCTCTCACTGTCGCGGCCTCTCTTGTTGCGGAGCACAAGCTCCAGACGCGCAGGCTCAGTAGTTGTGGCTAACGGGCCTAGTTGCTCCGCGGCATGTGGGATCTTCCCAGACCAGGGCTCGAACCCGTGTCCCCTGCATTGGCAGGCAGAGTCTCAACCACTGCGCCCCCAGGGAAGTCCTAGATTCTTTTCAAGTGACCATCTTCTCCTTGAATGCCCCCTACTCGTCTTTTACGATATTTTTATGGATACTTGAAGATTTCTTTCCAGAGCCTTTCATCCAAAAGGAACTGTGACAGAGCAGATGGTGGAGATGTCCATACTGAAATGCAGAGGGCACACTGCTGTTTAATGGCAAACCATTGTGAAGTATACTGTTCCTCTTTCCTGCCAAGGCATGTCTCACCAAGGGTTGACTGCAAGATCTTCTTCAGAAACGTCTTCAACTTATCAATAAATTGCTGACGCTGCTGGAATCTGTAACCTCCCATTAGCTGCCACTCCGTTCAGTTGTTCTGAGTCAGGTACCCTTCTCTCCTCAACCTCCACGACCCTGATTCTTGGCCAGTTTGGGGTGGGGTGGAAGGGAGGGGTTAAAATTACCCCGGAGAAGACCTAAAGCTCTGACTTTGTTCAGGACCCCCAGACCCACCAAGGGGTTTGTCCAGTTCACCCTGAAGTGGGAACCCCAGCCTCTTGGTCCTTTTTTGAGACTCTCTAGCTAACCTCTAAAAAAAACTGATCTGGACCTGGATTTCTTTCTCTCTCCTTGGTTTCAAAAAGTTTTTTACAAAAGTATTATGGACTTGCTTCAATAAATTCAAATCATATAGACATAAATCAATTCAAAAGTTAAATTCCCTTTCTAACATAGCTCCCTCTGCCTTGAAGCCCTCTCTCTGGGGGGAGTAGCCACGGTTAACTGTTTACAAGTGCCCTTCTTCCATGCTCATCCAAATACATTCATGAGAACGGCATCATATTCTTTTTAGCCAAGTGCTATTCCATAATATGGAACAATGATGATATACTATAATCTATTGTTGGATATTTGGACACTATTACAAATTCTATTACATTGAATGTTCTTGTATGTATATCCTTGTGCAATTGTAGTATGAGTAGATTCTTCAAAAGTAAATTGTTAGGTCAAAGGATGTATTAAACACATTCAGAGAAACAGAATGTGTAATATATAGAGAGAGATTTATTTAAAGGAATTGGCTCGCGCAGTTATGGAGGCTGGCAAGTCCCAATTCTGCATTTCAAGTCCCAAGACCATCTGCTGCAGAAAGCCCTCTTGCTCAGGGGAAGTCAGTCTTCTGTTCTACGCAGGTCTTCAACTGATTAGATGAGGCCCACCACATTATGGAAGGCACGCTGCTATTACTCTAAGTTCACTGTTTAATATGCAAATTTCATTCAAAAACACCTTCAGAGAAACATCTAGAATAATGTTTGACCAGATATCTGGGCACCATGGGCCAGCCACATTGGCCTATAAAATTAGCCATCACAAAAGATATGTTAATTTAAAATTTTGATAAGTTATTACCAAACTGTGCTCTAAAAAGGTCATTCCAATTTATACTTTGACCCAGCAAGTGTAAAGGCATGCCCTTAAACCCACATCCTTACCAACATGAAATATCATTCTTTTTCATTTTTTAACCGATCAATAGGTGAAGATGGTATCTGTTGTTTTTATTTGCACTCATCTCCAGTGCAGTTAAAACTATTTTTTACAGAAAATAACAAATGTTATTTGTTAGGATGAGAAATTGGAACACTGGTGCACTGCTGGTGGGAATGTAAAATGGTGAAGCCACTGTGGAAAATCGTATGATGATTTCTCAGAAAATTGAATCTAGAATTACCATAGGATCCAGCAATTCCACTGCTGGATATATACTCAAAATGACTGAAAGCAGAGATGTAAACAGATATTTGAATACAGACGGTCCCTGACTTACGATGTTTTACTTATGATTTTTGACTTTACAATGGTGTGAAAGTGATACACATTCACAAATTTGAATTGTGAATTTAGATCTTTTCCCGAGCTAGCAACATGCTTCCTGATCCTCTCTCGTGATGCTGGGCAACAGCAGCCACAGGTCCCAGCCAGCCCCGCAATCACGAGTAAACAACCGGACACCAACAACCACTCTGTACCCAGACAACCACTGTTTTCCACTTTCAGTACAGTATTCAATAAATTACAGGAAACAGTCAATACTTTTTTACAAAATAGGCTTTGTATTAGACGATTTTGCCCAACTGTAGGCTAACGTAAGTGTTTTGAGCATGTTTAAGGTCAGCTAAGCTAAGCTAGGATGTTCAGTAGGTTAGGTGTATTAAATACATTTTCAACTTAATGATATTTTAAATTTAGGATGGGTTTATCAGGATGTAACTCTACTGTAAGTCGAGGACAATCTGTACTCAAGTTTATAGCAGCGTTATTTACAGTAGCCAAGAGATGGGGGCAACCCAAGTGTCCATCAACAGAAGAATGGATTAAAAAAACGTGTTACATACATAAAATGGAATATTATTCAGCCTTAAAAAGGAAGGAAGTTCTGACACATGCCACAACATGGGTGAAACTTTGAAGTTATGCTAAATGAAATAAGTCCAAAATGACAAATACTACATGATTCCACTTACATGAAGTACTTAGTCAAATCCATACAGACAGAAAGTAGAATGGTGGGTGCCAGGGACTGGGGGGAGGAGAGAATGGGAAATTATTGTTTAATGGATACAGAGTTTCAATGGGGAAGATGAAAAAGTTCTGGAGATGAATGGTCGCAGAACAATGTAGATGTACTAAATGCCAGAAACTGTACACTTAAAAATGGTTGAAACAGTAATGTTATGGTACGCATATTTTCCAATTAAAAAATAACTATTTTTAAAATTTATATTTCTTTTGTGAATTGTCTTTTCATATCATTTGCTCTTATTTCTGTTGAGTTTTTTCTTTTTCATATTGACCAAAGGAATTCTTTCTATACTTTGGACATTTAACGGTTATACGTATTGCAAATATTTTCTCCCTCTCTAACATTTCTCAGATATTTGTTTAAATAACACCAAATAAAAGTTTAAAATATTACAACATCAAATATGCAGCTTTTCCTTTATGGCTTCAGATTTATTACTTTGTGGAGAAAGGCAGGCCTTCCCCATTTCATAATTATAAAACTATTCTATACTTTCAGAGTTTTTCTATATTTAGATTTTTTAATCTATTGGAATTTTTCTTTGTGTGTAGTGCAAGGTAGAGAACCTAATTCACTAACTGATAGTTTCCTAAATCGATGGCCAATTGGACTGAAACTTTTTTCTGAATGGTCTCTTCCTCAGTGATTTGAAATGCCACATTTATCATAAATTAATCTGTTTTGGCCTATTCTCTTCCATTGATCTTTTTGTTTATTTCTGCTCCAAAATCACATTGCTTTTATTTTAATTTTTAAAAATATTTATTTATTTATTTATTTGGCTGCGCCAGGTCTTAGTTGTGGCATGCGGGATCTTCGCTGCCGTGTGTGGGATCTTTAGCTGCAGCATGCAGGATCTTTGTTTTAGCTGTGGCATGCGGGACCTAGTTTCCCCGACCAGGGATCGAACCCGGGCCCCCTGCATTGGGAACGTGGAGTCTTAACCACTGGGCCACCAGGGAAGTCCCTCACATTGCTTTTATTACTGTAGTTTTATAGGACATTTTGATATCTGGTAGGGCACGGACCCCTTATTCATATTCTTTTATCAAGAACTTCTTGACTAGTCTCACAATTTTCTCTTTCTGATGAACTTTAGAATCAGATTTCCAATTCCTGATGGAAATTCTACCGGCACTCTGATTGGAATTGCGTTACATTTTTAGATATAAAGAACTGACCCCCTTAAATATTGACTCTTCTTAGGAACATTGTATTCCTCATCTATTCAGATCTTTCACGTCCTTCAGTCAAGTCATATTTTTCTTTGTAAAGAAAAATGCCCATTTTAAAAAATACATTTATTTATTTATTTATTTATGTTTGGTTGCACTGGGTCTTCGTTGCTGCGTGCGGGCTTTCTCTAGTTGCAGCGAGCGGGGGCTACTCTTCATTGCGGTGTGCGGGTTTCTCATTGCGGTGGCTTCTCTTGTTGCGGAGTGCGAGCTCTAGGCACGTGGACTTCAGTAGTTGTGGCACGTGGGCTCAGTAGTTGTGGCGCACGGGCTTAGTTGCTCCGCGGCATGTGGGATCTTCCCGGACAAGGGCTCGAACCCGTGTCCCCTGCACTAGCAGGCGGATTCTCAACCACTGCACCAAGCCCCTCTTATTTATCTTTGAAGCCAAAATGAACTAAATATTAAATTCAACTAATTTAATTGAGCTAATATGAATAAAATGTTTTTTTTAGATTTTGGGATAAACAGAGCCTGGATACTTGGCAAAGGAGCACACTGCTCTTCTGAACTTCGGGACTCAAAATGGGTCTTGGCCAGCATCAAAAACGGGCATTTTCTCTGGGACTTCCCTGGTGGCGCAGTGGTTAAGACTCTGCCTGCCAATGCAGGGGACACGGGTTCGAGCCCTGGTCCGGGAAGATCCCACATGCCGCAGAGCAACTAAGCCCGTGTGCCACAACTACTGAGCCTGTGCTCTAGAGCCCACGAGCCACAACTACTGAGCCCACGTGCCACAACTACCGAAGACCCCGCACCTAGAGCCCGTGCTCCGCAACAAGAGAAGCCATTGCAATGAGAAGCCCACGCGCCACAATGAAGACCCAACAACGCAGCCAAAAATAAAATTATAAAAAAATAAGATAAATAAGAAGTGAAGCAAAAAGTGAGAAATCATGCTACAACAGCTAAGACTGTCTTTAAATATATTTCTTGTGAAAACCCAAATCAGCATTGGTGGCAATTATAATCTTGCATATTTTAATACACAGCCACATCCTTATACAGACACATCCAAGCATGCAAGACTTTCAGCTTTTCCTCTCTATGAATCATGCATAACAGATTAGTGTATTTAAATTTTTTCATACATAAATTGTATCATTAGTTTTCATACATTTTTCAACTTGAATTTTCTCTGGGTAACAAAGTGCTTTCAGAGATAAAATGTAATATTAACAGAATTTACAGTTATGAATTAAACCTAAAACACAGCAGTAATCTTCACAGTTAAAGATGTAAGGAGACATTGCGGGACTTAACCAACGCCATACTCTAGTAAGTACCACAGCCAGATCTTATGAGCAAGAGTTCTCATTTACAGCGCTCAACTTAAAGTTAGTTCAATCAAAAGTATTTTCTGGGCTTCCCCGGTGGCGTCCGGAGCCTGTGCTCCGCAACCGGAGAGGCCACAACAGTGAGAGGCCCGCGTACCGCAAAAAAAAAAAAAAGGGCCTCTCACTGTTGTGGCCTCTCCCGTTGCGGAGCACAGGCTCCGGACGCGCAGGCTCAGCGGCCATGGCTCACGGGCCCAGCCGCTCCGCGGCATGTGAGATCTTCCCGGACCGGGGCAGGAACCCGTGTCCCCTGCATCGGCAGGCGGACTCTCAACCACTGCGCCACCAGGGAAGCCCCCATAAAAGATTTTAAAAGCTGCCCGGGAAACCCATGGAATTTCAGCCTTCCAAGAGACAGAGGGTTCACATAATAGATATCCTTCGTTTAAAAGCTCACTATCGAGAGGAACGAGGTCCTTCTTCTACTTAATTTAAAGAGTTCCTTTATAAGATTCACTGTCACAGATAAAAGCTAGTAACATTCAAAGATCCCCAGACTTAAATTCATAGAATATTCAGGAAAAGGATTTAAAGAGTGATACTTAGATGTATTCTTTTATACCTTGGCTTTGATGAACTTTTTTTTTACTCACATCTTTTGCACAGACTTTTTATTTTGGTCTCTGGTATTCAATTCTTTAATGCTTCCTACCTAATCTAATGCTATTCAATAAACTTGAGCAAATGTTTTACTTAAAAAAAAGAAATCAATGTGAAATCAGCATCCGAAGGTAATACATTGATGCTAAAGATGGAACTAGCTACACTGGGTTAAAAAGAAAAAGAAAAAAGCAGCTTCTCGTTAAATTGAATCTGCATGTAACTCCCTGACAAAATGTGTAAAAGACCAAAGATAAATTAATCATTTTTACTACCTATGTAAATATCTGCTTCCTGTGCATTTTGTTCACGTTTAAGTTCCTATTTATAGATACTATTTTTAAAATATCCATCCTTATTTGCTTCAAAATAATAAGGATGGTCTAGATTAGCAATGGTTGGATGGCTTTGGGACTGGTTAACTAGAATATGGGGATTTAGTATACTGTACTCCTTCTGAGTATGGGTAAAATTATCCTTAATTAAAAAGAACAACTGTAATGGCCAAATTATGGCACAGCCATACAATGAACAAATAAGCAAACATTAAAACATTTTACAAATAAAGAAAAACCCAAACATATATGAAGAAAATTCAACACGTTGAAAATAATTACTTTCAGCTTCTGGGATTAAATGATTTTACTTTATTTTTGTTTTGTTTTTTTAACAACCCTAAACATTTATGATCTGAAAATCAATTTGTTACTGAGCTGCTTCCCATTATCTATTTAAGACTCTTCATCACCTATTTAAGCTTAATGTCTTCAAACTCTCAACTGTCTTGCAATTATGTATTTTTACTGCAAACTCATGGAACAACTGTGGACTGTGATAGGCAAATATATATTTAGGATATATCTGTATGCATTAATAGAAATCACCCATATTTTAGTTTCACAATGCTTGTCTTAATGGGGAAAATGTCTAAATGTCTGACAAATTACATTCTTGAAATAAAATAGTATGCAGTGCTTACAAATGCTATGTAAGTATACTCATTAACCTAGGAGAAAGTTCACACAGTACGAGAAAGATTACAAACCAGGATGTAGCAGGAATTCCCTGGCCGGCCAGTGGTTAGGACTCCATGTTGCCACTGCAGGGGGGCATGGGTTCAATCCTTGGTTGGGGAACTTGCAAGCTGTGAGGCTCGGCCAAAAAAACAATAACAAAAAACCAAAAACCAAACAAAAAAAACCACGGATGTATAATGACACCAATTTTGTAAACTTGTAAAAACACAGAAAAGGATCTGAGAAAAATGCATCTTTAAACAGTTGCCTAGTGAGTGAATTATAATTTCGGGTGTTTTTAGCTTGTCTGTTTCCTGAGTTTTTCCCCCAGTGAGCACGGATTGCCCCTGTACTGAAATTACACACACACACACTTCTCCCTGCCCCCGCCCTCACACTTGTATACACACTTACCAAACACCCAGACAAGACTCCTTTCCCAGGGCCTCCGTGATTATCATGCATCTCCGCATCAGGCACCAGGTTCCATGCCTTAATTCCTGATTAGTCTACATCTGAAAGGTCAAACTCAACCTCAAACAAGCCAAGAGAATGCAGGGTTCTTGCTAACTGCCTTTTCTAGTTAACAAACGAGACTATCTGATTTGTTAGCATCATTACTAAACAGTTATCTTCCTTGTCCTTCTAGGACATCTGAACTGACCTCCACTCAACCATTCCTATCACTCGGTTCTCATTCAACTAGTTGTTGAAAGGGCAAGAAATTAACTTTTTCTAAGTACTGATCCCAAAGAGATGCCTCAACGTGGTTTTTGGTTTTTTTTTTTTTAAAGTAATTGTTTTCTTTTGACAGCTGAAGAGAACACCCACTTGAGGGTTCATTTTATCATTAAAAAATCATAAAAGGATGCTTAAGGCAAGGATCTAGAAGTACTACATTCCAATTTTCTATAAAAGAGGCAATTTCTTTTAGGTATCAATCTATACAAGAAGTGAAAAAACCTTACCTGTTGTGCTTTTTAGAAAATTAATTAATCTCTTTAAACATATTACTAGCAATGAGTTCAGAATAAGAAAATCTTTGCATCTGTAAACATTTATCACATTCCTAGGGGTGGACGGTTGGGTAATACGAAATGAACACTGCCAGATGGGTTACAGGGTTAAAATTCACTAGTTTTTTTTCCCCATTGGTTTATTTTTAAATTTTTAAATATTTATCTATTTGGCTGCACCAGGTCTTAGTTGCAGCATGGGGGTTCTCAGTCAAGGCATATGGGATCTTGCTCCCTGACCAGGGATCGAACCTGGGCCCCCTGCATTGGGAACGTGGAGTCTTAGATCACTGGACCACCAGGGAATTCCCCTTATTTTTTTAGCTAACCCTTTAACTGCAACAAGTAGCTGCTAGAAATTCTGGTACCAAAAAATCGCATGAAGTATCCATACACACAGCAAGAGAAAATGTTTCAACTCCATTTAAATTTGCATATCCAAACAGTCTAACAAAACTTAGAAACTACAGGCAAATCTGCTTGCATCACTGTTTCAGGTCCTCCACCAAGAATTTTCCCACTCCCCAAGTGTTGCCAAAGCCCTCTTTTGGGTGTCATTTCAACCCAAATCAATGTCCTCTGCATTTCTTTCTGTAGTTTCATGTTTTACGATGCCACACCTCACCGCTGTGAGCTCTGTTCACACTGGGCATTCCAGCAGCACACAGCCCTTACAGAGTTCTATGATCCCCCGGGACTCGTCGTTAATCTTTGGCCAGGCCACACAGCAACGTAGCATGTAGGACCTTAGCTCCCCAACTAGGGATTGAACCTGCAGCCCCTGCACTGGAAGCTCAGTTTTAACCACTGGACCACCAGGGAAGTCCCCCCAAGGACTGATTTTTAAAGCATTCTTGCCTCCTACTAATCAAGTCCACAGGCAAAATAACATCAAACGTAGTGTTCTAAACTTCGTTCCAAGGCCTCTCCCTCTTTAGTGGTGACCTTGGCAAGATGCCATCTCTGGCTCCACTTCTGCATTTGCCAAATCAGCAGTGTCCAGTACCACTTCTAAAGACTATTTAGACGGCAAAACAGAGGGAAGGACTTGCATGAAAGCGAATCTCGAAAATACACAAATACAAACCTATAAGATCTCGTGCTAGCTTATTCAGTATTTATAAGCGTAGTTCATAGGAAGAGTGAATAATTAACGGGACTGATTTCCCATTAAACCAATTTAGTCACAAAAGCATCTTCAAAGTACACTGTTGAAGTATTACAGAAAAAATGAAGTATTCCACTCTTCCAAAATTTTATTAAGACTTTGGAAAAACAAATGTGAAAATTCTTTAAAATGAAATTTAAACCACAACTTAATCCATGTGCTTCAAGAAATTCTTTCATAATTGAGATTTTATTGGTTGTTTTGAGGATCAGTAAACAGACATTTCAATTTGTACACAATTCTCAACATACGTACCAAAAACCTAAAAAATCATGTAGTTGTGATTCTTTTCTGAACAGTTATTCCAGTGACTTTCCAGCTTAAAATTTGGGGGCAAATTTTCCTTCACAGGATATCAAGTACCAATATCTTCAAATATTGATATGCTGTTACATCGTAAGTCCCACTAATTCACAATTTAATATCACATACACTACATACTCAAATTGTCAATCGTTCACAGCACATTAACAGTTACTAGAAGAACTGGACTACCACGACCAAAGATGTTACAGAGTGCACAAAACTCTGCCCAGGAGAGCCAAGATCAAGGGGTGAGTGGTTTGCTTTAGGAAACAATTCTACCAAAAACAACGTGGGAAGAGAAGTAATTTAAAGTGTTTAAGACATTAAATGCGCAACTGACTCCAAACTGCCATGTAGTATGCTTTGTATTATAGGACATAAAAGCTACCCTCCATCTGTGGAATGTTAAGCTGACACCCAAGACAATCAAAGCCTCCCATATTCAATATCCCACTATTTTCTGGTTGTACCAAAAAATAAACAACCAGCAAATGATTTCACCTCTTAAAAAAAAGCATTTACACTTAAAAAATGGGATGAGGTGGGATTCCTTCCTTTTTAAAAATGTTTCTAGAGCTACTAAAAAACTTGCATTTACAAAATAGTTGATAAAAATATTCCTCTGGATTGTACAAGAAGGGAAACAGGGACCACTGATAGGACCAGGTGTGTGATATTAATCAGACTTGGCTTCTTTCTCTCCTGCTTCATCAGAAGCTGGGCTCTGCAAAATCAAAGGAAAAACAGTGATAGAACATTTGACTTCTGTGTCAGTGTTATAATGTTAGAGATATTTAGCATTTAATACAGTGTAAGTTTTACTCATTACTATTAAGTCTTAACAATACATTCAATCCTCATTATTTGTAGATTCTGTATTTATAAATTTACTGACTCACTAAAATTTATTTGTAACCCCAAATCAATATTCATGTTTCATGTTCCATGGTCATGTACGTGCAGATACAGAGCAGCAAAAATATGAGTCACCCGACACAGACATTCCCAGCTGAGGCCCTTCTGCCTTGTTTCAGCTGTAACACTGTAAACAAGTGTCTTTTTCACACTCTGTTTAGTGCCACACATTTCACATTTTTTTTGTGCTTTTGGTCAACGATGTTTACTAGACAAGTATAGTGCTGTCCAGTACTATGTGCTATGCAAGAAGGTTGTGACGTGCCATGTGGAGAAGACACACGTTAGACAGCTTCACTGACACACGAGTTATAGTGCTGTTTGTTGGCCCTGAGTTCAATATTAACTTACCCAAAACATACATTAAACAGACACACATAAAATAAGGTTATGGTTTGATCTGTTGATGGAAATGTTGTGATGAGAACATTTGAGAATTTCCACTATGAGCAACTGTCCAGTATACAGAGCAACCTTACAGAACACAACCATCATGAATAACGAGAATCAACTGTCGTTGATAAAAGGGCTCAGAAGGCCTCATTCTCCCCTTATAACTGGATTAATTTCATCTTACTATCACATAATATTTGACTTGGGGTTAAATTTAGGAATTTGTGACTGCAAATCGGGGGAGTAAGTAGTTATTACGTTAAAATCTGATCTATAAATATAAAAGTCTAAAAATTAATATTCTATTTATATTTTCTGCTTAGCCAATGTTAAAAAAAAAAAAGGCTTGGCTTAAAAAGTTATTTACCACAACCTTGCAACACACTTTTTTTTTTAAGGTAAAACCTCTTTTTCTCAGAGCTTAAAAGGATAAAGATTAAGGACATCAATCTTTTTAATTGCTTAAGCTAAGTTACTACTTAATCCTAGACAAGTGGCTTTTAAGAAAAATAAGCCTTCTTTATTAGAAAGTGGGAAAAATAAGACAAATGAGGATCAATTAAAAAAGTTTAAAGCAATATCCAGAATATAAAAACCAAACAAAATTATATTAACAGTTCTACAGATGGCAATTTGGGGAAAAAAAAAAGACTAGAATATTTGTTTAAAGAAAACCCCTAGGTCATGTTAAAGAAAGAAAAATGTGTTATACCATTTAGTAAATTAAATCTTTTTAAAAACTCACACAAGCAATTAAATTAATGAACCCTATATACAATAAAGATCATGAATCTGATTTTGAAATTCTGAATACATTACAATTTCTTGTTCACTCACTTAAAAAAACCCATTTACACATATATTTTCAAATAGGATCTAATGCATAAAAATAATCTGTCCATTCACTTGGGAGTTACTGTACAAAACTCTGTTCAATATCCTAAAGGATAAAGACTGTCTTATCTGCTACATAAAAACATAGTTTATTATCTACTCTTCAGAGTCAAAATGAACAACACACAAACACTTCTGACCTCCTCATTTTTAGTTTCTCCGTTTTCTGCAGGTAAGTCTTCTTTAGTCTCTTGGTTAGCCACTTCAGCCTGCTTTCCCTTTGCTCCTCTTTTCCCTTTTGTTTGCACTTTTTTGTCGGAAGATTTATCCTGTGACAGAACAAGAATATATTTTAAGCATCAACTCTGCACTTACTAACATTTTCTGACTTGCTAGAGAGATTGCATCCACCGCAGTTGCAATGTTAATGTGGTCGTGTGTCACTCTGAGTTACAGGACACACCTTAAGGTCCACCCCCAGTAATCAGGACCACACAGCACACTGAGGAGACCCCTAACAGCACCTGCACACCAAGCGTCATCAGACTTACAACAATTAAACCTAAAGCCTCAGCTACAACCCTTCTCCACTTTCTCAATTACCCGCTATTCTCTAAAGTTCCACATGAGAGAACAAATGAAGTGAAGAACTGCTGGAGGAATCGCTTCCCCAATATAACCCTACCTACCCCCAAACTCTTTAAGCAGGAAAAATAATCAAATTGTCAAATAACCACTGTCTTGACAAGATGGTTACTCTCACAGTTAAGACCTTTCACCTGAGAAAAGCACCATGTTGTTAAGGTCAGACTGACTATCCTACTACAGTTCTGCTACAGTTAGTCCCTTGATATCATATAAGAAGTAGCTAAAAGGATCAATTTTGAGTTTATCGTTTTCATTTAGGTGTTTGAAGAACCTGAAAAGCACAGGTGTTAGTATGATGATAAGAGATTCAAAGGTTAAGCCACTTTAAAGTAATATAAAACAGTATTTCTGGACACCATCAACTGGGAAGGAGACACTTAAGTATTTCCTGTAAGTAGAGAATGTAGTTAACAGCCGACTTAGATAAGACCAATAGTGACCGATACTTCTATAATGGCATTCCATACATGAATGCATGACAACTACTAGTAATTCAGTATCTTTAGAATAATAAATTACCTAAACAAACATATTTGGGACAACACCGCTACATACATTGCCACCATGAAGTGTGACAATCGTTTCTGTATTTAAAAATGATTCTTTTATAATCTGATTTCTTTAGATTTCTCATTAATTTAATAACCATTATCACAGTAACATAAAAATGTAAAACCTGAAACGTGAAAACAGAACTATGCAATAGCCTGGACTGAAATAATACCATTTTAACTATCAACAGCCGGAAAGTGACGCAAAACAAAATAAATCAACACGTCCGTAGTATGGTAATCAATACATCAAACGCTTTACCTCCTGTTTAAGGCTTTAAAACGATTCGGTTATGAAGACGAAGATATATTATTGAAACTAAAAGGGGAAAAAGGCTCCTCCCCTCTCCCCATCATTTTTCCTTTGGGAAAACTGAACTGACAGGTTTGTTTCTCAAGAAACACTGACGTGAAAACTTACCTGTTGATTATAACTGATGTCCCAAACCCAACTGGAGGTAAAATTTGAACTGTTTTCATTAAAAAAAAATTTTAGGGCAAATCAAAAATACAGACGCAGGTAAATAAAGAAAGAATACTTTGGGCTTCCCTGGTGGCACAGTGGTTAAGAATCCGCCTGCCAATGCAGGGGACACGGGTTCGAGTCCTGGTCCGGGAAGATCCCACATGCCGCGGAGCAACTAAGCCCACATGCCACAACTACTGAGCCTGTGCCCTAGAGCCCGCGAGCCGCAACTACTGAGCCCGCGTGCTGCAACTACTGAAGCCCGTGGTCCTAGAGCCTGTGCTCTGCAACAAGAGAAGCCATTGCAATGAGAAGCCCGCACACTGCAACGAAGAGTAGTCCCCACTCACAACTAGAGAAAGCCTGCACGCAGCAACGAAGACCCAAGACTGCCAATAAAAATAAATTTTTAAAAAAATTAAAGAAAAGAAAAATTTAAGAGAAAACAGGCATAGTATTCCATCCAGTTTATTTAAAAAAGCAAATAATAAAACGTGTAATAATAAAACAGTACACTGTTCAAGCAGACTTTTTGCAACAAGAGCCACTATTTTTCCCGCCTACTCTTATTTCTCATACAGAATTATCCCATTATTTTCTGGTGTAAGAAATTTCAAGTTGACATACTACGCCTACACCTTCCTTGAACCCTCTTAAAAAGGATCACAAAACAGAACTTTCTATTGAAAAAACGTTTAAGATTTTTACACTCAGCTCTGTACAATGTTTAAAGAAAGAAATGAAAGGAATCTTTGATTATGCAGTGTTTACCTTTCACCTACACTTTTAGGAAAGGGGTAATGACGATAAGGATTTTGGGGAGAGACTTCTAATAGCAAACTCTCACTTAAGTTTTGAGTAAACAGAAATTAATCACACCATGAATTTCCCCTGAAGAACAAGAAAGAGCTTTACAGAGGGTGGCATCAATGCTAAATCCAAACACAAAGTTACAAATAACATGCACACATTTAGCTTTTCCAACTTAAAAGTTTTCAAACCTACATGTATATATCCAACAACTACCCAAAGACCGGCAATGTGAATAAAGCAATCATGGATCTATTCTAGAGCAGCAACCATGATACTATTCACGATAACTTAGTGAACTCCTATACATATAATGGTATATAAAATACTTTTAGAAGACTGTTAATCATGTTTTCAGAGAACACAGCTCTTGATCTACCCCTGGACATAAGATATGTCCCCCTACCTTGCCTCGAGCACCTTATATGCAAAAACTTACACATTCCCTATCTCCTGGCCTCAGTCCTAGCCTTGCTGATATTGTCAAAAGAGGAAGTACAAGCATGCAACCAACAGAGGACCCCTAACCAAAACATACACAACACAAAGAATGGATTTCCCTGGTAAGCGAAAGTTATTCTTCAATATTTTTAGCCGTCTTAAGTTTCCCAAATTCTGCAGCAGCATTAAGGTGATACATTATGTTCCCGTAAACCGGGATGATAACTACATCTACTGTATTTTACCCAAACCAGAAAAAGCATTGTTTATTGAAGTTACTATAACATAGAATTAAAGTAATAAATAAGGTAACACTATGACTTTTTAGGAGACTATGACATCAAACTGTAGTTGATTTCGAGATTCTCAAAGTCAAGATCTCAGCTGCTGGCAATGCGCGTGAGGTAGCACTGCAGCATTTCGAAGACACCACGATCTCTTAAGGTGAGTGTGAAACCTACCTTTCCTGCCGCCTTTTTTGGCTTCGTTTCCACTTTTGCAGGAACTGGTTTCTGAAAGGCAAAGATAGCACTGAGTTTCTTCCCTGGGTACAATCCCACGGAAAAGAGAGGTCAGGGGGCTCGCTTTACTTACAGCTGACAACCTCGCCGATCTCCTCTTGGGCTTTGGGAGAAAAAAAGGAAAATGAGCAAGGAATGCGGGGTGCGGTGCAAACCGAAACCACCCCCGGGAGAGAAGAGGAGCGGGTTCTTACCTCCTCCTTCGCCGCCCCCTCGGCGGAGCTGACCTGCGGGAGAAAGCAGACGACGAGTGGACGCAGCCCGCAAACAAAAGTGCCCGCGAGCCTAGCGCCCGCCCGCCCGCGAGAACAATGCTCGGCCGCGTGACGTCAGCGGCTTCCCGCCGCCGCGTTCGAATCTCCCACCCTGCTCCTCGGGCCGCCGAACGTTCCAGAACGGCGCGCCCGGGGCCGCCGTGCGCCCGCCCGCCGCAGGTCCGGACGCCTCCCGGGCCCAGCGCTGCCGAGAGCGCGGCGGGCCTGGGCCTCGCGGGGCGCCGGGGCCGGCCGGGCGGCGGAGGGGGGCGTGTGAGGGCCGCGGCCGCCGCTCACCTTCCTCTTGGGCATCGTCGCGGCAGGGCGGGCGCGTGCCGGGTGCCTGCGGGCCGCGGCGCGCCGAGAGCCTTCGCGAACCTGGGCTGCCTGGCCGCTGCCGCTCCTCCCGCCGCCCGAGCTGCTGGGACCCGCGGCGGGGGCGGTGGGAGAACCGGATGGAACCGGATTGGGAGCCCGCCCCCTCCTCCCCCCGCGTCCCCCAGCCGCGGGCTCCCCCTCCCCGTCGGCCGGGCCGCCCCCCGCCCCCGCCCATTGGCTACGGGGCCCACCGCGCCGCGGCCCGGGCCCCGAATAGGTGAGGCGGGCCGTCACTCGACCACTGCGCCCCGCCCCCGCTCTCGGCGCCCCTACCCGCCCGCCGTCTCGCAGGGCCCCAGACCCAGGCGAGGGGGCGGGGCCCCACAGGCAGCTCTCGCCTCACGGTAGTTTGTTTGAAGCTGAGCTGCAAAGTGCGGTCTGCGCGCCGATTGGCGGAGGCCCGCCACGTGGTTGCCGGGTGAGCCCGCTCACCACCCTGCTGGATACCTGAGCGCCCGTCAGCTCCCGGAAAGCCCCAGGATAGGGTCTCTCCCCTCTAGGGTCAATTGGATCTCACAGACTGGGAAGGGAGAGACAACAGGTTCAAGTACGAACCAATTTCTCCCAACTCAGTCAGTAAGAAAGGCTATCTAATAGGTCTCCCGTCTTGCTGGCCTGCGGGAAATGGGTCCTAGTGCGCAGGAGCGGGAAGGGAGGCCGTGGGAAGGAAAGTCGGGGCGGGCACGCGCGGGTCTCCAGTGCGCAGGCGCGGATCTTTGCGAAGGCCGTGGAATTGCGGCCCGGCTACCATGCAAGGTTGCTCGCGGTTCGGCCTTTCTGTAGCTTCTTTTAAGTCATCCGTCCTTTGGGGGGCCGGGGGTGCAGGCGGTTTGTCTCAGGAGCATAGTGGGCGTCTGAGTCCCGGCCCCCACCGGCCCTAGGACGCGGACCCACTCTCAGACCCCCTGGCCGGCTGATCTACTCCTGTGCAGAAGTGAAACAGGAAGCACGCCCATCCGGCTCCTGCCTGTTTTTTAACCACGTGGCTCACCTAAGCACCTTTCTGAGGTGGAAAGAGCTTCAGGCTGGGGGGTCTGAGCTGGGAACCCCGGAACCTGTGAGGTCACATGTTACCCAGTTTCTTTAATGAATAAGAAAATTATGTTTAGAAGGACTGATTCAGTTGGGTTAATGCAGAAAAAGGTTTTAATCGGAAAATTGTCAGCTGGAATTCATGGAGAAGAAGAAGAGAAAATTCATGGAGTACTTTGAGTCCGAAAATTTGGAAACAGACTAAATGTCCACCATTTGAAAGGCCCGGAGAAACTATGACACCTTCACTTTCACGTAGTAGATTAATGAGCTACGTATTCTAGTCATTCGAAAAAGAATGAGGCCGCTCTTCACGGAAGAAGTGAATTTTGAAAACCACTAGTCAGACTCTGACTCCTGATCAGTAACTCTAGTGCCTTCCCTTCTCATTCAAGAAATTATTGGACTTCCCTAGTGGTCCAGTGGTTAAGACTCTGCGCTTCCACTGCAGGGGTCGCGGGTTTCTGGCGGGGGGTCTACGATCCCGCATGCTGCACTGCGCCGCCAAAAAAAAAAGAAAATAAAATCTCAAGTCCTTAAAGTGACATATACTCCTCTGCCATCTGGCCCACTTCAAACGGTTTTCACCGCTGCTTCCCTCGGTTCACCTTCCCAGCCTCAAGTAGGCGGGGCAGTCCTGCTTCAGGACTTGTCGCCTGCTGCTCCCTTTGCCTGGAATGCTTCATGCACTGCGTCAGACCAGTGCTGCTCTATTCCTCATCCCCTTTGGATCTTTGCACAGATGTCACCATCTCATTGAGGCCTTTCTTGGCCTTTCAGTTTAGGATTGCAACTCCCCATCTCCAGTTATCTGCACAGCATCTATTGAGACTAAATAGCTATATTGAGTATAAAGTTATACGTTCATTGTATATTTCAGGAAGATGCACAAGGACGTGGTGCCAGTGGTTGCCTTTGGGAAGAACAATTGGGGGGAGTAGGGTAAGATGGAAATTTATCCTTTTCTCTCTCTCTCTCTCTCTTTTTTTTTGCTGAGAACACTAAGTTTTTTCTTTTCTTCTTCTTGAGATCCATTCTGGCAATCCTGTCCCTCTCTAATCTCCCCTTTTTCTGTTTCTTCCTTTCACATCACCTTGCATATTTCCTTTATGGCTCTGATCACATTCTGTAATTGCTTTATGTGTTTAGTTATTTGTTGCCTGTCTCCCTCACAGGAGTATAAGTTCCATGAGGGTAGGAGCCCTGTTAATCTTGACACCACTTCGTTCCCAGAAACTATTACATGTTTGTTGAATTAGTAATTTTTTTAAATTGAAGTATAGTTGATTTACAGTGTTGTGTTAGTTTCAGGTGTACAGCACAGTGATTCATTTATACATATACATATATTCTTTTTCAGATGCTTTTCCCTTATAGGTTACTTTTCTTTATTTTTCCCCTCTCCTATTTGCATTAAAAAATGATAGCATCAGAGAGTCCAAGTTTGTGGCACAAACATGTAGTGAGCACCTTCCCTGTGCCAGTCATTGTGATAGGCCCTGGGGTAGAGAGACTGAAGGCAGGACACTGTTCCCAAGGACTTGGGGTGGTAGTTTAGTGGAGAGAATAAAGTACACAAATTGGCCTGGCCTACTAAGGGAAAGGGGAAGCCAGAGGAAGAGGGACAGCACATCTCAAGGCGTGCAGACTTAACAGAACGTGACGGCCGTCCAGAGCCCTCAGAATGGCACGGATGGGCCCATCGACGGTGGAAAGTGAAGATTAAAGAAAAGAGGCAGAAAAAAGAAGGGCAGCCTGCAGAAAGCATTTGATGCCAGGCTAAGGGGGTTGGCCATTATCCAAGGAGTGGGAGACATTGCAAGGTTTGGGTTTTTTTGTTTTGTTTTGTTTTCTGCTGTGCGGTTTGCGGGATCTTAGTTCCCTGACCAGGGACTGAACCTGGGCTCTCAGCAGTGAGAGTTTGGAGTCCTCACCGCTGGACCGCCAGGGAATCCCGTACGGTCTTAATCAAGGGATGATGTGCTGAGATCTCAACCTCATGAAGATCTTTGTCCCATGAGAACTGAAGATGCACTAGGCCAGAGGTGAGAGACTTGCGGCCTACAGATGTTTGCTTTGGTCGGGATTTTTTTAAAGTTGCCAAAACAAGCATGTGGAGCAACCGAGAACACAGTAGGGAAACGGTTAGTATCTTTTCAAAGCTAAACAGATACTCCATGACTCAGTAATACCATTCCTAGAAACATACCCAACAAAAATGCTTAGGCCTGTTCACAAGAAGACATGAAATAGAATATTCATATCTGAGCTATTTTATAGGCCCAAACTGGCAGCAACTTGAATGCCCACCAACAGGAGAATGGATGAATAAGTGGAAAAGTGTGAACAATAAGAAACAGCTGTCTGCAACTGCACACAAGAGGTGGATGAATCTCGCAGGCACAATGTTGAGAGAAAGATGCCAGACCACAGTACCTGTGATCCTGTTCATACGCTGTACTGAGGCAGGCACAACGAATCTAGTCTGTCTGAAGTCAGGATAGTAGTGGGGGTAGGTGGGGGGGTAGTGACTGGAACAGAGCAGCAGAGGGCTTTAGGGAGCTGGCCATCTTCCATTTCTTCTTTTTTTCTTTTTTTTTTTTGCGGTACGCGGGCCTCTCCCGTTGCGGAGCACAAGCTCTGGACGCACAGGCTCAGCGGCCATGGCTCACAGGCCCAGCCGCTCCGCGGCATGTGGGATCTTCACAGACCAGGGCACGAAGCCGTGTCCCCTGCATCGGCAGGCGGACTCTCAACCACTGTGCCACCAGGGAAGCCCCATCTTCCATTTCTTGATCTGGATGTTACTTGTACTGTTGTGTTCGCCCTGTGAATATTCATCGAGCTGTGCACTTAATGTATACATTTCTGGCTAGATATCAGCAGTAAAGTTTTAAAGACTTTTTCGGCAACATGTCAAAATCAGATGATTTCACATACAAATTGAGCTCTTCAGCTTCTCCTGGCCTCCCTTGTGTGTGCATTCCACAGGCTGCACTTGACCTTATAACTTGCAAGGAGGCTTCCTTTCTCCAGAGTGCCAGGGTCCCAGTGCTGCTGATTTTTCTCACCTGTGTCTTCTGCCGAGCCTCCAAAGGCAGTTTGAGATGCCTGTGTGTGAGCGTGCGTGATTATAGATGCCACCTTTTATATTTCTGTTTATTTTTGGAAGAAATATTTATGTGGCTCAAAATTCCAAGTGCAAAATGATTGCTGAGGGCATCCCTGGTGGCGCAGTGGTTGAGAGTCCGCCTGCCAATGCAGGGGACATGGGTTCGTGCCCTGGTCCGGGAAGATCCCACATGCCGCGGAGTGGCTGGGCCCATGAGCCATGGTACGTCCAGAGCCTGTGCTCCGCAATGAGAGGGGCCGCAGCAGTGAGAGGCCCGCATACCGCAAAAAAAAAAAAAAAAAAAGATTGCTGAGAAGTCTCCATTCCACTTCTGTCCCCCTGAGATGTCTGGTTCTCTCAAGGAGGAGCCAATGTTGCTGCTTCTTGTGGATCCTTCCAGACATATTTTATGCACATACCAGCAAATATGTGTGTATATATATGTTTTTTCTTCCTTTTTCTCATTTTTCACACTGTTTGACAACTTGCATTTTTCACTTAATGGAGTTTGTTTCCTACGAGTACTTATAAGATTCCTCCTTCTTTTTATTGCTGCATTGTAGTCCACTGTATAGATGTGCCAAACATTTTAAAACCAATTCTCTATTGACTGGACTTTTCGAATTGTGCCCAGGCTTTCGTTCCCACAAAGGACGCTGCAGTGAATAACCACGTATGTACACGTCACGTGGCACGTTGTATAAAACAACAAAATGTTCTTGCAAGTCCTGACTTAAATTATTTCTATTATAGAGTTCACTTACGTCTTTGAACACTTAAGATAAGGTTGGAATGTTTAATGCTTAGAGGTTTTAAACAACTATAAATCTGAAACTAACTTTTGAACCCCCAAATCTCTACAAAACCAATAAAATGTAAACCAACAGCATTAACATGAAGAATGAGTTTTGCTAAAAGCAAACTGCTGCGCGCCTATGGTGTTTGGCCCATATGATCTCTGTGGCGTTTCTTCTGGCACCTTATGTGTACAGTTGACAAGCGATCATTCATTCAGCCCTTTGTGGTGTGAGTTAGGTTTCGTGTGATATAGATAACACCATTTATGAATTAAAATCATCTATAATTTTATAGATGCTTTTACAATTACCTGTAAAACTGTGGAAAGCTGGCCCCACTTGGGGCCAAACCTAAACACGCACCCAACACAGGCACAAAAATAGGCAATGCTTGGTCAAAAGTAGCAGTCTATGCTGGGTGATCCTGAATGTCGATGATCACCTGAACACACAAAATTTAAAAAAAAATCCCCAAGAGGGCTTCCCTGGTGGCGTAGTGGTTGAGAGTCCGCCTGCCGATGCAGGGGACACGGGTTCGTGCCCCGGTCCGGGAAGATCCCACATGCCGTGGAGTGGCTGGGCCCGTGAGCCATGGCCTCTGAGCCTGCGCGTCCGGAGCCTGTGCTCCGCAACGGGAGAGGCCACAACAGTGAGAGGCCTGCGTACCGCAGAAAAAAAAAAAAAAAAAGAAATCCCCAAGAACCTTCAGGACCTTTGTATACATTCACAGAAGTATGCTTATCACCACTCCACCCCGGGGTCCACGTGTCCCGCTTTGGAAAATCACGCGTTGATTCAGCCTGGTCGATGAGGAGGTGATTGCAGGAATTTTAGTTTATTTTATTCATTTATTTATTTTGGCTGCGCCGTGCAGCATACAGGATCTTAGTTCCCTAACCAGGAATGAACCTGTGCCTGCTGCAGTGGAAGCGTGGAGTCCTAACCACTGGACCACCAGGGAAGTCTCTCTCTTTTTTTTTTTTCCCAAGGGATTTCAGAAAAAAGAATTACAAGCATAATGTAGGGCAGAATTGGTGGTGATAGACAAAGTTAAACAGTTTGCCTACCCAATGCCAGGTGCTGTCCTAGACCTAGGGATATAGTGGTGAACACAAGAGTCAAGTTGCCTGTCCTCATGGGGCTTCCATTCTAGTGGAGTACAAATAAAAAAGGTAATGAGATTCCTTCACAGGGTGACAGTGCCTTGAAGGAAGAAAACTGTCACAATATAGAATGTGCTGGAGGCACACTGAATGGGGCTAGTAGATGGGATAGTCAGGAGGGGTCTCTGGGGAGAGAAGTGAAGGGTAAGATGACCTGGCCTCTGGGGGATCTGAGGGAGAAGCCTCTGGACAGAGGAGACAGCTCCTACAAAGGTCCTGAGGTAGGATTGACCTTGGCGTGTTGGAAGGAGAGATTAATTAACTACGTGTTGTAATTAGAGAAGAAAGCAGTGGCCAGGATGTGAGGGCAGTGGCGGAGCTATGAAGGGGACTTATGTCACTGATCTGGTCTCCAAGTAGAGGTCAGGCTGAGAGGTTGGGATGTGAAGTCTGGTTGCTGGGGGGAGGCATGGGAGACCAGAGGAGACATTTTAATGTTGTCTACGCAATGAGTGAATAGGATGTTGGCTGTGGGGATGCAGATCAGTGGAGGGAGGGATTTGGGATGTGTTTTGGTGGAGGTAACTGGCAGGATTCTTCAGTGGATTGGGTGGGAGGGAGAGGAGAGAGAGTTTCGGCTAGGAGTAATAGAAACCCAAATCAGCATAAACAATAAGAAGGTGGATTACCTCCCATGACAGAGTGTTCCAGACTGGGGGATTCAGCGGCTTACTGTATTATCACAGTCTCAGGTTCTTTTCTGCCTTTTGCTGTGCTCCTGGCTGCTATAGACTCCTTCTTCTGAGTTGGCTTCATCCTCAGTCTGGAAGTGCAATTCCAGATGTCACATCCAGATTTATAGCATCCAGGCAAAGCATGTCTCTTTTCCCAGAAGCCCTCACTTGATTGCCTTTACTTACTGGTCAGAACTGGGTCACATGCAAGGGGGGATGGGATACTCTTAGAGCAAATCAAGTCCACCCCTCGAGTCGGGGGTAGGGCCAGGAGTAGAGGGCGTGGATGCCTGAACAAAATACGGGCCCTGTGAGGAAGGACAAAGAAGGGAATGGGCTGATCATCATCTGTATCCTGTAGGCTGTGTCGATGGGGAGCCACTCACCAGGTTGGGGACACAAGGGGCTTGAGGGGAAGCAGGTGGGTTTGGTGTTGACACATTGAGTTTGAGGTGCTTAGGGAATGTCCAGTGTTCAGCAGGCAGTTGGATCTACAGGTCTGGAGCTCTGGGGAAGGACACAGCTGAAAGAAGTGATGTGCTGTGAGGGCTGAGACCACAGGTATGTGGATAGTCAAATAGGGATTGGAAAGTGTCTACTACACTGACAACTAAGGATGTCACCCACTGTCCTGATGGAGCAGTTTCAGTGAGTGGTAGGGAGGGAACCAGACTTAAGTTAAAGAGAGTAGAAAGGGAGAAGTGGGAAGAGTTCCAGACCCTATTGCGCTGTGCTGAATTGTACTGTATCCCAAGAAGCCCAGTCTCTGGGCCAGTTTGTCCATGTGGTGAAGATGGAAGATAAATTAGGGCAGGTGTGAGCCTGTGAGCAAAAGGTGTGAAGGGAGATGATGGTCAGAGCACTTGAATGCCTATTGTTCACTGCTCTGCTGGATATCCAAGTTGCTGCAGAAAGATGAGATGCAAAGGACGCAGATGAAAGCAAAGATACAGGCCCTGATACAGGAGCTCTCAAGGACAACTATGCTCAATGAGTTGGCCAGAAATGCCCCAACACAAACAAAGAGCCCAAAGATGACTAATAGACATAGAACTTACCATGCAGTATATATTTCTAGCCTGCTTGCAAACTTTATGGATACATGACTATATAAATACTTGTCATTAGATAAGATCATTGGAATTATTGTTATAAGCTTTCCCTTCCAGCAGTCCACAGTATCGATTGTTATTTTAGAAAGAACACTAAGAAAAAAATTGGAAACTGGAAAATTGTCACATTATTCTTTCCTGCTCCCTAGTTGAGTTTGGCTTTCCAAATATGAAAAGGAAATGTCTTAATCTGTTCGGGCTGCTATAACAGAAATGCCATAGACTGAATGGCTTATAAACAACAGAAATATATTTCTCACCATTCTGGAGGCTAGAAAGCTCAAGATCAAGGTGCTGGCAGATTCATTGTCTGGTGAGAACCCACTTCCTGGTTCATAGATGGCTGTCTTGAGCTGTGTCCTCAAGTGGCAGGAGGGGGAAAGCAGCTCTCTGGGGTCTCTTTTATAAGGGCACTAATCCTATTCATGAGGGCTCCACACCCATGACCTAATCACCCCAAAGGCCCCACCTCCTAACACCATCACATGAAGGATTATGTTTCAACTTTTGAATTTTGGAGGAACACAAATATTCCGTCTATAGCAGGAACACTCCCTGCATCTCTTCCAGATTGCTCAGCTTCTGTGGCTTCAAAAAAGAATCACCCCTTCAAATGGGCAGCCACTTTGTAATATTTGAGGCTTGAGCAGAAAGAGTCTACTCCATCATTAAGGGGCACTTGTTCTACCCAACTCTTGAAATCCCATGGAAGTGTTCAAGGTTTCCCTGGCTTGTGTGAACTCTAAAAACAGAGGCAAAAAAATTAATTAATTAAATAAATAAATAAAATAAAAGCAGAGGCAATGGTGTAGATGTGTTCAGCTGACATGGTTTGCGGGTTGCCCCATTCATAAACCTACAGGAGGAAGCTGTCTCAAATTTGGTGAGATGTTGCCCCACATCTGTGGTTTGGAGTGTTGGCTAGAATAACAATTAAAAGCAGAAAAAAAATGTTTTCTTAATTCTACTTTTACATTTTCAGATAATAATAATAATAAAAAAGATTTCTTTCTGAATCCTTTCTTAGTTTGTAACTGACACATTGTAATTGATGAAGAACTCCCTTTGGTGTAATTTTCATTAAGGAAAAAATGGGAAGAAAGGGATCAGAATGTGACATTTCATTACAGTTAAATGATATAGAATGTGATTCCCATCTGAATGACCTCTCATTTTCCTTTCCATTCAGAGAATAATTAGCAAAAATAGATGAGTCTTAGATATCTTTTCCTGCTTTTTGAGCCCAAGTGTAATCCAGTTTAATTCTCTGACTTATGGTCTTTACTTCACATCATTTGGCATAATTTTCCTGTCGCTTGTATTGATCATATTTGCACGTCATACAATGCTCTTTGCTCCTTTCAGTGATACTAGGCTATGTGATCAGCTCAGCCTACCACGTTGTGTATGAAATACCATAAATTTAGGTTCGATCTAAAAAGAGCTTTCCTATTACCAAAAGTTACCTGTCCTGTTAACTGGACCAGCAAAGTTATTCTTGCCATTAACAGCCCTAAGTGGGATGTGAGTGATCTCAGACTTGTAGATTCACTGAATCTACTTGTGTGCTTGTCTTGTATACAAGACATGGTGAAACTTGATGTGGAACCTTCCACCTCTCTCATCTCTGAGCCAACCTAAGGGAAAAGAGAATTGCCTCTTCCGGTGTAGTGCTAATAAGTTCACGGTTGGTGGGAGGGCATCAGAAAGCTGTATTTTTCTCTTTTTCTTTTGGAAATTTCTAACAGAGACCCATTAATCAATCTAGTGTATTTTTCCAGGGGTGTGAGATGAAAAGAATGAAGTATATGAAGTCCTTCGTTAGTTCTTACGTGCTCAAGCCGCACACTAGATCAGGCCCCTTTGTATTTAATAGCATCCTGTATTACATTTTTTTTTTTTTTTTTTTGTGGTACGCAGGCCTCTCACTGTTGTGACCTCTCCCGTTGCAGAGCACAGGCTCCGGATGCGCAGGCTCAGCGGCCATGGCTCACAGGCCCAGCCGCTCCGCTGCATGTGGGATCTTCCCGGACTGGGGAACAAACCCGTGTCCCCTGCATCGGCAGGCAGACTCCCAACCACTGCGCCACCAGGGAAGCCCTGTACTACATTTTTAAAGTTGAAGTATAGTTGATTTACAAGGTTCTGTTAGTTTCAGGTGTACAGCAAGGTGACTCAGTTATTTATATATATATATATATCTTCTTTTCTCTTATAGGTTGTTACAAAATATTGCGTATGGTTCCCTGTGCTCTACAGTAGGTCCTGTTAGTTACCTATTTTATATATAGTAGTGTGTAAATGTTAATCCCAAACTCCTAATTTATCCCTCCCTCCTCATACTACATAAAAAAAATATATATATTTATTTATTTGGTTGCACAGGGTCTTAGTTGTGGCAGGCGGGCTCCTTACCTGTGGCTGGTGGGCTCCTTAGTTGCAGCACGTGGGCTCCTTAGTTTGTGGCATGCGAACTCTTAGTTTCGGCATGTGTGTGGGATCTAGTTCCCTGACCAGGGATCGAACCAGGGACCCCCTTCGTTGGGAGGGCAGAGTCTTATCCACCGCGCCACTGGGGAAGTCCCCCTCCTCGTACGACATTTTTGAAAAACAATTTTAAATGGTGCACATAACGTTATTATTTCATCCATAACCCTATTATATTTTATTTTATTTCTTTTAAAGGACCACTCTGACTGCTCTGGGTCTTAGAGGCTCAAGGGCAGAAGCAGGGAGAGCCGTTTCGAGGTCTTTTATTTATTTATTTTTATTTTTTATTTTTTTGGCCGTGCCATGCGCGGCTTGGGGGATCCTATTTCCCCAACCAGGGATCGAACCTGCGCCCTCGGCAGGGAAAGGACAGAGTCCTAACCACTGGACCACCAGGGAATTCCCACCCTCTTTTGTTTTATGTTATTTACTAACAATCTAATGAGCACCCATAAACCTGTCATCCCGCCTGGGAACTAGGAGAGCGGCAGTTGCTTAGATGAATCTGTGTGCACCTTCTAAACACTTGTATGCTGCAATTATTTTATTTTATTTTTATTTTGCGGTACGTGGGCCTCTCACTGTTGCGGCCTCTCCCGTTGCGGAGCACAGGCTCCGGACGCGCAGGCTCAGCGGCCATGGCTCACGGGCCCAGCCGCTCCGCGGCATGTGGGATCTTCCCGGACCGGGGCACGAACCCGTGCCCCCTGCATCGGCAGGCGGACTCTCAACCACTGCGCCACCAGGGAAGCCCTGCTGGCAATTACTGACAGTACTTACAGTTATTTGTTTAGTTAAGCCCCAGGAGAACAAGGACTGAGGACATTTGGTTCCTCAACATATTATACCCTGCAGGGCTTCCCTGGTGGCACAGTGGTTAAGAATCCACCTGACAAGGCAGGGGACGCGGGTTCAAGCCCTGGTCCGCGAAGATCCCACATGCTGTGGAGCAACTAAGCCCGTGTGCCACAACTACTGAGCCCACGCGCCTAGAGCCCGTGCTCCACAGCAAGAGAGGCCATCGCAATGAGAAGCCCCTGCACCGCACCGAAGGGTAGCCCCCGCTCACCACAACTAGAGAAAGCCTGCGTGCAGCAATGAAGACCCATCGCAGCCAAAAATAAATCAATATTCTATTTAAAAATATTATATCCTGCAGTTAGTAAAGTGTCTGAGACACAGAAGCCTTTAATCCCTTTAAATTAAACATTTTTTTAATCTTTAAAATTAAAAAAATTTTAATTGTGGTAAAAACCCACTGCATAAAACTCACCTGCCTTAAGTGTAAAATTCAATGATTCTTAGTAAGTCTACACAGTTGTGCAATCATCACCACTATCCAGTTTTAGAACATGCAAATCACCTGGAAAAAAATCCCTGCTGTCCTTTCTCAGCCAATCTTGATCACATCGTCAGCCCCAGGCAGATTAATTTTCTGTTACTATAGTTTAAAATCTACTCCTCAAAGGACACCTCTAAAAGAATGAAACGATAAACCACAGACTGAGAAAATATTTGTAAAGGATATACCAAAGAGAGGACTTGTGTCCAGAATGAACTCAAAGCTCTATACTAAGAAAATAAACAACTCAGTAAAAAAGGGGGCAAAAGATTTGAAGAGATACTTCATCAAGGAAGATATAAGAATGACAAATAGGCATGTAAAAACCTGCTCAATATTAGTAGTCACTAGGGAAATGCAAATATAGCAAAAAACTATAGTGAGATGCAACTACACACCTATTAGAATGACTAAGATTTAAAAGACTGACCATGCGAGTATTGGTGAGAATGTAGAGGAACTGGACTCGAATTCTTCCAAAATGTTAATGTAATAAAAGACAAAGCAAGGCTATGGAAATGGTCCAGATTAAAGGAGGCCAAAGAGACATGTTAATTAAATGCAATGCCTGACCCTGGGCTAGATCTTGTAATGGAGGGAAAATGTTACAAAGGACATTATTCAGTCAACTGACAAAACTGGAACGAACACAAATGGCAGATTAAAGTATTGTATCAACGTCAACTTCACTGAAGTTGATGAATGTACTGTGATTATATAAGGGAATATTCTTAGTGGTATTTTGAAAGAGATAAAGCAAATGGGCTAAAATGTTAATGTTAAAGTAGGTGAATATTAAAAAAGGGTACTGGGTGTTCTTGATACCATTTATATTTTTTGTAATTTTTCTCAGTTTGAAATTATTTTAGAATAATTTTTTAAAAAGAAAAAGCTAATGACAGTTTTATTTAGGGATAAATTTCTGGACATAGTAAAAGCCTGTGAAAATTTGAGGTCTAAATGAAATTTATTGCACTAATAACAATAAGAAGATTAATTTTTAACCTGTTGAATTTTGCATATTCAGAAGGGCTTAGCATAACAAAGAGACAAAAATAAAAACATTTTAAAGGTTATTTGGCTGTAGCAATATTTTTCTTAAATTGAGGTGAAATCCACATGACATGAATTAACCATTTTAAAGCATACAGTCCAGTGGCATTTAGTACATTCACAATGTTGTTCGACCACCATCTAGCAATAACCTCGCTGCTTTTAAAGATATTTAACATTTGCATTTAAAAATTTTGCAGAAATGCTTTTTTAAAACTTGTTAAACAAGTTTAACAAGTTTAAAAAACAACAAAATAGCTTGAATTACAATCTATGATATTTTCCTCTCTGATTACTTCCTCACACACATACACACCACACACACACACACACACACACACACACAAGAATGCTTGAACATTCAACTACGTTAAAATGCAGTTTTCCAAGAGATCCTAATACTTCATTCATCGTTAGCTATCTTGGACCTAAAACTGGCTGCCAACATATGGACATGTCCAGTCCTCTGACAGCCACTGAGCAATATGGTGGCTATAAAATTTGTGCAAATGAGGTATCTGCCTGCGCTTAGTTTGTGACAGCCAGTTACTGAAATAAACACTGCAGATTTTTACCTAAGTTACTCTGAATATTGATGTACCCCTAGTTCCCGGTGGAAAGATAGTCTGTTCTTTGATTCAACCTGGTATGTGATCATCATCATCATTTTCATTTAGTAAAACCAAGCGGGCAAAGCTAAGAAGAGGTAAATTCAGTTCCTGCTAAATTGTTTCTTCTCTTTGTCCCCTCTGTTTTCCCTGTTTTGGGAATAGTTGAGGCAATCTCATTTTCACTTTGCATTTCAGTGTTGCCTTCTGGGTGTGCCTGTCTTGAGAAGACTCTGCCTCAGGTGGGCCACCCTCAGTCACTGGCCCTAAATCGCTCAGTTCTGGGCACGTCTCTGGTCCCTGCTGACACTCCTCTGAGTCTCTGACGGAGAGTTGGTCTCTATTAGAGTACTCATTTCTCCAATCTCAGTCGTGATTGGTTTAAAATCAACATAAAAGTCACTGATATAGGGCTTGCTAAACACATTCTCTGAAGTCCTATGAAGAGGAATTGTTGTATTATGTTAGAGGTTCCAAGACTTGTTTGTTCTGAACAAGAAATGGTTTGATGAAAACCCCCAATGGTGTTAGTATTTTCTGCCAGTCTTGCTCTGGACTGAAATCCATTTGTGACATTATCACAGTCTTTATTTTCTATGGGACGGATACTTTTTTCTTTTTAACTTGATGGCCTAGTGTGGTACTCGGATGGTGTTGGCAGCCTTTGTTAGCGCACTTCTTAAGAGCTGCCCAGATGGAGCAATAGGAGAGAGCTGAGTTGTTCACACTGGCCAGGTACAGCTGGTCCTCTCCTACCACTGTTGTACAGTCCAGGACATTCTCCAGGGTTTTCTGTCAAATTCTCATCTCACCAGGAATTGGTGATCCTCCTCCTGCGGGGATGTGGCACTGGGATGGGGTGTGGTACGGGTGGGGAGCAGGCGATGCTCTCCTCTTCCGCCTGAAAAGCAGAGACTGGGCGCCGGGAGATGGAGGCCGGAGGATCTGCTGTCACTTTTCACGAGGTGGTTTCTACTTCCAATCCTTCCAAACCTTTAGTGGGTAGAGGAGCTAGCAGCCAGGCTGCCTTGGATGGTCCAGCTGGAGGGGAAGGCTATGGAGCAGAAGCAGGCTCCAAGCCTGTCTTTTGTTTTGGTCAGTTCAGCATCACCTACCGGCCAAGAAACCTCTCCATGGAAATAATTCCCTCTACCTCTATCGAATAGTTTCGCTTCACATGTTTTCTTTAATCAGAAATTTGTAGAACCACAGCTCCTCCATTCATTCTGATTGGGAATTAGTTCTCAGACTCCAACCAGGGCAGGAGAGGCAGCTAATCATCTTTTGCTTTACCTACTACACATAACTGTGAGTTAGGATTCTTTCGCTGTAAAACCTCATCTTCCCATAAATGTAGGCTACTTTATTACAGGCTGAATGTAACCAGGACCTCAGGTATGCAGTTTTGTAAATTACTTAGATTTACTACAATGTTTAGCTTTGAAATGTAAACACGACTTACTAAAAACTACTTACAAAACGTTTTTCTTTTTACGGTTACTTGCTACTATCATTACCGTAGGCTTCTATTTACGGAAAGGTTTATTTGAAAATACATTTATTTAGGAATAAAGGTGAGTCAGTTTAAAGAAAGTATTAATTACATAACCACACAAGTGGTTTGCAGATACAACAAAACCAGAGACATGGTGGAGGCCGAATCTGGAAAACAGGTTCCGCGGGATGGTGGGACGGGTGCGAGAAGTCTACGGAAGCCGGGAAGGCCAAGGGCAAGGCTGGCGTTAACCAGAGCGCGGAGCAAGAGACGGCCCCGCCTCCCCGCGTGCGGCGCAGTGCGCAGGCGCGGCGGCGCCCCTCTGCGGGCCGCTGGGCTCACTGCGCACGCGCGGCCTCCGGCTTGGTCCCAGGTGGAGCTGATTTAGCCGAGCTGGCGCCGCCGTGAGCCTCCGAGATGAGCGCGGCCGAGGCCGACCGCTGGGCTTGGCTGCTGGTGCTCAGCTTCGTGTTTGGGTGCAATGTACTCAGGATCCTCCTCCCGTCCTTCTCCTCCTTCGTAAGTGGCTATCTGGCCTTCCAGGGGCCGGTGGGGTTGCCGCCCCAGCGTGCCGTAGACACGGGTCTCAAACTGGCCGCCCGACGGCCGGATTCGGCCTGCAGAGGCGTCTTGGTTGGGCCGTTCTGTGTTTTAAGATGTTTTTGAGTGAGTTGCTAATGTCAAGTCGCAACGCTTTACCCCCATATCCGGTTTTCTGGATTCTTGGGGAGAAAAAAAAAATGCCTGATAACGCTTGGCCACGTTTTCGCGTGGCAGCGGTCTGGAGTTCTCAGTGCCCTTCTGCCAGCCGCACTCATTTCCATTATTCTCTGGTTCCTGGGGGCGTCGAGCAGCCTCAGGCTGCTGGGGTGGGGGCGTGGGGAGGGCCAGTGCCTGCAGCACGGCGTCCGGGGCTCTGGGAAGTCTCGCCTTCTCGCGTGCAGTGCAGCTGTGCAGGGTCCCTGGGGACGGGTCTCAGGATGCAGGGGCCCCCATTCTTGGGGCGGGAGGGGTTGGAGACAGTGTAGACTTAGAATCCCAGTGCTCTGTGATGTTTCCTATACCCAGAGGAGCGACGGGCACTTGGGAGCACTCTCTGCGGGGCGTTTTGTCCATCATGAGTAATTTCCTCGTGTCCAGTCGCCACGGTTGCCGTGACTGTCATGCCATCTTCCTGTACCTCCCAGAGGAGGTGTGTTTGACTCAGAGTCTAGTAGTTGTCCTAAGACATCCAGCTAGTGATTGCTGGGGTGGAGGTTTGATCCTTGGTGTGTGATTCTCCGAGGTCTGCCCCTCTGCCTGTTGGAGCGTGAATAGGGGGTTTGGTGGCATATTTGATGGGAGGTGCGTGTGGAGAAGGTGAGGAGCTGTTCTCCGCGGAAGGGCGCCCTCTGTAGGCCGACAGTGGGAGTGAGGGGCTGTCTGACTTAGGCCGAGACTCAAAGATGGGGTGCACACACTATACCAGTGTCCTGGGAACTCAGTTCTGCTTTTCTCTCCTGGTATAAATTGGTGGTGGTGGTGGGGTATATGAGACTAGACAGGGTTTCTACTTCTTTTTGTTCTACTCTACTGGTATCCGTCGGGTGCCTGCTTTGTGTAAAACTCTATTCTAGGACCTTATCACCCAAGTTGTCCTGAGGCAATTCTCTCTTAATCCCATCCCCTGTTGGGAATCTTTCCTGATGCTTCCTTGTCTTTAAGATGGTGTCCAAAGTACTCAGCATTGCATAAAAGACCCTTGAAGAGTAGGCCCCAGCCCACTTTTCTTTTTTCTTATTTTTTAAAAATTGTGGTAAAATATACATAACATAAAATTTACCATTTTAACCATTTTTAGGTATATGGTTCAGTGGTATTGAGTACATTCACATTGTTGTGCAACTGTTCATCACCCTTCGTCTCCAGAACTGCAGCTTCCTAAACTGAGACTCTGTCCCGAGTAAACATGGGGCGTTATCCGCATGCCCCTTCCCCCAGTCCCTGGCAACCACCATTTTACTTTCCGTCTCTATGAATCTGACTATTCTAGGCACCTCATGTAAGTGAAATCGTATAATATTTGTCCTTTTATGCCTGGCTTACTTCACTCAGCATCATGTCCTTAGGGTTCATCCCTGTTGCAGCCTGTGTTAGCATTTCTGTCCTTCATAAGGCTGAATAATATTCCACGGTATGTATATACCACATTTTGTTTGTTCATTCATCTTTTGATGGACATTTGGATTGTTTCTGCCTTTTGGCCATTGTGAATAATGCTGCTAGAACGTTCGTGTACGAGTGTTTATTCAAATCTCTGCTTTCAGTTCTTTTGGGTAAATACCCAGAAGTGGAATTGCTGGATCATATGGTAATTCTGTTTTTAATCTTTTTGAGAAACTGCTGTACTGTTTTCCACAGTGGCTGCATCATGTACATTCTCACCAGCAATGCACAAGTGTTCCAGTTTCTCCACATTCTCCAACACTTGTTATTTTTAGTTATTATTTTTCCTTTTTGGATAATAGCCATCCTAATGGATGCAAAGTGGCTTCTCTTTGTGGTTTTGATTTGCATTTTCCTAATGATTAGTGATGTTGAACATTTCATTTGCTTATTGGCCATCTGTATATCTTTGAAAAACAGTCTATTCAGGTCTGTGGCCCCTTTTCTAATGGGGCTGCAGGCGCTCTCCCTAGGGGAAGGGCACTCTGGAGGCCCACATCGAGTGTGAGTGGCTGCGTTTTTGTGGTTAAGTTAGGAGTTCTCTATATAGTCTGGATATTAGCTCCTTATCAGATACATGATTTGCAAACATCTTCTCCCATTCTGTGGGTTGCCTGCCCATCTTACATGCAGTATCACTTCGATTCTTCCTATTACCCCATCTCATTTCACCTTATATTGGAACCGCACACACAAAACTAACCTCAATTGCTGAAAGAGGCTGTGTTGGTTTTGTATTCCTCTGTGAATTGTTCCTAGTTTCTCATAAGCTGAGGGGGAAGGAGGAGAGTGTTTGGGATATGGCAGTGGCTGTAAATAAGAACTGTCATCACCTCTGGCTCCTTCACCAAACCTGTGCCCTGCAGCTAGCACACTCTCATAAGAAGTTACTGCTGCAGTCTACACATGCACGAGGTTTGTGCCTTATCAGGGTGGCTGTTTGTCGTTCAGGTGAATGAACACTGGGTTTATCCTTGGACCTGTGTCACGTCCTTTGCTGCATCCTACCGGCTGTGTAACCTCTCTAACCTCCAACCAGTTAGCCTTCTTAGACCCGTTTTCCCTTGGTTGTAACACTGTCAGAATTGTTAGCCAGGTTCAGAAGGATAACATTATCCTAGCAGAGTACAGTTGCTGGTGTTCAAACAGGGAAAAGTAATAAAGAGATATGGTTTGTGTTGAGGGTCAGTGAAAAGCTGTAAGGAACGCGCTGGTCCCGTGTAGGGTAAAATGCTGCTGCTTCTCGACCGTTACAGGCTGCCCCATCACAGGCGCTGATCTGAGGATGCACGTGGGAAAGACTCCAGTGAGGATCAGTTTGACTGGGAACGGGCCATGCCCCCTGCACCTCAGACTGTAGCCTTCCTTCCAGGGTTTCCGAAGCTTCTTCCCTTCAGCCAGAGCAGGGAAGGGGCGCACCTTCCCATTAGTCAGGAGAGGCCCTTTGAGGAAGTCTCTCAAGTTCAAGAAGTCCTCTCCCAGCAGAGTGCTGCAAGGTCCTGGGATGGGACCTCAGCCAAATACTGGGGTGGGGGCTGGGTGCCTGGATAAGGACGCCCAATCCTCGGTGTTGACTTGGTTAGAATTTTCCTGCGAGTTCTTTCATGTTTCCTTTCCAGCCACAGGATGCATTTGCGATCCAGCACAACCAAAGGCGGAGGCAGAGGGGACAAAGACCACCCAGCGGAGCGCCCCCCTCCGTGGCCGGAGGCGCGCTGTGCAGGCGCCCCGGGCCCCAGGACTGGCGTGGCCGAGGGCGGGGGGAGCTCCTAGTTAGCCATGTGCCCTGCTCAGGCGTGCCAGGGCCTATGCGCTGGAGGGCGGCCTGCGGGTTGCGGAGAGATGCGTGCCCTGCGCAGGCGCCCCAGGACCTACGCGCGGGAGGGCTGCCTGCGGGTCCCCGAGAGCCGCGTGCGGTGCTCAGGCGCCGGGGGCCCCTTCCTCACAGACCTCCCTGCTTTGCAGACCTTGGGCATGGGTGCAGTGCAGGCTGTCCTCTGGGACTTGGTGTGTGGGACTGGCCGCCACTTTTGTGTTTGACAACTTCAAAATCACTTAACTTGCTGGTCTAAAAAGGGGCCGTTTCCCTTTTCTCTTTAGGGGCCTGGGCCACTGAGGTGAGGGGTGGACACTGCAGGGCCTGCCGCTGAGGGCCTTGCTGAGACCCTCCCCGTTTCCAGGGAGCACGGTCGTCTAGAGAGTTCTTGCTGTGGACCAGCATGAGCCCCAAGTGCTGTTTGAGGGGGTGACAGAGGCGGCGAGGGGGGTTGAGTGCGCACGAGCAGGTGCGGCCTGGCGGATGCGGACTCCCCCGTGCCGGGGACCAGGGCTGCGAGGAGTGGGCCCGACTTGGCCGGTCCTGGCTGAGGGGCATGTGGGGTTGTTCTGTGCCTTGGGCCCTTCCCGGGGTGAGGGGTCTCCCTGCGGTGTTAGGGACACGCCTGAGCCGCCATTCCCAGGGATGCCTGCTGTGTTCCGGGAGGGAGGAGCCTTTGGGCTGTAAATGTCGTCGGGCACGATTTTCAGATGGGACTAGTCCAGAGAGTTGCCAGCCATTGAGTGGGGGAGTGAGGATTTGAACAACCCCAGTGCCACCGCAAGTCCTGGCATTTTGTTGGCAGAGGGAGTGTCCAACTTGGACAGGATCAGAGGGTGACTGAGGAGGACACTGTGATCTCACACAGGCAGAGGGCCAGCGTCTGGAGACAAGAGAAGCAAAGGATTGGTTCTGCCCTTGTTTTCTTTCCAGATTCTCCCACCGTACTTTTTTTTATGATAAGCAAATTTTGTTTGTTTGTTTGTTTGTTTATTGATTGATGGCTTGCGGGATCTCAGTTCCCTGACCAGGATTTGATCCTGGGCAGCAGGCAGTGAAAGTGCCAAGCCCTAACCACTGGACCGCTGGGGAATTCCCTCACTGATCTTTAAAAACTTATTTTCTTTTCTGCTTTAGAATTACTTGTGGACCCATCTCCAGGTCTTTGAAAAACCATACCCTACACAGTTTATCAGCTTCTGTCAAGTGGGAGATTTAATACACCTTTGAGTACATAAAAACTTCAGGGGACTTCCCTGGTGGCACAGCGGTTAAGAGACTACCGAAGCCTGTGCGCCTAGATCCTGTGCTCCACAACAGAAGAAGCCACCGCAATGAGAAGCCCGTACCCTGCAAGGAAGAGTGGCCCCCGCTCACCGCAACTAGAGAAAGCGCGCATGCAGCAACGAAGACCCAACGCAGCCCCCCAAAAAAATTAAAAACCTGATAGACATTTAAAAAGAAAAGACTTAAGATATAAATTTTTAAAATTTATTTATTTAATTTATTTATTTTTGGCTGCTTTGGGTCTTCGTTGCCATGCGCGGGCTTCTCATTGTGGTGGCTCCTCTTGTTGCGGAGCATGGGCTCTAAGCGTGCGGGCTCAGTAGTTGTGGTGCGCTGGCTCAGTAGTTGTGGCTCGCGGGCTCTTGAGTGCAGGCTCAGTAGTTGTGGCGCACTGGCTTAGTTGCTGCGTGGCATGTGGGATCTTCCCGGACCAGGGCTCAAACCTGTGTCCCCTGCATTGGCAGGTGGATTCTTAACCACTGTGCCACCAGGGAAGCCCCAGATGTTTATGTTTTAAAAATTAATATTGGGACTTACCTGGTGGTCCAGTGGCTAGGGCTCCATGCTCCCAGTGTAGGGGTCCCAGGTTCGATCCCTGGTTGGGGAACTGGATCCCACATGCCGCAACTAAGACCTGGCGCAGCCAAATAAATAAATATTAAAAAAATTAATATTAAGAACATTTAAAAAATTCAAATCTCCTTAAATCTTACATTTCAATTCATAATTCTAGTATATTTTAACAGTTATTTGTAAGGAGGTCTTGGATTAATGTTGGTACCTATTTGCAAACTTAAACACTTCCAAATTTGCTTTTTTTGTACTTGTAGATGTAATTATTCATTTTTTCTTCAAGCGCTGCATTTCCTAATTTTAACCACAAATCTCTTCAGTTCCCCTCAAGTTTATTCTCCTGTCCTCACTCACTTTCCACTCCTGAGTAACCATTTTTGGTCTTTCCAGTTTTTAATTGTTTTATGTACAGCGTACCTCGGAAATATTGTGGGTTTGGTTCCAGGCTACTGCCATAAAGTGAATATTGAAGTAAAGTGAGTCACATGCAATTTCTGGCTTCCCAGTGCATAAAAAACTTACGTTTACACTAGAGTCTATTAAGTGTGCAGTAGCATAGCATTGTGTAAAAAAAGTATACATGCCTTAATTAAAAATTTGTTTATTGCTAAAAAATGCTAACCATCATCTGAGCCTTTAGTGAGTTGTAGTAGTAACATCACAGATCACTAATCAGGGAATACCCTGCTGATCCAGTGGTTAGGACTCTGCCGTTTCACCGCTGAGGGCTCGGATTCAATCCCTGGTCCAGGAACTAAGATCCCGCAAGCCCCGTGGTGTGGCCTAAAAAAAAAACAAACCACTAATCAAAGAACACCATAACAAATATAACAATAATAAAAAAGTTTGAAATATTATGAGAACTACCAGAATGTAACACAGAGACGTGAAATGAGCAAATACTGTTGGAAAAATGGTGCCAGTAAACTTGGTTGATGCAGGGTTGCTACAAGCCTTCGATTAAAAAAATCTGTGAAGCACAGCCTGTATTCTCTATAATGCTATGTACGTCATGTGTTTGCCCCTCTATTTCTTTTTTTTTTTAATTTATTTTTGGCTGCGTTGGGTCTTTGTTGCTGTGCGAGGGCTTCTCATGTGGTGGCTTCTCTTTTTGCAGAGCATGGGCTCTAGGCACGTGGGCTTTGGTAGTTGTGGTTCACGGGCTCAGTAGTTGTGGCTCGCGGGCTCTAGAGCGCAGGCTCAGTAGTTACGGCACATGGGCTTAGTTGCTGTGCGGCATGTGGCATCTTCCTGGACCAGGGCTCGAACCTGTGTTGCCTGCATTGGCAGGCAGATTCTTAACCACTGCGCCACCAGGGAAGTCCCCCCTCTATTTCTTTTTAAATCCTAGTTGTTTTTTTTTTCTGCGGTATGCGGGTCTCTCACTGTTGTGGCCTCTTCTGTTGCGGAGCACAGGCTCTGGACGCACAGGCTCAGCGGCCATGGCTCACGGGCCCAGCCGCTCCGCGTCATGTGGGATCTTCCCAGACCGGGGCACGACCCCGTGTCCCCTGCATTGGCAGGTGAACTCTCAACCACTGCGCCACCAGGGAAGCCCTAAATCCTAGTTTTAAAAGTCAGGTTTATTGACGTGTAATTTGCATTCAGTGAAATTCACTTCTTGTACATGGGCAGTTTGATGAGTTTTGGCACACTTAATCAGGGTAACCACTGAAACAATCAAGGTAGAGAATATCTCCATCACCTCTGAAAGTCCTTTCCCCACCCTGCACCTGTTTTTTTTAATCAAAATTTAAAAATACACCTTTATTTGAATTTTTGGCTGTGCCTCACTGTTTCACATGGCATTCGGGAATCTTAGTTCCCGGACCAGGGATCGAACCCACACCCCCTGCAATGGAAGCACAGAGTCTTCACCACTGGATCGCCAGGGAAGTCCCTGCCCCTGTTTCTTGATTTACAGAGTTGAAGCAGCATCTATGAATTCCTTGCTCTTTAAGATGATTCTGTGATTTTTAAAGATAATTTGGTGCATTCCTGTTTTCTGCTCTAGGGTGGATCTGGCTAGAGTGTATGTCCTTGGCCAGCTCGAACTGAAGAGTCACCCTCCTGTGCACCAGGCAGGGGGGATCAGGGGCTAGAGGAACAGACTGATTTATTGTGCACCAGCTATGTACCAGTACAGGGAAATATATTAATATAGTTTATTAATGTATCTTTATTAATATATTTTTAAGAATGTGAAACAAACACAAATGTGCAAAAAAGTTATACATTCATTAGAAAGAACTGGTTTTGTTTCCTGAACCATTTGAAAGTAAGTTGTCAACCCGAGTGCCCTCTTTCCCCAGTACATTAGTGTATAAACAGTGGCGTTGGCCGCAGTACAGCTGTCAGGTACAATCCTCCCGTCTCGTTCAGGGTTTCCTCGTCCCAGTGACGTCCTTTGTAGCAGAAGGACCCCAGTCAGCACCATGTATAGCACATACTTGTCATGTCTCTTCAGTCTAGAAGGAGTCTTGGTCTTGCCTTGAATTGCGAGGATGACATTTCCGAATGTCGCAGGGCAGTGATTTTGCACAATGGCCTCCTGTGGACATCTTTGTCCAGTGTTTGGCGAGGATGTCACATAAAGGATGCTGTGTTCTCTTTGCATCTCACCAGGTACCGTGGGCGTTGATTTGGGGAGGTACACTCATCACTCCGGGTCAGTCCCTGGGGAATTCTCAGTCCCCTACGAGGTCGCCCGTGGACCTCCCCGCGCAGGTGCGAGTGTGGTCCCCTTGCTCTCCCCTTGCTCTCCTGGGACCTTCACCTGTCCCTGTGTGTTGTTGGGTGCTACCTGGCAGCCACTGCATGTGTACCCAGGCCGCTGGCGGTGTCCTGGCCGTTGTGTGTGTCTGTGGGGGGCGTCTGGGGACGGTGCGGGCAGGTGCCGTCACACTTGGGTCCCCTCCACTGTCCAGGCGGCCAGGAGGGCTCCTGGGCCGGTCGTGTCCCACGTGGGGCCTGGCGGTCAGAGGCTCCTCTTCACAAACATTTACGTCTGCTATTTCATCTGTCTGTGTATCTGTGGAAAACCACGAGGTCACACCTGTGCCTCCAGGTCTCATCCAGTCCCACGGGATTCATTCTGGTTCTCTCCCAATGCATATTTCTCACTCCCTTTTCTCACAGTGAGAAAACTGGTTCACAGTATCCTCAGTAGGTCTCCGTGACTTGCGCAATCCTTTGTAACTCGCCCTCGGCCTCCACCACCACCTCCTCTTGTCACGTGTGCCCCTCCTGCTGTGGGACCCCGACTCTCACGCCAGGCAGCCCCTCTGCGGGAATGCCCTCTTCACCTGCCACCGCTTCATCCCTGACGGCCGGCACCCCCCTTGCTCGGCCCACCTAATTTAGCACAGAATTCTACAGGAATGAGGGGCGTGCACGGTCCTTGTCACCTGAATGGAGCTCTGGGGATGGAATCAGTTTTCACCCTGTAATCACAATTTTGCAGTAAAAATGAGGGATATGTACATTTGTGCTGTAGCAGTCCGTGGGCATATCTGCAGAAGGAAAAACGTAATTGAATAAAGACTCAAGGGGCGGGGTGTGTTGGGGGGGAGTTTTCGTTTCTGTGGTCGGGGGCAGCAGGACCGGGACCGGGCAGCAGAGCCTGGCCATGGGGGTAAAGGGCAGCGTGCCCAGCTGCAGGAGGCAGCAAGCGGATGGGGGAGGGGGTGGGGGAGAAGGCTGATCCCGGCTGCCACCTCCACCAGATGTCCAGGGTGCTGCAGAAGGACGTGAAGCAGGAGTCACAGATGCGAGCAGAGATCCAGGGCATGAAGCAGGAGCTCTCCACCGTCAGCATGATGGACGAGTTTGCCAGATACGCCAGGCTGGAGAGGAAGATCAACAAGATGACTGATAAGCTCAAAACTCATGGTACTGTTCTCGTGTGTAGTGTGGGAAGCTTCGTACGAGCTGATTAACAGAGAAATCTTTATAGAAAGAGGCACGGCACATGTGCTTTGATCTTTGAGGTTCTGATGCTGACAGAGACTTTTAAGTTGTCTAGAAGAGACCCAGTAATAATAATTGTTACTTTCTCCTTATTTGCTGGTGAACCTTTGCTTTCTAAACACAGAAGCTTGGGGACTTCCCTTGTGGTCTAGTTGTTAGGACTCGGCACTTTCACTGCTGTGGGCCTGGGTTCGATCCCTGGTCCGGGATCCCGCAAGCCGAGAGTCGTGGCCAAAAAAAAAAAAAAAAGAACAACAAAAAAACACGCAACCACACAGAAACCTCTAACATCTTTGATTTTCTTCATTCTCTGTAGGTTGACATTTTCAAATTCAACACTTTTCTGAGAGAAGCCTAGAAAAATCTCATGGTGGATTCCCCGGAGCTTTTGTGAATGCTCTAAAAAATGCCCAGCAGTGTCCTTATCCAAGTGTAGACTTCAGGCTGGGGATCAGGTCTCACTCAGCTTTATGTTTGCCACCATTCCTAACAGTCTCCTCTGATGGATAGGAGGTCAGCTTGTGTGCTGAGAGAGTGCGTGGCTAGTAGAACATGCACAGGGGCCTGCCCAGGCCTGAGACAGACCTGACTCCCACTTACGGATTAGTGTGCTGTGTGGTCTGGGAAATCCAGGAAGAAAAAGGTGGTCCCGTTGGTAAGTGCCTCGTAAAAGAATCTCTGATTTAGATGAATAGCTTTATGAGTTTTTAAAATTAAAACTTCAAATCTCATAATCTGTGGGTGATTCTATTTTAAATAACGGCACAGAGGGTGACTTCTAAGAAATTCTGTTTTATATTTTCTAAGTGTGTGTGTGTGTGTGTGTGTGTGTGTGTGTGTGTGTATGTGTATATATATTTTGTTTGCTTTTTGGCTGTGCTGCGCAGCTTGTGGGATCCTAGCTCCCCGACCAGGGATCAAACCCAGGCCCTCGGCAGTGAGAGTGCAGAGTCCCAACCACTGGACCATCAGGGAACTCGCTTTTCTAAGTATATTGAGCAGATGTTACATACATAGTTAGAAAATAGTTTATGAGAAGAAATAACATTTCTGTGTGCTTGAATATCTTCTTCATTTTTTTTTAGGACTGATACCATTTCATCCTGTTTTTTCTTTCAGTGAAAGCACGGACAGCTCAGTTGGCCAAGATAAAATGGGTTATAAGTGTTGCTTTCTACATATTGCAAGTAAGTGTCCTATTCTGTCACCTGGGGTCATTGAAGTTGGTAACGGACTGTCCTCCAGAACCATGTGGCCCAGAATCCGGGCCTGGGAATTCTGGCTTTTCCACTTTCAGCTGCTGTGCTGTGTGGTCCTGCTAGCGTGTAACTCTGAACACTGTGAATTTCTATGTTAGACTAAAATGAAGCCTTTGTTTCTCTTAGTCTCTTTTAGCCTTTGTCTTTTAGAGTTGTTAAATGTTGGGATTTTTTAGCAGATGCGCTTCTCTGGAGTTCCTTCATTTTGCCTTTGTTTCAGTGCAGTGTTGGGAGCCTGGGGGTGTATGGAGTGAGAGAGCTTATTTAGACGTTGTATTTTCTAAGGGGGTCAGTGACTGTGGCCGTTGCTTGTCACCTGGTGTGCAGACGTGTAGGTGACGTGTAGATATCTGCTCTCAGGCAGGGAACACGTCATTCTCACGTCAGTCCAAGACCTTTGATTCCCAACGTTCTTACCTGGGGGATGTTTACTTGTTCCGTTTGCGGCTGCTTCCTTCAGCCGAGGGTGTGGAAGTGCCGCTCGCACACTTAGTGGCTGCTGTAAATGGTCTCTGAGTTTCAGTCCTATGTGTGATCTTTCTTGGGGGAAAAGATTTGCGCCCAGCCCCCCAGAGCCCAGGTGGTTTGGGTTTGTTTGAGGACATTGATCCTGAGGCGTTGTCCCTTTGGTGCGAGAGCGGTTGCACAGGGAGAGGAGTTGAGCAAGCCGCGCTCTGAGGTCCGATCGCTCGAGTGGCACGTTCAAGGCCACGAAGGGGATGGAAGACAGCTGCCCGAGCGCTGCTGGGAAAGGAGGAGAGGGCAGGCAGTGCTTCTCGTCCCTTAACCTTGCAGAGGGCTCACCTCTGCACTTGGGAGTGTGGGTGAGAGCGGTAGCTAGTTTTTAAAGGATCTGAGAGGCGTGAGGTCACTTTTGTCACTGATGAGGTGTAGTTAGCGTAAGCTGGCTGCTTAGAGGAGGTGCTCAGTGAGGAAAGAACACTTACGCTGGGGGAGACCTTGGTTACTCTGTCAGCTAATCTGGTAGTGTGTATATGCTGGCTGTGAGGACTGCATGGGTAGGGTTTGAGGTCACCGATCTGGAGAGTTTCCTTGGTTTGTTTCCATGTTTCCTCGTCTTCCGTGGTGATCGGTTGTGTGCCTGGCGGGATGTTTCCACTCACCAGCCGTGTCTTTGCAGGCTGCCCTGATGGTCACACTCATCTGGACGTACTACTCTGTCCCTGTGGCCGTGGTGCCGAGTCGGTGGATAACTCCACTAGACCGCCTGGTAGCGTTTCCCACTGGAGTGGCAGGTACGCGGGCGCTGGCAGATGCGGTGGGAGAGCGTGGCCAGGTTGACCTAGGGGCGTGTGGCGGGAGGTTCGGTCAGCTGAGCTCAGCCTGACGCCCACAGTGAGAGCTCTGCGTCTCCGCCTCACACAGGGCTTGCAGCAAAGGAGCTGACGTCTAGAGAACTTACGTGTCCAGTGTCACCGAAATGTGAAGTAGCAGGGCTACAGTTCAACCCCAGCCTGCCTCCGTGATCCAAGCCCAATACCTGGGGTCTGATACCCCTTTTATTGAAACATCACCTCTGGTTCCCAAATTCTGTGACTCCTTTTCAATTCACGCTATGCTTAGCCCCTCTGCAGCATTTCCTGCTATCGGCCATTCTTTGACTTCTGAAAGAATTTCTTTTGGGTGTTAAAATTAGTACATGTCATCATAGAGTGATTAGAAATATAAGAAAAAACTTTTAAAAAGACTCAGTAGCTGTGGAGAACCGCTCTTAACATTGTAGTATATTTTTTCCAGTTTTTTTTCTGTTTATTTTTGTATGGTTAAGGTTATCTGGCACATACAATTTTTTACCCCTCTTATTATGTAAGCCTTTTTCCACATCAATACATTTCTTCAGAGTAGAGACGGACGTGCTGCTGGCTGTGCTGAGAGGGCAGCTTAATAAATTTCTTTATTAAGGAATTTTGAATAGCTGTTCTTCATTTGGATGTGTCATAATTTACTAATTTCCCTGTTAAAGGATATTTATTTAAGTCCCCAGTTTTTGCTGTAGAGATGCTGCTGCAGTACACGTCCTGGTCAGCCAGTCTTTGGTTGTGATTTGTGATCATGCTGGAGGTGAATTGCTAAGTCAAAGGGATGACCGTGTCAAAGATTTCCAATTTAGCCAGGCCCCTTCCTTCCCCTCCCCCTCCCTCTTCCCGGACCCAGCCAGGATTGTTGTAGCTGGTGGCTCTCAGTGTTGCTGAGCTGAGGAGCCAGAGGCCACCCTTCCGGGCATCTTGTGGCCTCTCTTCCTGTCTCTCAGCATCAGTGGGGCAAGAAAGGTATGGGTAAACATTCCTTTGTGCTTGTAATGCTTTGGTGGGAAGGGAAAAACAGATCATCTGACAGGGTGGTCTTACAGTCTATTAATATCATAAATAATGATGCACATCCCTCTGGCAGGAAAGATAAATTCAAATCATTGTTTGTTGTCTTGACTAGTTCCTGCTTAGTAAAGAAGGCAGCTCTGTGAATCAGTAAAAAGTCTGCGGGCTTCCCTGGTGGCGCAGTGGTTAAGAATCTGCCTGCCAATGCCGGGGACACGGGTTTGAGCCCCGGTCTGGGAGGATCCCACATGCCACGGAGCAGCTAAGCCCGTGCGCCACAACTACTGAGCCTGCGCTCTAGAGCCTGAGAGCCACAACTACTGAGCCCACGCTCTAGAGCCTGAGAGCCACAACTACTGAAGCCCGTGTGCCACAGCTACTGAAGCCCATGCGCACCTAGAGCCCGTGCTCCGCAACAAGAGAAGCCACCGCAATGAGAAGCCCGCGCGCCGCAACAAAAGAGTAGCCCCCGCTCGCCACAACTAGAGAAAGCCTGCGTGCAGCAACGAAGACCCAGAGCAGCCCCCCCCCACAAAAAGTGATCAATTTGAACCCAGGAAACACAAACTTGGTGTTAGCCCAACACTACTCAAAAAGGACTGAAGTGCTCTATTTCCTAAAGTCAAAGGTAGCAGAGGCAGGAAATGTGGGCGGAACTCCTGGCATGCTCTCATGTTGAATTTCTTTATTTTTAGGTGGTGTTGGAATTACCTGTTGGATTTTAGTCTGTAACAAAGTTGTGGCCATTGTGCTTCACCCTTTCAGCTGAAAAAGAAGATGAATTTGGCTACAGCACTTTCAAAAACGAATTTTCACTTAGGAGATTACAAATCTGATTTATACTGTTTTATTGTTTTGTTTATTTTTGTTTGCTTGTTTTTTTAAAAAAGGAAACACAAGCCACAGGTTAGTTGTTGTTGTTGAACGTGTTTGTTCTTGGACTTCATGTTGAGATTCTTAGAAGAATCACAGTTTTGTACATTTGTCGTGAGCCATGGAGGTCAGTCTCGTGTGTACCAGCCAGCACGGCACCAGATTTGTGATAAGAAGTGTGTGACATTATGGGCTACATGTTGTTACTTGTGATTTGCACTCTCGGCATATTTTAAAGGTCACATTGCCAACTGGAAAGTCAAACTTTTCTAATAACTTAAGTACTTTAAAGACTTTGTGCTATTTTTAATCCAGATTAGAAAGTAACTTAATTTTAATACTACTACTAGAATTTGAAAATTTGTTTTTTAATCTCATGCAGTACTACCAGGAGAATAACACTAATTGACATTGCTTGTGCTTTTTCCTTCCTAAAATGTCATTTGTTGGGCAAGCCTTTGGATGGTGTTACCCACTTATTTGAAGCTGTTAACTTTTCATTACTGTGTTTTATAAATGTATTCATGAGCCCATAATGCATTGTTTTGTGTTTGAACTGTGTGTTTTATATTTAATGTATTTCTAATGAAGCGTATTTTTAAAGCATTTAATATTTATGCTCTGTAGAATGGAACAAACTTAAAAAACAAACTGGGAAGCCTGATTAAGTTAATTTCAACGGCTACATGTTTGCCCCGTCAAGTATAATTCTGCTCAGTATTTTTAAAAACACTTTTTTCTAATTACAATCTTGCAAGTGCTTGTGTGACTTCCTTCCTTACGGCCACTTACTTGCTACGACCGATCGGTGGCAGAGGGCCTGAAACGATCACTAAGTGGGCCACAGCCCTGTGAAGCGAACTTCTAGCACGAGTGTTTAAAAGATCACTTTTGTATCCTTGTGTTCCCTGACGGTGTGATAGTAAGTTCGTTATTATTTCTGGTAATTGAGCTGTGTAGAGACGGAGCACTGTGCTGCTTTAGTTGATGGTCACAGAGTGGGTTTTGGGTTCCCCTCATCCCTCAGACTCACCCGGCCCCAGGCTGTTGCAGCTCTGGGAGAGGATGCAGAACTGGGAATACAGCTGTATTTACAGCAAACACCAGTGTCCAGCGTCCAGTCACCTCACAGGTACGTTTTAGCCACAGAGGATGAGCAGATGACCTGCCGAGGACATGATAGCAGCAGAAGGAAGCTTCGGGGTCTTGGGCCCCTTCGAGGCCACAGGCCCTATGTGATTCGTGAGCTGTGGCGTGAATGGCAGGTCACACCGTCAACAGTCGGGTGGCCAGGTACGCGCACTGTGGACCGTCCTGGGATCACTAATTGGTGAAAGTCTCCCTGACAAGACCCGTATTTATCTCCCAAGGATATGTTCTTGCAATTAATACTGCAAGATTTTTGACAGGTTTTACTGAGGCTAGAGGAAAAAATTTATAATTCACAGCTGTTCACTCTTTCCACATACATTAATAGTTTGTGAAGATGAAATAAGGGAAATTTAAATGTCCATCACATTTCACATTCTTGTGGTTTTTGAAAAATGGTGTGTGTTTTTAAAGTTTTTATTATTTATTTATTTATTTATTTTTGGCTGTGCAGTGGCTTGTGGGGGATCTTAGGTCCCTGACCAGGGATCAAACCTGTGCCCTCTGCAGTGGGAAATCCCTGGTGTTTGTTTTTAAATAGGTAGTAAACGTGGCACTGAATTCAAAAGATACAGAAAGGGATGTGATGAAAGTACATCTTCTGACCTTCTACTGTCGTGTCACCCATTTTTCTACTTTTACTAGTTTCTTTATGATTCTTCCCATGATATTCCATACATTTATGAATATCGATGTACGTGCTTTTAAAATAGCTTTTAAAAAGTAATACCTAGGGCTTCCCTGGTGGCGCAGTGGTTGAGAGTCCGCCTGCTGCGGAGTGGCTGGGCCCGTGAGCCATGGCCGCGGAGCCTGTGTGTCCGGAGCCTGTGCTCTGCAACGGGAGAGGGCACAGCAGTGAGAGGCCCGCGTACCGCAAAAAAAAAAAAAAAAAAAAAAAGTAATACCTAAAAAAAAACCCCCACAAAAACTGTTTGCTTTTTTTTTTTTAAAAAATCCTACCTGGAAAGTACAGAAAAGGAGTGAGGAAGCAAAGTCTCCTGTGATTCCACAGAAGTGGGACGACTGGTGTTAACATCTGTGCCTTTCGCTCTTTTCTAAAATTTTATGGATAGCTGTAGGTTTTGTGTTTCTATTTAAAATTACTGGGTATAGTTTATAGTTTCATGTGAGAATAGACATCTGTTTGATTTAAAATACATCTAAAGTGGGCTTCCCTGGTGGTGCAGTGGTTGAGAATCTGCCTGCCAGTGCAGGGGACACGGATCTGATCCCTGGTCTGGAAGATCCCACATGCCGTGGAGCAACTAAGCCCGTGCACCACACCTACTGAGCCTGCGCTCTAGAGCCCGCGAGCCACAACTACTGAGCCCACGTGCCTAGAGTCCGTGCTCCGCAACAAGAGAAGCCACTGCAATGAGAAGCCCGCGCACCACCACAGAGTAGCCCCCGCTCACCGCAACTAGAGAAAGCCCGCGCGCAGCAACGAAGACCCAGTGCAGCCAAAAATAAAATAAAATAAATAAATATATATTAAAAAATACATCTAAAGCTCTCATCATGCCAATTTTGTTTGCTTTATATTTATGGTGAGTCAAGCAGGGAAATCTTTATGTACAAACCCACAGTCATTTTTGTATGGGGTTAATACAGTTCTTCTGTTGCCAGTGCAAGTGGGTGGAATGCTAGCTCAACTAGTTTCCTCTTCCCCGACCTGGCCAGACTTTGTGGCCTCCCATGGTTTTTCTTACACATACATAGCTGTGTGTGTGTGTGTGGGGCTGTGTGTGTGTGTGTGCATGTGTGTGGTGCGCACACTAGCCCCTCCTGTCCAATCTATTTATATTTTATTGGACCTTTAAGCCTTCTCTGACCGCTTTAGATAATAGTGATTTCTTTTTTCTTCCCTTCCTCGTCAGAACATCTTAAGTAATATCAATATGACTGCTCTGTCAACTAATTTTCTATTGACTTGTGGTGTCTATTGTTGTGTGTTTTTATTTCTAATGTTTTAGATACTTTTGTGATAAAGTGTTTTCTGTCGATGCCGCAAGTGCCTTTAGGGCCAGAGACTGTTCCTTAGACTTTTTTATACCCCTCCCAGCGTGTTAAGTCAGTACCCAGGGATATTGAACTTGAAAAAAACCACACATAATGGTTTTCCACTAGGGCCACGTATACCTTTTACAGGGAGTACATTTTCATAGTTGGGGGGTTACCAGTTAACAGGGAAATTTTCTAGGGTGCTGTTTTCTTACAAGTCCTTCATGACAGAGCCTTTTGGTGGTGTCACAAGATTTAAAGCTCTGTGTGTAGTTGGTTTGCACACCATGTGGATCTTAGGGCAGACGGTTCATTTTCTCTCTGGGTTCACTATTGTTTGTGTGGGTCACCTTTTCTGCCTGCATGTTTGGAAGGTAAAGTGTATGCGTCCCTCTTTCAACACTCAGGATACTGAGTCTTGCCGCTGAGTTCAATCTTTTTTTTTTTTTTTTAATTTTTAAACGTGTCACTATTTAAAAATTTTTTAATACATTTTATTTATTTATTTTTGGCTGCATTGGGTTTTCATTACTGTTTTGGGTCTTTGTTGCTGCGGCGAGCGGGGGCTACTCTTGGTTGCAGTGCGTGGGATTCTTATTGCGGTGGCTTCTCTTGTTGTGGAGCACGGGCTTCAGTAGTTGCAGCACCAGGCTCAGTAGTTGTGGCTCATGGGCTCTGGAGCACAGCCTCAGTAGCTGTGGCCCATGGGCTTAGTTGCTCCGCGGCATGTGGGATCTTCCGGACCAGGGATCGAACCTGTGTCCCCTGCATTGGCAGGCGGATTCTTAACCACTGTGCCACCAGGGAAGTCCCACATCTCTTGTTTTGAAGCTATTATAAATGGGATTGTTTTAAAATTTCATTTCAGATTGTTACAAGTGTACAGAAATTGATTTTTGTACATTGATCTTGTTTTATGTAACCTTCAGAACTCATTTAGCAATTCAACAGTTTTTTAGTGGATTCCATAGGATTTTCCATGTAAAAATCATGTAATCTGTGAATATAGGTAGTTTTACTTCTTCCTTTCCAATTAATGCCTTTTATTTCTTTTTTGCCTAATTGCTCTGGCTGGGATGTTTGGTATGATGCTGAGTAGAAATGATGAGTGTGGAATTACTGCCTTTTTCCTTATCTGGTTTGGTATCAAGGTTCTGCAAGCCTCATAAGAATGGGTTGGAGAGTGTTCCTCCTATATTCTGGACTAGATTGCTTAAGATCTGAATTATTTATTCTTTGAATATATGATGAACTTGCTTGTAAAAACTTGCTTGGGTTTTCTCTTATTTTTATTGGAAGATTTTTAACTACTGATTTCAGTGTCTTAATAGTGATTCTGGGGTTATTCAGTTTTATATTTCTTCTTGAGTCATATTAGGCATGTCAGGGTAGGATTTATCCATTTCTTTTCAACTTTCAAATATACTGGGATAGAATTTTTGTAAATACTCTGTAGGTGGTGGAAAATACAAGTTTTAAAGTTTTGGGGTATGGCTTCTATATATGTCCATTAGGTCAGGCTTACCAGTTGTCTTATTCAAATCTTTATCTTTACTGCTGTTCTTTTATTTCCTGAGCCATCCATTACTGAGAAAGGTATATAAAAGTCTGCCATTATGATGCAGACTTGTAGTTATGTCAATTTTGCTTTATGTTTTTAAGTTATTGTTAAATGGATGCATGTTTAGAACTCATACAGCTTCCTGGTGGATCGAACTCTTTGTTGTGTTATAGTAACCTGCGTTATCTCTAGCAATAATTTTTGCCTTCAGGTCTTTTTTGTTTTTTTACACCAACTTTCATTTGGATGGTATTTGCCTGGCAGACCTTTTCTCACCCTTTGACTTTCTGTATCTCAGTGGCTTAGATATGTGTATAAAGAGCACATGGCTGTATTTTAAAAATCCAATCTATATTGTATTTTAATTAGAACATATAGCCCATTTACACTTATTGAAATTACTGATATATTTGGATTTATGTCATATTATTTTGTACTTTTATTTTTGTTTGTATTCGTTCCACTTTTCTGTTTTCTTTTTCCTCCTTATTTGTTGTTTTAGGAGAACCTACAGTTCTTTCCTCCTCCTGCGTTTCTCCTCTGTCCCCTTTACAACACACACAGAATACTTAACTCCTGACACTTCTGATCACCAAATGCGTGTGGGTTTTACCCCATAACAAGCAGTTCTCTGGGACAGCAGCTGGGTGTCCAACAGTTTAACTCAGTTCTGATACTCTTTTACCTGGAGATGGCATCAGATCCCACAGGTTGAGGGCTCAGTCCCACAAGACTGCCCTCCTCCCCCTTCCCCTGCCCCCCCACTTCAGATGCCAGCCCCAAGTCCAGGTTGTCACCTGTGCTTCTGAACGACCAGCTAGAACTCAGAGGTTCCCACGACCCCCTCCTCAGCTTTGATTAATTTGCTAGAGCAGCTCACAGAACTCAGCAAAACCATTTACTTACTGTTTACCAGTTCATGATAAAGGATGGGAGAAAGGACACAGATGCACATCCAGAGGAAGAGAAGCACAGGGCAAGGTGTGTGGGGAGGGGCAGGAGATTCCGTGCCCTCTGGGCACACCGGTCTCCCCAGATCTTCATGGGGTCACCAACCCGGAAGCTCCCCAACCCTGTACTTTTGGGATTTTATGGAGGCTGCATTATGTAGGCATGTTCGATCATTAACTCCATTTTCAGCCTCTCCCCCTCTCTAGACAGTGGGGTGTGGAGCTACAGTCTAAGCTTCTAACCAAGACCAGCCCCCATCCAGGAGCCATTCAGGAGCCTACCAAGAGTCGCGTTCTTAGGACAAAAGACACTCCTATCACCCAGGAAATGACAACGGTTTTAGGAGCTCTGTGTCAGGAACTGGGGTCAAGGATGAAATACTAGAACCAAAGATGCACCTGGTGGTCTCATCACTCAGTTACCAGGTTTCAGGAGCCCTGTGCGGAGAACTGGGGGCAGAGACCAATACATACACTCTGTTATCTCACAATTACCTTTTGTTTTTCACATCCCTCTCACCCATAGGTTTTGAAGTTATTTGACTTTTGCTATAGTGCTTATACTAGAAAATTTATCAGTGCTTAAAGTTAATATCCTTCTCTCCTCATCAGCAGTGTAAGACTCACAACAGTTTAGCTCCAGTCCTTCCCTCCCGACGTATATGCTCCTCTTGTCATAAACCTATGTGATAGATACGTGATACTTTAGCTATATCTTACTTTTTTTTTTGTAACCCCACGAGTTGTATAAAACGGTAATGTTCTCTTAGAATTACCAGTCTCTTGCATACGAGACCTTTTATCTCAAATCACTTTCCTCCTGCTTGAAGTTTATCTGTTAGAACAGGGTTAACAAACCACTATTTGCAAAATCAGGGAGCAGCTGGACTTGGCCTATAGGCTCAAGTGTGTTGATTTTATTGGAACTCAGCCATATCCTGAGGTGTCCGGGCTTACTGAAATTATTCCTTTGATGTGCATCTTTACTATCTAGGGCCTGTGTCCCGTTTTTCTCCATCCTGAATCCCCTCAGCAGTCAGGGGCAGCTGCAGTGGCTGATGGTTTTCTGGCCACAGCATCCTTCGTTTAGTGAAACGGCAGGCGGCATTCTCTGTCCACAGTAATAACGCTGATATGTGAAGTCTTCGCAGATCTGACCCAGATATCTGTTGTTCCCGTTGGTTCTCATAGCACCCTGTTTTCTTGAGTCTTTCTCTGACCTCTCTAGGGGAATTTCTTGAGGCCTGGATTAAAGGTAGTTTCTTCCAGAGAGGGTTTGCATCTGCACTGCCCTGGGGGTACTACCAGCCCAAATCACTTTAAACTTTAAATTACAGAGACCGGGTGACCCAATTTCAGGCTCTCCAATAGGATGAGGGCTGGTTATGGTCAACAGAGTTTAAGTTTGGTAGCTCACTCAGGTTGGATGTCCCAGTTTGTGAGGGGGACCTCTTCCTAGGCCCCTACTTAGCCTGGTTTTGTCCCCTGGGTTTTGTCCTGGAGGCTTTTTGGGTGCTCAGCAAATGCCCTGTGAACTAAAAATGTCGCCTGCCGTATCAGTAAACAAAGAATGTTGCAGCCATCATGCCATCACAATACAGCCTCCCTGAAGGTGAGCCCTGAGGGAACTCAGGATGCCCGCCATCAAGCTGTCAGCCACGGCAGCTCCCCCCCCCCCAAGGGTGCACCCTGAGGAGACTCAGGATGGGAAAACACAGGCTCCTGGCCCCAGACAGAACAGGTGCACATCAAAGGAATGATTTCAGTGAGCCCAGACTTGCATCTTCCCATACACAGAAAAGCACTAAATTCCTTAACTTGAGATGTCTGGTTTTCTTTAATAGTAATCTTTTGATGTTCCTAGTACCTGGTCTTTGCTGCAAAAACTCCTGTATATCCTGGCCCCCCCTTTGCCTCTTCAGAGCAGTCCCTCAGAGCCATCTGAGATGCTGTGTCCTGGGCTTAGGTCTTCAATTTTGTCCGCCGAATAAAACACAACTCTCAATTTTTAGTTTGTTCATTTTTTTTTTTTTCAGTTGACAGCCCATTAGGTGAGCTGACTTCAGAGCTCTGTTTACCTGCCTCCCTGATGCCCACTTTCCTGAGTGTTTACCAGCTGAACAACTGATTAAAAAACATGTTTGTATAGTTAATATGGCATTTTTAGCTTTTTTACAGCAGGAGTGCCAGAGTACCTTCTCTACCAGACTACAGGAAATGGATCTCTTGTTTTTATTTTGAAACCTTTTTTCCTCCTGATTACAAGGTCATGTTCATTATAGAAAATCATAGTAAAAAAAAATTACCAAGAATAAATTTAAAAATTGGCCACAATCTCATTCCTCAGATATAAAAAGTTAACATTTTAATTTATTACCCCGCAACTTCCTATGCATATAATTTTTTAAACAAGATGACCAGAAGGTAACAGGCTTAGATTATATTTCAATAGTTATTCTGTACAAAAGCACTTTTAATTTTTTATTTTAAGTTTTAATTTTTTTTGGCCGTGCCCCTCATGGCTTCTGGGATCTTAGTTCCCTGACCAGGGATTGAACCCGGGCCTTCTGTCAGTGATAAGTGTGGAGTCATAACCACTATACTGCCAGGGAATTCCCCAGAAGCACTTTTAGACTGCTCTGATTTAATGTTATCATTTGTGCTTTTGTTGTGAGTAGGCATAAGAAAAGATCCCTTGAAAAATCCTCCATCTGCTATAAAGCAGGAGTAGGCATTGCAATATTATGATATTACTCTGTACACCATTTCTAAATCCTTTTAGTACATTTCTCTAGAATTTTGAGCTTGGTAGTTGTGTCATTTCATGTGTATTTGTGTATCTCCCCATGTTACGCCTCTGAGAATTCTAACTCTCCTCCCTCCCTCTCTCCCCTTCTTTCCTTCTCTCTCTCTTTTATTTTTTCCACTGTGATTTTCGTAAAGATCAAAGCTTATGCCAATTGTAGTATTTATCTCATCTTTGGTTTTAAATACAGTTTTTTTCCCACCATGACTTTCATTCCCTTTTGAAAGTTTACTATTCTCAATTTTCAAAAGTGTGTTGATATTAATGAAATAAAATTCACATTTTATGGCAAGACTTTAAACATAAAAATTTTCTCTGCCCATTTGGGCCTTCTCTCTCCACTTTAGTATGCGTTGTGCATCTGCATTAACCAGACCTCCTTGGGAGATAACATTCCTTCTTAATCTTAGGAAGGGTCACAACTGTTTAGGAGATAACCTTCCTTCTTAGTCTTATAAGGGGTCATGATGATGCACACTACTCGCTTCATACTGTAGATCTGGGTTGTGTAAACTGTCAATAATACATCACTTGATATATAGCCCTCTGCCTCAAAAACTTATATAACCGCACTTTGACTTCTAATGGGTGGAACAGTTCTCAGAACTTCCTGAAGGACTGCCAGGTTATAATCCTTAGGTTGGCTTGAATAAAATTTTCCATTTCTTTCTTAGATCAACTATTGATTAATTTTTTTCATTGCCAGTATTACACACCAACCCATAAACATGTTTGGAAATAGTATGGTCTACATTGCAAATAGGTTGCCCTTATAAATAAATGAAAGTAAGTTAATTGATTAACATTGGGAGTACAGCCTCCTCTGTATAGTCCTAATATAAAATAATCTAAGTATAATGAATATATTCATTAGGACTGAGCAGCTAACTTGCATGGACCCTGATTATACCAATGTGCTCTTTTTAAAGAGCAAGATTAACAGAAAAAGGGTCAGGGTACAGGGTATGCAACAGATAAAAAATACTGAATCTTGGGTGTATATGAGGAAAGTGTCACCCACAAGGGCAGGATATTAGATGCCCAGTTTAGCTGAATAAGAGAATGCTCAAAAGTAATTTTCATAAAACCAAGTTTGGTAATTGCTGTGCTTTTTTTTTTTTTTTTAAAATAGAGGCTTCTTATATTGTTTCCTTTCAGAGCTGCTTCCGTGTTTTTAAGCTACAATGTAATTTGATTCCTGATAAGGTTCTTACATGCGTGACATGTGTATGTCTTAGGTTGACTAACTTATACTTAACTAGCTATGGAATCCCATAGTATATTGAAGCCATGTAGTAAATCAGTCTTCCAAAAGATAATGGACATGTGTCAGTTGTAGAAGAAAAAAGATGTAATTTTGTATTTGTTGTCATTGGCTAATATACAATGAACTTCTAAAAATTAGATTAGCAATAAAACAAAGCCTTAATTATTCAAAGTCAATTTAAGTACTGAAAACACACACACACACACACACACACACACACACACACACATTAAAACTACGAGATTAAAGGCACATAAGACCAGAATATCAAACCAGAGTGGATTAGGATATTGGAATATATTTAAATAATTATTTTTCTCTTTCCTTCTGTAGGTGAAGATGACTTAATAGAACTTACCACAGTTACTTTAGAGTCTCCGAAAGCATTGCTGGCAGAGGCCTGACTAGCGGGTAGATGGTGCATCTTCTTATTCTGCAAAGTCTCCTCAGGCCCCTTCATGACAGCAGTGCTTGTTTGGTTCTGTTTTAAGACACAGCCTGATCCAAAGAGTTCTTCCATTAGACTGCTTTTCTTCTCTCTGAAAGCTGTGTCATTTGCTTTTGTTCTGGAAGATGTACCAAAAGAGGGTTCATAGGTGACAGTAGGGTGCTCCAGCCTCACTTCTCCCCTGTGGCTGTGGTGCTTGCTTGTGCTATGAGTGCACCTCGTGCTGCCTGCATTGGCCAGCCCGCTGGAGGCAGGAAGCCCATGATGCAAGTTTTCGATCGCTTCTGTGAATGAATAATGCTTTCTTTGTCTGAAGGGTATTTTGATATTTGGAGCAGGATTTTTATCTGGCATTTCACCCATTTCACTTTTTTCTGGACTTCTTTTAGACTTTTCATTTACTGTATCGTCTTCCTGACCACTTTCCCCTTCGGGATGGATTACTTGAATTCTTTCTGGTGGTAGTTCCTGTTCTTCTTTTACTAAAGTGGTTTTCTTTTCTTGATCTTCTGTTCTCTCTCTCTGTTGTCCAATATTCTCTAGAGATGGCTGTGCTTCTTCTATATGTTCCTCTTCCTTTGATAAATCTGTAGTAGAAAAATAGTTAATTTACTGACGTTTAAAATGAATGGATTTCTATTTCAAGATGGCATGTTGAACACAGTTATTTACACCTACTGACAAGCACGTTACAATGACAAAAAGGAAAGCAAATACAGGGAAAGGTGGTATTAACAAGCTTGAAATGTTATACTTTCCTAGAACATACCAGATAAATGAGAATTATGAAACCAAAAGAAAATGATATTCATAAACTTTGCCAATATGTTATTAATAGGTGTTCAACACCACCAGCTAGAAGTAGTGCCCGTTAAAACAAGAGAATATTTTTTACTCATCCAATTGGCAGATAATTTCCAGAGTTGGCCAGAATATGGGGACATTGGAACTTGGTTCCCCATTGGTGGCTTTGTAAGCTGGTGTGCAGTTTGGATGGCAGGTTGGTAGTATCTATCAAAACTTTAAGGGAACATGCTCTTAGACCCAACAACTTCACTCGTAGAACCAAACCCTACAAAGATACACAAAGATGCGTCTAAGGATGTTCACTGCAGCCTGTTTGTGTTTTTTTTCCCCCAATAAATTTATTTATTTAATTTTTGACTGCATTGGGTCTTTGTTGCTGCGCATGGGCTTTCTCTAGTTATGGCGAGCGTGGGCTACTCTTTGTTGGGGTGCGCGGGCTTCTCACTGCGGTGGCTTTTCTTGTTGTGGAGCATGGGTTCTAGGCATGCGGGCTTCAGTAGTTGCAGCACACAGGCTCAGTAGTTGTGGCTCGCAGGCTCTAGAGCGCAGGCTCAGTAGTGGTGGCACACCGGCTTAGTTGCTCCACAGCATGTGGGATCTTCCTGGACCAGGGCTCAAACCCGTGTCCCCCGCATTGGCAGGCAGATTCTTAACCACTGCACCACCAGGGAAGTCCTGTAGCCTGGTTTAGTAAGAGTGAAACATCCTGAACATCTGTTCAAGGATTCCTGGTTAAAAGAATTAGAGCGCGTGGGATTGTGGAAAATGAGTTACTGAATGAGGAGGTGAGCATGCACTGCCAGGAGGAGATGATCGCAGAATACTGTTGTATGGAAAGATGTCCCTTCCTCTGCAGATCCTTCCCCAGGCACCGAGGAAGCCCTGTGTGTAGCTCTCCCCTCCTCAGAGGACCAGACCCTCGCGGGTTCTGAGCAAACAGCATCGCTAACGGCGAACCGCTCAGTGAGGCCATCGTTTGTGAGGGAGGATGGCGACAATATCGGGTGTGCAAAGAGTTGGAACATTTCCTCATGTGACTACATTCTGGAATAAAATTATTCACTTATACTCTAGGAGAATGAAAATAATACTAGCAGGAGAAAGAAGTATGTTTCAAGAATGGTGTACTCCAATATAAAATAAAAAGTTTAAAAAAAGTAGATTTAAAAAAAAAGAATGCTGAGCCTGGAAGCCAGTCAAACGTACAATTAACTCTAAATAGCTGTTAATATTATGCCCTATGATACCTGATGAGAATGTTAACATTTGAGAACATGGGGGAAAGTACTTATTTTCCACGATCTCCCCAGCCCCGCCTGGCCTCCCCGCTGCCGCCCAGTAGCGGGTCTGGTCCCTCCTCCGCACCAGCTCCTTCCTGGCTCCACGGTCCTCATCGTGGCCGAAGCGCCCTGCCCACCGCCCCCTCCGACACACCACCTCCTACTTCCTCGCCCCCTGTGCGACCCCTCCTCTGGGCCCAGGGTCCGTGGGACCATCTCTTCTCGGGGTTCCACGTGGATCACTTCCTTCTAGTCTCCTGAGCTGCCGTCAGCTCACCCTCAGCCCCTTTCCTGTCCCCTTCTCGGTGGGGACCTTCTTTCCAGCACCCACCGCCCTCTCGCAGCCCCACAGGTCTTCTCCAAGGGCACAGGCTCCCGAGGGCGGGGCATCTTGTCCCCAGGGCCCGGAGCAGTGCCTGACACAGTATATGCGCAGCAAATATTTGTCAAGTGAATGAGGAAACTTTCTAGGACAGTAAGAATTACCAAAATGGGGCTTCCCTGGTGGCGCAGTGGTTAAGAATCCACCTGCCAATGCAGGGGACACGGGTTCGAGCCCTGGTCCGGGAAGATCCCACATGCCGCGGAGCAGCTAAGCCTGTGCGCCACAACTACTGAGCCCGCGCACCTAGAGCCCATGAGCCACAACTACTGAAGCCGGTGCACCGAGAGCCGGTGCTCTGCCACGGCAATGAGAAGCCCGCGCACCACAACAATGAGTAGCCCCCACCCGCCGCAACTAGAGAAAGCCCGCGTGCAGCAATGAAGACCCAATGCAGCCAAAAATAAATAAGTTTATTTAAAAAAAAATTACGAAAATGGACTAAAAAATAGGTGGAAAACGTAAACTGACCAGTGACCACAGAAGGAACCGCATGGGAGCCAGTGGCTTTCCAGGGGTTCTGCCCACCCTCGGTGTTATTTAAACCTCGTTCTAAAGCCAGTCTGGCCTCACTGCTAAGAGGTGGCCACTCCCGGCACGGCCCTGGGCCCCTCGGGGGCTGTTCCCGGGGCTGCTCTTTCCAGGGAGGTTGTGCTTGCCCTGCCCGGTGGGGTGTCGCCCAGATGTCCCTTTAGCAATAACTTAACATGGAAACAATGGGGCAGTGTCATCAACGTTCTGAGGGAAGATGATCTCCAGCCTAGAATTTTCTTTCCAGTCAATTATTAATCAAGTCTAAGTAGAAACATGACATCTCCAGAGGAAATGCACACAGATTTGCCTTCCACGCAAGTGTTCTCAAGAAGCCAGTAGAGGTTGTACTCGTAGGACATGATGGCGTTTACCAGGAAAGGGAAGGACACAGGGTAGGAAAGAGATCTGGTGGCGAAGGGGTGACAGGAACCAGCAGGAAGGGTGAAGGGAGGCCCCAGGACCGCAGAGGGCACCAAGGCAAGGGCTTAAGCATTAAGGGCTTGCACCACCAAGCCCCTGCCCCGCTAACCCCCCAGCCTCCAGTGTCCTTGGTCTGACCTGACCACGCGGGGCCTGGCCAAGCTGTCGCCCTCACTATGGTGCCTGCAGCCTGGGTGGGCTGAGGACCCTCATTTCACCACACAGAGCCCTCTGCTCTCTCTCGGGGGTCCACCACACGGGGCCTCTCCCCACACCCCACGTGCAGAGCAGCCCTGCCGCTGCCTGTCTCCGATGGGTCCCCAGCTCCCAGGACCCGGCATGACGTTGGCCCTGGCTGGGCCCCGGTGCCTTCAGGGAAGCTGCGGCCAGCCTGCCTGCTGTGGAATCTTCTTTAGGGGCAGTGCTGCCCTTTACTCAGCTGGGTTTGAGATTGAGACTCAGTTTTTTAAAACTGAACATGTTGTCTAAGAATACACACGGGATCGGGAGTTGTGCGGAAAAGCTGGCATAAAATGGAAGATCGTGGTTGTTTGTGGTGGGCGGCGGGAGGGTTATGGTTATGAAGGGCCCGCAGGGTGTCCCAAGGGACAGTAATGTTCCACGTCTTAAGCAGGTAGTGGAGTTCATTTTATAACAGTTCTTTAAATGGAATATATCTGTTTTATATATACTTTTATACACACACTGAGTAATTCACAAGTTAAAAAAAATAAAGTAAGAGTAAAGGAGAGGGGCTTCCCTGGTGGCGCAGTGGTTAGGAATCTGCCTGCCAACGCAGGGGACACGGGTTCGAGCCCTGGTCCAGGAAGATCCCACATGCCGTGGAGCAACTAAGCCCACAAGCCACAACTACTGAAGCCCCTGCGCCTAGACCCCGTGCTCCGCAACAAGAGACGCCACTGCTATGAGAAGACAGCGCCCTGCAACGAAGAGTAACCCGCTTGCCGCAGCTAGAGAAAAGCCCGCATGCAGCAATGAAGACCCAACACAGCCAAAAAAAAAAGTAAAGGAGACTTTTGAAAGTTGTTAAAATTACCTTCATATTTTCTCTTGGAATCCTCTTGGTTTGGTAGTTTACTGATACAGTGAGAACTTGCATGGATTATTTCAATCGATTTTTCTTTATGACCAATGTTTCCTCTTGTCTTTTTACCCTATAATTTAGAAAAGTGGCAAAAATATATTTTTGGCAGTAGAGGTAATTTTAAATTGTGTTTTATTTAATGAATACAAATACTTTTTGTATAGAACAAGTGAGTAAAGCTTATTTTTGTAAAGATATGTTTAATTAGACACTGCAAGAATACAAATTTGCTGTACCTTAGTTGTCAAAGATGGAACATCTTCCGATATTTGGGTTTCCTGGTGTCGCATACTTGTAAGTGAAACACTTTTCCTTTCTGCTTGTACTGACTTGGTTGAAGAAACTACAGAACAGGTGTATTATATGTAAGAAACATATTTTACATTTGGAAGCAATACTGACTTTAAATGTAAAATAACAACTGAAGTTTGTAATGTAATTATAAAACAAAGTATAGTAGATGTTTTCTAAAGATTTTCAGTAAATGTATAACATTTGCCAGTTTCACTTTTTGCCCTAGCATCTCGCCTGTTTTGTCTTATTTTGGGCCCCAGAGGTTATGGCGATCACAGTGGTAAAGTACCAAAGAAGCAGGCGTTAGGATGGGTCGGCATTGCCATTGGAGGACACGGCTGTCCCTGCTGGCAGAAGGGATTCAGAACCGTAGCTGTGCAGAGAGGGTGCGCCATCGTGTCTCCTGTGTCAGAGCTCTTGGTTGTCGATGGTTGGATTGCCCACACTAAAGTGCACGAACGCTAAACCTAGTAGTCACTTTCCCTGAAGTGTTATCCCATTTAAATGACCCCACGTTTGATTTTATCATCTTCTCTGCCGGCTGTTGTTCTGGATTATAAACCAAAAGCAAACAAAGGCAGGCAAGGAAATCTGAGGTTGTTGCCTTGAAAAGTAAACACATAGTTACTTGTAGCAAAATGAGAGGCAAGTGTTCCTATTGTGCCTCTTCTGAGCAGAATCTTACCCTGGGAGACCTTGAGGGGGAGGGAATAAGTACATCCTGTCTTGAAGGAAAAGATACTACTCAGCAATAAAAAGGTACAAACTAGTGATAGTAGCACAGCACAGATGCGTCTCAAAAACATGCTGGCCAAGAGAAGCCAGACAGCAAAGAGGACCTGCTGTACAATCCCACTCATGAAATTCTACAACAGGCAAACTGAGCTATTGTGACCGAGGAAATCCGAGGTTGTCTTGGGCTGGGGCTGGGGTACCCCTGACTGCCAGGGGCATGAGGGGGCACCTCCTGAGGAGATGGGTGGGTGTTCTAAATCTTGAGGGAGGTGGTGGTTACATGGGTATAAGCACTTGTCAAAACCCATGGAATTGCACGCTTAAAACGGGTGCATCGTATTGGGGTAAACTGTACCTAAATAAAGTTAACCTTAAAAATCCACACAGTGGCTAACAGATCTACCTAGAAAGTCCAGTATTTGGCAGACGTTTTGCATCAAGTTGAAAGTTACCGTCTCATTCACCAGAGTAGGGACATAAAAGACTGAGTGGAGGATGGGAACACGGGAAAGCCTCTCTATTCTCTTCTAGCTGTTTCAACCATGTCACAGTTTTGTTATTCTAGAATCACAAAATGTGTCTCAATGCTTAACAAAACGAGTTTTTAAAATGTCTGTTATCTTGGTGATATAAGTTAGAAAATCTGACTAGATACTTCAAAATAGATTTCGAGCAAAAATAATTAAAACATACTTTACCTTTTGGATAATCTTCTTTGTCACGTAAATTTCTAAGTATCTGGTTAGTATAGATGTTTCTAATTTCCAGCTCTCGACCCTTCTCCTAAAGAGAACCACAATACCAATATTTCTATAATTGTTTGCTTTTATCAACCTTGATTTCTTATAAAAAAACAATTTAAAGTGAGCTCAGTGTTCTTTGGATAAAATCTATAGGTTCCAGCAGAAACAGAAATGGGCCATATCATTATATATCATTCCCGACATCAAAAAGCACTAGCTTTAAAAACAAAAACACTAGCTTTTTAACAGAGTAACAAACCATTGTGAGTGGACAATATATATTTTTTAAATTAATTAATTAATTAATTAATTTTTGGCTGCATTGGGTCTTCGTTGCTGCGCACGGGCTTTCTCTAGTTGCAGCGAGCGGAGGCTACTCTTTGTTGTGGTGCGTGGGCTTCTCACCGCGGTGGCTTCTCTTGTTGCAGAGTGCGGGCTCTAGGCACGTGGGCTTCAGTAGTTGTGGCTCGTGGGCTCTAGAGCGCAGGCTCAGTAGTTGTGGCACACGGGCTTAGCTGCTCTGTGGCATGTGGGATCTTCCCGGACCAGGGCTCGAACCCATGTCCCCTGCATTGGCAGGCGGATTCTTAACCACTGAGCCACCAGGGAAGCCCCATTTTTGGATTGGGTTATTTGTTTTTTGGTTGTTGAGTTTTTCCTCACAGTCTCTTTTATTCTATAAGTTCCCACCCTCATCTCTTTTATTTGTTTCACATTGATATTTATTTGTTGTGGAAACAGGGTAGTTTGTGCTGTAGTTTGCCACAGTCTGATGTTGCTGATCGCATCCCTGAGGCGTTGCTTATCATGTTCCCCTGCTACCATATTTCTCTTAAATTGGTTGTTAGAGCTAAATGTTTAATCATATCTAGGTATGTTTTTTCTGGCAATAGTACTCCTTAGGTGGAGGTGTGTGCGTCTGTCAGGAAGTGCATAGCATCGGATGGTTTCCCTTTGTGGCGATCATTGCTCAGATCCACTATTTCATTAGAAGTTCCAAAATAGTGATATTCTCATCCTTTCATTCCTTCTTCATTATTGATGGAAATGCCTTTACAAGGAAGGTCTTCCCTTCTCACAAGGGAATTATTTGGTTACTCTGAGTATAGGAAAGGTAAAAGTAATTGTTTCTTTTCCTTTATTTACCAGTTTTTGAAATAGTGTGCTGGTTCCCTAGCATCCTCTAAAGGTGACTGAGTAATCACTGAGGTGTTTTGTTTTGTAAATATCCTTATGAACTTTCTGATTTCTGTATATTTGCTAAGTTTCAATCCACACAGTTATCTTTACTGATCCTAAATTGCCCCATCTTTGGCCAGTAAGAACCATCTTTGGCTCCTGAATCTCTTTGACATTACCCTAATGGTTCTTTGTAGTTTCCTTGCTTCTCTATATGTCCCAGGCTCACGTAGTATAGTTCATGCTCCAGACCTAGAATTTTTTTAAGGTGCCTTAGTTCTTTTTAGTGGGTTATGGATTTTGAAGATGATAGTATGTCATTAGGGGTATTCATTGTTAGTGAGTGGGTCACATTAGGAAATATGTATTTATTTTTAAAGATAAAAATGTATCATAAAGTCATACCTTCACTTCAATTCACAATCAGGACTACAGGATTTTTATTTGACCTTATCTTACTTCTGTATTTTCTTTCTTACATCTCCCAAATCCCAGTTCTCAATGACACCATCATAGTTCATTATGTGCTTTATCCCATAAGATACATACAACAGTCTCAAAATAACCGTACCAACTCTGTCATCAAGAGTGTATTTCACTAGGCATATGCAGTGAAATTGACATGTTTTAAGTCTCTTGGAATGGTGTCTCTCTGTGACATTATGCCTACACCGGAATACACAGTGGGCTCTTTTTTTTTTTCATTTTACTCTGGATTTTTAGGGAACGTTTTTTGATTTTTTTTTTACATTTCATTCTGCTTCATAATTACACAAAATATTTACATATTTCCAAAGTCAAATCTACCAAAAAGATATTCAAGGAAATCTAGGTTCTACAGCTGTCCCTTCTACTCTATTTTTTCCCCATTTCCACTATTATCCTACTATGCTTTTTTCAAAATAGAAGCAAATTTGTAGATATATTTGTATTGTCTCCTTTCCTTACATGATGGCATACTACACACTTCCCTCTGCCTTCCTTTTTTCACTTATCAATATATCCTGGCGATTACTCCATATTACAACATAAAGAACCCTCATGCCATTTTACAGATGCACAGAAATCCATTGCGTATATTTACTTTTCTTTTTAAAATAAATTTGGATGTTACTGAATATAGAATTTTGTATCTTTCTTTTCATTAAGCATTTCATTAATTATTAAGCTTTTCTCCTGTCAGAATTGTTTTTTAATGACTGTATAGTATATATGTGCACATGGCTGCATATGAAAGCACAAACTTTATTTTAAAATTCCCTGATTGTGTCTCCATATGTGTGTATGTTTGCTTTGACCAGTGGATCTTGAAGCCTCTTCTGTTAGACTTCTAAGGTAGTTCCTATAGCCACGCCCATTTTCTGGCATATTCTTCTCTCTGAAGTTTCCCGAGGCTCCAGAGAAGAATGAAACAGAACTCTTTTCCCTGCTTTACAAAGGGAGAGTTTACATCCAACTTTCTTCCCTGTCTCTGAGTGCTCTCAAGGCTCCTGGGAAACCTGTATTTCCTATTTGACATAAAAGTTAAAGATTCTTGTCTTAAAGAATCATGCTTAAGATTTACGAACTGAGGCTTGAACGACCTATATTTCTTAAGTATTTTATCTAGCTTTTCCAACTTGTTGCACATTTTAGAAATCTTGAAGGCAGAAAGAACAAAAGTCTGAAAAGTAAATTTTTTTTAATTTTTTTTTTTTTTTTCTTTTGGCTGCACTGCACAGCTTGTGGGATCTTAGTTCCCCAACCAGGGATGGAACCTGGGCCCCGGCAGTGAAAGTACTGAGTCTTAACCACTGGACCGCCAGGGAACTCCCCAAAGAAAATATTTTTAATTCTCACTTTTAGGGCAGATTTTTAAAAAATTGAAGTATAGTTGCTGTACAATATTATGTTACAGGTGTACGGTATAGTGATTCACAATTTTTAAGGGTTAAACTCCATTTATAGTTATTATAAAATATTGGCTATATTCCCTGTGTTGTACAATACATCCTTGTAGCTTATTTTATACCTAATAATTTGAACCTCTTACTCCTCTACCCCTATATTGCCCCTCCCCCTTCCCTCTCCCCACTGGTAACCACTAGTTTGTTCTTTCTGTGAGTCTGCTTCTTTTTTGTTATATTCACTAGTTTGTTGTATTTTTTAGATTCCACAAATAAGTGATGTCATAGAGTATTTGTCTTTCTCTGTCTGACTTTTCACTTAGCATAATACTCTCCAAGTGAGGGCACATTTTAAAAGACAGTTTTGTAAGCATATTTGCAAGTGAGGCCTTAAAATGAATTTATGTATATATAAAGTAGATAAGCAACAAGGATTTATTGTACAACACAGAGAACAATATTCAATATCTTGTAATAAACGGTAACAGAAAATAACCTGAAAAAAATATAACTGCATCACTTTGCTGTACACCCGAAACTAACACAATATTGTAAATCAACTATACTTCAATAAAAAAAATGAAAAAATGAATTTATGGGCTACAAAAATTACTCTAAATATTTTAATGTTATAAGTGAATTTTTTAAATAGAAAAACTTATTTTGGGTTCCACTAAAATGTTAACAAAGTACAATATTACTTCATGTGATGAGATAAAAATGATAATAAGTCTTGTGAATGAATAGACAAGAGTTTTAATTTTTCTAATTACATATTCACCAGGCTGTTAACTGATTCTCATAATTTCAGATCCTCTGTTCATATGGTTGTAGGGAAAAAAGTTAATTTGAGAAAGCTATACTTGAAGTTAAGTAATTCAAGGATATATTAGGCATAAATAGCTCTGATAGTTTGGGAAGCAGCATTTCACAAATTTTGTTACATTTTGCTTTAAAAGAAGTACCTTAAGTTTTTGTTGAAGGTGTTTTATTTCCATTTGCAGAGTCTTTGTAGCTGCTTGAGCTGCTAAGGTCTTCTGGTTCTCAAAGGCCAACTGCCGAGTAAAGGCTTTATTGTTCAGCCTCAGTTGTTTCTCCAAGCTCTGAAAATAGTATATATTTCAACTCTCTGGAACCAGTGTAGTATTATAAAATACTTCGACTGTAATGGAACTAATTACATTTATGAAAAGTGCAAAATTTTAATACAATTTTAGTGGATGGCTTGTCTAGAGGACACATATTAGAACTAAATATTACCACACACACAAAAAGCCAAAAAATTCCAGATCCCAGCTCTAGGGAATAAATATCATGTTTCCAGCCTAATGTTTTTTTACACTCTGGAATTTGGTAAAAAAATTTTTTGGAACAGATCCTGAAAAATCAGTAAGTAAAATCAACGTTATGCTTTACAACTAAACCTAAGCAGTTCTGTTGAAATGAAGTATACCACTAACTTAGCATGGTGCACTCCGTGAAAACCTTTCAAATCTCTCTTGCCAAAGGGTTGACCAGCGTCAGTGCAGACCATCACGCTCGGACTGTGATTCTCAGATAACTGAGACGGGAAGTTACGATGGGGTCTCACAGAGCCACACCACGTGGATGAATTATAAGCCAATGAAACGACTGACTTAGCACAGTAACCATCTATAAATACGAAGGACTCACTGTTGCATATTTGCCTTCTCTGTGGAATGAGAACTGTTTTACTGGAGAACTGTTTGAGCGGGTCGTTGACAGGAACTTGGCCAAAAGGCCTTTTCTTTCCTTCTTTTCCATAAAGTGTGGTTTCCCTCGTTACAACATTAATACTTTCTCATTAAAGTGGAAAATATGGTAAGCTAATAGGGCGAAATAATTGCTAAAAATCCCATTTCCTAACATATTAACATTAAATAAAATACCGACATGTTTTGGCCCACAAACTTTTTCTCCCACCAAATGCCTTACAACCAAATGAAATTTCCCATACAACCAAGTGCCTCCGATAAGAAAATAGCTAATTAGTTCTCAAATTCTTTTTGGTTTTGGTTGTAGTATAAAAACATGAGCTACTTAAACATGTTTGTGTAAAAAATATGTAGATGAGATACAAATACATTTACTTTCACATGACAGACAGATGCTAAGATGGATCCAATGCTACCCGAAAGGCCAAACTTTAGAAGTTTGGTACACTATTTACATGAATGAAAAATGAGGTGGCTCATTATTTCCTGTAGCTTCCATATCCATTTTATGTGAAAAAGTTCTCTTTGAAAATAGAGGAGGGTTTCACCAAAAAAGAAATAACAGAAAAAACAGTGGCTGAAATGAACTTGATAACTTATTATTATTTCAAGATCATTGAAAATACTTGTCTCTCACCTTTAGGGAATTAAACAGTAAATCACTTCCATTTGTGTTTATGTCCATAGAGACCAAAACTACCTAATGTAAAATAGGCAGAATTCTCAATATGATAAGAGTGTTCTCCCAAATCATCCCTTGTAATGTAATCCCCAGGCTTTTGACCACCATGTACCCTTGAGGATTATCTATCTATTCATTTCTAAAATTATTTAAATTCCCTTTCCCTATCTGTCCCCAGGAATATTACCTGGGGAAATTTTCTATTTCTAGGACATTAGAAATGTCTCGACAGACTGATGAGGGACAGAACAAGGAGGGGGCTGGCGAGGAGATGCACTCAGGGTTTAGGGAAGTAGCCTTTTAAGAAAGCAGTTTGGGGTAGAGGCTTGCTTTCTAGGAGAGGTTTCCCACAACACAGCACAGCACAACCCCCTTCAGCATGTGAACAAACTCCCTTGACCTCAGCAGCTGGACTGCCTGAGAGAACGGTCATTTCCAGATAAATGAGCCCAGCCGTAGCTGAGCAGAACTGCACAGGGCCTTCCCAGGACAGAACCCCTCACCCCACCCCCTGCAGTGTCCTCCACCTGCCTCTGGTCTGTAGAAAAGCTTTATCCTCTTAGGCCTTTCCTGAGTTCCAAAGAGTAAATTTAATCAGAGAAATGAGAAAATGAAGAAAGAAAGGAAAATAGTCAAGAAAGACAAAGTAATAACAGTTTAGCCATTAAACAAAGTAAAGGAACTTTAGTCCCTCCTCAGGGCCTACAGTTAATATTCTGAGCCATGTCCTGTGAGCTGTTCTGTAGATACTGAAACCCTGTCAGGTAGAAGAAGTTAACTGCATGCTGCCCACCAGCATGGAGACTGCAGCCGGGTTGGAACCAGAAGGTTGACGATACTGACTCCCGATTACCTCACCACCAACCAATCAGAAGAATGTCCACGAGGTGATCACACAGCCCACGTCCCCCCTCCCTCACCCTGTCTTTAAAAACCTTTCCCTGAAAGCCATCAGGGAGTTTGGGCCTTTTGAGCACTAGCTGCCTGGACTCCTTGCTTGGTGCTCTGAAGTAAACACCTTCCTTCACTACAGCCCAGTGTCAGTAGATTGGCTTTACTGTGCACGGGCGAGCGGACCCGAGTTAGGTTGAGTAACATAGCCACAGGACCTCTCGCTCAGTGCACAACAGAAGGAGCTGTTTCTCTCTCTCCTGTGCCCCTCTCCTTCCCCTTCCCCTTCCCCACCCCCTCCCCATCAGACACCACCATCCGTGTCCTCTTGCTCAGCACAGCAGCTGGTACTGCTTCATCCCACAGGCATATATGATGAACGCGCACCCTCTCTCTATGAACTTTGGAAACTTAACGTTTCTAGACCTCTGAAATACAGACCTGTATTTGTCTGTCATTTCCCTCCATTTTTGTTGTAAGGACAGACAGTCTTTGAGTAAGCTCATCCCTCTCTGCAAGATGTTTGTCTTCAGAGAGTTTCTGCAGTGCCTGCAAGGCATCTTTAGTCTTCAACAGCTCGCTGTCTGTTTCTCTAAGTTTCCCAGACACGGCTCTTTCCTTTCCCTGGGATTTCCTGAGTAGCTGCGTTAAATTTTTTACTTCGTTCTGATGTTTAACCACAATTTGAGGTAGATTATTTTGTGCATTCTCATATTTTCCTATAGCTTTCAAGTGCTTAAGCTGGAGTTGTTTCAGAAATTGGTTTTCGACGACGGTGGCCTCCAGCTTGCGGTGCAGATCGGCTAATTCATTTTTCAGTTCTTTAATCTTGTGAAGCCTTGCTGAGAGTATGCGGTGAGTTACGGCATCTCGTCTCTGGGCAGCCACGTTGATCTGAGAATGTAAAAATGGTGCATTCCAGTTGTGCTTTTTCTCCACCGCGATCTCCTTCTGGCCTGTGTAAGCAGATAATCCAGTTTGTTACTAGTAATGTGTATATAGATATGTAGATATGTAAATATACAGGCATGTGTAATACCCCCCACCCCCTGCCCTCACACATATACATACACACATGCCAACTAGAAGGGGAAGGAACTAACACTGAATGAACACCCATGCTTTAGGCTGGGTACTTTATGTTTAGGTATCCCATTTAATACAATCCTTTAACGTCAGTAGTAGTCTATTTTAGAGCTGGAGATTATAAGTCATTTTTCAAAGGTTACATAACCACAGAGTGACATAAAATGAACTGAAAACCAGGTCTTCTCTGACTCTAAAACCTGTACTTATTTCTATCATAAAAGGTATACTGAAAATCATAATACTCGATAACATTTACTAAGGGTTTACCATATGTGAAGCATTGAATTAAATGCTTTATGTAGATTATCTGACGTAATTCTTCCAACAAAACGTTACAAGGCAATCACAGTGTAACATTAGAGCCTAATGTTATATATATGATGACCTCATATATTTAAAAAGAACCTTAAAAAGCCATTAAACTGCTTAGAGTATTCATATAAGGATTCCATCTCTCAATAAACCCAACACAACCAGTTTTTCCTGTTACTTTTGGGTGAGCACTAAATTAACCAGTTAGATGGTTTGTATTTGGGAGTCTATTTTGAACAAAAAGCATCTAAACGATATTACACGAAGCTTATGTAACCGAATTCGAGTATGTCAAATGTATGTGTAACCTCATTGTATTATTATCCCATTTTAAAGATGAAAAAACTGTGCTGAGTGATGTCATTTATCAATGGGCACGCAGCTGGTAAGTGGTGAGACAGACTCACGTCTATGTACCTTTGTCACTGCCCCATATGTATTGTATGTGCATCTGTATGATATTCATATGTGCATCTGTGTATGTAAATATATGTGTGTGTGCATGTGCACATATTAGTATATCTATACTCTGAGAAAGAAAGAGATTGAAGCTGGATTCTAGAATCTGAAAAAAATATTGTCCTCATCGTGGAGAGAGAAAGGCTCTTAGTGGCCAGTGTCATTGGAGTCCTAAGCCTAAGCTATTGGCCAAGTGTGGACACATCATCTGAGACATGGCTTAGCATGTCTGGTCTAGGTGGTGGGAAAGGCAGTTCTGCCTGTGATGGAAACAATGAGTCAACAGAAACAGAAGATGCTTTCTGAGGATAAAGCATGTGAATCTTGAGCATGACAGACCACACAGATTTCACAGTGATCACAGGATCAGTATCAAATCAATAACCAATGGACTGTCTTTACAACTATGCCTCCAGAGGTTTTTATTTTCCCACTGGGAACAATGTAGTAGGGGCTATGGTTGAATACTTGAGTATCTTGGAATAGACTTTTGAGCACACTGAAAACTGGGAAGCAGAGGTCAGACTCTTAAGACACCTACTAGAAGGCCAGAGAAGAGGTGTCTGTGGTTGTATCAGGCCGGATGCTCTAATACCTTGGGCACTGGCTGGGGGAGTTCTAGACCCAGGCAGTGTGGATCAGGCTGGATGAAAACAGGGGTGGCTGAGGGCTCTCAGGCTCCACACCATGTCCAGCATGATTGAACTTGACCCCAACTTGTAATGCCTTCCAGCTCTTGGGTGGTGTGACCGTGGAGGAGAAAGAGATTCTCCTGAGCCTGGAGGGATGAGGGGTGGTGGGTTCCGTGGGCACTGGAGGCTTGTGTCCCCACCTCATGCTGGACTCGAGTGATGGGAGGGCAGAGTCAGCATGAGTGGGGACTAAACCCCACGGGCATGGGGCACTGGCCAAGGCCCCAGGTCGAGATGTTCACCGAGGGCCTGGGTGCTTCGAAAACAGGAGGTGTCAGCCTTTTAAAAATCACATGGGCCTGGACAAGGAACACAGACGTGATGAAAATGGAAGGGCCAGAGTCCCTTCCCCAAATGTCCTTGTCTGTGTAAGGCCCCCCATACTCCCTTCATTCCCCAAACATGACTGAGATTCAGTGTCTTATCTACCCTAGTGGGTGCGTGGGAGAGAATGAACCAGACTGTTTTGCTTCAGGAAGGTAAGTATCCCACTTGCATTGGAGTGATGTAGAATGAATCCATACTATATATGTCATGCATGCTTGTATAATAATAAAGGTTAGGAAACTTGAAATAGGGTTTAATCCTTAAAGATTTACATCTCATTATCCTAACCTATACATAAGAATGGTAAAGCTTACAATTTCTGTCCCATTTCACACAATAAGGCAGATTTAGCTGAATGATTTAGCTATTCTTAAGATAACTAATTGTTAAACCACTAAGCTAAAACACTTAATTCACCAAAAACATGTACATTTAAGTCCATGTTAGCCAAAAAGGGACTCTTCTCATTGCTTAAGAGTAGGCATGCTTCCGACTACGAAGAGTGAACTGTGCTCTTTTGAATAGACCTAAGGACAGCCGCGCACTCGCCTCTTCACCGGCTCCAGCCCGTCCATTTCCCCAGGTGCATATCCTCATCCTCAGCCCCAACTTTTTTTTTTTTTTTTGTGCGGTACGCGGGCCTCTCACTGCTGCGGTCTCTCCCGTTGCGGAGCACAGGCTCCGGACGCGCAGGTTCAGCGGCCATGGCTCATGGGCCCAGCCGCTCCGCGGCATGTGGGATCTTCCCAGACCGGGTCACGCACCCGTGTCCCCTGAATCGGCAGGCGGACTCTCAACCACTGCGCCACCAGGGAAGCCCCTGCCCCTCCTTTTAAAAGCACGATTGTCCTCCTGTCTCAGTGCTGTACCCATGCTGTCTCTTCACCCGTTTTCCCTGGCCCCGTCGTAGCCCCGTCTCCTGGTCACTTTCCTCTTTGGTCTCTCGGTCCCATTCTATTCGCGAAGTCGTCCACACCCTCAGTCTGGTTCTGGTCCTTAGCCTGAGCCACGTCCCTGCTGGCGCTGGCTCTGTCCTCTGCCGGGTTCTCTCTCTCTTCCAGGTCACCTTAAAAGACGTAGCTCACTTCCTTCAAGGACCAGGGTAAGAAGAGGTTCAAAGGCAGGCCTTTCCCTTTCCTGTTCTCCAGAGCCCTGGCATTAGTGTTGGAGAGGGCATCCCCTCAACCCCACCGCAGGGCTTCCACCTTCCCCCGACTAAAGACAACAGGGCAAAAGCTGTCCAGAGCAACTGAATGCAGTAGAATAACTGTTTTCTGTATACCAGTTTTGGAATGACTATCACATAGTTTAGCACTGTATTGACAAAACACATCAAGGAGGGATATATAATTGAAGGAATTCTGAAAGTACATTTTTCTACAAAAGGAAGAAAAATCAAATTATAGGAATATATTGTTCGCTATTTACATTGATTTAAGTAAATCTCCAATATCTGACCAGAGCAAATATCCTATCATACTGAAGTCCTCTTTTTATCCCTATAATTTTTCTCTATGAAATGTTTTTCTGCTATAAAATTTGCTTTTCTAAGATGGGAATTGAAAATAATCTCTGATGTTACTATTCTTGAGTGAATTCTGGGTCTGTAGTGGTGGTTCCTGATCCAGTGTTACCAGCCCCTGAGGGTCAGAGGTCTACTTTTATATATAAGAAAGCTGAACAGAAATTGAACCTTCACTGGAGAATGGACTGCACTGGCTAAAACGTAACGCCTTTTTGCTTAGAATTACATTAACCCAGCATTAATTCATCAATTACTTGCTGATTAAATTTTTTTGGCAAACACTTGCAAAACATGAGCTGGGAGAGAACAAAAGAATAAACCAAGAGACACTTTTATCATTCTGTGGCAAAGCTCGATGTTACAATGAGTGTTTTAAGGTCATCATACACCGGTACGAGGATCCTCAGGGACATATAATTTGGGTTAATGATGCAGCCAAGATTTGCTTAAAATAATTTCAGAGTATTCATACACGAAAGCGTACCCAAGGGAGAGCAAGCCCTCACTCGGGTCATGGAATTTAGGTTCTAGTCCCCTGTGAAGTGACAGTTCATTTAGGCTGCTCCCAATTTATGAACAGGTATCTTGCATAAAGGACACAATAAATATTTGTGGAATAAATAAATGAGGAATCAGTTTTTAAAAGTCAAATTATAAGGTGCTTAGAACTCAAAATACAGTTCGTTTCTTGTAGAAATGGTTTTATAAATGCTAACTGCATTCTCACGCAGTCCCACAAAAGCCCAGACTCCATGTAAGATGTAGTATATCGTTTGAGGATTTCTTGTCATAAACCCCTGGGGCCAAACTGTTTCTGAATTTTGGGGGGTTTATTCTTTGTGATGCATATATAGTATTTTCCAAAGTACGCCCAGTAGGGCTGGGGACATCACACTTTGTTTTTGTAATGAGTATTTTTGTAGTGAAATTTATATGATTATATTTTGCACAAAGTGAAATAAATAAAGATGAATCTCATGTCAGTTCAAATCAGGTTTTTGTTGCCAAATCAGTGTTGGTGCCAAAGATATAAAAAAGTTTGATTTTCAGAGTTCCATAAATTTCAAATGTGGCTGAGGGAGTATGACTGTAGAGCCTGTCCATGATGTATACGCTGTTGTGATTATATCTACAAATGCCCGAACAGACTTCCCATGACAGAGTCTTCTGCCCTGGGCCTTGCCAGGATGTGCGGGACTCCCACCTCTCCAGAGAAAGGGCTGTTAACCTTCCGAGAATCTGGATGAAAACTATGGGTCCTTCTCCCTAGAAAGTTCACAAATGCAATTAAATACACACAAAAATGCAAAGGATTCCCTGGGGTTTGCAGATGTGGGTCTTAGATGAAGAATCCCTGCTCTACAGCTGGGAAGAAGGGCAATTGAAGATTGTAGATCTTCACTGGGGGTCCTAGGCACAGCTGGTCATGGCAGGCTGGGGATGGGAGGCAGGTACTGGGTAAATGTGACACTACATGTGCTCCAGTTCGAGTAGGCTCTTAATTATTTTCCAGCTACTGAGTGGGCAGTTCTGATAGTCACAGTGGAAAAAGAGTTCCAGCTATTTCTACATAGGGAATATTTATAAGCCTAGGATTGCCTGTCTGGGAATAATAACCGCCTGGGCAGGGGGCGGGGAGTGAAGAGGTCTAGGATGTTGCAAAGCTAATCCCAATTCGGATAGCTAGGAGCTGATGGAGTCCTTTTAAAATCCACAGGGAAGTGACATTATTAACAGCCTCTTGAACCATCCTTGTTTCTAAAGAGCATCTTTGCCAATATGCCTCACCGGATGTGAAGACCATCTTCCTGGGGTGCTGAGACAGATATTTACATTTCATTGGTGATTGAAACCTTGATTCTTCAGCTGAGATGAAAGGCAAGAGGCCAGTGAATTCCAAGTACTGTGGTATTCTGTAACAAGTCCACCTGTTAACTAAAAACCGCAAGAGGGCTAGGCTTTATGTTTTAAGCCTAACTTTCTGTTATTTTGTAATTATCCTTAATTTCTCTATTTCCCATTCCTTCTATAAAAATTCACTTATAATGTGTATGATTTACAATCTGGAAAAACAATAAAACTGAATATGGACCACTTCAGATAGTAGTGCATTAAATAATAATGTCATTATAACCAGAAATTTGGTCTTGGTTGGGAAGTTTTGCTTCTTACCTTTAGGTTGGGAGATTTTAGAAACATTATACTTTTTCTTCTCCTTTTTTGCTTTCACTACAGGCTTCTCTAAATAATTCTTTTTAGCCGCGGTTTCTGAGCATTCAGAGAGAAAGTCTTCTGAATAATCGTAGTGAGAACTTGAACTTCTGCAGGAACACTGAGATCTGCTGTAATCAACACTCTTGTCGGAATCGTTGCTGTTCCTGGGAAAACCTGGGCGGCTGCTCTGGCATTTTGCAGACCTCCTGCCGTTTTCTAAGGCCACACTGGGGAAATGTCCATCTAGATTCCTTTCTGTTAGATCAGCCAATGACATAGTAAACAACCTAATAGAAGAAAGGTATTTTTAGATTTATAGCTATTGACATTGAAATGAACCTGTGCTTTTATATATTTAACTATAAATGAATAATTAGGAATACAAAACAACACATTATTTTGAAGTATTTTCCGGAAAAATTTTCAGTTTGGTTTTTATATTTTTTTCTACCTAAAATGTAAGACTTCTGAGACTGGACTTTGGGGAGATTATATTCACAGGAAATATAAAGTTCACATCAGGTGACAACAATGACAACAATTTAAAAGTTAGTGAATTACAGTCTCATTCTCTAAGGCTGGCTGTTTTGTTTTTTTTTTTAATTGAAGTATAGTTGACTTACAATGTTGTGTTAGTTTCAGGTGTACAGAAGAGTGATTCAGTCATACGTATACATATATATATATATATATATATATATATATATATATATATACACACATGCTAGAACAAAAAAGAATGCTCTAAGTCCCCAAACCAGTTCTGTTCCCGAATCTTTCTGCAAGAACCACTTTGAGCTTCCTTAGGCTCAGTCTGAACTGTGTTTGGCTTTGGGAAAGGGTGATCAGGCACTGTCTGGAAGATTCCAAGGCCTCTCCACTGGTTATCAAGAGGCAGAAGTAGCCCCTCACTGTTGTCTACCGGATGCTGAGGGTCACCTAACTGCAGACATTCATTCAGCTGGGAAAACAACCGGGTGATTCCTCCATGTGTAGTCGGTCACTTTTCTTTCCGCAGAGAGTGATAAAGAAGGGGGTTACCACGTACCTTTCTGAGGCTGTCTTTGGAACGCACACAGCGTGGGCGGCAGCTTCTAAGGGCCTCCGCTGACTCCCACTTCCTGGTATAATCCCGTCCCCTCCAGCGTGACTCAGGTATCGCTTCCAAGGTAAGGTAACTAAAGGATTCTGACTTCCTTCTTAATCACCCTCGCTTTTTTCTCTCATTTGCTCACATTGATGGAAGCCAATTGCCGTCTTGTAAGCTGACCCACGGGGAAGCACACATGGCAGGAAACTGAGGCCTCAGGCCCACAGCCAGGGAGGACCTGAGGCCCTCCGTCGATCGGGCTGCAGGAGCGGAATCCTACCACCAGCCATTCGGGTGAGCTTGGAACTTCCCCCCCGAGTCTGGAGGTAACTGCAGCCCCAGCCGACATGCTGAAGCAGCCTTGCGGGACATCCTGAGCCAAAGGACCCAGCTGTGCCCGGATTCCTGACCCACCGGATAAAAAACGTTCGTTGTTGTTTTTCCAGCCAGTAGGTGTTCATTTGAGAACGGGAGACAGACTTATAAAACAGCAAACTTCCGTGTGAATCGATCCCAGGAGGTTATGAAACCACAGTGATCTTGCAGAAAAATGGAAGAACGGGATTTTATGCTAAACAACTTAGTTTATTTAGGTTAATAGATGCTTTCTAAAATGTGTATTAATTTTGAAAAAATCTATATAATACCATATTTTCTCTATCTCTAATCCATTAATTTTAATAAAATCATGATCTTATCAAAGTAGTTTTTTGGAGTGGTGGCCGAACACACTGTTGTTTTCAGCTGTTAAGTTTTGGGGTGATTTGTTACACACGTGTAGGTCACTCATACACTCAGATGTATCTTCCCAGGGTGGTTCAGTTTCCAAAAGAGTTACTTGGGCTTAACACAAATTATACCTACCAGAGAGAGAGAACATTTTTATTTATTTTTTAATTTATTTGGCTGTGTCAGATCTTAGTTGCGGCTCACAGGCTTAGTTGCCCCGAGGCATGTGGGATCTTAGTTCCCAGGCCAGGGATCGAACCTGCGTCCCATGCATTGAAAGGCGGATTCTTAACCACTGGACCACCAGGGAAGTCCCCCAAGAGAGAACATTTTTAGAATTCTGAAAATCCCAGGACCCAGAACTGTTCTAAAATTTCTACCTATATAACCGGAATATGGGTTTGTTTGGGTTCACCTGTGAGAATTCCATTCTAATTCATGAAACTGAATCTGAGAGTCATCAGCAAGGTAAAACCAAGTTTGATTTTTTTTATTTTTTTTGCGGTTCGCGGGCCTCTCACTGTTGCGGCCTCTCCCGTTGCGGAGCACAGGCTCCGGACGCGCAGGCTCAGCGGCCATGGCTCACGGGCCCAGCCGCTCCGCGGCACGTGGGATCTTCCCGGACCGGCGCACGAACACGTGTGTCCTGAATCGGCAGGCGGACTCTCAACCACTGCGCCACCAGGGAAGCCCCCCAATTTTGATTTTTGGCTATTCCTAGTCAGCATGTACCTTGAAAGCACATATTAAGCAGCTCTGTGGAATATTCAGTCTGTTAAATGGTAGTTTTCTCATTGATCTGTTAAAAATTGATAGAGGACTAGTATCAGGCCTATAACTACCTTTAAGTTGATTAAATTGTTTTAGAGTATATTTGTATTAATGTAAGTAGGCTACACCACATTGTTATCAATAAAAAAATGTAAGCAGGCTCCACATATATGGATTTCTGATTATGTGGTGTATTATTTAAAAATCTAGGCTTTAAGCAAACCATCTAATGTTCCTTTTTTTTTTTTGGAACTAAAGAGCTGGGAGAAAGATGACTATTTATTTACTTTTTTTTTTTTTTTTACATCTTTATTGGAGTATAATTGCTTTACAATGGTGTGTTAGTTTCTGCTTTATAACAAAGTGAATCAGTTATACATGTACATATGTTCCCATATCTCTTCCCTCTTGTGTCTCCCTCCCTCCCACCCTCCATATCCCACCCCTCTAGGTGGTTACAAAGCACCGAGCTGATCTCCCTGTGCTATGCGGCTGCTTCCCACTAGCTATCTATTTTACGTTTGGTAGTGTATATATGTCCATGCCACTCTCTCACTTTGTCACAGCTTACCCTTCCCCCTTCCCATATACTCAAGTCCATTCTCTAGTAGGTCTGTGTCTTTATTCCCATCTTGCCCCAGGTTCTTCATGACTTTTTTTTTTCTTAGATTCCATATATATGTGTTAGCATACGGTATTTGTCTTTCTCTTTCTGACTTACTTCACTCTGTATGACAGACTCTAGATCTATCCACCTCATTACAAATAGCTCAATTTCGTCTCTTTTTATGGCTGAGTAATATTCCATTGTATATATGTGCCACATCTTCTTTCTCCATTCATCCGATGATGGACACTTAGGTTGTTTCCATCTCCTGGCTATTGTAAATAGAGCTGCAATGAACATTGTGGTACATGACTCTTTTTGAATTATGGTTTTCTCAGGGTATATGCCCAGGAGTGGGATTGCTGGGTCATATGGTAGTTCTATTTGTAGTTTTTTAAGGAAGCTCCATACTGTTCTCCATAGTGGCTGTACCAATTCACATTCCCACCAGCAGTGCAAGAGTGTTCCCTTTTCTCCATACCCTCTCCAGCATTTATTGTTTCTAGATTTTTTGATGATGGCCATTCTGACTGGTGTGAGATGATATCTCATTGTAGTTTTGATTTGCATTTCTCTAATGATTCATGATGTTGAGCATTCTTTCATGTGTTTGTTGGCACTCTGTATATCTTTGGAGAAATGTCTATTTAGGTCTCCTGCCCATTTTTAATTTGGGTTGTTTGTTTTTTTGTTATTGAGTTGCATGAGCTGCTTGTAAATTTTGGAGATTAATCCTTTGTCAGTTGCTTCATTTGCAAATATTTTCTCCCATTCTGAGGGTTGTCTTTTGGTCTTGTATATGGTTTACTTTGCAGTGTAAAAGCTTTTAAGTTTCGTTAGGTCCCATTTGTTTATTTTTGTTTCCATTTCTCTAGAAGGTGGGTCAAAAAGGATCTTCCTGTGATTTATGTCATAGAGTGTTTTGCTTATGTTTTCCTCTAAGAGTTTGATAGTTTCTGGCCTTACATTTAGGTCTTTAATCCATTTTGAGCTTATTTTTGTGTATGGTGTTAGGGAGTGTTCTAATCTCATACTTTTACATGTACCTGTCCAGTTTTCCCAGCACCACTTATTGAAGAGGCTGTCCTTTCTCCACTGTACATTCCTGCCTCCTTTATCAAAGATAAGGTGACCATATGTGCGTGGGTTTATCTCTGGGCTTTCTATCCTGTTCCATTGATCTATCTTTCTGTTTTTGTGCCAGTACCATACTGTCTTGATTACTGTACCTTTGTAGTATAGTCTGAAGTCAGGGAGCCTGATTCCCCCAGCTCCGTTTTTCGTTCTCAAGATTGCTTTGGCTATTCGGGGTCTTTTGTGTTTCCATATAAATTGTGAAATTTTTTGTTCTAGTTCTGTGAAAAATGCCAGTGGTAGTTTGATAGGGATTGCATTGAATCTGTAGATTGCTTTGGGTAGTAGAGTCATTTTCACAATGTTGATTCTTCCAATTCAAGAACATGGTATATCTCTCCATCTATATGTATCATCTTTAATTTCTTTCATCAGTGTCTTATAATTTTCTGCATACAAGTCTTTTTTCTCCTTAGGTAGGTTTATTCCTAGATATTTTATTCTTTTTGTTGCAATGGTAAATGGGAGTATTTTCTTAATTTCACTTTCAGACTTTTCATCACTAGTGTATAGGAAGGCCAGAGATTTCTGTGCATTAATTTTGTATCCTGCTAGTTTACCAAATTCATTGATTAGCTCTAGTAGTTTTCTGGTAGCATCTTTAGGTTTCTCTATGTATAGTATCATGTCATCTGCAAACAGTGACAGCTTTACTTCTTCTTTTACGATTTGGATTCCTTTTATTTCCTTAATGTTCCTTTTAATTAATTGATTAATTAATTTAAAATGTTCAGTCAAATGTCATTTATTTAGTGTCTGCCAGGCACTGGGGTTAGGAAAAAGGCAAACTCTGCCTTCAAGGATTTGAAAATAAAGTTAGTAATTATGTAATTAATGCTCACTATATAGTTAGCATACCAGTTTTTTATATCAAATTTATGATAGTGTATAGTTCAGATTTTTGGCACCATATTTTAAACAATTAGTGTTTACAGTATAACAGTGCCCATTTTATTGCACTTGAAGCATAATTTCACTATATTGCTATCATTTTAGAGTTTATAGTAGTTTCTTTGCTGTTGTGTATGACTCAGGAATACAACCCACAATTAAAAACCTAATGGAAAAATGTGACCCTGTTGATGATATGTTTTCTCTGGAATGCACCGTGGTGAAAAGGGGTGGCTGCTTATAAATACAGTAAGTTTGTATATCACATTCATTTAATTATAGAATGAGAAGTGAGAATGTTCAAGATCGAGATATACATCTGAATAATTCTGAATACTACAGTGTTGTGTAGTTGCCTTCAATTCTACTTTTACAACAAGGCGGACTAAAAACTAAACACATGCAAAAATGTTTTAAAATGAATTAATGTATATCTGCCGTTCTTTACCAAATGTTCCTAAGATGTATGAGAAATCAACTTTGTGTCCTGAGCGGAGGGTTCTTCACACTGTAATATTTATGAAGTGTCCAGGGTAGTGTTTTCTGACATTCTTTGGTCTATTTCTAAGAAAATAATATATTTCAGGGACGTCCCTGGTGGCTCAGTGGGTTAAGAATCCGCCTGCCAATGCAGGGGACACGGGTTCAAGCCCTCATCTGGGAAGATCCCACATGCCTTGGAGCAACTAAGCCCAGTGTGCCACAACTACTGAGCCTGCGCTCTAGAGCCTGCGAGCCATAACTACTTAGCCTGCGAGCCACAGCTACCGAAGCCCACATGCCTAGAGCCTGTGCTCCACAACAAGAGAAGCCACTGCAATGAGAAGCCCGCACACTGCAACGAAGAGTAGCCCGTGCTCGCTGCAACTAGAGAAAGTCCGCGTGCAGCAACGAAAACGCAATGCAGCCAAAATTAAATAAATAGATAAATACATTTATATTAAAAAAGAAAATAATACATTCCAAAAAACCTAGAATGATATTACAAAAGGCAAATGTTAAGAGCTCATCAATAAACATTTATATAATTGGAAATTAAAAGTTTCGAACCAGTATTAATTTATATATATTCATTTGCGTATGAATTGCTTTATACTTCACACACTATAAGGCTTTCTCTCTATCAAAGTGAATCAGTTATTGGCAGTTGATTGGGAAATTCTTGGTTGTAGTTATCAAACAGTCCTGCTGAAATAAGATTTGAAGGGGCCACAGCAGAGCAGTGCGTCTCAAAATTTGGGGCACAAAACAAAAGATTGTGTGGCCCACCTGCCTGTTCTTTCTTTCTAATAAAAATTTGAACATGAATAATGAAAGTTTTTGGATTATGTGTTACTTGCCTGAAAGCAGCAGGTACTACTGGTGGGCACTGGATCTTATCTTAGAAGCACTGATATTGATAGATTTTAGTATTATGTACTGAAATGTAACCTTCTGACTCAACAATCTATCTCACAAATTGTCAGATTCTTGGCTTTTATTACAACCAGAAAATCCTAATTCTTAGAGGTAAATATTCTGTAGTGAAGTTATAATTAATTTATAGGGACCATTTAGTTTTCAAAAAGTGGTTACGGCTATGTTTACCAACCCAAATTATTGTGTGGGTAGGTAACTGTATTCTTAACTGTATTCTCAGTCCTGCTTCGTGGGAAACGGTAGTTTGACTTACAAGTTTTCCCTCTTCTCTCACCCATTCTCAACACTTCCTATTATCTTTCCCACTATATTTCCTCTTAGAACATATCACTAGTCTAATTTCATACATATTTTACTTATTCATCTGATTTGTTGCCCGACTTCTCAATTAAATTGTATGCTTCATAATGGCAGTATTTTTGACTGTTTTGTCTACTGCTGTATCCCCTGTGCCTAGAGGAGTTCCTGGGAAATAATGTGTTCAATAAAGATTGACTAAATAAATGAATGTTCAGGGTGCCTCTATGCTTCTTAAGTCCTTTCTCCATATCCATTACTCCTGAAAAACTTCTCACTAGTGCTGACCGAACTCAAAATGCCCTAAATGAATGCTTTCCCAATATGATAAAGGAATATTAATACATATCTCAAACTAAAAACTAATCTCATGCTTAACAGTGAACCATTAATTTACATTGCTGTAAGGATTTAGATAAAGATGTCAATGATCACTTCTGCTAATTAATATTGCTCTGGAGGTACTAGCCAATGAAATTAGACATGAGAAAGAAATAACATGTATAAATATTGGAAAAGAAACGGCAAATCATTTATTATGTGCAGGTAACATGATTTTAAACTTATAAAACCCCATACAACAGTATAAGATAAAGGGAATTCAATAAAACTATTGGCTATTAAATGGATATAAAAATCAATCTTTTCTATATGTTATCTGAAATGACTTGGAAAATAGATGAAAAGATCCCACTTACTATATATCAGCTAAAAATTTAAAACATCTGATACAGGTTTAATACAAATAATATGAAAAACACTTTTAAACTACTGAAAGAAATAAAAGAAGATTTATGTAATTGGAAAGACATATAGTGTTCTTATATAAGAAGGACCAAGGTGATAAAGATGTAAATTCTCCCTAATTTAATGTACATAATCACAGTATTCCTACTAAAAATGTCAAGAGTAATTTTTTTGGAAATGTGACAAGATCATACTAAATTCATATAATTATGAATATGAAAAATGCCTGAGAACAAAAGGATTTTTAAAAAATGATGAGAAGGGACTACCTCTATCAGATATTGTGATATAAAGCTATAGTCATTAAAAGAGCCTGATAATAGTGCTTGAATAGACAGAGCAATATAATGTAATAAAGAGTTCAGAAACAGAAACAAATACATATGGAAACCTAGTATAAGATAAAGGTGGAGAAAAGCAGACCTCCAAGAAATGATGGTGTGGGGCAACAGGCTAGACATCTGTCTGGAAATCAGAACAAAAGTGAATTCTTATTACATTTCTTACACTTAAATATTAGATGAATTAAAAATGTAAATGTTGAAAACAAATCTTAAAAGAAAACATGGAGTGTAAGAAATAAAGCTCACAAACCACAAAGGAAACAATTAGTAAAAATGGCTGCATAAAATTTTTAAAAAGTTTTTTTATTCAGGTATAGTTGATTTACAATATTATATGTTTCATGTGTACAACATAGTGATTCTCACAATTTTTAAAGGTTATACTTCATTTATAGTTACTATAAATTTTTGGCTATATTCCCTGTGCTGTACAATATAGCCTTGTAGGTTATTTATTTTATACATGATAATTTGTACTTATCACCTACCCTTCTCTTGTCCCTTCTCCACTCCCTCTCCTCACTCATAACCACTAGTTTGTTCTCTATATCTGTGAGTCTGTTTCTTTTTTGTTACATTTACTAGTTTATTTTATTTTTTAGATTCCACATATAAGTGATACCATACAATGTTTGTCTTTCTCTGTCTATTTTTACTTAGCATAAAAACCTCCAAGTCCATCCATGTTGTTGCAAATGGCAATATTTCATTCTTTTTTATGACTAAGTAGTATTCCATGTATATGTGTGTGTGTGTGTGTGTGTGTGTGTGTGTGTGTATACACACATCTTCTTTATCCATTCATTTGGTAATGGACACTTAAGTTGCATCCAACTCTTGGCTATTGTACATAATGCTGCTATGAACATTGTGGTGCATATATGTTTTTGAATTGATGTCTTCATTCTCTTCAGATACATACCCAGGAGTAGAATTGCTGGGTCATGTGGTAGTTCTATTTTTTGTTTTTCGAGGAAATTCCATACTGCTTTCCACAGTGGCTGCACCAACCTGCATTTTTATCAGCCGTGCACAAGGGCTCCCTTTCCTCCATATCCTCCCCAACATTTGTTATTTATGGTCTTTTTGATCATAGTCATTTTAACAGGCTTCAGGTGATATCTCATTTTGGTTTCGATTTGCATTTCTCAGATGATTAATGATGTTGAGCATCTTTCATGTGCCTTTTGGCCATTTGTATATCTCCTTTGAAGAAATGTCTATTCAGATCTTTTGCCCATTTTTTAATGGGGTTGTTTGTTTTTCTGACATTGAGTTGTATGAGCTGTTTATATATTTTTGGATATTAACCCCTTATAGGTTATATCATTTGCATACATTTTCTCCCAGTCCGTAGGTTGTCTTCTTGTTTTGTCAGTGGCTTCCCTGGCTGTGCATAAGCTTTTAAGTTTAATTAGGTCCTGCTTGTTTATTCTTGTTTTTGTTTCCTTTGCCTTAGGAGACAGATCAAAAAAAATATTGCTACAATTTATGTCAGAGTGTCCCACCTGGACTTCTTGGTGGTCCAGTAGTTAAGACTGTGCACTTCCTACAGGGGGGCATAGATTCGATCCCTGGTCCAGGAACTAAGATCTCACATGCTGCATGGTGCAGTCAAAAAAAGAAAAGCATCCCACCTATGTTTTCTTCTAGGAGTTTTATGGTTTCCAGTCTTGCATTTAGGTCTTTAATCCATTTTGAGTTTATTTTTATTATTTATTAAAAGATTTATTTGTTATTTATTTATTTATTTGGCTGTGTTGGGTCTTAGTTTTGGCACACGGGATCTTTATTGAGGTGTGCAGGATCTTTCGTTGCAGCATACAGGCTTCTCTCTAGGTGTGGCATGCGGGTTTTCTCTTCTATAGTTGTGGCGCGCAGGCTCGAGAGCACGTGGGCTCTGTAGTTTGTAGCACGCAGTTTCTCTAGTTGAGTTGTGTGGGCTCAGTAGTTGTGGTGCCTGGGCTTAGTTGCCCCGTGGCATGTGGGATCTTAGTTCCCTAACCAGGGATCAAACCCACGTCTCCTGCATTGGAAGGCAGGTTCTTTACCACTGGACCACCAGGGAAGTTCCTTGAGTTTATTTATTTATTAAATTTTATTTATTTTTTTATACAGCAGGTTATTATTACTTATCTGTTTTATACATATTAGTGTATCCTTGAGTTTATTCTTGTATATGGTGTTAGAATATGCTCTAATTTCATTCTTCTACATGGAGCAGTCCAGTTTTCCCAGCACTACTTATTGAAGAGGCTGTCTTTTCTCCATGGTATGTTCTTGCCTCCTCTGTGTTAGATTAGTTGACCATAAGTGCATGGTTTTGTTTCTGGGCTCTCTATTCTGTTCCATTGATCTATGTGGCTGTTTTTGTGCCAGTACCATAATGTTTTGATTAATGTAGCTTTGTAGTATAGTCTGAAGTCAGGGAGTGTGATACCACCAGCTCTGTTCTTTCTCAAGATTGTTTTGGGTATTTGGGGTCTTTTGTGCCTCCATACAAATTTTAAAATTATTTGTTCTAGTTCTGTGAAAAGTGTCCTTGGTATTTTGCTAGGGATTGCATTGAATCTGTAGATTGCCTTTGGTAGGATGGTTATTTTGACAATACTAATTCTTCCAATCCATGAACACAGTATATCTTTCCATCTGTTTGTGTCATCTTCAGTATATTTAATTGGTGTCTTATAGTTTTCCAAGTACAGGTCTTCTACATCCTTAGGTAGGTTTATTCCTAGGTATTTTATTCTTTTTAATGTGATGGCAAATGGGACTGTTTCCTTCTCTTTCTGATAGCTTGTTGTTAGTGTATAGAAATGCAACAGATTTCTCTATATTAATTTTGTATCCTTCAACTTTATTGATTGATGAGTTCCAGGAGTTTTTTGGTGGCGTCTTAAGGATTTTCTATGTATAGTATCATGTCATCTGCAAACAGTGACAGTTTTACTGCTTCCTTTCCAATTTGGATTCCTTTTATTTCTTTTTCTTGTCCGATTGCTGTGGTTAGGACTTCCAACCCTATGTTGAATAAAAGTGGTGAGAGTGGGCATCCTTGTCTGGTTCCTGATCTTAGGGGAAACGCTTTCAGCTTTTCATCATTGAGTATGATGTTAGCTGTGAACTGTATATATATATATATAGCATTTATTATGTCGTATATAGCATTTATTATGTTGGGTCTCTATACTCACTCTCTGAAGGGTTTTTTTTTGGTGATCATAAATTGATGTTAGCTTTTGTCAAAAGCTTTTTCTGCATCTACTGAGATGGTCATATGGTATTTATTCTTCAATTTGTTAATGTGGTGTATCACATTGATTGATTGATTTGCAGATATTGAATCATCCTTGCATCCCTGGGATAAATCCTGCTTGATAATGGTGTATGACCCTTTTAATGTATTGTTGGATTTGGTTTGCTAATATTTTGTTGAGCATTTTTGCATCTATGTTCATCAGTGATATTGGCCTATAATTTTTTTTTTTTTGGTGATATCTTTGTTTGGTTTTGGTATCAGGGTGATGCTGGCCTTGTAAAATGAGTTCAGAAACATTCCTTCCTCTGCAATTTTTTTGGAATAGTTTGAGAAGGATAGGTGTTAACTCTTCTCTAATGTTTGGTAGAATTCACCTGTGAAGCCATCTGGTCCTGGACTTTAGTTTGTTGAAACTTTTAAAAATATTATTATTATTTCTGATTCAATTTCATTACTAATGAAATTGTAATTGGTCTGTTCATATTTTCTATTTCTTCCTGGTTCGGTCTTGGGAAACTGTACGTTTCTAGGAATTTGTCCATTTCTTCTAGGTTGTACATTTTATTGGAATATAGTTGGTCGTAGTAATCTTTTATGATCCTTTGTTTTTCTGTGGTGTCAGTTGTAACTTCTTTTTCATTTCTGATTTTATTGATTTGGGCCCTCTTTTTTTTTTTTTTTGATGAGTCTGGCTAAAGTTTTATCAATTTTGTGTATCTTTTCAGAGAACCAGCTCTTAGTTTCATTGATCTTTTCTATTGTTTTTTGGTCTCTATTTATTTCTGCTCTGATCTTAATGATTTCTTTCCTTCTACTAACTTTGGGTCTTGTTTGTTCTTCTTTCTCTAGTTCCTTTAGATGTAAGGTTAGGTTGTTTATATGAGATTTTCTTGTTTCCTGAGGTAAGCTTGTACTGCTATAAGCTTCCCTCTTAGAAATGCTTTTGCTGCATCCCATGGATTTTGAATCCTTGTGTTCTTGCTTTCATTTGTCTCCAGGTATTTTTTTAATATCTGATTTGATTTCTTCAGTGATCCATTGGTTGTTTAGTAGCATATTATTTAGCCTCCATGTGTTTGTTTTTTTTGCTGTCTTTTTTTTTTCTCCCTGCAGTTGATTTCTAGTCTCATAGCATTGCAGTCAGAAAAGATGCTTGATATATTTCAATATTCTTAAATTTACCGAGACTTGTTTTGTAGCCTAGTATGTAATGTCCTGAAGAATGTCCCATGTGCACATAAAAAGAATGTGTATTCTGCTGCTTTTGGATGGAAAAAGCACCCCCCCAAAAAAATCTATCTATCTATCTATATATATATGTGTTCTAATATGTCATTTAAAGCCAGAACTTCCTTATTGATTTTCTGTCTGGATGATCTGTCCATCAATGTAAGTGGAGTGTTAACGTCCCCTATTATTATTGTGCTGCTGTCAATTTCTCCCTTTTTTTCTGTTATGTATTTAAGTGCTCCTATTTTGGATGCATATATAAAAATTTAAAACTTCTCTATAACAAAAAAAAATCATAATGTTAAAAGGTTCTTCAGAACCTTTTTAATGTTAAAAGTTTCTTCAGAAACTGAGAAAACTATTTTCAACACATATGACAAAGAGCTAATTCCTTAACTTACAAAGAACTCTTATGATACTCCATAAGTAAAATGGGCAAAGGGTATGAACACATTACAGAACAAGCACATTGCAGCAACATAGACAACCAAAAATATATATAAAATGTTTTTCAAACTTGCTCTTAATTAATAAAATGCCAATCAAAAGAATTAGATTCCAGTTTCACCTATCAGAATGGCAAAAATTAAAAAATTGGATGGAATGTTGTTATTGTACCCATGATTAATAGGAATGCTGATACTGCATGGTTGTTAAAAAAATAAAAGACTGGGGCTTCCCTGGTGGCGCAGTGGTTGAGAGTCCGCCTGCCGATGCAGGGGACACGGGTTCGTGCCCTGGTCCAGGAAGATCCCACATGCCGCGGAGCGGCTGGGCCCGTGAGCCATGGCAGCTGAGCCTGTGCGTCCGGAGCCTGTGCTCCGCAACGGGAGAGGCCACAGCAGTGAGAGGCCCGCGTACCGCAAAAAAAAAAATAAATAAAAGACTGAAATATATCTCTGTATGTGTGGATATGCAAAGATCTCCAAGTCATGTTCCTAATCATTTTCTACATGTTGCTCATCACCTGCCATAAAGAAAGGAGTTAAAATCCTAGTTTTAAGATTTAGGCCACAGGGCTTCCCTGGTGGCGCAGTGGTTGAGAGTCCGCCTGCCGATGCAGGGGACACGGGTTCGTGCCCCGGTCCGGGAAGATCCCACATGCCGCAGAGTGGCTGGGCCCGTGAGCCATGGCCGCTGAGCCTGCGCATCCGGAGCCTGTGCTCCGCAACGGGAGAGGCCAAAACAGTGAGAGGCCCGCGTAACGCAAAAAAAAAAAAAAAAAAAAAGATTTAGGCCACATTTGGTACTGTGTTAGGCTGAATACTGTCCCCTGCCCTGAAGGATGTCCACATCTTAATCCCTAGAAACTGTGAATCCCCAGGACCTGTGAACACAATGTGATAACTGCATAGAGCAAAAGGAACTTTGCAGATGACCACTTGAAGGATATTGATTGAGGTGGGGAGATTATCCTGAATTATCCTGGTTTATCCATGTTGGCCTGATACAATTACAAAAACCTTTATAAGAGGTACACAGGGGGAGTCAGTCAGAAGATAGCAGTGGGATGAGGGAGGAAGAGGCAGAGACAGATGTTTTCCTGCTGGCTTTGAGGGTGTTGGAAGGGGGTCACAGGCCAAATACTGGCTGTTCTAGAAGCTGTTAAGAGGCAAGGGAATGGATTCTCCCCTGGAATCCCTGGAAGGGACCAACCCTGCTGATATCTTAATTTTTAGCCTTATGAGACTCACTTCAGACTTCTGACCTCCAGAACTATAAGAGAATAAATCTGTGTTGTTTTAAGCCAGAGTTTGTGGTATTTGTTAGAGCAGCAACAGGAGACTAATAGAAGTTATCATGAAAAACATCATAAATCAAAATGAGACTAAAAGCAGGTTATTAAAATGTAAATGAAACATACTATTATCAACTTCAAGAAGTCAATGAAGAGGATGACTTCACGTGCTTTGGGGAAATAACGCTCTCAAAACCATCTTGCTATACCTTGTCTGGACTACACCTAGGAGAAAGATCACCAACTCTGGGGAGCTGGTGGGATGGTTTCAGAAAAACTAGCTGGAGAAACGAGCGAACTCCCTTATCAAGCACTCAGGACGGGGATTTTAAAGAGCAAGAAGGCTGGCCCTTGCGCAGGGGCTTCGGTGGAGGCATGCCCGGAGGCTGAGAGGGATGGGTGGGGAGGAGAAGTGTGGGGGTGTGTGACAAAAGGTGACAGGTAGTGGCAAGATCAGGAAATTAATTACACAGAGCAAACAAGATAATTGAGGAAATAAATAAATATATTTAGAATCATAGAAGACAAGTTTATTTCTGCCTGAAAGGGTTTTACTTACATAGAAAGGGGGACGTCTAGAAATAACTCTGAGGTGTTCGAATAGAATAGGGAATATTGGGCTAATATATATATATACACATATATTTTATATATACTATATATATATATATACACACACACACACACACACGAGGATAGCTAGTTACCAGTCTATATGCATGTATGTGCATGCATGTGTGTGTGTGTGTGTGTGCACGTGTGTGTGTGGGGGGGTAATTTTCCTAACTCTGCTGAAGGCCTAGAAGCAATGACACCCCGGTAACAATAAGCACGCTCAGCATCGTTCTCCACTAAATACCATTCTCTACTAAAGGGAATTAGGGTTCCTCAGAGAAATGGACGATTCCAGGCTTGGGGCAGGCAAAGTACAAGATAAGGCTGGTATGTGAAAAAGGACACAGAAGCCAACTTGAAGTTTTCACTGATCAAATCTAGGACAATTTGAGCATCAAAATAAGTAAGGCTGAAATAAGATGACAACCTATTAAATAAGATGGGAATCCATGAGTCCATACTAATACAAATGAATAAATAAACAGAGAAAGGAAGAGAAAGCTCTTCCTTATGGTAGAATGACAGCTAATAAATGTACAAGGACTGGCTGAAAGGGTCAACGACTGTTTGATGGCTATCAGAGAGGTAGTTGAAGCAGGCAGGACTTGTCAGTGGATGCTAAAGGCCAGTGAACATAAGTCCGATAAAGAACAGGATCCGGGATAACACTAATCAAATACAAAAGGAAAGAGGGTGGCTTTGTGGAGAAACCTGGCAGACACCTTGACCATCACCAGGTCAGCAAGGCCCGCACCACCAGTGGGACAGGTGGACCTCATGTGCCTCCCGGAAACTGAGAAGAGCACAGGGTCATCCCTGTGGTCTCCCTGCCAGGATCAGGCCTGAGTCAGGTCAGGGGGAGACACCGACCAGACCCAGGTTGAGGGTCTTCCTACAAAACAAAAGGCCTGAACTCTTTGACTTAAAGTTCAGCAGAATGTTAAATACCAGAAAAGCTCTTCCCTTAGCTTATAAAAATAGTTATAAATATAGGCAAGATGATCACATACCTCAAGGCTTTCAAGAACACGATTTCTAACACTGTGTCCACTTTTAAGATGATGTGTCCCAATTTTTGGCTTCAGAAATGTGGTTGCTCTAATATTGAAGAAAGGAAGTTTAAGAATGAACACTGGGGGACATCCCTGGTGGCGCAGTGGTTAAGAATCTGCCTGCCAATGCAGGGGACATGGGTTCGATCCCTGGTCTGGGAAGATCCCACATGCCATGGAGCAGCTAAGCCCGTGAGCCATAACTACTGAGCCCGTGCTCTAGAGCCTGCGAGCCACAACTACTGAAGCCCATGAGCCACAAGTACTGAAGCCCGCATGCCTAAAGCACGTGCTCCGCAACAAGAGAAGCCACCGCAATGAGAAGCCCGTGCACTGCAACGAAGAGTAGCCCCTGCTCTCCACAACTAGAGAAAGCCCACGCGCAGCAACGAAGACCCAACGCAGCCGAAAAAAGAAAAGAATGAACACTGGAATTAAGAAGAGAGGATGTATGCTACAGAAGGAAAAAGGCTTGTGTGGCGAGACGTCTGAGTTATAGTTCCAGCTCTGCCAGTACTAGCTAGCTGCCTGGCCTCAATGGTTTAATGTACGAAATTTTGTTTTCAATGACGTTTAAGGTTTAGTCCGGCATGAAAGTCCATAATTAAATATACCTATATACATCAGAAATCTCAGGCTTTATTGGATAACATGGAATTGTGCCATTCAAGCTTTGGATGGTTATAGACAAGTTATGTAGGTTTTGGTTATTTAACAATTTTATATATTTAATTGATTTTTGACAAAGAGCTCAAATTCATCCCCAGACTCAGCTTCCCAAGGCAGCGCCTTCAGGGTTAGAAGCTGTGCCTCTCTGCTCCCACCAGGTGGCGGCAAATGCAGCTCCTGCATGGGCTACAGGAAGAGCCCACACTCTAGGGCTACATGCACAGACGCGTGAACTTTTAGCGCCCCCTCCCGGCCACTGCCCCATTTCTTTTTAATTTACAGTGTTGACCTGATTCCTTTTTACTAGAATTTTCACTCTATTTTAATAAAATTCTACGAAAATATCCCACATTTGATGTTACACATTCGAATGTCCGTTTCATTCATTCTTTCAACACACATTTGAGTGCGTACCATGTGCCAGGAGCTGTGTGAGGTGTGGAGGGTATAATGAACACAGAAACGTGTCTGTTTTCGTGGAGCTAACACGTCGGTAATAAAATAATCACAACAGTGACTGTTCTAAGTGTTTTAAAGGAAAGAGCTACAACTCTGTGAGGATATATGGCAAAGAAGCCCGATCTAGACAGTGACCTGGGAGTTTCCCTAGAGCGGTACATTCTAAGTTGAGATATGCAGGGTCAGTGGGAATTGACTGGGCAAAGAGGAATGGAGGGTGGGAAGGAAGAACAGCACAGAGAAGGCAGTGCCAGGGCTGGCGCGTAGAGGAGGCCCCTGTGGCTGGGCCCCGTGACAAGGGCCAGCGGTTCCAGATGGGGCTCCAGAGGTCAGGGGGGTGAACAGCTGCAGGGTCACTGGAAGGCATGTTTATGGTCTGGATCTTTCATCCAAGAGGAACAGCCAGCTAGCAGTAAGCAAAAGAGAGAGAGGCTGGGGAAGGGATGATCTGCGCTGCCTCCCGAAGAGGTGACTCTGGCTGCAGCGGGGGAGAACAGAAGAGGGAAGAGTCAGAGAGCAGCGGATGCAGGAGGCGGGACGAAGGAAGGCGGGAGCTTGGACCAAGGGGCCCGTGATGATGTGAAAGATGCACAGGGGACAATGTCACCAGGGCTTGGTGACCCACTGGATTCTGGGGTGAGGGAAAAGGTCACGGGGTCCCAGTGGGTGGGGTGGTGGGAGACTGCCAGATCTCGCGCGTGTTGAGTTGCAGGGGTCTGAGAGGTATTAAGAGGCACTGCGGCCCAGCAGCTGGACCTATGGGAGCCGGAGGATCAGAAGGCTGGGCGTGGCTGAGGGTGCAGAAGCCCAGGGAAGACAGTGCTTCGCGAGTGGGAGGGGAGCAGCAGTGTCAAACTTACGTGCTGCTGAGAGACTGAACAAGGCGTGGCCGGCAACGTCTGATGAGCGGTGTGAGTGCAGGGCAGACTGGAGTGGGTCGAGGAATGAGAGGCAGGGAATGCACACACTGAATATGGCAATCCTTTACCAAAGTCTGCCTGTCAAGGGGGATGAGAAATTGAGCAATAACTGGAAAATGAAAGAGAGCTGAGGTCAAGGGAGTTTGTTTCTGTTCCTTTTGTGATGGGAGGTCTTGAGCATGTTTTGTTTTTTTTGCGGTACGCGGGCCTCTCACTGTTGCGGCCTCTCCCGTTGCGGGGCACAGGCTCCGGACGCGCAGGCTCAGCGGCCACGGCTCACGGGCCCAGCCGCTCCGCGGCATGTGGGATCTTCCCGGACTGAGGCACGAACCCGCGTCCCCTGCATCGGCAGGCGGACTCCCAACCACTGCGCCACCAGGGAAGCCCTTGAGCATGTTTAAAAGCCGAGAGAAAGCGCCAGTCAAGATGGAAGAGGTGATGACACAGGTGAGAGAATGGACAGCCGAGAGTGACAGCAAGTGGGAGGGGGTGAGATCCAAACCACAGGGGGGTTGCAGTTGTGGCAGCTGAAGACGGAGGAGATTCCCCTCAGGTGGCTTTAAGAGCCTCTATGAAGTGACAGGACAAGGGGAGGCTGGAGAGCGGAACATCCTATAGACCCTCTGCAAGTTGCAGCTGCCCTACCATTATACTTTGGTCCGTCAGGGTTTCACTAGATGGAAAAAGAGACAACGGAGGCTGGGGGTTTGCAACTGGCAAGGGGACAGGTGTCTGGGGCCATTAGCTCCCTGAGGGCAGGGACCTGTCATATCAATCACTGCCTCACTCTGTGCCTGACTGGAGTATCAGCGCCCAGGTACTTACTATCAAAGTGATCAGCGTAGGAATGCTCACTTGTCTTCATTTCAATTTGCCTCTTTTGGTGCTTCTCTAAAAAACCAAAAAAGAAAGAATACAGAACAGACAGAGCGTAAATTCCTACGTGACTTTTTTTCTCACTTGGAAGAATTCTTTCATTCTTCCGTAAAGTCAGTTTTAAAGTTCTTGCCATAGATCTATCCAGAGACACTGTCATATATCTCAGAAAGCTAAAGGGTATCTTTCAATTTTTAGCTTAATCGTAAGGTGCTTACGTAGGTTCGTCTACTTTGTTTAAAACTCGCAAAAATGCATACTAAAAATGTTGTATTTTTATCTATGGAAACTATAAAATTCATATACTTCAAAGAAAAACGTACATGAAATAACACAGAAAAAGAAAACAGCATAAGGCTGTCTATACTCAAGGCGGGGAGACCAATTAGGAGGCTACTGAAATAATCCAGGCCTGGACCAGGGTGCTGACAGTGGGCGTTGGATACGTTCTGAAGGATGTGTTGACAGACCGAATGTGGGGAGGGAGAGAAACAGGAGTCAAGGAGGACACTAATGCCCAGACAACTTGGGAGAATGGCTTCCAGTAACTGGGGTGGCTAAAAGCACGGGAGGAGCAGGTTTGCGGGAATGTTCTGGACTTGCTGTGCTGGAGATGCCTTAGACATCTAAGCAGACATATGGGCAGGCAGACATGCGTCTGAAGTTCAGAGGAGGGTCAGGACTGGAGATACACATGTGGGGTTCACTCGCATTTAGATGGGTTTTGAGCCTATGAGACTGGATGAACTCACCTAGGAAGTGAGGCTAGATTAAAAAAAAAAAGTTCGAGGTCATGGGTGGCAGTGAAAAACTGGCCTGAAAACTTAACCGCTGGCACACGTGTGGCAAGGAAATGTTAAAGCACCACCGGGAAATTGTGGACAGAGGGCTCCAAGGCTGAGTTGAGCGGGTGAGGGACAAAAACACAGACGACCCTGCAAAGGATTCAGATTTCCCAGGGATGGGGATTAGGGAAATGTCAGCGCTAAGGTTAGAAGGAAAAAACAAAGCAATTAAGGTAACAGATTCAGATATAAACGCAAAATGTCGGCGAAAGCCCGCAAGTTGGTGAAATCGGCCCCAGCCTGGCGGGGCAGGAAGAAGGCGGGGCTGGAAGGCGGGGTAAGGTGACTGGCCGGGCCCCTCCCCCGGGCCATACCCGGGCCAGCTCGGCACCGCCCCCTGCCCGAATGCCTCCAGCGGCCAGTCCGCGTGCGGGCGGGTCCGCGGGTCCCCGGGCCAGCGTGGGCTTGTGAGTGTGTTGCGTGGGCGCAGTCACAGTGTTTAAACTGGGAAGAAGGACGCCGAGGGCCGCTCTTCACCAGGCTGCGCTTTGCAGGAGGAAGCGGCCTGATGGCCCGCCTACGTTACCAACTCCAGAGCCAAGTAGCGAGGCCCGAGCTGGGCAGGGGCCAGGACTGAGGAACCGGGCGACACCGGAAGACTCGGAAAGTTTAGCAACAGGCTCGGCTGGGGCAGGGCGGAGACTTTCGGCTGTGGGGCGCGGCGGCAGCGGGTCTGTTACCTGCTCCGCGCGGCTGCCGCTGCAGCGCCAACCTCGCAGCCTCCTGGCTCTGTCGCGTCGCCCTGGAAACCGGCGCGCGGGGCTTTCTGGGACTGGCCGGGCAGGAGGGGAGGAACGAGAGGCGGGGCCGCGAGGCCTGCGCGCACGCGCACCCGGCACCGCGCCTCTGTCCCGGGCCAGGTGTCCAGGGTCGGGTTGTAAGGCCTGCCTCACCTTACTCTTCCGTGAGGGTGAACTTAGCTGGCTGCATAGACTTTCGCAAACAAGCTTCCAGCCGCCCCTCCTCGGCGCCCAGGATCCCGCCTACGCCCTGGGCGCGCTCGGGCCGAGCGAGCTGACCCCGCGGTTCCTTCCCGCGCCGGGTAGCTCTCGCCCGCGCACCGGGTGTTTTGAATCTGAGTCCGATGCACATGTCCGGTTCCCAGCCTGGGAGGGCCGTGGACTAAGCGCAGAGCGCTTCTGTTAACCTTTATAAAGATGGATTTCTTGGTGGAAGAAAATCTGATCACAAAGCAATGCATGTTTGGTGTAGAGAAGTTACCATGTACAGGAAAGTACCAAGAAAAAGTAAAAATCACCTATAAAAATTATAGGTGATTTTGTAAAAAAAAAATTATTTATTTATGGCCGTGTTGCGTCTTCGTTTCTGTGTGAGGGCTTTCTCTAGTTGCGGCGAGCGGGGGCCACTCTTCATCGCGGTGCGCGGGCCTCTCACTACCGCGGCCTCTCGTTGCAGAGCACAGGCTCCGAACGCGCAAGCTCAGCGGCCATGGCTCACGGGCCCAGTTGCTCCGCGGCACGCGGGATCTTCCCAGACCAGGGCTTGAACCCGTGTCCCCTGCATCGGCAGTCAGACTCCCAACCACTGCGCCACCAGGGAAGCCCTATAGGTTATTCTTAGTGATTGCATAGGAGTTTTCAGTGATGCGTAGGCATAATTAACGAACAATAACATTATTTCTTTTTTTCCTCTTCCCTCCTCCTCACCCTCCCATTGTATCAATGCCCTGTTGAGTGTCCTTGTAGATGAATCCTAGGGGTCACCCCGACTGTTTTCTTAGGATAAATTCCTACATGTGAAGTTGAAGGATCAAAGGATAGACCCACTTTGAGGCTTTCTGAAGGTATACGAAAGTTTGCCTTCCAGGCAAATGTCTCCAATCCTTAATCCACATTTGCGGATAATCTTATTTCTTTTAAAAATGTATGTCCATGTAGGGGCTTCCCTGGTGGCTCAGTGGTTGAGAGTCCGCCTGCCGATGCAGGGGACACGGGTTTAAGCCCTGGTCCGGGAAGATCCCACATGCCGCGTAGCACCTAAGCCCGTGCGCCTCAACTACTGAGCCCATGTGCCACAGCTACACACACCTAGAGCCCATGCTCCACAACAAGAGAAGCCACCGCAATGAGAAGCCCACGCGCTGCAACAGAGTAGCCCCCGCTCGCCACAACCAGAGAAAGCCTGTGTACAGCAATGAAGACCCAATGCAGCCAAAAATAAATAAATAAAATAAATAAATTTTAAAAATTAAAAAAAAGTATGCCCATGTTATATGGGCATGTAAAAAAAGTATGCCCATGTTATATGCCCATGTAAAATAAATAAATTTTAAAAATTAAAAAAAAAGTATGCCCATGTCAAAAAGTGACACCTTACTTTGAGTTTTTCACAACTTTGATTACTAGGAAGGATAGGCATTTTTGTCGTACTTTCAGTGACCATTTGTACTTATTTTGTGATTTGCCTTTTGCCCACTTTTTCAGTTGGCATTCATCTTTGTAAAAATTGATTTGTTAGAACTTTTGACATTCTCTAAAACTCGGACTATGGTATATGCTGCAGATATTTCCTTCAGTTTGTCAGTTACCTTTGAATTTTGTTTATACTGTATCTTGTATTTGTGTAGCTCAAATTTATCACATTTCCCTTTATGGTTTTTTCATTTTGTTTTTATGTAATAGGAGGCAGTGGGCATCTCCAAGCAGACCCTGTTTTTTCTTTTTTTTTTTAAATTTTATTGAAGCATAGTTGATTTACAATGTTGTGTTAATTTCTTCTGTACAGAAAAATGACTCAGTTTTATATATATATATATATATATACACACACACACACACATATATATTCCTCTTCATATTCTTTTCCATTATGGCTTATCAAAGTGTATTGAACATAGTTCCCTGCGCTATACAGTAAGACCTTGTTGTTTTTCCATTCTGTATATAATAGTTTGCATCTGCTAATCCCAAACTCCCATTCCTTCCTTCCCCTACCCCCCTCCCACTTGGCAACCACAAGTCTGTTCTCTATATCTGTGAGTCTGTTTTTGTTTCCTAGGTATGTTGATTTGTATCTTATTTTAGATTCCACATATAAGTGATAGCATATGGTATTGGTCTCCTCTGTCTGACTTACTTCACTTAATGTGGTAATCTCTAGGTCTATCCATGTTGCTGCAAATGACATTATTTCATTCTTTTTCATGGCTGAGTAATATTCCATTGTGTATATGTACCACATCTTCTTTATCCATTCATCTGTCGATAGACATTTAGGTTGCTTCCATGTCTTGGCTATTGTAAACAGTGCTGCTATGAACATAGGGGTGTATGTATCTTTTCCAATTATAGTTTTGTTTGGGCATATGCCCAGAAGTGGGATTCAAGCCAACCCCATTTAATTCTGGCTTTTTAGGGGTTGGTGCCAGACAAGGCTTTCCTGTCCCATCACCACCTGCTCCTCCCTATCCTGTTAGAGTGCCCACTCTTTTTTTTTTTTTTTTTTTTTTTGCGGTACACAGGCCTCTCACTGTTGTGGCCTCTCTGTTGCGGAGCACAGGCTCCGGACGTGCAGGCTCAGCGGCCATGGCTCACGGGCCCAGCTGCTCCACGGCATGTGGGATCTTCCCGGACCGGGGCATGAACCCGTGTCCCCTGCATCGGCAGGTGGACTCTCAACCACTGCGCCACCAGGGAAGCCCTAGAGTGCCCACTCTTAATTTTGCTGCGTTATGTGTTTCTACAACCTTGGGTGGTGAGTTATTCATATAAGGTGGGTAGTGGTTTTTGTTGTGGGTGAGCTGGGCACCATCTCCAAGTAGACATACATTAGACAAGTGTTGCCCTAGACTTGTCATTCATGGAAAGATGGCTGGTTCATTGCTGCTGATGCTCCCAAGACAGTAACAAAAGTGGCTGTTTATTATTATGATTATTTTAAACAAATTTATTATTTATTTTTGGCTGCGCTGGGTCTTCGTTGCATGCAGGCTTTCTCTAGTTGCAGCAAGCAGGGGCTACTCTTCGTTGCAGTGTGCGGGCTTCTCATAGCGGTGGCTTCTCTTGTTGCGGAGCACAGGCTCTAGGCGCGCAGGCTTCAGTAGTTGTAGCGTGAGGGCTCAGTAGTTGTGGCACATGGGCTTAGTTGCTCCGTGGCATGTGGGATCTTCCCGGACCAGGGCTCGAACCTGTGTCCCCTGCATCGGCAGGCGGATTCTTAACCACTGCGCCACCAGGGAAGTCCAAAAGTGGCTGTTTATTATTAAGAGAACATCCCAACCCTGGTTCTCAGGACTGGAGGAACCTGAAAGATGAAGGCTCCTCAGAACGTCCTTTCCCATCTGAATGGTCTCTCCCTCTCTTTTTTCCTAGCTCTTTCCAGTCTATCACCTTTGTTTCTGCCTTGGAAAGAAGTACTTCTTTCCTGTTTGTGTGTTATGAAAGGGGGAGAGGCCCTTACTGTACGAAGCTGAAGAACTGCCTTTTAGTAATTATGGTGGTCACCTCCATCATGCTACATATTAACATAGGCCTTTATAGCTCTGTATGAGTTTCCTAAGCCTGCTGTAACAAATTACCAGAGAACTGATGGCTTAAGACAGCAGAAATTTATTCTTTCATGGGTCTGGAGACCGAAGTCCAAAATCAAGGTGTCAGCATGGCCGTGTTCCCTCTGAAGTCTCCTGGGGAGGATCCTTCCTGCCTCTTCCATCTCCTGGTGGCTCCTGGTGTTCCTTGGCTTGTGGCCACATCACTCCAATCTCTGCCTCTGTCTTCACATAGTGTTTTTCTCTGTGTCTCTCTGTGTGTTTTCTCCCCTTCTTATAAGGATATCAGTTACTGGATTTAGGGCCCACCTGAAATCCAGGATGATTTCATTTCAAGATCCTTAATCGATTTCATCTGCAAAGACCCTGTTTCCAAATAAGATCACATTCTGAGGTTTGGGGGGAACATGAATTTTGGCGGGACAATATTCTACCCACTACTGCTACTATGGTGGTCACCACTGTTATAATAATAAAAATATAAATAAATAATATAAATAAGGAAAATAAAAAATATAAATAAATAATAAAAATTTAAAAAGAATAAAAATCAGCCTTTATTTCTCATTTTATTTTACCTGTAAAATTATATAAATAAACCAAACATAGCATCTGGTATCATTTATTATAAGATCCCTCGAGGATCTCTGCAAAGTTTGGAGCTAGTACCTCATACTTTTATCACTAAAATTATGTCAAATCGTCCTTTCTCAATGTATACACATATCAAATCATCACAATGTACACTTTAAATATCTTACAATTTATTTGTGAACTGTACCTCAATAAAGTTTAAAAAAAGAGTAAATTCTGTTAAAAATTAGGTCAGATCTAAAAGTACTGTTATTTGACTTTAACATCAAGGATTAGAGATCTGAAATAATTAGCCTCTTGCATCTTCATTCGATTAGACAACTTATTTCTTTTTTTTTTTTTTTTTTTTTTTTTGCGGTACACGGGCCTCTCACTGTTGTGGCCTCTCCTGTTGCAGAGCACAGGCTCCGCACGTGCAGGCTTAGCGGCCATGGCTCACGGGCCCAGCCGCTCTGCGGCATGTGGGATCTTCCCGGACTGGGACACGAACCCGTGTCCTCTGTATTGGCAGGCGGACTCTCAACCACTGCACCACCATGGAAGCCGTAGACAACTTATTTCTGAATTGAATTTTCAAAGTCAGAGATTCATTGAACTTTCTTTTAAGACTCATTTGGAATGTTTTGTATTCCTGTTAATTATCTTGAAGCTCACTGATGTCGCTGTAACAAAAGATGTGTCAGCTGGAGTTTTCAAATTTCTGATTTGTACATTTTCATGGTCATTATTAAAAGGATAAGCTTCTAAAAGTAATTCATAGTGAAATAAAGGAGCACTGGGAATTTGAGGGTAGGAAATCAGGAGTTTTTCTTGTGTGGTGTGGACATAAATGGGGTTGGGTTCAAATCCTGGATACACCGTTACCTTTCCTATCATCTCCCTTTCTTCTTCATTTTTTTTTTTTTTTTGCCATACCTCGAGGTTTGTGGGATCTTAGTTCCCTGACCAGGGATCGAACCTGGGCCCTCGGCAGTGAAAGTGCCGAACCTTAACCACTGGACTGCCAGGGAATTCCCTCATCTCCCATTCTAAGTCCTCACCGGTGAGGATGGATAGTAATAGGACCCGGTTTTAGGGCTGTTGTGTGGTTTAAGGGAGTGGTTTATGCAAAGCCCTTAGAGCAGGTCTGGCTTGGCAAACACCTCAAAATTGTTAGCTATTATTTCAAGTAGGAAATTTGTTTCTCCCTCGGGCAGGCAGCTGGAGGGGGTGTCAAGATTGAGGTAGGTTTTGCCCTGTTGTTACCAATATTGGGTCCTCTGGCCTTGTGTGCAGTAAAGCCAATCTACTGACAATCTACTGGGTTGTGGTATGCAGGTGTGAAGGAATGTGCAGGACTTATTGTAGGCACCAAACAAGGAGTGTGGGCAACTGATGGTCAAAAACCCAGAACTTCCTGATGGGTTTCAGGAAAGTGTTTTCAAGGGTAAAGTGAGGGAGGGGGGTGCTGTAGGGTGGGTGATCATCTTGTGCACAAGTATCTGATTAGTTGATGGTGAGGGAACCAGTCACCAGGATGGTGTCATAGGAGTTAGCATCATCAATCCTCAGGCCCCAGTTGCTCTGGGGGCTACGTGCTCACCATCATCATGCAGTTAGCTTCTTCCGTTTGGTGGAGGCTTTAGTACCTGTAAAGCAGCTCAGGAATGTGCATCAAATACTTTTATCCATGTCCTTCAGGGAGGAACTAAAGGTTCTGTGGCTGCCACATGGCTGACTTACTGTTTAAATTGTTACCAGTTCTCCTGGCCCAACTGACACTTTTGTCACTACATGTTCACATCCTTTCAATCATTAATTCTTGAGCCAGGCTTTTGTGACTCAGGGGAGGCCTGAGATAACTATAGCTTTTCTACAGACAAGAGGCAGGAAGAGGATATGGGGGGAGGGGTCTGTCCAGGGAGGCCCCATAGGGTCTTCCTCAGTTATACTATATGATCAGCAGATGTATATTCTCTAGGGCACATGAGCCACAGTTTATGTCACTAACTTACAAAGGCATTAAGAAATACACAGAGCTTATTACTTTCTTAAATAATATTTGCAGCAAAATAGTATGCTCATGTGGTGGATTTAAGACTAAGGTGTTTGAAAAAATATTTCGTATGACAAAAATAGTATATACTCACTGTAGAAATTTTGGAAAATACAGCAAAGAAGAAAAGCAAAAATGATGGTGGGCTTTAAAATAAAATTTTGGTGGGCTTTAAAATAAAATTTACTGGGACGAAGTGAGAGAGTGGCATGGACATATATACACTACCAAATGTAAAATAGATAGCTAGTGGGAAGCAGCTGCATGGCATGGGGAGATCAGCTCCGTGCTTTGTGACCACTCAAGAGGGGTTGGATAGGGAGGGTGGGAGGGAGAGGCAAGAGGGAGGGGATAGGGAGATATATGTATATGTATAGCTGATTCACTTTGTGAATAAATATAAAGCAGAAATTAACACACCATTGCAAAGCAATTATACTCCAATAAAGATGTTAAAAAATAAATAAAATTTATAATGCTTGTTACTTAAATTTGGGGAACCATGAGTCATCTTCACCTAATTTGGGGAGTAAACTTTGCATGCCCTAAGTTAAATTGTTGCGGGGTCATCTCAACCATTCATCCTGATCTAAATGAAGCTGAGCTATATTCTAGGGTCAGGGTGACCTTTCGTGGAGGGCACCTACCTGAGGGGAAGGGGAGCAGGCCTCCAGACCTTCTGGGCTCTGGTGAGGGGGCTGGAGGTCAAAACCCAAAAGATCCCTCCCCGGTCCCAGGATCTTACAGCCACGACCTTCATGAGCAGTCAGGGACTTAAACTAAGAGAGAGACTCAGCCATCTTAAGAAGACTAAATATACCCTCCTGCCTTTGCCCCTAAAGACCTTGATCTTGACTTTGAAACCCACCAGGAGAGTGGAGTGGCTACCATTTGGGCTTCTTAGTAGATTTTTAATGTCTCTAACGTTTAATACAATTCAAATTATCTATACAAATAAGACACAGAGAGAGAGCCTGTTACAAACAGATCATTCATTTCTTCCCCCCAAAGTCTCTAAAACAGTGGAAGCAATTTGCTTGAAAGCCAGCCCTCCCTGCTGGGTTGGGGATGTCAGCGAAACCTGACACGGTCCTCAGCTTGTCAGCCTCTGTTCTTCAGGAGAAACAGGTGGTAAAGGGGGAAAACTGGGAACAGGCCACTCCTAAAGGAATCTACTGTATGACAGTTCATTGAATTTTTTTTTTCAATGCAAAACAATGATTATTTTTACTTTTTAATTCTATCCATAGGAATTGTGTTTGAAGGTTTCACTAAGTTTCCAGGTATTCCTCAGAGTAGACTTGAATGTGGTAAAAGGTGAGTGTTCATAAATGATAGTGACAATTATTAAGTATTGTTTAATTAGCATGCCGCCTTCTCTGATTAAAATACACGCTTTGTACATTAGGTGCCATTGCCGAGCGGTGTAAGAATAAAAATCATGCACCCTTTAAAAACACTCTTTAGTAACAGACCCTTATTGCTGATCCAGATGGCCTGTCATTTGTATTAATGACAAACTTAATTTCTTGAGTAAATTTCACCCACTGTGCTCCCTTGAGTTTTCTTGCTCAGTGAAATTTATCTGAAGCAAAATATAATAAAGCATGACATATGCATCACAGAATTAAAGTGGAGATTAATTAAAGCTGACTCCAGTTGAAGGGCATTGAGTTTTTTTGAATCTGCCAGAAAATTTTAAAGTAAGGAAGCCGCTCTTTATTTAGGTAAAGGCTTCTGTGGCTGTTCTGACCCGTGCTGTGTGCCTGCCAAAAACCCTGTAAACAAGTCCCCCTCCGGCACCGAGCTGGTGTTGTTCGGGCTTTTCCAGCTCTGGGGAGCGCCTCCCTCCTCTTCTCTCCTCCTCCGCTACCCGGCGCTCCACCTCCCGCTGCCCGAGGCATCTCCCCGCAGGTCTCTGATTGGTGCGGAGCGCAGCCTTGCCTTTTAGGGACTGTTGTCGGGCTTTCAAAGTGATTAGGGAAAGAGTCCAGCGGCTGCTTATATCAACCAATCAGCTGTTTTCCTGACAGATCCCCAAATATTCCCTGGCCAATGGCGGGGAGAGCCCGAGGTGCCTGGGCCGCTCGTGGGAGAGGCAGGGCTTCAGTGGAGCTGAGAGGCGTGAGCTCGGACAGCCTTGGGCCCCTCGCCATTCCCCACCTGGCACTTGTCTGTGTCACTGTCAGGATTTGTCTGACTCCGCGTTCCCTCGCAGGGGTGTGTTGGGGGGAGTCCTCTTTGCAACCCTCAAAATGGTTATCAAAGTGTTTGTTGCCACATCATCTGGGTCCATAGCGGTAGGTGTCTGATGGAATTTGGGGGCTTTCTTCCTGTCCTATTTTCTGAATAACTCAGACTTGGAAGTAGAAGGAGGGGGTATGGCCCAGTGCTGGCTTTACATGTCTTTTTGGGGCGTGTGTAAGTAAGCCTGTGAGCCCTTTGCTTTCTGCCTTGGTTTGAATGGTGTTGAAGAAGTGTGTGTGATCTGGGACAGCTGTGTGTGGAAGGGGATTCAAGGCAGTGGGTGTGTTTGATACTAGAACTTTTTTTTTTTTTTTTTTATGGCCACGTTGGGTCTTCGTTTCTGCACGTGGGTCTAGTTGCGGCGAGCGGGGGCTACTCTTCGTTGCGGTGCGTGGGCTTCTCGTTGCGGTGGCTTCTCTTGTTGAGGAGCACGGGCTCTAGGTGCGCGGGCTTCAGTAGTTGCAGCACATGGGCTCAGTAGTTGTGGCGCACAGGCTCCAGAGCGCGGGCTCAGTAGTTGTGGCGCATGGGCTTAGCTGCTCCACGGCATGTGGGATCTTCCCGGACCAGGGCTCGAACTCGTGTCCCCTGCACCGGCAGGCAGACTCCTAACCACTGCGCCACCAGAGAAGTTCCCGATACTAGAACTTTTAACATGTGATTTGTGTCATGTTGTGTCTCATATATGATAGAATGGGAGGCTTTTTTTTTTGGTGGAATGTTTCTGCCATTCCTTCTGCAAGACAGACTAATTTAAAATTGCAAATAAATGACACTTTGTGTAACAATATTTGGAGCGTATGATGGGCCAGATTACTAAAATGACTCCTGGGTGTAATAACTTGTGTATGCAATGTAATCCTAATGAAAGTGTCAAGTTAGCATGTGTAATGCTATTATTTGAGGATAATAATGTCACAGTGACAAGAACAAACATCTCTAAGGCTAAAGGTTTAAATTCACTAGGAATCCAGACAGACCAAAAACAGGTACTAAAAGCCGACCTCGAAAGCATTGCTTTGTCTGATTTCCTTGGGACCAGGCTGGGAACCACACGTCGATCTCTCTAAGTCCAGCTTTCATTCTGTGCCTTAAGAAATAGGAGTAAGGGAGGGACTCGTTTATCCTTGGAAATGATTCAGGCTTTGATTTTAGGCTTGAACCTGCAGTGTCTATCTGGGACCGACATTTCGACCAGCATTTTATCATCTAGGAGACTGTGGAGAGAAACAGAGTTTTATTAATCCTGAGAGTTGAAGACCAGCAAAGGGGCTGTTTCCTTTTATATCTGATTCCTGGAACTTCTCGGGTTGCATCTTGGGTTTCAGTGGTCCCTCAGCCAGGGATGATACCCTAGACAAATGGTTGGCCCAGGGAACTGTCCTAATGGCAGCCACCCGCGTTGCCCCCGCGTTGCCACCCGCGTTGCCCCCGCCTTGCCACCCGCGTTGCCCTCGCCTTGGCCCCGCCTCGCCCCCTCCAGCCCTGAAAGTTCACGCGGTTTCCAGAGAGGACGAGAGGAAAACACGAGAAAAGAGCCTGGTCACTCCTTCTGAGCACAACTGGTGGGCAACTCTTTAGTGATCTCTCGAACATCTTTTAACAGAAAACGATGAGGAACAATTCCAAATGCAAAACTGCAAAATCTTTTGTGGCTGTTGATGACCTCAGAAACTTTTAGTTGATCTACAAAAAGCACATTTTTGGATTGTTTAGATTAAAAAAATTTTTTTTTGTAGAAAATGGCTTTTGTGGGCTTCAAATATGCTGTTGACACACTCATTGCTGGAAAATTTTACCACTAACCTGCCAATCTTCTACATGTTCCATAGATCAGGTCTGAGTGGCCCCATGCATCCTTCAGGAGACAGTGAAAAAACTGATGGATTTCTTAGGATTATCTGATGTCCTACATTCTTGAAGTTTGGGAACATGATTTAGTTAACCTGGGGGGATCTGGAGGGGTACTGTTTATTCCAGGATCTTAGAAAATCCAAGTTCATTCTGCTGCCGGAAGCAAATGTTTTGGTGCCACTTGGGACTGTGTGACCTTGGGAAAGTTATTGCCCCTTGCTAAGCCTCAGTTTCCTTATCTGTAAAATGAGGGTAAGAATAGTACTCATCTCATAGTGTTGTCATGAGGACTTAGGAAATAAGCAAAGGGTGCCCAGCAGGGTGTCAAGTGCTTAATAAATATTATCATTATTAGTTTTTTAAAATTTATTTATTTATTTATGGCTGCGTTGGGTCTTCGTTGCTGCGCACGGGCTTTTCTCTAGTTGTGGCGAGCGGGGACGTCTCTTCGTTGCGGTGCACGGGCTTCCCATTGCGGTGGCTTCTCTTTTTGCAGGGCACCGGCTCTAGGTGCACGGGCTTCAGTAGTTGTGGCCCACGGGCTCTAGAGCACAGGCTCAGTAGTTGTGGTGCACGGGCCTAGTTGCTCCGCCGCATGTGGGATCTTCCTGGACCAGGGCTCGAACCTGTGTCCCCTGCATTGAGAGGCAGACTCTTAACCACTGTGCCACCAGGGAAGTCCTATTATTATTAGTTAATGTTATAGTTATCAGCTATGGTTCATTAGTATTATAATTATTATAACTATTGGTTATTAGTTAATGTTAGTTAATATTAATCAATATTTTTGTAGTTATATTTATTAGTTAATATTAGAAGATCTGCATCTGTGACGATGTTTCAGAAGAACTGTCTCAAGCCACATAAATGGAAGAATTTCTGTCTTATCCTAAAGAATGAGAACTGATTTTTCCCACGGTGTCAGTGCTAATGATTTTTCCTGGCTGGGGAATCTCACCCAGAAGCTTCTTTGCAGGACGACCCCAGAGCAGCTGCCAGTACTTACGCTGTGTGGCAGTTGGTCTTTGCTACTTACTTCTTCAGTCTGTATACTTTAAAAACAGGTTCTTGCCTGTGACCTCATCAAAGAGGGCATTATGACTTCTGTTGGATGAATGAAATAAATGAAAAAGGAAAAAGCCAATTGTAATCTCTTGATGAGGTTTAGGCATGCAGCTGTATATCACATCTCTATTTTAACAGCTGATGCCAAAGCGTGGTTCCATGTTTTACCACTTTACACACAGATTTGGGTGAAGAGACCCTGGGAGTAGGGGAGGAAGTTGTTGTACCTTCGTGGATGACCCTCCTCTCCTCCTGAAGGCCATCGCCACAGGGGTTGGGGGACAAAGGGAGAGAGGACGGTCCTCCCTGTTTTCAAGATGCACAGCCCCTGGACCACCATCTTTAAGGACAGACCCTAATGGTGGCCCCCGGATTTCGCAATCCTTTTTCCAGTCTTGATTGACTGTAAATATAGAGGGAAAAACATGGCTCTTGAATTAGATGGATGTGGATGTGAACTTTGGAAAATTCTTTAATTCACTGGCACCTCAGCTTTGTTATCTTAAAATGGTGATCAGGGGCTTCCCTGGCAGCGCAGTGGTTGGGGGTCCGCCTGCCGATGCAGGGGATGCGGGTTCGTGCCCCGGTCCGGGAGGATCCCACGTGCCGCGGAGCGGCTGGGCCCGTGAGCCGTGGCCGCTGAGCCTGCGCGTCCGGAGTCTGTGCTCCGCAGCGGGAGAGGCCACAACAGCGAGAGGCCCGCATACCGCAAAAAAAAAAAAAAAGAAAGAAAAAAATGGTGATCAGAATTCTTGCCTGGCATGGCAGTCAGGACGCGTCAGGCCAGGGTGCCCGACTGCACAGCTTCTCGACTTGTGGTGCAAAATGCTTTTCCACGCTTTCTTAATTCTCACCAGCACCCAGGATGAAGGCGGCGTTCTATCCATTTTGCAGATGAGGCAATGGACGGGCAGAACTTGTGCTCTGATAGCAACCTTCCCGGCCAGGATGGAAATGCAGGTCACCTCTCACTCAAATGCACCGTGCTTATTACTACAATACGGTGAGCTTGTTCGGAAAGGTTCCTCACTGTACAAGACAATAAACGGAACATGCCAAGCGAGAGACCCAAAGATCACTCTTATGCAGCACAGTCACCAACAGTGGCTGGTGACTTCAGGACAGAGAAGGATTTTTTTTTTATTGTTTTATTGAGGTATAGTTGATTTAGTGTTGTGTTAATTTCTGCTGTACAGCAAAGTGATTCAGTTTTCAGATTCTTTTCCATGATGGTTTATCACAGGATACTGAATATAGTTCCCCGTGCTCTACAGGAGGACTTTGTTGATCCATTCTCTATGTAACAGTTTGCGTCTGCTGATCCCAAGCTCCCAGTCCGCCCCTCCCCCACCCCCTCCCCCTGGGCCACCACAGGTCTGTTCTCTAGGAGAACGGCACATTCTTGTGAGTCCACATAACAGGATAGGAAGTGAAAGCACGGGGTCCTAAGCACTGGTTCGCCAGGGAATTCCCAATGTAACAGGATATGAAAACAGAACTCTCTCAGCCTCCACTGAGGTCCCAAAGCCTCCAAGTGACACACACCCCAAGGACCCTGGATCCTCCAGAGGGGCTGCCCAGAAGGACAGTGCAGCCTGTGGGACCAGCAATGGCCATGGCGCCCTGGAGAGGGGAGAGTGGGTGAGAGGTGCAGGGGGGAGTGTATCTGTGGTGAGGGCTACTGGGGTGCTGTGCACACCCCTACCCTTGAAACCATAAAGGGGGGGTGACCTTTGGGGACTGATGCTGTGTCCCTAGGGTCAGCTCAGGAGGCCACACGGAGAAAGGCTGTACTTTGTGGTGGGAGCGGCATCTAGTAGGGACCCTTGAACAATGACCACGGGGGGGCGGGGTCCGGGGGTTGCGCCCTGCTCACGTGGGCATCAGAGTGCGGGCAAAGGCCACGTGCCAGCCAGGTGAGCTCGTGCACTCCCTGCTCCCCCTCTCCCTCCTCTGGGTTCATCCTAAGACACTTCTCCAGACCCAGGCAGAAGCCAAGAGCTCCAAACAGCCAGGAGAGCCATGCTCTTGACTGAGTTTAAGCTGCTGGTGTTTGGAGAGTCCGGAGGGGCAGATTTTATTTTCCTTTTCTTTATTTGGGGGCAGTGCTGAGAAATAAAATGTAGCACAATACCATGCAGCCAACACTCAGTCAATTTCCTGTAGACGTAATTGCTTTTCTTGAGAGAAATCATCATAAACAGATTCTTTTTTTTTTTACATCTTTATTGGAGTATAATTGCTCTACAATGTTGTGTTAGTTTCTGCTGTATAATAAAGTGAATCAGCTATACGTATACATATGTCCCCATATCTCTTCCCTCTGGCGTCTCCCTCCCACCCTCCCTATCCCACCCCTCTAGGTAGTCACAAAGCACCGAGCTGATCTCCCTGTGCTATGAGGCTGCTTCCCACTAGCTATCTATCTTACGTTTGGTAAGCAAACATAATAATGAGAGGAGGAATAATTTCACAAATCTCAATCTTATAAGGCAAAATGTATGGAGTAAAAGTGTCTGGAGTCCTGAAATTTAAGAATACTTATTCACTGTAACTGTTACTTTCAATGAAATGGTCAAAGAGAGGAAAACTTCTTTTGTAGAGACTGGTAGCATAGAAATTCTGGAATATATTCTGTTTATCAAAGCACCCCAGTTAGCTCTGAGCTGCCCCATTTTTATATTTCTAATTCTAAAAAGATATTATAGGAAAACATTTAGCAATTGAATTAACTGATGCATATAAATTAAACATTTGTTGGACCGCAAACTTTGGTAGTGTATATATGTCCCTGCCACTCTCTCACTTCGTCCCAGCTTACCCTTCCCCCTCCCCGTGTCCTCAAGTCCATTCTCTAGTAGGTCTGCGTCTTTATTCCTGTCTTGCCCCTAGGTTCTTCATGACCATTTTCTTTTTTTTTTTTTTAGATTCCCTATATATGTCTTAGCATCTGGTATTTGTTTTTCTCTTTCTGACTTACTTTACTCTGTATGACAGACTCTAGGTCCATCCACCTCACTACAAATAACTCAACTTCGTTTCTTTTTATGGCTGAGTAATATTCCATTGTATATATGTGCCACATCTTCTTTATCCATTCATCTGTCGATGGGCACTTAGGTTGCTTCCATGTCTTGCCTATTGTAAATAGAGCTGCAATGAACATTGTGGTATATGACTCTTTTTGAAGAGTTTATGGTTTTCTCAGGGTATATGCCCAGTAGTGGGATTGCTGGGTCATATGGTAGTTCTATTTTTACATAATAAACAAATCTTCCTCTCCTGTTTTCTCCATCTTTCTTTGACTTTCCAGCAGAAGAAACGTAAGTCAAGACTTCGGGAAATGTTCATCTGTGTAGAAACTGTGCAACAAAATGAAATCCTTTTCCAACCCACCTCGGGTCCTGAGGCATGATTTTCTTTTAAAATTCTTTTTTTAAATTGAAGTATAGTTAATTTACAATGTTGTGTTAGTTTCAAGTGTACAGCACAGTGATTCAGTTAAGTCCTGAGGCATGATTAATAGAGATGGAAATAACGCTGGTGAGGGAGTGGACCTCAGCCAGGCTGAGGCTCCCGGGAGGGTATTTGAGGGGGAAGGAAGACAGGGGTTTGGACAGAATAAAGGATATTGCCTTTTGAATATTTAATTAAAAGTAAATCTGCCTGAGTGATTAAGAATCCGCCTGCCAATGCAGGGGACACGGGTTTGAGCCCTGGTCCGGGAAGATCTCACATGCTGTGGAGCAACTAAGCCCGTGTGCCACAACTACTGAGCCTACCCTCAAAAGCCCGCAAGCCACAACTACTGAGCCCACGTGCCACAACTACTGAGCCCATGTGCCTAGAGCCTGTGCTCTGCAACAAGAGAAGCCACTGCAATGAGAAGCCCGTGCACTGCAATGAAGAGTAGCCCCCTTCACTGCAACTAGAGAAAGCCTGTGCACAGCAATGAAGACCCAACACAGCCAAAAATAAATAAATAAATAGATAAATTTATAAAAAAAATAAAAGAGGGCATCATTCATTCTGGGAGTGAATTCTTTGAAGCGAGAAAACTGTAATTGTTTCTGGGGAAAGAGTTCTAAGCCTTCAAGATGGCCACATTCACAAAGAAATGGCATTTGGTAGATACAGTCCTTGTACATGAACCAAGGGTAGAGAAAAGGGCCCTAGGATGTTCTCTGTTAGGTGTGGCTGGCACTCTGATCTCAGGTGAAGAGCTGGGTGTGAGTGCGAAAGGAGAACAGGGTTATTTTACTGCATTTCTCATCAATATTCTGGGAGAAATATCCACCAGCTTTTCTAGCTTTTTTTCTCTCTTTCTCTTCTAATAATCTCCATGTGGGCTTTTCAGTTTCCTGTATTATTTCTAAAACTGCTTTTGTTCAATGTGACTTGTTCCTATTTTCATAACTGTGAGTAAAGTGCCTTTTAACGTGGGTATACTTGGTATTTGAGTTTCATAGTAAATTGTCTTTTTTTCCTTCTCTCTATCATCTTTTTCTTTGTAAACAATTCTTACTTATTTTTTGGCATTAAAGCTTAGCAGAGAATTAAAAGTATTTTGAAGGCTTCAAATAAAAGCTATGATGAGAGCATTGCCATTTTTATTACGTCAATTATACATCAATGATTTAAACATTGATGAGATTAAGATTTCAGAATTTAAATGATGACCCTGTTGATCCTATGGAATGAAGAGCTATGATTTTATGGATTTCCTTGTTTAAATATTTAGCGATATTATTTGTGTTGTATGGTACACTTGAAAGAAGGGCTTAAGTTATGTAAATATAAATAAAATGGTTTTTTACAAACTGTCTAATAGTAATCTCTCTACTCTTGACCAGATTAGGAAGAAACAGCAAGAAGTAGTGGGCTTTTTGGAAGCTAATAAAATTGATTTTAAGGAGTTCGATATTGCTGGAGATGAAGACAATCGGAGGTGGATGAGAGAGAACGTTCCTGGAGAGAAGAAACCTCAAAATGGGATTCCTCTGCCCCCACAGATATTCAACGAAGAGCAGTACTGTGGGGTGAGGTTTGGTTTTTTGGAAAAGTCTTCTGCATGTGTGTTTATCAGAAGTCATTTAAAGCAGATCGATTTCGAGGCAGCATTTGAATTTTTTGACATTTTTCAGGTCATGATCTATTTCTACCATTCAGTACCTGGATGGTAGATCCATGGTGAAGGATCAATAATAGTTAAGACTTACAAAATGATGGAAACAATAAAATAATGATTCAGAAGTTCTTGGGATTCTTTTAGCTTCCTTATTTTGTTTTGAAGAATCGAGGTCACTTGTTCAAGCAAAATACACATTTAGTTGGAAAGAAATTCTGGTCAACCTTGCAGGGTACACATACATGCTTCCACAGGGACACTGGGTATGTTTTCAATTTTGTAAAGAATAATTTGCAAAAGTAGAGTTTGGTGTAAGTGTATCTAAACAGTTTAAAAACTGGTCTGGACACCCTTCCTCCTTGTGAGGACACAGCAAGAAGATGGCCATTTATCAACCAAGAAGGGGGCTCACCAGACACTGAATCTGCTGCTGCCTTGATCTTGGACTTCCAGAACTCTGAGAAATCAATAGCTGTTGTTCATAAACCACCCAAACACAAAAAACAAAATCTGTTCTGGACATTTCATTATAATAACAATTTTATTTTATACATTTAGTAGTCCATTTTACCATAAAATCACTTTTTCCTCAGAGTTTATAGATTCTGCTTAGTAAATCAAATTGTTGAAAGGAAACATTTAAAAACTCAAAGGGCTTTGGAGCATGAAACTGGAGTTACCTTAGGGGTCCTCTAAATCTTCTAGGCCGTTTTTCAGACGCAGCAATCAGGGTTCTGGAAGGCAGAGGGAATCAATGGCCCAGAGCGGACTACTTCGTTTTTTTCTAATTAATTAATTAATTTTTGGCTGCATTGGGTCTTCATTGCTGCGCGTGGGCTTTCTCTAGTTGTGGTGAGCGGGGGCTACTCTTAGTTGCTGTGCATGGGCATCTCATTGCGGTGGCTTCTCGTTGCAGAGCACGGGCTCTAGGTGCGCAGGCTTCAGTAGTTGTGGCTCGCGGGCTCTAGAGGGCAGGCTCAGTAGTTGTGGTGCATGGGCTTAGTTGTTCCGTGGCATGTGGGATCTTCCTGGACCAGGGCTCAAACACATGTCCCCTGCATTGGCAGGTGGATTCTTAACCACTGTGCCATCAGGGAAGTCCCAGAGCTGACTACTTCTGAAGGCTAGAGCCTGGTGTAGGAATCTTCACTCACGTCTTCTCTTCTTGCTGCACAAAACTGTTGGTCCTTTAGCTTAGCTTCTCTTTACTGTTACGTTTCTCACCTAAAGCAGGTGTCATCAAACTATAGCCAGAGGGCCAAGGCCTGCAGCTGCCTGTTTTGGTAAAATTTTATTGGACACATCTGCACTAATTCACTTACCTAGTGCCTATAGCTAATTTTGCATGATGGCAGAGTTGAGCAGTTGCAACAGAGACCATATGACCCACAAAGCCAGAAATATTTATGATCTGCCCATTTACAGAAAAGCTTTCGGGCCTTTTATTTGAATCATGAATTGTTTCGTTGTTGGGGGTTTGCATTAGTTTCCTAGGGCTGATGTAACAAAACACCACAAACCTGATGGTTCTTATGGACTGTGTGTTTGTGTCCCCCCCAAATTCGTATGTTGAAGTCCTAATGCCCAATGTGATGGTGTTTGGAGATGGGACCTTTGGGAGGTGATTAGGGTTAGATGAGGTGCTGAGGGTGGGGTCCCCATGATGGGATTAGTGCCCTTACAGGAAGAGGAAGAGAGAGAGAGAACGGTTTCTCTTCACCATGTGAACAAACAGCCAGAGGCAACTCTCTGTAAGTCAGGAAGAGAGCAGAACCCAACTATGCTGCACCCAGGATGCATTTCTGATATTTAAGCCACCCAATCTATGGTATTTTGTTATGGCAGCCCGAGATATTACAGTGTCTTAAAATAACAAAAATTTATTCTCTCACAGTTCTGGAGGCCAAAGTTTGAAATCAAGGTGTCAATAGTGTTGGTTTCTTCTGTAGGCTCTGAGGGAAAATCTGTTCCCTGCCTTTCTCCTGGCTTCTGGTGGCTGACAACAATCTCTGGCAGCCTTTGGCTTGTTGACATATTATGCCCATCTCTGCCTCTATCTTTACATGGTCTTCCTGCAGGTCTCTTTGTGTCTTCACATGGCCTTCTTTTTCTAAAATAAATAATTTATTTTTGGCTGTGTTGGGTCTTCATTGCTGTGCATGGGCTTTCTCAAGTTGCAGCGAGTGGGGGCTATTCTTTGTGGCAGGGCTTCTCATTGTGGTGGCTTCTCTTCTTGCAGAGCACAGGCTCTAGGTGTGTGGGTTTCAGTAGTTGTGGCACATGGGTTCAGTAGTTGTGGCTCACAGGTTCTAGAGTGCAGGCTCAGTAGTTGTGGCGCAGGGGCTTAGTGGCTCTGCAGCATGTGAGATCTTCCCAGACCAGGGCTCAAACCCGTGTCCCCTGCACTGGCAGGTGGATTCTTAACCACTGCGCCATCAGGGAAGTCCCCACATGGCCTTCTTATAAGGACAAAAATTCATTGGAATAGGGTCCATCCTAGTACAACACGGCCTCATCATAACTAACTACCTCTGTAAATACCTTTATCTCCAAATGAGGTCACTGTCTGAGGTCCTGGGTGGACATGACTTTATAGGGGACAGTACAGGCTGTGTGAATTTACATGGCTGTGTTAGGATTCCTCAGAGGCTTAGCTCAAAGTCCTGTGAATGTGGGAGTGTCTTCAAACAGTCTTAATGTGGCAAGCAGTTATTTAGTAGAACATATGGTCCAGTCCAGCTCTCCTGGGATTGAAGTTGGAGCTTCCCAGAGTGTAGAGAGCACTTGCTCTGTGAGGAAAAGTCCCTCCCCTGCACCCCACACTCCTCTCCCCGCCCAGTCCAGACCTCCTGGCCTCCAGACATCCCTCAACCCTGAGCTGAATTTTTTTTTTTTTTTGCGGTACACGGGCCTCTCACTGTGTGGCCTCTCACGTTGCAGAGCACAGGCTCTGGACGCACAGGCTCAGCAGCCATGGCTCACGGGCCTAGCTGCTCCGTGGCATGTGGGATCTTCCCGGACCGGGGCATGATCCCGTGTCCCCTGCATCGGCAGGCGGACTCTCAACAACTATGCCACCAGGGAAGCCCTGAATTTTTGTTTTTTGAATTTGACCTTATGTTTGTTTGTTTATTTATTTATAATTTTGGCTGCATTGGGTCCCTGTTGCCGCACGTGGGCTTTCTCTAGTTGTGGTGAGCCAGGGCTACTCTTGGTTGTGGTGGGCGGGCTTCTCATTGCGGTAGCTTCTCTTGTGGAGCGCGGGTTCTAGGCGCAGGGGCTTCAGTAGTTGTGGCATGCAGGGTTCAGTAGTTGTGGCTCATGGGCTCTAGAGCGCAGGCTCGGTAGTTGTGGTGCACGGGCTTAGTTGCTCTGTGGCATGTGGAATCTTCCCGGACCAAGACTCTAACCTGTGTCCCCTGCATTGGCAGGCAGATTCTTAACCAGTGCACCACCAGGGAAATCCCTGAGCTGAATTTTTAAGAACTGCAACTCTTCTTGGATAAAGAAAGGCAGAATAAGTTTTTTCGGGGGAGGTAGTGGTGATGAGCAATTTTTATTTTTCATAAAATTTTTTAACAATTGAAAAATTGATAGATGTGCACACGGAAAAATTAAAATGCTTCCAAAGTTGCCTGCAGTGAAGATTCTTCTCCCTCCCATTTCATCCCCCTCTAGTTCCTTCCTCTCAGGTGGGCCAGCTTCATGGATCTGCCATCTGGGAAGTCACACCAGACCCTGCTCAAGAGAGCTCTCAGCTTGGTTTCACGCTCTACTGGTGCTGTCTTGAAATTCACAATGATTTTTGAACAAGGGAAGCATTGTTTTTATTTTGCACCGGGGCCTGCAAATTATGTAGCCGGTCCTGCTCTGGACCAACCAATGCTGGCAATTTCTTGTTTGGCCTTCCAGGAATTTTCTATGTGCATTAACAATTGCATATCACTTAAAAGAGGGGGTGTACTCTATACACTTTGTTCTTTTCACTTAATAACCACATCTCAGAGATCATTGCATAGCTGCACATACTCTTTTTTTAAAAAGTTTCATTTTATATTGGAGTACAGTTGATTAACAATGTTGTGTTAGTTTCAGGTGTACAGCAAAGTGATCCAGTTATACATATGCGTGTATCTATTCTTTTTCAAATTCTTTTCCCGTTTAGGTTACTGCAGAATATTGAGCAGAGTTCCCTGTGCTATACAGTAGGTCCCTGTTGGTTATCCGTTTTTGTTTTTTTTTAATTAATTAATTTTTTGGCTGCGTTGGGTCTTCATTGCTGTGGGCTTTCTCTAGTTGCGGCGAGCGGGGGCTACTCTTGGTTGCGGTGTGTGGGCTTCTCATTGCGATGGCTTCTCTTGTTGTGGAGCGCGGGCTCTAGGCGTGTGGGCTTCAGTAGTTGTGGCACGCGGGCTTCAGTAGTTGTGGCTCGTGGGCTCTAGAGCGCAGGCTCAGTAGTTGTGGCGCACGGGCTTAGTTGCTCCGCGACATGTGGGATCTTCCCGGACCAGGGCTCGAACCGTTGTCCCCTGCATTGGCAGGTGGATTCTTAACCCCTGAGCCCCCAGGGAAGTCCCTGGTTATCCGTTTTAAATATAGCAGCGTGTACATGTCAACCCCAAACTCCCAATCTATCCCTCTCCCCTATCCTTCCCACCTGGTAACCATAAGTTCATTCTCTAGGGCTGTGAGTTTGTTTCTACTTTGTCAATAAGTTCATTTGTATCAGTTTTTAAGATTCCAAATATAAGTGATAGCATATGATATTTGTCTTTCTCTGTCTGACTTACTTCACTTAGTATGATAATCTCCAGGTCTATCCATGTTGCTGCAAATGGCACTATTTCTTTTTTTTTTTTTTAATCCCTTCCTCCCTGTCCCCTTTGGTAACCATAAGTTTGTTTTTTATGTCTTTGAGTCTATTTCTGTTTATAAATAAGTTCATTTATATCATTTTAAATTTTTAAATTTTATTATTTATTGATTGATCGATTCAGTATTTGTCATTTTTCAAATGGCATTATTTCATTCTTTTTAATGGCTGAGTAATATTCCATTGTATATGTGTACCACATCTTCTTTATCTATTCATTTGTCAGTGGACATTTAGGTTGCTTCCATGTCTTGGCTACTGTAAACTGTGCTGCAATGAACATTGGGGTGCATGTATCTTTTCAAGCCATGTGTTTCTCCAGATATATGCCCAGGAATGGGATTGCTGGATCATATACTGTTTATTTTAATGGCTGCACAACATTCCATTGGATGTGACATAATTTATTGGCACAGTCCTCTAATGGGGAACATTCAGGTTGTTTCCAGTCTTTCTCAGCTATAAACGATGCTGCAGGAAACCTCTTTATGGGTACAGTGCTTTGTATTCAGTCTGAGTATATGTATAGGATAAATTCCTAGAAGGTGTGCTGACTTACACCATATACGCTTCTCACCCTTCAATAGATATTAAACCTGGACTGTAGTTGCACCAATTTACATTTTCAAATGTAATTTGAGTGTGGCTGTTTCCCTGTGACTTTGACAGCACTCTATATGCACACTTTTGGATCTTTGCCAATCTACGTGAAAAATGCGTTCTCATTGCTTTGACTTGGATTTCTGTCTTAATGGGTGAGGCTGAACATCTTTTTCTCTGTTTATAAGCTCTCTGTGTTTTTTTCTATGACTTACTATTTTTCTATTTGGTTCCAGGTAACGTTTACTGGTTTGTAAGAGTCTTTACTTTTGAAGGAAAGTAGCCCTGTCACTACCATGTTGCAAATATTTTCCCATGTTTCTTATTTGTCTCTTGACTTTTTAAAGTGATTTTTTTGGAATGCAGGACTTAAATTTTTTTGTGCAGACAGATCTATTAACCTTTTTTAAAAAAATGGTTCCTGTCTTGTTTAGAAAATTGTTCTGCACTCTAAAATCATCAAAGGAATCATCTCATGTTTTCTTCTAGTACTTTTCCAGTGAAAGTAGGATTTAAAACCTCTTACTTTTGCTTATTTTAGCTGTGCTTTTCAATCAAGTCAAGTTACGGTAGAAACAATATTGAAGCATTTTCTTTCAATCTATGTTAACTTCCAGGGTAAAAGTTCTGCAGTTATTTTCTGCTATAAAAATAAAACCTCAAAGGCATTTTTTATTCTGTTTTGCTGTGATCTAGCAATGCTTTTCATTTTAATTGTAGAAGAAGAAGAAAAGAATTTCCAAGTAAGAAAAAAGGCTTCTATTTTTAAGATGTATTTTCCTATTACAAGTATGGCTCTAATGAGTAAGCATACAAATTATTTTATGTTTAACTCTTTTTAATTCTTTTCAGTTCTGCCTTCAGAGAGGTATTAGACATTTTTCTTACTAGCAACTTTGCTAAATTTGCTTTTCTGCAGTCTGTGGATATTCTTAACAAAAGTTCATTAATGAGGCAAAGGACTTTGTTTTCAGAAAGTAGGTAAAAATGACTATTTGTATTGTAGGTTCTGATTTTGAAAGGAGACTCAAAGGTTATGAAGGATATGTCAGGTTTAAAATGGCATAAATCTACTCAATATTCTATAATAACCTATATGGGAAAAGAATCTGAAAAAGAATGGATAGATGTGTATATATAACTGAATCACTTTGCTGCACACCTGAAACTAACACAACATTGTAAATCAACTATATTCCAATATAAAATAAAAATTAAATAAAAAAAGAAAGTGATAAACCTGCTTTAAAAAAATAAAATGGCATAAATCTGGATGGTCGATGTGTCTTTCCACACGATTGAAATGTGGACAGTCAGAATAATGCTACCATTTAAGTTGAATCACTGGACTCTGGATCCTTGAATGGTCACCTATATGCCGTACCTGATGACGGCAGCAGGGAGAGGGGACCTCAAGGGCAAGCAGTGGCTTTCTCTGCACCAGGGCAGTGAGAGGGCTGGATGTCACAGGTAGTTCTGAGTACCATCGTGTCCCTGCCAGCCTGAACCCCTGTTGCTCTGGGCAGAATAGATGAAGATGTTATCGTGAGGGCATGGCAGACAACTGTTGATAGAAAGGGCACACCACCGGGAAGCAGCACAGTGGAGGCCAGGTCACCCGCCTGGCAGAAAAACACTAACAGGAAGTAGCCAACTTGTCTGTTGATACCAAGTCGGAGTCTGTGCATTTTTGCCTAGGTGAGGGCTGGGGTGCCTGCCTGGGCCTGGACGCAGCAGCCAAAGGGGACCTTGACCATTCAGCTGAGAGGCAAGTATCTGTGGGGACTCAGGACTGCAAGGGAGGACAGGATGCCCGTCCAATTAGGGCAGGGGGAGGGCGTTCTCAACACACTGATGTTACTGAACAGGGTATTTTATTTTATTTTTTAATTAAAATTTCTTTTTCAGTATGATCACAATTTTATTATATCTTTTTGTTTGTTTGTTTGTTTGCGGTACGCGGGCCTCTCACTGTTGTGGCCTCTCCCATGCGGAGCACAGGCTCCGGACGCGCAGGCTCAGTGGCCATGGCTCACAGGCAGACTCTCAACCACTGCACCACCAGGGAAGTCCATATATATATATATAAAATTATATCTATCTTATATATAACTTTGACAGTACATATACCAACACGTTAATAAAAGTTACTTTTTGTTTTGCCATTATGGGCAATTTTTCCTTGCCTTTTTTTTTTTTTTTTTTTTTGCGGTACGCGGGCCTCTCACTGTTGTAGCCTCTCCCGTTGCGGAGCACAGGCTCCGGACACGCAGGCTCAGCGGCCATGGCTCACGGGCCCAGCCGCTCTGCGGCATGTGGGATCTTCCCAGACCGGGCATGAACCCGTGTCCCCTGCATCGGCAGGCGGACTCTCAACCACTGCATCACCAGGGAAGCCCTCCTTGCCTTTAAAAAAAAAAGTTTATTGAAGTATAACTTATTTACAATGTTGTGTTAATTTCTGCTCTACAGCAAAGTGACTCAGTTATACATATATATTCTTTTCATATTCTTTTCCATTATAGTTTATCACGGGATATTGAATCTAGTTCCCTGTGCTCTACAGTAGGCCCTTGTCGTTTATCCATCCTCTGTATAATCGTTTGCATCTGCTAATCCCAACCTCCCAGTCCTTCCCTCCCCCACCCCCTCCTCCCTGGCAACCACAAGTCTTGAACAAGCTATTTTATGTTATTAAAATTTTATTATGAAATGTGCCGTAGATGATAAAAAATATGTCGTTTCAAGAGGGATAATAAAAATGAACAACCATGTGCACACCATCGGTTTGAGTAGCGTGATATCTCCAGAAATTTAAAAGCACACTGCATGCTTCTCCCTGATCATGTCCAGCTCTTTTTGCACAAGAGGGAGCCAGGGTAGTGAATTTTGGGTTTACCGTTCCTTTCCTTTTCTCCCATCTCCCATGTATACACATCCAAGGAATACATTGTTTTGTTTTGCCTATTTTTGAGCTTTATATAAATGGACTCATACTATCTGTATTCTTTGAGTTGCTTCTTTCACCAACATATTTCAAAGATACAACCATGTTGATTGTTGTTGTTCCTAGTTTATTCATTTTCATTGCTTCAGAGTAGACACTTGTGTGTGTCTTAGTCTGTCTGAGCTGCTATAACGAAATGTCACAGACTTAGTGGCTTATGAACAAGAGAAATTTATTTCTCATAGTTCTGGAGGCTGGGGAATCCAAGATCAAGGTGTCAGCGTGGTTGAGTTCTGATAAGGGCCACCTGTTTCACAGCTGGTGCCTTCTTGCTTTGTCCTCACGTGATGGAAGGGGTGAGGGAGCTCTGGGGGATCTCCTCATAAAGGGCACTAATTCCATTCACGAGGGCTCCACCTTCATGACCTAGGTCATCACTCTCAGTATGTTTAGCTCTAACAGACAATACAAAGAGTTTTTTAAAGCTGAGCTGAGGGATGGTCACACTTTGAAACTAATGATGGCAGTGATTCCAGGAGAGGGAAGACAGAATTGTGGATGTTTGAAGCACTGGTGAGATCGCCCCCACATTTCCAGTCACTCTAAGAAGGTTTTTGTTGTTGTCTTGATCTGACCTTCCCTCTAGGTCCTGGGAGTCAGGACTGGGGTCAAGTGGAGTAGAACCTTTGCGAGTTGCACATTTTTACCACTTTTTTTTTGGTAAAATATATTTTTCAATTTTATGAAAAAAGATGGTGACAGTGGCTGACAATTTAAAAATATTTTCCTCCTTAACAAAATAATCCATCAACTCTATTTCAACCCCTCTCCCATTTAAAAAATGTTCTAAACCATCTGCTCTGGCTCCCTGTGGCAGCTCGGGGTAGGCCCCACAGGTGGCATCCTTTAACTGTGGCTGTTAGTAAAGAGATTGCGTAGCTCTTCATGTTTGTGTGTCCTCTTCTGTATATATTTAGAACATTTTTCTATTGAGTTTTTGCCTTTTCCTTATGATGGAAAAAGGACAAGCATTATATATATATATATATATACACACACATAATTAAGAAGAGCATAAAAAATGTGAAGTCCCTCCAAAAGAATCTAACAAGAGATGTCTGGAGAAAATTTAAATGTTACGGAAGACTTAAATAAATGATGCTATAGAACATATCCTTGGGTTGACCATCTCTATAAAAAGGTAGTATCTTAAAGATCCTAATTCTTCCCAAATTGATCTATAGATTCAATACTTTTTCAATCAAAATCCCAGAAAGAATTTTTGTAGAGCCAAGCAAGATAATTTACCTAAAATGAACAAGGAAAGGTCTAAGAATAGCAAGAAGAAGCAGAAAATAAGCAAGTCTCATTATAAAGCTCTGATCATGAAGACAGTGTGATATTGAAGGATAAATAGACAGGTAGACCTAATGTCCAGAAATAGAGTCCCACACAATACACAACTGGTTAAGACAGTGCTGGCATGGCAGATAGATGGGGAAAGAATGGACTTTTTAATAAATGTGGATGAAACAATTGGATGAAATAACTGGTGATTTTAAAAAATTAAAATAATTATTAAAAAATTTACCCTTATTTCTTTTTTAAAAATTGAGATGTAATTGACATATAACATTATATTAGTTTTAGGTGTGCAACACAATGATTTGGTATATGTATATACTGCAAAATGATTACCACAATAAATTTCATTAACATCTATCACTTCATATAGTTACCATTTTTTCCTTGTGATGAGAACTTATATGATCTAGTCTCTTAGCAACTTTCAATTTTTTTTTCAATTTTTTTTGTCTTATTGATTCTTACTGATCTCTATCTATATACATCTCTATCTATCTATAATTTTTTTCCTATTTGCTAAATCTCTGCTCATCTTTATTTTTTCCTTCCATACTCTTTGGTTTCTTTTTTCCCCCAACTTTAATGCTTGACTCACTACTTTTAAAGCTTTTTTCTTTTCTAATGTAGGTATTTAAGGCTATAAATTGCCCTCTGTGTACTTCTTTAGCTCATTCCATGTATTTTGATATGCAATATTTTCATTGTTGTTTCTAAAACATTTGTAGTCCATAATATGATTTCTTTTTTGACCCATGCATTGAGATTTGGATATATTTGGAATAACTTCTATTATTTTGTTATGTACTTTTTATTTTTCCAACTTTTGCAGTTTCTTTCTTTTTTTTATCTTTTCTTGACTTTATTTTGACTAAAGTCTTTTTTCCTAATTATATTTCTCCATTTACTTAATATAAGCTATCTGTTCTCTTAGTGGTTACTTTAGTTATTTTAACAACCATACTTAATTTAAATTAGGTAAGATTGTATCTTTACTTTAACCCTAATCACTCTTTCCCTATTTACATGTGTTTGGTTATTTTAGTATTTTAATTTGTTGGCCATTATACCACCTCACAACATTTCTACTTGTTTTTATAGTCAAGGTTTGTTTAGATTTAGATTTGCTCACATATTTATTAATATCTTTGCTCATTATTTCTTCTTGCATCTTAGATAATCCACCTGGAATCATTTTCCTTCTGCCTAAATGCGTCCTATAAGAGTTTCTTTAAGTGAGGGTCTGTTGGTGGTAAATCCTCTAAATTTTTTTTGTTTAAAAAAGACATTTTTCCAGACAAGTGTCTTTATTTCACTCATGTATGAAAAATAGTTTCACTAAGTCTAGAATTCTGAGTCGAGGGTTATTTTTTTGTAAGCATGTTGAAATTATTTTACTTTCTTCTGACTTCTGCATTGCTATTGAGAAGCCAGTTGTCAATCTAATGCCATACTTTGCAGGGGAAACGTTTTCCTTTTCCCCTCCCTTCTACCCCTCCCTCCATGGGCTGCATTATAATCTTTCTCTAGGATGTGTCTAGATTTAGAGGGTTTTTTTTTGTTTTTTTTTTTTGCCACATGGCAGTGAAAGCGCCAAGTCCTAACCACTGGACCACCAGGGAATTCTCTAGAGTTCTTCTTATTTATCCAGTTTAGTATTATTTTTGGGCTTCCTGAGTCTAAGGATTGGTATCTTCAGCAAGTCTAGAAGATTATTAGCCATATATGTTTGAGTATGGCTTTCCCCCATTGTCTCTGTTAGCTTCTCCTATAAGATGTGTGTTAGACCTTCTCATTCTGTCTTCCTATAATAATATTTCTTCCAAATTTTTCATCCTTTTTCCCCCCTCTCCAGATAATGTCTTTGGTTGAATCTCCCAGTTAGCTAAATTGTTTTCTTCTGATTTGGTCTAATTAGCTTTTTAATCCACATTTTCATTGTTAGGAGGACTTTCTGGTTCTTTCCAAATTTGCTTAATTGTTCTTTCTAGTTTATTTCTTGTGTTTTCAAGCTTTTCTTTCATTTCTTTATGTATATTAAATATAGATATTTGATATTTTCTGCCTGATAATTCCAGTGTCTGATTCTGCTTTCCATTATTTCTGCTGGCTTTCACACATGGTATATTTTTATTTCCGTATTTATTTTGTGATTTTTGACTCTGAATTGCTCATTAAAAAAAATGCTATATTCAGATACTCTTTGAGGCTGGAATTTGTTTCTGCTAGTTTCCTGGGAGATCTATAAAAGTTAGAACCCTTTTAACTTGATTTCCTTTGAAGATTTTCTGGACAACACATGTTGTGGGAATTTGGATCAAAAACTCTCATGAATTTTGGCTTGTAGTTATAAATTCTCAGAGAATGTTTTCTCTTTCACTGAGCACCAAAGTTGAATCAGGGAAATTTTCTTCCATTCTATTTTTCATGGCAAAGTTTTTTCTCATTTATATTTACATTGAGGGTAGAGCCCTCAGTGGGGTTCTGGTGTGTGTGTCTGTGTATATATGTATATATGTGCATGTATGTGTGTATCTATGTATATGTGTGTATGCATGTGCATATGTATATATATGTGTCTGTATGTGTATCTATACATCTATGTATATACGTGTATGTATGTGCACATGTATATGTATGTGTCTATATGTGCAAATGTATATCTCTGTGTGTGTATGTATGTGTGTGTATCTTTATGTGTGTGTGTTTTATAGAACTCCCCACCTTAAGGAGGCCCAGGCTTTATCCACTTGCCTCTTTTCTCTCTGTGGCATCAGAGTGGAAGATAAAGATTTCCTGGTTTTGTAAGAAACTCTCAACGTGGATGGTGGCCTTGTTGTGTGCTTATTCTTAGGATTCTTGATCTCACTTGGCTATACTTTTTTTTTTCCGGTACCAGCTTAGCAATGAATTTATACTTTTTTTCTTAATCTGGCTTAAAAATTTCTTTTTCGAGATGGTGTTTTAGGGCATCTAATCTGCCACACTAACATAACTGGAAGCTGAAAAACCATTTCATACTCATTATTTTCTATATCTATTTGTTAACATCAAGTAAAAAATATGAACAAACTGTTCTGCAGTCCTCTGAAATTCTGAAGAAGCTATATGGACTTAAGTTGAAGCAAAACACAATCTGTTCAATTATAAGAAAACTTATCTTGACTTGAAAGCTTCTAGAGTTGACAACTAGAGATCGTCAGATATTTATCTATGGAATTTTAAGAAACTGGCATAAATTTACTTTATTACTTTTTACCTACTTACTAGTGCTATACTACTAATGAATTCTATCATGTAATCTTTAACAACCACCTAGTAAGTATGTGCTCTGGGAATTAGTGAGAATTTCTGATACCAAAGAATCACTTACCATGCTATATTTCCCTCAGCTAAGATTTGAGGCAGTTTACAAAAACACCTTCAGTACGAAAGAAGAAAATTAATCACTGAGAGAATCAGGGCTACAGGTAGGAAAATAAATCTTAGGCTAAGATAAACACATGAGAAGTACATAACATTTTCTTCCCAATATAGGTGGCCTGTCTTTGGTTTTATGCTCTTAACACATGTAAGAGGAGGGTAGGCAATAACATGACCACGTTGGTTTGAGTGTCCTGTTCAGTTCAGGCCAGACTAACCCTGTACCATCTGAGCCTTTTGGCAACACTGTTGAAATTACATCACAGCCCCAATGACAAAGATTGGCAGTAAGAAAGTGGCCAGGGAGTATCTTTTACGTTTAATGATAAAAAGTGAAACTCTTCCGAGTTATTGACAACTACACTACTGGAGAGTTGGTTTAGGGCTGGACCCACCTGGTGAAGCACTGGCCTGGATGTGGTCTGGCATAGGGGTGGAGTTTCACTGAGCTTCCGGTTTCTGTCAGCTAGCAGGTTTCAGATCGCTGTGCAGTTTTTCCCATTTTGGCAAAACAAGCGCCTTTCTGTTTATTTATTTATTTATTTTTGCGGTACGCGGGCCTTCTCACTGTTGTGGCCTCTCCCGTTGCGGAGCACAGGCTCCAGACGTGCAGGCTTAGTGGCCATGGCTCACGGGCCCAGCCGCTCTGTGGCATGTGGGATTCTCCCGGACCGGGGCACGAACCTGTGTCCCCTGCATCAGCAGGCGGACTCTCAACCACTGAGCCACCAGGGAAGCCCAACAAGCAACTTTCTAAACTCTCTGTAATCTTGTGGCTCCTGATATCAGAAGGACCTGAGACAGGTCTGGGCCCTTAGAAGCTACTATAATAACAGCAGAGAAATCCTGTGTTGGTTTAATTGTTTTAGTCCTGTGTTGTTTGGACCCTGATTAGGGTCCAAATCCATAGGGTCAAATTATAAGGAAACAGCTGAAGATGTGAAACTTTTAGAGAAGCCTTCCACTATGTATGTTTCTTTTTCACATCTTTATTGGAGTATAATTGCTTTACAATGGTGTGTTAATTTCTGCTTTATAACAAAGTGAATCAGCTATATATATACATATATCCCCATATCTCCTCCTTGTTGCGTCTCCCTCTCACCTTCCCTATCCCACCCCTCTAGGTGGTCACAAAGCACTGAGCTGATCTCCCTGCACTATGGGGCTGTTTCCCACCAGCTATCTATTTTACATTTGGTAGTGTATATATGTCCATGCCACTCTCTCACTTCGTCCCAGCTTACCCTTCCCTGTCCCCGTGTCCTCAAGTCCATTCTCAACGTCTGCTTTATTCCTGTCCTGCCCCTAGGTTCTTCCTCAGTATGTATGTTTGCGTGTTGTCAGCAATTCCTGAGCAGGAACAATTTGTGTGTGTGTGTGTGTGTGTGTGTGTGTGTTCTCACTGTACTGTAATAGGCACAATGAAGGTGTGTAAAAACAAGTGTAAACTTCATGCTTCAATTTCCTAAATTTGGGCTTGATCATTTTCGTAAAGCAAATGGGGATAACATTTTGTGTTAGCGCCTCACTTAATGACTAATAAATAAAAAATATTAACTTAGGTCAATATACTGGCTCACAAGTGTGCACTGGGTTTAATCATTCTTTTTCTTTGCTTCAAGGATTTTGACTCTTTCTTCTCTGCAAAAGAAGAGAATATTATTTATTCCTTCCTTGGCTTGGCTCCCCCTCCAGGCTCAAAGGTAAGCTTGAACACCCCCTTGGGGTCCAATATAGGTCATAAGAAGTGAGGATAAAATCAGCACCAACACTGTTTAATAAGTGATGATCTTTAAATTAACATGATTTTAATACACTTCTTATTCTGGTGAAGTCTTATGCATAGATAATGCATGGTTTCTACTAAAACGTGTTTCAAAACTATGCTTTTATTATTTTTGCTCTGTTTACACCTTGTTATAGTAAGCTTTACAATACCTAAGAAATATCATTGCATTCAATAATCTTAAGTGTGTTAATTAAATATGTAAAAGTATAAATTCTCAGGTTGTGTCTATGAAATTATTTTGTTATGAATTTCTCATGACAGCTTATGTTAGTTAATTTTATAATGATATGTACTCCTATATTAATTATTTCTATTGAAAATGAATTGAATTTTGCTTTTTTTTTCTGATGAGGAGGGAAAAAGTAAGATCTAGACTCAAGAACAAGATAAATTTCATCAGGTTTCTTTTCCCCTCTGGTGTTGTTTCATCTTTGATTATGTATAATTATATCAATTAAATGAAGAATTATGCTAATAAAGCAAATACCATGAATTTGAATGTCTGGTGGAGATCACCTGTTTTTTTTTTGCGGTACGCGGGCCTCTCACTGCTGTGGCCTCTCCCGTTGCGGAGCACAGGCTCCGGACGCGCAGGCTCAGCGGCCATGGTTCACGGGCCCAGCCGCTCCGCGGCATGTGGGATCTTCCCGGACTGGGCCACGAACCCGTGTCCCCTGCATCAGCAGGCGGACTCTCTACCACTGCGCCACCAGGGAAGCCCCAGAGATCACCTGGTTTTATTCCTTACCTTCACTGCATTCCTCACCTCTACCAAGCATCTCATACAAGACTCTCCATAGATACAAGACAAGCACACATTTGTCTAATTCATTTATTTCTTAACTAATCTGTTTATGCCCAGCTTCATTTCAAAAGAGATTTGTGATGATTGAGTCCTAATTAATTCTCACCATAGGAGACACAACTAAAAATCCTACCTTATAGAGATGGGTGTATCTCAGAGGCATGTGGATGTGCTGTCTTCCATGTGTCCACATTCTTCAGGTAATGACACCTGAGGTATCTTAGTGCTTAGGTTAACACATGCAGGTGTAACACGAATTCCTTCTCCAAATGGTAACATGTAGATTTTACAGTTGGTTAATATTCTATAAGGGGATAATGGTTCTATACAGAGAAATAAAGATATTTCCCTTTTAATGAAATACCTTTCTGGCTTTGGTCAACTTAAATGCAACATATCTCATACACGTTATTAACCATTTAAAAAAGTGCTAAAAGCTATTATATGCAATTTGATATTTTTTATTTGGTATAGGAGTTTGTTAACTGGGTCACGTTAGTTTAGCTATTATGTTTAAGAGCTATCTTAACATAGCTATCTATGAGTGGGGACACTCAGGTCACTTGGGTCTTGAAGAAGGACAGGAAGGGTGGAGGGAAGAGTGTTCCAGGCAAAGGTAAGAGCAAATGCAAAGGCCCTGAGGCAGGAAAGGGCTTGGAGACTCCTAAGACCTGCCATGACTGCCCTGAGTCCTGAGTTGCCGAAGTGAAGAGGGAAGGGGCACCATGGGAGGTGGGAGCAGCAGGTGGGCAGCCCATGGGCCACAGCAGTGCTCTGGAGTCTATCTTAGGGGCTGTTAAGACATTGTAAAGGTTTTAAGCAGAGGAGTAATTTTATTTCCTTGTCTAGAACTCTTTTTGGCTACAATGGGATGAATGGATTGAAGTGGTACAAATTACTGTAGTAAAACGGATGAGATGTCATGGTGGCGTGGACTAGGGTGGTGGGGATAGAACAGTACAGAAGTGGATGATTTTAGCATCTGTTTTGGAGGAAGAATTGGTAAGAATTGCTGATGGATTGAATCAGCAATGAGAGGGTTTAACCTCCTTGATTTTAGGACCATCAGATTCTATTTTACAATTTGGTTTCTGGTTCTGTTGTGCTCTGAAGAGGGACCGTACCGTGATGAGTTTTTATCTTAAGTGCATCTTTGTACCTCAATGCGTATCTTCATTTCTCTTGAAAAGACTGTTTTCTGAATATTAAAATTTAATTTTTATCCAATTAATATGTGTATAATTTTGAAAAGGTCAAGGATTATTACAGAAAATGGTAGGTCCTGCCTTCACCACTCATGGATGACTTTTCTGTGTGCTAAGGTGCAGAGCTCCAGGCCAGACATCACTTCTGCTCAGGACTGGAAAGCTGCGGGTCCATATTCTTAGTAGTTTCCGGGACTGTTGTTGAGAAACCTGGTGCCAGTCTGTCTACTGACCCTGTATTTGTGTCTGTTTTTGTTTTTCTCATTCCTGGGAGACTTTAGGTTCCTCTCTTTTGCTTTGAAGGTGTATGATGAGCTGCTTGGGATGGTCTTTTCTTCCTTGTTTGTGCTGGGCACTTGCTGGGCCTTTTTTCAATCTGGAAAGTCATGTCGTTCAGTTCTGGAAGATGTTGGAGGTACTCTTTCTGTGGTCATTCTTTCCCCATTAGTTTCCATTTTCTTTTCTTTGCTATTTTTGAAATTCCTCTTATTTGACTGCTGGACCTCCTGGACTAATCATACAATATTTTGTTCTTTGCTTCTGGTTCTTTCACTTAGCATAATGCTGTCAAGGTTCATCTATGTAGTAGTATGTGTCAGTACTTCTTTTCTTTTTATGGCAGAATGATATTCCATTGTATGAATAGACCATATTTTATTTATTGATTCATCAGTTGACAGACATTTGGGTTGTTTCCACTTTGGGACTATTATGAATAATGCTGTTATGACCATTTGTATCTTTTGTTTAATTTTATCTTAAATATTAGTATTGTATTATAGGCTGCTCTGCAGAAGAATCACTGGGACAGTTTTTAAAAAATTAAGATGCTTGAGTTCTGCTTCAGACCTACTGACCCTGAATTATAAGGGGAGAGGGTCAGGGACCACCTTTTTTTTTTTTTTTTGCGGTACGTGGGCCTCTCACTGTTGTGGCCTCTCCCATTGTGGAGCACAGGCTCCAGATGCGCAGGCTCAACGGCCATGGCTCACGGGCCCAGCCGCTCCGCGGCATGTGGGATCTTCCTGGACCGGGGCACGAATCCATGTCCCCCGCATTGGCAGGCGGACTCTCAACCACTGCGCCACCAGGGAAGCCCGACCTTCATTTTTAAAAAGCTCTTTGGTTGATTCTGATGCACACTCCTGTTTAACAACCTCTAAGTTAAGGACTCATTTAGCAAATATTCATAGATATGCCTCGCCAAAGTGAAGGTGATATCATATTTGCTTTAGTTAAAGAACTCACACATTACAGAGAAACAATGAGCTCACTTTGTTTCTCTCCCCATCCTTGTTTCCCTCGCTCCTTAGGGGCCACTAACATCATGGGTATTTTAAGACTATATCTAAAACTATGTATTCATCTCCACAAGCAGTACATGTGTTGTTTTGTATTTTTAATGCTTAATTGGTATCATATTTTTTTGGAATTTTCTGCAAATTGCTTTTTTCATTACGTTTTGAGACACAGCCACCCTAATATATGTAATTCTATCTCACCCTCTGCTCTGTGTCACCTTGTCCCATTAAAAATATGACCTAATCTCAGATTTTAGATCTCACCCTGGTTTGTGTTTAGGTTTTGTCCTATTGCATGAAATTCTTTTTGGCTAAGTAGAAGAAAGGGGTGGCCATGGAATTATAGAGCTCAGCCTAGAGGGACTTAACATCCAGTTCAGAGCCTTCTCTTTACAAAGGAGGAACTCGAAGCCCAAGAAGTTTAGGTGATTTGCACAAAGATACTCCACTAATTAGCAGCACAGTCCATGCTAGAACCTTTGGTGCTGTCAGCATTGCTCGGGTTTATAGGTGTGGGTGTGTACTTGGGGCAAAGTCCTTCAAGTGTCCTTTAGGAAGACAGACACTTGACGATTTATGGAAGCGATATTATTTGTCACAGTATCGTTTTGTAGCAAACAATATGGTGGAGAAGTGTCAGCAAGGAAATCAATCTTGTTCAAGCTAAAAATAGATACTCTTGACTATTATGGAGAAAATGTATGCTTATAAAATGATATTAAGCATTACAAGCAGCATTATTGCTTGTAGAACAGTTTTCTTAGGCAGGCTGTACCAGGCCAAGTACCAGGCCAAGAGAGCTTTGTAAGTGAGCATTGCCTCCATAAAATCAACCTCAGTTCTTCACAGGCATCTGGTCATATCTGCTTCAATGAGCATCATTATTTTATTTTAGTTTTCTTATTGAAGTATAGCTGATTTACAGTGTGGTGGCAATCTCTGCTGTACAGCAAAGTGACTCAGCTATACACATATAGACATTCTTTTTTAATATTCTTTTCCATTACGGTTTATCCCCAGATATTGGATATAGTTCCCTGCGCTATCCATTCTAAATGTAATAGTTTGCATCTGCTAATCCGAAACTCTCAGGGAAAGAAAAGACAGAAGAGCAAAGAACATAAAATTGTGAAAGGATAGACTCTTCATTAAATGTTATTGGGACGATTGGACAGTAAGATGTAAAAAAATTGAAATCAGACAACCATCTCACACCATACACCAAAGTTAACTTAAAATGGATTAGAGACTTGAATGTAAGACCTGAAACCGTGAAACTTCTAGAAGAAAACGTAGGTAGTACACTGTTTGACATTGGTCTAGCAGTATTTTTTTGGATCTTTCTCCTCAGGCAAGGGGAACAAAAGCAAAAATAAAAAAACTGAATGACATCAAACTAAAAAGCTTTTGCACAGCAAAGGAAGAGATCAACAAAACAAAAAGTCTACTTCTTCTCCCACCTACTGAGTGGGAGAAGATATTTGCAAACAGTATATGTGACAAGGGATTAATATCCAAAATATACAAAGAACTCATATAATTTGACATCAGAGAAACAATAAACCCAGTTAAAAATGGGCAGAGAACCTGAATAGACATTTTTCCAAAGAAGACATACAGATGGCCAACAGTTGCGTGAAAAGATGTTCAGCATCACTAATCATCAGGGAAATGGGAATCAAAACCACAAAGAGATATCACTTCACACCTGTCGGTAGGGCTGTCAACAAAAAGACAAGTGAAAAGTGTTGAGGAGGATTTGGAGAAAAGGGAACCCTTATACACTGTTGGTGGGAATGTAAGTTGGTGAAGCCACTATGGAAGACAGTATGGCGATTCCTCAAAAAGGAATTCAAATTCTAAAAGATATATGCACCTTGATGTTTATTGTGGCATTATTTACAATAGCTGAGATATGGAAGCAACCTAGGTGCCCATCAATAGATGAATGGATAAAGAAGATGTGATACACACACACACACACACACACACACACACGCACTCACACACTGGAATACTATTCAGCCATAAAAAGATGAAATCTTGCCATTTGTGACAACGTGGATGGACCTTGAAGGTATTATGAGAAGTGAAATAAATTAGATGGAAAAAGACAAATACTGTATGATTTCACTCAATATGTGCAACATAAAAATCTAATGAACAAACAAACAAACAAACAAAATAAATGAACAAACAGAACCAAACACATAGTTACAGAGAACAGAGTAGTGGTCACCAGAGGGGATGGGTGAGGGAGAGGGCGATACGGGTAAAGGTGATCAACTGTATAGTGATGGATGGAAACTAACTTTTTGGTGGTGAGCACGTTGTAGGATATACAGAAGTAGAAATGTAATGTATACACGAAACTTATACAGTGTTATAAATCAATGTTACCTCAAAAAGTACTTAGTGATAGGTTAAAAAATTATAGGTTGTGGGCTTCCCTGGTGGCGCAGTGGTTGAGAGTCCGCCTGCCAATGCAGGGGACACGGGTTCGTGCCCCGGTCCGGGAAGATCCCACATGCTGCGGAGCGGCTGGACCCATGAGCCATGGCCGCTGAGCCTGAGCTCCGCAACGGGAAAGGCCACAACAGTGAGAGGCCCGCTTACTGCAAAAAAAAAAAAAAAAAAAAAAAAATTATAGGCTGTTTCTGTGGCATGCAAAATGAAGTAATAAAGTCACTCCAAAAAAGTTTTAGGCAAAATATAAATGTAGTCACTAAGTCTATTTTCAAAGACAACAGCAATCATTCGATCTTATTTATAAAAATGGATGAATAGAGGAAAAATCTTGATACAACAAAATTATCCAGAGAACTATACTGTGAATATACCAAGCATACGTACCATGCAATATGCTATGAATGACAAGCATATTCTTACCATATATGGTAGGAATATATCAAGAATATCAAGTCATGAGATTCAGTCGGTCTGGAGTAGATCCTGAACAACTATATATTAGTAAAACTACATGAGTATATTGTTGTGGTTTATCTTATGACAGGGCCGAAAGTAAGCTCATCACACGAGATGAATTGTGCCGAAGCACAGCAGTAGAGGGCTGCCGCTCGCTCGGGCAGAACAGCGCCGTCTGTCCTGCTGTGGTAGCTTTTATTAAAGCATTATCTAGGTCTTAACATTTCAGAAGTGCCAAAGCAGCGACCTATGTTTTTATTAATTATACAAGCAATAATTGGCTTTCGTGAGCACCTGCCGTGCTTCGTCCTTGAGCGCAAAAGCAGCGCAAAGTTCCCACCATTATTCTGATTATACTGAAGTAGCACAAGGGCATTTCCTTGCGTTCCCACCACTCTGATTGTACTGAGGACATCTCATGGATCAGTGCCCAAAGCACTCAATGCTTCTTCGCAGGCCCCCGGTTTGCCGGGGGGGGGGGGGGGAGGGGGGCGCTCAAAGCAATCAGGACTGTTTGCAGTTCTGGCTTATTCGCCAGCCCCCAGTTTGCTGGGGCGGGAGGGCTCATGGGTCACGTCTCCTTTCCACGTCCTCAGTTATTCCACTACAGTATATGATGGGAATCTCTAATTGAAAATTACTACCCTGGATCATGCTAGATTGCAATTAAAGAAGTAAAAGATGATCGAGTTAACATTTAAAGCAAATAACTAAAGTTAGGATTGATAACCTATACCATCATTGTCAAATATCATGCAAGGAACCACTAGGACCAACGTCTTCTATATGTTATTTTAGTCAGGGGAGTATTAGTAAGACACCAATGGAAAATATCCAGTTATATATATGTATATATGTAAATAGATTTTCCCGTAACTGGTAGAGGTACGTACAGTCATCACAATGACAAAGCAGCACGTTTACAGAATGCTGTCAGGGTGTGACTATTCAGTGTCAGAATCTGAACATCCCAGTGGGGACCGTCGTCACAGCAGCCACCCCAGGATGTTCTGACATTTCCCACAGTGACACTGACATTGCTCAAGAGGGTTCCAATTGTCTGATGGGGTCATGGTCGCATCCTCTAGCAGAAGATGGATTCTCTCTTAGGATGCATCCAAGTCTGGTGAAGAAGATGCAGATACTATGTCTGGATAATGTAATTTGGGGCCCCAAATGACGTGTGATTAAAAGTTTTGATCCTCATTTTCTGGTGTGACTAGTGAGCTTCCGTTGAAAGCAATTTTGAGTCACGGCAAAAATATTTCAATAAGTGCAGGGTTTCCCAGTAACCTGAAGGAGGAAAACCAGACTGAACAGAGGATCCAGGTGCCTTCAAAGGAAGGAGAGTGAAAGGAAGAAGGAGAGGGAGACAGAAACATTTGATGAGGACTGTACAAGACATGAATTTGGAGCAGAAACAGACATTCTGAAATTTCCTAATTTAAAACTGCAAGATGAGTGGTGGAGTGGATGCCATTGAGACCCACGTGTGGTTCAAGTTCAACAGGAGGAAATACCTCCAACACAAAATAAAATGCAAAGAAATAGAAATCGTTTGGGAAAGCCAGAGCCTGGAAGTCAGCCACAGGAGACCTAGGACATGAACAAGAGTAGTTCCAGAAAGAGCGAAGATTATCATACTAGGTGAAGTTAAGTAAGACAGAGAAAGATAAATGTCGTATGCTATTGCTTATATGTGGAATCTAAAAAAAATGATACAACTGAACTTATTTACAAAATAGAAAGAAACTCACAGACTTAGAGAATGAACTTATGGTTACTAGGGAGAATTGTCGGGGGGAGGGATAGATTGGGAGTTTGGGATTGACATGTACACACTACTGTATTTAAAATGGATAACCGTCCATCAACAGAGGAATGGAATGGATAAAGAAGATGTGGTACATATATACAATGGAATATTACTCAGCCATAAAAAGGAATGAAATTGTGCCATTTGCAGAGACATGGATGGACTTAGAGACTGTCATACAGAGGGAAGTAAGTCAGGAAGAGAAAAACAAATATCGTGTATTAACACATATATGTGGAATTTAGAAAAATGGTACAGATGAACCTATTTGCAAAGCAGAAATAGAGACACAGATGTAGAGAACTAACGTATGGACACCAAGTGGGGGAGGTGGGATGGATTGGGAGATTGGGATTGACGTATGTACACTCCTATGTATGAAGTAGAGGGCTGGTGAGGGCCTACTGAATAGCACAGGGGCAAAAAAGGAAGGTACAATCTGTTTGCCGGAAATATATTAAAATGTAATATATGTGTTAAAATGCGTTCCAGTATACATTAGGTGCAGACAAATACTGTTGGATTCCACTTATACGAGGTACCTAGAATAGTCAAATTCATAGTCAGGAAGTACATCGGTAGATGCCAGGGGCCAGGGGGTGGGGAGGGTGGGGAGAGGGAATGGGAATTAGTGTTTAATGGGGACAGAGTTTCAGTTTAGGAAGGTGAAAAATTTGGGAGATGGTTGATGGTGAGAGTTGCACAACAATGTGAATGTACTTAGTGCCACTGAAATGTACAGTTAAATATGGTTAAAATAGTATGTTTTAGATTATGTGAGTTTTAGCACAGTAAAAAAAAATTAAAAAAAAAATAAAATGGATAACCAACAAGGACCTACTGCAAAAATAAATAAATAAAAAGCGTGAGGAGAAAAAAAAAGCGTGACGAGCAGGAGAAGAGAACTCATGACTAAGAGAGAGCAGAGGACCCTCCACTTGAAGGTGATGCTGCAGCCTCCCCTCCAGCCCCTCGTCTCCTGACTGGGCAGGAAAACCAGAGGGTGCTGTCTGAGGACCAGAAACTAGGCAAGAGTCCCTGCAAGATGGAAAGCAGAAAGGGCTGCTTTGAAGGAGGAACCGAGCCCTGGTGTTGGCCAACGTGGGCTCAGCTCTCAGGGCCCTGCAGGCCCAGATGGGGCATTCGCACTGCAGGAGGGGCCCTGGGCAGTGATTTGGAGCAACCTGGCAGCTGAACCCCTCTCACCCCACCTCCATCCTGCCCTCAGTCCCGGCGGTGGCCCACAGAGGGGTCTTCCCTGGGAGAAGCGGTGAGTGTGAGCTGGGTTGGGGGCGGGGCAGGCCCCCGAGAAACCTGGAGCAGGCAGACCCTGGCAGTCGGCCTCAGCCCTAGATGCACAGCAGAAGCACCAGGGGAGCTGTTAGTACCAGGAGATGCCAGGGCCGTAGCCAAGATGGGCTGAATGGAAATCTCTGGGCGAGGAGGCCCCAGGGGACTTTAATGTGCTCCCAAAGCTGAGAACCACTTCTGTAAAGGAAAACCTTGTCAAAATAGTGACGTCAGGAATTTTAAACAACCTCAGAAATAGCCAGGAGTTGTGGAAGGCCATATGGGAACAATGACATATGTGAGAATATCCATTCTGGTTTGGGGATATGGAGAAAAGCAGGGAAATACCAATGTTCTGAAGGTCTGGGCTCAGTGGGGGGCAGGGGAGGTAAATCCTTTTGTTGGGGATCGTTCATATTATGTAACTGTGATTTATTAAGAGAGCACTGTGAGTTTTATGAACAGAAAGGTAAGCAATAGTGAAAGAGAAAAGCATTTCAGAACATCTAGATTAGCAGAATGGGGGCAGAGCTGAGGAAAACAGAATGGAGACAAACTTAAGTCAGCAAAATGAAGGGAAGGAAAAACATGAGAGAAGACAGACGAGCTCTAATGAATTAATATGGTAGAAAGAATCAAACCAACTCTAAAAAATTTGGAGAGGCTGAAATTTCCCAGACTGGATTCTTGAATAGTTGCTGTACAGTTGATGAGAAAGGGGTGTTGGATCTCCAGTTATGTGAATTGTCTGTTCTTCCCTTTAATCTGGCTAATTTATGCTTCATACGTTTTAAAAGCACAATCATATTTATGATTATGACTTTCTAATGAATTGACCCTTTTATTATTATCAAATATCTTTTTAAAATCCCTGGTAATACTCTTTGTCTTTTTATCTGTATATAATGATTAAAAAAAAAAGCTGTTTTAAAAAGATGTTCCAGCCTTCTTATGCTTACTGTTTGCATGGTATATCTTTTTCCATCCATTTACTTTCAACTTACCCATGTAGACAACATAGAATTGGATCTTGTGCATTTTTTTATTCATTCTGACAATCTCTGTTGTCAACTGGACCATTTAGTTTATTAATATTTAAGTAATCGTTGAATTAATTGTGTTTAGATTTATCATTTTATTACTTGTTTTTTATTTGTCCCCTCTCCTTTTATTCCTCTATTCTATGTGCTTTTGCTTCGTTTTGGGTTATTTGGATGTACTTTAGAATTCCCTTTTAATTTATTTTTTGGCTTTTTAGCGATACTTCTTCCATTTTTTTTTGTAATCCAAAATTATTTTTGGTTGCTCTAGTGATTGTAGTGTACATTCTTAACATTTCATGGTCTATAGTTAATCTTATAACACTTTATAATATGAACAAACATTGCAATCATATATATCCATTTACCATCCCCCATCCTTTATGCTGTATGTATCATGTATATTACATTTTTGTATATCATCACCTCAACTATACAGTATTATAATTTTTGCATTGAACAATCCTATGTATTTTTTTTTTAAAAGAGTAAATCTAACCTTTTACATTTACTTAGACAATTTTTTGACACTTTAAATATGTTGTTTCTTTCTGTCTTCTGGTCTTCATTGTTTCTAATGAGACATGAAGATTACTTGAATCCTTGTTCCCTGTATGTAATATGTCATTTTTCTGTGGTAGCTTTCAAGATTTTCTCTTCATCTTTGGTTTTCAGCTATTTGATTATGGTGTACCTGGGCATAGTTTTCTTTCTGTTTATCCTTATGGGGATTTGCTGAGATTCTGGAATCTGTAAATATGTATGTCTTCTACCACATTTAGGAAGTTTTCAGCCATTATATTTTCAGATATTATTTCTGTCCCATTTTTTTCATCTCCCCTTCTGACACTCTAATTACATATGATAAGTCTTTCGTCATTATCCCATATTTCCCTGAAGCTTTTTTTATTTTTTAAAAATCTTGTTTCTCTCTGGTCTTCAAATTGGATAATTTCTGTTGACCTACCTTTAAGTTCACTTATTTTTTCTTCTGTCATCTTCATTCTGCATCCAGTCCAGTGAGTTTTAAATTTCAGATATTGTATTTTTTCTGTTATAGAATGTCCCACTTGTTTGATTTTTATAGTTTTTATTTCTCTGCTGAGATTTCTAATTGTTTCAGCATCGTATACATATTTTCCTTTACATCTTTGAGCACAGTTATAATAGCTGCTTTAAAGTTTTGTCTGCTAATTCCAACATCTGGCTTCTTTCTGGATTGGTCTCTATTTATTGTTTTTTCTTTTGAGGATGGGTCACATTTTCCTGTTCTTTATACTTCAAGTGTTTTGGATACTTGGAGATAGTGAAGGTTGTGTTGTGCAGACTGTATTTTGTTACATTCCTCTGAAAAATGTTGATTTTTTGTTTGTTTGTTTCAGTAGGCATTTACTTTGTCGTACTCAAACTGCAAACTCTATGTTTCTAGTAGCAGCTTAAATCTGAGTTGAGCTCTTTTTGCTTTAGCTGAAACCAGTCCCATACACACATTGTTCTGGGCTCAGCTGGAGATTTTGACAGAGTTTATAAACAGAATTTGAGGCTCCCTCCATCTGCCTCTCACCTGTCCAGGATTCTGTCCTCATTTTCTAGGGGCTGTGGGTGCCCCGAATTCTGTTTTTTTGGATTTTTCAGGCAAAAAACCTGTGGGTTTACTGTTGTGGTTTTATGTCTCTCACAAGATTTGCTTTTTCTCAGGCTTAAGCTCTGAGAACAGCAACTCACCCAGTGCAATTCTCACTTTTTTTTAAACCATTTTTCAAAAACCTTACTGTTCAGTAGTGTTAAGTATATTTACATTGTTGTGCAAAAGATCTCCAGAACTTTTTCATTTTGTAAAACTGAAACTCTATACTCGTACAACTCCTCATTTCTCCCTATTCCCAGTCCCTGGTAACCACTATTTTACTTTCTGTTTCTATGAATTTTTCGATTTTCGATTCCTCATATAAGTGAAATCAAACAGTATTGTATTTTTGTGACTGGCTTCTTTCACTTAGCATAATGTACTCAGGGTTCATCTATGTTGTAGCATGTGTCAGGATTTCCTTTCCTTTTTTAAGGCTGAATAGTATTCCATTGTATGTATGCTCATCCATTCATCCACTGATGATATTTGAATTGTTTCCACCTCTTGGCTGTTGTGAATAATGCAGCTGTGAACCTGAGTGTGCAAGTCATTCTCATCTTTTAAGTCAACTTCCTCTTGAATCTTCTTACTTTGGTTCATTTTCCTCTCGTTTTTCCTTTACTTCTGTTTTAAAGAAAATTTATTTAAAAAATTCACCCAGAGTTTATAGTCATTATTTGTTTTTTTTTTTTTTTTTTTTGCAGTATGTGGGCCTCTCACTGTTGTGGCCTCTCCCGTTGCGGAGCACAGGCTCTGGACCCGCAGGCTCAGCGGCCATGGCTCACGGGCCCAGCCACTCCGCGACATGTGAGATCTTCCCGGACCGGGGCACGAACCCGTGTCCCCTGCATTGGCAGGCAGACTCTCAACCACTGTGCCACCAGGGAAGCCCTATAGTCATTATTTGTTAGAGAGTTTATAGGATATTACTTGCCTACACTGGAATTGGAGTTGTCAGTGGTATTAGATTTTAACATAGATTGAGACATATGTTATTTATAACAATAAAAGAGTAATTCAAAGAAAACTGGAAATGAAGGGCATAAACAAACAAAAAGAAAGCTGGAGTGACATTAATAATATTAGATATAGAGGAATTCAAGACCAAAAGCATTAACTAGGTAAAAGAGGTATTATGAGAAATTGTAAAAATCTATAAAGAAAATATAGTAGTCATGGATCTTTATGGATCATACTACATGGCAGTCAAATTCATAAATCAGAAACTCCTAGACATACAATGAAAACTTGTTAAAAACATACCTTTCAATAAATATATTGTACTTATTACATATCAGGCACAATTTACAGCAAAAAAAACAAATGTAATCAGCCAACTTTATTTTTAAAAGTTTAAAAATTTTTCTTCTAGCTTTATTGAGATATAACTGCAGCACTGTATATATACAACACTGCAGTTTAAGGTATACAGCATAATGATTTGACTTACATATATCATGAAATGAAGTTTAGTGACCATCCATCATCCTGTACAGACACAAAATGAAAGAATTAGAAAACAAATTTTTTTCCTTGTGTGAGAACTCTTAGGATTTGCTCTCTTGACAGCTTTCGTATATAACACAGAGCAGTGGTAATTATATTTATCATGTTGTACAGTACATCCCTGGTACTTATTTATCTTGTAACTGGAAATTTGTACCTTTTGTCTACCTCATCCAATTCCCCTCTCCCCACACGCTGCCTCTGGTAACCACAGACTTTTTTCTATGAGTTTGTTTGTTTTTGAAGTATAACTGACCGACAACACTATGTTAGTTCCCGGTATACAACATAATGATTTAATATTTCTGTACATTTCAAAATGGCCACCATAAGTCTAGTTACCATCTGTCACCATACAAAGATATTACAGAATTATTGACTGTATTCCCCATATTGTACATTTCATAACAGTGACATTTATTTTGTAACTGAAAGTTTGTATCTCTTAATCTCCCTCACCTATTTCTTTCCTCCCTCCATCTCCTTCCACTCTGGAACCACTCTGTATTTATGACTCTGTTTCTGTTTGATTATGTTTGTTCATTTGCTTTGTTTAGATTCCACATTTAAGTGAAATCGTACAGTATTTGTCTTTCTCTTTCTGACTTATTTCACTTAGCATAATACCCTCTAGGTCCATCCATGTTGTTGCAAATTCCATTCTTTTATAAGGCTGTGTAATATTCCATATATATATATGCCACATCTTCTTTATCCACTCGTCTATTGATGGGCACTGAGGTGGCTACCATACCTTGGCTATTGTAAATAATGTTGCGATGAACATTGGGGCATAGATTTTTTCAGATTAGTGTTTTCATTTTCTTCAGATAAATACCCAGGAGTGCAGTAGATGGATTGTGTGGCAGTTCTACCTTTCATTTTTTGAGGAATCTCCATAATGTCTCCTCTAGTAGTTGCACCAATCTACATTTTTATCAACAGTGCATGAGGATTCTCTTTTCTCCATATCCTCACCAATGCTTGTTATTTGTTGTCTTTTTGATAATAGCCATTCTGACATGTAAGAGGTGATATCTCATTGTGGTTTTGATTTTCATTTCCATGATGATTAGTGATGTTGAACATCTTTTTATGTGCCTGTTGCCCATCTGTATGTCTTCTTTGGAAAAATGTCTATTCAGGTCCTCTGCCCATTTAACATTTTTTTATGTTGAGTTATATGAGTTTTATTTTTTTTTTAACTTTTTAAAGAAATAAATTAATTTAATTTAATTTATTTTATTTTTGGCTGTGTTGGGTCTTCGTTGCTGCATGTGAGCTTTTCCCTGGTTGTGTCAAGCGGGGGCTACTCTTCATTGTGGTGTGTGGGCTTCAGTAGTTGTGGCATATGGGCTCAGTAGTTGTGACACACGGGCTTCATTGCTCTGCGGAATGTGGGATCTTCCCAGACCAGGGCTCGAACCCATGTCCCCTGCATTGGCAGGCGGATTCTTAACCACTGAGCCACCAGGGAAGCCCATGGGTTTTTTAAATTTTTATTTTTTGGCCGTGCCATGTGGGTTGTGGGATCTTATCAATAGTTCCCCGACCAGGGATCGACCCCATGCCCCCTGCAGTGGAAGAGTGGAGTCCTAACCACTGAATTCCCTATATGAGTTCTTTGTATATTTGGATATTAATCCCTTATCAGATGTAGTATTTGCAATATTTTCTTTAATTCGGTAGGCAGCCTTTTTGTTTTGTTGATAGTTTCCTTTGCTGTGCAAAAGTCTTTTAGTTTGATGTGGTTCAGTTTATTTATTTTACTTTTGTTTCCCTTGTCTGAGGAGACAGATCCAAAAAAATATTGCTAAGACTGATGTCAAAGAGCATACTGCTTATGATTTCTTCTAGAAGTTTTATGGTTTCAGGTCTTACATTTAAGTCTTTAATCTATTTTGAGTTTATTTATTTATTTTATTTATTTATTTATTTTTTGCGGTACGCTGGCCTCTCACTGTTGTAGAGCACAGGCTCCGGACGCGCAGGCTCAGCAGCCATGGCTCACGGGCCTAGCTGCTCCGCGGCATGTGGGATCTTCCTGGACCGGGGCACGAACCTGTGTCCCCTGCATTGGCAGGCGGACTCTCAACCACTGTGCCACCAGGGAAGCCCTGAGTTTATTTTTGTATATGGTATGAGAAAGTAGTCCAGTTTGATTCTTTTCCATGTAGCTTTCCAGTTTTCCCAACACCATTTATTGAAGACACTATTTTTTTCCTTATTGTGTATTCTTGCCTCCTTTGTCATAGGTTAAGTGACCCTAAATGTGTGGGTTTATTTTCAGTGTCCCTATTCTCTTCTATCAATCTGTATGTCTGTTTTTGTGCCAGTACCATACAGTTTTGATTTTGTAGCTTTGTAGTATAGTTTGAAACTAGGGAGCATAATACTTCCAGTTTTGTCTTTCCTTCTTAAGATTATTTTGGTTACTTGGGGTCTTCTGTGACAGCAAACAATTTAATAGATATGTATAGATATATGTATACACACAAGAATAAGAATATATTAGATAGATATTAATAGAATGTATTCTTCTCTTACACTTATTAAACAATTTTCAAATCTATTACATTCTTGGTCACAAAGGAAACTTTCATAAATTTCAAAAAGGGATGATTTTACAGGATACATTTTTATCCCAAGTATAGAATTACAATCTGGAAGAGAAATATCATAAAAACTTAAGAAATAAATATATGCCATTTCAAATAACTCCATATCCAAGGGAAAACAAAACTGATATTACAAGTCATCAAATAATAAGCAAAAGATATTATTTCATACACCCCAATATACAGCCAAATCTCTATACAGAGGAAAATTGTTAACTTTAAATATTCTTATAATTAAAGGAGAAAGGTAAAAACTTAGTAAAATAAATATTCAACTTATAAAATTAGGAAAATAGAAAAAAAAAGAGTAGGCAGTGAATCAATAAAAAGAAAAAACAAGTTTAATTTAATACAAAAGAGAAAGTATGTGTCTGTGTGCCTCTGTGTGTGCATATATGAATACAATTTATATATAATTTGAATATATACAACTTGAATACATTTATATGTAATTTGACTATATATAACTTGAACAGACATATGAAATAGATGAATCCCTGGCCAGTTGATATATTACTTAGAAAACTTTCAGTTATACCTAGATCAATTTCTGTTACGAATTCAGAAGGGAAGTCTAAATAATATATTAGCAAACTGTATCCAGCAATGAATTAAAGGTAATACACCAAATTAGAGCAGAATTTTTTCTATCAAAGTAGTTCATTACATGAACTTATTGATGGAGAAAAACTGTAAGATTGTGTCCATAAATACCAAGAAGATATTTGATATGATTCATCAGACATTCCTAGTTAAAATAAACATGGATTAAAATATAAGTAGAAGGAAACTGAGTAAATATTATAAAAACCAATTATCAAAAGAAAACTGTATCCTAATGAACCATGAAATACTGAAGCATTAAAATCAGAAGAAAGATAGGCATGCCTGTCATCACCATATTATTAAACATTGTTTTAGAAGCTGTAGTTATTACAAAAAAGTAAGAAAATGAAATATCTCATATATATGTAGCATATATGAAATATAAAAATTATCTTTATTTGTGTATGATGTAATTGTATGCCTAGAAATCTCAACAAACTCCAATAAAATCCATTAGAATTAGTATTATAGTTAATTAAGTTTCTGGATTAAAAAAATGCAAAAATTAGTAGCTTTTATTTATATCAACTATAATGGATAGGAAGTTAAAATATAAAAATCATATCTCACTCACAATGGTGATAAAAATCTCTAAAGTGTTTAGGAATAGATTTATCTGAAAGACACCAACAAATATTAAAGCAATGGAGAGACCTATGATGCCCTGAGTAGGATGACCTAACAATAAGAAGTGATAATTCCTAAATAAATACATTTAGTGCTATTTCAATGAAAAGCCTATTTAATATTTTATGACACTAGGAAAAATGATCTTAAAATGAATTGGAATAATACATGTCTGAGAAGAGCCAAGAAAATCTTGAAAAAGGAGATTTTGTGTAGCAAAGTCTTGCCTTTCTGAATATTGAAATTTATGTTAAAAACTACAGTGATAAAAGCTGTATATTGGCATGGGAACTGATAAATACATCCATGGATATGTTTATACATTTATATATAGACTAGTGCGTTAACAGATCCAAATGCATACATAGAACTTTATAAACGACAAAAATAACATCTCAATTCAAGGGAAAAATAATGGTACGGGCATAATTTGTCATCTATCTGAAAGAAAACAGAGCCCTACTTTATAGCATATACAAAATTAGATTCCAGGTGGATTATGTCTCTAGATGTTAATAATTAATACAAAATAATAGAAATACATTTCAGAGAATAAAACTTAGATAAATTTGTGTATATAAAGGGCGACAAAACAAAACAAAAAAAACCCAACAAAATTTGTAAAAAGTTATAGACTGGAGAAAAAACCTTGTAACCTGACAAAGGACTAATATTTCTATTGTATAAAGAACCTATAAAAATTGATAATAAAACACAAACAACTCGTAAAAATGGGCAAAACATATGAAGGCATTTATCTGAATAGCAAATGTAAGTGGCTAAAACTCATGAAAAATATGCCTTTCCTTTCCAGTAATGAGGAAAATGTAAATTAAAACAAAAATGAGGGCTTCCCTGGTGGCGCAGTGGTTGAGAGTCCACCTGCCGATGCAGGGGACATGGGTTCGTGACCTGGTCCGGGAAGATCCCACATGCCGCGGAGCGGCTGGGCCTGTGAGCCATGGCCGCTGAGCCTGCGCGTCAGGAGCCTGTGCTCCGCAACGGGAGAGGCCACAACAGTGAGAGGCCCGTGTACCGCAAACAAAACAAAACAAACAAAAATGAAATTCCATTTTCTCCCAACAGGTTGGCAAAGATTAAAAAGTGCAATCATCTTCATTGCTCATGGAGATAAAGGAAAAGGGGCCAGGCACATATTACGATGGGAATGTAAATTGCTACAATTTCTTTTTTTTAGGAAGAAATTAATCCTCCCCACCATTTTATTCATTTTAATGTAGCATTGTTTGTACAGGCACAAACGTGTGAACTTTCTGAAAAACCATAAACTGGGAAATATTTGAATAAGTTGTTATATATTTAATATTAAGCAGATGTTAATAACAGTGAGTTACAACCATATGAATTAATCTGGACAAAGGTACATGATGTACTAAGCTAAAACATCAAATTGTGCATAGTATGTTCCCATATCTGTTTAAAAAACCACAAAAATGAAACAAAAATAGCCTCTATGTATGTATTAAGGTAGAGGTAGGTACATATAAAATTTTTAATATTGAGTATCATAGAAGCTTGGAACTGGAAATTGTGTATATGGCTTAATTTTTTCCTGTGAGCTTGAAGTGCCTTTGTAATAAAAATCACCGAATCCTACCCCCACCCCATTTTTACTGATATAATTGAAATATAACATTGTATGAGTTTAAGGGGTACAACGTAATGATTTAATATATGTAGGTGGTGTGAAATGATCTTCACAGTAAGTTAACATCCCTCACCTCACATAGTTACAATTTTTTTCCTTCTGATGAGAAAAATAACCTAATATTTTAAGAGACTGGGAACCACTGGTTAAGTCAAGAGAACATAAAGTAGGAGGTGTATTCTAGCCCCGCCCCTAACTTGCAACGTGACATATTTTGCCTTTATTTTCTTGCCTCTAAGGTGTGAGTGGTGGTGACTGACCTATGGAATTAGGTTACAGTGTCGTAGTGAAGATAAAATGAAGACAAATATAATTTGGATAGTTAAATGGTATCGAAATGCAAGCTATTTCTCCTCAAGAAAATTCTCAGACATTCTCAATTTCTATGATGCAGGTGACAAAATCGCCCAAGGAAGCATCTTCCCTTCCCAATGGTGATGTGGCAGGAGAAGCACAGAGCAACACAGAGGTAAGAGCTGGTATCTTGAACCATCTCCTGGAGACCCGTTTACTCAGAATGTCTACTAGGTTCTAGTCTTTTCATATCTGTTTGTCTATCTGTCTACCTCATCTATCTATCTATCTATCATCTATCTTTCTTTTTTAATCTCTAAAATTATAAAGCTTCTTTCCACAAAAGCAATAGAAAATAAATATTCCCTAAATATGGAATCCTTTGGAGTTCTCTTCACAAGACTTAAATGGGTGAATTAACTCCTATTAGGGTCTTTATTACTCTACCATGCACATGAGTCGGGTCTATGGACTTACACCGACAGATCCAATCAGCAATGTCGAGGGTTGGTGATCCCATACTCTAGGGGTTAAGTGACTAATACACAGACGTCCACGTTTGCTTTGTTTATGTATTGTGTATCTAAATAAGGAAACCACAGCACGTGTGGTCTGGTGTCGCCTTAGAAGCTTATCCAAGGTTAGTGATACCATGGGTTTCCTTTATGACCAGGGAACAGAGAAGGCTGAAGAAAGTGGACAACACGAGGCACAAAAAGAAGGCAGTGAAGATGCGGGCGACCTCACTGGATCCCCAGAGAAGAATGTGAGTGTTTGCTGTTTTCACTGTAGTTTCACTGGATTCAGTTCTGTTCAACAAGCATTTATTTAGCTCTGCCAGGTGCCAGGACTCTTTCTGGGCACACGAGAGTGGGCGTGAAAGTAAGGAACTGAGGGTTTAGCCAGGAGGCAGCAGGTAATTTTCACTTAATGTGTTAACTGCTGTGTTCAAGGTGAGTAGAGGGCTGAAAGGAAGCCAGAGGAAGGACCCTGAACCCAGGCCTGGAGTGACAGGCTACGCAAGGCCTTAATGATTTGTCTTTGTGTTGTTACGGTTAGGTTGGGTTCATGTTCTTTCTAAAGCAAGGGACCTTATGCCTTGGTCATGTGTAGTGATGGACTCCTCTCACACTTGTCGACTTAAAAAAAATGTACAACGTGAACGTCGTGAGTTAAGTTTTGTTTGGGGCAGAATGAGGACTATAGCCCGGGAGATAGCACCTCAGAGAGCTCTGAGAAACTGCTCCTAAGGGGTAGCGGGAAACGTCAGTACATATGTGATTTTGATAAAAGGGAGTCCACGCAACCAAGAGCATATTTTTTGCAGAAGGTTCTGCTCGTCTCGTGAAGGTTACTGCTAGTCACGAGGAGCAGACGTCACCATGAAGGATTTTAGTGCTTTTCTAGATACGAGGAGATGCAAGAATTGGGCTCATAAAATCTTCTCCTGGAAGCATCTAACTATCTGAAGACCTGTTCTGCGAGTTTTTCCCAGAGCACAGAGTGCCTCGTTCCTGATCTCCACCCCGAACTCCTTTCAAGGGGTGTTGAAGGTCAGCAACTGCAACAGCTCATGATTTAATCCTTGTAGAGGCAGATGGCAAATGCCCATTTGTAGTTGGCATATTCCACCAAGAAGATTTGTGGGAAGCCATTGGGAGCTGAGGATAATAGGGTCCCCGGGGGAGGGAAACTGACACCAATTCAAAGCCAATCAGGGGACTCTCGGGGCCCCGCTGATGCAAGGCCCGTGAGCTAATTCTAAAGCGTTCCAATGCAGGGGCCGCAGGGTAAAGGGCCGAGGGGAGACTGTGGTTCTGGAAGCACCAAGCTAAGATAATGGTGGATCAGATGGGCTACTTATTCAAGGAATTCTGAAAATGTGGTTGGGAAGCCAGGCAAAGGGGAAACCCTGGAGCCACCGAGGGAGCCTGAATGGGCGGAGCCTCCTCTTGGGAGAATTTCAGTGGGCTTCTGCCTTGGGCCAATTGTAGCAAAGACTATTTACCAAACCCCGATGGTTTGCATTTGTACCTATTTATTGATTCCAGGAGAGATGTGGACAGCTTTTAAGATCACTGGATTCTTGTTCCCAGCAGATCGAATGTGACTAGGAAAGGGGCCAAGACTGACAGCCCCGTTGTGGAAAATGGGGGTGGCATCAGCTTGTCTTTATCATAAGGAATTTAAATTTGGGAGGAACCAAGGCAGTAAATTCCCTTATGTTTGAATACTGCTATTTCAAAATGTTGATGATTTAAGACCCTTTGACGTTTCTGTTTTGAAGAAAGATGAAATCTTCAGTCTTGATCTAGAAGTTAGATGGGCTTTCATAGCAGCCTGTATAATTCAGAAACAATTTAAGGTGAAACAGAGTGACAATTTAATTATCCTGTAATTTATAAACATCTTTAAAAACATTTTATAATTTGAACTTGCCATGGATTGCCTAATGCACTGGTACAACATTATTGATTTACATGTTGAAATTCAGTTTGCTCCTTTTAAGACAGAGAGACAAAGGTAAAAACATTACACCCCAATCCCTTTCTCCCACGAGACCAAGAGGAAGACAGCATTTTTAAAATCAGACCCTGACTTCTACAGCAGGGGCAGGGTTGGCTTCAGCGTCTCAGCCTCTGGGCTGGTTAGTTCAGTGAAGTAATGAGCCATCCAGCTTGGGGATTCTCTTTGCTAATATTTTTAAAAATTGTGAGCCCTTTACAAAGTAAATTATAGTCTTGTGAATCCTAATAGGAATTAAAAACATGGCTGTGTTATTTTTGCTTGGGCTGAGATGAAGAAATGACTACATAGAAGACATTTTTATTTTAGATGAATATAGTATTAACATTAATGATCAACTCTCTAATAATATTTATTCTACATAAAGAGAGATTTTGACTTTTTCCCGTTTGACAAGTGGTACGTGCTCTTTGACTTGCTGTAATTCAGTTAAGTAAGGAAAAAACTATGATTGGTCAGTGAACATTAAAAATGACATAACGTGATTAGCTTTGGGACTGAATATATAGGAAACTCGATTGACATTTAAGAAAGAGACAAAAACTATCTGATATTTGGGATGCTTGGATTCTGTGCTTCAAGAACCTTCTGTCTTTTTCTGGTTTGGGGGTTGTTTTTCAAGGTTAAGATGGGAAGGCCGTCTTGGCTATTTGACATCACATCTTTCCCGGCTGTTCACCCAGGCTTACATGGGCTTATTTGTGATGATCAGAAAGGCCAATTAGATCATGTGTTTTACCTCTTTAACATGATTTTTTATTTTATTATTTTTAAAATTTTATTGAAGTATAGTTGATTCACAATGTTGTGTTTAATTTCTGCCGTATAGCACAGTGATTCAGTTATACATATTATATATATATCCTTTTTCATATTCTTTTCCATTATGGTTTATCACAGGATATTGAACATAGTTTCCTATGCTGTATAGTAGGACCTTCTTGTTCATCCATTCTCTATATAATAGTTGGCATGTGCTAACCCCACATTCCCAATCCTTCCCTCCTCCACCACCCCTTCCCTTTGGCAACCACAAGTCTGTTCTCTATACTTGTGAGTCTGTTTTTGATTGTAGAGAAGTTCGTTTGTGTTGTATTTTAAATTCCACGTATAAGTGATATCATATGATATTTGTCTTTCTCTTTCTGACTTACTTCCCTTAGTATGATAGTCCCTAGGTCCATCCATGTTGCTGCAAATGGCATTATTTCATTCTTTTTTATGGCCGAGTAATATTCCATTGTATATATGTACCACATCGTCTTTATCCATTCATCTGCAGATGGACATTTAGGTTGTTTCCATGTGTTGGCTATTGTACTAGGTTGGCCAAAAGGTTCCTTTGGGTTTTTCCCTAAGATGTTATGGGAAAAAGCCGGACGAACTTTCTGGCCAGCCCAATAAATTGTTAAAGTGAATTTTTAAAGTACCAGTCACATCCAGTAGATTCTTCTCAGATAAATCCAAGGCTTTTAGATAAAATCTCTGGCTCTGTTGAAACCACCTTGGGGAAATCTCATGGATTTGTACCGTTTGCTCCTCCAGCCCATTGCATCTAAACAGCAGCTTCCTGTGCTTCCTTCTCTAACCAACATTCCGTGAGGGATATAAATAACATAATCTTTGCGGGTTCAGATTTGGTTCATAACACTTCTGGCCGTGGACCGTCAGCATCACTAATTTCTCTAGACACCATAATATCTGCTTTATGCCCCCACCTCCTGGCTGGCAGGAGATTCAATCTGGGTGAAGCGTTTCGGAGACTCACTCCTTCTTGGGGACTTAGAGTCATCATGGGGTCTTCAGTGGTGACTGGAGGGGAGAGGGCCCTGGTTCTTTGTGGTGGTGACTTTCTGACATGGGTTTCCTGCTGCCTATTGGCAGCTGTTGACGCTGGTTCCTCAGCTTGGTTCAGGCCCTCTGCCCTGGCTGGATGTGGCCATGCTTCTCACAGTGACCAGTCGTATGCTTCCTCGTACATCGTGCCCAGGTGCTACCCAGATGCCCCAGTGGTCGCTGGTTCAGCGTCTACATCAAGCAGGGCCTGGGTAGCACCTCCTGGAACACCCACCTCCTTCTGTCTTCAATCTGCTTCATCTCCTCAGCTGCAAGCCCTAAGCTCCAAGCTCATTTTTCCAGGGATTATCTAGCTTCCTCGCCTCTTTCAGCCCAGGATTTTGATAAGCAAGGCTTATAACTTCTTCCCTAGAGGCGGAGAACCAGAACAAGTATGTGGCTGTCTTCTTGGAGTGTGGGGAATGACAGTAACTCTATTCCCTCCCTCTAATTTTGGGTAGTAGGGAGAACAAAATGAGAATTCTTATTCTGGTATATACAGCCATACTATTCATGACAAGGAACACAAATGTATTTTAACCTCTTATTCTGAAATGATTACAGACTCACAGGGACATAGTACAGAGTCCTGTGTGCCCTTTGCCGGGCTTCCGCTAATGATGACATCTCAGATGGCTGCAGTAGGAGATGGAAACCAGGAGTATGACATTGGTGCATCTCTGTTAAGTAGACTTGCAGACCTTATTCAGGGTTGGCCATTTTTTTCAAACCTCTCATTTGTGTGTTAAAAGTCATTCCTCTGTGTGTTAAGAACCATTTTCAAGTGTGCAGTGGTAACAGCTCCCTCCAGCAGCTGGCAGTGTTAAAACGAGTGACAGACCAGCTAAGTGAGTGTCTGAGTTGTGTCCATCTGATCTCAACTATTGCACATGTTTACTCAGTACACACTTGCAAATGTTCAAAGGATGCCATTTTAATGGGGAAAATATTTACCGAAGAATATCACGTTGATTTGATAAAAAGAGATCAGGACAGAAACTGTTATCTCCTTTAGCGAGATGGACTTCCCCTGACCACCAGCCCAAGCCTCTGGGGTTCTTACACACAAGATGCCGAGGTGTATATTTCCTACTTGCTGACAGGTTGGGGCAGCGTTTGGGAGGCAAGATGGTGCACACTGAAAAGATCATTCATTCCTGCCTAAGAAGATGTCACCTGTAGCTTCCGTCCCCCTGTAGAGAGGGGACTTCATGGTCCCCTTCCCTGCTGACCCAGGGAGGGATGAGGGGATAAAGAGGAGAGGGGGACTTGTGAACAGTACCAGAGGAGTAAAGGAGGAAAGCAGGCCACCTCAGCTTCTGGGCACACTGAGAAGGGGACTACAGACTGGGGGTGTCATGAGAACATTATGAAACCCTGGAAATGGAGAAGACGCAGCTTGTTCATCTTGGTGTTTGGTTTCCATCGAGGTCAAAGTATTTTACATGGTATTCTCTGCTAACTCAATGGTCCTCTCCAAAATCTTCTAAGACCTTGGCTTGACTGACTACAGGATTATGGTCTATAAATCTTTCCCACTTTGCTTCCTCCAAAATCTATCTTGAGGATAGTTGCTCAACCAAGGGGTGGGCATTGGTTTAGGTCCTCCACAAGCTCGTGAGTCTAAGGCTGTGTCCCTGTACTGTCTGCAGATGGAGAGAACCCTGCTCTTGCCCCTGACCTTCAGCCGCTCTGAGGCTGGCTGCCCTCCTTAGGTCCCTCTGGACTGGCCCCCACCCTCCTTCCACACCAGCCACTTGTCCTAACCAGCCACTGCCTGACACTCACCGTGGCTGACACCTGTCCTTAGTCCTGGCCACGTGCCGCATCAGCAGCCTGCCTCCCTGGCCAGGTTCCCAACAGAAATAACTGTTGGTGAGGTTCTAAGACTTTGAAGGCTTCCTCTGATTAGCTTTATTAGAAGAACAACAAGGTAAAATGATTTTAAGTTGTAGCTTCGTCAAGTGAATGATTCATACCCTATCCTAAGATCCTGCAGAATCTCAACTTAATTGACCATGTGATTATAATTATCTTAAAAATAACCTTTTGCCAATACAATTATTTGCCAACCATAAAAATCAATTCAAGCGTTGTATATAGATGACTTTTAAGGATCTACCTAATTCTGACACTTTATAATTCTGTGAGCTAAGGATGGATGTTTAAGTTTATTTTATTAATATATCCCACCTCCTCCTAAGAAAGATTTGAGGCATGAGTGACATACATAAATACCTTCATTCAACATTTTATTGACAGACTGAATGCTGCCATATGCGAGGCAGTCCAGGGACTGAAAATGAGCTTCTATTCTGGTGGAGCTGGTGATGGTCATAGCCAAGGTTCTTCAAAGCTTACCTGACCTTTTGAGGCTAAGTATTGCTATAAATTCTCTGAGCAGTTACTTTCTCTCTTTAATGTCTCTTTCAAGAAATTAAGGTCAATTCAGATACTGATAAAGCCCTAGGTCCCTCGGTAATTGCTGCTAGCTAACCTGTAAAAGTTGAGATTAGCACTTATTCCTGTAAGAACCCCTACTGCTCTCTAGCCTAGCTCTAAGGATAATCCCATTTTTAATAGTGTGTTTTTTGTTAATTCATTTGTTTCAGCTGTACACAATTAATAAAAATAATGGGATTTAGAGAAGTGTAAAACTCTACATAGCTAACAATTCTGTGTTGCATATAGTGAATTTTAATTTGATCTCATGTGGATAAGAAGAAAATGAATGTTCTTTGAGATCTAAAGAGTTAATAGGAGACTTTATAGGTTCATTTATCTAGTCACTTAACACATTTATTGAGCTTATACCTTGGTTCCAGACAGTGGCTGGGTCCCGGAGATCCAAAAATGAATAAAGACACAAGTTGTGCCCCAAGGAGTACACAGGCTAGTTAGGGAGACAGATAAATAAATGATGATTATGGTAGCAAATAAGGGAGTCCCCTAACTCAGGCTTATGGGTCAGGAAAGTCTTCCTTGAAAAGATTGTTTTAAGCAGTGTCCTGGAAGGTGTCGCTGATGTGAGAAAGTTGTATGTGAGTGTTAGCTGAAATAAAGAATCATGAGGCTAGAGAGGTGAGCAGGGGCCAGATCATGGTGGCCTTTCAACCATTCTAAGGATTATGGATTTATCTTGAAAAGATGGAAAGTTTTCAAACACGAGGGCAGCATGGTAAGGTGGGTTGTCTTCTAGAGTGGTATCTCTGGCTACTGTGTGGAGAACAGGTTGGAGATAAGGAAGACTAGAGGTGATGTAACCCTGGTGAGAGAAGATGGCGGTCCTGGCAAAGGAAGGACAAGGCATGGGCAGAATGAGACAATATTAAAGAGGTGCAATCAACACATCGCCGAAAAACCAACACCCGGATTTTGCAACAAGTGAAGGACTCTCTTTTCCTGGACTTTATTTTAGCTTTAAAACTTGCTGTGTTGCCAGAATTGATTTGGAGATTCCCAGTGCTGGGGAACGTCTTGGGCTGACTCAGTCTTGGCTGGCTGGATCAGGTTTTCACATTTTGTATTTTCTTTGCCAGTCTCAGAAATCTGAGAGTATTGTTCTGGAACTGGCCAAAAACGTGAGGCTGGGCCAGAGAAGGTGGCAGTGTGGTAGCTCCTCCACCACTTGCCTTCCACGAGAATCTTGAGAGGCAGTGTGGTAGAGTAGGAAAGAGACTAAATTAGGAACCAGGAATCTTGAAGTGAGTCCTGATCATGTTACTTACTTGTGCTCTGATTCTGGGCAAATTACTTAACTCTATGGTCTCGGTCTCCTCATCTGTCCATAGAAGGGACTGGGTAAGAGGTTATAAGCAAATATGAGATTGCTTTCAACTCCCTCAGCCCAAAATTCCATGAGCTCAGGGATGGGTTCTTATTTCTTTGCAATTTTAGGAGATATCGCCTGGTTCTCCCACTTTGATCGGGGAAAATAGAAATTCCAGTGGGTTGGCAGAGTGGAGACCTGTTTGAGCCCAGGATGGCCTCACCCTTTCTTACTTTAAAGTTTCTTTCTTAACCAGAAATCCATGTTTAAATATTACATCGTTCAGAAATGTTATCATTTTGTTCTGATGGTGAAAAAGGTTTTGATCTGTTTTTATTAATTGGTTCAAAACTTAATTAAAGGCATGGTTATAAGGACATAAAAGCCAAAAAACCATAATTTTGTTCAAATTTTCTAATTGCTTACATATATGGTTTGAATTTTCCCTGATAGCTCTATAGGTCTGCAATATGCTTTGGATATAGATACAGGATCAAACATATAATTAAGCAGTATTACTAATTAGTTATATTTTCTCAGGAGTAAGAGTGATGAAAATATGTCTTTAATTTCATAATATTGAAATCTAATGCATGAACTACGTAGGCATTGCTCAGTTATCATATCTTTGCTATTGATATGTTTTCTCAATAAATAGATGTCTTTTGTTTTGATAAACATGCATTTTATTATAGTTTGCTTAATTTTCATTTATTTTTTAAATTAAAAAAATTTTTATGTGTTTTAATTTTTTTATTTTTATACAATTTTTAAAGGTTACTTTTCATTTACAGTATTACAAAATATTGGCTATACAGTGTGCTTAATTTTTAGATTCAACTTAAAAACTTATGCGAATTTATATTTTTCTTTCATTTCTGTTTGTGGACTTAAGGAAGAAGAGGGAGAGACAGCAACAGAAGAGGTACGGTAGCATATTTCACAGTCGTGTTGTGCTTAACAAAAGCATCTTTTAGGTGAGAGAGTTGCAGCTTTAGCTACATTCTCCTTGTTCTCCATGACACAGAGAAGCGGATGCAACGCACACTCCCAGAAAGTCCTCCTTTAGCCTGCCAAGAAGAGAAATAAAATAAGATGGAGATACATTTATCAAAGTGAAACAGGGTGTGGCTTTCTGAGCCTCCTGTGATGAAGGTGTCGTCAGTGAAGTCTGGCCAGGCTGGGCCAAGTCCTTCAGTGGAGAGCTCTTCTCCATTTTTTCTTCTCACCCCCTTGAGTAGCACACACTTTATGCAGCTTGCATGGTGCTTACTGGTGTTGTTTGATTGCCTCCTATTCACTTTGTTGGTGAGGGAGGGATTCTTTCCCTCTGGTTACAGGAATGGCACAACACCTGCCACTGGACAGGTGAGATGGGCAGTGCCTTAGTAGTCACATGTTCTCCAAGCCCAAGGGATGAGGCTATCCATGCATGCAGGGCCCCACTGGGGGGGGGGGGTCACGTGGGACCAGAGTGAACAATTGGGGGCAGTGGGAGGTAGGCTTTGTAGTATCAAGAGGGTGGGGTGTCCCCTGGTCCACGTGGAGGATGTGATTGGCCTGTTTGCATAGTTCTGGGGGATAACCAGATGCAGGCACTGTGTCTGGTCCCTTGATAAGGAGGGCTGCTCGGGTGGGAGGCCCAATCTGTGGGAGCAGAAGGGGAGGTGAACCAGTGGTCAGGCCATTTGAAGTCTTCCCGATTTTACCAGACGTTAAGGCAGCAGATAGTACTGAGTCTTAATTTTAGGTCTTGCACCACAGGTGTGTATCTTAGACACCATGAGGTTTAAACATGCAGCTCATCGCTTAGCATCTGGAAGATATTTGACATTAGGTAACCACATGGTTCCAGAATTTCTAGTGGGGATCTACCCAGGGGGAGCATTATTATTTGTATGTGTGTATGGGGGGCTTTTTTTTTTTTTTGGAGTAGAGTTGATTTACAATGTTGTGTTAGTTTCAGGTGCACAACAAAGTGATATATATATATATATATATATATATATATGTATTCTCTATATATCCATATATATTCTATACAGAGAATATATATGTCCATATATACATTCTATATATTCTATACATTCTATATATTCTATATAATATATATATCCATATATTCTATATATTCTATACATTCTATATATTCTATATAATATATATATCCATACATTCTATATATTCTATATATAGAATATATATATCCATATATATTCTACACATAGAATATATATATTCTACATATTCTATATATAGAATATATATCCATATATATCCTATGTATTCTGTACATAGAATATATATATGCATATATATTCTATGTATTCCAGACATAGAATATATATATCTATATATATATTCTATGTATTCTATACATAGAAAATATATATCCATATCTATATTCTATATATAGAAAAAATATATATCCATATCTATATTCTATATATAATATATATCCATATTTATATTCAATATATTCTATATATAGAATATATATATATATTTTCTTTTTCAGATTCTTTTCCCTTATAGGTTATTATGAACTATTGAGTATAGTTTCCTTGCTATACAGTAGGTCCTTGCTGGTTATCTGGTTTTTACCTAGTAGTGTGTATATATCGATCCTGAACTCCTAATTCATCCCTTCCCACAAGGGGAGCAGTAGCGACTTGAGAAGAATTCTTTTTTTTTTTTAACCCTGTTTGGGAACATTTGCCCTTTAATTTGCATTTAAAATCAGCTTCTTTAAATATTTTAGTTACAAATTCTGAATATGAAGACATAGGAGATGCTGCAGGCAATCAGTACTGGCTCCCACCCCTTCCCCCTACCCCAACCCCGAAGCCTTGCTTCTTTGCTCAAAATGCATATGGACATCCTGCACTAAATAAATGGCTCCCCGTGTCAAGTGTCAGCAGCCTCAGGACTGGATGCAGTTGGATACGAAGCGATGAAGCCCAGTAGCTTTCATGACAGGATGTGTGCATTTAACCATGCTCCGAAGAACGCCAATGATTGTGCCCAGACCCAAGGCAGTACCTCAGAGTTGACATCGGCCGTTTCCCCACTGTGTACTGGCATCTTGGGCTGGTTTCCACCACAATCCATCCTCTCCCAGACCTGTGTTCTGTGGCGGAAGAGCTAAGGCTCTGCCCCCTAAGGGCCATGATAAAGGAAGGAACAGAACTGCTTCTTCAGCTCACAGGCTTAAACCAATGGAATTTAAAAGCTCAAGACAATGTGAGCCAGTCCACAGGAAGCCTCCTTCACTCCAATCTCTGCCAGGTGCCATCCAGCCCTTGGTTGGGACACACTGTCTCCCTGCCAAGATGTGCTAGGATCTGCTCTAGTTGAGAACAATGTGGTAGAAGGGTCCCAGCGGTCTGGAAAGGTCGGCACCACGACGGCTGGGCGTGCTTGTGCCAAAATAGGTCTTCCTGGTACAGAGCTATGATGGAGAGTGTGAGGGCAGGCCTGGGCTCTGCTCCAGTCTCATTGATAACCTCTGACCTCAGAATCTGTCCTCCCCCTCAACACTGCCTACCCATCCCCTGCCCCTCCAGATCCCCCAGCCTGTGCTTCCTGGAAAAGGTAGAAGAGGCAGCTTGAAGTCAGTGACAGCTGAGAATGAAGATGCCATTTAAGAAGCAAAGCAGCACCTCCTGGCCTCTGGTCAATACCTCCACACGGGTGGAACCGAGTAAGGACGTGCACAGCCAGGACAGAGGCTGCTCCGAGCTTGGGAGGCACAGCACCCTCCTAGGCGTCTCTGGAGGACAGACTTTCAAGAGATAGAAACTTAATCACGTGGTCCCCGGCAGTTTCCCTGTGGTATACTGGATGGGGGAGAAGCAAAATTATCTCTGCGGAGAGCTAATGGAGGAAAGGCAGGAATATTAATGAGCATCCGTTAAGGCTCCTCTCTCCCTCAAGCCTGAGGAAATCAGATATTCGAATGCAAGAGAAGGGTGCAGAGAGGGAGAGAGCCCGGCAGGAACACCAAGGAGAGAGCTGTGACTGCTGGATACATAGTGCCCTGGTTTCCTTGCTTCAGAACAACAGCATATGCCTGTCTGTCACCAGGCTAACCCGGGGCCCGTGAGGGGACAGGGAGAAGGCTGGTTTTCAGCTCCTGCATGGTTGATGTGTAGGGCACATGGCTTCCTCCTACAGGTCCAATAGGAGGTCTCTGGGATCCTCTACCGCTGCCTTGATTTTGCGGAGGAAAGTCACGGCCTCTCTGCCATCCATCAGCCGGTGATCATACGTCAGGGTCACGTACATTATGGGCTGCATCTCCAACTTGCCTCCCACGACCACTGGTCTATCAAAGATGGCGTGCATGCCCAGGATGGCAGACTGAGGGGGGTTGATGATGGGCGTTCCAAAGAGCGAGCCAAAACGCCTCCGTTGCTGACGGTGAAGGTACCACCATCCGTATCTTCGATGGCAAGTTCATTCTTCCGGGCTTTCTCTCCCAGTTCACTGATGGTTCGCTCAATATCGGCATAATTCCTAGTTTCCACATTCCTGATGATGGGAAACACCAGACCCCGAGGGGTGGCCGCTGCAACGCTGATGTCAATATAATCCCTATACACCACTTCTTCGGTTGTATCGTCGATCGCTGCATTTACAACAGGCTGCTGCTTCCAGGCACAGGCCGAGGCCTTCACGAGTGCCGACATGAAGCCTAGTGTGAGGTTATGTTTCTTCAGAAAAGCATCTTTGTGCCGAGCCCTCATCTCCTGGGTGTTACTCATGTCAATCTCACTGAAAGTGGTAAGCGCTGCTCAGGTGTTCTGAGCCTCCTTTAGATGCTGAGCAATGCGCTGCCGCATCCTATCCATTTTCTCCCGATGTTCTGGACGCAGACCTGTGCCAGCTCCTGGCTCAGCTACTGGAGGGGCAGCCGTGGGTTTTACGGCAGACACTGGTTTGCTAGTGAGAGGTTGTGAGGGAGGGCACTGGTGGCATCTGAGTGGGTTGGATGCTGCAGGGGGAGGAGGAACTGCCGATGCCGCAGGTTCTGCTTTTCGGGCTGTGGCAGCAGGAGCTCCGGCTGGCTTGGCCTTAGCAGCAGCAGTGCCAGTTTTCCTGAGTGTGAAAAGAGGAGTGCCTCCTTCTACTTCCCCCCATCAGGTACCAAAAGAGCTTCAATCGTGCCATTTGCTGGTGATGGAACCTGCACAGATGTCTTGTCAGTTTCAGTCTCACAAACCACTTCACCTTCTGCAAGGTGAAGCTTTCTCCCACCTGACGTTCCCTTCCGTGACAGATTCTGCAAGTACATCGTCCTCGCACACAGCTGTAGCTCCGAAAAAGCGAGCCCTGAAGACACTACTGCTGTAAATGACAATCTTCCTGTTGTCAGAGTAACCTGGGCCCTGACATAAGGAGATCCCAGGCAGGGAACGTCTCCCTAGAGGGCAGTTCCCCTTCTGGAAGGCAGAGAGCGAGCCGCTGAACGCCCGGGACAGGCAGCGGGACCGGGACAGCATCGCGGCGGCAGCAGCGGCGGCGATGGCAGAGCCTTGAGAAGGATTTTTAACCTGCCTCCCCAACTTGAGGTTATAGTAGAACAGTGGTTCTCATCTGGTGGTGTGTGTTAGAATCACCCATGGTGTGTTTGAACCTTCAGAAGCCTGCCTCTGTCAGCCCATGGATAAGACCCTCCAGGGCTGACCATGCCTTCAGCTTGCCTGTAGAGCTGAGGTGGAGAATCTTCATCGTGGGGAGCCAGGATCCAAGGGGATGACAGAGCGCATGGAGACAAACAGAGAGATAATAAGAGCCTCCGCCTGTTTGGGACAGAGCCTTCCTCTTTGCTCTCCTTCCTATGCCCGTGAGAGGAAACAACAACAACAAGAAAGAAAAAGATTATAAAAAGAATTAAAATTAGGAATGTAAAAGAAACATATACAGTTTAAGATAAAGAATTTAAGAAAGACATGTCTTAATGAATAAAGGTAGAATAAGAGGAACTGAAATATAAGGGAATCAAGTTTCACAAAGATAAAAGATTAAGAATTGCACAAAATAAGAAGTATGAAAAAATTGAGTACTGAGGATATAAGATTTAAAAGTACATTTAAAACATTAAAAGAAAAATTAGAAAACAGTATTAGTGTTATTAAGGATAAAATTTAAAGGGATAAAATTTATCCTCTGTAACATGCAATTTAAGCTATGTGGGGGCTGGCTGACATGTTTGTTTATAGGGTCTATGCTTAAATAATAACGAACATTCCCAGGAAGACCTCATATCCCATGTTTGGAACTGGAGGCTAGTTGACCAGCTGAATAATTCAATTAAAGTCATAAATCATAAAAATGTAGAGGCCTTAAACATTTATTTTAACTTGAAATATGTAAATGTATATTTACTGCCAATTTTTTGGATGTAGGACAAAGGTCTTTTCTTTAAATAATAGTCCCATGATTAGAACTACCCACTGTCTTTCTAACGAACATACTCATTGGTCTGTCTAGAAATTCCAGTTTTGATTTCTTTAAAAATAGAGCAGAAATTTAAAGCCACTCACAAAGTACTCTAAATGCATAAAGCTCTTTGGATTTCAGATTCCCCCCTGCCACCCGAGCTTTATGACACATCATTTGATGACAAGTTTTTAAGGTGACTTACATATATGGGTCTTTTCAAAGTACTCCATTAATTTTACATAGGGAAAAAAGTTCTTTTCTTTTTCTTTTCTTTTTTTTTTTTTTTGCGGTACGCGGGCCTCTCACTGCTGTGGCCTCTTCCGTTGCGGAGCACAGGCTCCAGACGGGCAGGCTTAGCGGCCATGGCTCATGGGCCCAGCCGCTCCGCGGCATGTGGGATCTTCCCGGACCGGGGCACGAACCCGTGTCCCCTGCATCGGCAGGCGGGCTGTCAACCACTGTGCCAGCAGGGAAGCCCCAGGGAAAAAAGTTCTTTTCATGCTCATATTTCATTGACTTCCATGATACTTATTTAAATTGTGTAATTACAATAAGACTAACTTGGATACACCAGCATGGGAACAAACATAACCCACCCTGGTAAGTGAAGACTTTGGTGGGTGGTGATGCCAAACCTGCTAGTTGCCAGGGCTCACAGTGCCTTAATCAACCAGTGTGATTTAAGAGAAAGAATACAGACTACAGCAGAGGTTCTCAAAGTGGGGTTCCCAGAGCAGCAGCAGCCTCACCTGGGAACCTCTACAAATACACATTTTCAGGGTTGGCCCCCAACTACTGAATCAGAAATCCTGAGGTGGAGCCCGGCAGCAGATTGCTTTGAGAAGCCCTTCAGGCGATTCTGATGCTCCGTCAAGGCTGAGAACCACTGGATTAGAACATAGGTTCTAGGTGACCCATGTGTTGCCAAGTAGAGGTCAAGACAAGAACTCCTACTGTTCTGATGCTCATGATAAAAAGTCTGTCTGATCTCCAACACAATCATATTTATTTTACATTAAGAACTTGCAGTTGGTTGAAAGAAAAAGAGCTTTTAAGTTTCTTTTGGTGATGGAAATGAGTAATAGAAAACGAGCAAAGAGAAAGAGCAGGTTGCCAAGACCGAGGACAGTCTTTAAGGCGATCTAAGTTTTCACAAATGAATCCTCTCCTTTCCCATTCTTTCCCTGCTTGTTGAAACACTCAAATTCTACTGGTTTTATCGTGAAAGCTTCAAAGAATGGTCTCTTTTTTGTTTGAGAAATTTTGTTTTGCTTCCTCACAGGCACTGGGGGAGGACCCCATGGTGAGGAACTTTATGACAATTTTCATTAATTGAGCATGGCAAGGTCAGCATGCTGTTTCCCCTTTTGCTGACAATGGGGAAGAGGTACATGTGTCACAGTGAAGCAGGACTGAGATTCTCACCCTGCCGCTTGCCTGTGGAATCTGCACTTTATTAGCTGGGTGTTGGGGAGTTTTCACTTTAACCCCTAACAAGGATGGCATCATGTGAAAGTGAGGATGAATCTTTTCCGAGGATGTTAGTGGATTCTGGGGGCAGGTCCAAAGTGACATTCTCGGATTCTCTCTACTTCTATTCCATCCTCTCATGTTAGCTAAATCTCAGTGACCTTTATTGTAATCAAGACTTTTAAGAATATGTTTTTGAACATTTTTGGGTTAATCATTTAAAAATGCTAATCAGAGGGCTAAATTAAAAATGAAAACTCAAGGACAGAGAGAATATTTACCAAAGGTCACATGTATTGTCTAGGTATTTCAGTGGAAGATCATCAACATTAAATAAGGTCCCAAATGTCAGAAGAAACTCCTTCCCAAAACTTCTGTTGATTTTTGAAATTACAAAAAATTCATAATCGCTATAGAAAATTTAGAAAATACAGATAAAAACAGAAAATAAAAATATCTTATAACCCCGTTACCCAGAGACAACCACTAGCTACATACGCATACACATATTTATCAAACTTGGATGAATACGCTCTGTAATCTACTTTTGTTCATGTAATTAATCTATATGTTTTTGGGGGGATGGTAAATATAGATCTGCTTCATTATTTTTAATATTATTTTATCAAACTAATCCCTATTCTTAGACCTAAAAGTTATTTTTAGCCTATTCCATACAGTGACTTTTCATTTTCTATATATCTTTCCAATAATAATTTCTTTAGTTTCTCTCTTACTAGATAAGCTTCCATTATTTAAAATCCCATTTTTATATATAAAAATAAGACAAATGTATTATTAATTTGAAAGTAGTTTCAGATTATATATGTAGGTTACTGATAACTTTGGCTTCAAGAAATTAGCTTGCTATAACAAATATAACCAGCGTATACATTTAAAACCTTCATCTTTTCTGACAAAATTCTATCTGCTGAGATTCTTTTTGTATTTTATTCTTCCACCTGCCTTCTGAATTTTTAAAGGCAACAAGATGAGAGCAGTCTGTTAATATGAGTAAAGACTATATGCTTAAGGGGAGTCATGAAACCTGTTAGAATGAATGCTTTGCCCTGCAGAACCATCCCAGCCTGTGGAGTCTGTGTTTAGGAAGATGATGTCTTTGCGTGTGTGTGTGTGTGTGTGTGTGTGTGTGTGTGTGTGTGTGCGCGTGTGTGTCAGGTGGGGTGTGTAGGAGGCCCTCAACTCTAGTCTGATGTTTTGCACTCTTTTCCTTACTGTATCTGTTGACCTTACACTTTTCAATAATAATGTAATTTTTGTTAGAATAAGACGGAAGAAATAACTGCGGAGGGAGCAGAAGGGGAAGCGGAGGAAGAGGAAGCTGAGAAAGGAGAAGAGGAGGGGCCAGAAGAAGAAGAAGGAGAAGAGGAAGAAGGAGAAGAGGAAGAAGATTCTTAGGCCTTTTCATGCTTTTTTCTTCCACTTGTCCAGGTAGCCACATCGCTCTGGGGTTGAAGGTCTGTTTATTACAGTCTGCCATGTAGAGCACATTTCACTTGGTGATAGAAGTGGATTTCAATTCGATCTATTCGTCTGTCTTCCCGAGGCCCTGGGCTGCCCCTTCCTGGAGCCGCAGGGCTGGTGAACTCTACCGGACCCGTTTCTTGGGCGCTAGGGCGAGAAAGGCCTGTGGTTGGTATGATTTCTAGGAAAAAGCATAACTTTGAGGTGAGGAAGAGTTTGTTTTGTCCTTGCTCCCTCCTCTTCCTCTTTATTTAGGTGAAAGCACAGGACGTGTTGTGGTATCGGCGTTCTATCACATGGACTCCTTTACTGACCAACATACTTACGTACCCATAGAAGAGTTTACAATCGATGTTCATGACGATGGCAATAAATTACAACCTAAAAATACCACAGAGCTGGCTGCTCATGAAAAAAGATATTGCTACTAGAGATTCAACGATAAGTGCTTGATATTACATTTATTCAATTATATTCATTGATTTATATCAAAATATTTGTTTATTCAATATTAGCCCAAACACTCATGTGGAAACACTTTGGAATATGGTGAAGTCACTTGAGGTAACTTTGACAGGTACACTTGCTGCCTTGTAATTTTTTTTTAACATCTTTATTGGAATATAATTGCTTTACAATGGTGTGTTAGTTTCTGCTTTATAACAAAGTGAATCAGCTATGCATATACATATATCCTCATATCTCCTCCCTCTTGCATCTCCCTCCCACCCTCCCTGTCCCACCCCTCTAGGTGGTCACAAAGCACTGAGCTGATCCCCCTGTGCTATGCGGCTGCTTCCCACTAGCTATCTATTTTATATTTGGTAATGTATATATGTCCATGCCACTCTCTCACTTCGTCCCAGCTTACCCTTCCCCCTCCCTGTGTCCTCAAGTCCATTCTCTACATCTGCGTGTTTATTCCTGTCCTGCCCCTAGGTTCTTCATAACCTTTTTTTTTTTTTTAGATTCCATATATATGTGTTAGCATACGGTATTTGTTTTTCTCTTTCTGACTTGCTTCACTCTGCATGACAGACTCTAGATCCATCCACCTCACTACAAATAACTCAATTTCGTTTCTTTTATTGCTGAGTAATATTCCATTGTATATATGTGCCACACCTTCTTTATCCATTTATCAGTCGATGGACACTTGGGTTGCTTCCATTTCCTGTCTATTGTAAATAGAGCTGCAATGAACATTGTGGTACATGACTCTTTTTGAATTATGGTATTCTCAGGGTATATGCCCAGTAGTGGGATTGCTGGGTTGTATGGTAGTTCTATTTTTACTTTTTTAAGGAACCTCCATACTGTTCTCCATAGTGCTGCCTTGTAATTTTAAACTTATACTGACCATTAAAAAAGAATTATGTATTTCTTAATAGTCTGGTGAGTGCCACATAAATATATTAATAAGATAATGATAGTGGATATTGAGATCACAGGGGAAATGCTCAAATATTGTGGGCCATACAGATAAGACGGTAGGTATGAAAACATCAAAAGATCATGAAGAGCTATAAAAATATCTGGTTTAACAGACAGTTAGCAAATGCCCATGTAAATGTTATGTTTTTATTGACCTTTTTTATTTTATTTTTTAATTTAATTTAATTTATTTATTTATTTTAGTTTTTATTGACCTTTTTTATTTGACCTTGCAACCAAGGCAGCTGTTTATTCTCTAGGGCAGTGAGGCTTACAGTTTGCTCTGGTGCCATAAGTGTTCTTGTTAATTTAAATTAAAAAAATTTTAGTCTCCTTTCTGTCCATATTATGCCTCCGCTGAAACATGTAAGATAGATTTGGGGGCTGTTGATATCAGGGGAGCAGGAAGAAGAGGAGGATGATGGAGTGAGCGCTGGACACACAGCAGGTCTTCAGTTAAGGTCTGCGGTCACACTTGGAGCCTGCCTAGTGAAGGGTGGACAAAAGGCTTCCGCTGGATAAAGAAAAAGAAATCCCCAGTGCTTGTAAATATCGGCTAACAAACAGCTCTGCTCTATGTACCAAAGACCGATTTGAATATTAGAATCTCCCCTCTTAATTTACTTACACTTATACATAAAATACTACTATTAAAAATGAATATATTTTTTAGGAAATCTTGGAGCTGGTGGGAGTAGCCATCACATTTTATTATCGGACCAGGAAAGTTTCATCACTCCTTTATTCAAATTACAAAGCAAATCCAGCCCATCCTTTGATGTTTTCCCAGGTGGTTTCTTTCATGTTGTGGACACATAGACATCTATTTTAGGGCCAATGATTGTCCTTTTGGAAGTGATCCCATTTCCTTTCTTTATTTTTTATTTTCTTCTAAATAAAAGAAAATAAAAAATTACTATTGAGCAGTCTGTTGTCAGTCTGATTAGTGTCCCTAATCCCATTTCTAAGGAATGAATAGGGGCTCAGTTTTGGCAAAAAAGAAAACTGGCGAGTTTTACTTTTAGAAATTTTATCTGAAGAATGATGGGAAAGGAAAATATGCCAATATTTATCATTATACCAACTCCCCCAACAGTAAAAGACTCATAAATACTGTTTAAATTCATTTCCATTCACTCCGTTTGTAAAGTTCTTTTAAAATTATTCAATTTTAATGTAATTATAAAAAAATGTTGAATGTGAAATGACACAGCTGAGAGGGGATCCTTCATGTAGCCAGATGGCTTGATAGGCTGATTATGGGGGAAAAAAAAGGCATATATCGCTGTGGCCAGCCCATTTTGACTGTTTCTCTGATGGCTTCTAGTTTGGAATTACTATATTTGTCATGAGGTCAAAATGCCTGACACTGAAGGAGGGAATCAGACAGCTTCCTAAAACCCACTCCCGACCCCCGGAGAGATCCAATGTCCTTCTTGAAAATGCAACATGGCTGTGCAATAAGGCATTTCACTGGGCAGACCATTCAGTGTCTAAAGACAAACCCATCTCATAGCTCATGGATCTGCCAGGCAGATTCTAGGACTGTATTCTAGGACTGGGCAATGAATGGAACTATGAAACATTTCTCATTTCCTGTGTTTGAAATTGATGCTAAATTGATGCCCCAGGAGAAACAGTGTATAGTCTGAGACTGAGTTCTGTCTCCTTACAGGCTGCTGCTTAATACTGTCCTCCAGTCTAGCTGTGGCCCATTTCAATTTCCTCCCCCAGGACTAAGTTGTAAATTCACCTCTCCATTTTCCATGAAAATGCGGTGGGGAAACTATAATTGAAGGTGTCAACTTCCTTCTTTTTTTTTTAATGTTGAAATCCAATTTATTTCCAAAGGCTCTTATGTCTTTATTTTTACATTCTTACATTTTCTTGCCTGAAGCAATGGTATTTTATGACTATTTAATTTCAAAATTATAAGAGAAATGGCCCACAGACATCCCTACCAGTATTAGGAGACAATGTCTACATCCCTTTTACGATAATATCTGCTTAGTATTTACTTAACACTTCCCTGTTCATCATTCTCAATTCCTTTTGCATTTAAAATTTTTTATCAATTTTTATTGGAGTATAGTTGCTTTACAATGTTGTGTTAGTTTCTGCTGTACAGCAAAGTGAATCAGCTATGCGTATACATATATCCACTCTTTTTTGAATTTCCTTCCCATTTAGGTCACCACAGGTCATTGAGTAGGGTTCCCTGTGCTATACCGTAGGTTCTCATTAGTTAACTATTTTATACATAGCGGTGTATATATGTCAATTCCAGTCTCCCAATTAGTCCCAGCCCCTCCTTCTCTCCTTGGTAACCATAAGTTTGTTCTCTACGTCTGTGGAAGATATCAACTTCCTTCTATGTTTGATAGTTTAGCACAGAGAAAGGATATAAACATCATTTGGTTTTCCATGAGAAAAAATTAATTTCCTTTCTTTGCACTTGATGAGTAGTGGTTTCTAGAATAAAAAGCAATACTTCCCTTGACTGCCTGTTGAAGAGTTTAGTTTTTGATAAACATTCTCTGTCTCTCGTTAACAGTCTTCTCCCTAATATTTTCCCTTTCTTTTAGGAAACCCAAGCCACGAAGCACCATTTCAACTCTCTTCCCACAAACCAAATTCAACAAAATGCTTTGGCCTGAAGCTAGCACACGTCTGTCAGTACATCCAGGGTTCACCGAGGAATTGTATGATCCGACACGGTTAGATGTCCATGCATATACCTGCTTAATCATATCAACATGAAATCAAATGTGAAGATAGCACATGCACACCTTCATGGGCCTGACATTTGTGGCCTTTGCTTAATTTTTTGCTCTGCATGAATAGACCTTCTAATACCCTGGAAAAATTTCAAAATATAGAACTTCTCTTTGTGATGTGACAAAAGTATTTCTTTGTATGTGCCTTATGCTACTTTTCTCAGAATTAGCTTTGAAAATGAAGAGATTTATAGAGAGCAATCATACTAATAAAGATGAATAGCAAATATCTTGTCCTAAGGAGGAGATTTCTTCATTTCTAGTCTCTCTGTGTATAACCTGAACTCAATCTGTCTCTTGCAGAGCCTGAATGCTCAGCAGAACTTTTCTGTCTCCATTGAGATTGATCCTTTTTGTTGCACTGATTATTCGGTCCATGTTTTCAAATGTCATGTCTTGTTATGTCGTATTTATATTACACACCGCTGCATACACAGTCTCTGAAGCCTTGTTTAAATGTCACTGCTGTCCACATGTGTAGGGGTCAGGATGCAGACAAATAAATTCTCCACCCAGTGCCCTTTGCTCGTTTCTATGCTGGAGGGAGTGGCTGCTTCTGCTTCTCTCGCGTTGGCGTTGATTGATTTGCAGTCATGGCTGCTACGTGCAAAGCCCGTGACTGTAATTTTGCCTCTTGATGCTGAGTGTCTGTTCAGCAAGAGCGGGTCCGGCCCCATGACTTGTTCACCAGGTAGGTTTGAAGTGATTCTCTGCTCACCTGTCCCATCTCAGTGTCTGATAGCTATGTTTTTCTTTATGGTAAGAAGTTTCTGACATCTCTCCCCTACCCGTGAATGTGCTGCTCCGTGTCTTTTTCTTGCAGCCAATGTTGCTTCTGTACTCTCAGAAGGGCCCTTCCCCTGCTGTTTTCCTAATTAAGGACAATGATGGCCATCGGATTGGAGTGGCCATGAGCTTTTCCTCCTTCTGAATCTGCCTATTGATTTTGCAGCTAAGCCTGTTGGTGTCTTTGGGGAATGTAGTCTCTGGTGGCAGAAGTCGTGTGGCTCACAGGATCTCTGGCAAACAGCTCTTTTCTTGTTACCTTAGTAACAAAAAGAGGCATTTTGAGGAGAATGAAGATGATTTTATTCCAAATTGTTGAAGTAGACTACTTTGAAGACATTTCTCCCTAGTTAAAAATAAGGTGAGAGGGGCTTCCCTGGTGGCGCAGTGGTTGAGAGTCCGCCTGCCGATGCAGGGGACACGGGTTCGTGCCCCGGTCCGGGAAGATCCCACATGCCGCGGAGCGGCTGGGCCCGTGAGCCACGGCCGCTGAGCCTGCGCGTCCGGAGCCTGTGCTCCACAACGGGAGAGGCCACAGCAGTGAGAGGCCCGCGTACTGAAAAAAAAAAAAAAAAAAAAATAGGGTGAGAGACTGCAGTGGGATGGAAATTCATATAATTAAAAATTAGTTCCTATTTTGTACTTCGTTGCATTAAATTATGTCCCGTCTAAAAAGCATCAAAATTTTATAGCACCTCCACACCCAAATAGGCTTTAAGTTTTTGCTGTTGCTTGGGCTGACTTTTAGCTCTTGTGGTAGAGTAGGATAGAGATAGATTTATTTAGCCAGGTGCCAATTTCCCTCCTATTTCTCATATTTTTAAATGAAGATAAATATTTGTGCTAATAATAAGCAGAGTAGACCACTTATTTAAATTGAATTAATTTTTTCTTATGTTGTCTTCCTGTAGTTAGGAAATTAGTATTCTCGTAAATATTCTTTAGTCATTCACATTTCATTTTCTATTAAATACTATTAAAATGCAAAAATCACTTAGGTCAATAATACCATGTAGCTAGTATCAGTTCTCTTTCAGATTTGGTTTCACCTATAACCTCCAGTGGCTAGTGGGTCCAGTGGCACAGTGCCAAATAGGGGCTGTGTGATATCAAAATATAGTTTTAAAAAATCCACTTGCTTTATCAATATAGGAAGTTTCTAGAAACTAAACAGCATTATAAATATGCAAAAAAGAATAACTCAAAAGAAAAACCCAAGTGAATAAGCAAAATCCGTCTGCAAAAAAAGAGAAAAGACCAGAGACATGGAGCAATTCTATGATGATCTGAAGCTAATAGAGTTTCAAAGAGTTGATTAGTCTACAGAGGGCCTGAACATCCAAAGTTTTTTATTCTTTAACTTGAAAAGCAAGTACACAAAAATTTGAGTGCATTTTTAAACCACTGAACAGTAAATACTTCCTTCTCCACTTTTCCTCTTTGGGGTTTCCTTGCATTTCTTTGGGCTGTAATATTCCTTTGTTACAAGGATACAAGATATGCAATAAGGAGGGTTTATCGTTGTCATCGACTTTTCTAGATTAAAATGTGAGAGGTGTAGAAAGGGAGTGGAATGTTTTGCCTGCAAAGTTCCTTGAGGAATATTTAGAAAAGTTTTCTTTAAAAAACAACGTAAGTGTCAAACCTGTGCAAGGGTGGTGAGGGTAAGGCGACCCTAGTGAGTTGTAATAATAGAGAATGACCACTAGGTGGTGATAAAAGACAAGCTCCTTGATACAGCATTGCTGTCCCGGAGCGCCGCTGGCTACGTGTGCTGTTTAGGGTACTGTTGAGGTCAGAAGGTGGGCATACATCATTACACTTACAAATAATTTTATGACAAACGTCTCTGTATGTAAAGCATTTGATAATGGAGTATTTTCTTATAATACATGCCAAGGAATAAAGTTATTGGATTAAAGCAAAAACAAAACATAGCAAAACAAAAAAAACACACACACACAAACACACACACAAAAGAAGGTGGGCATAAAGTATTTGTCCACCAGACAGAAGAAAAACAAACAAAACGCCTCCAAACCCGTTGGTCAATTAATCAGTATATTGTTTATAATGTTTTTATCCAAGACAATTAATTTTGGGCAAAATGTTGTACATTCTTTTTTTTTTTTTGCGGTACGCGGGCCTCTCACTGCTGTGGCCTCTCCCGTTGCGGAGCACAGGCTCCGGACGCGCAGGCTCAGCGGCCATGGCTCACGGGCCCAGCCGCTCCGCGGCACGTGGGATCCTCCCGGACCGGGGCACGAACCCGTGTCCCCTGCATCGGCAGGCGTACTCTCGACCACTGCACCACCAGAGAAGCCCGTTGTGCATTCTTAAAAGCCGTTAAAACCAGTCATTGATGTTTGAATTTCACACCCTTGCGTTACATAGAAGTCTAAAGTCGGTCAACAACTGATTGCCTACCGACAATTTTGATCAAGATACAGGATTGTCCTTTAGCCTGTAAATGGCTCCAGCTCCTCACTGAAGTGTAAACAGAGCCCCGATTAGCCAAATGGCTGATTGTCTTCTCCTGTTTTAAGCCTTTTAATCCTAATACAACATATTTCCAGATGTTTGGAAGTAGACTCATGGTCCTTGCAAAAGCCTTCTTTTCACTGGTGCCTGAGATACTCGGCTTTTTGACTATTTGTTTTGGAAGGACTTTCTCGTAAGTAGAAAAAAATGAGTTGTGAAATCCCTAAAACACATCAGTCGGTCAGACAGGTCTTCCAGAACCAGACATCTGGAGCTTGTTTACAGATGTAGTAATGCTCTCAGGGGTGGAAGCTTCAAGTCAGGGAAGGGCTGCGCCAGGTGGGTGTGAGTAGCGCGGAGGGCGCGGGGGTCAGGAAAGAACGCGGGGGGAACACGGTCAAGTCCAGCAGACGCATCTTGTCAGCTCAGGAGGGTGACGCCTTTCCTCACCGACTCACGGGAAGCAAACTCACCGCTTAGGATTAAAATCAGGCTGCTGGATATTGTGTTTCACAGTACTTTTGCTTGCTGACATTTATGGGGTGCCCGCTGTGAGTCGGGCTCTGTATCGAGGGCTCTACGTGATCCCTGCAGTAACCTGGTGAGGTGGACACGGTACCCATTTCACGGATGAGGAAGCTGAGGCACGGGGATGTCCAGTCCTCGTGTGAGGTTACACAGCCTGAAAATGGCCACGCTGAGACGGAGGTCTATGTGTGTTCTGATCCAAGGCCAGGGCCAGCCTCCCAACAAACACTTTCCTCTCTGCCCTTGACCACTGCCACACCCCTGGGACAGTGCCTGGCTGGGCGGTGGGCAGTGGGACCTTGCCCACAGAGCGCCTCCTTCCCCGGCCTCCTCTGGTCCACGTGTTCTGTCTTTAGACTCAGAGCCAGGCCCCGGAGTAAGGTGACGCGTACTTGTTGGCTGTGATCCACTGTGTGCTGATTTCTTAGCTAAGCCATCAAAGAAATAAAATAAAATAAGATAAAATGGGAGCTCCCTGGTGGTCCAGTAGTTAGGACTCGGCACTTTCACGGCCGGGGCCGGGTTCGATCCCTGGTCGGGTAAATAAGATCCTGCAATCCGAGCGTCCGAACAAACAAACAAACAAAAACCCCCAAAAAACAAACAGAAAAAAAAAACATTAGAGGGTAATTCCATTCCCCTCATTCTCAAGTTCTTGGGCTGCTCACTGTGGCCACAAATGCCAGCCCCAGTTTTAGAGGGATTTGAACCACTGTCAGCTGACAATACTCTAGAAATTGACTGGTGGTGGCTTTAGACCCCAAGTCTTAGGTTGCAGAGAGAAAAGCTAAAAATTGTCATCTGTCTTTTCCAGTCTGGTTGTCCTTGGGTACACTGAAGGAGTGCCCAGAAGTCCTCTGGGGCTGACCTGTCAACCACTGTCCAGTGATGCCCCCGTAGCAGCCAACCCCTCACGGTAGTTGTAGCTGAGGGGATGGTTCCTTCAGGCTCCTAGAATGACTTAATGAGGTAAAGTATACCTTCGTCCCAGGACATGAATTTTAGTTTGCTTGTTTTGTAGCAGGTCACTTTTCTCTGTGGTCTGTTATAAAAAATGTTTGTCTTCTTGGTCTACCCCTGGAATGAAACAAAAAGTTATCTAGGGAGGAAAATAAAGCTCTTACTAGAAAACATCACACTCATAGAATAATTTCTCCTGAGCCTGCAAAAATAAAGCAGAGAAATGCAACCTGGCTTTATTTTTCTCTAAGGGCTACTCCTTAGATAGATATCTCTATAGATAACTTTCTCCAGCTTTTAACTACATTCAGAGAGATTTAAACCTTGAAATACTGGTAGGTCAAATCCGCTAAAAATGTACCTGATGGTGTTTCAGAGTGGTTACAGGAGGATTTCCATGGTATGTGGAGATTATCTGCAAAATATCTAGGTACGAAAATGGGAGTTGTGCGTGGTTTCTGAACACACCTGTTGGTGGTTATCCACCTGGATTGAATTCCTGGAATGTTTTTAGTACAATGATGGCATCTTCGACTCACTGTGAAGATTCTTGGTGGGGTCAGGCACCAAAGTATTTTTAGAAGCTCCTCAGATGTGAAGCTGGGTTTAAGAAATCTTGGCCAGGAGGCATTTAGATCCTGGGAAACACCCAATTCTTTCTCCCGCGCCTGTATGGGACAGTAAAGTTGATCACTCCTCATGGACTTTTACAAAGGAACCAGTGGTTTTCAAATATATATATATATATATATATATATATATATATATATATATATATATATATATATATATTTAAGCCATGGAACACTTTGTTTAAACGGATCTCCACATAAAAATCAGGTGGAAGGAGAGCTGCTCTGAATGTAATTACAGGGACCTTGACCCCCAAGGGGACTCAATTCAGAGTACAGTTTGAAAACACTTTGCTTGGTTGTAGATTTTTCTTCTTAGGTCAACTTCATTGAGGTTAATTTACACAATAATATGCACCTGTGCTGTTTTTCCAACACTAGCCAATGTTTCAATTTTCTGACACTAACTGGATATCTTCCAAATCAATTCCGACACTGTCTCTTGGGGTTAGCTCAGTCCCATAAGACTGCCCCAACTTCAGACAGCAGCGGAAAATGGGGTCCTCAGGCTTTCTGCATTTCTGTCTGGTGGACTACAGATCCAGAGGCCCCTCCTCTCCACCCCATCCCCAGGTTTGATTTGCTAGAATAACTCATAAAACTCAGGGAACCACTATACATATAATTATAATCCATTATGTAAGATACAAAGGAACAGCCAGATACACAGGTATGAAACCCAGCAGGACCCTGTGGGGGTCCTGGTCACAAAAGCCTTCTGTGTCCCCTGTTTCTTGTTTGTAGGAAATAGGTTTCATTCAGCCTCCTTGACCTTCCCTGAGTTCCAAAGGGTTAGATACAAACAGTTGCTAATCAGGGAAGGGAGGGGATGCAGAGACAAGGGAGGAGCAGTGAAGGAGCAATAGTGCAGCCTTGGGGCAGGGTCCTGGCTCCCCCTCAAGGGCTACAATATAAATAACAATATCTTTGAGTTCTTCTGTAGAACCAGAGCTCCCACCCGGGTGGAGGATAGTAACTTCAGGCCCAGGGTAAGATTCTTGGAGCACTGCCCTGTTACCTCACCAGCCAATCAGAAAACAGCCACACACCCTGCAGCCCTCACCCCAAATTTTGCCTAAAAAAACTTTTCCCCCCAAGCCATCGGGGGTTCGGGGTTTTTTTGAGCGCGCGTTCTCCTTGCTTGGCCCTGCAGTAAACTTTTTCTGCTCCAAACTCCGATGTTTCAGTTTATTTGGCCTCACTGTGTGTTGGGCACACAAACTTTATTCGGTAAATTGTACATAGGGCTAGGTCCAGAAGGGTCCTGAGTACGGGAGCTTCTGTCCCTAAGGAGTAGGGCAGCACCACTTCCAAGTACCTCACCGTGTTCAGCAACCGGGAAGCTTCCCAAAACTTATCTGAGTTGTTGTTTTTGTTTTATCTTAACATACACACACTACTATATATAAGACAGAGAACCAACAAGGACCTACTGTACAGCACAGGGAACTCTGCTCAATATTCTGTGACAACCTATATGAGGAAAGAATCTGAAAAAGAATGTATATGTATAATGGAATCACTTTGCTGTACACCTGAAACACAACATTGTAAATCAACTATATTCCAATAAAATTAAAAATAAATAAATAAAATAGAAAAATTAAGGTTTCCTTATGTAGGCACAGTTGAGTAAACCATTGCCACTGGTGACTGAATTCAATCTCCATCTCCTCTCGCTTCCTGGGACGTAGGATGGGAAGGGATGAACGTTCTAACCTTCTAATCATGTGGTTGGTTTTCTTGTCCATCAACTCCCATCCTGAAGCCATCTAGACACCCCCCCCACTCCTCAGTGAGTCGCCTTATGATTCAAAGGGGCTCTTTTGGATCCACTTTTATCACTAAGGAAATTCCAAGGGTTTTAGGAGCCTTGTGCCAGGAATTGGAGACAAAGACCAGAAATATTTCATATTATAGCACAGCACCCATTTTAAGGGTGCAGTTTGATGAGTTCTGACAAATGTGCATATCCATGTAACTAACACCCCTGTCAAGATACAGAACCTTTCTATCACCTGGTCAAATTCCCTTGTGCTCCTTCGCGGCTAATCCCTCCCTTCCACCCCATCCCCAGGCAACCACGACACTGCTCTCTGACACTATAGATTTCCCTTTCTAGAACTTCATATCCATGAGTAAAACAACTCTTTACTCTCTTTTGTCTGGTTTCTTTCCCTCCTTAAAATGTTTCAGAGATTCATCCATGTTGGTGCTTGAATCAGTAGTTTAGAAACCGTGCAAGCCAGACTGGGACTTGAACCCATGGTCTTTTCTTTTTTTATTTTACTTAATTAATTAATTTTTGGCTGCATTGGGTCTTCGTTGCTGCACACGTGCTTTCTCTGGTTGCGGTGAACGGGGGCCACTCTTTGTTGTGGTGCGCAGGCTTCTCATTGCAGTGGCTTCTCTTTGTTGCAGAGCACGGGCTCTAGGCACAAGGGCTTCAGTAGTTGTGGCACACGGACTCAGTAGTTGTGGCTTGTGGGCTCTAGGGTGCAGTCTCAGTAGTAGTGGTGCACGGGCTTAGTTGCTCTGCGGCATGTGGGATCTTCCCGGACCAGGGATTGAACCCATGTGCCCTGCATTGGCAGGTGGATTCTTAACCACTGCACCACCAGGGAAGTCCCACCGTCTTTTAATTAAGATCACACACCTGGTCTTAGGACTTAATGAAGCTCAGGTTCTTGATGTCTTGTTGCAGAAAGAATTCAGTGAGAGACAATGTGATAGGTAAGAAGTGGATTTATTTAGAGAGAAACACCCTCCGCAGACAGAGGGTGGGCCATCTCAGAAGGCGAGAGGCCCCGAAATATGGGGTGATTATTTTTTATGGGCTGGGTAACTTCATAGGCTAATGAGTGGGAGGAGTATTCCAGCTATTTTGGGGGAGGGGCAGAGACTTCCAGGAATTGGGCCACCGCCCACTTTTTGATCTATGATGGTTGGTCTCAGAACTGTCGTGGTGCTGGTGGGTGTGTCATTTAGCTTATTTTAATGTATTACAGTGAGTGTATGAGGCTCAATGTCCCCTGGAAGTCAACACTTCTGCCATCTTGGACCTAGCTGGTTCTGACTAGTTTTTGTCATGTCCTATGGCTATGTCATCTTTTTTGTTTTTTGTTTTTGGCTGCGTTGGGTCTTCATTGCTGTGCATGGGCTTTCTCTAGTTGCGGCAACTCTTCATTGCAGTGCACGGGCTTCTCATTGTGGTGGCTTCTCTTGCCACAGAGCATGGGCTCTAGGTGCATGGGCTTCAGTAGTTGTGGCACTTGGGCTCAGTAGTTGTGGCTTGCAGGCTCTAGAGCGCAGGCTCAGTAGTTGTGGCGCACGGGCTTAGTTGCTCTGTGGTATGTCGGATCTTCCCAGACCAGGGATTGAACCTGTGTCCCCTGCATTGGCAGGCAGATTCTTAATCACTGCACCACCAGGGAAGTCCTTTTGTCATCCTTTTGATGGTTGTGCCCTGCCCCCTTGCCTCTCACTTCAGTTTGTACCCTTCTACTGCTGAGTATGGGATTACCAGAGTTTGTTTATTTATACATTTGTTGATGGACATTTGAGTCTTTTCCAGTTTCTGGCTATTTTGAAGAAAGCCGCCATGCACATTTACAGACAAGTGTTTTTTGTACACAAATGTTTTTTATTTCTCTTGAGGAAATACCAAGTAAGGGAGTTTCGATTGTAGGTTTCGGTTGTAGATGCATTATAGAAGGCATCTGTCATTCACCTCTGTGACCCAGAGCACAGCGCCTTGAGCCCAAGTGTTATGTGAATTTCTTGGTCAGAAAAGAGAACTAATACCTAATGAATGTTTGCTAGGTGTCAGATACTCTTTAAAGGATTTTTCATTGATTGCCTTACTTAATCCTTCCAATGACTGTAAGACCTAAGTGTTATTTTTACAGAATTTTATTTCCAGCTGGGGAAATGGAGGCTCAGAAAAGTTAAGTGGTCAGCCCTGGAGCACACAGCTAGGAAGTTGTAGAACTAGGATTCAAACCCTCTTTGACTCCAAAGGGCAGGTTTATTTCTTCCTACTATTTTTGGTCCCTCCTCAAACAGCTAAGGCAGTTTAATTTGTGGGAAAATCTTTAAGTTCTCCAGAGAGCCTCTGTGGGATCAGTAGAGCCTCTCTGGCCACAGACACAAGTCAGATCCTGCTGTGATGGCCTCTAAGGGTGAGCCCATAACCCTGGGATGCTGTATCATCTACTGTTGTAAATGATATACGGTTAAAAATAAGAGAATCGTCAGGTGGGTTTAACATTTTTGCCTGCAGTGTCCACGTTATCAGTGTTTGGCTGTTCAACGAATTCTCCATCGCCATCTTGTGGACGTTTATCTGGCTCTTCACGTGTTGATTCACAATAGATAACGCTTCCACCATGTTCATTGGCTGTTCTGTATTCTGGAGCCTTTTTCTTGAGCCGTGGGAATCTTTTGGGGGAAAAACGAGACCTTTGTGGGATCCAGGGTTCAAGATTTTATATCCATCCATCTCCTTCAAGTGGGCGTGAAATATAGGAGGGCAGTTGCTACCAGAGTTCAGTGTGGCACACAGGGCCAGGATAAGGATGGGGGGGCTGGAAGTGGGGCTGACCTTGCTGGGATGCACTGGTTTGCTCCTGTCGATGAACAAGATGTTGAAACACTTCTGCGGCCATAGGTAAATAGCATACTGCTCTGGCTCCCTTCCTGGGACACCCTCCTCTCCACTGCCCCCCAATCCAGCAACTAAAGGGTTAGCGCCTGTCTCCACAGGGGGCCCCCAGGACCCTGTTCCAATGTCTTGGCCACTGTCCATTCCCACCGGTTGGCCCCATGACATGCAATTGTTAAGAAGTTAGAACATAACTCCTGGCTAAAAAGTCATTTTCAAAACAGAAATGTACAGGCATTGGGTCAATCATATTTTTACCCCACTTTTCATTATTAAAAAAACCAGCTACCTGTTGTTTTATCCCTTCATGATGCATGCATGTGCTTTAGGTATAAACAATTAGTTAAAATCTATTTCCAAGTTTTTCTGGCTGTGCCAAAGCGCAAGCAGACATTATAACACAGCAGTACAAGCCCTGATTTGGGGGTTAGACAGCTTCACTTTTGATTCTTGGTTCTGCTACTTCCTAGCAGGTGTGATCTCTGGTGAGTTATGGAGAGTCACACAACTTCTCTATGCCTCAGTTTTCTCATCTGTAAAATGGTTATGGTAATATCTACCTCACAGTTGTTGTGAGGGAGAAATGAGTTAATGGGTGCAAAGACCTCACACCAGGTGTTCCCGAAGTGTTGGCCACTGTATTTCCATTGAGTTCTTGTGGATTCGCTCAGTGAGCGCTCCTTTCAGACAGTTGAGGCTGCAGCTGTGGATTCCAAAAGAGCTTATGATTATGGCTTCAGACCAACTTTGTTGAAGTTGATTTCGCCTCCATGCTTTTCTGTCTTCATTTTTTGGTCAGAGATTCTTTCGCTAAGGATTAATTGGTTCAAAATAGTAGAAAGTAAAGAGAAAACAGGCTTTAAAAATGAAAGACAAACATAATGCTTGAGTTTTGCATTTTGGTCTTTATTCTTTTCGCCTATAGATTTGGAGGGAAGCAGGCAATCACTGTGGGCCTTGCATCTAAAATCAACTGAAAGCAAAGAAGTATATGGCTTCCTGGGCAGAAACCCTGCCAATTCCTTGGGGTTTGAATCTTTGATTTTAAATCATTCATGACAGATATCGAGATTCCTATTCTTCCCAGCCATTCTTTTCCTTGGTAAGACCGTATTTCTGAATTGAAATGACAGGCACAGCTTTTAAAAAAATTTTTATTTTATTGAAGTATAGTTGATTTACAATGTTGTGCTAATTTCTGCTGTACAGCAAAGTGACTCAGTTACACACACACACACACACACACACACACACACACACACACACACATATATATACACATTTTTTTGTATTCTTTTCCATTATGGTTTATCACAGGATATTAAATGTAGTTCATTGTGCTATACCTTGTTGTTTATCCATTCTATGTATAATAGTTGGCATCTGCTAATCCCAAACTCCAATCCATCGCTCTCCCACCTCCCCTCCCCTTGGCAGCCACAAGTCTGTTCTCTATGTCCATGTGGCTTTTTCTGTTTTGTACATAAATTAATTTGTGTCAGATTTTAGATTCCACATATAAGTGATATCGTATGGTATTTGTCTTTCTCTTTCTGACTTACTTCACTTAGTATGATAATCTCTAGGTCCATCCATGTTGCTGCAAATAGCATTATTTCATTCTTTTTTATGGCTGAGTAGTATTTCACTATATAGATGTACCACATCTTCTTTATCCATTCATCTGTTTATGGACATTTAAGCTGTTTCCATATCTTGGCTATTGTGAATAGTGCTGCTATGAACATAGGGATGTATGTATTTTTTCGAATTAGAGTTTTCATCTCTTCTGGATATGTGCCCAGGAGTGGGATTGCTGGATCATATGGTAACTCTATTTTTAGTGTTTTAAGGAACCTCTATACTGTTCTCCATAGCAGCTGCAGCAATTTGCATTCAATTTACATACCAACAGCGCAAGAGGGTTCCCTTTACTCCACACCCTCTCCAGCATTTGTTATTTGTAGACTTTTTGATGTTGGCCATTCTGACCGGTGTGAGGTGGTACCTCACTGTAGTGTTGCTTTGCATTTCTCTAATGATTAGTGATGTTGAGCATCCTTTCATGTGCCTGTTGGCCATCTTATGTGACAGGCACAGCTTTAAGGGCAAAAACTATAGAGAAGCTTTCGTCCTAAAAGTGTCAAGAAATAAGATGGAAAGGTAGGCTTTGTGGTGTGTGTGTGTGTGTGTGTGTGTGTGTGTGTGTGTGCAGAAAAGAATAACACCAAAGAAATGGAAGCATTGAGCAAGAAATGGAGAGCAGGGAGCTTCCAGCTCAAATGCACAGTCCTCATGATGGCAGTGCATGAAGCCACCGCTTCTTCCTTCATCCACACACAGACCCAAGGAGAAAGGGCTATAGATGGTAGATAAGGTTTTCTAAAAGATTATGACCATTTTCACATGAGTGCTTCCCTTGTGAGCACCTATTCTTGGTTAAAAGTTCATTGGATGTATCTTGGGGAAGACAAAGGAAGAAACTAGAAATATACCTAAGAAAAGGAAAGATTTTTTCTGGTAAGTGATGATGATGGGAGATTATTTTCAAAGATGCAATTCCAGATAAAGTTTTCTTTGTTTTATGAAAAATAGTAATACAATGGAGGTCCCAGAGTCCTCTTTCCTTTTACCAGTATAATCTCGATGTCAGCTAAGAGTAGCTGTCCTTTAAGATCTACTTAAATTTGGCTCAAACCCCTGTTTCATTCATAGAAGAAAACCCATCCCCCATTGGGAAGTTTTCAAAGCAAAAGATTATCTTGATGACATGTTAGTTTAGTGGAGAGAAAAACTACAATGATTGTATGTTTCTGTATACATATAACATGCATATATACACATATCTGTTATAGTTGCTTTCACTCAATTAAAATAATTTTTAAGGTAAAAAGAAGGACTCAGCAAGGATAGGTAGGCAAACCAACCCTCTTAACATGGGTCTTTTTCAAAATAATTACAGCGTTCATGTGGCTGAATTTGGACTGGTCTGATCTTGTCAGATTTGGCTCACTGGGGTGTATTTGTTGTGTCAGTGAGTATTTATGCTCTTCATATTAAGTAAAATTGGTGGCAGAGGTGGGATTCAAATCTGCATATTATGACATCCCAAAGTGGTATACTCAGTCAGTCCAAAGTCATAGAGAGAACTGTGAATTTTATCTAAGTGCCTTTCCTCTGGTCTTGCTCATGTTCAATCCATAACCATCAGCCACATCAAACCTTATCATGTCACTTCCCTCCTTGAAATCCTCCCTTTCCTGCCTGTTGCTTTTAGCATGAAGTCCAGACTCTTCTGTGTGTCTAAAAACACTCTACAATGAGGCTGTGCTTTCCAGGGCTGGTCTTCTCTCTGCATTCCCCATCACACTTGAGCCATAGTTCATTGCTTTTTTAAAGGGTCCTCCTGAGCCACTGTCTGTGCTATTCTTTCTCCTCAAGTGCTTTGGCTCATATCTAGAAAAACCTTTTTGTTCAGATCTTAGCCAAGACATCATTTCCTCAGTGCAGCATCACCTGCCCACAGCTCCCCTGCCCCCATCTCTTCTGTGTCCAGTGAGCCTCCCCTAGCCGTTCACACACTCCATTTGTTTAGAACTCTGATCACCCTATTAAATCATAACCCAAGGCTGTCCTGGGAAACTGGGTGATAGCCACAGAAATCAAGACTTCCAGGAGGAGTGAGTGGTTAAGTCCATCAGGTCACTCTTTAGTTCTCCTGTTTGACCAGCACAGAAGGAGAGGTGATCGAGGAACTGTAGTGACCACCGTTGCAGCCTGCTGGGGTCTGTGATCATGCAGCTGTTCCTGAACTTTCACTTGGTTTGCTTTGCCAAGGCTGGGAAATGGTGGGCACTACCAGAACTTGGTGATGGGCTTTCCAGTTCACTTTCTTTACCCGGCTGGGGCAGTGGTGTACCTGTCTATGCCACCCCTGAAGCCAGAGACACCTCTGTAACTGAGTCTTTGTTCTATAACCATTGTGCTCTTAACATTATGCATATTCCTTTATGAAACGTGTCAGGAGAACACAGAATCATGGATGACACTGGATGAAATGGGAATCAGTCAATCAAGGAAACTCTTGTGAATATATTGAGGCAAGAAATTCAGTTCATGAGGCTGGACTATGTGGCCCCGTTTGCTCAAAAACGTATTAACAAGTTGTACTTAAATGTGATATTTCTAACTCAGTGGTTGGCCCTGTAGGTCAATGTGTGGTCTCCTTCTTGTTCTATCTCAGCCACACAAGTGTACTTGGCTATTGCTTGGACACACCACGTGTGCTCTTGCCTTCTCTCTTTCTGTTCTCTTCCTGGCATGTCCTCCCTCCGTCTCCATGTATGACTCACTTAGGTCACCACCTTCAGATGTCTGCTCAATGTCATCTTATCAATAAGGCCTCCCCTGACCACTCCATTTAAAATGGAGCCCTCTCCCTCAAAATTAAACATAGGGTTACCATATGGCCCAGCAATTCCACTCATAGGTCTATCCCCAAGAGACAGGAAAACATATGTCCATGTAAGAACTTGTACACAAATGTTCACAGCAGCATTACTCACAATAACCACAAAGTGGAAACAGCCCAGATGTTCAATCAACTGACAAATAGATAAATAGATGGTGGTCTCTCCATACTGTGGAGTATTATTCACCCACAGCAAGGAATGGAGGATTGACACAGGCTCCAACACAGATAAGCCTTAAAGACATTACGTGATTGAAAGATGCCAGACACAGAAGGCCACATATTGTAGGACTCCATTTATATGAAATGTCCAGAACAGGAAAATCCAGAGACAGGAAGGAGATCTGTGATTGCCAGGGTCTGGGGAGAGGGGGTAAAGGTGAGTGGCTGCTAATGGGTATGTTTTTTTTTTTTTTTTGGTGGGGAGACTGGGTATGAAAATGTCCTGAAAGTAGATTGTGGGTTTGGTTGCACAACTCTGTGAATACTCTAGAAACCACAGAACTGGGCAGTTTGAAAGGGTGAACTGTATCACAATAAAGCTGTTATTAAAAAAAAAAAGTGAAATCCCTGTCCTTTTGATACTCATTATCTCCCTTTCTTGATTTATTTTCCTGGTAATCTCAACTTACTATACCATTTATTCTGTGTATTGTCTGTCTTACATCCCTGGGTTATAAACTCCATGTGATTAGAGATTTTTGTCTGTATTGTTCACTGTTGTATCCCATGAGCCTAGAATAGTGCATACAGTAGGTGCTCAATAAATATGTGTTGTCTAGTTGATTCAATAAGTGTGACTATATAGTTGATCCTTGAACAATATCAGCTGTGGGGTTTAGGGGCGATGACCCTTCATACAGTTGAAAATCTGACTATAACTTACGGCCGTCCTCTGTATCTGGGGTTCCATATCTACAGATTCAACCACCCTGGATTGTGTAGTGCTGTAGTATTTACTACTGAAAAAAATCCATGTATCAGTGGACCCATGCAGTTCAAACCTGTGTTGTTCAAGGGTCCACTGTCTATACGTTGAAGCTGGCACAGATGTCCTTTCCAAAAGATGATAAAAAGATTGTTGCTTGGATGAGGAAAAGAGAGCAAACATGGAGACACTTTCGTGTTAGGTTACCGTAAGAAAATGACTTAGTGAAACTAGGTTTGGGTTGAAAACCTCAGTACAGACTTATGACTTTATAAGACGTAAGACTCTCTTCTCTCAGTGAGTAACTAAAGGCTCCTTTCTGGGGTCAATTTGCCTACAACTGTGTGGACCCAGCGACTAACGTTCAATCTTTTACTCTCTCTCCCCCCAGGAAAACCTATAGTGTATTAATAGAAAACTTGAGGTTCCTTAAGGCCAACTGATCAGGAAATGATTGCCATTGAAATGATAGTTTGTTACTCACAGTTCCCAAAGGAGGGGGTGCTTCTGTGCCATGGGAGGGGGGGCACACGGGGAAGCACCAGGGTGGGTCAGAAAGCAAAGGGAGTGGGAGAAATATGGGCAAAAGGCTTGACTGTGGTTCTTGTGGAAAGGAACAGCCTAGGCAGGCAAGCAGGCTTAGGATGGGCTAGTTTGAATAATTCCAGTGGACTCTGGGGCCTAGGGACTTCCTACTTGTCTGGTACCTGGCCCTGATTAGGACAGGGGGATAGTAGCCCAGAATGTGAGAAGAAGTGGTCAGAGAGTGGGTTCTAGACATGTTGCTGTGCATTTGGAGAGCTTGTGAGTTGTTGACTATCTCTAGGAATTGGCTAGCCCTGGGAGGGGCAGTCTTTCAAGGGTCAGCGAGATCCTGGATGCGAAAGCATCAGGACACAGAAAATGTCATGGTTAATACACCGGAAGGGTAAATAGCACTAGATCTTAGATCTTGGAAACCAAGATAATCCTGAGGTGTCTTGCTTTGAGAATACAGAAGGGTTTGGGGGTCAAGTATATACTGGAATGTGATTGGAGGCCATCTATAAAGGGGTTTCCAACAGTTGGGATGGCCAAGCATTGAGGAGTTGGGTCTGAAAAGCAATTATAACAGCCAGATGGAACAAGCCAAGTCTATGTGAACCTTAAGTCTGTGAAGATGCTGAACAGATCCTGGAAGGTACCAGGGACCTGTGTCCTAAAGTGGTTGTAATGTTCACAGGGGCTTATATGTTATCAGTTCCAGGCACACTGTAAAATAATTGAACTAAGTTATGCGCTCTTCACTAAAATTTTGGCCAACACCCAGACATTATTACTCTATATAATGGAGATCTGTGATTGCCAGGGCTGCCTTAGACTTGTTCAAGTTGTTCTGTTGGAAGTTGAGAATGTATACCATACTTTATTATTCTGGCCAGCTTGTATTTTTATCAAAGTGTTTGTTGTGTGTGAAAACTGAGACTTGATGTCTAACAATTTCTAACTGTTAATTGTATTTCAAATGCTTAGGTCACACACACACACTCACACACGCACACACTTTGCACGCATGCATGCACACACACAATTGGATCTGCCACTCCAAACTCCTAAAATGACACAGCTACCCTGCTCCTGGAATCAGGGAAATAACTCTGCTTCTTAGCTTGAAATATGCTGGGGAAACGTCTCAGCGAAAGATGAAAATCAGCACAGCATTGTTTCCCTAAGCCTTGTTTCTTTGGTAACCTTTACTCTCTGCCTCCCAGGCGCAGTTCTGAAGCCAACAAATGTTGCAAAAGGCAGCAGATGACCTCATCTAGTTCCTATTCCTTGAAGTCCGGTCAATACTTGATTTTACTGCTCCTTGTTGCTTGGTGGCACTTGGAGGGGCCAATTTTATGAGGACGGTGCTTAAGTGGCCCCAACGAATTCTGAGTCACAGCCCAGACTCTGAGGCTTCCTCCTTAACTATGCTCTGGAGAATGGACATTGGGACAGAATGACTATTCTGCAGAGAAAGTGGGTAAAACTGAGAGTTTCTTAAAACTGGATCCTTGTTCTATCCTCTAAATAATGTTCTTGTTAAAGTCGGGGGTGGTTGGGTGGATTCTTTCATTTAGTTAAACTCTAAGCAGAAAAGTGAATCTGTATGGTCTGCAGGGAAGGTGAAACAAATAGAGATGTTTCCAGAGTCATGAATAGATACACATCAGAGTCAGGATTTGAACCCAGATCACTCCGTGTCTCAAGGCCATGACTCACCATCTCCATCCCTGTGTATACATGACAGATGTTGTAAACATTGTAAGCATTATAAATACTCGTTTTCTGAAACTTCTTCCTCTTTCTCGCTTCTTCCTGCCGCCCAGGGCTCCTCCTTCCACTGCCCCCTCCCCCCCTCCTCCCGGCCTTCTTTCTTCTCATTATTATTATTATAGCCACCACTTATCAAATGTTTACTATGTTGTGTCTTGAGTATTGTATCAAACATTTCACCTACAGTATCTCAATACATTTTCTCATACAACTGGTGTCATCATTCCCATTCTGCCACGAGGAAACTGACACTCAGAAACATTACGTGGCTCACCTAAGTTCTCAGGGCTAGCAAGGGGCTGGAATTTGACCCCAGATTTCCCTGACTTCATAGCTGGTGCTCTTAAACTATCATGAAGCACAGTGCCTTGATATCCACTTATCTGTAAATCTTAATTGTGCAAAAAAAAGCACATAGCTTTCCCTCTTGGCATGGGTTCAGTGGTACTCAGGCCTTGTACGTTTTGTAAAATTCCAAGGTCAGGGACTTCCCTGGTGGCGCAGTTGTTAAGAATCTGCCTGCCAATGCAGGGGACACAGGTTAGAGCCCTGGTCCGGGAAGATCCCACATGCTGCGGAACAACTTAAGCCTGTGCGCCACAACTACTGACCCTATGCCCTGGAGCTTGCGAGCCACAACTACTGAAGCCCACGAGCCACAACTACTGAAGCCCGTGCTCTGCAACAAGAGAAGCCACCGCGATGAGAAAACCGCACACCGCAACAAAGAGTAGCCCCCGCTCGCTGCAACTAGAGAAAGCCTGCGCACAGCAACGAAGACCCAATGCAGCCAAAAGTAAAATAAATAAAATAAATAAATTAAAAAAAATTCCAAGGTCAGTAATAACGCCCCTGGTATTGTTTTATACTAGCGTAGATTGGGTTGACTTAACTTCATAATGACAGTCGGGACCTGGTGCCCATATGGGCATGTGCTGCCCTCACCTTGGCTGGTGTGTGCGGCCAGCTTCCGGCACGTTCTCTCTGAGAGAGCCCTCCTAGAGCTGCGGCTGCTGAAGTGATGCAGACAATGTCCCGGAGATCTTTGCTTTCCTCTAGGGCCCAGCATGGTCCATCCGTGCTTCACCTTAAGTAATTCTGACCACTGGGAAAGAATTTATGCCTGCAAGCCATAAACGATGGTTTTTAGCTGGTCACTGCAATTCTTACTTTATTATATCAGTAATACATGTTTGAAGAGGAGTGTTTTTCTTTTTTTTTCTTTTGCTTATTGAAGTAACTCATCACAGGATTCCCTGGCAGGAAACCCCACCAAGATGTGAAATAGACATAACGTAAGGACGTTTACATAAAGGCATAAATTCCATTTGTCAAACCAAGCAACGTGCACCATGGTTGATAAAAACACATGAAGCTCACAGTGCTCTTGAGTACCGGAACCGAGATGGATTTTTCTTTGATGTCAGAAGGTCACGATGGTTTTTCATCCAAGAATAAAACAGTGGAAACTGTGTGAATGGAGACCAAGAAGCCAATTTGTTTTCAAGCAATATCTGTAATCTGGAAAGCACCCTAGGAGGGCCTGGTAACTGTGGCAACGGCATTGCCACATGAAATGGCTCTCAGAGCTCAAGGGGCTCAGGCTGGAAGGCTAATTCCTACAACAAAGTCTTTTCTGTGTTCAGGTGGACCCAGGAAAGGCACAGGCTGTGACAGTGGCCATGACAGACCTTCAGCCCGAGGACCCGTGAGGGAAAAACGTGTCTTAATTGTTGCACCGTTAATTATTTTATGAAAAGATGAATGAAAAATGCCAGCAAACCCGATGAATGTGCCCATCTGATTCGGGCTCCTCTCCTAAAAGGTTATCTTTGCTTCATTCAACATGTTACCACATAAATGCATTTGATGGTCCAGAGTCTGAATGTGTTCTTTAACTATTTTTCATTTTATGTACAAATTGCACAGTAGCCAAAGCTGTCTCGAATGTCTAGAAAAGCCTGTGAAAGCCATCGTCTCTCAGAGTTTGCTTTAAAATAACCTCCACTATTAGAATATTATGCTTCCATTAGGTGCTGCTTTAGTTGGCTTTGCCGCTCGCTCCCCACTCAGAAATGAAGTAGGATTAAAAGTAACACCTTTTTCACTTTGCTGTACACCTGAGACTAACACAGCATCGTAAATCAACTATACTCCGATAAAAATTAAAAACAAAGTAGCGCCTTTTTCATGATGTGTGATTCCCAAAGTTCTCTACTTTAGTCTCATTGTTTAGGGAGTTTATTGTCAACTAACAGATAATCAGTGTGTTACAAATTCAAGATAAAAATAGATCTCAAGTTAATAAAATGTTTGGGATGGGAAGTATTGAGCCTGAAAAAAGGTTTAATTTTGAATTTTAAAGAAAGAGAATTGTTAAGTTTGGAAGTTTTAGTGACAGTGAAAATGTGTCTGAATTCCAGTTCATTTTGGTCAATGACAACAGCTATGTTGGAAGTTACAACGGTAAATCCTAGGCTTTGTGGTTTGATCTTGTTTTTTTAATCTTCTATGTGTAAGATTTTGGATTAATTACTTAACCTCTTTTTAGGTGATTTCTTTTTTTAAAAAATTGAGGCAAACTTGGTATATAACATTATTATCTTTCAGGTATACAACATTATAATTTGACATCTGTGTACACTACACAGTGATCAGCACAATAAGTCCAGCTGTCATCCGTCACCATACAACTGACACCCTTCACCCATTTCGCCCACCTGCAATCTCCTTCCCCTTTGGTAACCACCAAACTGCTCTGTGTATCTATGAGTTTGTTTCTTTTTTGTTTTGTTTGTTCATTTTTTTTTAGAGTAAAAAAAGTATGAGTAAAATCATACGGTATCTGTCTTTCTCTGTCTGACTTATTTCACATAACGTAATACCCCCGAGGTCCTTTGTGACAATCTTCATTGTCACAAATAGCAAGATTTCATTCCTTTTTATGGCTGAATAGTTTTCCATTGTGTGTGTGTGTATATATATATCCCCCACATCCTCTTTATCCATTCATCCATCAATGGACCCTTAAGTTGTTTCCATACCTTGGCTATTGTAAATAATGCTGCAATGAACATGGAGGTGCATACATCTTTTCAAATTAGTGTTTTTGTTCAATTCTTAATTTTTTGAGGAATCTCCATAATGGCTTCCACAGTGGCTGCACCAATCTACATTCCCACCAACAGTGCAGGTTTCCCTTTTCTCCACATCCTTGCCAACACTTATTTGTTGTCTTTTTTATGACAGCCATTTTGACTGGTGTGAGGTGATACCTCACTGTGATTTTGATTTGCATTTCCCAACAATCAGTGATGTTGAGCATCTTTTCAAGTGCCTGTTGGCCATCTGTGTGTCTCCTTTGGAAAAATGTCTATTCAAGGATTTTTGGCCATTTTTTTTTTTTTTTTTGCGGTACGCGGGCCTCTCAATGCTGTGGCCTCTCCCGTTGCGGAGCACAGGCTCCGGACGCGCAGGCTCAGCGGCCATGGCTCACGGGCCCAGCCGCTCCGCGGCATGTGGGATCTTCCCAGATCGGGGTACGAACCCGCGTCTCCTGCATCGGCAGGCGGACTCTCAACCACTGCGCCACCAGGGAAGCCCTTGGCCATTTTTTAAATTGTTTGTTTGGTTTTTTGTTGTTGAGTTGTATGAGCTCTTTATATGTTTCAGATTGTTGAGTTCTAAAATGGGGATAAAAATAACACTACCCTTCAGAATATTGTGAGCATTAAACGAGATAATCGATGTGATGTGCTTAGTTCTGTGGCAGCAAGAGTTCAGCACTGCTTTCTAAAATTGGTACATGCTTAATGGACCAATTATGGGTACATTCATCAGATCATGTGTACATTTCTTTGGCAACTATTATACAGTAGAGAATGTGGTGGTGGAAGGGTACAGTAAAAGTTAGCCGATCTCTTGCCTTGGATTGGAAGTTATTCAAGACGTTAGCTTCAACTTCTGGACTTGACAGCTCACCATAGGATTCACTATGGGATTGGAAAACCATTCTGCTCCTTGTGCAACATCCTGCCCTGGTAACAGGAAGGAAGTTCTTTTTCCAACAGGCAAGGGTTAGAAATGCACTGTGCTCCTTGGACAACTGCTGGCCTGGGGTCTAGAGCAAGGAAAAGGGAGCGCTAAGGGGAATTCTAAGGACAAAGAATCATAGACGAGGGTCCAGCCCATTTCCATCCCTGGAGGCTTGAATTGTGGGTACAAATCCCTGACAGCAGAGTATGCTGTGGATCTTAAATTCAAACATGAAAACAGTTGGAAGTCGGACTGTGTCTTCCAGTAGGTGTCTTGGGTTTTGGTTCCTCAATTCATAAGGTCCCAAGAATGGGATCTGCCAGGAGCCTGTGTGTGAGGTCATGAGTCTATGGCTCTGGGGGGGGGGGGAAGGGCAGGCCTACCGGCTCTTCTGTTTTGTGGCTGTGTGGCCTCGAGAAGCCTTGGTTCATCAGGAGAGCTGTGAAGAATACTAGAACCTAACCCACAGGGGTGATGTGTTGATCATATGCATATACTCCAAGTGTCCAGCATAACTCATGGTGCCTCCAAAGCCCTCAGCTCAAATTAGGCATAAGGGCTTCCTATTAGGTGTAGGGACTTCTAACTGCCTTAATGCAAGGGCTTCCCTGCAACTTCCCCCTGTAGCTGCAAATTAGGTGAGTTCCCTGTGGGGCTGGCATCGGGTGGGCAGGGACTTGTGGGACTCTGGGCTGTAGACACAAGCGTTCTGCCTGCCCTACCACCTTGGGCTGCAACAATTCATGGAGTCCCCCTGGGCAACATGTTTGGGAAAAGTAACCAGCTTGCCAAAGGCTGTTGGCTCCTAGAGCCTTCAGAGATCTCTGTGGCAGGACCCAACACCTCTGCAAAGCTGGCTGGGAGTAGAGAGGTAGTTCTCTCTGTCCCTGTCTCTGTCTCTGCCTCTGTCGCTCTCAGTAAGGCAGCAATAGAAGCTACAGGGCGGGGCAAACCCTACCACACTCCAGAAGACCAAATTAACTGTACACATGTAGAGTAACAACCCAAGGAAAGTCAAGAACTTTCTTGAAGGGGTAAAGTCTCCAAAGTGTGGGTATAAAATATGTTGGGATATCAACAAACAAGGACTTATAGGAACAAAGCCTAGAACTTTGCACCAAGTGCCCTTGACCTACAAGGCAATCCTCCACTATCGGGATCCCCTTCAACATTAGCGTCAGTTTTAAAAAATTATGAATAGAATACACGTTCATGGTAAAAAAAAAAAGTTCAAACAGAAGAGAAAGTCAAAATTCCCTTTGTCTTGCTGATCCTTTTCCCAGTCTTTAGAAGTAACCATTTAATAATGGCTAATATTAGTAATTTATTCATAATGAATAAAAACTATTAATATGGTTTTTGTATATTCTTCTGGAATTCAAATATATATTTTCTATACGTGAAAAACCAAGTTGTAGAAGGGTTAAGAAGACTATGTATAGTATAGTAAATATAGTATATTATGGGATTTACCTTCTTTTCTGACTTTTTTCTTTCTACTTAAAATATTCTGGCAATCTTTCCATATCAGCATATGTAAATTTTTCTTATTTTTTTGAAAAACCATATAATATTACTACAGTGACTTAACCAGACATACACTGTAGAATTTGGGGGTAGCTTCTACTTATTTGCTCTATCAAATTGTGCTATTATGAACATTTTTGAGCCATCATTTTATATATTTATGCAACTATCCATAGGCTAAATTCTCTTTTTTAATTTTTAAATTAAAAAAATTAATTGACATCTAGTTGATTTACAATGTTATGGTAGTTTCTGGTGTACAGCATAGTGATTCAGATATATATATATATATATATATATATATATATATATATATATACACATACATATTCTTTTTCATATTCTTTTTCATTATGTTTTATTACGGGATATTGAATATAGTTCCCTGTGCTATACAGTAGGACCTTGTTGTTTATCTAATTTATATTATTTTAAAATTTTTATTGGCGTATAGTTGATTTACAATGTTGTGTTAGTTTCAGGTGTACAGCAAAATGAATCAGTTATACATATACATATATCCACTCTTTTTAAGATTCTTTTCTCATATAGGTCCTTATGAAGTATTGAGTAGAGTTCCCTGTGCTGTATAGTAGGTCCTTATTAGTTATCTATTTTGTATATAGTAGTGTGTGTATGTTGATCCCAATCTCCCAATATATCCCTCCCCCCGCGCAGCCTTCTCCTCCGGTAACCATATGTTTGTTTTCTACATCTGTGACCCTATTTCTGTTTTGTAAATAAGTTCATTTGTACCATTTTTTTGTTCATTTGTATCCACATATAAGCGATAGCATATGATATTTGTCTTTCTCTGTCTGACTTACTTCACTCATATGACAGTCTCTAGGTCCATCCATGTTTCTGCAAAAGGCGTTACTTCATTCTTTTTGATGGCTGATACTCCGCTGTATATATGTGCCACATCTTCTTTATCTATTCCTCTGTCGATGGACATTTAGGTTACTTCCATGTCTTGGCTATTGTAAATAGTGCTGCAATGAACATTGGGGTGAATGTATCTTTTGGAATTATAGTTTTCTCTGGATATATGCCTAGGATTGAGATTGCTGGATCATATGGCAACTCTATTTTTAGTTTTTTAAGGAACCTTCATACTGCTTTCCATAGTGGCTGCACCAACTTACATTCCCACCAACAGTGTAGGAGGGGTCCCTTATCTCCACACTCTCTCCAGCATTTGTTATTTATAGACTTTTTAATGATGGCCATTCTAACTGGTGTGAGGTGGTACCTCATTGTAGTTTTGATTTGCATTTCTCTGATAATTAGTGATGCTGAGCATCTTTCCATGTACCCATTGGTCATCTGTATGTCTTCTTTGCATAAGCTAAATTCTTTTTTTTTTTTTTTGCGGTACGCGGGCCTCTCACTGTTGTGGCCTCTTCCGTTGCGGAGCACAGCCTTCGGACGCGCAGGCTCAGCGGCCATGGCTCACGGGCCCAGCCGCTCCGCGGCATGTGGGATCTTCCCGGACCGGGGCATGAACCCGCCTGCATCGGAAGGCGGACTCTCAACCACTGCGCCACCAGGGAAGCCCACATAAGCTAAATTCTTAAAGAGTATTTTAAGAATCTAAACTGTGTTAGTTTGTACATTTTAAATACATATTGCCAAATTCCTCCCCAGATATTGTACTTACACTCCAGCCCATGCTGTATAAGAATGCTTGTTTCCCATACCTAACCTTTAAATTTTTGCCAACATTGAAAGGAAATCATTTTTATTATTTTTGTCTTAGTTTCTGTAATTATGTGCCAGTTTGAGACTATTTTCCTATACTTTTATGTGAACTACCTATTTAAATTCCATTTTTTCTGCTATTGGGTGGCTCTTTACTGATTTGTAAGACCTCTTTGGAAAGTGAAGGAACAGGCTCTTGTGTATATACACCATGCTTATTGAGAACAGCTTAATCATTTGTCATTTGTCTTGGTTAGGATTTTTTTTCTTTTTTCTTCACACAGAAGTTCAGAAGGGTTACGGAGTTAAATTACCATCATCTTTTATGGCTGCTGGGACCAGCAGTCTTTAACTAGCCAAGGAGGACCCTTTCTTGAGGTTGACCTTGTGCTAGAGCGGTGGCGGTGCTTTATTTATTGAAGGTCTTGAGGTTGGAGAAGCAGCTGAGTCATTGTAGAACAATGGCTGCTTTCCTTACTTTGTGACCCTGAGGAAATTTCAGGAAGTCTAACCAAAATATCTCCACCCTACTGCTCCCAGGAATGCTTCTGGGTCTGCGGTTAGCAGCCCACTGTGGGGGCACACCTCCGTAGATGTCTCCTATGGGAATGAGATCTTGCTCTGCCTGATTTACTGAATGTCATGGGATGTGGGCCTTTGGTCCCAGTTCATAGAGTAAGCTCTGCTTGGTCCAGCTCCTGAGTTTTCTGCTGAGACAGCTGCTTGGGTGAAAATCCCAAAGAATAGGTGCAGGGTATGTGGCAACCTAAATATCTTCCATTTCCCTTGTAGACATTCCTTGGGTTTTCCAGGGAAAACCCAAGGGATGTCAATTGAGACAAATCCAGAGACATTAGTCCAGTTAGCGACTCGGTCAGACTCTCTCTTGCAGACATGGAATGATAGGTTAGCAAACCACAATCACCAAAGTTTTCCAATTTTGCATTATTTTTTATCATTCTTTCAGATTGTTTGCTTATGAAATATTTCCATGATTCAAATAAGGTTCATGTCTCCACATTTAATTTAACTGTATTAGTTTCCTAGGCAACAAGTTATCACTTGTTGGTGATAACTTGGTGATTTAAAGCAGCAAAAATGTATTCTCTCAATTCTCTCATAGATCTGGGGGCCAGAAGTCCAAAATCAAGGAGTCATTAGGGGCTCTAGGGAGCATTCTTCTTGGCTTCTTCCAGCTTCTGGTGGCTTCCAGTATTCTCTGGCTTGTGGCCACATCACCTTAATCTTTGTCTGCATTTTCATGTAGTCACCCTAAAACCCCCATGTCTCTGTGTCTCCCCTCCTCTGATAAGGAGACTAGCCATTGGATTTAGGATCCACTCTAAATCTAGAATCATCTCATCTTGAGATCTCTAACTTAATTATAGTTGCAAAGACTCTATTTCCATATAAAACAACATTCTGAAGATCCAGGTAGACATGAATTTTGGGGATTTAGTCCATTTGGTTCACTACATCACTATTTAGTCCATTATATTAATTGAGGCAAATAATCTTAAAACTTTAGGTAAATGTAGACTCATTTTCAATATGCTAATCATCTGAGAACTCCAAGTAACTGGTACAGAACTGACAGTTGTTGATGGAAATCTGAGAGTATTACAAGCCGAGCCATTTTGAGAAGAAGCTTATCTCCAGCAAAATTTTCCACAAAATGATAATGCAAAATCAGTAAAGATCTTGATCAAAGATTCTTGGTAACGTCCCATAGATAAGTATAATCCTTATTGACTGGGTGATTTTGACAAGAGCCTTAGAGCCCTCACTAATAAAATGGATGACGATGTGCTTTATTTATTGGAGTTGTGTGAGCTAAAAAGGAAAAATGTATTTGGAGTGTTTAGGTGCTTAGTTGGAATATCGTAAAGGTTCAATATAGGACATCTTTAAAACTCTAAAGAACTGAGAAAAGACTCCAGCAAAGCATACACAATGAAAATGATTGGTGATATATGTGTTTCTTAAAAGCAAGTCATTAAATAAGCCCATGTGAGGGTCCAGGCCCTCAGTTACAGAGAGCTGGATCTTATCATAACGATAGGGTATCAGTATCAGTCCGAGTCCCTGCAGGAGGTACATCACACAGGGCAAAGCCAAGAAGGACTTAATAAAAGCACCAGGTACGATGGTGTGGAGGCAGGGTATAGGGAAACCATTAGGGTGAGTGCAGTAGTAAGAGCAGGAGGAAGGTGTAATAGCTGTTACTGCACTAGGACCAAAGAATGAGAAAGAGGAAGTGATCCAAAGAATGAATAAGGGGAGAGTCTCTCTCCTAGAATGATTAATCCTGCCTTAAGGAGAGCAGTGACCAAGTCACCTTGCAGGAGGCAGTCAAGAGAATTAATGCCAAGAAAGTACTGCTCTTCCTCCCTCCAATCTCCTGTGGGGCTCCCCTTTGCTGAATCAACTTTGAAGCCAGAGAGCACAGGGCTTGTTGATCACCAGGGCTGTGTGTGCGGTCAACCCAATCCCCATGAAAGCCATGGCGGAGAAGTCTGGGGAGCGGGTCTTGAGAGGCACATTGAAAGGTACCTGACTCACTCTCTTTATCGTTTGGGCTCTTGGTCAGATTGTGGCACATCCTCTCTGTAGAATAATATTCAAGAATATTCTCTTGAATAAGAGACAGATGGTGGCTTAGCATCATCTATAATGACCACACATTGGCATAGCTTCTGGTAATAGCACCAGACCTTCACCGAGGGGCTTATGGATTCTGCCACCTCTGGCAAAGGATGAAAGAATGTGGGAAATATCACTTTAGGAATGGCTGCAGACACTTCCATAACCCTAGGCAGCTCCTCCTGGGTCCTCTGGAAAGATACAACTCTGGGCTTACTGTCACGTGAGTAATCAAAATCGCCCATTGCCAAGGATGTGACCTGTTGTAACTTCCTGGAGTGCAGCAATCCAGGGACTAAAGGATTAGTTTCTGGCGCCTCGAAAAGCAGCTGTCTCACTGGGTGGCACCTGGGCAGTACTGGTTCATTTCCGCTTCCTGCATTCCAGCCCCTGACCTACCCCTATTTACCTACAGGGTGGGTTGGACTGGGACTGGATTCAATATCACTTGATTCTTTCCTGTGTAAGTTTAGTGCCCATATTCCCATCCATTTGTTTATCCAGAGGTTTCCAGAAGACAGTTTCCAGAAGATGTGGTGGTTTAGCAGGAACTATCTCTGAATCAGGGTAGCTGGTGGGTGATTCAACTTCTACATCTTGAGTTTGGGAAATTTGGGGCATCACCACTGAGCACACCTCAACCCCAGTGTCCCAGGCCACTTCTAGGGCCAGCGTGAGTGCTTCCTGGGTCCATCTTCTTTCTTTTTTAAAAATTTTTATTGGCGTATAGGTGATTTACAATGTTGTATTAGCTTCTGCTGCACAGCAAAGTGAATTAGTTACACATATACATATATCCACTCCTTTCTAGATTATTTTCCCAGTGCTTTCTTTTTCCTTCTTTCTTTGTTTCTTTTTATTTTTTGGTTGCACCACGGGACATGAGAGATCTTAGTTCTCTGGCCAGGGATTGAATCCGTGCCCCCTGCAGTGGAAGCACAGAGTCTTAACCACGGATCACAGGGAAGTCCCATGGGTCCATTCTCTTGAAGGTAGACTACACTGCCAATGTGTCCACCTTAGACCTGAGGGGGGCTGGGAGGTTGCTTGGATGTGGGAGCTGGTAAGGGACAGAGTTACAAGGAGAAGGGAAGGGGCACAGGTTGTGAGCCTGCTGTCCTACCTGCTCCCTTGATCTGGTCCACAGTGTTAGGGGCATCCCTGCCCCGGAAGAGGAGCACGGCTCTCTTGGTCTGTATAATCCACCAAAACGGGTTTAACAGGCCCCAGCGGGAGCCTCAGATGCTGTTCTCTCCCAGAATCCTTGCCTCCACCTTGGGGTGGAGGGAACCTGGATCTTGTACCTCTTTCACCTCCAACACCCACAGCCTCAACAGGCACTGGCCTGTGTTCCCTGTGACTCATGTCTGTGTGTCTTTTAGTTTATTTGTGTCAGTCACTGCCAGGTGCCCTGGAACCGCAGCTTGTTCCTGCCCCCCTCATTCCGATCACACAACAGATGACAAGTAAAACTCTGGACAAAAACACAACAGCAACACACGAGAATGAGAAAAAGCACACAATTCAGCCTTGACCCTTGAAAGATGAGAGTGGCCTGGGACGAGCTCCCCATTTCCATGGCGTTTAGTCTGGCAGCAGGCCAAGCCCTGTGGAGAAGACAAAACCCCAGTAAAACCCCCTGTTCTTTCTTTCCTGAAGGGTCAGAGGACAGAGTTTGGTGAAACTACAGGCACTGGAGAGTGAGGGGTGATCCTGGGAAGGAGGGGACTAGAGGGAGGGTGTCCCCAGTTCTGGGTGGAAGCTTCACCATCCTGCCTGATTCCCTGAACTGAGCAGAGATGGGACAGAGCCCAGCTAAGGGAAAGGACGTCAACTGAGAAACGAGCTCCTGCTGGAGAGACAGAGTGTGCAGTCTGAGTCCAAAGAAATGAATGACCTGCTCCACAAACAAACATCCACATCCTTCAGAGGACTCAGTCTCCGAAACACAAGGCTCACAATGTCCAGGATATGATATACAATCCTTTGGAGTATGTTTCTTTCCCTGGCTATATTCTCACACACTCCTCCCCATATCACCTGAGTTTTTCTGAGGTCGTTTAAAATTCCTGACATCACTATTTTGACAAGGTTTTCCTTTACAGAGGTGGTTCTTAGCATTAGGAGCACATTAAAGTCAACCTGGGACCTCCCTGCCCAGAGATTTCCATTCAGTCCATCTTGGATGCAGCCCTGGCATCTCCTGGAACTAACAGCTCCCCCAGTGCTTCTGCTGTGCATCTAGGGCTGAGGCCGACTGCCAGGGTCTGTCTGCCCTCCTCCAGGTTCCTTGGGGCCCCGCCCCCAGCCCCCCAGCTGCAGCTCACACTCACTGCTCCTCCCAGGGGAGGCCCCTCTGTGGGCCACCAACCACTGCTTAGGTTCTGACCGTTTGTTAAGATTTCTGACTAAAAAGGAATGCATGGAACCAAACGTGTCCATCAAACAAGTCAGCATACGGGAAAAAAAGTGAAGTGATGCTCCTTTTTCAGTAAAAGGAAGTAGTGTAGCCACATGAGTCATTTTGCTGCCCCCTTCTGAGCCCTTGCTGAGATTCTCCTGCCCTGCCTCTCCCACCACCAAGAAGGAAAGATGATCCCCGTGGGTTGACATGTGCCTGCCTATCCACTGCCTACCAGCATCCAACCAGAACCTCTTCTGAGCCCATTTGAGAAAAGGAATGCACCTGGTCAGACAGGAGAGCCAGGTCTGTAAGGTCACATAGCCCAGGGTCTGGTGACCACTGGGAGCTCTGTATGTGCTGATAAACCAACACCGAAGCTGGACGGTGAAGGAGGCAGACGTGCGGAAAGGAGCACAGACCAAAATCCTTGGGGTCTCAGAAAGGGAGTGGCTCCTGGGATGTCCTCAGTGCCTGGGAGGCCCAGGCATGTTTCTAAACCACCTTTTTACTGGATCTGATGTTCCTTCCAACCAAACTGCTTGAGATGAGAAAAAAGTTCTGAAAACAATAATGCTGCTTACAATGCTTAGAATCATATTATGAATATAAATGTTCTATTCTTTTTAAAAAATTGACTTTTTGTTTTAAATAAGTATATTAAAACATATTTAAATTCCTGCTGATGTAAAAAAATTATATCTCTTTTGAGTTTTTTATCTTCGTGGTTGAGCTAGGGATTATAAATGACTGTTAATTTATCATAACCCACTTCAGACTAATACTAACTTAATTCTGGCAAAAATGTAGAAATTTTGCTCCAATATAGTTCCATTCCCCTCTTCTTTTATGCCGTCCTCCAGTTGTACTGTTGTTGTCTTAAATATTCAATCTGTAGATGTTAGAAATCCAACAATACAGTGTTGGAGTTATGGCTTTGTAGAATCTATGTCTATTGAAGAAGTTAAGAGGATAAGTGAGAAAAAAATATATTTATAGACTTTAACCTCCATATTTACCATTTCCTGAACTATTAATTTCTTTCCCTGGATTGTTTTTAATCATCTGGTACCCTGAAGGACTTCCTTTAGTATTTCATGTAATGAAGTTTTGCTAGCAACGAATTCTCCTACTCTTCGTTCATCTGGAAATATCTTTATGCTGCTTTCATTTTCAAAGAACAGATTTGGTGGATATAGAATTCTTTTCCCCCCACCAGTTTTTTTTTTTTAACATCTCTATTAGAGTATAATTGCTTTACAATGGTGTGTTAGTTTCTGCTTTATAACAAAGTGAATCAGCTATACATATACATATATCCCCATATCTCCACCCTCTTGCGTCTCCCTCCTACCCTCCCTATCCCACTCCTCTAGATGGTCACACAGCACTGGGCTGATGTCCCTGAGTTCACCACCAGTTTTACTGAGATATAATTGACATCTAACAGTTGTATTAGTTTTAAGTGTACATGGTGATTTGATGTATCGATATATTGCAAAATGATTACTACAATAAGTAGAATTCTTGATTGATAATTTTTTTTTTCAATTTTAAGCACATTGAATATGTCATTCTCCAGCTTTCTGGTTTCCACTTGTCAGATGAAAAGATACCCATCAATCATACTGATGCCTCTCTGTACATGAATTGTTTTTCTCTTGATACTTTCAAGATTTTCTCTTTGTCTTTCTACAATTTGACTATGCAGTGTTTGAATGTATCCTATTCAGTATTCATTGGACTTCTTGGACATATAGATGTTATTGACTGTATATTTGTTGAATATTGACTGAATTCATATTTTGAATTCTAATTTCTAGTGTGATGGTATTTGGAGGTGGGATGGTCTTTTGGAGGTAATTAGGTGATTAGTGCCCTTATTAGAGGAGGCCAGAGAGCTAGCATGATCTTTTTCTGCCATCTGAGGATACAACAAGAAGTTGTATCTCATCAGAACCCAACCTTGCTGGCATACTGATTTGGATGCTATCCTCCAGAACTGTGAGAAGTAAATGCTTGACGTTTAAGTTACCCAGTTTATGGTAATTGCTTTAGCAGACTGAATTAAGATGGTAGATTAATGCTTTTTCATAAATTTTGGCCATTATTCCTTCAATTTTTTCCTGCTTCTTTTTCTCTATTCACCCTGAGACTCTCATTGCATGCAGATATTATACTTCATGTTTTTTCATAGGTTTCTGAGGCTCTGTTCATTTTTACTTAATCGTTTTTCTCTCTATTCTTCAGATTGGAAATTTCTATTGATCTACCTTCAACTCCATAGAAACTTTCTTCTGCTCTCTCAGATCTGTTGCTGAGTCCTCTTGGTGAAAGTTTCATTTCAGTTATTGGAGTTTTCACCCTCAGAATTTATAATTTTTCTATCTCCTTATTGAAAATCTCCATTTGCTGATTCATTGTTCTCATAATTTCCTTTAAAGTTTTTACACGTGGTTTTCTTTAGTTCCTTGAATATATTTATAATAGCTACTTTGGAGTCTTTGTCAGCTAAACCCAACATTTGGGAACACTCAGTGACAGTGTTGATTGAATTTTTGTTTTTCTGGAGTATGGGTCACTGTTTTATTTACATCTTGTAATTTTTTGTTGAAAACTTGATCTCAGAGGTTGTATATTGTATCAACTCTCAATTCTGATTTTCCCCCAAATGTTTTTATTGTTTTTTCTCCCTTGTTTCTTTGTTTAGTGACTTATTTTGGTTAAATCTGCAAATCGACATTTTTGCCCTGTGGTATCCAGCTGCTGTTGAATATGCTTTCTTTAAAAGATTTTTTTGTGTGTTTTGTTTTAAAGCCTGGTTTCCTAGAGCTCACCTCTCCATCTGTGCAGCTTAGTACTCAGACAATGAGATAGCACAAATGCTGAACTACATTCACGGTAGAGTGGGACTTGGATTCTGTCTCTGAAAATCTGTGTTGAAATTCAAAGTTGAGGAAAAAAAGTGTTAGTGAGGGCCAAAGTAGGAAATGGACCAAAAAAAGGCACACACTTGAAAAAAAATATTGGCATATAATGTACATTCAGAGAAGAGAAGTTATCCTAAGTGCTCAAGTCAATGAATTTTCATAGACGAAGCACACCTATGTATGAGCTCAGATTAAGAATGAGAGCATAACCAGAACCCCAGGTGTGCCCCTCAGGCCCCCTTCTATTCACTCCCATGCCACCAGGGTGACCGCTCTCCTGACCTCTAACACTGGAGGTTAATATTGCCTTTTTTTTAAAAATTTTGCGTCATTAGAAACTTACTGTAGGTCTTCTTTGCTGTCTGGCTTTTCTCAACATTATGTGTGTGAGATTTCATCTACATTTTTGCATGTTGTTGTAGATAGTTCATTCCTCTTGTTGTATGGACCTTCATTGCTTGAATCTGTGGTCTGCTAAGTACTCAGTTTCCTAAGCACTCTCAAGTTTTACAACAGCAGAATATACAATTTTGCTCCTTGAAAGTAAATAATGTGAAGATTTTGGTAACAGGCACATGAAAATATGCTCAATGTCACTCATCATCAGGGAAATGCAAATCAAAACCACAATGAGATATCACCTCACACCTGTCAGAATGGCTATTATCAAAAAGACAACCAGTAACAAGTGTTGGTGAGGATATGGAGAAAAGGGAGCTCTTGTGCACTTTGGTGGGAATGTAAATTGGTGGAGCCACTATGGAAAACAGTAGGGAGAGACTTCAAAAAATTAAAACTAAAACTACCATATGGTCCAGCAATTCCACTCTTCGTATTTATCTGAAAAAAATGAAAACACTAATTCAAAAAGATATATGCACCACTATGTTCATTGCAGCACTATTTACAATAGACAAGATATGGAAGCAATCTAAGTGCCCATCAATAAGTGAATGGATAAAGAAGATGTGACATAGTGATATATAAAAATATATATGTTATAAAAAATGAAACCCTGCCGTTTGCAACAACATGGATGGATTTAGAGCATATTATGTTAAGTGCAATAAGTCAGACAGAGAAGGACAAATACTGTATGATTTCACTTATATGTGGAATCTAGAAAACAAAACAAATAACAAACATAATGAAAGACAGTCATAGATACGGAGAACAAACAAGTGGTTGCCAGAGGAGAGGGGGGTTGGGGGAGGAGAGAAATAGGTGAGGGAGATTAAGGGGTATAAACTTCCAGTTACAAAATAAATGAGTCACAAGTATGAAATGTACAGTGTGGGGACTATAGCCAATAACTATAATATCTTCGTATGGTGATATATCGCAACTAGGGTTATCATGGTGATCATTTTTGTTAATTTTCTTTTCTTAAAAAAGTTTTATTGGAGTATAGTTGCTTTACAATGTTGCATTAGTTTCTACTGTACAGCAAAGTGAATCAGCTATACGTATACATATATCCCCTCTTTTCTGGATTTCCTTCCCATTTAGGTTATCTTGGTGATCATTTTTAAATGTATAAAAATATCAAATCACTATGTTGGGTAACAGGAACTAACATAGTGTTGCAGGTCAGTTATACTTCAAAAAGAAACAAATGCATAGAAAAAGAGATGAGATTTGTGGTTATCAGAGGTTGGGGGGAGGGGGTTGGGGGACAGTGGTCAAGAGGTACAAACTTTGAGTTATAATTAACTACTAGGGATGTAACATACAACATGATAAATATAAGTAATACTGCTGTACGTTATATATGAAAGGTGTTGAGAGAGGAAATCCTAAGAGTTCTCACACAAGGAAAAAAATCTTTTTCTCTTTGTTTAATTTTGTATCCATATGAGAGGATGGATGTTCACTGAATTTACTGTGGTCATCATTTCATGATGTATGTAAGTCAAATCATTATGCTGTACACCTTAATCTTATACAGTGATTATGATTATATAATTATTATATAATAATAATTATTATTATATAATACAGTGATTATAAGATTATATAATTATTATATAACTATATGTCCATAAAACTGGAAGGATAAAAAAAGGAACTAAGGAAGACACAGAAAGAATAAATGCCTTCTCCTTAGGGAGAGCATCTCACAGCTCTAATCAGGGATTCAGGGAAGAAGACAGCACTTGGAATTTGACAAAAGACAAAGATGAGTGAGGAAAAATGCTCCCTCAGTACATTGCTGTAATTTCCTTTCAAGCAACTGAGTTCCTCCAAAGTCCCTCAGAAGCTGGGTACCATAGGTGCACATCTTGTAGGGAGAGGAGCTAAAGACGGTAGCTTGCCTCTCCTCTCAGCACTGCTTCTTTGCTCTCCATTTCTATCTTGGAAATGTTACAGACCAGGAGGAGAGGATGGACGGTTGTGGGGTGGGATGAGAGAGAAGAAGATGGGGAGAAGAAATTTAAATATTGGTGAGAAAGGAAGGAATGACGATTTTGGCTAAATTTAGAATTTTTTGAAGTGTGGTTTATATTTATTGTTTATAAATGTATCCTGAAAAAATATGTACAAACTTTAAAACCAGTTGATGGCCATGTCTATTTTAATTTTGGGTGAAAGATCAGAAGAACTCACCAGGGAATAGCTGGAAGCATATAGAAACCAGTCCTTGGGCGAGTGGCTGGCCCATCTGCAGATGGCACAGAGCATCAGTCCACTAACAAAGAAAGTCTTGAGTTGAGACTACAGGAAATTGAATTATGAACTGTTCTGGAACCCAATAAATGGATTATAAAACGACTGTTTTATGCCATCAGCCAAACTTCTCTTGTGTTTGGGCAGCTCCCTGGCTCTGTGGCATGAGGGTGGGTGGGTTTCCCTCACACTCAGACAGGGTTCTACATTTGCATGGTAACATTTGCATTTTGCACACTGATTTAATTCACTTGGCAAGTTTATGCAAATCATAACAGAAACCTTTATATACTGGTGGAGGAAAGAGAACCATAAACTGCTGCTCGAGAAATTATACTTTAGGAAATAGCCTTTTTCTTGGAGAAGAAAAGCAAAATTAATGACTTAGTAGCCTTATCGGAATAATGCACAGAAGACAATATGGTGTTCTTAAGCCTGAAATACCCTTGCAGGTTACAAGCCCAGAGTAGATCATGGCTATTTAAGTGGGATAGAGATGGATTTTTAAAATGTGGAGAGGCAAATTCTAAAACAGTATTGTGAATATTAAAACAAAACCAAGAATTTAATATGCTTTCTTTTACAATGTAGCTGTCCCTTCTTTTTTTTTTTTAAATAAATTTCTTTCTTTCTTTCTTTAATTTATTTTTGGCTGTGTTGGGTCTTTGTTGCTGAGCACGGGCTTTCTCTAGTTGCAGTGAGCGGGGGCTACTTCTCATTGCGGTGCGTGGGCTTCTCATTGCGCTGGCTTCTCTTGCTGCAGAGCGCGGGCTCTAGGTGCACAGGTTTCAGTAGTTGTGGCTCACAGGCTCTAGGCATGCAGGTTTGAGTAGTTGTGGCACACGGGTTTAGCTGCTCTGTGGCATCTGGGATCTTCCTGGAACCAGTGATCGAACCCATGTCACCAGTACTGGCAGGCGGATTCTTAACCACTGTGCCACCAGGGAAGTCCTGCGGTTCCTTCTTAAACAGGTGTGGTTATAAGCTCTCAAAGGGCATCACTGAAAAACTCCCCCAGTGACTAGACTCAGCATAGAGATGCTTCTCTTGTAATGGCTACCTAAGTAATTTAAGAATGTATGTGATTCAATAATTCACAGTTAAGTCAAAACATTTGCAATTATTTACAAGTCTCAGAACTTTGTTCATGGAAACAAAATATTTTGAGGATATGAAAGAAAAACTGGTTCAGTAAATACCTGCAAAATAAACTGTTGACCAAAGTATGGGAAAATTTGCCATTTTAGAAGATCCTAAGGGAAGAGCAGTCTGCTCTGCTGACCTTCTCAGGCCCCAACTGGCCGTGGCTACAGGGTCCACACAGGAAGGAGGAGAAAATTGTCCCTGAGCCCCAAAGTCACAAAGTCTTAATCAAAACATTCTCTTTGCCCTTGACTTACAACCCTACTTTCTGAAGGGCAAGTAGGGGAGGGGCTGGGTTCCCCACATCCTCCCACAAACTTCTCCAGGTTCCCTCCAAGCCTCTTCCCCAGGCCCCAAGCACCATCTCTCCCCTCCTTCATTAACTCCAATGCCATTCCCCACCCCCAAACAGCTTATGAAAATGGATGCCTGGGTGGGGTGGAAGGGACCAGAGTCCTACACCCCATCAATACTCGATCTCCACTTAGACTCCCAGTTACACTGAAATACAATATTTAGCACAGTGCCTGGTCCAGAGCAGGAGCTCAATAAATACATGTTGGCAGGTAGTGGACCAACGCTTGGGTTGCATGTAGATTCACTCCCATATCCTGCAACACCCTCACCCACATCTACAGTGTGGAAGGGATCTCAGTGACAATGAATGATCTACACAACAATCTAGTTGGTCGGCTACGACTGTGACCTTGTAGGTGTGAAACATGGCAGCTAACGACCCCGAGTGCCTGTACAGGTCTGGATGGCGGGCGTGTGGAATCCTTCTTGTCTGCTGTCAGGGCCCGGGGCTTCCAGCCACAGGCACGGCTGACTTTGTTTCCCAGAGAGGGATTGCATGGATGGGCTAAACAAACAGATAATCAGCAGCTCCCTCTGCAACGCTCACCCTGCTTGGGGGACTTTTCTCTGCTGTACTTTTCTTTCCTTTCATATTTTTTTTCCTTTCTTATGTCTCCTGTGTTTCTTACTCTCCTGGGAAAGGCTGGTTTTCCATAGATACTCAGCCAGCTAGAACATGGATTTCTACAAGAACTGGGCATAGTCTTTGGAGGCTTGGTTCTTCTCAGCTGATTTTGTTGTTTGTTGCTGAAGAGCTGCTTCTTTTAGATTAAAGTGACTTTCAGGGCAAAGGCTGGAGGTGGGAGTGTTTTACGGGCTGAATTGTGTAACCCTCCTAACCATATGGTGACGTCCTGACCCTTAGTGCCTCACAGAGTGGCTGTTTTTGGAGACGGGTTTTTACCAAGTTAAAATGAGGTCATTATGGTGGCCCCTAATCTAATATGACTGGCGTCCTTATAAAAAGGGGAAATTTGGAGACAGGCTTGCAGATGGGGATAGTGCCATGTGAGCATGAAAAGAGCCATGAACAAGCCAAGGAGAGAGGCCCGGAACAGATCTTCTCCTCACAGCCCTCAGAGGGAACCAACCCTGCCAACACCTTGATTTCAGACCGCTAGTCTCCAGAAATGTGAGACAACACATTTCTGTTGGTTAAGCCACCCCATCTGGGATACTTTGTTATGGCAGCCTGAGAACATTAAAACGGGGTGACTGACAGATTCAGAGCTATTTAGGAAACCTCATGTTCAAGAGAAGTATGATGGCAAGAAAGAGGGATGTATATGTACATATGTATACAGATACAGATGAAGATACATATGTTTGTATAGTCTCATTTTATTTATGTATGAGGAATGGGGCATCCTTTTAAATAGGAAAATATGCAAACTCTTCAGTAAGTGTATTTGGCTGGGGGCTAAGCTGCCACCCTCTGTCCTCCAGGGAGGGTGAGTTCTACAGCAACATTATGAGTGGCTGCTTTAGAATTTCACCTTGGGTAGGTGCCCTGAAGACTGAATGACTTATTTAGAAATGATTTTGTCAGTTTGGGTTTAGAACATCCTGCTTGCTAAACATTACTAAGTCTGATGCTTCTGATCTCTCTGCCATGAAACCTCATTTGAATCTTCAGGTTCAATAAAGACTGTCTCAAAGAAATCCTACATCTTAGGAAGAGACATACAGAATTGTTTACTGTGGTTTGTAACTGGGTAGTGATCATGGCATTAGTAGAACTCAGTGCAGCTCTGGAATGTCTGGGTTCTTCTACAGCAAGCACGTGTACTTTCGATGTTTTTAGTGCAAGTATGGGAAAAATCATGTGCTTCTTTGCTTTCATTCCCATATATCGCTTTTGTGTTCCGATAATAACTAAAGTGCCTTCCTACTTTTGACATTCTTGTATTTGAAATTTTGAATGTGAGCTTTTTTCATCAGCTACAAACTTCTCAAATTATTTTCTTGGCATCCTCTCGACTTAATCTCTTGCTTCTACACAACTTTCCCTACTTTCTGGATTTTTCTATTTATTTTAAAAGGATGTTAAGATTCAGTGATCTGACTACAGATTCTTTTTTTTTTTTAAACATCTTTATTGGAGTATAATTGCTTTACTATGGTGTGTTAGTTTCTGCTTTACAACAAAATGAATCAGTTATACATATACATATGTTCCCATATCTCTTCCCTCTTGCCTCTCCCTCCCTCCCACCCTCCCTATCCCACCCCTCCAGGCGATCACAAAGCACCGAGCTGATCTCCCTGTGCTATGCGGCTGCTTCCCACTAGCTATCTACCTTACGTTTGGTAGTGTATATATGTCCATGCCACTCTCTCGCTTTGTCACAGCTCACCCTTCCCCCTCCCCATATCCTCACGTCCATTCTCTAGTAGGTCTGTGTCTTTATTCCTGTCTTACCCCTAGGTTCTTCATAACACTTTTTTCCCCTTAAATTCCATATATATGTGTTAGCATACGGTATTTGTCTCTCTCTTTCCGACTTACTTCATTCTGTATGACAGACTCTAGGTCTATCCACCTCATTACAAATAGCTCAATTTCATTTCTTTTTATGGCTGTGACTATAGACTCTTAAAAGGGATATTCATCTGTAAGGAATAGAAGCTTTGGAAAAAAATAAAATAATGATTTAGAACTCACAAATAATATTAAAGGGAAAGACATCTAGAGAAGACAAAAGGCTGCATAAGAAGGTCTTTGAGATCAACTTTATGAAATAATGTACAAAGGATGGAGGGGGAGGTGCTCTATATAAATAGAATAAAACTCTTTGGCAGGGACCTGTAAGAAGAGGGTCAGGTGACCAAGAAGTGTAAGACCTTTCTATGAGGAAGATGCTCTTGTCCCTAGATGGAGGAAGGCCAACAGACTCACTCAATCTATGCTCTTCCAAAGGGGGTCTTCTGGTTAGAAAGCATAGAACAACATAGAAAGGGAGGTAGACATAGGAGAAGTGAAAAGATAGTCAGAAAATTGGTCGAGCATTTAAATGGCAAGTAGATGCTACAGCTTCAGACCAGTCACATCCCAGAGAATTTCTCAAAGCTCCCACCAGGTAACTTTGAGGAGTCACAGTCCTGGGAAGGGGCTCCAGACACTGGACTCATGTGAGTCCCTTCAGAAAAATGGGAAAATGGAGACTCTGAACTGGTGAACTTCAAGTCAGTCCCTGGTAGCCTTGGGAATGGTGCATGAAACAGATGGCGTCTGAATATGTACAAGGGGAGATAACAAACACTGGGTGCCAGCTGAGGTTCCTGATGAACAAAACCATCACCATTAGCCTCATTTTCTTCTTGCTTTTAATTAGTGAATTTAGGAGTACTGTATGCATGTTTTCATCTCCTTAAAATACTTGATGAAGTTTCTTATAGAAATGTTCTCTGATACGGTGGAGAAGTAAGGAAATATGGGCTAAGGTCCAGGAGGTGGATTCTGACCTGATGAAGGACTGTCTTCAAATAGCGTTGATGAAGGACAGAGTCTGGAGGTAAAGAGTTGTAATCTTGGGCCACAGGTCTCTGCCCCGGGGGGGCTTTTGTTGTCAGTCATACAAATGAAGACTTAGATGTGTTTGTTAGAGTGCAGGGTCCCTGCAAACAGTCATTGTGTCTTGTAGAAATTCATGTCCCACATGAGGGTTTAGCTAATGACTTGCACATGGTGGGTTATCAGTGTTTGTTGAGTGAATAAATGAAGAAACAGAATGCATGTGAATTAAATTTGCAAATCACAAAAAGCTGAATGGAAATTCCTATTGGATATTCAAGATTAAAATATTTCTCCAATTCCTGGAACATTTGACAAAAGCCAATATAAGATTTTAAAAGAGTGAACATAAATTTCTGCATTGAGTTTATTGTCTCCCCCACCCCTTCCAACTACAGGTGCTATGCTTATGAGAAAAAAGTGGGCTGTGAATTAACTGACAATGAGTTAAAAATGGGACAAAACTTGGGGCCATGGAAAAGCTCAGTCCACACTGATAGAAAAATGGTGTCCATCTGGTCTCATTATGGCCTGTGGTGGGCAGATCATACATAGAGTATTGAATCCATTTATATGTGTGACATAGTTTTTGAAGCAATGTCCAGATTAGACTGAATACAGACGAAGGCAACTGGAGAACATCACTTTACAGACCCAGGTAAAAGGATGAGGACTGTTTCACTGAAGAGAGGAGAAATTTGGAGGAGAATTTGTTGCCAGAATAGTGACCAAATTAGTGCTGGCCCATGAACTAATTGCATCCAAAGCCACTGGGGAAATTCCAAAAACTGACCCAACCTCAGATCCTGTCCAACTCTAAGAATCTAGTACAAGACAAGGGAGAGGTTTTTTAAGATAGGTTATCATGCAGAATCAAGTATAATCCTAGGAAGCATTACTGCAGAAGAATCAACTGGGACCCAGATGGACTAGGTGTAGGAAGTAGAGTGACTCAAATAAAAAAGCCCAAACCAACCAAACAACTGGGTCTAGTGGGGGACAGGTCTAGGGGTGAGTGGAATAGATTTCTGTATGCTGTTGAGAGCTCTTTGCCACTGGAGATATTTAGGTAGAGTTTGGATTACTCTGATGCCACTAAAAGGGATTCCAGCTTTGGGAGGGAAGTTCATTTGAAAAAGCTTAAAGTTTCTTTCATTCATTCAACAGATATTTGTTGAGTGCATCCTACAGGGCTGAGAATATAGGGCTGAATAAGAACGAGTCCCTGCCCTTTTGGAGCTCCATTTTATGATTTAATGATTTCAACAAAGTCTAGACTTAAAGAATGCCAACGCAGGAGATGGAAAAACCGAAGGCATGTAATTATGCAGCGAAACATTTAACTTAGAAATGAACATATTCTCTTTTTCTCAGCAGAGTTAAGTTGAAAGAAAAGAAATAGGGAAATTTGATTTTGAGTGTGAATTTAGGCAAAAAGAAAAAAAAGCTGGCAAGTATATAAAATGCTATCAAGTATTCTGAAAAAATATAAATTTAATGTTGGTATGTTTAATGGAATGAAATCATGATGCTTAATTAGCCCACAGACAAGAGAATAGAAATGGGCAGGTTGGTGACCTGAAAAAAGAAACGCATGGTGTATCTTCTTTTACTCACTGGCCTTGGTAAGAGGTCTCTGCAGGCAGATAAGTTTTTGGGAAAAAGGTGTTGGCACAATAAGGTTTTTGAACATCCTTTGAGCGTCAGTCAGAGGAAATTTAAGTTCAAACATTCCCTTGCTTTCAATGATCAGCTTAGCACTCTTATAAGAATAATGTCATTGTATGCAGTGTATACAGATTTTCCCATTTCAATAAGTAATTTGGGGCTCTAAAGAGTTCTTTGGTATTATATTTGAATTTAATGCTAAATTTAAAGAACTTGAAAAGTGCACAGATTAGGACTTTTCTTTCTGTCAATGAGGTGATCCACATACACGGAAAACCTTCCTGCTATTAAAGAAAACCCTAGAAATACTGGATGACATAAAAAAAGATCCTTCTAAATGCAAGGTTGGGCTTGCAAGAGATAGAGGTAATATTCAAAGAAATAATGGCTGAGAATTTTCCAATCTCAAGGAAGAAAACAAGTTCTTCGATTCGGGAAGTTCGGTGAGACCTAAATAAATAAAAATAAACAACAGACAGATACATGGGAACGAAATTGTAAAACACCTAAAACGAAGATCCTACATGGAAGCAGGGAGCAAAGTCAGGTTACCTAAATAAAAAGAACAAAAATTAGACGTCATCAGACTTCTCAACAGCAGCAGTAAAAGTCAGAAGACAGTAAAGTGATGATAAAAAGAACAGCTAACCCTACGGCAGGCATTGTTATGTTCTCAGGGTTTTACATGTACTATGTCTTTACAACAATCCTACAAGGTAGGACCTATATTATCCGGGTGTTGCCAGTGAGGACGCTAGGCCCAGACTCTCTGAGTCACGTGCCAAGTTCCTACAGCTAGTAGTTGGCGAAGCCAGGCAGAGCCTGTGCCTATAACTCTCACACCACACAGGAACATTTTCAAATAGCTGAGAGAAAATAGCTTCAACTTAGAATTCTATACCTGGGGGGATCATTAAAGCGTGAGTGTGCAAGGGCATTTTCAGACAAATAAAATGGAAACCAGACGGAAACCAGTAGACCTCCACTGAATTCACTGAAGAGAACAGCTATTAGCAAAAAATAAAAAAGCATGGACTATATAAAATAACAAAAATAATGATGACTAGTTTGGGGCTGTAAATAAAGGGAATGAGAATGCAGGACAACAAGGCAGGGAGATACAGCAGGAAGAGGGCTGGAGACCCCACATTGTAAGGTCTGCGCTGCCCGGTGGGATGAGAGAGTGGATTAATTTTGGGCATCTGCCATGTATGTCTAGTCTAATTTTAAGGATAACCACCCAAAGAATAGAAAGGGGAAGGCATAATTTCCAAATGTATAGAGAGAAAACTTGATTTATCGAATAATTACTTTGATATAAAATATTCAAAATCATATTGAGCCTCTTCTCTTGGGGTTTTATTATTGGATGTGAATTTAAACGTGACTCCCCTGTTGAGACGGAGGACACAGGCCTTTGCTGAGTGCCTGCTGTATGCCAGCTCTTTGGCTTACGTTGTCTGAGTTCATCATCAGAGGACGCCTACAAGGGAATGAGTATCACCCCCGATTTCCAGATACAGAAGCCAAGGCTCACTCAGAGAGCTTTCTTAACTTGCTCACAATCACACAGCTTTTATGAGGTCAGATATAACTTTAAACATGTCACTCTGACTCAGAGGCCAGGATGTTTTCCCCTCATTAGGGTTTCCAAGCTCCTGAGGAGCAGAGAGCTTTGTAAAGGGAGTTTAAACCCATGTGTGTGCCATTAGCATCGTGCATGTCCCAGAAAAAGTTTTCCTCCTACGTGTTCTCTGTTGTTCAACTATGTGTAGAGACACTTGTGAAACAGAAGGTGCAAAATCATTTAAAATTTATGAGGCTTTTAAAACAGTGTTTACCTTCCCAGGCAACAGATGTCAGGAATGCAGGATGTCTTTTTTATGTCAGGAAAAAAAAAAAACCCCAAACAAGCAGTTCGCTTACTAAATATGTGGGAATCTCTGAACTTGGCTTTCCACGCAAGACGCTCCAAGACCTCAGTGCACTGCACTGAAAGGGGTGTCTTCCACATCCACATTGATCCTGCTTTCAGGGGTGTGGAGAGTTCACTGCTTTCCTGCCAGAAAAACATATAGTCCTTTTGGTTTTAACTCTACGGGTCTTGGCCAGCCTTCATACAATTTTAGTTAGCAATAAAAGATTTAAATAAAATTTTACCTTTTTTTTTTTAACACCTTCTGCTCTGGACTCAGCCCATCCTACACTCATTCACTCCCTCCCTCCCTCCCTCCCTCCCTCCCTCCCTCTTTCATCTAGCACTTGCTGGGGTCACCGTATGCCAGGCCCCATTGTTACTGAATCTGGACAGCCCTGAGGTCTGACAACGTGTAAGAGGCTTGCCCAAGGTTATGAGCTTGTATACGGAAGGGCCTTGCCTTTAGATTCACTGTATAGGGCTGTCTCATTTTATTTGTACGTATTTCTATTTAATCTCCTTTCTCTACTCAACAGATCTTTATCTAAATTTTTGCTTGCTCTGTTTCTGGCCGAGCACTGCGTGGATTAAGTCAGTCCAGGGCTGGGCAGGTGGGGTTCCCAGACAATGTGGGGGAACGGAGAGCTCAGGCTGGCTTCTGGCCCTGGCAGGGACACAGCTGTAAGGATGTGTTGTCAAATGGACATCGTGTAATAGACAGAAAGGACGTATCTCACCATTATTTATTTCCCTTTGATTTATTTTGCTTTAGAACATCATTCTCCAAAGTGAGGACCTTGGAACAACAGTTCTACAACGGGCTCTTTGAAAAATGGGTTACATTATTAGATACATTTGGAAAAGCCTGCATTCCTCATGCCCCTCTTGAACACTCACAATTCACCATAAAGGCTCTGAGAAGTCCTGCACTAAAAAACTGTATGGACCAGGTTGTTAGTACATGAGACTTTAGACACTGTTTTCAATTTTTTAAAATACACTTTTAACGCCCAGGGGACGGACTTTTGTAAATGCTGCCCTAGGACACACAAACCACGAGAACCTTAAAAGTCGTGTTCTTAAGTCCATGAAAAAGGAAGAAAAATGGGAAAACCATGGGTAATGGAATGCAGGGCTGGTCCTGGACAACTAAAGAGGGTCTTATCATTTGTCGCATGGCTCTTCCTTTTCCAGTTTTTACCTTGTCTCTAATTAATTTTTCTTATTGCTCTCCACCCTATTCCTGGATGTTTTGCCTCAGAGGGAAGCAGGGTAATTGGCTTCCTATCTCTTGTTTAAAGGTTTCTGATCCTGCTTGCAGCCCAGGCACTAATGATGGATTCTGGGGTTTCTTCTTTTGAAACAAATCTCTGCTAACTCCTGCCAGCCTTCCATTCACATCAGGTTAAAAGTGATGCACATACATGATTACTTTAGGTTATTTCTAGTTGGCCAGAGACTGTTTTCTGGGGTCCAATTATTTGACCTCTCTGTGGTTCAGTCTCCTCATCTGTAAAATGGGGATAAAACAGCACTTACCTCACACAACTGTAGTGAGAGAAAGAAACAAGTTAATGCTTATAAAACATTTAGCGTAATGATTGGCATGGAGATTTGATAATAGTTAATAATAATTTTACCTCCAAAAAATAACAGTGAGTTAGTCACACTGACTATGATTAATTCTTTCTCCCAGGCTTCACTCAATGAAATCAACAATTAAAAATTCTGGATAACAGAGCCTTCACATCACAGTGTTGTTCATTCATTCACCAATAAATAAATGCTAACACTTTTTACTTTCTTTTGGAGACCAGAAGTGCTTCTGTGCGGCCTCAAACAACCACACAAAGGGCCCTGGAATAGCAGGACTAGGGAGGCCGTTCAAGGGGGGACTCGGAGGCTTCAGTCTTGGTGCTCAGCCCCCCACCTCCTAGAGATGTGTTCGTGGGTCAGTGACCCGGCCACCAGAGCTGCCATGTCCTGAGGGCTTGCGAGGTGCCAGGCAGGTACAGTTCAAAACACTTTTCCTGGGGAGAGACCTTCAAGATGGCAGAAGAGTAAGACGCGGAAATCACCTTCCTACCCACAAATACATCAGAAATATATCTACACGTGGAACAGCTCCTACAGAACACCTACTGAGCGCTGGCAGAAGACCTCAGACCTCCCAAAAGGAAGAAACCCCCCACGTACCTGGGTAGGGCAAAAGAAAAAAGAAAAAACAGAGACAAAAGGATAGGGACGGGACCTGCACCAGTGGGAGGGAGCTGTGAAGGAGGAAAGGTTTCCACACGCTAGGAAGCCCGATCGCGGGCGGAGACGGCGGTTGGCGGAGGGGGGAAGCTTCGAGGCCGCGGAGGAGAGCACAGCCACAGAGGTGCGGAGGGCAAAGCGGAGAGATTCCCGCACAGAGGATTGGTGCCGACCAGCACTCACCAGCCCGAGAGGCTTGTCTGCTCACCCGCTGGGGCGGGCGGGTCTGGGAGCTGAGGCTCGGGCTTCGGTCGGAGCGCAGGGAGAGGACTGGGGTTGGGGGTGTGAACACAGCCTGAAGGGGGCTAGTGCGCCACGGCTAGCCGGGAGGGAGTCTGGGGAAAAGTCTGGACCTGCCGAAGAGGCAAGAGACTTTTTCTTCCCTCTTTGTTTCCTGGTGCGTGAGGAGAGGGGATTCAGAGCACCACTTAAAGGAGCTCCAGAGACGGGCACGAGCCGTGGCTAACAGCGCGGACCCCAGAGACGGGCATGAGACGCTAAGGCCGCTGCTGCCGCCACCAAGAAGCCTGTGTGCGAGCACAGGTCACTCTCCACACCTCTCCTCCCGGGAGCCTGTGCAGCCCGCCACCGCCAGAGTCCCGGGATCCAGGGACAACTTCCCCAGCAGAACGCACAGCTCGCCTCAGGCTGGTGCAACGTCACGCCGGCCTCTGCCGCCGCAGACTCGCCCCGCACTCCGTGCCCCTCCCTCCCCCCCGGCCTGAGTGAGCCAGAGCCCCCGAATCAGCGGCTCCTTTAACCCCGTCCCGTCTGAGCGAAGAACAGATGCCCTCAGGCGATCTACACGCAGAGGCGGGGCCACATCCAAAGCTGAGCCCCGGGAGCTGTGCGAACAAAGAAGAGAAAGGGAAATCTCTCCCAGCAGCCTCAGGAGCAGCGGATTAAAGCTCCACGATCAACTTGATGTACCTGCATCTGTGGAATACCTGAATAGACAACGAATCATCCCAAATTGAGGAGGTGGACTTTGGGAGCAACTGCAGACTTGGGGTTTGCTTTCTGCATCTAATTTGTTTCTGGTTTTATGTTTATCTTAGTTAGTATTTAGCGTTTATTATCATTGGTAGATGTGTTTATTGATTTGGTTGCTCTCTTCCTTTTCTTTTAAATATATATATATATATCCTTTCCTCTTTTTGTGTGTATGTGTATGCTTCTTTGTCTAATTTTGTCTGAATAGCTTTGCTTTTACCATTTGTCTTAGGGTTCTTTCTTTCCATTGTTTTCTTTTTTTATTACATTAATTTTTTTTTATTTTTAATAAATTTTTTATTTTTTATTTTAGTAACCCTTCCTTCCTTCCCTCCTTTCTTTTTCTCTCCCTTTTCTTCTGAGCCAAGTGGCTGACAGGGTCTTGGTGCTCTGGCCGGTGTCAGGCCTGTGCCTCTGAGGTGGGAGAGCTGAGTTCAGGACATTGGTCCACCGGAGACCTCCTGGCTCCATGTAATATCAAACAGAGAAAGCTCTCCCAGCCATCTCCATCTCAACGCTAAGACCCAGCTGCACTCAATGACCAGCAAGCTCCAGTGTTGGACGCCGCATGCCAAACAACTAGCAAGACAGGAACACAAGCCCACCCATTAGCAGAGAGGCTGCCTAAAATCATATTAAGGTCACAGACACCCCCAAAACAACCCACCGGACATGGTCCTGCCCACCACAAAGACAAGATCCAGCTTCATCCACCAGAACACAGGCACCAGTCCCCTCCACCAGGAAGCCTACACAACCCACTGAACCAACCTTAGCCACTGGGGGCAGACACCAAAAACAACGGGAACTATGAACCTGCAGCCTGAGAAAAGGAGACCCCAAACACAGTAAGGTAAGCAACAAGAGAAGACGGAGAAACACGTAGCAGATAAAGGAGCAAGGTAAAAACCCACCAGACCAAACAAGTGAAGAGAAAATAGGCAGTCTACCTGACAAAGAATTCAGAGTAGTGATAGTAAAGACGATCCAAAATCTTGGAAATAGAATGGAGAAAATACAAGAAATGTTTAACAAGGACCTAGAAGAACTAAAGAACAAACAAACAATGATGAACAACACAATAAATGAAATTAAAAATTCTCTGGAAGGAATCAAGAGCCTCTTGATCAAGAGCCTGAGGCAGAAGAACGGATAAGTGACCTGGAAGATAAAATAGTGGAAATAACTACTGCAGAGCAGATTAAAGGAAAAAGAATGAAAAGAATTGAGGACAGTCTCAGAGACCTCTGGGACAAATTAAACGCACCAACATTCGAATTATAGGGGTCCCAGAAGAAGAAGAGAAAAAGAAAGGGACTGAGAAAATATCTGAAGAGATTATAGTTGAAAACTTCCCTAATGTGGGAAAAGAAATAGTCACTCAAGTCCAGGAAGCACAGAGAGTCCCATACAGGATAAATCCAAGGAGGAACACACCAAGACACATATTAATCAAACTGTCAAAAATTAAATACAAAGGAAAAATATTAAAAGCAGCAAGGGAAAAACAACAAATAACATACAAAGGAATCCCCATAAGGTTAACAGCTGAACTTTCAGCAGAAACTCTGCAAGCCAGAAGGGAGTGGCAGGACATATTTAAAGTGATGAAAGGGAACAACCTACCACCAAGATTACTCAACCCAGCAAGGATCTCATTCAGATTTGACAGAGAAATTAAAACGTTTACAGACAAGCAAAAGCTAAGAGAATTCAGCACCACCAAACCAGCTTTACAACAAATGCTAAAGGAACTTCTCTAGGCAGGAAACACAAGAGAAGGAAAAGACCTACAATAACAAACCCAAAACAATTAAGAAAATGGGAATAGGAACATACATATCGATAACTACCTCAAATGTAAATGGATTAAGTGCTCCCACCAAAAGACATAGACTGGCTGAATGTCTACAAAAACAGGAACCGTATATATGCTGTCTACAAGAGACCCACTTCAGACCTAGGGACACATACAAACTGAAAGTTAGGGGATGGAAAAAGATATTCCATGCAAATGGAAATCAAAAGAAAGCTGGAGTAGCAATTCTCATATCAGACAAAATCAACTTTCAAATAAAGACTATTACAAGAGACAAAGAAGGACACTACATAATGACCAAGGGATTGATCCAAGAAGAAAATATAACAATTGTAAATATTTAAGCATACAGTATAGCAGCACCCCAATACATAAGGCAAATGCTAACAGGCATAAAAGGGGAAATCAACAGTAACACAATCATAGTAGGGGACTTTAACACCCCACTTTCACCAATGGGCAGATCATCCCAAATGAAATTAAATAAGGAAACACAAGCTTTAAATGATACATTAGACAAGACAGGTTTAATTGATATTTATAGGACATTCCATCCAAAACCAACAGAATACACTTTCTTCTCAAGTGCTCATGGAACATTCTCCAGGATAGATCATATCTTGGGTCACAAATCAAGCCTTGGTAAATTTAAGAAAATTGAAATCGTGTAAGTACCTTTTCCAACCACAACGCTATGAGACTAGATATCAGTTACAGGAAAAACTCTGTAAAAAATACAAATACATGGAGGCTAAAGAATACACTACTAAATAACCAAGAGATCACTGAAGAAATCAAAGAGGAAATCAAAAAATACCTAGAGACAAATGACAATGAAAACACGATGACCCAAAACCTATGGGACACAGCAAAAACAGTTCTAAGAGGGAAGTTTATAGCAATACAATCCTACCTCAAGAAACAAGAAACATCTCAAATAAACAACCTAACCTTACACCAAAAGTAATTAGAGAAAGAAGAACAAAAACACCCCAAAGTTAGCAGAAGGAAAGAAATCATAAAGATCAGATCAGAAATAAATGAAAAAGAAATGAAGGAAACAATAGCAAAGATCAATAAAACTAAAAGTTGGTTATTTGAGAAGATAAACAAAATTGATAAACCATTAGCCAGACTCATCAAGAAAAAAAGGGAGAAGACTCAAACCAACAGAATAAGAAATGAAAAAGAAGAAGTAACAACTGACACTGCAGAAATACAAAGGATCATGAGAGATTACTACAAGCAACTACATGCCAATAAAATGGACAACCTGGAAGAAATGGGCAAATGCTTAGAAAAGCACAACCTTCCGAGACTGAACCAGGAAGAAGTAGAAAATATAAACAGACCAATCACAAGCACTGAATTTGAGACTGTGATTAAAAATCTTCCAACAAACAGAAGCCCAGGACCAGATGGCTTCACAGGTGAATTCTATCAAACATTTAGAGAAGAGCTAACACCTATCCTTCTCAAACTCTTCCAAAATATAACAGAGGGAGGAACGCTCCCAAACTCATTCTATGAGGCCACCATCACCCTGATACCAAAACCAGACAAGGAAGTCACAAAGAAAGAAAACTACAGGCCAATATCACTGATGAACATAGATGCAAAAATCCTCAACAAAATACTAGCAAACAGAATCCAACAGCACATTAAAAGGATCATACACCATGATCAAGTGTGGTTTATCCCAGGAATGAAAGGATTCTTCAATATACGCAAATCAATCAATGTGATAAACCATGTTAACATATTGAAGGAGAAAAACCACATGATCATCTCAGTAGATGCAGAAAAAGCTTTTGACAAAATTCAACACCTATTTATGATAAAAAATCCTCAAGAAAGTAGGCATAGAGGAACTTACCTCAACACAATAAAGGCCATATATGACAAACCCACAGCCAACATCGTTCTCAATGGTGAAAAACTGAAACCATTTCCTCTAAGATCAGAAACAAGATAAGGTTGTCCACTTTCACCACTATTATTCAATATAGTTTTGGAAGTTTTAGCCACAGCAATCAGAGAATAAAAATATATAAAAGGAATCCAAATTGAATAAGAAGAAGTAAGACTGTCACTGTTTGCAGATGACATGATACTATTCATAGAGAATCCTAAAGATGCTACCAGAAAACTACTGGAGCTAATCAATGAATTTGGTAAGCAGCAGGATACAAAATTAATGCACAGAAATCTCTTGCATTCCTATACAATAATGATGAAAAATCTGAAAGGGAAATTAAAGAAACACTCCCATTTACCATTGCAACAAAAAGAATAAAATATCTAGGAATAAACCTACCTAAGGAGACAAAAGACATGTATGCAGAAAACTATAAGACACTGATGAAAGAAATTAAAAATGATACAAACAGTTGGAGAGATATACCATGTTCTTGGATTGGAAGAATCAACATTGCGAAAATGACTATACTACTCAAAGCAATCTACAGATTCAATGCAATCCCCATCAAACTACTAATGGCATTTTTCACAGAACTATAACAAAATATTTCACAATTTGCATGGAAACACACGAGACCCCAAATAGCCAAAGCTATCTTGAGAAAGAAAAACATAGCTGGAGGAATCAGGCTCCCAGACTTCAGACTATACTACAAAGCTACAGTAATCAAGACAGTATGGTACTAGCACAAAAACAGAAAGATAGGTCAATGGAACAGGATAGAAAGCCCAGAAATAAACCCATGCAGATGGTCACCTTATCTTTGATAAAGGAGGCAAGAATATACAATGGAGGAAAGACAACCTCTTCAATAAGTGGTGCTGGGAAAACTGGACAGGTACATGTGAAAGAATGAAATTAGAACACTCCCTAACACCATATAGAAAAATAAACTCAAAATGGATTAAAGACCTAAATGTAAGGCCAGACACTATAAAACTCTTAGAGGAAGACATAGGCAGAACCTCTATGACCTAAATCACAGCAAGATCCTTTTTGACTCACCTCCTAGAGAAGTGGAAATAAAAACAAAAATAAACAAATGGGACCTAATGAAAGTTAAAAGCTTTTGCACAGGAAAGGAAACCATAAACAAGATGAAAAGACAACCCTCAGAATGGGAGAAAGTATTTGCAAATGAAGCAACTGACAAAGCATTAATCTCCAAAATTTACAAGCAGCTCATGCAACTCAATATTAAAAAAGCAAACAACGCAATCCAAAAATGGGCGGAAGACCTAGATAGATATTTGTCCAAAGAAGATATACAGATTGCCAACAAACACATGAAAGGATGCTCAACATCACTAATCATCAGAGAAATGCAAATCAAAACTACAATGAGGTATCACCTCACACCAGTCCAATGGCCACCATCAAAAAATCTACAAACAGTAAATGCTGGAGAGGGTGTGGAGAAAAGGGAACCCTCTTGCACTGTTGTTGGGAATGTAAATTCATACAGCCACTATGGAGAAGAATATGGAGGTTCCTTAAAAAACTAAAAATAGAACTACCATACGACCCAGCAAGCCCACTACTGGGCATATACTCTGAGAAAACCATAATTGAAAAAGAGTCATGTACCACAATGTTCATTGCAGCTCTGTTTACAATAGCCAGGACATGGAAGCAACCTAAGTGTCCTACGACAGATGAATGGATAAAGATGTGGCACATATATACAATGGAATATTACTCAGCCATAAAAAGAAATGAAATTGAGTTATTTGTAGCAAGGTGGATGGACCTAGAGTCTGTCATACAGAGTGAAATAAGAAAGAGAAAAACAAATACCGTATGCTAATATATATATAGGATCTAAAAAAAAAAGAAAATGGTTCTGAAGAAACTAGGGGCAGGGCAGGAATAAAGATGCAGATGTAGGGAATGGACTTGAGGACACGGGGAGGGGGAAGGGTAAGCTGGGGTGAAGTGAGAGAGTGGCATGGACATATATACACTACCAAATGTACAATAGACAGGTAGTGGGAAGCATCTGCATAGCACAGGGAGATCAGCTCGGTGCTTTGTGACCATCTAGAGGGGTGGGATAGGGAGGGTGGGAGGGAGACACAAGAGGGAGGAGATATGGGGATATATGTATACGTATAGCTGTTTCACTTTGTTATAAAGCAGAAACTAACACACCATTGTAAAGCAATTATACTCCAATAAAGATGTTAAAAAAACCCACGAATGCTTTAAGGAACAAAGATGTATGAAGTAAAAAACCGCAAAAAACTAACCCCTCCCCACCACTTTTCCTGCACCTCCCTTATGGGCACAGGTCATGGCGGTGACAAAGGGCACAGGGCTGGTAAGTGGCTTTGGAGCCCGTGATCTCAGTCACCACTGGGTCAGTTTCATCTGAAAAATTTTAAAGCCTCCCACGCAGTCCACCAGGGGTGGAAGGGGTAGAGGGGTGGAATATGGGAAGCTTGAATGAAACGGTTTACAGACACGGTGCTTTGAAAGTAGGAGAGTTCGGACAAAGTAAGAGGCCCTCCAAACTGCACTGTAGCTTTTGCTTTTATCTTGATTCCACCTCGGGGAAGGGAGCAGGCAAGAAGTCCCGGCTGATTAATATTTGATTTCCTCGCCCTGCCCTGGCACACCCAGCTGTGGGCTAAAGGGAAAGAAATGTCTGAGAGGCCAGAGTCGAGGGCAAGGGCCCCAGCATACAGCTTCGGAAACAAGTGGCCAGTGCCCTGACTTCCTTAGCCTCCTCCCTGCTCTGTACTTCTCCCCCTTAACCGACATGATGGTTAGAACCGGAAGGAAACGTCCCTGTGCTCAGGTCTAGAGGTGCTGAAGCGCTTGGGCAAAGTCCTAGGGGTGTAAGATGGTATCCCTGGGATGATGGAAGAGAGCTGTTGAGTGGGCTGGGGGGTCCCGCTAACCTCCTACAGAACAACTCTGACCTAGCTCGTTTTGCGGTATTGGAGGCCCACACACATTGCATTTGCAAAGAGAGTTTCTAGTGCTAAAAAAGGATGGAAAACAATGATGAAGTCTCGATTCTAAATGGTGACTGATGCTGGGTAACGGTTATGAGCTTACTTGCTACCTGTATATCTTCTTCAGTGAGGAGACTGTTCAAGTCTTTTGTACATATTTAAGTTTAGGCATTTGTTTTCTTCCTATTGAGTTCTGAATGTTCTTTATATATTCTGGATACAAGTCCTCCTTCGTCCCCCACTTAGAACTGAGCGGCCCTTCCTTGTTCTCCCACCACGTTCTGTTAAACTTCATTCACGTCCAGATCCAACTCCTGAAATGGACAGTTACTGACAAGCTGGTCCCTCTTCTGCCAGGGGGGCTCCCTGAAGGAGAAAGATGATGACTTTTATCTTTTTTTGTGCCCTCTTCAAAAGATGATTAATATATGAAGCCAATGCTCCGGAGTTTATATGCTTGAAATGAATGTCCTCTCTTGCAAATGGTCCCCGTGACTCTCTTCAATGCCTCTCTAGGAGCTGTGAACAGAGCTCAGGGCACGTGAAAGTCTCCTCAATCGTAAAAGAATCTCTGAGGGTGGAGTTGATTTCAACACCTCAAAAAAGAGAAGGTAGATAGCTTCTCTGACAAGGATGGTGCATACCTCTGAAGAATGGGTTTCTTGAGAGGGTCGCCAATGCTCCTGCAGGCAATGCTGAGACAAGGGTTGGTGGCTGTCTTCCACATAAACCTCCGTCCTGATGTCCACTGTTCAAATGAGGGAGCTGGAGGACCCAACGCCCAGAGCCAGAAGCTTGCAGAACCAGGATGACTGGCCCCACCTCCCTGTCACCTCCCTGGCTTGGAACTTCTATCCTTAAGATGCAAGGCGGGACTGCTCTGGTGGCAGTGGTTAAGAATCCGCCTGCCAATGCAGGGGACACGGGTTCGAGCCCTGGTCCGGGAAGATCCCACATGCCGTGGAGCAACTAAGCACGTGCACCACAACTACTGAGCCTGTGCTCTAGAGCCTGCGAGTCACAACTACTGAGCCCACGTGCCACAACTACTGAAGCCCATACGCCTAGAGCCCGTGCTCCGCAACAAGAGAAGCCACCGCAATGAGAAGCCCGCGCACCGCAACTAAGAGTAGCCCCCACTCGCCACAACTAGAGAAAGCCCGCGCGCAGCAACGAAGACGCAACAACGAAGACCCAATGCAGACAAAAATTAAAAAAAAAAATTAAAATGCTTTAAAGAAAAAAGAGGCAAGGCGAACACTTATTTTTAGACTTTAGAATCCAGTTAGGTTTATTTATTTATTTATATATTTATTATGTTTTTGGCCATGCTGTGTGGCTTGTGGGGTCTTAGTTCCCCGACCAGGGGTCGAACCTGAGCTCTTGGCAGTGAAAGCTTAGGACTTGCTCTGCTTGGTTAGCCGCTGGACCACCAGGGAGTTCTCTGGGTTAGGTTTAGATGCTCCAGCGCTCACTGGAGACGTCAAGGGGAGCGTGTCCCTGCGTGGATTGTGTTCATTGTGCTGAGGAGTAAGTACAAATGACCACGCCAGCAGCTGAAAGTCAGGGGTCTTTTTCTGAGCCTTTGGGTTTTTCATATGCCATAAAATTGCATTATGATGAAAAAATCCCAAAATAAAGCAAAATACTTACATGAAAGTACAAAATACAAAACTTACTGATGCGCGTTTATACACTGTTTACTACACTCCGGCTGTGGCCTAAGGGCTGAAGGGCTCTATCTGTTCGGAGGTGGCCGGGGTCATCGGAACTCAGCCCTTCTGCCTAACCCGACCCTCTTTAGACCGGGGTAGACTGCCATTTCTGGACTCACTCGGAGCGTGAATCCCTTCGTTGTCTGGGAAGGTGGGGTCCCATCTACTTATAAGAATGAGGGGCGGCCCTAATATCCCAGTATGGAGGGTGTGACTGGCCACAGCCTTGTAGGACCACATGGGCCAACCTGGCTGTAGCCAGGATCTCCTCACTGAGGCCTCACACAGCCAGCACATACACCAGATCCCGAGCCAATTTCAGCCACTTCCTTGGAGCTCGGGATATCACCTCCCACAACCCTTCACCTTGCTCCCTGAGAGCTTTGCTTAACGCTTCAGAAAACTGCTGCTGGCCTGAAACACCTCCCCCGGCACAATCACTCTAATTAGTGTAGTGGATGCCCCAGGAGCACCGTTTTCCAGGCTCAAAGAAACTCTGGTCTGTTCTGTAAATTTCCATGCGGGTCCCCGGGACTGTGTGAGTCACGGTGCTGGTTCCACCGGGTTCTTTATCGGAAGTGCAGGACTTCCCGCTTGGGGCAGCTGTCCCCTGTCTGAGATGAGTGAGAAGTAGGCACTACCTCCACCCGCTGTGATCACCAAGGAGGGAAAGGATTGCCCCCTGCTTCCCATAACGCCCAGACCCAAGCCAACAGCGTAAATGGAGCTTTCTCCACGCCCTCCAGCCCCTGTGTACATCTCTGCCCCCTGTCCATCCTCCCACTTGTCTATCCAATAAGTACGGTTCAAGCGTCCACTGCGTGCCAGGCCGAGCCTCTGCTGGGGATGAGGTGGCCTTCCCATGGATATTCGGAACCTTCCAGACAGAGGGAAGAGGAGGTGCCCAGACCCTGCCATGGGATGAGCTCGGCCTGTTCAAGGAGCACAGGAAGGATGCTGTGACCGGACGAAGTGGACTTTGGCCAGGGGCCCCGTTCTGTAGTGAAGGCTTCCAATCTGAGAAACAGCCCCTTTCCATGGGGCCATCACTGATAAATACGTGTTCTGCAGTATTTGTGGGGCACTGGGTCCCCTTCCTTCTTATTAGAGCAGTGCTTCTTCATCAGGGCCAACTTCGGTCCCTTTGGGACACATGGCAACGTCTGGCGACAACCATGTGTGTGCGCATGCGCACGCCTGGCATCTAGTTGGGAGAGGCCAGGGTTCCTGCTAGACATCCTGCAACACACGGGACAGTCCTCACAACTCTGATCCCAAACGTCCATGGTGCTGAGGTTGGGAACCCTTGTTTTGGGTCTCAGCAGCCTACGACTGGCAGTCACGGGTCCCCTGCTGCGGAGAGGGTGTGGGGTGGAGGTGGGGGACATGGGGCAGAGCTGCCTCTGCTTCTTCAAAATCCTTTCCTCAAGGGGAGTGCTGTGCGTGACTCACAGGTGAGACCCACCCCGCGGTGAAGGGGACAGAGCAGCCACTACCCGGGTCCTCCCGGAGCTTAGCAAACACCCGCCAACCTCAGTGAGCTCTGCTCCAGGGATGGTGCTTTCATTTTCCCGACATGTGTAACCAGAGCTACGTGATTCGCGCACACTGACCCGTGTCACCACACGGTAGTACTGAGCCACGGGCAGGCAAATTCGTGTCACAGCCTTCCCTCTGCCTGGATGGCTTTTCATCATTGCAATCTCAGGGGACACTGGCCTTCCACCACTCAGTCCCATCCTCCCCAGACCCTTTTCTCTAGGTCTTGGACCCACCTTGCTCTCCTCGATTAAAAAACATCTGCCCTGTGTCACAGCCCCTCGGGATACCAGAAGCGAGGCCTAGAGCCCTCTGAGCTGAGGTGAGCTGAGGTGTGTGTGTGTGACAGGCGTGGCTTGGTACCAACGCTGGACAGAGGAGGCACAAGACACGGAGCGCGAGACTGAGAGGGGCTTGGGGGAGGGAGAGGACGGGGATGCCTGGGGAGGCCAGGCATTTCCTCACTCACCCCTGGGCTCTGGCCGCCTCACCTAAAGGCTGTGGAAGCTGCATCCGCCTGGCTGCGCCAGACCATCAGCGCTCAGCTGCGAGGCTCATTTGGTTACCGCAGGAAACGAGCTGCATCAACCGAGTGAGGCTGGTGTTCGCGCCACGCCACCCTGCTCTCAGCGCTGACTCCTGTCTCATCAGCCTCTTCACGGGGCATTCGCCAGCCACCCTCAGCTCAGCTCCGCCCACTGCATCTCGGGGCGGGGGCGGGTGTCTGTGACTTCCTTTCTCTCCAGCTCAGCAAGGGTTCTGCACCTTTCAGGCTCTGGCGCTGTAGCTCACCAAGTATCGGGGGGTCTTCGTCCTCCCCCCGAGAAGAGCTCACTTCATCTTTGCGCAAGAAGGATCACATGCTAACCGTGGCAAAAGAAGGCCTGGCATTGTTCTGACGTTACTGCAGATATGAGATTAAGGAAAAGAAGTCAGTTCCTTTGGCCTGGGGTAGGGCCTGAACGTTTGGAATTTTAAAACTTTCCCAGGCAATTTTAATGTGCGGCCAGGGTTGAGATGAATGAGATGATCCATGACGTGTCCCCAGCTCTTAACAAGCGTACATGTATATTTTCGCACATGAATCTCTAGCCAGCGATTTTTTCCCTGCCAGAGGGAGCTGGGTGCCCACCGGCATCTTCTCATCCATCTCGCTGCTCATCCCCTCAGCCGCTGCACGCCCCTTAACTTTCCCGCGCCTGTTTCCTCATCTGTGAAGTGGGAATGGGGATACAGCCTGCTTCGCTCGGCCGTCCTAAGGTTTTAAGAGCCCCCCTAACTCCCCATTCCGTCGTCTGACCTTGACTCTGCTCATAACCAAGTTGTTTGCTATGAAAATAGCATCTCTTTTCTGAAAGGCGGGGGGAGGGACTTCTTTCTGGAGGCCTCTGGGGTTTAGGAAGTGCTGGACCGCGGGGCTTCTCCCCGCACGGAGAGCGTTTTCGAAGTTAACTTTGGGATCGTCCCCAGGGAGGGCAGGACGGTAAACGCAAAGCCCCGGCCTGAGGGGCATCGGAGCAAACTCCACCGTCGTGAACGTCTGGTGCTCCGTGAAAGATGTTCTTCCCCTGGGGGAGACCAAAGAGGAACGAGTCAGAGCGTGCCTGCCGCCTCCCCTGGCGCTCGGCGCGGGGGTACCGCCACTTACCGGAGCCCCGCGCGGGGCGCTGGAGGGGACTCGGGGGGGAGGAGGAGGGGGAGGGGGAGGAGGAGGGGGAGGGGGAGGGCGGCCCCCCCCCCCCAGCAGCAGCCGCAGCAGCAGCGCCCTGCGTCCCCGCCCCCCCCCCCCCCCCCCCGCCTCCTCACCTATCAGATTTCCCGTGCGCACGGCGCGCCGCTCCTCCCACCTCCTAAATGCCTAGCGGAGGGGACAGCCGCGCTGGGCCTCGACCCGCTGCTCCGCGGACGGCCGCAATGCGGCTCTGAGCTCCCGCGGCTGCACCGGCTTCGCGCGGGGAGTGCTGGGCGCACGGTGAGGGCCGGCAGGGCCGAGCGGGCGCGCGGGGAGCGCGGGCGGGGCCGGGGCAGCTGGGGGCGGCGGCCGGGGCCGGGCGGATTTCCCCTCCAGCGCACTTCCGAGGAGCGCCTACGGCGGGCTTGGGTTTGACCTCTTTCTTTCTTCTTTGCACATTAAGGCAGTGGTTACAGACTAGATGTGATCCAAGTTGGTCCAACAGTGTATTCATTTAAAAAATTTACCTTTGTTGTTGAGAGCGTTTATGTTCTAACCGCTTAGCAAATTTCAGTTATCCGATACAGTGTCACCAGCTATAGACACCTTGCTGTGCAGTAGATCCTCAGGAGCTCTATTTCCCTCACGCTCTAGCGCCTGGCAACCACTCTTTTACTCTCTATGATTTCCACTGAAAAAAAAAAATTTAAGCTTCCCGTGTAAGCGATACCATGCAGTATTTGCAGCATTTGTCTTTCTCCCTATGGGTTACTTCACTTAGCATAATGCCCTTCAGGGTTATCCATGTTGTTACAAAGGGCAGGATTTTTTCTTTTTTAAGGCTGAAAACATTCCATTCCATCATTCCTATGTGTATATCACATTTTCTTTTCGTTTTTGAAGATTTTTTTTTTGATGTGGACCATTTTTAAAGTCTTTATTGAATTTGTTATAATACTGCTTCTGTTTTATGTTTTGGTTTTTTGGCCACGAGGCATGTGAGATATTAGCTCCCACACTATGGATGGAACCTGCACACCCTGCACTGGAAGGCAAAGTCTTAACCACTGGACCGCCAGGGAAGTCCCCCCACGTTTTCTTTATCTGTTCATCTGTCCACACTTAGGTTGTGTTTGTACCTTGGCTATTGTGAATAATGCCGCAGGGAGCATGGGACTAGACAGCTCTCTGAGATGATGTTTTTATTTCCTTTAGGTTTTATACTCAGAGATGGGATTGCTGGCTCCTGTGGTAGTTCTGATTTCTTGAGGAACCTACATACTCTTTTCCATAGTGGCTGCACCTATATATATTCCCATGAACAGGGCACAGGGGCTCATTTTCCTCCACATCCTTGCCAGCATTTGTTATCTCTTGTTCTGTTGATAATAGACAACCTAACAGGTGTGAGGTGATATCTCACTGTGGTTTTGATTCGCATTTCCCTGATGAGTCCCTGATGATTACTGACGTTGAGCATGTTTTCACATACCTGTTGGCCATATGTCTTCTTTGGAAAAAATGTTCACATCTTTTGCCCATTGGATGATTTGTTTATTTCTTTTTTTTTTTTTTTTTGCGGTTCGCGGGCCTCTCACTGCTGTGGCCTCTCCCGTTGCGGAGCACAGGCTCTGGACGCGCAGGCTCAGCGGCCATGGCTCACGGGCCCAGCCGCTCCGCGGCATGTTGGATCTTCCCAGACCGGGGCACGAACCCGTGTCCCCTGTATCGGCAGATGGACTCCCAACCACTGCGCCACCAGGGAAGCCCTGATTTGTTTATTTCTTGCTGTTGATAACAATATATTTCTGAAGGGTTATCCCTACTCACATCACACACCCAGGAAGTTGGGTTATTGGGTGGACACAGTGCAAACAGAAGATTAGGGAATTAACATTGGATAGAAATGTCTCACAGTTAAAATGAATAACTGATCTAAAAAAAAAAAAAATGTCAGCTCCTTAGCAGTCTGCACAGACAGCTCCTGCCGAGCGTGGGCGTCGTGCAGGGGCTGACAGACAATATGATGAAAAGACATCTTTTCACCAAGTGCTAGTAGGGTTTTGACTTTGTGGAAGAGATGAGAAAGGGAGTCTCTCTAAGTCTCTCTAAGTGCGGTGAGATGCCTTACAATTTTATAATCAACATTTTTGCAATATCTGTGCCAGTCGTGTGTGTGTGTGTGTGTGTGTGTGTGTGTGTGTGTGTGTATGTGTGGTAAATATTGCATCTAACTTAAAAAATAAAAAAATCCTGTTTCTGTTTCACTTTTTCGTTGGCTTGTTTAGGTTTCTGACCTGTTGGGGATAAATACAGCTTCCAAAACCCTTTCCAAATCAGCAGTAATCAGATATTGTGAAGTTATTTTTCACTCTTCCTTTGTATTAGCATGACAAACTTAAAAAAAAATCTTTGTTATGTTTTTACCCTTTGTAAATATTAATATCACCTCCCATCCCCTTGTCTCCCTCATTTACTATTTCTGCCCCCGCTTCTTGAAATGGAGGAGTAGAATTTAAGGAAGATAGAGATCTGGGGAGTGTCATATTCCAGGGAGCGCTGGGGGGTGGGACATGGCAGCTGTGTGGAGTGTCTTATAGACAGGAAATCCCTAGAACCACATTTGTGGCTAAGTGCACGCTGATTCTGCCCATCCTTACATGTACTAAAATATTTCAGTTAAGTTGTCTAGTCTGGCAGATGGCCATCTTTTATGGTGTTTCCTCTGAAACAGCTACAAGTAATAGGCAAATTGTTTCAAAGAGAGAGCATTTAATATCTTCCTTTTGGTGAAGTAAGTCAGACAAAGACAAATACCGTATGATCTCACTCATATGTGGAATCTAAAACAAAATCAAACAAAAAACTGAGCTCATAGAGATCAGATTGGTGGTTGCCGGAGGCCGGGGGTGGGGAATTGAGGGGTGGAGGCGGGGTGGGTGATAGGCAAAGTGGGTCAAGGGGCTTAAAATGTACAGATTCCAGTTAGAAGAGAAATAAGTTCTTATTACAAGAGAAACAAGTTTTTTTTTAACATAGTAAAAAAAAACACCCTATCTATCTATCTGTCTGTCTACGTATATCTTCCTTTTAAGGAATGGTTGCACATCTATTAAGACCTGTTTCCTCTGTCATTTCATGTTTTCTTTCTCTTTTCAAGTCAGTTCATCTTATATAGTTCCTTTGTTCGGTAAACTTAAAAAATAATTAAGCTCTGATATGTGCAGAGAGGATTTCAATATGAGGTCCACTGACATTTAACTCCTGCATATGCAACTCGGAGTGTAAAGATATTTCACTAAGTTGTCACCTCAAAAAATTGACAAGGACAGTGCTGTCTTTGTGAAGATTCTTCCAGACACTGGCACCCTTTCTTCTGTATGATTTCTAAGTAGGTGCTTTGAATAAACCAGGACCACGATTAATGTCTGTTTTTATGAGAGGCTACCTGCCTGGACAGACTTCCTCGTGTGGGTGACAAAGTTCATCCTTTCATCAGGGCACCTGCGCGCAGCCCTCCTTCCTCCGTCCTGCCTGCCCAGCTTCAGGCAGAAGACAAGCGCAGCCTCAGGTCAGTTCAGACCAATTCTGGAAGGGTGTCAGGGTCTCCATTGCCTCCTGCCTGGACATGGACTTGGACTTGGGCTCCGAGCCAGGCACTGGTGTCCCAGGGGAGTCCTTTGCCTTCTCAGGATGCTTGTCTGTTTGACCCAGCCTCTGATCACATTTTTACTTGATTCTCTGCCAGAACTAGATCCTCGTCCTGGGTCCTGGTTCAATGGCCGAGAAACTGGGCTTGGCCCTGATGCTGTTGACCTCCTCTGCTGCACCTCACCACCCCCAGGAAAGCCCCTCGAATGGGTAGGGACTACTTCCAGCCCTCCTAATTCCAGACTTTTCTCCTTTGCCCTTGGCCTGAGGACCAGGCTCCTTTGAGTTTTTGTGGCTGGTCTCCTGTGGGTTTTGGCAAGACTTTTCTTTGTTTACGAAGGGAGTGAACCTGTGTCTGAAGTGACAAGGTGAAGTGTGTGGGGGGGGGGGGTGGATGATTTGTAGAGATTTTGACAATAAACGTGGCCTTCCTTGCAAACCAGAATTATGGGATATGGATATGGTGGAATGAGACTCATTTGAAAGAACACATCAACCAGAATTTTTATATCTAACTTTGAATGTTTTCCCATAGCCTCAATAGAAGAAAAAGAGCCAGAAGTTGTGTGAGACCAAGTTGGGTAAAGGAAGTAGCTGGCCATCTATTCACGCATTCATGGAGGGATGAAGAGTTTGGACGCTGGACCCAAGTGCCTGGGTTCACATGCCAGCTCTGTCAGGTACTTGTTCTGTGACCTTTGGCAAGTTACTTAATTTCTCTCTGCATCAGTTTCCTCAATTGAAATCAGAGGTCATAGTGATATTTATTTCATTGGGGGTGGTTATGAGATTAGATGGTTCCATATCTATAGAGTTTTACAACAGTGCCATTATGTAATATGTACCATAGAACTTATAGATATTACTATTATTTGCCTTTTATGTGCCAGGCATTTAAAACCATGTTGTATAAAATTGTTTTGTGGGCTTCCCTGGTGGCGCAGTGGTTGAGAGTCCACCTGCCAATGCAGGGGACATGGGTTCGTGCCCCAGTCCGGGAAGATCCCACATGCCACGGAGCGGCTGGGCCCGTGAGCCATGGCCGCTGAGCCTGCGCGTCCGGAGCCTGTGCTCTGCAACGGGAGAGGCCACAACAGTGAGAAGCCAGCGTACCGCAAAAAAAAAAAAAAAAAAAAAAAATTGCTTTGGATCAAGAATGAAAATGAAGTAACAAAACTGTTTTTCTTTTATTGAATTAAAAAAAAAGCACCTTGGTTTTAAAAGCAATTGCACCCAAAATGTGCCCAGACTATTTTGAGCAACAGCAGAATTGTTGGAATAAAATGACTAATGTTAGGGCCACAGTATTTAATTTGATGTCTCAGTTTTGGTTCCTACGCCTTATATTTAACTTCTGACTCTGTAATTATTTGAAGCCATTCCTGGGCATTACTATGTAAGTTTTCAGCTTTGTCTATGCCGTTTCTTACCATTTCTAATTTATTGATTAGTTTTAAAGATTAGTTGTAAAGTTTCCCCACCTTGTTCTTTTAAGCCACTTTTCTAGATCTTATAGCTCTGGGGAGAAATGGAATCATATTTATGATATTGCATCTTTCTACCTATGAACATCGTATGTCTATACATAGTTTATGTCCTTTTGTTATATTTGTTATTTATTATATTGCTATCTGTTGCATTGTTCATTGAATGTTCCTTAATAACATTTTAAAATATAGCAGTCTTGCACCTCTGTAGTTAGATTTAGTCCTTGATACCTTTCTTCTAGTTTTTGATGCCCTTGTGAACTAGATTTTTGTTCATTTTTGTGCTGCTTTAAAAAGTATTCATTTTGAAACAGTTCTAGACTTACAGAAATGTTGCAAAGGTTGTACAGAGAGTGCCTGTAAACCTTTCACTCAGCTTCCCCTTTACATGGTTATGTAAGATGTTAACACTAATAGTTCAGTTATTGAGATCAGAAAATTAACACTGACACAGTACTCTTAATTCATCTTCAGACCTTATTTGAATTTTGCCCTTTTTCTTGCTGATGTCATTTTTCTGGTCCAGGATCCCACCAAAACCCCATTTTGCATTTGGTTGTTATGTCGCCTTATCACCTTCAATCTGTAGTAGTTCCTCAGTCTTTCTTTGTCTTTCACAAACTTGATATTTTGGAAGAGTCCAGGGCAGTTATCTTGTAGAATGTTCCTCCGTTTGGATTTGCCTGACATTTTCTTAGGACTAGATTGAAGTTATGCATTTTTAACAATAGTAACACCGATGTTTGATAAATTGGATATGTTTTCTTATTGGTTATAGTAGTTTATATGTAGATTCTCTAGAATATTTTATATAGAAAATTGTATTAGATATTTTGGTTGTTTGTGTTTTCCTAGCATGTGAGAGGGTTTTACTTCTCTAAACTTTTGAAGTTTGGCACAGTCACATGACTTTTTTTGGTCAGTGAAATGGGAGCTGAAGTGGTGAATGCTAAGAGATTTAATTGCAGCTGCTTGATTTTCCAGCTCTCTATTCTCTGCTTGTGTAAGCACATATTGATATGAACATGTCATAACAAAAATAGCATAAAATGATAAATCAACATATGAAGGATAGCTGCCTTCAAAAGTAGCCTGGATCAGCAATGGACTTTGCTTATGTGAAAATAAATGTTTACAGTATTTAGATCTGAGATTTTGGGGCTGTTTGTTAATGTGGCATAATCTAGACTATTTGGTTTGATACAGTATTTTCTGTAAATAAGAATAGCATAGTTTCATTTCTTCCAATTCTTATATCTCATTTCTTTTTCTGGTCTTATTGCATTGGCTGGGGCCTTGAGTACAATGTTTGATAAAAGCAGTGATAATTGACATTCTTGTCTTGATCTTGACATTGAAGAGAATTCTCTTAATTTTCACTATTAAGTATGATGTTTATGATTGGGGTTTGATGAATACCCTTCTCTATCATGAATTAGTGCTGAATTTTATTGATTCCGTTCTTTTGGTTGTATCCCTAGAGATAATCATGTATTTTTTTCCTTCATTTAATTTACTGATATAGTATATTAATAGAAACCTGATATATTATTTAGGAACTTTACCATTTATGTCTGAAGGAGATATTGTTCATAATTTTCTTTTCTTTTACTTTTGCTCTCTGAAGTTGAAATTTTTATTTCTGTTTCTCTAAAACAGCTTGTATAAAAGAAAGATTTTTTATCAGTATTTTGTTCCTTTAAATTTTGTACGTTTAAATCTAAATCTTTTTGAATTGTTGTCTTTTAGGGTGGGGTAAGGTACAATATCTTTAATTACTGTTTGTTTATTCAGGTTCTATTTCTTCTTCAGTGAACCTTGTTATTTGTGATTTTTTTACAATATGATTTCATCTAAGTTGAAATTTATTGCATAAAGGTTGTTCATAATATTCCATTATGATTTAAAATGTTTATTTCTTTATGGTTATGGACCTTTTTAATTTTTAATATGATTCATTTTTGCCTCTTTTCTGGTTAAATCTTGCTAGAACTTTATTTTATTGGTGTTTCTAATAAACAGTTTTTGAATATGTAGGTATCTCCTCTGTTTTATTCTCTATTTCATTCATTGCTACTCATATCATTTCCCCATCGTTTTTGCCTTTTTAATGTTTATTGTCTTTTCACTAGCTTCTTGAATTATATGTGTAACTTATTTTAAATCCTTCTTTTTCTATCTGTAAATTTATTCTTAAGTGATTTTTTAGTTGCATTCCAGAGGTTTCAATATGTTGTTCTTTCATTGTTATTTGGTTTAAAATATCCATTGTGAATTCCTCTTTAAGCCATAAATTATTATTATTATTTTTTTGATTTATTTGATTATTTATTTATTTTTGGCCATGTTGGGTCTTAGTTGTGGCACACGGGCTCTTTGTTTTAGCACACGGGCTTCTCTCTAGTTGTGGCGTACAGGTTTTCTCTCTCTAGTTGTGGTGCACAGGCTCCAGGGCACGTGGGCTCTGTAGTTTGTGGCACACAGGCTCTCTGGTTGAGGCATGCAATCTCAGTAGTTGTGGCATGTGGACTTAGTTGCCCCGTGGCATGTGGGATCTTAGTTCCCTGACCAGGGATCGAACCCACATCCCCTGCATTGGAAGGCGAATTCTTTACCACTGGACCACCAGGGAAGTCCCAGCCATAAATTATTTCATATATAAATTTAAAAGTTTCAAAACATACGTTTTTCTCCATTATGTTTTGTTTTGTTTTGTTTTTTTGTGGTACGCGGGCCTCTCACTGTTGTGGCCTCTCCTGTTGTGGAGCACAGGCTCCGGATGCACAGGCTCAGCAGCCATGGCTCACAGGCCCAGCCGCTCCACGGCATGTGGGATCTTCCCGGACCGGGGCACGAACCCGTGTCCTCTGCATCGGCAGGTGGACTCTCAACCACTGTGCCACCAGGGAAGCCCCTATGTTGATTTTTAGATTCTAAAAATGGTACACGTGCAATTAAAAAAAGTGTTTATTCTTTATTTCTCTACATATATATTAAATGAAGTTCATTAGTTTTCTTTATTAAGTCACTATTATTACTGTTGTTTGGTTTGCTTGTCTTATACTTTCTGAGAGGAATGTGTACACATACAATTTATCCTTGTAATACTTGGATATACTGTATCCAAGTACACAACTTATACTTGTAATACTGTCTTTTTTTGTGTTGTATGTTTTGAGGCTGTGTTGTGAAAGGCTTCCAGGTATATCAAGGATCTGTATTATAAGATTAAATGGTGAACTGCTGTGTTGAGTTGCTACTTTTGGCTTGAATTCTCCTTTGTCTCAAATAGCTGCACTAGGGATCTCCCCCAGCCCACCTCACTGCTTAGTACTGCAGGTATCCGTCCCACCTATTTTCGTACCTTTACTTCGGGTGTGTTATTTGAACCTGCATATAGATGGACTTTTTCTCCCAATCTGATAAATTCTGTTTATAAATGAGTTTAATCCACTTATAATAAGTATGATTTCTGAGGTACTTGGATTGAATTCTATTTTCTCATGAGTGTTCTCTTTACCAAAGTGTTTTCTTTTTTTTTATAGATTAAAATAAAATCTTATTTTATTTTTGGCTGCGTTGGGTCTTTGTTGCTGCACACGGGCTTTCTCTAGTTGTGGCGAGTAGGCGCTACTCTTTGTTGCGGTGCACAGGCTTCTCATTGAGGTGGCTTCTCTTGTTGCGGACCATGGGCTCTAGGCATGTGGGCTTTAGTAGTTGCAGTGCGTGGGCTCAGTAGTTGCAGCACATGGGATCTAGGGCCCGCGGGCTTCAGTAGTTGTGGCGTGTGGGCTCAGTAGTAGCTGTGGCTTGCGAGCTCTAGAGCGCAGGTTCAGTACTTGTGGCGCACAGGCCTAGCTGCTCCGCAGCATGTGGGATCTTCCCAGACCAGGGATCTAACCCATGTCCCCTGCATTGGCAGGTGGACTCCCAGCCACTGCGCCACCAGGGAAGTCCCCATTTTTCTTTAGTTCTCTTTTCTTCATTTTTTGTCTCCTGTTGAATTGATAAAGTTTTCTATGTTTCTATATTAGCCCTTTGCTGATTTGCAAACTACAGACTGTATTTACATTATTTTAGTGATTATCCTTAATTTTGAGTCATGCATTTTAACCATATATAACTTAAAGTTTTTCAGTATTTCTATCATTTTCCCTACCATGACAAGGACCTTAACACACTTTAATTATCAAACAACCTCTTTCCCTTATTTTTAAATTTATTTTTATTTTTTGCGGTACGCGGGCCTCTCACTGTTGTGGCCTCTCCCGTTGCGGAGCACAGGCTCCGGACGCGCAGGTTCAGCGGCCATGGCTCACGGGCCCAGCTGCTCCTCGGCATGTGGGATCTTCCCGGACCGGGGCACAAACCTGTGTCCCCTGCATCGGCAGGCGGACTCTCAACCACTGCGCCACCAGGGAAGCCCTCTCTCCCTTATTTTGTAACTGTTTCTAGAGTTTGGTTTTAACTTTTTAAACATGAAATAGTAGTTCTTTATATGGACATAAATTAATTAAAATTAATTAATTTATTCACACAACTTAATTTATTAATCACAAATTTGGTCAATTTCTCTGCCATTGTTGTGTCCCATATCCCGTGATGTAGGTCTGGGTTTGGACATCTTGCTGAAGTGCATCCATTAATAATTGTTTTAGTGATACTACATGGGTGGTAAACTTTCATACTATTTGTGTGCTTGAAAATGTCTTAATTATGGCTTTACATTTGCATGTTAATTTAACTGGGTATAACATTTTAGATTGGCAATAATTTCCTTCCAGCATTTTGAAGATAACACTCCATTATCTTCCGTCATGAGAAATTTCTGTCAGTCTAGTTGTGTGGCTTTTGTGGACAGTTAGCCTTTCTCTCTGATAGCTTTTGAGACTTTCTCCTTATCCTCCATGTTCCACAGTGCCCCCATGATGTGTTGAGGTGTGGATTTATCTTTATTTATCATGCTGGGTACTTAGGGTGCCGGTGCCCGTTTTGATTTGAGAACTCATATCTTCATTCTGGAAAAGTTTCAGCTGGTATTTCTTCTGATATTTCTTCTCTGCTATTCCCTCAATTCTTTTCTTCAGGAACTCTTTTCAGATTAAGCTGATCCTTTTAATCTGTTTGCAACATCTCCTTTGTCTTTCTGATAAGTTCTGGTTGTTGTTGGAGAGTTATCTCTGAGGGGAGATAATGATTCTCCTTTCAGTAAGGGTCTACCTTTCTCTATGGAAACTGGGAAGGCAAGCCTGGAGGTTTAACCCTCATTTTACTCTAGAGCAGGGGTCCCCATCCCCCAGGATCTAATGCCTGATGATCTGAGGTGGAGCTGATGTAATAATAATAGAAATAAAGTGCACAATAAATGTAATGCGCTTGAATCATCCCAAAACCACCCCCCCCAACCCCGGTCCTTGGAAAAACTGTCTTCCATCAAAATGGTCCCTGGTGCCAAAAAGGTTGGGGACCGCTGCTCTAGAGGATCACTTCCCTCAGGTTTCCTACCTACCACCTCTGTTCACTTTTCTCCAGCTTGGGAAGTGCAACAAGTAAGACTTTTATGAATTTCAGTTCCTCACCTTTTCCCACTTTCATCTGCCCATTCACCTGTGCATGTAAAGTTCTGGTGTTTCCAGTGCTTTTCCTGGACCAGCACTTTCAAGGAGTATGCCAAGAGTTGTGTCCCTTCATTTGAGTGTTGCTTGTATAATTTTGGCCTATTTGAACTTATTGTTTCATTTCAGTGTGGACAAAGTAGAGAAAGAAATGTCTCGGTACCCTATTACACATTTAAGCAATAATATCAATAATTGCTAATATTATTCAACCCATCAGCAGTGGGTCATGATGCTGAAAGCTCAGCCTCTCTGTACACTGGTGCCGAATCGAATCTCGGAGACAGCGTTTTGGGTGACGTAGAAAAAAATAGCTTTCTTGCTTTGCGAGGCAAAGGGGGACACAGTGGGCTCCTGCCCACGAAAACTATGTGTCCCAACCCAGGGGAGTTTGGCGAGGAGTTTTATGGCAACGGTTCAAGGGTGGGGTTGCTGACAAGATGAGGATGTGAGCAGGGTCTCAGGTGGTCGGTCTGCTAATCTGGATGAGCTTCTCTGGTCCCTTTAATCTTGCTTCGGGTGGTTTCCCGGCTGTTCCTTCCTTGATTAGCAACTGTTCGAATCTGCCCTTTGGAACTCAGGGCAGGCCATGGAGGCTGGAGTCTTGCCTACAAGAAACACGGGACAAAAAAGGCCTCCATGCCTGGGAGCCCCACAGGGCCCCACTAGGTTTCAGTCAGAGTGGGTGTTCAATATTCCTATTTTGTATGAGGTCTGGCACCATGCCCAGGTGATTGGAATCTTTAGAAAGAAAGAGGTACCCACTATAATTGGACATGAATTAAGGAACTGAGAAATTTTTTTTTTTTTTTAAAATCAATCCCCGTTTATTAGACATTTTTTTTTAACATCTTTATTGGGGTATAATTGCTTTACAATGGTGTGTTAGTTTCTGCTTTATAACAAAGTGAATCAGTTATACATATACATATGTTCCCATATCTCTTCCCTCTTGCGTCTCCCTCCCTCCCACCCTCCCTATCCCACCCCTCCAGGCTGTCACAAAGCACCGAGCCAATATCCCTGTGCCATGCGGCTGCTTCCCAATAGCTATCTACCTTACTACGTTTGTTAGTGTGTATATGTCCATGACTCTCTCTCGCCCCGTCACAGCTCACCCTTCCCCCTCCCCATAACCTCAAGTCCGTTCTCTAGGAGGTCTGCGTCTTTATTCCTGCCTTACCCCTAGGTTCTTCATGACATTTTTTTTTCTTAAATTCCATATATATGTGTTAGCATACGGTATTTGTCTTTTTCTTTCTGACTTACTTCACTGTGTATGACAGACTCTAGGTCTATCCACCTCATTACAAATAGCTCAATTTCGTTTCTTTTTATGGCTGAGTAATATTCCATTGTATATATGTGCCACATCTTCTTTATCCATTCATCCGATGATGGGCACTTAGGTTGTTTCCATCTCCGGGCTATTGTAAATAGAGCTGCAATGAACATTTTGGTACATGATTCTTTTTAAATTTCGGTTTTCTCAGGGTATATGCCCAGTAGTGGGATTGCTGGGTCATATGGTAGTTCTATTTGTAGTTTTTAAGGAACCTCCATACTGTTCTCCATAGTGGCTGTACCAATTCACATTCCCACCAGCAGTGCAAGAGGGTTCCCTTTTCTCCACACCCTCTCCAGCATTTATTGTTTCTAGATTTTTTGATGATGGCCATTCTGACTGGTGTGAGATGATATCTCATTGTAGTTTTGATTTGCATTTCTCTAATGATTAATGATGTTGAGCATTCTTTCATGTGTTTGTTGGCAGTCTGTATATCTTCTTTGGAGAAATGTCTATTTAGGTCTTCTGCCCATTTTTGGATTGGGTTGTTTGTTTTCTTGTTATTGAGCTGCATGAGCTGCTTGTAAATTTTGGAGATTAATCCTTTGTCGGTTGCTTCATTTGCAAATATTTTCTCCCATTCTGAGGGTTGTTTTTTGGTCTTGTTTATGGTTTCCTTTGCTGTGCAAAAGCTTTGAAGTTTCATTAGGTCCCATTTGTTTATTTTTGTTTTTATTTCCATTACTCTAGGAGGTGGGTCAGAAAGAATCTTGCTGTGATTTATGTCATAGAGTGTTCTGCCTATCTTTTCCTCTAAGAGTTTGATAGTTTCTGGCCTTATATTTAGGTCTTTAATCCATTTTGAGCTTATTTTTGTGTATGGTGTTAGGGAGTGTTCTAATTTCATTCTTTTACATGTACCTGTCCAGTTTTCCCAGCACCACTTATTGAAGAGGCTGTCCTTTCTCCACTGTACATTCCTGCCACCTTTATCAAAGATAAGGTGTCCATAAGTGCATGGGTTTATCTCTGGGCTTTCTATCCTGTTCCATTGATCTATCTTTCTGTTTTTGTGCCAGTACCATACTGTCTTGATTACTCTAGCTTTGTAGTATAGTCTGAAGTCAGGGAGCCTGATTCCTCCAGTTCCTTTTTTTGTTCTCAAGATTGCTTTGGCTATTCGGGGTCTTTTGTGTTTCCATACAAATTGCGAATTTTTTTGTTCTAGTTCTGTGAAAAATGCCAGTGGTAGTTTGATAGGGATTGCATTGAATCTATAGATTGCTTTGGGTAGTAGAGTCATTTTCACATGTTGATTCTTCCAATCCAAGAACATGGTATATGTCTCCATCTATTTGTATCATCTTTAATTTCTTTCATCAGTGTCTTATAATTTTCTGCATACAGGTCTTTTGTCTCCTTAGGTAGGTTTATTCCTAGATATTTTATTCTTTTTGTTGCAGTGGTAAATGGGAGTGTTTTCTTGATTTCACTTTCAGATTTTTCATCATTAGTATATAGGAATGCCAGAGATTTCTGTGCATTAATTTTGTATCCTGCCACTTTACCAAATTCATTGATTAGCTCTAGTAGTTTTCTGGTAGCATCTTTAGGATTCTCTATGTATAGGATCATGTCATCTGCAAACAGTGACAGCTTTACTTCTTCTTTTCCGATTTGTATTCCTTTTATTTCCTTCTCTTCTCTGATTGCTGTGGCTAAAACTTCCAAAACTATGTTGAATAAGAGTGGTGAGAGTGGGCACCCTTGTCTTGTTCCTGATCTTAGTGGAAATGCTTTCAGTTTTTCACCATTGAGGATGATGTTTGCTGTGGGCTTGTCGTATATGGCCTTTATTATGTTGAGGAAAGTTCCCTCTATGCCTACTTTCTGCAGGGTTTTTATCATAAATGGGTGTTGAATTTTGTCAAAAGCTTTCTCTGCATCTATTGAGATGATCATATGGTTTTTCTCCTTCAATTTGTTAATATGGTTTATCACATTGATAGATTTGCGTATATTGAAGAATCCTTGCATTCCTGGAATAAACCCCACTTGATCATGGTGTATGATCCTTTTAATGTGCTGTTGGATTCTGTTTGCTAGTATTTTGTTGAGGATTTTTGCATCTATGTTCATCAGTGATATTGGTCTGTAGTTTTCTTTCTTTGTGACATCCTTGCCTGGTTTTGGTATCAAGGTGATGGTGGCCTCGTAGAAGGAGTTTGGGAGTGGTCCTCCCTCTGCTATATTTTGGAAGAGTTTGAGAAGGATAGGTGTTAGCTCTTCTCTAAATGTTTGATAGAATTCGCCTGTGAAGCCATCTGGTCCTGGGCTTTTCTTTGTTGGAAGATTTTTAATCACAGTTTCAATTTCAGTGCTTGTGATTGGTCTGTTCATATTTTCTATTTCTTCCTGATTCAGTCTTGGCAGGTTGTGCATTTCTAAGAATTTGTCCGTTTCTTCCAGATTGTCCATTTTATTGGCATAGAGTTGCTTGTAGTAATCTCTCATGATCTCTTTAATTTCTGCAGTGTCAGTTGTTACCTCTCCTTTTTCATTTCTAATTCTATTGATTTGCGTCTTCTCCCTTTTTTTCTTGATGAGTCTGGCTAGTGGTTTATCTATTTTGTTTATCTTCTCAAAGAACCATCTTTTAGTTTTATTGATCTTTGCTATTGTTTCCTTCATTTCTTTTTCATTTATTTCTGATCTGATTTTTATGATTTCTTTCCTTCTGCTAGCTTTGGGGTTTTTTTGTTCTTCTTTCTCTAATTGCTTGAGGTGCAAGGTTAGGTTGTTTATTCTAGATGTTTCCTGCTTCTTAAGTTGGGCTTGTATTGCTATAAACTTCCCCCTTAGAACTGCTTTTGCTGCATCCCACAGGTTTTGGGTCGTTGTGTCCCCATTGTCATTTGTTTCTAGGTATTTTTTGATTTCCTCTTTGATTTCTTCAGTGATCACTTCATTATTAAGTAGTGTATTGTTTAGCCTCCATGTGTTTGTATTTTTTACAGATCTTTTCCTGTAATTGATATCTAGTCTCATGGTGTTGTGGTCAGAAAAGATACTTGATACGATATCAATTTTCTTAAATTTGCCAAGGCTTGATTTGTGACCCAAGATATGATCTATCCTGGAGAATGTTCCATGAGCACTTGAGAAAAATGTGTATTCTGTTGTTTTTGGATGGAGTGTCCTATAAATATCAATTAAGTCCATCTTGTTTAATGTATCATTTAAAGCTTGTGTTTCCTTATTTATTTTCATTTTGGATGATCTGTCCATGGGTGAAAGTGGGGTGTTTAAGTCCCCTACTATGAATGTGTTACTGTCGATTTCCCCTTTTATGGCTGTTAGTATTTGCCTTATGTATTGAGGTGCTCCTATGTTGGGTGCATAAATATTTACAATTGTTATATCTTCTTCTTGGATCGATCCCTTGATGATTATGTAGTGTCCTTCTTTGTCTCTTTTAATAGTCCTTATTTTAAAGTCTATTTTGTCTGATATGAGAATTGCTACTCCAGCTTTCTTTTGGTTTCCATTTGCATGGAATATCTTTTTCCATCCCCTTACTTTCAGTCTGTATGTGTCTCTAGGTCTGAAGTGGGTCTCTTGTAGACTGCATATATAAGGGTCTTGTTTTTGTATCCATTCAGCTAATCTGTGTCTTTTGGTGGGAGCATTTAGTCCATTTACATTTAAGGTAATTATCGATATGTATGTTCCTATTCCCATTTTCTAAATTGTTTTGGGTTCGTTATTATAGGTCTTTTCCTTCTCTTGTGTTTCTTGCCTAGAGAAGATCCTTTAGCATTTGTTGTAAAGCTGGTTTGGTGGTGCTGAACTCTCTCAGCTTTTGCTTGTCTGTAAAGGTTTTAATTTCTCCATCAAATCTGAATGAGATCCTTGCTGGGTAGAGTAGTCTTGGCTGCAGGTTTTTCTCCTTCATCACTTTCAGTATGTCCTGCCACTCCCTTCTGTCTTGTAGGGTTTCTGCTGAGAGATCAGCTGTTAGCCTTATGGGGATTCCCTTATGTGTTATTTGTTGTTTTTCCCTTGCTGCTTTTAATATGCTTCCTTTGTATTTAATTTTTGACAGTTTGATTAATAGGTGTCTTGGCGTATTTCTCCTTGTATTTATCCTGTATGGGACTCTCTGTGCTTCCTGGACTTGATTAACTATTTCCTTTCCCATATTAGGGAAGTTTTCAACTATAATCTCTTCAAATATTTTCTCAGTCCCTTTCTTTTTCTCTTCTTCTTCTGGAACCCCTATAATTCGAATGTTGGTGCGTTTAATGTTGTCCCAGAGGTCTCTGAGACTGTCCTCAGTTCTTTTCATTCTTTTTTCTTTATTCTGCTCTGCAGTAGTTATTTCCACTATTTTATCTTCCAGGTCACTTATCCGTTCTTCTGCCTCAGTTATTCTGCTATTGATCCCATCTAGAGTACTTTTAATTTCATTTATTGTGTTGTTCATCGTTGCTTGTTTCATCTTTAGTTCTTCTAGGTCCTTGTTAACTGATTCTTGCATTTTGTCCAATCTATTGTCCATTCTATCTCCAAGATTTCGGATCAACCTTACTATCATTATTCTGAATTCTCTTTCAGGTAGACTGCCTATTTCCTCTTCATTTGTTAGGTCTGGTGCATTTTTATCTTGCTCCTTTATCTGCTGTGTGTTTTTCTGTCTTCTCATTTTGCTTATCTTACTGTGTTTGGGGTCTCCTTTTTGCAGGCTGCAGGTTCGTAGTTCCTCCTGTTTTTGATGTCTGTCTCCAGTGGCTAAGGTTGGTTCAGTGGGTTGTGTAGGCTTCCTGGTGGAGGCGACTAGTGCCTGTGTTGTGGTGGATGAGGCTGGATCTTGTCTCTCTAGTGGGCAGGTTCATGTCTGGTGGTGTGTTTTGGGGTGTCTGTGGCCTTATTATGATTTTAGGCAGCCTCTCTGCTAATGGGTGGGGCTGTGTTCCTGTTTTGCTAGTTGTTTGGCACAGGTTGTCCAGCACTGTGGCTTGCTGGTTGTTGAGTGAAGCTGGGTGCTGGTGTTAAGATGGAGGTCTCTGGGAGATTTTCGCCGTTTGATATTATGTGGAGCTGGGAGGTCTCTTGTGGACCAGTGTCCTGAAGTTGGCTCTCCTACCTCAGAGGCAGAGCCCTGACTCCTGGCTGGAGCACCAAAAGCCTTCATCCACACGGCTCAGAATAAAAGGGAGAAAAAGTAGAGGGAATTAGTAGAAGTATGAGGAAAGAAAGAAGGAAAGGAGGGAAGGAAGGAAGGAAGAAAGAAAGAAAGAAGCAAAGAAGGAAAGAAGGCAAGAAGGAACGAAAGGAGGGAGGGAGAGAGGGAGGAAGGAAGGAAGGAGGGAAAGAAGGAAAAACAGAAAGAAAGAAGATACAGTAAAAATAAAATAAAGTATAATAAAGTTATTGAATTAAAAAATTCTTATTTAGAAAAAAAAAAGTGACGGATAGAACCTTAGGACAAATGTTGGAAGCAAAGCTATACAGACAAAATCTTACACAGAAGCGTACACATACACCCTCACTAAAAGAGGTAAAGGGGAAAAATCATAAATCTTGCTGTCAGAGACCACCTCCTCAATTTGGGATAATTCGTTGTCTAAAGGAGGGAAGGAAGGAAGGAAGGAAAGAAAGAAAGAAAGAAAGGACGAAGGTAAAGTATAATAACGTTCTTAAAATTGATTATTAAGAAAAAAATTTTAAGAAAAAACCATGGACGGATAGAACCCTAGGACAAATGGTGGAAGCAAGACTATACAGACAAGATCTCACACAGAAGCACACACATACACATTCACACAAAGAGGAAAGGGGAAAAAATCATAGATCTTGCTCCTAAAGTCCACTTCCTTAATTTGGGACGATTGGCTGTCTATTCAGGTATTCCACAGATGCAGGGTATATCAAGTTGATTGTGGAGCTTTAATCCGTTGCTTCTGAGGCTGCTGGGAGAGATTTCCCTTTCTCTTCTTTGTTCTCACAGCTCACAGGGGCTCAGCTTTGGATTTGGCCCCGCCTCTGCGTGTAGGTCGCTGGAGGGCGTCTGTTTTTTGCTCAGACAGGACGGGGTTAAAGGAGCCGCTGATTCGGGGGTTCTGGTGTACTGAGGCCGGCGGGGAGGGAGGGGCACGGAATGCGGGGCGGGCCTGCGGCGGCAAAATCCGGCGTGACCCTGCACCAGCCCGAGGCCCGCCGTGCGCTCTCCCGGGGAAGTCGTCCCCGGATCCCGGGAACCTGGCAGTGGCGGGCTGCACAGGCTCCGCGGAAGAGGGGCGTGGAGAGCGACCTGCGCTCTCACACAGGCCCCTCAGTGGCGGCAGCAGCAGCCCCAACGTCTCCCGCCCGCCTCTGGGGTCCGCGCCTCCAGCCGCGGCTTGCGCCCGTCTCTGGAGTCCGCGCCCTCAGCCGCGGCTCGCGCCCGTCTCTGGATTCCGCGCTTTCAGCCGCGGCTCGCGCCCGTCTCTGGAGTTCCTTTAAGCAGCGTTCTTAAACCCCTCTCCTCACGCACCAGGAAACAAAGAGGGAAGAAAAAGTCTCTTGCCTCTTCGGCAGGTGCAGACTTTCCCCCGGACTCCCTCCCGGCTAGCTGTGGTGCACTAACCCCTTCAGGCTATGTTCAAGCCGCCAACCCCAGTCCTCTCCCTGCGCTCCGTCCGAAACCGAAACCCGAGCCTCAGAGCCTCAGCTCGCAGCCCCGCCCGCCCCGGCGGGTGAGCAGACAAGCCTCTCGGGCTGGTGAGTGCCGGTCGGCACCGATCCTCTGTGCGGGAATCTCCCCGCTTTGCCCTCCGCACCTGTTGCTGTGCACTCCTCCGCGGCCCCGAAGCTCCCCGCTCCGCCTCCCGCAGTCTCCGCCCGCGAAGGGGCTTCCTAGTGTGTGGAATCTTTTCCTCCTTCACACCTCCCTCCCACTGGTGCAGGTGCCGTCCCTATCCTTTTGTCTCTGTTTATTCTTTTTTTCTTTTGCCCTACCCAGGTACGTGGGGAGTTTCTTGCCTTTTGGGAGGTCTGAGGTCTTCTGCCAGCCTTCAGTAGGTGTTCTGTAGGAGTTGTTCCACGTGTAGATGTATTTCTGGTGTATCTGTGGGGAGGAAGGTGATCTCCGCGTCTTACTCTTCCGCCATCTTCCTGCTCTCCGGAACTGAGAAATTTGAATGAGGCAAATAAATGGTGGAGAGATGGCCTTATTAAGGTGTAGGTGTAGATGGAAGAATGGTGGTCAACATTCCATAGATACAACCTGTCATGAATGCTCCACAGTTAACTCTCAAAGTTTTCTGGAGAATCCTGAAACTGGATTTTTTGGATACCCTTATTTGGCTTTCTCAAGGACAAAATGCCCAGTTTCCCTCCTTGCTAGTTATTAACTAATCAGTTTACCCCTCAAAAAATTGCAAGTAAGATTCATTATCCCAAAATTGAAGTTTTTCTCCCTGTGCACATTCTCTTGTATATCTCGTTTTTGCTTCTGCTCTGAGAGTCAATTTACCAGTTGCTTCCCATGCGAGAACATCGTTTATAAGAAAGATAACTAAACTGCATGCAAATATGCAATTTCCCCTGCGTTACGCTTTGACGGATCTACACGTCCCATTTTAGACTTAGGGCATAGCACTTACACCCAGTATTGCGTGCCCACGTTTCCTGGTTCTTGTCTTGCTGACTTCTAACGTGCTCCTCACACCTGTCTAATTGAAACTCCTTCTTGGATCACCTGTAGTTTGTACTTGTTTTTCCATCAGGTAAAACGGAGGAGCTTTTTCAGGCTAATGAAAACCTATGATGCCAACCACCATGTGGGAGATTTGAATGGTTAGAGAAAAGGACTTCTGAGGTTAGAAAGGCATTTTGCTTGTGGTTGGTTATTCAGATTCGTGGGGCTGATGGCTTTTGCTGTCTTGCTGCCCCACCCCATCTGGGCTGCTACCCCACGCAGTCAGTCTGTTCTTTGTTTGTTCAACGTCTTTATTAGTCTGTGGGATATGTTTCCTACTGTTCGAAGATCAGAGAAATTGGGGCAACTCTGCCTGTGAATCTTCTCTTGAGGTTCACTCTGCACGTGGTCTTTGTAAAGTTTCCCAAAAGTCGTGCATTAAAGAAGCCTGTTTAATTTTGTTTAATACAGTGGTTCCCCAACTTGCAGTTCCGCCTCTCTCCCACCCTCACCCCTCTGCCCCCAACACACACACAGTCTGCTTGACATATGTGTGGGCACCTACGTGGGCACGGTGGGGCAGTGTGGGCAAACCTCCCCCACACTGACGGAAAGGACTCCATGTTCCCACTCACTCTCATCTTCAACCTTTGATTCTTCAACCTTGATTCTTTCCTTCAACCCTTGATTCTTTCCTTTTTCTTTTTTTATTTAATAGTTTTATTGGAGTATAATATCCACATCATATATTTTTTTGCACAGTTTACAATTCATTGACCCTCAAACTCTTTTTTATAAATTTATGTAAAATATACGTAAATTAAATTGACCACGTTAGCCACAATTCCACAATATTTAGTACATCCACAGTGGTTTGCAACCATCCCTACTATCTAGTTGCCGAACATTTTCATCATCCCAAAAGGAAACCCTGTACCCGTTATCAGTCATTTCTCCCCAGAGCCCCCAGCCCTTAACAACTACCATTCTACCTTCTGTCTCTATGGGTTTGACCATTTGTATTTGTCCTCGTGTGACTGTCTTGTTTCACTTAGCATCATGTCTTCGAGGTTCATCCACGTTGTAGTGTGTCAGAATTTCTTTCCTTTTCAAGGCTGAATACTATTCCATTGTATGAATATGCCACATTTTGTTTATCCATTCATCCATCAATGGGCTATTGTTTCCACATTTTGGCTACTGTGAATAATGCTGCTGTGAACGTGGGTGTACAAATATTTGTTCAAGTCCCTGCTTTCATTTCTCGTGGGTTTATACTCAGAAGGAGAATTACTGGATCATATGGTATGTCTAGGGTTTCTTATTTTGGGAATTGCCATACTGTTTTTTACAGTGCCGTGCCACTTTATAGTTCCACCAGCAGTGCACAGGTTGGGTTCCAATGTCTTCACATACTTGCCAGCACTGGTTAATTTTTAAAAAGTTGTGTTTTTGTAATAGCCTTCCCAGTGGGTGTGAACTAGTATCTCGTTTTGTTTTTTGCATGTGGGATCTTAGTTCCCTGACCAGGGATCCAACCCATGCCCCCTGCAGTGGAAGCGTGGAGTCTTAACCACTGGACCATCAGGGAAGTCCCCTCATTGTGGTTTTGATTTACATTTCTCTAATGATTAGTGATGTTGAGCATCTTTTCATGAGTGTATTTGCCATCTGAATGTCTTCTGTGGAGAAAGGTCTATTCAGGTCTTTTGCCCATTTTTAAATATGGGTGTTTGTTTTTTGTTATTGATGAACCCTTACTTGTTAACAGATAAGATACTCTCACTGTCATGAACTTATGGGAAAGATATTGACTTGTGTTTATTTCTGTTTTGCTTTTCTCTCTCCATCATAGTTCCCCATTGGTTATTATTTATTGCTGTCGTAGTTTGTCCTGTTCTCAGACTTGACCCAACAGATCCACTCCTTCCCTCCCCTTCCCATGTTGTGGACTCTTGTCTCTTTAGCTGTTGGTTCCTTGGACAGAGAGTTTTATTTAAGCCAACGGCCCCCATTGCCTTCTTTTTCTTCCTAAGGATTGTCATCTGCTCTCTGATTTTAGCCACAGTTCCTCCACTGAAGCTGCATTTTGGGAGCCCAGGAGCTTCTGGATCCACAGTTTTTTTGTCGGATTGACACTGATGATGACCTCTTCCTCCTTGAAGCTCCTTTGGTCCCTGGGACACTTCTCTGTGAGGGGAGGGGAGTGAGCGGTGGGGTTTAGGACTGTGGACCTTTGCCTGGCTGTAGATGCTAGCTTTGACTGTGAACTCACTCTAGTGACGTCATTCTGTGGGATTCCTCTCAGTGAAGGAGAACATTAGCACCCACCTCGGAGATGTGTGGTGAGCACTGAATGAGTCATCACATAAAACCTGCTTAGACACAGTAGTTGGCACATAGGAAGTGTTAGTTTTTAGACACTATTGGAATGCTACATTTGGCCTTCTATATCCGTGGGTTCTGCATCCTCGAATTTAAGCAACCACAGATAGAAAATATTCAGGAAAAGAAATTATAGAAACCTCGCACCTGCAACTGTTTACATAGCATTTACACTGTATTTACGAGCATTGACATAGTACTTACATTGTATTAGGTATTAAAAGTCATCTAGGGACTTCCCTGGTGGTGCAGTGGTTAAGAATCTGCCTGCCAATGCAGGGGACACGGGTTCGATCCCTGGTCTGGGAAGATCCCACATGCCATGGAACAACTAAGCCCATGCACCACAACTACTGAGCCTGTGCTCTGGAGCCCTCAAGCCACAACTACTGAGCCCGCGTTTCACAACTACCGGAGCCCGCATGTCAGAACTACTGAAGCCTGCATGCCTAGAGCTCATGTTCTGCAACATGAGAAGCCACTGCAATGAGAAGCCTGCGCACCGCAAGGAAGAGTAGCCCCCGCTCGCCACAGCTAGAGAAAGCCCGCGCGCAGTAGTGAAGACCCAACGCAGCCAAAAATAAATAAATAAAGTAAATAAATTTAAAAAAAGGTAATCAAGAGATGAGTTAAAGTATACAGGAGGATGTGCCTAGGTTATGTGCAAATACTATGTCATTTTATAAGAGACTTGAGCATTCTTGGATTTTGGTATCCGCAGGGGTCCTGGAGCTAATCCCCGTGGATACCGAGGGATGCCTGTAATCTGGTTTTTCTCTTATGTGTCCAGTTGGTCCCTTTTCACCTCCATTTGTTCCCCTCCTGACTCTTGTTTCCTAAATTCTGTTCTTTGCTCCTCATCATTCTCTTCCTAGACATTGTCTTGCTGTCGTCATTTCATTGTCCGCCTTTGTGCAGACAGATTCTCACTAGGTTACCTCTCTACCTTTTAGTAGGAGGCTTCTTGTAGCATGAAACTGTGCTGTATGGACATATTTTGGGGAGGACATTTTGACCCTTGTCAGATCACTCCATGTCAGCCGCCCCCTCACCAGCTCATACACAGCCATGTTAGTTCCACCACAAACCTGGAAGAATTTGACCTTTCACCTATTTCTATGAATTGCGTTATTTTGAAGATGAAATCACAAGTGTCACCCTGCACAGTGGACCTAATAGGACCACATTAAGTGATTATATCCTGAGTAGATGTAAGAAGGGATGGTGGGGCTTTATGAATCAAACAAACTAACATCACGGAAGTCTTAGGAGTGATTTAGAATGTAGCTGGTGCTTACTAGTTACTGGATAATGTGAGGTACTTAATTGACTTTCACAAAAACTTTAGAAGGTAGTTAGTATTATCTTACCATTTTAGACTTTTTCCATTTCTCACTTATAGAGACAATAGCCTTTTTTTTTTTTTTTGAGATTCCAGAAATATATTCAACCCTCTGTGGCCAATTGATTTTCTTTCTTTCTTGTTTTTTTAGTGTTTTCCAGCATGTTTTTTTTTAACATCTTTATTGGAGTATAATTGTTTTACAATGGTGTGTTAGTTTCTGCTTTATAACAAAGTGAATCAGTTAGACTTAAGACGGTAAATATGCCCAGAGTCTCATAACTAGCAAGTGACTGACTTAAGATTTAACCCATTTCCTTGGATTCCAAACACAGAACTCTTAACATCTTGACTGTCTTCAGTATGTGTCATTTCCCATTTTCCATTTCTCATTTTATTTTTTCCTGACCCCTCTTCCTATATTTATTGGATATGCTACAGCTTAGTCCATTTCAAAGAGAGGCTGTGTGTGTATTTATCAATAATATCTTGTTTTAATGTGTGAATTAATTCAATCCTGCTTTTAGTTTTTATTATTCCAACTCTTTTCTATAATTTTCATTTGTTTTCTAAATTCTATGAGAGCTTAGTCCTTTTCTTTAATAATGGAAATACTTAAGGCTATGCATTTGCCTCTGAAAGCAACTTTGAACACATACTAAGGAATCAACTAGTGTTCTCCTTTGTTTTGTTTTATAATTAAACTGTTATTACACCTTTAATATCTCCTTTTCACCTCATAGTTAATTTTCTTTATTTCTAAGTGGTTAGGATTTGATGATCTTGTTAAACTTAATGTTAATTCCTGGTTTTATTGGTTTATTGCTGGGATGATGGCCTGTTGTTTCCCTCTTAAGTCGGTATACAGTTATACTGCTATTCAGAAGTACATGTAGTTATAATAATGGGAATGCTGGCTTAAAATGAAAATTACCAGCATTTGAAAACAGTGCTTATAACTCACTTATTTTAGTCTAAATTTGAGTTCTCATTTCTCCAACTGATATGCTGTGTTTCTTTTATTATTAAAATAAACTATATATTCTCAATAAAATCCTTAGGGCACATTTCTAGCTTTGTTTTTTATAGGAAAATGGTCCCAGCCTGTTCTGTAACAGCCAGCACTCTGTAAAAACGAAGAGCTGTTGTTAAGTGGAACCGTAGGAGTAGCTAACAAATCCGTCAATGTTTAACAATTTTAATGAGCTTTTCAAAAGTGTCATATTTTCACTGTGAATCGTTTCACATTAAAATCTCTAGTTTTCTTGCCAACGTTATCTTTAATGAAAGCTGTGTGCTTCCAGCCAGATTTGGAGCGAAGTGAATGTGAGTGAGCTGGAAGCAGAATCCATAAGAAACCCGTGTCCGAGGGGAAATTTCCTGAGCATGTGGGTCTTGGTTCTGTTAATTCCCTCTGGCAATTTTAGCCACATTCCCCCCAGTCCCAGGGCAGTGACTCATTCAGGACTACTTGGGAATTGGTGACTTAGGTCAGTGAAATGTCTTTCTCACATAGTTCTGCTTCTTCCACTGATTCATGGTGTCTGTGCTGGGTTTTCAAGTGAGATACAGTGAAATACACAAGGAGGTGACTGGCATTTGACCAGGAGATGATGTTTGCATGTTAGTATTTTCTTTTTCCATTTCAGGAAAGATGGTTTCCATAGATTCATTGAAAAGCTATGATGACCTAGAGGTGGCCAGAGGAGAGAGGGTAGTTCTGGAGAAGTAAGATGAGGCAGAAAAAACTAAAGAAGGATGGGACACAGCTGAATGGAAATAGCCCCCAGCTCTTTTTGATTCTTGAATGTTGTAACCATCTGTCTAGTCTTTTGTAAGAGTTCCTGCCTTTAGAGTTTTCTTTAAACAGAAATAAAAATCAAGTGGGGAAGAATTACGGAAAATTATGGAAAAAACATTTTTCCTTTCAGAATATTCATAGAGAGAGGAGGAAGCATGTCCTGACAGATCTAAATGCAATGTGGCTTGTGGGAGGAATTCCACCTAGTACCGTATTGTGTTTGCTGCCTAGCACAGCTCGCACAAGATGCGTTGCAGATATTCCAGCAATAACTGCTATGAGTAATTTTATTCATTTATTCACTTAGTAAATGTATAAGTGTTCTAGGGCTGACATAACAAGGGACCACAGAGCAAGTGGCTTAAACAACAGAAATTTACTGTCTCACAGCCTTGGAGGCTGGAAGTCTGAGATCAAGGTGTCAGCAGGGCTGGTTCTGAGTCCTGTGAAGGAGAATCTGCTCCAGGTTTTTCCTCAGCTTCTGGTGGTTTGATAACAATTTTTGATGTTCCTCAGCTCGTAGAAGCATTACCCTGATCTCTGTCTTCATCTTCACATGGTGCTCTGTGTGTGTGTGTGCATCTGTGTCCAAATCTCTCTGTTTTCTAAGGACCCCAGTCATATTGGATGAGGGACCACCCTATTCCGGTATGACCTCATCTTAACTAATTACATCTGCAATGTCCCTATTTCCAAATAAGGTCACATTCTGAGGTCCTGAGGGTTAGGACTTCAGTATACGGACTTGGGGGGAACAAAATTCAACCCATAACAGTAAATATTTATTTACGCAGCCAGTGAATGTTTACTGAGCATCTGCTATGTGAAAAGTACGTTATGAGGTATTGAGGTTTAAATAAATACCAATAAAATATTTCCTGTCACAAGCCATTTACAGTATAGTATAAACAAATAATGTAGCAACAAATAACTATAATTCAGTGGTGCTATGGTAAAGGTGTGTACAAGGAATTGTGGTGGAGATGACAGGAAAACTTCACTCAAAGGGCAAAGTTTGAGCCGGATCTGAAAGGATTAAAAGGAGATCACTTGGTAGACCATGGGCATTCTGGCCAGAGAGAGCAGAATGGAGGTCTGAAACAAAACAGTGCACTCATGGGACTTTAAGCCATCTTGTGGCAGGAGTGTAGGCTGCACTGTGGAGGTGATGGTTGCCACTGGAAAGGTTTTGTTTTAATTGCAGTACAGTTGATTTACAGTATTCTGTTTGTTTCAGGTGTACAGCAAACGTGATTCACTTATATATATGTATATATATATTCACTTATATATTATATATGTATATATATTCTTTTTCATTCTTTTCCATTATAGGTTATTACAAGATATTGAATATAGTTCCCTGTGCTCTACAGTAAATCCTTGTTGTTTGTCTACTTTATATATAGCAGTTTGTGTCTGTTAATCCCACACTCTTAATTTATCCCTCCCCCACCTCCATTTCCACTTTGGTAACTGAAAGTTTGTTTTCTGTGCTTGTGAGTCTGTTTCTGTTTTGTAAATAAGTTCATCTGTGTTATTTTTTTTAGATTCTACATATAAGTGATATCCTATGATATTTGTCTTTCTCTGTCGGACTTATTTCACTTAGTATGATCATCTGCAGGTCCATCCATGTTGCTGCAAATGGCATTATTTCATTCTTTTTTAAAGGCTGAGTAATAGTCCATGGTCACTGGAAAGTTTTAAGCACTGGAATGACACTACTGGACTTGTGGTTTTGGAAAGTTCTGATTGACAGCATAGAGGCTGCAGTGGAGGTGGTTAAGTCCAGAGTTTGTGAGATGAAAGAGTCAAAATGGGCTTGAGTTTGGCGCTTGTGAGTGGATTCTAAGGCCCTTCAGCCTGAAAAGAGGAGTGGAATTTGAGATGTCTATGGGAGGTCCATTTGGCATTTGGATTTGGAGATAGGCAAAAAGTGCGGAAAGACAGTATGGATTAGGGGATGATTTTGTGTATAACCGGGGGAGGTGGGGTGGATAAGGGAGACCATGTCAAGTAACAAGAGAGGGTCGGCAGCACACCTGAATTTTAGGGGCAAGAGGAGTAGCAGAGCCAACAAAGGAGAGTCAGAGTGAAAAATCAGAGTGATCAGAGGAGAAGCAGATGAGCACAGCATAGAAGCCAAGGACTGTGGCCGTCATGAGAAGAAACACCCAACATCTCCAGCAGGTCATGGAAGATGAAGCCTGCGTAGAGCTCATGTGCCTTGTGGCTCAGTCTTGACGTTTTATCTTTTACAGTCTCACCTGATATATATGAAAATATCAGCCGTTTGATATCCAAAAGGCAAGTAGAATCTCTGCTGAAATCTTTCAAAGGATGCCAAAGGCGATTCCATTCATAATGCCCAACAACATCTTAAATTCTCCCTGCTCTTTCCCTGTAATCTGCCACCTTCCAAGTTACCTGGTCCCCGTCCTGTAAATTCTCCAACATCTCTCCAATCCAGCCCTCACTAGCTCTTTCTTTCACCCCAGCACCTCTTATCTTCCATGTTGATTCTGTTCTGTTCTACTAGTAACTCTCCGCCTTTTCCAGTATTTCTCAATTCTTCAGTCATCCGTGACCCTAATTCTTTGCAAGGAACAAGCTGGTAAAGACAGCATTCTTGGCAGAAGTGTGGAGGAGGAACAGACTATCGGTATTCCTCCGTTAATCCTTTCCTGACCCAAAGCAGGCTGTTGGTGACCTTTGGTAGAGTGCTTTCAGGTAAGCAATGGGGGTAGAGGCAGATAGCAGTGTGTTGAAAGTTAATTAATCGAGGGATAAGGCTGTACAAAGTGGTGAGTACAGACTATTTATTCCAGAAGCTTGATTTGGAAGGGAAAGAAAATAAAAGGCTGACCAGAAGATGTTAGGTTATTGAGATAAGGTCCTTTAAACATGTTTTTGGAGTGAATTTTTGTTTTGCAATCATACTTACAGCAGAGATTCATGTAGGCCGTGGCTGTCATCTTTAGAGGAAAAAACAATACCGTTTGCATTGCTCATTATTATTATTATTGTTAAAGGTTTTTTTTTATGTGATGTGGACCATTTTTAAAGACTTTTAAGTCTTTTTTGTTACAATTTTGCTTCTGTTTTACGTTTTGGTGTTTTGGCCATGAGGCATGTGGGATCTTAGCTCCCTAATCAGGGATCAAACCCACACCCCCTGCATTGGAAGGCAAAGTCTTAACCACTGGCCCATCAGGGAAGTCCCACATTGCTCATTATTAATATGTATTGTCATTGGAACTGATGAAGAAGAAATTCACAGTACCCCCAGGCCAGAAGCCTGGATCCCAGAACATGGACATTTACTACTAGAGAGGCTTAAACTTTATGAGGACAGGGTGAGGTATGAATGTGGGTCCACCTTGAGGGGAAGGAATGAGCCGAGCGATGGGGCTTATTGATGCAGGGAAAAGTGCCTTTTGTTTTATGCTCATAGACTTTACCCAGATTACTTATTCAATAAATATTTGTGCCTCACCTACCATTTCATTCCCATTGTTCTAGGCCTCGGGGTTCCTAGGGCTCCTGGGGCTGTAGCAGGGCAGATATAATATCCCATCATTCCTTTGCTAATTTTTTTCTTAACCCAAAGATTCCCAGAGGGAAGTGGCTATTGAATTCTTCTATTAAGAGGCTGAGGATTTAGGTCTGGGAACAGGGGAGTGGATGTCATTATTTATCTAAATGGGGAGGTGGATGTAGACAGGTGGCTCCGTCCATCACAGGAGGACCATGAGGGTTTGCCGTGACTAGCTGTCTTACACCTTGGCCCTTTGGTAATCAGGGAATCCTAAAAAGTACCTGTGACTCAGCAGCACCTGTTGCCACTGTGGTGAGGTGATCCCAAGTTCAGAAATGTAGGGAAAGGTCAAGTTTAAATTAGTGAATGGTTATGTGCAATGGCATTCACTTTCTTTGCTTCTGCACTTCATAAAACTAGAAATACAAGAAGGTTAACAGAATATTGCCATGGAATATTGCCTGCACTAGGATCTGGGTAGGAATGTTTGTAACCGGCACAATATTTATACACATGTGGCAGTTGTGAAACTTGTTATTAGGGTGTCATGTGGAAATCTGCTTTCTTAAGAAGACTAAAAAAATGTTTGCCCAATCCTTCCTCCCAGTTGCTAATTCTCCTCAAACGTCTATGTTTTACTCTTCATGGCTGGTCTTTGTAAATGAAAGTTTGGGTTGAACAGTCTTGGGAGTTTGAGGGAAGTCTCTTGGCAACTGTGTAGGTCAGTGTTTGAATCAAAAAAGGGGTCTAAACCCTCCCCCATCAGTGAGTCTTTTGGCCGAGTGTCATGGCCTCACCATTTTGTCCAGACCCTGGGCACAGGGATCTGCTTCAGGCCAGGCCAAGTGATCTTGAACCCAACAGGCAGAGGTCACGAGGTTTTCTCTACTTCTACTAGAAAAACAAAGCTCCTTTCCTAGTCATATGTCCTCAGTAGAATCCGCCCACTTTCTTATAGACAATCAGCAAGTAATGACAGGCTGGAGGAAGCTCTGTGATTACTATATAGGAAAAAATGACAGGCATAAGTAAGTATTCATCACATTGAGGTAGAAATCACCCACTTGTTACAAGAACATCCACTGTGAAATCAGATTGTTCTATCACACCTCCTGCAATGAAGTCAAGAGCCTGAAATAGCCCACAGTTCAAAGGACATTCCAGCAGAAGACAGATGATAATAATCGCAGTTACCGTGGGCAGCTCAAGAAGGGACCTGCCTATGTGGATGAAACTGTTGATGTTTGGCTTCAGCTTTTCACCTGTCTGCTTGTAGATTTCTGTGACTGTCTGCTGTCAGGATTGAGAGGGAGCTGTGAGTGATGAAATCCATGGTGAGAAGTCATCCCACAATGAGAAGAAGTTGTGGGTTGAGGGCGATCTGCATGTGTCGTGGAGGGCGCAGGTGTGAGTCAAGAGGCAATTCTGCCAGAGGTGTATCTGCTTCTGAAAGAGTCACTCTGCTGTGTGACAGGTCACGTAGGTTTTTGCATTTTGTGTCTGGACAGCCATGGTTTATTACTGTGTGTGCATGATTTTCTGAACAAAGACTATCTTTCTCTCTCTCTGTTTTTAAACTGAAGTATAGTTGATTTACAATGTTGTGGTAATTTCTGCCATATAGCCAAGTGATTCAGTTATACATATATATATTATTTTTCATATTCTTTTCCATTACGATTTATCACAAGATATTGAATATAGTTCCCTGTGCTGTACAGTAGGACCTTGTTGTTTATCCATTCTATGTGTACCAGTTTGCATCTGCTAATCCCAAACTCCCAATCCTTCCCTCTCCCAGCCCCCTCCCCCTTGGCAAACACCAGTCTATTCTCTATGTCCCTGATATTGTTTCTGTTTCATAGGTTCATTTGTGTCATATTTTAGATTCCACATATAAGTGATAGCATATGGTATTTGTCTTTCTCTTTCTGACTGCACTTAGTATGATATCTCTAGTTGCATCCATGTTGCTGCAGATGACTTTATTTCATTCTTTTTTATGGCTGAGTAATATTCCATGGTATATATGTACCACATCTTCTTTGTCCATTCATCTATCATGGACATTTAGGATGTTTGGTTATTGTCTTGGCTATTGTAAATAGTGATGCAATGAACATAGGGGTGCGTGTATTGTTTTGAATTGTAGTTTTGTCTGGATATATGCCTAGGAGTGGGATTGCTGGATCATATGGTAATTCTAGTTTTAGTTTTCTAAGGAACCTCTGTACTGTTTTCCACAGTGGCTGCACCAACTTACATTCCCACCAACAGTGTAGGAGGGTTCCCCTTTCTCCACACCCTCTCCAGCACTTGTTGTTTGTAGACTTTTTAATGATGGTAATTCTGACCAGCATGAGGTGATACCTCATTGCAGTTTTGATTCACATTTCTCCAATAATTAGCTATGTTGAGCATCTTTTATGTGCCTATTGGCCATCTGTATTTCTTCTTTGGAGAAATGTCTCTTTAGGTCTTCTGCCCATTTTTCTATCGGGTTGTTTGTTTTTTTTGTTGTAGAGTTATGTGAGCTCTTTGTATATTTGAAATCAAGCCCTCGTCGGTTGCATCGTTTGCAAATATTTTCCGGCATTCTGTAGGTTGTCTTTTTGTTTTCTTTTTGGTTTCATTTGCTGTGCAAAAGCTTGTAAGTTTGATTAGGTCTCATTTGTTTATTTTCATTTTTATTTCTATTGCCTTGGGAGACTGACCTAAGAAAACATTGGCATGATTTATGTCCTAGAATGTTTTGTATATATGCTCTTTTAGGAGTTTTACAGTGTCATGTCTTATGTTTAAGTCCTTAAGCCATTTTGAGTTTATTTTTGTGTATGGTGAGAGGGTGTGTTCTAACTCAATTGATTTACATGCTGCTGTTTAGCTTTCCTAACACTTGCTGAAGGGACTGTCTTTTTCCCATTGTATGTTCTTGCCTCCTTTGTGGAAGATTAATTGACTGTAGGTGTGTGGGTTTATTTCTGGGCTGTCTGTTCTGTTCCATTGATCTACATGTCTGTTTTTGTGCCAGTACCATGCTGATTTGATTACTGTAGCTTTGTAGTATTGTCTGAAGCCTGGGATGGTTATGCCTCCTGCTTTGTTCTTTTTCTTCAGGATTGCTTTGGCAATTCTGGGTCTTTTATGGTTCCATATGAATTTTAGGATTATTTGTTTTAGTTCTGTGAAAAAGGTCATGGTAATTTGATAGAGATCGCATTAAATCCGTAGATTGCTTTGGGTAGAATGGGCATTTTAACAGTATTAATTCTTCCAATCCAAGAGCATGGGATATCTTTCCATTTCTTTGAATCATCTTCAACTTCCTTTATTAAAGTTTTATAGTTCTCAGAGTATAAATCTTTCACCTTCTTGGTGAGGTTTATTCCTAAGTATTTTATTTTGGGGGTTGCGATTTTAAAAGGTATTTTTTTTTACATTCCGTTTCTGATATTTCATTGTTGGTGTAAAGAAATGCAACGGATTTCTGTACATTAATCTTGTATCCTGCTACCTTGCTGAATTTGTTTATCAGTTCTAGCAGCTTTTGTGTGGAGTCTTCAGGGTTTTGAAAGAAGGATGTCTTCCATCCTCTTAATCATCCTGTCTACCTCCTGGCACCAATAGGCAGATCTGTGCTCTGTGTGTGCCCTTCGTTCCCTGTCTTTCTTCTTGCACAGCTTTTTATTCCCCTTCCTGCTAAAGCAGCCTGACTTAGGTTTCTGAATGCTCCTAAAAACAGTCCAAACTTTGCCTCTAGTAACCCACCAGCCTCCTCAGTGTGAACAGCAGGGGATGAAACTCTTGATATTGCTTCTTCCTCTTACATTGAAATACGCCAGGTTCTATTTCTTCTGAGATATTATTGAAGTCCTATGCAATGTTCATAAAGCAAAAATACTTAATGCACTGAAAAATTTGGTAAACAGTTTAATCCTCAGGAGACGCCATATAAACCAAGTGTTTGTTTTCATGTAAGAAACTGTTATCCAAGTTGCAAAGAAGGATAATTTGGCCTTTGGAGACTTGGGTGGCTTCTCTATTCATTCAGATCTTTCCTTTGGGTTTCTTTGAGTCAAATACCGTGAGTCAGCAGATGCTACAATGATGGAAAATATGGAAGATGGTCCCTGCTCTGTCCTTCTGGACTGATCAGCCAGTGAGAAAGGTGGGCAGTAGTCCAAAGTCTGCACAAAGAAATGATGAAATCCCATTCATGAAACTGATAAAATACCATGCAGTGGATGCCCATGCCTGTGGTTTGCACGCTGAATCCCTATCACTCTCGAATTTCTTATTGAGACCCTCTTCCAGCATTCTAGATTCTGTGACTCTCCCATTCAGGCCGCAGGAGTCCAGAATAATTGGGGAGAAGATGTTCTTTGAGAAAAATCTCTTGTATTTGTTTCCAGAGTGTTTTATATGGGGCTAAAGAATACTTTATTTCACCAGACTCAGGCAGTCAAAGAGTTTTTCCAAAAATTTCAGATTTTTCTAACCTGGTTATTGCACAGAAGAATGAGCAAGGATATGTTCTGCTGTATCCTTTTTTGGTATGTTATTAATTTGTTTTGTTTCATTTTTGGTCAGAAGAAGGGTCCTTATTCTTAGCTTACTGAAGTCATCAGAAGCTTATCGTCTTTAAAAACCCATCGTAGATTGGCTTTCTTAAATCTATGGACACCATTTTTTGGTTCTTTTTAACACTGTGGATAAAACTGTTCAATAAAATGAAAATTGTTCATTGTTATTTGGGCTGTTCAGAAAAGAATGCTTCAGAGGCTTAAAAGAAAGAGGTTCAAAATAAAAGAAAGAGGTTCAAAATACCTTGAGTTGGGCCCTTGGTTTCTTAAGGATTGGGAGCCGCAAGTAAAGGCATTATTATTATTATTTCTGAAATAAAGAAGTCTTCAGCAGTGGGTAGATTGCAGAGTGAGGGGACAGAGCCCGAATGGAGTATGGACCCCTGCAAACACACGTCTCTGTCTCACTGTCAGATTCCAGTCACAAGGCCCGGTGGGGTGATCTTTTCCACAGCTGAGAGAGAAAAAGAGACAGAAGGTCCAGAAATGGAGCTTCCCAGTGGAAAGCACAACTGATAGCCTGGAAAAGAGCGATGCTTTCCTCTGGATAATAGTTCATATAATTGAGGGAAATCTAAGGAGACCCCCTGGGACCAGCAGTACCTTTCAGATAGTAAATGCTGCGAGATGGTCCCTGCTATGGACTGAATTGTGTCCCTGCCAAGTTCACATGTGTGTGATAGTGTTTGGAGCTGGGGCCTTTGGAAGGTAACTAGGTTTAGTTTTAGTGCATTCTCTTTGCCTCTCTCTCTCCTCTCTCTCTCTCATCCCTCCCTCTTTCCTCACTGTGCCACGTGAGGACACATGGAGACATCGGTCATCAAGCCAGGAAGAGAGCTCTCACTGGAACCCAGCCCTGCTGGCAGCCTGATCTCAGACTTCCAGCCACCAGAACTGTGAGAAAATAAATGTCCGTGGTTTAAGCCTCCTTTGACTATGGTGTTTTGTTATGGCAGCCTGACCTGCCTAAAATGCCAACCCCTAAAATGCCTTCCTAAAGCTAAACATTTATTGATTCTGAGAGCAGGCATCGTTGGTATGAATCTCTGGGCTCTGTTTTCTCAGTCACTTGATGTGGTTGGAGCTGTCATGTTCAAAGTAAGCGGATGGGGAGAGAGGCCCCACCGGACCCCAGACTCAGCAGTCCGTAAAGCCTAGAGAAGCCGACCCCCTGATGTCCTCAGAAAAGCCAAACTCCTCACGTGCTTCTCAAGGCCGTGCTGCCCCCAGCCTCACTTCCAAGCTTTCCCTTTGCATGTTGCCCTGTTTCTGGGACCCATGGGCCTCCCCAGAGCAGCAATCCTGAACACCCTCAGGTAGGACTTCTGTTCTCTCCTCTGTGCTGTCAAAGCAAAGCCAGAGCCGGACAGCAGATAAAGCAGGAAGAACACATTTTATTGCAGAACTATCGCGATAGGGGAAATGAGACCTCAGTACAGAGCTGGGCTCAGCTCGGAGTACGGCCCGGACAAGTGGGGATTTATAGCCGAGGAGCAGGGTGTGGGATCCGTGGGTAGGAAATTACTGAGAGGAAGCATCAGGGGTCGGGGGGATTCTGGCTAAACTGAACTTGACAGGGTTCTTGCTGCCGGTAGGCCCCAAGCCTGGGGGGATGAGGAATTTGACCAGCTATTGAGGATGGGAGATTCTGGCTAAACCCACTTAGCAGGATTCTTGCTGAAACTGGGTGACACAGAGATTACGTGGGAGTCCAAGGTTGAGGCCTCGTTGAGAAGTGGATTCAGAAGAGCCTGACGAATTTGGTCAGGGAGAGGGTCTGTCAGGCCCGCAGACCTCCTTGCTGTGTCGTGTCGTACTTAACTGCTCTGCTCATCCTGTGGGCTGTGAGCCCCTCAGAAGTTTGCCTTCTTCATCCTGGAACCCGGGGCCCCCGGACCCCTGCCGGGTACAGAGGAGGTGCTCGGAAGAGGTTTTCTGAGGTAGTGAAAGTGTCTGGGATGAGGGCGCAGGGCTCGCTCCCTCCCAACAGCAAGGGGCTACACTGAAAGCTCTTCCAATGGGAAGCATTCCTGGCCCAGCCGGTCAGCCTCAAAGGATGGGCACAGGATGCCCCCGAGGCCACGTCGGTGGGGACGCTTCACCAATATAATTTCCTACAGCCGCCGGCAGCATGAGAGCTGAATGGTAAATGGAATTTTTGTTCACGGTTCTTGGTTGAGCTCATGAGGTGATGTGAAAGGCACAGAAAGAAACCATTCGTGGTGGGGTTGGGACGTTCAAATTCCCTTCTCGCCAAAGAGGAGGCCCCCGGCGCCCTCTAAACACCTCTGTGTGCAGACTCCAGCCACTGGCTCGGCGATGACCCACAGTGTCAAAGGCAGCTGGTGTGCGTGGCCACAGCCCGAGGGTGCCTCCGGGGGAGGGGCAGCCTCCCCTGAGCTGCCGCAGGGAGCCAGAACAGATGGTCTCAAACAGTTTTTAAATGGGAGAGGGGCTGAAGTAGAGTTGATGGTTTCTTTGGTTAAGCAGAAGAATTTTTAAAAATGGTCAGCCACCGTCACCATTCTTTTTCATAAAATGGAAAAATATGTTTTACTGAGAAAAGTGGTAAAAATGTGCGAAGTTTCCACTCCACTTCACCCCAGCCCTGACTCTCAGGCCCTCGAGGGAAGGTCAGATAAAAACAACTACCGTAACCTTCTTAGAGGGACCAGAAATGTGGAGATGACCTCACCCGGCGCCTCAGATACCCACGGTGCCGTCTTTTGCCTCCTGGAATCACTGCCATCATTAGTTTTGAAGTGTGACCATCCCTCAGCTCAGGTGTGAGAGCCTCTGTCCACCAGTGGTGACAGAAGACCCTGAGCACCAGAATAGGACTAATAAAGTGGATCTGACACCTTGGATGGGACAAAAATTACATGCTTATTTTCATGAACCTTTCACTGAAATTTAGCACTTCCTTCCATCATGAACATGGCATGGTATTAGTTTCCTAGGGCGGTGGTAGCAAAGAACCTCAAACCCAGGGCTTAGGACCAGAGGAGATGGGGTGGTGTGACCGCAGAGAGACAACAGGTACTTATCTTCTCACAGCTCTGGAGGCTGGAAGTTGGAGGTCAAGGTATGGGCAGAATTGGTTCCTTCTGAGGGCTGTGAGGAAGAGTCTGTCCCAGGCCTTTCCCCCAGCTTCTGCTGGTTGGCTGGCAATCCTTGACGTTCCTTGGCTTCTACAAGCATCACCCTAACCTCTGTCTTCATCTTCACATGGTGTTCTTCCTGTGTGCTTATCTGTGTGCAAATTTCCCCCTTTAATAAGGACCCCAGTCATAAGTGGACGAGGGCCCGCTCTAATAGACCTCGTTGTAACTTGGTGAAGACTGTCCAAATCAGGTCACATTCTGAGGCTCTGGGGATTAGGGCTCCAACATAGGCGTTTTGCGGGGTGGGGGCCCCAGGTCAGCCCCTAACAGGCACCGACCCACTCAGCAGCGGAGCCCGCGACTTTGCCTCCGAAAGAGCTCATCGGCATTTGCACAGCAGAGTAGTGGCTGTGGACCCTTCCAAATATGGGCGGAGCTCATGCTGCCTTCAAAATGAAGACAGTTATCAGACATGCAGCTACAAATCATTATCAGATGCAATAATAAAGGGCATTCCAGCATAGAAGAGTTTTTTTCTTATAAAACTATTTTTAAAGAAATTGATGTATTTCGATGTTGTTAACATGATAGCCCAAAGAGAGCGTCCACCTGATGCCTGAAATCCAGCATACTGTTGCTCTGACCCACAACAGCAGTGCAGGTTACCCTCACCAGCATTTATACAGAGCAGGGAGTTCTAGTTTTTGCCAATTGATAGTGTTGTGTGTATGAGGAGATTCCACCCTACAGACAGCTGTGGGACTCCAAGGGAGTCCAAGTCCCCTCCAAGCTGCGGAACTTCTTTCCCTCACAAACCGGGTAGAAACACATTCATTGCTCCAGGGTTCGAAGCTGTGTGTCTTCTTATGTCTCCATTTCTATAAGATAATCTGTAGTTTGGATTCATGCTGTATTTTCTTTCAGTGACTAAGTTTAAAAGGCTTGGGTTTTGTTCAGCAGCGTAGAATATTACTTTGGTACACTTTTAAAAGTATTTTGATACATTTATTTCAACATCGTTGATTTCCTTTGTAATCCTGTATCATTTATTTTATGAACTGTGGTGAAAGGTTCCATGATATAAAAATCTTTGTGGAGGGTTTGTGGCTCCTGCTGCCTTCGGGAAGAACTTACTTACACAGAGAACTGTAGGAGACCCAGTTCTGTTCCTCTCGCTGGCTGTCCAAGAGCCCACTGTCCTCTGAACACTGAGGACACTGTCCTCTGAACCCACCCGGCTGCGTTTTCTCTCCGGTGCCCTTGAACCCTCTGTGGATGTGGCCTGTGTTGCAAGCAGCCAGCCAGGAGGGAGGTTCTCAGGGCAAATCTGGACCACTCTTCCCACGCTTCTCCAGGCTGTGGTCATCCCGGGGGCAGGGCGCCCTCTGCTTGTGTGTGACAGAATCCCTCTGGCAAGGTGGACTTGAAGGGGAGAACTGAGGTGACATTATGGGGTGCCCCCCAACCTGCCAAAGGGCACACTTTGATTCGAAGTTGTCAGGAGGGTGAAAATTCCCCCTCTACCCCTCTTGAGTTCTTGTGGCTGGACTCATAATAAAACTGACACAAGACAGATGAACAGGAGAAAAAGAAACAAATTTTACCTTTTGTGTACGGAAGGAGATCTCATAGAAATGGGACTTGAGAAGTGGCTAAAAAGCAGGCAACTTTTAAACCTTTGAGCCTATAAATTTGTGGGGAATTGACAAGATAAAGAAACTTAGGTTTGGGGTGCTCTGTTAGGGAAGAATATAAACGGAGTTTGGGCTGGGGTAATAAAGAAGTGACAAGATCTGTTTATATAGGTTTCTCAGCCCTGGATTCCCCATCTCTGGAGATAAAAGTGTTCTTCTACCTCTAGATGCAGGGGGTGCATCTTTCACATGGGAGATTTATTTTTTTGATTTCAGAGAGACGGAAAGGAGGGTCAGAGTGTCCCTCGTGCATTGGCTGTTTCTTAAGTAACCGTAATTCAAGATAACCCATACGCCATTGAGGCATATTTTGGAGCGACCTGCCCTGAGCCCCCAAAAAGTCATGACAGGAGTAATTATCACCAGGCAGGCATGATTCTCCCCAGTTGGAGACATAGACACAGGTGTGGAGTATTTAAATACCCTGTGTCAAATTGCAAACTGTTGTGATCCAGCCAGATGTGAACAAGATCTTTTGTTTCCAAATTCCCGGATCTTTCCATCCCAGCAGGCTGCCTGAAGTTAACAAAAGAGGACTTTTTTTTTTTTATCTGCTTTGCAGCACCTTAAGCTGATTTAAAATGGAAAACGGAGTGGGTACTGATTTGGCAATTAATGAAATACTGAAGCATCATCATAGCAACCTCATACTTGATTAAGGAGCCTGCCTTTCGTATCTGGCCAACCTCATACTTGATTAAGGAGCCTGCCTTTCATATCTGCCTTTCATATCTGGCCAAATACTGAAGCATCATCATAGCAACCTCATACTTGATTAAGGAGCCTGCCTTTCATATCTGGCCATATCTGTTAAAGCAACTGTCAGTGCTTTAGAGTTTATAGAAAAAGCAAATCCCAGACTTTATTTCCTGGGGTTGTATTAATCCTATTTTTAATTTTCTGTATATTATGATGTTTTGACATTTAAAAAAAACCTTTCTGGCTGGGGAGAAGAGCTGTCAGTTCCTAGAGATCACAAAGTGCCCAGCCAGGAGCTTGTCTTTAACATGTAAATGAACCCATCTGGAGCCCCACTTCCTCTCCGTGGCCCTGGGGCCCCAGGAGAATATTCCTGTGCTTCAGTCATCCCAGGGCCAGGCACCAGGCAGCTAAGGGCACCCCTGTAGCCCAAGGCCCACCAAAATTATTCAAACTAGCCAATCCTAAAGTGTTCACCCTGTCCTGTCTCGAAGGGTCCTGGCCTTAGTCCCCATCATCTGTAGGGGTCTTCTGGCCATCACAGGGCAGGTCACCATCCTCATGGAAAACAAGGGACCTAAAAGTGTCATGTTTCAAAGGCAGGTCTGTTTGTGGTCGCTTACTCAGCTGCTGTCCCCGTCCCATCCTTAGATACCTGTGGCTCAATGCTTAGTCAAAACTAATAAAAGACAACCTTCAGAGTGGGAGAAAATATTTGCAAATGAAGCAACTGACAAAGGATTAATCTCCAAAATTTACAAGCAGCTCATGCAGCTCAATAACAAAAAAACAAACAACCCAATCCAAAAATGGGCAGAAGACCTAAATAGACATTTCTCCAAAGAAGATATACAGACTGCCAACAAACACATGAAAGAATGCTCAACATCATTAATCATTAGAGAAATGCAAATCAAAACTGCAATGAGATATCATCTCACACCAGTCAGAATGGCCATCATCAAAAGATCTAGAAACAATAAATTCTGCAGAGGGTGTGGAGAAAAGGGAACACTCTTGCACTGCTGTTGGGAATGTGAATTGGTACAGCCACTATGGAGAACAGTATGGAGGTTCCTTAAAAAACTACAAATAGAACTACCATATGACCCAGCAATCCCACTACTGGGCATGTACCCTGAGAAAACCATAATTGAAAAAGAGTCATGTACCACAATGTTCATTGCAGCTCTATTTACAATAGCCCGGAGATGGAAACAACCTAAGTGCCCATCATCGGATGAATGGATAAAGAAGATGTGGCACATATATACAATGGAATATTACTCAGCCATAAAAAGAAATGAAATTGAGTTATTTGTAATGAGGAGGGAAGAGATATGGGAACATATGTATAACTGATTCACTTTGTTATAAAGCAGAAACTAACGCACCATTGTAAAGCCATTATACTCTAATAAAGATGTTAAAAAAAAAAAAAACCAAGCAAGGAGCACTTGATCCCACTCCCCTAAAACCCCTGGGGAGGTTGCTTAGCTCAGCTTGGATCACAAATGTCCCACTCCACGTCCTCAGGCACTTTTAGGTGTGGCTGCCTACTGACCTGCTCAGTCTCTTCCTGAAACCAAATAATCACAAAATCAGGATGCTGCCCGCGGCTCTCCTGAGTGTAGACCACAGCCGCTCTGAGCTTGACTGGGACACCTGGCCAAGGGAGGCCCTGTGCACAGCAGAGGCCATCAAGGGCTTATCAGGAAAACATCCAAAAGGATAAAAGCAAACAAACAGCAGTTGGGGATGGACAGGAGATACAAAAGAAAAAAAAAAGAAAAATTAAGCTGCTTAGAGATACCAGCCGACCAACCAGTCTCAAAAATTTTGCTTAAGGAAAAAATAAAAGAGGAAAGGGTTTTCTCCAGGAGAGGTCCCTGCAGACACTGGGGTTTCCCTTCCTTCCTCTTATTATTTTTTTTTTTTGCGGTATGTGGGCCCCTCACCGCCGTGGCCTCTCCCGTCGCGGAGCACAGGCTCCGGATGCGCAGGCCCAGCGGCCATGGCCCAGGGACCCAGCCGCTCCGCGGCATATGGGATCCTCCCGGACTGGAGCACGAACCCGCGTCCCCTGCATCAGCAGGCGGATTCTCAACCACTGCGCTACCAGGGAAGCCCCCTTCTTCTTATTGACCTGAGAGAGAAACTGATGATGTGACTTTGGGTGGCTAAAGTCTCAAGCAAAAAACAAACAACTCCCACCCCAGTACAGCTTTAGGAGGCTACAAGACCAAGAGAAAAAAAAAGGGAAACTGAATTTTTTTTCCCTAGCACATGGCAGGTCTAACCAACATTACTAGAGCCCTAGATTACCTAATGATTTCAAAACACACTCCTAGATACAGAGGGAGAAACTGGAGAGGGCATTAAATAAATGATGGATACATAGAATATTTTAATATAAATATATAACACGTTGTGTAACTGCTAAAACAAATATTTGATTAAAATATTTAATACTAATAAATATTGATATAAGCATTTTATTATTTTTACTATTAACTATTTAATTATTAATATAGTTCATGAAAATGATTATATATGATTATATAACTAAATTAAGACAAAGATTTCATATACATAGGTACTAAAGAATATATGATTATGTAACTAAATTAAAACCAAGTTCCATCATTTGATCCAGTTAAAAACCCAAAATTTGCATACTAAAAAAAACTGTGACAAAAATAGAAAAGGCGCCTATTGGCTTTTGTGCTTGTACCATAGAGTTTCTCAAATTAACTTTAACATTTGCTAAAATGCACTAATTAACAAAACTTCATGGACTTAGTCAGTACTGGGCCTCAAATTATAGTTATATCTGAGGATCCCACTGAATTGAAACATTGTACCCCCATAATCTTAAAAAAGTAACTAAATATCAAATGGAGGAGAAATGGGTATACTCTGTGGTCTTGCCTAAATTACCCGTCATCACAGCACCCATTGCTTTGAAATATTCCAAATTGGACATAGATGGTCTGACACAATAATTAATGAATTAAAATAAAAGGACTTTTTTTTTTGACACTTACAAACTGGCTCGGTAAAATGGAATCCCATAAACACCCAGTTAAAATAGTTAACATGGCTCCATGTACGTTAATACAGGGCCTTATTAACTATATGAAATCTAACGAATAAAGTGTGATTATCTCCACTGTTTCTCCATTTGACAGCTCAATTTTCCTTGTTCTGGAATCTGGAAAAAATAAAGGGCGCCTCATGGTGGATTCCTACAATCTTTTTTTTTTTTTTTTCCATGAAACAAACCAGTATTTCTTTCAAGTTAACCAAAATACATTCCGTGTTAAAACACAAGTTTTGTATAGATCCAGTTGCATTTAAAAAACTCGTAACGGTTTTCTTACCAGTATTTTTGCATTCATAATATAAAAGTGAAATAAAGCACTAAGGAGAGCGCTCTTAACTGTTTATTTTTTAATTTTTATTTATTTATTTATTTGTTTGTTTGTGTTTTTGCGGTAGGCGGGCCTCTCACTGTTGCGGCCTCTCCCATTGTGGAGCACAGGCTCCAGACGCACAGGCTCAGTGGCCATGGCTCACGGGCCCAGCCGCTCCGCGGCATGTGGGATCTTCCCGGACCGGGGCACGAACCCGTGTTCCTTGCATTGGCAGGTGGACTGTCAACCACTGCACCACCAGGGAAGCCCAATTTTTATTTATTTTTAAAATTAAAATTACAAAATTTTATATTGGAGTGTAGTTGATTTACAATGTTGTGATTTCTGGTGTACAGCAAAGTGATTCAGTTATACACGTATATGTATAACTTATATGTATATGTATGTGTGTGTGTATATATATATATATATATATATATATTCTTTTTCAGATTCTTTTCCCATATGGGGAATTCCTACAATCTTAATGCTGTGCTTCCGTCGATTAGGGCCCAATATCCAATACCCAATATTATTAAAATTATTGATATTATTCAGTCCACAACTGGCTAGCATTTTGCTCTTATGGATATGGTGGACGTGTCTGTTCAGTGTCAATTTCAACAGCCTCTCAGCTGAGTTGCTCCACTTCCCAAGGGACATGTTTTCCATGTTTCCCATGGGGCACCCCAGCAGCTTTGCCATCCTGATCTTTTCAGACAAGACCTTCACTGCATCCACCTTTCTCTAGGACACAGTATGACATTACATTAATGATATCCTCCTCCAAGGACACTCATTTGACACCCTCATTAAGGACACACAAGTCTAACATCGTTTAGTCATTATCGGGTTCTGGTGGCATCACATATTTCTCATTTACAAATTTTACTTCCCAATTAAAATCAACAGACACTTCCATTTGTACCCTCAAAAACTCCTTCACTATAGAAACTTTGAAGTTCCATTTATCATCCTTTTCTTTTATGGTGTGTTTTGTATCCTGTTTTAAAAAAAAATCACCCAGTCCAAGATCAGAAAACTTTTCTTCCAGAAGCTTTATTGTTGTACCTTTCACCTTTAGATATTGCAATCCACCTGGATTTGACTTGTGTATGGTGTAAGGTAGGGGTCAGGTACTTCTTACCCATGTGGATATCAAATAGACCCAGGACTCTTTTTTTTTTTTTAACATCTTTATTGGAGTGTAATTGCTTTACAGTGTTGTGTTAGTTTCTGCTGTATAACAGAGTGAATCAGCTATATGTATACATATGTCCCCATATCCCCTTCCTCTTGCGTCTCCCTCCCACCCTCCCTATCCCACCCATCTAGGTGGTCACAAAACACCGAGCTGATCTTCCCGTGCAATGCAGCTGCTTCCCACTAGCTATCTGTTTTACGTTTGGTAGTGTATATATGTCCATGCCACTCTCTCACATCGTTCCAGCTTACCCTTCCCCCTCCCCATGTCCTCAAGTCCGTCCTCTACGTCTGCCTCTTTATTCCTGTCCTGCCCCTAGGTTCATGAGAACCATTTTTTCTTTTTCTTTTTTTGGATTCCATGTATACGTGTTAGCATACGGTATTTGTTTTTCTCTTTCTGACTTACTTCTCTCTGTATGACAGACTCTAGGTCCATCCACCTCACTACAAATAACTCAATTTCGTTTCTTTTTATGGCTGAGTAATATTCCATTGTATTCATGTGCCACATCTTCTTTATCCATTCGTCTGTCGATGGACACTCAGATTGCTTCCATGTCCCGGATATTGTAAATAGAGCTGCAATGAACATTGTGGTACATGACTCTTTTTGATGGTTTTCTCATGGTGTATGCCCAGTAGTGGGATTGCTGGGTCGTATGGTAGTTCTATTTTTAGTTTTTTAAGGAACCTCCATACTGTTCTCCATAGTGGCTGTATCCATTTACATTCCTGCCAACAGGGCATGAAGATTCCCTTTTCTCCTCACCCTCTCCAGCATTTAGACCCAGGACTCTTTTTCTCTCCCGTTGTGGAGCACAGGCTCTGGACGCGCAGGCTCAGCGGCCATGGCTCATGGGCCCAGCCGCTCCATGGCATGTGGGATGTTCTTGGACCGGGGCACAAACCCATATCCCCTGCATCGGCAGGCAGACTCTCAACCACTGCGCCACCAGGGAAGCCTGGACTCAGGACTCTTGATTGAAAGATCACTCTTTCCCCACTAAATTGTGTTGCATTTATCATATGTGTGGGTTTCTTTCTGGGCTCTCTCTTCTGCTCCATTAACCTATTTTTCTATTGTAATGCCAGTTTTCTTACATAGTTAACTGCACATCAGCTTATATGTATAGTAAAGGAAACTTTGTTAAAAGATTAGATAGACACCCTCAGCTTTTGTATAAGATATCTAGTTGCCCAGGCTACCAGACAGCCTGGGGGAGTCATCTGGGTGCAAACAGAATTGCAGGACATGATTGTTCTGTGCCTCACTCCCCTCCATTTACTCATTGTCCTGTGAGAAACCTGTGATGGGGTGTGTACTCCTGATGCCTTCCTCCTCTTTTACTCCTCTCCCTTATGCTTCCAGAAAAATCTCTTTGCCCCCTCCACCATGAACGCTGCCCTGGAAGCATCACTGACAGGCTGTTCCCAAGACGCAGGGGTGGGGTGGGGTGCACTCACCACATAACGGAACCAACAGGAGATGCTTGATAAGTTGAGGTTTATTGTAAGGAGCTGGGTCACATGGTGATGGAGGATGAGAAGGTCCAAGATCTGCAGTCAGCCTGCTGGACACCCAGGAGGGCCAAGAGTGTGGTTCTAGTCTAACAGCTCGAGCCTCAGGAAGAACTGATGTTTAGCTGGAGTCTGAAAGCAGGGAAAGCCGTGAAGTACCAGTCCAAGCAGTCAGGCAGGAGGAGTTCCCCTCACTTGGGGGAAGGTCAGCCTTTTTCTTCTCTTCAGGCCTTCAGCTGATTGGGTGCAGCCCACCCGCACTAGGGAGGGCAATCTGATTTATTCAGCCTCCGTATTCAAATTTTCATCTCATCCAAAAAACACCCTCACAGACACACCCAGCATAGTGTTGGACCAAATGTCTAGGCACCTCATGGCCTAGGCAAGTTGACGCACAGCCATTGCACTGCAAGAGCTGCGTTGTTCCCACTGCCTTGGAGGCTGACACCCAGGTCTCCTCCAGTGGGCAGGGGCTGGGCACCAGGTGGGAGCTGAGAGCTGCGGCCCAGCGTAGGTCTGGGGCAGTTGTAGGGAAGCTTATTCCAGACTGCTTTACCCGAGTGCTGCCCACTGGTGTTTTCAAAGGAACCAGCCTAGAGTAGAAGCACCTGGGACACATGAAAACACGGATTCCTGGGCTCCAGACCTGCCTTATCTGAGTCTGTGTGGGATGACACCCTTTTGTAAAATAATTTATTGTATTGAAAACTAGTTGATTTACAGTGTTGTGTTAATTTCTACTGTACAGCAACGTGATTCAGTTGACACATATATACGTTCTTTTTCATATTCTTTTCCATTATGGTTTATCACAGGATATTGAATCTAGTTCCCTGTGCTCTACAGTAGGACCTTGTTGTTTTTTCCAGTCGTTATATTATAACAGTTTGCATCTACTAATCCCAAACTCCCAATCCATCCTTCCTCTATACCCCCTTCCCTTTGGCAACCACAAGTCTGTTCTCTACGTCTGTGAGTCTGTTTCTGTTTTGTAGATAAGTTCATTTGTGTCATATTTTACAGTCCACATATAAGTGATATCATATGGTATTTGCCTTTCTCTTTCTGACTTATTTCACTTAGTATGATAATCTCTAGGTCCATCCATGTTGCTGCAAATGGCATTATTTCATTCCTTTTAAGGGATGGAACCTTTGAACTTGCATTCTTAAGCAGCCTCCTGGGAGATTCTTCCACCTACTGAGTTTGAGAGCCTCTGGGTTTCTCAGGCTGCATGTCATCCATTCATTGTGCATTCCCTGCGATGCCATTCTGCTCTCCAATGGCCCGTGGGTTGGCAGCAGTCTTCTCAGATGTGTGAGGATAGCTCTGGAGCAGATGTCCTGAAGGTGGATCCCAGCCCTCTGAACTGCCCACCACCCTCTGTGGGTCCCTGGCTCTGGAATTCCCACCTCTGCTGCCACCTGTCACAGCGCACCTGCCCTTCAAGGACAAGCTCGAGTACCACATCCTTCACCTGGCCCATCCAATGGTCTGGGCACCTCACCAGTTCTCTCTCCCTTGAGGCCATGGGCCTCTTGGCTGTGTGCTTTGGCCCTGGACACTCTCTCTGGCCTCAGAGTGGACCATTGCTGTTCATTCCAGGTCTTTCCCTTCAGATCCAGGAGGTCTTCCCCACCAGCCCACTTGAACTTAACTTTCCAGACTGTCCCTTTGGCTTTCCAGGCCTTGGGGTGTGGACTTCCAATGCCTTTGTCTCCAGGCCCTGTAGCCTCTGGTCCTTCGATGGAAGGTTGGATTCCTGGTCCTGGTGACACACCATATGCTCGATCAGAGATGCAGATGTAAATGGGAGTGTGAGGTATAACTTCTGGAGAGTGTGTTTCCTTTTTTTTTTTTAAATAAATTTACTTATTTTATTTATTTATTTTTGGCTGCGTTAGGTCCTCGTTACTGCGTGTGGGCTTTCTCTAGTTGTGGCAAGTGGGGGCTACTCTTTGTTGCGGTGGGCAGGCTTCTTATTGCGGTGGCTTCTCTTGTTGTGGAGCACGGGCTCTAGAGCGCAGGCTCAGTAGTTGTGGTGCACCGGCTTAGTTGCTCTGCGGCATCTTCCCAGACCAGGGCTCGAACCCGTGTGCCTTGCATTGGCAAGCGGATTCTTAACCACTGCGCCACCAGGGACGTCCCCAGAGTGTGTTTCTTGGTCACTGCACTGTAGGCAGGAATTTTCTTCCAATTGCACGTGAAAACGAACGACCCCAGGGAGTGCTGGCCAGTCGGGCCATGGAGCGTGGTGCTCGCTCTGCCGTCTGAACGCCAGTGCTGTGAGTGAGCTGAGCGTCCCTTCCTGGGGACTGAGATGCAGGCGAAGGGTCCCGGGAAAGGGCACAGGAGGTGGAATGAGAACCAAGGTTTGCTGTTGAGGCAACCACAGAGGAAGAGCAAACTTATCTGCGAAAGGAAGCAAAATCGAGAAATAGCGTCTTTTCCCCTGCACTGGTTTTCATGTTTCTTTCTAGAGTACACTGCGGGAGAAAATGCAATTTCGTTTCCCTTACACCTTCCCCTCCCCCCCAAATCGACTACACATCCTAGCCCTGCAAGTAAATAACCTCACAAAGAAAGGGTTGTAGACTTCTCAGCCTCCTGCAGGCTCAGCCACGTTCTCAAAGTCCTTTTGTGTCCTGTGGTGATTTCTGTGAAGTCCGTGAGGGCTGCAGCTGGTCAGGAGCTCCATGGGGGACCCAGAAGAACAGCAGCTGGACTGAGTTAGCCTCCAGAGAGTGGTCTAGTTCTGGAGAGCTCCATCATTGTTCCATTTCTTTTATGAAGAATGTACTTGGAACAGATTTTTACTTAATGAAATTTCAAGTCCTCTTTGGCTATCAAAACAACCAACCCTTTCTACATTTTTTGCGGTATGCGGGCCTCTCACTGTTGTGGCCTCTGCCGCTGTGGAGCACAGGCTCCCGACGCACAGGCTCAGCGGCCATGGCTCACGGGCGCAGCCGCTCCGTGGCACGTGAGATCCTCCCGGACCGGGGCACGAACCCGTGTCCCCTGCATCGGCAGGCGGACTCTCAACCACTGCGCCACCAGGGAAGCCCACCCCTATGTCCTCTTATCCAGCATAACATTCTGAAAACGTGGACACTGAGTTGAGAATTGATGGGTTGGTTTCCTCCCTGTGTTAGGTTCTTTAAGCATCCTCCATGGACTCTGTTACGTGACTGTCACTGGCTTACATGTCCGTCGTGTCTCCTTGAAAATTTCTGGCTGCTGTCCTAACCCATTAGGCTAAAAAGATTCCTGGATATTTGCTTGCTGTTATTATTGTCAACAGGGGAACCATGTGTTGGGATTTGTCTTGACTGGACCCATTTTACAGATGAGAAAAGTGAGGCTGGGGATTAATGTCTTGCAGGTGGGTGGTGCATTGGCACTACAGCAAATGCTTCAGTACAGCAAAAGGTGAAGAGCTGCCGGTGAGGCATGAGTGCTTTTAATGACACTATTCTTTTTGGTTTGCCCTTATAGGGCGTCCCAAGGAAGAGAATCATTTTTTTGGCAAACAAACCAAGCCCAGAACCTGATCGTGCTGAATGTCATATGCTGACAGCTCTTGGAATCTACCCTTTGGCTTAGCTTTCAACCCAGAGGTTCATCTTACCCAGGAAAAGAGTGAGTTATTTGCTTTCTTAATGTTATAACACTGACATGGATAATCCTGAATTTGTGGAGAATAAAAGAGAGGTGAGCAAAAGATAAAAGAACCAGGAGATTTCAACAGTAAGCTAAAAACAGAACAAAACAAAACAAAAAACGGCCACTGCTAGCAGAGACGGAATTCCGAGGTAGTTGTGCACATCTGAAGACTGGTCTTGCTTCTTTCTGGGAGTGATGACGTGGTACTTAAATCAATCAGAGAAGAATGCCAGTGGCCTGTACATGTAGGTCTAGCCTTGCAGGTTCTCTAGCCAGATGTCGTTATGGACTCAGAGAAGGGCAGAACCGGAAGGACGGACCCAGTGAGCCCTGTGTTTCCATATCCTTCTGGGTAAGGAATGTGAGGCTCCCATCGGTGAAGGGCTGCCTGAGCCTGATCTTCCGCTAGGGGGTGAGAGATGCTGGCAGCCGTCTCTGCCTCTGTGTGGAACCATGGTTCTCCACTTCTGTCTGCAACAAGATTCCAGAGTTTCTAAAACCTGAGCCATGAAACGTGGGTCTTGTCCCCCATCTCAGCCTCCCAGGGTAAAGCTAAACAGGCACTCCTGCTTTTGAGGTCTAACCATTTGACTTTGTTCCTTTCAGATGGCTTATGTGAAGATGAGATGGATTTATATTTCCCTGGTGGTCCTGGGAGCCCTTTGTCTGTATTTTAGCCTGGATGGTGTGAGTCCTTTTAAAGGCGAACCGTTGGTTTTCAAGAACGAAGGTGGGAGCTTCCTTCAGCTCCCAGATATAGACTGCAGGCAGGACCCCCCCTTCCTCGTCCTGCTGGTTACTTCATCCCACGAGCAGATGTTTGCCCGCTCGGTCATCCGGAGCACGTGGGGGAGAGAAAAGATCGTGAGGGGAAAACGAATAAAAACATTCTTCCTCCTGGGAACCACCCCCAGTAAAGGCATGTCGAGGGCAGTGTCCCAGGAGAGCCAGCAATATCACGATATTATCCAGAAGGACTTCGTGGATGTTTATTCCAATCTGACTCTAAAGACCATGATGGGTATGGAGTGGATCTACCGCTTTTGTCCGCAGGCATCTTTCGTGATGAAAACAGACTCTGACATGTTTGTCAACATCTACTATCTGACTGAACTGCTCCTGAAGAAAAACAGAACAACTCGATTTTTCACCGGCTACTTAAAACTAAACGAATACCCGATCAGGAAAAGGTATAATAAGTGGTTTGTTAGTAAATTCGAATATCCGTGGGACAAGTACCCGCCCTTTTGCTCCGGTGTTGGCTATGTTTTCTCCAGCGATGTGGCGGGCCAGGTGTACAACGTGGCTGAAAGTGTCCCATTCATTAAACTGGAAGATGTCTTTGTGGGGCTCTGCCTGGAAAAACTGCAAATCACACTGGAGGAGCTTCACTCCAAGCAGACTTTCTTCCCCAATGGGTTACCCTTCACCATATGCCGTTACAAGAATATCGTGGCCTGCCATCACATCAAGCCTCACAATATCCTGCTGTATTGGCAGGCTCTGGAAAATTCCCTGGAGGAAGAGTGTCCAGATATCTGAAGGGAGCCCAGCGGAACATCTGGACACACAGCAGACAGCCCGCGGTGATGGTGTTTGAAAGATCTTGGATGGCACGGCTGAGACTCCTGGGGTAGGGAGGGAGTAAGGAAGGAAGAGGCAGAAGAGTGAGGGTGATATCCTGAAGGCTTCCCAGTCTAAACCTGAACGCCACCGCGGACGAATCCCCATTTGGTGCCCCGAGCCATCACAAATACTCTCTCTTGAGTACCTACCCTGTTGCACTAAGTGACGTATGCCTGCATTTTCTCATGTCAGGGGTCAGCCTCCATACGGAGTGGTGGGTGTTAGCACCCCATCTCACACACAAGGAAACAGCAGCTTAGAGAAGCATGTGGGCCTGTCCCAAGGATTACAGCCAGCAGACACTGGAGCAGGGATGAGAGCCCACCTCTCGGTACACCCCTGCGTGCTGCCTCTTGGGAGAGGACGGTGGTGCGGGAGGCTCCGAGGGAAGCCTTGCTGCTGGCATCTGTCAGTCCCTTGCTCGAGTCCCCTCCTCCTCAAATCCCATTCCTGTGCCTTTTAGTGCAGAGACTGGGGTGAACCAATGTGCCCCCAGCTCCCTTTGTTCACTGCAGTGGGTCTGGCTGGCCTGAGACCGTGTTAGCAGCTTGGCCCTCAACTCACTGCAAAGCACGTGCCAGAAGACACCTCCACAGTGGCTGCAGCTCAGCCCCCCAGAGACATCCAGCTCGAGACAGCAATCAGCCTTTCAAGATTTGGCTCAGAAATCGCTGTGAAGCTTGGCCCACTGTAGAGACTCGCTGGCCACTCTGCTGAGCGCGCGACCCCGAGAGCATGGCATTTCCTCCCAGCCATCTGCGGCAACCCCGCCTGTCAGCTCCACGTGCCCTTGGTCTGCACGTCAGGTCTCCAAGTGCAAACCGGAAGGCAGTGGGATGCAAGGCTTCGTCTGTGAAGGATGCTGGGAGCTTTTCTGGGAATTTGGGTGGATTTAACTCAAGACACTCTTAAGAAGCCCCTGGGACTCTGAGCACTGAACTGAGTCCTGGTCAAGGGAGCGTCTTCCTGGGTCCGTTTCCTAAATCTGATCCTAGCTCAGCTTCTTTGAACTTCTCAGATGGCCAAGGAACAGCTGAGTTTTGTGGTGTGGAGTTAAACCTTCAATATTCTTCTGGTGGTTTGGAAGAGCCTGTTCTGCAGGGTTGGGTGGCAATGAAGCACTTTTTTTTTTTGCCGGGGTCTTTGCCCGTTCAGTCACTGTCACATGACACGCAAAGCTATTTTGCTCGCGATCCTCGAAATGAACGGTTCTTACTTTCTACTTTACGGAACTGGATGTTAGCAGCCTGCAAAGCCGAGACCTCACGTGGCTGTGAAACTTACAAAAGCTGGGCGAACCTCTTACCTGACCTCAGAAAGAGATGTTCGCTGCAAAATGGTCATGGCCGTGTTAAATTGCAAACTGGCATCTTATTTTGCACAGTGTTTCTCGTATCTGGATGGGGCTGCTTCTTGCAGATGTGTTTTCTTATCCTGGCTGCTCTGAACGTGCTGGGTCATGTTCAGAGAAGCCACCTCCTCAGGTGGGAAATCAGGGACTGAACTTGTTTTCCTGAAGCCCAGATTTTGCCAGGGTGGGTCCCTCGGTCCTGTAGGATGGGCTGCCTCTCAACGGTGGGCTTTGAGGGTGAAGGAGTTTGTCTGGCAGTAGGGCTGGTTCTGTGCTTAGGATCACAGGACCAGCCCTTGTCTGGTGTGCGTGTCCATGTGGCCACCGGCCTGGGGGGGTGAGTGTGGCTGACTCAGGATCTGGTCTTCTCAGCATCCACCCGGAGCCCTCGGCCGTAGGAGTCCATGAGCACAGGCTCAGCTCCACCGAGAGCCTCTCTGTGTTCTTAAAGGACTTTCTGCAAAACACATTCGGCCCCCTGCACCCCTCGCCGACTCTATTTCTTTATGTAGTCAAGACCTTTTCTTCTCGAGGGGAAAAAAATGTTTCGTGACTGTAGACCTTGAAGGGACCATGGAGCTCATTCGGTCCTGCCTTTACGTAGGATGAAAATAAAGCTCGAAGAGACCCAGAGGCTTGCCCAAGACTTTGCCCGAGACTTCACAGCTTGTTTGTTGTGGAGTGCGGGTTCCAGCCAGAGCTGTATTCCGTGATGCCGTCTTGCCTGGGTGAGAGTAAGAAACTGTGAATTAGGAGGAGAAGCAATGCTTTTCCAATAACACCCAAAGCGAGTTTCTTAATGGGATCGGAGAGGAGCCTGGCTGGCGATGCAGTGGCTTCACTCACAGGCATCCAGGGACGAATGATGCTGATGGCAAAGGCTCTTTGCTAGGCACTGAGATAAGGGCTTTAAAAGTATTACCTCCTTAGATGCGCACAACCACTCCAGTGGGGAGGTGACTACCCACTTCCTTGCTTTACAGATGAGGAAACCGAGGCAGAGACAGAGCATGAACAGCTAGTTCAAGCTTATTCCTTAGATGCACACAACCACTCCAGTGGGGAGGTGACTACCCATTTCCTTGCTTTACAGATGAGGAAACCGAGGCAGAGACAGCATGAAGCTAGTTCAAGCTTATTCCTTAGATGCGCACAACCACTCCAGTGGGGAGGTGACTACCCATTTCCTTGCTTTACAGATGAGGAAACCGAGGCAGAGACAGAGCATGAACAGCTAGTTCAAGCTTATTCCTTAGATGCACACAACCACTCCAGTGGGGAGGTGACTACCCACTTCCTTGCTTTACAGATGAGGAAACCGAGGCAGAGACAGAGCATGAACAGCTAGTTCAAGCTTATATAGCTGAAAAGCAGCAAAAATAGAATGTGAACCCGAGCTCTTGGGGGCACGATGCATGCTGGGTACACTCAGCGCTGCGGCCCCTAGGCGGTCAGTGGGCCCCAGGGATGCGGTCAGTGTGCAGAGGGATGCAGGCGCCCACTGCCTTGGCTGCTCAGGTTGCACATCTGGCCCGTCATCAGTCTCTCCGCATCACGCACACCCACCCTCCAGGATCTGAACCCCGAATCCTCCTCTCTGCTGGGCTCTCACAGAGCCAGCCTCTCCACTTTTGGGCTTGATTCCCAGCTCTTCTTACCTCAGCAAGAGCAAGACCCCTACCTAGGCCTCTCTCTCACTCTCACCATCCATCTCCCCTCTGCCGGCTCAGCCCACACGTGCCCAGATGTGCTGTCATTCCCCATCTTCCAAACCATCATAAAACCCTTTCCCTTCACTGCCCCACCTCTCCCTTTGCTGTTCAGCCCCACAAGAGCGTTTTCCATATTTGTCTCCTTTTCTATCTGAAATCCCCTCCCATCAGACTCTGGTGCCTGACTCCACCAGATGGTTCTTTCCAACGTCATTGATGGCCCGAGATGCAGGATCCAAGGTCTGGTCTCTGTCCTCATCGTGCCGCCTGCACTGCGGGTCTTGCCCTCTTCCAGGACGCTGGATGCTTTGGGTTCTCCTCCTCGTGGGTCGCTTCTTTGCTTGTTCCATCTCCTCGCTCTGCCTTGGCCTCCTTTCTTCCCTGGTTGTACTCTGGTGGTCTCATCCAGCCCCACGGTTTAAAATATCCTCTCTCATGTTGAGGACGCCCGTTTATCTCCAGCCCGGAATCCTCTCTCACTTTTCAGTCTCACATGTCCCACTGTCTGCTTAACATCCCATAGTGAGCAAATCCGAGACTGAAGTCAGGATGAACCCCTCCCTCCACTCCTAACCCACACCACCTGCAGCCTTCACTACCTCAGGTAATGGCCCTTCCATCCTTTAGTGGCTCAAGTCAAACACTTCGGAGCCATCTGTGACTCCTCTCTCTCTCAGCCGGTATGTCAGGAGAGAGACCATCATTTTATATCCAGAAGCCAATCACTGCCCCTCACTGTGCTATTGCCACCCTGTCCAAGCCCCCGTCACCTCGCACCTGTGTTCCGGCAGTAGCTTCTACCTCGTCTCTCCACCTCCATCGCTGCATGGTCTGTTTCCTAGGCAGCATCCAGACTACTCCTTTAAAAATATGGACCAGAGCATCTTACGTCTCTGCTCCACACCCTCCAGTGATGTCCCATCTCTAAGAAAAGCCACATCTTTAATATCATTGTCTGCCTCTGTTATTCTCTAACCTCATCCCTTCCTACCCTCCCCTCACTCACTCTGGCCTCCCTGAAAGGAGGTACTATTCCAGCAGCACAAGCCTCCTTGCTCTTCCTGGAACATCCAGGCACCCTCCATCTTCCTCAGGGCCTTTGTACGGGCTGATCCCTCTGCCAGGCTCGCCCTTTCCTTAGACAGTCTCATGGCCCATTCCTTTGCTTCCTTCACGTCTTTGGCCATATATCCCCTTCTTAATGAGGCTCATCCTGATTACTTTCTTGGAATTGCAACTCAACCCACCCCCTGTCCCCTTGCCTTGTTATATCGTTTCCATTGCACTTATCAATTTCTAACAGAGCATACAATATCTATTTATTATCGTGTGGCTATTTTGTTAATGTTTGTAGTTCAGCCCACTTGAGCAAAAGCTTCGTGCAGGAATGGGTCTTTGTTTTCTCCACTGATGAACCTCAAATTCTTAGCACAGTTCCTGGTACATAGTAGATGCTCAAGAAATATTTGTCGATTGGATGTGAGATGACCTCTATGGGAGGTGGTTTTAGAGGGGAAGTGATGAACCTCGACTAAAATGTGAAGGATTTCTGACATGTAGCCAACACTATGGGTCCAACGTATGGTTCCAGTATCAATCAGTAAATGGGATGCTGAAATCCTGTTTTTACTGAAAACTGGGACCTGAAAACCTAGAAATGCTGTATGACAGTGCTTCTTGACCTCACACCCCCCTTTTTCTAGAATGGAAAACCTCCCACCTTGAGAAGTAGACAGAATCCTATAATGTACTCAGGGTGCCTGTCCCCCAGTCCTACCCACCCCCGGCCCCTGCCATGGCCAATCTTATCTCATCTACAACCTCCTTCTGTTTTCATGATTATAAAATTTTGGATCTTTTCCTCAACCGTATGCAACTTTTAGTCTCAGGAGAAGGACAACAATAAAAGACATTGTTACGAAATAGACCTCATTTCTAAAGATGATGATGACTGCAATAAAGGTAAAAAGATAGTTTCAGGTGAAGGTACAATTGCTGTGCTTCCAAACTTCAAGAGGTTTTAGAGCTCTGGTCCCATCCCTTTAGTTTATGTGTGAAAACCAAGCTTTGCAGAATTTGAGCTTCAGGTCAGCACTCAGAGGGACACTGACCCTCAGCCTGATCCTACACCCATGGTGCTGTACTGCCTCTTTCTATCTTATGTACCTAATTCCTATTTGTCTTAAAACACACCATTGTAGCCACATCGCACTCTGTGTAAAAAGGGAGGGAGGAAAAATCCAAACAAACAAAACCTGTTAGACCTCCTTTCCTTGAGTTCCCGACTAGCACCTGCTCTTGGACACCCCTCCCAGGTGCATCTAAAAGGCACATCGAAACCACATCTTCACCCTTCCAACCCCAGCCCTGTCTTCCCCCAGTGTTTCGGGTTGTAGGAAATGTTGTCACTGTCCATTTGCCTATTCAGTTCTTCGACTTTCCTCTGCCTTGCTGCGGCCCTGCCATACCTGATGGTTGCCGATTCCCATGGATTGGGCCTCTTCTCTCCACATCCATCGTTGCAGCCTCAGTCCAGGGCACCATCTTGGATCAGCTGGTCTCAGGCAACATGTTTTTAACTGGTCTCAGATCTGATCATGTTGCCTTCCAACCTCTCCTCCACTTTACACCCAGAATAATTAAAAAAAATTATTGAAGTATAGTTGATTTACAATGTTGTGTTAGTTTCAGGTGTACAGCAAAGTGATTCAGTTATACATACATGTATATAAATCTATTCCTTTTCAGGTTCTTTTCCATTATAGGTTATTATAAGATATTGAATATAGTTCCCAGTGCTATACAGTAGGTCCTTGTTGTTCAACTGTTTTATTTATAATGGTGTATATCTGCTAATCCCAAACTCCTAATTTATCCCTCCTCTCCCACTTTTCCCCTTTGGCAACCATAAGTTTATCTTCTATATCTGTGAGTCTATTTCTGTTTTATAAATAAGTTCATTTGTATCATTTTTTTAAGATTCCACATATAAGCGATATCGTATGCTATTTGATTTTTTTCTGTCTGACTTACTTCACTTAGTATAATAATCTCTAGGTCCATCCATATTGCTGCAAACAGAGTAATTTTTTTAAAAAACGTGGATCTGATTAGGAAACTCAGAGACCCAGGGAAGCTGAGTGATTGCCCTGGGGGAATTCTGTCCTCCTGTCCATGAGCCAGGAGCTGTTTCAGAAGTCAGACAGGTGATGCCAGCTACTTCTGGGCACCCCAGCACTGCTCCAGTGATCTCCACATGCTGGCATGAAGTGCTAAAATGTACTTTTAAGACAAACTGAATTAATTTTCATGTGAGTTTTTTGATTCTCTTGAAAGTGGTTGCTCTGGGGTTGGGCTGCCTGGGTTTGAATTTTACTTCCCTCCCTCACTCCATAAGCAAGTTACTTATCTTTACCTCCTTTATTTATTTATTTTACACCTTTATTGGAGTATAATTGCTTTACAATGGTGTGTTAGTTTCTGCTTTACAACAAATTGAATCAGTTATATATATACATATGTTCCCATATCTCTTCCCTCTTGCTTCTCCCTCCCTCCCACCCTCCCTGTCCCACCCCTCTAGGTGGTCACAAAGCACTGAGCTGATCTCCCTGTGCTATGCGGCTCCTTCCCACTAGCTATCTACCTTACGTTTGGTAGTGTATATATGTCCATGCCACTCTCTCGCTTTGTCACAGCTTACCCTTCCCCCTCCCCATATCCTCAAGTCCATTCTCCAGTAGGTCTGTGTCTTTATTCCTGTCTTACCCCTAGGTTCTTCATGACATTTTTTTCCCCTTAAATTCCATATATATGTGTTAGCATATGGTATTTGTCTTTCTCTATCTGATTTACTTCACTCTGTATGACAGACTCTAGGTCCATCTACCTCATTACAAATAGCTCAATTTCGTTTCTTTTTATGGCTGAGTAATATTCCATTGTATATATGTGCCACATCTTCTTTATCCATTCATCCGATGATGGACACTTAGGTTGTTTCCATCTCCTGGCTATTGTAAATAGAGCTGCAATGAACATTATGGTACATGACTCTTTTTGAATTATGGTTTTCTCAGGGTATATGCCCAGGAGTGGGATTGCTGGGTCATATGGTAGTTCTATTTGTGGTTTTTTAAGGAACCTCCATACTGTTCTCCATAGTGGCTGTACCAATTTACATCCCCACCAGCAGTGCAAGAGAGTTCCCTTTTCTCCACACCCTCTCCAGCATTTATTGTTTCTAGATTTTTTGATGATGGCCATTCTGACTGGTGTGAGATGATATCTCACTGCAGTTTTGATTGCATTTCTCTAATGATTAATGATGTTGAGCACTCTTTCATGTGTTTGTTGGCAATCTGTATATCTTCTTTGGAGAAATGTCTATTTAGGTCTTCTGCCTAAATTTTTTGATTGAGTTGTTTGTTTTTTTGTTATTGAGCTGCATGAGCTGCTTGTAAATCTTGGAGATTAATCCTTTGTCAGTTGCTTCATTTGCAAATATTTTCTTCCATTCTGAGGGTTGTCTTTTCATCTTGTTTATGGTTTCCTTTGCTGTGCAAAAGCTTTGAAGTTTCATTAGGTCCCATTTGTTTATTTTTGGTTTTATTTCCATTTCTCTAGGAGGTGGGTCAAAAGGATCTTGCTGTGATTTATGTCATAGAGTGTACTGCCTCTATTTTCCTCTAAGAGTTTGATAGTTTCTGGCCTTACATTTAGGTCGTTAATCCATTTTGAGCTTATTTTTGTGTATGGTGTTAGGGAGTTATCTAATCTCATACTTTTACACGTACCTGTCCAGTTTTCCCAGCACCACTTATTGAAGAGGCTGTCCTTTCTCCACTGTACATTCCTGCCTCCTTTATCAAAGATAAGGTGACCATATGTGTGTGGGTTTTTCTCTGGGCTTTCTATCCTCTTCCATTGATCTTTCTGTTTTTGTGCCAGTACCATACTGTCTTGATTACTCTAGCTTTGTAGTATAGTCTGAAGTCAGGGAGCCTGATTCCTCCAGCTCCAGTTTTTTGTTCTCAAGATTGCTTTGGCTATTCAGGGTCTTTTGTGTTTCCATACACATTTTGAAATTTTTTGTTCTAGTTCTGTGAAAAATGCCAGTGGTAGTTTGATAGGGATTGCATTGAATCTGTAGATTGCTTTGGGTAGTAGAGTCATTTTCTCAATGTTGATTTTTCCAATCCAAGAACATGGTATATCTCTCCATCTATTTGTATCATCTTTAATTTCTTTCATCAGTGTCTTATAATTTTCTGCATAACTACAGGCCAATATCCCTGATGAACATAGATACAAAAATCCTCAACAAAATACTAGCAAACAGAATCCAACAGCACATTAAAAGGATCATACACCATGATCAAGTGGGGCTTATTCCAGGAATGCAAGGATTCTTCAATATATGCAAATCAATCAATGTGGTACACCATATTAACAAATTGAAGTTGAAAAACCATATGATCATCTCAAGAGATGCAGAGAAAGTTTTCAATAAAATTCAACACCCAAAAAAAAAAAAAAAAATTCAACACCCATTTATGATAAAAGCCCTGCAGAATGTAGGCATAGAGGGAACTTTCCTCAACATAATAAAGGCCATATATGGCAAACCCACAGCCAACATCGTTCTCAATGGTGAAAAACTGAAAGCATTTCCACTAAGATCAGGAACAAGGCAAGGTTGCCCACTCTCACCACTCTTATTCAACATAGTTTTGGAAGTTTTAGCCACAGCAATCAGATAAGAAAAGGAAATAAAAGGAATCCAAATCGGAAAAGAAGAAGTAAAGCTGTCACTGTTTGCAGATGACATGATACTATACATAGAGAATCCTAAAGATGCTACCAGAAAACTACTAGAGCTAATCAACAAATTTGGTAAAGTAGCAGGATACAAAATTAATACACAGAAATCTCTGGCATTCCTATACACTAATGATGAAAAATCTGAAAGTGGAATCAAGAAAACACTCCCATTTACCATTACCTCATTTATTTTCAACTGAAAAATGGGACAATAGTAGTTCCCAACTCACAGGGTTATTGTGTTAGTCGAGACATTGTGTGTAAATTGCTCAGTAATCTGGGTGCGTTTGATGATGGTCAGTGTTCGGGCTGTGAATTTTGGTACATTTTATAGTGATCCGTGGACAAGTCAAGAGATCTTCAGGGTGAGTCTTTAAGACTTTGTTTCAGCTCTTGTTTCTTTCTCTCCTTTTAATCTTCCCTGGCACTCTTGAAGAAGTTCCTCTATCCATTGCATTCTTCAACATCGCAGAGTACAGTGTTTCTAGACTCAGTTAATTCAGAAGGTACGACAACCTGAACAGGTAAAAAACAGATGGAGCCGGAGGTGCCATAGAGATTATATGCAGTTTAAAAAACAGCCTTCATTTTCCAGATGAGAGAACCGAGACTCAGGAAAATGGAGTGACTTTGCTAAGTCCTTCAATTAGCGGCATCTCCAAGATCAGTAACCAGCATCAGAAAGCTCATGTCAGCCATTCATTCTTCTATTTATTCACCCCTTGGGAAAATATGCTCAGTGCTTTTTACAAGACGCCAGGAATGAGAGTCAAGCTCAGGTTCACGGCCAGCCATCTGTTCTGCAAACAGAGCGTTAGCTGGGTAAACACACAGTGTCAAGAAGATGAAGGGGTCTCTGGACAACTGAAAGAAGAAGCATTTGTTTAGTGCCTTCTCAGTTGACAGACATCATAAACCTCTTCCATACCTGCTGTGTCCTCGGTTCCTCACAGTAGCTATTCTTATTATAAACAACACCCTGGTTTTGAGCTGAGGTTCAGAGTGGCTTACTGACCTGCCAGGGAGGCTCAGATGTGGCAGAGACCACCCGCCCCCTTGGCCTTCAATACCTCCCCCTTCACCAGGGCATGGTTGGTGAGCCCTCCCACGGTGCTTAAGGACCGGCAAAGCCGCCTGAGTCTCATGGGAAGCTCAGGACTGGCCCCGCCCAGCTGCCCAAGGGGTCTGCCATCTTGTCTTTGTTCCACGTGCCACCACTTCTTTTCCAAGTGTTGACAGCATCTCTGTCTGCTCCTTCCCTGTCCTATGTGACCTTTTGGGACTTGGCCCTTTGTCATCTATGGTGTCCCAGGAATCTCCTGTGTAGCTGGGTCATCCAACCTGTCCTGTCCTGGCCAGCCCCATCTTGAGTTCACTCAAGTCTGCATCTGACGGCTTGAACAAGTGTCTGGCTTCAGAACACGAACCCCTCCAGGCCAGTCCAGCCCACTTTTCACCTCTCTTTACCTGAAGCCCTTGCAAAACAAGCTGTCTCTCCAAAGAGTGTGGGTTCAACACTCCAGGCATTGGTTTCTATCAGCGTGCATGCATGTCTGCGTGTGTGTGTGTACGTGTGTGTAAAGGTGTGATCTGAGGCTCTACATAGAGGCTCCATGCTCAGTGGCAGCCGGTTTTTGTATGTTATCTGCCCTCGCCAAGTCTGTGAAGGGCAATAAGTAGAGCGAGGTGATGTTTGCCCACGTGGGATGTGAGGACCAGGTGCCCCCAGTGTTCTCAGCCCTGGCCGTGACGGTGTGGAGTCTGAGAGGTGTCCCTTGTCACCTATTACACAGCAAGTATGTGCCACATGCCGCGCTTGGTGTGGTGGAAACCCGGGCTGCAGGAATGGTCTGCAGTCGCCTGGGTCAGAGATTTTCCTGAGCTCCACCTTTCAGGCAGGATACTTAGAAAAAGTGAAAGAAAGTGAAAGAGATCAAACAGCCTCTCGAATTTGGATGCATTTCTTAGAAGCAAGGACTGTGCCCACACTACTATTTAGAGTGGTCTGCTCCACCCACTGAGCCCTGATACACCAACTAAAGGGAAAAGGCCTGGTCTGGGTGCTTCTCCTGGGCTCTCCAGGCTGAGCGTCTATGGCTCTACAGGAGATTAAATAATTAACAAGCCTGCTTGTACACAACAGCTGCTGTGCCTCCTTATTTTAAAAATAGACGGGATGTTTACCTCTTCTCCACATCTCCCGTTTGGAAGTATTTGTTTTCTCAGTTTTTTAAGAATTCATTTTTGGCATTTGTCATATCAGGACTGACATTTTAGCAATTTCCCAAGTGATTGTCAGATTTTCCCAGGCTTCCCTTCCCTCTGTCCAGTCCCCTGCCTGGTGGGGAGGAGATGCTTAATAAACTAGTTGTTGGGTTAGGTGTTCAAGCAGAATGGTGGGGTGGAGTAGAAGATAAAGGGAACCGCAGGCCCCTTCAAGCACCCATCCCTGAAGCCTCTTTTCTAGATTGTTGTTGCCACTCACTTTTATGTCTGTTTGGTTCTACATGATCCAGAAATCTGTATGTGAACTTGGGCTGAGGTGTATTAGAGATAAGCTCTCAAGGAGGTGTCTGGGAGGTGAAATATGCTTCCATTCTCTGTTTTGAATTTGATGGAAGGATTTGTAGCTTGTGGGAACTTAGAAGCATGAGTTCCTCTATTTTCCTGCTTTTCAAATATGACTCTGAGGAAAAGCCCTTTGCTCTCAGATTGGACACTGAGTGGTGAAGCTCCCCGCCCCCCATATGGGACAAAGAGCCATGAAGCCTGGGTGAGCCCAGGGGACAAAGAAGCGGGGTATGTCCTAGTGCCTGCCGGATGGAATAGGGACAGACCAAAAAACTAGCTTTTAATTAAATAAAAAAACCCAATTCTTCTCTTATCAGACATAATCAACCTTAAATATAAGTAGAAAAATGAATTCCATAGCCAAATGTAGCTTCTGGTGTCATAATGTTTCACCTTGTCTCTTTGTCCCACTACATCTGTACTCTGGGTGAAGAAACCCGTGCCCAGTGCAGGCAGAGTTAAGGTCACCAGGGTGGCGTTTACCCAGCCTGGCCCAGAGCTCCTGCCACACACATTCAGGGGGAGTTAATGCAAGGTCTTCAAGTCCTCAAATAGAGACAAACCAAAGAAGTAGTGATACTCTTAGTTAAATTCTGCTTTGGAATATATCAGATGCCGGGGGCGGGTGGGGATTGATTTATGTTCCAGCTGGTCAAATAAGACATCAAGAAAAATCCAGCGTGACTGGAAATTACTTAATGCCAACCGAGGACCCTTTGTGATCAAATTTTGCTTGTCCTAAAAGACAAGAAATAAAAATAAAACTCTATACTACTGAATGATACCTGAAAATGTTGTCTCCCTGTATTTTAGGGGAATTTACTAGACTCTTAGGTCACCATATTTTGGGAGTAGGCATATGTATTTATGATGTATTAAGAATGGTATTTATCTTTAATAAAAGTTAAATTATTATGATAGCAGAGTGCACTTAACTTGGTTCGTTCTCAGTTGTCGATGATGCAATAAACTTGTGTTCTTCCTGAAAAGTCAGCAATGTAATATTTAAACTGGACAATCTTCCTTTTTCCCCCCGATATTGATGTTTTTTATATTTATTTTGTTTGGGGAAAATATTTTAAAAATTCGACTTTGATTTTATATGTTTAGAAAAATATGCTGAACAACCTCGACACGCTTATCTTTGTAAGAGATGGAGATTTCTTGTTTCATTTGGAGTTTGGAAGCAAAGAAATGGAGCTGTAACTCTTGCAGAGTCTTTCGGGTGCAGTGCCTGGGCGAGTGACAGGAGGTGAGGTATCCTGTTGGGAATCATGAGCCCAGGGTGTTATGAGGCAGCCATCCTTTGGAATTTTCTTTCTCTCAGGTATATTTATAGTCTTTAAAAGCTACCATTTAAGTTTAAGAAATCAAGCCTTGTGAATTGATATGATTGTACCTTTAGAATCTTCCTGGTAACTCATCTCTGAGGTATAGCTTGGATCCTTGATCTTTCAAAGTTCATTTAAATGGAAATAAAATGATTGAAACATGTGTTTTTCTTTGCCTTGAGCATGTATTTGCCATGATTCCTGTGGTACCGCAGAACTGCAGGTCACTGTCCATCCATGCTTCCTGCAGGTGGCATTCCCAGCCCATCATAAACACAAACAGAAGTTGGAGGGGGCTTCCCTGGTGGCGCAGTGGTTGAGAATCTGCCTGCCAATGAAGGGGACATGGGTTTGGGCCCTGGCCCGGGAAGATCCCACATGCCGCAGAGCAACTAGGCCCGTGAGCCACACTACTGAGCCTGCGCATCTGGAGCTTGTGCTCCGCAACTAGAGAGGCCGTGATAGTGAGAGGCCCGCACACCGCGATGAAGAGTGGCCCCCGCTCGCCGCAACTAGAGAAAGCCCTCACACAGAAACGAAGACCCAACACAGTCATAAATAAATAAATAAATAAATTATAAAAAGAAGTTGGAGGGATCAGGCAGGGGGTGCAGGGCTGTGTGTCGGGGGTGTGGATGCCTGGAGATGGGCAGAGAAGGGGACATCTTCAAAGTGATGCTGAAAACTTGGCCTCTGTGCACTGGTGCTGAATTGAATCTTGGGGAGTTTTGGGTGAAGTAGAAAAGAATACCTTTATTGCTTTGCCAGGCAAAGGGGGACACAGTGGGCTTGTGCCCTGAAAAACTGTGTATCCCAACCTGGGAGTATTTGGTGAGGAGTTTAATAGCAATGGTTCAAGGACAGGGGTGCTGATAAGAATCAGGGTGTGTGCAGGGCCTGCGCTCCTTTAATCTGGCCTCAGGTGGTCTTCATGAAGAGCTTCTCTGGTTCTTTTAATCTGGAATGAAGAATGCTACATCTTACATTTGTTGGGGGTTTTAGTTCTGTAAAGAGCTCAAAGCTATTGTTACGTGTATCCCTTGTGGTGGAACCAGGACCTGCCCCAAGGCTGCACTACTGTTTCTTGCCTGCTCCTCCCTTGTCTCTGCATCCCCTCCCTTCCCTGATGAGCAACTGTTTGAACCTGCCCTTTGGAACTCAGGGAAGGTCATGGAGGCTGGACAGAAAGACTCCCATGCCCAGGAGCCCCACAGGGTCCTGCTTGGGTTCAAAAGTGTGGGGCCTTTCCCTCCCTCCAGTGATGAAGTGGTCTTGTCCCTGGTCCCCTAAATGGCCTGACCTGCCTCACCTGCCGTTCCCCTCACAGACTCCACTCCCACTATTGTCTCTTTCCCCCATCTGCAGCTCCAGTCACCCCTCCCTTCTAGAACATTCCCATGACACACAAACCTGCTCTCACTTTCCACTCAAAGACAGCCCTCTAGACTTCCCTCCTTTTTCCAGTACTGTTCCCTTCCTCTATTTTTTAAGATTATAACATCTCCAAAGAACAGCCATCTGCCACCCATCCTCAGCTCCCGTTTTCTCCTCACCTGGCCACTGCACTAACAGTTCTGTTGGACGCACCAGTGCCCTGACCAACACCAATGTCTTGCTGGAGCCCTTGACCCCATCTGACACAGCTGAGCCCACCCTGCTCCCTTGGGCTCCCTCCCTGCTCCCTTGGGCTCCCTCCCTGCTCCCTTGGGCTCCCCTCCCCTGTCTTCCAAGACCACATGCTCTGCTGTATTTCCTCTCACCTCACCTCTTGGCCTCTACTTCCTGGTCTCCTTTGCTGATTCCACATTCACTCCCCAGCCTTGCCAGCCAGCATTTGGAGCACTCCAGGGCTGAAACTTCAGACCTCTTCTCTTCCTCGCCATTGACTCTCGCTTGGAGTCAAATGACCTCTTTCCATGTGTATTAGTCTGCTCCAGCTGCCGTAACAAAATACCACAGACCAGGAGGCTTAAACTACAGAAATGCATTTGCGTTCAGTTCTGGAAGCTGAAAGACCTAGATCAAGATGTTGGCAGGGTTGGTTCTTCTGAGGCCTCTTGGCTTGTAGACAACTGTCTTCTCCCTGTGTCCTTACGTGTTCTCTCCTTTGTATCCTATTGGATTAGGACCCACCCTGATGACCTCATTTTACCTTAAAGACCCTATCTCCAAAGAGCAGATAACCTTATCTTCTCCTATTGAATCAAGTTCTCTGCCAGTGACAGAGGCCATGGACCATGGGGGCTGCAGTCTGCACAGGGAGAGAGCATCTTTCCCAGCTTTTGTGGTTCCATGCCTTCAAAGCTCTCTGACTGGTCTGCTTGTGTCACAGGCCCATACCTTGGGTCAATCCATGTTGCCAATGGTGGAGTTGGGGGCGGGGGAGGAGATCTGATGGGCCACACCTGAGTTGTGGCTCATTCTCGGGACCCTGCAGCCTTGAGGGGTCATAGGTAGTGACTGATACAGTCTCAGCAGAACCACATGGATTAGAGCCAGGGATACTTTGTCCTAAGGCAAGAATGCTACCTAGACCAAATAATAGAGGTTGTTTACCCTGAAGATTGTTAGGCAATGTGCCGAAACAAGAGGAATAAAGATGTAATGGAGACATGACAGAGTGGTGAGTGTGTGTCTGTCTCTGGGAGGAGATTCTCTCTTTCTCATACCCTTTTTTCAAAAAAAAGTTTATTTATTTATTTATTTATTTAGTCTGTGCCAGGTCTTAGTTGCAGCATGCAGGATCTATTTTTTTTTAACATCTTTATTGGGGTATAATTGCTTTAAAATGGTGTGTTAGTTTCTGCTTTATAACAAAGTGAATCAGTTATACATATACATATGTTCCCATATCTCTTCCCTCTTGCATCTCCCTCCCTCCCACCCTCCCTATCCCACCCCTCCAGGCGGTCACAAAGCACCGAGATGATCTCCCTGTGCTATGCAGCTGCATCACACTAGCTATCTACCTTACGTTTGGTAGTATATATATGTCCATGCCATTCTCTCGCTTTGTCACAGCTCACCCTTCCCCCTCTCCATATCCTCAAGTCCGTTCTCTAGTAGGTCTGTGTCTTTATTCCTGTCTTACCCCTAGGTTCTTCATGATATTTTTTTTTCTTAAATTCCATATATATGTGTTAGCATACAGTACTTGTCTTTCTCTTTCTGACTTACTTCATTCTGTATGACAGACTCTAGGTCTATCCACCTCATTACAAATAGCTCAATTTCATTTCTTTTTATGGCTGAGTAATATTCCATTGTATATATGTGCCACATCTTCTTTATCCATTCACCCGAGATGGGCACTTAGGTTGTTTCCATCTCCTGGCTATTGTAAATAGAGCTGCAATGAACATTTTGGTACATGACTCTTTTTTGAATTATGGTTTTCTCAGGGTATATGCCCAGGAGTGGGATTGCTGGGTCATATGGTAGTTCTATTTGTAGTTTTTTACTGTTCTCCATAGTGGCTGTACCAATTCACATTCCCACCAGCAGAGCAAGAGTGTTCTATTTTCTCCATATCCTCTCCAGTATTTATTGTTTCTAGATTTTTTGATGATGGCCACTCGGACTGGTGTGAGATGATATCTCATTGTAGTTTTGATTTGCATTTCTCTAATGATTAATGATGTTGAGTATTCTTTCATGTGCTTGTTCGCAGTCTGTATATCTTCCTTGGAGAAATGTCTATTTAGCTTTTCTGCCCATTTTTGAATTAGGTTGTTTGTTTTTTTGTTATTGAGCTGCATGAGCTGCTTGTAAATTTTGGAGATTAATCCTTTGTCAGTTGCTTCATTTGCAAATATTTTCTCCCATTCTTAGGGTTGTCTTTTGGTCTTGTTTATGGTTTCCTTTGCTGTGCAAAAGCTTTGAAGTTTCATTAGGTCTCATTTGTTTATTTTTGTTTTTATTTGCATTTCTCTAACAGGTGGGTCAAAAAGGATCTTGCTGTGATTTATGTCATAGAGCATTCTGACTATGTTTTCCTCTAACAGTTGGATAGTTTCTGGCCTTATATTTAGGTCTTTAATCCATTCTGAGCTTATTTTTTGTGTATGGTGTTAGGGAGTGATCTAATCTCATACTTTTACATGTACCTGTCCAGTTTTCCCAGCACCACTTATTGAAGAGGCTGTCCTTTCTCCACTGTACATTCCTGCCTCCTTTATCAAAGATAAGGTGACCATATGTGCGTGGGTTTATCTCTGGGCTTTCTATCCTGTTCCATTGATCTATATTTCTGTTGTTGTGCCAGTACCATACTGTCTTGATTACTCTAGCTTTGTAGTTTAGTGTGAAGTCAGGGAGCCTGATTCTTCCAGCTCCGTTTTTTGTTCTCAAGAGTGCTTTGGCTATTCGGGGTCTTTTGTGTTTCCATACACATTTTGAAATTTTTTGTTCTAGTTCTGTGAAAAATGCCAGTGGTAGTTTGATAGGGATTGCATTGAATCTGTAGATTGCTTTGGGTAGTAGAGTCATTTTCACAATGTTGATTCTTCCAGTTCAAAAACGTGGTATATCTCTCCATCTATTTGTATCATCTTTAACTTCTTTCATCAGTGTCTTATAATTTTCTGCATTCAGGTCTTTTGTCTCCTTAGGTAGGTTTATTCCTAGATATTTTATTCTTTTTGTTGAAGTGGTAAATGGGAGTGTTTTCTTGATTTCACTTTCAGATTTTTCATCATTAGTGTATAGGAATGCCAGAGATTTCTGTGCATCAATTTTGTATCCTGCTACTTTACCAAATTCACTGATTAGCTCTAGTAGTTTCCTGGTAGTTTCCTTAGGATTCTCTATGTATAATATCATGTCATCTGCAAACAGTGACAGCCTTACTTCTTCTTTTCCGATTTGGATTCCTTTTATTTCCTTTTCTTCTCTGATTGCTGTGGCTAAAACTTCCAAAACTATGTTGAATAAGAGTGGTGAGAGTGGGCAACCTTCTTTTGTTCCTGATCTTAGTGGAAATGCTTTCAGTTTTTCACCATTGAGGACGATGTTGGCTGTGGGTTTGTCATATATGGCCTTTATTATGTTGAGGAAAGTTCCCTCTATGCCTACATTCTGCAGGGTTTTTATCATATATGGGTGTTGAATTTTTTCAAAAGCTTTCTCTGCGTCTATTGAGATGATCATATGTTTTTTTATTCAATTTGTTAATATGGTGTATCACGTTGATTGATTTGCATATATTGAAGAATCCTTGCATTGCTGGAATAAATACCACTTGATCATGGTGTATGATCCTTTTAATGTGCTCTTGGATTCTGTTTACTAGTATTTTGTTGAGGATTTTTGTATCTATGTTCATCAGTGATATTGGCCTGTAGTTTTCTTTCTTTGTGACTTCCTTGTCTGGTTTTGGTATCAGGGTGATGGTGGCATCGTAGAATGAGTTTGGGAGTTTTTCTCCCTCTGCTACATTTTGGAAGAGTTTGAGAAGGATACTTGTTAGCTCTTCTCTAAATGTTTGATAGCATTTGGCTGTGAAGCCATCTGGTCCTGGGCTTTTGTTTGTTGGAAGATTTTTAATCACACTTTCAATTTCAGTGCTTGTGATTGGTTTGTTCATATTTTCTATTTCTTCCTGATTCAGTATTGGTAGGTTGTGCTTTTCTAAGAATTTGTCCATTTCTTCCAGGTTGTCCATTTTATTGGCATAGAGTTGCTTGTAGTAATCTCTCATGATCTTTTGTATTTCTGCAGTGTCAGTTGTTACTTCTCTTTTTCATTTCTAATTCTATGGATTTGAGTCTTCTCCCTTTTTTTCTTGATGAATCTGGCTAATGGTTTATCAATTTTGTTTATCTTCTCAAAGAACCAGCTTTTAGTTTTATTGATCTTTGCTATTGTTTCCTTCATTTCTTTTTCATTTATTTTTTATCTGATCTTCACGTTTTCTTTCCTTCTGCTAATTTTGGGGTTTTTTGTTCTTCTTTCTCTAATTGCTTTAGTTGCAAGGTTAGGTTGTTTATTGGAGATGTTTCCTGTTTCTTAAGGTAGGATTGTATTGCTATAAACTTCCCACTTAGAACTGGTTTTGCTGCATCCCATAGGTTTTGGGTCATCGTGTCTTCATTGTCATTTGTTTCTAGGTATTTTTTGACTTCCTCTTTGATTTCTTCAGTGATCACTTCGTTATCAAGTAGTGTATTGTTTAGCCTCCATGTGTTTGTATTTTTTACAGATCTTTTCCTGTAATTGATATCTAGTCTCATAGCATTGTGGTAGGAAAAGATACTTGATAAAATTTCAATTTTCTTAAATTTACCAAGGCTTGATTTGTGACCCAAGATATGATCTATCCTGGAGAATGTTCCATGAGCACTTGAGAAAAATGTGTATATTCTGTTGGTTTTGGATGGAATTTCCTATAAATATCAGTTAAGTCCATCTTGTTTAATGTATCATTTAAGGCTTGTGTTTCCTTATTTATTTTCATTTTGGATGATCTGCCCATTGGTGAAAGCGGGGTGTTAAAGTCCCCTACTATGAATGTGTTACTGTCGATGTCCCCTTTTATGGCTGTTAGTATTTGACTTATGTATTGAAGAGCTTCTATGTTGGGAGCATAAATATTTACAATTGTTACATCTTCTTCCTGCATCGATCCCTTGATGATTATGTAGTGTCCTTCTTTGTCTCCTCTAATAGTCTTTATTTTAATGTCTATTTTGTCTGATATAAGAATTGCTACTCCAGCTTTCTTTTGGTTTCCATTTGCATGGAATATCTTTTTCCATCCCCTCACTTTCAGTCTGTATGTGTCTCTATGTCTGAAGTGGGGCTCTTGTATACAGCATATATATGGGCCTTGTTTTTATATCCATTCAGCTAGTCTGTGTCTTTTGGTGGGAGCATTTAATCCATTTACATTTAAGGTAATTATTGATATGTATGTTCCTATTCCCATTTTCTTAATTGTTTTGTGTTTGTTATTGTAGGTCTTTTCCTTCTCTTGTGTTTCTTGGCTAGAGAATGTCCTTTAGCATTTGTTGTAAAGTTGGTTTTGTGGTGCTGAACTCTCTCCGCCTTTGCTTGTCTGTAAAGTTTTTAATTTCTCCATCAAATTTGAATGAGATCCTTGCTGGGTAGAGTAATCTTGGTTGTAGGTTTTTCTCCTTCATCACTTTAAATATGTCCTGCCAGTCCCTTCTGGCTTGCAGAGTTTCTGCTGAAAGATCAGCTGTTAACCTTATGGGGATTCCCTTGTGTGTTATTTGTTGTTTTTCCCTTGCTGCTTTCAATATGTTTTCTTTGTATTTAATTTTTGAAAGTTTGATTAATATGTGTCTTGGTGTGTTTCTCCTAGGATTTATCCTGTATGGGACTCTCTGTGCTTCGTGGACTTGATTAACTATTTCCTTTCCCATATTAGGGAAGTTTTCAACTCTAATCTCTTCAAATATTTTCTCAGTCCATTTCTTTTTCTCTTCTTCTTCTGGGACCCCTATAATTCGAATGTTTGTGCGTTTAATGTTGTCCCAGAGGTCTCTGAGACTGTCCTCAATTCTTTTCATTCTTTTTTCTTTAATCTGCTCTGCAGTAGTTATTTCCACTATTTTATCTTCTAGGTCACTTATCCATTCTTCTGCTATTGATCCCATCTAGAGTATTTTTAATTTCATTTATTGTGTTGTTCATCATGCTTGTTTTATCTTTAGTTCTTCTAGGTCCTTGTTAAATGTTTCTTGCATTTTCTCTATTCCATTTCCAAGATTTTGGATCATCTTTACTATCATTATTCTGAATTCTTTTTCTGGTAGACTGCCTATTTCCTCTTCATTTGTTAGGTCTGGTGGGGTTTTTTCTTGCTCCTTCATCTGCTGTGTGTTTTTCTGTCTTCTCATTTTGCTTATCTTACTGTGTTTGGGGTCTCCTTTTTGCAGGCTGCAGTTTCGTAGTTCCCATTGTTTTTGGTGTCTGTCCCCAGTGTCTAAAGTTGGTTCAGTAGGTTGTGTAGTCTTCCTGATGGAGGGGACTAGTGCCTGTGTTGTGGTGGATGAGGCTGGATCTTGTCTTTCTGGTGGGCAGGTCTACATCTGGTGGTGTGTTTTGAGGTGTCTGTGGCCTTATTATGATTTTAGGCAGCCTCTCTGCTAATGGGTGGGGTTGTGTTCCTGTTTTGCTAGTTGTTCGGGAGAGGGTGTCCAACACTGTAGCTTGCTGGTTGTTGAGTGAAGCTGGGTGCTGGTGTTGAGTTGTAGATCTCTGGGAGATTTTTGCCATTTGATATTATGTGGAGCTGGAAGGTCTCTTGTGGACCAGTGTCCTGAAGTTGGCTCTCCCACCTCTGATGCATAGCACTGACTCCTGGCTGCAGCACCAAGAGCCTTTCATCCACACGGTTCAGAATAAAAGGGAGAAAAAGTAGAAAAAAAGAAAGAAAGAAAGAAAGAAAGAAAGAAAGAAAGAAAGAAAGAAAGAAAGAAAGAAAGAAAGAAGGAAAGGAAGGAAGGAAGGAAGGATGGAAGGAAGGAGGGAGGGAAGGAAGAAAGAAAAGAAAGAAAGAAAGAGGAAAGAGGATAAAATAAAATAAAGTTATTAAAATAAAAAACAATTATTAAGAAAAAGCTTTTTAAAAAGAAAAAAACAAAAACAAAACAAAAAAATGGACGGATAGAACCCTAGGACAAATGGTGACAGCAAAGCTATACAGACAAAATCTCACACAGAAGCATACACATACACACTCAAAAAGAGGAAAAAATCTTAAATCTTGCTCTCAAAGTCCACCTCCTCAATTTGGGCTGATTTGTTGTCTATTCATGTATTCCACAGATGCAGGGTACATCAAGTTGATTGTGGAGCTTTAATCCACTGCTCCTGAGGCTGCTGGGAGAGATTTCCCTTTCTCTTCTTTGTTCGCACAGCTCCCGGGGCTCAGCTTGGATTTGGCCCCGTCTCTGTGTGTAGGTCGCCTGAGGGCGTCTGTTCTTCCCTCAGAGAGGACGGGGTTAAAGGAGCAGCTGATTCGGGGGCTCTGGCTCACTCAGGCCGTGGGGAGGGAGGGGTGCAGATGCGGGGCGAACCTGTGGGGCAGAGGCCGGCGGGATGTTGCACCAGCCTGAGGCGCTCCATGCGTTCTCCCGGGGAAGTTGTCCCTGGATCCCGGGACCCTGGCAGTGGCAGGCTGCACAGACTCCCTGGAAGGGGGCTGTGGATAGTGACCTGTGCTCACACACAGGCTTCTTGGTGGTGGCAGCAGCAGCCTTAGTGTCTCATGCCCGTCTCTGGTGTCCGCACTGTTAGCCGCAGCTCGCGCCCGTCTCTGGAGCTTCTTTAAGCAGGGATCTGAATCCCCTCCCCTCCCGCACCAGGAAACAAAGAGGGAAGAAAAAGTCTCTTGGCTCTTCGGCAGGTCCAGACTTTTCCCTGGACTCCCTCCTGGCTAGCCGTCGTGCACTAGCCCCCTGCAGGCTGTGTTTCCGCCGCCAGCCCCAGTCCTCTCCCTGCGCTCCAACCGAAGCCCGAGCCTCAGCTCCCAGCCCCGCCCACCTGAGCAGACAAACGTCTCGGGCTGGTGAGTGCCAGTCGGCACCGATCCTCTGTGCGGGAATCTCTCCGCTTTGCCCTCTGCACCTCTGTTGCTGTGCTCTCCTCCGCAGCTCCAAAGCTTCCCCCATCTGCCACCCGCAGTCTCTGCCTGCGAAGGGGCTCCTAGTGTGTGGAAACCTTTCCTCCTTCACAGCTCCCTCCTACTGGTGCAGGTCCCATCCCTATTCTTTTGTCTCTGTTTTTTCTTTTTTCTTTTGCCCTACCCAGGTATGTGGGGAGTTTCTCACCTTATTGGAGGTCTGAGGTCTTCTGTCAGCGTTCAGTAGGTGTTCTGTAGGAGTTTTTCCACGTGTAGGTGTATTTCTGGTGTATCTGTGGGAAGGAAGGTGATCTACGCGTCTTACTCTTCCGCCATCTTCCTGGTCTCCCATCAATCACTCCTGCAGGATCTTTAGTTGTGGCATGTGGGCTTCTTTAGTTGTGGCGTATCCTTGCAGAATCTAGTTCCCCAGCCAGGGATCAAACCTGGGCCACCTGTATTGGGAGCGTGGAGCCTTACCCACTGGACAACCAGGGAAGTCCCTTTCTCATGCTTCTTGAAACATACTTCTTAAGTAGCTGTCTACCTTTTCTGCCCATGAGTCCACTAGTCCTAAATAGCTTAAATGGTCAGCTAACAATAAGCATTTACTAGGTATTAGCAATTGATTTATGTACATTATTTCATTTAATTCCTATTTGAATAGCCACTAGAATTATCCCCACCTTACAACAGACAAAGTGACCTGTGTTAGATGATTAAGAAGCCAAAGGAGAAATAAACTGTGACATCAACTATTCCCTTCACGTTGGCCTGGTGAGTTCCTCTGCCCACATGGAATGGTGACTGAACTCAGGAGTGTCCTATGACTGATGAAATCCTTATTCAGGTGTACTATCTCATGACGCAGAGCTATAAGGTAGGTCTAGAAAAGAGTCACTTAGGTAGGAAACCACAAAGATAACAGATCCGGTACTGTCTTTTTTTTTTTTTTTTTTTGTGGTACGTGGGCCTCTCACTGTGGTGGCCTCTCCCGTTGCGGAGCACAGGCTCTGGACGCGCACGCTCAGCGGCCATGGCTCACGGGCCCAGCCGCTCCGCGGCATGTAGGATCTTCCCAGACCGGGGCACGAACCCATGTCCCCTGCATCAGCAGGCGGACTCTCAACCACTGCGCCACCAGGGAAGCCCACCGGTATTGTCTTTAGAGTTCTAGGTGGTTCTGCTCTGCATGTTCGTGCCATATGGCCAATGTCTATGAACCATGACAAAATATTCTTCCCATCACGCACCTGCAGCCAATCCTGACTCTGGGCTGACCAATGCTTCTGTTTATCCTCTTGTTATTTGAACAGCACTGTGGCCCTGAAGGTTTCTGGGGGACACTGTCCTTCATCAGTAGAGATGAAGATTGGAACTCAACAATTAGATTCCTGTTCAGTCGTGAGAACCTGACTGCGTCTATATTAAGGCAGTCTTTTAATTAGTGCTTTTAGCGGTAATGCTTTTAGTGATGCCTGCTCATCTCAGGTAAGAAGCCCAGAGTATCAGACAGGAGAGGGGCCTTGGAGACCCACGGGTCCAACCTCCTTATTGCAGAGACGATGAAACTAAGTTAGATCGGACTTATCTACAGGAGAAAACACCAGAAACAAGGTCATTTATTCATTTCTCTGTAATTTTAGCTCCTTTTGGATTTTGAATGCTACATTAAATCATAGCACTTAAGATATTTTATATATATATACACATAAATATGTATATACATATATATGTATATATATACATATTTATGTGTATATATATATATGCACATATATATATATATATATATATATATATATATATATATACACACATACACCATTCTGCATTTGATCTTGCAAAGTGTAAGCAAAGATCTCAAAGTTAAAACCATCCGACTCAGCGACTCGGAAAGTTTAAAGAATTTGCCCAAGTCTGTCTGAGTCAGCTCAGCCTTCTGTAACAAAAATACCACAGACAGGGTGGCTTAAAGAACAGAAATTTATTTCTCACAAATCTGGGGGCTAGAAGTCCGAGATCAAGGTGCCAACAGTCTGGTTTCTGGTGAGGTGTGTTTCCTCGTTTTCCTTACTTGGAGGAGAGCAAGTGAGCTCATATCTCTGGTGTCTCTTAATCCCATCATGAGGAGGGAGGGGGACAAAAACATTTAGTTCATCGCAAAGGTGCACATCTAGAAATTGGCCCTGGAGTTCTAACTCCAACTGCATGGCAGTAAAGCCTAGAATTCAAATTTAGAGCCAGAGGTATACATCGTAAAGCAATTATGTGCTTAGCTTTCCAACAGTTTGCTGACAGCCAATTGCTATGCATTCATTCATCAAATTTTTGTTGAACACTTACTGTGGGCCGGGTTTCCTGCCCTCATGGAATTCATTTTCTATTAAAGGAAATGGTTTGTTGACAGGCATTCACAGTGCAGTGTGATAAGGGCTGTGTTGGTAAGTTTCATGCTGGGTGCGATGGGTGCACACAGAGAAGGATCTAACGTATTCTTGAGGGACCAGGAAAGCGCTCCAGAAAAAGTGAACTCTAACCTGAGACCTGTGTAAGACTCAGCCTCATGGGAGGTGCAGGAGGGCTTCAGGGACAAAATGGTTAGTTGGGGAAGGAAATACTGCTCAGTAAGCAGAAGCCAAGTCCATAGGGGCAGGACCAAGGGATAAGACATGCTATGGACTCAATGTCTGTGTCCCCCTCAAATTCATATGTGGAAGGCCTAATCCCCAGTGTGATGGTATTCGGAGGTGGGATCCTTGGGAAGTGATCAGACTGTGAGGATGGAGTCCTCATGATGGGATTAGTGCCCTTATAAGAAGAGACATGAGAGAGAGAATTTCTCTCTCCTCTGTGTGAGGATACAGCAAGAAGGCCAAGAAGACATTTGTCTGAAAACCAGGAAGAGATGTCTCACCAGGAACCGAGTCTTCTGGTGCCTTGGTCTTAGACTTTAAGCCTCCAGAACTGTGAGAAATAAATTTCTGTTCTTGAAGCCACCCAGTCTATGGTATTTGTTACGGCAGCCTGAGCTGACAAGACAAGACTAGATAATTTGGAACCAGATAATGAATGGCTTCACAGCATGTGGTGGGACATAATTCTAAAACGGTCCCCTGAGATCTCCCACCCTGATCTCAAGGACTGTGAATATGATGAGACATCACAGCCATGATTACATTACATTTCATGGAAAAAGGGATTTTGCAGATGTAAGTAAGGTTACCAATCAGTTGGCTTTGAGTTAATGAAAAGGGAGATTATCTGGGTGAGTCTATTCTAATCACATGAGCCCTTTAAAAGCAGAGCATTTCTCCTGGCTAGTGGCAGAAAGAAGTCACAGTGATGCCAAAATTGAGACTGCAACATGCTGTTGCTGGCTTAAGGATGGGGGTGGCCGTTGTCAGGGGATGTGCACATCTTCAGCTGACAACCAGCACAGAAGTGGGACTTCAGTCCTACAGATTTGAGGAACAGAATGTGCCAACAACCTGGATGAACTTGGAAGTGGATTCTTCCCCCAAACTTTCAAATAAGGATCCAGCCTGACTGACACTTTGTGACAGTGTGAGGTCCTTAGTGGAGCCCTCTGCAGCACACCCAGACTGCCCGCCTGCAGAGCTGTGAGAGAATAAATAGTGTGAGGCAATTTGCTACACAGCGATAGAAAGCTCATACTCAAGCCAAGTTAAAAAGAAAATAGATGTAAAAACCAAAAATAATCCACTACCAAATGGAATGCTGTAGTACATTAAAAAATATGACAGGGGCTTCGCTGGTGGTGCAGTGGTTGAGAGTCCACCTGCAGGTGCAGGGGACACGGGTTCGTGCCCCGGTCCGGGAGGATCCCACATGCCGCAGAGCGGCTGGGCCCGTGAGCCATGGCCGCTGAACGTGCGCGTCCGGAGCCTGTGCTCCGCAACGGGAGAAGCCACAACAGTGAGAGGCCTGCGTACCGCAAAACAAACAAACAAACAAAATGACAATATTGTTTAAGATTCGAAAGTCTGTTGGTGTAATTTACATTAACAGGATGTATTAGGGTGTAAGTTTGGCTCCTGGAGCAGAGCAATCTAAAATAACAGCAATTTTAACAAGACAGAATTTTGTGTCTTACACAAAACTCTGCACAGATGGTCTAAAGCTGGTGTGGTGACTCATGGTCAATAGTGACTTACACTCAGTCATTGCCTTGCCCCCTTCAACACATGGCTTCCATCTTCTGGTCCAGATGGCTGCTCCAGCTGCCATCATGATATATCCCAGGCAGTAGGAAGGAAGAAATGGGAGAAACGGGCATGCCTTCCTATCCATCCCCTGCTCTTCCCGGGTGACTTCAAGGGCAAGACAAAGACATGGCAACTGCACATACTTCAAATCACAACTCAGCAGCCAGAACTTAGTCACATGGACACATCTAGCTTCAAGGGATTTGAGGAAAGTATTGAGTGGCCACGTGTCCCCTGAAATTTTACTACTATGGAAGAAAAAGAGAACAGATAATAGGGGAAAACTAGCTGTCTCTGCCCAAGGAGGAAAAAGAAGATTCTCTTATTAAATGCAGATAAAACATTTAATAAAATGAAACACCGTTTGTTATTAGTCAGTGTTCTCCAGAGAAACAGAAAAAGTATATATTTTTACTCAAATCTATATATTAACAGAATACATACGCGCACACACACACACACACACACACACACACACACATTTATTGCAAACAATTGGCTTAGGTAACTGAGGGGCTGGCAAATCTGAAATCTGTAGGGCAGGTCAGCAGGCTGGAGACGTTCATGCAAGAGCTGATGTTGCAGTCCTGAGGCAGAATTTCTTCTTCCCTAGGAAACTTCAGTAGACTCTTAAGGCCTTCAACTGATTGGATGAGGCCCACCCTCATCCCACTGGAGATTACTTCAATGGCGAGTAGCCTGCTTTCCTAACCACATTTACAAGGTACTGGCACTGCAACACCTTGATTAGTGTTTGATTGGATAACTGGGGACTCTAGCCTAGCTCAGTTGACAAATCAAACTAATCCTCAGCCAAAGGAAAAAAAAAAAGGAAATTAGGCTTTGAAAATATTTCCTGAACCTGATAAATGCAGTTGTAGCCCATATCTATTATATTTTACATCTCAATATTCGTGTATATTTTCAGTCTGCTCAGCATCTGAATCTCCTTCCTACATTTGGGAAATCCACTTTTCTGTGAGTGTCAGTGACAGCCCAGCCCCATCTACCGTTCTAGAGGCCCCAAAGTCTGATCCTGTCCCTGCTCGCCCCCAGCTGCTCTGTGACTTAAACCTAGCCGATTGGATGCTCTACCAGTGACCTTGATAAGGAATGGGTTTCACAAAGAATCAGCTCTGGTTTGGGGCTGTCCCTGGTGGCAAGGGCAGAAGCCCTTGCCAGTACCCTCACCAGGCTGTTTCTGGAAATTTCCCTGGGCCCTGGGTTCCTGCATAGCCTCCTTGTTTCATGCCTATTCTCTAAGCCTGCTTTTTTCAGCCTTCTCATTGATTCTGTTAGAAACCTGCCATCTCTTTTTTGTTGTCCCTTTTGTGATAAGTTTAGCCTGAATCAGATTCTGAGGTATGTAACCCTAAACCCTAATTGGTATATATAGAAAGGTTACAGCAAAAATCAAACCTAATGGTGAAATGTGAGAACACCTTTTAAAGTGGTGTTTCTCGACTGGAACAGAGGAAATATTGCCTCTCAAGGGACATTTGGCAATGTCTGGAGATCTTCTCGGTTGTCACAACCTGCAGTGGGTATGGTGTGGATGGGGGTGAGGGCTCCGTGCTATGGCATCCAGCATCTACTGGTAGAGGCCAGGGATGCTGCTACACCTCCTATGAAGTCAATAGTGCTGAGATTGAGAAACTCTGCTCTAAAGTAAGAAACAAGACAAGGAATCTTGCTTTCACTGTTTCTATTCAGTGCTATATTGAAGAATGTAAAAAGCAAAATAAAGCAAGAGAAAAAGAGATGTAAGGACTGGAATGGAAAAAAATGTTTACTTCTTGCAGATGATATGACTGAACACCTGAAGATAATATTCAGAAACTAGTAAAACCATAGATAACTCATCACGGTTGCTGGATGTAAGATCAATATACATAAGCAAATAGCATACTAACAACAACCACTTTAAAAGTAATACTACTACTTCTCTGTGTTATTTTTGCAACTTCTTGTGAATATATAATTATTTCAAAATAAAAAGGTTTTAAAAGGTAATTTCAAAAATTTCTTTAGTAACAGCAACAAAAACTATAAGCTATTTAAGATTAATTTAACCAAAATGTGAAAGAAATTTGTGAGGAAAATTATATATCTTCATTGAAGAACAAAATAAGAATTAAATAAATGGAGAGACATATCATATTCATGTTTGGAAAAATCCAATGCTGTAGGTTGTCACTTCTTTTAAAATTCATCTGTACATTCAATGCAATTCCAGCAAAAATCCCAACAAGGCTTTTAATAGAAGTCAACAAACTGACCTTAAAAATCATATAGGGGACTTTCCCTGGTTGCACAGTGGTTAAGAATCTGCCTGCCAGTGCAGGGGACATGAGTTCGAGCCCTAGTCTGGGAAGATCCCATATGCCGTGGAGCAACTAAGCCCATGTGCCACAACTACTGAGCCTGCACTCTAGAGTCTGCAAGCCACAACTACTGAGCCCACATATCACAACTACTGAAGCCCATGTGCCACAACTACTGAAGCCCACGTGCCACAACTACTGAAGCCCGCATGCCTAGAGCCCGTGCTGCACAACAAAGAGAAGCCACCACAGTGAGAAGCCCCCACACTGCAATGAAGAGTAGCCCCACTCTCCGCAACTAGAGAAAGCCCGTGCACAGCAACGAAGACCCAATGCAGCAAATAATAAATAAATAGATTTATTAAAAAAAAATCACATGGAAGAACTAAGGGCCAAATACGTAAACTCTAGGCTGTGAATTTAAAAAAGCTTCTATAAAAACTTCTATAAACAAAATTTTGCTCTGGCTTTTCTGTATAGGTTGGGTTAAAGGCAGGTAAAACTGGAAGACAGGAGTTCCATGATAGTAATCTGTGCAAGAGGAAATGACCTAGGCCATGGGGATAATTGCAGGGAAATATTTAAGGAGTGAGATGTACAGACTTGGTGATTAATTAAATATGGGGACTAAGAGAAGGAGAGAATAGGATGATACCAAGAGTTTCAGGCCTGGTAATTGGGTAGATAGTGGTTCCATTTTCTGGGATCGAAAACACAAAAGGAGGACTGGCATTTGGGAGAGAAGATATTGAATGTAGGTTTTGTTGATGAAAATTCAAGTAAGTATCAAGAAGAAAAAGAGGGAGTTTTATTGGAGCCAAACTGAGGATGCTAACCCAGGAAGCAGATTCTCAGGAAGCTCTGAGAACTGTTCTGCCTGGTAGAAGTCGAAGGCATAGTTAGCTACAATTTTTTTTTTTTTTTTGGCGGTACACGGGCCTCTCACTGCTGTGGCCTCTCCGGTCGCGGAGCACAGGCTCCGGACGCGCAGGCTGAGAGGCCATGGCTCACGGGCCCAGCCGCTCCGCGGCATGTGGGATCCTCCCGGACTGGGGCACGAACCCGTGTGCCCTGCATCGGCAGGTGGACTCCCAACCACTGCGCCACCAGGGAAGCCCAGTCAGTTACATTTTTGAGACAAAGGATCGTACATCAAAATGATGTACTGATATTTCACATAAAGTTCCCCAAGGATTCATAGTCCAGGTAAGCATGTACAAAGCGAGCAGCAAGTCATCCTCACCCCCTACAGAGCTGGGAAAGAATGCTATTGTTTAAGACGTTACGTTGCTAACGTCAGAAAAAAGAAAAGAGATTGATCTTTGCTGTCGAGCAGGCACTCCTGTCTTTGAGCAGCTCTGGATAATGTGTAATGCCGATGCCCGCTGCACATTAGGGAGGGTGGAGGCCCAAAGGGACACAGAGAGAATTTTATGTTTAATTTTTTCTTGTCCTGTTTTAACAGATAAATTTTATTTCATCAGTTTGGACAGAGAGAGTTTGTAATGGATGGGGTCATCCAAATGGAGCTGTCTGAGAGGTAGTTGGTTGTATAGGTCTGAGAGCCCAGGAGAAACATCTGGGCTGGAGACCTAAATCTAGGAATCTAGAACATAATAGAAGCAGTAAGAATGAATGAAAATCACCAAGAACAGTCGTTAGATAAGAAGAAGGTGTGTTTAAGAACCCGGAGGAACAGACAGAGCAAGAAAGAAGGAAAAGAGGAACGTCCAGAGGGGTGGGAGGAGACCAGAGTCTTGTGCCAAAACCCAAGGAGAGGGAGCAAAAGGAGTGAGAATGTGGCTAGTGAACGAATGTGGCTGAAGTTCATGGAGAAGATGACCTGAGTCTGGTCAACTAGATCAAGCAGCAGGGGCATCTTGGGCACTTGGCAAGAGGCCTTTCAGCAGTGTAGGAGGAGAGGAACCCTGCGTGGAGGGAGAAATGGCATGCACCAAAGGCAAGGCAGTGGGGCAGTGACGTTTCTTTTCTCTCTTAATCAATTTGGGTAAAAGTGTGTGTGGAGGGGAGGTCAACGATTCACTGGTTATGAACAAGAGACTTGGCATCTTGGCTAAAGTTTAGTTTCATTCTCTGTGCTGAGAGGTGGGTGGAGAGAGAAGGTCCTCTTCATTTGTCCTGGACCTATCTGATGAGAATCAGTTATGAATTACAGAAGATGTTCCTCAAAAGGCTCTCTTGCATGAAGCAGGGTATATCCACATTACAAATCACTCTGAAGACTTGAAAAAGAATGGAGAAGTTTTCTTATACAGATATGGGTTGTTCTCTAGGATATATTGTTAGGTGTGAAACCACACAGGACCCTGTGGGGCTCCTGGGCATGGAAGCTTCTCTGTGTCCCCCATTTCTTGTTTGTAGGTAATAGACTCCAGCCTCCATGACCTTCCCTGAGTCCTGAAGGGCAGATTCAAACAGTTGCTAATCAGGGAAGGAAGGGGATGCAGAGACAGGGGAGGAACAGTCAAGAAACAATAGTGCAGCCTTGGGGCAGGTCCTGGTTCCACCACAAGGGATACACAGAACAATAGCTTTGAGCTCTTCTCCAGAACTGAAACCCCCAACAAATGGAAGATGTTAGCATTCTTCATTCCAGAGAAGGTCACAGTTTGATAACCTTGAGGAGCTCCTCAGGAGACCACCTGAGGCCAGATTAAAGGAGTGCAGGCCCTGCACACACCCCATCCTTATCAGCAAACCCACCCTTGAACCATTGCTATGAAACTCCTCACCAAATTCCACCAGGTTGGGACACACAGTTTTGCGAGACATGAGCCCACTGTGTCCCCCTTTGCCTGGCAAAACAATAAAGCTATTCTTTTCTACTTCACCCAAAACTCTGTCTCTGAGATTTGATTTAGCACTAGTGCACAGAGGACGAGGTTTTGGCATCAGGTGAGAAACACAAGGTGTAGAATGATGTTTATGGTATGCTACTCCTTGTGTAGATATACATATTTACTTGTGTTTTCAAAAAGAAAGACTAGAAGAATACACAAAACTAATAGTGGTAGTCATCCAAGGATAACAGTGTAGGACACGAGGTAGAAGATTTCCATGAATATATTTAGTATATAGTTTTATTTTGGAACCATGCACATGTTTTACATAGTTTAACAAAAGAAATAAAAGTAAGATAAAAAGCAGTTCCTAAAAACTGAAAACAATTGACCCTACCCCTATCAAGGTAAAGAAGAACCACACAGAAAACATACTTCCTTGGTGTGACTTTCAACACAATATTTTGAATCCATATCTCTAGGAAAATTCTTCTAAGAATCAATAGCAGATCAAATAATTCTTAAACTCCATTCAGTACTCTCTTGTCAGTAGTAATATTAATATTGCTAATATGAGACTATTATAAGTTATTAATGTAAAGCAAGTACATAATTATTGGACTGTCATTAGAAATTAAGATTTCTAGTATAAAAGAGATACAGCATAAAATCAAAGAAATTAAATCAAAACCTTCTAATATTAAATTTGAATGGGATATATCAGAATTGTCTTATGATTTTTTTTCTCTTAAAAAGTATTTCCTAGTTCTGTCCATCAAAAGGGCCAAGAAACAATGACATCCAGATTGTGGTTTCTAATACAACTTCCCTGTGAAAGGAATCAGAGGGTTTTTTGGGGGGAATAAAAAAAGACTGACTCATGGATTGAAGCAGAAAATGGGCAAGATTTTCACCCTGTTGTGTCAGAAAGCAAGGAGGCTGTTGTAGGCGCCATGGGGCAGAGTAAGGATGTAGGACTAGCAATCCAGGTGGCAAATGGCTTACTAGAAAACTCTAGACTGGAACTTGACTCCTGTTTTTAGTTCTAGCTCTCGACTTTGGGCAAGATGCTTAATCTCTCTGAGACTAGGTCTCCATGAAATTTATTTTTCATTAGTAAGATGAAGATAAACACCCTTTCCCTTTCCTCAACTCAGGGCTATTGCCATCCCATAAGACTACCTTTGCATAAAATAGAAAATTGCCCCTTCTTCCTGGCCTCTTAGCTAGGTGTCCTTGGGAACACAATATCACTAACATTTATTATCTCACAGTTTCTCTAAGAATCCAGATACAGCTTAGCTGAGTGTCTCTGGCTCAGTGTCTCCCATAAGGCTGCAGTCAAGGTGGTAGCTTGTGTCTCATCTGAGGGCTTGATTGGGGGTGGATCCACGCCCAAGCTCACTCAGTGGTTGAGGCCTGGATTCATGCCTGTATATGTTACTGCTTCACCAGAGGGAAACAGAACCAGTAGGATGTGTCTACGCCTATGTCCTTTTCCAAGTCCATGTTCACATCCACACCTACATCCACACCTGCACCCACATCTCTATCTAGGTCTATATATTGCAAGGACCTGGCTTATGTAATTGTGGGGTCTGACTAGGTTAGTCTGAAATCCATACGGCAGGCTGTGAGGAAGGCAGGTGAAATCTTCTGGGCAGAAGCTGGTGCTATAATTCACATCCTCAGGGAAACCTTGGTTCTGTTTTTAAGGGCTTTCAGTTAATTGAATCAGACCCAGATTATCTAGGAAAATCTCTTTTGCAAAAAGTCAACTGATTCTAGATGTCAATCACATCTACAAAATACTTTCACAGCAACACCAAGATGTGTGTTTAATTTAATGGCTGGGTACTGTAGCCTGGCCAGGTTGGCACATAAAACTGACCATCACAAATTCCTCGAGAGCTGCCAGCCAGCGGGTGTCCTCACTTCCTTGCCTTGTGGGCCTCTCCATAGGGCAGCTCACAGCACAGCAGCTGGCTTCCTCGGAGCAAGGGAGTGAGAAGAGCCAGGGAGAATGTCCGAGCAAGACAGAAGTTGCAGCCTTTTGTAACCTGACCTCTGAAGTGACATCTTGTCACTTCTGTTGTATTCTGTTTGTTAGAAGCAAAATACATAGGTTCAGCCCACACTCAAGGGGAGGGGATGACCCAAGGGTGTGAGTAGGAGTCTGCAACCATAGGGGCCCTCCTCAGTAAATGCTGGGAAGAGTAAGTGAGATAATGTGTGTGAAAGGATTGTGTAATCCAGTAGATAAATATTAGCTAGAACCATATAAAATTGCTAGTATTAGGTTGTTCATTTTTTACCCACAAAAATGGCTGTCACCTAACGTAAGTTGTAGTTAAATAGGGAACTGATAGGGTGTAAAACAACTCTATAGTTTTTGAGGGGCCAGGCATGAATGGAATCTTGGATAAATGGCAGCGGTGAGGGGTAGAGAGAGAGAAGCAGTGTCAGTTTGACTAGGTTTGCATTTGGCTTGTTCCTCTCTCTCACTCTCTCTCTATCATTTCTATCATCAATCAATCTATCTATCTATCTATCTATCTATATCATCTATCTATCTATCTATCATCTACTATCTATCTATCATCTACTCTCTATCTATCTATCATCCATCTTCTATCTGTCTATCTATCTGCCATCTACTATCTATCTAGCTAGCTATCATCTATCTATATCTATCCCTATATCATTGTCTACTGATTGATGTATCTTCCTATCTATCATCTATTTATTATGTATTTTGACTGGTCAGCTGCTGGGATTGATTTGGGCATATTTAAAATGCAACCCAAGGCTAGCGCTTTGCAAAGGTTTTGTCTGCACCTTGAGCAATGAGTTTGTTGTGAACTAAGGGAGTGGCCACAGCATACGCCTCTGAAGCATCCGTCCACAGTGGATTCTTTTCTCTCCTTTCATTTTCTTTTCTTCTTCTGTGTTTTCTCTTTCTGATCCATTTGGCACCAAAGGCAATAGACTTCCCAGCTCTTTGTGGATGAGAGAAGAAGAGTAGGTCCTCTGTAACCCTAAAGGTATAACGTTTAAAGTGATAAACCATAGTTAGCTTATCATCCTGAGGCCACCCTCAACGACACACAAGTCCTGTAGAAACAGATATGTGTGTTATTTCTATATTATTCTACAGATAGAAATATTTATCTAGAGAAATAAAAAAATAAGCAAAGAAACAAAAGTGCACACGGAGCAACTTTCCACCTGGAGGAAAGGTGTATCTCTTCTGTCATCAATGATCCTGAATTGGATTTCTGCCGCTGCCAACTGACACTTTTATACTAAATTGTATTTTTTTTAAAGGGGTGTGGTCAGAGGAAAGAAAATTCACACCAGTTTGAAATAAAGTAGGGCAAGTCAACATACTTCTACCCATTTTCTTTGAGTGCAATTCTTTTGTTCCTCTGTTTGTTTCATAGTTTTTAATGGGCATCATCCTCAGATTCAAAGACCAGATGTGCTTTCTTATCATCCAAGATGAGCTGTTATTAATGGAAGAGAAGAAAATCAGCAATGTGGATTTTTTTTTTTTTTTTTTTTTGCGATACGCGGGCCTCTCACTGTTGTGGCCTCTCCGGTTGCGGAGCACAGGCTCCGGACGCGCAGGCTCAGCGGCCATGGCTCACGGGCCCAGCCGCTCCGCGGCATGTGGGATCCTCCCGAACCGGGGCATGAACCCGCGTCCCCTGCATCGGCAGGCGGACTGCCAACCACTGTGCCACCAGGGAAGCCCAGCAATGTGGATTTTTAAATAGAACTTGGAGGAAACAGAAAATAATGCCACTCTGTATTCAGAAATCCCAAACGTAGTGCCATGCTGACCTGGAGGAACAACCAACTTCGTGGCATCGAACCCCTTCAGTTAACAGGACGGCCCCGGGATTACTCACCTGCTGTCCCCCACTCTCTCCCACTCAGTCCCTCCACAACGTGGCTCTTGTCTCCCAAGTGTGAGGAGTAATAAAGTGTGTGAGGTTAATAAAAAGGTGAAATGCGTGGGAAACTGAGGTTTTCCTTTTTCTTTTTCCTCTTTTACTTATTTTCATTCCCCCAATACTTGTTCCTCCCCTCAGCCCCTCTGTCTGCAAATAAAATACTGTCTTTTTAACCTAAATACAAGAAATACAATTAAGATTCGATAATCGACATGTTCATGAAAGACATGCACAGATAAGTTCATGGCAGCATTATCCATTCTAGCCCCAAACAATCCAAACGCTGTGATGGACAATAGTGACGTGTTTGCACAGTGGGGTCCTACATGGTAAAGAAAATGAATGAACCAACTCTACATGCAACAGTGTGGGTGAATCTCACACACGTGATTTTGCATGAAAATTACACAAACACAAAAGAATAAAATGCATTTACGAAAAGTCCCCAGACAGGCAAGACTAATCAGTGGTGTTGGAAGTCTGGCCAGTGGTAACCTCTGAGAAGAAGGGTTGGAGCAGTAACTTGGGGGGTCTGAGAGGGGTCTCCGGGGTGCTGACAACGTTCGTTTTTGGTGTGACTTGGGTGGTTACACAGGTGTGATCACTTTGTAAGAATTCATCAATTTCTATACTTACAGCTTGTGAAATTTTCTACACGTGACTGACATGGATAAAAAATTTAAAATAATACCAATATGCTAATAGGGAAAAAATACAACAAAGGAAGTAGACACTTTGGAAAAGCTCCCCATGAACTGCTCAGAAGTTTGCCAAGGGAAAAGCAAAGGAAAGTTGGGTGGAGTCAGAGTTGAGTGGAAGTGATAGAATTAGTTCTTTTTCTGGACTCCTTGGAGCTTTGATACAGGTGTGTAATTGGAATTTGGGCTTTATAATCAAAACTGAAGTCCTTTGAAGGATTTCCAAGTAACTCAGTGTATTGCTAAACATAAAAAAAAAAAGTGCAGGGAATTCCCTGGCGGTCCAGTGGGTAGGACTCTGTGCTTCCACTGCAGGGGACTTGGGTTCAATCCCCAGTCAGGGAACAAAGATCCAGTGTGCCTCACGGTGTACAGAAATCGTAAAGGCCAAAATATGTACATATTTCCCAAATGACTTAGATAAACTAGGAAAATCAGAGCCAAGTCTAACCCTCCAGGAATGTGTGCACTACTCTGGTAGCTGGGCCTTGGGTCAGAGGAGGAATCCAGGACTGGGTTTGCCACTGTTCTGGCACCAAATGCCATTTAAAAAAATTCCAGTGCAAAACAGTGGTATCTATTTAGACCTGAGCCACCAAGACAATATTTCAGAGAGGGTCTTCTCCTCCTTAAAGTGCAAAATCAACGGGTCCTGCAGGACGGAGGATGGAAGGGGTGTTTTCTGGTCTTCCTTGCCCTGCAGGGTCTCTGTTGCCAGTCCTTTCTGGAGACCAGACCGATAGGAGATGGACTTCTCAGCCTTTTTCCCAGCATCCATCTCCACCTGGCCCTCCATCCTGACCTGCACTGCCTTGTCTCCTTCCTCAGGACCTTGTCTGAGGGCATCACCTCCTCAACGTTCATGGAATGGACCCCTGGGCGCATTTTCAGCTCCTTCCTCTGCCTCCCCTATCCAATGAGTCACCAAGCTCTGTGGCTTGCCCCTTGCCTCAGCTCTGGACGAGGGGTTCTCATCCTTAGCGAACACTGCAATCACCTGGAGAGCTTTAAAGCACGGATACCTGGCTCTCACCCCGAGGTTCTGGTTCAGCTGGTCTGCAGGTGTAACGTGGGCATCTATACTTTGGAAGTCCTCCTGACTCTGATACGCAGCCCAGATGGAGAACCTCAGCTCCAGATCTGGCCTCTTCCTCTCCACTGCTGTCCTGTTTTCCCTTGCTCCCACTGACACTATCTTTCTTTGCCCTATTGAGACAGCCTCCTAACGGGTTTGCCTATGTCTGGCCTCACTATTCTGATCCATATGTGCTGTCCTCTTGATATCCTAACCTAAAATCCTACCTCTGACATTCAAAGTCTGCCCTAAGTAACTCCTATCTACTTTTTAACCTTGTCTTACCCCACCCACCGGTGCCCTGCACTTCCGAGTATGTGTTCCACCCATCTACGTGCCTGCATTTTCCTGGTACCTGTTGAGGGTGTGTCACCCATACCCGCCCCTGAGACCTGAAGGATCCAGGTCTTGATTTATCTCTGTGTTTATTTCAAAGCACCCGGTATTTGTCGAATGTTTTACAGTCGTGCTTCAAGAGATATGCAGTGGTTTATGCCCTGAACCGGCTCTGACTTGACCACAGATGCACACAGATGAGACCTGGAGGTGTCCAAAAGTTCCCTTTGCTTCATCACCATGCTAAGATCTCCACAGGGGGTGGAAGAGGTGGGGTGGGGTGGGCTAGAGAGACTTGCCCTCTTCTAGGCACAATTTGCGCCGAGTGCAAAGAAGCCTGGAAGACTGCGCATGCCCTGGCTGCCCCCAGCTGCCCTCAGAAATCTCCGCCCCTTTCCTAGAGCCTGCCTCCTACCCCTTCAAATCCTTTACTCCCCTCCCTTTGGAGAGAAGGTACTTTTAGAGCATGAACCCTCCTTCCTCCATTCTTTGATCAATGAATCAAGTTTCTGCTCTGCTCTACCTGACATTTGATTGGCATTTGCAGCTCTGGGCAAAGGACCCATTAAGGGGTCACCCACCCATTGGGGATCAGTAACAGTTGTCTTCTCTCAACACCCAGCTGGATTTCCATACCTCTGGAAACCTTCCTTCCTTCAGTTAACACATCTGTTTCTTCTCCACTTCCCCCCAGCACACTGTTTATACCCAGGAGACACAGAGTCTGCCCTGTGTACCATATAGGTAAGGATTTTCTATTCCAATGAGACCGAGAGATCCCAGGAGATGGAGGCCCTCCATTGCAGGTAATAAGTGACCTGGTCTCCTCTGCATCTAGGATGGTGTGAGTAGTATTCCATCCAAGGGAGAATTGAGAAATAGCCACTCAAATCATTCTCTGTGCTCTGTGGTTCCGAACCCAGCTGAGAAAGACATTCTTCAAAGTGGATGCTCTGTAAATGCAAAATTCATGAGATAATATATTCTGAATCTGAATTCCAGAGGCAGTGGGATTTGAATCTGTGTTGGAACAATCACTCCACACACTTTTCCCCTTTTCTTGCTCTGCTCTGTACTCTAGAGGCTATCAAATGAAAATATTCAATTTTGCAGGCTCCTTTGTAGCTAGGGTGGCTCTTTACAGAACTCTGGTTCAGGCAGAAGTCCCTGGGGGAGGCCTTTCTTGTGCTTCCCCTCTTCTGTCGACCTGGAATGCAGGCGTAATAGCTGGAGGAGCAGCAGCTATTTTTTCACACTTAGAGTCACATGGTAATAATGATGAAGCCAGAAGACACAAGGATGACATTGTTTTGGATTGGTCTCAGCCTATTAATAATGATGCTATTCACTAGGAATGCCTGGGGGTGTTCACCTGGGACCTTTTGGTGAGTCCTCAGAGACATTTCCCTGACCAGAGCCAATGTTGAGGCTGGACTGGCTCTGACAGATCATATTATAATTGCAAGATGTACCTCAGCAACAACGATTAGGGAAATTTGCAAAAATCAGATTTATTACTCTGGGTTCTGGAGGGTACATGCCAGGTTTAAGACCATACTGTGAGGTTGCAGGTAGAGAGGCAGAGCGAGAGAGACTGAGCATGTACCTGGGGTTTTTGCCTTCATTGGGATTGAGGGTGGGGTGTCTAGGGTTGGGGTGTCTAGGGTTGCAGGTTCATTTTTTTACTGACAAATTTACAACATAAGAGTGGAAATTAAAGCACAGGAAAGGACACACAGGGTCAGTCCGGTGGTCAGTTATCATCCAGAACCTTCTAAAAGGAGAACTTTATGGGTGGGGGGCAGCCTGGCCCTTGACCTCGTTATGTAGTTGGCAATGTGTTTATTTGAGATGGATTTGTTGGCGATCAAAAGCTTAACGTCAGCACTTATGCTCAGAAAAGCTAGTTGTCAGGCACTCTCACTGCAGACATCCTTGAGTATTGGCCTTGGCCTTGGACCGTTTACTACTAAGCTTCACATTGTATGAGAAAAATAAAACTCTTTACTTCTTTAAACTAGTCTTTGTCAAGTTTTTCACACACGCACACACGCCTTATATCTCTAATGTAGGGGTGGAAAAATTCCTTTCTTCCCTTCTAGGTTCTTTGGATGGTTTAATAATGAAATTGACACAACACAAAGTAACAAGAGAAAATTTAATTACATACATATATGCGAGAGTCCCATAAAAATACGAGATTCAAAGAAGTGACCAAAGCAGGAAGCTTTTATATCTTTTAGACAAAGAAAATAAATTTGCGAAGAATTGATAAGACAAAGGGGTTTAGGCTTGGCATAGCAAATGGGTGAAAAAATAACCAGTTTTGTTTACACAGCCTGCTTGGCCCTGAATTCCCAGGTTCTGGTGATAAGGATGCCTTCTACTCTCCTGGTACAGGGAGGACACCTTTCACCCTGGAGATTGATCAATTGCTTTCAGGGACACAGAGAAGGGTCAGCGTGTTCTTGCAACAGCTGTTTCTCAAATACCTTTAATTCAAAATAATCAATCATATTTGGGGGTGGCTTATTCTGCTCCCCTTTATCTCCATAAAATCCTCCTCTCCCATGCTTCTGGTTAATTAAAGGAGAGGGTTCTTCAACTCTCCTGCTTTAAGCTAATGCTTTAAACGCAGGGTGTGCACATTCAACAGCAATAAGGTAATTAATAAGTAATTTATTTTCTGCAGTTCATTTTTCCTTTAACCTCTTATAAGCCTCCTCCACTTACTAAGTGATTTCTGAGAACTTACTATCAGCTGTGCTCTGGCTCTGGAGTGGTCAACCAGCCATGTAGCATCGCTGGCTGTGGTGTGCTGGTAAATGCTTAGGGGTGGGGGGACCCCATGCCATTTGTGCATTTCCATTTGTGCATTTTCCATTTCTATGGTGTAAGTACTACCATCAAGGTGATTTCAAGCTCCCAATAGAGATGCACATAACTGGTCCCTGGGAGCCCTGAGTGCCACACCTGCAGTACACCCCTGGAACTCGGTGCTCCCAAAGATAACATCAGGGCTCTTGCAAAATTCATTTTCTTAAGAGTGAGCCTTAAACACATTTCTCCGGATAAAAGGCTTTTGATGACTAGATCCAACCCGAGGGGAATGGCTGGGAGGCTGAGTGGATTTGGTCCTAGACTAGTGGCTTTCCTTTACCCTGAATCCCCCAAAAGTCTTGTCAAGAGCTCCACCACCTTCCCATTTTCTTTCTTTTGTGTCATGCTGATTATGAAACCCACCATCTTCACTCTAATTTCTTTGGGGAGGGAATTTAATAGACCCATTTTTTCCAACAGTTATGTTTAATCATCCATTCCAGGCTGATCTGATGTGTTCAAAATCGCTATGAATTATTTCTACCTTTGGTTATTTCACATACTATTTCCTTATGCTGAAGTTCACATAAGGGATTCTGCCACTAGCAAGTATCTGAACTAAAAGAGGCTGGCCGCGCAGCACTGACAAAGACCGACTTGGCTGTTAGTGATGCTGGGGAGGGAGCCTCCCCTACGTGGGTCCTCACCTTCCCCAACCACACCCACTCACTCAGACTATAGCGACTTGCCCTTCCCCTTGGGCTGAGCTGGTGAGATCCCAATTATGTCACCTGAAGTTACAATTTCATTAATTGGGTCTCATTAACCAGGGATTATTTATACCTCTATTTGTTTAGTTCAGGTTTCCTGTTATACTTGGAAACAAGTGTTTGCTAAGCAAATTAACAGTGTAATCAAGATCCCAGGGAGAATGTTTAAGTGATTAAACGTCAAAGGTAAATTACAATAGAATATAATTACTATTTAAATAAATACCCCAGGGTCTTTCCCTAGAAACATCTTGGGAGGCAAATAATTTAGTTATTTTATACACCTAGAAATCATAAAAGCAAGATTTTTTAAAATGTTATTCTATTATAATTGAGAATATTCAGATTGACGTGACTGCACCCAAATTGTGCAAATGAGAACTTTGAGTATACTTCAAAGGATAGTTACAGAACCACTAATTATATCCTGTATGGGTTATATTAGTTTTTAACCGTAAACAATATGTACAGTCTTATATATATATATATATACATATATATATATATTTATTTATTTTTGGCTGCTTTGAGTCTTCTTTGCTGCGCACGGGCTTTCTCTAGTTGCGGTGAGCTAGGGCTACTCTTCGTTGCGGTGTGCAGGCTTCGCACTGCGGTGGCTTCTCTTTGTTGTGGAGCACAGGCTCTAGGCACGCAGGCTTCAGTAGTTATGGCTCGTGGGCTTAGTTGCTGCGCTGCATGTGGGATCTTCCAAGACCAGGGCTTGAACCTGTGTCCCCTGCATTGGCAGGCAGATTCTTAACCACTGCACCACCAGGGAAGTCCAAGATGTACAGTCTTTCCCTGTGATTCCAACTTAAGTGTGGATCACTTGCTAATTAATTCACTTCTGTTGTTCAGTTTCCCAAGTTTAAAAATAGCATTTATCTGCCCATACAAAGACTTGGACATGAATATTCATGGTAGTTTTTAATTTAGAGTAGCCCAAACTAGAAAGTAACCCAAATGTCCACCAATACGAAAATGGATAAATAAATGTTGATATATTCACACATAACAGTACTCAACAGTAAAAAAAGAACAGACTACAGATACATGCACCATGGATAAATCTCAAAAATACGATGCTGAGAAAAGGGAGCCAGACACAAAAGCATTAATACTGTGTGATTCCATTGATATGAATTTTAGAAAAGACTAAAGTCACCTACAATGACCAACAGTAGAATAATGGTTGTCTTGGGCGGCCAGGGGTTGAGAGTATGGACATCTTTGGGGGACTATTCACTGTTCAGTCTACCATAGTCTGCCTCAGGCTCCCAAAGATTCGTACCCATCCTACGTGCAAAATACAGTCAGCTGGTCCCAGAGTCCCCCAGATTCTCAAATCATTACAGCGTCAACTCAACTCCAAAATCTTATCATCTGTCTTATCAGATCAAAAGTCCTAAATCTCATTATCTAAATCACTGAAAGCAGGTATCAGTGAGACTCTGGGTATGATCACCCTGGGGCAAAATTCCTCTCCATCAGTGGATAGGTGAATTAGAGTCCAGAATTTCAATGATGGGAAGCATCATCCCCCAAGTGAGTCGTTGGAAGTGATGATAAGTAGGGCCAATGTTACTTCCACGCTTGATTTCCACACTTATATGTAATACCTACTGGGGATGCAGGATCATGTTTTGTTGTTGACTTACTACATCCTGGAGGGTAGTGCCCACCCTTGATTGGTACCACCTCCAAGGTGATGCTTTACCTCTGTCTTCAAAGAATTCTTCCATTGTGCTATCAGGTCAGAAGCTTTGGTGTGGTACAGTATGTGATAGGACCAGTGACTTTGTGGTCATTGGCCCACTGTCAAACTTTTTTGCTGTAAAGTGAGTCCCTGAGCCCATGAGATGTTACGTGGGATCCATATTCGTGGATCAAATATTCTGTAAACCTTCAGCTAGTGGTGCTGCCTGAAGCCCTGTGGACAGGAAAGGCAAACACACATTGGCATATGAGTTAATGCCTATCAAGGTGAGTCATTCCCTTCCAGGACAGCTGGTTGGTCTCTGAATGACGGTACCATTTTGAGAGTTCAGGGTGGCACTCTATTGTTTGAGGGTTGGACATTCAGCCATAGCAGTAGCTAGATGAGCCTTGATGAGTTGGAGCCCATGCTGCTGGGCTCTTGCATAGCCTCCTTCCTGTCACCATGGCTATTCTATTCATGCATCCATTGTGTAAGCACTGGTGTGGTCAATGAATGAGAGGACTGACCTCAGTTGGCTGAGCCATTTTATCTACTTGGTTGCATGGTGAGTACTCTCTGGTGGATGCTAACATAGAACACAATGATCTTTACACCTAATGCTCATTCCCACAGGACCATCTACAGACCTCCTTGTCCCTTCAAAACTTCCTTCCTCCAAGCCACTGAACAGTGAGCCAAGCAGTTCACCATTGCCCACGAGTCCATGTATGTTCTAACCTCAGGTCACTTCTGCTCCAAATGGATGACAGAGGTTTGAAGCTCTTCCCATTGGGAGGAGTTCCATCACCATGACTTTCAGGGCCCCCTCCCTGAGCGCTCAGCGACTGTAGTGAATCAATAGTCTGTATTCAGGGTGTACCACGTAGCAAACTGACTCACCAATGAACTAAAACTTAGCCTATTATCTCCTCTTTAGCAGGTAGTAATGTACAGTCCTCATCCTGTGGCCACAGGTGTGAACAGCAGCCGGCATTCAGCAGAGGTGGGAGCTAGATCAGCCTTGGTGAGGGGCCATGCTTCACCCCTGCCATCTTGGCTACTCCACCCATGGGCCATTGCAGGCGCAACTGGTGACTGAGGACAGAGGCCATTGGACACCACCAGACCAGTCACCCTGTCCGATTGGTTGTAGAGGCACAGAGGCCCTCAGTGGACAGTGCCATGGACATGGGCATCTGCATGCACCCTGCCCACTCCCCAAAGCCCATCCACATCCCTTTTCCCTGGGCCTCCAGTGTCTTTGTCTGCTGGGGCTGATAAGACGCAATACTGTAGCCTGGGGGAGGGAGGGAGCGTAAGCAGCAGGCATCTATTTCTCACAGTTCTGAAGGCTGGAAGTTCAAGATCAGGGTGCAGGCATGGTTGGGCTCTGAGCTCTCTTTCTTGCTTGTACATGGTCACCTTCTGCTGTGTCCTCACATAACAAAGAAAGAGAGAGTGCTCCCTGGTCTCTTCTTGTGAGGACACTAATCTCATCATGAAGATCCAACTGTCATGACCTCATCTAACCCCAGTTATCTCCCAAAGGCCCATCTCCAAATACCATCACATTGCAGGTTAGGGCTTTAACATATAAATTTTGGAAGGGGGAGGGGGTGGAGACACAATTCAGTCCATAGCATCCAGTCTCTGATCTACAACCCTGCTTCTTCTAGGTCTCCACCAGAGGTCTCTATCCACTGGTATAACAGTGGTAAATGACATGGATCTCTAGGCCACCTGCAGGCGCAACTTACTTTCTGGCACTGCTGGTGCCTCATCTGTAGGCTCCATTTCCATTGTAAGAATTATTTGCTTGTGAGTGTGTAGGTCAAGATGGGCAGTGATGGCTACATGGTCACTTGGTGTTCATGGTCAGGTAATCAGTCTCGATCAGGATCCAGCAGCAGGACAAATGCTTTTCCTTTCAAATACTGTATATTTCTCTGCTGCAGTTGGCATGGGCTTGCTCTAGAATCTTAGGGGTCTACATTGTGATTCTCTTGCTGGGGTTTGTCTTAAGTGGCCACCACAGACACACAGGGTCTCCCAGGCTGCATGGCCAAGCAGCAGGCACACTTACACCACAGCCTGGACCTACTGCGGTGCCCTTTCCTTTTCTCAGTGTCCCTGAGAGCTGGCACCTTCCATACCACACAGTAAATGTAAATGTGTTTGGTAATATTCTGAAGTTTGAAATATGTTACTTCCAGAAAGTGGAGAACCAAGCTGTGCTTCCTTCTTAGAGGTGGGAGATAAAAATGCAATAATTCATCCTTTACTTTAGAGGGGATGTCCCAGCAAGCCCCGGCCCATTAAGCTCTTAAAAATTTACTGAATATCCTGAATTTTTACAGCAATTTCTCCCACCTTCTGGAGCACTTCTATCTTTCAGAAACCTCCAGCATACTTGCCACTTTTGTTCATTCAGTCTACTTACCATGTCATCTATAGAGTGGACCAACGTGATGTTCTGGGAAAAGTCCAGATGGCCCAGGCCTTTTCGGATTAAATTATGACAGGGGGAAGGAGAATTAATGCAACCCTGGGGCAGAGCTATAAATAAATACTGTTCTCCATCTCATGTATAAACTGCTTCTAATCCTCTTCCCGGATAAAGATGAAAAATAACGCATACGTCAAATCAAGGGCTGCATATCACATCCACGCGAATTGATTCTAGAAAAGAGACCACATCTGGCACAACGGCTGTTGTCAAGGCTGCTGTGTGGTTGAGTTGGCAGTAGTTCACGTTTATCTTCCAGAACCTCCACGACTTGGAAGGAGCCCAGTTAGTAAACAGACAGAGGAGGTGATAGAATCCTTCACCCCCTGCACTGATCTTTAAAGATCTTTCATTTCTCTGGGAAATATTGTTTTTTATTTAGTCTCTTGTCCTGAAGCCAATTACATGAGTTTCTGCTTGGCTTTCCCACTGTGATAGCTCTTACCACTTAGGCCAAGGAATCCATACGTGGTAGAGCAGAGTCCTAGGGCTACCACAACAAAATACCACCAGTGGGTTAGTTTAAACAACAGATATTAATTTTCTCACAGCTCTGGAGGCCAGAAGTCCATCATGAAGATGTGGGCAGGGCTGGTTCCTTCCGAGGATGTGAGGGAGAATCTATCCCCTCCCTCTCTCTTAGCTTCTGGTGGTTTTGTGGAAATCTTTGGCTTTCCTTGGCTTGCAGAAGCATCACTCCAATTTCTGCTTCCATATTCCCATGGTGTTCTCCCTAAGTGTGTCTCTGTGTCCAAATTTCTCTTTTTTATAAGGACACCAGTCATATTAGATTAGGGCCTGTCCTAATGACCTTAACTGATTACATGGGCAACCATCATTTCCTAACCAGGGAACATTCTGAGGTACTGGGGATTATGACTTCAAAATGTGAGTTTTGGGGGACACAATTCAACCCATCATATGTGGGCTCTTCCAACTACCAAGTCTGTCCATTCTAGTTATATTGATACACGGAGGATGGGGAGACGGCCACTGGGTGAGTCTGTGCACCTGCCAGACCTGGGCCAAGTCTGGCCTTATTATCAGCCCCAATGTGCCCCCACTCCAACAGGGCCATCCTGGTGGTGCTTCAGATCCCTGAGTGTCAACCACCGTGTATAGCAGCCCTCAAACTGTGTGTGTCTCCTTTCTGTTAGTGGCTGTGGGTCCCTTTGGGGAACGACTGGGGAATCATTACCAGTTGCATTTGCTGTGGTGCTGAGGGCCCTTCCTCCTGAGAATCCAGCGTCTTCTTTAGTCCATGGGCTTCAGCCCTGAGAAGTGGCTCAGGTACAGAAAGTGGGCAGGGGTTGGGACTTATTGCCCTCAGCATCCCCACCAGCCATCCTTGATTTTGGTTGAATGTAGAGATGGGGCCATACCCCACTGGTTGCCTCTGTCTTGTTCCTCGGAACTCTGTCCTAGTTTCCATGTCCAGGGCTCTCTGAGGGGTGAGCTCTTCCAGCTGCCCTTCCAGTCATGCTTCCCATCGCAGTAATCGCATCCTTGTGGCTGCTGGTGGGGAAATGCTGCCCCCAGGCCTCTGTACTTTGTGGATTCCCTCCTCCCACTGCTATCAGGGAGCCTGGTCCTGCCACAGCATCCTGTGGTCAGCCAGCCCCTAGCTTCCCAACGGTGCTTGTGGCTTCTCACCTGAGGATTTCTAACCATTGTCTTCAGATGGTTCCCAAGAACACAGGTGGCATGGTCACTGCTCTGGACAAGCCCCCCGACATGTTACCCCAGCTCTGGCTGGTGCATGTCCGCTGGGTCCTGCAGCTCCAGTGGGGCAGAGCCCCTCTCTCCCCTGGCCGACCCAACCCTTCCCTGGCTGGGTTATGTTGCAAGTAAACCCAGGTTGCTGGCGGGTTGGTGAGTTTGGAGTAGGTCCTGGGGAAAGGGTGGGGGACGCATGTTTTCTGACAAGGCAGGGGCCTCTGCACTGTTGTCAAGCAAGGTTGGGGCGGAGATGCATTCATCAGAGAAGAGTTGGCTACTTATATAGACCCAGAGGGTTGAGGATTTGCGTATTGACTCAGCTGTCGCCATCTGGAGTGTTTGAGTCTCTGTCCTTTCCCATCAGGGCCCTCACTTTGTTATACCAGGCTTGCGGGGGTGGAGTCAAACACCCCTGCAGGTTTGTCATCCTTACACTTAATTCCTGGGCCGGAGCCTCAGCTGGTTCAACCCTCCATGAGTCTCTCTACACACGGCCAAGGAGGTCCTATGGCTTTCACCTTTGTCTTTTATTTCCTCTTTTTTAGAAAATTCAAGTATAGTTGATTTACAGCATTGTGTTAGTTTCTGGTGTACAGCAAAATGATTCAGCTATACATATATATATTCTTTTCCATTATGGTTTATCACAGGATATTGAATAGAGTTCTCTGTGCTCTACAGTAGGCCCTTGTCGTTGATCCATTCTCTATGTAATAGCTTGCGTCTGCTAGGCCCAAACTCCCAATCCACATTTGCCTTAAGTTGATGACTGAGCCACGTCAGGCTTTCGCTGTGTTCTGCCAGCTCTCTGACAGTGCCCGGCCGCAGCCTCTGAGCCCACAGTCCTCATGTTGCCCCATCCCGAACCTCTTGGTGCTCCCTTCCAAGGGGATCTTATCCCATCCATCATCTGTGAGGGCGTCATGATTGCACTTGGGCTGAACCATTTGAGTACATTGAACTGTTCCAGGAATTGTCCATCGTTGCCCATCATCAGCCTGAAGTCCATGGCCATCCAGATGGTGGATGGTCCAACTACCTACTCCCATTTTAGAGTCCGCTTCTTTGGTCCAGTATTGCCCAGACTGTCCTCAGCAGGACACAGAGATGGAGGCGTGTGTGCGGAGCTTCACGGGGGTAGGGAGGTGCTGTCAGGACCTGCCCTTGGCAGGGAGTGAAGCAGGAAACGGAGCAGCAGGAATGTGATGGTAACAGAGACCTCGGCCAGCCCCGTGGCTCTGTGAAGAGGGGACGGCCCTTCACAGTGTTCCGAATTGAGGCCTGGGGCTGGGCTGGCTGTTGTCTTCCCACACCGTGGGTCTTTGGATAGAGGTTGCCCTTGGGAGGGGAGTGAAACCTTGGGCAAGGAAGCTTGCTTTGGCTGGGGACCATTCCTGGAGACACAGTAAAGTGTGAGCCATGCAGGTGACACTCCTGGAAGCCGGGGGGACATCTGAGGGTCTCCCTCAGCATCTGCTACAGGCCTGCTTTGGGGAAGGCTCAGGTGTGCCAGGCAACACGTCCCCAGCCCGTCTCAGAAAGGAGCCTGTCCACCTGTGTCCTGAAAGTCACAAAGCCCAGAACCTACTCCCCAGAAAAGAGTTCAGGAGCCCCCAGGTGTGCCTGAGCCCAGACCAGGCCAGCTTCCCACAGGGAGGACAGGGGTAGGTAGAGCACGCGGGTGCCTGGATCAGGGCACCTGCAAGCGTGTCCTGATGGGGCAGGGCCGGGAGGGCTCTAGCTGTCCCCACTCCTCTCTCCCTAAATCCCTCCTTTTCTTGCAGGAACAAGGTGTGAGGCGCAGACAGAATAGTGGGCCTGGCCACAGAGGTTCCAAGAGGCTGGGAATGTCTGCTCCAGGGTCAGGCAGGCCTCTGGGGAGAGAGAGGAAGTGGTTCCTCCAATTCTGCACAATGGGCATTTGTGGACATTTTGCCTACACAGCATCCATTCCTACCTGTTAAAAACATCGAATCTCCTCTTGGAAAAGTACTTCTCCCTGATGTGTGTTGCCCTGGGGGTGTCCATCAGTCAAGGTGTTCTGCCAGCTCCAGCCAAGGGGCAGGCACAGGACCCAAACTCAGCCATGCAGACTTTCTCTGGGACTTGAATTTTGAGGGGAATCATCTCCAGATGGAAAAAGGTAGTGGGAGCATGTTCATCCCACTGATGGGCCCTGAACTATCAGTGGTCAAGAGGTTGAGAGGTCCTGCTGTGTAGACAGCCAGGATCTGGTCCTGCTTCCAAACACTGTTCTCAGCTCCATCTATTCCTTGAGCTGCCCAACTTTCCCCTGAATTTTGCTTGCGACCCGGAGTTAGATGCTGTTTACAGCCAAAACCCTTGAATATGATAAGATGCAGCCCAGTCTGGTCCCCACACACATGTTCATAACCACTAGCTATGGACATGTTGGCTAAGAAACCCATCCTGTTTCCTCCAGGATTTGCCACGTAGGCTTTCAATGGGGTTCATTTTCATTTGGACCCCAGATCGTTTTGTTGAAATGTTGTTGCTGAGAGCTGGGAGGATGGGGTGAGGCAAGGTTTCTTATAAAGGACAGATTCAGGTGGGGGAAGGTGTCATTAGCCCTAAACAGTCCTTTCTCATGAAGAACTTTCTGTCTTGATGATAACCCTAGATATTCATTTTCTCGTAAAAGCTGTGCTTCAGGCATCGTCAGGACTGGACAGCATCAACGCTGACACTGCCGTTGAAAGTGTGTCTTCCATGCTCACTTCGGCAGCACACATACTAAAATTGTAATGATACAGAGAAGATTATCGGGGACCCTGTGCAAGGATGACATGCAAATTTGGGAAGTGTTCCATGTTTTTAAATGTCCATTGACAGATAAATGGATAAAGAAGATGTGGTATACACACACACACACACACACACACACACACACACACACACACACACACAATGGACTATTACTCAGCCATTAAAAAGAATGAAATAATGCCATTTGTAGCAACACGGATGGACCTAGAGATGATCATACTAAGTGAAGTAAGTCAGAAAGAGAAAGACAAACACCATACGACATCACTTACGTGTGGAATCTAAGATACGACACAAATGAACGTATCTATAAAACAGAAACAGACTCACAGACATAGAGAACAGACTTGTGGTTGCCAAGAGGTGGGGGTGGGACGGATTGGGATTTGGGGATTAGCAGATGCAAACTAGTATATATGGAATGGATAAACAACAGGTCCTACTGTAGAGCACAGGGAACTATATTCAATATCCTGTGGCAAACCATAATGCAAAAGAATATGAAAAAGAATATATATATGAGTCACTTTGCTCTACAGCAGAGATTAATACAACATTGTAAATCAACTATACTTCAATAAAAAAAGAAATGTACGTCTTCTGTCTGCTTTGTCTCTCAGCTGCTGCTGGGAGGTTTTTGTGGATATCCCTGTGATGTGGGAGTGTTTTATTATGATCATGAATTTATTTTGTACCAACAATATACATATTTGGTTCTCAGGTGAAATTTTCTTTTTGTTAAATTTCAAAAGACCAATACGACTCAGTGTTTGAAATGCTTCTTTTCTTCTGTTTTGCTGACAGACATGTTTTGAGGTGCTTTTGGGGTGTGTGTGTGTTATTTATTAATAGAACTAAAAAAGAAATTATTTAATGTTTTTCTTGGTGCACTGGCCTGGAAAAATATTTTTATCTTTGACCAGTTCCTTGCTTGGTGTATGCTGGTACCTGAAGACTGGGTCTTCAAATCTCTCTTGAATGTGACTTTCTTTCCTTTCCAATAAAGGGAAAAGAAAACCCTTTATTTTCCTATTGAGGGTAGAATAAGCAAAGAATCGAGCGGAGGAAAATTTTAGCTTTTTATTCTAGTTGACCTCTGTTTTCCAAGAAGAACATTTGATTCTCCCTTAAGACACAGAGCTGATAATCCCTGGTACCATAACCCTCTCTCTAAATGTAAATAAACATGTGCTTCTGTTTTCAACTGGGTCACATCACTCCAGCTTCCAGAAAGTTTCAGTCCAAATTATGGCGGTCCATATATTTATCTTCTTAACAATCAGCCCTGGCATTCATTCATTCATTCTCCATTGAGCACTTATCATGCTTGGTACTGTTCTAGATACTAACAATGCATTGTAAGCAAATAAGAAAATAGATGTTCTTGTAGAATGCCAAGAAAGTTCTGGCTAAGTTTAGCCTGAATTATGAAAGTAGAAATACTACTTTATTCTATTCAAGAACAAAATATGGCCGGAGGATAATCATTCATGAGTTTTATGACGAGTGTTATTTACAGTTTTCTTTTTTTGTGTTCCAGCTTTAGGGTGAGCATTCAGAGAATCACTGAGTCACCCAACAACACCGAATAAAATGAAATGTGTGTGTGTGTGTGTGTGCGCGCGCGCGTGTGCTGGGTGGGCAGGGAACGGACCCAGGGATGTTATTAAGGTAAAATTTTATGTACATCTTTCTCATTCGGCTTATCACCCTGCAGTGCCATCTGGTGGTTGAAATGAAGGAAAACATTCCAACAAACACTGACATAATGTGGTATAAACATTTGGCCCCTGTACCTGTGATGAACATATAATTTATACAAACTGGGACAGTTTTGAATGTAAAAAGGAAAACTATTAATAATTTCCCAGGGGCAACAGGCATAAACTAAGACTGTCAAAGGCAAACCTATGCTAGATACAAGAGTAATAATTTTAATATATTGGGCATTACTTTACATGCATTATTTAATAAAATCCACATAGTAACCTCATGAAGGGTAAGTTCAATTATTCTCATTTTGCTGTTGAAGGCATGGGGCTTGCAGATTTTCCAGATGACATATAAGATGTCCATTTAATTACAGACAATCAACAAATCATTTTTTAGTATAAGTCCAGATATTCAGGTAAGCAACAAATGTATAAGTATATCCCATGCAATATTGGAGGCATATTTATACTAAAATATTATTTGTTGTTTATTTGAGATTTCAAATTTAGCTGGACGGTCTGTTGTTGTTATTGTTACTGTTGATTTTCCCCTAAATCTGGCAACCCTAGCTTGGAGAGGTGCAGTAACTTACTCAAGATAGTGTAGACAGCGAGGATGAACGGGTATTTGAAACCAAATGTTGCTCAGAATGAAGCTCAGGCTCTTAACTGCATGGCTTACTTTTGGTGACCACGAGCCACTCCTGGCCAAGCAGGACGCATCTGGGTGGGGAGGCAGAATCCCGAGTTATTTAATTGTCTTTCCTCTTCAGTTATATATGTAGGTCCAGACTGGGTAGTATATGAAGATATGGACTATAATGATTAACCCCACAGTTTGTTTTAGTTTAGTGACCTTCATAGAATTTGGGGGCAGAAAGTGCTGTTGGGCCATAGCAAGAACTAGACCCAGGCCCCAGAAGGTGCCAGAGGATAGGAGAAGATTTCCACGTGGACAAATGGAGATGCCAGCTTGGAACTTTGGGTGCCGAGCAACAGATGCGAGGGTGGGAGTGTCACGTACAGAGTCCAGCACTGTGAACGCAGAATTCTTAAAGGAAATGCCCCTGCTCGCTCCCCAGCAGGGTACCATTATGAGGGGCACACGAAGGCCTCCAGCAGGGGCCAGCTTCTCTGATCCAGGTCGGTGAGCAGCCCAGCCATGGCTGGAGGGCCAAGCCTGGGTCACCAGCTTCTAGAATGTGTGTTGGGAGGAACTTCTCATCCACGAACCCTTCTTAGGAAACCTACCCTCCACCCCATAGATGAGGCCCTGGCAGCCACTCCTGTTCTTGGTGGCCCAGCCCTGTGTGCCCACGACGGCAGGTGGCAGTGGGGACACCTGAGCAAGGTGGACGGTCAGAATCCATCCCACAGGAACCTAGAGAATGGACTCGAGACACTAGTCTCTGGTGGTCCCCTGAGGAGGAGATGAAACCTGGAGCTGGGAGGGCCCTGATAGGAGCGAGGGAGGGGGAGGGAAGGGGAAGGGAAGAGGAGGGAGGGAGGGAGATCCTGAGGCCTCCACAGTGCCGGGAGCCCGGGCCTGGCTTTCTGGTGGCCTCCCAGCCCCCAGTTCTGGAGCCCTGCTGCCCAACGAGCATCGTATTCCAGTTCTGGAAGCTCTGTGCGCTCCCCGGCAGCCCCTCAGCCTCCCCGTCTGTGTGATGCTGACAACACCGTCATCCCGAATGACATCCAGCACGTGGTCCAAGAATCCCAGCCCTCACCCATGGGGTCCCCCTCATATTAGATACAGAGAAACACTGCGTTATCTCCATTTACCCAGAGGCAGGTTTCTTTGGATCCGATTCCCTGGGACTTCTCCCCCATAAGTGAATCTTGGCCTCAGGACCATACTGAGTCCACTACGAGGTGCGTCAGAGTACCGCAAAGGAGGCCGCCCTCTAGCCCGAGCTGAGGGTTCCTGCTCTGGCCTCCGGGGCTGCTTCCTGCCTGAGTCCTTCCCTGCAGCCACGGGGTCTGTTACCTTCCCGTCTGCGCGGCAGGCCCGCTCTTCCAGGCTTCCTGGCTGTTCCCTCTGTGGGACTCGGGGGTCTGGTGTCCCAGAGGATGCGGTGACCAGGGGACTGTGCGGCACGCGGAGGTCTGTCTCCACCTAGTGGCCAGGTGTGGCCAGTGGCGAAATCGTGCCCAGAGCAGAAGACGTCTTCTTGGGCCGGGGGAAGCAGCAGCATCCGCGGGTCCCTGGGGAGAGTTGGAGGACCACTGAGATGGGCCGAATCAGAAGCCACGTAAGTCAGAGAACAGGAGACTTCCGTCTGTGGGCTGACAAGCCTGCCGCGGATAGGAGGCTGGCGGTAGTGGACACAGCGTTGGCTTGGTCCCCCACGGCCCCACCGCCCTGCAATGGACCACGTGGAGTGCCATTTCCTCTTGTGACCTTGCTCATCGGGCCACAGTGGACCGGCCTGGAGCTGGACACCAACTAAGACGGATCAATGAGCATTCCACCCTGGAGTTATGGACGTGAGACCTGCAGGATACAGTCAGTCTTTTTCCAGGGCTGGAGGGCAATGCCGATGGACCGTGGCTTTTGATGAAAGGGCAGCAGCAGGAGCTGAGCTTCACCCACACACGGGGAAGGGGAGGAGAGGGGAAGGGAAGCGGGAAGGGATACAGGTGTCGGGCTCCGCTGGGCCTGAAGCCCAGACCTGGTTCTGTCCATGCCATCTGTGAGCCACTCTGGGCCCTTATAATAAATCGCTCATTTTTGCTCAGATGACGCACCTTGGATTTCTGACACTGACAGCAGAACCAAAGTTGGATGAATGCACGTTCAAAGCCAATCGGCAGCCCCCCCAGTGTGTGCCGTCGGATCAGCCAGTGCTGTGTCCGCAGGGAGCCGAGGCACCTACAGCCCCCTGAGGCCCTGGACAACCTCATGGGGACCCCGCCCAGCCGTGGGGTGGGTAGGCGAGCCGAGGCCTGCGGGGGTGACCTGAGGGGTATTGGAAGGCCACCTGCCCCTCCCGCCTACACATCTTCCCTTAGTACCTGTCACAGCGCCTGGGATTCTTCCAGTGGGGAAGCATCATTCAGGTCTGGACATCCTCTTCCCTGACCATCCTCCCTCCCGACCTTCCCTGATACAAACACCTCAGCGGAGGGTCAAACTGTAACTCTCCACCCCTCACCGCTGTTAGACCATGGGCTTATACTGGTGAGATCTATTTTTATTGCGTGCCTTTCTCCTCCACCTGACTGTAAGCTCCATGAGGGAGGAAACCATGTTTGCTTTATGTCCCTGTTGCATGAAAAACAGGCCCTGACAGGCCATAGGTGCTCTACATGTGTTGAGTAAGTGGATGGGTATCGGGACCACCTGTAAATGACAAAATTCTTGAGGTCACTTCACCTTTTCGAGGCTTCACCTGGGCCAGTGTAGGCACAGGAGGAGACCCCAGCCTCTCCCTGCCTGCAGTTTGGCTTGGCTGGGGGCCAGCCTGACCTAATTCTCTTCCAGGTCATGATCAGGCTGCTAACTGATGAGCTTAACTGATACGGGGAGATAGAAGAAACAGACAGGAAATATACATGCATCTCCCGTGTATATAATACCCACAGACTCACTGCATACTGCGCTGCGCAATAAATGTCATTAGTCCCTAAAATATTTTCCTACAAATATAGCATATAGAATACACTGAACTACCCATCTGGTTTGGTATTAATGGTTTTTTTTTCTGCCACGCAGTAAGTCCTCACGTGCTCCGACCTTGAGAGCCGGTGAGGCCGACGGAAGCATTGTTCCCACCAGCACACCAACACCCAGAGCTGAGCATTGTACTGATAATCACAGAGCAATCTTCGGCCATTTGACATTGTGAAGATGGTCTCTTGATGATATAGTTTTCAACTGACCATTTTCTTGTCTTAGGCTTTTTAAAATGAACTTTAAATTTTAGAATTGTTTTAGATTTACAGAAAAATTGAATATAGTCCAGAGGGTTTCTATATACGCCATACTCAGTTTCCCCTGTAATTAACACCCTACATCTGTATGGTACATGAGGAACATCAAACAAATTGCAGCTGAAGGGCATTCTGCAGAGTATCTGTCCGGTAGGTCTCACTGTCAAGGTCATCAAAAACAAAGGTCACTGTCAAGGTCATCAAAAACAGAGAAAGTCTGAGAAGCTGTCACAGCCAAGAGGGGCCCAAAGAGTCATGATGACTGAGTGTCATGGTGGATCCTGGGTGGGGCTCAGGAAAGGAAAAAAAGTATTCAGGGAAAACAGGAGATCTGAATGAAGTATGGACTTCAGTTAATTAGAATAAATCAAGTTTGAGTTGTTAATTGTGACAAGGGTACCTATTCCTGTAGGGTGTTAATAAGCAGGGAAGCTGGAGGAGGGGGTACCTGGGAACTCCCTGTACTATCCTGGGGATTTTTCTGCAGATCTAAAACTACTCTAAAATAAAAAGTTTATTTAACAACAACAACAAAAAATCCATGTGGAATCCAAAAAAACAAAACAAAAAACCCCTTGAGCTATAGATAAAGAGAAGAGGTTGGTGGTTGTCTGAGGTGGGGTTGGGGGAAGGGTGCAATGGGGAAAGGGGGTCAAAATGTACAAAATTTCAGTTATAAGATAAATAAGTCCTGGGGACTATAGCATGGGGACTATAGTTAATAGTACTATGTTGCATATTTGAAAGTTGCTAAGAGGGTAAATCTTAAAAGTTCTCATCACAAGAAGAACAATTTTTGTTAACTCTGTGAGGTGATGGATGTTAACTAGACTTATTGTAGTAATAGTTTTATAATATATACGTATATTGAGTCATTATGTTATATATCTGAAACGAATATATGTCAATTATATCTGTTAAAAAAAGATACTTCAAAACAAAACAAACAACAATAGTTGCCCTAACAGAGAGAAATCTTAGTATAAAGTGGCTGATGGATTGAACTGCAAGAGGCAGTAATGTACGCTGTAGAGACAGACATCCGAAATGACATCTTTCATGATAAGGGCAGTTTTCTGAATGAGGGGTTAGATGAGCAAAGCCCCTTATAAACTTTCTCATAAATATCCTAATAAAAAGACAACTCAGTAGAGCAGGAAAAGAACGGGCAGACTTTGGTGTCAGAGACAGAAGCAGAGCTCCTGGCTTACCGATGGCATGGCTCTTGGCAACGCAATGTCTAGAGCCTCCGTGTTAATCTCTAAAATGTGTATGATACCGCCTCTCAGGACTGTAGGGCCGGTTAAATGAGACTGTAGAAACTGCCCCCGACACAGCGCTGGGCCCAGGGGAGGCAACCCCTCCACCCACCACACCTCCACAACAGGTCAGACTTTCTACCTCCAAAACTGTGAAAAATAAATGTCTATTGTTTAAGCCACTTGGACAAGCTGCCTTGTCCTTGATGGTCTGCCTCTCTATTTCTCTAACACACACAAACACCCATAAACACTCACGTACTTACACATTTTACAAAAAATTACAATTATGTTGCAAAATTTTTTTCTATCATTCTTTGATCACTTAATAATATAGAGTGTACATTGTCACATGATGTTCTTCTGCAACTTGATTCTCAACGATTTTATAGAATTCCATTAAAGGATTTCCCATTCTTTAGTTAAATTATAACCATACTATATTTTTTTTCCTCTAAGATTTTTATTTATTTATTTATATTTTTACATCTTTATTGGAGTATAATTGCTTTACAATGGTGTGTTAGTTTCTGCTTTATAACAAAGTGAATCAGTTATGCGTATACATATGTTCCCATATCTCTTCCCTCTTGTGTTTCTCTCCCTCAACCCTCCCTATTCCACCCCTCCAGGCGGTCACAAAGCACCGAGCTGATCTCCCTGTGCTATGCGGCTGCCTCCCACTAGCTATCTATTTTACGTTTGGTAGTGTATATATGTCCATGCCACTCTCTCACTTTGTCACAGCTTACCCTTCCCCCTCCCCATATCCCCAAGTCCATTCTCTAGTAGGTCTGTGTCTTTATTCCTGTCTTACCCCTAGGTTCTTCATGACATTTTTTTTTCTTAAATTCCATATATATGTGTTAGCATATGGTATTTGTCTTTCTCTTTCTGACTTACTTCACTCGGTATGACAGACTCTAGGTCCATCCACCTCACTACAAATAGCTCAATTTCGTTTCTTTTAATGGCTGAGTAAAATTCCATTGTATATATGTGCCAAATCTCCTTTATCCATTCATCTTTTGATGGACACTTAGGTTGCTTCCCTGTCCTGGCTATTGTAAATAGAGCTGCAATGAATATTTTGGTACATGACTCTTTTTGAATGATGGTTTTCTCAGGGTATATGCCCAGTAGTGGGATTGCTGGGTCATATGGTAGTTCTATTTGTAGTGTTTTAAGGAACCCCCATACTGTTCTCCATAGTGGCTGTACCAATTCACATTCCCACCAGCAGTGCAAGAGTTTTCCCTTTTCTCCACACCCTCTCCAGCATTTATTGTTTCTAGATTTTTTGATGATGGCCATCTGACTGGTGTGAGATGATATCTCATTGTAGTTTTTTTTTTTTTTTTTTTTGTGGTACACGGGCCTCTCACTGTTGTGGCCTTTCCCATTGTGGAGCACAGGCTCCGGACGCGCAGGCTCAGCAGCCATGGCTCATGGGCCCAGTCGCTCCGCGGCATGTGGGATCTTCCCGGACCGGGGCACGAACCCGTGTCCCCTGCATCAGCAGGCGGACTCTCAACCACTGCGCCACCAGGGAAGCCCCTCTCATTCTAGTTTTGATTTGCATTTCTCTAATGATTAATTATGTTGAGCATTCTTTCATGTGTTTGTTGGCAGTCTGTATATCTTCTTTGGAGAAATGTCTATTTAGGTCTTCTGCCCATTTTTGGATTGGGTTGTTTGTTTTTTTGTTATTGAGCTGCATGAGCTGCTTGTAAATTTTGGAGATTAATGCTTTGTCAGTTGCTTCATTTGCAAATATTTTCTCCCATTCTGAGGGTTGTCTTTTGGTCTTGTTTATGGTTTCCTTTGCTGTGCAAAAGCTTTGAAGTTTTATTAGGTCCCATTTGTTTACTTTTGGTTTTATTTCCATTTCTCTAGGAGGTGGGTCAAAAAGGATCTTGCTGTGATTTATGTCATAGAGCGTTCTGCCTATGTTTTCCTCTAAGAGTTTGATAGTTTCTGGCCTTACATTTAGGTCTTTAATCTATTTTGAGCTTATTTTTGTGTATGGTGTTAGGGAGTGTTCTAATCTCATACTTTTACATGTACCTGTCCAGTTTTCCCAGCACCACTTATTGAAGAGGCTGTCCTTTCTCTGTACAATCCTGCCTCCTTTATCAAAGATAAGGTGACCATATGTGCGTGGGTTTATCTCTGGGCTTTCTATCCTGTTCCATTGATCTATCTTTCTGTTTTTGTGCCAGTACCATACTGTCTTGATTACTGTAGCTTTGTAGTATAGTCTGAAGTCAGGGAGCCTGATTCCCCCAGCTCCGTTTTTTGTTCTCAAAATTACTTTGGCTATTCGGGGTCTTTTGTGTTTCCATACACATTTTGAAATTTTTTGTTCTAGTTCTGTGAAAAATGCCAGTGGTAGTTTGATAGGGATTGCATTGAATCTGTAGATTGCTTTGGGTAGTAGAGTCATTTTCACAATGTTGATTCTTCCAGTCCAAGAACATGGTATATCTCTCCATCTATTTGTATCATCTTTAATTTCTTTCATCAGTGTCTTATAATTTTCTGCATACAGTTCTTTTGTCTCCATAGGTAGGTTTATTCCTAGATATTTTATTCTTTTTGTTGCAGTGGTAAATGGGAGTGTTTTCTTGATTTCACTTTCAGATTTTTCATCATTAGTGTATAGGAATGCCAGAGATTTCTGTGCATTAATTTTGTATCCTGTTACTTTACCAAATTCACTGATTAGCTCTAGTAGTTTTCTGGTAGCATCCTTACGATTCTCTATGTATAGTATCATTTCATTTGCAAACAGTGACAGCTTTACTTCTTCTTTTCCGATTTGGATTCCTTTTATTTCCTTTTCTTCTCTGATTGCTGTGGCTAAAACTTCCAAAACTATGTTGAATAAGAGTGGTGAGAGTGGGCAACCTTGTTTTGTTCCTGATCTTAGTGGAAATGCTTTCAGTTTTTCACCATTGAGGACGATGTTGGCTGTGGGTTTGTCATATATGACCTTTATTATTTTGAGGAAAGTTCCCTCTATGCCTACTTTCTGGAGGGTTTTTATCATAAGTTGGTGTTGAATTTTCTCGAAAGCTTTCTCTGCATCTATTGAGAAGACCATATGGTTTTTCTCCTTCAATCTGTTAATATGGTGTATCACATTGATTGATTTGCATATATTGAAGAATCCTTGCATTCCTGGAATAAACCCCACTTGATCATGGTGTATGATCCTTTTGGATTCTGTTTGCTAGTATTTTGTTGAGGATTTTTGCATCTATGTTCATCAGTGATATTGGCCTGTAGTTTTCTTTCTTTGTGACATACTGGTCTGGTTTTGGTATCAGGGTGATGGTGGCATCGTAGAATGAGCTTGGGAGTGTTCCTCCCTCTCTTATATTTTGGAAGAGTTTGAGAAGGATAGGTGTTAGCTTTTCTCTAAATGTTTGATAGCATTTGGCTGTGAAGCCATCTGGTCCTGGGCTTTTGTTTTTTGGAAGATTTTAAATCAGAGTTTCAATTTCAGTGCTTGTGATTGGTCTGTTCATATTTCTATTTCTTCCTGGTTCAGTCTTGGCAGGTTGTGCATTTCTAAGAATTTGTCCATTTCCTCCAGGTTGTCCATTTTTTTGGCATAGAGTTGCTTGTAGTAATCTCTTATGATCTTTTGTATTTCCGCAGTGTCAGTTGTTACTTCTCCTTTTTCATTTCTAATTCTAATGATTTGATTCTTCTCCCTTTTTTTCTTGATGTGTCTGGCTAATGGTTTATCAATTTTGTTTATCTTCTCAAAGAGCCAGCTTTTAGTTTTATTGATCTTTGCTATTGTTTCCTTCATTTCTTTTTCATTTATTTCTGATCTGATTTTTATGATTTCTTTCCTTCTGCTAGCTTTGGGGTTTTTTTTGTTCTTCTTTCTCTAATTGCTTTAGGTGGAAGGTTAGGTTGTTTATTCGAGATATTTCCTCTTTCTTAAGGTAGGATTGTATTGCTATAAACTTCCCTCTTATAACAGGTTTTGCTGCATCCCATAGGTTTTGGGTTGTCATGTCTCCATTGTCATTTGTTTCTAGGTATTTTTTGATTTCCTCTTTGATTTCTTCAGTGATCACTTCGTTATCAAGTAGTGTATTGTTTAGCCTCCATGTGTTTGTATTTTTTACAGATCTTTTCCTGTAATTGATATCTAGTCTCATAGCATTGTGGTAGGAAAAGATACTTGATACAATTTTCTTAAATTTACCAAGGCTTGATTTGTGACCCAAGATATGATCTATCCTGGAGAATGTTCCATGAGCACTTGAGAAAAATGTGTATATTCTGTTGGTTTTAGATGGAATGTCCTTTAAATATCAATTAAGTCCATCTTGTTTAATGTATCATTAAAGGCTTGTGTTTCCTTATTTATTTTCATTTTGGATGATCTGTCCATTGGTGAAAGTGGGGTGTTAAAGTCCCCTATTATGAATGTGTTACTGTCGATTTCCCCTTTTATGGCTGTTAGTGTTTGCCTTATGTATTGAGGTGCTCCTATGTTGGGAGCATAAATATTTACAATTGTTATATCTTCTTCTTGGATCAATCCCTGGATCATTATGTAGTGTCCTTCTTTTTCTCTTCTATAGTCTTTATTTTAAAGTCTGTTTTGTCTGATATGAGAATTGCTACTCCAGCTTTCTTTTGGTTTCCATTTGCATGGAATATCTTTTTCCATCCCCTCACTTTCATTCTGTATGTGTCTCTAGGTCTGAAGTGGGTCTCTTGTAGACAGCATATATATGGGTCTTGTTTTTGTATCCATTCAGCCAGTCTGTGTCTTTTAGTGGGAGTGTTTACTCCATTTACATTTAAGGTAATTATCGATATGTATGTTCCTATTCCCATTTTCTTAATGGTTTTGGGTTTGTTATTGTAGGTCTTTTCCTTCTCTTGTGTTTCTTGCCTAGAGAAGATCCTTTGGCATTTGTTGTAAAGCTGGTTTGGTGGTGCTGAACTCTCTCAGCTTTTGCTTGTCTGTAAAGGTTTTAATTTCTCCATCAAATCTGAATGAGATCCTTGCTGGGTAGAGTGATCTTGGTTGTAGCTTTTTCTCCTTCATCACTTTAAATATGTCTTGCCAGTCCCTTCTGGCTTGCAGAGTTTCTGCTGAAAGATCAGCTGTTACCCTTATGGGGATTCCCTTGTGTGTTATTTGTTGTTTTTCCCTTGCTGCTTTCAATATGTTTTCTTTGTATTTAATTTTTGACAGTTTGATTAATATGTGTCTTGGCATGTTTCTCCTTGGATTTATCCTGTATGGGACTCTCTGTGCTTCCTGACTTGATTAACTATTTCTTTTCCCATATTAGGGAAGTTTTCAAATCTAATCTCTTCAAATATTTTCTCAGTCCCTTTCTTTTCCTCTTCTTCTTCTGGAACCCCTATAATTCGAATATTTGTGCATTTAATGTTGTCCCAGAAGTCACTGAGACTGTCCTCAGTTCTTATCATTCTTTTTTCTTTATTCTGCTCTGCAGTAGTTATTTCCACTATTTTATCTTCCAGGTCACTTATCTGTTCTTCTGCTTCAGTTATTCTGCTATTGAGCTCTTCTAGAGTATTTTAAATTTCATTTATTGTGTTGTTCATCATTGCTTGTTTCATCTTTAGTTCTTCTAGGTCCTTGTTAAATGTTTCTTGCATTTTCTCTATTCTATTTCCAAGATTTTGGATCATCTTTACTATCATTATTCTGAATTCTTTTTCAGGTAGACTGCCCATTTCTCCTTCATTTGTTAGATCTGGTGGGTTTTTATCTTGCTCCTTCAACTGCTGTGTGTTTTTCTGTCTTCTCATTTTGCTTACCTTACTGTGTTTGGGGTCTCCTTTTCGCAGGCTGCAGGTTCATAGTTTCCGTTGTTTTTGGTGTCTGGTCCCAGTGGCTACAGTTGGTTCAGTGGGTTGTGTAGGCTTCCTGGTGGAGGGGACTAGTGCCTGTGTTCTGGCGGGTGAGGCTGGATCCTGTCTTTCTGGTGGGCAGGTCCATGGCTGGTGGTGTGTTTTGGGGTGTCTGTGGACTTATTATGATTTTAGGCAGCTTCTCTGCTAATGAGTGGGGCTGTGTTCCTGTCTTGCTAGTTGTTTGGCATAGGATATCCAGCACTGTAGCTTGCTGGTCGTTGAGTGAGGCTGGGTGTTGGTGTTGAGATGGAGATCTCTGGGAGATTTTCACTGTTTGATATTATGTGGAGCTGGGAGGTCTCTTGTGGACCAGTGTCCTGAAGTTGGCTCTCCCACCTCAGAGGCACAGCACTGACTCCTGGCTGTAGCACCAAGAGCCTTTCATCCACACAGCTCAGAATAAAAGGGAGAAAAAGTAGAAAGAAAGAAAGAAAGAAGATAAAAGAAAATAAAATAAGGTAAAATAGAATAAAGTTATTAAAATAAAAAAAATTATTAACAAAAAAATTTTTTTAAAAAGTAAAACAAAACAAAACAAAACAAAACGGATGGATAGAACCCTAGGACAAATGGTGAAAGCAAAGCTATACAGACAAAATCTCTCACAGAAGCATACACATACACACTCACAAGAAGAGGAAAAGGGGAAAAAATAATAAATCTTGCTCTCAAAGTCCACCTCCTCAATTTGGGATGATTCGTTGTCTATTCAGGTATTCCACAGATGCAGGGTTCGTCAAGTTGATTGTGGAGATTTAATCCGCTGCTCCTGAGGCTGCTGGGAGAGATTTCCCTTTCTCTTCTTTGTTCGCACAGCTCCCGGGGCTCAGTTTTGGATTTGGCCCCGCCTCTGCATGTAGGTTGCAGGAGGGCGTCTGTTCTTTGCTCAGACAGGACGGGGTTAAAGGAGCCGCTGATTCGGGGGCTCCGGCTCACTCAGGCTGAGGGGAGGTAGGGGTACAGAGTGCGGGGCAAGCCTGCGGCTGCAGAGGCCGGCGTGACGTTGCACCAGCCTGAGGCACGACGTGCGTTCTGCCGGGGAAGTTGTCCCTGGATCCCGGGACTCTGGCGGTGGCGGGCTGCACAGGCTCCCCGGAAGGGAGGTGTGGACAGTGACCTGTGCTCGTACACAGGCTTCTTGGTGGTGGCAGCAGGAGCCTTAGCGTCTCATGCCTATCTCTGGGGTCCGCGCTTTTAGCCGCGGCTCGCGCCTGTCTCTGGAGCTCCTTTAAGCAGTGCTCTGAATCCCCTCTCCTCGCGCACCAGGAAACAAAGAGGGAAGAAAAAGTCTCTTGCCTCTTTGGCATGTCCAGACTTTTCCCCGGACTCCCTCCCGGCTATCCGTGGTGCACTAACCCCTTCAGGCTATGTTCACACCACCAGTGCTCAACCATACTATATTTAACAAATTTCTCGTTCAGTTGCTTCCGTTGTATGTAGATATGTATATATGTACGTACTGTTGACCTAAAACAAATAGACTGCCAGATATTTCTGCAGCAAAGATGGGTTTATTTGGGATCAGCAGAGAATTGCAATTTAGGGTCTGCAACCATGGTGAGCTACCTTCAAATTCCCTGCACAGGTAGGGAAGGAGAACGCTTTTATATAGGGGTAAAGGAAGTTGGTAGGGCTCTAGTAAACAAAGAGTCCGCGGTGTTGCACTGGCTGAGTCCTTTCCAGGAAAGGAGTCTCCTTTTCTTCCTGTTGGGCTCTGCAATCATGGCATGGTGTGAGAGCTCCCCCTTCTGGTCTCCCGAGGTTATTTAATTGAGGTAGGAAAAACACTGCTGTGTTTCTACTCTACTTTCAATATTCACACTGAACACTTCTGTGGCCAGATATGTGGGGAGGTGTGTTTACCCCCCGCCAAGCCATTCTGTGACACCACTTGGGTGTCCTACAATTTAATTCAATTCTGACACTACCTACCTGGAGAGAGTATCAGATCCCACATGTTAAGAATGCGGTCCTCCTATAAGATTGCCCCTTCCCCCCACTTCAGACACGAATCTCAAGTCCAGGTTGTTACCTGTGCTTCCAAGCAACTGCTATACATGGAAGATTTCCATGGACCCATTCCTTGGGTTTGATCAATTTGCTAGAGTGGCTCTCAGAGCTCAGGAAAACAGTTTACTTCCTAGATTACTGGTTTATTACAAAGGAAAGTAAAGGACAGAATGAACAGCCAGATGAAGAGAAACATAGGGGGAGCTGTGCAAGGGTCCCAAGCACAGGATCTGCTGCCTCTGTGGAGTCTGGGGTGAACCACCCTCCTAGCAATGGATGTATTCTTGTTCATTGACCTGGAAGCTCTCTGAACACCATTCTTTTGGGTTTTTATGGAGGCATCATTATATAGGCAGGATTGATTAAATCGTTGGCCATTGGTGATTAATTCAACTTCCAGCCCTCTCCCCTCCCTAGGTAGATGCAGGGCATGGAGCTGAAAGTTCCAACCCTCTAATCACAAGGATGATTCCCCTGGCAACCAGCCCCCCCATCCTTAGGGGCTTTCTAAACATCACTGCATTCACAAACGCAGCCTTGGTTGAAGGAAGCCTTCTGTGAATAAGAAAGCCATCTTTATCTCTTATCACTTAGGAAGTTCCAAGGGTTTTAGGAACTCTGTGCTAGGAATGGGGATGAAGAGCAGACACATGTATGTCTTATTATAAATCACAGTATTATACCATCTATTTACCTATCTATATCAATGAGAGTCCTACCAGAGAACAGAACCACTAGGAGATGATATATGTATATCCAGATAGGCAGGTCTGAAATTCACAGTATAGACCATCAGAAAGTGCAGCTGGAACTCAGTACAAGCTAAAGATGAAGTCCACAGGTGGAATTTCTTCTTTTGAGAAGCCTCAGTTCTGCTCTTAAAGCCTTTAAATTGATTGAATCAAGCCCACCAAGATTATCTACAATAATCTCTTTTACTTCAAATCAATTATAGACATTAATCACATCTACAAAATACCTTCTCTGCAGCACCTAGGTTACCATTTAATTGAATAGTTGGGGACTGTGACTTCTCCACGTTGACACATAAAACCATTTATTATCTATCTATGCATTCATTCATCCATCCATCTGTCATTTATCATAAACACTACCCTACTATACCTTCTTTTATATAAACTATGTGCACCTTCCTTGTTGTTTCCTCAGAAAGGGGAATTACTGAATGAAAGGTCATGCTCATTTTTTAAAATTCTGAGTATAGATGTAGATCAGGGGTCAGCAAACTTTCTCTGTAAAGGAAGATAATAAATACTTTTGGCTTTGTGGTCCATACACCTGCTATGACTACTTAGACTTGCTTTCAACAGCCATAGACCATATGTAAGTAAATGAGCATGGTTATATTTTAATAAAACTTTATTTACAAAAACACATGCTGAGTTGGACTTTGCAGTATGACAAATTATAAAGGGGTGCTTTTAGAAAACACTATAAATGGAAAAGGAAGATAGCGAGAGACCCTGCCAAAGGCAGAGAGAAGGAAGGGCATCTCATTCGTGCTTAGAGCAAGGACAGAAGACTCGTGGTGATGACTGTGTAAAAACAGTGACACAGCTGAGCTCCGTGTGACGTTAGCAGTGCCGTTCACTACATGGGGGTTTCCCTCCTTCCAAGCGCTTTGATGTTAGGTGTTGCCGTGTGGTTTGATTTGGACAGTGCAATATAAGCAGAAATAACCTGTTACTTATGCAGGTAGTGGCAGGGGGTGGGGGTGGGGGACTTTAAGAGCAAGCACAGGATTTGTCACATTTCTGTCTCAATGAAGGAAAAATTTTTAAGATGAAACTTCCACAAACCTGGGTGTCTGAGTAAGCAAGATGAGCAGAATTCTCCTGAGTGAGATATAAACTTAGACTGTGTGCAGCCACCATGATTTGGGGATTATGTGGTACCATGACAGAGCCTATCTTATCCTGACTGATATACTTAACAATAGCAACCCTTAACTAAAATTGTATCCTTTGTTACTATTTATCTTTTGTACCCTACCTTATTTGCCTTTATAACATTTACCGCCACACAACATACATTTGTCTGTTCATTTATTGGTTGTCTGTTTTCCCCTCTAGAGTATGAGGTTCCCCAAAGCAGAGATTTCTATTGTGCTCACTGCTGTCAAAGCTCAGTATTATTTATTATGTGAATTAATCAACATCACTGAAAGCATCCACACTATAAATGAGCACCTTCTAAGTGTGGGGTATTCTCCAAGGAGTTTATATGCAGTATCTCATTTGGAGCTCACGATGGTGTATGAGGTAGATAGTATTGTTGTCCTTATTTTTCCTTATAGGTGAATTATTCTCATTTTACTTATGAGAAATATATTTGTTAGCTTTTTCTGTGTAGCAAATTACGACAAAATAGCTTAGAACCACACATACTTATTATTTCCTAGTTGCTGTGGGTCAGGAGTCCAGGTAGTTAGCTTGTGGTTTTGTTTAGGGTTTCCACAAGACTGCAATCAGGTTTGGCTAGGACTCAGATCTCATCTGATGGCTTGACTGGGGAAGGATACACTTCCAAGCTCATGTTGTTGCCAGCAGGGTTCAGTTTCTTGCAGGCTGTTGACTGAAGTCTTCCCACAGTCTCAGTCCCTTGCCATGGACCTCTCCAACACGACTGCTTACTTCCTCAAACTGTGCCTGCTGAGAAGGCAATGGAGAGCATTGGCTAGCAAGGTGGAAGTTACCACCTTTTGCAACCACAGAAGGGACACCCCATCACTTTGGCTGTATCTGTTGGTTAGAAGGTCCCCTCACACTCAAAGGGGGAACATTACACAAGAGCATGAATACCAGGAGGGAGGAGTTATTGAGACCATCTTGGAGTTTGCCCGCCACAAGGAACTATATGTTCAGATAAGGGACATCACTTATACAAGGCCACATAGCAGGTAAGTGGTAAGGACCATGCTCCCCAGAACCTACCTCACGGAGGCATTATTAGAACTATATGTGATTACAGATCAAAAAGTAGTTTGCGTTCACTAAGCAAGACTCAAATATTAATTTTATTCCCATTAGGGTCAGAATCAGGTCCCTGAATAATACTCATCCTTTAAAAAAAATGAAATCAGGAAATTTAGACTCACTTTAAGAAAGAGATTGGTTTTTGATGGCATGAAATTATGAAACTAATTGCTTGGACCTAAGAGTACTTTGCTTCTTCAGAAAATGTAATAAATTCTTCTCTCTACACTGATAACAGAAGTCAGTGGAACTATTTCTATTCACACCTTTATCCTAAGTCCTTTTATTTGGGCCCAAAAGAGTACATTTCTCATCCTCCTTTGCAGGTACAGTGGATATTTGACTAAATTCTAGCCACTGTGTTATGTGTACCTCCTGGAAAGGTGCCTTACCACTGGGTGACTCAGCTGGTCAGTGCATCCTCTGGAGCTTTCCTTTATCCTGCTCCAGCCACCAGCTGAGGCTGCAGAGCAGAGAGAAGGAAGGACTCTGGGAACTGGTCCAGGACTTTTACCTCTGGACGTTTTTCTGTGAGAGAAAATGCCTACATGAATGAGCCCCTGTTTTCTGGGGTTTCTCTCCTATATATCTGAAGCATATGTGGCTGCAACTAATCCTGACACATAGGGGATATTTACAACCTAAGAATGTGTCATAAAGAACAATTTGCCATCTCATCAAGTTAGCAGTGAGGCGAGGTGCTCAGTAAGACTCAGGTGGACTGTATTGTGTTTTCTGCTAAATGTGCCTGATTGATCCGTTGTGATTTTCTGCTCTTCCAAATCAAGAGATCATGACTCACTCGCCTGGTGGCTTTATTGCAGAGCCTGCTGTACCCATCTCGAATGTAAAACTCTGCTTTTGTATGAGTGCCAACATGCTTAAACATGTTTTAGATATTTTTGCAGTCATTAAACATGGGAAATGGTAACAGCTCATAAATACTACTTGGTGTTAATCACTTCAAATGTCACTGCGTTTACTCAAAATGGAACCAGGATATTTTTTCTTCCATTGTGTAAAATCAAGCCCCTTTGTTCCCCTGACATAGAAACCCCCAAATGATTTTCAGCATCTGAAAATGGTTCCTCTTTCTTCTCTGCTGTGGTTACAATAAAAGAGCTTCTAACAGTCCCAACATGTGAACCCCAAGTCCAAGTTTTAAACACTTTAACAGACCCAAAAGAAGACAAGTTTCCTCTTCTAGAGTAAAAAAAGGACTAAATATATAAAATCTGACTTTGGGCCAGATGACCATTTTTCCTACAAGTGGTCCATTAGATGATTCTAGATAGCACAAACACAATTTTAATTTTCATAATTATGACTTTTATTTTAGTGTCAATCAGGAAAAAACATTACAAGAAAAAATCATGGCCTTAATTCCATGGATATTATGATTTAGGATGAGACTAAAGTAGGTAATTGTGCAAATTAAAGTAAAATATGAAGTGAATATTGGCTGCGGGTGACAGCTGCTGTTTCGGAATTCTGGACTCCATGGAGGGTGAAATTGGTCGAGATGGTAAGAGACCATGGGCTCAGGTAACCTGCAAGATCCCAGAGGGAGTGCAGACAAGGAGGTCCCAGGGGCTGGTTGATGCTTTACATCCCATCAGTCTACGTGAATGAAATGAGATTGAAATGTTTAATATGAAATTCACATTGATATGATTGATGTGAGATTGATATGAGAATGACATGAGGGTTGTGATTTTCCTTCACTGAATGCGGTCTGCTTCCTAACTCCCTCTCATTATACTAATTTTTAACGATATGAGTGTGTGTGCAGGTGCATGTGTGTGCCTTCAACTCCAGTGACGGGGGGTGGGGAATGTGAAGAAAGGGGGCTAGAGTAGGAGAGATGATGAGGAAAGGCCTCGATCCATAGATATGGACTTTGAGAGATTTCCCCCTCATTTAGTCTGTGGGTTGGAATTATTTAAAAAAATTAACTGGAAATTCAGAAATTGAATGGAGACCTCTGGTGGAGACCTAGAAGAAGCAGTGTTGTAGATCAGAGACTGGATGCTATGGACTGAATTGTGTCTCCACCCCCTCCCCCTTCCAAAATTTATATGTTGAAGCCCTAACCTGCAATGTGATGGTATTTGGAGATGGGCCTTGTGGGAGATAACTGGGGTTAGATGAGGTCATGACAGTTGGATCTTCATGATGAGATTAGTGTCCTCACAAGAAGAGAACAGGGAGCTCTCTCTCTTTCTTTGTTATGTGAGGACACAGCAGAAGGTGACCATGTACATTATCGGAAGTCAAAGTCAATTTAACGCTCACCCTCAGGAGCAAGAAAGATCCCACTACCAAAGCCCATGTTAGCATCCAGGGAGTATCATTTCCCAGGCAGCTCTGAGCCCCTGTGCAAGCACTGATTGCCAAAAAAGGGCGATGTGATCGTTTCCCAGACACATGCACCTGTGATGTGTCAAGCCATTTTGACATGCCTAAAATGAGAATTCCGCCATAAAAATAGAATAGAAGAACTTAGATGATGATGTTCCGAAGGCAATTTATGCTTTCCCATGCTCTGGGATTCATTTAAAAAAATAATTTATTTGTCTTTGAAAATCTAAGTTCACTTTCAAGGACCACTTTTATTTTGCTTTGCATACAATCATTAGTGTGTGAACTGTATCAGTGTGTGAACAGGATGGTACCTAAGAGGGGAACTCCTGGCTTGGGGCCAGGGTACCAATAGAAGCCCTCCAATTTAATGACTGCTTTTAAAAGATTTTGCACATTTTTAAAGCCCACTCATCCATCAACAAGCACTACTCTGCCCAGTGACAAAGCCAGGTTGACCTCACAGAGCTTCTTGTCACGTGGAGGACACCTGACACCTGAGGTCTAGGCTGCTTGACAAGGATGTACTTGTCAAGGAAGCCACCAGTCATTTGTTAGCAAGTTGATAACATCGGAGTCCTTCAGTTACAGCAGGAGGAATTTATCCTTACTGGAATTGACATCTGCTCCTAATATAAGTTTGCCTTTCCTGCTCCTGTCCTGCCAGAACCACCATCAGAGGGTCTCAGGATGAATGATTTATCAAATTGGATCTGCATGACATCAGCTCAAACCAAGGACCCATTTTATGGACAAAGAAGTGTGTCATGAGTACACGACCATATAATCCATTATCTCTACCATGTACTACATAGCCTGGAAGCAATCAGCCTAAATCAACAACAAAAAAAGACCATTAAAGGCTCAGCAACTGTGCCAGCTCAGAGCTGATGTCCCCTGGAGTCGGACACGTCCTCTGGGGCGGCAAACATATGGTGCTGCAACAATAGCCAACGTGATGCTGAACCAGCAGCTAACATCTGGTGCTTGGCTTCTAACGGTCAGAATCTGCAGGTCTGGAAAGCAAATCTTGGAAGGGGGATCAGCTGCCCTCACTGTCACTCCCAGTAGATTTTGCCAGAAAAATTACATTCTATAGGATTAGAGATTCTGGTTCCTGGGGTTAGAGTTTGGGGCTTCCACTCAGGTTCACAGTAAAGATTCCATTGCACCTGAATATGATATCACCCCGTCTTTTGGGCCTCCCCTGTGGATGGACTAGTAGGCAAAGAAAGAATATACTCTTCCAGCTAGGATCATTAACCTTGGTTACCACCGGGGCTATGGTTGCTGCCATGCAACTGAAACAGGGGAGGATGCCTGGGACTTGGAGGTTGTCTGGGCTTCTCTTGGTGCTCCCCCATCTGGTGATAGCGATGACTGGACAGCACTTAGGCAAGCAGCCTGGACCAGTGGAAGAGCTGATGGAGCATGAGGGAAATGGAGAGCCAGTGGTGGAAGAGTGGGGATGACACATTTCAATCACAGTCCCTGGTTAGCTGCAGGTTGCTTACTCACCCACACCTTCTCTATGGAGTCATCTATAGAGATTGTGGCTTGTCACAGACTTGAAGATTGAGTGGAATTAACATAGAAAAAGAGCAATCTGAGAGGTGCGAGGGGTGTCCAGCAGACATGTGACGCTCTGACTCGTGTCCTCTTGGCCTGGCCTCTGATTTCAGCAGGGTCCGGGACTGCATTTCTGCTCTGTGTTCAAGTCACTTCATGCTGATAACAGCTCACATTAAGCATGTCTTTCAGGTTTTTACTTTCTACTCCAGAGCTCCTTGGATGCTGTGACTTGGGGGAGCTCAACGTGGGGAGTTATGTCCTTGGAGAAGATACTCTACCTGCGGGGGCAGAGGCTGGCGGGAAGTGCTCACTCCTCCTGTCCTTAGGTGAATGGTTCTGGAGGCAGTGTGTACACTTCTCAGGAGGTTCAAATGTGATGGAGTACTATGATCAACAGTGGTCTCCTTGATAAGACTGTTTCTTCCAAGAACACCTACTGAACACTGGCAGAAGACCTCAGACTTCCCAAAAGGCAAGAAACTCCCCACGTACCTAGCTGTGTTGCTGACAGGGTCTTGGTGCTCCAGCCGGGTGTCAGGCCTGTGCCTCTGAGGTGGGAGAGCCGAGTTCAGGACATTGGTCCACCAGAAATCTCCCAGCGCCATGTAATATCCAAAGGTGAAAGCTCTCCCAGAGATCTCCACCTCAACGCTAAGACCCAGCTCCACTCAACGACCAGCAAGCTACAGTGCTGGACACCCTATGCCAAACAACTACTAAGACAGGAACACAAACCCCAACCATTAGTAAAGAGGCTGCTTAAAATCATAATAAGGTCACAGACACCGTAAAACACACCACCGGACGTGGTTCTGCCCACCAGAAAGACAAGATCCAGCTTCATCAACCAGAACACAGGCACTAGTTTCCTCCACCAGGAAGCCTACACAACCCACTGAACCAACCTTAGACACTGGGGACAGACACTAAAAACAACGGGAATTACGAACCTACAGCCTGCAAAAAGGAGACCCTAAACACAGTAAGGTAAGAAATATGAGAAGACAGAGAAACACGCAGCAGATGAAGGAGAAAGGTAAGAACCCACCAGACCAAACAAATGAAGAGGAAATAGGCAGTCTACCTGAAAAAGAATTCAGAAAAATGATAGTAAAGATGATCCAAAATCTTGGAAATAGAATGGAGAAAATACAAGAAACGTTTAACAAGGATCTAGAAGAACTAAAGAGCAAACAAACAATGATGAATAACACAAAAAATGAAATTTAAAATTCTCTAGAAAGAATCAATAGCAAAATAACTGAGGGAGAAGAACGGATAAGTGACCTGGAAGATAAAATAATGGAAATAACTACTGCAGAACAGAATAAAGAATAAAGAATGAAAAGAATTGAGGACAGTCTCAGAGACCTCTGGGACAACATGAAACGCACCAATATTTGAATTATAGGGGTCCAGAAGAAGAGAAAAAGAAGGGACTGAGAAAATATTTGAAGAGATTATAGTTGAAAACTTCCCTAATGTGGGAAAGGAAATAGTCACTCAAGTCCAGGAAGCGCAGAGAGTCCCATACAGGGTAAATGCAAAGAGAAGCACACCAAGACACATATTAATCAAACTATCAAAAATTAAATACAAAGGAAAAATATTAAAAGCAGCAAGGGAAAAACAACAAATAACATATGAGAGAATCCCCATAAGGTTAAAAGCTGATCTTTCAGCAGAAACTCTGCAAGCCAGGACAGAGTGGCAGGACATATTTAAAGTGATGAAAGAGAAAAACCTACTACTAAGATTACTCTACCCAGCAACGATCTCATTCAGATTTGACAGAGAAATTAAAACATTTACAGACAAGCAAAAGCTAAGAGACTTCAGCACCACCAAACCAGCTTTATAACAAATGCTACAGGAACTTCTCTAGGCAGGAAACACAAAAGAAGGAAAAGACCTACAATAACAACCCCAAAACAATTAAGAAAATGGGAATAGGAACATACACATCAATAATTACCTTAAATGTAAATGGAGTAAATGATCCCACCAAAAGACATAGACTGGCTGAATGGATACAAAAACAAGACCCATATATATGCTGTCTACAAGAGACCCACTTCAGACCTAGGGACACATACAGACTGAAAGTGAGGGGATGGAAAAAGATATTCCATGCAAATGGAAATCAAAAGAAAGCTGGAGTAGCAATTCTCATATCAGACAAAATAGACTTTCAAATAAAGACTATTACAAGAGACAAAGACGAACACTACATAATGATCAAGGGATCAATCCAAGAAGAAGATATAACAATTGTAAATATTTATGCACCCAACATAGGAGCACCTCAATACATAAGGCAAACACTAACAGTCATAAAAGGGGAAATTGACAGTAACACATTCATAGTAGGGGACTTTAACACCCCACTTTCACCAATGGACAGATCATCCCAAATGAAATTAAATAAGGAAACACAAGCTTTAAATGATACATTAAAAAAGATGGGCTTAATTGATATTTATAGGACATTCCATCCCAAAACAACAGAATACACATTCTTCTCAAGTGCTCATGGAACATTCTCCAGGCTAGATCATATCTTAGGTCACAAATCAAGGCTTGGCAAATTTAAGAAAATTGAAATCATATCAAGTATCTTTTCCAACCACAATGCTATGAGACTAGGTATCAATTTACAGGAAAAAATCTGTAAAAAACACAAACACATGGAGGTTAAACAGTACACTACTTAATAACCATGAGATCACTGAAGAAATCAAAGAGGAAATCAAAAAATACCTAGAGACAAATGACAATGAAAATACGACGACCCAAAACCCATGTGACGCAGCAAAAGCAGTTCTAAGAGGGAAGTTTATAGCATTACAATCCTACCTCAAGAAACAAGCAACATCTCAAATAAACAACCTAACCTTACACCTAAAGCAATTAGAGAAAGAAGAAAAAAAAAACCCCAAAGTTAGCAGAAGGAAAGAAATCATAAAGATCAGATCAGAAATAAATGAAAAAGAAATGAAGGAAACAATAGCAAAGATCAATAAAACTAAAAATTGGTTATTTGAGAAGATAAACAAAATTGATAAACCATTAGCCAGACTCATCAAGAAAAAAAAGGGAGAAGACTCAAATTAATAGAATTAGAAATGAAAAGTAGAAGTAACAACTGACACTGAAGAAATACGAAGGATCATGAGAGATTACTACAAGCAACTATATGCCAATAAAATGTAGAACCTGGAAGAAATGGACAAATTCTTAGAAAAGCACAACCTTCCAAGACTGAACCAGGAAGAAATAGAAAATATAAACCGACCTATCACAGGCATTGAAATTGTGATTGTCATTAAAAATCTCCCAACAAACAGAAGCCCAGGACCAGATGGCTTCACAGGCGAATTCTATCAAACATTTAGAGAAGAGCTAAAACCTATCCTTCTCAAACTCTTCCAAAATATAACAGAGGGAGGAACACTCCCAAACTCACTGTATGAGGCCACCATCACCCTGATACCAAAACCAGACAAAGATGTCACAAAGAAAGAAAACTACAGCCCAATATCACTGATGAACATAGATGCAAAAATTCTCAACAAAATACTAGCAAACAGAATTCAACAGCACACTAAAAGGGTGATACACCATGATCAAGTGGGGTTTATCCCAGGAATGCAAGGATTCTTCAGTATATGCAAATGAATTAATGTGATAAACCATATTAACAAATTGAAGGAGAAAAACCACATGACCATCTCAATAGATGCAGAAAAAGCTTACGACAATGTTCAACACCCATTTATGATAAAAGCCCTCCAGAAAGTAGGCATAGAGGAACTTACCTCAACATAATAAAGGCGATATATGACAAACCCACAGCGAACATCATTCTCAATGGTGAAAAACTGAAACCTTTTCCTCTAAGATCAGGAACAAGACAAGGTTGTCCAACCTCAGCACTATTATTCAATATAGTTTTGGAAATTTTAGTCACAGCAATTAGAGAAGAAAAAGAAATAAAGGGAATCCAAATTGGAAAAGAAGAAGTAAAGCTGTCGCTGTTTGCAGATGACATGATACTACATATAGAGAATCCTAAAGATGCTACCAGACTACTACTAGAGCTAATCAATGAATTTGGTAAAGTAGCAGGATACAAAATTAATGCACAGAAATCTCTGGCATTCCTATACACTAATGATGAAAAATCTGAAAGGGAAATTAAGGAAACACTCCCATTTACCATTGCAACAAAAAAATAAAATACCTAGAAATAAACCTACCTAAAGAAACAAAAGACCTGTACGCAGAAAACTATAAGATACTGATGAAAGAAATTAAAGATGATACAAACAGATGGAGAGATATACTATGTTCTTGGATTGGAAGAATCAACATGTGAAAATGACTATACTACCCACAGCAATATGCAGATTCAATGTAATCCGTATCAAACTACCAATGGCATTTTTCACAGAACTAGAACAAAAAAATTCACAATTTGTATGGAAACACAAAAGACCCCGAATAGCCAAAGCAAACTTGAGAAAGAAAAACAGAGCTGGAGGAATCAGGCTCCCAGACTTCAGACTATACTACAAAGCTACAGTAATCAAGACAGTATGGTACTGGCACAAAAACAGAAATATAGATCAATGGAACAGGATAGAAAGCCCAGAGATAAACCCACACACATATGGTCACCTTATCTTTGATAAAGGAGGCAAGAATATACAATTGAGAATAGACAGCCTCTTCCACAAGTGGTGCTGGGAAAACTGGACAGCTACATGTGAAAGAATGAAATTAGAACACTCCCTAACTCCATACACAAATATAAACTCAAAGTGGATTAAAGCCCTAAACATAAGGCCAGACACTATAAAACTCTTAGAGGAAAACTTAGGCAGAATACTCTATGACATAAATCACGGCAAGATCCTTTTTGACCCACCTCCTAGAGAAATGGAAATAGAAACAAAAATAAACAAATGGGACCTAATGAAACTTCAAAGCTTTTGCACAGCAAAGGAAACCATAAACAAGATGAAAAGACAGCCCTCAGAATGGGAGAACATATTTGCAAATGAAGCAGCTGACAAAGGATTAATCTCCAAAATTTACAAGCAGCTCATGCAGCTCAATATCAAAAAAACAAAGAAGCCAATCCAAAAATGGGCAGAAGACCTAAATAGACATTTCTCCAAAAACGATATAGAGATTGCCAACAAACACATGAAAGGATGTTCAACATCACTAATCATTAGAGAAATGCAAATCAAAACTACAATGTGGTATCATCTCACACCAGTCAGAATGGCCATCATCAAAAAATCTACAATTAATGCTGGAGAGGGTCTGGAGAAAAGGGAACCCTCTTGTCCTGTTGGTGGGAATGTAAATTGATGCAGCCAATATGGAGAACAGTATGGAGGTTCCTTAAAAAACTAAAAATAGAACTACCATATAACCCAGGAATCCCACTACTGGACATATACCCTGAGAAAACCGTAACGCAAAAATAGTCATGTACCACAATGTTCACTGCAGCTCTATTTACAATAGCCAGGACAGGGGAGCAACCTAAGTGTCCATCAAAAGATGAATGGATAAAGGAGATTTGGCACATATATACAATGGAATATTACTCAGCCATAAAAAGAAACGAAATTGAGTTATTTGTAGTGAGGTGGATGGACCTAGAGACTGTCATACAGAGTTAAGTAAGTCAGAAAGAGAAAAACAAATACCGTATGTTAACACATATATATGGAATCTAAAATAAAAAACAAAAAAGAAAACAAAAGAAAAACTGTTCTGAAGAACCTAGGGGCAGGACAGGAATAAAGACGGAAATGTAGAGAGTGAACTTGAGGGCACGGGGAGGGGGAAGTGTAAGCTGGGATGGAATGAGAGAGTGGCATGGACATATATACACTACCGAATGTAAAATAGCTAGTGGGAAGCAGCCACATAGCACAGGGAGATCAGCTCAGTGCTTTGTGACCACCTAGAGGGGTGGGATAGGGAGGGTGGGAGAGAGACGCAAGAGGGAGGAGATATGGGGATATATGTATATGTATAGCTGATTCACTTTGTTATAAAGCAGAAACTAACACACCATTGTAAAGCAAGTATACTCCAATAAAGATGTTAAAAGAAAAGACTGTGGCTTCCTCCTTCTCCATCTCACTGTTGTAGGTTGAATTGTAGAATTGTGTCCCCATCAAAAAGAATGCTTAAGGCTCAACCTATGGTACCTGTGAATGTGGCTTTATTTGGAAATAAGGTCTTTGCAGATGTAATCAAGTTAAGACAAGTCATACTAGATTGGGGTGGGTCCAACCTAACATGTCTGGTGTCTTTATCAGAAGATGAAATAAAGATGTGGGGAGAGAAGACCATGTGACAACAGAGGCAGGGATTGGAGTGATGCTGCCACAAGCACAGGAGCACCAAGGATTGACAGCAAACACCAGAAACCAGGAGGAAGAATCAAGAGTCTCTTCTACGGGTTTCAGTGGTTGCACCGCCCTGCCGACAACTTGATCTCAGACTTCCGGCTCCAGAACTGGGAGAGAATAGATTTCCACTGTTCCAAGTCCCCAGTGTGTGGTTACAGCAGCCCTAGAAAACTAACACACTGGTTCTTTTCATTTCCTCTCTCTTGCTCTGTAATCACCTTCCAAATAAACTACCTGCTCACAAATGCTTTTTTTCTCAGGATCTTCTTTTTTAGAAACCCAGGCCAAGAAACCCCTATGCTGTGTAAAGAAGGTTACACTAGTGTCTAATAGAGTTAAGTTTATGCATAAACTCCTTTTTTCCTTTTTTTTTTGAAATATTTAGTTATAATGATACTTGCCCATTGCTGGCCATCTATTATGTGCCTGGCACTTTACAGACATATCAAATTTAATCCAATGCAAGCCCATGTGCTAGGTATTAGTATCACTATTTTACAGAAGAAAAACTGAGTCTGGTAAGGTTAAGTAACTTGCACCATTTATGACCGCAAATCATTGGTCTTTCTAACCATCTAGGACCAAAACCTTGGCCAGTAAAGCTTGAATTTTCCTTATGGTCTCTAGCTTTTATCTATGAATCCTCTTGTATTAGTTGGTGTATAATTTTGGCTGCTATAGAGACCAAAATAGCAGTGGTTTCAACATGGTAGACATTTATTTCTCTACGTATGAGACAGTCCGGCTCTTCAGAGTCCCCGAGGGCTCAGATTCCTTCTGCCTACTCTCTCTGCCGTGGATGTTGGGCCTTGCCAGTAGCTGTGCGTGGGGCACCCTTTGGGCTTGCCACTGTATCAAGCCTTGCTGGGAACAGAAAGGTGAACACATCGTGGTTCCTAAATCCAGAAGAGGGAGACCACAAAGGTAAAGTTTTGCTAGCAGGTAGACACAGCCAATGTGGTCCATGGAATGGGAAGAATACAACAAATGGAGAGAGTAGATATCCAAGTAAGATCAGACAACAGGTCCTGGCTGGGAGAATACACAAAATAAACAAACAAAGTAATAAAGAGGTCTTTTGTTGTTTTTGTAATTAAAACAACAATTATTTAAGTATTTTTTTTGCCATTCAAATTGACAAAAATTAAAATAGCTGATAGTGTTGATTGCATTGGACATTAGCTGCTAGGGGCAATATAATTATCTTGGAGAGCCTCTTGCTAATCCGGAATGTTTCAGACTTCCTGAGATGTGCATGTCTTCTGACCCAGGGATTGCATTAAAAAAAAAAAAAAAGAGAGAAAAAAACCCACTTTATCTTTTAGAGCAGTTATGGGTTCAGAGCAGAATTAAGCAGCAGATTCAGAGGGTATATCCCCTGCCCAGCACCTCTCCCCAGCCTCTGTGTAGAGCCTCCCCGCTATCAATCCCTCACCAGGGGAACATTTGGTGCAATTGGTGAATCTGCATTGAAACATCACAACCATTCAGAGTCCATAGCTGACTTTAGAGTTCACTCTTGGTGTTGTACATTCTATGGGTTTTGGCAAACGTATAATGACATGCATTTCCCTTAACAGTATCATGCATAGTATTTTCACTGCCCTAAATATACTCTCTTCTCTGCCTATTTATCCTCCCACCCCTAGCAGTCACTGAACTTTTTACTGTCTCCGTAGTAAAAATTGCATTTTTCAGACCTGATCCTAGGGAAATCACTAGGTGTTTATGCTCTGATCCAGCCATGATGATGTTCACCACTGTGATAAAATGTGCCAGTTATGTGACACCCAACAGCAGGAATATGCTTAGATAAGTGATGCACCTTCCTTTGATGGAATTTTGCTTAGCCATTAAAAATAATGTGAGTGTTTACTGACTGGGGGCAGAGGCTTACAATATATTAAGTAAATAAAATCTGGTTCCTAAACAGTAGATAAAATAAGAATATTTTTTAAACAGATATATGCCATGCTACTAACTGCTTGTCTTTGAATGTTGGGCTTAAGAGAAATCTTTTAAAATTTTCCTCCTATTCTGCTTACCTGAATCTTCTAATTTTTCCATAGTTAATATGTATCACTTATAATGAGGAAAACAACAGAAGCTATGCATTAAAAATTCCTAATGCTTATCTAGGGGTGATACTTTCACATGGGTTTTATTTTCTTCTTTATAGTAGATTGAACCTAATATGAAATTGCTGTCTATGTAAGTGAAAAACAGTTAAATGTGGGCACTTTTCTAACAGGGAAGAATGTATCTGACTGTGTATTGGATATGTTTCTTTAACCTTTGTATTCTATTGCTTTTGTTACAAGTTAATCACTAAAAGAATGTTGCCTATAGCCTGAAATATATAGGGTAGTCCATTCTCAAGGCTCTGACCTTTAAAGGTATAACCCTTTCCCATTCATATAGAGATAAAAATTGCAGAACAGAGAATAGCATTTGTCTTATGGGAGCTTTATAGGAACATTGTGACCAGACCCATGTGGACAGCTGCAAGAACAAAGGATTCTCAAGAAGTCTGCAACAACCATCCCCACCTCCCACCACCTTTTAGTACAAAAGCAGCCTGAATTCTAACTCGGGGAAGATGGTTCTTTGGGACACTAGTCCACCTTCATCTCAGTCTGCTGCCTTTCTGAATAAAGTCGCTATTCTTGCCCCAACACCTCATCCCTTGATTTATTGGCCTGTTGTGTGGTGAGTGGTATGAGCCTGGACTTGGTAACACTTTCATGATTCAACCTATTACTTTTAATATTTAAAAAATATTCCATAGAGATCATGCCACTCATTCACTTAAATTCCACAGAGGGCTCCTTTCAAAAGCTCTAAAATCGCGGCTCTCATACAAATCTAAAAGAAACATGTGTCCCAGACTTTATTTAACTCACTAATTAATGAGGGAACCAGCAAGACGTTACAACAGACTGAATGGATAATTCAAGGGACACATATCTATGTACCGTCAAGAGTGTTAAAAAATTTACAAATAGATGCAAAACTAGTCAATATCTGTAGGGCAAAAATCAACTGCATTTTTGCCAAAGGTCATGGGCGTTTCTACAGACTAGAATCATTTATATTACTGTCAGTTTCTTACAACTTTGTATTAGTCAGTGTTAGGCAGAAACAGAACCAATAGGTTATTTATTTATTTATTTGTTAATTAATTATGAGAAGTTGGCCCATGTGGTTATGGAGGCTGAAGAATCCCATGATCCTCTGTCTGCAGGGCGGAGGCCCAGGAGAGCTGGTGGTGTACTTCAGTCCAAGTCTGAAGCCCTGAGAACTGAAGGACCGATGGCCTAAGTTCCAGTTTGACTCCAAAGATCTGAGAACCAGGAATGCCAGTGTCTGAGGGCGGGAGATGACCAATGTCCCAGCTGAACAGTCAGGCAGAGAGCAAATACACCGTTCCTCCACTTTCTGTTCTTTTCAGACACTCAGTAGATTAGATAAGGCCCACTCACATTGGCAAGGAATCTGCTTTACTCAGTCTATGGATTCAAATGCCAACCTCTTCTGGAGATGCCTTCATAAACACACGCAGAAATAATGTTTAACCAGCTATCTGGGTGCTCCATGGCCTGTCAAGTTGACACATAAAATCTACCATCCCAAACTTAAGAGAGTTTTCAATACCTCAGAGGCAGCTCAGGTCCTATTAAATCAGATAACCCCAGAATCTTTTTTGCCCATTTCAAAGTTTTCATCAGTTTTCCTGATGTTTCTTTCTATATTAGAAGATCAAGACCAACCTCTTGTCTGAACCCTTGGTCTGGACCCTGCCTCCCCTCTGGGCTCATCCGAGGCCCCCCTGGCCCCCCAGCTAACTGCATTCAGGTCCCATGAGCCTCTTTAACATCCTCAGGGTACCAAGTCTCCTGCCATCCATCCTGCTGCCCAGATGCCCATTGTTCCCTCTGCTCCAGGAGTGGTCTTCTGCGCCCTCCACCTTCCTGCCCAATTCACTACTTACATCCTCCCACTCCAATCTGAGCTCAAACCCAGTTTCCTCACGGAAACTCCCTCCTCACCCCAACCTTCATCAGAGTTCCTTCAGAGATTTTACTGCAATAGGAATTACAGTGTGAATATGTTTTATGTAAATTTGAATTTTACAATTTTAAAATAGCACAGGCTAAAAATATTAGTAAAATCTCTCTTTATGTTCAAACTTTGAAATAATGCAAATCTCCCAAATTAAAAAAAAAAGAAAAAAAACAATCCATCAGGACCACACAGTTTGAGCTGCATTTCCAGTGACCTGTCAGTAGTGTTTCCACTCTTGCCCTGGGGGAACCTCTCAGTAACTGGTAGATAGGAATACGCCGAGGAGACCGCGCATCTTCGGTGGAATTGCTGACAGTGCTTTTGGCACTTGTGGGGAATCAGAACATACCACCCTAAAATATTCCACTTTGGCATATGCATTCTTTTAAGTTGAAGATGAGTGAGAAACAGCAGACACCAAACTCTCCACCCTCCACTCTTTTGTACCATGAAGGGCAAAGGGATCTTAATACTGGAGACTTTTATCAGAATCAACACAAACAAAGCTTATCAACACAACACTTACCTTCCATTAGTCTCACCCATGTACTCACCTTCCCACAGGTGGCCGCCCCAAAAGCCTCAACTCCTTTTCCTTTCCTTGTCACGTCTCTAAAATTTATTTTCTTGTTCCCACAGTTGGCCACCCCAAAAGCCTCAACTCCTTTTCCTTTTCTTGTCACTTCTCTAAAATTTATTTTCTTGTTAGACACTAGGTAAGCCCAAGTCCTAACCGCCCCTTTGAGCTACCCGGCAATGAGTTTCCTCTGCCTGTATTTGTACTGCATGTGTTAATAAATTCTTGCTTTCCTCTTGTTAATCTGTCTTTGTCAGTTTAATTTCCAGCGTCCCAGCCACAGACTGAGGAGGGTAAAGCTTGTTTTTCCCCTCCCCTTTGTTATTATACCTTAAATTTTTCTAGAAGCTCTAATGATGTTCTCCAGCAGTACTGCTGAGGCTGAGGGTAGGGCCGGAAACCTTGGCTTGTACTGTGCTCCGAAGGCCAGTTCGCAGAACTGGTGAATGAAATTCTAAATGTCAGGAAGGAATGGAGCCAAAAAATAGTTAAAAAGCACATTAGGGCAAACATGAGTGACCCTGGCCTTCAATTTTTATTCCTGTGACTCACTGCCCTGGAATTATTTGAGTTTTCAAGTATGTTAGGCCTTCGGGACACAGCACCTAAATAAGATGCTATAACTCTGTGTATATTTGTGAGATTATTTGACAAACATATCGACTCTCTAAGTCTATCTGCTTGTTCACCATTTTTCTGACCAGCTCCTAGCACCAGAGCCTGGTAGGGAGGGGAAAAAACCTTTTCCTCTACCCTCTTATGTTCCTTTACTGAGACCTGTGAATTAAACTGACAAAAGAAAGGTGACTAGGAGAAAAAGGTTTATTTTGTGTGCATATGGGAGCCAACAAAGGAAGCAACTGGCTCATTGAATGGTTAAAGACTGACGTAGCTAATTTAGTAGGAGAAAGGGAGGGGGTGAGAAAAGGTATTTTAGGGGAAGAATTTATGGCAGCCTTATTTCCCAGGAGGTCCTGCTTTTAGTCAGAAAAGGGAAGCTCTGAGAAAGCTTTTTTTCTTTACTTCCTTTTTTCTTTTTTTTTGCATCTGTTGACTCTCCAATGTCTTCAGCTTAAAAATAGTCTTTATGCCAAAGTGACATGTCTTGGGGTGGCATGTTCTGATCCCCTTCAACTGGAAGACACAGCATTTCCCCTATTTATTCGCTTCAGGGTCTTACTCTAAGTATATGGTCCATACCTTCTGTTGTCACCTCTTCTGTGCAGATGCCCTTGACCCTGAGTCCCATGACAGGATTAGAATGTGATGGGGGAGACCAACCAGATACTCAAAAACAACTGTAAGAGAGCAGACAATTCAGTACACTGCTGCTTTGGGATTTGGGGGGATGTTTTTTCCCAGGAATTCTCAATGCTCTGAAAAGCCAAGTTCCTCAGTTCGCTTGCCAGGGGCTGGGAGTGGGGTCTGGGATGCCTGCAGAAAACCTCTTAGCAGTTCTCCTGCAAACGCTCCACGGGAAACTGGACTTGACTTCTAAAGCTGGCCCCGTTCCAGAGGACGTCACTCTCAGGACTTTTTTTTTTTTTCTTTCACAAAAGAACCTGTTCTTGTGGATGTGGAGGGGCCGGGCTGCGAGAAGAAACCCGCTTTGCCAGCTCCGGGCCTGTGCTGGAGCCCAAGGAGCAAGGTTGGCCGGTGGCCGGCCACGTCCACGTCCAAGGGCAGGAGGGGGCTGCCAGCCTCCCACTGGCCTCCTGCAGGACACAAGAAAGGCTTGGGGCAGGAACAGGGTGTGGAGGCCAAGTGCGAGGGCAGCCTTGGCCCTGAGGAGGCCAAGTGCGTGGTCAGCCTGGCCGGACCTGGGGCTGGCTGATGATTAATGGGGAGTCTGCGGCTCCAGGGCCCTGGTGCACAGCCCGGCCTGTGACGTGAGCGACTTCCTGGTTACAGGTGAGAGCGGTCCGGATTCTCCGTGGCCGAGAGATTTGTTCCTGCGTTTCTGTGGGGAGAGCTGAGAGGCAGGAGAGGGGCCTTTGGGGACCGCAGTACCTTCGCTGAAGCCCCAACGGGCAGATCCACCTGTCACAGGTGAGACACCGCGTGGGCCTGGTGTGTGGCCAAAGGACTCCCCGCAGGTATCCGCTTCCTCCTGGGGAGCCGGTACTCAGCCCCTGGCAGGCCGCTTGCTGGTCTGGGGTGGGGGTGGAGGGGGAAGTGCTGGACAATCCAACACGTATCTGTTTCCCAAATTCCACAGAGTTAAAAATTAAAAGATCGGGCTGCTCTGCGAGCTTAGGAATTTGAGATGATTTCTAATCAAGCTTCACAGGGAGCTGTTCTCCGAATGTGTTGAAAGCCGAGACTCGCTGGAATTTGGAAGGTCTGGATTCAAAGGCTGGAAAATTCCTGGCACTCCCGTTATTGATTGGACAGACTTTAAATGCCATTTATTCTTCCCCAATGAGAGGCCTGATGGAAAGGAAATTGCTCTAAACCTCTGGAAGTTCTAAGACTCCCCACGCCTGGCAGGCAGGGTCAAGGCACCTCCAAATACGGGGGCGCCCAGAGCTGGGGTACTGGGGTGGAGGAGGGACCCTGATGCCTTTGTATGTGCACATAGAGGTTTGTGGAGAGCCCCTTGTGTGCATTTAAATTCCCTCCTGTCCTACCTGTTTTGGGGTTTAGGGTTTATGCTGATGCCTAAAAACAGGATGTCTGCAGCCTCTGGATTTTATGATTTCAAGCTTTTTCCAAAAACGCAGACATAAGGGTTTGTATGTGTGGGTAAATAAGTGAAATGATCTCATCTGGCAACTTTCTTCCTGAGATAACTGGCTTGGTGGGTGCAGACGGGTCTCCTGAGTGTTTCTGCCTTGCCTGGGCAGTAGGAAGTGGTTGTGATTTAAATCCTGTCTTGATGCAATTTTCAAAAATATTTTTATGGGGGTGCAGCTGATTTGCAATGTTGTGTTAGTTTCAGGTGTACAGCAAAGTGAATCTGTTATACATATACAGATATCCACTCTTTTTAAGATTCTTTTCCCGTATAGGTCATTACAGAGTATTGAGTAGAGCTCCCTGCTATACAGTAGGTCCCTATTAGTTATCTATTTTATATATGGTAGTGTGTATATGTCTATCCCAATCTCCCAATTTATCCCTCCCCCCAGGTAACCATAAGTTTATTTTCTACATCTGTAACTCTGTTTCTGCTTCAATGCAATTTAGTAAGATTTAAGATTTTTGAAAGACTTTGCAGTTTTTCAACTAAAAGTAGATAATCCAAGTCTTCTGTAACAAAATGAATGAGAAGTAAAGTCTCAAACTACTCCATAGAGATATGAACTTGCAAATTACCTGGCAAAGCCTTCATTTAATTAAAGCAAACTGTCGGAGTTCAATTACAACTTAGAATCAATTTGGTGACAGTTCCTTCCTGTACACACCCTTCAAAAAATACTGTCCCCTCAAGATCCATGTCTGGGTTCCTATAGCACTCGGGGTGTTCCTACGTGCCCCCGCCCGGGGGGTTCTGCTGGGCTCTTAGAAATGGACTCGTTCTGTCACACAGAGAATAAGCGAGTTAAGTAATCTGGTGCTAGTCTGCAGCCTGGCTCACTAGACAATCAGTGACTAGAAGCCTTTCCTAGTGGACTTTGAGCTTATGCTGCAGTTTCAGTGATGCTGGGTCCGCACTTCACATTTATTGCTTTCAGGAAAATGTGTGATTTTTATAACTCGGCAGCTCAATCTCTCCTCCATCCTCCTCTTGAGCCTAGATTTCTAGGTGACTCGTAGAGCGATTGACTGGTCCACTTGTGTTCATCGAACCTTGAAAATTAGTAAATGGTTTATTTGGCACTTGGTAATTTGGGATCTTGGATCCATCTGGGAAGGCCATGATTTCAGTTTGGTTTGGGTTCAGCTGCTGGACAGCTTGGTATCAAGGCGTATTTGTAGGGATTTACTGAGTCTTTTTTAGATGATGTCAGGAGCTGAGTTGCTTGGTGGGAAGGTCCTGCAGCACAGATGCTGGGACCCTTATATTACACACACGAGCAGTTATGGTTTACTATACAGGCTGAATTTTGCTTTCCAAAGACATCAGAAAACGGGGATGGAAACCCCACGTTCCTGCTCGTGAGCTGTGAGCACCCCGTGCTGCACTTACATGTAAAGTGGGGTCACGGGCCGGGCATCCCCGCTCCCTCACACCCACTCTATTGGATTCAGCAGCTTGTATGAGGTGCTCTCTGAGGGAGCAGGCGAGGCAGCTCTTACCTGTGTCTATTTCAGTTATTGTATTTCGGCTTGTGGGTTGTGGTGGCCTATGTCCTGTTAGAGACGACGATATGGAGCCCGGGGGTGTGTGGCAGCTCATCGCAGAATCCTGCGCGGGCTGGCTTAGGGAACCCGCTGCCCCTTGCTTTGGGGGGAGCTGTGAAATCCACGTGGAGGCCAAAGCCAAAGTGAAAACCCCCCGCAGCTCGGGTCTCTGTGCTAAGGATGTGTAAAATAAAGAAGCCCCGTCCTGGGTGGAGGAGCCGGTGTTTTTGTAGACAGTTCATGATATGTTCAGTGGCAGATTTAACTTACATGCTCTACGCAGCGCTGGTGGCCTCCCCAGGTAGGCCTGTCCCAGGGAGAAGGAAAAAAAAAATGCAGGGATGGAGAGTGAGCCAGAGGGTTATCAAAGAAAAAAGGAAGGGCCGAGAGATGAACATGACAGGATCCCTGGGTGCTACCAAGGGGCCAGGAAGGCCTTACGTGGTCTACCCTGACCTCTCTCCTGTCCCAGCCCCAGAGCCCCCTCTACGGTTCCCCAAACGTGCCAGGCACGGTCCCACCCCAGGGTCTTTGCACCTGCTGTTTTGCCTGGGAAGCTCTTCTGTACATACCCGTGTGCCGGTCGCCTCACCGCCTTCTCTGTTCACTGGGCACCTTCTTGGGGGCCTTTCTCTGACCTCTGCATTCGAAGCACCAGCCAGCCCACCAAACACACATCCCCTCACACACACTGCTCTCTATTTGTCTCCATACCTCTTACCACCTAATAAGCTTGTGATCTAGTCCCTCCTTTTGCTGTCTGTCTTCCCTTTTGCTAATATACGCTTGTTGTGAGTAGGATTTTTTTTCTCAATGATTAAAGCATCCTGATTGAAGTGAGTAGCAGTATACCCACGCTCAGACCTTTCGGTTAGTGATTCTGTGGTCGTGGTACAGCACGTGCTTCCCACGACTTATACATGGGCTTGGGAGGAAGATCGTTGAATACACTGATTCTCACACGGGAGCATCTACAGGAATCGGTACAATGTTTAACTTTAGGCAGATTTCTGAGCTTGCCCCCCAAAGCTTCTAGTCCAGCAGGTCTGGGGTGGGCCCGAGAATTTGCTTTTCTAACAAGTTCCAAGATGAGGCTGGTGCCACTGGCCAGGCTGACTTATCTCTCCAGGGAAACACACGAGCTGGGAGGGTCCCCATGCGCCTCTGGATGGAGACAGGCTGTGACCTGCCCGCTTTGCTTTCCCAGGTGTGGAGGAGCATGCGAGATGCGGGCCGCTGCCGAGGCATCCTGGCCGCGCTGGTCGTCCTGGCTGGGCTGGCAGGTAGGGACCGCGGAGCTGGCTGGCACGCTCCCGGGCATCCACCCGGAGTGGGCGGGAGGGGCTCGGAGGAGGCCACGGGGGCGCGTGGCTGCCAGCAGATTCTGCCTTAGGCTCTTCCTGTTGGGTCCCCTCCACCCCACCCCCTCCATTTCCTGCTGCGCCGACCTCACTCCGGAAGAGTCCTTCAGGTGCGCAGGAGCCCACCAGTCCTCCTCCAGGGGTCCCTGCTTGGGTACCTTCCCAAGTTCATTGCTCTTGTTGAAGCATCCCATTCCCCCGCCTGGATATTCTCCCCTTCCATTTCTACCTGGTCTTCCAGGAAGACCTGACTTGGGCGTCACCTCCTCCCTGAAGCCTTCCTGGCCTTGCAGTTTTCTGGGTGATAACCCCACATCTCCCGTTGTTGGCAGAGTGAGGGGCCCATTGCCTGTGAGACTTCCCAGTCCTCCCGACAGTCCCTCCTCATCCTGGAACTTTCCCAGAGTATCAGTGGGAATAGATTCCAGGTGCCCCAGGCCAGGGTCTCTGGATCAGATTCCGCGTTGCAGGAGATGGAGTGTGCAGACCCCCGGGTGCTTAGGGTAACCGGAGTTTGTATGCCAGCTTTCTTTTGACTATGTCTTGTCTTGATTTCATGGCTTCTGTCTGGTGTGTTTGTTTGTTTTCCTAGCTAGGTTTTAAAGTCCTCAGGGTATTCTTACTTCAGGGATTTTAAGGCGCTGTATTGAAGAATAATATACATACAGAAAAGTGCACAAGTCATAAAGGTACAGCTTGATGAAATTTTACAAACTGAGCACCTTTGTGTCTCAACGATGAGCCCAAGAACACTTCACAAATGCTTTCTTCAGCCCCTCCTCCTCCCTCAAAGTGACTTTTAGTTGTGTAGATAACTTTTGCTTGCTTTATACTTGACACACCTATAAACTCTGTTTCAGATGGCTAGATAATAGTTTTTTTTCTTTTTTTTTTTAACTCCATCCACGACAGCTTGAAAAAATAAAACAGAATAAAATAGTATAGGAATGATCAGAGTGTGTGATGTGCAGTCAAGACTGTCTTACAAAGTTTGGTTTTGGGTGTGTTTACACAATAAGACAAGGGAACCAGGCTGTGGTGTTAATATGCATTTAGGGGCAAAGATGTCTGGAAGCCCGTGCCTTCTAGTACGTGGTGCTAAGCGTTTAGTAGGTGCTTGATAAGCATTTGTTTGCAGGGTGGAGAGGAAAACATTTTCCCTGCTTGTGTAGGGACTCATGCGGTTAGCAAACCAGGCTCAGCACACCTTTTAGGGATATGGCTCCAACGTGGCTGTCTCAGCCACAGCGGTAAAAATCTCTTCCGGCAGCTTAGCGGGAAACTGATGAACTCTGCGTCTACAATTTTTCTGAGCTATTTTTCCTGAAGTACTGTTTTGAAGGCAGGGATGGCTTGGGTTGAGGTCTGGAGATAGCTATTCCAGGAGGGGAGAGGGTTCTGGGTAATCCTAGAGCCCTTTGGGGGATGGGGTCCATTGCAAAAGCCTGAACTCCTAGGATGCTTCATCATGGAAAGTGTCGGGTAGAGACACCCCCAATGGCTTTGAATAGCTGAGGACAACCTCCACGTGCCCCCAAAGGACTCCTGCCAGCCCTCGCCTGTCCACCTTGCTCCTAGCGTGATGGGTTATTTGTTCACTCGGTGAATATTCGCTGCGATCTTCTTACATGCCATTTAGGTGCAGGCACTGGGATGAGCAAAACCAGGCGCAGTCTCTGCTAACAAAGAGCTTAGACATCCATTGATAGAAAATTCAATACAAAATCACCACCATGACAATTGCTTCACTCATCCGAAAGTCTGTTATGGCTAATTTGACCTGCACAGGGTGGTCTGGGAAGGCTTCCTGAGGGGGAGACGACTTGGCTGGGAGCTGAGGAGTAAGCGAGACTAGTTCTTCAGGCAGTCACTGCCTGTGCAAAGGCCCTGGGGCCAGAAAGAGTTGGTGAGTTGGATAAATTGAAGATGGTCTGGTGGGCGGAGTTTGGGGCAAAATGAAGTTGGAGAGGACGTTGATGTGAGACTAAGAAGGGTCTTAAGGTATGGTAGTGTTAAGGGTGATCTGGTCTGTATCCTAAAGGATGGAAATATTTTAAACGAAGTCTGGGGTGTTGGGGTGGGAGGTTGGAAAGGGTACCTGGTCACATAGGCATGTTGAGAAGACCCATCTGGCTGCCCCGTGGACAGCGCAGTCTTGGGTGATGGCGGTGGCACAGCGGTGGTGCTGGCACCTCCTGCTATGGTCAGCGGGACATGGGGGACAGCTCTGATACACCTCGGGACCCCCTCCCTCACTTGCCAGTTTCCTTCTGATGCTCCCAGCCCCCGATGTGTTTTGACTACCATTTTCTCCATCGGAGCTGTCTTACCTGGGCACTTCCCTTCTACTGCCCTCTGCTTTATTTCCCTTTCTCTCTTCTGCTTTTAATTGTCTGCTTGTCTGTTCATTTCCAATGTTAAGTAAGAGATGGGAGCAGGTGAGGGGTCTACAGGTGCAGGAGGGAAGCTGGAGAAGAAGTAAGTGGAAGAGTAGAGGGGTTAGTGGGTGCAGACCCTCTGTGCCCCACACGCCAGGGAGACGCCTGGCTGCTACTCCAGGGAGCTGAGAAGAAGCATTTGCAGAAGAATGGTACTTATGTTTAGGATCTATCTGCAGAGGATTGGGAGGGGCCAGGCAGCTGGCCCACATGCTACCGTGTGAGTGATTTCAGTTTTGCAGCTGTTAGGGCACAATGAGTAGAAGAGAACCTTCTCAGTCCTGGGTGGCAGCCAGCCATTTACACGGAGATGCCTGGTGGAGCGGGATTTGCAAGGCAGGAGGAAAGCAAGGGGGGGCGGGGCTGAAGCCCTAGATGTGGAATTGGAGGGTGTTGGCATGAATGAGCATCTTGCAAGCTGATCATCTCCTGCAAGGGAGGACCCGGTGTTGGGTGATCACCGTAGCTGGTGGCCGAGGTGGGTGCGGGGACACTCATCGTTCCCGTGGCTCTGCCTCTGGTTTGGCCCTTTGCTCTACAAAGTGAAAGGGAGAGCAAAGGGGAAAGCGGACTGTTTGATGAAAGGTCTTATTTACAATTTTCTCATATTTGTCCTGTGTGGGGCAAGTTACACACACCACAGCTGATAGGATGCAGGTGAGAGAGCAGTGAGATTCCGGGGCCTCACGTTACCGGAAATAGAGCTTCTGAGTCACGAGGCAGAGCTGGAGGGGAGTTTACTCATGGTGGCAGCAAGGATCGCAGGCAACGACGTCAGGGGAGTTTAGTGATTAGGATTTGATGCCGCCTGTTTAATTTAAAGGCCAAGTTCAAAGTGGAAGAGTTTCCATTTTGTCCAGGTCCCTCCCAAGCTCCCACCTCCTGAGCTGCACAGTAAGGTCTGTACCTGGTGCATTCTTGCTCCCACGTGCAGTCTGCAGGGAATTTAAAGACTGGCTTGGAGTGAACAGTGTTTTGGAGTGAATAACCTACCCGGCACCAGGAAGTGATGGAACCAGGGTTTCAGATGCTTTGCTTATCCTGCTGGAGTGTCCTGGACAGAGCGGCTGGCCGGGCAAGCCCTGGTCTCACCGCCCCTGTGCTCCCAGCACCCAGACCCATGGGCTGTGTTCAACCTACTCCCATGGACCCGAGTCCGAGATGGGAAAGATGTTGTTATTACAGTGTGGAGTATGAGGACACGTCTCGTCTTTTCTTCCTCGGGGTGTAGATTTGGCTGTTTCTTTCCTGTGAGCTTTTTTTTTAAGATGCAATTCAGGGCTCGTGGAAAGAGCCAAGTTGGCACAGAGGCTGTGGCTTCCCTGGGGAATCGTTTCTGCCTTCCCTTCTTCAGGCTTTTTCCCCTTTTTTAAAAATCCCAGATCAGAGTGATCCTTGGATCAGAAAGATGTGCCCAGGGGTAAGGGAGAATACCCAATTTGAGTGGTTATTAAGGGTCATACTTTCTCTCTCTTTCTATCATGCCCAGAGACAAAACAAAGAATAGTGATCATGTTTACCCCCAAACAGGATTAGTCCTAGTTAATTCTGACCTTCCCTCAGTTCTGCCTCTTTGGAGCCTGGGATCTCCTAGTTGACCCAGTCCTACAGGTCTCAGAGACACTGTACACCCCATTCTCTCCCATTGACCTGGCCCTGCTGTGGGCACCATCCCTGCAGTGCATTCTGGGTACTCAGGTGAGTGTCAATGTGTTAATGCGTGTCTGGTGGGGAGGTTCCTTCCCAGAAATCTTTCAGGTGGTAATTAGATTCTTCTAGAACCTGCCTTACAACTTGACCTTATAAGATTGGAAGGAAAGAGGGGCTGCAGTTATTTGGGGGCACCCAGTGTGGATGGGGGCTGCCTGGTGGACCTGCAGGTTCATATCGCTCCAGAAGGTGATAGAAACATGTAGTCTTTTTTTTTTTTTTAAGATTTTTTTGATGTGGGCCATTTTTAAAGTCTTTATTGAATTTGTTACCATATTGCTTCTGTTTTATGTTTTGGTTTTTTCAGCCGTGAGGCATGTGGGATCTTAGCTCTCGACCAGGGATTGAACCTGTACACCCTGCATTGGAAGGTGAAGTCTTAACCACTGGACAGCCAGGGAAGTCCCTGGAACATGTAGTCTTACTGATGGTGGCAGGCGTGGCTGAGAAGAAACCAAGAGTGTGGGCTGTTGGGAGGTCTTTTTACTATAAACTCTGAGTGAGATCAGAGGGCAAAGAGTGGGAAAGAGGGAAAATTCAGAGTGGGAAGGGCTGAGTTTGTGTCTCAGCCCCACCACTGTGATCACAGGTCCTGAGGCGTTGCTGGTCTTGGTTTCCTCAGCATTAAAATGTAAGAGGTAACAGATGAGAAATCTTGGAGATTATCAATTGCTCTGTAAGTTCTACTTTGAATTATTATTACAAACATGGGGAAGTCTAGGAAACCTCTGACCACCCATTCGCTCTTCTGGGGTGATAAGAAAATCAGTCCTAAATGGCCGAAAGATTTCTTGAGTTCTTCAGGCGCAGAACACACTCCATCTTGAGTGTTTCTGACTGAGTTCCCATGAGTTGGAGAGGTCTTGATGCCCTCCTTGGGGAAGGCCAGTTAGGAGTTGTCATTCCAGTTAAAACCAGTGTCAGAGTGCATCTGGTGAGCAAAAGGTAGAATATTGTGAGAAGTCTGAAGGAAACATTTTACTTTCCTCTATTATTTTCTTGGTTTGTGTTGTACGTCACATAGTAGTGACTGCTTACTGAGTGCTTGAGGGTCATGTTAAGGGCTTTATGTGGATTGTCTCATTTGGTTCTTAAAACTAGTTGCTGTGGTACTTTTAACCAACCTTGGGTCCACTTGCGCAACACGCGGCCAAGCCAGTCTACTGACATGAGGTTGTGGTGAAGGAAGGTGCAGCGTTTATTCCAAGCACCAAACAAGGAAAAGAGGCAGCTAATGCTCAAAAGACCCAGACTCCCTGATAGCTTTCAGGGAAGGGCTTTAAAAGGCAGTGTGAGGGAGGGGGTCATGGGGCTCATGAACAGCTCATGGACATTCTTCTGGTTAGTTAGTGGAGAGATAACAGGGTAGTACTTCAGGAGTTAACATCATCAGCCTTCTGGTTCCAACTGGTCTGGAGTCTATGTGCTTGTGGTCAGCATGCACTTAACTTCTTTCACCTGGTGGGGGTTTCAGTATCTGCAAAACAGCTCAAGAATATGGCTCAGGATATTATCTGTAGCCCTGGAGGAGGAGCTAAGTGTCCTTGACTTTGTTTTATGGCTAAACTATTATTATTTTGTCTTGTTTGACTGTTTTCCTTTTTTTATGCATTTTCTCACTTCTCTGGTTAAATTTGCTATTTGGAACTCAGGGAAGGTCTAAGAGGTTAAAGTTTTTATACAAACAAGAGGCAAGAGGGATAGGGGAGGGGAGGGCCTGTCTCTGGGAAGGCCCTGTAGCATTCTGCTGGGTTTCAGTACTAGTGTCCCTGTTGTGCAGTGAGGGGAGTGGTCAAGGAGAAGTGTGAAAACTTTCCCCGTGAGGCAGGACTCTGGAGTTCACAGTATTATGCTCTAGAACTACCTGCCCACCCGCTGGAGTTTTAAACACAACACTAGATGCTCTAAGACTCTCTACGAGGCTGCCAAATGCATCCCCCCAGTGTTGTCATTGAGGGATCCCACTCTCCTGCATCCTTTACATCCCCACAGGGTTCTCCTTGAGGGGTCGCATTCTCCTACATCCTTCTATGTGTTTTCCCTCTCTGTGTCTCCCCCACGTATCTCTTCTCGTCCTTAGGAAGTGGGGTGTGGCATTAGTGACAGTTCCATCCTAAGGCTGCAGGGGCCGTGCAGTGGACCATGGTCATGGCAACCTGGGGTCTCCACCCTCTATGCAAAGAGAAACTTCTTTCCACTTCCCCCTTTGAGCCTTGGGATCTCCTCTGAGGTGGAAATCACATGTCCTTCCCACTTCACTGGGAGGAAAGTTCTCACTTCATGGTGAGGCTGAAAAACTTGCCCGAAGTCACAGAGCTAGGCTAGTGGTCGCTCTCTGGACAGGCTGGGGTCAGATACTTAAGATAACATCCCGCAGGAGGTGGAGGAGGGACACTGCTCCCTCCAGTCCCAATCCCACTGGGAGTTCCGTGGACTGTGGACTGGGGAGAGGGCCATGGAAAGGAGGGCATGGGTGTGGCTTCCTGTCCACTGGGAGCTCCTGAGCTACTGGGAGACCTGGTACTGAGACCAGTAGGACATGGAATCTGAGCCACGGGATGGTCACCCAGTGGCCACAACTGGTACACAGAAGTGCTACATTGTACAGTCGACTTCTGTAGTCATCCCCTCACCACCTTGAAAAATTGGTTGTCTTTTAGCTTGTGGATCCAGCAATGAAATCATAGAGGGTCCCAAGAACGTCACGGCGCTGAAGGGCTCGGAGGCTCGCTTCAACTGCACCATCTCGCAGGGCTGGAAGCTCATCATGTGGGCTCTGAAAGGCACGGTGGTTCTGAGCGTCACACCCACAGAGCCCATCATCACCAACGACCACTTCACCGCCATGAGTTATGAAGAGGGCGGTAACTTCATCTCTGAGATGATAATCCATGACGTACAACTCAGTGATGCAGGGCAAATCAAATGCAGCCTCCAGAACAGTGACCGGGATGGATCTGCCTTTCTTTCTGTCCAAGGTGTGTATACAGGTGACTCCAAGGGGAGCATTTGGAGTTCACTGGGTTAAATGTCAGGGGGCTGGAAGGGACCTTCTGAAGTTCATGTCGTATATGGGGACATATAGGGTCGAACTTCAGTTGGTGCTATGCTTAGAATTATTCTGAACTGATGGATATTTTGTTACTTATCACCATGCTCCCTCCCCCTCTCCCTTCTTCCTGGCCTTCCTTCCTTCTTTCATATGTGGACTTGCCTTCAGCTGGTATGCTTAGAGCTATTCTGAACTGACTAGTGTTTGTTGTTTTTAGGTGTTTATTTCTCTCCTCCCATCCTCACTGACTGTCTTTCTACTTTCTTTCTTTCTGCTTCTCTCCCTTTCCTCTTCCTTTTCCTTCCTTTCCCTTTCCTTTCCTTTTTTTCTTATTAAGACTATTAAAGACAGCTTTTATCACTTTTTCATCTGACCAATTTCAGTACTAATAACTTTTCTGGAAGTACATCCCGGAATTCTGGGGCCAGTTGCAGTCACTTGTCTTTGATTTAGAGAGAGAGTTGACGATCATTGCTCTTTTTCTAGCTTTTCGTATACTTGACTCTATTTTTTTGCCTGACATCATTTATCAACTTTGGATCATGCTTTAACTTTTTCCTCTTTCCAGCTGAATTTTCCTAATCTATTACTCTTCCTGCCCACAGTGGTTCTTATAATCAAAGGTGTGTGTTCACTAAGGCCTACCAAGTCTTTTAGAGAAAATAAAAGAGTAAACAAAATTTATAGTAATGGATAACTTATTTTTCCTTTTATCATTTATTCATTTTCATCATAGGGCAGTTGTGGGATCAAAGGCAATTTTCAGGTGCTGAAGATTATGCTACTTAGTGGAAAAAAAAGGATACAAGGATTCAGAACATCTTTATCAAAGTTTAATCATTTTGCATTCCTTAAAAATGTAATTATGTACTATTTGTAGATGCATTGGAGCTTTTAGAGTTCCTGATTTCTATAGCAGCATTTCTTTTAACAGACTACATTGTGTCTTTGAAATTTTTTCTTATGCCTGTTTATTAGTTTGTTTAGGAGAAATTTCCAATGATTTGGTCTATATTCATATTGCTATCAAATCAAATTTGATAACGTTTGGTGGAGTTACATGTCTACTTATTTCTACTTGCATTTTTTAATTTAGTCAAATTGTTGTATCTTTACTTTTATGTGTCTTTAATTTTGTGTGGTTTCATTAGGGGCACAATGATATTCTCTAAATAAGTGATTCTGTGAAGCTACCTGGATTATTGGCTTAGTTTGCATGACCAAATTATTATTCTAATAATTTGTGGTATAAAGGAAAGAACACAGGACAAAGAACCAAAGATATGAGTTCTGGTTTTGTTTTCATCAGTTACCTACTTGATGACTCCTGAAATGGCTCAATTTCTTTATCTTTGAAGTGAGGATAAGGCTCCCCTGCCCACATCACAGGTTTACTATGAGGATCGGATGGAACAATGACTAAGGATGGTTTGAAGACTCCAAAGCCCTGTCTGTTTCAAGTTACTGCAAATGAAGCTGGTGGGGCAGAGAGGTCTAGTGGTAAATAGCACAGAGGTGGGAGCCTGACTGCCAGGTTCAAGTTCCAGCTTTATCACTGACTAACTGTGTGACCTTGGACATGTTACTTAATGACCTTGTGTCCTAGTTTGCTCATCATAGGGCATTTGTGGGATCAAATGAGTAGGTCTATATAAAGCCTTTAGAACAGCACCTGGTTCATAGCAATGCCCATAAAGTCATTTGCTATTATCTGTTGCATTCCCAGTAGGAGCATGCCATTGTGTTAGGCATTTAAGGGGCACTCAAGGTGAATGCAATAAGACACAGTCCTGCTCTCAAGAATCTTACAAGAAGAGTAGATAATGCAAGTGCATGAATGACAGTGGTGCAATGTAGATGCTGGCAAGTGCAAAGAGAGGGAGACAAGGTAAGGTTCAAATTGGGAAGGGAGATGAGAGACTTAGTGAAGGCTTCTAGGATGACTCCACAGAGCAGGTGCCATATGAGATGTGCCTTGAAGGTCTGTAGATAACAGGCAAAGTGGGGAAGCAAGAGAGGAGGAGGGCACCCCTGGATCAAGGAAACAGGGTTAAAGGCATGACTTATTATTGCTATGCTTACGGCATATCAGATTCATAAATCCATGTGGTTTTATAGCATCTTTCCCAAGATGCAACTATGAAGTTGTCTGAATACCCCTAATATGCATTTAAAAAAAATTAATTAATTAATTAATTTTGGGCTGTGTTGGGTGCTCGTTTCTGTCTGAGGGCTTTCTCTAGTTGCAGCAAGCGGGAGACACTCTTCATCACGGTGCGCGGGCCTCTCACTATCGCGGCCTCTCTTGTTGCGGAGCACAGGCTCCAGACGCGCAGGTTCAGTAGTTGTGGCTCATGGGCCTAGTTGCTCCGCGGCATGTGGGATCTTCCCAGACCAGGGCTCGAACCCGTGTCCCCTGCATTGGCAGGCAGATTCTCAACCACTGCGCCACCAGGGAAGCCCCCCAACATGCATTTTTAAATGTTGGTAATTACTGTAGCTTTTGGTTTTAACACAGATGGAAGAACAAGAATCTAGGGAAGTTAAAGTCTTCCTCAAGGTCACATGGAAGGAACCCATAGATCGAGACAGAACTCCATCCATTTACCCTGGTTGCACTGGGCTGAATGGCACTTTGCTCTTAGAGAAACAGAAGTTCTCTGAGCAACAGGGTCTCTTCAAGGGAAAAGAACCATGAAAAAAGAGGAAGCATCCAGTTTATTTTGAAAGTGAATTTTCTAAAGTTTGTTTTTTCCCTTCCCATATATCCACAAGAAAAAGAAAGAGAACTTATATAACTCCATGTTGAGTCATCCAAAATCTACGTGAATATTCTAGCCATCACCCTGTGTAAAGTGCTTCTCATGCCACTGGATGACCTTTGTGAACGCCAGTGGGAAAGGTGGATCACAAATACTGAAAAAGGAAATGCTTCAGATTGCTGTATTTTTGCCCATACACCAATTAATCACACACCAAACTCTAGATCTCTTGTGTTTTGAAGGCCACTAAGCCTTGAGTTCAAGATCAACTGTTACTAACTGAAGCAATACCAGCCCCCTACAGCCAGTTTCTGTCATCTTAAACCTCTCCATCAATGAAACAATGAATGAACTAAAAAGAATAAACACAAGATCCTGTAGTCTGAAGGGACAAATCTGTTCCCTTCTCACTCCTGCATTTACAGTAATCCTTGAAATAGCTAAGGTGCTTTACTTGCTCCAAGACATTATTCAAGAAAGGAATAACTGGAAATTAACATTTCAGAGTAAGAAGAGCTTTCAGAGCTGATCCAGCTCAGTCTAGTCTGGAAACTCCCAGGCAACCCCTAGATTCTTTCAGGGTGGTCTCTGTGGTCATGACTGTTTCCATGGTAATACTAAGATTTTAGTTGCCTTTCTCACTCACTGTCATGAGTGTACAGGGATTTTCCCACTGTACATTGGGAAGGTCTGCATAACTCAGTGGACCGGCGTTTTCCAGATGACTGATGTATAATGATACAAAATCGTGCAAGGGTAAAAGTTCCATTCAAAATGCCATCTGGAGCAGTGGATTCTAATGTAACGGCATGAAAGTGCCTTAATACAGTTTCAGTTTCCACGGTGTAACTAACCGTTAGGCAACCACTGCTTGTCAAGTTTTGGTGTATCAGTAGTATCAAAGAACATCCATGATTATCTGAAAAGCTTCCTAACCATTCCAACCATATATCCGTGTGAAGTCAGATTTTCTTCATATACTCCGAAGAAGGCAATATATTGCAACAGAGTGAAGGCAGAAGCAGATATGAGAGTCCAGCCAGATGTTAAAGAGATTTGCATGAATAGAACACATGTCATCTAATTTATTTGGGGTTAAAAATAAAGATATTTTTCATAAAAATATGTTAATCCATATTAACAGGTAATAGGTTATTCATGTTATTTTAAAACAAATGTTTGAAAAGAATAAGCAAATATTTAATTCTTATTTCAAATATGGAAAATATTGATAGAACCCATGTAAATCAAAGGTCTTTGGAGTCCTCAGTGGTGTTTAAGAGTATAAAAGTTACTGAAACCAAAATGTTTGAAAACCACTGATCTTGTTAAATCATCTTGTTCACCAGGTAGTAAACAGAGAGCCTGAACATTTCAGTGACTTACCCACGGTGATGGCAAGTTTGTGGGAAAGCCGATATCCAGAACAGATCTTTTGATTCTTAGTCCAGTGTTCTTTCCATTATATTACGTGGCAGGGAGTTTTAGGGTATTTTAATCTGAATGTTTCACTGTCTATGTAGTTCGCTAATGCTGTGTTTTTACCGGGGCCCATCCTCAGGTTATTTTAGTAACATTAGCAATACAGGTGCTATTTTCAGATGGGTCATTTACGGTGTGAACCCTGGCATATGCAAGCGTGTCTTTACTAAAAACTTTAAAGTAATTGATCTAAGTAATATATTCTGATACAGAATTTAAGGTAGTTATTTCTATAATTAGATTAGATTTTTATTTAATGTGTACCTAGAAAAATATTTTAAGGCAATATCATAGGAAATTATCCTTAAAAATGTAACTCAAAAATAAAATGAATCTGACTGACCAAAGGCCAGGAGAGACTTGCTTCCCATGAAACTTTGAGATGTGTTCTCCTTACGATGAAAAGAATGTAAAGGTTGTTTCCCGTTTTGCTTTGGCTCCTAGGGCAGCCCAGGGCAAGTCTGCAACTCCACTGCAGATGTTGTGCAGCCCTCCATGGTGGGCACATCCGCCCTCTCTTTCCCATGTAATTTATATTCCCTTGGATCCTGATTTTTATCTATTCATTTTCTCTGGAATCTATGTTTTCTCGTGAGCCACCTCCCCTTCTTCTGTGAACCTGACAGGTATAAGTTAAATACACAGATCAAACCTGAGTTAAGGTTTCCAGATACAGACACAGTCAACTTGTGCTCGGAAGGTAGCGCTCATGCAATGTGATCTGAAGGAAAATTTTAAAGACATCTGTCACCGAGAAGCATGATCATTCCTTCCAAACATTTCTCTTTTCTTCTTTAGTTATGGGGCGGTTGTTCATTCCTGAAGGCAGTCTAGTAGTCATGGAGGATAAGCCTTGTAATGTGACTTGCCGCGCATTGGGCTGGACCCCACTCCCACGTCTTTCCTGGGAGATTGGGGTTCCGGTGAGCCATTCGAGCTATTACTCCGTCCGGGAGCCTGAGGACCTTCAAAGTGCAGTGAGCGTTCTGGCTCTGACGCCGCAGGGCAATGGCACTGTGACGTGTGTGGCTGAGATGAAGCGGCTGCATGTCCACGAGTCTGTAACTGTAAATCTTACTGTGGTTCAGCCTCCCTTGGGTAAGTGAAGACTTTTTGCTTTATACAAAGTGGATTATTATTGCATGCTTTACATTTTGTATGTTGTGCTGCTTAATCAGTGATGCCCAGGAGAATTGCACGGTGATCTTGATCTCAGGTGGGGATGGTAATGGAGACAAATGACTTGTGTCAGCTTCATGACCTTGTAATTTCACTTTTAAAACTCTGTCTTCAAGTGCTTCTCTCTTTTCTACTTACATATGGAAACCATTGAGAATCTTGACAATTACTTATAAAATATCATCAAGTTCAGATGTAAATACTTGAATTCAATGTTTTTCTCTAGGTTTCACTCATTGTTCCTGTCTGATCCCATCCCCTGGGCCAAGGAAGTGAGCTCTTTCAGTATCTGAGGAGGTCATGCACGTTCTCAAGGATTCCTTCCAATCTTAGTGGGATTAGGAGAGCTCAATTTTTTACCCAGGAAATCCGCAGTGTATCTCAAAGTACCAGGTCTATGTTTTTTTTCTTTTTTTTTTTTTTTAACTTCACAAAATGACGTAAGTTTAAAGTTTAGATCCCGAAGAAAATCTGTTGCAGGGTCCTTGGGAAACACCAAACTGACCAAACCTTCATGGGGCCTCTGAACCTGCTTGACCTCGAAGGCCCCCTGGGCCAACTAGAAAGCACAGGGGCGGGGGCTGAGTTTCATGCCTTCATTTTACAAAAGAGGAAAGGAAGGAAGGCCCAGAGAAGGACTACACTCCATTCCAGGTCTTATGCTGATGGCACAAAGGGATCCCAAAGCCAGGAGGAACTTCTCCCTTGGTCCAAAACTCTTCCCACTATGAAAACACTTCCACTTAGATCTTCCAAAGTTTGGAATAAAGTTACAGCCATAGCAAGATTGATAATAACAATAATAAAAATAAAAAACAGTACTACATAGCTCTTATTAAGTAAAGATGTGTTTTTTTCCCCCCAAATCAGTGTTTCACTTTATTTTTAAAAAAAATTTTATTGGAGTATACTTGATTTAAAATGTTGTGTTAGTTTCTGCTGTACAGCAAAGTGAACCAGTTATACATGTACATATATCTACTCTTTAAAGACACTGTTTTAAGCAGTTCTCAAATGTTAACCAAATTACACAACTTTCTTATGAGTGGATGCGGTTATTATTCCTGATGTAAAGATGAGGCGACAGAGACACATTGTTTGGAACTTGCCCACGTTGATAGTCGATGGCAGAGGTGGCCTCGCCAGTGTGTCTCCAGAGTCTCCTCACCCGTCCCCTCTGCCCTCCCCCTGTGAGCAGCCCTGGAAGCTTTGCGAGTGTCCTGGGGCTGCTGTAACCTCAGACTGGGGACTTAAACAACAGACATGGTTTCTCTCACAGCTGTGGAGGCTAAGAGTCCAAGATCAAGGTGTGGGCAGTGTTGGTTCCTTCTGAAGACCCATCTGTTCCAAGCTTCTCCCCCAGCTTCTGGTGGTTGGCTGGCAATCTTTGGTGTCCCTTGGCTTGTAGACCCTGCCTCACCTGATCTCCGCCTTCATCTTCACATGATGTTCTCCCTGTGTGTGTGGCTCGTGTCCATATTTCCTTTTTTGAATAAGGACCCCAGTCATATTGGATCAGGGGCCACCCTATGACCTCATCTTAACTAAATTCCATCTGCAACAACCCTGTTTCCAAATAAGGTCACCTTCTGAGGCACTAGGAGTTAGTATTTTAACAAATGAATTTTGGGGACGGACAATTCACCGCATAACAGATGATGTCTCTGTGAACCTGTAAAAAGCCATTCAGAGCCTAAGCTGTGGTTAGCGCCAGTCATCCTGAGCTTTGCACTGCAGGGATTGATCCCCACTGCAGTACCATCACAAGCTTGCACTCCTGATGTCTGGCCCTTGTCTCCAACTCAGATGTCTCCAGAGACCAGGCAGACAACAGAAATTAAAGCATGAGTGAATCCACATGTCAGGTAGAAGACAGAGTGCAGGGGCCTGCTGGGAACCAAACAGCATCCCCATCGACACGGAGCAGCTGTATGGGCTCCAGCCGGTTGTTGCCATTAGGAATGGGGACTCAGACTGCCAGAGCTTTGGCCTGGTTCTGGTGAATATCAGTGTCTTTGAGGGTAAAGGACACAGAAATCTGTGTTTTCTTCGGTTTTAAGTCGAGGTTAACTTATTTCAGCTTATTAAATTCAAAGGATTTTAGCTGATTTCCTACCAAGACTGTATATGAAGATGAAGCTAGAATTCAAACCTAGCTTGCTTTCTTATTATTTTGGACAATTAAAAAACCTTTAGAAAAGTTGGTGCAAGAATAGTACAATGAATACCAATGTATCTTCACTTAGATACAACAGATGTTAACATTTTCTCATGTTTGCTTCTCTCTTAGCTTTTCTTTCCCTTCCTCTCTCCCTCCTTTCTTTCCTTCCTTTCTTCCTTCCTTCCTCCATCCTTCCCTCACTCCTTTTAAAATTTCTTTCTTTCTTTCCTTCTTCCTTCCTCCCTTCCTTCCTTTCTTCCTTTCTTTACCATTTGAGATTTAGTTGGAGATTTTATGACATTTTACCCCTAAATACCCCAGCATGTGTATCATAAGAACAAGGCCATTCTATATAGCCCCAATGTAGTTGGCAGTCAGGAAATTTAACATTGATACAATACTATTATACAATATTCAGTCCATATTCAAATTTCCCCTACTGTCCTTTCTAGATTTTTTTCCCCCAAACCAGTATCCAGTTAAAGGCCATGCATTGCCTTTGGCTGTCAGGTCTTCTTCTGTCTCCTTTAACATCCAGTGGTTCCCCCACCTTTTGTCTTTCCCGATATAAACATCTTTGAAGGATCCAGACCATTTTTGCAAGATACCCTTCAATATGGATTTGTCTGAATTTTCCCAACATACTTTGATTGAGGTTAAATATTTTTGGCAAGACATGGGTAATGTCATGTGGACATGTGATGCCAATTTTCTCTATTATTGGTAATAAGTTTGATCATTTGGGTAAGGTGGTGTCCCCCAGATTTCTCCATTGTAAAGGTACCTTTTTGGCCTTTATAATTAATATCTGATCTACAAGTACTGTGTGATTATCTTGTTTCTTGACTGTCTATCACATAATAACATCTGCATTCATGGATTAGTCATTGCCTGAATCATTTATTTCTATAGTGGTTGTAAAAGAGATTTTTCTGGTTCCATCATTTTTCTATATTTATTAGTTTGGCATTGTTCTGTAAATAAGAGGCATTTCTTTCCTTCCTTTTCTTATTTTTTCAAAAAATTCTTACAGTTTTAGTATGGACGCATTTTTATCCAATACGTTATGATTTATTTCCATCGTTACTCATTGTGACGCTCAGATTCCTCCAGATTCGGCCAGTGGGAGTCCCTTCCAGCTGGCTCTGCTGTACTTCCGATGTGTCCCTCTTAGTTCTTTTTTTAACACCTTTATTGGAGCATAATGGCTTTACAATGGTGTATTAGTTGCTGTTGTATAACAAAGTGAATCCGCTATATGTGTACATATATCCCCATATCTCCTTCCACTTGGCTCAGTAAGATGTTCCGAACTGTCTTCACCTTTCCCCTGTTCCAGCCTGGAATCAGCCAGCTCTCCAAGGAGCCAACCCAGCTTGCTTTTAAGCAATTTAAATATGACAAAGTATGGTCCAGGCTTTGAAAGGGAAGATTGAAAAAAGTTCCATTGGCACCAAATGGAATGGATTTGTTTAAACCACACACCTTAACAAGGTAATAATGCAGAGAAGAGCTCTGGTCTATGATGATGCCTCACAGAAATGGATTTGGTCATTAGCTTGCCTACAAAGCTTCTCTTTTTAGGGGAAGGGCAAGGGACATTCGGTTTCCCGTGATGGGGTTTGATTCAGCTGAATTCTTCTTAGCCTGGGACCAGTGAAGTGAGTGGCCTTAATTATGGCAGCTGGAGTCATGACAGTTTCACAGAGGAGAGCCTTGGGGGTGTGTTGCAATGAGTCTGACTTTATTGGACTCATTTGGAGAAGGGTAATTTGTTTCTAAATTATTCATCAAGATGGAGAGCAGCTGGTGGCTGGCTGCCTGTTGTGTGTTTTATGCAGGTTTTAGTATCTGAAAGCCTCGTTCCTGCCTTGGCTGGGAGAGCTGGCTTGTAGAACCAAAGCCACGTTTACAAAGAGCTGGAGATGCACGAGGCTGTGCTTGTTCAAGCTTCTTCAGGAGTCAGACAAAAGCATCAGTCCTGCCACTCATTCCTGAAAGTGCAAGGAATTTGTGTTCCTGTCCGGAATAATCCTTTCAAGTCCCTGAAAGAAGAATAATACTGGCAGCTTAGGAAGTCTAGTGAGTTCAAGCCAAAAGGTTGTATTACACACATTGATTCTTTAAAGAAAAGCATATTGAAAGGTCGCAGGCTAATTTTTTAAAAAAATTCTATTTTCTCCATTATAGAGGTAACACAGACTTGAAGCATCCCAGACGTACATACAGCTAGAAGGTGAAGGCCCCCATCATGCCTACCATGAGCTAAGGTCCCTCAGTCCTCTGTCTGGTCGTCTGGATTGTTTTCTCTACATGCTTACAAGTGTGTAGGCTGTGAACTGTGAAAGTGAAGCCATATTTTTCGGACACGTGAGAACCTTGTAGGCTGTGGTGATTCCTGGTACGATCTGAGTTTTGTGGGATGTGGTCATTTCGAGAGCAGACAAGAGTGGTGGGAGTGACCGTCCTGGCGGGCACTCTGGCACTAGCTGTGTGATGTTGGGCGAGTCACTGGCCTTCGGGGCTCAGTTTTCTTGCCCGTAAAATGAGGTGGGGAGGAGCAGAGGGCAGACGTTCCCTCTCCTTGGCTGTCTGTCAAGGGCGCTTTAACACGTTTGCTGATTCTCAGGCCCCGCCTCAGAGGTTCTGACTTACGTGGTCTGTGTGGAGTCTGGGAATTGGCATTTAAAAAAAAAGCTCCCAGGGCTTTCCTGGTGGCGCAGTGGTTGAGAGTCCGCCTGCCGATGCAGGGGACACGGGTTTGTGCCCCGGTCCAGGAAGATCCCACATGCTGCGGAATGGCTGGGCCTGTGAGCCATGGCCGCTGAGCCTGCGCGTCTGGAGCCTGTGCTCTGCAATGGGAGAGGCCACAACAGGGAGAGGCCCGCGTACCACAAAAAAAAAAATAAAAAAAATAAAAAAAAATAAAGAAACGCTCCCAAATTACTGAGCAGTCAGGATTAGGGGTTACTGAAATGGAAACTCTCCAAGGCCCCACCTCCTGACCCAGCCTCATCAGGTGCTACTATTCACAGTCTTGGACACCAGACAGCCTGGCCTCACCCCCCAGCTTGCCTACTTACTTGCAGTGTGACTTTACGCAAGTGCAAACCTCTCTGTGCCTCAGTTTTCTCATCTGGGAAACTGAGATAGTAATAATCCCTACCTTATAGGGTAGTTGTTATTGTGAGAAGTAAGTGGGTTAAAACACCGAGAGCACTTAGGACAGTCCCTGTCCCAGAGCCCACAGGACAGGAGAGTGTGCGATGGTTATCACTTATTTTATGGATTCAGAGATCTCCTGTGTCCCTTCTAGTCAGGAGCATGCTTTGCCCATGCTGGTGGTGACATTTTGTAGTCATCCTGTTGGTTTTGAGAAATTCTATGTGCCCTTTTAAAACTCTGGGCATTCCTGTGAGAGCATCTGGGAAATACTATTTTCCTTGTCTTCACAGATGGGAAAAAGACAAGCTCGGAGCTGAGATTAAAACCACACAGTAAATCCAGTCATGCAGCCCTTATGTGCATGTAGTGTGTGAAGGAACGTAGGGAGGAAGGCGAGCTGTGTTGACCCTGGAGATAACCTTCCTTAGTCACTATTTGTGGGTTCTCAGGTATAGTATACCTATCCTTGCCTGCAAATCTGCTATTCACCTTGAACCATCACACCCACACCCTTCAGTAAGGCTTGGTGTCCACCTAGATTCCCTGTTTCCTTTAAGACGTGGGCTGTAACTTCCCCAGAAGGATTCTTCCAGATTGGAGACCCAACATGGCAGAATAGAAAGACATGAGTGAGAGCCCCTGGGGCTTTCCTGCTCTGAGCGCCCTTGACCCTTTTATCGAGTCCTTATCCTGAGTGTCTTATCTGCATGACAAAGGGGTTGGGTCATGGATGAGATCATTCCAAGGTTCTGTTTTCTGTCCACCATCACGATTTTTGCTTTATCAATATATGACTATTGTTTCTTTTTCTTTCAACCCACTGTAAAGGTGCTCATTTAAAAATTAGCCTCATGCTAAACAAAAGTACCCATGATATATATGCGTGTGTGTACATATATGTAAGTACTCTATGATAAATTAAAAGTTATTATTAAAGTAAGGAAGGTTCTTCTGTGTAGCTCCAATCCTAAATTACATCTCTTCACAGTGCACACCCCACACTTTTCTCTGGGCTCCCCTGGAGTAGAGGGTTTAAGTCTTTCTTAGGTAGGAAGCTCCGTGGGAAATTTGACCCCCCCCCCAAGCAAAGAATGAGCCCTGTGGCTGCCATTTTGCTGAGAGCCTGGGGCTTTTAGGCGAGTGCAGGCATTGCTTCATTGAACTTGGTGGTTGAACTAAGGGACACGAGAGGCAGGCGGGGCACAACATCACCCGCTCTCTTTCTTGATTCTGTCCCCAACCCCAGAGAGGTGGCCTCCCGTCCTTTAAACAGGCCCTCCCTGGGGATCGCTGGCTGCCTCTGTGCAAGATCAGAGGAAAGTTGTTACGCTAAGGCTCAGATGACAGAAGCTGGCACGCGGAGCGCTTTCTCCAGCAGGGGAGGAAACACCCCTGACAGAGAGGGTCCGAGGAGGTCAACAGTGTGCTGACTTTTTCCAGTAAGAATTTCAAGCTTGGCTCTTGAGCCAGACCTTAATGTTTAACCCCAGCTGGCTCCCTTTTACTATGAAAGCTCCTATGATTTGCAAACTTCAGTGTGTAAAAGAGTTCAACAGACCGAATTAAAATGACCACGGACATCCTGAACACGTGTGCTGGACTTCACAGCGTTCTGCACGTTGACCCCCATCTCTCGAGTCTCTGAACAGCCTGGTGGGGTGAGAATTGTTACCGATGAGTGAGCCCAAGGCCGAAGGGCGCACAGGGACACGGTGGCCATGAGATTTGATTGGTGCCACTGACGCAAAGCCCAAAGGGCTCTGTGAGTCAGGAAGCTTCCATAGAGTGGTCTGATTGTGAATATCCTAAATGCAGTTCTGGGCTTAATAATTTTATCATCACATCAGAGAGAGGGAGAATATAGGGGTGCCCCATAAGGTGGCAGGTTGCTTGGGCGGCACTTACATTTTGGCTGCATTTGGGGATTCTCAAAGTGTGGGTGGCCAACCACCTGCATCAGAATCCCCTGGGGTACCAATTCCAGACCCCTGACTCAGCATCACGGGAGGTGGGCTCTGAATCCGTGTGCACAATAAACATTCCAGGAGATGCTTGGGATTCTGTTTTCTGTGGCGCGAGGGGATGAGCCGTATTCCTCTCTGGATGTGAAGGGTCTGGCTTGTTTTGTTGTTTTTGGACCATACACTTTATTGTATTTTATTTTTATTTTTAAAAATTGAAGTAGAGTTGATTTACCATGTTGTGTTACTTTCAGTTGTACAGCAAAGTGATTCAGTTATATATATACATATATATGTATATATATATTCTTTTTCAGATCCTTTTCCCTTGTAGATTATTACAAAATATTGAGTATAGTTCCCTGTGCTATACAGTAAGTTCTTGTTCTTTATTTTATATACAGGAGTGTGTTTATGTTAATCCCAGTCTCCCAATTTAGGGACTGGCTTGTTTTAAAGTTGCATGTATGGGACATGGGAAGGGTATAATCCTGTTCCTTCCCCCTTCATTTTTTTTGGAGGGAAGGGTATAATCCTGTTCCTTCCCCCTTCATTTTTTTTGGAGGGTAACTCTTTTCTTATCTCTATCAGTCCCAGCTCACCTCAGAAAAATGGTGACTGATGCGGAGATAGATGGCATTAGTTCTGACTTTTCAAAAGTCCTGTAATTCTTGTCTCAGCATCTTAATATGGGAGAAAGGTGAGTCCTAGGTCTGGCTCAGAGGCAGCTGACTGCCTGGTGTACAGATTTCTCCATGTAGAGTCAGAAGGAAATTCAGCCTCTTTGTCCATCCATCCATCAATTCATTTGTTCAAGGTGTCCAATATGTGCCAGGTGCTTGGAGTATAAGGAAAATAAGACACGGTCCTTGTGGGGACTAAGTCTAATTTACATAGGAGCAGAAGTGTAAGAAGAATGGACCTGAGAGTGGTCAATTTCATAGACATTTAAGATGGCGTCGAATGTGAGATGTTAAAAAAAGAAGGAAATGTAAAAACCATTGTAGGTAATGCAGACAAGCCTTGCACAAAGGGCAAAAGACAAATATCTTTTTATATTACATAGTTCTTCAAAACACAGAGTTCCCTGGGTTTTAGCCCTTGCTTTGAGATAAGCCTGTGGATTATTCTGCAGTGGAATCCTTGCTCGCCCATGAATCAGCAACCAGATGTCGACACCAGAACATTAGTGATCATCTCTAACCATTCCTGCAACTTATTCTGAGAATGTAACTTTGAAACTATGATTTCAAAGAAAACTCTAAGTAAGAACATGCAAGAGACATTTTCCAGCTATATCTCTAGTTCCAAAGTGCGGGAATGCCGTTGATTTAAAAGCAAACCCTACCTTCCTTCATAGGAAGTCTGCTGTTTTAATACTTTTCTAATGACTAGCATCTAATAAAATAGCACAAATTTACACTGAGGTGCTACCCACGCACTCAGGGTAGAGTGACAGACTTTCTTGAATAGCAATTCACATTTAAGCTGACCAATGTACATGTGGTTTGACTTCAACGTGGTTCAGTAGGAGAAGTGAAATGCTGGATGAGGGCTGTCTGGAACACGTGTGCAGTTCCCACAGCCCATGCCTAGGCGGCATGGTCCCACAGGATTCCCTGATGAAGGTGAGGTTCTACACCTGTGGCAACTGAGCCCTTGAAATGTGGCCACTCTGACTGGCGCTGAGTATTTAATTGCATATAAATTAAATTAAATTAAATTAGAGTCTAGACAACCATATGATGTGTAGTAGAAAGTTAAAGCTAGGACATGGCTATGAAAAATCAAAATGGCTTTCCTTCTCTCTTTCCTTCTCTTCCCAGCTCTCCCTCTCCCTTCTTTTTGACTGCACTTTTTTATTTGGTCCAGAAATTAACATAATAATCACAAATTTTCTTAGTACTTCTAGCTTGCTTAATTAGTAAAATGTATTTTGCACAATCACTATTTCAGCACCCTGTTTAAAGTAGTGTACGGCAAAACTCTTTTTAAGGAAAATGTTTTTGCTATCAACAACTTGTAAAACACATCATTGCAATTACTTTCTGGGGGAAAAAACCCTTTACATTGTTAAAGTACTACTAGACACATTAGTGTAAATAAAATGAAAGGAACTTCAAAAGTGTCACAGTCGTTTCCATTCCCAAAAATAAGTTGGTGACGAGCCGTAGCTTGAAACAGGTGAGAGTAGGTGAGACTTTCAGTTATATGTCCGTTAATCTCTGTACAGATTTGAACAAAACAAGCAGCAAGTGATATCCTGGCTCCTTTGTTTTTCTGCTTGCCTTGCCCCACCTGATCCTTCCTCTCTCCCACCTCCATGACTACTGGATAGAACAAGAGGGCAAAGTCGACACTAAGGAAGGTGGCTCCCAGAGAGCCATGTGAGGGGCAATTACTAGAAGAGAAGCGAATTGCAGGTGAGGTGTGGGTAGCACTGGGGTGGAGACTTGCACTAGGTTCCTTTGGGAGTGACTCTTTCTCAGTTTGTTCTGATTTCCTCTGGGCTTTGACTCTCCATGGGTGGGGACATGGAAATGAGAACCAAGGTCATCCTTCCAGTCTTGTCCAGAAGTAGCTGCTCAATACATACTTCTTTTTTAAAAAAAATTATTTTATTGAAGTATAGTTGATCTACAATGTTGTGTTAATTTCTGCGGTACAGCACAGTGATTCAGTTATACATATATATATATATATTATTTTTTATATTCTTTTCCATTATGGTTTATGACAGGATATTGAATATATAGTTCCCTGTGCTATACAGTAGGACCTTGTTGTTTATCCATTCTGTACATAATGGTTTGTATCTGCTAATCCCAAACTCCAATTTATCTCTCCTCCATCCCCTTTCCTTTCGGTAACCATAAGTTTGTTTTCTAAGTCTGTGAGTCTGTTTCCGTTTTGTAAATAAGTTCATTTGTTTCATTCTTTTAGATTCCACATATAAGTGATATCATATGATATTTGTCTTTCTCTGTCTGACTTACTTCACTTAGTATGATAATCTCTATGTTGATCCTTGTTGCTGCAAATGGCATTATTTCATTCTTTTTAATGGCTGAGTAATATTCCATTGTGTATATGTACCACATCTTCTTTATCCATTCATCTGTTGATGGACATTTAGGTTGCTTCCACGTCTTGGCTATTGTAAATAGTGCTGCTATGAACATAAACGTGCATGTATCTCTTCAAATTAGAGTTTTGATTCAGCAATCCCACTCCTGGGCTTATATCCAGTCAATAAGCATTTCTTGAATAAGTAAAGGATGTCAGAGCATGGAAACCACTGTTCCAACCTCAGGGAGCTGTGGCCCAGCCCTGCTTATTCACCTCTCAGGAATTTTAGAGGAGTTAACCAGAGAATGCTTGGACTGTGTTACTAGGCTGGTATTTATTGGCAGCAGTAAACACCGTAATGAAAAATACTGTAGAGCATTGAATATTTAAGAACACCGAAGGGAACTTGGCCTTTGACATCTGGCTGTAGCAGATTGAATAGTTACAACATGGTTGGAAAACATAATCTAATTTATAGTATGGCAGAATCAGTGATTACATACCCTTGACAGTGGCAAGCATCACTAAAATATATATTTTTCTCCTTTCTACCTTATAGACAGTATTGATAAACCAGGTACAACATTACCTGCCTGGGCCATAGTTCTACTTGCAGTATCATTGTCATTGCTTTTGATCCTGATCATTGTTCTGATTATAATATTCTGCTGCTGTGTCTCCAGGAGAGAGAAAGAAGGTAACTTTTTTGTTGTTGTTCGTACAGATTTATATATATTTTTGAACTTTTGGTACAAGCATTTGCAGTTCATTAGCTCATCAGCTCTTTCAAAAGATATATTGGCTTTTAGAGTCCTTGAAAGGAAATGCATGCCATTCATAGAGAGGGAAAGGACTTTCTCAAGGAAGGAAGCCATTCCTCTGGGGCCTGAGTCAACCCCCCAAGGAAGACAGATCTTCACACTTTGAGAAGGTGAAGAGGCAGTGCCTTTCTCATCAAAGACACTGACTATTTGAGTTTTGTGTTTACTGGCAAGGATATAAGGCTGTCCCAATCTGTCATTTAGATGCTATGTTTTTTCTAGAATAATACCCACCTATCTGAACACACCAAAAGATTATTTTCTATTTTGTAGAATTCTGAGTCTCCTTTTGTAGGTGAATATTGGTGTAGTGGTAGAAAGAAAAACATGGTCTTCTGTTAACAAAAATAGTACAAATAAAGTAAATAAAAATAGTTACACATGTCTTCTAAATGAAGTCTTTTGATATACCCCAAGATATATGAAGGAGTGGCCTTGTTTGGGGGGCAGGCCAACATATAGGTGAGCTTATTAATATTAGGGTGAGTTCATCAACATTGGGGTGGGCTTATTCTGGATTTAGTTTGTGATTTCAGAAACCACAAGAAGTTTGTCATATGGACAGCTCAGGACTTTCCAAGTGTTGAGTGTGTGTGTCCATCTTTGTCTTTCTTTCTCTCATGAAACCTCCACATACTCCTACTGAATATTTAAATTAAATATTTAAATTTGAATATTAAATTAATTTTCTTAAAGTTAGAGTTTTGACGTTTAGCTACATGTCAGTTTAATTGCACTTTTAATTTTATTAAGACTAACTGTCACTCGATGAGCACTTTTTGCGTGTCTGCCAGGCACCATGTTACCTAATTCTTTTACTCAGAATAGTTCTCTTAGTGAGATATTCCATGTGAAGTTCATGGTCCAGCCTTAACTAGGCAATTGTCTAGGCTTAGCTCCTGCATGGGTTTGGTTTGTCCTTGGGGAATTAATTCTGTGGTATACCTTTATTCTTTAGGAAACAGAAGTGAAAAGTAGTAAATACCTGTTGACCCATATTTGATGGGAATTTGTTTTTACCTAGGAGTTACCCTGTATGCCACAGATGCATTACTCAAAAAAAAAAAAAAAAAAAAAGAAAACCACTGGATTTTAATGAAAACTATGAATAAATTAAATTTTAATTTAGAACTGACTAGGATTATTCATTGCCTTCAGATTATTATTTCTAACATTAGCTATTGTGGCATATTTGGAGAACATTCTATTTATTTGGACTTCTGTATCTCTTAGGCTTTTGTCTGTCCCACGCCAGCCTAGTAAGAAGGTTTGTGGCCACACAGGATGTGCACCAGGGAGATTCTCTGATTCTTAGCTTCCTCATTTACAAAATGGGGATAAGTCTTATCCTATAGATTGGTTATGAGAATTAAGTAAATTAACATAATAAAAGTTTGTGTGATCGTGATCTGTCCTAGATTTTATCATTCATTTAACTTTGAAAAGTTGATTCACAATGGACGCTACACTTCACCTTGACATAAATGTATAGGATCCAGCGAACCCTTGGATTGTCCCATGATAATTATTTCCATGCTTACAAATATTAAATAGCAAGTGTTTTAAAGAGTATTTTAAAACAAAGCTCTGCTTTGTTGGTGCCTGGAGAATTCTCAGTACTCTGCCTGGTTTGCTGGAGACTGACTGAGGACGGCTGAGGACCCCACTCAGCGTGGCCTGGAGGCTTTGGGGTCAAAGCTTCACAGGAACACTAGTGACATTCCTCTATTACCAGAGGGACACTAGATAATCTCTCCCCTTCAATCCAAATAAGATTGCTTCTGAGGTTCAATTTGAGGTGTGAATCAGCGGATGTTGTCAGAACTGCAGATAAGTGAGAACATTATCCAAAAAATAAGGAAAATGAATATTTTTTTGATCTTGATAAAGCTTGATACATAGGAGCCCTAGATGGGACGGCGAAAGTGCAAAGCACACTGGCTTTAGTGCCAGGTGGATGGGGGCTGCTGTGTGTTACTCCCCATTGTGAAACGCTAGAGTCCCTCCAGTCCAAGAATCCATTGATGAAAAACATTAGCAATTTAATGAGAGCTTTTGGGGTGTGGACACAACTGTATGAATTGATAACATTGGTACATATTGATTGAAAATGTATTTCAGAACAAAAGAAATATAGTGCTGAAGCAATGAAATTCCTTATCTGTTAAAGACATGGTTATACTCTTGTAATAGTATCTAGTTCGTTAAAAATATGATGATGCTAACACCTACCTCTCGGGTGGTTGTGACGATTAGATGAAATAACACCTTGCATAGCACTGGCATGGTGCCTGAACAGGTAAGTACTGAATGACTGACAGCACGGACTGGGAACACAGAGCATCTCTTTATGGTGAACAGTAGAGTCTTTATAACCTCAGAAATTAGATTCAGTACTCACTAAGTACTTACTGGGCACCTACTATATTTCAGGTACCCAAGTATCACAAATACTTATATTTATGATAGTGAATAGCGAATTCTGCTTTCCTTAAGCTTGGAAGTCATTTGATAGTTCACTGTTGGGAAGCTTAATATCTATTGGATCACAAACACTCAGTAATGTGAGTATTTAAAATCAGGGGACCTAGAAAAATTGATGAGATTTTATTTTCAGAATAACTATCCTGATTTTGCTAATGTGATTTTCTTCCTTTTTTTTTTTTTTTGGCAGAATCTAGCTATCAAAGTGAAATAAGGTAAGTTTGAGATCACATCAATTTTCTGAAAATAAAAAACAAATGAAAACCAACCAACACAGACATACAGAGCTGTGGGACTTTAGGATTATGTTACTCAAAATTAGGTACTAAAAAGGGACAACTCTGAAAAACACATATGCCAATCACAAACTCATAGGGCAACATTAACTGCAGAATAAAATAGGTGGGTTCCTACTGCCTAAGTTTGACTTCCTCACTTAGGAAAGTGGAGTGGAATTTAGTTGGTGTCTGGCATTCCCAACTCTTTCCACAAGAGGACACTCTGTACTGTGACTGTTGGCCCTCCTGCTTTGAGTCAAGGCTAGAGATGTGAGGACCATTTCAAGGATGTCAAAGAACCAGGCAGAGGTCCTGCTGGAATTTCTGGGGTGGTAGAGACAGTGAGACCAGCTGGGTGACTAAGGCAATGAAACCGAACAGGCAGACAGATTAGGAGTGTTCACAGCTCACTGTTCAGGGCGGAGGGACAAAGAAATTCCTGCCATCCTCACGGCTGTCCAGAAGTAACTGCAAGCACTTTTAAGGTAACTATGTCAAGCACTTACTAAAGCCAGTTTCAATGTCTGCAATATTTACATAATTATAAATACACTCAGGGGAAGGATTTTTAGACAGTGGTGATTTTGTTGGGGGTGTTAAAACCCCATCTACTTTTCAGTATTTTATTAGATAATTTTAATATGTGAAATGTTGTCATTTAAAATATCTTCTGGCTACCTGTGGTGAAGGACGATGTATATAATCATCATGTAACAGATACCATCCATTTTCCCTCGACCCCAGTCACTCTCTGGTGATAACATAATTCTCTTTCTCTGAGGATGCCACAAAGCAGAAATCTGAAAATACACCTCCTTTGGGGCCTGACTTGGAGCAAGAGGAGAGGAAGGAAAACTGACCTCTGTAATTATACTGGAATTTCTCTCAATTGCTATCACCAGCAGAGTGGCGGTCTGAATTCTTCTGTTCGTCATTATTGACTGTGTAATGTCAATTCTATTCTCTGGGATCTTAGGTGATTTCAAAACGTAGTACAGTGATCAACAGCTATTCAAGGCAATGGGTAGAGAACAGCAATAACAATGGCAATAATAATCATGACACAAGTAGCGACAGTAAGAGCTAGCATGAGTGCCTAGCATGCGTGTCAGGCTATTTTACACTTGGTGGAGGTTATCTTCCTGAATTCTCCCAATGATTTTATGAGACTGTTTTTCCATTTTGTAGATGAAGAAGCTGAGGGGTATAGGGAGGTTAAGTAATGTGCTCAGTATCTCCTGTCCAGAGAATGGAAGGGTCCGAATGTGAACCAGCTGACCTTGCTCAGGGCCTGAGCTCTTGTCTGTGTGCAGCTCTTACCCTTAGATCCAAGTGCATTGGGCTCAGGGAAGAAAAATGGGGCAGCTCACTGGGGCCCCTGTGTTGTACCTGTTTCCCCTCCCACTGGGTCAACAGTGCTAACTCTAGCTGCTCACAGATTTCTACTGCATTAAAAGAACATATATATATATATATATATTTCACATATATATTTTTCCTATAGGATCAATGCATGCTTATTTTAGAAAAGAATTTTTAAGTAAAGATAGTTTATAAAAAATGGTTTTAAGATCACCCCTAATTCTATTGCCCAGAAGTAACCGTTACCTAAGTACGTATATATTTACACACGTGTGTTCACCAAGGTACACACACGTATATGTTTTGTGAAATTTGGATCATAACAAACATCATTTAATATCTTTCTCTCCTCACTTGACACTATTCTGAAGATTATTTCTGTTGACAAATACTTGCCTGCAATGTTTTTGTTTCATTTGCTTAATAAAGTTTTTTATTAAAATATAACTATAGAAAAGTACACAAATCGTGAGTACGTAGCTTGATTAATTTTCATAAAGCAGGTGGACCTGGACTGCTGACGCAGAACTAGGACACCCCCAGGACCCCAGCCCCTACTCAGGCCTCCATGAAATCATCTGCTGCCTCTTCCTCAAAGGTCATGTCTTCTGACATCTATCTCCACATCCCCAGAAGTTAGAGTTGTATAAACTTGATATAAATGAAGTCATGTGATATGTCTGCCTTCTCGAACCTCAGGCTGTGAGATCAATCATATTATTGAATGTAGATGTCAGTGGTTTCTTACTATATAATACCAAGTAAGGGGTATATAAGCAGTTGATTTTTCCATTTTACACTTAAAGGGCATTTGGGACCGTGACGAACATTACTGCACTAAGCAATCTTGTGTGTGTCTTTTGGTGACATGCATGCCAGTCCTCATTCCTGTTTCGTATTCTGTTGGGTATAATCTATTAGTGCAAGCTGGGTCATAGGACAGGTATGTGTTCAGCTTTAGATGATGTTACTATACAATTTTCAAGGTAGGTGTAGCAGTTTACACTTCTACCAGCAGTGTACGAGCGTTCTCACCTGTAATAATTTTTACAGGTGGCATGGAATTCCACTTTAGAGATGCATTGTCATTTATTTTACTAGTTCCCTACCTATGGCTGGGCACCTGTGTTTGCACTTTTGCTAGTATAAATAGCTCATGAATGAACATTCTTTCAGATAAATCTTTGCACATACCCTTGCGTATATCCCTTGCTTATTATAATCAATTCTTAGTGGTTAAGCATAAATATTTAAAAATCTTTGGATATCCATTGCCAAACTTCTTTCCTCTGGGAAGCTGCACCAACCTTTGCTTTATTTCAGAGGCTGGCATACTTCTTCTATCAAGGGCCAGATGGTGAAACTTTGGGGTTTTGGGGGCCACATGTTCTCTGTTACAACTACTCAACTCTGCTGCTGTAACAGGAAAGCAGCCATAGACAATATGGAAGCAGACGGGTTCCAGTAAAACTTTATTTAAAAAAACAGACAGGGAGCTGGATTTGGCCTGTGGGTCATAGCTGGCCAGCCCTGCTTTATCTGGTCACTGGTGTCTGAGAGTTGAGTACCAACCACCAGGGGACTGGAGTCTATGGACCTATTATGATAAAGTTCCATTTCTCCCCGTAAGAGGAGTGTGCGAGACACAGGGCGTCTACACAGCCGTGCTGGTGGCTGTGAGGGTACATCCCGTTGCTAGCCGCCCTCCAGAGGCCAGTGCCTGAGCATCGGCCTCGTGGTGAGTTCATCGTGTGTGAACGCTCTGGGTGGAGTCGTGAGACACGAGCGTCCATTGCTGATTAACATTTGGCGTTTTCAAATGGTCTAATTCTAGGAAATCTGCAAATATGAAGACAAACAAAGACACTTCTGGGACAAAGTTAAAAAGCGGGAATGAAAACTATGGCTACAGTTCAGATGAGCCGAGGACCACAAGTGAGTGGCCAGGTGGGTGCAGCGGAAAGATCTGGAAGGGAAAGTGTCCGGAGACAGGCTGACCCATCAAACACCGGCTTCTGAAGGCGGCTGCCTTAGTGGTTGGCGGTCATTATTTGGGGAGTAATTTTTAGAAGAAAGAGACATTCCAGAACTAGAAATATTCTAGGAGAAGATAACAGTCAAAACCCACCTATTTGTCTAAAGTTTAAAAGAAATCGAGGTGGAAATCTTAAGAATTTTTTAAAAATAATGTTTTTCTCAGTGTTTTCTCTCTTTTTAAAAAAATGCTTCTACCTTAAAGTGTGTGAAGAGGCATTTGAATACATCGAGGGTAACTGCCCCCAAACTTCAATTAAGTCTGAAATTCAGCAAGAAATCTTTTCCTCTTCAATCTGACAGTCATAAGGGGGGGTGTCTCTGAAACCACTGTCACTAGTGAGGGACAAGGGTAGTATCTGAACCAAGAGCCTTTTGAAAGCAGTTGAGAGAAAGAGAGATAGTACAAATTACCCCGTAGCGGTTGGGGAGGGAGACTGGCCCTCACAAGTTGCCGGCAAAACAAATTCCAGAGATAGAGTTTTGGTTAATTGATTCTTACCGAGAGGCTAGAAAACTTTTGTTCACTGAGATTGGGACTCTATTCTTGGCAACCCCATAATTTCCATTTTCCCGTGGCTGTCTCCTATGTACATTCCAAATTGTATGCTTCAGATTTAAAAGAATTCCACAAAGCATAGACAGTTTCCTTTGATAATCTGATCAAAGCCTCTTGCAGAATTTCCTGTGATAGAATATTTATTCATTAATATTTTATATGATTAATTAAGTAGCTTGACCAAAATCATGGCCCAAACTGAACCTCTCTGGCTCCTTTTTTTCCCCTGTGTTTATTTCCCTCGACAAGCCATTAAAGCTATGGATTCTTCTTGTCTCTGGATGAGACTAACCTGTCAAGAAAGGAATCGATTTTGAGTCCCTTTGCTATGTTTTTAATTTCATTAGAAAGATAAAGTTCTAAAAATACGTAACCTCAAGTAAACTTAAAAAAAAACCGTTTGTGGTTACAGATTATTGATGCCAGGGGTACTACTTAAAAGCAAAGGTATTTCTTTATGGATTGGAATTGGTAGAATAGGTAGTGTGGTTTTGGTCACTTGTGACTCTAAAATCATTTTGCTGTTGCAGAGACTGCTTCTCTCCCTGCAAAGTCCTCTGAATCCAGTGTTCCAGAACAACGTGTCAGTAGGCAACCGTATCAGGTGATTCAGACATTCTTCTCCCTTTTGGACTTTTTTTTTTGCTACTTAAAAACCCTTCCCCTATGGTAGGTGATTACATTACATTCATGATGGACAAACGTGGCCTTTGCTCACCTCCAAGTCAACGGGCCAGCATGGAGGAATGGGGCTGGAACACGTAGTATCTCTTTGTAGTGGGTTTTTTTGGGAAAGACCAGAAGATTAGTTGGGGGCTGGTAATCTTGATGTGTCAGTTAGACGTCCACACAGAGGTATGGGGCGTGCAGATGGATGTGTGAGTCTGGGGCTCCAGGCAGAGGCACGATTGCAGGTGTTCCTGGTTGCTAGGCAACTTTTGATGGACACCTCCTTCCAAGGGACATTAAACATAAAGAAAACCATCCATTAGGAACCGTGAGGACACCGTATGTTCATTTTCCAACACTGAGTTAGCATTGGTTGTCACTCATGAATGAATTCGAGTTCATATGCAGAAAATATGATTCTTTATATCCAAAAATCATGTTAAACAAATGTGCGTATAACCAGGACCATTTTCTGGCCTGTGCACCTTCAAAGGAGAAGTACTTGGATGCGATTCTGCCGTAATGTCCCCAGTGGGTGTTTTCCCCATTTAGCTTTTGGGAAAGCCAGACTCACAGATTGGGCTTCCGGCAGTTTGCTGGATCAGGTGGCCTTGGCTTTGTTCTGCCTTGGAGTTGCTACTGGCCTGAGGAGCTACTGCTGAGCGTGTGCCTTCGAAGCCCCATCTTTCCTTCCTGGCGTAGATGTTCACTTGAGTTTCCAGGCGGCTCCAGGCTGTAATAGTCCTTCCTGTGGTCGGGATTCAGCTCCATACATACAGCTTGCCAGTGATGTGTGCCTCCCAGGCCTTTGGGGGGAAGGGGAGCTTTGATCAGCCATGTATTGGGAGGAATGAAATGATGCTATTAGCGGCAACCAAGGTAGCCAGGCGGGAAGACGTATGAGGGGTCTTCACAAAAGCAGATGGGCCTACGTGACAAATTGTGAGCCCCTGGTACAAGTTCAAGCTACTTCCTCAGGCTGGGTGGCAGGAAAATAGAGACATAAAATTCTTCCCATCAAGGTGCTCTCTTGGGCACATATATCTCTTGACTGTAGAGATGCAACCGTTTCCCCTTCGAAGGGCTGGTGGCTTGACTAAGAGATGGTGGGTGAAAGGGAGTAATTGCTGGGCTGTGAAGGGTGTTTCCTGTCAAGACCCCCCGACTGGACCTGAGTGGGGAATGCGGTCTGATGAAGTGGCTCTCTCTTCCCCAGCGCCAAGCATGGTCACTCCAAGAAGACACTTAAGCCAATCTTTACTTCCGTGGCCTTTCTGTGGTTACCTTTTTCTGTTCTGTGTTTTTCCACCTGACAAGCCACAGTGCTCAGGTCTGCAGTGGAGTATGGGGCAGATGGGGAGGAGATACAGAAGAGGGTCATGTCAGTTGATTCCCCTTGATATAAATGAGGAGAAAGGGGAAGTCTAGATGCATTTGGATACAGGAACAGAGGATGACGTTTGGAGCTGTGAATGGATGCTCTTAAGCTTGATGTGTTGTTTTGAAAATATACAGGGAGAGAAATTTAAGAAGTTTCTGCTACTTAGACATGTAACCGGTTAAATAATCTATTGGTGGAAAAAGAACAGTGGCCATTGATGTGCTGGGCCCTGGGGGCTGGTAACACACATATCTGTGTTTCTTGAAGTGTTTGTAAGGCTGCTAGGGAAGCAGGGCATCTTGGCCAGAGCACCAGGGTCCTTAAGAAACAAAGAGGATGAAAGGAAGATGAACTGTTTTTGCCTGAGCTATAAACTGACAAAGGGTTTTTTAAATAGCTGGATTTTTCTAAGCGAGGGAACTTGGACAAGCACATTTATGAAGAGGCCTGTCTTTGGTCATTAAGCAAAGGGTGCCTTGCCGGTGTGGGCCCAGGCACTGTGTCCTGGATGCCCATTTGAAGAACCTTAACGTGAGATGTACTGTGAGCTATGCTTCCCGTGAGGCAGTTAAAGGAGGAGGGAGCAGGCAAATATCATATAATATCACTTCTGTGTGGAATCTAAAAAAATGATACAAAAGAACTTATTTACAAAACAGAAATAGACCCACAGACACAGAAAACAAAATTACGGTTCCCAAAGGGGAAAGGGGGAGGAGAGACAAATTAGGAGTTTTGGATTAACAGGTACACACTACTATATATAAAATAGATAAACAACAAGGTCCTACTGTATAGCACAGGGAACTCTACTCAATATTTTGTAATAACCTATGAGGGAAAAGAATCTGAATATATATACATTGGGGCTGGCCAAAAAGTTCATTTGGGTTTTCTGCAACATCTTATGGAAGAGCCCGAACGAACTTTGTGGCCAACCCAATATATGTAACTGAATTGCTTTGCTATACACCTGAAACTAACATGACATTGTAAATCAACTGTACTTCAATTAAAAAAGAAAAGGAGGGAGGGAACAAGATGGTCAGTAGAGGAAAGGGCTGGGCCTTCAGTAGGTCTCTTCTGTGTCCTTATTCCAAAGAGGACATAGTCCTGCTTGTCATCATCTGGCCACTGAAGAGCCACCAGGTGGTCAAGCCATAGCTTGTAGAAGCAGGTCCAGGCGACCCTTAGCCAGAGGTTCCTTTAGAACTTGCCAAGGCCGGGCCTGCAGCCCAGCCTGGTCTGTGTGGCCTCGCCCCCTGCTGTGCAGGCTCATGCGGACTTTCCTCAGAACCCCTTAGGCCACAGAGCAAGGACAGTGCAATCTGTGCTTTCTTTCCTCATAAACTTTCTCCATGTGCAATGAGCTTTTCTCCCTGGAGGGCCCAGGACAGGAGAGCTCTTCAGAGCCCCGTCCTTTGTCCTTTCATCCTGCCTTCCTCTCCACTTGTCTCCGTGTGACTCATTTTGTCCACTTTGCCGTCCTTGCTGCTGTGGGGTGTGGCCACCCACGTGGGCCTCAGGGGCCCAGAGCAGGTGCCCAGTGAGACTCCTGCCTGAGAAGCTGGCTTGTTAGAGCTCAGGGTGGTTGACTACAGATGACACAGTTTTGCAGAAAATCTGCGCTAGGCTCAGGTCCCGAAAAACCTGTCAGTTAAACCGAGAGAACTCAAGCTGTGCGTCAGCCTGCAGCAAAAGCACAGCCCAGGCTCCATCACTGTGGAGCTGGTTGGGTCAGATGCAAGTCCTGTGGGCAGAGACAGGGTGTGCATGACAGCAGCTAAGGCTCCTGCTCTGGGTCAACAGGTCTCACTCAGAGCAGCGCCATCTTGGCTTTGGCAAGTACAACAACTCACAAGTCCACGTGTGCGTGTTCTCTCCACGCTGTCTCCTCTTCTGCTCGGCTGGTGTCTTATTTGCCCTCTGCATCACAGGAGGTCTTACGTAGTGGACGGCCACTGACTACACACAGTCTGGCACAGCATTCATTCTGGGCATTCCTTACACAGTAATTCCTTCCAGTGGAGAAGGTTCTCAAAGCCCAGCATTGTGCTGTCACCAACAGGGCGACACCAGGAGCCCGTGTGCATATAGACTGATCACCACAGTGAAATCATGACAAAAAATATTATTTGACAAACATAGACGAGGATGCAACATTTTGTTTTGAATCCCTGAAGAAAGATACATGATTCCAGGTCAAACTGCCATTTGGCTCCTTTGTAATCTTGGTCACTCTGGGTTTTCTTCAAGGCTCTCTCGTTCAAACATGATCCAAGAAAGGGGGAACCTGAAGGGCCTGGGGTGCTTAGGGGACCCATCACTGTGGCCTTTGGGATGTCCAGGCTCTTGGCCCCCACCTGTAGACTTCCTGTCTCAGTAGAGCTGGGGAGGCAGCCTGGGCATCTCTGCCTTTTAGAGCCAGCTGAGGGGGCTCTGACACGTGGCTAGATTGAAGGGTTATTGGCTGCCTTGTAGTAAGATGGCAGTGGGGCTTGCAGGAGGGGAGAGTGCGACTTTGCCAAAGATGGACTTGCCTACTTCGTCATTTCACCCCATCCAGTACTTATGATTTGCTCAGAGTCCCAAGGCATTCATGGTAACCACACTGGGCAGAGGCTGTACTGGACCCCTCCCTGGGGTTGATGGTGCCAGTACTCTTGCTGGCATCATGTGGACTCCCTTACAAGGAGAGAAGGCCCCGGAGTCTGTGGCCGTGTCTGCTCAGAGCTGCGCACAGTTGCTGAGGAGAGGGCGGTTTTCGGGGTCACTCCCACCCAGAGTTCCACCACCTGTGTCTACATCTGCAGGCTGCAGAGAGCCTCTACACGCTGCGTCTTCATCATGCATTGCCAAGTATGATTTAAATTACATCCTATGCTCAACAGTTACTAGAACAGGAGCCTGGATTCTTAATGCTTTAGGAAGGGGTGAAACCCCGTCGCCACGACACCAGCCCCCCACAACTCTCGCTCCTCCGACATACTTCCTGTTAAGGTCCGGAACGCCAGAGGCCCACTCTGCTGTGGGGAAGGGCAGCATGGATGTCGTGGCGAACCTCTTTTCTCAGCTCTCCAGTTGTCTCCCGACGTTTTCAGTGCTGACCGTCCTTGAAAACGTCATAAGGGGTGAGGGCTCAGCTCAGGGACGGTGTCATCAGGGACAGTGTCATCGGGGACAGGCTGTGGGCTGGAGTTTGGCTCCATAGAAGGCCAGCCACTGTGGTCAGAGGCCACAGGGAGCCATGGCTGATGTAGGCCAGGTCCATTGGGAGTTGCTTGCTTGTAAACCGTGGGAAGACGCCCCCGCTAGCCGCCTGGAGCACCTCCCATGCTCATCCCTACCTCTCAGCCCGCTGCCTTGCCAGGGTGCCCTGTGAACTTGGGGCTCTTTACCAGAGGCTGAGATGGAGAATCCTCATTCCTATAACCAATGGGCAGAAATGCGGGAAGTGTTTCCTGTATCCTGGGTACCAAAGAATGCTCACTGAGCGTGGAGGTGCAGCCAGCACCTGGAGACACACTTATCTGGGTACCTGCTCATCGAGCCGTGGTCCTCAGTACAGAGAAGCTCTTTGGGGGCGGGGGGAGGGCTTGTTAAAATGCACACTCCTGAGTCTGTTCCAGAATTTCTGGATCAGAATCTCTGGAGGATACGACCGAAGAAAGGGCATTTTTACCTTGTTCCCCAGGCAATCTGCTTTAAGGAAATTGTTTTGTGGCTCAGCGTGAAAACAGACACATATTGCATTGTTTCTAAGGGAAAGTCATTCTGAGTTTTGGGGGTTTGCTTACATCTGTGCATTTGGAATGATCCGTGTTCACAAACCCACTGCATGGCCCTTGCCACAGAGCATGGAGGATCTGAGATGCTTGTGGTGGGGCTGTGATGAAGATCAAATGGAAGCGTCTCAGCACCAGAATATTCCATAACCACATGGCACCATAGCTGAGGAACACTTTTTAAATCTCCCATGTTTTAGGTGGGTCTAAGGCACATCGCATTCAATATATATGAAGGATAGAAAGAGGATTTGGGGCTGTAGAGACCCCAGAGCATGCACTAAATTTTAAGAAGTCTCAGAAGGTAAAAAAGAGACTATTTTACAAACTGACATAAACCAAAACATGGCGCTTTTCTACACTGATTATTTCTATCCTGGCTGCATCTCCAGTTAGGATTATATAACACCGACATTATTTTCCAGACAAGAATTTCTGTTGGTGAAGTACAGATAACGCAGGTATAACTGCCCACGAAACACATTGGCGCAAAACTGATAAATAAAATCAGAAATTCTTTCTGAAAATTACAGTTAATGGGAAAGGGAAGCACCTTTTATTTTGATAGGAAGTCAAAGGGTTTGCAAATATTTTGCATCATGATGAATATTTCAATCAAACAATCCACCTTTTCCTCTCCTTGACTCGCTGTCAGTCCATTTTTCTGGTTATTTCAGGCAATTCTGTGTCTTTCCTCCTGACTCTTTCAGTTTTGGGGGGTGAGGTTATGAATAACTTGAAACCTGGATGATGTCTCCCCTGCTAATCTTTTCCCCATTGAAGTCAACAGAAATAAACTCTTAATTTTTTTAAACTTAGAAAACAACAATGGTTGGTGCAACCATGTCATGGGGACAAAACGCAAACGACAGCAAAAATTCCAGGCATCATCACAGCAGAAGCACCGCCTTTATGGTGCGATGTAACCCCATCAGACCTGTGGGGCTTCATCCTTGTGTGATGGGGAGTCAATGAATTAAAACCATGAGGCAGCGTGATTCCACCCCCCAGACTTGCTGACGTTCCATTGTGATGTAAATTATTTATGGTGCCCAGTTACATTATTTAAGATGCTAAATGCAGCTCGGGTGCCCTGGAGTCTGAGTCAGCATTCTCAGGGTGGCAGGAAAGTACGCTGCATGTATTATATTTTATTTTAATTATTTACTTATTTTTTATGTAAAGGACTGATGACTTTTAATTAATTAATTAATTTCGTTTTGGCTGCATTGGGTCTTCGTTGCTGCACACAGGCTTTCTCTAGTTGCGGTGAGCAGGGACTACTCTTTGTTGTGGTGTGTGGGCTTCTCACTGCGGTGGCTTCTCTTGTTGTGGAGCACGGGCTCTAGGTGCACGGGATTCAATAGTTGTGGCACACGGGCTTAGTTGCTCCGGGGCATGTGGGATCTTCCCGGACCAGGGCTCGAACCTGTGTCCCCTTGCACTGGCAGGCAGATTCTTAATCACTGTGCCACCAGGGAAGTCCACTGCATGTATTTTAATAGGGCAACACTCTTCCACAGGCATTGGCCCCTCAGAGGAGTGAGTGGTCTTCTTGGTAGTACATTTCAGAATGTAAGAGCCAGGAACACTGTCCAAGGAGACAGGTGGGTGATGGACACGGAGTCAGTTCTTCAGTTTTGCTCCTTTCCTTTAGAAAGAAAGTGTGCTATTTAAAGAAGGTTAGAAATATTTTACATTTTCACACAATGGTGAGAATTTCCATAGGAATATTGAAAAACAAAACAGTGAATCTTTACTGTAATTTGCCTTCATACAAACACTGGATTCTTTGAATTGGATCGCTCTTCAGGCCCTGTACTTGGGAAACATCTGCAGTGTGTGTTATTGAAAATCATAGGGGAAGGACCTGTGTTAACGTTTGTGCTCCTCTCTGCACCCTCGTTTTATCTTAGCTGACGAGTTGAGCTTCCTTCTCAAGTGTGCCGTTATGATGATGTCAACCAACTCAATCTACCCTTTTCTCTCTGTCTCCAGGGATCTGACCAGCACCAGCTGGGCCCAGCAAGTCGCCCACAGGTTTCCTTTAACGTGGCCAGTCCTAAGAAGGTCAGGAATGTGACTTTGGTATAGTACAGGCATCCCTTTGGCTCCACACGGCACTTGGCTGATGACCTACATCGCGACGATATCGTCAGTGCTCATGATGATGTCAACCCTGCTCATGATGATGTCATCATTGCTCACAATAGTGTCGCCATTGCTCTCCATCATCCTATGGCTGGGCTCCAGCTTTGCCAACATGACCTAGAAGAAGCGATGTTGGCATCATCGGAATGGATACTTTATAGGGAGGGAAGGAATCCATTTTCCCAGCTTCTAAAGTGGAATTTGACTTTTAAAATGTTTTGAGATTTCAGTGAATTCCATAGTTACTAAGTAAAAGCTGCAAATTCATCATGATCGTGCTTCTCATCACTCAACACTCCTGCTTGCTGACCCAACAAATGGTAGATAAGTCTACATCCCACCATGACATTTAAGAAGTTTTTATTATCTGAAATCCTATGAAGTGATATTTATGTATGTTTACTATGTGGGTATTATTGCATATTATCTGTGAAAAAAAGAGGATAAAAATTAGGATCAATCAGACATCTAAAATTGCCCAGAATGGGGAGCTCCCTGGTGGTCCAGTGGTTAGGACTTGGCGCTTTCACTGCCATAGCCCGGGTTCGATCCCTGGTCGGGGAACTAAGATCCTGCAAGCCACGTGGCATGGAAAAAAATAAAAATAAAAATTGCCCAGAAAATCAGAACTTATAGGTTATAAGTAATTTTAAATTCTAAAGCTAATGTGTACCTTGAGAAATATCTCATTATTGAATATTGACATGAAGACATTCATTTTTATCTGCTCCCTCATCAGTCTTGTTCTCTTGTCCTCAGATGAGTTAGATGTGGATTATGTTTTGTGGGGGACATACTCCAGCCATGAAAAAACTGGAAATGGGCAATATGTTCTTTCATAAATAAAAGGGAAACCACCAAAAAACTTGTATTGCTTTTCTTAACTCTTTACTATTCAGGGGGTAGTTTAAAGAATCATAGAGCTTAGGAACCAAGAATTTTCCAAGAAACAAAACAGAGACCTCTATAAATTTTTTTTTCGTGTAGAAATTTTCAGTGTATTTCGCTGTCCACCCCATCACTTCATATTTAACGTAGAGGCTAGTATTTGACTGTGCTCTGCACTGGTTGGAACAGATTGCTATGATGGTCAGTAATTAGCAACCGCTCTGGGCCCCCAGGCCCAACCACGCTATTGCTGAAGTGGAATTCAAATTTTTTTTTAAACATTTTTATTGGAATATAATTGCTTTACAGTGGTGTGTTAGTTTCTGTTTTGTAACAAAGTGAATCAATTATACATATATCCTCATATCTCCTCCCCTTGCATCTCCCTCCCACCCTCCCTATCCCACCCCTCTAGGTGGTCACAAAGCACTGAGCTGATCTCCCTGTGCAATGCGGCTGCTTCCCACTAGCTATCTATTTTACATTTGGTAGTGTATACATGTCCATGCCACTCTCTCACTTCATCCCAGCTTACCCATCCCCCTCCCCGTGTCCTCAAGTCCATTCTCTAGTAGGTCTGCATCTTTATGGAATTCAACTTTTAAAAGTGTTAAGATTGTAATGAATTCCTTGAAGTTACCTGGTAAAAGACACACATTCATCGTGATGATGTTTCTTATCACTCCACACCGCTGCGTGCTAATCCAGTGGTAGAGAAGTTATACAGGCAGACCTTGGAGATGTTGCAGGTTCGGTTCCAGAACACAGTAATAAAGCAAGTAACAGGAATGTTTTGGTTTCCCAGTGCATGTGAAAGTGACATTTACACTATACAGTAGTCTATTAAATGTGCCCTAGCACTATGTCTAAAAGACAACGCACAGACCTTAATTAAAAAATATTTTCTTACTAAAAAATGCTCCCCATCATCTGAGAGTTCAGTGAGTTGCAATCCTTTTGTAAGAGCCACATCAAAGATCACTGATCACAGGTCACCATGTCGATTGAAAAAAGCTGCACAGCCTAAAAGTTGAGAATTATGCTTTACCTGGCAGATTTTCTGAGGACTTCAAGCCTGGAAGGCAGCCTCTCAGTTGACTCTGAGGGACCGCTCCAAAGAGGGCAGGGGGGGAGCCAGGATATATAGCAGTTTCGCAGCAAAGAGCAGGTGGTTGGAACATCAAAAAGTTAGTTAATTAAAGAAAACCAGACACCTCAAGCTGAGGAATTTAGTGCTTTTCTATGCATGGGAAGATGCAAGAGCCTGGGCTCATTGCAATCATTCCTTCGATGTGCACCTCAGCTCTCCGGGGCCAGCATCGTCTTCTTTCCCATCCTGAGTCCCCTCCGGGGCACCGCCTGGGGAGGCTGCAGTGGCTGAGGTCTTGATGGCTGCACCACCCTTTGTTTGCCGATATGGCAGGCAGCGTTTTTCATCCACAACCATAACGAGTATAATAATAATGAAAAAGTTTGAAATATTGCAAGAATTACCAAAATGGACTCAGAGACGTGAAGTGAGCAAATGCTTTTGGAAAAATGGCGCCGATAGACTTGCGCTGGGTTGTCACAAACCTTCAATTTGTAAATAATGCAATATCTACATAGCACAGTAAAGCAAAGAGTAATAAAACAAGGTGTACCTGCATACTATCATGATTTTTAAAGTATTTCTTCATCATAAATCACATTTGGTCTCTACCCTGGACCCCCTCCTATGAATTGACAACTAACTCAAGGGGTATTTGCTGGTACAACGTGGCGCTGTGTGCTGTTCTGTACTGTTCTGATTGGTCGGTGCCCCTACACTACCCACTCTGATTGGGTGGTGCCCATACACTATCCATTCTGATTGGGTGGTGTTCCTGTTTTATAGGTTGTCAAATATTTTGTGTATGCCCGCTACTTACAGGATCCTAAGAAAAAGATCACCTCTTCTAAGACTGTGTCCCTAATGTAAGGGAATTGGTCACTATTTTCTTTAGAGTAGAACTAAAATGCAAAATTTCGAAACACCATGAATATAGCTGTATCACTTTTGTCACCTACAAATCGGCACTTGCCATCTAGATTTACAATGATTAAATTATGAGCCACTGCAGCTGCTGACCTTCAACACCTTCTGAAAGGAGTTCAGGGTGGAGATCAGGAATAAGGCACTCTGTGCTCTAGAAAAAACTGGCAGGACAGGCCTTCAGATAGTTATTTTCAGGAGATGATTTTTATGAGCCTAATTCTTGTATCTCTGCATATCTGGAAAAGCGCTAAAATCCTTCATGGTGACGTCTGCTCCTCGTGACTAGAAGTAACCTTCACGAGACTAGCAGAAACCTTCTGCAAAAATTATGTACTTGATGGCATGGACTCCCCCTTCACCAAAGCCACATATAAACTGACCTTCCCCCCTACCTCTTTGGAGCAGTTTCTCAGAGCTATCTGAGATGCTGTCTCCCGGGCTATAGTCCTCATTTTGCCCCAAATAAAACTTAACTCACAACTCTCATGTCGTGTATTTTTTTCAGTTGATACTTTCCAAAGAGTCCTTTTTATGAGGAAAATTGACAATTCAACTGCTTAAAAGTGAGACTCTTGTTTATTATAATAACTTCTTTACTCCCTGTCAATGTGATCCTGTCTCCTGCCACCATCCTTGAATGGGTACAAGTCAAGGATAAAGCCCAGAAGGTTCAGGAGACCTTCTGGTCTCCTGTTAAGCAGAGCTGTTCAGTGAGTGAATTCCATATTCTTTTCTTCATAGTTTACTCTCTCCAAATTGCCACAGAACACGGATCCCGAGACAAAACAAATGTCATGTCATTTATGCTTTTTGTAACCTTTACAGAACCTAGCATTCTGGAGGCACTGAGTAAATATTGACCTCAAACAAGTCAATACTGGGAAACACAGTATATTGAAGTATAATGAATATTTGCCATCTGCCTGCTATAAGAATCATATTCTTGTGGTTATTTTAGAAGTTGGTGGGGCGTTGCATGTAGAATATAGTTGAATTTCAAGTTTTAGACTCTGGAGAACAATGCCGAATGATCTTCACAGAAATTTCTTCAATTTGCTATGTGCTTGGTGAATCAGTCTATAATATTTTTTTCATTTATCAGGCTCGGGAAGGTTTCCTGTGTCACAAGTAAACAGGTTCTTTCTTATAGTAGCTTGTTCTATGAGTAAATTTTCTCAAAGGGACCCCTGGCTAGTTTTTATTTTGCAAGAGGTATGGATATTTTATAAACAAAACTATCTAGAGTTTCTCTGTCCAATACCATAGACATACATGGCTATTTGCATTTAAGTTATTTGAAATTAAGTAAAATATAAGATTTATTTCCTCAATCCTACTAGCCGCATGTCAAGTGCCCAATACCACGTCTGCCTAGTGACTACTGTATTGGACATGCAGATTACAGCCTTCATTGTTGCAGAAAGTTTTTTCTGGACAGTGCTGACCTAGAGCTAGCTACTTGGAAATGACCTAGATGTGTCAAGGGTGGGCTCTTTTACACAAACACGCAATCCATCTTTTCTCTCAGTGTTATGTCTGTGTACTTTCCAGTTTCTATTTAGGAATCCTGCAAACCCCAGGGCAGCTCTCAACTGATAATGGGATTTTGCTGATGTGGTAGATTTATCTCTCACTCCTGCAGTGCAGAGAGCTGAAGCAGGCTCAAGGGGAAGGGGTGAAAGGAGTCAAAACATCATGGCCAAGGGTGTTTCTCCGAAAGATAGATACGGCTCTCTGCTAATAAATGGCTGATGAAGGCCCAGATATATTTAAACAAATGTTCCACAAAGCCTTGAGTCATAAAATGCTACCCAGGGAGACCACACCTGCCCATGCTTCCAAGGGTCTTTGACCCTGGTTATGCTGTCAGATTCCAAGCCTGCCCTATGGAGTCAAGGATCTTTCATCATTTACTTACGAGTAGGACTCAAGTCATAATGTAAACACATTGAAGATAATTGGAGAGGTCCAATAAAAGCACTTCCTTTGCTCTGTGTGGCCCTGTTCTTGGAAAACAATTAGGGGCATTAAAGCTGCGTTGCCAGTTCCTAGGCGGTGATGACCTCAAGGTGAATGGAGGCTGCCGAGGATACAGGAGATGCTGTGTCAGCATCTGGTCCTGCCATTTAAGTGAGTATGATGCACTTGGGGAAGAACATGTGTCCTGTGCAAAGATGGAGGAAAATCCTCTCTGTGGAACAGTTGAGAACACGGAGCTCAGAGACGAGAGGACTAGGTGAGCGGCAAGACAGTAGGGAGGGTTCAAGGGCACGTAGGATGGGATAGATGGCGGTTCAGCAGGCCTGTGAAGGATGTGTATGTCTGAGAAGCTGTCACCATCCATGGAGCTGACAGGGTAGGAGAGGTGGCCAGCCCTGCATGGAGAGGGTCTCTGACGGTTGCTGGGCCACAGGTAGAGGGACACAGCCAAGCTCTGGAAAGCTGGCAGGGAGGGAGCCAGGTGACAAAGAGGCCACCTCCCCACTCTTCTGCTCACCAAGCCCATCCAGAGCCAGGGGTCCAGGGAGCCCACTGACAGCATCCACATGGGATGGAGAAGGGCAAGGGCGGCCAATGGATGGGAGAGGCAGGGAGAAGACACCCAGCCAGGAGGGTTTGGCAACATTTAGGAAACAAATCAAGGCATGGAGACATGCCTTGCACTCGTGACATCACGGGGAAAGATGTTTTGCTTTGTAGGGTTCTGCTTTTTCCTCTCCTTGGGATGAATCCATTTACCAAAAGAGGACACACATGGGGGGAAAGGAACTTGGCTGCGTTGAACTTGAGTAGGTCATGTCTTTGGTGACACATCAGTAGAACAAAGGGATTGAATTGTGGACCCCTGAAGTCCCTTCTGGTGCTTACCCTCGTGGAGATGTTCACACACAGACACACATGCACACATACACGCCCTGCCCTGTCTTCACCTGACATGGCCCAGTTCTTAGGCCCGAGGCTGCCCTGCTCTGAGTGCGTGCAGGCCTCCCTCATCCCTGCAGCCTTTGGAGGGAGCTGCGTTCCCCTGCAGATGGTAAATATTTAATTCTCACCCTGCACAGCCTGTAAATCATGCCACAGGCCACGGCCTCAGATGAGACTCACTCTCCAACATTTATGAAGCAGGTGCCCTGGTTTCTCAGCCTGGAAAATGCAGAGTTTGGGGTAGCAGGCTGGGTCTTGAGCTGAAGCAACCCCACAGTTGTCTTCCTTCTTTTGTTGAGTGAGACGTTATTTCTAAAACTACATTGAGATTCAGAGCCCTGCGGACTGGTGGGAAGATTTGTGAGAATCATTGCTCAACCAATGGCTTCAGAATGAGAGGTTCATGCTTGGCCTCATAATCATACTGTGTTGACAAAGCAGAAATTTTATAAAATTCCAGTAAAGTCTATGGGGAAAATGTAATACAGAATATATTGATGACATTTCTCTACAGAAACCTTAAGAATGTGGGATGTTTCACAGAGTAACTTAATTTGGGAACTCTTGGTAATAGCTGCTTCAATTTCATGGCTAATAAAGTCTGTGGTCGTTCAAATCATAGCACATTATTGTCTAAATCAAAAACCAATTTTAAAAATTCCAGTTGATCTAGTTTTGTTTGTTTTCCTCAGAATGTACAAATTGGACTGAAATAAAGGAAATGCAGTCAGCATGAAGGCTTATATCATGGCAGCAGCCTCTTCACAGTTGTGTGGTGTGCATGCGTGCATGTGTGTGTGTTCTGTGTTTGTACATGTGTTTGTGTGATATGTAGGTATGTGTGGGTGTATATGGTAGTATATATATGAGTGTGTGTGCATGTGTGTGTAAAGAGCAAAGTTAAGGGGAGAGACACTAGTTTTGTGTCTACCACAGGGGCCAACAAACTCTAGCCCATGAGTCAAACTCAGCTGTTGCTTAGTTTTATAAGGCCTGTGAACTAAGAATGGTTTTTACATTTTTAAGTGGTTGAAGAAAATTGAAAGAAGAATAATATTTCATGACACGTGAAAATTATGTTAAATTCAAACGTCAGTGTCCACAAGTAAGATTTTTTCGGAACCCAGTCGATATTTACATGTTTTCTGTGGTTACTTTCAGGCCTGATGGCAGAGTTGAACCATTGAGACCATCTGGCCCACAATGCCTGAGACGGTCACTATGTGGCCCTTTGCAGAAGTGTGCCCACCTGCCTCACGCACACTCACAGTTTCATGGGTTATTTCCCTTAATCCTCGCTCAGTCCTGTGCGGTTCCAATGAACAAAGTGAGCTCATAAGCTGTGGTCACAGAGCAACACGTACACCTTCTGCCCCCAGGCCTTTTGGACTCCTAGGCTGCTGCTCTGCCTGTGCAGGGCAACATCTCCCCTGCATCTCCACCACTCTTAGGACGAAATCTAAAATCCTGCCAAGGCCTCCGGGGATCAGCTGGGTGTATCCCCAACCCTCCCTGGCCAGACGCCACTCTCTACAAATCCCACTGTGGTCTCCGAAGCGCGGAAGGTTCCCCCAGCGTCTGTGGTCCTGCCTGGATCACTCCCTCCTCCTCCCTTCACTTTGTCCAACTCTGGCTGATTCTTCAGATTCTCCTTGCTGAAGCCTTCTGGATACTTCTGTACTCTGTCAGTTAGCCACTCTTCCTACTGTGGTTCCGGGTGGGAGCTGCCCGCACAGAAAGAGGCCCGTGAAGGGCCAGAGGCAATGCACGTGGAAGGGTGGTGTGCGGCTCCCCGTGCCCTTGGAGCTCACACCTGCGGAGGCTGGCCTGCTGCCTGCTGGATCTGCAGCCCCTCCAGCACTGTCGTGACCTTTTCCTTTGCTTCTCTGGGTCCTGGCAGGTGTGTGTGGCTCTGGGGGAAGGGTGCCAGCTTCTGCAGGGTGCCTGCGTCACTGGGGGTGGGTGAGCTGAGAGAAAGGCAGGCGGCCGTGTTTCTCCCGGGGTTCAAGTTTGCGTGGCTGCTGACTGTTGCTTCACACTCCACTCTTCTACTGGGGCCTGATTGCAGGGACCACGCTTGCAGTGGACTTCTCAGCTTCCCTTCGCAGGCCCTGGTTAGTGACTCTTTTCTGACCATCTAACCCTCCGCTTCTGAACTTTTTCTTCCCCGGCATCTCCTGTGATGTGGGAGGTGGAATTCTGATAATTAATCCCTTACTCTTTATCACTCAGAACTTTCTGCTTCCCTAATGGAACTCTGACTCCCTCCCTGCTGGGTTAATGCTTCCATGCTGCTAATATGTCACTTTAGGCATCTCCTTCATTGCATTAGTGACGTAATTGTGTAATTAATTACTGACTGCCTACTTTCGCATTAAATTCCGTGAAGGTGGGCGGGCTTCTCATCCACCTGCTCCCCCATGGCCCTGGCGTTGCTCCCATCGGGGCAGGTGCATTCCGCGTGGTCTATAACTGTTTGCAGAATGAATGATTTATTCCAGAACCAGCAAGGGAACATGGAAATTGGTTTTGCTCTTAGGCTGTGGTTCACATAATTTTCAGAACCTCCAGGCTGTCGAGACCCGTTGACCAAAACACACGTTAGTGGCCACTCTCCCCTCCTTGGCTCACCTGGTCCCACAGTGTCCCCCAGCCAACGGGACACAAGCTGAGGCTCAGAGACACACAGTTAAGGTAATCATCACGATTTAAAAAAAGTTTGGGGGGGGGGTTGTTGCAGAGTTAGATTTTCCCTTTTTGGAACTTAGAAGCCCCCAGAAACATGATGCAGAGGAAACACCCTGCAAAGAAGCGACTGGGCTTGCAGCCAATTTGCCCTGTGACCTCCTCTGAGTCATGGCATCTTTGTTCAAAGGTGTGGCCCTTCTTCTGGTGTAGGTGCAATGCTTGAACTTCTTAGCGATTGACAGTCCTGGTGACTTTCAGTTGAGGGTGGGTTCCTAGATGTCCTACAATACTTGGGAAAAGCCTGAAAAATTCCAAATGTCCCATCGGACATCTACATAAGTGATAACTCTGTTTACTTGAGCCTATATTTCACTATAAAAAATCATAAAGTATATTTATCATGTGTGTAAGGTACATCTAATTTTCTATGAATGAAGCTACCTTGAAAATCAAGGGAAAGTTAAAGTTGGTTTTGGGAGGAGCTTCCTCAAGACTTGTTTGCCATTTTGGAAAACTGCATCACCGATAGCACTGCTACTTAGAGTATCTCAGCTGCTATTACAGCGTACTGGGATCCATCTGGATTTATAGCTGCTGCGTCCCCGGTAATTCTTATTGTAGATTCAGGGATTTGACTACTTCATATGTCTTCTGGTGTTGTCCTACTGGGTGTTATTTTTGCTGTCTTATAAATGACTTCCCTTTTATATCTCCTTTACTTTTTTTTTTTTTGCGGTACGCGGGCCTCTCACTGCTGTGGCCTCTCCCGTTGCGGAGCACAGGCTCCGGATGCGCAGGCTCAGCGGCCATGGCTCACGGGCCCAGCCGCTCCACGGCATGTGGGATCCTTCCGAACCGGGGCACGAATCCGTGTCCCCTGCATCAGCAGGCGGACTCTCAACCACTGCGCCACCAGGGAAGCCCTCTCCTTTACTTTTTAAAAAATTTATTTTATTAAAGGTAGTTGATTTACAATGTTGTGTTAATTTCTGCTGTATAGTAAAGTGATTCAGTTATATCTCTATATATACATTCTTTTTCATATTCTTTTCCATTATGGTTTATCACAAGATGTTGAATGTAGTCCCCTGTGCTCTACAGTAGGACCTTGTTGCTTATCCATCCTATATACACTAGTTGGCATCTGCTGACCCAACCTCCCAGTCCATCCTCCCCCTTCCCCTACCAACCCCCCCAACCACAAGTCTGTTCTCTTCGTCTGTAAGTCTGTTTCTGTTTCATAGATAGGTCCATTTGTGTCATATTTTAGATTCCACAGATAAGTGATATCCTATGGTATTTGTCTTTCCCTTTCTGACTTACTTCACTTAGTGTGATTATCTCTAGGTCCATCCATGTTGCTGCAAATGACATTATTTCATTTTTCTTTATGGCTGAGTAGTATTCCATTGTATATATGTACCACAAATTTTATTTAAATTTTTATTTAATTTATTTTTTTAAACAGCAGGTTCTTATTAGTACCACATATTCTTTATCCATTCATCTGTTGATGAACATTTAGGTTGTTTCCATATTTTGGCTATTGTGAATAGTGCTGCTATTCTATGAACATAGGGGTGCATGTATCTTTTCGAATTATAGTTTTGTCTGGATAAATGCCCAGGAGTGGGATTGCTGGATCATATGGCAACTCTATTTTTAGCTTTTTGAGGAAACTCCATACTGGTTTCCATAGTGATTGCACCAATTCACATTCCCACTAGCAGTGCAGGAGGGTTCCCTTTTCTCCACAACCTCTCCAGCATTTGTTATTTGTAGACTTCTTAATGATGGCCTTTCTGACCTGTGTGAGGTGGTATCTCATTGTAGTTTTGATTTGCATTTCTCTAATAATTAGTGTATACCTCCTTTATATCATATACAGGGCATTATGTTGGAGTTTTTTATTTTGAAATTTCGGTATGTAGTTAAGTTACATTATCTATGAACTTAATTTCAGAAAAGTAAAATAGACATTGCAAAATAATTGTTACTCATATGCAAAATAATCTTTACTCATATGACATTGCATTTGAAAGTGTAAAAGTCTTTAGACTCTCTGCTTATGATTGTCCTTTTAGCTTTAAAATATCTGTGTTTCCCCCATCCCACAGAGTCACATGTGGCTTCTGAAGGAGGTTTGGCAAAGGGAAAAGAGAGGAATCCCCCAAACTGTTTAGGTATGTTCAGGTATTCATTTTGTCTCTTCCCATCGTCGTTTTTCTTAACTGGATATTTACACATTCCTTGGAAGATTTTTGACTGCTGGAGAATTATCAGTGATATCAGAGCCTCGTGGTAATTATTGTGCTGGACTTGACATTGTGTTTTTGCAAAATGTATTTCTGCTGGTGCTGAATTCAGCATTTATGTGCAGCAAAGGTGCCACTTAAAATTGGATGTGGGTTCCACTCCTGCTTAGGATGGAGAAAGCTGGAAAGAACATCACCCAGACGTCCATGAGAAGAAGCCAGATAAGCTACAAAATCATAGCTTTTCCTGAACCCATCAGAGGGGTAATCGAGTAGCCTGAATTCCCAGGGGGCAGAGTCTCTCCCCTGAGAATAGTCAGGACACAAGTGCTACATCAGAACAGAGAGAAAGTCACCTCTGCCATAAAAGTGTTTCACAGAAATCAGCAAAATTTTGACTAGTTGTTACAGGCCTCGTGTGGACTAGCATGGCAGCAGAGAGACCCCCAGACATCATGGAGCTCGCACTCACCCCCAGACTCTCTCCTATGGAGCTCCACCTGGGACTCTCCAGGTGGATTTGGTGTGAGGCTGGAAAGAGCCTCCTTGCTGATGCAGGCCTGCAGACAATCTAGGTAACATTGCAGGGGTAGAGTGGGCAGGAAGTTGGGGGGAGGGTCAGGAAACCCCACCCTAAGGCCTGATCCTTCACTCAAAGCCTTAAGCTTCTTGAAGAAGAGGCAGTGGGATCTGTAGCCTCCAAGGTGCAGGTACACACCCATTGCTGCTGAGGGAAGGAGAGAAGACAGACCCTCTACCCGGGAGAGGGGCAGAGAAAGCCATGGGCCCGGAATCCTACACACGCTACTAGGTGGGTAGGGAGCGCTCTTGTGTAGGACTCCCTGAAGATACAGAGCAGCTTTACCTTCATGGGAAGAAGGCTCAGGGATACCCAAAAAGCTCCACCCTCAAGTCCCAAGCACACAGGACCATCTGAGGCTGATGTTGGGCTGGGTGACAGAGATGCCGGGCACATCCTCCTGCCAGCCCGACAAGTACTGAGCAGCCAACAGCAGGCTGCAGGGGAGGGAGCGAGAGCCCCCAGAAGCTCAGGAAACTCAGAGAGGCAGCTGCACAGGGCTGGGTGAAAGCTGAGGATGGGGCATGAACACAGAGGAGAACCTTTCTGCACTCCAGCCCCCACCTGAACACAGAGCATCTTAGGGAAGTCAAGCCTTTGGTTCCATGAAGGTAACTGGATCAGTCAGCTTGGGCTGCCATAACAAAGGGCCACAGACTTGGGGGTTTGGAACAACAGAAGTCATTTTCTCACAGTTCTGGAGGCTGGAAGTCCGAGATCAATGTGTCAGCAGGGTTGGTTTCTCCTGAAGCCTCTCTCCTTGGCTTGTGGACGATGGCTGTCTTCTCACTGTGTCCTCACATGGTTTTTCCTCTGTGAACATGCATCCCTGGTGTCTCTTCCTCTTCTTATAAGGACATCAGTCAGGTTGGATCAGAGTTCACTCTTTTGACTTCATTTAACATTTATTACCTCTTTAACTGTCCATCTCCAAATGCAGTCATGTTCTGAGTTACTGGGGGTTAGGACTTCAACATCTGGATTTTGGGGTGAGCAATTCAATCTACAACAGTAACAATAAAAAAAAAACAAAAACTGAAACCCAGTTCGATCCTAACTAGATTTACTCAATTCCTCACACTTTTAAAAAATCACCTGTCATTATATTATAAATTCTTTCCCTGTTGCTGTACAATCTTTGTAGTTACCATGTTTAATGGCTACATAATATTTTTCTTCATGTGGTTTTGTCATCCTTATGCTCCTTACTGTTGTTGCACATTTTAAGTTAGTGCTGTATTTTTTTCCTGCAAGTAAAAATCTTTATGCACATGTTTTTCCATGTGCATAAATGATGATTTTAGAATCATCCCTTAGTATAGATTCTAAAAAGAGACATTATTGCATCAAAGGGCATGACCCCTCTCGTGGGCTAAATTGTGTCTCCCATTAAATTCATGGGCTGAAGCCCCTAACCCTAATATGATAGTATTTGGTGGTGGGGCCTTTGGGAAGTAATAGGGTTAAACAAGGTCATAAGGGTGGGGCCCTAATCCAAAGGGGTTGGTGTCCTTATAAGAGGAGGAGGAGACACCAGAGAGCTCTCTCTCTCTCTCTGAACAAACGCCCACAGAGGAAAGGTCATACAAGCACACAGTGAGACGACAGCCTTCTGCAAGCCAGGAGGAAACATCACCAGGAATCAAATTTCCTGGCACTTTGATCTTGGATTTACAGCCTCTAGAACTGGGAGAAAAAAATTTCTGTAGTTGGAGCCACCCCTTCTGTGGTATATTGCATGGCAGACTGAGCAGAATATTACAACCCATTTCCACACATGCATTACTTATCTATAAATGCCCGTATTAAAAGTTAGCTGCTTTTCTTCTGGCTGTTTACATAAAATTCTCTGTGCCTACCCCTTCTGAATGGACTTTTCTGTCATCTGTAAACTTAAGATATTCAAATGCGCTTCTCTCATTTAAATAGTTGTTGAAAATCTATGTCAGATCCTAACACAGATATCCCATAATTCAAAAGTATATATTTTGTAACTTTAAGCTTATCAGTAACAAAGTGGTACCCTAATTCTGACATTTATTTTCTCTTTTTTTTAGATCATCCCTTTCATGTACCAGGAAACAAACACATGAGCAAATGAACAAATAAGCAAAACAAAAAACAAAACCAAAAACACCCAAACACCCCCCAAACCAAAACACTCTAGAGTTATAGAAATTCATGCCTAAAGCTTATAAATATTTTTTAATATAGAGATTTTTCCAAAGTATATTTTTATATGTTAATACATAAAGACTGTTATTTAAATACTTGTTGTTATGACATGATTCGTGTTCATTTAAAAAATAGAGGAAAACTTTAATAAAACATTTTTCTGTCATGTGAGTCAGCAAACACTGTGAGTGAGAGTTATATAAAAATTACAAATGAATAACTGAGGAGAGATTTACCACTGCTGGATGATCTGACTTTTAAGATAAACCCTTGATTTACTCTGGGACATAGCTCTTCTGGGACTACAGATGTATCCTGCCAAATTTGCTTCAGAACCTTTATTTTGCTATCTTCAGTTGAAGAGTCAGTCAATAAACATTCATTGATTTTCCAAAGTTCCTTAGGACACAAAGAATAAGATACAGTGCACATCCAATTTTCAAGTCATTTGTTTGTTAAAGTCTTGTTTTAAGGCTGGCTGCTGCTTGCCATGGTCTCCCTGCAGACTTGTGTTTGGGTTCTCACATGAGCTAATATTGTCTGAGAGAGGGAGACATCTTTGCTTCTTGGGTCTGTCTACTTTGTGTTTCTTCAAAGACTGGCTATTTTGCAGCCAATGTACAGGCCAGGACTTTCTGAGGAATTAGGGAAATTTTCAGATGATCCAAAACTGTCACTTAACAAAATTGGCTCATAAATTCAGTTACCTCCTCATCCAGTTTCTTGACGACACACATAGCAAAATTGATGGGGTAGGGGGAGAGTTTTAGTGTGAGTCTCCTCCTCTACCAAAGGCCAAATAAGGTGATTCCACGAGGCGGGAGTTAGGGAGTGAGAGAGGGAAGCAGGGAAGGGGTGAGCCAATGTGCAGGCATGGATGTCACCAGTCTCATCTATAAAGCCAGCGGGGATGCTGTTGACCCAGTGAGGGCTCCTTGAGGAAGAGTACGGGAGTCCCCCAAAAGAACCCCCTGAAGGACAATAGGCTGCAGCACCTGTCACCTGCTACATCCCAACTGATGGGGACATTAATTTCCTTCTCCTTTTCTCTCAGCTTCTGAGAAGACCCTGCAGCACAAATGGGAAAGACTAAAGGTGGCTGCCTGAGTCGGGAGTGGAAGGGGGCTGCAAAGTGCAAGATGAGTCTGAGGCCTCCCCTAACTCCTCACATCAGTGGACAGTGGGTCGAGGAGGTGGTACTCAGGGCACCAGAAAGCATCTGCCTCAGGGAGCCTCATCTCCCTTTTCCTTTTCCTATTGATCGATTGACTCCACAATCAAACAAGAGAAGATAGAGGAGGAGGAGAAGAGGAGGACTTGAAAAAGCTTAGATTTGATGAATATAACTTCGGTACCCAGATTTGAAGACTAAGTCTTTCTGCTTTATTGGCAAACCGCTGAGAAATTGTGCAGAGCTTGCAGCTGCTCTTTGATTGTGATAATTATAAGGAAATGAATGAATGAAGAAGCCCAGGGGTATAGATGAGCATGCGTCCCTTGTCACTGTTAGCAAGTCGTCCTCTCCATGGTCTATGGGAGTAACTAGACCTAAAAATGAATGAGTGTAACCAGCTCTAAACTCATGCATCTTTTCAGGGCCAATGTGGGCAGGTGCAAGGGAAACCTGAAAAATGCAAAATTTAGATCTATTCTCTGGAAAATGCACGACTCTAGGCTTCAATGACCAATGGAAGATCGTGGTGAGAGCGCGTTGGCTACAGTTGGTTATGTGTTCGGTTAGCATCAACGTACCCTTGACTTTTATTTCATCACTAAGATAAAAATAGTTAACGTCTGTCTGAATGTGACATGCCATGATATAAAGATGTAATTGATACCTACTTAAAGGATTAAAACATAGAACAGACGGCTGAAGTAAGAGACTAGATAATGTACCATCAACTGTGTAAATGTTTGAATGAATGTTTTGAAAAGTGAGCTGTTAGCCTCATTACCAAGTAGCAAGTTTGTGATTGAGGACAGTTGACTTCAGGGAGTGGAGTCTGGGAGATTTTGCTGTTGTTTTCATATAGCAGTGAGTTATTTGGAAAAAATGCATCTCAAGGACTTTTCACATTTAGGAAGAGATAATGCTAAGGATAGCGAGACTGGGACCCCAACGATGACCCAGAGATGGGACTGTGGTCAGCAGTCCATCATACATGTTTTCCAGAGAAGAACACATCCTTTAGGCAATTTAGAAAGAGTTGTTTTCAGAGGGCAGGCTGTTAACAATGTTGAATGAATGAGTAGAGAAGATGGTGTGTGAAGCAAGGAAGCCCAGGAAAGGTTGTACAAAGATAGTGATGTGGTGGATTGTGTACTGACTCACAGTGTGAGGGAGGGAGGTCTCCAAGGGGAGAGAAGTCCTTGGAAGAGGAAGGAACATTACCAGTGGGCTAGAGTGTAGCCCAAGAGATGTTCAGGCAGCAGAGATGTGGTCTAGGGAGGAGCAGGTTCCAACGAGGAGCAGGGTGGAGCCCAGAGCAGAGAAGGTGGGAAACATTACAAAGGACCTGCCCTTGGGCTGGGTTTTCCATGATTCATGGGGGATGGGTTACTGAAGATCTTCTCAGGGAGAGTGTTTGTATGGCCAGGGTCTCCTCACATGACATTGACCACAAATCATCTTCCAGTCTGTAACCAAAGTCCTGAGTTTCACCTCCTGTTTTCTTGGTAGTAAGAGCTAGTCACTGGTGACCTGAGCAGAGTCTGCCTGGTCAGAGTCCCTACAGCCCCCTCCAAGGGCACAGCCAGTGATTCCTGCAGGAGGAGCTGCCTCTCTTGGGCTCATGTGTCATTGAAATATTTAAGGGGACCTCCCTCCCCCAGCCTCCCTGCCTGAGGATGGAATTAGAGCTGCTTAGTCACTTTCTTCTAAAAGGCCATCAGAAATCATCTCATCACTCTGTATGTACATCTCATTTAGGTCAGTCTCCACCAGAATGCCAAGCCTTTAAAGTGGTCTTTTTCAACCCTTATTTGTGCCCCATAAATTTCTTTATATCCCTTAATAGGATTCAGTCTCCCGTCCCTTCCTTACCACTCAAAACCTTCCAGTGTATCCTCTGCAATCGAGTCTGTCATCCTCAAAATACCCTGAACCTTCAATCTCTTCTCAGAAAGCTCCCTTCTTTCCCAGAATGAGATCTGCTCTCCTCTGAGGACACTGCCGTCCTTTGGAGTGGTGGCTGTTTCTTCTCCCATTCCCCATGGAGCACAGGTTGGGAGCTGGGGTAGCATCCTTTCTGCTTCATGTGGTTTCTCCCTGACCATTTTCTCCCTGCTTTCCTCGAAGATTCTGGCCTTTTGAGGTAATTGCCATTACCATATGAATTAGTCTTGGATTTTCCCAAGAAACAGAATCGATAGAATATATTTGTATATTTATATCTATATCTATTTATATCTCCTATAATAGGATATATTATTATAATACAATATAATGTTTTGTATATATTATATATTTTTATTTTAAATATATATTTCTCTCTATATATACACTAAAATTTACTATATATATATATTCTAAAATATGTATATATATTTACTCTAAGGAATTGACTTACACCATTATGGAGGCTGAGAAGCTCCAATATCTGCAGTTGATAAGCTGCAGACCCCGGAGAGCTGATGGTAAAGTTCTAGTCTAAGTTCAAAGGCCTGAGAACCAGCAGAGCTGATTTGTGCAAGGTCCCATCTGGATCCGAGTCTGAAGGTAGGAGTAGATGGCTGTTCCAGCTTAAAGACAATGAGGCAGAGAGAAAGGATTCTTTCTTACTCAGCCTTTTATTCTATTCAGACCCTCAACAGATTAGACAAGGCCACCCATACTGGAAGGGCAACCTTCTTTACTCCCATCTACTGATTCAAATTTTTTTTCATTTTCTCACATATACCTTTACTTCTCCTGTCCTATATATTTTTACTGGAGTATTGTTGATTTACAATGTTGTGTTAATTTCTGCTGTACAGCAAATTGATTCAGTTATATACATATATGTATATTCTTTTTTTTTTTTTTAATCTCACCAAGAAACACCCTTGCAGACACACTCAGAATAATGTTTAACGACATGTCTGGGTGCCCTGTGGCCCAGGAAAGTTGACACATAGAATCAGCCATCACACCACACTTACTTGTCACCATCCTCAGCTCATCTTTTGGTCACTTCTCCTTGCTCATTGAAGGTTTGAACACTTAGTTCCTTCTTATTATCTGGGCAACTGTAGAGAAGATATTTTTATGTTTCTGTACAGTTAGGGTTTTCTGAGCAAATTTTATTGAAACTCGGGACCTGGGCTAAAAGAATAAGGCTTGGAAGATGAAGGGTGATGAGACAGCAAGAGGCTTTCCTGGGAGATCTACCTGCCTGGAGTTGTGTGTTTACATTTCAAGGTGGGGATGGGACTCAGCACCTTTGCATGTCCCTGGGTTCTCAAGCTGGAGACACTCACTTCCTCTCCTTCTTGGAGTCATTTATTTACATTCCAAATGGTAAGAACCCAGGATCCTTTCCAAGGGGAATTTTTTTCCCAAGGGAGCGACAAAAATCCTTTCCTTGACCAATTTCAGTTGGGCTCCTGCACATTCTCTTAGACTCATCTGTGTACTTCCTTCTAGAAGTCAGTTTTGGCAAGACCCTTGCTAAGTCAGTTTAGCAAGAAGCCCCATCCTTGATATCTGAACAGGTTCCTCATCCTCCACCATCCCCCAGATGATGTCTGATAACTTTGGGCTGCCTCTAGCAAGAGTCTTGATAGGTTAGTTTACCCAGAACCCTCCATTACCCCTGATGTTTCCTCTAAGTAATTTCACCTCCACTGTACCCACCCTGCTCCTTGGCTGTGATTCCCAATTGCCCACTCTGTACTCGGAGTTGAACCTGGTCTATACTGAGGTCTCTTTTTCCCTTTTGCAATAGTTCTGAATAAAATCTGTTTTTTACCACTTTCCTGTCCAACTCTGTTTTTTCTTAAATAGGAGATAAGTTTTAATTTTCTTTTTTAAGGGGAGGAGGGCTACGATACAAGCCATCCTATTAAACTACTCAGATGCATATTTCCATTTGCAACTGCAGTACGTGTAGGGGAACATCTGATGTAGCCTTCATTGCATCACCCCAGGGGCAAGAATTGGAGTGTGGGATGGGGAGGGGTGTGATTATGATAAGTGAGTAAAATTAATTTATTCTTTCTCTGGGGACTCATATCTACCTCCAACTTCATATGAGAAAATATAGATACTGAACACTTCACATTGTCTTCAACGCTGTTCTAGGTTCTCAGTGATTCAACATTCATGACAAACCTACATGCAGCTCCTTCTCAGCTCCTTCCTTTCCTCACTGCTCACACACAGGTTTTCTCTGTTTCACCTCAAGCACTTGCTCTTTTGGTCATTCTTTAGACCTCTGTAATTTTAATTCTAAATATATTCATCTCAAACTCCTCACTTCTTATCTTTACGTACTTAAGTCCTGTGTCCCCACAATGCATAGTCTACACCGGGACCACTGGTTAGGGTTAGGTCCTCCTTTTTCACTGAGCATTACTCCTTTTTTTTTTTTAACACAGTTTAGAGTTCCTTGTCCTTACCTATAATCACTCCCTTGTGAGCGCCCTCAGCTCTTTGCCCTTCTCAGATTTGCTTGGCAACTTCAGCCATGGCTGAAGTAAATTTTCTATTTCACACCTGCTTCCAAGCAACCGAATGTGCTGGAAACAATTGCCAGCAGTGCTGACTGGTCCCACTTTGAATTCTTTACATCACCTCATGTAGTTCCTCAGCACTGCCCAGCTATCCTGTCACTTCCTCCATTCAATTCTTTCTATTACATCCAGAGAGAACTACTTCACACTTTCTCCTCTCTCCTTGGAACTGCCAATATCCTTTTGCATCAGTCAGTTTTTGCTGTGTAACAAGCAAGTACAAAAATCCCTGTACTTGCATACAAGAGTAAGAATTTGTGATCATGCCTATCGATCTATGGATCAGCATGTTTGCTTGTTCCATGTGTCCCTTCTTATTCTGGAGGTCAGAGAAACATTCTTCTCATGACAGTGGGAGAAGTAAAGAGACCAGGCCCAGCTGGACAAGGTCATTTCAATTCTCTGTTCATCTCACATTCACTCACATTCCACTGGCCAAACTAAGTCATAAGATCAAACCCCACATCAACATGGAGATGTTGGGGGAAGGAGGCAAGTATCTGCTGAATGATAATCACTCCCAATTGATGATCATGTTTTATTTCAATTGCCAGCCCAACAAGAGTCTCTGTCTGACTCATGCCCTCTGCCTTCTCTCTTGTGATAAAGGATCTGCTGTGTCTAAATCCCACCCTCCAGAGTGCCCTGGATCCTCTCTCTTCTGGCTACTGCAGGTGGCTTCCCTGCACCATCAATTTTTCCTTCTCTCCTGGGTCACCCCCAACAGCAGACATGCTGACCAGCTCCCACACCAAAACATTGTCCTTCTTTGATTTTTCATCCCACTCTTGTCCCCAACTCAACTTGCTATTCTTTATAGCAAAATTCCTCAAAAAAGTTGCCCCAAATTACAGTCCACTGTCTCACCTCCAAATTCCAACAAGCTTTTATCCTCCCATTAGGATCACAGTGGTCAAGGTAACCAACAACCACCATGTTATCAAATCCAATGGATATTGTGGCATTCATCTTGCTTGACCCATTGGTGAGATTTGGTAGAGTTGCTCACTTCCTCCTTAAAATCTCTCATTTGGTTTCCATGAGGCTCCCTTCTCCCCCTCCCACTTTACTAACTTCTCTTCCCATGTTTTTTTCTTGTTGTTTGTTTAGGCTTCTTCTCTTCTTGTCATGTCTAAATGTTGGTTCATTTTGGACTGAGTCTTTGATTTTCTTCTCTATCTACAATCTCTCCATAGGTCTCATGGCTTTAAAAACCAGGCGTAAGCTGATAGTTCCACATTTTTATATTTGTCCTTGACTTTCCCCCTAAGCTTCAGACTTGTTATCCAAATTACTACTTGGCTTCTCACTTAGATGTTGAATAGACACCTCAAATCTACCTATCAGTGTTAAATTTCTCCCCAAGCCCACTGCTTCCCATGTCAGTAAGTGATGTCACTTGGAGTCAGGCCATCTGGTTTTTGTTCTACTTTTCACATCTTTCATCCATTGTCTTTTTGGAAATACCTTCAAATACATCTGGAATCCATCTATTGTTACCACTTCTGTAGTTGACAGCATAATGGCCCCCCAAAAATGTCCATGCTCTAATCTCTAGAACCTATGACTGTTACCTTACATGGCAAGAGGGACTGTGAAGATGTAATTAAGGTTGCGGACCTTGGATGGGAGATTATTTTAGATTATCTGGTGGCCCAATCTAGTTACATGAGCCCTTCAAAGTGGAAGCAGAAGGCAAAAGGTGAGTAAGAAAGGTAAGATGTGAGAAGGACTCAACTACTTTTGCTGGCTTTGAAGATGGAGAAAAGAGGCCATGGGCTAAAGAATGTGGCAGCTTCTAGAAGCTTGGCACAGCCCTCATTTTAGAGCCTGAAAGGAAACAGAGACCTTTCAGGTTCTGTACCCACAAGGAACTGAATTCTGACAACTCGAATGAACAGGAAGTAAGTTCTTCCCTACAGCCTCCAGAGAGGAATGCAACCCTGCCAACACCTTGATTTTAGCATCATGAGACTGTATAGGACTTCTGACCTAAGGAACTGTAAGGTAATAAATCAGTGTAGTTTTAAGGCACTGAGTATATGGTAACTCATAACAGCAGCAATAGAAAACTAATACAACCTCCATTACTATCACCCTGTAGAAGGCACCATCATCTCTTGGCAATAGTCTTCCCGTTGCTTCTACTTTACAAAATAACCAAAGTGATATTTAAAAATATAAACTAGATCATTGCCATTATCCTGTTTCAAAGCTATTCTTCTGCTCTAAAATCTTCTCAGCACATTTAGAAAAAATTCCAAAATTTTTTATCATGACATGACACACAAATCTCTACGTCTGATGTCTATATAACTTTATAATGTTGAATTCTTTCATGTGTCTTCTCTCTCATTTTGCTTCAAAGACACTGATCTTGTAATTTCTAGAACATACCAAGCTCATCCCTGCCCCAGGGCTTTTATCTTTGCAGTAACTTTTCCCTTGAATCCTTGCTGTTTTTCCAGATATTCACCAGGTTTGTCCCCTCATTTCATCCAATTCAATGGTAACACGGCACCTCCACGGACAGCACTCTTGGTTGGCCATATCTGCAATCATCCCATGTCCCATTCCTGCCACCTCTATTCCTTCATCTGTTATACTATTTTTGATAGCATTTATTAGTATTCAAAATGGGCATTATAGTCTCTTTCCTTTGCTAGTTTATTGTCTGTCTCTGCCACTAGAAAATAAGCTTCATGAGGGCTCCTAAAATTTTGCCTTGTGTGTTGCTGTTTTGTGCATTGTTGGCTAGAACAGCTTCTGGCCAGTAATAGGGTTTTAATATATTTTTGTTGAATGAGTGAGGAAGCGCAGAATGTAGCTAGAGTATCTGAGTCTTTGAGTCAATGAATCCATCTCTTCTGCACTTCAAGGGCTTGGAGAGGGAATGGAGAGAGATGCTCTCCGTTTTCCACATGGTTACTTCTTTATCAGCCATATCGACACATCAGTTGGCTCACCGGGTGAAGTATCTCTGCAGAGCTTGGAAAGAAGTGGGACTAGGTTGGGCTAGCACATTGCTCATGTCCCAGCACAGCAGAATCAGAGCCCAAGGGGCAAGACAAACAGGGGGAGCATCTGACAGTGTTGGTCAGCTGCTGTCTCAGAAATCTGGGGCTCAGAGATGCAAGAAGCCATGGCATTTTGCTTGCTTCTTTGTTTTTTGGCTGAACTCACATGCTTTATGAATATAATGATGGCAAGAAGAAGGTTCTCCTCTCCTCCCATGTACAGGATGCTCTGGTACCATGCTGTTACAGCCTGTGGGAGAAGTCACTGAGTGTGATCTTCCAATTAAGTCACACATCTAGCATCTCTCATTTCTTTCCATTTTTTTTTTTAAAAAAACATCTTTATTGGAGTATAATTGCTTTACAATGGTGTGTTAGTTTCTGCTTTATAACAAAGTGAATCAGCTATACATATACATATGTTCCTATGTCTCTTCCTTCTTGCATCTCCCTCCCTGCCACCCTTCCTATCTCACCCCTCTGAGTGGTCACAAAGCACTGAGCTGATCTCCCTGTGTTATGCAGCTGCTTCCCACTAGCTATCTATTTTACGTTTGGTAGCGTATATATGTCCATGCCACTCTCTCACTTTGTCACAGTTTACCATTCCCCCTCCCCATATCCTCAAGTCCATTCTCTAGTAGGTCTGTGTCTTTATTCCCGTCTTACCCCTAGATTCTTGATGACCTTTTTTTTTTCTTAGATTCCATATATACGTGTTAACATACGGTATTTGTTTTTCTCTTTCTGACTTACTTCACTCGGTATGATAGACTCTAGGTCCATCCACCTCACTACAAATAACTCAATTTCGTTTCCTTTTATGGCTGAGTAATATTCCATTGTATATATGTGCCACATCTTCTTTATCCATTCATCTGATGATGGACATTTAGGTTGCTTCCATGTCCTGGCTATTGTAAATAGAGCTACAGTGAATATTTTGGTACATGACTCTTTTTGAATTATGGTTTTCTCAGAGTATATGCCCAGTAGTGGGATTGCTGGGTTGTATGGTAGTTCTATTTGTAGTTTTTTAAGGAACCTCCATACTGTTCTCCATAGTGGCTGTATCAATTCACATTCCCACAAGGAGTGCAAGAGTGTTCCCTTTTCTCCACACCCTCTCCAGCATTTATTGTTTCTAGATTTTTTGATGATGGCCATTCAGACAGGTGTGAAATGATATCTCATTGTAGTTTTTATTTGCATTTCTCTAATGATTAATGATGTTGAGCATTCTTTCGTGTGTTTGTTGGCAATCTGTATATCTTCTTTGGGGAAATGTCTCCTTAGGTCTTCTGCCCATTTTTGGGTTGGCTTATTTGTTTTTTATTAGCTGCTTGTAAATTTTGGAGATTAATCCTTTGTCAGTTGCTTCATTTGCAAATATTTTCTCCCATTCTGAGGGTTGTTTTTTGGTCTTGTTTATGGTTTCCTTTGCTGTGCAAAAGCTTTGAAATTTCATTACATCCCATTTGTTTATTATTTTTTTAAATTCCATTTCTCTAGGAGGTGGGTCAAAAAGGATCTTGCTGTGATTTATGTCATAAAGTGCTCTGCCTATGTTTTCCTCTAAGAGTTTGATAGTGCCTGGACTTACATTTAGGTATCTAATCCATTTTGAGCTTATTTTTGTATATGGTGTTAGGGAGTGTTCTAATCTTATACTTTTACATGTACCTGTCCAGTTTTTCCAGCACCACTTATGGAAGAGGCTGTCTTTTCTCCATTGTATATTCTTGCCTCCTTTATCAAAGGTAAGGTGACAGTATGTGTGTGGGTTTATCTCTGGGCTTTCTATTCTGTTCCATTGATCTATCTTTCTGTTTTTGTGCCAGTACCATACTGTCTTGATTACTGTAGCTTTGTAGTATAGTCTGAAGTCAGGGAGCCTGATTTCTCCAGCTCCATTTTTCTTGCTCAAGATTGCTTTGGCTATTCGGGGTCTTTTGTGTTTCCATACACATTGTGAAATATTTTGTTCTAGTTCTGTGAAAAATGCCAGTGGTAGTTTGATAAGGTTTGCATTGAATCTGTAGATTGCTTTGGGTAGTAGAGTCATTGTCACAATGTTGATTCTTCCAATCCAAGAACATGGTAGATCTCTCCATCTATTTGTATCATCTTAAATTTCTTTCATCTGTGTCTTATAATTTTCTGCATACAGGCCTTTTGTTTCCTTAGGTAGGTTTATTCCTAGATATTTTATTCTTTTTGTTGCAGTGGTAAATGGGAGTGTTTTCTTAATTTCACTTTCAGATTTTTCATCATTAGTGTATAGGGATGCCAGAGATTTCTGTGCATTAATTTTGTATCCTGCTACTTTACCAAATTCATTGATTAGCTCTAGTAGTTTTCTGGTAGCATCTTTAGGATTCTCTATGTAGAGTAGCATGTCATCTGCAAACAGTGAGAACTTTACTTCTTCTTTCCGATTTGGATTCCTTTTCTTCTCTGATTGCTGTGGCTAAAACTTCCAAAACTATGTTGAATAATAGTGGTGAGACTGGGTAACCTTGTCTTGTTCCTGATCTTAGTGGAAATGGTTTCAGTTTTTCACCATTGAGAATGATGTTGGCTGTGGGTTTGTCATATATGACCTTTATCATGTTGAGGAAAGTTCCCTCTATGCCTACTTTCTGCAGGGTTTTTATCATAAATGGGTGTTGAATTTTGTCCAAAGCTTTATCTCCATCTATTGACATAATCATATGGTTTTTCACCTTCTATTCGTTAATATGGTGTATCACGTTGATTGATTTGCGTATATTGAAGAATCCTTGCATTCCTGGAATAAACCCCACTTGATCATGGTGTATGATCCTTTTAATGTGCTGTTGGATTCTTTTTGCTAGTATTTTGTTGAGGATTTTTGCATCTATGTTCATCAGTGATATTGGCCTGTAGTTTTCTTTGTGACATCTTTGTCTGGTTTTGGCATTAGGGTGATGGTGGCCTCGTAGAATGAGTTTGGGAGTGTTCCTCCCTCTGCTGTATTTTGGAAGAGTTTGAGAAGGACAGGTGTTAGCGCTTCTCTAAAGGTTTGATAGAATTCGCCTGTGAAGCCATCTGGTCCTGGGCTTTTGTTTGTTGGAAGATTTTTAATCACAGTTTCAATTTCAGTGCTTGTGATTGGTCTATTCATATTTTCTATTTCTTCCTGGTGCAGTCTTGGCAGGTTGAGCATTTGTAAGAATTTGTCCATTTCTTCCAGGTTGTCCATTTTATTGGCATAGAGTTGCTTGTAGTAATCTCTCATGATCCTTTGTATTTCTGCAGTTTCAATTTTTACTTCTCCTTTTCCATTTCTAATTCTATTGATTTGAGTCCTCTCCCATTTTTTCTTGATGAGTCTGGCTAATGGTTTATCAATCTTATTTATCTTCTCAAAGAACCAGCTTTTAGTTTTATTGATCTTTGCTGTCATTTCCTTCATTTCTTTTTCATTTATTTCTGATCTGATCTTTATGATTTCTTTCCTTCTGCTAACTTTGGGTTTTTTTTTTTGTTGTTCTTTTTTCTCTAATTGATTTTGGTGCAAGGTAGGATTGTATTGCTATAAACTTCCCTCTTAGAACTGCTTTTGCTGCAAGGTTAGGTTATTTATTTGATATGTTTCCTGTTTCTTAAGGTAGGATTGTATTGTTATAAACTTCCCTCTTAGAACTGCTTTTGCTGCATCACATAGGTTTTGGTTGTCGTGTCTCCATTCTCATTTGTCTCTAGGTATTTTTTGAATTTCTCTTTGATTTCTTCAGTGATCACTTCGTTATCAAGTAGTGTATTGTTTAGCCTCCATGTGTTTGTATTTTTTACAGGTCTTTTCCTGTAATTGATGTCTAGTCTCATAGTGTTGTAGTCTAAAAAGATACTTGACATAATTTCAATTTTCTTAAATTTACCAAGGCTTGATTTGTGACCCAAGATATGATCTATCCTGGAGAATGTTCCATGAGCACTTGAGAAAAATGTGTTCTGTTGTCTTCGGATGGAATGTCCTACAAATATCAATTAAGTCCATCTTTTTTAATGTATCGTTTAAAGCTTGTGTTTTCTTATTCATTTTCATTGTGGATGATTGGTTCATTTGTGAAAGTGGGGTGTTAAAGTCCCCCAATATGAGTGTGTTACTGTCGATTTTCCCTTTTATGGCTGTTAGCATTTTCCTTATGTATTGTAGTGTTCCTACGTTGGGTGCATAAATATTTACAATTGTTATATTTTCTTCTTGGATTGATCCCTTGATCATTATGTAGTGTCCTTCTTTGTGTGTTGTAATAGTCTTTATTTTAAAGTCTATTTTGTCTAATATGAGAATAGCTACTCCAGCTTTCTTTTGATTTCCATTTGCATGGAATATCTTTTTCCATCCCCTCACTTTCAGTCTGTATGTGTCCCTAGGTGTGAAGTGGGTCTCTTTTAGACAGCATATATATGGGTCTTGTTTTTGTATCCATTCAGCCAGTCTATGTCTTTTGGTGGGAGCATTTAATCCATTTACATTTAAGGTAATTATCTATATGTATGTTCCTATTCCCATTTTCTTAATTGTTTTGTGTTTGTTATTGTAGGTCTTTTCCTTCTCTTGTGTTTCTTGCCTAGAGAAGTTCCTTTAGCATTTGTTGTAAAGCTAGTTTGGTGGTGCTGAACTGTCTCAGCTTTTGCTTGTCTGTAAAGGTTTTAATGTCTCCATCAAATCTGAATGAGACCCTTGCTGGGTAGAGTAATCTTGGTTGTAGGTTTTTCCCTTTCATCACTTTAAATATGTCTTGACACTCCCTTCTGGCTTGCAGAGTTTCTGATGAAAGATTATCTGTTAACCTTATGGGGATTCCCTTGTGTGTTATTTGTTGTTTTTCCCTTGCTGCTTTTAATATGTTTTCTTTGTATTTAATTTTTGACAGTTTGATTAATATGTGTCTTGGCATGTTTCTCCTTGGATTTATCCTGTATGGGACTCTCTGTGCTTCCTGGACTTGATTCACTATTTCCTTTCCCATCTTAGGGAAGTTTTCAACTCTAATCTCTTCAAATATTTTCTCAGTCCCTTTCTTTTTCTCTTCTTCTTCTGGGTCCCTTATAATTCGAATGTTGGTGCATTTAATGTTGTCCCAGAGGTCCCTGAGACTGTCCTCAGTTCTTTTCATTCTGTTTTCTTTATTCTGCTCTGCAGTAGTTATTTCCACTATTTTATCTTCCAGGTCACTTATCCGTTCTTCTGCCTCAGTTATTCTGCTATTGATCCCTTCTAGAGTATTTTTAATTTCATTTATTGTGTTGTTCATTGTTGCTTGTAACCTCTTCCGTTCTTCTAGGTCCTTGTTAAATGTTTTTTGCATTTTCTCTATTCTATTTCCAAAATTTTGGATCATCTTTACTATCATTTTTTGAATTCTTTTTTCAAGTAGACTGTCTATTTCCTCTTCATTTGTTTGGTCTGGTGGGTTTTACCTTGCTCCTTCATCTGCTTTGTGTTTTTCTGTCTTCTCATTTTGCTTACCTTACTGTGTTTGGGTCTCTCCTTTTTTCAGGCTGCAGGCTTGTAGTTCCTGTTGTTTTTGGCATCTGTCCCCGGTGGCTAAAGTTGGTTCAGTGGGTTGTGTAGGCTTCCTGGTGGAGGTGACTAGTGCCTGTGTTCTGGTGGGTGAGGCTGGATCTTGTCTTTCTGGTGGGCAGGTCCACGTCTGGTTGTGTGTTTTGGAGTGTCTGTGGCCTTATTATGATTTTAGACAGCCTCTCTGCTAATGGATGGGGCTGTGTTCCTGTCTTGCTAGTTGTTTGGTATAGGGTGTCCAGCACTGTAGCTTGCTGGTCGTTGAGTGAAGCCGGGTGTTGGTGTTGAGATGGAGATCTCTGGGAGATTTTCGGCATTTGATATTCCATGGACTGAGAGGTCTCTTGTGGACCAGTGTCCTGAACTTGGCTCTCCCATCTCAGAGGCACAGCACTGACTCCTGGCTGCAGCACCAAGAGACTTTCATCCACAAGGCTCAGTATCAAAGGGAGAAAAAGTAGAAAGAAAGAAAGAAAGAGGATAAAAGAAAATAAAGTAAAGTAAGATAAAATAAAATAAAGTTATTAAAATAAAAAATAATTATTAAGAAAAAAAATTTTTTTAAAGTAAAAAAACAAATGGACAGACAGAACCCTAGGACAAATGGTGAAAGCAAAACAGTACAGACAAAATCTCACACAGGAGCAAACACATACACACTCAGAAAAAGAGGAAAAGGGGAAAAAATAATAAATCTTGCTCTCATAGTGCACCTCCTCAATTTGGGATAATTCGTTTTCTATTCAGGTATTCCACAGATGCAGGGTACATGAAGTTGATTGCGGGGATTTAATCCGCTGCTCCTGAGGCTGCTGGGAGAGATTTCCCTTTCTCTTCTTTGTTTGCACATCTCCCGGGGCTCAGCTTTGGATGTGGCCCCGCCTCTGTGTGTAGGTCGCCTGAGGTTGTCTGTTGTTTGCTCAGACAGGACGGAGTTAAAGGAGCCGCTCATTCGGGGGCTCTGGCTCACTCAGGCCAGGGGGAGGGAGGGGCACGGATGCTGCGGGGTGAGCCTGCGGTGGCAGAGGCTGGCGTGACGTTGCACCAGCCTGAGACGTGCCGTGCGTTCTCCCAGGGAAGTTGTCCCTGGATCCCGGGACCCTGGCAGTGGCGGGCTGCACCGGCTCCCCACAAGGGAGGTGTGGATAGTGACCTGTTCTTGCACACAGGCTTCTTGGTGGCCGCAGCAGCAGGCTTAGCATCTCATGCCCATCTCTGGGGTCCGCGCTGATAGCCGCGGCTTGTGCCTATCTCTGGAGCTCGTTTAGGCGGTGCTCTGAATCCCCTCTCCTTGCGCCCCCTGAAACAATGGTCTCTTGCCTCTTTGGCAGGTCCAGACTTTTTCCCGGACTCCCTCCCGGCCAGCTGTGGTGCACTAACCCCCTGCAGGCTGTGTTCATGCCACCAACCCCAGTCCTCTCCCTGGGATCCGACCAAAGCCAGAGCCTCAGCTCCCAGCCCCGCCCTCCCTGGCGGTTGAGCAGACAAGCCTCTCGGTCTTGTGAGTGCTGGTCGGCACCGATACTCTGTGTGGGAATCTCTCTGCTGTGCCCTCCGCACCCCTGTGGCTACACTTTCCTCCGTGGCGCCGAAGCTTCCCCCTCCGCCACCCGCATTCTCCGCCCGTGAAGGGGCTCCTAGTATGTGGAAACCTTTCCTCCTTCACAGCTCCCTCCCACTGGTGCAGGTCCCATCCTTATTCTTTTGTTTCTGTTTTTCCCTTTTTCTTTCGCCCTACCCAGGTACGTGGGGAGTTTCTTGCCTTTTTGGAGGTCTGAGGTCTTCTGCCAGCGTTCAGCAGGTGTTCTGTAGGAGTTGTTCCACATGTAGATGTATTTCGGATGTATCTGTGGGGAGGAAGGTGACCTCTGCGTCTTACTCTTCCGCCATCTTCCTCAACTTCCGCATCTCTCATTTCTGATGACATTGCTGACGTGCTGAGACATCAGGGGATGCGATGTTAAAAAAAAAAAGAAAAAACCTATTCACAGAACAGCTCCTTCATCTAGGGAGGTGTGGACTTGGGTCTACATGAGCAGCACAACTCCTCCAAATCACTGTGCGCTCCCCCCACCCATGTTTCAGGACCCAGTTGGCACTTTAGGTCTCAAGCTTCTGTTTCTTCTTCATTTACATCATGTATTTTCTAGTTTTTTTTTTTTTGCGGTACAGATCCCAGGCTCTGGACGTGAAGGCTCAGCGACCATGGTTCACCGGCCCAGCCACTCTGCGGCATGTGGGCACTTCCTGGACCCGGGCACGAACCCGTGTCCCCTGCATCGGCAGGCGGACTCTCAAGCAGTGCACCACCAGGGAAGCCCTTTCTAGTAGTTTTGATCATCAGTTTTTTACTATGATTGGGTAATAGAAATTTACTTTTTTTTTTTTTTTTTTGTGCGTTATGTGGGCCTCTCACAGCTGTGGCCTCTCCCGTTGTAGAGCACAGGCTCCGGACACGCAGGCTCAGCGGCCATGGCTCACGGGCCCAGCTGCTCTGCGGCATGTGGGATCTTCCCCATCTGGGGCATAAACCCGTGTCCCCAGCATCGGCAGGCGGACTCTCAACCATTGCGTTACCAGGGAAGCCCTAGAAATTTATATTTTTTTAAATTAAAAAAATACTTTGTCCTGGTCAAGTTCCTCTGCTGGTACCCTTTTCCTGGGTGATGTAGCATCTTGGAGAGCATGTTAACTTTAGAATTTCTATCTGTAGCAATCTACAGCTTAGGAGTCACGTGGGGCTGCAGAGGAGCCATGCCCTGTGATGCCTAGTGATACATCCTATCATTCATTGGAGCTTACTCTGTGCCAGGCTCTGTGCTAAGAACAGCACTTTATATGCACAATTCCTCCTCCTCCATTCTCTTTTTGATTCAGTCCAGCTTCTGCCCCCAGCACAGTATGGAATCAGCTCATGTCAAGGTCACCAATGACTACCATTTTGTCAGTATCAAAGACATCCACATGGGTTACCTCACAGGTCCTCTTGGCAGTGTTAGATCAAGTTGACCACTTCCTTCTCTTGGAAGACTTTCTTCTTTGGTTTCCAAGTTGATTCATTTTCTTGATTTTCTTCCTCCCTCAAACTGCCTTCATTATTGCTTGTTTTTACCAGATGACATGTTGGAAAACTCCTGGTGGTTGACTGTCCTTCTTTCTTCATTTATGTTTTCCCCTCAGGAGTTTTTTTATGGTCTCATGACTTTGAATAACTAAGTGCTGATGACTTCCAAATTGATGTTCATCCCTGACTTCTTCCCTGAGCTCTAATCTCATATATGCAACCACCCCCTTGGCATCTCTATTTCAAGGTCTAATAGGCTGCTGAACCAAAAAGTTTAAAACAGAACTTTTGATCCCTCACTATAAAATGAAAAAAATCATCTAGAAGTAATAAAATGAAAAAAATAATCTAGAAGTAATCCTTGCTTCTTCTCTTTCCATTATGCTTCTTCTCTTTTCATAAATGCATCAGCAAGTCCTGCTAGTTTTCCCTCCGCAATGTACTTCCCCAACCCATCCACTTGGCTCATCCCCACAGCTCCCAAGCTGGTCCAAGCCATCATCACCGCCTCTCTAGACAACTGCCCTAGCCTCTTCACTGGTCTTCTTGCTTTCACTCTAGCTCCAGTACACATCATTCTCCAAATAGCAAGGAGAGTCTTTAGAAATGTAAATCAGATAATACTTTTTCCTTTGTTAAAACTATCCAATGACTTCTCATGAAATGGAGCAGGACCCTATGGGGCCTTCCTGGGACAAACCCCTGGCCCCCCTGCTCCATGTCTTCTGCCTGCCTCTTGTCTGTAAAAAACTTTAGCCAAAGAATACATTTAGAGAAGTGAGAAAATGCAGAAGTGAAGGAAAATAGTCAAACAGGACAAAATAATAATAGCTTAGTCATTACACAAAGTGAACGACTTTTAGTTCCTCCTCAAGGGCTATAGATAATATTCTGAGCCATATCCTTTGAGCTGTTTTGTAGATACTGAAACCTCCACCAGGTGGAAGAAGTTAACTACATGATGACCAGACTGTAGCCATGACACAGCTGCTCCACCTTACACAATTTCAAGAACTGGCCTCAAGGAAATGGGAAAAAACCAACCCTGAAACTAAAGATTAACTGTAGTTAAAACAATCAAGATGACACTGATCAGAACATCACATGACCAATTTCAAGATGACTGTCAGAGCTGACTGTGATGCTGTGCATGTAGCCCCCTACTTCTACCTATACACCCCTGAAACTCCCCTTTAATAACTCTTGTACCCTAATCAGCAGTGGGGAGTTGGCTATTGGACATGAGTCCAGCTTCTTTCCAGGTTGCCAACCTCTGGAATAAAGCAAGCTTTCCTTTCCTACCAACACTTTTCTCTTGAGTATTGGCTTTCAAGCAGTGAGCAGCTGGACCTGAGTTCAGTAACAATTATACTTAAGAAAAAATCCTCCAAGCTCTCTTAATCTGGCTCTACCTTACTTTTCTGACTTCAGTTGGCACCCCTACCCCTTCAACACCCATCGACATACTTATGCACTGTAATACCATGCTGCCAACTCCCCTGCCTACTTGTCTTCACTGGTCAATTTTGTTTTTATCTCAGGGCATTTGTACTTGCTGATCCTCTGCCTTGAACACTGTTTCCGTATATCTTCACATCACTCAAGTCTCAGATTCATATCACCTCCTCAGAGAGGACTTCCTTGCCAGCTGATGCTCAGAGAAGTCCAGTAACTTGTGTGAGGCTGCTCCTCTAGTAAGTAACATGTTTGAGATCTGAGCCCAGGTAATTGAAATCCACATCCTGTGTCTTGACCACCATCTTCTCTGTCTTTATTCTTTCATAGTAGGGGCCAGAGAACACAGTATGATGCAGGGCTTGTTGCAGAAGATACAAGGGATGAAGGGAAGCAAAGGAGATGAATAAGGAAGAAGTGGTTCTGTGAGCATTTTTGGCAACAGCAGCAGAACTCAGTAACAGAATAATTGGATGTTGAGTAAAATGAAGAGCAAGACTGTTAACTCCTCAGTACAGCCAAGAATAAGATGCTAGATCATAATTCATAGATTACAGGATCAGGACTACAAAACTAAACTGCTGTCCCCAACTAGAGAATATTATTTATTTCCTAGGAAAGTAAAATACAGGTAAGAACCTAACTCATATTTGTATTGTGGTTAGCGCCTTATACTTTGTTTAACAACTTAGTAAATACCCTCAGCAATTTATCACAGTGTGGTGGTTATTCTCAAGTAAGTCCTTTAGTTTAACCTTACTATTAAAATAATCCCAGTGGGGACTGGTTTGAGTAGAAATACCTAAAACTGGTGACCAACATTGTCACAGGATTGGAATTGGAAAAGACCAGGGGAATAATAATAGGACCAGTGAATGTATCAACTCTTGTGTTAGATCATTTAGGTGTTCCTTATGGGTGCATCTCTATCCCAACCTTCCTGGGAGAGAGAAAGACATGAGGTTTCTATGATGGGGCCAAGAAAGATGGTAATTATATAAACACTCTGAAACACCAGCCATGATCTTTAGAGCATGTCCTGAGTTTAATAGTGTCCTCCCCAAATTCATATCCATCCAGAACCTGTGAATGTGACTTGGTTTGGAAATAGTATCTTTGCAAATATAATAAACTTAAAATTATTTGGTCTTAAGTCCAATATGACTAGTGTCCTTACAAAAGGGAAAATTTGGACACAGAGCCATACACATAGGGAGAAATCCCTGTGAAGACAGAGGAAGAGATTGGAGTGATGCATCTGAAAGTCAAGGAACACCAAGGATTGCTGGCAACCACCAGAAGCTAGAAGAGCTGGAGGGATCCTCCCCTAGGGTCTCCAGAGAGCATGGCTCTATCAATACTTAGATTTCAGAGGTCTGGGCTCTAGAACTGTGAGGGAATCTTCCTTTATATACATCTAGTTTGTAGTAATTTGTTATGGGAGCCTCAAGAAAATAATACAGTGCATCTAAATAATTAAATGACATCAGATGCTCAATATAAGTAAAAATACCCCATAATCACTTTTTTGGGGGGGTTATTGTTGAACCAGCTTATTCTTATTTTAAAACGTGGTTTCTAGCAATCTATATTAACAGATGGTGCATTCACAGCGTTGTCAATAAAAACTTAAACAGGAATACATGAAAAGCCTCCCTCCTTTCCCTGCTCCATTTCCCTTCTCCCAGGCAATATTTTTCATTTCTTTCTTGTGTAATCTTCCAGGAGAGTTTTATGCATATACAAATCATTCAAGGGCATATTCTCCCCCCATTTTTAAAGCAAATCATAGCATACTATATACTCTGCTTTGTACCTTGCTTTTTTTTCATTCAACTATTTATCTTGGGAAATTTTCCATATGAGTATATAAAGAACATCTTGATTTATTCTTACAGTTGCAAAAGTTTCCATTGCATGCTTGGAAAGATGATTTATTTAGCTGGTGCTCTCATGATGGCCATTTAGATAGCTTCCAATATTTTGCTATTATAAATGAGGCTGCAACAAATAACTGTATACATATGTATTTTCATGTGTTTGTGACTATATATGTAGGATAAACTCCACAAAAGTAAAATGACATAATCCTAAGGGCATGTGCACTTATTGTTTATAAAAATTGTTTCATTGTGGTAAAATATACATACCATAAAAGATACCATTTACATGATTTTTAAGTGTTGCTAAATATAGTGTACATTTCAGTGGCATTTAAGTACATTCACATTGCTGTGCAACCATCACCACCATCCATCTCTAGAATTTTTCATTTTCACAAACTGAAACCCTGTACTCATTAAACACGAACCCCTCATTTTCCCCTTTCCCTAGCTTGGGAAACCACCATTCTACTTATGAATTTGACCACACTTGGTACCTCATACAAGTGGAATCATATAATATTGTCTTTTTGAGCCTGATGGATTTCATTTAGCATAATGTCTTCAAGGTTTTTTCCATGTTGGAGTATGTGTCAGAATTTCTTTCCTTTTTAAGGCTGAAAAATATTGCATCGTATGTATATACCACATTTTGTTTATCCATTCATCCATCAATGGACACTTGGGTCGTTTCCCCCTTTTGGTTATTGTAAATAATGGTGCTGTGAACACTGGCATACAAATATGTGTTCGAGTCCCTGCTTTCAATTCTTTTGGGTCTACACTCAGAATCAGAATTGCTGGATCATATGATACTTCTTTGTTTAATTTTTTGAGGAAATACTATACCGTTTTCACAGCAGCTGCACCATTTTACATTCCCACCAACAGTGCGCAAGGGTTTCAATTTCTCCACATCCTCACCAACACTTGTTATTTTCTTTTCTTTTCTTTTTTTTGATAATAACCATCTTAATGGGTGTGACATGGTATCTTACTGTGATTTTGATTTGCATTTCCCTAATCATTAGTGATATTGAGCATCTCTTCAAGTGCTTATTAGCCATTTGAATATCTTCTTTGGAGAAATGTATTTTCAAGTTTTTTACCCACTTTTTAATTGGTTTGTTTATTTTCTTGTTGTTGAGTTCCTTATAATTGCATTTATATATTTAAAAAATCATAATATTTTGTGCTTTTTGTCAAAAAATATATAACTGGCAGTAGTTATATCATTCCAGTTCATTAATTTAATTAAAATTTAATAAGAACCTGCTATGTAGCAGTTACTATTCCCGGGTTGATGAAACAAAAATGAATTCGAAATCATCATTGTCTTTGCAGAAGTGGCAGATGAATAAATAAATGATCATAACAGTGTTCAGTAAGGGCTGCCTGTCATGGGGGAACACAAGGAATCTTCTTGGGCATAAATTAAATCAGGAATGGGCTCTATTGCATGAGTCCAATAGAAGAATGTTACTCTATTAGATAGTCATATATGAGAACCATAAGAAACGTTATTTGCAATGTCTCCATCCTAAAGTGATCACTTTCCCATAAACTCTTCAGCTACAAAATGGTACAGAAAGTGTGGCATGAATCTCAACAAGTGAACATTACTAGAGTAGAGACTAATTAATCTAATTAAATTTTTCTTGAGCACTTACTGTATGCCCAATACTGGGCTAAGGCACGGTCAGAAAAAAGCTCCTCTGATCTTCTCCATGTCTGCCTTGTACTAATGTCCAAGGGCAGGACTGGCAAAAGGGCAGGACTGGCAAAAATATGGCATGTGGCACCCATGGTGCCTGTTGCATCGCTAATTGATGGTGGTCTTTTCCCACTTTGCATATGGCACCTGTGACTCCAGGCAGACACTACCAGCCAATAGGAGTAGGCTTTGGAGACTAACCCCATTTTCTATTTGGCTGTTGATGGTCTCTGTGTATAGGAAATTTAGGGGTTCTCTATTAATGTCTGCTGTTTCGAGGAGAGGAAAACTGGGGGCTACCAGAAGTGAAATCAGAGAGCCTGTCCTCTCTGGGCCTAGATACTGGTGAGTCAAGATTGCCACCTCTTTTGTTTCTCTTCCTAAATTTATAATTTCTGTTTTCATATTGCATTTTTTTCATATAAATGTATAATTTTATTTTTTTTTCTAGTTTTATTGAGATATAATTGACATACAGCACAGTATAAGTTTAAGGTATACAGCATAATGATTTGACTTACACATGTCAGGAAATGATCACCACAGTACATTTAGCGAACATCCATCTCATATAGATACAAAATTAAAGAAATAGGAAAAAAAATTTTTCCCTATGATGAGAACGTGAGGATTTGCTCTCTTAACAACTTTCAAGTATAACATACAGCAGTGTGAATTATACTTATCATGTTGTTAAAGGTATTTCTTTTTCCTACAGGTCTTTCAGAGTTTTTATTTTATTTTTATTTTTTGCATTTTAAGAGTGAAAAATTCAATGTACTTACCACTGGAAAAAAAAACTATTGGAAGGCAAGCTTTGATTTGATTGATGAGTTCACACATTTCTTTGCGTCTTGTTCATCTTTCTATTCTCAGCACCTGAGACGTGATAGGGCCTCAGAGAACATGAGCTGGATGAATGACAATTTACAGGAAGCTGGAGTCTGGAACCTCCCCATTTGGTGAAATAACTGATGTCCAGGCAAGGAGGAAAACTCTGTCTCAATGACTGCTCCTTGGGAAGCATAATTCATTCATGCATTCATTCAGCAAATGTTCACCCTTTAGACTAGCAGCACAATCCCCAGCCTCTTGGAGCTTCCAGTCTAGCAGGGGAGACAGACCTTAGACACATAAACACGTAACTACAAACTGATCAATCAGGAAGGATGCAGTTTAGATGGTTCCAGAATTGGCTGGTGCAGAGGTGGGTGGGGCTCTGCGCTCAGTCACTTACTTTGCCGTCCTCTGAGCCCTGACGTAGGTCCCCTGTGGGAAGGACCAAGGGCACAGTGATCAGCTGTCCAGGCTGCCTTAGAGGCCACGGGTTTTTAAGTGTGAATGTCTCTCCTCCACAAGTGAGAGGTCTGTTATCCAACACCCTCCACAGACACAGCCAGAGGTGAGACCGGAGTGTGCTTTCTAACACCATTAAAATTTTATCCGCTGAGACTCAGGTTCCAAAGAGGCAATAAACTAAATATTTAAGAGCGCCTGAATTAAAATTGACAGACGGACCCAAAGAAGTCTCCTACTTTGTAATTATAAAAATTAGCGTAGCTTCCACTTCATGAAAACGTGCACTGACAGGCTTTATTGGTTTTCATTTTATGGTGGCTTAGGTAAATCTGAGCCCTTAGAGTTTGGATTTTTAAAAATTTCATGAAAATAGTGACTTCATTCTCTTCTTTTTTTTTTTTAAACATCTTTATTGGAGTATAATTGCTTTACAATGGTGTCTTAGTTTCTGCTTTATAACAAAGTGAATCAGTTATACATTCTCTTCTTTTTAAAGCTTCAATTTCTTTTCTCCTTTTTATGAAATGATGGGCCAGTTTCCAAATCCTCCTAAGATTTTGAGATGCTTATTCTATTAGATTGGTTTCCTTTTTTGAGTGCTCTGTTTCTCTTTCTTTCTCTCTCTCTGCAAAATATAAAATTTGAACCCTACAATAAAATCCCTAAAATTAAACGCCTAAAAAAATTTAGGGGCTTCCCTGGTGGGGCAGTGGTTCGGAGTCCGCCTGCCGAGGCAGGGGTCACGGGTTCATGCCCCGGTCCGGGAAGATCCCACATGCCGCGGAGCGGCTGGGCCCGTGAGCCATGGCCGCTGAGCCTGCGCGTCCGGAGCCTGTGCTCCACAACGGGAGAGGCCACAGCAGTGAGAGGCCCGCGTACCGCAAAAAAAAAAAAAAAAATTTAGAACCTGTATTTTCTTTACTAACACATTTCATGAAGTATTTGGAGGATAAGACAAAGGAGACCAACTAAAGCCCTCTCTACCAATAAGGATGTTATGAAGATCAAAATGTTTAAACATTTAGTTGTTAGTAATCTTCCTGTCACGTGACCGCAATATTGATTTCAAGGAAGTCAATACTGTTAGTTTCCCACTTGCTGTTGTACAGTCGAGTTTACCCCTTGTGTATTTTTCCTGCCTGATCGCTGATGTTTGTGGTCCCTCATTGCTTCGTTGGCTTTGGACAGTGTTTCCCAAATGTTTCTCTCAGCATTCTCCTTGCAGAAGAGAGAGATGTGTGTCCCTGCAGTTCTGGGGGATAACCCAGAATGACTTACCAAAAGCACAACATTTTTGTGTAATTTTCTATTTCAGTTTCCCACTTACCCCTATGATTTACGTTCTTATCACACTCCCACTTGTTTTAACATAAAAATGTCTATTTCCCCAAACCCTCAAGTCACACTGATGCTTTGGGATGCTGTGTTGAGCAGGTGTGCCCTACAGGGGTGTGTCTGAGGGATGGGGGGTACTTGACCAAGCTGAGCTGCACAGTGTCTGGGGATGGGATTCAGCATGAGGTGTATTGAGCTTTCCATGCAGCAGGGTAAGGAACAGACCCTGAACTTCTCTTGTCGCCCCAAGAGCCTAGCAACTGGTTGTCCTGATGGCTTTTTCAATCTCCTTCTGCATTTCCAAATGCCTTGTCCTTCCTAAGGTTTCCTTTATTATCCCAGCTAGAGGCAGAATCTCCCCTTCCTTAAAATCCACGTGGCCAAAGCAAAGCAGAACAAAATGAAAGGAGGAGACAGAAATAGATGGAAAAGGATGGAATTAGAAAATCCTTATTTTGCAATCATGACTATAATAGAGTCAGGTGAAGGTCATGGGATGAAAAATTGTTGGGGAACAGGATAGACACATGGTCTCAGAGTAACACTCCCTGGGTTATTCATTAATTACGAGGGGAAACTTCCCTTCCCAGCCCAGCCATCTGTCAGCATCAGGGTCATGGGAAAAGCTGACTTCACCGGCTCTTGCTCTGATGCAAGATGAAGGGCGCAGCATCAAATATTTAGCATTCTGGCCCAAGTTGTTTTAACCTGAATCTAACATTGAGGACACAGTCAGACTCAATCAGACTGTAGGACATTCAACAAAGCAACCGGCCTGGCCTCTTAAAAAGGATGCTGCCAACAAAACAAAAATAAAAACACAGGCAAAGGATCTGTTCTAGGTAAAGGGAGGCCAGAGAGCCATGATGGTAAAATACATTGCATGATCCTTGAAAAGGTCTCTGATGGCTGGGACATTTGAATACGGACAGTATATTTGATAATATCATTTATCGGTGTTAAATTTCTTGGATGAGACAACGAGATTCAAGCTATGTAGAAAAATATCCTTTTCCTTAGAAGAAATATTTGGGGATAAAAGATTTAGGAATGAAGTGTTATGATGACTTCAACTTACTTTCAAATGATAAACAAATAGAGAGAGAGAGAGGGAGGGGGAGACTCAAATGTTGGGAGGATTTAATTGGTGAATTGGGGTCAAACATACATAGGTGTTTGTTGTAATCTTTGACTTTTTCTGTAAGTTTGAAGTTTTTCAAGCTACTGCAGGAAAAACAAATCCACATATAAACATAACCAACTACAACTCTCATTTGGCGATTTTAACCTTGTATTCTAGTTGTTTGTGGGTGTTCTACTGTCCCTGATGAGATGTTGACTTTTCTAAGATGAAGTCCCATCTTGTACATTCCATAGGCACCCACAGAGGCTAATTCATGGCTTTCCACACTATATGTGTTCAATAAGTGTTACTTACATGAGTGCCAGAATACTAATCCCTCGTACACTGAATGAATGAATGAACCTCTCTGCTACTCACCCTAGGGCAGTAAAATGCTCAGTCTCTGTTGCAAAGGGTAAGGAATTTTAACCTTCGAGGGTCATGAGCATCTCGTGAGTGCTTCTGGTATGCAAGCCTCACATTTAGAATGCCGGACTTCTTGGCCTTGAAAGCCTGACCTTCATCTATACAAGACAATGGGATTTGTGTGTGTGTGCACGCACGTGTGTGTGTCTTGTGTGATGGTGCTGCCCAAATAAGTTGAGAACTCTGCAATAACAATGCTTTTATAATAGAGGAGAATGGTACAAAAAGTTTCATATAATAAAGCTTTTATGAAGTGATGTTTTAAGGATATTGGGCATGAACGATAGGAAAGAAATGCACATTGAAGTTACAGCAATCATATTTTTCAGAATGACATATTTATACAAGGTTCAGACCGCTGTGTATTTTTCTCATGTTCATTTGATTTGGGAAGCACTGGTTTATCTTCTAGAGGGGCTCGGTGATGGAGAGGAGGGGCTTTAAATCTTCACATGGCTTTAACTATGTTTTACTGAACTCATCATGGTTGGGGATGGAGGCATAGTTTCTTCACTGAAGGGTCAGGTCAATTTCGGGAGACTGCTCCTCTCCCCTTAAGAGGACAGACTTTCTTCAGTGTGTTTCCTTCATGAGGCTTGGATGCTGAGAGCTTCCAGGTTGGTCTGGATGCTGGTGGAGAAGATTACTGCTGCTGAGACCCCAAGGGGAAGGGTCAGCATTGTCCAGGGGGTGCTCAGGAAAGCAGACTCCCCACCTCTAGTTTGGTCCAACCACCAGCCACATGGGCAGTTGACCGCCTTCCTAGCTCACCTGCAAAGCCAGCACCTTCCCAAGGTGAGTGTTATTTCTACTTGGTGACAACGTAGTTGGTCTCACCCAATCAAAGCATGTCATTCCCATTACACGACCTTTCATTGCCCCATGCAAAACAATGAGCCCTGGCATCACTGTGTCTAGGAGTGTCTGGCTTCTTCCCAGGACCAGCTTCCATTACAGGCGCCTCCTCGCTGGCTGTGAATGGGCCTCTCTTTGCCCACAGGGAGGAGGACACTGCTCTAATGAGATTGTTTTACTTCCAAATCTTCCCCAGTGATTGCGCAGAGGCAGCTACACAGGATACAAAAAAGTAAGACCACAGTTCTACACTATGTATCACTCTTTGTTGTTGTTTTTCCATTTTGATTCCATTTTGATGTGTTGATTCTACTCTGGGGCATGTAGAGATTCTTCTCTTCTCTGCCCCTTTTGTGTACCAATGGGGCAGGGGAGGAGTAGATGGATGTAATTCCTCTCTCATTCTGGGTCCCACTGTGTCCCAGTGATTGACTTCCTTGAATATTTAAATTTTCCTTTATATTCATTTATTTGAACAGGAACCCCATTTGCATGACTTGAATATGAAAGCAATACAGAAGTGTACACTGAGATGTCTCGAACTTGCCCTCAATGACCATTCTCCACCACACTCTTCCTGCCTGCTCAGCCTGGAAGCTGCCCCATGGAGCACACTGACCAGGCCTCTTGACTCCGTTTAGTCAGAGGGAGATGCTGACAGAGTTTCCTGAAGTTATTCGTCCTGGGTGGTTAACTTCCTCTGCTGCTTTGTTAATCCTGCCTACACTTGGGTACACAGTCTCGACAGTAAACTCTTTTCTGTTAAACCCATCTGAGTGGACCAACAGCTTGTGGTCAGACCCAGGTTGACTGAAGGGTGAGAAATCAGGGCTCAGAGAGGTCACTCGGCTCTCTCAAAGTCCCGCAGCTCACTTGTGGAGCAGAGCTCTGCTATGGACTGGATGCTTGTGTCTTTCCCTATCCCCACGTCACATATTGAAGCCCTAATCCACAATGGGATGGTGTTGGGAGGTGGGGCCTTTGGGAGGTGATTAGGGTTAGAAGAGGTCATGAGGGTGGGGTCCGTGATGGGATTAGTGCCCTTATAAGAAGAGAGAGAGACATGAGAGCTCCCCCTCCACAGGCATGCACTTAATAAAGGGCATATAAGGATATAAGAAGGAGGTGGCCCGTGCAAGCCAGGAAGCAGGTTCTCACCAGCGCCTGATCTTGGAATTCCAGCCTCCAAAACTGTGAGAAATCAATGTCTGCTGTTTAAGCCACCCATTCTGTGGTATTTTGTGGCCCTAGTAACTAAAACAACCCCGAAAGCCAGGAAGTCATGTGTTTTTGCCTGACTTAGGACACTCTGACTTCCTGAGGAGGGCATTGGGGTCAGCAGGGTTTTGGGTTTCACCATGAGATGGTCTATAATCAGGAAGAAGCCTTCGCCCTGGAGGTGGCTCCGTGGAGATGCGAGGCCATCAGCAGGAGGCTGCAGGGCGGATTCTCAGAGGGGGCAGCAATGGGAGAGGTGGAGGGGACACCTGGGCAGGGCTTGAGGACAGCTGGCCCAGGTTGGGGGCAGACTCCAGGCTGAGGGACCCACTCATGGGCACAGAGGGGAAGATCTGTTTGGGCGCATTTCCCCTCCTTCTGAGAATGAGTGTCTTTGAACGCAGTGGGTGGCTGCACTCTGGCTTCACCTTTGCAAATCTTTCTCCTCTGCCCTTTGGTCTGTAAGGCTCGAGCCCTGGGGAGTCCTCAGTTCTGTGACCTCAAAATGTGCTGGGGGTCCAGCGGAGCAGCTAAAAACTGACCTACATTGAGGTCTATCAAGTGAAAGAGGATGTTTTTGCTATATTCGACCCAGGTTCTAATTTATTCATGGGGTGGGTGGCTTCTCAGCATGTTGCCATCTGATACGGCTTCACCAGAGGAGCTGAAAGCCTTTGACCTCCCCGCAACCCCCATTTTCCATTCTCAGTGGCTGACTTACTCTTATCAAGTAAACGTTACCAGTTCAATTTTCCATCCAAGGAAAGAAAGGAAGGAAAGAAAAGACCAGTTCTGAAAAAATTGAAGAATGTCTCAGAAGGAGAGTTTGGAGAGAAAAAAAATCACAAAGTATAAATAACACAGGAAGAGGGGTAGAGAAGCATTTCTCTCCACTGGCCAGCTCTGCAACATGAGATCTGTTAAGGTGATGAGGGGAGAGGTTGCCTTGTTTTCCTACCTGGGAACATTTTTCTTTGAGCTCTAGCAACCTCTGAATGTGGAGAAAATCCTTCCTGACTTTGTGGTATTCCTACCTGCATTTAGAAAGCCAAGCTCTGTGGGGGGCAAAGCAGGAATAAACTTAAGAAAAGAATGATCTGGAAGGGAGTCTAGTGCAGGACCAGCTTCCTAAGGTGACCAGCCTGCCAACAGCTTCCCTTTCCACTGGGGGACGTGCCCCACCTCCTGAAGTTTTCTATAAAGGGGCCTTTAAATCTTGAATGCTCCAACAGGAGTTGGGTATGGCTGCCCTGACATTCAAGCTTCTTGAAACCCGAAGGGGAGAGTAGGGGCAGAGGAATACTTTTATCATCACCCCTTTTCTAAACTGCAAGAAATAATTATCGAGATCTTTTTAAGACACATTAATTCCCTTGTCTGAATAGAGATTGAAATTTGTTAACCAATAATTAATGTCTTTTTTACCTTTTAATTAAAAGTTAACTGCAAGTGGAAAAGTGCCAAGGAAATTTCTCCCGCTGTACCCAGGCAATTCACACACTCTGGGCTTTCCTGACCTGCTGGCCAGTTGAAGGGCCAGAAGGTGGCCTTTGTATGCAAGTGATGAGGACCTTGGGAAGCTTGAAAGAAAAGCTATTTCTTTTATGCAAAATGATGCAAAAGGTAAGGCTGAAACAAGAAAAATGAAAATCATCTCCAAGTCCACAATCCCTTCAGCTACCAATTGCAGCCCCACTTCCTTGCTTCTGGAGAGGAGAGGAAGGCTTTGTTTTGTCTTCCTGGGGATGACTGTTGAGTCATCACAGATGACTTTCTCTAGCTTTCTCCAGCATCTCCTATAAACGGAGGACAGCTGGCCACCATGCTCTAAGGCTCCACTGGGAAGGTGCCTCCTTTTCGCTCTTCCGATTGTCACAAGCTGTCACAGATGGCATTTAACTAAAATTTCCCCAAAGGATACTGTCTTCCCATCATTGTTTATACCTTAGTTCATGGCATGTGCTATATATTCTGTCCAAGGTTGGAGGATGGGACACAAAGTCCTTACCTAGAAATTATTTTTTTTTTATTGTATTTTGCACAATCCAAGTTTAACTTACGTCCTTGTAGGGTTCATATTTACCATTTATTGAGCTCTTCTTAGGTGCCAGGCGCAGTGCTAAAGCCCTGGGCTGTCGGTCTGAGCCCTATGAAATTGCAGATATTCAACTGCAATTGACCTACGAAACCAGACGTTTCTCATGGTTTAACCTAATACCTAATTTCACTTAATCCTCACAATACGTTTATAGGGCAAGTGTCATTTAATTAATTTTTTAGATGGTGAGGAGCCACAGTTCAGGGAGGTTAGGGTATTTGCTTAACCTCTCAGAGCCGGTAGGCTGGCAGAGACAGCTGTCTTATACTAAATAGCTTGCACTCTTTTGCACCTTACTTAAGGGCTTGGGAGCCGTCCCTGTGTGTTTCAAGAAGTTTGGACTGAAAATCAGTGCTTTTCAACAGGATGCAGTGCTGTGATCTGAGGAAGTACTTAAAGCAAAGTGGGCAGGTTCAGAGTCACAGTGACCAGGAGGGGCCCCTTTGGCATTTACTGGGTGGGCCAGGGGTGTTAAGCATCCTGTAAAGTGTGGCGTGGTCGTGACCCAGGATCAGTCATTTGCTCCAGGGCCAGTTGCTTCCTCTTTAGGAACTTGGGCTCCACAGGGCGTCAACCCCAGGTTTCTCTGGCGTTAGAATCCAATCACTCTGAGGCTTCCAATGGGGCGTTTATTTCTGTGAGTAGCTGACGGGCTGTCTGCCCAGTCCCCTTTTGAGGACGTGCTGGTCCTGCCAGGCTCAGGGAGGGCTCCTGGGGAACATGATTCTGGTACATGACCACATCCCAGGCATAGCTGATTCATCCAGGGGTGTACCCCACGCTGGGCTGATTTCTGGGAAATCTGACCACATGTACACACAGAGACCGAATGTGGCTGGAATCACTGCACGTGAACTTGGGCTTGCAGTGGTCATCTTCCATCCACGTGGGCCTTGAGTAGCTGCGAAGCCCAGTTTGCAGCGAAAGAGGGTAGAAGCCAATCACTAGTGCTTCCTGGTTCCCTAGCAGCCTCCACCCCCCACCCCCAGCCTTCTGTGTTCGTCCTCATCTTGCCCTTGACTTCTAGGAGGCGGGATGCTTCTCTGCCATCAATCCTCTGGGGCTTAAGTGAGCTGGATATGGTTGTTACTTTTCAAAACCAAAATAACCCTAAGCAAGAGGACTCTCTCTGCTCTACCTTTGCACACACAGGGGGATGTAAGAATGAGCATGCTTCAGACTCCCTCTTTAGAAAATAAAGTTAAACTTCACGCAAACGTGAAGATGCTCATCTAAATTTGACTCCACAGGAGGTTAATATTTTTAGAGTAGAAAAACTTAGCTTTCATGGATCAAGGTGAATTTTCCATACTTCAAAAGGCAAATTACTTGTGACACTGAAAGCTGTTATTAATTAAAACAATTTATAAAGGAAAAATTCTTGGTGTCCCAACTTAAACACATTTTTTTCTTGAAAGCCTTCTTTGAAATCGGTGTTGTTATTTAACTGGAAGTGGATCCAATATTCACCTGTTTATCGTGTGGCTAATTTTAATAAAATGGACAAGCATTATTATAATTGAGCTACAATTCAAAGTAAGAACATGGGTGCATTCCACATCAAACAACTATGACCTGCGAATGTTTTTCATCCCACTGATTTTTTGGGGGCATGGGGAGCAGCTACTTTCCTTGCATTCAGATTGTTACCACTTAAGTATTCTAGCTTAATTATCTTCAAGGTTTCATCTTCATAAAAATGACAAAACTACTTGGAAGTAATAGTTTCAACATCGACTAACAGAATTATATGTGAAAAAGTTCCATCCTCAGATGCTGAAAGGAATGATGACAGCAGGAGACATCTACACTACACTTCTTTTCTTTTTTTAATTGTAAATATCAGATCTCATTGTTATGAAAAAATAATATACTTAATATATTTAAAAAATGGATTGTACCTGTTACACAATGGGAATCAAATTCTCAGCTCATCAGGCACTTAGGGAAATTCTTTGAGATATGAGAATTTTCTGGAACTTTTCTTCTGGAGTTGACTTTCGAGGTGAATCATCAGGAGTATATGATGGCATTTATGCATTTTTAACCTGCCTTCTCCGCAATTATGTCTTAGTCAGAATATCTCATCTATGAGCTTAGTAACTCTGCAGCCACTGTGGGGAGAACATTGCATTTGTCCTCCCCACCCGGCCAGCTGCTTAATTAGGGAATTAAATTTTTCTAAAGACTTTATTTCACTGAATTGAACTGACTGAGATTTTTTTCTAATTTTTACTATATTGGTAATAGGTTCTTTGGTGGGATTTAGTATTTGGAATTATTTAAAGCAAGTGTTTATATTAAATGGAGTGAACTTATTTTTTATGCTAATGCTTTACTGTCTTGAAATGACTAAAATGACAGGAAGGTTTTGCAGGAGATCAAATGTGGACAATTTTGCTTTCCTCTTGAAAGATTCTAGAACAATTTCCCAGCATCTATTGACATATGCATTAGGTCCAGAGAGTGGGCACCATATATAATTCTTTCATGAGCCATTTAAATGCTGTTTGACTTAGAAGGTGCCACTGGGAATACGTTATGATTGTTTACTTTCTGTCTGCCCCTTTCTCCAGCCCTTGGGACACACACACGCGTACACACCGCCCGCCCCCCACTCCAAATCTTTGTCCTGAACAACCCTTGGTACAAGGAAAGGGCTCTATTAAGGGGTTTGAGGGAATGAGACAGTGGTATCCATCAGGTTATACACCCAAGAAGAAATTTGATCAAATTTTAAAATTTTACTATCATATAAACTATTATTTTTTTTTTCTCTTGAGGGAAAATAGGTGGATTGTCTGAACTCAGGGAATTGAAAGTTATATCGTGGGTGAGTAACAACAACTAAACCACCTGTTCCCTGGTATTTTTATTTCCGGATCACTTGGGGTTTCTCACGTAGACACTGTCTGAGATGCAAGACTCATTTCATCCCACGTGACCCCGAGGACTTCTCCTGGGTGCTCTCGTGATCACGGGCTGAGCGTGTGTAGTATTTACGAATCCTCCTAAGCCCTCTCTAGCCTCTGACGGACACTTCCCCCGATACCAGTGCGTCCAGGCATGTTATCATTACAGGCTGCCATGCAGGCAGCACACACATTTTGGAGTCATGCTGCTTGTTTCTAAAAACAAACCTTTACAGTTACTAACTGTGGGACTTCAGGCGAATTACCAATTTCTCTGAACCACAGGTTCTTTATCTGAAAAAACGAGCTTACTAGAATTCCCTACCTTATTCAGTTTTGTGAGCACTAACTGTAACGAGGCACCTAAGGGGCTATCCAGGCGGGTTTTATCAGGAGGCAGAAATCACACCAGTTTTTGCTCAGATTGGAGTTGGTATAAACATTGATAATGCGTAGAGTTGTTGACTAGGGACCAAAGGAGCAAAAAGAAAACATTAAGGTGTCCTAGAGGAAGCAAGTGTGGGAAGCAGCTCCCACCCTTGGGGCTGAGGGAACAAAGGGAAGAATTGGGATTATTAAAACTTAGAAGCTTTAGAGGAAGGGCCTCGCGGAGATGAGGTTCAGACCTCTGAGGATGGGGGTGCAGCGTGGCTCGGGCTGGTGTGTCTGGAAGGAGCCCGGTGAGGCTTGTTCTGCAAACGTAGGCAAAACCACCAGGGAGATCCAGCCAGGAGGAGTTGTGCTGCTGGGGTGAAGAGCTGCTGCCACCGAGAGGAACAGGAATCAAGCAGGAAGAGCAAGAAAGAAACGGGAAGGAACACATCTCTCCTTCCTCCTCCATCCTTGAAGCATCCCTCCCGTGCTCCCTCGTGGCCGACTCTGGAAACGAGTGGCTGGCCAAGCTGAAGTGTGCATTGCAGAGTCCCACATAAAGGATCGTGGAGCAGAGACATAGGAGGGAGAGCCTACTAATTCCATCCCCTTTGCGATCAGTTTCTACGAAGTGAACTAATTGTATTTTCCTGTTCTTTTGGTATGTGCCAGGTGAGTTTTTGATGCCAGACGCTATGAATATCAGATTGTCGGGTGCTGGACTTTACTGCATTCTTCCAAAGAGCGTTGGGTTATTCTTCTGGCACACGCGTAGGTCACCTGTGGATCGGTGTGAGTCTTCTGAGGCTTGCTGTCAGGCTTTGTTATGTGAGCCCAGAACAGTCTTCACTCTGGGACTGGTTTAACGCTGTCACTAAGGCACGGGCCGTTGAGGCCTTGACCCCATGCCCAAGATTGCTCCTCTTGGCCTGGTGGGAACGGGCACGGTTTCCAGTTCCGTGGGACCTCCAGGGATTCTTCAGGGGCTCTTCCCCAGTGCTGGGAGGTTTCTTCCACTTTGGCATCAGGGAGTGACTTTTGCATAGATCACTGTTCCGTCCAAGATTCAAGGGAAACTCTGCAGATCTCTGCAGCTCTCTCCCTGCTGCAGCCCCTTTTCTGCTTTGCGGTCTTGCGAACCTCAGTCTCCCCGGTGCCCTTGGCTTCACACTTAGTCTTCAATTCCTAATTAATCACCCAGCCTTGCCTTATTTTTCTCCAATCCTTGATTTCCTCAGCAACAGCCAACACATTCTGCTGTCAATATGGTTACGCTTTCCTGCCTACGTCTCGAAAGCCTGACATGCATCTCCTTACCCTGCATGCTCGCTTCTGCAGGGGTAGCACCCCACCTCACCAGGGTGAATGCTTCAGCCACCGTGTGGCTGCACCCCAGGGGCCTCCGCACTCCACCTGCTGCCGTTGGGGGTTCTCCTGGCCAGCTGGCCAGCAGGTGGTCCAGCTCCCAACCCCAGGTCAGGGTCTGCTTTCTCCCGTCACAACTGTCTGTGTCAGGTTGTACCTGTAAGTAGACTCTGAGGTGGAGGTTAAAATATTCTCAGGGTGATCGAGGGGGTGTCCTGTCATCATAGCCATGTGGGAGTTGTGAGTGAAAAAGGGCTGCCTGGCATATCAGTAAACAAAGGATGTCGCAGCCATCACACTACTACAGTCACCCCCTCGGTGAGCCCTGAGGGAACTCAGGAGGGAGACAAATGGGCTGCCCACTGCCCAGCTCTCAGCCACTGCAGCCGTCCCCAGCTGTGCACTGTGAGGGGATTTAGGACGGAGAAAAGCAGGATACTGGCCCTAGATGGTTAAGGTGCGTATCAAAGGAGTGATTTCAATGAGCCCAGACTCTTGCATCTCCCCATACACAGAAAAGCACTAAAGTCATTAACTTGAGATATCTGGTTTTCTTTAATTAACAGTAATCTTTTGATGTTCTGACTACCTGGTCTTTGTTGCAAAAACTCCTGTATATCCTGGATCCTCCCTGACCTCTTCAGAGCAGTCCTTCAGAGTGATCCGAGATGCTGCGTCCCAGGCTTAAATCCTCAGCTTTGCCTGCCAAATAAAATGTCATTCTCAACTTTTAGGTTGTGCTTTTCTTTTTTCCGGTCGACAGAGTGAAGGCCAGGGTGGAGCAGAGGGGGCATGTGGGCTGTGATTCCAGCAGATCCCACAGAAAGCTTCAGAGCTGGGATGGATAACCCTGCAGCATTGTCCTGAATTGCGACAAGGGGGCCAGGCCCTTGTTGGATGTGGCTGTGTCTCCGGCATGGCATAGCGGCTTTGGGTGAGGCAGCTCCCTTGGGTTGAGAGCAGGCTCCCTGGGGGAATGAGTACCGGGCTGAGTCCATCACGACAACCAACACTCAGCAGCCGGGGAATCAAGGCTTCCGTCCTGGGAGGGCGAGGGTCTGGGGTGGCCACTGGAGCGTCCTCCATAGAAAGAACCTCAGCCATGGGCCAGTGTCCAAGTCTGCTTGAGCTTCCATAACACAGGACCACACACTGGGTGGCTTAAACAACTGACATTTATTATCTCGCTGTCTGGAGGCTGGAAGTCCAAGATCAAAGTGTCAGCAGGGTTGGTCTCCTGGGACCTCTCTCCTTGGATGTAGATGCCATTTCCTCCCTGTGTCCTCACGAGGTCATCCCTCTGTGTGTGTTTGTGTCCTAATCTCCTCTTCTCATAAGGACTCCAGCCATATTAGATTAGGGTCCATCCATATGACTTCATTTCACCTTGATTACGTCATTAAAAGCCCCATCTGCAAGTACAGTCACATGGGTGTTAGGACTTCAATGTATGAATTGGGGTTTGGGGCGGGGAATGGGGGCCACAATTCAGTCTGTAACGCCGGACAAGTGGGATGGCTCTGCAGAATCACTGATTTGAAAATTTGAGTACAGTTGTTGGAGAGTGAATTGGAGGAGTTCACCTGTGTAGGAAGGAAAGACAGGGAGAATAATTAAGGACGCAACAAAGCACGATTCTGAATGCTGTCACAGCTGCCGAGATGGGACAGCCCTCCCAGCAGGCCCCAACGTTGGCCTTCTGAGAAGGGGCTCTTTGAATACAAACACCCACTGACCTTTCCATCAAAGAGCACGCTGCAGGGTGTGGCACACTGGCTCTGGGAGCTGTCCAGGAGGCCTCATCCCGGGGACCGACTTGGACATTTAATTGGGCTAAAAGGGACCACAGGTGATAAGATGACCTTTTCATCTATAAGCAGGGAGTGATTTAAAAATTTTTTTTATTTTAAAGATTTTTTTTGATGTGGACCACTTTTAAAGTCTTTATTGAATTTGTTACAATATTGCTTCTGTTTTATGTTTTGGTGTTTTGGCCATGAGGCGTGTGGGATCTTAGCTCCCCGACTAGGGATTGAACCCTCAGCCCCTGCACTGGAAAGTGAAGTCTTAACCACCGGACCGTCAGGGAAGTCCCTAAACTGGGAGTGATTTAAACCTTGAGAACAGTAGCAGCTTCAGGTAAGACTGTTGCACTTGAAATTAGAAGAAGAGACAAGAGAGAGGGTCCACAGAATCGTGGCAGAGGGGTTTGACCCGTATGTGTCCGTCTCCCATATAATCCCCCTTTCTCTTCTGCTGGTGGAGCCTTTTGTAAAGAAAGAGTGACCTCACCAAGGGTCAAGGTGGGGTGGAAGGTTGGGTAAGTAAACTCAAGTTATTTTAGCTGAGACGGAGAGATACGGGGTGGGTGGGAGAGAAGAGAAAGCTCAAAGATAACAAACTTGCAATGCCTTCCAGAAATAATAAAATGTACACATATATCATCCAGAGTGGCCAGTTAAGGGTGACCTCTAGAGCAGGGGTCCCGAACCCCCGGGCTGCGGACCAGTACCGGTCCACGGCCTGTTAGGAACCGGGCCGCACAGCAGGAAGTGAGCAGCGAAGTGAGCGAGCAGCGAGGAAGTGAGCGAGCGAAGCTTCCCTGCCTCTCCCCACCGCTCGCACTTCCGCCTGAACCATCCCTGCCCCGCGCTCCTCTCCCACCCCGCCACCAGTCCTTAGAAAAATTGTCTTCCACTAAACTGGCCCCTGGTGCCAAAAGGGTTGGGGACCGTTGCTCTAGAGCACAGAAGGTGGGGAACCCACATGTTGGGCAGGGGCAAAGTAGCAGGGGCAGGACGGCAGCTGTGCGATATTTACTAAAACCTTGGAAGGCCATTACCGAATATTTCTATTAATCTATGTCTTTCTTTAAAAAGGCAGTAAAACACAGTCATGGAGGTTTACCACAAGTCAGTCTCTTGCCAGCAATTAATTAATTAATTTACAGTAGGTCCTTGTTGGTTATTTATTTTAAATATAGCAGTGTGTACATGTCAAGCCCAAACTCCCTACCCACCTCACCTTCCACCATTCTCCCCTGGTAACCATAAGTTCATTCTCTAAGTCTGTGAGTCTGTTTCCGTTTTGTAAAAAAGTTCATTTGTATCATTTTTTTAGATTCTGCACATGTGATATCATATGATATTTTTCTTTCTCTGTCTGACTTACTTCACTTAGTATGACAATCTCCAGGTCCACCCATGTTGCTGCAGATGGTATTATTTCATTCTTTGTAATGGCCAGCAATTTTTTGGAAATGTGTTAAAAAGTTGTCTTAATAGCATAGAGATTTTTAAAATATCCTCTTTTCTCCTTTTCAAAAGAGAAAATTCTTACACATTAGCTTTGGAAAGTGAATCTAATTTTATAGAAAAAAAAGAGTTTTCTTTATATAGCAACATTCACACTCAGTGACCAATAGGATACTTATTTGTTGGAAAGTGGTGTTGGGAGCTGACGCCATGCTGGGCGGGGTCAGTGGAAGAGTGTACTGGGTGGGATGGTGTCATTCTCTTTCAAGAGACTTAAAATCAAGGAGAGACTAGATTTGTGTAAACAGCAAACACATGAATGAAGCATTGTGATAAAGAAATGTTTCTAGGAGAGGTTTGTAGAATTAGGTTGCATTTGCACTTTTGTAGATACAACCAGGGTAACCTCCCGGCTCTGGACCATGTGACATCCAGAGGTTGGCAGAGGGCTGGGATCTGCAGGAGGGATAAGAATTCAAGGCAGCAGGAAACAAGGTGGGGGATCAAAGACAGGAGCCCGCTGGGTCTGCCCATTAGGGTGGGGATGCTGAGACTTGGGGGTGGGGACCTATATTCCCCAAGGGACCAGTGTTGACTTCTGGTTGGGGAGCAGTAAAGGCAGAAGGGAGGGGGAAAACCAGCCACTGATGCTGAGCTGGCGAATCCTCCATCACGGGAGAATGGCCACATTCTCTGCCCTGAAGCCTTTCATGTTCAGGGATTAGGACGGCACTGTGGCTGCACATGGAGTTCACAAAAAGCCACAAAAGATGAAGTGGTAGAGAAGCAAAGGTGGAGAAATGAAAGAGGAGGTGGATATTTTTAAAACTCCCACATCTCCTGCCATTGTACGCAAGTGATGCATTGGGTCTGAAAGTCTGAGGAAAAGCCTTAGGTCATCAATATATAGCATCCCTCTAAGTAAGCCCAAAGGAAGATTTGAAAGACCGCCTGGTCCAACTTTGCACCTTCAGGCAGGATCATGCTTCCAAGAAGATGAAAATAATCTATCCATATTGTATATTTTTTCATAAATTATAGAACCACATGTCTGTATTTTAATTCAGCAAGGCTGAAGAATTCCCCCAGGTCTAATATAGGAAGCTGTAGATCTAATTCTCCTGAAGTTCCTTCAAAATTTATTTCCCAGCTCAATATATTTAGTGTATATATTTTTGCTTATGTTGGCAGATGTGAGGTTTTAATACTTCTATATGACCAGTGAAGGAAATGAGACACTGAGGAATGCAGAGGCGTGGCCAAGGTCATAGGGAAAACGATTGCTCCTGTCAAGGATTAAAGTTCTAAGCTTCTGGTTCCTGGCTTCATCTATCATGTAATATGGTGTTTGGCTGATCTGACGAGGGTCATAGGATAGGGTTGTGTTGAAGTTGTTTAAATAAGACTGGTCCATGTAAGAGTCAGCAATGTCTGTGCACATCCTAACAGGAGGTAAGGGGAGTGGGGGTAGGTGGCAAGACAGAGCCTGGGAAGTTTGGAAGGAGTGAGTAAGTGATGTGTGTGTGTATGTGTGTGTGTGTGTGTGTGTGTCCTATCACTGCTTCAAGCAGTGATTCTCAAACATGACTGCTTATCAGAACGACATGGCAAGGTTTAAAGACCATCTGTTTATTGTTTATTACCCTTGTCCTTGGGGAGTCCAAGAGGAGGACCTTTGCCATCCGTGGTCTCATGGCTGGTTGGGGCACCAGTGCCCCAAGTGCATGGATGGGGCTGGCTGAGATTTGTGGTCCAAGAGCCCACCTGGGCACGTGAGAGAGGAGCACTCTGTGTCAGGGTGCCCGTGGAACTGGCCGCGAGCATCGTGGAGATGTGTGGGGTGCACACGCAGATACGTCCTGTGTCACCCGTGGGCACTGATTTCCCACGGGCAGCTTGCTTCTCCCTCTGTGGCCACACTCAACATTGCCTTGTGTTTTCTTTTTTTTTTTTTTTTAACATCTTTATTGGAGTTTAACTGCTTTACAATGCTGTGTTAGTTTCTGCTTTGTAACAAAGTGAATCAGTTACACATAAACATATGGTCCCATATCTCTTCCCTCTTGCATCACCCTCCCTCCCACCATCCCTATTCCACCCCTCTAGGTGGTCACAAAGCACCGAGCTGATCTCCCTGTGCTATGTGGCTGCTTCCCACTAGCTATCTATTTTAGGTTTGGTAGTATATATATGTCCATGCCACTCTCTCACTTTGTCCCAGCTTACGCTTCCCCCTCCTCATATCCTCAAGTCCATTCTCTAGTAGGTCTGTGTCTTTATTCCCGTCTTGATCTTGGGTTCTTCATGATCCATTTAAAAAAAATTTTTTTTTTTAGATTCCATATATATGGGTTAGCATACAGTATTTGTTTTTCTCTTTCTGACTTACTTCACTCTGTATGACAGACCCTAGGCCCATCCATCTCACTACAAATAACTCAATTTCACTTCTTTTATGGCTGAGTAATATTCCATTATATATATGTGCCACATCTTCTTTATCCATTCATCTGTTGATGGACACTTAAGTTGCTTCCATGTCCTGGCTATTGTAAGTACAGCTGCAATGAAAATTTTTGTACATGAATCTTCTTGAATTATGGTTTTCTCAGGGTATATGCCCAGTAGTGGGATTGCTGGGTCGTATGGTAGATCTATTTGTAGCTTTTTAAAGAACCTCCATACTGTTCTCCATAGTGGCTGTATCAATTTACATTCCCACCAGCAGTGCAAGAGGGTTCCCTTTTCTCCATACCCTCTCCAGCATTTATTGTTTCTAGATCTTTTGATGATGGCCATTCTGACTGGTGTGAGATGATATCTTGTTGTAGTTTTGATTTGCATTTCTCTAATGATTAATGATGTTGAGCAGTCTTTCATGTGTTTGTTGGCAATCTGTATATCTTCTTTGGAGAAATGTCTATTTAGGTCTTCTGTCCATTTTTGGATTGGGTTGTTTGTTTTTTAGTTATTGAGCTGCATGAGCAGCTTGTAAATCTTTGAGATTAATCCTTTGTCAGTTTCTTCATTTGCAAATATTTTCTCCCATTCTGAGGGTTGTCTTTTCATCTTGTTTATAGTTTCCTTTGCCGTGCAAAAGCTTTTAAGTTTCATTAAGTCCCATTTGTTTATTTTTGTTTTTATTTCCATTTCTCTAGGAGGTGGGTCAAAAAGGATCTTGTTGTGGTTTATGTCTTAGAGTGTTCTGCTTATGTTTACTTCTAAGAGTTTGATGGTGTCTGGCCTTACATTTAGGTCTTTAATCCATTTTCAGTTTATTTTTATGTATGGTGTTAGGGAGTGTTCTAATTTCATTCTTTTACATGTAGCTGTCTAGTTTTCCCAGCACCACTTATTGAAGAGGCTGTTTGTTCCCCATTGTATATTCTTGCCTCCTTTATGAAAGATAAGGTGACCATATGTGCGTGGGTTTATCTCTGGGCTTTTTATCCTGTTCCATTGGTCTATATTTCTGTTTTTGTCAGAACCATACTGTCTTGATTACTGTAGCTTTGTAGTATAGTCTGAAGTCAGGGAGCCTGATTCCTCCAGCTCCATTTTTCTTGCTCAAGATTGATTTGGCTATTTGGGGTCCTTTGTGTTTCCATACAGATTTTGAAATTTTTGGTTCTAGTTCTGTGAAAAATGCCAGTGGTAGTTTGATAGAGATTGCATTGAATCTGTAGATTGCTTTGGGTAGTATAGTCATTTTCACAATGTTGATTCTTCCAATCCAAGAACATGGTAGATCTCTCCATCTATTTGTATCATCTTTAATTTCTTTCATCAGTGTCTTATAATTTTCTGCATACAGGCCTTTTGTCTCCTTAGGCAGGTTTATTCCTAGATATTTTATTCTTTTTGTTGCAATGGTAAATGGGAATGTTTTCTTAATTTCACTTTCAGATTTTTCATCATTAGTGTATAGGAATGCAAGAGGTTTCTATGCATTAATTTTGTATCCTGCTACTTTACCAAAGTCATTGATTAGCTCTAGTAGTTTTCTGGTAGCATCTTTAGGATTCTCTATGTAGAGTATCATGTCATCGGCAAGCAGTGACAGCTTTACTTCTTCTTTTCCGATTTGGCATCCTTTTATTTCCTTTTCTTTTCTAATTGCTGTAGTTAATACTTCCAAAACTGTGTTGAATAATAGTGCTGACAGTGGGCAACCTTGTCTTGTTCCTGATCTTAGTAGAAGTGTTTTCAGTTTTTCACCGTTGAGAATGATGTTGCCTGTGGGTTTGTCATTTATGGCCTTTATTATGTTGAGGAAAGTTCCCTCTATGCCTACTTTCTGGAGGGTTTTTATCATAAATGGATGTTAAATTTTGTCAAAAGCTTTCTCTGCATCTATTGAGATCATATGGTTTTTCTCCTTCAATTTGTTTATATGGTGTGTCACATTGATTTACATATATTGAAGAATCCTTGGATCCTTGGGATAAACCCCACTTGATCATGGTGTATGATCCTTTTAATGTGCTGTTGGATTCTGTTTGCTAGTATTTTGTTGAAGATTTTTGCATTTATGTTCATCAGTGATATTGGCCTGTAGTTTTCTTTCTTTGTGACATCCTTGTCTGGTTTTGGTATCAGGGTGATGGTGGTCTTGTAAATGACTTTGGGAGTGTTCCTCCCTCTGTTATATTTTGGAAGAGTTTGAGAAGCATAGGTGTTAGCTCTTCTCTAAATGTTTGATAGAATTTGCCTGTGAAGCCATCTGGTCCTGGGCTTTTGTTTGTTGGAAGATTTTTAATCACACTTTCAATTTCGGTGCTGGTGATTGGTCTGTTCATATTTTCTATTTCTCCCTGGTTCAGTCTTAGAGAGTTGTGCTTTTCTAAGAATTTGTTCATTTCTTCCGGGTTGTCCATTTTATTGGCATATAGTTGCTTGTAGTAATCTCTCATGATCCTTTGTATTTCTGCAGTGTCAGTTGTTACTTCTCCTTTTCCATTTCTAATTCTGTTGATTTGAGTCTTCTCCCTTTTTTTCTTGATGAGTCTGGCTAATCAATTTTGTTTCTCTTCTCAAAGTACCAACTTTTAGTTTTATTGATCTTTGCTATTGTTTCCTTCATTTCTTTTTCATTTATTTCTGACCTGATCTTTGTGATTTCTTTCCTTCTGCTAACTTTGGGGTTTTTTGGCTCTTGTTTCCCTAATTGCTTTAGGTGTAATGTTAGGTTGTTTATCTGAGATGTTTCTTGTTTCTTAAAGTAGGATTGTATTGCCATAAACTTCCTCCTTAGAACTGCTTTTGCTGCATCCTGTAGGTTTTGGGTCATTGTGTTTTCATTGTCATTTTTTTCTAGGTATATTTTGATTTCCTCTTTGATTTCTTCAGTGATCTCTTGGGTATTAAGTAGTGTATTGTTTAACCTCCATGTGTTTGTATTTTTTACAGATCTTTTCCTGTAATTGATATCTAGTCTCATAGCGTTGTGGTTAGAAAAGATACTTGATACAATTTCAATTTTCTTAAATTTACCAAGACTTGATTTGTGACCCAAGATATGATTTATCCTGGAGAATGTTCCATGAGCACTTGAGAAGAATGTGTATTCTGTTGTTTTTGGATGGAATGTCCTATAAATATCAATTAAGTCCATCTTGTTTAATGTATCATTTAAAGCTTATGTTTCCTTATTTATTTCCATTTTGGATGTCTGTCCATTGGTGAAAGTGGTGTGTTAAAGTCCCCTACTATAAGGCTGTTACTGTCGATTTCCCCTTTTATGGCTGTTAGTATTTGCCTTATGTATTGAGGTGCTCCTATGTTGGGTGCATAAATATGTACAATTGTTATATCTTCTTCTTGGATTGATCCCTTGGTCATTATGTATTGTCCTTGTCTCTTGTAATAGACTTTGTTTTAAAGTCCATTTATTCTGATATGAGAATTGCTACTCCAGCTTTCTTTTGATTTCTACTTTCATGGAATATCTTTTTCCATTCCCTCACTTTCAGGCTATATGTGTCCCTAGGTCTGAAGTGGGTCTCTTGTAGACAGCATATATATGGGTCTTGTTTTTGTATCCATTCAGCCAGTCTGTCTTTTGGTTGGAGGATTTAATCCACTTACATTTAAGGTAATTATCGATATGTATGTTCCTATTCCCATTTTGTTGATTGTTTTGGTTTGTTATTGTAGGTCTTTTCCTTCTCTTGTGTTTTCTGCCTAGAGAAGTTCCTGTAGCATTTGTTGTAAAGCTGGTTTGGTGGTGCTGAATTCTCTTAGCTTTTGCTTGTCTGTAAAGATTTTAATTTCTCCATCAATTCCGAATGAGATCCTTGCTGGGTAGAGTAATCTTGGTAGTAGGTTTTTCCCTTTCATCACTTTAAATATGTCTTGCCACTCCCTTCTGACTTGCAGAGTTTCTGCTGAAAGATCAGCTGTTAACCTTATGGGGATTTCCTTGTGTGTTATTTGTTGTTTTTCCCTTGCTGCTTTTAATATTTATCCTTTGTATTTAATTTTTGACAGTTTGATGAATATGTGTCTTGGCGTATTTCTCCTTGGATTTATCCTGTATGGGACTCTCTGTGCTTCCTGGACTTGATTAACTATTTCCTTTCCCATATTAGGGAAATTTTCAACTCTAATCTCTTCAAATATTTTCTCATCACTTTATTTTTCTCTTCTTCTTCTGGGAAACCTATAATTCGAATGTTGGTACGTTAAATGTTGTCCCAGAATTCTCTGAGACTGTGCTCAATCCTTTTCATTCTTTTTTCTTTATTCTGCTCTGCAGTAGTTATTTCCACTATTTTATCTTCCATGTCACTTATCCGTTCTTCTGCCTCAGTTATTCTGCTATTGATTCCTTCTAGGGAATTTTTATTTTCATTCATTGTGTTGTTCATCACTGTTTGTTTGCTCTTTAGTTCTTCTAGGTCCTTGTTAAACGTTTCTTGTGTTTTCTCCATTCTATTTCCAAGATTTTGGATCATCTTTACTATCCTTATTCTGAATTCTTTTTCAGGTAGACTGCCTATTTCCTCTTCATTTGGTAGGTCTGGTGGGTTTTTGCGTTGCTCCTTTGTCTGCTGTGTGTTTCTCTGTCTTCTCATTTTGCTTACCTTACTGTCTTTGGGGTCTCCTTTTTGCAGGCTGTTGGTTCATAGTTCCCGTTGTTTTTGGTGTCTGTCCCCAGTGGCTAAGGTTGGTTGAGTGTGTTGTGTAGGCTTCCTGGTGGAGGGGACTAGTGCCTGTGTTCTGGTGGATGAGGCTGTATCTTGTCTGTCTGGTGGACAGGTCCATGTCTGGTGGTGTGGTTTGGGGTGTCTATGACCTTATTATTATTTCAGGCAGCCTCTCTTCTAATGGGTGGGTTTGTGTCCTGTCTTGCTAGTTGTTTGGCATAGGGTGTCCTGCACTGTAGCTTGCTGGTCGTTGAGTGGAGCTGGGTCTTCGTGTTGAGATGGAGATCTCTGGGAAATATTTGCTGCTTGATATTACTTGGAGCTGGGAGGTCTCTTGTGGGCCTGTGTCCTTAACTTGGCTCTCCCACCTCAGAGGCACACCCGTGATGCCTGGCTGGAGCACCCAGAGCCTGTCATCCACATGGCTCAGAATAAAAGGGAGAAAAAAAAGAAGGAAAGAAAGAAGAAGACAACATAAAATAAAATAAAGTAAAATAAAATAAAGTTATTAAAATAAAAAGTAATTATTAAAAAATATTTTTTAAATAGTAAAAAAAAAAAAAAAAAAGAAACAAGAGAGCCACCAAACCAAAAAACAAATCCACCAATAACAAGATAACAAGCACTAAAAACTATACTAAAAAAACAAACAAACACCAAAAAAACTGGACAGACAGACCCCTAGGACAAATGGTAGAAGCAAAGCTATACAGACAAAATCACACACAGAAGCATACACATACAAACTCACAAAAAGGGGAAAAGGGGAAAAAATTATATATCATTGCTCCCAAAGTCCACCTCCTCAATTTGGGATGATTTGTTATCTATTCAGGTATTCCACACATGCCGGGTACATCAAGTTGATTGTGGAGATTTAATTCGCTGCTCCTGAGGCTGCTGGGAGAGATTTCCCTTCTCTGTTCGCACAGCTCCTGGGGTTCAGCTTTGGATTTGGCCCCGCCTCTGCATGTAGGTCGCCGGAGGGTGTCTGTTCACGCCCAGACGGGATGGGGTTAAAGGAGCAGCTGATTTGGGAGCTCTGGCTCACTCAGGCTGAGGGGAGGGAGGGGTCCGGAGTGCGGGGCGAGCCTGCGGCGGCAGAGGCCGGCATGATGTTGCACCAGCCTGAGGCACACCGTGTGTTCTCCCGGGGAAGTTGTCCCTGGATCCCGGGACCCTGGCTGTGGCAGACTGCACAGGCTCCCAGGAGGGGCTGTGTGGATAGTGATCTGTTCTCGCACACAGGCCCCTTGGTGGCAGCAGCAGCAGCCTTAGCATCTCATGCCTGTCTCTGGGGTCCACGCTGATAGCCACAGCTCGTGCCCATGTCTGGAGCTCATTTAGGTGGTGCTCTGAATCCCCTCTCCTTGCACACTCCGAAAAATGGTCTCTTGCCTCTTAGGCAGCTCCAGACTTTTTCCCGGACTCCCTCCCAGCTAGCCATGGCGTACTAGCCCCCTTCAGGCTGTGTTCACACAGCAACCCCAGTCCTCTCCCTGCGCTCCAACCGAAGCCCGAGCCTCAGCTCCCAGCCCTGCCCACCTCAGCAGGTGAGCAGACAAGCCTCTCGGGCTGGTGAGTGCCGGTGGGCACTGATCCTCTGTGCGGGAATCTCTCTGCTTTGCCCTCCGCACCCCTGTGGCTGCGCTCTCCTCCGCCGTGCGAAGCTCCCCCGCTCCGCCACCCACCGTCTCCGCCCGCGAAGGGGCTCCCACTGTGTGGAAACCTTTCATCCTTCACAGCTCCCTCCCACTGGTGCAGATCCCATCCCTATTCTTTCGTCTCTGTTTTTTTCTTTTTTCTTTTGCCCTACCCAGGTACGTGGGGAGTTTCTTGCCTTTTGGGAGGTCTGAGGTCTTCTGCCAGCGTTCAGTAGGTGTTCTGTAGGAGTTGTTCCACGTGTAGATGTATTTCTGGTGTATCTGTGGGGAGGAAGGTGATCTCCATATCTTACTCTTCGGCCATCTTGAAGCTGTCTCTGCCTTGTGTTTTCTAAAACAGACACAACCTCACAACTTATTAACAAGAGATAACTGATTTACTAAAGATGCCCTGGGGAATGAATAGTGTTAAACTGTGTGGGACATGGCAAACACTGATGAAATCCCCTTTAAGGTCCTTCTAGCCTTTCCCCAAAGGTCCTCTCCAAGTGCTTGCTAGGTTTTCTATATGTTTGCTTGAGTCACCATAACAAAGCACTGCAGGATGGGAGGCTTAACCCATAGAAAGTTACTTTCTCTCAGTTCTGGGGGCTGGAAGTCCAATATCAAGGTGTTGGCAGGGTTGGTTTCTCCTGAGGCCTTTCTCCTTGTCTTGTAGGCCATCTTCTCTCTGTGTCTCCACATCTTCCCTCTGTAATGGGACTGTGTCCAAATTTCCTCTTCTTATAAGACACCAGTCCTATTGGACTTGGGACTACCCATATGACCTCATTTTACCTTAATTACCTCTTTTAAGACCCTATCTCCAAATACAGTCACATTTGGATTTATGATGGGTTAGAACCTTGATACATGAATTTTGTGGGGGACACAATACAGCCTATATCATCATCCATCCATAACCTTTATAACCCCCCCTCCCAGTTTGTCCCAATCAATTGCACGCTCTACTCAGTAAAGCCACAGCCCATACTCTGTACACCACCAATCCTGGCCCCTCCCCTTGGGAACCCCCACTAAAGTGTACTTACTGATCCCTAAATCTCAAGCTGTTGCAATTCTATACGAGTGTCTGTGGGAGGAGAAAATCCGTGTCTGCACCAGAGTCAGGGCAGCAGAGCACAGGCTGGTTCTTGGTGTCCCTTCTCTTGTGCCCTCTGCCCTAGCACAGCCTGCAAAACCATGGGATGCCACCAAGGTTGCCGCTGGGAGAGCTCCCCCGCTCCCTCCAGCCACCGGGTGCTCAGAATTCCCAACCACAGAGGCTCCCCTTCGGAGGGTGTGGTTCTGCTTCTCAAGGGCAGGATGGAGCCCTGCTCTCCCTCCTCTGGTCTGTGGTGCATTTGCGGATAGCACTGCAGTCCCATTTCTCCACCTTGACCTTCCTCTTCCCAACTCCACTTTCTAACCCGCTGGGGAGTCCTAAAAGCATCCCACCTGGGCCCTCCCACGTGTGAAATTGGGAACAGAGGGCGGGAGGAAGGAGGGTGAGAATTTAAGGAGCACGCTGTCAGGATGTGCCAGCAGGCAGATGCTTTGATAGCTTGCAAATGATTTGTGTGGTTAGGATATGTGCATGTATGCATAATTTATATATTAAGTCCATTTCTGTTGCTCTGTGAAATAGGATTTATTATAATGAATGTACCAATCTTCCCATTGAAAGGGGCCTTTCTACAGACACAATTCCCACCTAAAGCAGCTATAAATTAAGAAGATGGTTTCCCACAAGCCATAGGGGACTCGTGTTTCTTGCTGCTTCGTGGTCCTGCTCACGTGTGCTCACAGGGCACAGATGAGGGCTCGGACCCAGCGCTTCTGCCTCAGCCTCCTCGGGCAGCCTGTGCTCACAGGTTTTGAAGTTTCCATCCGGTGCTCGTGCTGTTGATTGTATTTATCTGTTCTGGTTCCATCTTGAAATGTACATTCTGGTTCGAACACTCCCCAAAGAACCACGTTCAAGCCTCTTCTTTGATGGCGTCCAGAGGGGTTCTGTTCTCTCCTTTCACTGTGCTTTTATTCTTTGGTATGAAGCTCATCAACCCCCTCCTGGGAACTGGGGAGCTGCCAGCAGGGCCAGGACCAGGCTGGCACAATTCCGGCACCCAGGGCACACAATTTAAGGAGGCGCTGATTCTCGGGTTTGAGCAAGTGCAGCGTCAGCATGTGCATGGACCTGAGAGTGAGTGCCTCCTTAAATCTTGCACCTGCCCTGCAGTCACCACTTCTTACTTCCTCCTCCAAACTCAGGAAGTAGCTTCTGTGGATCCAACAGGTCGGGTTTCAAACAGTAGGTCACCCAAATATTCCCAGGTCCCACCAGGGCATCTGCGTCCCAGGGTGGCTGCGAGGCAGAGATGGTGGGACTCCACCCCAGAGCAGTCACCGTGGGCCATTCCCAGGCAGTAAGGACAATCAGGAAAGTACAGGGAATGGGGAGAGAATTAAGATTTGCCATGATTGTTGGGGTACAGAGCTGGGGGTGCCCACTGGCAATGGAAAGCCTGGACAAGGAGGGCATGGAGGTGGCCTGAAACCCCCCTGGGGCGTGAAGTGAGGGAGGAAGGAGCCGTGGAGGAGGAAGTTGAAGGGAGATGCTGCTGAGGTGATGGAGGTGATGGAAGCCAATGCAGGAGAGTCAGAGACAGGGCTGTGACTAGCATTGATTCCAAGAGCAGCTGCTGATTGAATGTCTGTGTTCTGGGTGAAAGGTGAGGCCCGTGGGGCATCTGAGGATCATATAGCTGTACCCAGGTCCTCATTTATTTATCTACATGAGCAATTCCATAGTCACCACTTGGGTATGTTTGTATTTCCGGTAGGTCCTCGGCACGTGAGAAGTTACTGTTATCCTTCGGAGGATTTGCCATGAGAAGGCATCGTTGTTACCACTCTGAGGCTCCTGTGCTTGAATCTGGGCCCAGTTGAAGCCGGCAAGTTGCAGGAAGGACCAAGGAGACAGGCAGTCACACGCATCTCAGTTCTGTGCATCAACCACATTCTCATCTGTGACGTCTGCCTTGTGAAAATCAAGGGCCCACTCGGATGCTTCTCAGGGTCTTAGGAGTCCAGACCTGGGCAAAAGGATCTTCACAGCCAGGTTGGACAGGCAGATTCCGGGGTCAAAGCCATTTTCCTCCTGGTTCTTGTGAGGCTATGACACCCAATAGGCAAAGCGGGGGGAGCTGCTCTCCTCTGAGGTCCCAGCGTGACTCTCCAAGTCCATGACCCCACCAGGGGATGAGTTTCTGGGGTGCAAGCAGGCTGGCAGGTTTGGGGCTGGAGGAGGAGTGGGGAATGTTCAACTCTGAAGGCTGAGACTGTGCTACAGAGGATGAGGAAATGGCAGCTCCTGAGAAAACCAGGAGGGGTGTGGAACGGCCGGCACCGGCATTTTCAGAACTGGTCTTCCTTTGAAAAAAAAATCCCTTCTGTCCACCGACATTGAAAGTGCATTTTCCACATGTCTAAATCCTGTACCCCTTGAAATTATGTTCAATGGCAAACCTGTGATGATCCGTGTGCCTCTGACTTTGACTATTTTGTCATCTGTGGTTTCCTTCCCTCCCTGGCAGGACTTGGAGATGTGACCGAGCCCGCCTTCCTCCTTTGCTCCACTAGGTGGCCCTGGGAGCCCTCAGATATCTGCCAGGCATCCAGACAGGTGAATGAATCTCATTGGTTCACGGGAGGCATGATGCCACTGGGCAGCCCTTTTTAAGAGAAAAGCCAGGACCGGAGAGCTGCGACCCCTGAGCAGTGCTCTCCGTGTGGCTGGTAGAGATATCGGAGCTGCTGTTACAGCATCATGAGTGAGGTGAGTGGGGCTTTGACTCCTGGAGGGAAACCTGGGGGTGAGAAGGGGCTCAGTTAGGCTCAGAAAATGTAGAACACTTCGACCCTGGACCCATTTGCTTGGGAGACTGACTCTGTTCATATGTGGGTTTGCATGGCAAGTGCAGACATTGGTTAAGTTTGCAACTTTTAAAAATTCACCTTAGGTAGAGAAAGGGATTCATTGTTTTGCTTGTGATTTAATTGTGACTTTGGAAAGTGCTTTGGGGTCTAGACCTCAGGAGAGAAAGCTGAGTGTTTTCAGTCCCTTGTGAAGATTTGCACTCTTGCAGCGTGTGTGTCTTCACGTGTTTTCCTTGGTGGGTACCTGTCAGAATGTGAGCAGGCAGGCCAGCTGGCGAAAGTCAGCCTCAGAAGAGAAGTGAGGGAAGGATTGCATTGCACGGCCATGTGGAAGCATTGCCTGTACAAACTACATCTGCAGTTAATCAGAGTAAAACCAGTAGAGAAATGCAAATTGTATGAACCGCAAAAAATCTGCGCGTATGGGCGTGTGGGTCTAAGACGGGAGAAACTCTAGCTCCAATCTTCAATTGAAAGTCACTGCTCTGTATCTGTTTATCCAGAAGAGTTTGTTGGGGCAAACTGATAGCTCATTGTATTTTTTAAAAGATCCTATTCCCTGTCTTTCTTTTCAAAAAGGCAGTTTTGGGGTTGTACACCAACACCTTCTAATTCCACTTGGTAGCTGAGACAAATCCACTTTCATATCGTTTTGGCCGGCACTTAAATCATTATTTTAAAAAATCTTTTATTTTGCCTTTTTTTTTTTTGCCAGACGGGTGATCCTTTTTTTTTTGACAGATGGGTGATCCTTTTTTTTTTGAAATCTACAGTAAAATTAACAACTTCAGAAATAAAATGCCTCTTCCCTGCTTTCATCTCTCTGATGGGTGACTTTTGATATAAACGTGACATGAAGACGGAGCAGGCAAAGCGTTATAAAATTTAGGAACAGGGTTTGGGTTGGAGCCAAGGGATCGGGCAAGAAAGAGTGCGAGCGTGGATGGAGGATGGGGAGGCAGAAACCTTCCAGCAGCAGCAAACCTTCCACCACAGCAGCTCCTGTTTGCCCAGTGTCCCCAGTACCAAGCATCCAGTAACCTTATTTGAACTTCCCACAAGCCTGTGAAGTAGGTGCTATTATGATTCCCAATTGATGGATGAGGAAACTGAGGTTCAGAGAAGTTCAAGGTCAGCTGGCTCAAAGCCACCAGCTAGTGAAGGGCAGATCCAGGACTTGGGTGGGTCTTGATGTCCAAATTGCGTATGGAATTTTCTGATCCGTATGAACAATGCATGCCAGAGAAAGCGAAAGAGGTGGAGAGTGGGGAGCTGAGGCCAGGAAGCTGGGGCTCTGAAACAGAGACAGGGCAATGAGAGCCAGGCCTTCTTTTCCTGAATGTTCAGGTGAGGGGCTTTCTGTAGACTGGACAGAGATTTCAGTATATTCTCTATTTGCATCGGCTCACCATACTTGCAAGTAGAAGGGATGGCCGTGTGGGGTGGGGGTTTTTTATACAACTTAATAGTTTCAGATAGAAGAAGGGCTTAGAAGCCTGTGTAGCCCAGGGGGCTCCCCCTCTTCGATCAAGTTAGCTAAAGGGGACTCTTCGGGAGTAGGGATCCCCCCGTTGGCTCTCCCCTCTGGCTGTCACCCATCTTCAGCAGAGGCTCCTTGTCCCATGCCACACTCATGAGCTTTCGAGAATGCCTCAGCTTGGCAGTGTCACTTAACTGTGGGTCCCCAGGGAGACAGCAAACTTCCCAGAGCTCACCCATCATGAGGATCACAACCTCGTTTCTGCTGAACATGTAATTAGGGCAGTTCTGCAGCCGCGGCCCCGCCCCCCAGCATTCCGTCAGAGGCTTTTGCGGGCTCTTCCAAGAACTCTGCCTTCTTCCTTAAATGTTGATAAAATCCCACAACGTGAACATCTCACACCTTTGCCCCCCTTTGCTTCCCTTCCAGCTCTCTACGCCTTTCTCCCTCCTGCACCCATCCCCCCCCCCCCCCCCCGCCACGTCACGTGCAGCCCCAGTGACCAGGTCTGCAGCTCATCTCCAAGTTTCTGGGAGCATGCCCCTCGGAGGGCGGGAATTTGTCCCTTGACTCAAACTTAAATCTGCTTAAAACATTTAATAAAGTTGAACAGAAGCTCCTTTTCCGGGTAGAGGACGGGATCTCTCCCCCCTTCCCCCTAAGCTTTTCTTTAGTTGGATGACTTCCATGTGACTTCTAATTTTAATAATTCTCAGGCGGGGATGGATTTCAGATGATCATTTACTTACCCCAGAGGGCCAAAGCAATGGATTTTGTCAGACTTTCCCCTGACCTCAGGATTTATTTGAGTCTGATGGGCACAGAGTTGCTGCTCCAGCTGTCAGGGTATAGTGCCGGCTGCAGAAATTCCCTAGCTCACAGCTGGGCTGGGAGGAGAGGTCCCGAAAGGGCCACAGGCTCCCTGGGGTGAGCTGTCTCTTTGAGTTCTTGCAGCCTTTGGTGGGGGGACTGAGCCTGGAGCTGGTTTTAAACTGGGTGACTTTACGACCACACATCTTTTTCCCCTTTGACAACGCTTTTTAGGGGTAAATGGCATGTGATTGAAAAGAGCAGCTCAAGTATAGCAAGGAAAGTAAAGTCCAAATTTAGGGTAACGTGAGAGCATGGAGGTGGTTTGCAGGGGTGTCTAATTGGCATTTCAGTATTAAAGTGTGTCAGATGCGCCTGGAACAATCTACGAAATGAGCTGGAAGACAATTTAGCCGGGATCAGGATACAGGCTTCGGTACGTTCACTGGATCAAAAATCCTAAACACCAAGGTTGAAGTTTACAAAATGTATTCTCATGTCTTCCCTGCCCAAGAAAGAGAAAGGCTCCTTTTTTTTAGTGACCTAATAATACCATTTGAAAAAAAGTTCCACCAACAATGACACTCAGTTCCATCTTCTCATTCAGGTGTCTGTTTTTAAGTTGCTTTTTAAAAGAACTTATTTAGGAGAGCCAGGAGCAAGATATTAATGCATAAAGGCACACATTTGGAGAGTTGATTTAAAAAATGACACACACCATCGCCCTGTTTGTGAGAGGATGGGGGAGTTCCCGGTTGCATAATGCATCCGTTGACAGCTGTGAATTAGACTTGAGACTCCTTTGGGAAAGCGCTCTCCTGACGCTTCCCTGTTGCTGTTCACATTCTCTTTTCTTGCATCGGCTTGGATGGGATGTTGCAATTTGGTGCCAGGTTTCTGGGCCTTTCTTGCATCCAGACATTGGCCACGACAAAAGGACCACACCTGTCAAGGCATGGTTTGAACACACCGAGGAATTTTGTGGGTCAAATCTTTAGACCCACATGTGTATCCTTAGCACAGAATCAGAAGCTACTTGCCTGATACATTAAATCTCTAAAGCAAGAAGAAAGCAGTGAACAGTGTTGCTCTGGACAGAGATTGCAAGGGAAAGCTATGCCCACTTATATTGGGGGGTGGGGGATGGAAAAGACTTGATTTTTTTCCCGGAAGTAGCCATTGGTTTAAAAATCACATATGACACGGGTTTAGGGCTCATCTACTCAGCTCTCAGGGTAACCCTTTGGTGAGAGAAATAGTAAGATGAAACAGGCCTAAAATGAAAATTAGTATAGTTGTGTGCTTCCTATGATGTAATAGTGAACTGAAACAGATGCTGACGGATGAGTAATAGGTTTGCAAGGAACAGTATAATTTAGACCAGTTAAGCACGGATTCTGAGGGTAACTGTGCACAGTGTAGATTTTGCAACTGGCCCCAAAGGCTTAGCAAGAGAAGGTCAAATGAAAATGCAATTCCTTATGTAATTTTAACCTCATTTGGGGATATACCTGAGAGGAGATATAGGAAGATCCAGCAAAATCCATATGGTTTTGCTGGATCACACATCGATAGATGCTCTCTCTACTCTAATTGGGAACAATAGGTCTAGAAAGACACCAATTGAAACTTGGGTTCGAGTTTCAACATTTCCTAAGTGGGAAGAGGCCACAGTGAAGCAAGAAAATGTGTTTGCTGGGCTGGTGATGGTAGTGGATTAGTATAAGATTGATTTCCCCCATCCTGCATTTCATTAACGAATGCTGTGGGATTAAGTCTCACCGTTTTTCTCTTTTGAATTCTAAGAGTGACAGAATGCATGATGTATTTTTTTTTAGAGAGAAAAATTGAATAAATGACTCACAATTGATTTTATTAGGGGTTTAGTAGAATAGTGTGATCAAGATGAAGGGGAAACATGAGCTTTTGTAATGGGAAGTGCCCTGAATTTATGATGAACACATTCTCTGCATTATTTTTTAAAATTCTAATTTCTGCTCTCAGTGCTTTATCAGAGGTGTTGTCATAGGTGGAAAGAATTCACAATTTGTTTGGGGTCTTTCTGTTCTTGGTCCACTGGGCACACTGAACTATTTGAACACCTGAATGATATCATGAACCCAAGCCTGGGGCTTTCCATTAATTTAGAATGACTTTCCAGAAAGGGCTTCATAGTGGGGGAAAAGAAAGATTTATGGGATGCATATGCACAGGTATATATTATATTTGATTGATATTTTTATAAAACACCACAGTAAAGATCATGCTGTTAAAGTATTATCTTGATTTGTCTGGGCTGCTATAACAAAGTACCACAGACTGAGTGACTTATAAACAATAGAAATTTATTGCTCACGGTTCTGGAGGCTGGCCGTCTGAGACCAGGGTGTCAGCATCCTTGGGTGAAGGATCTCTTCCGGGTTGCAGACTTCCCACTGTATCCTCACCTGGTGGAAGGGGTGAAGGAGCCTTCTGGGGTCTCTTTTATAAAGGCACTAATCCCATCCATGAGGGCTCCACCCTCATGACTTAATCACCTCCCAAAGGCCCCACCTCCTAATGCCATCACCTTTGGGTGTTAGGATTTCAGCATGTGAATTTTGGGGGACACAAACCTCCAGACCATAGCAAGTATTATGGGTTGCATTTTATTTATTAGAATTATCCTACCTAGACTTTGAACTTCCTGAGTCATCCACAGACCTGGCTCCTGGTTTGGCACTTTGTAATGTTCAGTAGATTAATCTGCTGGATGAATCAGTAGATTTCAGGTTGTGGATTTATCAGTTACTGTGACCAACAGACCAGCACCCTCTTCTCTAAATGTTGAGATTTGTGGTCCAGGTGAGTTTGGAGAGAAAAAAATTCTCTCTTTTGTTGTTTATGGGTTTGAAACCTGTGTTTGCCATTTAAATCCTTTTAAATTGGAAATGGGTGCATTGTTATACATGCAAAATAAATACCTTCACGGCAGGCAAAGAAAATGAGAAAAACTTAGAAGAATCTCAATAGAAAGAACTCTTGACATTTGGGAAAATGTCAAGGAAAATAGGGAACTGAGGGAGGGATGGAGAATTCTAATATCCTTCAGTTTGGGGTTATTCTACATTGAGATTATTTTGATTCAGACAAGTTCTGTGAAATTCAAACAAAAAGGGGGGGGTAACCTGAGGGGCAGAGCCCGTGACTACCTTGAAAAATGGCTGATGTATTGAAATGGAAAACCAATTTGACTGGGATTAGAGGCGAATAAGAAATAGTTAGCTCCATATGCCCAATCGTCATCAGCCAAACTGTGAATCTGGAGTATTGTGGCAGGCGCAATATATCTAGCATACAGGAGGCAAGCTGCATATTTAAATATTTTAATTAATACTTAAAAATGAAGCACCAATGTTAGTACTAATTAAAACAAATATTTTAATTATAGGTGCATATTTAAATGTTTCAAATTAATTTATATTTGAAATAGGAATACAGGACAATTCATATGCTAAAAGACATCAATTCATATTTGTCCTCCTGGGAAGTAGGACATTGAATTGTGCATCCAGGCTGCTGTGCAGTCTCGTGGGGTCTGTCTCCACTCTTATTGTCCCCAGGCACAAACTACTTACGGTTCTTCCGGTCTTTGGAATGAAGTGAGATATATATAAGGAATGGGGAAACATTTTCCATTCGATTTGGTACAGGTGCCCCTTGGGTACAGATAGGAGAATGTTCTATAGCTCATTGCTTTGTGTCATAGGCCAAGCAAGCTTGCCACATCTGGCAACGGCCCAAACCCATAAATCCAACATCCATTTCTGGGCTGTTTTACATGAACCATTCAGTATAAGTTACACATTCCAAGCATCAATCTGGTTGAATATTGTTTGTGCCTTGCAAATAGCCCTAAATTTATGCTTCAGAGTCTCACTAAATGACTTCTTGTTCCATATCTGAAAGGGAAGCGCTTGGCCATATTTATAACATTGCCAGTGGAAAAATCAAGCACCCACTAAATGCCATTATTTTATATCTCACTCTAACCTGCCACTTTTTAAATAAAAGGAAGACAGATTAGAATCATAAAGCAAGAAGGTAATCATCCACACATTGAAAACGCTCCTGCAGGACATCTAAAGGGAAGAAGCCCCAAAGTGTGAACTGCCCCACTCAAATAGGGCAATTTTCATATCATGATGGAGCTAAAAGGAAGAACAGGGAGTCCTTTGCTCTGGGAGGTTTCAGCCTCCAGTTTGAGGACACTGGTGGATTTCCTAAGACTGAGATATCTCAAGTCATCCATATTGCAATCCTTCACCAAATGGCCTGGAACGTCTTTTGAATGTTAGTTTTCAAATACTTGTTTATGGAGGTTTGATAACTGAGTTTCTTTCTGGATTGACGTGAGATTATGCTTGGCTGGCTATTACAATCCAAAACTGTTGTGGAGTGGCACGGTGAAAGAAATCGTCATCTGTCCCCATAACACTGCACCCGTATCGTGGCCAAGGTTCTAACAAAGTGACTAGTTATTTTAATTTTATACGATGCATGAGAAGAGGACCCCAGAGACTGACAATACTCATTAACATTGGTCTTAACCAAACAAGAGAGTACAAATATAGCAAGGAAATACGTTCTTTCTTTTTCCCAAGATCTTTTTGAAATTTTTTTTTTAGCCAATACACTTTTCTGTCAGTCATGTGGTTAAATTCCAATATTTAATAACTAATTAAGAAATTACACTTGTTTTAAAGATTAAGATTCCTTTTTTTTTTTTTCGGTACGCGGGCCTCTCACTGTTGTGGCCTCTCCCGTTGCGGAGCACAGTCTCCGGACGCGCAGGCTCAGTGACCATGGCTCACGGGCCCAGCTGCTCTGCGGCACGTGGGATCTTCCCGGACCGGGGCATGAACCCATGTCCCCTGCATCGGCAGGTGGACTCTCAACCACTGTGCCACCAGGGAAGCCCTAAGATTCTTACATAAATAATTTCCTTATTAAGTATTATCCACTGTTTCCTTAGGGGTTGTTAGAAAAATATCACTTTATTTTCTTGAGCCTGGCAAAATGGATAATTGTACCTAGGCTTTTCTTTTCCACATTTCCGCACGCTTGTTTGATGTGCAGAAGAATCCCTGAGGCCATGAAGTGGTCAAATTCTGAGCCTGAGGGCATCCACTGTGATGGTCTCCTCATCTGGGAGGGTTGAGAGGTCATCAGTAGACACAGGTGTTGACACAAACCTGCCCACGTTCAAGGTGGCAGAGTGTGTTGAACCCTCTATAAAGATCCTCTCTCTTCATGAGTCTCAAAGAGCTGTAGATGGAGATGCAACAAGTACAACTTCAAACTATTATACCATAGGAACACATCCCTGAAACAATTCAAGGTGGTTTGAAATGATTCTGGTCTCTCCCTAGTGAAACCATTGCTATCCTGCCCCTTGCTTTCTTTGACTTTTTCACCATTAGCTGTGGTAATTCTAATAATAAACATCCACAAGTACTTAAAAACTAACATTCAAAGCTTATCAGCTTTTGGGGAACCATTTCCTCAGTCGTCCTGCAGATCCGTGACAGAGCAATGGAATGGTGTACACAGTGACCGTGGGTATCAATTCTCAAGAAGAGTGTACCCTCTCAGGGAAAAAATTGGAGCATGCGTGCACAATAATTTTTTATTAACTTATTTTAAAATTATTTATTCATGCTAATGTGCTCATCTCTTAAGTGCAGTTATGAAACATACCAAAAATAAGCATTGAAAAGAATGACAGAATGATGAAATAAGCTATACTTTAGATATCTTGCTAATTGTGATGGCTTTATTAATCTTAGTCAAAATTTCAAGGCACCGTATATACTTGTGAGAGATAATTGTTGATGGAAAATGTGGAAATCTATAGTTCAAATAGTCTTGGTAACTAATAGTCTTGGTAACTGCACTTCTTTTTTTTAAAAAAATTATTTATTTATTTTATTTTCTTTATTTTTGGCTGCGTTGGGTCTTTGTTGCTGTGCGCGGTCTTTCTCTAGTTGCGACGAGCAGGACCTACTCTTCATTGTGGTGCACGGACTTCTCATTGCGGTGGCTTCTCTTGTTGCAGAGCACGTGCTCTAGTAGGTGTGGCACATGGGCTCATTAGTTGTGGCTCATGGGCTCTAGAGCACAGGCTCAGTAGTTGTGGCACACAGGCTTAGTTGCTCTGCGGCATGTGGGATCTTCCTGGACCAGGGCTCAGACCCTTGTCTCCTGCATTGGCAGGCGGATTCTTAACCACTGCGCCACCAGGGAAGCCCTGCGCTTCTTTTTGAGCTGAATTTGTTGACTGTGATTTTTAAGCTTGTATTGGCACTTGTGAAGATATTCTAATAGGAGAAGTGTTAGGTAGCATTTCCATTGTTTCCCTGTTGCTTTTGCTGGAAGTATTAATATCTGTGAAAATTTTATGCAGGGATTTTTTTATTCCTGTAAAAAACAGAAAATTTACCATCTTTCTCATTTTTAAGTGTGTAATTCAATCGTATGGTTTATTTACTTCGTTGTGAAACAGATCTCCAGAATTTTTCATCTTGTAAAACTGAAATTCTACCCATTAAACAACTCCCTGTTCTCCTTCCTCTATCCTCTGTTAACCACCTTTCTATTTTCTGTCTCTATGAATTTGACTACTTTAAGTACCTCATATAAGTGGAATTATACAATAATTGTCTTTTTTTTGTAACGGGCTTGTATTACTTAGCTTCACGTCCTCAAGGTTCATCCATGTTGTAGCATGTGACTATGCAGGAATTTTTTAAAGCCACTTACCTACTGTGGTGCGATTAGGTTGGTTAAATGTAGGTGTATAAATATAAATCCTCTTACCGGAGCACAAGGAACTGCAGTGCAGCATGTGGTGATATTCCAAGAGCAACTTAAGAGTGAGGGAGTCATAGAAATCAAAGTCATGGTTACCAAAGGGGAAAGTGGTGGGAGGAGGATTAATGGATACATACCACTATATATAAAAGAGATAAGCAACAAGGTCCAACTGTATAGCACAAGGAACTATATTCAGTATCTTGTAAAAACCTATAATGGAAAAGAATCTGAAATAGTATATATATATATTATATATAATATGTATATATAAAACCAAATCATTTTGCTGTACACCTGAAACTAACACAACATTGTAAATCACTATACTTCAATTAAAAAAAAAAGGGAAAAAAAGAGGGAGGGTGTTCTGGACAATCCTCAGTCGTGGGATTTCCACTGTTTCCCACCCACCAAATGATGATGTCGATATCAATCCAGATAATAGCTACTGGTAACATCTAATTTCTTTCTTACTGATCTTAGATCCTAAACTGATATACATAGACATTCTAAACTTCTCTTCACCACGCATAGTTGTAAGAGTTGAACACCTTGCTGTCCCTGAGGTGCCATCCATTCTGCAGTCTGTGTCAGTGGTGCCCTATGGAGTTGTGCAGTGCACAACCTGTGCAGCTGAACGTGGTGGCCCTGCCCCTTCCTGGGGCGCAGCTGGCCTGCTTAAAGACCATTGCCAGAGAAAGAAGGTTGTTTCTACCGTCCTGCTTAGAATTAAAGGAGGCCCTATTGTCATTTCATTCCAGGTAGTCGTTTAAAATAGGGAACTGAGTGCCCCAAGGCTAATCCTGTTCAAAATCACAGAGATTCTTGAGCAAAAGTCAGGCTAGGTTTCACTTATACATTTCCTATCCTATTAAATTTCTCATTTTCTGACATATCCTGGATACAGCCCAATTTCTTTTATACCTGTCCCAATTCCATTTAGGACTTGGACATGAAACATATTAAAACTAATATTGTCCTGGATTATTTTTTTCCAAGTAAAAAAAGAACAACCACAGAAATCTTGACAAAGTTATTCTTTCCTTCACCAGGGCTTCCACTTTGTTTCTAGAGGTTCACGTATCCAAGCTGACCCCCTCACCCTCCCACCCCAATCACACATGAAGTTGGTAAATGTCAGTATTGCTACTCTTGTACAATATCTCGTAAAGATCTCTGTTCACAAAGTTTCCTTCTGCACCGTCCAGCAGAGTTTCCTTGACTTTGAGTTTACACCAGTGGCCTTCATTCCTTGCCTTACCCTCCTTGGCTCTGTTTGAAAGTGCAAGACCATTCTAACCTCCCAAAATCAAACTCTTAGAAAATGTTTGCTCAGGCAACAGAGTCCTTTTCTATGGCAAAACCATTTCACGTACAGGCAGACCTTGGAGATATTTTGGGTTCAGTTCCAGACCACTGGGACTGAAATAAAGTGAATATCTCAATAAAGGGACTCACGCAAATGTTTTTGTTTCCCAGTGCGTACAAAATTTACATTTACACTGCACTGTAGTCTATTATTAAGTGTGCAATAGCATTATGTCTAAGAAAAAGTACCTACCTAAACTAAAAATGCTGTATTGCTGAAAAGATGCTATCATCTGAGCCTTCAGCGAGTCATACTCATTTTGCACAGTCACATCAAAGCTGACTGATCAGAGATCACCATAACAAATATAATAACGAAAAAGTTTGAAACATTGTGAGAATTACCAAAATGTGACACAGAGACACAAAGTGAGTAAATACTTTTGGAAAAATGGCGCCAATAGACTTGCTTGACACACTGTTGCCACAAACCTTCAATTTGTAAAAAATGCAATATTTGCAAAGTGCAGTAAAACGAGATATGCCTGTTATTGGTATTTACTTACCCTCTCAAATTTCTGTTTGCCTTCTAGATTATGAATATTTAAAAGACAGAGACTGTGTCTTCTACACCCTTCCATCTCCTCAGCACACACCATTCAACCCACATTGATGGAGAATCCATTATATGTTGGACATTGTGCTGGGTGAACAGACCCCTCCCCTCAAAGAGCTTATAGGCTACTGGGGGAGACAGAGTTCACATAAAATTAACTGGACGACAGGGTCCATACAGGGTACGGGGCTACTCATTGTATAGACCAAGTGCCAGGGAAGCATTGGTTAACATCATTGTGCAGACCTGGAAAGGGGAAGAAGGATGTGACCTGCAAAACCTTCCCAAAGAGTCAGTGCTTACAAAAGTAGGGGCTCAGTACATGTTGGTTGAAGAATAACCCCCATAACTAATGGTTAATCTTAAAAGTCATATATGTTAGAACCTCATGCGAATTTAGCAATCTTCAGGTCCAATGAATGGATACACATCTATTAGGATACTATTTAGTTATCCCTTGGTATCCTAGGGGGATTGGTTGGTTCCAGGACCACCCTGCCCATGGATGGATACCAATCCAAAGATGCTCAAGTCCCTTATATAAAATGGCATAATATTTGCATATAACCTACACACATCCTCCCATATACTTTAAATCATCTCCAGATTACTTATAATGCCTAATACAATGTAAATTATATCAATAGTTATAAATACAATGTAAGTGCTAAGTAAATAGTTGCTAGCATGCAGCAAATTCAAGTTTTGCTTTTTGGAACTTTCTGGAATTTTAAAAAAATATTTTAAATCTGCGGTTGGTTGAATCTCAGATTCAGAACTGTCGGATACGGAGGGCTGACGGTAGTTGATTTCTAACTCCTGCTTAGTGATGTAAATTGCTTTAAACATGCTGGACATTTTCTTCATCCTTATTAATGAATAGTTAGGTTCTACTGGCTTGTCATATCTTTCTTTAAAAGTGTTAAGTGAAAATAAATCTGTTCAGTACTTTGGAAGCAGATTACATGAGGACAGTCAATACGATTTTTGGAATTGTGCATATTGTGTTATTTTAAAAGTTCCATATTCTGATTGTGAGAAATGCCTAAGTGAATTTAGATATGCCTGTAATCTATCTTCTGTGAGGGTATTAACATTTGTCCATGGCAGAATATCATTGCACGCTTTGTATCTCAGAGCCCCGGGGGGCTTCTTACTTATTATTATTATTTTCTTGTCTTTGGAGTTCGTTCAGGGCGTGGGCTCATCCCTGTATTTATAGCTCAGTTCTCACATATGCATAAGTCCTGTTCAAAATACCGAGATAATACAGTGTCACATCGCAAATATTATTTCTGGCAATGTTCTCTACCTCCAAAATGTGGGCCATTTTACTTCCTCTTGATGTCTTCTTAAAATAGATGTAGCCATTTGTCAATCTGTACTTCCACCAAATACCTCTTGCAAGTTCACTGTTATTTTTTCATCTAGATTTTGTCTTTCCCAACTTCAGAGCAGATTCAGTTCACTTGCGGGGCACTGTTTTGTGAATTTCCACATCACCCTTTTTATGCTGAGTCCTTGCTGAGAGCCAGATTTGACTGAAACGCATGCAAGAGCTTCCCCGCAGTTGAATTTTGGATGAGGATTTGGAATTCTCACCTGACACAAATATATATGCCGTGTGATATAACTGTAGGGTCACAAGCAGGGACCTCAGGGGACCTTGCTCTGCTCCTGTGTCCCTTCAGTATTACAACAAGGAAGCAGGACAGGGGCTGAAGAGTAGAGCAGATTCCCATCAGAAACAAGGCCACTTAAAAACAAGCCACAGCTCTGTCATCTTTTGCTCCAGTTCACCTCTACCATAAACCTCTTTCCAGGTGACAGGAGCTCAGAGCTGGGCAGTCTGAGTGAGCCTGTCACTGGGTGGTGGGGAGAAGACCAGTGACACGATTTGGGGGGACAGTGAAAAATAGAAATGTGGTGCTCCATGTTGAACATGATGAAGAATTTCGAGAACGTGATGCCAAGTGTGGGCCCTTTAAGTGAGGGACACTGTAGGGGACTGCAAGTGTCACAGGGCCACAGGGCTGGCCCCGTGAGGTGGGGGAAGGGAGGTGTGGAAATGGGGGCTGCCGATTGCCTTTTAGTGAAAAAAACAAAACTAAAAATAGAACTACCATATGACCCAGCAACCCACTACTGGGCATATACCCTGAGAAAACCATAATTCGAAAAGAGTCATGTACCAAAATGTTCATTGCAGCTCTATTTACAATAGCCAGGACATGGAAGCAACCTAAGTGTCCATCGACAGATGAATGGATAAAGAAGATGTGGCACATATATACAATGGAATATTACTCAGCCATAAAAGGAAATGCAACTGAATCATTTGCAGTGAGGTGGATGGACCTAGAGTCTGTCAAATAGAGTGAAGTAAGTCAGAAAGAGAAAAACAAATACCGTATGCTAACACATATATATGGAATCTAAGAAAAAAAAAGTTCTGAAGAACCTAGAGGCAGGACAGGAATAAAGACACAGACGTAGAGAATGGACTTGAGGACATGGGGAGGGGGAAGCTGGGACGAAGTGAGAGAGTGGCATGGACTTACAAATACTACCAAATGTAAAATAGATAGCTAGTGGGAAGCACCCGCATAGCACAGGGAGATCAGCTCAGTGCTTTGTGACCACCTAGAGGGGTGGGATAGGGAGGGTGGGAGGGAGACGCAGGAAGGAGGATATACGGGGATATATGTATATGTATAGCTGGTTCGCTTTGTTACAAAGCAGAAACTAACACACCATTGTAAAGCAATTATACTCCAATAAAGATGTTAAAAAAAAAAACAAAAAAGAAACAAAACAGAGAGACAGAGTGCTGCAACATAATTCCATTATCTCTTTGCCATGCTTGGAGCTTTTTATATATGGTTTTCCCCTCTCCAAGTGGAGGCTTCCGGAATGGCCCACACCTGACCATGGAAGCAAGGTGGCTTGAGGGTCTTAGCTACAAATCAGATGCAGCTTTCATGCCAGCTTGGAGGAAGCCCACCCAGGGACATGCTTGAACAAGGAATCAATGATGCTGTCTGACCCCGCGGGACTGTCATGAGGTTGGAGCCATAAAACTGATTCAAAAACACTTGGAAAGCATATATTTTTTAAAGACCATATAAGTGTTAAGCTATAACCTCAATGTGAAAAATTTCCCTGAGTCGGATTCCAAACGTCTTTACTGAGTGAGGTTGCTGGCTCTGAGGGGCCCGTTTCGTCCTGAGACTTTTCCTGCACTTAAGCCTTCCGTCCTCACCCTTTTCTCCTTGTGTGTGTGATGTCAGGGCACACAGAGGGCAGGTGTGTTATGCTTGTCCAATTAAGGGAACAGTTTTGGGCTTGGGAAGTACAAAGCTCTAACCATAGTAAGAACCAGGTGGGCGGGTATGAGACAGGTTGGTGGCGTGAGCTCCCTTCATTTTTAACAGCCCCGTCCCTGGAAGGCAACCTTCAACTAAATTACAGCTGGGTTTTGTTTTCCAGCAAATTAAATTGTTCTGGATTTCGGAGGGATTTGAAAATAAAATTTGGAGCAATATTGCTTGTGAAGAAGGCAGAGACGTTAGACTGAGCTGGTCAGTGCTTCTGGGTGGGTGGGGCCTGTGTATGTTTTGTTTTAAGTGGAGAGACTGCTAGAATTTTCACCTCCCCAGGGGGCAGCTGATTCAATGGCCCATGTAGCTTTTTCTTTTGTTCATTTTATTTATTTATTTTTGAAGCATAGTTGATTTACAGTGTTGTGTTAGTTTCAGGTGTACAGCAAAGTGAGTCATTTATACAGACATATATATATATATATATTCTTTTTCAGATTCTTTTCCCTTATAGGTTATTACAAAATATAGAGTTCCCTGTGCTCTACGGAAGGTCCTTGTTGTTTATCTATTTTATATATAGTATAGCTTTTCTGCTGTCTTCTAATTTCTAATTCACTTCTTGAGCTGTGACAGCTGATTTAGGACAAAGCCTTCCCCTCTCTTCCAAAAGTATAAAACCTCAGACTTCTACCATGTTCTGAAGCTATTTTTGTTTTACTTGAGTGGGGAAAAAATCCCTGGCTCCTTCTTTATTACCGAAAAAGAAAGACACTAGCTTCTGAAGCCTGGGACAGCCCCCTTTCGGAGAAGCCCATGGAGTAGCGAAAGGGGCTGAGTCAACGTCTGCGCTCCGTCACAACAAGTCAACGTACAGGGACCGAGCTTTGGCTTTTTCTTAGGAGGAGTGTCCAGGCAAGAGTTTATGAAGCTAGTTAAACGTGTGAAAATAAATCGGGACCCCCAGACAGAGTGAATTACAGAGAGAGAGCTGTCTGCAGGGTCCTGGAGCCCTGTTCTAGCATCTTACAGATCCTTGGGGCTTCCAAAGATGGCCCAGGCAGGTTGAGTTGACTGTGGCTGTATATGGACCCCCACGTCCTTTTATTCAAGCTCAGACTTGGGGAGAGTCTGCCGATTGGGTGAGAGGCACACACGATGTAAGGGGGTCACTAGGTCCTTCCAGCTTCCTTCCACCTTCCTTCTCTGGTCATCGTCTACCCTCCTCCTGCATCTTCTCTTTCTAGAAAGAAAATAAATCAGTGATTTATACCAAACACACAAATGCATCCACAGCAGAAACAGAGGCCCAGGGAACTTCAAGTGAAAGTAACAACGACTAACAGGCAGAGGCTGCATAGTTTATGAAAAAAAATGAACATGCAGACCAATAGTCTGTCTTTGGATTCTCATCATAGCTATGTGAAATACATGCTTAATTTAATCGTATTTATTTTAATTCTCCACGAAGAAGAAACTGAGCAGGTCAAGAAGCAGCTGAATGAAATCACTTGTTCAGGGTCCTTCAGCCACATTTGAGAGCTGGGTTTCCTCTTTCCTCAAACTGCTGAGCCCCGTATGCCTCCGTTCCCTTAACTTACTGCAAGTTGAATACGATGGAAAAGAAGGAGGCATTTGTTTTCCAAGTCTCTTTTACCATTACTTGGCAGTCTGACTTTTTTCCAGGGACCACATCTAGGTAATGTGACTATTTTTATCTCATTGAATTCTCACAACCTGATGAGGTCGGTGTATTGTTATGCCCATTTTATAGAAGCAGAAACTGAGGCTCAGAGAAGTTAAGTGTTGTGAGCAGGGTCACACAGCTGCTAAGTGACAGGGCTGGAGAGCCTGGACAGCCTGATTCCAGGGTTCTCTTTCTTTTCTTTTTTTTTAAAGTCAGGTTTATTAAGGTATATTTTATATATAGTAAAATTACCCTTTTTAAAGTTGTACAGTGGATGAGTTTTGACATGTTTACAGTCTTACACTTGCGATATAGACTATCAGACTATATAGACTATCAGACTCCCAGAAGTTCTTTTGTTTCCCTTTGGAGTCAGTCCCCTGGCTCTACTCTTAGCCCCAGAACCCAGGTTCTTCAGTATCACACCTTAAATAAAAGTAAGCCCAACTGGTTATGCAAGGTGTTTACAGTGTCTAGAGAATAGCACGATCACATAGTTGAAAATAATTTAAATCGTATATTGCAACAATTTCCAAATGGTGCTTTACAGTTGAGAGCTGATGTATTAGAAATGTAAAAAAAAATGACCAGGGAGGGGTGACAATCGGGTCCTTGTCAATCACTCCAGGGTCTCACAGAGCAGACAGGGTATGCTGTGAAGTAGGGGGTGCTCAGCTTCTGCACAGCAGCCTCAGCTCAGTCTCCGTTTGGGTGTCTGTCCTGGTCCTTAAACTGACGCTCAGCATCGCTACCTGATCCCACTCGTGGGGCCTGGCTCTGGCCAGGCTCCTGTGACCACGCAGAAACCAGCGAGGAGCTTCCAGCCAGCAGGGCCCCTCTGCCGTCGCTCTGCCCTGCATCACTGTCTGCACCCGTGTGGCTGCAGACAAGGACGTCCGTGATGCAGCTGGGAAAGCCCTGGCTCTGGGCTGATTCTGGGTCATGCCGTGTGGTTTAAAGAGAACACTTACCTTCTTTCGAGCCCGAGACAGCATCCTGCCTCCGTGCACTTCGGGGTTCAGGAGGGAATTCAGCCCCCTCCCACAGAATGGCACACCCATGGAGAGCAGGCACCCAAAGTGATGCGGAAGGAGGACGCCCCTGTGCTCTCTGGGACCAGGGTCCAGGGCATGCGGGGCAAGGCCAGTGCAGAGCTTTCTTCTATGTGCATCTGGAGTTCAGCCCAAGTGGAGGACTCTGTTCTCTGACGTGCTGCTTATTTGCATTATTCGTTTGCCAGGACTGCTGTAACAAATCCCACAGACCAGCTGCCTTAAACCGTAGCAGTATATTCTCTCTTGGTCCTGGAGGCCACGAGTCCGAGCTCAAGGTATCAGCAGGGTTGGTTTTTGCTGAGGGCTGTGAAGGAGAATCTGCTCTGGGTTTCTGTCCTTGGCTTGTAGATGACATCTTCTCCCTTTGTCTCATCATACTGTCCTCCCTCTATGCATGTTTGTGTCCAAATTTCCCCTTTTTATAAGGACACCAGCCTATTGGATTAAGGCCTGTCTTAATGACCTCACTTTAACTTGATCACCTCTGTAAGGACCCGATCTCCCAATCAGGCCACTTTCTGAGGTTCTGGGGGTTAGGGCTCCAATTCTGGGGACACACAATTCAACAAATAACACTGCAAATGTGGTGGTGCCTTCCACCCAATTTCAAAGACCATTTGGAACCTTCCATGCCTTTCATTTTCAAGGAGAATTGACAGCAACACATGTCATCGTGACTCTTTGTTGAGCTAAGTTGAATAAATGAAGCAAAGTGATTTTATTGGCATATTTGAGGTACGTGGATTTGAAAATTTAGAGGTATTTACTGCAAATGAATTTAATAGGACATGAACTCATCCCACGATGAACTCATAGAACTCATCATCGCATCTATGAAATTAGAGGATCCCATACAGAAGCCGTTACATAGCAACTATTCTTTAAATTGCAACCTTTACCTGTTGTGAAATTGTATGTGTAGTATATGCCATTTTTATAAAACGGAGGCTATATTTATGTATGTCCACACAGAAAAAAATGGGAAACAAATACTCTGGAATATTTCAAGGAAGATTACCTAGATTAACTCTGAATAGTTGGATTATAAGTAGTTTTTTGCTTTCCTCCTTGTGTGTTTATTTTCCAAAATTTTCTTTTCTTGGAAAAGAAGATGGGCACAGAGGAGATTTTTAAGGGTAGAAAATACTAATTTAAAATATATGGCTATAGGATAAAGTATAAAGCAAATTTCAATAAGGCAAACCACCAATCCCTAAAAATGAGGGATCTTTTTACCATAAAGGTCAGGATGAAAATGCTAGAAGCTGAATACAGTATTTAAGGCGGAATTATTTGTCTTTCAGAGGTGAAAGCAGGGGGCGGAAGAATTAGGAGGAATAATAAAGGTTAATGCGTTTGTCATGCAAGATCCTGTCATTTTCTTTTTAACCAACCTTTTGGCTTTCTTTGAAACCCCTGCAGCTGAAGTTCTCTTCTGAAATTGGTTTCTACACCTTTAGGGATTCAATTAGTGGATTTTTTGAATACTCAGTTTTTGGAATGTTACCAGGAGAAATATAGATGATTTTAAAATACTGGTGGCAAGAAATTAAATCAATTCTGTCCTTACCACAAAATGCTGGCAGAAAAGACTCTTCTGCTCTTCAAACAGATTCAGGGCCTTTGATTTGGAAGGGGCCTTTCATGGTGTGCCTTTGAAGTCACTGAGAAGCCACTGGTTTAATGACTGTGGTGGCTCTGAGCACCGTCAGCTACCTGCTGGCTGACCCAGCTGTTTATCTTATTTCACTGCACGATCGCTGTGATTTCCCATCTCTGTCCATTTAAAATCTGATATTTCATCTAAGACACTCACGATCTTTCGTCAATAAGACATTATATATAATGCCGTAGAAACACGCCTTAATATAATACCATAGGAACATGCCTTTTTTGTTTCTTTATAAACACAGTGATCAAAAAACACCTCAGAAGGGTGGGCTGAGATCTTTGGGGCTGGTTCTGCATCTTGTCATCTCTCCTGTGAAGGATATTGACCCTGGTAAGAATATGCAGTATCTGAGCCATCACGGTCCCTGCGTCCCTTCTACGCCAGACATGCAGAGAGGTGTTTTCCCTCTTATTTATGACCCATCTGAGGCTCTGCTTGTCACGATGCTGCCATTTCAGGGGCTCCAGAATCCCCGAACCCATTAGCAGTCTGAATATCAGGATGCAACAGCACAAAAGGAAAACAGTGCCACACAGAAAAATAGCTTCAGAGGAAATGCATCATCGGGGGATAGACGGTGTGAAGTAGCACTTGCTAAACAAGAGCTTCCAAGCCACCCTGAGGATGGGATGGACTTTTCTTTCCCTCTTTTGCCAAATCTCTGCAACTCCTTGGTAGACAGAGTCCAGCAGGGGCCAGATGTTGGGGACAGAGGGGAAAAGGTTAAAAGATGCCTTGAAACATGTATTTTCCTTTCCCTTGATACAGAGATGCCATCCACTTGATATTGCCCAATAAATAGTGCCTCTAGTGGAAAACTCCTTCACTGATGGACAGACGGGGGAGCACACTTGCTGCATGTCAGGGCCCTACCTGTGACAGCAGGAGCCAGAGGTTAGCATCTTTCCTTCTCAGGAGGGAACAGAGACTCGATAAGGGATTTCCCCAGCCATGCCCAGCTGGTGGGGTCACTGGGACTCATGGTCCTCCACAAGATGTGGAACCCCCCCTTGCCCTCACCCACCCCAGTGTGAGTTGGGGACCCTTTTCCGTGCCCCTGATCTTGGTCATCTTTGGTCAAGCTCTTACCCACCATATGAGATGGTTGGTTTAGTCTCTGTCCCTCTAGGTTGTGAGCGAAGCAAAGTCAGAGGACGTTCCCTTCTCCTGGGGATCCTCAGGGCCCGGCCCAGTGCCTGCCTCATAGAAGGAAAAGTAAATTGTTAGTCCAGGAGCGAGTCACCCCCCGGGTTGCTTCCGGGCCTCTGTCTGACACTAAATCCGTGCCCTTCACTGCCCATGGTTTTGTGCATTGGTGAAGGTACCTAATTTTGATAATCTGCTTTTGAAAAGAATCTTTCATTTCTTAGCCTGGGAGACACCAGAGTCCTCTAACTAGGGAATTTTCCTAATGCAGCCCCAGTGACAGGCTGACCCCAGGACTCTGAGAAGCCCATTCACTTCCCTCCCCTGATGGCTGGATAACGGGGCTGAGAAGAAATGCCTCTGTGAGCCAAAGGCTTCTGTGGGTCCCTCTGTCCTTTGTCCCCTGTGGACCTGGCTCCATGAGGGTTGTCGTCTTTTCTCCAGTGTTGTCAAAGCAAATGCATGCCTAGGGAGAGCTCGTTCCAGAATTTTGTGGCACAATGGGCGAGTTGCTTGGGAAGATGGAGGAAGAAGGGGTGGAGACTTGGGGGGGACCCTGGGGACCCTGGGGATGAACGGGGACCCTTACTGCTTCAGAAGGCAATTCGTTCCCCAACTCTAAGGGGCCTTTGGAACTGGTCACCCTCTAGTCACATTGCACCAAATTAAGCATCCAGCCAAGTTCTAGAGTGAAGACAGGTTTATCCACTGAATAGGTATAGATTCAGAAAATATTCTTGGACTGTCCGTTGTGCTCCAAATTTCACCTGCTGGAATTCATTTCATATTTCATTCTTTCCAACCTTCTAGAATGAAAAATAAATATCTTTTCATGGGAACTTGTGTCTTATCCTAAAGATGAAAACAATATATACTGGCTGAATGATTTCCCAAGTAGACATAATCTGTCCAGGGTTCTGAGTTTGCATTAATGAGGAAGCAGGTTTTTGTGATTCCATGTCCTGTGCGACATATGATTGGCATACCCAGTTTTATGGGTATCAATGGCAAAGTATGAAAGATGAGACCCTCCATGGCAGTATTCTAGAAATCGTAAAATAAAAACCCACAGGGCTTCCCTGGTGGCGCAGTGGTTGAGAGTTCGCCTGCTGATGCAGGGGACGTGGGTTCATGCCCCGGTCTGGGAAGATCCCACATGCCGCAGAGCGGCTGGGCCTGTGAACCATGGCCGCTGAGCCTGCACGTCCGGAGCCTGTGCTCCACAACGGGAGAGGCCACAACAGTGAGAGGCCCGCGTACCACAAAAAAAGCCCCAAAAAACAAAACCCACAGAATGACAGCACAGATTCATGACCCACAGTCATAGCCGGTGAGAAAGCTGTAGATGAAAAGTTTCTAAGGCCATATTAGAACAATTTTCTAAATCCTTGAAATGACTTGACTTCTTGAATCTTTTACTTGCTTTGGGGAAACATGTGGCCAGTCCATGGTAGCGCTGCACAGGAGCCTGAGGGAATTTCAGTGGTATGAGCTACCCGTCTTTGTGTACAATGTTGTTATTTTGTTTATGACTTTTTGCAGTACTTTTGACTTTCTAAAATATTACATTAAGATATTATTTGCCTTTTTTCAGCTTTATTGAAGTATAATGGACAAATGAAATTGTAACATCTGAAAGTGTACAACCGGATAATTTGACATATATGTATGTTATGAAAGGATTCCCACCGTCGAGTTAATTTCCACATCCATCACCTCACATATTTACCTTTCTGGTTTTTTTTGGTGAGAGCTCTTAAGTTTCACACTCTTGGCAAATTTCAATTTTATAACAGAGTGCTATCGACGACAGTCAGCGTGTTATGCATTGGTCACTCAGACCCTCCTCATAACTCGGTTTGTACCCTTTTACCCGCATCTCCTGTTTCCCCCGCCCAGCCCCTGGCAGCCACCATCCTTTTCTCAGCTCCTATGACCCCCAACCCCAGATTGCACATATAAGTGATCCCAGACAGCGTTTGTCCTGATTAATGGGTTTCTTGGGGCCCTCTTAAATTCTGTGCCCAAGGTGAATGCCTCTCTCTCCTAACCCACTGGTGATACTCCAAGAACTCAGGTTTTGTGATAGATTTCACAAGGAAGAGTAGAGGACTGAGAGGTGACAGCACATGGAGGCTTGGGATGGACACGCAGCAGGCTTGTGTTTGAGACTGTCTGTGATGGGCAGGACGCCAGCATGCTTCCTATTCAAGCCGGCATCGTTGAGACAAGTATTCCTGATGTGTGCACGGCCTCTACGTGTAGCACCAAAGGGGTCAGACACACTGTAATGTCCACTCTGAGCTCAAAGTATAGGAGGAAATAGATCTGAAGCCGCCTACGTGCCGGAAAATAGGCGTGGCCTCTTCCACTAGTGAAGCATCTAATATGAAAGGACCATCCGTGACTTTGCAACTTGGTGGAAAAGAGCCGCCCAGCCAAATTGATATGTGAGTGAGGCACCTCTCTCGTGTCACTTGAGGCCCCTGTGGGTGGCCGGCTGGCGTGGGCTCCGCAGACTTCAGGCAGGTCTGAAGTGACAACGTGTCACCTCCTGCCCACACCGTGCGTCCCCACCTCCTTCCCCAGGGCGTCCTCCTTTTTCCCGAGCAGATGCCAGGTTGGAGACACGGCCCAGACTAGAAGCATTAGGAATTAAGTTCTGTGGCGCATGTCTTGGATCAGTGCAAGATGGGAGCTGGTGGATCCCGGGACACAGTTCAAGCATTGCCGGAGGGCGCAGGCTCGGGGTCTGGGTGCGCCTGGCGGTGCCAGAGGGATGACGGGTCTTCGCGTGGGCTGTCTGGGCCCCACTCCCGCCTCATTACTGGCACCTCCCTCCCCAGCTGAGTTGTAGCACAAACGGCTCTTGCCTCAGGCTCTGCTCTCTGAGAAACCAAACTAAGACATGTTCCTTGTTATTTTCCTGTAGCCCTTGGTGCAAGGGGGCTGTCAGGAAAAATCACTTCAAAAGTCATACTTGTAATGATTTAAAAGCATGATTTAAAATCATACTTTTTTTTTTTTTTTTCGGTACGCGGGCCTCTCACTGTTGCGGCCTCTCCCGTTGCAGAGCACAGGCTCCGGACGCGCAGGCTCAGCGGCCATGTGTCACGGGCCCAGCCGCTCCGCGGCATGTGGGATCTTCCCGGACCGGGGCACGAACCAGTGTCCCCTGCATCGGCAGGCGGACTCTCAACCACTGCGCCACCAGGGAAGCCCTGGGCTCCTTTTAATTGGGGTTTTTATTAGACTCTGTAATGCTATCCTCGTATTAGTTAACATCACCGAGGAAGGAAACCTCCCTCCCGAGACCCGTGGGAGTTGCCAGGTGAGGGTTTAAGGGCTGAGGACCCAGAGAAGACCTCTCCCGGCCGTTGTTCTGCCTTATTCCCTCACATCACCTCACAACCGCTCTGCAGACATCCCAGCATCATGCAAGCCTCCAGCTTGTGCTGCAGAAGAAGGCGACTCCGATGCTGTGTGTAATGTTAACTTCTTGGGCCGTGTCCTTAGATGGGGACCTAGCATTCCCTGATGGTGAAATGGGCGCGAGATAGAAGGAGGGGGTTTTAATGGTGATGCATTTTCTCTTAAGTTATTTTTCTCTGTGGTGCTGTCTTCTTCCCCTCCATGTGGAAATCTCCCCACCTGCTGGGGTGGGGCCTCAGGAGGATATTGGGGGAGGCACAGGCTCAGTGGTTCCCAGGGCAACTCTGGAGCCAGTGCTTCTGGGTTGGAGCTCAGGCTTTGCCACCTCCCTGCTGTGTGACCTTGAGCAAGTCCTCTGTGCCGGGGGATACGATGTGTAGGGTGATGCTGATGAGGACAGTGGTGCTACCTACCTGGTTAGGGATGCCGTCAGAATTCACTGATGCCCAGGACCACTTGGGGCATGTCTGGCTTTAGCACCTCGACATCCAGCCTGACTCAGACCCTCTCCAGGTACAGATTCAAGGGAATTTCAGCCACCTCACCTGGTGATAAAAAAAAAATCACGTGTGTTGACTGCTGTAGACCCCAGGAACAGGAAAGCTATTGGATGTTCCCCCACCGCTCTCAGCCTTGCCTTAAAAATGTCTCCAGGTCTCAAAGGATTCTGAAATGCGGTGCTTTCAAAGACTACTTTTTTTTTGTCAGGATCATTTTCTGATCCGAGACACCATCTCCTTATGACATCTATCAGCTTCATTTTACCTTCATCATATAAGACCTGACCCAAAACCCCTATCTTAGAAATCCTTAAAAATGAACCCCTCTTCTCCCCTGTGCACACTTCATCTTGGTGTTCTTTAGGTTTCTAAAAGGTGATCTTTTATGGAACGAAGTATTCATAACATTTGAAAAATGTCAGTGTTTAAGGTATTTAAAGACAGTGGGGCTGGGTGTGCACCTATTTTGTACTTCTATGCCATTGAATTTGACTTTATTCAACTCTAAAACCCTGTCCTTTTATTCCGTGGAATTCACTTTGTTTTCTGAGTCGTCTATGAATTATGTGAGGAAGGCTGGAGGGGTTAAACCCTGGAGCGGTTCAGCCCCCAGGGGTGGCTGTTGTGCCTCTAGCTTGATCTTTCACGATGGTGATCAGATTTCCGTAGAGCAGCGAACTTACCAGCTTTGTGTTTAAAAAGAGGAGACAGAATAAGTACAGGCAAGAAGAAAGTGGCATTTTTACTTGCAAATCGACTGTATTTAAGAAAAGTGTAATTTGGTTTAAATCAAGATGATGTGTATTACAGGTTGAGATTTTAGATAATGATGCCATGACGTGGGGAGCTCAATGGAGTTTATTGACGATCAGTTGATGCTTGGCCAGATGCAGCCTTCTTCCTCCGCGGGAACATGGGCAGGTCTGGATTCTGAAAATTCAAGAACTTTCAAGTGAAATATGAAGAAAGAACCCACACTTATCTAGCCTTTCCTTCCACTTCCTGCCAGAGAAATGTGGTTTTTCTTCGCAGGACGAGGCAGAGCACCCCCGTGACCCCGTGAACTCCCCCGTGGGTGGGAGTTTGAGCTTCTTGTTGACTGAGATGGGGTGTGTGTGTGGCGCGCGCGCGCGCGTGTGTGTGGTGGGGTTGGAAATAAACGGGAGGCTTGGCTTTGCCTCTCTCTCGAGTTATCAAATGTACCAGGTAATAAGCGTACACAGGGATGGTTAATTTTGTTCACATAAGTCTATATCATTCATTCACCCTGTTTATTTACACTAATCAGAACTTGAAAGCAAGATTTTCCCAGATGATCCGGCTTCTGTTAATCAAGTGTTGGCCAAGGACCTGGGAATTTCTCATGACAACCCTGAGCAATATTGGGAACTGATGATTTTTTTTTAAATATTGTTTTTAGGCTGAAGTCTTGGACCCTAATATAAATTTTAAGGGCACACTTATCCCTGGTGGAAGTCATCTATATTGATTTTCTCCTTGGTCAGCGCCTTGCCTCTCTTTCCATGATCCCATCAGATAGTTACATAACGATGACAATTCCTGAAAGACACTGACCTTGGCAAGGAAGTCCAGTCTCCAGTGGTAACTTCCATCCAATTAGCTACATGACCTTGGACAAATCAGGCTCCCTGCCTGGCCTCATTTTCTTCACCTGAAATTTAGAAACTTTACAATCACTTTATTTTTTTTCAACTCGAAGCATATTTTCTGATAATGACCAGAAAATTGGATTGATGAAATACTTCTCTCTCTAAGGACTAGAACAATTCCAAACATCATGTTAATTAAAGACAGTCGCTGGGTAAGCCTCAAGGAAACATGCTTATACGTTTGCATATACAATACAGTGCACATAGCTCCCCAGACCACATATCCAGAGAATCATGCCCAGATTCAAGACTAACCATAATGTATTCATACTTTTGGTCGACCTGGTAAAATGAAAACACACAGCTATTATCAACTGTTATAAACACGGACAGAAAAATAACTCAACAATAGGAGAAACTCTATTGACATAAGATTTTTTAGTTGATTCCAATTTATTTGAAGATGAGGCATTGAACATAGTAATTGGAACAAAACTATAGCAGTGTAATCGTTGACAAAAGGGACAGATCTGATCTCGCGGCTGGCACAAACTCTTGGCTGTTTCCCTCGTATTTTTGATGCTGTTCTGATCCATCAACAGTCTCCTCTCTGGTTTCCTTGTGACTAGTGACTAGTGACTGCACGCATAGAGCAGTGGATCTGGTCCGGTGGGGTGGTGGTCTGTGATGTTCCGGTACATCCTTTCACGGGCTGATCTTTTCCAGGTCTCACGAGCATCATGCTTTAACCATCTGAGCTAAAGTAACATAGAACTTGATATAATGCAAGAGGTATTTGAAGCAATAAGAGAGACGAAAATAATCCTGAAAGTGTCTGATAACAATTTCTTTCTTTTTTTTTTATAATGCCTTTAGCGACAAGGAGCTGGGGCAACCAATGGAAAAGACAAGACATCTGGTGAAAATGGTAAGACCCCATGAATAGTCCAACTACTTACTTGTTTCCCGTCTGTAGCCTTGGGCATATGGCAGGTGCGGATCATAACTTCCATCCTGATCGGCTACTCTATACGTCTGCACTTTGGTTTGGAGTGGATTTTAGCAACTCAAAGTAAGCACCGTGGTCTGGTTTTACAAAGAAAACTGAGCTAAATGCAGTGATGAGAACACTTTCCCTCCCAAAGGAGGACTCCCGTTTTGGGCAACATGATTACAATGCAAATATTGTTCTCTGTTTTCTTCATTAGGGTTGGTGAGAATCGTCCGAGTTGTTGTGAGGATAAAATGAGATCAAATGAGAGAAGCGCTTTGAAAACTGTGAAGGGCTCAACTTCACAGGAAAGGAGGGTTAAAACTCGCTTCTCTCCCTCGTACACAGAGCTCGGTGCTGGACTGGGGGAGGTCCTGGCTCAGTGTCACCGCAGGGATTCACCAGCAGATAACAATAACTAGCAGAGACCAGAGCATTTGCCTCCTTGATTCCAGTCTCCACCTCAGCCTTAAATTGTAAGAATGATCATTAAATTTTATGGATGGGGAAACAGACTGGGAGCAGAAGAGCTGGGATATGGCCAGGAATGGGAAGAGTGTGGACTTGGAAAGAGACAGAGCTGGGAGGAAGCCCAGCTCCCCAGCTTTAGCGGTTGTGATAGAGGGTGACTGGTCATAATGAAAAATCGCCAAGTAAGTGCCGAGGGTTAGTTATGGTTCTGGTGGGGTTAGGTTCTGGGTGTTCCTACTTTTTCTTAGTTACAAAATGAACACACTTTTTACGGAAAACTACTCCTGCTTCCTGCTGGATGGAATTTAGGCTGGTGTCCGTCCAACTGTGGATAATGCCAATCTCAAAAACCAGCTGTAAAAATTCCTTAGAGCCCTGAAAACAACTTAGGGTCCTCAGTCATGAGCCTGAGTGCGGCCTGAACAAGACTAAGGTACTAGAATCTTTCTCTGTGGTGCGCTCATCTGGGGCCTTGCTGACTCAGCTGCCTGTTTGGCACCATCGTACTGGACAGGGTCTGTGTGGTGGTGACTGCTGGGATGAAATGGTCATTATATTAATAAGCAGAGGGATTGGTGCCCAAGAATGTCCTGATCAGACCTGGGGGATTGAGGAGGGTGGGGGAGGAAATAAATTCTTTCATAAGCCTTTCACGATGCCCACGGCGTTTCTCATCTTCTCTGTGTGGGCTGTGGTGGGGGTGGGTTATTAACAAGGAGGTCAGGAAGCAGAGAGGAGCAAAATGAGAGTTGCTCAAACAGAGAAGGAAGGACTGCCACACAGGTGCTTCCCAGTTTGCTGGGTTCACAGATTCATATCCGTCTCGTCATTGGAGTTCACAGCCATGGAATCTGCCAACCTTGGAATCATTGAATTTAGAGTCAAAAGGCTTCTCAGAGATGCCCTTGTGCAGCAGTTCTCAAACATTTTCCTCTCACAACTTCTTTCCACTCTTAAAAATTCTTAAAGACCCCTAAGAGCTTCCATTTTTGTTGGCTATATCTATTGATGGTTCCCATGTTAGAGATTAAAATGGAGAAATTGTTAAAGGGTTTACTTATTCATTCATTAAAAATAAAGTGACAAACCTATGACATGTTAACATAAATAACATTTAAAAAATAAAAAGTGATGATATTTTCCAAGACAGAAAAAAAAAATTTAGTGGAAGAGTTTTGTATTTTTGCAAATCACTTTAATGTCTGGCTTCATGGAAGGTGGCTGCTTCTCCATTCAATCTGTTGTAATATCACGTGTTGTGTAGCCTCTAGAAAATTCTATGAGAATTTTCTATGTGCACCTATGAGAAGATGAAAATTTAAAAAGCTACTAATACCTTAGTACCATTAAAAAATAATTTTGATTTTGTGGGTTCCCTCAAAGGAAGGAAGTGCCCCCAGGGTACCTCATCCGCACTTTGAGAACCGCTGCTCTAGGTAACTCCCAGGTCATACAGGAGTTATGGAGTCTGAGATCAAGCAGAGAGGTGACCAAGGCAAGACTAGGTCCTTTGTGCTTGATACATCAGCAGCGCTGTTTTCCCCTGGCCTCCACGGGTCCTTCAAAGCAAGTCTACATGCTCTGCTTTGCACCAGAGGGAATTACCAGCTGTTATAGAAGACACTACTTTCTGCTATTTTAAGGCATGAAATTTGCTTCAGATAAAAATTGATCCACTCTAGTGAAAATTGCATGTGCCTTTTCTGGAGGTATAAAAATTAATAGAAAGAAAAATATTCAAGGTGCCATGGATAAAACTTTTCTTTATGTAATTCTAGATATTAGAGGATATTCATTTTTGAATAGAAAAAGTTAGAGATTATTTGATAGCTATAAAATAAAGGTGCTGTATACATTCACATTGTTATTAACATGTTCTGTCTTAATTTCAGATAAAACTGCTCATGTGTGATATACGTACATGGTATTTTATTATAATATTAAGTTTGTGCTTTTGCCTCTAAAGATGGACAAAGATAAAAGTCAATAACAACCCAACGAAGATTGGGGTAAAGATTTTTAGAAATGGTCTAAAGTATGTTTTCCTAAAAATCTAAGTTGTGTAATTCCTTATTCTTAAATTCATAATATGAGACGATCATCTTGGAATTTCTGTTTTAACCTAATATTACATTCCAATGAAATTCAGATTATTTTACTCTGTCATCACGGGTATCTAGAGAGATCTTTTATCTAATGTATATTTCCTATTAATACAAATGAAGCTGCCTACACATGCGGAAGGAACAGGGACCCATGAGAGCAGAAATATAAGGCGTAGACTATCAAAATGTTATAAGGTTGGGATAGTAGTTAATTCATTGTAAAATGAACATCCCTCAATTTTGTTAGTTGACTACAAGCCAAAGTGTTCTTATTTCAAATATTATGAATTTATTTGAGATCTGTAACACAAAGCAATGAAGGCTATGGTAGTGAATTATGGATGACTTGAAATTCTAAATTGGATCAGAGAAGACACAAGTCAGCTACATTAAAACCCCAGTGGGATCTAAAGTCTTGGGCTCTGCTGAAATTTTATTATATTGAGTATTATCTCAAAAGAGCCATTGGCTGGGGATCTGGATTCTTTTAAGATTTATTTTTGTGTTGCTGTTGTTGTTGCCGTGGTATTTGACATATATCCACCCCGTACTATCCAGAACAACCCTGAAATTGTCCTTATTCTCCAGGACACCAACTTCTGGATACACAACCCAGCAAATCCGGATGTTCCTCATCTCACCTGCAGCGTGAAGACATTTTTTTTTTCAGAAATATTAGGGTTGTATTATGTTTTAATTTAAAAAATAAATTCATTAGGATCATGTTGGTTCAGGGATTTTCATTCCTATATGAACAAAGTACCCTTATGATTTGAGTAGTTTAGGCTAAGGACTTAATTTGTTTCTAGATATAATGCCCTACTTGAGTGAAACAACAGTTCAGACCTCCGGTTACAGTTCATCTGCTACATTAAATTCAAACATGTTTGTAAATACAGACACTACCATCTGAATCTAGATTATTCACCAGTCATCACCAGTTTGGACACAATCAAAAGATTTTTTTGTAAGACAATAATTTCACTGGGTCTCTTGATTTATATCTTGATAGTCATCTTTCAGAGAGACTCTAAGAGTTAAATTCCTTTATTGACCTACAAAAATAGGAAAATACTGGAAGTAGAGTGGTTGCTGGGAGACTTCCAATCCGAAGGAAAGATTATAAGTAATAAACTTCTGGTGGAGCTTACTTTCAGAGCTTGGAGGCTTACCGAAGCTAAATTGAATTTCTAAAACTGGAATGGATTTCTTTTGACTTAGTGAACTGTGATATATTTGTTTCCAAAAGTCTGTCTTTGGAGGTGAGAGGCATGTGGACATACCTGAGTTTGATAAGAGAATCCCCCCCCCACCCAATCCAGGCTGTAGGTAAATGTCCAGAAGGAAGGTATCGTTCTGAAATACCATGGGGCTCACCGCCATTGTAGTTTCTTTGAGATGTGAGTAGCCGAGCAAAAACTCAGCACAACTTGAATAGGTACTTCTTCATTGGAAAAGAGGTCATGGCTTGAGAAATTTCTAGTAGGTGTGGGATTATGCTAGGAGCACCTAAGATTTGGTTTGCTTTGATATGATTATACAATTACTAACAATGAATAAGATCAAATGTTGTTGTACTGGGTACTCTCCTCTCCTTGTTTTGAATAAAACTAAAAATCATACACATTTAAGTTTATCTCACCTTTGGATCTGAGGGAACACACACACACACACACACACACACACACACACATACACACACACAGAGTAATTTTGTTTTTCTGCTATCAAGTAGGTAGAGAGAGATTTATTCAGAAGGACCTGCATTCATAGGCAGAGAGATACACTAGCATTTATCTGAGCCTGACTTTTCAAATAAGAAATAAAATTCAAAGAGTTATTCCCAAAGCACTTTACACACTGCCCACCCCCTCTCCCCCTTGGCTCCAGAGCACGCAGCAGACGCCCCATTTTTTCCCTGTGGTATTCTTGATGACCTTTCTATGTCTATGCATCGACTTGGGCAGATTGTCTGGGGGTTCGTTTCGTCTATCACCTCTCCTTGGTCTGTGGAAGTGTGTGGGGCAAGGTCTTGTGTGCAAGGATGGAAGAAGATCAGCCTGGAGTAGAAAGGGACTGCTTTGGGGCCGGGAACAGAAGGGGACTTACTGTGTGTTTACTACCGCACCCAAGAGAGAAATTCAGTTCTGGCAGGAGGGGCTGCCGGGCTGGTCTGGTTCCCTGGGCCCAGGGAAGTTAGGATGGAAGGCAAGGGGGGAAATGCAATTTCCAGAAAGGCCATGGAGGGATCATCTCCTGTAACTGCCTGCGGTGGACACATGACTCGGTTCTGCTTCTAATACCAGATGGGATAAATCAGAGTCTGAGGCTGGATGGAGAGAATTTGGATGTGTGTCGGTTCTGCAGGCTGCTCAGGGTTCTGGAAACCAGGGGGGGCTGTGAAGCTCTCCTCCACCCTGAGGACGTAATATGCCAATTCTGCATGAATCTCAGTACGAGTTTAGGTGGAAACTTACCGCGCTGAGCCTCTAAGCCCCTTCAAACAGGGAAAATGATAACCTTGAATGTTGAGCTGCCACAGGTCTCAGAAATGTGCAGGTTAAACTTTCAGAGACTGCCTCTGGCTGTGGGAAAAGCACCCCCATGAAGTAATCAATCACTAGGGTGTGCAACGATTCCCAGGCCAAGAAGCTCTAAACCGGTTTCCTATTAGAGCGCTAAAACCTGCGTGAAGTCTCGAATTCACCTGGACTGATGTATTGTGTGTGCTGCCCTGAATCCCGAGTCACACAGAGCTTTCGAGGTGAAAAATCAAACGGTTCTGGTCTCTGTCGGGGGTCGCTTGGCCCTTTCTCCCCTTCTTTTTCTGCATTTGAAGTAACCAGAAAAAAAAAATTCGAAACAAGAATGGATGAAATACGAACACGGCTTCCAAATACTATTAACAGGACGTGCCCTTTGTGCTATTGGCTCTGAACTCTCTAAAGAATCTCTGTTCCGGAAGGAAGATACGGATACACGTGTTTGCTTCTGATATTGATCCAGATGAGGAAGGAAGGAAACTGGAATTGCTTATGAAGCCTGGCTTTTAATCAGGGTATCCACACACACCTGGTCAATGGGTACTATCGTTCAACAAGTGAATCGATTCTTTGTGAAGGTTATTTTAGGGATTAGTGCTGACAGGGAATTTATTACTGCCGATCTTAGTTACAAGGGTGATTTCCCCCCTTCAGGCTGAGCGTTATAATAACGTCAACGTGCTGGTAATACCCTGGATAAACATGATGCTTCTAATTCAGTGTCTGTGGAGTAAACATGCTTGAAGCATCGTTAATAGACACGGAGCCTTTTACCTGCTCTTGGTTATAATTCTCTACGTCTTTAGGCGTTTGCATAGTTTAAAATGCTCTCACACACAACCGATTCCGTGGCCGACTTGGGAGGTGGGTAGGGGAGGTGATGTCAGGCCAAGTTCCTTGAGAAGTCAGGTGATAGGCTCCAAGGTCACATAAATCACAGGAAAGACAGCAGGTCATCTGGACTGCCATCTAAATGCACCACCTTTTCCCCAAGTTCGCTCTCTCCTGAGTTCTCCTTGACGGGGAGTCTTGGGTGTAAACTGGCCACTGGGGTGGGCTGTGATCTGAGCCCATAGAACTGAAGGAAGTTCACAGACTTACACCTTGGCCAGGCTGGAAACCGTAGTCTCATCAGCACCATCTTTTCATCAGTTTACTTAACTGTTCTCTGGCAAAGAGGTGTGATCACAGGCTGATTACAGGGACAGCCCTGCTGATTTTCAAAACTAAAAAACTGAAGCGATATTCTAATTTGTAGGCTTATCCTTATTTCCTCTTCCCTTCCCTCCTCTCTTCCTGTCTTTTAGAGATTATATGTTACAGCTTTAGACTAACTGAAGATAGAATTTTGTATCATATGGAGAAGGCCCATATGCTTTAGCGAAAATAATGAAGTTATAAATTATGCTGAAAGAATTGCTACTCAAGATCTTTTTAAGCCTATGAAGTAGCTTGTACCAGGAAAATGATGATCCATCTATCCTTTGCCCCGATCAGGAGATAGGAATATTTCCTATTCTGCTTATCAGTTATTTGTACGGACATAATGCGTCTCAAGTGCTTGAATATGTTTTGCTCTTTTAAGTAGGTGATACATTCATAATTTTATTTATAGAATTAATTTGCACAGCAAACAGCTTTTCAGAAGAGAGGAACAACTAGAATTTCAGCCTGAGCTACATTTCAGCCTGAGTTAAGATGGTTGAAATTTGTAGGGTTCCTATCAGTGGGTGTATCTGTGATTACAAAGGCATGTAGAAATCCTTTTGAGCAACAGAGTGAGCTGAATTGTCTTCAGAGGCTGGACCTCCTCTTAGGCTGGACCTGCTGTCTTATCTGAGTTGTGCAGGAAAAGGAAATCTCCGTGTCTCTGTGATCATTTCCTGGCATCCTTAGAGCACCCACAGAACTCTCTCAGACCCGAGGGCAGAAGTCTCCCTGGGTCTCACCAGAAAGTCCTCTGCCAGCGATTCTAGAACGTCACTGTGGGGTGAGCCCCGGGGGACTGTTGTGTGTTTCTGTAAAATCCACGCAACACGATTGATTGGTTTTGTCCAACATTCTTAATCAGTAACGAGTTGGAGTTTCCAATCAATCCTAATTAATTGCCATGATTTGGCCCTGAATTCAGACGATTCAGTCAAGAAATGGTGCTATTTCACTCCAAGTACAATTTTTTATTCTCTCCTAAGTGGGCCCCTCGTGCTCAGGAAGTGACTACTTTTCACTAACTTTGGCAAGCTGAGGACAGACTGGCTCTGAGTCCTCTTTTAAAAAAACTTTTAAATTGAAGGATAACTACTCTACAATATTATATAAGTTACAGGTGTACAATAGCAATGGCCATTTTTAAAGGTTATACTCCATTTATAGTTATTAGAAAAAGTTGGCTGTATTCCCTGTGTTGTACAGTATACCCTTGTAGCTTTTTTTACACCTAGTAGTTTGAACCTCTTACTCCCCTATCCCTATATTACCCCTCCCCCCTTCCTCTCCCCACTGGTTACCACTAGTTTGTTCTCTATATCTGTGACTTCTTTTCTGTTACATTCGCTAGTTTGTTGTATTTTTTAGATTCCATGTATAAGTGGTATCATAGAGTATTTATTTGTCTTTCTCTGTCTGACTCATTTCACTCAGCATAACACCCTCCAAGTCCATCCCTGTTGCTGCAAATGGCAAAATTTCATTCTTTTTTATGGCTGAATAGTATTCCACTGTGTGTGTGTGTGTGTGTGTGTGTGTGTGTGTGTGTGTGTGTGTGTGTGTGTGTGTATCTCACATCTTCTTTATCTGGAATCCTCTTTTTAAGAGTGACTTCAAAATGTGGTAGTGGGGGGCTTCCCTGGTGGCGCAGTGGTGGAGAGTCCGCCTGCTGATGCAGGGGACATGGGTTCGTGCCCCGGTCCGGGAAGATCCCACATGCCGCGGAGCGGCTGGGCCCATGAGCCATGGCCGCTGAGCCTATGCGTCCGGAGCCTGTGCTCCGCAACAGGAGGGGCCACAACAGTGAGAGGTCCGCGTACCGCAAAAAAAAAAAAAAAAAAATGTGGTAGTGGGTTTAGCTGGCCCTGCGCTAAAAGCTAGTCTAGCAGACCAGCTGCATCACTGTGGCTTTGCCTCACAGAGGGCAGGTGCCTCCCACTTTGGGGGAGGCAGGAGAACAAAGGCCGTGAATCACCACAATGGAGTTTGTCTCGAGGTTGGCATGGCGTCACCCAGCCACAGGCTCTAGAAGTAAACCCCTATAAGCTCATCCTCAGCTGTTCTCTGAGTGCTGCCTCTTTACATCTTTGGCTCTCTGCAAAGGACAGGGCTGGCTGTATCAGTTGCAGGGTCCAGGGAATATTGAAAGCATGGGCTCCTTCTTAAAAATTATTAAACAGATCATTCAGTCCAGCCCTGGCTCTTCTGAGTGAGGGTCCCTTCACATGTTGCCTGCCATGCAGCCGGCCCGAGGGGTGCCACAGACAAACTCCTTTTTAAAAACAATTCAATAGGTATCATTCATTTCACAATATGTTTTTTCCCAGCACTTTCTAAATTGCTACCCTGGTTTAAGCACAGCAAATAGATAATGGGAACTTTTTAGTATGAGAACTGATTTGCATCTAATTAATTCTCCAAGTCAGGGGTGTAAAACTTCCCTTCTCTTTATGTTTCCTTACCTTTTAATGGCCTTGGTGAATACTCCTGGATCACTTTGTATATTGGTTGTGACTCTGTAGGATTTCTGGTTTGGGTTCTGGCTTTGAAGAGGATTAGAGATGGCTACAGAGTCTTCGGCTGGTGGAGAGGGAGTTCTAAATCCCCTCCTCCTGCTTTGGGGCAGCTGGGACTCCTCAGGCCAATAGCACACAACAGAGGGGAGGCCTGTGAGTTTCCGGGCTGGGACCTTAGGAAACTGGCAGCTTCTGCTTTTTCTCTCTGGGAATGTTTGCTGTGGGAGAAGCCAGTTGCCACTTAAGAAGTCCTGCTACCTTAAACCATCATGCTGTGAGGAAGCCCAGCTAGCTTGTGGGGCAGCCATTTGGAGAGATGCCCACCCAGCCAGTGACTGGGCCAGCTCTCCCCACCCGGCTGACAGATGTGTGGGTGAAGGTCCTCGGGTGACCCCAGCCCCAGGGCCTTCTGGCTGCAACTGTGTGGGCGTCTCCGTCCAAGAGGAGCTCAGCTGAGCTTGCCAACCTACAGAACTGGGGGCAAAGAATACTCAGATCTTGTGCCTAAGCTGCTAATTTGGAGTGATTCATTCCCCGGGAATAGTTAACTGGGACACACGTAACCCACTCATCTCTGCTAACCCATCGGTTGCTTCTCCTTCACTCACTCTGCCCTCCTTCAAGTATATCCTGGATCAGTTTCTTTGCCGGTTAGTATAGCATCCCTTCAGGATGCAGACCTTTGGGTCCTTAATAACCAGAAAAGGGACGCTGCAAAACACTCTGGACTCTAGCTTGGTTTTGCTCATTCATTCCTTCATCCATTTATTCAGGAAATATTTGCTAAGCACCTAATATATGTTGGAGATGGTACTCAGAGCTGGGGATGCGATACTTTAGAAAAGCAATGCTGGGAGAGTGAGGTCGGATGTCCTTAGTAACGAATGTATCAGTCACAGTCCCAGGAGGAACTAGAGGGCACCTTCCATGTGAGTAATTCGAGGAGAGTTAACTACCAAGGGACCATTTGCAAAGGTGCGTGCAGGGTTCAGGGAAGCCCACAAAGAACAGCGTAACACCTCAGACTAGAAACCGCAGGGCCTGCAGGGAGGCAACAGAATCCAGAGAGGGCGCTGTGTGCAGAAGCAACCTGACTGTGGTCAGGTTGTGGTCTTCTGAAGGACATAGCTAAGCCTCGGGTAGTTTTGCAAACGTCTAGGGTTGCCAGATTCAGCAAATAAAAATACAGAATGCCCAGTTAAATTTCAATGTCAGATAATCAAAAAAAAAAAGTATAAGTATATCCCATGGAATATTTGGAGCATACTTATGCTAAACTTGTTTTTTGTTGTTTATCTGAAATTCAAATTGAACTGAACAGTCTGTATTGTATCTGGCAACCCTAGCAGGGAAGGAGGCAAGGGAATAAATACCCAGATCTCGTGCTGTCTGTCTTCTGATTGCCTCTAGGACCACCCTTGGGATGAAGCCAACCAAAGCCACAGCACAATGGTTAGGGAAAGGGTGGAGAGTGAATCAGGAGGGGCGAGAGGTGAGACCTGCCTTGCATCTTACCTCTGCATTTCTCCGACTGGGCTGTGGGCCAGGTCACCCGTGCCCTTCTCAGTCTTCCCTAATTAAAAATGTAGCCTGTTATACTGTAAGTGATTGCAGCTTTACAAAGACAGAGTGGGAGTGATTTTTGTACCCAAATTCTGGATTGGTTTCAGGACAAAAATAAAAGGAAAGAAAAGAAAAGCAGTCCATCAATATCATCCTTTTATTTTAACTGCGGTGTTGTTGGTAGGCTTAATAATTCTAAAAGAAGGAAAACTGTCAGACCTTTTGGGAACGATGACATATTTGACATTCTTAGAGCAATTAGGCTGTCCCTGTAAAGGTTAATGTGTGTTCACACAGTCAGTTTTAGCCTCCCAGCTCAACTCAGGTGTCATTCAAGGGTCAAGGGAGGTGGCCAGAGATGGGGGGTGCTTACTGGGAATGCAGCCAGGACGGGGGTGAGGCTGGATGCATCTCAGTCCAGTCTCAAGAGAAACCTTATGGAGAGGCCAGCCAGCAAAGGGGGTGGGTGGCAGAGCAGTCCTGGTTCCCCCCTGAAGTCAGGGTTATTGGGACAGTAGAGAGAGGACAGCAGCTTACAGCCTCCTGGGGTTTGGGGCCACCAGGGCCCAAATAGGGATGGGGCATGTCCAGGCCCCCTCCAGTGAACTGGGGCTGGAAGCCACACCAGTTTCCAGAAAAACTGCTTTCAGTGTGCATGTGGGACCTACTGTGTCTGTGGATAACTCAGCCAGCCGCCCTGGCCACCAGAAAGGTGGGAGAAGGGGGGCTGCCAGGACTCCAGGTGTCCCCCGGGAGACCTGGGCAAACTTCCGTCTGGCCTGGGGCAGGAGTATTGATCTGGGATGGACGGCACCGTGCTCTCCCAGCCAGCGCTGCAGATTAGAGATGCTAACCTTTGCCTTCCCTGTCCTGGGGAGGCATCAAAGAGCAGATTTGCTTTCCTTTTGGTCCCTCTTGGATTCCTGGGTCCCAGAACTTTGAATTAAACTTCAAACTTGTGACTGTGAGATCAGCTGCTTAAATGAATATGAGAAATGACCATCTCTTTCTTTTAATTAAGTACAAACCAGAACCCAAATCTTCATCCCTCCCCTTCCGCACACAACCAAGGAGATTGTTCTTTCGGGCACCACGGTGAAGATATTTCCCAAAGAAATGAGGATTTGAGCCCCTTTAATATAAGCCAGACTTTGAAACTTTAAGACGGAAGAAGCAAGACTGTGGGATCATTGAATTTAAAAGATAATTATTTATAGACTTCACTTTTTCCAGCATTAAGGAGAAGGAATATTTATTATTATTATTTACAGAAATTGCCACTTAGGAGTGAGAAGGCCAATTATTTGCATATTACTAGATTTAATTTAATAAGACATTTAAAAATTATATTTTTCTTGAAGATTACCCCCTTTCTCTCAAAAAGCGAACTAAAGAATAGATGCTTCTTATCAACCCTCTGGGATGATTTTGGGTTCTTGCTACAGCTGTCCTGTTCCAGCTGCCACTTTCCTTCTTCCTGTTGGGATCTAGAATTGAGTCGACCAATGATCAGCTGAAATATGTATTGATTCGACAGAGCCAGACCTGGGGGGCAGCAGGGGAAGGATGGGAAATGGGCAGATGACGAGGTGGCCTTCCTCACAGTATTTATGAGAACACTCCTTCCAGGAACTTACGATTATGTGAAATGGAAGCTCGCTCTATTTCTATGCTTGGCAAGTGGCTTCTTCAGTCTTTCCAAAGCACATTCTTTTCTCTCTACCCTTCCCCCCCGTCCCAGACCCTGAAGATAATTGAAAAATTGAACTGTGCTCTGGCATTCATTTAGAAAGCAAAATCTCCTCGGATGTCAGAGGGATGCTTTCGTGGCTTTGGTGCTGATGCGAGGGAAGTCACTCTCCCTTTAGACTCGTCCAATCACAATCAGCTCACAGAGCCAAGCATCCTACATGGCAGGGCCCATTTCCCACAGCACAGTGATCACTAATCGTGCTCATCACAGTGAGATGAGGCTTCTCGTCTCTGGCCTTCCTTAGGCTTACGGGGTTTCGGGGTTTCAGAATTTCAAGGCAAACATGAGCCTCTTGGCAGTTTGAATTGATGTGCGCTCACCAAAATTCAATTTCTCACCAGCCCATAAAGATCTTGTTTTTATAGTGAGCTTTAAAGATGAGCTGGGTCATCAGACACAGCCCATGGCGATGCCTGTTGTAGATGACAGTGCATTTTCTGGCTGCTCTGAATGTTCCTCCCAGGTAGTCGCGCTCAGTAATTGTTTCCTAGGAATTTCAAAAGGAATAGAGAAATGTTTAGCATCAAATTTTTGCTGGGTCTATCCATGGAAGAGCTGACACCACATCTGCCTCCTCTGCAGGGCTTTTCCCCTTTCAGTCGATTGCTTTTAAGGTTCTTTACTTTTTAGCCATTCTCCTCATCGCAGAGCTTCTGAACCTGCTCGGTGGCGTGGTCTGGCCTGAACACCCCTTCTATGTCTCAGTTTTCTCGTGAAGCGGGTGGGGGAAGGGTGAAATCCTCAGAGTCTCTGGTCCCTGCCATTCTATGGTTTGGCCATTTGCTGGCGGCTCATTCACAGTGAAGCATTTCACTTTTTTGGTCCCCATGTCCTCTTTGTGGGACGATGTTCTCTTTAGACTCTTGTCTAATTTGGCTACATTCTGATTCTGTCTCTTTTCTGTACACATCGAGGGAATGTTGCCAGTGAGTCCAAAGAAGAAATGAGATGCTATTTCTTGGTGGAAGCAGTAGAGGGGAAAGAAAGTACAGTGGACAGAATCTGAATCAGATTGTCACTGGCTGTGGACATGTGATAACTAACATTAACTATCTCAACAAAATGGGTTAAAATGGAAAAATACAGCCTTTTGTCTGGACAAACTGCATCTCCGAACGTGGCTTATTTCCGTGGATGTTTCTGTGGTGTTCATTCAGGTTGACAACGAGGCTGCCCGGCTGGGGACCGGCCTCCAGGTGAGGACAGGTGTAGACGACAAGAGTCCATGCATGAAAGGGACACAAAGAGGTGGGTGGCCTCCTAGGGCGAAAATGGGCACACCTGTGCACATAAAGAGGCTGCTGTCAGTGCTCCCTTAACCCCTGCAATTAAATTGTTACTGTGATTTTGCAACCAGAAGGTATTGCAATTTTCTTTTGAAACTTTATAACCATTTCCCTTGTGGGCCAAGCAATGCCACCATTTGCCCTGCATCATTGGAATGGTATGTGAGGTTGTCAGCAGTGTACCCTCCCCAGCCCCATGGCAATTGAATATTGAGTTGCAGCTACTTCTGGAAAATGTCTCACTTGCATTTTCTATCAATCCAGCCCATTGACATCTTAAATGACAACAAGGCGTGCAGGAACGGCACTATAATTTTGAAATCATGAGCTAGATTAGTGTAGGGAAGGCTAGCGTAGGGAAGGCTAGCGTAGGGTCTTTGAAGGCATTGTGAGCGAGCTGCAGATAAGATGTTCAGTCTTTCAGTCTTTTTCTGTTCACACACCTCAAAGGTGAACAAAACAAAACAAAAATCTTGCCAATTCCATATCTGGGCTGGAAGCAGCCTGCTAGGTTGCCCTGGCCATTCACAGCTGGCAGAATAGAAGTCCCTTCTGTGTAGATTTTCAGTTCAGCTTAAAATGACTTTAGTGAAAGGTCAGATGCTATGGCTCTGGGAGCACATTGTTCTCGAGCAGACGGTTAGACTTTTTCTCCCCCCAGCATTAGACTGTTAGACTGTTAGACTTTTTCTCCCCCTAGCATTCTATCTAAATTGGTTTCCCTCATCAGTTTCTTGTCATCAGCCTCTACTTAATGCTCCCTTGAGCTGCTGCCACCAAAAATGGATATTTTTTCACTGCTTCCATTTTTAATCTAGACAGGAATGCTTCTACTACCTCCGTTGATAATTAGAATGCTTCAAGGGACAATATTTTCATGCTGGTCCTTTGAAAAATTATGTGTTATTAAAAATTTATTTCAAAATTAAATACTGTTTTGATTATGTTGCCTGATACTGGAAATTGTTTTCTTTTTGGAATTCTTGTAAGAAAAATATTCTGCTTTATTTTTGGTCTGTAAGAACTTCTGGATGGGGGGAGAGGGGCCAGATGGTCTCTGTACAAAGTTCAAGGCCTTGCTTTCCTGTCACAGGGTCACATAAAGCCCTGGTTAAGCAGGGCTCGTGGGACCGAGCACAGCCCACAACTGGATTCTTCCCAGGTGTTCTTCACCTGAACCAGTAGAAAGGACTCTGGAGCTTTAGCATATTTCCACTTACCTGGGAAAGCACGTCTTATTCATTTCTTCTTGGGATTACTCGTCAGAACGTTATTATTAAACAATGCTTAAAACTAAAACCCAAACTCTACTGTGAGCTCTTCCTCCCGAATCTGAGACGCTCTGTGGGATTGAGCTACCTCGCCCAGAAATCACATCACTTTATTCTTCTTTGGGTGTTTGATGTTATTCTCTTTTTACATATATGTGAACCCATCTTCCTGGTAAGTAGAATAACGAAGCCCAAAGCTTAAAATGACTCACGTCTAAAAAGCTCTTTCCAACAAATCAGCAAGCACTTGGTCATGGGCTCTTACGATAGTGTCACTTTAAAAAAGCAAACAGAAGTGATGTGTTTTTGCCTGAAACCTACAAAATGGGCTGCGGAAGGAAGACTGACTCTGTGGGATCAAGAGACCAGAATGTGTTGAGTCTAAACCCACGGGCCGGCAGTTCCTGGAGCTGAATGTGCATCTCTGTTGACATGTAAAGACGCATTTGTGAACAGAGGCTCGCACCGTGATGCAGAGCCCGTCCCTGTCTCAGGACATTTGTGAAGCACAAGGTGCATCACCAGATGGGGAAATCAATGCTGATGGCAGCCCCGGGTTTAAGCTGTTGAGCTGTAATGGGGATTTATCGGTCTGGCTGCAGCTGGACCTAGTAGGTACCGAGCTCTGGCCATGCTTCCCAGACCTGCTTTCAAAGCTTTGCTTCCGAAGTCAAATTTTATATACACAATGGACACATCTGCCCAATAGTCTTGTGCGTCTAAGAAATCTTGTAATCCCTGCAAATCTGCCAAGGAAAACACCTGTCCGCCTGGATTAAAGGTGCAGGTCTGAAGAGCTGGAGCAGTATGTGTCAGGGGAGAGAGCGCACCACCTTGCTCAGCGGCTGGCGGGGGCGGGGGGGGGGGCGTCCAGGAAGGATGCAGAAGCACCTGTGACGCTGCTGGAGAAAGGCCTCTCTAATCTGTCAGTGCCTGCTGCAGAGAGCAAAGGGGAGGAAAAGAGAACCCCGGGTCCAGAGTCTGAAAACAGCTTTGGTCCCTTTCTGGCGTCCATGTGATGATTTTCCAACCCACAATGCTGTTTGCTTTCCACGTCATTCACAAACCTTGGCTAACTTCATGAGAACCCTAAGGCTTGTCTGGCCTTTGTCCTCATCAGCTTTTCTCCTCCGGCTCGGAGTTCTGGAATGCATTCCATCTGCCTTAGCACCTACCTTCCCCCCACCCTTTTTTTTTTCACTTTTTATTTTATATTGGAGTATAGTTGATTAACAATTTTGTGTTAGTTTCAGGTGTACAGCAAAGTGATTCAGTTATACATACCCATGTATCTATTCCTTTTCAAATTCTTTTCTCATTTAGGTTATTACAGAATACTGAGCAGAGTTCCCTGTGCTCTAAAGTAGGTCCTTGTTGGTTATCTATTTTAAATATAGTAGTGTGTACGTCAATTCCAAACTCCTTTACCTATCCCTTCTCCCCACCATTATCCCCTGATAACCATAAGTTCCTCCTCTAAGTCCATGAGTCTGTTTCTGTTTTGTGAATAAGTTCATTTGTATCAATTTTTCTTTTTTAGATTCTGCATATAAGTGATATCATACTATGTTTCTTTTCCTCTGTCTGACTTACTTCAGTCAGTATGACAACTTCTAGGTCCATCCATGTTTCTGCAGATGGCATTATTTCATTCTTTTTTATGGCTGAGTAATATTCCATTGTATATATGCACCACATCTTCTTTATCCATTCTTCTGTCGATGGACATTTAGGTTGCTTCCATGTCTTGACTACTGTTTACAGCACTGCAATGAACACTGGGGTGCATGTATCCTTTCGGACCATGTTTTTCTCTGGGTATGTGCCCAGGAGTGGGATTGCAGGGTCATATGGTAGCTCTATTTTTAGTTTCTTAAGGAACCTCCATACTGTTTTCCATAGTGGCTGTACCAATTTACATTCCCACCAACAGTGCAAAAGGGTTCCCTTCTCTTCATACCCTCTCCAGCATTTATCGTTTGTGGATTTTTTGATGAGAGCCATTCTGACTTGTGTGAGGTGATACCTACCTTCCCCCTTTAAATCAAATTCTCTAGAATGATGCAGTAAGGGGAGTTAGAAATTCGATGGGGTCAAGTGAAGTTTTTTAGTATTAATTAGGTGCATTAATGCTGCTTTGAAGCTACTTGAACATGTCCCGTGATTGTGATTGCATTTGACTTTTCTTTCATTTCAAACTTGGGAACTTTAGAAAATTCTCTATATTGGTGAAATTTTCAGAATTTAATCCTTTAAAGCTGGTATTTTGAAGTTTAGACGCTGGGGAAAAAGTGAGTCTGAGAAGGTTCCACCCTTCTGAAGTGGTAAAACCAGGTAACATAAATGAAAGGAAAACCCTCCAATTATTTCAAAGCTCTGAAAGGAAGAGAAAAAAATGGACCTGAGGCAGAATGGAAGGAGTGGGCCAAAACCTGGTTGGGGAGAATGCCTTCCTAGGAGCTCCACCTAGCTCATGTTCATTTCTTAAATTTTCAAGCACTTGAAAAGCTACATACTTTCAAAAGCTAGAAGGGGAAGGGTATGGCGAGAGAAGCTGATGCCCCATGAGGAGAAAAGGAGAGATGAAGCAGGGAAACCTGCGAGTGATGGTTGGCAAAGGTTACTGGATATGCAGGCAACATTTCTGTAAAAACCCCTGAGGTTTTTAAAGTATTAAGTGCTATAAAGAAATGGCCAGCCATATCAGAAATTGGACAGATGTATATATCAGAAGAACAAGCATGTAGTTAAGTGAAGACAATGAAGCCATACTATGCACAGGGATGTGTATTTGAATTTGTTATCAGCTTGAAACAAAATGCTTTTAAATGAACTATACCCTTATAAGGACATATGTGTAAGTAGATGAGGTTTATCTATAAGAAGCTGAAACCCTAAGATAACAACGGCTTAAACAAAAACGGTTATTCCTCTCTCATACAAAAGGAATCTAGAGGTAGGTAGTCGAGGGCAGTCAGGATAATTTCAAGGAACATCAAGCATCTGTATTACTGTTTTGCTATCCTTAGCATAAGGCTTATGGTCCAAAATAGTTGCCTGAGCACCAGCCATTTCATCTGCATTCCAGCTAGTAGGGAGCAGATAGAAATAAGTAAAAAGGGCAAAGGGTTAGCTTTCTTTTAATGAGATTTCTTTCTTTTTACCCACATTGCATTGATCAGAACCTAGGTCACCCAACAGTAAGGAGGATAAAAAGCTTATTCTGGGTAACCATGTGCCCAGCACCAAATCAGGGGTTTTATAACTAAGAAAAAGGGGGTCAATAGAGGCAAGAAATCAACTTGGCCACAACACATTTCTACTAGTGGAGTTTCTTGAGCACTTACATACCTGGCTGGCTTGCATGGAGGGCAGGTCTAAGGTGTTAGATGACTCATAAGTTCTCCACATTCCCCTTACCCCTAATCAGCTTGAAGTCTTCAGAGTGTGAAGGAGGGAAAACGGGGGCTTTTCTGAGAGGTCTGCTGTTAAGTGAGTTAGCTGCTGATTCCTGGGAAGGAATTTTCACCACGTACTCCGAAGAGGAAAGAAACATCTGAAGTGTGATCCTTGTGTCCGACAGGTTCTTATTTACCTACTTTCATTCAAGTTATTCTGCAGCACATACTAAAGAATTTTCTATGTAAATAAAATGAAAGCCTGCTATCTGATGTCAACCCTTTCCTTACACAACTCCCCTCTCCTCCCACAGCCCCACATAAGATAGGTGTGCCTGTAGGAAGGAGATGGTGGCACAGACAGCAGAATCCACTCTTGCTAGATTCAGCTGAAAGGGGTTTATTACAGGTTATCGGTGCCTTGCAGAATTTCTGGGAGGCAGAGAACCCAGCCCTGGCTGTGCACAGCCAGGAACAATGCATACGGAAACACTCAACCACACGGCAAGTTCTTCCAGCAGAAACCCTTCTACTGCTGCTGCTGCCCGGCCCTTGGCACTGGGCACAGGATGCTTGATGTCTGTCGACTGCCCTGGCGAAACCCTGTGGATGCCTCTGCCTCTGTGTCTGCCGGACGGGGCCTCTTCCTATGTTTGGTTGCCTCCGCTGGGTTCACTTCTGCCTTCTCAGATCCTGCCACGCTGCACCTATTGGGCTGGCCCTTCGCCTGGGTGGCAGAATTCTGCTCCCAGGACACCCGTGGTGGAGGGAGAAGGTGAAAAGAGAGGGTACTGGGCAACCCAGCCTGTAGGCTCCCATCTATTACCACCAGGGGATAACCCTGAATTTGTCATTGCTCTTTACACATTACAAAGCAGCCAGTGCACACTCTCTTGTAAACGTCTTGAGACAGAAACAAGCCTTGATTCATTATCACGCCCATTTCAAACACAGGGGAGGATGTGAACCTCAGAAAGGCAAATCTGACCACACTCAGTCAGTTGGAACTTGCATTTGAGGCTTCTCTAGCGAAGCTGTTTCTTATCATACCTCATCGCCTTTATTTTTTTCCTAGAAAATGGAGACATTTTGGCTAGTGTCATGGGCTGAATTATATGTCCTAAAATTCATCTGTTGAAACCCTAACCCCTAGTGCTTCAGAATGTGACTGTATTTAGAAATATGGCCTTTAGAGAGGTAATGAAGGTAAAATGAGATCATTAGGGTGGGCCTTAATCCAAGATGCCTGGTGTCATTATAAGAAGAAATCAGGACACCGGTACACATAGAGGGAAGAGCGTGTGAAGACACAGTGAGAAGACGGCTGTCTACATGCCAGGGAGAGAGCCCTCAGAGGAGCCAAGCCTGCCCACACCTTGACCTTGGACTTCCAACCTCCAGGACTGGAGCCAATAAATGTCTACTGTGTAAGCTGCACTGTCTGTGGTGGTTTGTTAAGGCAGCCCTAGCCGACTAATACAGCTAGGAAACCGATTTTGCCTTTCCAATAGAAAACTTTTTTCAACGATATTTATATCGTTTTTTGGTTCTCTTCCTAGACTTAATGAGTTTGGGGAAATTTTTGGTCTCTCCAGTGCTTATTCTTTTCCATTGATTCCCACAGATGTGCATTTATCTGATTACCTAAATGCCACAGCTGGGTAGTCATCTGAGCAAGGTGCATCCAGGTAGGGGCCAGAGAAATGGGATTATGGGAGAGAGAGGCTTCATATTACCAAAGCCTGATGGGAACAGTGGAGGCTGTGGGTTTCAGAAGGCCTCTATTTTAGGACAAAAGAGAATTTCTCTCTCTTGGAAAAAGTTGTAAGTACCAAAAGGGCGCTAACTTGGTAAATGCAAAGTTAGGAGAAATGGGAAATGTGTTTTCATTTGATGTGAGAGAGAACACTGCAGTTGTGGAAAGCCACCCCCTTGCCTGCCACTGCTAATGCCTGACCCTGCTCATTAGTCTCTGCTGCTTAGCACAGGACTGGAAAATTGCAATTCTCCGCACCAGCAGCCTCCATTCAATAAATCCTGAGCCAGCGGGCAAGAGCAAGAAATCGCCCAAAGCTCGGAGCCCGGAGCTGGCTTGCTGGGATTCCACGCTCCCGCCCAGCAAGGGAGGCACTGTTTTAACTCAGGAACAACTGGCTGAGGATGCTGTGGCCTCTTCCTGTTCATTTCCAGCTTTTTAAAGAATGTGTTGTCTTTGTTTTTATTGGCGTTTCATGAAATGGCTCTCTGTGTCAACATCGTGATGAACTAGGTATACCAATTTATTTTTATTTTTTTCCCAGGAGGAATTGACCTTTTCCCTAACGCTAGCTGCCTTGTTCTCTGGATGTATTTTGATCCAATTTGAGGCTTAAAGGATAAACATTCCAATTCTTACTTTTCTTATTTGTCCCTTTACTTTTCCTGCCCGGAGGGCTGGGTTTGGATCCTTATGAAGGAAGCCATGCTGGCTGTCCTTGGGCCACTCGGTGGTAGCCCTGGTCCGGAGAGGGTCAGTGGCCAGCTCTCAGGGTCCCCAGGAGCCCGAACACAATGTGTCAGTTAGCTTATATGTATCAAGGGCAACCCAACTGACAGACGTTAATTCTTTCCAAGTTAACATTATTCTTTGAAAGAAGGTAGGACATTCTAAGAAATTTGGCATTAAAATACCCCATTTGCAGGGCATACTAAGTTAAATGACTGTTATTTCTTGATGGCGTGCTAAACTTTAGGTCCTTTTATAGTACGCTCTGTGCTTTGCCTCCTAATCAAGGCAAACTCCTACTCAGGACAATTATATCCCAATTTACTGCTTATGTGCAAATTTCTGATCGACAGGATTAGGCCTTAGGAGGTAATATGTTTCTAGAAAATAAATCCTAAAATATGGAGGGTTATAAATGTGTAAACGAAAGCCTTTACCTGTGTGTGTGTGTGTATGTGTGTGTGTGTGTGTGTGTGTGTGTGTGTGTGTGCGCGCGCGCGCGCACACAAGACAAGCCCCTGGGTTCACGAATTACTGCCAGTATCTTTAGGCAATGACTTTGCCTCATTGTAAACACATGTGAGAGTTCCTTTGATCAAGCGTGGTGGTTAATATGATATATTTTGGAATGATGCTGAATTTCCAACTTTTAAAATCATATCCTGAGCTGTTGCAGGATCCATGAGTAGCTCTGTTATACCTTGGATGACTGCATGTCTGTTAATTTCTACAGAATTTATGCTAATTATTTGAAGTCTGCCACTTTGATGGTAACTGCATGGATGAAGAATGCTTTTTCAACAAGTGAAGAATAATTTTTCAAAAAGTGTTTTCTCATTGGTGAAGGGCCCCTGCCCCCCGCTCCCAATCTGGGCAGGTGGGTGTGAGGTTCGCTTTGGGTTCGGGCCTCCTCCCTCCACCCTGTCCCCTTCCCAGAGACCTTACCTGGCCACCTTAAAGCATGCACACTCGCTCTCCCACTCAGCACCCTGCTTTATTTTTGAAATTTCTGAAATTCTAACACTTATCCATGAATTTACCTTTTTATTTTCTCTTTTCTCAGGAGAGCAGGGTTTTGTGCTTGCGCTCTGTTTTCTCACAGCCCCTAGAACAGTGATGGGCCTGTACGAGGCCTTCCAGGTCATTTGCCGAACGACAGAATTTGGTATAAATTCTCCTGGACCACCTAGTAAACAGGCAGATTTTCCAAACTGGTAGATGGTACCATGTGTTTAGACTTGGACTATTTAAGATTTCTTTTGCCCCCTAAGCAACATTAACTGGTCCATACAGAAGGCTGTCATCTTGGCCTCTGTCTAAGGCCCTGAAAGGAACAACATCCTGGGGAATAAAAACAAGACCTGGATTCTGAATCAGCCCATGGCCAGCACTCACTGGGTGCTCTTAGGTGAGGCACCTTACGGTCTCTGAGCCTTTGTAAAATGGGGACGGTGGATATCCCCTGCAGCTCTCATAAACGTTTGCAGAAGCCAGACAAGGCACAGAATGCAAAGTTACTTTAGAACCTAGAGAGGCCCAAAGTTAGATTAGGTCTGAATTGTGTCTCCCCCCAAATTCCTATGCTGAAGCCCTGACCCCCTGCCGCCCCCCAACTGCCATTGTCCCTCAGAAGGTGACTGTGTTTGCATATAGTGCCTTTGAAGAGGTGATTCAGTTAAAATGAGGTCATCAGGGTGGGTCCTAATCCAATCTGACTGGTGTCCTTATAAGAAGAGGAAGAGACCCCAGACCATGTGAGAACATGGCAAGAAGGCAGCCGTCTACAAGTCAAGGAGGGAGGCCTCAGGAGAAACCACAGCATCTGACACCTTGGTCTCGGGCTTCCAGGCTCCAGAACTGTAAAAAAAAAAAAAAAAGTCTGCTGTTTAAGGCACCCAGTCTGTGGCATTTCATAATGGCAGCCCTACTGGTTAATACAGCTGCTCAGTAAGAAATTTTGATGGTGCTGTAGGGATGATCTGTGTTTATCAGTTCACACTCTGTGTTTATCATGCAAAGAGGATTGTAGTCTATCAAACCGTTCTCCCATTGGATGGATTTTCATGACAGCATCATAGACTTGTCATATCCATTTGGGATTGTCTTTACCCGGTAGCAGTTCCTTCCTTTTATATTTATGATTCTCGATTTTCCATTTGCCATCAAATGATCTGTAAAAGAAAATCCACTTACGTCTAGGAAGGAAGATCCATTTAATGCTCAGGGAAGACTGGTTCTTAACATAACGACATCTTTAAGAAGGGCTACCTCAACGTTTCTCTTATGACATAATAAAATGAAAACCAGCAGGGCCATTCCCTGTCTCAGTTTCTGCAAGGAAAAGGCAATATCTCAGGAAAATGGTGTAAGGAATACCTAGAGCCGTGCAAAGTATAAATCTGAATAGGACTGGATGTTTTCCTGGTGGGGAGGTCATGGCAGCGCTGAATCCTGAGACATCCCAAGCCCCAGGGAGCACCATTTCTTCATCAGGCTGGGGCCATCGGCAGTGCTCTGTGTTGTGCCTGGGTTGTTTGATGAAGTGTCTTCCCAGGGAGGAAAGTCTAATTGCTTGGGACGCTTTTGCAGCTGTGCCTTTTGTTCTCAGAGAGAGGATAGATGGGGACACGGAGAGATGGATAACGGGTAGGTAGACGGATACTGTGGTGGAAACAGTCAGCTGTCCCGCCTGATAGGTTTTTTTTTTTTTTTTTTGCGGTCCGCGGGCCTCTCACTGTTGTGGCCTCTCCCGTCGCGGAGCACAGGCTCCGGACGCGCAGGCTCAGCGGCCACGGCTCACGGGCCCAGCCACTCCACGGCATGTGGGATCTTCCCGGACTGGGGCACGAACCCGTGTCCCCTGCATCGGCAGGTGGACTCCCGACCACTGCACCACCAGGGAAGCCCCTGCCTGATAGGTTTTAATCCTCACCTCCTCAGACTGCCTCATGTCTCTGAGACCAGATGCTCCAGGCAATGGGCCTGAAGGTCTGTGGGGGGCCCTGGTCCACGGAACATGACAGTTGGGGTCCTACTCACACCTCCTGAGCTCTACTGTCAGGAAGTGGGTTTTCCTCTCATTCTCCAGGGGAGTTGGCAATTGCTATCTTTTTGTATCACACCAGTGGATTGGAATAAATAATCTGTTGACCATTCTCCTGGTAAGCTTTAGAACTCCTTCGTGGAGGGACATACAGAAATAATCAAATTCCAGGACCCCAGACAGATACAGGTGATAAGGACTGCTCAGTCCCCGGCAGTTTACAAGGCGCTCAGGCTCAAAAGCCACCACCAGGAACCGAGCGGGATGTGTTTTGTCCACGTCAGGCATCGGGACCCTGAATAATAACGTCAGGTGCAGCCCACCCAGTGCAGATGTGAGCAGCAGCAGAGGACAAGCGGGGTGGCTGCAGGGAGATCTGGAAATGAAGACGGCTCAGGTCCCCTGCACAGCTCACCGAGGTCTACTGTCCCTTCTGATGGAGAAGCTGTGTAGAGCCCGGTGCCCTCAGGGCCTCCCAGCGGCAGGGACGGGCACCGCCCTTCTTCTGCACTCTCCCAGGTGTCTATTCACGGGACCTGGGAGTCCTCTTTAGGTGGAGGAGTCTCTGTGCTTTGTGCTGCTGAGCAGGGACCGTCCCCACAAACAAAAGCCCAGCAAATGCCACAGGCACCTGAGGGGCCTGATGCCTTGACGCCCCTGCCGGGCTGTGTTTGGAGGTTGCATGGCCGGCCCTGCTGGACAGCATCCCTTCCCCTTCGCGTTGGGGCCCAAGCACCCGTAAGTCTCACCACTGAGCAGATGCAGGGCCCTGGCCGGGCTGGAGAACCACGTGACTGTCCACAGCCGTCTCTGATGTAGCAAGGCCTGCCCGTCAAAACTGGGCCTGCATGCAATTTACACCATGGCCTGGATTTGCACATGACACTGATGACTAGGTGCAGCAGGCTTTAAAAAGGTTTTTTAAAAATTCTTTTGGTCGTGCTATGCGGCTTGTGGGATCTCAGCTCCCAGAACAGGGACTGACCCTGGGCCACGGCAGTGGAAGCCCAGAATCCTAACCACTAAGCCACCAGGGAACTCCCGGAGCAGGCTTTTAAAATAATATTTTTACTTCTCCATTTTTGAGATGAGCAAACTGAGACTCAGAGAAGCTAGGAACCTTCCTGAGAGCCACAGAGCAGGCAGAGACACCCCCAATCCACCTCGCCTTGACCCACAGCCCTGCTTCTGCCAGCGGCCTCATCTGGGCCGGGAGGGTCTGAGGGTTGGGAAGGAGTCAGCTCCATCCGCCAGGGGACTGGAGGGCTCTGTCTGCCTGACGTGAGGCCTGCCTTTTGTTTATTCTCTGACATGGTGCTGATGGCAGGCACTGCTCTGGGCATGGAGGGGCTTAGCCCATCCGGAGCTCCCTGGCATGAGAATCCACCATCAGTGGGAGTATCGGAAGATGCCCACCTCTGCACGCCTGGGCACCCCTTCTCCCACCAGGGCCCTGACCATCCCCTATAACCCTTTAGACAACGCTTCCTGACGTCATTCCAAGTGGCCACATTTTCCATCCGAGAGAGGAACCTCACCTCTTCCTCACCATGTCACCTGAGGTCAAGGCCCCACGGAGGCTTTGCCGTGGCACCTCCCAGTCTCCTCCTCGAGAGGCCATGTGGTGGAAGAGGGGCTGAGGACCCCCTGCCACGTGGAAATGAAACGGTTCCCACCCAGGGTGAGTGACTTGGTGCAGCCCTCCAGGAAAGGCCTGCACTGGGCAGCCGCCTGCCTTATTGGTTAACGGACTCACTTGCAATCATTGGTCACTCACGCAACACTTACTCTGTGCCGAGCCCTGGCTGAGCCACTGGAACAAGGCAGGTGATGTCCCTGCCCTTACGGAGCTCACGCTGTAGTGGGACGATGGACCACAAACTAGGGAGGAGAGCAGGAAGTAGAATAAGATAGCGATCGCCCCAAGGAGAGCCACATGCGGTGGGGGGAGGGGATGGGGTGGGCCCTGGAGGGAGCTCACCCTCCTGGGGCCCTTCCTGTCCCCAGTGGGCATGGCTGAGGTCCTATCTCTGGGTCTCAGCTGCTGCTGGTGGTAGGCATCTCTCCTCTGCCCTGGAGTGAAGGGGAAGGGAGGCTTTCGTATGGCCACCCTGCAACCTCCGTGGTCACCATCACCCAAGTCATGGGAGAAGAGCCTTGGCAGGCAGCTTGATGACTGAGATTTCTGCAGGGCCAGGGGCTCTGGGCACTGGCAGTGGTCCCTCAGATGCTCTCCTCCATCATCCCTTCCCTTCTGCAGAGTCTGGGGTGCTCAGAGCTCTGCTTTTCTAGCTCCCAGGACCACATGGACCCATCTCCAGACCCTCACATCATTTGCATTGAACACTGCGCCACCGATTCTAATTAGCTGTCCCCTCTCCACCACAGTCTGGGTCCCCCTCCTGCTTTGCACGTCCCTGGACGGCTCAGCTGGAGTAACCATGGCAGACCTTCCCCAAGAAATGCTGACTCTACAAAGTAGAGAGAGTAACGATTCCTGAAATATTAGTGGTTTCTTTTTTAAACACTGGAATACTTTTCAAACGAGGGAGAACTCGATAAATCACTTTTGGCTGAAGATATTAGTTGAAGATATAATTGTGAAATTCATTTTTATGACCCGCCCTTACTGTCTCATTATACATTCCCTAAATATACATAATTTTCCGCATTCTCATTCATCATGTGTCAAAAAATAATATTGCTGTTTTCTTCCATTATTGTAAAAGGGAAAAGATAAAGCAGGCTATTCAAAAGCTTCAGGCTGCAGCGACATTTTAAATCTGAAAATGAAATCTCCCATCTTCTGTTGAGTCAGAGCTCATTTTCCCCCTTTGCAATCACGGTACAGTAGATGCAAGGGTTCCTCTGGGAGGACAGGGGCTTGGGTCTCCAAACCATCTTATGACAATCTTGGTACAGAAGCTGCTGCTTCTCCTCCCTGCTGTGGGCAGGTGAGCTGGAGCCATCACATTTCAGGTTCGCTAGATATTTGCACTTTAGTCCCGGGCTCATGTGATAACATTAGTGAAACATTTTTAAAGGATGAACTTGAGGTTCAGGAAACTCCTATGCCTCCTGATAGCCCTGTCCCTTAGAGAGTCTCTGAAGAAAGGGCCCTGCAGTGTGGAGTAAAATGTGGATGGCTACCCGATGCAGTAAGAGACAATCCCACTATTCTCCATATCATCTGGGTTCTCATGGGTTAAAAAAGATTGCCCCAAATAATCCCTGGACAGTGGTGCACTCAAAATCTCTGCACTTAGGGACCTCAGCAGTCAAGGGATAGAGGAAAACAATTCTGCTGATTTAGGTCATGGACCGATCAGTCCGGCAAGGCTTACAAAGCCAGCATCCTCTCCTCCCAGATGGAGGTGGGATTGGAGGGCTCCGGGCAGAAACTGCTTAGTCTCTGGGAAAATTGAGAGGAGCCTGCTCGAGGATCTACAAGGGAAATGTCACGCAACCAGATGCATGTCTCTCTCTCTCTCTCTCCCTCTCTCTCTCTCATCTATCTACTTATTCTATCATTCTATCTATCTATCTATCTATCTATCTATCTATCTACCTATCTGTCTATCATCTATCTTTTCTAACTACCTAGCTATCTAGCTAGCTATTTATGAGAGGGAGAGAGAGAGAGAGAGAGAGAGAGAGAGAGGGAGAGAGAGAGAGATTGTGTGAGAGAGAACAGGACAGAGTAAACAGGAGAGAAGGAACCTGTCTCGCATATATTCCCAGTGTCCTCTACCCTCTATGCTGCCTGAATACTTTCATCCAAGGGCACTAAGACAGGCATTGAAGAGATGGACCACATTTAGGTTAAGTGATGAACTCAGGCTGCCTGGTGACAAAGTCAAGGAATAGAGCCTTGTCCCTGCTCCCTGGCTGGGCTTCCTCTCCTGCCTCAAATGCCCCCGATTTTCCCATCCCCAAACTAGACGTGCTCTTCACACTGTCCGGCCCCTCTGCTCCAGGTGTGAGCCCAGGGTGGCAGGGTTGCTCTCCGTCCAGGTGCCGAGGTGGGTTCTGCCCCCAGTTCTTCCTGGAATTAACCTCAGGACCTTGTTTGTTACTTCATCTGAAGCCAAGTAGCTGGATCTCAACTCTGCCTGCATCTTGGAATGGAATCATCTTGGAGAGGCTTTTTTAAAAAGTAGGGCTGTCTGGCTCTACCTCCAGGGACGCTGATTTATCTAACTTGGTCTTGTTCTCAGGAGCTCTTCCGCTGTGGCCATACAAAGAGGCAGCCCTGAGTCTGGGGTGGGTCCTTGTGTCTGTATTAAAAAATAATGCCTTTGGGACTCGCCTGGCGGTCCAGTGGTTAGGACTCTGCGCTTCCACTGCAGGGGTCATGGGTTTAATCCCTGGTCCAAAAAAAAAAAAAAGCAAAATAAATAATGCCTTTAATGATTCTAATGATTAACTTTCGCTAGACCGAAGGAGTGATTAGAGGGTTTTATTTATCTGTTTGTTTTCAGCATTTAGCTGGAAAGGTCACAGCACACAGGGACAATCAGCACAGGTGATCACTTCGTTTTGGCTTGTATCCTATTTTCAATGATTGTAACCATGAATGAGTTCATTCCTCTGCCTTAGCAAAAAATGCAAAGCCTACCTTGTTGGAACAAAATGTAAGACTTGTGAAAGTCCAGCTTGATTGTGAAGGTCGAATGGTGTCATCCATCTGTGACAATGATAAAAACAGAAGCCCTAATTCAATAAGTAAATCTCATTGGTAATAGAAGGGTGTGTGCACAGAAACTCAGTGATTTTTTTAGCTCCAGTGGTTGTATCACTGGGTCCATATCTGTAGCACTATTTAAATTGTATCTACATGAGAAACCAGAGGAAAGTAACATCATTGCTAAAATTTAAAAAGAAATTTTAATTGAAGTATAGTTAATTTACAGTGTTGTGTGAGTTTCAAGTGTACAGCAAAGAGATTCAGTTAAACATATATATATATATATATATATATATATATTCTTTTTCAGATTCTTTTTCGTTACAGGTTATTACAAGATATTGAGTACAGTTCCCTGTGCTATACAGTAGGTCCTTGTTGTTTATCTATTTTATACATAGTAGTGTGTATCTGTTAACCCTAATGTTAAATGGGGCCATAAGAACAGAAAATCATGCACAGAAAATATCTACGATGTTGCGACTGTGTCTTTGAGTTTCATCGTCCCTCCCTCACAGGGGTAGAAGCCAAGCAGCCAGAAGATGCTTCTTCTGAGCTCGGAGGAGGTTCAGGACGCACTCCACAGGCTTGTATTTTGCAAACTAGGTCTTGTGCTGGGGGTGGTGCCACGTGGTGCCCCGGAGGCTTTGTTGATCCAGAGCTGCTGTCCGTCTTCCTGCTTGCAGCTCAGTGATTGCCTTATGTTTGTGTTTTTCTTGCTCCAGATGGGCAGAAGAAGGTTCAAGAGGAGTTCGACATCGACATGGATGCACCAGAGACAGAACGCGCAGCAGTGGCCATTCAGTCTCAGTTCAGAAAATTCCAGAAGAAAAAGGCTGGGTCCCAGTCCTAGCGGGAGAGCCCCTTCCTAGTCTGCCTGAAGTCACCACCTTCAACCACCCTGTTAAGAAATTAAAAGAACAACACCTTCGAGGGAAATCATCTGCACATGATACCCACGTGCACCGCAGTCCCGCAATGCATGTACAGAGACCCGTGATATTTATACCCTTGTAGGAAGGCATAGACTATGCAATTGTGAGCGGCTTAATATCTGTTTATCTCCAGTATCATTCCTCTCGCAACTGATTATTTTCCTTGATGTTGTAATAAAATGGAGTTGAGATGCATGATTCAAGTGTCTGCCTCCACTTCTCCCTTTATATTAACTTGGGAAGTTACCGTTGCTAGAAGTAAGGCTAGATGTCTATTTTCTTCTCCCTCTAAGAGTTAGAGCCGAAACACGGTGGGTGCCTTCTGTGAGGAGCTTTCCTGCTGAGAATGGAAGATGCGTTCTCAGCTGTGCCTGTCTCATTTGGAGAGTTCTAACCTCTGACTGGCGATGGCAATGAATTTTCTTCTTATGATTGGATTAGAGCCCTGGATCCTGGGGTGCTAGAGAGTCAGAATGTTCCCTGGGGAATTAAGACTCATCCAGGAGAACAAGAAGGGGGAGGGCGATGCATCTGTTTAGGGGCAGTCACCCAGGTTTACACAGCAGGCGCATTTTGCATTTCGGAGTTCCGCAGGGGATGCCCCCACTATTGAGGGCTGGTCTGCCGCTCACCAGCAGCTCTCCGTACCTGGGGTGCTCCAGGGCCAGGTGGCTCTCTGGTCTGCCCTCCCATCCCCCTCCGCAGCTCCTGACACCCCTCAGGGAGTGAGTTGCCACCTGTTAGGATTATTTAGCACATCCTGCAATTTGAAGAAGCTGCAAGTTCTCTCCCATCCCATCTCTTCCCCTGCAAACCTCATAGGTGAATTGCTTCCCACACCCCAAAGGGTAGGCAGGGAGGAGAGGGCTGTCACATGCAGAGAACACTCCGAGTCAAGAGCCAGGGGGCGGGGTGAGTGACTGCCTTGGGGCCCCAGGTGGCAGGAGGCCCCCGCCCCCGAGACTGGCTGTTGGTTGGAGCTGTGCCGCATGAGAACCTGATGTGGAAGCTGCATTTAGTCTTCATTCCTTTTCCTGGACAGTTCTCTGGGGCTGCTAGGGACAGGGCGAACTCGGGCTCCTCTGATGGGTTTCCAATTAGACAAGCACTAGTTAGGATCATTGCAGCACTGGCAAGCAACCAGGGCTTCTTGGGACTCCTGATGACCTGTGGTCCCCGCTGAAAAGAGGACAGTGGGTTGAGGGAGCTCTCCATAGAAAGCTTCATTAGACAGAAGGGGTATGAATGTGACGTAGTCTTCTTTGCAGTTCCCTGGAGCATCAATGTAAAGAAAGTTGGGAACAAAACAAGTGCTTAAGGAATTCCGATGAATTCCCTCTACATCCCATCTCACAGCAACCCCATTTCTCTCTCATTCTCTCCAATATTTCACATAAAGGAAGTGGGATATCCCCTTGCTGTATGTGTCTGGACCTGATGGCCAGCACAGTTCAACAAATCTGGAAGCAAATCTGGTTTTATAGTGAGGATACTCCCCCAAGAGGAGACTTTTCGTGCAAAGCAGGGAGTCCTAGGGAGGGGTTCTTCCCCAATATTCTAAGGGACAGGAAACTCTCCCTCCCTCCCTGACAAATCCCCATGAGAGCAAAAGGAGGGGAGTAGGGTGAGGGCTGTGACATTTGGAGAGACCCCTCAATGATTCTGATACACCTTCATTCCAATCACAGGACAAGGGTGTATCTGACTTCTTGTGAACCACAGGGATGAATTTAATTTTTTACTTCCCAGGTGGATTCATGAGAGTCTAAAACTCCAGCCAACATCAATGGGGGGGGGGTGACTCCAAATGTACCTCTCTCTGCATTGAATTGGGTGTGTTGGGTCTATGGATTCGTGGAGCCAGAGGAAAGAGCAGTGGCTCATGACTCCCGCCTTTGGAGGGCCTTTCTGCTCCCGTGGGCTGCAGTGTTCATTGAAGAGAAGAGGATGGAACTTTCCTCTCCAGGGTGCACCTGAGCTGGGCTGCACATGGTGTCAGTTGCATTTCATGCATGTTTATTGAACTCCTACTACATGTATGTACTTGGTGCTGTCACGGTGCTGGCAGGCTGGTGGGGAAGAGGCACCGATAAATAGACAGTAAAATGGGGAGATTCATACTGCAGTGCAACAGAGAGAAGACAGCTCATCCAGGCTTGGAGAATCATTCAAGTCTTCCTGAGGAATTGCCACCCTCAGCAGCCATCTGAAAGATGGTGGGAGTTGTAGTTAAATAGCCTGGGTGGTTGGCTGGTGGAGGAGAGTCAGGGCAAAGCCCAGGAGAAAGAGGTGCTGAACTTTGCAGACCCAGAGATACGATGTATTAGCACACCCCAACTTGGCGGGGTGTGTACTGCTACCCAAACTTGGACAGGCCAGGAGACAGGACCCCAGCACTCGGGACTTGGAACTGGATTCATCTCTGACCTACAGGTCGGCCAAGTGACCGCAGAGAAGTTTACCTTGAGCAGCTGGTTTCCTTACCATCAAGGTGATGATAAAATCTTCTTGGCAAGGTAGATGGGAAAACGTTAGGGATTTAAAATATCTCCTTGTGGGTGTGTGATAAATGGAAGATTATTAATGATAAACCATGAGGTAAAGAGTCAATCATCACCTCCATCACCAGCATGCGTTTTCTTGAGTCAACCCAATTCATGGGACTCTGCTTCTCTTGGCTGTAGCCAGCTGGGCCAGTGGTGGGCACCTGAACCAACAGGTGGGCTCTGACAATCGGAATCTTTTCCTCGTGAGTTTGAACCAATAGTCATGGGACCTGAGCCAGTTAATGGGAAGGAGATATTGAGTAGGGGCTGAAGCTGGTATTGTGGCAGGTTAAAGCTGCCCCAAATTCTTAAAACAAACTTTCTTTTGCAAGAAGCTGCAAAAGTTCATGTGGAGAGAGATGCAGGGGGATGCATAAGAGGATCCAAGACCCGAGATATATGGGCCCACGAGAGATGGGAGGGCAGCCTAGGTTGACTCATTGGTTGAAATGAGCAGAAACCCACTCACATGAACTAAAAAAAGAAAGAATTTTCGGGTCTCACAGACATCCAAGAATAGAACATCCAAGACATGCAGGAAAAAAATAAAATGCCACGGACAAGCAGAATTACACGAATTTATAACTAAACTGGGGTACAGTGAGGGAAGAATTGATGTCTTTATAATATTGTCCTTAGAGCATTTTATGACTTTCAGTCAAGTTTTATAGTTTTCTTCATATAGGTCTTGCAGATTTCTTTCTGTTCTATTTCTAGGGATTTCATAGTTTTTTTTTCCTTCTAAATAGAATCTTTCCCCAAAGTGTTCTCTAGTTGGTTTTGCTGTTTTCTAGGAAAACTACTGATATCTGTATATTTAACTCATTAACTACTCATCTTACTGAACTACATAATATCTGATCATTTTTCAGTGGATTCTTTAAGATTTCCAAGCAGACAGTCTTATCTATGATCTGTAATTAACAATATTTTCTCTCTTCTTTTCTATTATTTTTAGCTTCTTTCTTTGTTCTTTCTTGTCTTCCTTACACTCCATCCTTGTGTTTTGAGGGAGGTGAAGGGATTTTTCCATCTCAAGTGACAGTGAGAGACCATCTCATGCATGAGGTAGGCATCTCCATAGGTCATTTAATTGGGTTGTTTGATTTTAACTTCATGCAGTTGTCTTTTCTCAAGTCTTGCAAGCCTAGTATTGCACCTTTGAATGCACACATTTTGTATACCCTGAAGTTTAACCTCAATAAGTTAGTATAATTGTAGGGGAAGGTTAGATAGGCAGAAAGAGTTTACGATTAGAGTTCATTTAGAATTTGTGTTTAAGGTGAGGATTCATATTAATGGCATGTTAAGGAGTTTTCACTTGACTCCAATTCAAATCATGGATGATCCAGGTGGGGTTTCTCAGTCACTGTGCAATGTCCAATATCCTAACTTGGGCTGCTATAACATAATATCATAAACTGGGGGGCTTAAACAATAAATATTTATTTCTCACAGTTCTGGAGGCTGGAAGTCCATGATCAAGGTGCCAGCAGGTTTGGTTCCCCAGTGAGGGCTCTCTTCCTGGCTTGCAGGAGGCATCCTTCTTCTTCTTTTAAAATTTATTTTATTGAAGTATAGTTGATTTACAATGTATTAATTTCTATTGTACAGCAAAGTGATTCAGTTATACATATATATACACACACACATACATATATATATATATATATATATACATTCTTTTTCATATTCTTTTCCATTACAGTTTATCATAGGATATTGAATATAGTTCCCCATGCTACACAGTAGAACCTTGTTGTTGATCCATTCTCTATGTAATAGTTTGCATCTGCTAACCCCACACTCACAATCCGTCCCCCTCCCCCCTTGGCAACCACCTGTCTGTCTCTAAGCAGACGGCCTCCTTCTTGCTGTGTCCTCACATGGTGGAGAGAGAGAGCTCTGGTGTCTCTTCTTCTCTTATAAGAGCACCAATCCCATCATGGGGGTCCACCCTCATGACCTGTTCTAAAGCCTGTTACCTCCCAAAGGTACCATCTCCTAACATGATTGCATTAAGAGTTAGGGTTTCACCCTATGAATTTTGGGGGGTGCACAAACATTCAGTCCACAACATCCACCTTCTCAGGGGCAGGGCTCACCAGCTCTCCCGAAAGTCCTTTACTGTAATGTGATTGGACTGAATAACACACTGGCCTTGCTCCACAACCCCACTGATCGACCACCTGGCTCTGATGTGTTCTCATTGCCACTGTTTCCTCTCAGTTGCTGCCTTGACGTTTTCCTCACAGCTGTGACAGTGGACTCTGCTCAGTGCCACGTTGCCCTTTTGGAAATAGTTTGTTCTTTTGCTAACAGATGCTTAATTGAATATCGGTGACTGTTGCTTTGTTTTATGTGACCTCCGTGGGAGTCAGGGGTGGGTCTGCAGGGCAGGGATAATGATGGGTTTGCATAGGGCCTCATCAGGATTTATGGATAAAATGACCAGAGGATTGTCAAAAGTACAACACTGAACTAGCCCTTTCTCTGCTCCTTGCCCTGTAAAGCAGATGTGAATATGAAGATTTTGAATCCCCGAAGCTACCATTCTCGTTATTTCTATGTGCCAGTGTTGCAGGGTCTCCGCTGCTTGAGAGTTTAGAAAGATGCCATCACACGAGTTGTGACAGCTCACAAAGGGTGGATGGATGGAGAAGGGCTTCTCTGTTACTGCTTTTTGGGTTTCAGGGAGGGTTTTTTTTTTATAGCCCCTCAACTAAAGAACCATTTCCTAGCCCACCTGCAAAATGAACTGAGGAGTTCCAGTGAGATGACTGTCTTGTCCCAAGCCAGGCTCTCATTGACTTATGAGATGGATTCTTGCACAGAGACACCTGGTTGCAGGTGAAAGCACAGTTAGACTGGGAGAAGTCTTCCCTGCCATGTTCTCATGTGTACCTTACCAAGGCCAGAAACATCACCCTGACTACATGTTTCCCTCTGGTACTGCCACGGCCACCCGCGCCCTAGTCCTCTAACCATCCACTGTGTTGTGGAAGCCACACACGGAGCATATCCAGCTCGAGACAGGAGAGCTTGTGCCCCACTCTCTAATGATCCGCTGGTCCAAAGGTCTGGGTTGACCTGATAACTGGGAGAGAGCCTCACCACTCACACTGGGATCACTTCACTGTTCCTCTGATTCCTCCACTTTGCACCCACTGTTCTCTTTCTAGAACATTCCCCTGTAGCAGCCAGAGTACTCTTTTAAGAATGTGAATCTGATTGTGTCACCTTTTCCTTGCCTTATTGTCCCCACACTTAAAGCCTTGCACCAGCTTCCCTGTGCTCTTAGGATAAAGCCAATCTCCTTGACGTGCCCTCTCCCCTCACTTTCTGGATACTTCAGCTTTTCAGATGTGCTGGCCTTCCTCCTATATCAGGGCGTTTCAGTCTGCCCCTCAGCCTTTGAATCCGGTTACCTCCTACCATGCTTTAGTTCTGAGCTGACAAGTTACCTTCTGGAGCAGTTGAGGTAAAACTAACTGCTGGAAGAGCTCAGCCCCCAGATCCAGGAGACCACACCCAGTAGAAGCTTATTTCTTACTCAGTGCAGAGCCTGAGGCAGGTGTTCTGAGCCATGGCTGTCCTCCTCATGGAAGATGGCATCAAAGGTTTGTAAAGGGCCAGGCCCAGAAATGACTCAAAGCAGTTCCACTGGTCTGAACACAGGCACGTGGCTACACATATTTTCTAGGGAAGCAGGAAATTCGTTCACCTGTGTGCTCAGGAGGTGGAGGAAACACACCACTGTTTCTGGTGCAACTCCTCCCCTCACATCCCCACCCCATACATAAGGTCCTGTTCTTGAAGGCTCTTATTACAGCTTCACTTTCACATGCATTTATGTGCTTCTTTGATCAGTGTCACATCCTCTGCTCAGCTCCGTGAGGTCAGGGACATCCATTCAATGGCAAGTTAGTTGCTTGCTAAATATTTGCTGGGAGAGTGAATGAATAAATACATATCCAAGTTGCATGTACTCTGAAGAAATCAGCTCCCATTGTATTTGAGGGCATGAAGATCCATATTTGAGAGACATAAAGGAACCCTGTGGTTTCATCCAGTCAACAGCCAAGCAAGACCTTGATTTGGTCAGAGTTCAAAATCAGCCTTCATGCTTCATTTTTCTTTCTTAAGAGGGTCTTAGAAAGGCAGTCATGTGGTGGATTTTTTAAGTCAGCCCAGCGGACAATGCGTAGACATACAATAGAATCAGGATAGATGGGCACCAAGACATGTACATTTCTAGGACACTTCCTTCCAAAAAATAAAAATAAAAAAACAAACAAATCCCCAAGCCTGTGGTGGCTGCAAAGACAGCAGGTGTCTGAACACTGCAAATCCAGGATCCTGCTTAGCATATATTTTGTCATTCCTTCCATGTGGATGAAGCTCCTCCTCTCAACCTACCCTCTCAGGGGAGCAGACCACCCTGCACCTGTGGTCAGCAGAGCCAGGCTTTGGCTCCAACTCAGTTACTTCCACCGGTGTTGTCCTGGGCAAGAACCATAACTTCCACTGGCCTCAATTTCCCCCTCTGTAAAGTGGGTATAATAAAGTCCCCAGGGTGGTAAGGAGGGAACAGAGTCCCTTCTGTGTGTCAGGCTGAAGCAAGCCACTGAGCACTTTATACATATATTATCTCATTGAGTCTTAATAATCTTATAAAGTAGGTGCTTTATCCCTATTTTACAGATGAGAAAACTAAGGCTCAGAGAGGCTCAGGAAATGCTTAGGGTCATGCAGTTAGTGAGGGGTGAAGTGGAATCTCTCATCTGTGTCTGACTTGAGAGCCTGCGGTCCTTGACACCTGTATCACTCAGTACGAGGCATCAAATACCAATTTCTTATGCACATAGGGTGGCTTTAGGGGTCTACAACCTTTAGTGGTCCCCATGATGCCTCCCTCATTCATTCAAGCCCTTAGGAGTTCCTTTTGCCTCCGAATTCCAACAGGGGTGGTAGATAAAATAATGGCTCCCAATGATGCCCATGTTCTAAGCCCCAGAAAATATAGATATGTTACCTTAGATGGCAAAAGGGCCTCTGCAGATGTGATTAAGTTAAGGATCTTGAGGTAGGGAGATCATACTGGTTGTCTGGGAGAACCCAACATAATCATGGGGTCCTTATCAGAGGGAGGCAGGAGGATCATGTTAGAAAAAGATATGATGATGGCATAGAGGTTGGAGTGATGCCCTTTGAAGACAGAGGAAGGCGCTGTGAGCCAAGGAATGCAGGTGGCATTCAGAAGGTGGAAAAGGCGGAAACAGCTCTTCCACCAGAGCCTCTAAAAGGAGCTCAGCCCTGCCCACATCTTGATTTTCAATCCTTAAAATGCATTTTGGACTCCTGACCTCCACAGCTGTAATAGTAAATTTGTGTTATTTCAAGGTACCGGTTTGCTGTAATTTGTTACAGCAGCAATAGGAAATTCATACAGTGGTGTTTTGTGTGCTGTATCTCTTGTACCTTAGCACTTGGTGTGGTCTTGTAACTTACCTTCTATGCGTGTGTTAATTATTATCGCACTAGTTAATGGAGAATCCCTTGGCAGGGGGAGACCACAGTTTACCCCTCTCCATAAGGACAGTGCAGACACATCAGCGCATCGAGTAGAAATCTGTTGAGGTCAAAGATGGTGGCCCAGTGATGAGGCCATTGAGATGACTGGCAGATCACCGTGTCACCAGGGTGGGTCTCTGTGGATGGAAGCTGCATAGCATTTTCACACCCATATTTTCTGTGGGATCCCCCAAGGTGGGAGGTGTTGATGGCTGAAGTGACCTGGCAGCATCATGGCATCAACAGCTACCAAGACCGCAGAGCTGTGGGCAAAGGCCACGCATAGGCTGCAGAGGTTGGCCTGGGGCCAGCACTGGCTGTCATCGCAGATCTTCTCGTGGTTCAGGTGTTGCTTAGGCTCTTTTGTGTGTGATCTGTTTGCAACCCAGCTAGCTGGCAGCCTTTGCAGCACTAGGGCACTGAGCCAAGCTGACGAGCACAGTGGCCATGGGAATGGCTTTGCTGCTGCAGAGCTGTGAGTGGGGAGGGGGCAGTGCAGACTCTGCAGCATTTGTAATTTTCCCCCAGCATTGCCACCCTCCCGCTGCAGTATAACTCCAAGGGCATCCTCCTGGTGGAGCTGAATGTCGGATGGGAAAGCAGGACTCGGGATCCTTTATTAATGTGATAACCTCCGAGGGGGTGTGTGATGGTGATTCCAGGGAGCTGTTTGTGGAGTGTGTTTGGTGACTGTCTGGGTCTAAATGAACTTGCGGGCTCTCAATCCAGCACTCACTCACTCGGTCCTCTCACCCCCATCTACCGCTCCCTTATGTGCCTTCCTGTTCATAAATCCAAAAGCGTTCAATGCTTCAAGCCACCGGGGGTGGGTCGGGGGTGGGCCGGGGGTGGGATCTCATCCACCCGCGCATTTCATAAATAAATAAAGCAAGACTCCGAGAAATGGAGTGGTTGGTCCATGGCTGCACCACCTGGACCCGGCCCAGAGTCCTAAAGGGCCAGCGTGTCTCCCAAGGAAGCTTAACCCACAAACAGGGCTGATTCAACACATCCCCGACTTTCCATCAGAGACACGAGGCTGTGCTTTCCTCCAGCCAGGCCTCAGGAGGCTCCCCGCTTGCTAGGCTACACAACCTTTTGCTAAAATTCCCTGGGAATGGAAGCGGAAGAAAGCTCGGAAGCAAACAAATATGGTGCCTCTCCATCGCTATTAGTCCAGATCTCAGAAAAGCAGAGGGTAGGGGGTGGCAATCGAGATTTGAGCTCAGCTGCTTTAACCAAGGCCCCCAGTAAAAGTGGCTCCAACGACAGGCTTGTCTCACCTGTGACAGTCTGGGTGAAGCCTTCTGGGGCTGGGAGAGTAGCTCCTGGGATCAGAAACACGTTCCTTCTGTCTCATTTGACTCCATCCTGAGGACCTGCCCTTTCCCTTCTGGTTTAAGATGGATCACCATGATGTCCACATTCCAGTTCCAGGAAGGGGACACGGGACGGACACCTGGGAGGATGGATATAGAGGGGTGGTACATTCTCTGCCACACAAGGGTCACCTTTGGTGGCCTAACTACGGAGATGGGCATCGTATATGGACCAAGTTCCCTGGACAGTTGCTGTCTGTCCACTTCTCTTGGTATGTCTGGTCTGGGGAGTTGGGATTGATGTGGTGAGACAAATGGTCTGCGTGTCTCCCGTGTCTCTTGGCCCTGGTCACTCCAGTTAATACTTATGGCCTCCTGCAAGCCTCTGCTACTCCCCGGGGGCTTGTCTCAGCCTGCATTCAGGTCTCGGTGGTGATGGGGCATCACTGCTACTTAAGGCAGTCCCTGGCCAATGCCCAGTGGGGGGCTAGAGGACAACCATCCTGGCTCCCTTGCTCCTTGGGTGGGGTCACTCCGAGGCTGTACCATCCTGCCTTCCAGAGATCCTGGTGGAGGTGACCCCCAATAGCACGTAGTGACCTGCTCGACCACATTGCTCTTTATTGGCTTTACTCCCTTCTTGCCTCATGTCAGCACTTCCCCGCCCATGCCGCCTCTGATAACCAACCCGTCAAACCACCTTCATCCAAATCCTTGCCTTAAAGTTTGCTTCTGGGGGAGTCCAAGCCATGACTATGAGACAAGGGAGATGTGTGGGCATTTTTAGCCAGAACTCCAGGTTCCAAGAATTCTGGACCATATGGAAGATATGTTTTGTTTATATTATATGTTTTACAACCTCCTTTTATGAAGAAATCAGCTTCTTAAGAATTAAAAAATGGGAAGAATTGACTTATGTTTCTGGAGCAGCCTCACCCGCTTCATCACTGGAACTTCAGCCAAGAAACCCTCCCTCTCGTCCTTGGGAATTTCCTGTGAATGCTCCTCTGCTTTTTCAGGTCAGAGAACAGGAAATTCAGGTCGTTTCAGGGACGCTGCCTTCTTTATTGATTTGTTATGACTTGGCGCTCAGGTCTCTGGGACATGGCTTCTGCATCTCAGGATGAACAGGAGTAATGCTCTCTGCATGTGTGCATCCCTCCCTCCCCCCAGGGACGCTCCCCAGGGCCCACTCTCCCTGCTCCTTCCAGATGTTCCCTTGCTTGTTTTTGTGGAGTCTCGCTCGGCCCCCTTACCCTCCAGGCTGCTCTCCAAATGATCCTCGTTCCCTTGCATTTGGTCCAGTCTTGCTCCCTCAAGGCTCTCTGCCAGAGGGTTACTGCTTTCCAGGAGGGTCCTTGATGTCTGTGACAATAATTCTCTGATGGACACAAGATCTAAGCATCCTGGCTGCACAGAACAGAGCCTGTCTCCCTGTACCTATGCTGTCCTAGGACCATGATAAGCTATTCCAGTTAAAATCAGTTCCATTCGGGATGACGCAGATTGCACTGTGGCCCCTCAGAATTTCCTGAGCACCATCTCTCCTCTTTTCCTATAGTTTCTAAGCCCCACGCTATGATTTCCCAGTTTTCTTAATGGACGATCTGACAAACTGAGTTGTCTTCTGGATAGATTATACCATCTTTATCTTGCTTTAACCTGGATGCCTGAGCAGTGTTGGCTCAGTCCTGGGTGTGCTCCTGGGTTGGCTTTGGCCTGAGACCACACTCCTCCTCTATGTGAGGTCTCCCCAGGACATCATGTTAATGTTTCTCCATGGGGTCCTGGACTTGACAGCCCTGTTCTGTAATAAGGGGTCTGACTATGTCTCTGAGCCAACAATAGCTCCAGCAGGTTTTGAGGATAAGGTGGGACCAGCAGAGTTTTGAGTGCAACTGAACGAGAAAGACCCAGAACTTTTGTTTTTTGACAATGACTGCCAGGGAATCCCCAAGACCCAGAACTTGATATACCACTGAGGGTGAGGAGGGAGAACCACTTGCCTCCTCTTCTGTTCAACTTTCCTGCTCTTGGGTTGCTCTTCCTTTCTGTCTCACCTGGATTCCTACTTTTGATCTCTTCATCATAATATTTGTATTGCTCAGGGTAATTAATGCTAGCTGCTGTAACAAACAACCCCATATCTCAGCAGTTCAGTATACAAGAAGCATGTTTCTCACTCCTGTACAATCTGATGAGCACTGTCAGCTCTCCCGGACAGCTCTCCACCCAGGTGGTGACTCAGGGATTCAGGCTCCATCTCTTGGGTGAGTCTGCTCTCCTTGGGTCATTTGCTTGTGAGAGAAAGAGCTTGAGTGCTTACCTGGTGTCTTAGTTTCCTAGGGCTTCCATAAAAAATTGACACTAACTGGGGGCTTAAAACAACAGAAATTTATTGTCTCACAGCTCTGGAGGCCAGAATTCAAGATCAAGATGTTGGCAGGTTTGGTTCCTTCTGGAGACACTGAGGGAGAATCCATTCCATGCCTCTTTCCTAGCGTCTTGTGCCTCTGACAATTCTTGAGTTTCTTTGGCTGTAGACACATAACTCCAATCTCTGCCTCTATCTACACTTGGACCTCTTCACTGTGTATCTGTGTTCTTTCTTTCACTCTCTTTCTCTTTCTCTTCTCTTACGAGGATACTTGTCATTTGATTTAGGGCCTACCCTAGACTCAAGGTTATCTCATCTCAAGATCTTTGACTTCATTACATCTGCAAAGACTCCTTTTCACAGATAAGGACATCTTCACAGGCTCTGGGGGTTGGGGACTTGGATATGTCTTTTTTGGGAGCCACTCTTCAATGCACTACACAAGGTTTGTTTTACTGTCAGCCCTAGAACTGGCACAAGAGTCCACCCACATTCCATTGCCCAGAACTAGTTGCACAGTACAGCTCTATTTGCAAGGGAGCCTGGGAAATATAGCTGTTCTGTTTGCTCAGAGGGAGGAGACAGAGGTGGTGGGCATCTGGCCAGTCCCCAACATTGGCTAATACTCAAGGGAGCACTTCCTCTGAGCCAGGTGCCCTGCTAAGGGCTTTGCAAGGACAATCTCATTTTAATCATCTTAATTCTCACAAGAAACTTCTGAGGTTGATGCTCTTTGTTATCCAGGTAAGTAAACAGAAGCACAGAGTCCTCTGAACAATGTCCCATGTCATTTGTAAATGGGAGAACCGCTGTTTTCATCTGAGCAGACTGTTTTCAGGGTCTGTGCCTTTAGCTCCTATGACAAAGCCTCTAGCAGCCCTGATGCCTGGCTGTTGGTCTTTGTGGGCACAATTGTTACCCTCTCCCACACGTCCCCTAGTCTGTTCTCAAACCCGTACTCATCACTGGGCACTGACTTGTCTGGAGCAAAGTGCTTAGAGGGTGACATGCTCTTTCCTTCACTCTGGAAAGGGTCTCATCTTTCTTCTCCCCACAATGACTTGTTCAAGGACACCTCAATGGACAATGATGAAACAGCCAAAATTCTTACCGTCTAGGTCTGCAACCGGATGACACCAATCAACGAGGATGACAATGCAGATACCCCAAGTTGATTGAAGTAAATGTTAACAAGATCATCTGTCAAAGAAGAAACGCTGGCTAGTGGAGCATGATATGTTCCTCAAGCACAATTATTGACCTTCGGGTGAGAGGACACTGAAAATTTATTTCTATTTTGGCTGCTCACAGAACTGCGTTTCAGCATCACTAGCATAATCTGCATCAACCTGCAAAACGTCAGTTGGCAGCTTGTTTGAGGTGGATCCAAACTACCTTGTCTGAATAGAGCCATGCAGCATATCTGTAAGCAAAAGGGCCTTGGAGTCACAGAGGGTGGGGAGGAGGGGACCAGGGTTACTGTCTCTCTCCCTGCTGTCCCGTCTGTTCTGGAAATTTTTCTGCTGGCTTGCAGAAGTCCAAAGAGCGAAAAACATGCTTGTGTAATTTTGTACTTCATTACGATTATTGATCCAGATCTGTCTTGTACACATAGACACAAAGAAATAAATATTTGTTTAAGGAAACAAAGTCCAGGAGAGGAGTGAGATTGGAGGAAGGGTAAGATTGAAAAAAAAAATCCAAGAGAAAAAAAAAGGGAAAGAGAGGAAGGGAAGAGAAAAATAGGGGGAAAGAAAATAATTTCCCTCTAGCTTGGTTTTGAAGTAAGAGAGAGTACTTCTCTCCATGCCATTGACAAGGGCATAGTTAGGGGACACGCCTGCTAAAAGTTATGGCAAATCTGCTCTCAGTTACTGTAGATGTAGTAGATTTCATCCTTGGAGCTGGAGTGCCGTGGTCCATCTATGGATGGGGGAAGGGGGCACCTGAGGGTCTGAGTTGGCATCAGTTTACTTGGTACCTGCTCTAGAGGAGGCATTGTATCAATTCTACAGGAACATAGAGAGAATGATGTAATTAGGTACAAATCTTTCTTTCATGTCTGCTTTGATTAAGCATAATGTTAAGACATGACCATCTGTCTGCAAGGAGCTTGATTTTTAATGGATGTTATGGACATGCCCACAAAGAAGGTAAAAGTGGCATGGTCTCTGAAAGACACATAGATGAAGAATGGGAAGGGAGTGAGATACATTTCAACCCAAAGAATCCTTTGTGGCAAAGTATGGGTCTTGAAGAACACATAAAAATTGGATGTGTGGAGATAGGGAAAGGGACATTCCAGCAGGGGCAGCAACAGAGGCAGGAAAATGCTTTTTGGGATAATAGCAGCTGTTCCAATTTGGGAAATGCATAGGGAGCTTGGAGTGGGGTGGTGGGATTGAAACCTAAAAAGGTAGGTGAAGGCCAGGCCAGATTACAGATGGCCACCGGGGCAGGGATGGCTAGCTGTTCACCAGCCTGTCTTCTTGTCTTGGGCATGAAACCAGGCTACCCTTCCCAGCCTTCCTCACACTTAGATGTGGCCATGCAACTGAGTCCCAACCAACAGAATGGGCAGGAGCCACATGCCAGAAAAGGGAGCAGAGACTATGGGTGGGTGGAAGGTGAGCCTTCCCAACTGCATTACCACTTCCTACCTTGCCAGCTGCTGCCACCACCACCAACAACAACACAAACACCTCCACTACCATCAACACCAACAACACAACCATCACCACTATCATCACCACCATCACCACCACCACTACAACCAGTAGCACCACCTCAACTGTCAGAACCACCATCACTATCACCACCATCACTATCACCACAACTACTGCCATTACTGCTGATAGGAGTTTCAGGTGCACACACTGTGCCAGGTATTGTTCTAAGTACTCTCATGTTTTCTCTCATTTAACCTGGACATTGATCCCATGAGGTAGGCACTATGATTAGCTCCATTTTGAAGATATATTTAAAACCATTTGTTGTGTTCTAGACCTTAGGGATTTTAACTTATCTATAGTTTTGAAGTTCTTTGAGATCAATTCTTAAATATTGGTATTCAGGTAATAGTTTAGGCTTTGTTTTCTTAATCATGCTCATCACAAATCTTGCAACCTTTCACTTAATCTTGAATTGTAGACCAGGGTTTTCAAAGGTAAGCCTATTCATCTGCAGAGAGTAGAAGAAGGGAAAGATTGAGAGGGAGGCAAATTCTCATATTCCCTTTAGAAAGTCCACATGTAACATCTGAAACTGAAATGCTAAGAGCTATATAAACATTGTTTTAATCAATTTTGGTATTTTCATGATTATGACTGTGTTAATATAATCCAGAGCTGAGTCATTTAATGTATTGTCATTGCATTTTCTTTCTTTCTTTCTTTCTTTTTTTGGCAGTACGCAGGCCTCTCACTGTCGTGGCCTCTCCCATTGTGGAGCACAGGCTCTGGATGTGCAGGCTTAGCGGCCATGGCCCATGTGCCCAGCCACTCTGAGGCATGTGGGATCTTCCCAGACCGGGGCACTAACCCATGTCCCCTGTATCGGCAGGTGAACTCTCAACCACTGTGCCACCAGGGAAGCCCATGTCATTGCATTTTCTTTCCCTGGAGCTAATAACTGCCTAATTTTTTCTTTTCTTAGGTTTCATGTACTTATCACTATTTTAATCCCAAACTTTCTACCGAAAGTGTATCTATCCTCAGTATATTCAAATTCCTCAAGTCATCTGTATTTTCCTTCATTATTTTTTCTACATAGTGCTCCATCTTCTTGCTGCAATAAGATTGCAGAACAGCTTCCATCCTGGCTTGTCCATCTATCTATCTCTCAGGTACTCAACCTTTCTGCTGTGTTGGGGTTCTTGTCTTCTGGTTCTCATGTGTTACTCTTTCTTGGTTAACTTCTTAATGTTGATGGAATGTATCTTTGGGTTCCTACTAAGACAGAGTGCCAGAAGATATAGTTTTTGAGACCATGCATGTTTGAAGATGTGTTTTTCTTAACTCTTACAATTGAATGATAGTTTGGCTAGGCATAAAATTCTAGGTTGTGAATAATTATTTTCAGATTCATATATTGTTTTTTTCCCCCACCTTTAATGATACATAATTTACAGACAATAAAATTCATTCATTAAAAGTATATAGTGGAGAAGAGGAACCAAGATGGTGGAGTAGAAGAACATGCTCTCACTCCCTCTTGTGAGAACAACAGAATCACAGCTAGCTGCTGGACAATCATCAACAGGAAGACACTGGAACTCACTGAAAAAGATAACCCACATACAAAGACAAAGGAGAAGCCACAGTGAGAGGGTAGGAAGGGCGCAATCACAGTAAAATCAAATCCCATAACTGCTGGGTGGGTGACTCACGACTGGAGAACACTTATACCACAGAAGTCCACCCACTGGTGTGAAGGTTCTGAGCCCCATGTCAGGCTTCCCAACCTGGACATCTGGCAAGGGGAGGTGGAATGCCTGGAGAATCAGACTTTGAAGCCTAGTGGGATTTGATTGCAAGACTTTGACAGGACTGGGGGAAACAGAGACTCCATTCTTGGAGCACATACACAAAGTAGTGTGTGCATCGGGACCCAGGGGAAGGAGCAGTGACCCCAGGGGAGACTGAACCAGACCTACTTGCTAGTGTTGGAGGTTCTCCTGCAGAGGCAGGGGGTGGATGTGGCTCACCATGGGGACAAGGATACTGGCAGCAGAAGTTCTGGAAAGTACTCCTTGGCGTGAGCCCTCCCAGAGTCTGTCATTAGCCCCACCAAAGAGCCCAGGTAGTCTCCAGTGTTGGGCTGCCTCTGGCCAAACAACCAACGGGGAGGGAATCCAGCCCCACCCATCAGCAGTCAAGCAGATTAAAGTTTTATTGAGCTCTGCCCACCAGAGCAGAGCTCAGTAAAAAGTTTACAATCAGCTCTACCCACCACCAGTCCCACCCATCAAAAAACTTAACACAAGCCTCTTAGATAGCCTCATCCACCAGAGGACAGAGAGCAGAAGCAAGAACTACAATCCTGCAGCCTATGGAACAAAAACCACATTCACAGAAAGATAGACAAGTTGAAAAGGCAGAAGGTTATGTACCAGATGAAGGAAAAAGATAAACCCCAGAAAAACAACTAAATGAAGTGGAGATAGGCAACTTTCCAGAAAAAGAATTCAGAATAATGATAGTGAAGATGATCCAGGACCTTAGAAAAAGAATGGAGGCAAAGATCGAGAAGATGCAAGAAATGTTTAACAAAGACCTAGAAGAATTAAAGAACAAACAAAAACAGATGAACAATACAATAACTGAAATGAAAACTACACTAGAAGGAATCAATAGCAGAATAACTGAGGCATAAGAACAGATATGTGACCTGGAAGACAGAATGGTGGAATTCACTGCTGCGGAACAGAATAAAGAAAAAAGAATGAAAAGAAATGAAGACAGCCTAAGAGACCTCTGGGACAACATTAAATGCAAAAACATTCTCATTATAGGGGTCCCAGAAGGAGAAGAGAGAGAGAAAGGACCAGAGAAAATAGTTGAAGAGATTATAGTTGAAAACTTCCCTAACATGGGAAAGGAAATAGCCACCCAAGTCCAGGAAGCACAGCAAGTCCCATACAGGATAAAACCAAGGAGAAACATGCCAAGACATATAGTAATCAAATTGGCAAAAATTAAAGACAAAGAAAAATTATTGAAAGCAGCAAGGGAAAAATGACAAATAACATACAAGGGAACTCCCATAAGGTTAACAGATGATTTCTCAGCAGAAAATCTACAAGCCAGAAGGGAGTGGCATGATATACTTAAAGTGATGAAAGGGAAGATACTACAACCAAGATTACTCTACTGGGCAAGGATCTCATTCAGATTCAATGGAGAAATCAAAAGCTTTACAGACAAACAAAAGTTAACAGAATTCAGGGCTTCCTGGGTGGCGCAGTTGTTGAGAGTCTGCCTGCCGATGCAGGGGACGCGGGTTTGTGCCTCAGTCAGGGAGAATCCCACATGCTGCGGAGCGGCTGGGCCCGTGAGCCATGGCCACTGAGCCTGTGCTCCACAGCGGGAGGGACCACAACAGTGAGAGGCCTGTGTACCACACACACAAAAAAGAAGTTAACAGAATTCAGCACCACCAAACCAGCTGTACAACAAATGCTAAAGGAACTTCTCTAAGTGAGAAACACAAGAGAAGAAAAGGACCTACAAAAACAAACTCAAAACAATTAGAAAATGGTCATAGGAATATACATATCGATAATTACCTTAAACATGAATGGATTAAATGCTCCAACCAAAAGACATAGACTGGCTGAATGGATACAAAAACAAGACCATATATATGCTGTCTACAAGAGACCCACTTCAGACCTAGGGACACATACAGACTGAAAGTGAGGGGATGGAAAAAGATATTCCATGCGAAAGGAAATCAAAAGAAAGCTGGAGTAGCAATACTCATATCAGATAAAATAGACTTTAAAATAAAGAATGTTACAAGAGACAAGGAAGCACACTACATAATGATCAAGGGATTAATCCAAGAAGAAGATATGACAATTATAAATATATATGCACCCAACATAAGAGCACCTCAATACATAAGGCAAATATTAACAGCCATAAGGGGGAAATCAACAGTAACACAATAATAGTGGGGGAGCTTAACACCTCACTTACACCAATGGACAGATCATCCAAAATGAAAATAAATGAGGAAACAGAAGCTTTAGATGACACAATAGTCCAGATAGTTTTAATTGATATTTATAGGACATTCCATCCCAAAACAGCAGATTACACTTTCTTCTCAAGTGCGCATGGAACATTCTCCAGGATAGATCACATCTTGGGTCACAAATCAAGCCTCAGTAAGTTTAAGAAAATTGAAATCATATCAAGCATCTTTTTTGACCACAATGCTATGAGATTAGAAATGAATTACAGGGAAGAAAAACATAAAAAACACAAACACATGGACGCTGAGCAATATGTTACTACATAACCAAGAGATCACTGAAGAAATCAAAGAGGAAATCAAAAAATACCTAGAGACAAATGACAATGAAAAAACGATGATCCAAAACCTATGGGATGCAGAAAAGCAGTTCTAAGAGGGAAGTTTATAGCAATACAAGCCTACCTCAAGAAACAAGAAAAATCTCAAATAAACAATCTAACCTTACACCTAAAGGAATTAGAGAAAGCAGAACAAACAAAACCCAAAGTTAGCAGAAGGAAAGAAATCATAAAGCATAAATCATAGAGCAGAAATAAATTAAATAGAAACAAAGAAAACACTAGCAAAGATCAATAAAACTAAAAGCTGGTTCTTTGAGAAGATAAAGAAAATTGATAAACCATTAGCCAGACTCATCAAGAAAAAGAGGGAGAGGACTCAAATCAACAAAATTAGAAATGAAAAAGGAGAAGTTACAAGAGACACCACAGAAATATAAGAGACTACTACAAGCAACTCTATGCCAATAAAATGGACAACCTGGAAGAAATGGACAAATTCTCAGAAAGGTATAACCTTCCAAGACTGAACCAGGAAGAAATATAAAATATGAACAGACCAATCACAAGTAATGAAATTGAAACTGTGATTAAAAGTCTTCCAACAAACAAAAGTCCAGGACCATATGGCTTCACAGGGGAATTCTATCAAACATTTAGAGAAGAGCTAACACCCATCCTTCTCAAACTCTTCCAAAAAAACTGCAGAGGAAGGAACACTCCCAAACTTATTCTATGAGACCACCATCACCCTGATACCAAAACCAAAAACACTACAAAAAAAGAAAATTACAGACCAATATCACTGATGAATATAGATGCAAAAATCCTCAACAAAATACTAGCAAAGAGAATCTCACAACACACTAAAGGGATGATACACAATGATCAAGTGGGATTTAACCCAGGGATGCAAGGATTCTTCAATATATGCAAATCAATCAATGTGATACACCATATTAACAAATTGAAGAATAAAAGCCATATGATCATCTCAATAGATGCAGAAAAAGCTTTTGACAAAATTCAACACCCATTTATGATAAAAAACTCTCCAGAAAGTGGGCATAGAGGGAACCTACCTCAACATAATAAAGGCCATATACGACATGAACCTACCTCAACATAATAAAGGCCATATACCACAGCAAACATTATTCTCAATGGTGAAAAACTGAAAGCATTTCCTCTAAGATCAGGAACAAGAAAAGGATGTCCACTCTCACCACTATTATTCAACATAGTTTTGGAAATCCTAGCCATGGCAATCAGAGAAGAAAAAGAAATAAAAGGAATCCAAATTGGAAAAGAAGAAGTAAAACTGTCACTGTTTGCAGATGACATGATACTATACATAGAGAATCCTAAAAATGCCACCAGAAAACTACTAGAGCTAATCAATGAATTTGGTAAAGTAGCAGGATACAAAATTAATGTACAGGAATCTCTTGCATCCCTATACACTAATGATGAAAAATCTGAAAGAGAAATTAAGGAAACACTCCCATTTACCACTGCAACAAAAAGAATAAAATACCTAGGAATAAACCTACCTAGGGAGACAAAAGACCTGTATGCAGATAACTATAAGACACTGATGAAAGAAATTAAAGATGATACCAACAGATGGAGAGATATACCATGTTCTCGGATTGGAAGAATCAATATTGTGAAAATGACTCTACTACCCAATCTACAGATTCAATGCAATCTCTATCAAATTAACAATGGCATTTTTATGGAACTAGAACAAAAAAATCTTAAAATTTGCATGGAGACAGAGAAGAGCCCGAATAGCCAAAATAGTCTTGAGGAGAAAAAATGGAGCTGGAGGAATCAGACTCCCTGACTTCAGACTATACTACAAAGCTACAGTAATCAAGGCAACATTGTACTGGCACAAAAACAGAAACATAGATCAATGGAACAAGATAGAAAGCCCAGAGATAAACCCATGCAACTATGGTCAACTAATCTATGACAAAGGAGGCAAGGATATACAATGGAGAAAAGACAGTCTCTTCAATAAGTTGTGCTGGGAAAACTGGACAGTTACATGTAAAAGAATGAAATTAGAACACTCCCTAACACCATACACAAAAATAAACTCAAAATGGATTTGAGACCTAAATTTAAGACTGGACACTATAAAACTCTTAGAGGAAAACATAGGAAGAACACTCTTTGACATAAATCACAGCAATATCTTTTTGATCCACCTCCTAGAAGAATGGAAATATAAACAAATGGGACCTAATGAAACTTAAAAGCTTTTGCACAGCAAAGGAAACCATAAGCAAGACAAAAATACAACTCTCAGAATGGGAGAAAATATTTGCAAACAAATCAACAGACAAAGGATTAATCTCCAAAATATATAAACAGCTCATGCAGCTCAATATTAAAGAAACAAACAACCTAATCCAAAAATGGGCAGAAGATCTAAATAGACGTTTCTCCAAAGAAGACATACAGATGGCCAAGAAGTACATGAAAAGCTGCTCAACATCACTAATTATTAGAGAAATGCAAATCAAAACCACAGTGAGGTATCACCTCACACCAGTTAGAATGGGCATCATCAGAAAATCTACAAACAACAAATGCTGGAGAGAGTGTGGAGAAAAGGGAACCCTCTTGCACTGTTGGTGGGAATGTAAATTGATACAGCCACTATGGAGAACAGTATGGAGGTTCCTTCAAAAACTAAAAATAGAATTACTATATGATCCAGCAATCCTACTACTGGGCATATACCCAGAGAAAACCATAATTCAAAAAGACACATGCATCCCAATGTTCATTGTGGCACTATTTACAATAGCCGGGTCATGGATGCAACCTAAATGCCCAACGACAAACGAATGGATAAAGAAGATATGGTACGTATATACAATAGAATATTACTCAGCCATAAAAAGGAACGAAATTGGGTCATCTGTTGAGATGTGGATGGATCTAGAGACTGTCATACAGAGTGAAGTAAGTCAGAAAGAGAAAAACAAATATCGTATATTAATGCATGTATGTGGAACCTAGAAAAATGGTACAGATGAACCGGTTTGCAGGGCAGAAGTTGAGACACAGATGTAGAGAACAAACGTATGGACACCAAGGGGCGAAAGCCACGGGGGGGTAGGGATGGTGGTGGGATGAAGTGGGCAATTGGGATTGACATGTATACACTGATGTGTATAAAATTGATGACTAATATGAACCTGCTGTATAAAAAAATAAATAAAATTCAAAAAAAGTATATAGCTTCATAATTTTGGTAATTATGTATAATTGTGTAAATAATACCCCTACAATCAAGACATAGAACAGTTCTATCGCTCTAAAAATTTGTCCCTCTACAGTCAATTCTCAGGCAACTATTGCCCTGCTTCATGTCACTATAGTTTTACCTTTTCCAAAATTTCATATTAATGGAATCCTACAGTTTATAGACTTTTGTGTTTGTCCTTTTTCATCTAGTATGTTTTTGAGATTCATCCATTTTGTTATATGCATTTTTTCCTTTTTACAACTGAGATGTATCCCATAGTATGAATATTCTGCAATTTGTCCCTTCACCAACTGATGGACACTGGATTCTGCAACAAACATTGCACACAAGCTTTATATGGACATATATTTTTATTTCATTTCTTTCTCTATAAGTGGGTAGGATTTCTGGGTCATATGGTAAGTTTATATTTTGATTTATTAAAAAATGCCCAAACTGTGTCTAAAGTGGCTGTAACATTCTGCATTCCCACCAGCAATGTATGGTATTTCTATTAATTCCAAATCCTTGTCAACACTTGGTAGTTTTTTAAGATTTTCAAAGGTGTTTTTTATTATTTTATAGGCTCCATTGTTGCTGAAAATAAATCAAATACCATTATTATTTACAAATTTTTGTCTGTGCCCCAATTTTTGTTATTGAGCTTCCCTTTATCCCAATTTTCTGAAAATTTACAGAGATGTGCTTTGAAGTCAAGTGGCTTTCATCCTCTTGTACTGAATGTTTAAGGCCATCTTTCCAACTGGAGTCTCATGTCCTTCAGTTCCTGGAAATTTTCTTAGATTATTTATCTGGTAATTTATTCACCTCTATTTTTCTCTGAACTCATTTTCTAAAACATTTATTGTTTGGATGTTGGTTTCTTGAATGATACTTTCGTTTTGTTTATTTTTCTCTCCTATTTTTTTCATTTGTCTATCATTTTGTCTAACTAACTGGAAGATTTCTTTTCAGTTTTGTCTTTTAATTCTTTTCTTATCTTTTCCATTTTGATTTCATATTTTTAGTTTCCAATATATAGTTTTTTTGTTGCCTCAATAAGTACTCAATGTACTTTATTCTTGTTTTAATAAAACCGTATCTACCCATATTTATCAGGATATTAGTTGTAGTTTTTTCTCCCCAAAGATAGATTACTCTCCTTTCATCACCCTAGTTTCCCTTTTCCTGTTTGTTTTAGGATTTGTCTTTCCTTTTCCACTGAGTGAACAGGTTGGCAGGAGGAAGATTTTACCCTCAGGGAATATTTGGCAATATCTGGAGATATTTTTGGTTGCCCCCACTGGGGTACGGATGCTACCCTCTCTAGCGGGTAGAGGTCAGGGATGCTGTTAAGCATTTTACAGTGCACAGGATACTCACCCCCTTCCCCACAACAAAAAATTATCCAGCCCCAAATGTCAATAGTGTGGACAGAACCGACTCTGCTGCTTTCCCATGGCAACTGCCACACACATCCTATTGCCAACTCTTCCCTCAGCTCTTAGTAGACGAGCTCACCTCTCATTTTACTTCTCAAACTGAAGCCATTTCAACATAAGTCCCTGACTCTGTTTCTCTCATGGACAACGTTTCTCAGCCCCATCTCTTCCCTTGCTCCTGTTTACAAAGAAATACCTATTCCCTCCAAAATGTGCACAATTGCCCCTTTGTGGGATCTACTCCTTCTGGTCTCTTTAGGAAAGGTACTCCACAGCCTTACTCTTTCTCTTAAATCCTTTTTTTTTATTGGAGTACAGTTGATTTACAATGTTGTGTTAGTTTCAGGTGTACGGCAAAGTGATTCAGTTATATATATATATATATGTATACATATATTCAGATTATATATATATTTAGATTATATATGTATTCAGATTCAGTTTATATATATATATATATATATATATATATATATATATATTCAGATTCTTTTCCCTTATAGGTTATTACAAAATATAAAGTATAGTTCCCTGTGCTATATAGGAGGCCCTTGTTGTATAGTAGTGTGTATCTGTTAATCCCAAACTCCTAATTTATCTCTCCCCCACTTTCCCCTTTGATATCCATAAGTTTGTTTTTTAAGTCTGTGGGTCTGTTTCTGCTTGTCAGATAAGTTCATTTGTGTCATATTTTAGATTCTACATATAAGTGATAACCTATAATATTTGTCTTTCTCTGTCTGACTTACTTCACTTAGTATGGTCATCTCTAGGTCCGTCTGTGTTGCTGCAAATGGCATTATTTCATTATTTTTATGGCTAAGTAATATTCCATTGTGTATATGTACCACATCTTCTTTATCTATTCATCTGCCGATGGACATTTAGGTCGTTTCCATGTCTTGATCTTTCTCTTGAATCCTTGGTCTCTCTGTCTTCATAGCCTCCTTTTTCCCTGTAAAATATGGTGTGATCTGCTCTGTCTTTAAAAAAAACTCATCCCATGACCCTGGTATTTCCTAAGACTCCTATCCTACCCTTTACAGACACACATTTTTGTAAAAGTTGTCTAAACTGCTTGAAAGCACTTCCCACCTGAACTTTGTGGACCAGCCCTCGTCATGTCACTGATGAGGATCTTGCCCAGTGTCCTCTCAGAGATGTTCCCATGTTTCTCTGCCCCCTTGTCCCTGCCCCTCCTCTCTGCTGATTTCTTCTCTCCCTCTCCTGGGTCTTTCTCTTCCTCCCACTTGCTAACAAGTGGATGAATTGCTGCAGGCTCTACACTCAACCTTCATATCTTTTTTTTTTTTTTGTGGTACGCGGGCCTCTCACTGTTGTGGCTTGTTCCGTTGTGGAGCACAGGCTGTGGACGCGCAGGCTCAGCAGCCATGGCTCACGGGCCCAACTGCTCCGCGGCATGTGGGATCTTCCCGGACCGGGGCATGAACCCGTGTCCCCTGCATCGGCAGGCGGACTCTCAACCACCGTGCCACCAGGGAAGCCCCAGCCTTCATATCTTCTCTCCAGGATACTCTTATTTATACCCATGGCATCTATCAGTTGGCTCCCAGATCTTCATCACCAACTTCCTGGTTTTAAATGCTCAGGCTCCATCCGTATAAGGTACTCCTGAGGTAAAACTAAAACTTGATTTTAGGTTATGTGGGGGAAAAAGATGGTAGTCAAAATGCTGCTATGGTGGCTGGGGTCACATGTGCAGAGGACAGCATACTGTTCACATGCTGTAATTCCTTAGTGAGCCCACGTCATCAAGCGTGGGAAGTAGCCTCCATCCTAGCTAAAGATTCAGTATTTCTGCTCTTTTTCCACATTAAATCCTTACCTTACTCTGTCTTAATTTGGGACTTTTTTCACACCTAAAATATTCACATAATTCTCTTTCTCGAACTACCCTGAAATTACATTTTGTAGTCCATCTGTAACTAGACCAAAGAAATATGGTCTTTCATTCCTTTTAAGTTCAAAATAAAAGCATGGTTTTGTTCATGCTATGACTTGGAGCATGAAGGGGCCAGGCAAACCTCTTCTGAAACCCAAATTCAGTCACACACTCATTATGCTGCCCCTGGATTAAGTCTTGTGGCTGAGGTTCTTGGCCCCGACTCACACTATAATCACCTGGGGAGCTTCTAAAAAAACACCATTGTTCAGGCTCCACCCTGGACCAATTATGAGGCTTGGGCATCCGTGCTTTTCATGTGATTCAAATGTGCTGCCAGAGCTGAGAGCCACAGTTCCAGTTAGTATTTTTCCTTTGCCCACATTTTGGCCGATTCTAAAATCTTACTTCTAGTGATTCTCCAACTTTACTGTATTTTAAAATCACCTCGAGCACTTATTAGGACAGATTTCTGAGCCTCACCCTCAGAGTTTCTGATTCCATAGGTCTGGGGTGGGGCCCGAGAATTGCATTTCTAACAAATTCCCAGAGGATGCTGACGCTACTCGTCTGGGGATCACACTTTGAGAATCGCTGCCTAATTATGCCTGAGGATGTTAGTCTTCTGACGTTTGCTTCTTACTGTTAGGGTAACCAGCTAGTCTTCATGTTGGTGCTAAGAGTCCCACATCTTGGGAAACCCCTCATCTTCAGGAAAACTGGGACAGATGGTCACCAAAAAGGTGTATCCCTGTCCTAAGCCCTAGACCCTGTGAATGTGATCTTATTCTGAAAAAGGGTCTTTGTAGATGTAATTAAGTTAAAGGTCTTGAAATGAGGAGATCATGATGGATTATCTGGGGGGCCTCAAAGCCAATGACAAGGGTCTTTAAGAGAATGAGACCAAGGGAGATTATACAGAGAGAAAAGAAGGCCATGTGATCACAAAGGTATGGATTGATCCCATCATAAGCCACGGAGCCCCAGGAGCCACCAGAAGCTGTAAGAGGCAAGGAGAAGACTCTTCCCTAGGGCGTCCAGAGGGAGTGTGGCCCTGTCAACACCCTGATTTTGGATTTCTCTGGAATTGTGGGAGGTTTTATTACAGCAGCCGCTGGAAGTTAATACATTTGCCCTAATCACTGCTCTTCTATTTGGGGGGTTTCTTGTTTCTTATACTGATCAAAAGGGAGATATTCTCCTGTAATAAACCATAAGGAAAAAAATATGAAAAAGAATATATATACACCTATATACATGTATATGTATAACGGAATCATTTTGCTGTACGCCTGAAACTAACACAACATTGTAAATGAACTATACTTCAATTAAAAAAAAGATATTCTGAAAATACCTTGCCTCCACAAAGACTGGATGGTCAACTAATGAGTCTGTAAAAATGCTTCCCAGAAAGAATAGGCTAGAAACCAATGTGGTACAGCTAATCTGATATATTAAAAATTCTGAAGATTATGTACAGTAGGTCATTAAGCAGCAAATGAGGTAACTAGAAAATCTATTCATATTAAATGTGCCACTTTGTTATGCAGGATACGATGGCCCAGCGAGGGTGGACGTTCTGTCAGAAATGTCCTGGAGCAGTTGTGCTCTGGGTACAGAACAGAGACCACGCAGAGAATCTTGGGGCTTGTTAGCACTCCCAACCACTGGGAAAGCACCTTGACACCAGGTGTTGAAGGGTTTTCTGTGCTCTGAGAAGGTATTGGCACATGATTGGGCCACACAGAGGCAGAGCCCAGGTGAAAGGGCTGGGCCACTCTGAGGGCAGGCACATCCTGTCAACCCTAGGTCACTCCTGGGGCCAAAATGCTTGGAAAAGGAAGGTTAAGATACATATGAAAAGCTCCAGAAATGGCAGGTCGCCCTGCAAAAATCTTTGAATTTTATGCCTTGGGTTGGTTCTGCTCTGGAAAATCAGGTGTGGATCTGTCTGGGGCCCCCTGATTGCAGTCCTCTGTTTTCTGCATCTCTTCTGGGTGTTCTACTGGCTGCTCCTCAGGGGTCTCCAGCTCCTATATCCTTGCTGAGATCTGAGTCATGATTTTCTCCTGAGGGTCAACGTGTGGACTATTCTATGAACGTAGCACTGTGTGAATTACTTTGTCTAGGTTACCTATACTTTGTACATATCCAACGTATACTCTGACATGTTAGACTTTTTCTTCTGTTTATTTAAGTTTGTTCATCTATTGTCTCATGTACACTCTTCTGCACACTGAGATGACCAATTATTTAAAGACAAGAATTAGGCTATCAGCCTTTCCTCACTCTCAAGACACTCAGGTCTGGCACACAGTAGGATCTTATCTGGTAGAGATGTATTTATGGTTTCCCACTATGGTTTTTATTATTACTGGATCTAAATATTAATAAAACCCATCTGGTTCAGCTGTGAATTGAATGGGATCCCCCAGAATGGGCCTAAAAAGGGGGCTAGATGTTCCAGAATTTGAGGAGAGAGGGCCAACACAGCAGACCTGGGGGAGGGTGGTTGAGTTGCGGGCACAGCTCAATACCTGACACCTTTGCAAACATTCAATGACTTTTTGCTGAATGAACGCTGCCCTAGAGGATTAGCTGTGTCCAACGTCTTATAATAGGACCAAACCATCCCAAGGCATAGAATTCAAAGACCGTTGCAGGGCAACCTGCCACTTCTGGAACTTTTCCTATATATCTTAACTTGGGGTGTTTTGCATCATAGAGGAAATCTATTTTGAAACAAGTTCTGCAGTGGCTGCTCTGTTTAGACTTATTTTCTGAGACCATAGAAACAAAAACTCTAAGTTAAATTTAATGTCATGTCCAGCCCAAGACATGACCAGCCCAAAGGCCCAAAGGTGTTTGAAATCTGGTGTTCTGGCCCCAAAATTCACATGAATATTTATTCTATTCTCCAGTGTTTGCGTTGTAAATTACCCCTCAAGGAATACAGTCAGTCTTTAGGGAAGATGTATCTTGTGCTTTGTTACATTATTTCCTACTCCTTCTGAGCCCTGAGTTCAGGGTTCTCCTCATAGCCTGAGAACAAGCCTGGCTCAGACTACAGCTCTAATGAATTGTGTTAAAATAGTGATTTTCAAGAGGAAGTGATGAACATAGAGTTTATAAAACATGAAGACGTAAGTTTCAATACTTAGCTCTCCTAGCTACCTCTAGAGTTAGCTATGGAGGATGACCTTAGAGAAAATTAAAGTTCTTATTGCTAAAAATAGAAGTAACCTGTGGAGATGCAATGGGCTAGTGTAACAGGCTCTGCAAACTTTTCTCAAAAAAGCAGAATTGTTGGGAAGCTAAAATGGCTGTGGGATTTTAATTCACAGTTTCCCATTGGAACTTTTAATTTGGTAAGCCCAACATTAAAAAGATGCTTTGTTTGCAAAACTGTCGACGATGTAGTGATGGTTTCTTTGGGGTTTATTCACTGATTTTATTGAGACTGCAGTTGGCAGAAGAGAGAGTGACTGCTTTTGAATATTGTTGATGTTATGCCACACAAAAGCTCTAAATGGGAGAAAGAAAAGCTTAAAGTCACCCTAGAACAAGCTATCTCCTATCAATGGGGAGATAATGATTTAAGAAACTAAAAATCATGCATTAGTCACTTTGGTGCAAAGTTAGGAAGATGTTTATGTAGATCCTTATAAATTTCTATTGGATTTTCTTTGGTACTTTGTTCCTAAGTCCCAAATCCAAGGTGAATTTTATAAAATGAACTTATTATGCTACAAAAGAAAAAGTACATCCTAGGATAGTCAGGCTTCCTGCTGATAAAAACTGGCCATGTTCTCTTAGCTATTGTTCGAAGAACTATTTCTAGAAGCTTACTAATGTCTTTAAAACTTAGAAGTGCAGACCAATGCCATGGAAATGAAATGAAGCTTATGAAAAATTAGTCTCTTTCTGGTTTTAGCACTCTGAATAAACACTGCAAAATAGATTTTAAAAATAAGTTCTGACCTTGGGGAGGTATAGTACATGACAGAATAAAACAAAATAGAAATAGTATTTTAAAAAATTATGTAAGTCCACTAACTCTGTCCTTGGCTCTAAAGGTGGATTTTCACAGACATAAAGAAGAGATTGGTGGTTGCCTAGGGAGAGGGGGTTGGGGAAGGATGGAGTGGGAGTTTGGGGTTAGCAGATGTAAGCTTTTATATATAGAATGGATAAACAACAAGGTCCTTCTGTATAGCACAGGGGACTATACTCAGTATCCTGTGATAAACTGTAATGGAAAAGAATATTAAAAAATGCATATATATATATATATATATATATATATATAACTGAATCACTTTGATGTACAGCAGAAATTAACACAACATTGTAAATTAACTATATTTCAATAAAAAGAAAGAAAATAAAGGTGGATTCTGCTTGTAAGTCCTCTATTTAAGGAAACAACGGCAAGAAACAGTCCTCAATTTAAGGAAACAACGGCAAGAAACTAAGTTTCATGAAAAGAAGAGACACTTCTGAGGTTCTCGGAGTTAACTGCATCTGAGGATGAAGACATTTCTATGGATGTGTGGTTAAATCACGGAGCCCCTTTTGAGAGACATCTAACATGCACTGGAGAGTTATCTGATGCTCCAAGTGCCTTACAACCACAGATCTATAGAATATTTCAACACTATGTTTCACAAATTACCACCTGTAGCTCCACAAGGTATAGATCACCGTCAGGCAAACAGGCAGCCTTAATTATCTAGGCAGGGTAAAGGGGAGACCATGGTCACACATATCACTGTTGCATTTTCCAAGTCACCTTTTCTCTAAGTTGTCCCAACAATTTGCTTCTATCAGTGCTGATGTTTGATGGATAAGCTGAGCTGTCAGGTTGAGCTGGATGTTCTTACCTGCTTCTTTTTTAAAAACATGCTGGCCTGTTGTTTCTCACCTTGAATTTCAAGAGCCAGGTGGATTTTTTTGGAAGTACAAATTCTATAAGTTTGTATGTTATCTTTAGCTGGGATTCAAAACGAAAATAGGCAAGCATTTATAAAAGGGTGACTTTTCAAAGAATGCTATTTCTCTATTTTTAGTTTTAACCGTTTGAGCAGACATTTAAAAAGACTGCTTCATGTCAGCAAGGAAGCTTGCAGAATGAAACTTTCCTTAAAAATTCGAACTTAACTAAAAATCCCAGTAAAAACATTACGTTTTAGCTTAAGGTAGGAAACTGTGGAGAGATAAAATATAGGGGAGAGTGTAGGGGTCTCACCTGGGTTCTTTCCTCAGATCTAGGGAAATGAAGCAACTTTTGGCTTCACAGTTCTTCAACCATTTTGACATCAACAATCTTCACCTCAATTTCATTTCAAAAACTGTTATTCATGGCCCTTTTCTGGATCTTATAACCACTGAGAGTTACTCTGCCTTCAAGGAGGGAAACTTCCTCACCGTGGCTACGACCTTTGGTACCTTCCACTGTCTCACTCTGAATGTCCTTTTTTACCCCTCCATCAAACCAGAAGTCCTGCAACCTTCCCCTTCTGCTCTCAGTCCATCAGTATTCTTTTATCTTAGTTTCCCCACTTGGTCTGGATTAGATAATCAACCATCTTAACTGTTCTATTACTAGTGTCCTAAGTTTCAGTATCTGTTTGATTTCTTGACCTCCCTTTTGCTTTTGCCTAACTTTGATTAGATTCATGTGGTGTGTGTGTGTGTGTGTGTGTGTGTGTGTGTGTGTGTGGTCTTGATGTTGAGCTTGTAGATGTTATTAGAAAAAGATACTCAATCATATTCATTGCTCTCATCACAAAATTATTTTATATAACCTCATCTGAGGTCTCCTTGCTACCTGACATTTCTTGTAGTTTATTCTAGTTAATTCCCTAGTGAATTGCCCACAATGGCTGATCTACCCCTTTTCTGTTCTCAAGTTTCACACTTACTTCCTTAAACTGCCTCACTCTCTGAAGGTGAACTTGTGTCCTGCTTCACTGAGAAGACATGGCTTCTTACACCTCAGCATCAGAATTCCTCTTCCTCCTCTCTTCTCTTTCGCTAATTAATTTTTCAGAAGATAAATTATCTCTCTTCCTTTTTCATTGCTGGAAAATTCTCAGCTGTTATCTCTCTATTACTTCTGCCCAATTTTCCCTCTTTTTTTCTCCTCTTTAGGACACTGAACATACGTATGTTGGACCTTCTAAGAGTATCCCATAGGGCATTTATGCTCTTACTTGTTTTTCCTACTGTTTTATTCTCTCTGCAATTTGGGTAATTTCTACTAGCTTTTCTTCCAACTCACTAATACTGTGTTCTGCATGTTCAGTCTGCTGTTAAATCTACCCACTATTATCTCAACTTGAGATATTATACATTTTTCAATTTTACACGTTCATTTGGTTTTTTCTGAACTTAAGTTCTCTGCGAAAATTCTTCATCTTTTTCTCTATATTATGATTCTTCTCCTTCATTTAAAGAACCATATTAATCAAGTTTAAATCCTTGTTTGCTATTTCCACTATCCAGTTTATCTGTGTTTCTACTTCTATTGAATGTTTTTTTCTTTCAATTGACTATTAGTCATATTGTTGCAGGAAAATGGGGCATAAGAGGATGGTCATGTCTTCAGTCTCAGGTGAGTCCCTGGGATGGGCCACCAAGTGAGGGTCCTTGGCTTCACGCAAGAAAGAATTCAAGAGAAAGCCATAGTAAAGTGAAAGCAACTGTATTTAGAGAGATAGACATTCCATAGACAGAATGCAGTCTGTCCCAGAAGGGAGGGAGGCTCTGAAATATGGGGTAGTTAGTTTTTATGTGTTGGGCACTTTCATAGGCTAACAAGTCAGAGGATTATTCCAACTATTTTGGGAAAGGGGGAGAGATTTCCAAAGAACTGGGTCACCACTCACTTTTTGACCTTTTAGGGTTAGACTCAAAACAGTCATGGCACCTGTGGGTGTGTCATTTAGCTAATGTATTACAACCAGCCTATAATAAGGCTCAAGGTCCACTGGACGTTGAATCTTCTGCCATCTTGGGCCTAGTTGGTTCTAACCTGTTTATGTTGTATTCTCAATGGCTGTGTCATTCTTTTAAAGGTTGTACCCTGTCCCTTCCCTTCTGTCTCAATATGATCTTCCCTCTTTGTCTATCTAATTTTTAAAATGTATATTGTATATATTGATAAAAGAACAGTAGAGACTCCGGGGATGTTAGCTTCCAACAGAAAGACTTGCTTTTTCCTTTGTTAGGCAGAGGAGATAAGAGACTGATCACCTTACTGTAATCAAGATTGAGCTGAGTTAGGTGCTGAGCAGCACTTTTAGTAAGACTCAGCTTACATCTGCTTCACCATGTTTCTGGCTTTTGATAGAGAGCCTAGCAAGTCTTCATCTCAGCTGTGAAAGACCAGAAAGTTCAGTTCTGCCCTTCAGAGGTTTTCAAAGTAGCCCTTTAACTTTATATGTGTAATATTTGTTTATTTCTGCATAACTAATTACCCCAAACTTAGAGGCTTAAAACAACCAACATTATTATGTCCGTTTCTGTAGGTCACGACTTTGGGAGCAGCTAAGCTGGGTGATTTGGCTGAGGGTCTCTCACGAAGTTGCAGCCAAGATGTGGGCTGGGATTGCCACTGAGGTGAAGACTGGACTGGAGCGGGAAGATCTTACAAGCTTAGTTATCTGGCTGTTCACCTGGGCTCTCCTTTTTTCTCTGACTCTTGGCCAGAGAATTTATTTCCTCACTACGTAGCCTCTCTACAGGGCACTTGTGCATCCTTATGACATGGCAGGTGGTTTTTCTCAGAAAGGGTGACTCAAGAGAGAAAGCAAGGCTCAAAAGTCACACTCCATCAATGTCTGCCACGTTCTATTCCCTGGAAGAGAGTCACTAAGGGGAATTAGCTCCACTGAAAGGAAGAGTATCAAAGCATCTGTGAACATATTTTAAACTGCCACACCTCCACACACATTTTTCAAAATCTGGCAAACGACTTCAGGGAAGATCTGCTTTGTGTTTCAGGCAGACTCCCAGAAAGACTTTGCCTTTTAAGCACCAAAAGAATGTAAGCAAAGTCACTTTGTTGTTTAGAGATCTTGGCTTGCTTCCATCGTCTCCCACACTGCTCCAGAACCCAGAAGCTGTCTTGAGGCCCCTCTCATTTCCAGTTTGTCACAGCAGTCTCATTTGCCCTTACATGCTTTGCTGCTTCTCTTTGTTTCAGCAGAAGCCTTCTGCTTGTCCTTATCCCCAGCACCCACCAGGAATTGAAAGTGCCCCTGTAGAAACACGGATGGCCACCATCATTTCACCTCAGAATGGTTTTCCCATATGTGAAATCTTAGTTCCTCTAGTCCTTATCATTTCCACAGTTCTTTGATGCCTTGAGAATATAATTCTGTAATTTATCCACATTTTTGTGATTGTATCAGTAGGAGCATTGGCCTGACTACATCCTTCCCTGAGGCAAAAGCAGACACTCTTCCTTTGAAAGGAAGCATCCTGTTTGTTCTCTTGTTTCTGAGTCCTTGAGGCCCTGCTCCAGGAAGTGTATGCCCTTTCCCTGAAATCTCCCTTCGCTCCTATTCTGCTCCTTTGGCTTCCAAACAGCTCTATGTTTTTGCTCTTCTAAACAAATCCATTTTTCTTTCAACCCTGACAACGCCTTAAAACAGCACTTCCTCTCCCCTTTCACAGCAGCCTCGTCTCCCACGTGTATCCTTTATACTTTGGTTTTTGAAAATTCCCTGTAAGATCCTCAAGTGACCTCTTGACCTCTTGAAGAAGCCAAGAGGCTTCTTCTCAGCTTTCTCCACACCCAAACATCCAGCCCTGTTTACTGTTACAAACTCTCCCCCTCTGTTCTTTTCTTTCGTGTTTCCCTTGAGGGATCCTTTTTTTGACACATCTTTCCCCACTTGCTGTGCTTTTTTCTCCTGTCCCTGGATGTTCTCTCCTAATTTCACTAAAACCCAGGACTTCATCAGCCACTTCTATTTGTGTGACCTCTGAATTTTCAAGTGCTTACCAGACATCTCCGTATGATTGGGTCATTATTACCCTAAAAACAATATTTTTCCCTGAAATTTTATTTTCATAATCTCCACTTATGCTCCAAGACTCAGGTCATGTTGCCCTTCTGGCATCCATCTCTGGTCCCTCAGGCTGCAGGAGGCAGGATGGGGATGGGACTTCTCTGTGTGTTTCCATCATGCACTCACCACCCGGCAGTGTGTCCCCTGCTAACTGTCTTTCTTGCTCCCCTAGAGCAGTAGTTCTCATCTACTCTGCTTTTGAACCACTCTCCCCACCCAGAGGAATTTGATGATATCTGGAGACTTTTTATGTGGTGACTCTTTGGGGGTTGCTAACAGCATCTAGTGAGTAGAGGCCAAGGATGCTACTAAACATTTTATAAGGCAGAAGATGGCCCCCACAGCAAAGGATTATCCAGCCCCCAAACCAGTTTCTAGTTCTGAGAAAATGACCTCAACTATGAGCCTTTCAGGAAGTAGTAGCATGTTTTCCTAATCTGTGAGCCTGCAGTGCTTGACTCACTGTATGCGCTCAGTAAACATCTATTAATAACCAAAAGGGTCTACTGTATAGCACAGGAAACTATATTCAATATCTTGTAATAACTTATAATGGAAAATAATCTGAAAAAAAATAGATTTATATAACTTTCAAATTTTATATTTATTTCAGCATATAAATACAAGAATGTTTTAATATATTGAAATAAAAAAGAAACCAAGCATATCCCTGACTAGTCACACTTGGCTTACAGCACTGAAGGGTAGCAGGATATGCCATCCCCAAATAGGACGCTTTGAAATAAAGAGTATTTTGAGATGAAAATAGAGCCAACAGAAGAAAAATTCCCTGCTCTCCCCCTATTTGCCTAAAAGCAGAGTATACATTTGTAAAGGTGTTCTTCCTTTCCCACACTACCAGAAAGGACAGAAGATAGTTCTTGGAGACAACTCTGGACCTTTATCAGCCCAGAGATGCCCCAGAGAAACCTACATAACTCACTTTACTAGGTAACCCTTTTCTTCCATTAGTGTCCTCATATCTTCACCTTCCCAGAGTTTGCCTTCCCTAGAAGTTCAAAGTCCTTTTTCTATGTCTTATCACTTCTATGAAAATGTGTTGTTCTTTTGTTAAGATGCTATACACGCCCAAGTTCTAACCACTCCTTCGAGTTACTCATCATTGGGTACTCTCTTGTGTATAGAAGCTTCACGTTTCAACAAACTTCTGTTTTTCTCTTGTTAATCTGACTTTTGTCAGTCTAGTTGACAGGGTTCCAGCCAATAAGCCTAAGACGGTAGAGGAAAAAAAAGTTAAGTTTTTCTTCCTCTACAGCACACATCCAAAACATTTTGAACAAGTTCAGAAGTATGGCTGTTTATTTAACAAGTCCTATGGGCTGGAACTAGGCATATAGTGGTAAACAACAAATTCTTTCAAAGACAGTCCCGTTCTTCTCACTGTTGGCAAGTCCTTACTCTTCGATGGTGGATTTTAATTTTTAAAATTGTCTAAAGTCTTTCAGAATTGAGAATAGTGAGTAAAGGGGATTAACCTGAGGCCTTCTCTGCAAGTTAAAAACAGAGTATAAATAAAAAATTTAAACCTGTATTTCTTGAATCCCTTATAAATAAGTTCAGAAAGCCATTCCAACATGGCTTTATATGTTTTAGCATCACTGAAACAGATTCTGGAGACAGAAGGTGACTACTTTGAGAGTTTCAAACTCATGTTCATATAGAAATTATGTCATAGCGATGCTAAAACTTGGCCTCTGTGCACTGGTGCTGAATCAAATTTTGGAGAGTTTTTGGGTGAAGTAGAAAAGAATAGCTTTATTGCTTTGCCGGGCAAAGGGGGACACAGCAGGCTCCTGCCCTGAAGAAGTATGACCCAAGAGGATTTGGTGAGGAGTTTTATAGCAATGGTTCAAGGGTGAGGTTGCTGATAAGGATCAGGGTGCATGCAGGGCCTGCACTCTGTTACTATGGCCTCAGGTGGTCTCCTGATGAGCTTTGAGGTAATCAAACTGTGACCTTCTCTCTGGAACATCTTCTGTTTGGTGGGGGTTTTAGTTCTGCAGAAGAGCTTAAAGAATCTGCTCTTTGGAACTCAGGGCAGGTCATGGAGGCTGGCCTCTACTCCCTACAAACAAGAAATGGGGAACAGAAAGCCTTCTGTGTCCAGAAGCCCCACAGGGTTATGCTCAGTTTCAGTAGCCACATTATCTCTTATTCATACCCTGTTTTGAAAGTGTTTTTAAATACCTTGTGAAGAGGCAATGGTTCCTACTCTATTAGGGAAGACTAGAATATTCAGAAGATTGGGGAAAAAGAAGAATATTCAACATCCTCCTCGTGAATGAGCCCTTAAAGTCTTTCTATCACTTTAAATCATGGTGTCTCTTTTCTGCCTCTGGCTAGGAAATGTCCAGCCATTTTAGATTAGGTTTTCTGTGCTTCCAACACAAGCATATCATGGGGGAGCCAAATTACATTTAGAAGCTCCATTTTAATTTTGATGATAGATTGTTGATTGACTTTGCACTCAATTTAATAGCATAATCATCTTGCTCCCAAGTGGCTATGACACGCTTAGTGCCCTAGGCCATGAGGCAGAATCAAGATCCTGTGTAAGAAGTCATCAAGCTCTTTAAAGGAGAAGAGAAAGGAAATAGATACCCTGATCCACACTGTCCATCCCCACCAGATGTTTTGAACTCATTTTCATCTGGACTCCAAAATTAATAGTTTTTTTCAAAATAGTGATGCTGAAAACTCAGCCTCTGTGCACCAGTGCTGAATCGAATCTCAGAGACAGAGTTTTGGGTGAAGTAGAAAAGAATAGCTTTACTGCTTTGCTAGGCAAAAGGGGACACAGTGGGCTAATGCCCTCAAAACTGTGTGTCCCAACCTGGGAGGGTTTGGTGAGGAGTTTTATAACAAAGGTTCAAGGGAAGGGTTGCTGATAAGGATCAGGGTGTGGGCACGGCCTGCACTCCTTTAATCTGGCCGCAGGTAGTCTCTTGATGAGCTTCTCCGAAGTGAAGAATGCTAACATCTTCCATTTATTGAGGGTTTTTGTTCTGTAAAGAGCTCAAAGATATTATATGTATCTCTTGTGGTGGGAACCAGGACCCTGCCCCAAGGCTGCACTATTGTTTCTTCACTGCTCCTCCCTTGTCTCTGCATCCCTCCCTTCCCTGAGTAGCAATGTTTTGAAAGGCTTCCATGCCCAGGAGCCCCACAGGTTTCAATAGCAGTACCAGTTTATACAAACTGCTGTGTCCTCAATGGCAAAATAGGTGTTTGTTTTGCAATAAGAAAGCAAAGGACTTCCATGGTTATAGTTTTAATGTTAGAGATTTAGTTCCATTTTCCTTTTCAAAATACACACACACACACACACACACACACACACACACTCACATACACAGCAAACTGCCATGAAAACTACTGGAACATCTAACTGAATTTCAATGGACATTATAGTTCTACAGGGCCTTATAATTTACAGCCCGCATTTTATGTTTTAGTTGATTTAATTTCCAAAATGACCACTGGAGGTGAGGAAACTGACCAGAGATGAGAGAGTGGCGTTCCCAGGACCCGAGAACAAGTCTTCTGACCCCGTTCCTCCACCTTCTTCTTTAGTAGTATTGTACAGACCCCTTTGAAAGGGAAAAAGCCTTCATATGGATCCCTGAGAGAAACACAAAAGTGAAATGCTGCCAGTTTGGTGATCACATTGTTATCTGAAAACTGGGTTCACCTCCTGGTGGGTGTCCAGCCAAAAGACACAACCAAGCCAAAGATGGGAGAAGGAAGGATTTACTCCTTGCAGTAAGTAAGGAGAACACCCAGGGATCTTTCCCAAAGCAGTGTCTCCCCGGAACAGCAAAATTGGGGATGTTTTAGGCTAAGAGTATGTGTATATTCATGAAGGGGCTTGGGTGGTCAACAGAGTTCAAGCTTTAGTTGATTGAAGTCACGAGGGTCAGAAAAGGTCCACATCGTCCTCCCGTAGGTTCCAGCTGATCTGGTGGCTGATCTTCAGGCTAATCCTTACCACTGAAACAGAACTGGGAGTCCTTACAACTGATACATTATCTTTGCTATTGTTACTTTGCTTGCCTGGTAACAGTTGTTTGTTTCTGCCTTATTTTGTTCCCTTAAGATTCATTACTGAGACCTGTTCAAGGGCAAACATTGTGACCAGGCTTAGGCCAGAAATGGCTTCTCTTATGTCAAGAAAACCATGCCTGGTTCTCTTTTTCTGGGGACCCCCTTCCTTATCTGGTTGCAACCTGGTCTAATATTATCACAGATTCAGAGGCAAACATGAATGTCTAGGATCTCAGATTATGTTTATGCTTTTAAAGGTTAACGTCAATAGAAAGATCCCTATCATTATAGGACTTGAGTGCTCTCCATGAATTTATAGACTCCAGACTGAAAAACACCATGACTTATGACCAAGAGTGTTTTTTAACTTTCCTGAGTGAAGATGTAGAATTTGCCATGTTAGTGTTCAAGCTTCTGCAGAGAGCATGAGTCTCAGTCCTCAAACTCAAGCATCCAAAATGCAATTTCGTTTCATGTATACCCTAAGCTCCCACTAAATGGCGGAAATGAATGAGTCCTGGTTCATTAAGCACAACCACAGCCAGTTCAGGGGTTCCTCGGCAATTAAGGGTTCCTCCTTTTCCTCACATAGTGGTGAGTCCAATCAAGGGCTGTGAGTTTAGAAACTGTCGCAGCCTGGGCGGGAGGGGACGTCTTGTCCTTGGATGCCATTGTCTACTCTTGTGAGCTTCTGAGACATCCACATTCCCATTTAATCGGGGGTCACTGGTCCACCCAGATCTTTCTACCTGGAGCCCTTGGCAGGTGTCCTTGACCTCCCCTTCAGCATCCACTGAGCAATTCTCAGCAGGGAAGGTGTAATGGTTAATTTTATGTGCCAATTGACTGGTCTAAGGGATGCCCAGACAGCTAAAACATTTCTGGGCATGTCTGTGAGGGTGTTTCTGGAAGAGATTAGCATTTGAATCAGAAGACTCATCCACTCTCCCGAGTATGGGTGGGCATCTCTTACTCCATTGAGGGCCCAAATAGAACAAAAGTTGGAAGAAAGGCAAGTTCTCTCTCTTCTTGAGCTGTGAAAACCATCGTCTGCCCATGACATTGGCTCCCCCGTTTCTCTGGCCTTTGGACTCCAAGACTGACACCCCTTCCCAACTGGTTTAGCCTGAGGCTGAATTACACCATCAGATTTCCTAGTTTTGTGGGAATTTTGCCTCCATAACAACGTGAACCAATGCTTATAATTAATCTCTCTGTCTCTCTCCTGTTGGTCTCTTGGTTTTGTTTCTCTGGAGAACCCTGACTATTACAGAAGAGACATTCTGTTTTGTGCGGAACTTTGCGGGGCTGCACCAGCCGTCACTTTGCATCACACCACCTGGGGTGGTGGATGTTGGTCTCCAGCTAAGAAGTAAGGCACAAATTGCTTCTGCCCTTGGGTGCCCAAACTTCTCTAGGTGGGGAGGGGCATCTGTCATCCACACCTTGTATTACTCAGGGGTCTTCAAAGAAACAGAACCAATAGGATCTCTCTTTTTTTTGCTCTTTCTTCTCATCTATGGGTCTGTCTATTGACAGAGGGGAGAGCAAGAGAGATTTATTCTAAAGAATTGTTTCACAGAATTGTGTGATTGTGAGAACTAGCAAGTGTGAAACCTGTAGGTCAGGCCAACAGGCTCGAAATTCCAGTGAGAGGGCATGTCTCAGTCCTGAGTTCAAGTTGCACAGGGCAGCAGGCTGGAATCTCAGGCAGGATTTCTATGTTGCAGTCTCCAGCTGAATTCCTTCCTCTCTGGGAAAGCTCAGTCTTTGTTCTTAAGGTCTCCAACTGATTGGACAAGACCCACCTGCATTATGGAGGGTAATCTGCTTTACTCAAAGCCTACTGATTTAAATCTTATTCGTATCTACAAGGTAACTTCACAGCATCATCTAGGCTGGTGTTTGACCACCCGACCAGGCACCCTGGCCTAGCCAAGTTGACATATAACATTAACTATCACACCCCTCTGTGCATGACTTGGCTAAAGAGGACAGACCAGCCTGGGCCCTGTTTCAGGACACTCACTGACCCCTAACTGTCAGGCCTCCTTTTCTGTGCTCCTTCATCCCAGCCTGGGGATGATTAAAAATTCTCCCACGCAGCAGGAAAAACTGGCTCTCACTTTATCCTATGCTCTTCCAAATCTGTTGTTTATGGTATAAAATGTATATCCCTGGATCCATCAGGATTTTAGTTTCTGTGACTCAAATGGCTTTTCTTGTAAACCATGCTTTCTCCAGTGAGTTGCAAAGGGCATTTTTGAACTCAAAAGCTGAGGGTTGATGCCCTGGTTCTGCTGCACTGTCCCAGCAGGAAGGGATCACACAGGGAAAGATCCCATGATGTCCAGGCTGCCTCCTGACCCAGGGGAAGCAGCAGAGGGCACAAGAAGAGTCCCCAGGAATGAGCATGCCAAAGTCAGTCCATCACCACGTTAGCGGCTGTGTGTCTAGGACATCAGACTGATTGATGGTGCGTTATGTGCACCTGGACCAGAACCTTGTCCATGGCCACCTCTGCATCATTTTTTTATTTTTATTTTTTACATCTTTATTGGAGTATAATTGCTTTACAATCATGTGTTAGTTTCTGCTTTATAAAAAAGTGAATCCGTTATACATATGTTCCCATATCTCTTCCCTCTTGCGTCTCCCTCCCTCCCACCCTCCCTGTCACGACCACAGTTAGAAGTTGAATGGAACGGAAGGAAGCTTCCAGTTTTTCCTCACACCTGATGACTGAGGCAGGCTAGGAGATACATAGCAAGTATACATTTCCTTAAATGAGAACTGGAATCTCTTCCTCATCTCTGGCTGGCACTGCTCTCTATGGTAGCTGAAGGCTTTCACAGCCACGGAGACCAAGGGCTGAAGGAATCTGCACATCTCTCTTCATAAAACCCTTGCTGATGGTTCCATTGTAAAGCCAAACCCCACCTATTTTGTTACTCAGATCAATTATTATAATGATGTTTTGAAAAATGAGACTTTGAAGCACAGACACAGAATGGAGATTTATCTGCCTTACTTATAGTTAGTCCTCTGTGTCCTTGAATGAGTTTCTAAGTTCTCTCAGAAAAAGCTGGCTATGTGAGATACGGCATACTTTTTTTAAGAGTAACCAACACATTTTATTTTATTTTTTAACATCTCTATTGGAGTATAATTGCTTTACAATGTTGTGTTAGTTTCTGCTGTATCACAAAATGAATCAGCTATATGTATACATATATCCCCATATCCCCTCCCTCTTGCGTCTCCCTCCCACCTTCCCTACCCCACCCCTCTAGAAAGGGGTGTGGGTGGTGGACGGGGTTGGGGGGGGAAGCTTTGGCATATCTTTTAATTGCTGATGAAAACTTATGTAAATCTCAGGCTCTATTTCTTTGCTCAAAGACATGCCATCTTCTAGAACTAGCATAGAGGAGGCTCTCAGTATTATTTGTTGAATGAAGGAATGCATGTTAATAATACAGATGCTTATATGAAATGTAAACTAGTCAGGGAGTCACGGCGGGGGGGTGACACGCATCCACATGACTTACATCACTAGGCATTGCTGGCCCAGATATTACCATATCCATTTCCTGATTTCCAGGACCATTTAGTCAGTGAGTGAATTGTCAAAATCTCTAGGGTGAAGCAGAGAGGAAGTCCCTGGAAACTTCCAGAACTAAAGGGAAGCCTGGAGAATTTGACTCAGAGAAAGAGCAGTGACCGAGGTAGACTCAGCAGCAGGGCTGGAGCCAAGGGCCCTCCAGTCTGGTCATTGTTGCTGGCAGTGTGGCCCCTCCTGGACACTGAGTGCCAATGCTGACATGCCCTGGGGGCAGAGGCCACTCTGGATACCAGCTCTGTTTAGCAGCCACTGTAAGCAACTTTCTCCACCATCCTGGCATCTTTGGGTCACCCTCCTGGATGCAGAGGCTGGGGCAGGAGCTTCTTGTTGGCTCAGTGGAGGTCACATGCCCACTCAGTAGCAGTCAGCATGGCACACCTGGCCTGGCCATCCACCAAGATGCACACAGTTCAGGGATTCCTCTCTAAAGGAACTGTGCTCAGAATCCCAGTAAGCAAGACCCCCAAATGATGTTCACTGCTGTGTTGCAACTGAGTCATGAACAAATGTAATTTGATAAGAATGAAATCAGCATTAATACCAAGGAAAGCAACGGTATATTTATATAGAGCCACTTACCACTGAGGTGGGCTTGTAATGAACACTCGACAAACATTGTCTATCACTGTTATTTTATGATCATTGTTATTAACAGTATGGAATTTTCCAGATTTAAAAAATAGTAGATAGCCCATGGGCTGGCCATTGGTAAAATTGTGAAGCGGGGGAGCTAGCCTCAGGCACCCACCTCTGTGCTTTCCCAACCCTCCCACCTGCCTCCTCTGCACCTCCACTTTCTTTCCCACATTTCTTTCCCACTTTCTGTTCCTTTTCCCCCATGCCATTGAGTCTTATTCTTGCTGGTGGTCAACTAAGGTTTGTCAATGTAGTTAAGGCTGAGAATGGCTTAAATGTTAGCTAGGCAGAGCTATTTGTATTGATTACCATGAGCTTGTAAAGATGTTAAAGTTTGCAAGACCAAATGAATGAATCTTTAATGGTGACACACTGTTGCAGGAATGACTAGCATTCATTAAATAAGCACTTACATGTTGGCACTGAGCTAAATGCTTCGAATGCATATTCTCCTAAGCACAAATGCATTTAATCCTCAGAACTCTTGGAGAAAGTTACTGTTATTATTATCATCCTGATTTTCAGATGGGAAAATTGAGGCTCAACCCAGTTTTGACTGATCTGTAGCTCATCCTGAGGACTATAGATCAAACTACTTCATCCTCAGCCTAATTTCACATACCCCCTGGCTGATTCTTGACCCTGCAGTACATTCAAGTAATAAAGAGAATAACTTGAGGCATATTGAGGAGTTCCGTATTAGTCAGGTTCTCCAGAGAATGGAAAGGAATTAGCTCATGTCATTATGGAGGTTGGGAAGTCCCAATATCTGTAGCTGACTTGATGGGGACCCTGGAGAATCAATGGCATAGTTCAAGCCCAAGTCTGTGTTTGAAGGCAGTAGACTAACATCCCAACTCCAGCAGTTAGGCAGAAAGAGAAGTTCCTTCCTACTCAGACTGTTTGTTCTATTCAGACCTTTAACTGATTGGACAAGACCCACCACATTGGGGAGGGCAGTCTGCAATACTCAGTCTACCATTTCAAATGTTGATCTCATCCCAAAGCGCCCTACAGACATACCCAGAACTATGTGGTTGAACTAAATGTCTGGGCACTCACGACCTAGTCAAGCTGACACACAAAATTCACCATCACAAATCCTAATTTTCTAAAGAATTTTGAGTTCCTTGAAGCCAAGGGCAAATTTTTCCTCTTTTTTGAAATTTTTTGTTATTTGTTAATATTCAACACCCAGATAGTTGAGTTGAATAAATCTTCACCAGACTTAGCTCATGCAGTGGAACAATTCCAGTGGCTCTAGTGGGGAATTCTGAGTCTGGGGTGTAGGAGCCAGAAGAGTCTGGTTTCAAGTCTTATGTCTGCAACCAAGCAAGTGATTCCACATCCCCAAGCCTCATTGTTTCCTCTGTTGAATGGAGGCTCTGTTCCCCAGGGATGCTGTGAAGGTTAGAGAGTAGGCAAGGGAAAGTTCTGGGCACACAGTAAGTCCACCTTAAGTGGATGTTGTCACACTTATGAGAAGCGATTTTCCTGTCAATAATCAAACATGGCAGCTTTTTACTTTCGCCAAAGTAGTTTAGGGAAAGGGGCCTCCCCAAGTCGCCGTCCATCAACTGGCCATTTAAAGGTTGCTCTCAATCTATTCTGGATGACTTCATTTAAAGACACCCAGCATGCCTCCTTTTAAAAGATAAATCCCTGTAAATATGACCTTTGTGTTCTAAAGCAGCTTTTATCTGTGCAAACAAAATATTGGAAATCCCGAGAAAGCCTTTTAAGTGGAGACATTTGCTGCAGACTGGCATAGCCAGGGTAGATGACCTTTTAATTGACAGTGTACCAAGCTCTCAAAAATCAAGTTGAAAGGGAAATTGTCAAATAATGTTCCTTTAAAGAGTTGGAAGCTATGATTTCTTCCTTTCTAATAACAACGTTGGGGTTTACTCTTTTTGCAAAATATTTGCTCGCTCTTTTAAGATTCCCTCTTCTTCTCCCAAGCATCCCTGGTGCTTTGATGTAGACGTTAATTCTCAGTGGGTCAGGGCCTCTGCTGAGATAACTCAGAGAAACAGATTAGCCTCCAAGACTCACGCAGACCTACCAAGAGATCCAGAAGAAGTGGAAGGATAAATGTTGGGTCTGATGTTGCAGGCCACTAAAAATCCATTTTGGAGTTAACAGTGCTATTGAGTCTTCCTGCTGAATTCCCCTGGCTGAGTCTGCATGGAAACCAAAGGTCAATTGTGGCCTTCAGGGGGAATGCTTGCCCCTTGGTCTTTCCAAAGCAAATAGAACAATCGTTTAGGAGGAGTGGGTCTAAAGGTATTTCATCACTTGAAATAGACTTTAACTTCCTTACACTACTTGGTCACGCCACCCCTTTTTGACTTGACATTCTGTTACTTTATAACTGCCCTTTAGGTTCTGGACTTCCCTGGGGACTTTGGCGATTCTGCAGCCTTGCCTGTGACCTTATTTCCAAGTATCTCTTATGTTGGGGGAATTTTCTATTCTTTTGGTCGCCAGTATCTATGCAAATATTCAGATTTGTTTTGTTATTTAGTGTGCGATTTTTTTTTTTAAAAAAACCTCAATAGAATGTTTGGCTGTGTGGGTTTCTAGAATGTTCCATTTACTGATGAATTTGTTACCTATTGCCAGTTTCCAGGAGTCCTGATTTGTCTCAAATACAGTGAGGCCGTGAGTACAGATGGCCCAAGATTTGGCCAGCATCCTATGTCGGTCCAAAGGTATGAACTCAGAATGTTTGCCATTCTGGTCCACCTGTAGCCTGGGGCCTCTCCTTTAATAAACCCCAGATACACGTACTACCTCTCCCAGGAGCGGGTCAGCTTCTTTTCAGCCCTGTATCTCCTCACCCTTGGGATGACCCACTGAGTCAGGGTACACAACTGCTCTTGGTGTCCCCGTCCCTCTACCCATGGTGCTCCTGATCCAGGAGGCCATTCCTCAGGGTCCTGCCGCCACGAGAAAGCAAGTACAGTCAACTTCAAATGGCAGGAAATTACTGCAGCCCCACGTACTTTTGTCTCAAGCTAGCTGAAAGCCATGAGATGCTGATTTTATTTTTATTTTTTATTGCCAGAAGCACATAACTGCCTCTTTAAATTATTTCAGCTAACTTCTGCTGATGGTCTGTGGCTCAACGGAAGGGCCAGTTGAACTGAATTTGTGGGGTGATTTCATATAAAAGGAGCATGGCGTAAGCAGGAGATCTGTACTCCAGAGTGTCTAGTTAGGAAAACCTAACAACAGCCTTGGTAAATATCTCCCGGGGAGCTTGCATCTGGGCTCAATGCATCAATGGCGTATTAAAGATTAATAGGATTTGTGAGTCATTAAAAATTATGTAACAATCATAAAGGCACGTTCAGCTCTTAGGGAAAACGGAAGGCACGGTTTTGGGTTTAAAAGTCATTCGTTGTGTGTGTGTTTGTGTGTGTGTGACACAAAAATATTCGTAGGGGAACTTTGTGTCACATGCCTCCTGCCTTGGCCCCCACCCGGCATTCTGCACCTTCTCTTCAGGTACCTACATGGGATTTCATGACTATAGGTTGTTGTTATTTTGCTAGATGTTATGTTTAGAAGACTAATATCCACGAAGCTTTTTAATATGTTAAACAAACACATTTTAATATAGAGCTTCTGAAAACTGGGAAACTCTCCAGACCCACAAGAGTCATGTCAAATAATGGCATGTGGGCTTCCTGAAGAGTTGACGGAAAGATGGTTCCCGGTGAACGGAAAGGTGTCTTCTCCTAACCCCATCCTTTAGTTTCCTAGGGTTGTCGTAACAAATGATCACAAACTGGATGGCTTACAACTACAGAAATGTATTCTCAGTTCTTGAGAAGAAGTCCAAAATCAAGGTGCCAACAGAGGCATGCTCCCTCTGAGGGCTCTGGGGGAGGATCCTTCCTACCTCCTCTAGCCTCTGGGGGCTCCAGGTGCTCCTGGGCTTGTGGCCGCATCCCTCCAACCTCTGCCTCTATGACCACACAACCTTCTCTTCTGTCTGTATAATCTCCCTCTGCTCCTCACTCTTTTTTTTTTGTTTGCGGTACGAGGGCCTCTCACTGTTGTGGCCTCTCCCGTTGCGGAGCAACAGGCTCCGGATGCGCAGGCTCAGCGGCCATGGCTCACGGGCCCAGCCACTCCGCGGCATGTGGGATCTTCCTGGACCGGGGCACGAACCCGTGTCCCCTGCATCGGCAGGCGGACTCTCAACAACTGCGCCACCAGGGAAGCCCTGTTCCTCTCTTTTAAGGGCACTTATCATTGGATTTAGGGTCACCTGGATGATCTAGGATGACCTTAGTTTGAGATTCTTAATTAAAACCTACAACGACCTTTTTTCCAAATAAGGTCACATTCATAGTTCCAAGTGGACATATCTTGTGGGGGGAGACACTAATCAACCCATCATCCCTCTCAAACCACAGGGCACAGCAGAGAAAAAGGCCACGACATTGTTCTAACTCAATTTCCAGGAGATATTTGTTAGAAAGTCAAAGCCTGCAGCAGCGGAAGCAGGATTCCACCTGCTTTCTTCCTCCCAAGATATTGTTTGGAAATTCTGATTCCGGGGGGGTGACCCTTTGCAGAGCTCTGGGATTTTTAGTATTTGCACATAAACATTGGGACTTGGGAGTAAAGCCTTGAATTAGGTGGTACTACTCAGACAATTGCTCACTTAACAAAAGGGTTTGGATGAGTAAAAATCCCAAAGAATTAGTCTCCAATAATGGCATTTTAGCTCCCTGGAGAATGAATGAGGGAGATCTTTGAGGTCAGAGGTGACTTCTTGCATCTCAAACCACAGCATGTGGACTTGCTACTGCTGTTGATTCTGGTGGGAGGGGAGGGGCTGGCAGGGCAGCCCACACTCCCCCATTAAGAGGGTCATGGTCAACAGGGATGGGTGAGAAGATGGGGAGGGGGTGAGGACAGGAAGAGCAAGGGGAGGTTGGGAGAAGAAAGAAGGAAAAGTGTAGGAACCACAATAGCTCAGAACACAGGGAATGAGCCCAACCAAGGGGAGAAAAGGGAGCACAGCAACAAATGGAGGCTTTGGGACAGAACATCGTGAGGATGCAAACCCTCTCTTAGGATGTGCTACATTCCGGATGTCACTGAATATGACTGGCCCAGTCAGAAACCATAGCAGTCTGCTATGGGTCTATAATCCTGGCCTTGGGAATCCTCACTTAGAGTGGACTTGGCTCAGAGCTGATCCAACATAAAGCCATAAAGATCCATCCTGAACTGAAATCAGGGTGTATATTTATTTGTTTTCTTGCTTCCATGTTCCTCATGAGAATGAAAGCTCCGTGGGGGCGGGAGCCTTGTCTGTCATGTTCGCTGTTGGGGATGGATACCCAGTTCCTAACTTCAGTGTCTGACAGGTAACACATGCTAAGCAAATATGTGATAAATGAAGAACTGAGTGGTGACCATCAGGGTTTGTCTGTCTGTATTTTGTTCAGATTTGAACCTTTGATCTTTCTTTGACTTTTACTACCTAGTCTACCTGGGGTTTGAATTGCCTTCTGTTCACCCCAGTAGTGAAGGATGGACTCTCCCCCTAGGGTTATGGAGAAGTGTAGCAGGCAGGTGGAGCTCTCACTTTCCTCTCACATTATCCATGGAGCTCACGTGTTGGATGTTTACTCACATGGGTACCATCTTCGTCTAGTGAGAAACGACCAAATAATAATACAATAATATCATTATTATTCTCATATTTTAAGGACTATATAATATATTTGCCAAGAATAGAGATTCATTTTTGGAGTGAGATGGAGGGAAGTCCAAACACCAGTTGAGCCATTTTTTGGCTGTGCGTGACCCGGAAGAAGTCTCTTGACTTCTCTTAGCCTCAGATAAAGATCTGAGCATGGAGAGTAACATCTTTTATGCAGATTAAATGTAAGGCAATACTGTGTATATAAACTCCTAGCACAGCGCCTGGAGCATACAAGGCAGTCCACAATCGTGATTATCATGGTTGCAATTTGTGTGGCTAGCTCCTTTGAGACACATTTCTTAGCATAAAACATCTATGGCTATTCTTAAGAAAATCCCAGTTTGTTGGCATGCATTTTAGAAGATGAGAAAGGTCAATGGGGGTGGGGACACAGGTGTCATGGCCATATTCTAAATTGTAATGGGGTGCTCCTTTGACAAAGTTCTAAGCACAGTTCCCTCCTTTATAATCATGCATACCTTCATGCTTGCTTGAGGGTGAAGACTGAAGTCCTATATATTTTATTAATTCACATATTGGTCATAAAGGATGGCGCACGTCCACTTCCTGAGTCCCAGGGGAGGAGTGCATTGTGGTTAACCCATGCTTCTTGTCTGACTACCTCAGAGACACGTTCTTCTTCTTCTTCCCCACCACTCTTAGGGAGTCTCCTCCTAGAACATGGTAACCAGGTCACATTAGTCGGAGGGAAGATGAAAGGAAATCTGTGGTTATTGCTTTACAGCCCACTTGGGAAATCTGTGCCCTTTTCCCAGCGGTTCAATCTGTTTACATTCTGAACCGTATGTCAGGCATTGAATTTCCTTCAAGTCTATTGCAGCATGAAGCTTCTGTTGGCAGAAGTAATTTCTTGGAGCTATAAACATTTTGGCAGGCTTGGAGAAACACTGGTGGTCCCAGCCCATTTCCAAGTGACCATGCCACTAAACCGCAGGAAACAACAAATTTGGTCCAGGCTCCACTGACTGCTAACATGAAGTTGGAATTTATGATACAGTTCAGAGTCTCATGATCCTGGGAAATGAGGAAGAAATAGAGATTAAGTTCCCAGCTTTACAGCATATGCAGCAAATGGATACAATCCTGTCTCTTACTGTGAACTCAAAAGACTGACTTTGAAGATCTAGAAGTTTCTGTTGTTGATGCTACTTAAAAGAGCCTGGTTCCAAAATCATCAAGAGCTCTGTTTGTAGACCAAATGGAGTCTTAATGGCCTGCAGTGCCATTTGAATATTCATGCTAATAGGTATTTTCCGTTAGGAAATAAGTACATGGTAACTAAGAATTAATTCCAGTATCTGGCTGTTGTTAATAGGCAACTAATTTATGCTGATTCTTGACCAAAAGAAACAAATTGCTACATCCATTAAAAGAATTAAAGAAAGCTGTCTTTTCTCCTTTATCTGCACCCACCGCCCACATCTGCTGAGCCTCCAGAGGTCTTCTAAATGTGTTTACCAGTTTAATTCTAGCCATTAAGTGCTCTATTTACCATTTACTGTTATTCAGTAAATGGAATCCAGTAAAGGAACCCAATATGAAAAACTTAGAGTCCAATTTACAGCACAGTAACTAGGTCCTTCAAATAAGAGTAACACAGATGGCACAGGAAACCTTGGAGGTCAGCACTGTGTAGATCAGAACTATTGTCACTGAGCCCAATTAAGTATGTAGATTTCAAAACATATAGAACTGATTGGGTGTGAGGATAGCTGTCTGTTTTGCAGAATCAGACAAAGTGGAAGTAAAGGATTCTTGAGAAAAGAAAGCGATGGCCTGTTAATGTTCCAGTCTTCAATCAGGACCGTAAAAATCAGGTCTTGCCCTACCTCAAAATCAACATGTTAGATATCATAGTCTCTGCTTACAGAGCTTGTCTGAAAAAAGTGATTTTTTTTTTTTAAATCATAGCCATTCCTTAAGGGTAATGCTGCTTTCTGTTTTTCTTTTTAACCGAGAGTTACAGTCTTAAATGAGATTACCTGGACTGAGAGTCAGGCTACCTGAATCTTAAGTCTGGTTTTGCCATTAACTAGTTTTGAAGCAGGGGGGAAGGGGGCAGGGCACCACCCTTTAGGAATGACATAGTTGTTGAAGACAGAACATAAACTGGTTAGAACTGACTAGGCCCAAGATGGCAGGAGATTGGACCTCCACTAGACCTTGGGCTTCATTATACACTCATTGTAATACATCAGCACATGCTAAATGACACACTCACAGGTGCCATGACAGTTCCGAGGATGATCATAAAAGGCCAAAAGGTGGGCGGTGGCCCAAATCCTGGAAATCCTGCCCCTTCTCCAAAATTGTTGGAACAATCCTCCCACTCTTTAGCCTAAGAAATTACCCAGCCCATAAAAACTAACCACCCCATATTGCGGGGTCTCTTGCTT